>NC_134215.1:74322500-76822500 GCF_965140235.1 Caretta caretta | reverse complement strand
CAAGACTGACAGTACACAGTTAACCCAGAGCAATGTGGATTAACAAAGGAATTATATCCATTACTGGAGAGTTGGTTGGGGATTATAGTCACCTCTTGTGTATTAAATCACTCAGTTTTCTTGTAGATTTTAAGACGAACCTAACCAGTCCACTTTTTAATTGCCACAAGAAATCCAATGATGTACAACTGAAAAGATGTAGCAGAGTTTCAAAATTACTTTCATTAGGAGGCAATATTTTTCTTTGGCATATTCATCAATTTTCTGATTTATTCTATAAGCAAAATTAATTTACTTTGAAAGAGGAATTAATATGACCCCCAACCCACACCAATAAATTACAACAGTGGCTCCTAAACTTCTTGAACCATGAGACACCATAATTCCTCTCCAAGACTGATGCTCCACTAAGCCACTCCATAGCCCCTAGAACAATCATATTTATATGTATACAAAATTGTGAAGTGCGGTAGGCAGTCTTGGTGCTGATGTGAGGACTCAGGCCCTGGCCAGGTTTGCTTTTGGATTAGCTGTAAAATGGCCTGTGGGATGTCTTCTGACAATACAAGATATTGAGCAAAAATTTCAAGAAGTGGCTATGTGGTTTAGGTGCCTAAGTCTATTTTCAGATGTGACTTAGGCACTTGAGGGTGAAATTTTCAGAAGGTATTTAGGTGCCTGAAGATGTAGATGAGCAACTAATGGGATTTTAATGGGGGTCAGGTGCTTTACTGCTTAGATACTTTTCAAAATCCCACTAGGCACCTATTACTTCTTTAATCACCTAAATACCTTTGAAAAGTCACACCTTTAGGAGCCTACATGCTTTCGTCACTTTTGAAAATAAGACTTCGTCTTTTAAGTAAGGTGCTTTTGAAGATATTACCCATTGACTAATTTACTAGAGGGAGAACAAATTCTCTATATGATGGCATCCTCCTAGGAAATATTTTTTAAGCTGTTTCTCATTTGTTGTAACCTTGTTTCATTGCAGAGGGGTAAAAAATTTAAAATCCCTCTACACAAGTTATCTTACATCTCAGGATAAGAGTCCATCCTAGTTTAAAAAAAAAAAAAAAGTTTTAGGCAGCATCTAGAAAGGGGGATGGGTTCCTGAGAGTCAGGAACACCATAAACAAGTATGAAACTTCAGGAGCACAGGAGGGGAGCTACCAGACCCCCTGGGAAAGTTTAAGAACTCCTAGTTTACATGATAGTTTCACATAACTTTCAGAATTTCTCTCACATACACACATATGCATACATAATAAATAGATATATCTGCTTCATAAACAATTAAACCATCTACTCTTTACTGTGGTATTCAATGGTAGGCAAAACATTGTGAAAGTTCTCATGCACATGATAAAAACACAAGCCATTCTTTAGTACTCACTGCGACTTTATGATTCCGCATCATATTATCAAACTCTTCATTAATTTTTTTATATTTTTCTTCTGTATGTGGCGTGAGCACATATGAAGTGTCAGGGTCCGGGCTGTCACACCCTCTGTGTTCCTTCTTGTTCAGAGCCTAAATAATGAAGTTAATAAAAAGAATCAACAAATAAAAAGTAGAGGTAAAATAAAAGTACTTACAGGGCCTCGCTTGAAAATAAAATCACTATCTTCATTTAGTTTGCTGTATCTGTCCTCCGATAGTGGACTGTGCTCAAAGTAATCGTCAGCATCAGGGCTCTCACAACCATTAAGGCCTTTTTTTCTTAAAGTCTGAAATACAATTGGAAAATTCACACACAAATAATACTAATTTGCCAACACTTCTTGTAAGCTGAATCATATTCAGAGCCACTGAAACTGTATAACCCTGTCAGAAATGCAATCCACTTTAAAAGACAAGCTAGGCCTTCCAAAATAAGTAGCTATGCAGGGCACCATGATGGAAGGTGCACTTAGAGGCATAGCCTCTCCGAGCTCTGATCTCATGGGTAACTACAACCTTTCATTACTTTGGCCCCCAGAAATTCCATGACCAGCCTTTGTTTTAGCTGATGCAATCAAGCAGTTTGATATACAGAACTAACATTGAAGGCTACAGGAAGAGGTTAGAATTGTTAGTGGTAATAAAAAGGGTACTTCCCATATTAGCACAAGAATCCAGTGTAGCGGTTTGTTTGTTTTTAAATAGTGTTCTCTGTAAAGAGGATGTAATGCCAAAATAAATTATTGGCCTTGTATTAATAAAGTATCAATGTTGGTTTCCCAAATGTTCTATTCTCACTAGAAAAACAGTAAAATTAACTGTGTAGAATATAGTGAGTAAAATTTCCAAATGAATGTATTATTGAATGGTTTTAACAACATATGTAACAATTTGCCTGATTAGTTTTCTTAGACTTAGCCAGCACATATTTTCCTGGTCTTCAGTCACTCTGCATACACCATGAAAACAAGTACTGCATAGAACATGACAACCCAAGAAGAACAATGCTCAAAATACAACCGTTTTTATTTTGAAACCCCTTTCTAAGACACTGTAGTTTTCCAAATGTAAGCTTTTTTCACGTGTATATCTTCTGCGGTGACTTAATTTTAATGTGATTTCTTTGTTGGGACTTTTCCTGTTTACGAAATATGGACCTGCATCAACATCCCCTTAATGTACATGTCTCCCCACTACGGAGCTATGAAATCAGCTACCAAGAGACAAGTTTTTGAACTTCAGGTCTCTTGCCTTAAAGATCTTGAAAAGTATATTCATATTCTTTAATGCTTATTTTTCCTTGGTATTATACGTTCAGAAAATCCACATAGCAAGCAAGTTCATTTTTTGTTTGTTTTAAATAGAATCTCTAAGTTTTCCACCTCTAGGAAGAGTTTATTGTTAATAGAAAATTTGTCAGTGAAATATAATCATAAACATTTAAATGTCAGAAGTGTGTGAGAGAACAGTGGTGCAGAGAGAGTCTTCATTTGGACAGACAACGTATCTTTAACCAACTTGTCTTCTAAATAAAAAAACAACCCCACCGAATTAAAATCAGAGCTACCTGTCATTTCATGTACCATAGAAGTATTGCATTCTCAAGGTTTTCTAAGCAACCTGAAAGATGTTTCATTCTGTCATAGTTTGAATTTCCATTCAACAATTGACAGTGAATATACTTTTAGAAGAAGAATCTCAGAACAATTATTTGTAGCTTTTTTTAAAAAACTGTTATCTTCTTTTTTCAGATTAATAAAAGTATATATCAATTCTTTATCAAACAGAATAAGGTGCCCAGATCTTATGGCGATAGGATCCACATTAGCAGCTTGGTAAGAAGGCAAACTGTATAATTATCTGCAATTGAATTTCTTCAGAGAAATGTTCAGTTTATGCTATGAATAAAGCTAGAAAACTGTGTACAACCAATTGCACTTCCACTAAAAATAAACATTTTTACTTAGTATTTTGTTAGTAAGCAACAGATTGCTTAATTTCACTTCCTAATGGTAAGGCAATACTTTATAAAATTCAGTTACATGAGATTCTCAAAGATCACAGGTCATCATTGGTGAGATATAATTCCTTCTCAAATTACTTGGCATGTGTTGTGCAGCCCACACACACTGGCTGGAACTCCCACAAAAATTTAATCACTAAATCAGCATATGGGGAAAAACAGGTGTAGCTTTTTCTAACACCTGTCACAGCATTGATCTCTACTGGTCTAACCAATCAGGTGGACACTTACATGGACTTAGCCATACAAGGACCTGCTGTTTGGGACTCTGAAGGTCGGAGACTGTTATCCCTCCCAACCCTTCTCAACAAGTTCAGGCTGTCAGTCCTCTACACTTTGGTATCAGCAGGGAAAATGTTAACACTGTATAATCTGGATTACATTTAACCTTTATAATCTATAAATAGAATTTGAATAGGTTACATCTGTACATGGATCTGAATATACACACCGTGCCCAGCACTCCTTTAGGAGCAGCTGAAGTAGTATTAAATATTACGTTTTAATGAAGTAGTATTAAATATGCAAGTAAATAAGAAAAAGGCAGCCTGCAAGAAATGTACAGTGGTTATCTGTGTGAACTCCAGCCTACATTTTATACTCTGTATTATTTAAATATTGTGAGAGTTTTGATTTTTATAGTATTTAAAATTATTTTGCCAAATGTTTTATAGTAATTACACTTAAAATCTAGGAATCTCATAAATCTCTTTCTCAGAATGCCCAAATAATCAGTACAGCTTAAGTGGAGACTTCAAAATTTAATTCTCTCAATCATACCCACCAGTGCTGTCCACCAACACTGAAGTTTAGAAATTAAACAAACTATTAATGTAAAGTGTACATATTAGGCTAAATATTTAAGAATACCTTCACCCTTTTTTCAATAGTTATTTTTTATTCTGATAGTAATGGGGTTAACCCTGACTTGACTCATGAGGAAGTAAAATGCCTCAGTATCTCCACTTCAAGATTCTGGAAACCTTCACTCCGGATGGGGTTCCTGTCATTGTTAGAGAACTTAAAGCTATGGGTCACTATTACAGATAAATCCAAGTCTGTGTTTGATATCCAAAGCTCTGTTTCTTTATCACCAAAACATGAACGGTCACTTTGAGGACCTAACTGATATAAAAAGACTGTCTACTTTATCACTATCCAGTAGCATAATAGTAAAAAGTTTCTCCTGTATGGCTGGTACTAACAAGTGGAATGCTGTAATCTGTTAACAAGGCCAGGCGAGGCCTGTGGGAGACAGGCCAGCCTCAGTTTTCTCACAGGCTACGAAGTTAGACATGATAACAGGCTCTCGCTCAATAAAAGACACAAAGGTCATGACTACTGGGAATCAATCTGTGTGTATGCAGGAAAGAAAAATTCCATAAACAAGTGCTGGCTCTACCCTCCATATTTTCTATGCTAAAAGTTATTACTTCGACACCGAATGTAAGTAAGTGATCCTCACAAAATTCTTTCGTGGATATGATCACAAAGGCAGAGAAATTTTTAGACCCCCTGAAAATAAAGCATGCTAAGAAAAAAACCAAAGACGACCAAATAATCTTTAGGTAGCATACAGAGATGGGGTCACACACAAAATGTGTGTATGGTACTCAACATAAAATCTTAAAGTTTTTGCAGTTCAGGATAACTAGAACAAAAGAGTACTTCTTAAACTGGTATTTTTGCATACACAATTAAAAATTCTTACTAGAGGGAAGGGAAACATTTCATTTCATGTTGTGCAATGGAATGTTTAAGCATCATAAGGAAAGAATACTAACTCCTATTTTCTGGATTATTTCAGGAGTACATCTGGTCCTTACAATAAATCTGTACTATTTTCATTTTCTTTGTTGGTTTCCAGACAAAGATTTCTGAAAACCTTTTCTGATGGTTGTTTTCTAACCCACTATGCTGAGCGCCAATAAATATGTTTTTGTAGCTTGGATGTTTCTCTGCATCATATATTAGTTGATTAGATCAGAGAACTATAAGATTCTTGTGGTAAGAAATTCACCATGAGTATTTAGAAGAAACCACAGCAGGTGTGGAACCTGTATATACATTAAAATTTAATGAAAACAAAGCTTAGTTGTGTTACAAATAAACACACTGTACAAATGCCCCAACAAGCTATGATAAAGGCTGAAAACAGAGTGACTCAGAAGTTTTAAAATGGCTTTGTTCCACCATGTAAAAATAAAATATGTAACTAAATGACTAATGGTTTTGGATTGATTTTATTGTAATGACTGGTATGAGGAAACACCGTATGAGAATGTTAGTGATGGATTAACCATAAAAGGTTCAAAAGTTATGTTTAGACAGCAGTACAAATGTTCCAATATTTTGCTGAACCTTTCTCCGACATTTTACTGAAAGCAAAATGCTTCCGATACTTCTAGATAGAACATCTTGGTCAATTTCCCGTACAGGAAATACACAACACTGATCGTATCAGTGCTCACTCCATGCCTTGCAACTTGCCAAAACTCTAATCCGGAGGGCTCCTCACAAGGCATAAGAATAATTTAGTTTCCCTATTCAATCCTGGATTATGTTGCTAAAATTTATAAGAATGCCAATTAGTATTAATTGCAGTGGTAGTATTTATGATGTGAACACCAATCCAGGAGGAGCTGGACTGTTATAAAAGTAAAAAGAAAAGGAGTACTTGTGGCACCTTAGAGACTAACCAATTTATTTGAGCATGAGCTTTCGTGAGCTACAGCTCACTTCATCGGATGCATACTGTGGAAACTACAGAAGACATATACACAGAGACCATGAAACAATACCTTCTCCCACCCCACTCTCCTGGTAATAGCTTATCTAAAGTGATCATCAAGTTGGGCCATTTCCAGCACAAATCCAAGTTTTCTCACCCTCCGCCCACCCTCCCCCCCCCCCCCCCCAACTCACTCTCCTGCTGGTAATAACTCATCCAAAGTGACATTGTAGGGAGAGTGGTCACTTTGGATGAGCTATTGACAGCAGGAGAGTGAGTTTGTGTGTGTATGGGGGTGGGGGGGTGAGAAAACCTGGATTTGTCCTGGAAATGGCCCACCTTGATTATCATACACATTTTAAAGAGAATGGTCACTTTGGATGGGCTATTACCAGCAGGAGAGTGAGTTTGTGGGGGGGGGGGGGCAGAGGGTGAGAAAACCTGGATTTGTGCTGGAAATGGCCCAACTTGATGATCACTTTAGATAAGCTATTACCAGAAGAAGAGTGGGGTGGGAGAAGGTATTGTTTCATGGTCTCTGTGTATATAATGTCTTCTGTAGTTTCCACAGTATGCATCCGATGAAGTGAGCTGTAGCTCACAAAAGCTCATGCTCAAATAAATTGGTTAGTCTCTAAGGTGCCACAAGTACTCCTTTTCTTTTTGCGAATACAGACTAACACGGCTGTTACTCTGAAACCTGTTATAAAAGTGTAATTGTGTTCTAGAACTACTGACCTGATTTTAATCAGTAACACATGCAGAGGCTGTGGGTTTGTAATTCCTAGAATCTAGTCCCTAGAACCATCAATTCCAACCTGAGCCCAGGGATCACCTCCTTCCATCTCCCATTCAGACCTTTCCACCATCTCTTTAAACTCTATCCTCATAAACCCTTGCCCCAACTCTAGGCCTCCTCCTCTTCCAAAGATGTGTGACATCCTCACTGTTACTGCCTATCACAGTTGCTGGCAGATTTATAACATCCGCAGTGTCCAAAACCTCCTTTTAAATCTTGTACTCTCTGAAACTCTTCCAGATACACAAAAATTCACTTGTGCTGCTTCCAAAGAAAAATCTCTGAAGTTCACAAAAATGAGAAAGGCAGCAACTAGTCCCCACAATTAGAGGATGCAAGGCCAATAATGAATCAAATGAGTGGTGAGGAGAGGAACACTGGGATCCTGTCAAGTCGCAGAGGCACACATTTTTAGTGCTTTCTCCCGTCCATTTTTAACGTTCTCTTTTATGACACTTTCACTACTTTCCTTGTGAGATTTATTTTTAACATATGGACAGCTATGATAAAAGAAAGTTAAGGTGCAGAGTCAATCATCCAGAAGTTAAGAATTCCACGATTAAGATTGTCTGCACATAAATCATCACTGCCTTGCCCAACATCACATCCTATTTTCTAGATTACTTTAGGAGAATATCTAGTCCTTACAATAAATCTGTAGTATTTTCATTTTCCTTCTAGGTTTCCAGCCAAAAGATTGAGGCTCCAAGTGCATGGTCACACCAGAGAGATGGAAATTAATTCCTCTTGCTCAGCAACATGATGCTTCTGTCTGCACAGCTCAAAATTACGTTGGCATTCCTGCAACCATATTGCATTGCATATCTATTTTACTGTCTACTATCACTACTAACTCTTTCTGTACTACAATGCCACATTTCTCTCATTGAATGAGTGCACTTCAAAATTATTTTTGATTTTATTGTATTAGCTGCATTTTTCTTGATTAACCTCATTGTGTTACTTTCCACAATTTTGTGCTTTTTAATAGCTCTATGTCTGATAATATTTCTTCTCTGTCACAGTGGTGCTCATGACTCTTCCAGTTACAGGATTAACTGCTATTGTCATAAAAAAACTGTTTATTGCCCCCTTTGAGATAATTAAGACATTAATCAGGACCAACCCTAATAACAATACCTTTAGTATACTAACCAGACAACATTTCCCCCATAACTCAATGAAAGAAAATATTTTTTCTACATTAGCAATCAAAATTTTACATTCTGACCTAAGCAAAAAAATGCGTATTTTAAATATAACTAATAGCAGGCGACAAATGCTTGTAAACCTACAGGACAATGATTGATGCATTTAATTTTGCAACTTCTGTATGACTGCCAAGACTAAAGCGTCACTGAAATACATAAAAAGTGTTCATACAAAAAATTAAATTAGAACACAATATAATAAACTAGATAAGTAACCAAAGTACTGCTTTCACAACAGTTACGTACCAACCTTGCAATTGAAGACCTTGACTTCTCAAAAGATGAAGTCTGCTATCCATTAGTCAATCAACAGCTAAAAATAAACATGCTTTCCCCCAACCAGCCAGACAAGAGCATATACTAAATAAGTCCTGAATACTCAACACAGTAGTCTAAAATAAAAGATGTGAGCATTTTCCCCATTTTAATTTTTCCTCAATTTCTAGTAGTACTGTAATAGTAAAAAAAAAAAAGTTTTTAGTATGTAAATTATTTACCAATATATTGTCCAGAATATCGAGGTATCAAATAATTCTAGATAAAGTGATGAAATACAAAGAAGTTTGGTAACGATTACATTCTTTGATCCAATATTACAGTATGTGGGAGAAAAGTTCTCTCTAGAATTCATTAACGGATACATCCGCATTTTATAAAGAAATTAACAGGTCCGAAATAATAAATCATAAAATACTGGGATTGGCCATTTGTACAATGATCCACTATATTCCACAGTAGATAGAGCTATTTTTCAATCTTAGATGCAGGAAGGCATATTGCTTGAAAGCTTATGAGTGTCCCTGCTGTATGCCACTCTCTAGCAAAAGACAGTTTCTTGTTCTAAAAGCTGGAACATTTCCAATATCTGGCAAATTTTAACCTGTATCTCTGGCTCTCCAAGGATTAAAGCTAGCTGTCAAATTCCACTGAGATACAATAAAGACTGCACTCAGGATTCAAACCTCTGTTTCTAAAAGTAAAGCATACTGACAGTTTTATAGTAGATACTGTACGCAATTTAACTATTAGCTTGAGGCACTTTTGTTATGAAACATACATTAATGTAAGAGATACCACAAACAACTGGCACAGGACTACGTATATTTTATGAAATATGAATCTCCCACACAGCACAGAAATATTTTTGAGTGTGTGAGAACAGAGAGACAGCTCCCTACTGATATACTTTTATTTCAACTTTTGCAGTAAATTTACTAGTAACCTGTTGACATTAAAAATGCTGCTGTTGACCTATGCTGGACAACGGGATTATTCATTCCTAAATGGATTCCTGGACCTCAAGGCTTAAGATGTCTAGTAACTGCCAGTAGAGAGAATGTATTGTTTCCACAGTGAATATGAATTCAAACTCTCAAAGTCTGGGGTTTTACATGTTTGTCATTTCACTTTCTACACAATTTGCTGGATTAACTAAATTATCCATCCTACAGCTATTTAGAGTTGAGTGAAAATTCATATTATTTCTTCTATTAAAAGTGCAGTGAGTAGATTTCCCCCATAAAGAAGACTCTAAGGAATTGTCTGTTTACAAGTCATCAGTGCACAGTTTTGGGTTGGTGTGTTTGTTTGCATGGGGTTTTTTTGTTTTGTTTTTCTTTGTTTTATTAATTAAAGTAAAAGAAACTTCAGTTAAATCAGAGGACTTGTTAAAATCAGAGGATCTATTTTTGCCTTCAGGAAGCAAAATATCTGATGTCCTGCATTAAAATATATTTTATTATTGCTCTTATTAATGTAGTCTACAACAAACTAAATTAATTTTAAAACAAGTTAAACACGGTGCTCGCTGTAAGAATGTCCAGAGAGTGTGTGGTGACATGACTGGAAAATCTGACTGTCTGTATACATATCTGCCCAATGTTCTCTCAGAAAAAATTACTATGAAGATAGTGGTTGCAAAGTTAACAAAAAGGATATTCTCCCAAACTCTGAATTAGGCTTTTACAGCTGGTCTACTCAATGCTGTAAAATAGTTTCTTGTGGTCTGCTTGCTTATAAGTGATGTCAAATCATCACACTTAAGTTTTCATGCCCATCTGCACTCTCAACATGTCTGGATAAGGAAAAAGCTATCAGATGAATTCTTTCCAAGCTGCTGACATTCAACACAGTTTAATTAAACTTTTAACACATAATGTTATATGACCAGAGATGACAACCATTGTCTAATGAAAAATAAAACAGGCCTGAGCATGTTCCATATTGTTGAATGGACACAATTAAAAAACCCAAGTTAAAGATGTGGGAGAGGGGGGAAAAACACTTTCTACACCTGTTCTATGGATCAATGGACTCCTAGTAATATCTTACACTGGCCTCTATTATTAAAATGGGGAACTGCCCAAATCTAAGGGCATGGTTTCAAGAGGGGTTTGGACGACAGAAGAGAAAGTTTATATGCATTAAGATTGGGCCCCATTGTGCTAGGCACATAATAAGAGAGAGTCCCTGTCTCTCTTTACATTCTAAAACAGGGATCGGCAGCCTTTGCCCGCAGCCCGCCAGGGAAAGCCGCTAGCGGGCTGGGCCGTTTGTTTACCTGCAGCGTCCGCAGGTTCAGCCGATCGCAGCTCCCACTGGCTGTGGTTTGCTGTCCCAGGCCAAAGGGGGCTGCAGGAAGTGGCATGGGCCGAGTGATGTATTGCTCACCCTTTCCACAGCCCCCATTGGCCTGGGACAGCAAACCACAGCCAGTGGGACCTGCGATCGGCCGAACCTGTAGACGCTACAAATAAACAAACGGCCCGGCCCACCAGCGGCTTTCCCAAAGGTTGCTGATCCCTGCTCTAAAAAGACCAAACAATCAGAGGGAGAAAGGAAGTGTTAATAGTCACGTTTTACAGATGGGAGATTGAAGGAGAGAGAGATTAAATGACTTGCTCAGGTCATACAGGGAATTTCTGGGTGGGAACTGAACTCAGATCTCCTGAGTCCCAGTCTAGTGCCTTAACCACAAGACCAACCTTAGGAACTTCTGAACTAGACTTAGACACCCAAGAGATGGGGGAAGAGACAAACAGCATCTTAAGTCTGAGTTTAAACTCAAACCAGAGAATGCTCTAACAAACTAAAGCAAAGTACTCCCTAGTAACTGCTCCATTTTGACAGCACATTGAAGGTGGTGCTGCTTTACTACAGATAATCTATATAGTAAGATTCCAGGACTGTCACCTGTCTGCGGGTTACTCTGAAGCCTACGACATCTGCGAAGTAACAGAAACAGCTACAATCATGGCTGAGAGCTCTTTTTTGTTCTGAATATCACTAAGTTGACTCATCACAGTGTTTTGCGATCTGTTACTAATTTTTAAGTTTTCAGCCATTTTGATTTCACAAATTACACCTGTTGGACAACAAAGCATGTATCAATGCCATGCCAAGAGTCCTAGACTATTGTGAGATCACAGGTAACTCAACCAATCTCCACCCTTACTATATATCCACTTTGCATGCAACTATTTCATTGAATGTATGATGGATACTGCATGTATGGTGGATTACTTGGCCCAACTGCTTCACTGACTGCAAGGACTTTCAGCTATCAGTGCAAAAAATTATTTATGAGAAAGATATACATATTTATTTGGAAATGCATTGAATTTGTTTTCTATACTATGCAGCTTCTGGTTCAATTTAGATATCCACTGAATGCAAGCACTCTGTGCAGCATCCCAGATTATGAGAGCTATTTGAATCAAAGTATTGAGATTATATCGTGTAAACAACATCAGTTAGTGCTCTGCAGGCTTGCAAAAACTGAACTTCCAAATCATGTTCTAACAAGTAGGGATTCAGTATAAAACCCACACAATATTTGGGGTGGTGGAGGAGGGGGAGGGGAAGAAATGACGGTTTCTTCTTTGACTGCTATATTCTAGTCCTATGAAAAACCTTCCCAGATTCCTCACATTATACACTGATGGAACAG
This sequence comes from Caretta caretta, assembly GCF_965140235.1. Classification (NCBI taxonomy): domain Eukaryota; kingdom Metazoa; phylum Chordata; order Testudines; family Cheloniidae; genus Caretta; species Caretta caretta. The sequence continues at coordinate 76,810,343 of NC_134215.1, read as the reverse complement.
GAAACCTTGAAATGATAACATTTTGCAATGACTTTTGCAACATGTATTCCTTTCATATTGGAAAAAAAACTTCTATGTTGTAATGTCTGTTTTGTTTCAGAAATTCCAAATACAGTCTACCACATCCCTTTATGAGATGCTTTATGAGAAACCAGTCTCTTCATACTATAAAGAATATAGTCCAAAATGCCCAAAATAAGATGTCCAAAAAGCCACAATCAAGGAAGAAGAACGTATTGGTTAAAAAAGTCATCTGGTTTAGAGGGAAAGTGAAGGCAGCTATAAAAAACAACAAATGGAAGAGAGGAAAAGTTGATAATAATGAATAAAATCAGAAGCTAGGAACTGTAGAAAACTGACAAGGGAAGCAAAGGGACATAAGGAGAAATCTATAACCAGCAAAGTTAAGAACACTAAGGAATTTTTTGTAAATATATTAGGAGCAAAAAGAATAGTGACAATGGCATTGGTCTATTACTAAATGGAAATAGTAGAATTATTCTTAATAATACAGAAAAGGCAGAAGTGTTCAACAAATACTTCTGTTCTGTATTAGGGAGAAAAAAACAGGTGATGTAGTCTCATCATATGATAACTCTCTTTACATTCCAACTAATATCTTGGGAGAATGTTAAACAGCAGCTCCTAAAGTTAGAGATTTTTAAAATCAGCTGGTCCAGATAACTTGTATCCAAGAGTTTTAAATGAGCTAAGGAGCACACTGGACCACTAATGCTGCTTTTCAATAAGGCTTGAAATACTGGGGAAGCTCCAGAAGACTGGAAGAAAGCTAACGTGTGAATAGAAAAGGGTAAATGGGATGACCCAGTTAATTATAGGCCTGTCAGTCAGGGCAAGATAATGGAGTGGCTGATTCACGACTCGATTAATGAAGAATTACAGGAGGGTAATATAATTAATATCAATCAACACAGTTTATGGAAAATAGATCCAATCAAACTAACTTGAAACCTTTTTTTGATGATCTTACAAATTTGTTTGATACAGGCATTGATGCAATATGCTGAAGGGTTCTGTAAGGCATTTGATTTGATATCGCACAACATTTTGATTAAAAACTGGAATGATATAAAATTGCATTAAAATGGCACACACTTGGCTAACTCAAAATGTAATTGTTAACAGGGAATCATCACAGTGATCTGTCCTTGGCCCTGTACTACTTAAAATTTTTACCAGTGACCTGGCAGAAAACATAAAATCATTACTGATAAAGTGTGTAGATGACACGGAAAAACTGGGGGGAGTAATAAATAATGAAGAAAACAGGTAATTAATTGAGGACTATCTGGATCCCTTGGTAAACTGGGCACAAGCAAACAATGTGTGTGTTAATAACACCATATAGAAACATACATCTAAGAACAAGAATATAAACCACCTTTACAGGATGCAGGACTCCATCCGGGGAAGCAGTGACTCTGAAAAAGATTTGGGAATAATCAGCTGAACATATGCTCCCAGTGTGATCCTGTGGCCAAAAGAGCTAATGTAACCCTTGGATGCATAAACAACAATCTTGAGTAAGTGTAGACTGGTTATTTTACCTCTCTATTTGGTACACGTGCAAGTGGAATATTGTGCCCAGTTTTGGTGTCCACAATTCAAGAAGAATGTTGAAAAATCTGAAGTGGTTTTGAGAAGGGCTACGAGAATGATTAAAGGATTAGAAGTGACAGACTTATAATGATAGACTCAAAGTGCTCATTCTATTTAGCGTAACAAAGAGAATGGTAAGGGGGTGACCTGGTTATGGTCTATAAGTACCATATAAGGAACAAATATAATAATGGACTCTTAACAATCTAACGGAGAAATGTATAACATGATCTAACAGCTGGAAGTTGAAGCTAGACAAATTCAGACTGGAAGTAAGGTATACATTTTTAACAGTGAGAATAATTAACCACTGGAACAATTTACCAAGGGATTCTCTATCATTGAAAATTTTAAAATCAAGTTTGGATATTTTTCTAAACGATATGCTCTAAGACTTATTTTGGGGAAGTTCTATGGCCTACGATATATGGGAAGTCAGACCAGATGATCACAATGATCCCTTCTGGTCTTGCAATTTATGAATCTATGATCAGTTGTAATGCAGTAGTATTACAATATGATGTACTGCTTTTACATACTTGTTATAGATTAGCGGCTTCTCGCAGATAACTGACCTCCTTCCATTCACACAGGAGAAAAGGGCATTTTTCATCTCCAATATAGCAAATGCATTAAATGTTAAGAGTACAACAGATCATTTGTTAGGTCTTGTAATTTGATGTTACCCAGTCTAACACTAACTAAATGCAGCAATGCCCAGAAGATTAAAAAGGGGCACCACTTTTTTCTTTTTAGAAGCAGAGATCTAGACAGTTATTATCAACAAGAAAATGTATAAATATTGACACTAATACATCCCTGTTAAGTAGCTGCTCCACAGGTATTATTGTTATTAAAGTTAATGGGAATACCAAAGATGGAGCAGCTAGAGAGAGGTTACTTATGAAATAGTTCATTTTAACTGACATTTATCAGAAACTGAATGATGGTTTAAATGCATAAGGCAATAGAAATCTAAGTTCAACTCCCAGCTCAGACACAGACTTCCTGTGTGACTTCAAGTAAGTCACTTACATCTATTTTGTGCCCTAGTTCCTCAAGCGCAGACCGACCTCACAGGAGTACTGTGAGGATAAATTCATTAATGTTTGTGAGATTCTCAGGTGTTACACAATGAGGGCTATATAAGAACCTATATATATCAGGAAGTAAGAGTAAAGAGATCAGAGTTAAACTAAGAAATGCTCTCATACTGAATGTGAAACTGAAATTGTAGAGAGGAAAGCTGATCCAGTGGTTAGAGCTGTGGCCTACACTCAGGAGACCGAGATTTAATTAACCACTCTGCCACAGATTTCCTGAGTGATGCCGGGAAAGTCACTTAGCCTCTCTGTGGCTCAGTTTCCTATATGTGACATGGGGAACATAAGAATGATCATATTGGGTCAAACCAATGGTCCATCTAGCCCAGTATCCTGTCTTCTGACAGTGGCCATTGCCAGGTGCTTCAGAGGGAATAAACAGAACAGGCAATCATCAAGTGATCCAGCCCATCGTCCACTTCCAGCTTCTGGCAATCAGAGTCCATGGACACCCACAGCATGGGGTTGCATCCCTGACTATCTTGGCTAATAGCCATTGAGGGACCTATCCTCCAGGAACTTATCTAATTTTTTTTTTGAACCCTGTTATAATTTTGGCCTTTAGAACATCCCCACAACAAGTGTCGCAGGTTGACTGTGCGTTGTGGGAAGAAGTACTTCCTTTTGTTTGTTTTAAACCTGCTACCCATTAATTTCATTGGGTGACCCCTGGTTTTTGTGTTATGTGGACGAGTAAATAACACATCCTTATTCACTTTCTCCACACCGGTCATGATTTTATAGACCTCCATCATATCCCTTTTTAGTCATCTTTTTCCAAGCTGAAAAGTCCCAGTGTTTTTCTCTCTCTTCATAGGGAAGCTGTTCCATACCCTTAAATCATTTTGTTACCCTTTTCTGTAACTTTTCCATTTCTAAAATAACTTTTTTGAGATGGGGTGACAAGAACTGCATGCAGTATTCAAGCTGTGGGTGTATCATGGATTTATATAGTGGCATTATTATATTTTCTGTCTTATTATGTATTCCTTTTCCTAATGATTCCTAACACTGTTCGCTTTTTTGACCGCCACTGCACATTGAGCAGATGTTTTCAGAGAACTATCCATGACTCTAAGATCTCTTTCTTGAGTGCTAACAGCTAATTTAGACCCATCATTTTGTATGCATAGCTGGGATTACATTTTGCAACATTCATTACTTAGCATTTATCAACACTTAATTTTATCTGTCATTTTGTTGCACAGTCACACAGTTTTGTGAAATCCCTTTGTAACTCTTCGCAGTCAGCTTTGGACTTAACTATCTTGAGTAATTTTGTATCATCTGCACATTTTGCCACCCCATTGTTTACCCCTTTTTCCAGATCATTCACGTCTATGTTGAACAGCACTGGTCCCAGTACAGATCCCCGGAGGACACCACTATTTACCTCTCCCCATTTTGAAAACTGACCATTTATTCCTACTCTTTGTTTTCTTTTAACCAGCTACTGATCCCTGAGAAGACCCTCCCTCTTACCCCATGACTGCTTACTTTGCTTAAGAGCCTTTAGAGAGGGACCTTGTCAAAGGCTTTCTGAAAGTCCAAGTACGCTATAATCCACTGGATCATCCGTGTTCACATGTTTGCTGACCCCCTCAAAGAATTCTAATAGATTGGTGAGGCATGACTTCCCTTTAAAAAGCCATATTGACTCTTCTCCAGTAAATCATGTTCCTCTATATGTCTGATAATTCTGTGCTTTACTATAATTTAAACCAATTTGCCTGGTACTGAAGCTAGGCTTACCCAGCCTATAATTGCCAAGATCGCCTCTGGAGCCATTTTTCAAAATTGGTGTCACATTAGCTATCCTCCCGTCATCTGGTACAGAAGCTGATTTAAATGACAGGTTACATACCACAGTTAGTAGTTCTGCAATTTCACATCTGAGTTACTTCAGAACTCTTAAGTGAATACCATCTGGTCCTCGTGAATTATTACTGTTTATCAATTTGTTCCAAAACTATCACCTCAATCTGGTACTGTTCCTCAGATTTGTCACCTAAAAAGAATGGCTCAGGTTTAAGAATGTCCCTCCTATCCTCTGCAGCAAAGACAGATACAAAGAATTCATTTAGCTTCTCCGCAAGAGCCTTAACTTTCTTGAATGTTCCTTTAGCACCTTCATCGTCCAGTGGCCCCACTTATTGTTTGGCAGGCTTCCTGCTTCTGATTTATTTATTTATTTATTTTGCTGTTAGTTTTTAAGTCTTTGGCTAGTTGTTCTTTACAATTATTTTTTGGCCTACTTTATACTTCACTTGTCAACGTTTATGTTCCTTTCTATTTTCCTCAGTAGGATTTACCTTCCAATATTTAAAGGGTGCCTTTTTGCCTCTAACTGCTTCTTTTACTTAGCGGTTTATCCCCGGTGGCACTTTTTTGGTCCTCTTATTGTTTTTTTAATTTGGGATATACATTTAATTTGATCCCAATACTTCCTTACCTCACAAGGGCATTACGTGGATAAATACATTAAAGATTGTGCAGCACTCAGATGCTAAAGTAAAAGGGGCCATACTTGCAGAGAGAAATACCTGCCACTCAACTGTCTAGTTTTCTCTCATTTACCCTTCATTGATTAAAGTAAATTTTGTTCACAAAAAAGCAGTTTAGTCTTTTAAGAGGTCTACAGTTTTCTGTAAGCGAATTAATCAGAAAAAGAAGTTTATCATATCAAACATGACTTATCCAGGTTGCCATGAATTAGACACCCAGAGAGCTCATTACAGACATTTCAGTACTAAGTGCCTATCTTGTAATTTCTAGATAGCTGTGAAAATCTGCTCCTGGCATAAACTTCTGATTCTTTGCTCAGTGACCATTCTAAAACAATAATATAGGATAACTTTTCAGCCAGGCTGAAGGCCTGGCCTCCATTTTTCCCCACAGCAGGCACAATTTCTTTCTGCAAAATCTGCAGGCATATTTTGCATCCTCAAATGAATTCTGTATGAAACTCCAAGTAACAGCCCTTTTACATACCTTATTGTGAATGTAAGCATGTCTGTACAGCAAAGACAACCTGCTGCTGGCCTGTGCTAGCTGACTTGGGTTTGCAGGGTTCAGGCTGTGGGGCTGTTTCACTGCCGTGTTGACTTCTGGGTTCAAGTTGGAGCCCAAGCTCTGGGACCCTACCACCTTGCAGGATCCCAGAGCCTGGACTCCAGCCCGAGCCTGAAGTCCATTCAGCAATGAAACCACCCCGCAGCCCTAACCCCATGAGCCCACATTGACTGGCACGAGCCAGCTATGGGTGTCTAGTTGTTGTGTAGACATACCCTAGGAGTACCCATATCATATCATGCAACAAAATATGTAACACACAAATTTACAGGGACTCAACGTAACAGCCACAAAATTGGAGATTCCAAGTTAACAAGTAAAAAAACCAGTTTTCACAAAGTTTAAATTCAATTTATGACAGCAGTTAATTCAGTATAGGGCATTTCTTGAGCATCAGTGGATCTCATTAGCACTCCATGACATCAACTCCACCCACATGCTTTTTCATCTCCAGGACAGCCTTACACCTAAACCATTCTGCATCAAATCTTAGAATAGATGTACTGGAAGGGACCTCGAGAGGTCAGCTAGTCTAGTCCCCTGCACTCACAGCAGGGGAAGTATTATCTAAATCATCCCTGACAGGTGTTTGTCTAACCTGCTCTTAAAAATCTCCAATGATGGAGATTCCAATACCTTCCTGGGCAATTTACTGGAGTGCTTAACCACCTTGACAGTTAGGAAGTTTTTCCTAATGTCCAACTTAAACCGTCCTTGCTGCAATTTAAGCCCTTTGCTTCTCGTCTTGTCCTCAGAGGTTGCTTCTTGTGCTATTCTCCTCTTTGTTACAACCTTTTATGTTCTTGAAAACTTATGTCCCATCTCAGACTTCTCTTCTCCAGACTGGACAAACCCAACTTTTTCAATCTTCCCTCATAGGTCATGTTTTCTAGACCTTTAATCCTTTTTGTTGCTCTTCTCTGGACTTTCTCCAATTTGTCCAATTAAAGTCAAGATATACCACATCTACCACTTCCCGAAGGCTTACTACCCTGTCAAAGAAAGCTATTAGGTTGGTCTGACAGGATTTGTTCTTGACAAATCCATGCTGACTGTTACTTATCACCTTATTATCTTCTAAGTGTTTGCAAATGGATTGCTTAATTATTTGCTCCATTATCTTTCTGGGTTAAGCTGACTGATCTGTAATTTCCCAGGTTGTCCTTATTTCCCTTTTTATAGATTGGTACTATATTTACCCTTTTCCAGTCCTCTGGAATCTCTCCTGCTTTCCATGGACTTTTTGAAGATAATCGCTAATGGCTCAGATATCTCCTCAGTCAGCTCTTTGAGTACTCTACGATGTATTTCATCAGGCCCAGGTGACTTGACGACATCTAACTTGTCAAAGTAATTTTTATCTTGTTCTTTCCCTATATTTTAGCCTCTAATCCTACCTCATTTTCACTGGCATTCACTATGTTAGATGTCCAATAGCTACTAACCAATTGATACTAATAAAGAAGTGCAATTCACTAAAAAGATCTGAAAGAAGAGAGTCTCATTAAAACTCAGGGTTGTGGAGTTTATTTTTTGTTTGTTTTTAAAGATACACACAAGTCTCAGACTACCAGAAAAAAATCTCAATACAAAGATTCCTTTCATAGTTAAATCCTATTCCCAATTTGGCCACTGACTCATTAGCCATAGGGGCAAGTTAACAACCTCTCTGGTTCAACTTCCCTGTCAATAAAATTGAGATAATATTGAGCCTCCCCAGATGAAACCTATTACAAAGGGGCAACATATTGTTGAAATATGTCAAGCACTAGCACAAACCTTTCAGAAACTGGTTTGGGAAACACGAGTTGTCTAAACAATCTGAGTCTTTTCTAAGTAAAGCCCCCTTGTGCATAGATTTTAAATAAAATTCAATCTATAATGAAGACACTTTGGCTTTTCCATTAGGTTTCACAATACCATGTTAAGCTAATGCTGAACAAGTTAGTTTATTTATCTTGCTATTCTTCTAATAAGGCTGAATCAGTGTCTATCAATGAAACAGAGCCACAATTCAAACAAGCTTCTTTTAGCAGTAACCAAGTAACAGACAGGTCTGGCTCAACTCTCATTGAAATTCATTAAACAAGGTGCTGACAACTGCACTATTTCAATGCCTGAAATAGATCTTCTGCAATTAACACTTTGAATAATAAGTTTTTCAGTGATGAACTACTGGATATAAACTTAGCTACAAGGTCATACTTACCAAGATTTGAACTGTAAATAATCAAGACAACAAGAGCAGAACCTTTTAAACTCCATCAAAATATCATGAACTTTAGTGGGGCAGAGAAAATAAAACAAACGAAAAATGGGAATTTTTCCTCCTAAACTAAAATTTCTTACTTCCTATTAGAGATAAATTGGTAAATATGACAATGTTGGTTAAATGTTAATTCTTAAATTGAAATTTATCAATAGGATTGGATGATAAATGTAACTGATAATTCATGTATTAACAACCTGTCATTATGAATCAATTCAAACTCCCATATACAGTAATTACGTTATTGGATTCTGCAAGAATGGCAGGTCAGGAAAAAAGATCTGATTTAATATAGCTAAAAGAAAAACGACACATACATGGTACTTTCGACCACTAGTATGTGCCTATTCTACTTCTTAGACATTTGCAACGATTTAAAGATGACATCCCAAGAGTATACTACAACCAGTTATTCTGGAGGTTAATGGCACAATCTCCACCTGCCAAAAACGTATAAAGGGTTGCATATTAAACTGACAATGTTTCAAATTGCATCCGGAAATTCAATAGCATTGCCTATATTAAAACCAAATGACAGCTTAATGCTAAACAAGGAATATTTAAAGATGATCCTTTTCTTCCTTTAAGTAAACATTAATAGGATTAACAGTGCATCTGTACACGGCTTTTTGATGATTAAGTGGAAGCTTTCACCTTATCTCAAAGTGTGCATAAAAATAGGGATGCCAATGCACACTTCATGCACGCTGAAAATTCCTTTACAAAGGTCAGCATTATGAACTAGGCTCAGATCACAATTCAAAGAGGACTGCTGGTAAGCAGACTGTTGGTGGATAGAAACAAGTGTCCAGATCACAAGAATTACCACCACAATTGCCTCTTTTGTGCAAGTCTATGCACAGAAACTGAACTACACTACCACCTCTGGAAATGGACCCTCCAAAAAAAAAAAAAGAGTTGAGGCACGTTTCAGGATGTGCGTAGAAGATTGTACCACCATTGCTGGGTCTGTAACCACTCACCAGGTAGAAGAATTACTGACTCATAGAAACTAGCGATGGAAAAAAGACATACTAAGACATGAAGATAACTCAAGACTGTTTTCTAATTGTAAATATATTAGTGTTTCATCAGGCCTAGTTTTAAGCATCCCAAACAATGTGACTTTCTTCACTTCTCTTGGAAGACTTTCATATCACTGTCAAAAGGTTGGTTTTTTTTTAAATTTAATGTTTAGCCTAAATATTATTTCTTCATTTCAGTCCATTATTCCTAGTTTCATACTCTTTTGCTATCCCAAGTAATTCCTTGAAGTCACTGATGTTTACATGCAGCATATATTTGCACATTTACAACCCCGATTTGCCATTCAATTAGTAATAAGAGTTCTTTTTTCCTCCCCTCATAAGTTAACCTATGCAACCCTTTAAGCATTTTAGTAACTCTTTCCTGGACATTCACCAGTTTTCTAGTCTCTGACAATAACATGCCTGCAACTGACAGAAATGCTCCAAGTGTGGTTGCACCAAAGCCCTAATAGAGGGGGACTATTAACTCCCTGTTATAGGACGGTAAATTTGTGAGTAGGAGGTCAAAAACTGCACTGATTTCTTTTGCAGCTATATCACATTCCACAATCTGTCAATATGGCAACTTGCACTGCTCTAGAGCCATTCAGTTTTTTTGTATACAATTAGATTTTTCGCTTTTATTAAAAATAACTAATACATTATCTGAAAATATTGCAGCCACAGATGTGAAAACTTTGGGGGCCTCAACTGTGGTGAAAATCTAAGATAAACTGGGTGTGAATATTGAGACTGGGCCCTGAGAGAGTTGAGTTAACAGCACATCTTGAGTACATAGTGAGGCCAAAGGCTCCCTAAAAAGGTCAGTAGAAAGAAGACAGCAACTGTGTTCTTCCAGATGTACTTTTCACATTGATTCCATGCCCCACTCTCCCTTCCCACCATTACAGAGTCCTGCTTCTCTGGAATTCTGTAATGATGAAGGAACTGATGAATGGCTGGGCTTGCTCTGCCATTTCTACCCCCAGGGTTATGGAAGGGACACAACATTCAGGATGCAGGTGTGACCCCTCAAATGCCACCACTGGCCAAAAGAATCCAATCTTGGATGCATGTGCATTAAGAGCAGAATTCACATAGACAATCAATCATTCAAAGTAGCCCTGGTTATTTCACTTTAAAATGGCATCTTTATTTATGAATGATTAAAAAATGCCTGGGTTTAATGGGTCAGTCTAAAAGCATGTTTTAATTTAGCATTTTTGAGAAATACCAGATAAATAGGATACTATGGTCTACTTATTTTTAATATACAGTATATCACTTGCTTTTAAACACAAGTGGATTCCACCTTTGTCAGCTACAATAGCCATGGACAAGGATCATGAGTTCCACACTACACCATGCATTATATGGCTGTTTATAGACCATTGTCTAAGTAAAGTCTGGGCTAAAAATATTAAACCCTCATTTGAGAAGTTGCAGAAACAACAGATCTTCCTTTAAGATGTACAGTCATACATCCAATAAGCCAATAAGATTTTTTATCCTAGCACATAAAATCAAAAAGAAAACAAATGTAACGCAATTCAATTCTTTCATCAGAGAAAAGAAAACTAGTTTTATCCTGGCAATCTATCATTTTCAACCTAAGTGATGATTAAAATGTACATGTTTATGCAATTGGGTGTTATTCCAAATGATTTATGCATCCTGAAAGGAATTGTACATAACTCACTGAGGAGACCCTTAATCAAGAGTTTGACAAGCACATGACAAAACAATGTACCCAATCCTGTACACTAGATTATTTTGTAATCTGAAATTTCAAACAATAATTTGGTTGGATCAGTAGAAAACCTGGTACAATGCCAGTTTTAATTTAATCTTTTCCTCAAATACTGCAGTTTGTGATTTGCTTTCCATATACTCAGAACTGAGTGATTAACAGACTTAAAAAGATTATTCAGATTTGGATTTAAAAGCAAGTTGTATCAAGTAGACTTTTCATACTGGAAAGTTAAATTATGACAAAATTGTATATAAAATTTAATTCATAGCATGATAGCAGGAATTTTCTGCAGTCAAATATGCAAGTGGTAAGAGTATTCATCATCTTGAGCAAACATCATCTTGAAAATAAAATACTCTAGCAATAATGGAAACAGATTTTGCTCTTGCTGTTATGAATGTTCAATACTTCGCATTATTCCAATTAAGTTTACTTATAGTACATTGTAAAGGAGAGTACAGTACAGTGCAAATGAAGGGTGTTTAAATCTTTTTGTAATTAGATTTTAAAACATTCTTCAGATTTAACAGGTATAAATAGCTCACATCTTTACTAGCTAATATGGTTATAAGTTTAATGTGATCTTCATGAAAATGCTATGTCATCTAAGAGGACAGCACGATCCAATAATTTGAAACCATAATAATTAAAGGTAATTTAAAATTAACTAATAATTGCAGAACGTTCCTTGCAGATAGCGATTCCCCTTATGGAGTAAACTACCCCTCAGCATTCCATTTAACAGGGACTTGCCCCACACCAGCATGCAATTTAGTGTACTTTAAAAAGAAGGTGTCTGTTCAGGTCTCAAATATTCAAAATTTTAAGATCTGGACCACAGCTCTGGAAATTTGCCAGGCATACATCAAGCAATAAATACTTACGGCAGGGATGGGAACCAAACCCAAATATTCAGCAAGTTATTTGAGAAAAGGAGAGTGTCATTTGTGTTCAAAAAGATTGGTCCTGTCACATTGATCACAAGGGTCAAACCAGTGTTCACCAAGGTCTAGGGTTTTGTACATAGAGATCTCAGCCTGCTTGGTATCATGGCAAACACATCATTAAAAATCCTTTCCCCCTTTTATTAAGGGCAAAGAAAAGAAGGAAAACAGTTAAATATTTGAAATGTAAAGTATTAAAGTTTTCATTTTAACATCCCTTGTTCCCCTTTTCCATAGCTAGAGAGAATTTTTAGAAGGAAAACCCCTTTGTTTGACAGTCTCTTAGCTAGTATTGAAGATGGCAGTAACTGTCTTTCTTGGAAAAAGAGAAGAAGTTAGTTGAAATGGGTTGCAGCTGCTGTTGTTGCTGCCATTAAACTCTGATTCTATTTTATCCCAGGTGGGGTTTAGGATTTAGCTGGAGCTGACAGAGGTGGTAATATTATCTGGATCCCTCTCTCTCTGGCCTGTTCTGGTCAGAACATTTTGCAGGATTATGACAACGAAAGCTCAGGGTCCAAGGAGATGGTGGGGGTGGCAGCCGTGATGGTGAAGCTTGCTTCAGTAGCCTCCATCAGGTATTTTCCCCTTAAAGTCTCTTTTTTTAAGGACCCAAAAAGGGTATAGTGGGTAGAATAGCCCCTCCCCCTCATTATTTTGGCCACCAAATAGGCCTAGTTTCTGACACGCCAATTTGGTTCATTAATTTCCAGACCCACATTTTCTTGTTTACCAAGCATGATCTCAAAACAGTCCTTGAGTTATATCAGTATGCCTTTTTGTTTGGACTAATTCCTTTTTTTTTTCCAGTTTATAGCACTCTTCATTAAAAATAACTTGACCTACTTTTCATGGTTAATTCATAAACAGCCAAAAGTTATAGGTAAGGCTATGATTTAGTCATGGGTATTTTTAATAAAAGTCATGGACACGTCACAGGCAATAAACAAAAATTGCCGGCATAGGCACTGGCTTCCTCCACGCCCAGGGGGTGCTCAACACCCCCGCTCTGCTCCAGGCCCTGCCACCACCTGACCCCCTTCCCCCAAGCCACCACCCTCATCCGGCCTCTTCCTGCCCAATCTCTTGAGCATGCCCCATCCCCATTCCTCCCAGAGCCTCCTGCATGCCACAAAACAGCTGATTGCGGCATGCACGAGATGGTGGGAGGAAAGAAGAAATGATTGGTGAGGCTGCCGGTGGACAGGAAGCACTGGCGGTGGAGGGAGGGAGGGAGCTGGCTGCCAGTGGGTGCTAAGCACCCTCTACTTTCTTTCCGGGGGTGCACCAGTCCTGGAGCACCCACAGCGTTGGTGCCTATGATTCACAGCCTGTGACCTGTCCATGACTTGTATTTATAGTAGACTTGTACTATAAATACCCCTGCCTAAATCTTAGCTGGGGGGGCCACTGCTCTGGGAGCCCTGTGGGGAGACGCTGCTCTGGGGAGCACGCTGCAAGGGGGGACTGCTACTTGTGAGTACCCCTGTGGGGCCACTGCTCGGGAGGGAAGCCTGGTGGCCAGCAGCACCAGCTGCCAGGGGTCGCTGAGCGGCAGCTGCTTCAGCCATCGCTGGGGCCGCCCTCCTCCCTCTGCTCCAGCTACTCCCGGGACCACTGCTGGGGGCCACCAAGTTGCAGCTGCTCCTGCTGCCCCGGGACTGCTGCTCAGGTAGTCCCTGGGACCAGCCCCAGCAGTGGCTGGGGCAGCTGGCCCCAAGGCCAGCTGCTTGGGGTCCCTGGGTCAGCCACACTGGCCGCTACGGAAGTCACAGAAAGTCATAGAATCCATGACATCCTTGACCTCTGTGACAGACACGGAGCCCTGGTTATAGACCCTATTGTCACAATAGTCCTGTACTGAATGCTCTTTTATCTCACTAGCATCTGAATCTCACTAGCATTTCACTAATATCACGGCAAGACAGAGAAGGAAAGAAAGAACAGTGTTGAAGTCTGAACTCAGCTGTGAGTAATCTTACCATCAGCAGTGCTTTGCCAAGCAGGCTGACTACCAGCCAGAGATGCCATGGAAGCTAGACTTAGGAAACCAGAGATAATGTATGCTAGATGAAGGTTTTGTTATAGATATGCTCTAATTAATGATTGTATCCGTAATCCTTATCAAAATTTAAAATACCCATTGTGACACTACACCCCATTTTCTTCATAGTGGTATTATATATATATATATGATATGATTATGGCACAGTTATGATGCATTTTGTACAAGATGGGTCATGTAAGGTATCATTGGAAAAGTTATGATTTGCTGACTATGATTATCCTATTTGTATGCATATATTTTTTTTATATCTGAAGTTATGAATACTGACCATGTAGCTGTATTTTACATGTAGTCACACCTGGATGACACCCACTAGGCAAGATGCTTCTAGTCTAAATAGCTGATTGTGAAGGGCGCCACTAGGGAAAACAATAGGCATGGGCATGTGACCAGCCCACATGACTGGACTCCATTTTGGGTACCTGTATTTTTCAACAAACTGGAATGGGAACTGTTTTTGGAACATATGCTAAAGCTATATAAGGCAGGGAGTGACCTCTTCTGTTGTTCTTCACTCTCCTACAACTGAACATATACGAAAAGCTTTGAACGAAAAGGACTTGGAACAAGGGTGGGGAGCCCAAACTGCAAAGCAAGTGCGGCTTGTGCCTTTAGAATCTGCAAGCCTGCTTGTATCATCAGTCAGGGTGAGAGATTATTAATTCAAATCCTATCCTTCTAGTACATTAAGCTTAGTTTGCGTTTTCTTTATTTACTAGGTAATCACTTAAAATCTATCTTATTGTAGTTAATAAACTTGTTTTGTGTTTTAATCTAAACCCATCACACCCATGCAGTCACACAGCATACTAAATTTTGAAGAGCATTTGAATACTTCTGAAGTATTGAGTCCATATATATTTTCATTGCATTTTAGGATTCTTTACATAGTATATGGCAGGGATCAGCAGCCTTTCGCACATGGCCCGCTCCAGGCCAATGGGGGCTGCAGGAAGCAGTGCGGGCCGAGTGATGTGCTTGCCGCCCTTCCCGCAACCCCCAGTGTCCTGGAGCGATGAACTGCAGCCAGTGGGAGCTGCAACTGGACGAACCTGCGGACACGGCAGGTAAACAAACCGGCCTGGCCCGCCAAGGGCTTTCCCTGGTGCCAAAGGTTGCTGATCCCTGGTATATGGCTTTTTAAAATATAAAAACTAGTTATAAATTAGTATTGGCACCTGACTCTTATCTATGGTTCAACTTCAACTTAATTGTTTTGAGTGTCTTGAATAGACAGTGCCTCTGTTCTTTAAGTACTTTGGGGATGACCATGTACTTATCTGCCAAGGTGTTTTATCTGAATGTATAGCTTTCCACTGAATTAAATACAGACACAGTTTAGAATTTGGTAGATCAGAATACAAATGCTAACAACACAGGATCAGTGTTTGTGGAACAACAAAAAGCCAAAACAAAAATCTTTAAAATGACAGTCCACAATCACTAACTCACTTATCTCTTTTACAATTATATTTAGAGGAACATAATTTATCCTATCTATGGAATCTAAATGACTTAGCAGCAGATGCTGTCAATTCATTCTCTAGCAGTCATTCTTTCCTCTAAAAGTTTGTTTCTGCTTCCAGTAAAAAACAAGTTCAAGTAAAAAAAATCAAGGAAGCTGAAGGTAAGGTGCAAATCAATGTAAACCAAATTCTATATAAAACATCCCTCATCCTGCAGAGGATGATACAATTCAAAGATAAACTTGACATTTCTAATTTTTGCTTTTAAATTAGTAGTTTAAACCAGAGGGGTGGAATGAATATCTATCTAGGCACACAGATGTGTGTCAAAATGTCCATGAACTATAAGAAAAAGCAGCTTCATTCCTTTAGAACCAAGTAAATGGGAAAATTCTATTTTCTTTAAACTGAAGACAAAAATACAAACATTAGCTTCATGTCAAAGGTGCAGCTACTCTGTCTTTGTTAGCTCTACATACATTAGTCCAGACGCTGGTTAGGACAAGCGGAAACTATAGCTTCAGGTTATCTAGAGACAAAAATTAAAATGTGATTTGTCCAAACATGAAACAATATGAAAAGAGAATGCTGTATTTTTCATCAGCCCAGAGCTGTTATCTTTTTTAATCTATTCTACTTCTGGCAGTTCTCCATATATCAGACATCAGGTAATACAAAATGACATCATCTAACTGGCAACAAAGAAACTTTTTTCTACAGTGTCAGCTTTCCTAACATCACGAATAACGTGTGTCATTTTTAAAAAACATGTCAAGTTACTTAGTCATCACAGCGCCAAAAGAAACAATTTGTGCAATACCAACATAAAGATTCTATCTGCATGTTTTACTTTTAAAGTGGATAAATACAACTACAACAACATGATTTTATGGGAAGATTTCAAAGTTAAATAAAATACCTTAGTTCATATTTAAGAACATAACACTGAATGAACTGTCTTTCAGGCTCAAAATATTTGTAAGTGTAGGACAAACCTAGTCACAAACACACAAAAGAGATGTCATTTCTCTTTTTCCAAAATATTTTTAAGTTTTGTCATTGTGAAAATATTTTCACCTTTCTTGGAAACTATTCCCCCTCCTCTAACCTCATATGGAAAAAACGCTTTATGATTTGGGATTTTATTGCAATAGACATCACTGGAAAAAAATAAAAATTAAACAAAACAAAAGGAACAGTTTGGAGAGTATTAAATGTACAAGCTTCTTTCCACGGAATTATGTTCTAAAGCCCTCTTTGATTTGTTTCTGTCTCGTTCCAGGTAAACTTCTCTTGGCATACCGATTACGGACAGCTGGCCCATAATCGCCAACATATATTGCAAATATCTGCACCAAAGTGAATCTGTTCAACCTCAAAAAAAAATGGTTTTTTAAAATCTTGCACACAAAACTACTTTTACATAATTCTTTAGTGAATCAAGACAGATTGGGCTTCTCTCCAAGTTAATCAGAAAGCCTTCATGCTTTCAGGGCAACATACCCATAGATTCACTAAGTGTTTGTCACTGCATTCTTGCTTCTGATAACTATTGACACTATACTTTCTCAGAAGGGAGCTAAAAAGTAAGAATTCTGATTGTATCGACATTATATTAATATTTTAGTCTCAGTTATGTAATTATGTTTTCTACAATTTGAGGCAAAAGTTTTTACAAAGTTTGCTTCTCAACATTTTCAGCTTTCTTTCTTACCCCAAAATCGTATCGAATTTTGTAATTTTTCCTTTGGATTATTATTCTTCAGCAGTTATTTGCTTAAAAGACAGTAGTCTTCTTAACATTAAAGAAGGTAACAAACCAATATTTGATTATTATACACCTCTTGAAAATTATTTTTATATTCTGAGAAAATAATTATTTGATGTAGTCTTTTTTCCCCAATATTATGCATACATCCAATATTATCAAGTAGTTCCGTTTAGGACAACCTATAACTGAGTGTACAAATACATTTAGCTACCTAGATGGCTACACAACGTTGGAACTGAGCCAGCAATATCTATAAGAAAATGTTATTCCTCTGTTCCATTCTGTCAGATTAATTTCCTTTCTATTATGATTGTATCATAAAGGTCAGCACTGTAATACGGAGTCTTTTTTTAAGAAGTCTTTAAGCAATCACAATCATTGTATGCTTTAATAGACTAGTATAATGACCTTAATATCTGTGAATCTATGAATGTGGCAAAGCTGAAATCAAATCAGAACAATAAATACTGTTAACATTGGGGTTGAAGTTACTAAATTAAGCTACTGGAACAAGTTAAATTTATACGAAAGGCAATTTTTTGTTAATTTTTGTTCACTTTATTAGTATCTTCAAAAGCTACAGTTATTCTTAGACTAACCCTTTTAACTTATTTGTATTTTTAAAGAATGATCAGGATTGATACTATTTTCACAAGCAGTCAATGGTGTGAAAGACAACATTTATTTCCAGGTCTGGACTTTTAATCTTCAACCCCGCTGCAGTAAACTACACATGTTGTCTAAAGGAATGCCATGAATGAACTAGAGATGGGATTTTATGTTGTTAATCCCAGTTGGTTGGACAGCCGGCCCATTTATCCTTTTGAATTGTTTGCGGACAATAAGAATTGTTCACTGATGGCTGGCAATATCTGAAGTGAACAGACAAAACCGACATATAATGGCATCCACAATCAGAAAAAGTTTGCAGCAGTATGCTAACACCACACTGTATCTGACTCAAAGTAGGATTAATAGTCTCCATAGATTCACAGAGTTTAAAGCCAGAAGACAATTAGAACATCCAATCCGACTTCCTGTATACCACAAATCATTAAATTTCACCAATTTACCCCTGTATTGAGTCAAATAACTTGTGTTTGATCATACTATATCTTCCAGAAAGGCATCCAGTCTTGACATGAATATGTCAAGCGATGGAAAATCCATCACGTCCCTTGGCAGTTTGCCCCAATATTTTAATCACTCTCACTTTTAAAAAATTATGCCTTATTTCTCATTTGAATTTGTCTGGCTTCAGCTTCCAGCCATTGGTTCTTATTATACCTTTTCCCACTAGATTAAAAAGCCCTTCAGTACCGAGTGTTTTCCTCTCCATGAAAGTACTTGTACACAGTAATAAAGTCACCTTTTAATCTTCTTGTTAATAAACTAAGCAGACTGAGGCAGAAGATTAGAGCTGTGAGGCAGTTACCTAACTTTTGTAAGTAGAGCTGTGTGAGCACCAAGAATTTTGACCAATGAGCTGTTTCTGTGGTCCTATATAGATTGGCGTCAACCCCAACAGTCATTTTTCAATTCTGTGGATTTTCTATGTATGAGAAAATTATGACAAATCTGAAGGCACTACACTTAAAACACTGCATCAGTAGAGCTGCGCCACTGTAGTGCGTAAGTCAAGATGCTCCTATGCCAATGGGAGAGCTTCTCCTGTTGATGTAGTTAATCCAACTCTGTGAGAGGTGTAGCTATATCAGCAGGAGAGGCTCTCCCACCAACACAGCACTGTCTACACCAGCGGTTAGGTTGGTGTAACTACTTCACTTAGGGGTGTGGATTTTTCACACCACTGAGAGATATAGGTATACCAATGGGTCTGTAGTGTAGACCTACACCATAAACCTTTTGAATATTAATTTGCAAAATAAGTTGCAATAGTTTAGAGTTCTAAACTGTACAGCTATATAATTGTTTGCAATGTTGTTGTAGCCATGTTGGTCCCAGAATATTAAAAGAGACAATGTGGATTAGATAGTATTTCTTATTGGTATTACCTCACCCACTTTGTCTCAACTATAGACTAACTTACATGATCAGATTTACTGGTATAACCAATGGGAAAAGTGTTCAAAAAGGAAACAAATTTAAGGCTCCAGATTGCAACCTGTTTCTTACATTATTTTAAACACTCAAAACTATTCTTGATCAATTTTTGTGCCAAACAGATACATTAGTCCAGGGATTCTCAAACTTAATTGCATTGCGCCTCCCTTCTGACAACAAAAATTACTACATGACCCCGGGGGGGGAAGGCGGGGGGGGCACCAAAGCCTGAGCCCCGCCGCCCCGGGTGCGGGGGACAAAGCCCAAGCCCTGCCACTTCGGGCGTGGGGGGGCAAAGCTGACAATTTATTCAAGGGCTTCAGCCCCAGACAGGGGGCCTGTAACCTGAACCCCACAACCCAGGGCTTCAGCTCTGGACCCCAGCAAGTCTAAGACAGCTCTGGCGACCCCATTAAAATGGGTCCCAACCCACTTTGGGGTCCTGACCCACAGCTTGAGAACCGCTGCATTAGTGAAATATAATTTCTGCAATATTACACATAATATTCTGTTTTATTTGCCTTGTGCTCTCCAAAGCACTGTGTCAGGTCAACATGGAGATAATTTTGCTTGGTAGTGCAAAAAAGTCTGCTACTGTAGAAATGTAACCTGAAATATTTACAGACAGTGTATCAGGAATTTGTTCTTTCACAGTGTCCCAGCAATGACAAAAAATAGGGGTCAACAGCATAGTTCTGGTAACCATAGACAGGTGATGTGGACTTCCCCATTGCTGCTGCCACTTTTTGGTACCTGTTTTGGTTTTTGTTGTTGTTGTTCTTCTTTAAGAGAAAAGCGCTTCTTGATTATGATTGACAAACAAGGAATGTTTCTGTAACATCTATTTTTCTCCCCTTTACTTATATTACTTCTTCCCTATCTGTGAATTTTTTCTCCCTTTCTCTTCTCCCCTGGCTACTCAACCTCAGATCACTCCCATTCTTCAGCCATTCTGTTTTATGCTAGTGTTTTTAAGAACTAATATGTCAGAGGTTGGTGGAATAACAATATTGGACTACATGTGATGACCAAGGGAGATACACATTATAATACTAATTGGAATCTGGATTGAGTACCCATTGTGCAATCCCAGAGTAGAAAGCACTTAGAATCCTAGGGCTGGAAGGTGCCCCAAGAGGCCGTCTAACGCAGCCTCCTGCATTCAAGGCAGGACTAAGTATTCTAGACCATCCCTGACAGGTCATTGTCTAACCTGCTCTTAAAAATCTCCAATGACGAAGATTCCACATCCCCCTAGGCAATTTATTCCAAGGCTTAACTACCTTGACAGTTAGGAAGTTTTTCCTAATATCCAACCTAAACCTCCCTTGCTTCAATTTAAGCTCATTCCTTCTTGTCCTATCCTCAGGGATTAATGAGAACAATTTTTCTCCCTCCTCCTTGTAACGTGTGCATAAACTACACAGCATAAATCAGCCATGAAAAGAGGAAGCTACTGACACATTCCATATAGCTCTAAATTACAAACAATAGTCTTTTATATAACAAAATATGCTTTAAATACAAAGCCAAGACCTCCCCACCTACATACATAATATGCACCTACTGTGCAAAACATTTCATTGCAGAGATATCAAATATGTTAGTGAAATAAAAAAAATGACGCTCTCGGCTTGTAAAGCTATTTAAAAATACACTCTTGTCCAACTTTGGCAGCCTGCATGAAGATCTACTTTCAGAGAAAAACAAATTTAAATGGATAAAATTAGTCAACATCACTGAATATATTAGTTTTATGGCTATTTAACAGCTATGAGTAAATCAGGAGGGTAACAGAAAATGTGAACTGACTCCCCACCATAGAATCTCAGTGAAATCAATGGGCTGTAAATCATCAAAGAATTTGGCCTCTATGTACAAAAAAGATGCTATAACTTACTGCGTGACATGAACTCCATTATGAGTATATATATGTATGAATTCATCACAGCTACAGTGCAACTAAACTTGCAACTAAAGAAAGGAGTTTACAAATATGAAGAATATGAGAAGAACTTTTAGAGGGCTCTACTTTCAGGAATTAGTTTTCTTTTCATTTCTGATTGAAGCTGCATTTTCATACCATTCAAAAAATGACTAAAAATTGATTCTTTGGCCCTCTTTTTGAAATACTGTGAGGCTTCTCTTCTGAAACATTTCATTGGCTGGTTTAAGCCTCATCACCTTTTATGCAGATGATATTAGTTGACATCAGCTATCACTTGTTCTCTGACTTCTTATTTCATTTATCTCTCACCTCATATAGCATCTCTCAATAGATATGATGGAAAACCTATTTCTTGGCACACACAAAACAAGACTGGACATAATCAGTAAGTATTCAAAAGAGGGAACAATCCAACACTGGAAGGAAAACAGAACTAGTGTACTCAAGGTCTTTTCCATTTTCTTTTTTTTTTTTCCCTCTCTTTTTTTGGGCAGAGATTACATTATTTTTAAAAATGTAGGGCTTTTAAATATTAGTCTACACAAATATTTAGCTCACGGCAAGCAGAGGAGTGAATTTACCCCACACTAGCCTGCTGCGGATTAACTGTCCACCTGGACCCTGATGACACATTAATGTGTCATTAATGCACTTGGGTCTACTCCTGTTTCAAAGAGGACTAGACCAAAGTGCATTAACGAACTATTAATGCACTTCAGAGCTTGGTCCACAGCAGGCTGGGTGGGGCAGATTCACACCATAGCTTGCCATGAACTAACTGTTCATGAAGGCAAGCTCTTAAGAGTTTTTCATCAACTTCACCCAAATGAAAAAAAGACTATGGAATTCTTTCTAGTACCCTCAAAATATGGTAAAAGCATACTGTATTCACATAAAAAGGTAAAGAACTTAATTTCAGTGAGTGTGTTGGTTACCTGTATCCAGGGTCAAAAATCATAACAAAACAAAACGAGGCTGGTAAAAACAGGAACACTACACCTATCTTATTCCCTAGCTTTCGGCTTGTAACCTTAGTGTTTCCACACCAACTTCTCTGATCTCTACAGAGTTACACTTATCCTCAGGCACATACTTCATCTAGCTGTGGAGGTACATCTGCTTGTTTATGCTGCAGGCCTTGCATGTGTGGATGAGATCTGCATACTACACTCAAAAGCCATGGACCTTAACAAACAAGTCTCTTATAGTGCACATGCTGTTTTTGATCATAAGAGGATAGATACTCGTAGTTGTTTATAATCAAAGTGTGACCCAATGTTAAATGTATATTGCTCTTTCTACACACTAAATATTAGATTCAGAGCATAGCTTGTTTGCACTATTTTAGGAAATTGCATATTTGTGTACATCGGCTTGCTTCCAGTTAGCATAATAGTAAGATACATATACTTTTTTTCACCTTTCAGCAACAGCAATGACAATCCACAAGACAGAAATAATACATGGATGCAAACCTACTATCAAAAAAATCATTAATGCCATGCAAAATCATCACAGGAAAAGCATTTCCCATTACGTAAGAGCTAAGCTAATTTACACAATCATCAAGATCACCTCAATTTATTTCAAACCAGGAAACAATGGTCCGGTGATCATTATTCTAGTATAGCAACATTGTATAAATTAAACTATACCAATTAATGTAGATATACATTTTTGTGATAGAGACTGTTGTACTTTTTCACAATTAAACATCCATGCAGACTGTCCAAGATAAAAAGATCTACTGTAAAAAGAAAAGGAGTACTTGTGGCACCTTAGAGATTAACAAATTTATTTGAGCATAAGCTTTCATGAGCTACAGCTCACTGCATCCGATGAAGTGAGCTGTAGCTCACGAAAGCTTATGCTCAAATAAATTCGTTAGTCTCTAAGGTGCCACAAGTACTCCTTTTCTTTTTGCGGATACAGACTAACACGGCTGCTACTCTGAAAGATCTACTGTGTACTTCAGAGTAAATAAGAAGGTCACTAGACAGAAGATTTTCTTACTGGTTATGAGTACATACAAGACTGAAAAGCAAGCTGGTGTTCGACTGGTTGGCTCCCTCCCCCACTACTGAGATAGAACTGCATTATATATTGTACCAACAATGCAAGGGGATAAAGCTGATCCTGAGGTGATTCTAAGCCACGACAAATATGATTCAGGATTCCTTACTCACCAAACTCAAGTAGGCAAGTGAATTTGTCAAGTGTTAACTTAGTTTTATTTATATCTTAATATATATATTAATATATAATTAATTGCAGCACATAACGTAATTGTGTATATGCAATTGTCATTTAATATGTATAAAATAGAATTGATTTATATGAAGTTATATTCTTTTATATTAAACTCCTATGAAATGTTTCCCACTTCTTCTTAAACAACCATCTCAGTACCCAGTTTGAGCAAGATTTTGGTTACAACTCTGCTTCCAGTGAAGGGACAGTTAGGAGAACCACGCTATTCATTTCATGTTGTTCTTTGAAATTACTGGAAAAACAACAAGGAGTCCTTGTGGCACCTAAGAGACTAACAAATTTATTTAGGCATAAGCTTTTGTGGGCTACCCCTTTTAGCCCACAAAAGCTTATGCCAAAATAAATTTGTTAGTCTCTTAGGTTTCAAAGTAGCAGCCATGCTAGTCTGTATTCGCAAAAAAGAAAAGGAGTATTAGTGGCACCTTAGAGACTAACGAATTTATTTGAGCATAAGCTTTTGTGAGCTACAGCTCACTTCATCGGAATGCTGTAGCTCACAAAAGCTTATGCTCAAATAAATTGGTTGGTCTCTAAGGTGCCACTAGTACTCCTTTTCTTTTAGTCTCTTAGGTGCCACAAAGACTCCTCGTTGTTTTTGCTGATACAGACTAACTCGGCTACCCTCTGAAACCCATCACATTTGAAATGACTGGACATCATCTCACAGTAATTGAAAGTCAACATAATTTCATCTCTTTCGTGACACTACAGTATAAACAAAAGGTGATGAGCCTTGTAGGATATAAGGGCAGTTTCGCCTCTTGAATGTGGAGGAGAATGAAGAACTGGAGTTTGCCATTTGATACTAAAGCAGAAGTATGAACTAACCACTTAGACACTGCATTTCAAAAAGATCAAATTTCAGATCAGTAGCCTGTAAGATACCTAACAGAGTGTTGGTACCCTTCGGCCTTGAAAAATATTAATACAGTGACTTCAAAGCAATGAATTACTTATACACATTCCACAACAGGTTAGATCAACTACTGTGGAACTTTCAAAAGCACACAAGTGATGTAGGAGCCTAAGCAACAATTTCAAAAGTGACAATCCTTAGGTGCATTGGTGTTGTAGCCGTGTTGGTCCCAAGATATCAGACAAGGGAGTGAGGTGATATCTTTTACTGGACCAACTTCTGTTGATGAGAGAGACAAACTTTTGAGCTTACACAGAACTTGGTCCAATGAAAAAATATTACCTCACCCACCTCGTCTCTAACTCTTAGGAGCCAAAGTCCATGGGACTTAGCCTCCAAAGCACCTAAGTCACGTTTGAAATTGGGACTTAAGGCTTGTCTACTAAGTGAGATAATGCACTCCACTGGGATTTGATTTCGAAAGTGTACTAACGTGCTATGTATAACTTGGTCAGTGTAAAAAGAAAAGGAGTACTTGTGGCACCTTAGAGACTAACCAATTTATTTGAGCATGAGCTTTCGTGAGCTACAGCTCACTTCATCGGATGCATACCGTGGAAACTGCAGCAGACTTTATATACACACAGAGAATATGAAACAATACCTCCTCCCACCCCACTGTCCTGCTGGTAATAGCTTATCTAAAGTGATCATCAAGTTGGGCCATTTCCAGCACAAATCCAGGTTTTCTCACCCTCCACCCCCCCCACACAAATTCACTCTCCTGCTGGTGATAGTGTAGACCTTGCTAGTGTGCGCTAAAGGTTCTCTAGTCTAGTGCACAGAACTAGATTAAAATGCACTATGGAACCTTTAGTGCACACCAGCAGGATCTACACCGACCAAGTAATGAGCTGCACATCCGTGTGCTTCAGAAATGACACCCAAGAAGAACGCATCACCGCACTGTGTGGACATGCCCTTAGAGGCTTTTGAAAACATTCCCTTAATCACTAGAGCTTACCTCCAAAAAGGTTTCAGAGTAGCTGCCGTGTTGGTCTGTATTTGCAAACAGAAAAGGAGTACTTGTGGCACCTTAGAGACTAACCAATTTATCTGAGCATAAGCTTTCGTGAGCTACAGCTCACTTCATTGGATGCATCCAATGAAGTGAGCTGTAGATAAATTGGTTAGTCTCTAAGGTGCCACAAGTACTCCTTTTCTATCTCCAAAAAAACACTACTTTTTTTTGTAAACTGCCTTTTATACAAAAATCAATCATAGCCAATAACAAATTCCTAGGCATCAAATACTGAAAAATCATCTTAACAAAGAAAGACGTTTGGAGGGTATTTGCCAACATCACAGAGTAGCCAAACAGGTGACAGTTGTTCTCTTTTCACCTGTTTTACTCGGGAGAGAAAAAGCTTTCAGATCCATTGGACTAAAGGATTTGGGTACTTTGGTAGCTAACCAGATTCTTGACTGCAGTTCATCTCTCCTTTGTTAAACTAAATTAGCAAACATTTCATCTTCAGTTCAAATGCTAATTGAATACTGCCATGGCAGAGTATCAATTGTTTGTAGAAAATTAAATTAAAGATAAATTACAGTGATGAAGTGGCAGATTTAAGATAAGAAAATTCAAAATTAAGGCTTTCACTTTGTCCCTAACCTATAATACTGGGTTTTGTTATTTCAAGGAACTATATATTTTTACTTCAATTGTGCAAGTTATTGCAGAACATATGAGTTACAGATAGTGAAGGTATAACCATGAAATTCTTGGATTTTGTCTTTTTAAATCAGGCCAGCAACATCAAAAATAAAACAATGGCATCTGTGAGGGTTTTTTTTTGTTTGTTTGTATTTTGACAGGATAGAAGAGAACAAATAATTTTCACTATGGTCCATATCTAGTCTGGTAATCTTCTTGATCAGACAAAATGCAAACAGTAATATGATTATTTCACAGACATTAGAGGTTTCTTAAATGTGCTTAGACCATTGTTTTCATAATGAATAAGAACATAGCCATATGTAGAAGCATAATATACCATTTCTGTGACACAAGTTCAAGAGCTGCCTTCAAACTTCAGATCCTCAAGGATAGGTTTTGGTTTCTGATTAAAAGGATGTACTGTTTATCGTTCCTTTGCACTCAACACTGGCTGGTTACTAAGTTGCCCTACAAAAGATCAGCTGGGCATTTCTAATAACTCTCACAATATAAGAACAAGGTGACACCCAATTAAATTTAAAGGCAACAAATATATAGCTGAAAAAAATGTTTTTTAAATACACACTATATGCAGGATTAAACCATGGAACTCATTACCACAAGATTACTGCACAATAGCAGGGACAGCTATGAATGAGGTGGAATAAAGGTCATTTAGGAATGGGAGATGTTGGTGAAAGATTGTGAACTCTTGGGGCATGTACTGTCTTTTTTTCCCCCTCTGTGTTTCTACAGTGCCTAACATAACAAGATCATTGTTCATGGTGCTATCGTAACACAATAATAAATAATAATTCTCCAGGATCTCCCACCTGGAGCTGCTAATATCTAAACTGCCTTTGAATGGCTAACAACCTTTTGTGAAATATATTCTGTATTTTTTAGGGAGAAAGAAGCAGCAGTAAGTTAATGGCATAAGAAAAAAAACTACGTTAGAATATCAGGATGCATCTAAAAATCATAAAAATAAAAAGGCGTGTAAGATTATATAAACCTTCCATCAGTTAAGCATTTTATACATTAACGTTAAGAGAAAAGAGGCTCATCCTTTTACTTAAAGTTTAACCTGGTGGAAAAAGACCACAATTATATGTCCCCAGAGCTCCCACTCAACTCCTTGGGAATTTACTCAAACATTATGTTAATGAGCATGGTATAAATACCTAGATACAGTAACTGAAATACAAAAACGGATCTCTGAAACAGAAGAAGCAGGATATTTATTTCTGTATATCCTGAGTATTATTCACAGCCCTCCAGGAACAAATCTTATCCAAATCAAGGAGAAGTAGCTGAAGTTGAGCAAATATTTGTATGTTGGCAAGCAAAACTATCCCATCCTTCCCTCACCTGAAAAATTATCTGTTAATTGTCTGAGCAGCAACACCCAAGAGAGCTAAACAGTAATTTTAGGCGATGAATTCAATGGTCTCAGGTCCCATGTTGAGAATGCAGTACTAGCTGATTTTAAAAAGCCATGCATGCCCCTTCCCTCCTCCACCCCCCGCCAATGTTTTCCCTGTGAAGTGAGTATGAAATTCTACATTGTCCCTGAGATACTTTTCAAAACAGAACTGAATATTAGCTACATAATATTACTTTTTTAATCTATTTTTTAATCTGGAATGTATCTCTAAGGAAAGAGGTCAGCCTACCTTACCTACCTCTGATGATCTTGGTAATCCATCAATAAGGATAATATCAGTTTTACTGGCCAGACAGGAGGAAGCAATTACTAGATATTTGTGTGAGCAACAGGAAATAGAGATCGATATAACTGTGATAACTGCATAGGGATTCATGCAGTTCTAGGGGCGAAAAACTCTTGAAAGGCTATGCATTTTCAAGATGACCCCTCAACTTGGTTTCTTTTAATTTTGCTAAATCTGCATCCAGAAAGGGTTCAGAAGACATCATTTTAGGGAGATTCAGAGTCCAGAGGGCTGATCTACAGAGGCTGAGGGCTGTGTTTCATGTATGGCAGCGTTGTGTATAGAGGACAAGGAAAAGTCCCTAAAAAATTAACTAATCTAGCTCTGATAATCTAAGAACTACATACAACAGAACTATAGAAAAGGCAATAAGGGTCTGTAACAGATCCAGACACAATAAGAGGCTCCTTGTATGTTATCTGCAACAACAGAACTGAGGGTTAACCGTTTTCTTTCCCTCTGCTCGTAATTATATCGACTTTGTGCATACTTTATTTGTGTCAACCCAAAGATGTAATAACTGTTTCCTCAAGTCTATCCAATCAGGTATGTATTACCAGTATCAATGAATTATAAAGTTCATCATATAAATCTGGTAGGTTGACATCTTTCCCTTGCTAACCAACTGGGATATAAGAGCAAATATGAAGAGCTTGTTTACTCCCCGATTTTCTGCTGCTATGAATTCTGTTTCGAGATGGATCATAAACAGGACTAACTTCCTCATAATCTTGTGGATTTACAACAGAGTCAATCAATGGAGCCAAATTATCTATATTAATCAGCATTCCAAAACTGTCTCCAGTGGGTGAATGATGCGTAAAGTTTGGCTAGAACATTGGAGCTTCTAATTTCAATTGAAGCACAGACCAAATATCATCAGGTCTACTGGTAGCTATTGGTCATTGTGCAGCAGTGTTTGGGATCCTCACTCCTCCTTTTTTAAAAGTTTGAACCTCTTGTAACAAAACCCCTAAAGGGTTGAATCCAGCACCTCTGACTCTAAAAGCATGAGCCTCTAGTGCTTGACCTAAAGGACTGAGTCCATTAGCTTGGAGGCAGCAGCCAAATCAAGTCTCCATATATGGTCTAGCCACTAGAGGGGAACACAGAGAAATGCTGTTAGCATGTGTTACAAGACAACACTATTAAACTTCATTTACAAATTTATTATATACACATTTAACCATTACTTCCTCAAACAGTGAATGAGACCCAATTTTATTTAAATTGTAACATTTATGTTTGTCAATATATTGTTTCCAAGGGCACTGGATTCAATTTTTTTACCTAACGTGTTTTCAACGTTTGAGGATCTTTCTTTCTCATTAGACATTTTAAATCATAGAATCATAGAACATCAGGGTTGGAAGGGACCTCAGGAGGTCATCTAGTCCAACCCCCTGCTCAAAGCAGGACCAATCCCCAATTAAATATAATATAAATATATAATCCTATTTTAAAAGATTAATGCTAAAGAAAATTTGTAGGGAAAATAATGAAAATGACAGTTATTTAAAATGTAAGACAATTTTCTTTAAAGGTACAGTAATATTAAGACTACCATAAACCTACAGTAGTGGAATGTTGAGAACTTTTATATTTTTCATATAGTGAACAAACAAGAGGACCAGGTACCTCCACATTCTGATTGTTTTTATCCTCTCTTTTTGAGCATAACAGGAAAAATACTGAAAGGCTAAAAAAGTACAAAAGTAGTTTTAATACAAATTAAATAATTTATCAATACATTTTTGCCATAAAAATAGATTTAGACACTTTAGACACATAATAAAACGACACATAGTTGTGCAACAGATAAGACACAACAGACCAAATTCTGCTCAGTTACACTTGTGCAATCCTTTGAAAGCAGTGCAGTTACAAGAGAAGCTGTGCAGAACTTGGCCCATTAATATCAAGGAAAGATTTGATAGCTTTTATAAGAATTCAGCCACACTATGGCAAGGCTACAATTGAAAGGAAAATCCATAGTTTCTATTACTATTTAGTTTAGACATTCAACCAGAAAGTGGGAATTGATGAGTTCTCATAGTAGTTGTGCTTTAGCTATTAACACAGAAGCAAATAAATATCTATTAATAAATATTCACAATATTGGATTACTGTGGAAACGGTGGTTCTTTTGACCACCAAATGTGACATTAGCTATAACTGAGAAATATAGAATTGAAAAATAGCAAATCATATTTAATAACTACTGTTTTTAAAATGCTTACTCAAAAATATTTTACTTAACATACTTTAAACAGCCCTTTACTGCTCTACATTTTGCCAAAACAAATACTAGGAAGTTAAGAAAATTGATCATCTTTTCAAGTTGTTACCTCAACAATATCCGAGTTGGTTCTGCTCTCATGGGGTTCATTGTATTCTGTGTATTTGAGTAGAACTTTGTCCATATCAGTGCTGGCATACTGAAAGAGTTTGTTAGAGCTGTTAAAAATGATGAGTGCTATTTCACAGTCACAGAGCACACTAAGTTCGTATGCCTTCTTCATTAATCCAAATTTCCTCTTCGTAAAGGTCACCTACACAAGGAAGAAGAGTGGAGGTTTTTCAAATGACAGAACAAAACTTTGAATGCCTATAATTAACACATAAAAAGGAGTGTCAGTTGATAGCTGGCACTTTAAACTTCTAGTAACAAGACATCTACTATAAGCATGCAGTCAAGTTTAACATTCACTGTGAATTCTCATTTCTCCTACTCAAATATACGGTCATGTCATTAACACAGTGTTATACAAGTGAAATAGAAGTTGATGGGAACAGTATCTTCTACTAAACCATAACTATACAAGAGCCAAACTCTTAATTGTAATAAACAAAATTAGTCTACTAAAAAAAACTGCTAAATGGATCTGTCCCTAGAAACTGTAGAGCCCAGATATACTGAGAGGGTCATACTTGGTGAGCTCTTTATAACTGATCCATGTAGTGATGTTATCCACTTACCCCTCATTGTCACTGAAAATTAAGATTTTAATTAGGGCTGTTTAACTGCAGTTAACTCACACAATTAACTCAAAAAAATTAACTGCAATTAAAAAAATTAATCACAATTTATCACACTGTTAAACAATAGAATACCAATTGAAATTTATTACATATTTTTGGATGTTTTTCTACATTTTCAAATATATTGATTTCTTTTACAACAGAAAATACAAAGTGTACTGTAATCCCTTTATATTATTTTTTATTACTGTAAAATGTAAAAATGTAAAATGATAAAGAAATAGTATTTTTCATTTCACCTCATACAAGTACTGTAGTGCAATCTCTACTGTGAAAGTGTAACTTACAAATGTAGATTTTTTTTTTGTTACATAAACTGCACTCAAAAAAACCCAAAAAACCAATGTACAACTTTAGAGCCTCCAAGTCCCCTCAGTCCTACTATTTGTTCAGCCAAGTGCTAAGACAAACAAGTTTATTTACATTGACGGGAGATACTGCTGCCTGCTTCTTATTTACAATGTCACCTGAAAGCGAGAACAGGAGTTCATATGGCACTTTTGTAGCCAGCGTTGCAAGGTATGTACATGCCATATATGCTAAACATTCGTATGCCCCTTCATGCTTCAACCACATTCCGGAGGGCATGATTCTATGCTGATGATGTTTGTTAAAAAATAATGCGTTAATTAAATTTGTGACTGAACACATTGGGGGAGAACTGTATGTCCCCTGCTCTGTTTTACTCGCATTCTGCCATATATTTTATGTTATAGCACTCTCAGATGATGACCCAGTACATGTTGTTTGATTTACAAACACTGTCACTACAAATCTGACAAAATGCAAAGAAGGTACCAATGTGAGATCTAAAAATTGCAACAGCACTCGACCCAAGGTTTCAGAATCTGAAGTGCTGTCCAAAATCTGAGAGGGACGAGATGTGGAGCATGCTTTCAGAAGTCTTAAAAGAGCAACATTCAGATGCAGAAACTACAGAACACGAACCACCAAAAAAGAAAATCAACCTTCTACTGGTGGCATCTGACTTCGATGATGAAAATGAACATGCATTGGTCCGCTCTGCTTTGGATCATTATCGAGCGGTACCCGTCATCAGCATGGATGCATATCCTCTGGAATACTGATTGAAGAATGAAGGGACATATGAATATTTCGCACATCTGGCACGTAAATGTCTTGCGACGCTGACTACAACAGTACCATGCAAACGCCTGTTCTCACTCTTAGGTGACATTGTAAACAAGAAGTGGGCACTATTATCTCCTGCAAATGTAAACAAACTTGTTTGTCTAATCGATTGACTGAAGTAGGCTCTAAAGTTTAACATTGTTTTATTTTTGAATGCAGTTATTTTTTTAATACATAATTCGACATTTGGAAGTTCAACTTTCATGATAAAGAGATTGCACTACAGTACTTATATTAGGTGCATTGAAAATACTATTTCTTTTGTTTTTTACAATGCAAATATTTGTAGTCAAAAATACATCCAAAGTGAGCACTGTACCCTTTGTATTCTGTGTTGTAACTGAAATCAATATATTTGAAAATGTAGAACACATCTAAAATATTCAAAAAAAAAGACATTCTACTATTGTTTAACAATGCAATTAATCACGATTAATTTTTTTAATCGCTTGATAGCCCTAATTTTAATATACATAATGGAAAAGTATGGAAAGCAGAACAAAAGTTGACAAAATCAAATGCCTCTATGTTGATTTTTATATCATTTTATATTTAAATACTCTGAATATACATTCACTTTGTTCAATATTTCTTATTCTTTCAGTTATCTTAGAATGGGAACTGCAAGCACTTTGATAAATAGATAAGAAAAATGCTCTCATTTCATGGTCGCTTTAGTGTAAGTTCCTCTATGCCCTCAGCTATTGTGGAACAACAATTCCCTTCACTCAAAGAAACAGATACACAGACAGTAACCATTTACTAGGGGAACCTTGGATTACAGAACAGCCATGCTGCTCATGCTGCAGTATATTCGGACAGGGGCCCTTTTTATATCACAGGTCAGGTACTTAAATGAGGTAAAATGCTGAAAAAAGCTTTAATCCTAGACTTACAAAATACAAAGGAAAATTCTTGGTACGTTAATGCTCTATAAAAAACATCAGTGTCTTCAAAGAATCTTGTGTATTATAGGTAGCTGGAAGGCAAGGGCAAGAGAACCACCACCAAAACCATGCTGAAATGTATACCAGCAAAATAAAAAAAACAAACATTTTTAAACAATAAGGCATACATTCTCAAAGTTGTGTGCTGAGATTTAGTTGCATGATCCCTATTGACTTCAGCTTTGGGTAGGAACATAGATGCCTGATTCCTGCTGAAGGGAACTGGAGTTCAGAAAACAAAAGAAACATTAATAGTATCATAACACCTTTCTCTCCTTAAAGCTGAACCTTGTTAACCAAAATACATAGCTTTCTCTATTTTCAATTTTAGGCAACTTTAAGGAAATATTTTTCATCAGTGGAAATTCATTGCTCACTTTCTCTTCCTTTATGTTTTTCGGTAAACCATAAAGGTGTTAAAAAAGCAAGATTTACCAAGTCTATCAAGGGCTCTGAAGAAATATTCCCACACTATATCATATTCCTCATTACATAACATAAGAACAGCTATACTGGGTCAGACCACTGGTCCATCTAGCCCAGTATCCTGTCTCTGACAGTGGCCAAGCCATATGCTTCGGAGGGAATGAACAGAACAGGGCAATTTTGAGTGATCCATTCCCTACTAGGGTACGTCACAGCTATAGCCTGCACTAGTTGATGGCCATCAATCATCATATAGTTCTGCCATCTTAAGAGTTTACAGACTCCACTTTGGACCTATAAATTGCTATGTTTCACTTAGCTGACTGTCACAGAAGGCTGTGGCTGGAAGGGCAAAAACATGAAACACTATCCAATACTTTTGGTTTGCCAATGTTAATTGAAGCCTCAATCCTAGATTAATACAAATTCAGCTCGCCAACCTATGATCATTCTCCCACATTGTGAACATTGTAATGGACTTGCCCTCAGACCACCACTTGAAGATGAAGCAGTTACACTAAGGTAGATTTTTTTTTTAACCTAGTGGACAGATCTGCCAAAAGTAATTTAACTCATTGTATTTTACCAAATGAAATGCTATTATGTGCCATTTATTATTCAGGCACCTGAAATTTTAGCTAAAACTCAGAGACAACAAACAGAACTTTTTTGGGTGGAGGGATAGCTCAGTGGTTTGAGCATTGGCCTGCTAAACCCAGGGCAGTGAGTTCAATCCTTGAGGGGGCCATTTAGGGGTCTGGGGCAAAAATTGGGGGTTGGTCCTGCTTTGAGCAGGGGGTTGGACTGTGGTCCCTTCCAACCCTGATATTCTATGAACTTCTGGGCTTCCATATGATGCCATGATCAAGCACTCAACACAAACAGGTTTCAGAGTAGCAGCCGTGTTAGTCTGTGTCCGCAAAAAGAAAAGGAGGACTTGTGGCACCTTAGAGACTAACATTTATTTGAGCATAAGCTTTCGTGAGCTACAGCTCACTTCATCGGATGCATGCAGTGGAAAATACAGTGAGGAGATTTATATACACAGAGAACATGAAACAATGGGTGTTACGATACACACCGTAACGAGAGTCATCAGGTAAGGTGAGCTATTACCAGCAGGAGAGCAGGGAAAAAAAACTTTTGTAGTGATAATCAAGGTGGGGCATTTCCAGCAGTTGACAAGAATGTCTGAGGAACCGGGGGGGGGGGGGGGGGTGGATAAATATGGTGAAATAGTTTTACTTTGTGTAAAGACCCATCCACTCCCAATCTTTATTCAAGCCTAAGTTAATTGTATCCAGTTTGCAAATTAATTCCAATTCACCAGTCTCTCGTTGGAGTCTGTTTTTGAAGTTTTTTTGTTGAAGAATTGCCACTTTTAGGTCTGAAATCAACACCCTGATTATCACTACAAAAGGTTTTTTCCCCCCTGCTCTCCTGCTGGTAATAGCTCACCTTACCTGATCACTCTCGTTACAGTGTGTATGGTAACACCCATTGTTTCATGTTCTCTGTGTCTATAAATCTCCCCACTGTATTTTCCACTGAATGCATCCGATGAAGTGAGCTGTAGCTCACGAAAGCTTATGCTCAAATAAATTTGTTAGTCTTTAAGGTGCCACAAGTCCTCCTTTTCTTTTTGCGGATACAGACCAACACGGCTGCTACTCTGAAACCTGTAATATAGAGATAACTGATTACCTTACACAAGCGTTGTGATTCATAGATTTTAAGGCCAGAAAGGACCACTGCGCTCACCTAGTCTGTTTTGTGGAACACAGACCAGAGGACTTCTCTGAATTAATTCCTGTTTGAAGTAGAGCAGACCTTTTAGAAAAACATTAAATCTTGATACATACATACACATTGCCAGACAAAAAGCTATGATAACCATGTGACACCATGCAATAACCAGGAGTATGATTAATGCAGTTTAGCATTTGTGGTTATTAAATTAAATTCTTTTTAAAACAAACATTTGATTTTTTTTCCCCCTTATTCACCACCCAATGGTGTCACTTCCAGGAAAAATTAATGTTGTCATGGTATTTAACTATGCATTCCCAAATTTTAATATGTTTGGCTTTCTTTTTGAAGTTTGTCCATAATACCAAATTTCCTGGGTTTATAATAGGGATTGGCAACCTTTGGCACACGGCCCACCAGGGTAAACCCCCCTGACAGGCCAGGCCAGTTTGTTTACCTGCCGCGTCTGCAGGTTCAGCTGATTGGAGCTCCCACTAGCCGCGGTTCACCGCTCCAGGTCAATGGAGGCTGCGGGAAGTGGCGTGGGCCGAGGGATATATGCTGGCCGCTCCTTCCCACAGCCCCCATTGGTCTGGAGCGGCAAACCGTGGCCAGTGGAAGCCGCGATTGGCTGAACCTGTGAACGCAGCAGGTAAACCAACCAGCCTGGCCTGCCAGAGGGCTTCCCCTCGCGGGCCATGTGCCAAAGGTTGCCAATCCCTGGTTTATAATGTTTGGTTTCAGAATAACTACAACTTCCCCTTAGTATTTTACCCCCAAATTACCATTATATACTTTCAATTTAACTGCATCAAAATATGGTGTGCCTGTCAGTTTTTCTCTAAGATAACATTTCATAAGTGAACACTAAAAAAACCACAAGGATATTATCATATGATGTTTCCAATTATACAAAGTTATGAAGTATGAACTTTAAATAATTTTTACTTAAATTTTTATAGCCAAATTCATTTGTATGCTCTGGCTGCTTTATGCCACTCTGGAGCCACAACACAGCCAGAGAGTACTGTCCAGTTAAGCTACTTTCATAGCGACTTTGCTTCTTTAAAGCTGTCAGACAGTCTGGAACAATTTCCCCCACACTCATGTCCTCCCAATTCTCATTCCCTCTTGTATCTTCCTGCTTTCTTCTGAACACATCCCAGAATCCATCTCCCTTCTACACTCCACACTTCCTTGCACACTTCTCCATCCTATAACCCATACATTCCCCGGCATTCCCCCCTCCTTGCCCAGTCTCTGTTGGGAAGCTGTGGTATAACAGGCAGTTTATGACAAGAAATATATAGGATGAATGCTAAATTATGCCATTAGTTTTTCATAATAGAAAGTTAATCAGCAGGTACATGCCACATGATGGCAGGAGGGGGAGAAATGAGAGCAAGTGGGGGCTACACCCCAAGGGCATGGCAGAGGCTGTATCAAATCCACATAATTTGAACCTTCCCCCACAGTCATGGGAGTTTGGGAAAGAAACTCCTGAAAGGAGGAAGCCATTAACTCAGCTGGCATCAAACACAGAAGCAACTGCAGCAGGGTCCTTCAACACCAAAGATGTCATCAGCATCTTTTCCCAGTTTTTTCTTTGGACAGTCTCTTCCATAGGTTGATTGGCAACTGTTATTGTTTATTAATGCCATCAAGTTCTTTTATAGATCTTTTCATCCATACCGCTTTGAGCAATTTACAAGGGAGGTAAGCATCATTTAACATTGTAGCACAGGGAGGTAAAGGGACTTGCCCAAAGCTGGGAACAGAGCAGAGGTCTCCTAAGTTCCAGACTGGTGCTCTATCCATTAGGCAACACTGTTTACTCCTACAGTCATTTCATATCAGCCTCACACCACTTGCTCTATATGCCTGCTTTACCTCCCTCATCATCCTCACTGTCTCCCCTTCCTGCCTTTCCATTTACTTACTTCCCCATTTAGCAAACCTCTCCACACAAAAAAAGTAAAACTAAAAGTCCCCTCCCTCTACAAAAAGAAAACAAACCCTAACAACCTCCCCCCCCACAAAAAAGAACACCACATAGAACATGATGTTTGCAAACCAACACCACTGTTCTTTTGTATTTGTATGTTATGTCCTTTCCAATTGCCCCTTGTCTGTCTTGAATACGTAGACTGCAAGTTCTTCAGGGGAGGAACAGTTTCTCATTCCATACAGGTCACAAACGGAGCCCCAATCTCAGCTTATCTCCCCAGGTACTAATATAATTAAATAATAAAACCATCTCCTCTCCTTCAGAGAAAATTAAAACAAAAGCCACTTTCAAAATAGCCACCATCTCCCATATTTCTGAATGAAAGTGAAGTTAACCTTTCTTCAAAGGAAAATTGTGATCCCATATGCTGTCTGGAGACAGAGAGGAACACTAGGAAGAGGTGAATGACACCAGTCATTTTAACCAAGGTGAATCTGTAGTCTCAGTTGCACTGTGAACAATAGGAGATGGCAGCATTTTGAAAGAGTCCATGGAATTCTCTGAGGTAGAATACTATTCTTCAGCATTTGCTGAAGGAGAAACTTTCAGTTATGAATAATTGGGAAAAATTACCATTAATTCTAACTAAACATTTTAAAAATGTATTCTAGGCACAAGACTTCAGAGAGTTAACTATAAAAGGGAAATTTGAAGAGTCTATTTTACAATCACTGGGGATAAAAAGAAGTGTGACACCAAGTACTACATATCTTAAAGCAGGGGTCTACAAACTTTTTGAATCGTGCACCCACAGGGCCAGCTCTGGGGAAGCAAAAAAAAAAAAAAAGAAAGAAAAGAAGAAGAAGAAGAAGAAGAGGTGCCGCCGAAGAATCAAAGGTCCAGGAGCGCTCCTGCAGCGCACCCCCATGGATGGTCTTGCGCACCCCAATTTGGAGACCATTGTCTTAAAGGACCCATTTTTTAGTTAATTTTAACAAACTAACAGATTTACTTTTAAATCCTCAAGAAATTCATTCTACACTTTGAGTAAGTATTTTGAGGAGGACAGTGTGCTGTACATTTCATACATAGCAACAGTTTCAACCCTTGCTTTAAGTACACAACTCAGCTCAATTTTAATTATGGAGTTGCACTGGCATTGCCATTTTACAAATTCATAAACCACTACACCTTATGTTTAACAGCTATCAGAACAACAATATTTTTATGAGCCAATGCTAAAACATGTTTTCCTTGGCTCCTAGGGTTGGTTTGTTTTTAAATTATTGGTATCTACATTTCATATTGAGCAAGCCTGTGTAAAACAAATTGTTTGGAGGGACAAATTTGAGTTTTCTGTGGAAGCTGAGTGAGGAAATGATATCAACACACCCTCTACATCAAGACACTTTTCCATAAGTAAAGCTCTGATAGTGCTGCCTCTCTGCTGCCAACTACACTGTAAAATACATTCCGTACTATCGATATCTCCTGGTGGGAGGTATCATTAAAGGAAACAGACAGACATCAGAGCTACACAGCACACTGCCAATAGCCATTTTATTAAAACAATATATATACTTCATTAAAATGGCTGTTGACCAGTGTCTGCAGTTTCCTAAAAAGCTATAAAATAAAGCGTTTGTGTCCATCTGAAAATCCATTGCAACATTTGTCAAATAAAGTCTCTGCACAGGGCTTATGAATTTTGGAAAGCTATTCATATTGTAGTTGCAGATGTTAGCAAGCTACAAGAAATGGAATATGCAAGTCATTGGACATACTGGGGCTTACTTATATATTCAAACAGACCATTTGGATTTATATCCAAACAGACCATTTATATATTCAAACAGACGATAAAAGTTGGAATTATTACTCATTGTACCTGCACACTTTTTCTAGATGAAAGATGTAGCAGCCTGCCATTTGTTAAGACTACTAACATACTGTCTGTGAGGTAAGAGTTCTAACCGACTAGAGTCTTCCTTCCATTTCACCATTTTATTGCAGTGTGTCTAGTGATTAGAACACAAGCCGTTGGGTCAGACTTCCATGGAACCCAGTTTTTGCTTTTCCAGTGAATTGAGCTCATTCTCCAGTTTTCCTCATCTGAAAGATGGGTACGACTCTCAGCCCCAGCAGACAAGGGTAACATTGAAGTTTAAATGTTTGAAAATGTTTGGCTATCATTAGATTAAGGGAATATATACAAAATTAGTATTCCACTCTTTTATATTATATATAATTGCACCTTCTTGTATAGATATAATAATGCACTAAACCTGATTTGGAACCTCAAAACAGCTGCTTAATTATTCTTAAAAATGAAGCAATAGAAGTAAATGAACAAGGGAGGTGGAAAGAAAAAGATACACAACAGAAAGTGAAACAAAATGAAAGGAAGGAAAGGGTAGTGACTAAACACATGTTTCTGAATGATTTCATAAAAGAACTACTTTTGGAAAGCTTTAGAACAATAAAATTACTGGAAACTACTTACGTTAGTACACAGTTTTCACTATTTTAAATAGAGAACAATTTTAACACTCAAATATATTGTACCAGATAATATCATGTCTTCATTCCCCTCTATACAAAATGAAGTTTTCGATGCATTTGAATTTTTTTTAAAGTCATGAAAGATACACCTTGCAAAACAGTAATAGCCTGCAAATTAGATAAGCATCAATTAGAAGTTATGATCTAGTCATTCTTCATAGATCACCAAATTTCATATGATCCACATAGCACAATTTACAATTAGGAGAATAATTATAATGGCACCAAGCAGGACTGCTGTAAGTTTAGACTGAATTGTTTTTCCCATAAGAACCCCTGATTTTTCCAGGCTCATCTTAGTTTCAAATTGCATCAGGATGAAATTTCACAAACTATCAGATAAATCATATTTTTAAAACTGAAAATTGGTTCAAGTTCTTCAAATATGTGTGTCATACAATAGTAATTAAATATTAATGGAGTGATATAGCATAAAAACCAAGCAGTTTTATGGGTGGTGCAGCTCCATTTTGTAGACAGTAAGATTAAAAATTAAGGCTGTCATAATAGGTTTTTTTAACCTATTAAAAATTTTATTTGGTTTTAAATGCTGTGTGTACTGTACATTTTCTAATCATCATAATGGCGGCAATTGTTCCCCAATAGGACACAGATGACAACCAATGAGCTCATGAAAATATTACTACTTTAACACAATCGTGAGTAACCTTGATCTATATTTTCACTATTTCAAGATGATACTAAGAGTTATTTTTAATACAGAATGTATTAAAGTGACTTACAATATTAACATGAACATAGAGACCACATTTAAAACAATATCAACAAAATGGAAAAAACACATTCCATTTACATGTATGAAAATAAAGATAAAATATCAGAATAAAATTAGTCCATTCAAATTTAAATATTATTACATGGTCAAATTTTTAGTAGGGCTCTAGAAATATATCCTTGTTCATAGGCAAATCCTACATTCAACAAGGACTTGCAAATGGCCAGTTAGACACACAATCAGCCAATTTTTGCACTGCAAAGTTGCCTAGTATCCAGATATTGATATACACATTTGTTTCTGTATAAAACACTTTAATGTTCCTAACATATTTGGGGTAATTTCTATGGATTTTAAAGGCCCAGGAAGCCAGAAGTATTTTCTAATCAATCAGATTCAGCCTCACCATGGAAAGGTTACATTGGAGAAATGTTTAGTTCACTAATGTCTATGCCTATGTGCTTGTATCTGTGTTTGTGTTTAAAGAATACAGCATTATGCATTTGAAAAGTTACTCAGTACTGTAGAAAGAAAAGGAGTACTTGTGGCACCTTAGAGACTAACAAATTTATTTGAGCATAAGCTTTCGTGAGCTACAGCTCACTTCATCGGATGCATCCTGCTTCTAGATCAGGGCAAAAATACTGCAAGAACAGCCTTCTGGTATTCCAGCACCTCCACTTCCAGCCAGAACAAAGCTGTTCTTGGAATAGGGGAGGAAGAGGAGAGGAAGTAGAGAATGCCACATTAAACTTCCCAAAAGTGGTATAGAAGAGTCTAGAAGGGAAGGAGGCAGGGATTCTTCCATGCACATAAGCCTTCTCTTGACAGGCAAAAAGGGTGAGCTTTTTGATTGCGTTTACTCAATTGAGTTATAGGCAGTCCTTGGACTTGTAATACAATTGGTTCCTTACAATTGCGTCGTAAATCGGAACGTCAGAACTCCAAACTGCAATCTACTCCACTGTGGGACCAAGCATCATAACCTCAAAACCTACAGTCGTAAGTCGAATCAGGGTGTCATTGTGGAAGCGTTGTAAGTGCCGTTTGTCATAACTCAAACGTAGTAAAGTCGAGGACTGCCTGTACCTTAACTCAACTGATGAAAAGCCTTGTTAAAATACAGCATAATACACTGGAAGCTGTTTTAGCTGGCTGTGTTGTAGTAGAGGCTCCCCCCGGTTCTAAAGTCTAATTAAATTATGTCAGATGGTTCTCCTTTATCCAGTAAATTATTGACATGTTCAAAAATTTCTAGTAGGTGAGACAGGATGTTTCCCTACAAAAACCATGCTGGATGGACTCTTAGCACATCATGATTTTCCAACTGTTTTATTATTGTATTTTTCAATGATCATTTCAACCCATGTACCAGATACAGATGTAAGACTTACTGGTCTGTAATTCTTCAGATTACCCTATAGCCTTTTTTAATATAGGCATAACTTTTGCTACCTTCCAGTTCTCCAATACAATAGCTGTTTTTAATAAGATATTGTGTACTTTTTCTAGGAGTTCAACTACTTCATAATTCAGCTCTTTCAGAACTATGGAATTTACAGTTCCTGGCCCAGTGACACTACTTTTTTTAAAATGTAATTTGTTCCAGTACCTCTTCTTCTGACACTGCAAAGAAGATTACCAGAAAAACAGCAGGTCTGTATCTTTCTGCTGTTACTCTTTGTCAGACAGAAGGCAAGCTCACCAGCGTTTGGGAATATTTGCATTGCCTTGAGAGGCTATGTGGCTCAGTAGATAAATTCCCACATATGGCCTTGGGCAAGTCACTTCACCTTTTTTTACCGTCTCACCCACTACCTTTGCAACTTAAATTACCAACTCTTCAAGGTAAAGACCATCTCTTACTATGTGTTGGTACAATGCCTAGCACTCTAGGCACTACTGTCATGCAAATAATAAATAATAGGTAAAGATTCAACTTGTAATAATAAATCTGAAATGGCAGAATACTAATTCCTTACTTTTAAGTGTCCTTTTAAAAAAAGTGATCTGTTTTTCTGATGTTTACAAATCATAAATATTCCACAAAACATGTTCATACTTTCTTAACACAGGAAGGTTAACAGGTTCTTCAAAGTGATTCCGGTATTGATTAGTGAAGAGGTTTGATAACAAAAGTAATGTTCAGTTTGACATCTAATTTACTGCACTTTATTCTCTTCAGCTTAATGAATATAAATGCCCTATAGCTCATGTAAGCAGATAAGTGTTCTTAATTACTACAATGAGCATCTCATGTTAATTATAATCCCCCTGAGTAATAGTTAGTTCGGTATATTCTGTTTTGAGCTCAGTTATAATCCTATATAAAAGGAAACACTTTTGAAGAGACCAAGGATTTTCTCCCCTGTGAATTTATAAAATCAGGTCATGTAAGTAAAGCACTACTATGCTCTACTCAATGTTTCTAAATGAAAATGCATTAAACAGCCACATCAGGATTTAATATGCATGTTCATGAATGGTTTGCTAGCTAGTTATGATAGAGAAAAAACACAAACATGACAGTTAACTACTGCATTACGCTCTCAGGTTACAGTAAAATGAGACCTAGATTCCTTCATTATTTAGGTCAAAGAAATGGCTTATTCAGAAACCAAATTAATATATATCATATATTCTACGCTTCATATGGCACACTGGTATGAGATGGAAGATGATGTAGGTGAACTGCGTTGCCTGACTACAAGAGTTACTTTAGCATGGAGCTTTGATTTTCTGTGGAACGAGGAGAAATCAAGTCAGAGTCCAGCCTTGCACCAAAGCCTAATACATCTTCCCAATCACTAGTACAAACAGCATTAGACCCAATTGGAGAGCCAAGCCAACAGATCAGCTAGGGAATTAATCCCAGAGTCAGAGCTTAACCATCTATATTTAGCATCAACAAAGGCAAACATACAAGTGGCTAATGTTTGGAACACAAGCAATACAAGAAGGCAGGAGCCAACCGGTCTCCCATGTAACAATAAATCTTAGATTGCATTGCCTTTGAGGTAAAGAACCCAGAAAAGTATTAGGATTGAGAGTATGGCTTATTCATGGTTATACAAGAAGCAAGGTTGGTTGGCACAAATTTGATAGCAAGAACTGAGATGTAAGTTAACTGAGAACTCCTCCAGGATTTCAAACAAGATGAACAAAATCAAAATGAACAGCCAGAAGTTATTAGTGTACTTCAATATGTGTACTTAAGTGATTTATCTACATCTAAACATATAACAGTTGTGTGACTGCAGCTAATCAAACACAACCTTTGGCTTTTGTTCACATTCAGATGGTACCATCCTTGCTATTTATGGTCAGTGTAATTTATTTGTAATGTTTATGTCTAGGGCTATCCAAAAAAGTTTACAAGAATCCTAGATGAACCCCTAAAAATCAGAATAGTTAAAAAAAACTCTAGTGCAACTGTGAATATGAATGTGTGCGTTCTCCTCATTTAACACCCAACCCTTTCACAGAACCCCAACTGGGTTGGGGAAAATACCACAAAAGACACAACCTGAACTGAAGTGTTTAACTGGAACACACTATGTAACAAGTTGTACCAATCATAGCTTGAACAAGAATTTTCAGCTTCAGTTTTATAGTGTAGTGTTAGGCTGATTTATGAAACTGTGTGATTTCTTGAGGATATCTAGGGTAGCAACACGGTGAGGAGGAGACTAGAGTTGAAACTGGATCTCACCTTAGGGCTCACCTACGTGAGAATTTTTGTTCCATTATAGTTAAGTCATTACAGTTATATTGGTATAAACACTCTGTGTGGACAATCTTATTCAAAAATAAATGTGGCTTTTTCAGTTTAGCTTAAAGCACCTCCAGAAAGTGACAAAATTAACCGGAAAAAGTCCCTTTCATACCAGACTAAGAATGTCCATATGGGAGTTATACCTGTAAAACTACAGCAGGTAAATTAAAATTCACAATTTACGTTATGTCAGTATAAGTTTCCCATGCAGGCAAGCTGCAA
Source organism: Caretta caretta (assembly GCF_965140235.1). Taxonomy (NCBI): domain Eukaryota; kingdom Metazoa; phylum Chordata; order Testudines; family Cheloniidae; genus Caretta; species Caretta caretta. Next base: position 76,766,098 of record NC_134215.1, on the reverse strand, counting down.
GGGTTGCCTGAAAGGCCTACTCACTCTTCCCCAGGTTCAGAACCTACCGCCTACCTAGAAGCCTACCATACTGATTCGGACCAGTGATCCATCTAACATGGTATTCTTTTACCTACAGTAGCTAGTAGCATATGCATGAAAAGAGGTGCCAGAAATCCTGCAGGCATATAACTATGATACTTCTGGATATTCCTGTTATTCATACAAATGTCTAATCCCCTTTTCAATCCTTCTTTTCCCTCAGTGACATGACATGGCAATGAACTCCACAAGCTAACTGTGTGTGGAAAAAGAATTTCCTTTTATCAGTCTTCTATTTGTCACCTTTTCAATTTCATTGAATGCTTCCATGTTCTTTTATTATAGAAAAGTGTGAACAGAAGTAACTAATCTACTTTCACTATACCATTCTCAGAAGCAAAGCACACACAGTTCAACATACTTTTATTTGTAGTCATGGCTTTTTCACCCTTCAATTTTTGAGGAAATTATCCCGTGGAGTTGTTTATTTCAGAGGCACAACTTGCAATCATATGCATGTACGCAGGGATCAGCACAATATCTAAAATCATAGTTTATGATTGGATACATTTGTTTCACCTACAGGCAGCAGCGAATAGTTTCAACACAACCTTTCTGAATTAGTGTAGTAAGGAGACACAAACAATGGCAGGTACAAGATAATTAACTACAAGGGTTGTTCTTTCAACCAAATCGCAGTAGGATAAAGAAAAACAGATTTTTCCAAACATCTTCAAACCAGTCAATCAGCATGCAAGTCCCAGTATACCATTTTAGCAGGGCTATTAGTTATACAGCAATTGTAAAACAAATTGACAACTATTTCTTGCCAAATAAATATTGCAATTATTTAAATTCAAACATTAATAATAATCTGTATTCTGGTAATGGCCTTCAATGTGCTATCCACAGACACAGAAAGACAAAGCCCAGAGTCCAGAAAAAACTTATGTTACTCAGGTGAAAACCAATGTACAACTTTTCCACTCCCATTTTAAAAAGAATTAAGCATGAACTTGTTCATGTGGAAGCTTCGTTTCTCACCTGTCTGTTCCGTTCGTCCATTATTCTTGTGATTTGTATTTTCTTCCTCCCCATTTTCACTCTCTCCTTTCCTTTCCCTTTTTACAATCCAAAAACACACTAATCCAAGAATTCTCACTCTTCAATATACTAACACATGGTACAGAGTTCTTTTCCACTGTTTCGTCTTCCACTCGATGAAAAGGTTGCTGCTTCTTGTTACAAAATCCTAAAATAAAAAGAAATATTGAAATAATTTGGTGCCTTCAATATTTTCAAAGGTTTCAGAGTAACAGCCGTGTTAGTCTGTATTCGCAAAAAGAAAAGGAGTACTTGTGGCACCTTAGAGACTAACCAATTTATTTGAGCATGAGCTTTCGTGAGCTACAGCTCACTTCATCGGATGCATACCGTGGAAACTGCAGCAGACTTTATATATACACAGAGAATATGAAACAAAGTTACAGATAATTTCACATCAAAGATAGTGTTTGCAAGTTCAAAGTAAATCTTGTAAAGATGAACCAATTCATCTCTCTCTAATCAGACATCCTGTCTATTACTGTCTTACCAAGCAAAATCAAGGGATGACTGTAAATTAAGCATTTGAGCTGTTTCACAGAACCTATGGCCAAGAGTCAAAAGTGATCAGTGATTTTGGGTCCTCCACTTGGACATCTTTAAAAATTTTCATAGGGTGCTCAACACTCTCTGAAAAAATCAGTCTTTTCCAAGGTGTCTACAGTTGAGCAGTCAAAAACTGGAGCACCCAAAAAATTCACTTCTAAGAATCATCATCTTGGGTTTTGAGAAATTTAACCTATTTTTTTTAAAAAGGTAAAACTTTTTCAAATATTTGGCCATAGATATGTGACAACCCTTTAAATTAAGCTCTTTATAAAATTTATATAAGCAAGGTGACTTGCTTAAGGTTGTTTGGTGTTATTTCACCTTCTGAACAAGCAGTCAATCTGAAAAATAAATTTTCCATCATTATTCAAGCTCTGACTGTTGGAATCAAAAATTAAGGTTACTTTTTTAGCTGCAATTTATTTCAAAATTAAAATCATGTCTCTTGCAACACTGTTGTTTAGAGCTCCTCAACACACATAAACACAGGCCCTACGCCTCAAAGAGCTTATAGTTGAGCCACAACTAATATAATTTATAGAATCAAAATACACAGGCAACAAATCTTATCAAACTTGCTAGTAAAGTGGTCAGCTAGGGAAGGATTAAGAATAGGTATTCTACTGCAGACGTCATTTTGCCACAATATGCTAAAAAATATATGGAAAGATTAAAACAATTAGGTAAGAATTGGAGCTACGGATTAAAAATACTCCGATACTACAAGGATGAGGATGCCTAAAGAAAAAAATTAAAAAGATAAAATGAAGGAATAAAAAAACAAAATGAAAAAAAGGCTTAAAAATAAAAATTTAAATAGAAAGACTAAGGTTTATATTAAACTAATAAAGACAAATAGCTAAGGACTAAAATAAAAAGGAATGTAAGAAAGAATGAGAGGGGAAAATAAAAATCCATGTATTGCACCCTTCTGGCCACTGGTTTTTATTTAGATTGTAACTTCTTTGGGACAGGAGCTATTGTATGCCTTTGAAGCACTATCATGCTTTTCAGTGCCATATAAAAATAAATCATGTTTTTGGTATCTTCATCCAACACTACAATTTAATTTCCCAAAAGGATTATTTCACAAGTATGGAGATGCTGATGAATAGGTGAGAAAAATCTCAAGGTTATGTTCACTACAGTAACTTGCAAATTTTCACACATCTACTAACAAGCCAATTACCAACAACAAATCCTCATGGTTAGAAAGATTTGCAGTGGATGCACACAAACTGAAAGGGCAACAAAGTCAGACATTTAAATATTTTACTATCACACATGAACAAATGATTTATTTTTAAGGACCAAACCATTACAAATAGACAATTACCTAAGTCTTGGAAAACCATGCATTAATACTGTAAACTTTTGAAGATACTTCTCCCCCAACCCTCCCATTATCAACTGAACTGCAGGATAACATAAGACAAAGTAACAGAAGAGCAGTGGAAAACAGATTTAACTTCTCCGATATTAATTGTGTACTACAGTGTATTATTGTGTACTACAGTGTAACTTCTTGTTTGCAGTGTCTTTGTAACCATGTTGGCCCCAAGATATCAGAGAAACCAGATGGATGAGGTAATATATTTTATTGGGCCAACCTCTGTTGGTGACAGAGACAAGCTTCCAAGCTACACAGATCTGAAGAAGAGCTGTGCGTCTCTTTCACCAGCAGAAAGTAGTCCAATAAAAGATATTACCTCTCCCGCCTTGTCTCTTCGATACCCAGCTTGTGTAATTCAGTACAAAAAACCTGAACTTGGATACAACTCATATTCTGAAGACCTATTAGTTGATACATATGACAAAGAAAGGGGTCAAAATAGTCACAGTATTGGGTTTGTAACCTTCTCCTACTTTCCAATCCAAAATACCTTTTGAAATTGACCCCTACACATATTTTAAGATGACTGTCACAAATATCCTATTCTTTTAGCCACGTGTTGAAAATGGTGCAACCATGCCACAAATCATCCCACAGTTAATAAGCAGCGACAGAAAGAGGCGACTAGTCACAGTGTGCACTTCACTATGTATTCACCCCGTGCAGAGTATAGAGCCATGACATTCTCATGCTGACACAGGTTTAAAATGTGATGGGGGAATATCACAAGAGCATGAGATGTCATTTATTTGACATCAATGAAGTCTCCCTTGTTAGAATATCACTGAATGCCCAAAAAACATGGAAGACAATTTATAAATTACCACAAAGAGGCACAAAGACTATGTTAGACCCATTGGTTAAGAGGATAAAACAGAATCTCCCTGTATGCTATGGATTAATTATATTTCAAATAATCAAACTGTGGAATATCTTACATTTGCATCACTGTCACATATTCTACACGCACTTTAAGAAAACAGTATTTTCTTCCAAAGAACTGCTGCTGAAGGCAACTCACTAAAATCACAGTTGAGACCATAAAGTCACTTTGGTACTTTCCTGTATTGTGAAAAGCTCTGCCTCCCATGCCATGAACAAAAATTTGGGCCAAGGAATAATACTGAAGTTAGCAGACACATATCCACAGCGTGCAGCACCCCCAGGTTTTATGTGGGGTCCCGGCTGCTAGCCCTGCACCCAAGGGTCCCGGCAGCCAGCCCCAACCTCGGCCACCTTTCCCTTGTCCATGTCTCCCCCCTTCCAGAAACCTACTCCCGGCCCCAGCTCTGGGGGCGGGGAGGGCAAACAGGGGTAAGGTGGCTGACTTTCATCACCCCCACTAATAAATATCTTCCAGCGCCACTGCACATATCAATAATCAGAGAGTACATTATATTTCAAAGAGTAAAAATGAAATTAACATTAAAACCCCAGGAATTTCAAAGTTAAGGTTGCATTTCCACAAATCACAGAACCACATCCTAACTACTACTACCTCACCTCTGTAGAAAGGCAACAGAAGTGAAATCTCACACTGACACGAATATCAAGCATTCCATAAAGTAAAATGGCCAGTGTAAGCAAAGAAGAAAAACTGCAGTATTTGCTGCTTCAACTAGAGAATACTACGTTTGCAACTCTAATGAGGCAAAGTTAAGATTAGAATAGTCTTTTGAGTATGATCTCACATGAAACTGAGCTTAATTCTGAGTCTCCTAGCTTTGTACTTTTCTTGTTTTAATTTAACAATTTTTAAAACAATGTACACTAAAAACACTGATATCTTCACCTGACGACCAACACAACTGGTGGCTAAGCAGTCTCAAAATATTGTGTGCCATAGGCAAAAAATCTCTATCAGTCACATGTTCTCACTAACTGTGATTCACGTAAACTACTGAATTTGCAATTGTTTTCTAAATGCTGGAGGAATGTATCACTCTAAAACTAACTAATGAAATCTGTGCTATTTAGAAAGATGATTTTAATGATTCAGTAAAATCAAATTACATTGGTGTCCATACTGCTGCCCATTTAAACAATGCTGTGAAGACCGAGGTCAAAATTAGATAAGTTTAACAAAATTCGTATTTCAAAATTATTGTCCTTGTTTTCCTTGTATTTCTTCCTGTTTTCTCTGAACTTGTACTTTACCATCATGATTCCAGATTATTCTTGTCAACTTACAACTCCAATATCCCAGTTTACTATAATTTACCACAATACACACAAAGAACTAATAAGACAACTTCAGATGATTTGCACAACTCAGGGCTCATAAAAACACTTATTATGTGGAAATGATCTTATTGAAAAAAAGGTGTTTTAAGAATCTCAAAAATGAACTAATTTTGCAGTTTAAAGTATACTTCTACACTACAAAATATTAAATATTTTTAAAGCAAAAAGGTAGAAGAGGCAAAATATAAGGTGCATTTTTGTTTTAGAAAGTTAAGAGAAAATAAAGAAAATTGTGTAGTGAATGTTTTCCACTACTCAAGCATGGGGAAGGGAAGCCAAGACTTCTGAGTTCTATACCAAATTCCTCAAAGCATTTCCAGTGTGACTCTTAAGTAAATGACAGCCTTTCTGCACCTCAGTAAAACAGGAAGCAACCTCACAAGTATGTAGAGGATTAATATTTTAAAAAAATGTTGAAATCTTTCAGTGAAAGGTAATATAAAAGTTATCAGTTTGTACAGACAGTCCCAGTTAATAAAGAGACAGTTTAATAAAGTAATGCATAGTAATCATGGTCAGCACTTTAATAAAGCCTGAAGCTATAAAATACTCAATATTGCAACCCTGTGACACAATGTAAGTCTACACTATAAAGACCACACGAGCATAGCCCCATAGAAAAGACTCAGCCTACGCTGACCAGAAAGAGTTTTTCTGTCAGTACAGGAACATCACTTTCCTGAATAAAGCTATGTCGATGGAAGCCCTCTTCTGTCAACATAACTACGTCTACATTGGGGTTTTTATCAGCATACCTATATCGGTCAGGGGTGTGAGGTTTACTTCAATTCCTTATTGATGTAGTTATGCCAATATATCCTTTCAGTGTAGATCAGCCATGGTCTCCCTCAAAAGTCTTCCTTTATGGGCTAAGACTGTAATTCAAAAATTTTAAGCGTCAGATCAACAAAGGGTTTGAACAGGGTGTAACTAAAAAAAAAAATTAAGATTTTGCTCAGGTACAAAAAATTCACTTTTGGACTAAGACCACGTATGAAACATTTGAGTCTGAAAGGATTTTTTTTTTTTTTTTTTTAAACACAGACACATTTATGTTACTTGGCCAGGTAGTTCTAAAATGGAAAAAAAACCTGGGGTAATTTGTTATTTAATTTGCTGGCAAACTCACCATAGATGGTGACAGGATTCGGTTTCTGAATTGATGTGTTACAAAACCGGTAGGAGAACACTTCAACCTCTCTGGTCACTCAGTAAAAGACTTAAGGGTGGCAATTTTGCAACAGAAAAGCTTCAAAACCAGACTCCAATGAGAAACTGCTGAGCTTGAATTAATATGCAAACTAGATACCATTAACTTGGGTTTGAACAGAGACTGGGAGTGGCTGCGTCATAACACATATTGAATCTATTTCCCTAAGTTAAGCATCCTCACACTTTCTTGTCAACTGTCTAAATGGGCCATCTTGATTATCACTACAAAAGTTTTTTTCTCCTGCTGATAACGCATCTTAATTAATTAGCCTCTTACAGTGTGTATGACAACTTCCACCTTCTCTGTATGTATATATATATCTATCTTCTTGCTATATGTTCCATTCTATGCATCCAATGAAGTGGGCTGTAGCCCACGAAAGCTTATGCTCTAATAAATTTGTTAGTCTCTAAGGTGCCACAAGTACTCCTGGTCTTTTTGCGGATACAGACTAACACGGCTGCTACTCTGAAACAATGATTATTAAATGTAATTACCTAACATGTTAAAAAATGTGATATGTTCTTATGTAAATACTCTTGTAAGGACCAGATCAGCACTGTATTAACTTATTTTCACCTTAAGGCAATTATTATGGAAGAGAAAATGAAAATGCTCCAGAGTAAAGATATTTTAGTTTTTAAAAAATCATTTTAAAAAGTATTTTCTAAATTCAGGTCATTTATATTAGTTAAAAATATTTTCAGTGTTTTCTATATTATATAAAAACAATAGTTCTCCTTATAGTAATGTGCAGTTAGGGAAATATATTACATAGGGAAATCTCTTTAGGGTAATGTTAGAAAAGAATAATGGAATGAAGGTTTTTTCTACCAGCGTACACAAGACAACTATACGGAGAAGACTAGGCCTAGTGCCCAGCCATCCAAAGTCAATTGGATCCATGCTAGAATGGAACTCCGGAGGGCTTACAATCCCATACTTCAGAGTCTTCAGTGCAGGCTGAAAATTGGCTATACTTTCCCCACTGCTTTACAGAAGATCTTTCAAGTAAGCCTGAGCTAGTCAAGGAGATTTGCTTCAAAATGTTTTAGCGGATGCTAACTAGAGCCCTACATGGGACTATTTTTTAATCCCGCTCCTGCTAGTATGGCAGCGGGTCCTGCAGGATCCCAGTCCCGCTGCAGGGCTCCATACTAGTCCTGTGCAGGGCTCTACTGTGAATAAGATACACGGTCATATTGCAGCCTACTCAGGCAGTCTGCTATTCCAAGAATAAAAAGGGCCAATACTGGAGAAATCCATATAAAGAACTTTATTTAAAGTGTATTTTCAACTCTATAGCATGTCTTTTCCATTACTAGAATTTATCTTTAAATGTTTTATGCTTCATTTTGGCCCTACTTATGGCAATAAATTCGGCTTTTGATGACATTTAAACAAAAGTCTCAACGGGTTTTATATGAAGCTGTATTCTCTCTAGCCTATAATTTAGAGTCCATCTCAGAAAATCTGCTTAGGAAATGAATGGAGTCAGTAAACTGAGAAAGCAGACCAAGGAAAAAATTAACCAATTACAGATGTTCGGCCAAATTCTAATCTTAGATTGGGATAAACCCTCAGGCCCACTGCTGTCACCAGCTCTGCCAAAACACTTTGACCATGTGCTAAGAAGAAGAGATCTACAAGAATGATAAAAGGTTTGAAAAATGTATCTTACACTGAAAGACTACAGAAGCTCATTCTATTTAATTTATTCCAGAAATGGTTAAGAGTTGGCTTTATCATTGTCTACATGGGGGAAGAGATTTCTGAGAGTAGACAGCTCTTTAATCTAGCAGAAAAAGGAATAATGAAATCCAACGGTTGGAAGGTGAAGCCAGACAAATTCAGACAAGAATTAAGGTGCAAATATTTAAGTGAGGGTAATTTAGCCATTGGAACAACAAGATGCTTTGGATTCGCCATTACTTGCAACCAAGTCAAGACTGGATACCTTTAAAAAAAAAAAAAAAAGAAAAGATATTCTATAGCAAAAAACAAACATTATGGGCGTCATGTAGAAATTACTGGGGAGGTTCTTTAGCCTGTGTTATGCAGGATGTCAGACTAAATAACTAGAATAACCCCTTCTAGCCTTAAAATCTATGAACACCTATGTGGCCTTCTGGCACAAAGACTCTTATGAGACCCTAACCTGTTTTTCTACTTGTTCTGTATTTGTTTTTTGGATCATAATTGTTTTTTACAAATAAAGTTTTCAATTTAAAAAGTTTACACTTTGGTTAAATGAGAGTCAGTCACATGACGATCACCACCACCTGAGATTATCACTATCCTGAAAAAGTACAGTTTCTTCCAACCAGAAGGACCAGCACCTAAAGAAAAATTAGTTTCCTTTAAAAGGGATAGTGCAAAGCAGCCTGTTAATTAATATTCAGAACTGAATACACTTAGACACAATGGGCACTTAAGAGACATGGGGTTAAAATTTGGGCAAGACACGTGCATGTATACTTAACATTTTGGCAAAAACACATGTACTTTTTCTGAGGAAGCAAAATGATCATGAAAAACAGAAGTCAAAACCTTGCAACCCAGACTGAAGGATTCTGCTTTCTGTGGTCACATTTATTGCATGCAAAACAGATTAAGCTATAGTACAAGTGTTCCCCCAAACAATTTTTTATCCCCATAATTATTTTCACCCATGATAAACACATCTGGGCACCTGACAGAAATTTCAGAAGTGAACAACCTGCCAGTAATTGGAAAAAAAAAAAAAAATCAAGCTCATCCAAACCACAAGACCACAATCTAGTGACAGGATAGGCTTTGGAACCAAATTAAGGGGAAAAACAAAGTGAACAAATGCCTCTTGCAACAAGCCTGAATCTGATAAGGGTTAAGTCCATCACTGAACTGTGGGGAGCAAGTTCTAGAACACAGAGCCTTGTACTCATGAGCAATACCAGAAATTTGATAGCAATGCTTGAAAATTCCTGCACTAAAGGTGAGCTGGCAACTTCCCATCCAGAATGAGGGGGGAGGGGGGGAGGGGGTGGAATGGAATACTTATTGATTTCTACAGAATGTAAGCAATAATTTTAAAACCTTTATGCTTTATAGCTCGTCATTACAAAAACTAGCTCTGAACGTGCCCCAAGGCAGTGTTGTCGTCTGAAGTCTATAGACGGCTTCAACACCTACACAGAGATTATCTGTTGCTTAAGGCCTAAATTCTGGACCCAGGCATAACCCAGCCATTTGGGCTCCACACCAGATGTTCCTCGGTCTGGGAGCAAGAAATCCTTCCTTCAGACCATTGCATATCAGCAGAGACACTCTAGGAGTTCTACTTAAACTCGTACGGATCAAGTCACCTCCCCATCATTTGCTCTACCACTACGTGGTGAAGAATGGCCCAAGATCCGCATGCCCTGTCGCCAAATCCCTTTTATACAGCAAAGCAGGGAACCATCACAAAGTGAGCTATACAGATGATGTGAGCATGCGTGCATAAGCTGCCCCAGTTGTGCTCCACTTCATCTACAACGACTGCACCACAACTAAGGTGGTACAGAGTTTGTCTGGGCTTACCCAGGAAGGATAAGCTTTGTGATATGTGGGGGGGAAAAGGAGGTCAGAAACTGATGTAAAATAAAAGGGCTTGGGGTCAGCTTTGCAGCAATGACTCCCCCCCGCCCCCCCGAAAGTGCATGAAGGTACGAAGCCTGGGTGGGGAAAGTCTCTTTGTTTCATGCAGGGAGGAAGCCAGCAAACAGGATTGTGAAGCAGCAAGGCTCCAGTGGCATGGAGAAGGATGAGCTCGGGAAAACAGGGGGCTGTTATCCCCCAGCCCCAGAGGCAGGGAAGGGCAGGCAGAGGAGAATTACAAATAGGACACAAGGGGCATGATTTAGGAAGTGAAGCTGCAGTGTCTACTGCAGTCACGAGACAGCGTGGCTTCAGGCTCACGCTGAAAGGGGAGAGTGGAAAGAAGGGGAACTAGCATCCCCCTGCCCTAGGTACTTCCACCCACAGGCAGGCCGGAAGCTGCAATCTGGGAGGCTGAATTGGCAAGCAACCTAGCATCTGAAACAATCCCCGTGCATTGGGAGGGGGAGGCAAGGAAATTTAACTGTTTCATGTACCAGCCGTGCTGCAAGTGGATGTATGGGCTATCAGGCTACACCTCTTTCTGGCTGTGAGCAGGTTGTTGCTCAGGTGTCTATACCTTTGCTGGAACGGGGACAAGCAGAGGCAGCAGCTGCAGCACAGGGCACTAGAGGCATGGGGTGCTCACAAGTACAGGGGCTTCTAATGCCCAGGGTGGTGTGTTTAATAACCCAAGGCATAACCCATGGCAGCCCCATGGACTGAGAGAGGGAAATGACCAAGAGGAAGAGTCCACACATGCAGGTGGGCAGGCTGTGTGTATTAATCGGGTAGTCAGCAGAGCTGTGCAGCAAATGGTCAGTGAAGTTGTTTCTGAGATTTCCTCCACAGCATTACAGCGCTTCCAAAGGGCACAAGGTCACCTAGAACCAGGATGTTCTCTTCCACTGAACATAAGGGATGGCAGTAATGCTGATCCCAGGACCGAGTGTGATCTGAACCATACAGAAGTTATGGGGATGGGTGGCAGAGGTGGTATCTAGCCTTCCAGCCTGGCAAGGGATGGCAGTTGCAAGGGCCGCAGCGAGGTGCAGGGACCGTGCTCAACCAGTCACTCAGTGAGTTCACCTGAAGGGGACAGGAGTGAGCCTATTGGGGTAGTAAATACTCAGGGCCCAGGAGTGGGAGGTCCAGAAGCCTGGGAAGACCCACCTAGGGGTGGCACCTTCAGTGGGGGCACAGATGGTATTACACAGCTACCGCAAGTTAATTTGCATTTACTACAGCAGGTTCAGGCAGCTGGGTGTGAGGGGTCTGCACAGGGTGACAGGGTAGGCCCAGCATGGGCTCAAGTTTGGGCAGCAGGACAGGGGCAGGCCCCCGGCCAGGGTAGCAAAGTCTGTGTTGGGAACGAACCCCCTGGGCACGTATGGACTCATCGGCCATCAGGGCATACAACATCATGGGACACAGTAGAGCAGGGGTGGGCAAACTTTTTGGCCCAAGGGCCACATCGGGGTTGCAAAATGGTATGGAGGGCCGGGTAGGGAAGACTATGCCTCCGCAAACAGCCTGGCCCCCGCCACCTACCAGCCCCCTCCCACTTCCCGCCCCCTGACTGCCCCCCTCAGAACCCACCACGCATCCAACTCCCCTGCTCCTTGTCCCCTGACCGCCCCCTCCCAGGACCCCCGTCCCTAACTGCCCGCCCAGGACCCCACCCCCATCCAACCCCCACCACCTGCTCCCTGTCTCCTGACCGCCCCCCGTCCCCGAACCTCTACCCCACCCTGCAGTGACGTAGTGCGGGGGAACGGAGACAGCGGGGGAAGAGCCGCGGCAAGCCTCCCCAGCCAGGGGCTCAGGGGCCCGGCAGGACGGTCCCGAGGGCCGCAGTTTGCCCACCTCTACAGTAGAGACTCCCAAGGGGTCTATGGGGGAGCAGGGCTCTGCAGAACTCCCTCCATGCAGTCCTGAGAACAGTTATGCCAGGGTGGCTGACCCGATGGGAGTTCACCTACTCAGTACAACTAAAGATAAAATCCTGAGAGGCAAATACGTGGATATATTATCCCTATTGCACAGGGAGGTGTTGACAGACAGTAAACATCGGCAAGGCAAGCAAAACAGCAAGCTGCCCAAGAGGCCAAGGGTGCCAAGAACATGGGAAAATTGGGAGGCTGCCTTTCTCATCTATGCGGGTGTTACAGTACAGCCTACCCAGAGAGGAGCCCTGCCTTGGTTAAGTATATGGATATAATTAGGTGGGCACACAATATATTTGGGGGCATGTCCTGGTTTAATTATGATGAGCAGTTTCAATTCAGGGCAGCAACACAACCTGGGACAAACCTCATCACACACTGTGGTTGGAGTGGATGACAGAAAGGGCACCAGGAGTTCACACCAACAGTGGTTTGTTCATACTGCAGCAAGCTCGGGAGGGGCCCCAAGCATGTAATAGTATTTGCTGGGCATTTAATGATGGTGGTTGTTTTCGCAACCCCTGTAGATACAGACACATTTGCGAGGCATGTTTTGGGATGCTGTAACAGGGTCCATGACCCGCCCCTCTTCCTGGGGCCCGCCTGCTGCCCCCAATAAGGCTCAGAGAGCTTCAGGGTTGTGCAACACCCATGTCTTTATTTAACAACAGTTATCCCACCACCAGTGTTTATCTATTTACAAGCTTTACAGGATTATTCAACCTCTTTCACAGGCAGAGTCAGCCTTCAGCTAGGAGGCCTCCAGTTCCCTCCCTGACTGACTGACTGACTGACTTCTCCCTGGCTGCCCCCAAGCCTTCTGCCTCCCTCCCAGGCTTTATAGCCCTTGGCTTGTCAGACCAGCAGGTGTTGCCAATCATCAGGCCTTTTCCATCAGCCCCAATCTGTTTCTCCTGATTCGAGCTGACTGGGCAGGGGCTAATTAGGTGCTTTTGCACCAGCACCCTGCTACAGATGCATTCAGCCTGTTCTTGCCAGAGCAGAAAGGGAAGATCACAGGGAGGAAACAAGAATGGGGGTGGCACAAGCGCCAACTGCAGGGTGGCGCAGGAGTAACAGTGTCTGGTACACAGAGCACAAGCTGGGGAGGGGGACGTGCTGGGGGTGGTGTAATGGGCATGGACTCCAATGCCAGTTAGGCCGGATGTGTTAAGGGTGCTCCTATGGGATTACCCTAAAAGGGCAGATTGGGCATATTTGTGGGAGGGGTTTACAGCAGGATTTCGGATCCCTTTTGTGGGAAATAGAATTCATTTGATATCAAAAAATTTAAAGTCAGTAGCTGGGATGGGACATATTGTTCAAAAAAAATATTGTACAAGAATTAAAGGAGGGCAAGATAGCTGGGCCATTTCATCAGCGGCCTATACATGTTTGCCCCCTGGGGTTGGTCCCCAAGAAGACCCCAAGGACATACCGATTAATTCATCACCTGTTATACCCCCAAGGTGGCTCTATTAATGATGGAATAGACCCAGCACTATGTTCCGTACGCTATTCCTCCATTGATGAAGCTGTTCGTATCATATGGGCGTGTGCCCCTGGGGCGCTAATGGCTAAATGTGATATCAAGTCTGCTTTCCGACTCCTGCCAGTGCGTTATTTGGATGATTTTTTGTTCGCAGGGTGAGCCGGATCAAATGAGTGTGTTCACTTGTTGGACACATTTCAGGCCCTGGCTAAAAGGTTGGGGGTAACCCTAGCGGAGGAGAAAACAGAAGATCCTTCCACTACATTGACTATCACACATGGGACAATGGGTTCTTTCTCCCCAGTAGAGCTGCGAGGCAAGAGGCCATTTGGAGATGTCTGGGAACTTGGCGGGGCTGGGGGAGAGGCAGCCAAGCAAATTGCTGGTGCCTCCTTGTGGTGGATGTTCAGTGCAGGTACTCCATAGGGAGGGCAGCCAGTGACCAGATAAATGGCCTGGTAAAGGACTTAAAAGGAGGTACTGGATAAAGGAGCAGAATGGGGGGAGGGGTTGGGGACTCCTCTGATTGGTATGGCAGGGAGCCAACCCTCCTACCCCCTTCTCATAGCCCTCCTTAACCCTCTTATGAGGGTGGTGGATGGTAAGGTCCAAACCATGGGTGAGCTGGGTGACCTGAATGGAAACAAAGAGGGGCTGGTGGAGGCCCCGGAGAATTGATTTGAATAAGCATGGATTTGCCTGCACTGTACACTTTATCTGCCAGGTGGTCCCAGACATCTATATAATAAAGTTGCGGTCTGATTAAAACCGATAACATGTCTCCTGTCCTTCTTGCAGTGTACCCAGACAACAAAAAGACATTGGTTCTACTACAAGAGAACAGTTATAGAGAATGGAACAGAATTAATCCAAGACTGGTGTGAACTGCCTATACTCACCTCAATGGAAATCATTAAAACTATGCTACTCATCTCAGGGAAGTAAGAACTTAATCTCAAAAATTTCCAGAGGTTTTGATCGGCCCATCTCAAAACAAACCTCCATGCACCTAAGAGTAGTGGGAGTGAACAAAAGAAAAAATTCTGGCTCTTGACATTCTGGATGGTCAAAAATTAATCGACGGTATTTTCCTCTATCTTAAAAGTATAGAACATGCTAAGTAAACATCCAAAAGAGGACTATTTTCAGGTAAACCAATTATTTTGTAGTCGTCCAATATTTTCAGGCTCATTGAGACGCTGTGGTTTGATGGCATGTAAGACACCTTCCATGTTATCTGGTTAAAACATCACTAAGCAAATGGATCACTTGGAATTCTCCTCTCTCAGTGGGAGTCATATTTCAATACAGTCACTTCAGTGAAGCACTGGCTTTAACTACTACTAAGCTGGCTTTCAGCATTTTTCCATCTTAACTTCTCATGTTTAATAAGCATATTTTTCTACCCTATCCCACCTCACCTTTTGGGTAAAATCTTGCATGTGGAAAGGGACCAGCACTTATAGACATCTGACTATACCAGAGGTGGGCAAACTACGGCCCGCGGGACCATCCTGCCCGGCTCCTGAACTCCCAGCCGGTGAGGCTAGCCCCCGGCCCTTCCCCCATTATCCCCCCCTCCCCTGCAGCCACGCTGCAGCGAGGGCAGCGGGGCTGCAAGCTCCTGCTGCTCTGAGCAGCATGGTAAGGGAGAGGTGGCGGCATGCGCGCAGCGGTGCAAAAGTTGGGTAGGGGGTCCCAGGGGCAGTCAGGGGACAGGGAGCGGTTGGATGGGGTGGAGGTTCTGGGGCAGGGCGATCAGGGAACAGGGGGGTTTGGATAGGGTGTGGGAGGCCCAGGGGGCCTGTCGGGAGGTGGGGGGGTAGGATAAGGGGAGGGATCCCAGGGGGTGTGGTTTGGGGTAGGGGGTCCTGGGAGGGGGAGGTCAGGCGACAAGGAGCAGGGGGGTTGGATGGATCAGGGATCCTGAAAGGGGCAGTCAGGGCGCGGGAAGTTGGAAGGGGCATATAGGGGGGAGGGGGCCAGGCTGTTTGGGGGGCACAGCCTTCCCTACCCAGCCCTCCATATAGTTTCACACCCCGATGTGGCCCTCTGGCCAAAAAGTTTGCCCACCCTGACTATATGGTATATCAGATCAAAAAGGCATTGTACACTAAAATTACAATACCTACTTTGTGCCAAATTTTCAAATGATGTAATCAGACTAGCTCTACAGATGTCAATGGAACTGAGTCAGATACCACAAGCTGAGGATCTTTAATCATACATAAAATGGGACATTCAAAATTAAAAGCTTACACACCAACTAACTCTGCCCCCTTCCGTGTATGATTTATCTATCTATCCATGGCTTATTTAGATAGCCCAATGTATAACACTATATTTAGTTGAATATATGTGCATTTCATTAGAAAGGATGTGGAACTTTTACATTTTTTTGCCAGATAGCAATTTGCTTCCAAGGGTTGTGTGTTCAAGGAACAAAAATCCTCTTGCAATTAATATGCACAAGGAGCAAAATTAAAGTTTCTATAAAAACTTTAACAATGCATTTCCCCTGCTCGATGAAGTTCTCAGCCTGAACAGTCCACTGACAATTCGTTTTCATATAACATTTCCCGGGCGGAAGGGCAGGGAGAGACAGGGGAACGAAGGAGGAAAGATGAAAAACACGATTTTGTTGCAGACTGGCATGAAAAGTTCACAAGGAACAAGCAAATCCTGTATACATGTTTAGGTTTGCGTTTGCTGGTATAATTTCAGATGCTGGTATGCAATACCTCAGTAGTCAGAAAAGTGTGTAGTATAATCAAAAGGATAAAGTTATTCTTTCTCCCCACCCTTTGTATGGGATACATAAATAGAGCAAAAGGCTAAATTCTAACTACACTGCAAATCCTAAGCAAAGTTCATTTAGGTTAAGTTGCTGTATTTAACAAAGGTAAAATACACATGCTACCTCGTTAGAACATTATCCCTGAGAGGATCCAGTTATGTTTAGCATAGCCAAGAGGTGTCTCTCAAGAAGGCTGTTACATTATAATGAATTAATGTAACTGGGAGCCAGAGTGCCATCTGTAGCCTATTAATGTTAATGTTGCAAGAGAGCCTTCTAGAGATGAATTTCAAACACTGAAAATCTACAGTGAATAATTTTTGTGCCAGCACTGTTACAGTTGCTCTACACCTCAGTAAAAACCGTAATGATAGTGGTCTGAAGCCTCATAGGTTAAAAAATTAGAAGGTGATTTTATTTGTATAAGGTGGGTGAGTGAAAGATGTAGGTAAAGTCAGCAATGTAAATACTGGTGCAGAATTACTGTGTCTTTGCAGTATATTTGTACAAGAAAAACAAAACTGAACAATAGCAAAAAGGAGAAGCACAAAAAAACCCACACACAGTGGACTACAACTATACTTAAAAGGTACATAAAACCACAAATCTAACAAGTTAACAATAAGCGCAATTAAAAGACCAACCAACATTCTTGGCATAAGGATTAAAGCTTGTGGAAAAGATCAAGTCTCACTTTTAAAATGTTGTTGTTTTCAGTTTCATTGATTGTGCTTCAGCTCCACTGTAGTAACTAACATATCCAATTCTCCAATTACGGCAAGCACACAGTGTTTCAGTCATTCCAAAATGAATACAGTGCATAACTGGCAAATTGTATTAAGGTGGGCATAGAAACTATGGAGATATGAGCTCTAGACATAGATATACACATCAAAGGTATTAGAGTATGGGTAACTATTTGCATCTGCTGATTTTGTTCAGGTTACAAAGAAATTGTAGTGGTGAAAAAAGAAGAAACAGGAACAGAATCTTTAAGGAAAATTAGCAGGTTAAAACAAAAGCACAGGAAATTTTATTAGCATAGTGCCTCAGTAAGCTAGCTTTTTCTGGTATACAGGTGCAGGACTTCCTAAGAACAAGTGGAGAAGTGAAATTTTTGTCACGTGACTTATTGCCAGCAGTTAACCGGAAGTTCAAATATCAAGAGTAAAACCACTCATTCTGTATTGTCTAAATTGTGCATACTGTTGCGATTGTGTATTGCAGTTTACCAAGGGTAATACACTCTTATGAATTGATGCTCTTGTAATCATAAAAGTTCAGAGCAGATTTCAAGGGCTACAGATTTCGGGGGCAAAAAAACCACTCCTAAAAAAACCACCAACCACAGTAATCCAAACAGTTTACTTGAAAATGTATTCAGAGCCTGGTTAAATGACACGAGACAGTCATACTATTTAGATGTGAATTCTATAAACCAACAGACAACAACATAATGCTGAAACAGTCTTCACACCACAGTGAGACATTTAGCAAACCATGAAGACGCCTACAGGTTCCTAACAAAAGATGAGTGGTAAGATTTTTCTTCTGTGGCTACATTAACCACTGTACAAAACAATTTCTTCTTTTAAAATCTAGATGTTCATGCTGGAGCTCAAACCTCAAAACAATGAATGGAAAAATAAAAAATATCACTACATTTAAAAGTCTAGACTTAAAAGAAAATAAGACAAAAAATGTGACTAGAGGAATTCCAGCAGCTTTTTTTCTTGTCTTTTACATTTTTAGTCATTTAATAGCTAAGTAAAATGCACACCATTTCTGCTATATTTATACTTTTTTATTGTTTTGTATCTACTATGTACAAACTCAGACATTGTCTGCTCAGAGGACCTTACAATCTACAGCCAGATAAACAAGTAGATTAGAAGTGGAACAACTATAGACAATTTATATATAAATCAACTAAACTCACCCCCCAAAAATATAGCAGGATTAAGTTTTGAAAGGGACTTAATATGACAAGAATAGGGGCCATGTTGATGAGTTTACGGCAGAGGTAGGCAAACTATGGCCCACGGGACCATCCTACCCAGCCTGAGCCCCCGGCCGGGGAGGCTAGCCCCTGGCCCCTCCCCCGCTGTCCTCCTTTCTGTGCTGCCGTGTGGGCAGCAGGGCTGCGAGTTCCTGCCACTCTGGAGGGAGCGGCGGTGACACATGCGCAGCGGTGCAACTGTTGGGCAGGGGTCCCAGGGGGCAGTCAGGGGACAGGGAGCGGTTGGATGAGGTGGAGCGGTCCGGGAACAGGGGGGTTGGATAGGGCATGGAAGTCCCGGGGGGCCTGTTGGTGGGGGGGTGGATAGGGGGTGGGATCCCGGGGGCAGTCGGGGGGGTTGAATAGGTCGGGGGTTCTGAGGGGGGCAGTCAGGGGGCGGGAAGTGGGAGGGGGCGGAGGCCTGGTTGTTTGGGGGTGGGGGGGGCGCACCACCTTCCCTACCCGGCCCTCCATACGAGTTTCGCACTCCGATGTGGCCCTCAGGCCAAAAAAAGTTTGCCCACCCCTGGTTTAGGGAGTTATTTCTATGCAGAGCAGTTCAAAAAGCTTCTAAATGTATTTATACTAACTCTGTTGTATTGCCAAGAGTTATTTCTTAAATAACTCAAAAGTATTAAACAATTTTTCTAATTAAAATTACAGTTAAAAAAGATAGTTAATACTTAAAATAATCTGGACAGAAGCTGTGCCTTCCTTGGTGTCTTATACAGCAACAACCACATCCTAAGTGCTCTACTTAAGATGACACTGACATTCAGGCCGTCATTAGCACTTCACTTGCAAGATCTAGAATGAATTTCCAGTTCCCCCTATATTCTTTCATCTGGACTTAGTCACTGATCTATTGCAGTACTCCAATCTTTCCTTCAAAGTCATACATAAAATGTTAGCTTCCTTTTCTGCCTTAGCATGTTTGAACTAAGTTTTTAGAAAGTAAAAAAACATTCAACTTTTTAGTTCAACTCTTTTCCTCACTTTGAACTTGTATGAGAAAGTGTCTCTGAGCAAGTCATGTAAATTAAATGCAGGAGGAACATGAAAATTATATATCCATTTTACAAACTTTAACTTTAATACAAAAGGAAAAAAACACTGTATAATCTTTTATATGGGAAAACCTTGACTGATAGGGTTCAATTATTTGTTTTAAATGACTACATTTATCACATGAGATCACTTTGACCCAGAGTTCTATCTATTTAAAACCAAAGATATAAAGAACTACAATTTACTAAAAGTACTAGATGCTAGAAACAGTTAGGTTAAATAAAGTTGCTATTTGTCAAACGGTGTAAATGACAAACACAATATATTTTTATTCACTTTACCAATAAAGGGTTTGTTTCAAGGTCAAATATTTTCATAGCATGGTATTATTTAACACACAGATAGATTAAATACATGTACCACTCATGATTTTTAAAAGCAATTTTCTAAAACTGAGGCGCAACTGACATGCTCCAATCAGGTAAAAGCAATAAGTAATGGAATTACCCATACATCTGAAAGGTGACTAAAAGACTAGTAAATGGATTAGAAACCATGTAGCATAGAGCTATGAAAGGCTGGGTGGGGTGACCACAGGCCAGCATCTGTAAGAACCAGCAGAGGGAAAAGAAGATGCCACAGGCTAGCAGCATTTCTAAGGCCATTGTTTTTGATGATTTAACTGACTTGTTTAGGTTACTAAATGACATATTTTTGGTGTTGCAGCCTGGTGTAAAACTTTTCAATTTGATTGTCTTATAGAGAAAGCAATTTTGACAGTTTGTATAGATCTGATCTATTTTATGAATACAAGCAAACATCAGAAGGAAAACTGACTGAATAACCTCTGTTAAAAAGAAAGTCTCCATTTCTGTATAAAGTGTAAGTATTTAGTCACATTTAGAAACCTGGCTTCAGTTAAGAAACAGATTATAATTTTTTCCCCTAAAATTTATGGGGGTGGGAAGTTTCTGATCTCTCTTTCAGAACTAGAATTTGCTGACAGAAATTTAACATTTTGAAGCTCAATTTACTGAAATTTATACACAATTGAAAGTTGTACTTTAAAAGAATATCTTACCGAGTAAGTTTTTAATTCTGAATACAATATTCATGCATGTTTCTAAAGATTGGAGGTGGTCCTCTGATTAAACTCAAAACTGCTTTTAACCACATTTTGAATGAATTGTGTAGCAAGAGCATAATCAATTTGATTTTAATGAAAATGATTTGTAACATGAATAGGTTTATAACCAGAAACTAACTATATATGATGTACTTTTTCCTTTCTTAAAGAATGCATTCTACAAATGTGTCTCTTTCAAACAATTAAGTTTTATAGTAACAGGAATTAATTTAATATTGTTGTGGGGTTTATATCTACAAAAATAATTTTGTTCGAACTTCATGTAAAAGTTAATAAAAATTCTGACTAAAAGATAGGTGAATTGGATATCCCCTTTTAAAGTGGATTCTTCTTCCCAGATAATTTAATTAAGTATCTCAGAACATCTCAACTTCCAATAAACATTTTTTCTCTTCATGACAACTTGATGTCTGATAAAAAGAAAAGGAGTACTTGTGGCACCTTAGAGACTAACCAATTTATTTGAGCATGAGCTTTCGTGAGCTCTGATAGTTAGGGCACAGGTCTGGAAACCTGGCTGGAAACTCTGATACATCTTACAACTCCAATTTCCCGTGTGACATTAAGCAAGTCATTTCAACCCATCCATAAAAATGGGGATACCTAAATTGCAGTAATCTTGTCATGTGTTTTGAGATCTTCGTATAAAAACTACTCTGAAAGAACAAACTCTGGGCTCAATCATACAAATACTTACACATGCTCAACTATACGACAGTGAATAGTCTCATTGATTTCAATGGTATTACTTATGGTAGTAAACTTAAGTACACGTGTATTTACAGAATGTGGGGCCTATGAGATTACCCATTATTATAGGAATCTCTCTCAAACTGATTTCTGTGACATCACTTTAAATATCCATCTTTGCATCAATAACTAAGGATATTCCTATTAACAATACTGCAAGAGATGCTTCTAATTTCCTTCTCTTAAATTTCATCATTTAGAAGCAATATTATTCTTATGAACTTATCTGAGAAGCAACTCTTAACTAGCCTCTTTTATTGCACCCATTAGGGCATATACAGTGACATATTTTATTTAAAATATTTGTGTTTTGCTATGGACAACTTCAATTTTAAAATGCTTTATTTAAACAAGGGTTTATTTCAATATAACAAGGAAAAAGTAACTTCAACTCGTTTTGCTAAATATAGTTACAGATGAATATTTGAAGTTCTTCTGTACTCTTAATTGTAACTTCTAATACACCCCCACAAAGTTAAGGGAAAGGAGAAAAGGCAGGGGGAATACATATTAACAGTTTACAACAGCTAGTTGAAGAAGAGAAAAATAAGCAAGCATTTCATTCGTCTGAAAAAAACCTCTAAAGGTTTATTTTAAAATCTTGCAAATTAAAGACGTTCTTAGACCCTAAGGGGGGAAAGAAGGGGTGAATTGTTTTTGTGCTGCAATTCAGAAAAAAAAAATCCATGATAGTTAGCCATTACCACTTGTTTAACATTATTAACATAACTTCATCATCATTAAAAAGTTCTTACAAAATTCTTTCTGCTAAAAGTCTACACATCTTGGCATTCAAGAACATTAAAATTAACTTTCATAAACTCTCTCTTGATTACATGAAACAAATGAATCTTCCAGATGATAATTCCAATGAAAGAGCAGAACACTTTACTTTTGATCTAATAAGTCCATCAAAGAAACTGAGCACAGAGTATGATTCCACACTAGCTGTAATCTCCATTTTAAGGAGACCTGTCATATTATTTTAAATTTTATTCCAGGCCCAAGAGAACAGTCTGTATAACTACTACGCTAATCTTAAGTGTATATTATGTGGGAAAAGAATAGCTACTTACCCTACAATAACTGTGGTTTTTTTGAGATGTTGTAGACAATGTGGATCCCACTGTAGATATGTATGTGGCTCATGTGAGAGAGTTCAGATTTTTTTTGAATAGTAAAATCCATCAGAACTGTGCATGCACTCCATGCCTTCTCCTGCTCCCTAGTGAGAGCATGAAGGGAGGAATGGCTGTGAACCTCCCTCAGTTCCCTCACCATTTGAAGTCCGTGGTAGCTGAGACCTCTGAAAGCAAGGATAGAGGATGGGCTGGTGTGAGATCCACAGGGATTATAATATTTCGAAGAACTACAGTTACTGTTTGTTCTTTGAGTATGTGTCAGTATGGATCCCACTGTAGGTGACTAAGCAGCATCCTCTCAGAATGAGAATGAGGAATTTCAGCCGCATCAACTGAACAGAAGTTGAAGTACCGTTCTTCCAAATTTGGCATCTGCTCTAGCCACTAAATCCAACACATAATGCTTGACAAAAGCGAGCAAATTACACCACATTCTCGCCTTGCAGATCTTGGAAACTGGCACATTTCTGAAACAGGCTGACTATATCACTTGAATTCTGGTGGAGTGAACCTTGATGTTTGGTATGACAGATACACTAGCTAACTGACAGCAAAGCAAAATACAGAGGATATTGAAATGGATACACAATGTAAGAAGATGCTTTGAACTTCAGAACACCTGGACAGAGTTATAAATAGACGGGGCAATAGGCTGAACAATTTGGTCATTAACGTAATAAAGCCAAGTCCTGGATACATCTAGTGTATATAATTTATTTTCTCCTTGTGCAGAGTGTGGCTGTAGGAAGACAACAGGCAGCTTGATTGACTAGTTCAGGTGAAATTCAGAGACCACCTTAGGAATGAACCTCAGGTGAGATTGCAACAGTTTTGTCCCTATGGAATGTTGTTAATTATAGGCACCTGAAGTGCACTCACTTTCCAGGCTGTCCTAATAACCACTAGGAACACTGTATTCAGAAGGAGGTGTTACGGGGGCAATTTGACAGAGATTTGAATGGAAGCTCTAAAGGTCTCAGAAGAAATAGATTGAGGTCTCAGGCAGGGACCTCTGACTGGTGGGTGTGTAACAGCCCTTTAAAAAACTTTGATACTATAAGGTGAGAGAAGACCAAACATAATTGTACAGGTGGATGACAAGTTGAAATCACCATGAAATGGATCTTAATAGAGCTAAATAAGAGGCCAGCCTGTTTTAAATGCAATAAGTAGACAAGGATCTGTAGCAATGAGGCCTGGACCAGACCATGATGGGCTGTCCATATCGAGAACTTTTCCATTCAGATGAATATGTTACTCTGATGCAGAGCAGGAAAGCACCTATCCGAGTTTTCTGGACCTGCAGGAAGCAATCTCCATCTGTGGCACTCAACCAGCCAACAATCATGCTATCAGGTTCACTAACTTCAAGTCTGGATGGAGTATCTGGCTGGCCATGGTGTTGTGAGATCAGGTCTGGACACTGTAGGGAGAAGTAGTAGATCCATTGGCCAAAAGGTGCCTTGGCCAGTATGGAGCTACGAGAAAGATCAAAGGCTTGTCACATGATTTTGGAAATCATCTCGGGGAATCAGTGGAAAGGCCTTGAGAGGCCCTGAAACCACTGCAAAAAGAAGGTGTCCAGTAATGAGCCCAGACTTTTACCACCTCTGGAACAAGAGTTCAAGTACTTGGCATTGACACTGGAGGCAACCAGGTCTATTACTGGGGTCCCCCAAAGTAGGAATATTGGCTTTATGATGGATTTCCACAATGACGATTCCAGAGAGGTAACTGACTACTTAGGAAATCCACCAGGTTTTTGCTGACATCCAGGAGGTGAAGAGCCATCAGAGGTCATCCTGTGTTGGTAACACCACGTCCAGAGCCTGATGGCTCCCAGACAGAGGAGAGAGAAATAAGCGAGAAGGTGCACACTTATGTAGATGACATCTCTGTGATGCACATAAGACCAGGGGTTCTCAAACTGGGGGGTCAGGACCATGAGGTTAAAATATGATCGCAAGCTGTCAGCCTCCACCCCAAACCCTGCTTTGCCTCCAGCATTTATGATGGTGTTAAATATGTAAAAAAGTGTTTTTAATTTAAAAGGGGGGAAGGTCACACACAGAGGCTTACAATGTAAAAGGGGTCACCAGTACAAAAGTTTGAGAACCACTGCATAAGACTGCACTGTAGAGTTTTGAAGAACAGGTAGGAATATTATGCAGGCTGGCCTAATAGTTCTGAGCTCCAGAATACTGATGTGGAGCCCTATGCCTCTTGCATTTGTAGATAGTCCAGGTGGGCTCCCCAACCTGAACCTGATCCACCCATAACTAAAAGTTTTTATCAGGGATGGGGCAGAAAATGGTACCCCTCCACACACATTTCCAGGCTTCTTCTAGCAGCTAAATTGTGTGGCAACGCATGGTGGGATCACCACCTTCTTGTTCACCTGGTGCATTGCTGGGGAACAGATCAAACTGAGACAGTGTTGGAGTGACCATAGGTGAAGTCTGGCAAGTGGTGTCACGTACACACACACACACAAACATATGGCCAAGCAACCCCAGAAACATCCACACAGTCTTACTCTGGTTTGATTCTACCCTGCAAAGCAATGACTGCTGTAACAGGAACCTGTTTTCAGGGAGGTATGCTCTTGCCAAACTGGAGTTGATCAGGACTCCCATAAGCTCTGTTGTCTGTAATGCCATTTTTTGTAAAGGGGGGAAGGAAGTATTTTTTGTAGTTCACTAGTAGACCCAGCTGAAAGAACAGGAAGAAGGCACATTTCAGGTGTGCCGCAGCCTTCGGTTGGGATCTGCCCTTAATCAGCCAATCTCTGGTTCAATGGTAAACATGAATGCCTTTTTCGTCTGGGGTGTGTTGCTACCATTGCTAGGCATTTTGCGAAGACTCCCCGTGCTGTGGAGAGTTCATATGGCAGTGCCTTGTATTGGCAATGGTTGGGTCCCACTGTGAATCTTAGGTACTCCTTGCAGGTCAGATAGAAGGATATAGGAAAGTACGCATCTTGCAAGTAGTGAGACACAAATTAAATCTTCAGCCTGGAAAGATGGAATGACTGAGATTAAGTATTACCTTCCTGAATCTGAAGCAAAATATGTATTTGTTCAGTCTCCTCAGGTCTAGGATAGGATCAAGACCCCCTTTTCCTCTTCTGGAGAAAGAAGTAAGGAGTAGAAAGCTCTTCCTCTATTCATCATTCCCACGGTATCTCTTCTACGGCTCTCAGATAAACAAATGAGAAAGCCTCATTGCTTTAACAGGCTCTTGTGAGAAGAGTCCCTGAAAAGGGATGGGAAAGAAGGGCAGGTAGGTGGAATGGAAGTCTAAAGGGTAGCCATGGGTAATGATGTCTAATGCTCCTTTGTTGGGTGTGATAGCAACCCAGGCCTGATGGAATGAAGCAAGGTGATTCCTGAAGGATGGGCTTTAGATGGGCTCTGCTGTGGCACTTGATACTCTTATCAAATTTGATGCCTCGGAGAAGGAGCTGGGTTGGCCTGGAGTACCTAGCACTCTTCTGCTGTTGATATTCTGGCTCTTGGTCTGGGAATAAGGTATTCTCTGCTCTAGCTGGGGTTGATACAAGACATTCTGCAGGGAAATAGTATGTAAATCCCAAAGGACCTTAATATGGCCCTTGAATCCTTGAGGGACTGGAGCACTTCATTTGTATTCTGGCTGAAGAACTCCATTCCCTGAAAAAGCAAGTCCTTTACTGTGGCCTCTGCTTCATGTGATATGCCAGATGCCTGCAGCCACAAGGCTTGTCTTGGTAAAGGCCATGGCCATCAACCTTGCAGCCATATCACAGCACCCATGCATCTGCAGTGATGTTTTCTTGACCAGCTTCCCCGTTCCCTGATGAGGTTTTTCATTTCATCCCTGCCCTCCTGCTGAACTTTTGCAAGTGGGTTACTCTCTCCCACAAGAAGTAACTGTACTTCTGTACTGCAACTGTACTTGGTAGTTCACCAACCAAAGCTGAAAAGAGGGCTTTGAACACACAAGTCTAACGTCTTAGGAGTGCCCTTATTGGACTTTGACTTCCCTTGTGCTACAGATACAATGCAGAACTCTGGGTTTGGATGGGACTACAAGTTCTCAAAACCTTTCGGCAGCACCCAATGCCTTTTCTCCAAGTATTTGGAGGAGGAACGAAATAGTGTCTGAGGTTTTCAGTAGCCCTTTGGTTGGTTCTAGGATCCCTTCATTAATTGGAAAAGTGATTCTGACTGAGGACATTGTACTCAGAATATCAAATGAAACTTATCTGGTATAAAAGGAGTCTCAATGTTCAGGGTCTCTGCAATTAAGGACATGAGGTCCTGAAAACTTTAAAGCAGAGGTTCCCAAACTGTGGGGTAAGCCCCCAGAGGGGCATGGAGGAATGTTCTAGGGGGGCGCCGTTGGGGCCCGGGCCAGGAGGGAAGGGAACACCACCCAGCACTATGCTGGGAGGCCCCCGCCTTGGCCCCACCCCCAGCCATGGCCCCAGCCTTGGCTCCCTTAGCCCGGTCCATGTCCCCCCCTCCTGGAGCTGCAGCCTTGCTCACGGCCCCAGCTATGGGGGTTGGGGAGACAAGGACTAGGGCAAGAGGGGGCATAAGGTAAAAAATTTGGAGACCACTGCTCTAAAGTCATCTCTTGACAGGGTGGATGCTGGTGATGCTACTTTGATTAGGAGTATTTCTTAGGGAAGATGGGGGGGGGGTCATTGTCTCTCTATCATCTCCTGTTCTAGTATGGCTAGTCTAGCCAACAAAGCCACCAGGAAGTGTGATTGTTTCTTTTTTCTGGACATGTGGGAAGGTGATCTGCTCCTTGACATATGGGAGTACTGTCCCCAATAAGGCCAGTATGGACAAGTTGTTATAGTCTATCAGTATTGGCCAGGTTGTGGCTGGCTGCCCCAGTGCCAGTCACTGCTCCATGCTCGTTGGGTTGGCACTCTGAAGAGGGGCTCCCTGACAACCTCATTGGGTTCTTTAGTCAGTGGCAGGGGAGAGGGTTCCCTGCTTGATGCCAGAGAGGAGGGAAGAAGGAATACATCTTTCTGAAGTGTAGCATCGAGGGATGGTACAGAATTCATAACAGGTCCCATGCTGGCTGCTTCTATGATGCTGGGTGTGATATGGATGCCTCTTAGACATGGGCATCAGTATCAAATTCAGTGTCTGGCTTCTTGTCATGCCTGATTTCTTAGGTGCTTTGTCCTTATAATGCTGTCTAGTCTCTCTCTCTCTCTCTCTCTCTCTGGGAGTTCCCCTTGGTCTCAAAGGTACACATATACTCACAATGGCTACAAGAATCCGTATCCCATTTATGGGCAGGCACAGGTACCAGCTTTAGAGCTTGAGCTTGGGCGGTCAGGAGGGGAGCTGGCATGGTCAGAGCCAGAACTACCAGCACCGAAGCTGTGCCTAGGCACTACGGACTTCACAGATATTTAAATGGTCAATATCATCAGTGCTTACTCTAGGATTGGGCTGTGGAGAGGACATTGCCAGAGTATGAAGAGTACTCAAAGAAGCGCTGATTGATGCTAGCTTACCTGGTCTCACTCTGGTTGTAACCAACAACTGAGTCTTGTGACAGGGTCGGGCCAGATGGCTACAGGAGAGTAACAGAAGGCAGATATTAGCCCCAGGTTAAGTAGGTCCCTTTTCCGTGGGTAAGGTAACGGGGAAGGTTCCAGAACAATCAGGAACCTTCTGGAGACAATTAAGACAGGCTGATTGGCTCCAAGTGTTCTAATCAAGAAGCCGCTAGAATCAATTAAGGCTGGCTAATCAGGGGACCTGAGTTTAAAAAGGAGCTCACTTCAGTTTGTGGTGCACGTGTAAGGAGCTGGGAGCAAGAGGCCCTAGGAGCTGAGAGTGAGAACGCAGACTGTTGGACGACTGAGGAGCACAAGCATTATCAGACACCAGGAGGAAGGTCCTGTGGTGAGGATAAAGAAGGTGTTGGGAGAAGGCCACTGGGAAGTAGCCCAGGGAGTTGTAGCTGTCACACAGCCGTTCCAGGAGGCACTCTAGACAGCTGCATTCCACAGGGCCCTGGGCTGAAACCCGGAGTAGAGGGCGGACTTGGGTTCCCCCCAAACCTCCCAACTCCTGGTCAGACATAGGAGGAGCTGACCTGGAATGTGGGTTCACGAAAACGGCCCAACTGAGGGCTGCCGTGAAGCTCCAAGGCGAGCAAATCTGCCAATAAGCACAAGACCCACCAAGGTAGAGGAGGAACTTTGTCACAGTCTGAAGTGACCCACAGGGACTGCTCAAGTAGATGTAAATTGAACTGCGTGTCCCTGAACCTGTGGATCCTAGCAGTGAAGGACCTGCACACAGACAAATTACCTGGGAATGTGGCTCTCTCTTAGGCAGAAGAGGCTTCTGCTGTGTCCATCCCTGGGGGATGGGGAGGGATCAGTCCATTGCAGGACAGGCATGGTCTGAACCCTGAGAGTTTGGACTTCATCAGAAAGTGGGATAGTTGACACAAAGTGCTTCACCCCACTGTACCGGGAGGGGTGGAGGGTGCAGAGTGGGAATGTCAATTGATTTTTTTCTTCCTTCTTTGGAACTTCCTTTAGAGAGAGAGTGTGAAGACAGAAATCACCAAACGTGAAACAACCAACCAATCTAAGATCTCTGATGCTTTCGCTGAGCCTCATCTTGCTGCCAACAGGCGGTAAAAGAGACCTAAGGAATGGTTACAGCCATTCCACCCTTTAAGCCCTCACATGGGAGGCACAGGACACATGAACAACCCCAAAGGACACTGCAGTTCAAAAAAAATCTGATTGTGTGCATACAGTATATAAGCACCTACACTGGAATCCATACTGACATACCCAAACAACCTTGGATCAAACTAAACTATTAGCAGAAATACAAAGTTTTGTTTTAAATTTCTTAATTACCATAGTCTTTACTTTAGTAATAAGTGCCATTTGAGTCAACCTGAAAAAACAAACTGGATGATAATTTAGCAGAAGTGAAGTTACCACATGGCATTACATGCGCACAAAGTGTAAGAAAAAATTATATGTACACACAAGCGTGCAGGAAAAGTTATTTCTGTACACTAAAATCCAGGCTTCAATTGTGTTTTTACAGTATACTTCATCTACTCCATCCATATATTTAAATCCCAAGATTTCTGATAACATATGAACATGTAACTAGAAGATGAATCACAGCCAATTATAAAATACAGATTTCAGAGTAACAGCCGTGTTATTCTGTATTTGCAAAAAGAAAAGGAGTACTTGTGGCACCTTAGAGACTAACCAATTTATTTGAGCATAAGCTTTCGTGAGCTACAGCTCACTTCATCGGATGCATACTGTGGAAAATACAGAGTTTCTATACAAACACACACCAAGAATCTTTTCAGAGCTACATCCTCTGGCCTGCAATAAAGCTCAACTGTTGTGAATATGTTATGAAATAAAGAATGAGACACTGCACTCCCTTCTCTCTTCTACATGCTGGTTTGAAGAACTATAGCAGCTGAAGCAATGAATGATGATGGGTAGCTGGCAACAGCTGAGATACCAATGCCCCAGTCTTCAATTTCACCTGCATCAGCAAAAACAGAGCCTAGAAGAGACAGTGTGACTAGGGCTTGACATGTTCAGCTGCTTTATTACAGTCACTATTTTTTTGTATTAAAAAAAAAGCGGCTTCTTTCCCCTCTCCCTCCACAAAATATGGAGATCCTTTTAATACATTTACTTTGAAATATTGGGCTAAACCTCTTCAATTATCTACAATTAAAATGCAGACATTGCCATTCAGCATAGACGCATAACAAAATTTAACTCCAGCTACATAACTTAGTGCAAGAAACTGTTCTTATCCATCCCATCCCTTCCCTTCATAGTGTTACGTAGCTCTGCCTACTCCCCCCCCCCCCCCCCAGTTACCATTGCCTTAGAAGTTTTGTACTACTGGACTAAGTTAAAACAATTTAGATGCATCATACAAAGCCAACTACTGGGAACAGCTCTGATATTGAATGGAACTAAATCAGGGTCCTCTGCAGATTGCTCATCCATGCCAGAACTGGGAAGGGATACAGTCAGTGGAGCTACAAAACAACATGGAGCACCAAAATCTGACAACTCTGACTTGCAAAGAGTTCAGTGGGAAATGCCCCCACGTCATCTCGACGGAAAAGGAGGGGCAGAGAAAGAGAAAGTTATGTTAGTCAGACTGGCAGGGGAATGAAGAGCCCAAAGGAGAGGGGGAGAGCACATGCCTGAAAATGTCAGGGCTGGGCCCTAACTCCTCCTTGGGCACTCCACTTCCATTAGCAAAGTGTGGGGGGAACAGGTGAGTTGGGCTGGCCAGCATGCCTCCCTCCCCCACATCAATCTAAACCCCTTCCCAGGCTTTTACGGTTCTTTGGATGGTCACAATTTGCTGCCAGTTTCCACTGCAGATATAGGCTAAAAAGGCCAGCTTCCAGTAGTAAATGAGACCCAGGATTTCACTGGTCTTTGAGACTGTAGCTAAAAGGGAGATAGGGACCCCTGTCCGAAGACTTTTTTGGAAACCTTTACCTCCCACCTTGCAAGAGCAGAGGATTCATAGGAGTTGAATTCAAGGGGCAGACTAAGGAGGGTCTACCATAAGTTGTATGGTACAAGCCTTGTAACCTTGACTACACATAGTTAAATGCCTGGTGTGAGAGACAGGAGGCGGGAGGGAGAGAAGTGGGAGGATGGCATATAGGACTCCTCCCAAGTGTTAATAAAGTTGCACTTTGATGCTTAAATCCATCCCTGTGTCTGTCTTCATTCATGTGCATGTTGTGATCAAGTACAAGTAGAACCCTGCTACTGTAGGCCAAATGGTGTGATCACAGAAGAGCACTGATATAATCACCAGGTTTTCAAACCTGTTACTGATTGACAAAACTTTTTCCACAGCACAAAATTTAAAAACCACAGATAAAATATTTATGTTGCTTCTGACCAGAGGTGCCAGAACAAGGGAAGGCCAGGGTCTTCCCACTTTTTACTAGCTGTAAGGGCAAGCAACAGGGGAAGGGGTGGAGAGAAGCGAGCGAGAAGAACAGGGGCAGTCTTGGGGGGAAAGAGGCAGTGTGGGAGCAGAGTCTCAGGGCAAGGGGCAGCACAGGGAATCACAGTTCAGGCACCTGTGCCGCCCCCCCCTCCACCCCCCCGACACACACACACACACACACGCATACTCACTCTCTTAGGGCACTTCTGCCACTCCTGCTTCTCATCATTAGTCAGTAAACTGTAAACTGGTCAGTACTGTATTCACAGTGGAGTTTTGGTAAGTCTGATATATATAAACCTTTAATCTTATTACACTTCTTTGAAAGCAGAAAATGTATGTTACATTTCTCTCTGCACAGTATCAAATAAAATTGTGATTAGTTAGAACTGCAACAGACATGTAACTGGCACTTACAAAAAAATGTAAGTGCAAAAGAAAAAGAAACAGCAGCTAGGGCGGTCAATCTCAGTTAACTCAAGCAATTAACTCAAAACAATTAATTGCAGTTTTAATCACACTATTAATAACAGAATACCAATTTAAATGTATTATAAATATTTTGAATGTTTGTCTACATTTTCAAATACAATACAGAATACAAAGCATACAGTGCTAATTTTATATTTTTAATTACAAATATTTGCACTGTAAAAAAGATAAACAAAAGAAACAGGATTTTTCAATTTGCCTCATACAAGTACTGTAGTGCATTCTCTATCGTGAAAGTGCAATTTACAAATGTAGATTTTGCACTCAAAACCAAAACAATGTAAAAAACTTTAGAGCCTACAAGTCCAATGTTTAGCATATTGGCACATAAATGCCTTGCAATGCCAGCTACAATAGTGCCATGTGAACAACTGCACTCACTTTAAGGTGACACTGTAAATAAGAAGCGGGCAGCATTATTTCCTGTAAATGTAAACAAACTTGTTTTTTTAGCAATTGGCTGAACAAGAATTAGGACTGAGTGGGCTTGTAGGCACTAAAGTTTTACATGGTTTTATTTTTGAGTGCAGTTATGTAAAAAAAAGTTCTACATTTGTAAATTGCACTTTCAGGATTAAGAGATTGCACTGTAATACTTGTATGAGGTGAACTGAAAAATACTATTTCTTTTGTTTATCTTTTTTACAGTGCAAATATTTGTAATCAAAAACAATAAAGTGAGCACTGTACACTTTGTATTCAGTGTTGTAATTGAAATCAATATATTTGAAAACGTAGAAACATCCAAAAATATTTAAATAAATAGTATTCTACTATTGTTTAACAGGGCGATGAAAACTATGACTAATTGTGATATTTTTAAATCTCATGATTAATTTTTTAAATAATTTGACAACTCTATTAGCAACAGAAGTCTAGTCACTCACCACAACCGTATCAAGAGTCTCACGATATTTGTAGCTTTTCTTAAATATCCAGATGCTAGAGTTGTGTTGATTCTCAGGTTTCATTAAAAAAAAAAAAAAAAGCTTTTAGCCCCGACACCTTGGGGCGAGTGATGAGGGATGTAATTTGAGGGCATGTCACACTAGTATGTCACACCCTAATTGGCCTTCATGGACCCTCCTGGCATGCACTAAGAAGTTTCATAGTGCACATTAATGTAGCATTGTAAAAGGGGACTACATTAATACATACTAGGAAACTTCTCAGTGTTTGCCAGGAGGGTCCATGTGGGCCAATTAGGGTGTGACATATTACTGCTAACTAAAATTTAGAACCCTCTGGTACAGACTACAGCACTGTGTATGTAGATAAGCCTGGAGAGGAAAGCCTATCTAATTTAGCTTTTAGTGAAGTGTAAGATTAGATTAGACTAAATGGGCACATAGCCTGTTTGTTATTTTACAGTCCCTTCTTCTCTAATGCTTTGTGCCAATTAAATAACACATTTAAGTAAGATTTTGGTCAATATCACCTGTCAGATAAGGTATGTGCCGGAAACCCCACTCAGTTCTGTAGGGTGATAAGTGGATTGTACACACAACACAGTGTACTTGGATCCTGGTCTAGGAATGGAGGAACTGCAAGATTTCACCCTCAAGTCAGGTGAGAACAAGAAGCCAACTCCTCTTTTGCGTGCCTTGAGACAGGCCAGAAAGGTCGGAGAGGTGCAGATAGGCCAGTAACTATTGCATTTATGGAATATACTCTCAATTAGTTCACTGAGAAGCTGTCAGATTATTCCTTAATCAGTCTGCAGAGATGAATACTAGTTTGGTGTTATCAAAGAACCCAATATCCCTTGAACCAAGATGTAAAGTATCTCACCTTTACCTTACAAAATGAAGAAAATTAATTCTATGTTTTAATTTTAGCAGTTTTATTTTATTATAATGTATAGCTATTACAATGTTTGTTGCCTAATTTTTTTTTAATTTACTTAAAATCTATATTCCTGGAAATGCTGACTACTACTTTTTTTAACTCTAAAACTAAGTATTCACATAAACATTACAACTTCTATAGCCCACAAAAACTTATGCTCTAATAAACTGGTTAGTCTCTGAAGTGCCACAAGTACTCCTGTTCTTTTTGTGGATACAGACTAACACGGCTGCTACTCTGAAACCTGTTGTTACAACTTCTCTGCTTCATAAGAATTTAGTTGCAGAGAAAAACTTAATACAAATAGAACACAATTTTCTCACAAATAATCCTTTGCAGAGATTATGCAGTGCCTTTGCCACCCACCAAAAAAAAAAAAAACAAAAAAACACTGCGTAGATTTTCCACCAGAGAGAGAGAGACATTTATCAGCAATTAGTACGTAAACAGAAGCGGAATGTGTGCCTGTGTATAGCATTTCTTGTCACTTCATCACAGAATGATGACACTATTAGACCAGATAAGGTATCTTGTTTGCCAAGTATTAACACAGACGGGGAAGTCTTTGGTGTAATATGCGAGTTATATGCATAGTTCTCCCTCCACTTACCAGCAAAGAAAATCAGTACTTAAAGACATCTAAAAAGTGGAGGGTCTATCACTCCCATATCTGCCTATTCCCCTGCCCAGCAATTAATTCTGCCCCTGAAGCCTCAAACCAATCCTATCCCCGAAACAATTTTGCCCCCTTCATCCTTATTGCTACTCCTAATGTTCTTCACATCTGTCTCCCAGGTCTGGGGAGGATGCAACAGGGTCCCCTGTCCCTTTTCCCAGACCAGGTGCTTTAGGAAGGAAGAGGGGACAGGGAAAAAGCAGGAGCCATTTTGTTGTTCACAGGAATGGAAGTGGGAGTAGAGCCACCCTGAGCTGCTGGTTTCTTTCTGCCTCCCCCAAACCCCAACAACCTGGCTCATATTTTAACAGTTCTATTTCCCAGGTCCACAACTCAGCACACTTTAAGCACTGAACAGAGTGGAGAAGTGTTGTGACTGACTTAATTCAATAAAGAACATGGATTCTAACATGAATGCTGCAGTGCTTTGAGAATAAATTTATAGGAAAACCATAAAGATGCTTACTATTTTTATTATTTTAGGATGCTTAAGAACTTGATCTGGTTAAAAGTTGTGGATTTTTTTAAGCCACACAGTCAGTGGGCAATCAAATGGTATCATCCCAGTATTATTCATTTGATGTGGTTTTAAAAAATAATATTATGGCGTCATAAATCTGGGTCCTATTTGTACTTACAGATACATATGTAGCTTGTGCTAAAGATTTCTTTTGCTGCTACTCTTACTGGTGGTTGGTTGTTTTTGGCACAAGAACACAGGAATCATGCCTTTAAAAAAAAACCAAAAAAAAAAAACGATCTCCCCACCATATTTCAAGAACTGAGATTCAACTCTGCATGTCTCTATACAACAAAACTATCACAAACACAGAGCACGCAACTTAAAAGTAATTTGTTCCATATTTTGTCCAGAACAACCTGACCAGTTACAAGCTAAATAATCACTATTTGTTGAGCACCATATCGCAATAAAATTTTTACGTTAGTATTTTGATCATTTCAAAAAAACTTATCCATCTTGACAAATGCTGTGAGGAAAGTCTTAGATTTTGATCTGCTATAAACTGCATTACTGCATTAAAATACAGAAAACAATGTATCAGACAATTGCAATGCATGGCAGTCAACCCCATCCGAAACCTTACTGTCACTTTAAAAGGCAAATAACTTTATAAACTGATGGATTCTTCTTTTTGCAAAGGGAAAATACTGTCAATAGTTGGCAAAGAAGCTAGTCTGATCCAAAGTAACTGAAGCGGTACAGTGACTTTGAGGGGTGAAAAGCTTTCAATGCACAGCATGCTAGGTTTTTCAAGATAAAATTGAAGTGTGCCAAACAACTGATACTGCTTCTCTAGAAATGCCAGATTTGTCATGCCATCTGATCCAATACAAATTATAATAGTCCACTCTAGTAAAATTTAGCTTACACATGGTCAATATTTAACACTGATTTTTGCAATAATTCATTTTTGTAAAATGAAAAATTATGCAAATGGACAAAAAGCATTACCACCATGAGATGCCAACTGACAAGAATTTATATACTTCCAGTGGTCATTTGTAACATTTTTGGCTGTTTAAAAGGGGAATGCATGGTAACTCTGGATGTTATGAATGGTTTTTCAATAGCATCAACTTTGACACTTGCCATTAGACTTTATCAACAATACTTTAATACTAAATTTTAGACTGTGTGAAAATTTAACACCTGTACAACCCTAAGAGCACTGAGAGTTAGACAAATTACACAGATGTAACCGTACCTAGATGCTTGGTTTTATATATTATATCTACATATATAGTAAGAACAGATGGTGTGATAAACAGTGTTTTCCAGCAGTTATGGAAGTCTGAATATGTATCAAATTTTGGAATATACACTTTCAGTACACAATATGCCCAGCGTAGTAGTAAGGAGAAATGATAAAATTCAGTTCTGTAGCCAGTTCAGGATGCAAAAATCTGTAGTTTTATCTGTGTTTTCCTTATTGTTCTCATGAATAAAGTGCAAATGAATCAATTAAAAGAGTTTAAGTATACACACAGTGCTTTTTTCAGGCTCAGTTGACAAGACTTTCCAGCTCCCTCTTCTTTTAAAGAGAACTCTAAAACCCTGAGAGGCAGTTCTGTGACCAAACTCCAGCTTCAACACAAGAGAAGGGCAACTAAGTGGATCATCTTTTGAATCCCAACTTAATGCAGCCAGAAATATTTACGTAGCAGATAAAGTAGAGAAAGACAGACAGCAGAGGAGAAAATAAAGCGTACACTCTGTTCAGCCTGCTAGTCTTTCAAAGTAGCAGGAATATAATAGACAAATCCTCAATTTTCTGGGACATAGGGCATTTTAGGCCTCTCTGTTACAAGCTACATGGGAAAATACATAGAATTATTACAGAGACAAGGTGGATAAGGTAATATCTTTCATTGAACCAACTTCTGTTGGCGAGACAAGCTTTTGAGCCATACAGAGCTCTTCTTCTGCTCGTCTCTTTTACCAACAAAAGTTGGTCCAATAAAACATACTGCCTCACCCACCTTCTCTCTCCAATATCTTGTGACCAATATGGCTACAACATCACTGCATAGGATTATTACAACATAGGTCTTTTTACATGTAACTTGAACACTATTCCAGAAGTAATCAATGAAACATTTTGAACATCTGCATATCACATTGCATTTTTCCCCTACCAGACCACTGCCTCATTCAGCATGTAAATTGGTTGTTAATGAGTCAGGGTTGTATACTGAAATAAGGCTCAGGTGAAGAGGAATACCATAGTTACTGTAGAATCTGGATGGTGTTTTATAGTGAGGCGGTGTAAAGGATTGCAGTGGTGTAAGATATGGGGCCAAAAACTGAACAATAAGGATAAATACTAAAAAGTTGCCTCCATCAGAACATCACACAAACTACATGTTGACCGAGGCAGCAGACTGACAAAAAAAACCAAAATGTGAAGGGATTGTTGTTCATTGTTATCTAAATCTTTGACTGTGGCCTACATTGTCCCCTCTCCAGAGCTCTGGAAAGGATTCTGCCTCCCGCTCCAGCAGCATATGGGAGTCATAACCAGCCTTCAAGAAACAAGGGAAGAATCTCCTCAGCACAGTTCCTATGGTATTATGTTTGCATCCCCTGCAAGCCCTGGCATAGGAGGTTTCACTACATGCATTCTGACCTGAACATATAGTCAGCACTAGTGACGCTACTTCAATTTACAGCAGCTCTAGGAGCTGTTCTAAGTTACATCTGGGACTATTTTGGTCTCTGGGACAGCCCAGAAGAGTCTTAAAGCAAACTTGAGACACCTTCCATCACACTGGGCTGTGCCTTCTGTGATGGACTTCCAAGGTGTGCACTGCACTACCAACCAAGTCTGAAAATGATTACAGTAGGCTTGTATATGCAAAATGTTCCAATGGAGAATATTTTCTTTATATATAGCATGGAAGTGTAATAAGGAAAGCGACTCTTGGAATTTCCCCACCTCATAACAAGTAGAGACAGAGAGAGAGAGAGAGAGTGTGTGCGCGCGCGCACGCACGCACGCCACTTTATTTTATATATTATACACACACACACACACAGCACAAGACATTCAATCCTAGGCTGCTACTCACGGACAAGAAGGCTGCATGCTGATTCCTATGTTGGGGTACATTAAAAGCAACTAAATATCAAGGCCCTAAAACTGAGAGACACCTCAAAAAGCAACACAGAAAAATTCCTAATGAAGATTTCTTTATATTGATTCACAAACAAAACTGGACTTTGAATGAAAAAGGCATTTGTAAACCCATGTTTAAAGAAGATAAGAAATGTTGACATTAAAGACTCGTGTTTTCCATAACTCCCCCCGCACAAATAGATTATGGGGGAAAATAATACACATTGAATGAGATACTGAAATATAAAAAAAGAAGGATTGATACATGGTAAAATTAAAAACTTTGTTAGTTATATTTTAATAATCTGCAATTATGGATAATGAAGGAGTATACACAAAAAGGCACTTGGGCCAAGGCCTTGCCTGACCTGAGTGTGTTTTTGCCAATTTGTCTTTGATATAAAATTGCCAAATTGCTTAAAATAATACTATTGCTGGCAAAATAAGTAATATGTCGTGTTGGAAGATTTAATAATATCTAAAAAAACAAAACCTTTTTTGGGAGGCTCAGGAACAGGGTGACACAGAATAACGTGACCCAAAAACTGCAAAACCAGCAGGAAAAAATGCAGAAGTTGGGTAACTGAAGCTTGCACATGTGTAATATACAGATTACCTGACACCCAAAGGATTGATGTGTTAAAAGCCTATTGGACGAAGATTAAGTAATTTGTGGTAGAGAAATACATTAAAAAAGTCATAAGTGAACAGGGCAAATCAGAGAAACATCAAAACAGAAACTGAAATACAAGACTGAAGGATCAGACCAGGAGATCAGTAGACCATCCAGAAGTATAGGAGAATTTCCCAGGGCCCCAGATTGTGGTAACTTGGGTCCCTACCAATTGCATCTCGTCTGTTATTTGTCTGGCATAAATGTATGTTCAGACACCATAACTGAAGTAAAGGCTAAAACTGATTAAGACTAAAATGGTGGACTTGTGATCCAGCTCCCCAATTTTAGCACAACACCCATCTACTTAGTATTATCAGAAGACCACCGAGGTTATTTCTGGAAGAGCTAGTAGGGCCAGGTTTTGGAACTTCACTTGAAATTCTTATATGCAAGTATAAATCAAATGGAAGTTGAGTTATTCAACTACATTTTATGCAAAGAATAACAAATTAAATATGCAAAAAAAAGTTGGGATTGGTTTACTTTTTAGGCTTACTGGTTATTGTTAAATTTGTGATAATCTAAATATAAAGAATTGTCATGGTTACTTTTCACTTGTTTTATAATCATGCATTTTAAGGCGGAAAATTGTTATAAGTAATACACAAGATACCTACCACATTTTCAAACAAAGGAACATAGTTTAAAGAGCGCTAGGTGCAGAGTGGGCTGTCGAGTATCATTTCTTTTACAGGAATACCTCAAATAGTTTTTCAGTACTCTTCTGATAAAGATAAGAACAAAAGCTAAAACAGGAATTCACAACTTGAAACCACACGAGAGCATGTGATCAGACATACCCTCCTAAAGATGCAGGTGCACTGCCAGCTACATGGGTCTCGCTATTGAATTTAAAGTCATAACTAAAGTAGCTTACATGTTATTCTTGTACGTTTTTTGAGAAACTGAGCTAAGACAGATGGCTTTGATAACATTTGTTAAGAGTTACTATCCATTACAAGAAAGAATTGTGTCTCATTTAGATACTATAATAAAGCAAAGTGTGTTTCCTGACCACCCATGAAACTCTTAAAATTGGACAAAACCCAAATGGTGCTTTGTCCACATGGATCCCACTAATAGCACACATGTTCCACGTACATATGTTTGAAGTCTTTTAGCCAGCAGTGTGTGTTGAGGCTGCACATGTGTTCCACATGTCCTTGCACTGTTTCATCTCAGACCCTAAGAGGAAGTGCAGGCCCATCCACTATTCAGGATCCCTCTCAAATTCAGGAACCCCATACGTATTGGAGGATTCTGAAGTAGCAGAGAAAGAGGATTGGTCATGGGATCCAAACAAAGCATCTCCCAGACTGGTGTTGTGTGGGGTTCTGGTTTTTGTTTGCATTTCTTGTATTGTCCGTGTGTAGCCCACTGGTGGTGGCCAGCAAGCAATTCCCAGACCTTAAAGGAGAAGGGTCTGAGAAGTCCTAGCTAAATATATTGCAGAACCACTCTCCTGAACTTGGCATCTGACCTAGATTCCAGGTCCAGTAAGTAATGTTTTTAAAATGTACTGTCCGAGCTCCATATGATGGCTCAGCAGGTTTCTTGAATAAAGTGTTCTTAAAATAAGTGGAGGAAGTCACTGCATGTATAGTAGAATGGGCTCAGATACCCACAGGAGGGGAAAGTCACTAGTCTGTAACAAATATGATCCACTTGGTGCAGGGACTTGGCGTTCCGGTGTCCTTGGCTGGGATGATCAGAAGAAGGATCCAAAAAGGTGTCTCAGACTGGCACAACCTGTCTATGCACCAGAACTGTCTCACCCAAGAGAGTACTATGAGGATAACTGTGGCTGCATCTCATCTGATCTTCATTATTATTACTCTGGGGATCAGCGGAACTAGACAGAAGGCATACAACAGGTCTTGTGATACCCCCCAAAGGGGCAAGAGAGGAAGGGAGAAAACACATACATGGGGGGGGGGGGTTCATAATCAGGGATTTGTGTGGAACTCTTGACCCATCCATCAGATCTGCTGTTTATTGGTGGGTATGCAGTGTAAACAGAAGAGAAGCTTTCTTCTATGGGAAAATCAGGGTTATTTAAGAGGTTCAGTAGAGCGATATGGTCTCTGCTGTGGCTTTTGGCATGACTGACCTTGGGACCTGAATAGTGTTCATCTGGTAGCCGGAGTGCAAAGCCCTAGGGAACAAAATGTAACCCTAGAGACAGAAGGCATCATCTGTCTTCATGCTGAAGCTTTCTGGCCCCTCCCACAGTAGGTCCTCTATAGTGGCTCATAGCTCCTTTGAAGTGCATGAAGAGCACAGCCAGGAAAAGCTGTGACAATGAAATGCTACAGCAACCAACCCAGCTGTTATATCTGAAGCACCCACTTCTGCCTGGAGAGCGTGAAAGGCTTTGACCTATCCCTCTGTCATGATTTCCTTCAGTTCTACTCTGTAGTCTGGAGGGAATTCATTAAGGAGGATAGACAGTCCCAAATGAGGAAGACTGGTGCCTGTAAATCACTTCTGGAACAATACTCCTGCCTGTCTCAAAGCAACAACTGAGGAGGGCTGACTTAGTTTCAGACACTGTGCTCAATTATGAAGAAACTCCCCGCTGAGGCAGAGGTCCCCACACCAGTGCTGGATGTTGGGATTCAGGGGCTGAGTCTCAAATCGCTGATGCACTTTGGAACTTAAGTTGTACAGTGGAAGTACAGATATATTGCAAAGACTCCAGAGTTTCAGCTGAGTTCAGCAGATTTAAGAGTGGCATCAAGAACTGGACTGGATGTTTCTTGTAGCCCTCCAACAGGAGGATGTGTAATTGCAATGTAGCTTTGTGAAAGAGTGGTGTTAGAGACTGTTTATACAGACACCCAGCTGTTTGCATAGTAATCACCACCCATTTATACAGGACTAGTATTTTAACCATGCTACCAAGTTGTGTTACAACCCTGTAATGAAATGCTAACGGAACTCCAGACAAGCAAAGAGATAAGATACATGAGAAAGGCACAAGAAAAGAGGGAACCACAGCCGCTTCCAAATCCAGAAATTAAAGCTCTATCTATGCACAGTGGGAACAGAACTTCAAGCATAATTTAACATTTGTTTCTAGGAAGGTTCTAGTACAGTTTCCTGACCAGCATTGACAGAGACTGTATGACTAATAAGTATATTATAAAAAAAAAAAAAGAGAGAGAGAGAGAGAGAGACTTCAAACTACCTTGAAGAGGAAGGAAGCCAACAGCCTGGTTTGGTTAGCACATTAAGAAAAAAATCTCCGCACTGCTCAAGGCAAGCATGTTAGAACGTTACTATCTGTAACTGTGTTTAACTACTGTACAAAATAGGTCATTTCTATAGCAGACTTATTGTCCTAACTTTCTCCCTGTGACTAACACTAGTGCAGCACTGGTAGCTGCTATAAATGGAGGCATGCTAGCATAACGGTGGTGCTGGCAATCTCTGGCATTTTAAACCACTATCATCTGAATGGAGCACAGAGTATAGTAGTAAGAATGTCAGTGTGTGATCTACACTATTCCAGTGTTACCATTATATCATTGCTGTAGCGATGGTGAGACAATTTCACAAAAATCTCAGAGTAAGCAGAGTAACCAGGGAGTAAGGAAAAGGAACTTTAAATTGAAGGTTAAACTATTATAAAGATATGCACTGACTTCATATGAAAGTTTGGCCTCATCTAAACTAGTCTGAAAATAGACTTTAGCCATTAGGCTTTAAACTGCAACTGAATCAGATTCCAGAACCAGATGAAGCTGTATGATTTAATCATTTTTTCAAGCTCCATTCCGTGAGGCCTGGTGAACATCAGAGTACATTTTTGAAAAGTTTCTCACTGTTGTCATCACCAGTTCAGCATCACCAACATTAGGAATGTTGAAAACCCTATGGAGGCTGGATTCTGGTCACCAGTATTTTAAGTTTCATGTCATCTAAACCCACTCGGAAGCGGTTTAGTTGATACTAGCGCTTTGTCTATACTAGAAAGGATTATCAGTATAGATAAACTATACAGATTTTAAACAAATCCATTGCCAGTATAGCTTATACCAGTTCTGGGAACAAAATAAGCTACACAGGCAAAAGTACTTGGCCTATATAACTTCATCTACACTAGGGTTTTCACCAGCATAGCTGAGTTGGTTAGGGATGTAATTGTTTTCATACTCCTAATCAGCATAGCTATGCTGGCAAAACTTTGACATACAAACCAGGCCCAGGGCTCCCACTGTCATTGGTTACTGTGATTAAATATTTAGAATCTCCCTAGTGTAGGCAAGACCTTAGAAGATTTTACATGAGTAGTGTTTAAACACTGTTCCTTACTACTCACTTTCCAGAGGATACACAATAGCTATTCTTGACAAGTGAGCAGATGTTTAAAAAGGAAAGGAGTACTTGTGGCACCTTAGAGACTAACCAATTTATTTGAGCATAAGCTTTTGTGAGCTGCAGCACACTTCATTGGATGCATAAAGTGGAAAATACAGTGAGGAGATTTATATACACACAGACCATGAAAAAATGTGTGTTTATCATACACATTGTAAGGAGAGTGATCGCTTAAGATGAGCTATTACCAGCAGGAGAGTGGGGTGGGGGAGAGAAAACCTTTTGAAGTGATAATCAAGGTGGGCTATCACTTCAAAAGGTTTTCTCTCCCCCCACCCCACTCTCCTGCTGGTAATAGCTCATCTTAAGCGATCACTCTCCTTACAATGTGTATGATAAACACACATTTTTTCATGGTCTGTGTGTATATAAATCTCCTCACTGTATTTTCCACTTTATGCATCCAATGAAGTGTGCTGCAGCTCACAAAAGCTTATGCTCAAATAAATTGGTTAGTCTCTAAGGTGCCACAAGTACTCCTTTTCTTTTTGCGAATACAGACTAACACGGCTGCTACTCTGAAACCAGATGTTTAAAGTGTCACGAGACAGTACAGAAGCCAGGGGGAAGATATTTTTTTTAAATGGTGATTTAAAAATTTAAAATTAAAATTTGATGCCTGCACGCTTTTCTATAGGCAATGCAAAGCCCTACATATACAAATACTGCATTTTAATCTTTAATCTCTTTTGAAGTACCACATTTGTAAATGTTAATGCTACACAACTACCATAAGAAGTAACCATTACAAATTTCCATTTTATTCCATAATGGAAAGCTGTATTCTAACTTGATTTCAGAAGATTCAGTATTTATTATTGATTTCTTAATTTCATATTTTCTGCAAATGAAGCTTTGAAATCACTTGAAATAAAAACAAGGAATCTGGTGGCACCTTAAAGACTAACAGATTTATTTGGGCA
Organism: Caretta caretta; assembly: GCF_965140235.1. Lineage (NCBI taxonomy): Eukaryota > Metazoa > Chordata > Testudines > Cheloniidae > Caretta > Caretta caretta. The sequence continues at coordinate 76,722,028 of NC_134215.1, read as the reverse complement.
TAAGCTTTCATGAAATAAAAGGAATCACTTGAAAATAATGCCAAAAACAATGAATATGTACAAATAAACCCCTTCTAACACACTGATGTTGGCAAGTAACTGCTTTCATTTTTTCTGTGAAATAAAATAAGCGAACTGTTTTTGTCTAGATTCTTTTAACTGACAGAAAAAGCAGCAATGCAAACACGGTTGCTTACAAACTGAGCCGGATGTATAAAATGCATTGTCATATAGTGCAGTGGTTTTCAAACTTTTTTTCTGGAGACCCAGTTGAAGAAAATTATCAATGCCCGCAACCCAATGGAGCGGAGGATGAGGAGTTTGGGGTGTGGGAGGGTTGGGGTGCATGGGTGAGGACTGCGGGGTGGGGCCAGGAACGAGGGGTTCAGAGTGTGGGAGGGGACTCTGGGCTGGGGCAAGGGGTTGGGGTGCAGGAGGGGGTCAGGGCTCTGGGCTGGGGGTGCAGGCTCCGGGGTGGGGCCAGGGAAGAGGGGTAGGGATGCAGGAAGGGCCTCCGGGTTTGGGCTGGGCAAGGGGATTGTGGAAGGGGATTGGAGCGCGGGCTTACCTCCGGCAGCTCCCAGTCAGCGGCAGGCTTCCCGCCTGTCCTGGCACAGCAGACCGCGCTGCATCCCAGAAGCGGCCAGCAGCAGGTCCAGCTCCTAGACAGAGGCACACAAGTGGCTCCATTCCTCTCACCCTCTCTCCTCAGCTCCCAATGTCCAGTTCTTGGGCAGCATGCAGAGCCCCATGGCTCCCCTGCCTATGAACCGGACCTGCTGCTGGCCGCTTCCAGGGCGCAACATGATGTCATAACAGGTAGGGACTACTAGTTTTTACTGGCCGGCCGCCAGGGTCCCTGGGTGCTGAGCAAGGTGACCCAATGTCTTGCATTCTGCGACCCAGTACTGGATCATGACCTGAACTTTGAAAACCACTGGTCTAGTAGTCCAGGTACAGCACTAGAAACAGGAACTCACAAGTTTAGCTGTGACTGCTATTTACTCATGCAATCTTGGTCTAGTCATTAAATTTCTGTCAACTTCAAAGTCCAAGTTAGGAAATAATACTTTCCTAGGTTCAATGACTGCTGTAAGGATTAGGGATTGTAACATTTTATCTTCAAATACTTTTTGGTTTTGTTTGTTTTGAATTAAAGCCCTACAATTTAGTGCAGAAATAGTACATCATTTATCTTATGTTTACTACAAACAACAGAAAGACGATCAAGTGAGTATTTTGACTGTAATGTCTGCAAAGAAGCGAATTCCTTCTTGTACCTAAAAGCCTTCAAAGATTTGTAAATGCTTTTGGAAGCTTCTTCCTGACTGTCTTGCAAAAATGCATGCTGGCAAATCAGCTAGACATGTTACAATTTCCTCCGTGTGAAACAGGCTTTTAGGAGTCACATGTCCTCCACTTCACACACTTAAGCCATTCTAAAAGCCATTTTGAACCTCTCTACTACTGAAAAAGTAGCTGCTGTATGTTACAAAAACAGTTCATAATTAATTTAAGAGATTCCATAGTGGTATCCTTAAGCTTTAAGAGAACAAATCCATCTATTTCTTAATGTGCAATGCAGATTTAAGACAACTTATCTGAATTAAAAAGACAGCTTTAATAGCTTTATAACATGACTAGATTTTGAAGTACAACAGTATATACACAAATGCAAAGAAATCAATTAGTATGAGAGAGAGGGAAATAGTTGTAAGACTGAGGCTGAACTTCTCAACACAATAATTAAGAACTCTCTTGGCAGCCAACCAATTTCCAAAGACAAGCTACAGGAGGAATTTACTTAGTATGAGAGAAAGCTGCAGCTATGGAAAGATGTTAAGTAGAGTTATTCTTATTCATCTTTAATTCCTAGAAAGTTATATACCAGTAAAAAAAAAAAACCAACAACCTGAGTTTTCCTGGATGCTATTTTTCAACCAACAAAAATAAGCCCCATAAGACTATAAAGGATACACATACCTATGTACAATTTATCACATAGTTCCTACCTATCCTCCATCCTAACGTTATTCTGTAGGAAAACTGAGCTCAGAAGTAGGATTGAGTAATGTGACAGTTAGCCATATAATGTTTTTTCTGAACAGTAAATGCATTTGAGATTTCCTCATCTCTTTCTAAAAGATAACTTCACATAAACACGAGTTGATTACTAAAAATGTGAAGGGAGATGAACTTCTTCCCAAATTCCAACCAATTAATACTTCCTGAACTATAACTAGCATTTTTATTTGTTAAGGTACTACAATGGACAGCACCCTCTCTCGGAGACCAGTAGCAGCCAGTGACCGTAGATCCAATGTATAGTGTCTACTGAACATGTAAACATTTGACCAAGTGACTGCTTGCATCACACAAAGAGATTCAAGAGACTCTTTCACCAAAGAATGTGTATGCCCAATCTGGTGAAGTATACTCTAGTTCTCTCTGGAAATGCTGAAATCATTTTTCTGTAGGTTTCTATGATGTATGATAAACTATCGGGCAAGAAAGTTGCTTTTCGTACCAGTCAAAAGGACAAAGATGAATAAAAATGTCTGTTACATTTAATAAAAGTAGTATCTTGAGTCTAGTTTATAGCAGCTTCTCTCTTTCTCCCTTATATTTTAGCAAGGTACAACAGGAGAATATTGCCTTGAATGCTGTAAAAAAAAAATACAGAAATATTCTTGTAATTAAATGCTTGATATATGCTTCAGAGTAGTCTTTGTATGAAAGACCGAATTTCCTCTTCTAGAGGTAATGCTCCAACATCTAACAGTTCAGATTACGGTAAACCAATTATGCCAGCAAAGTCTCAAACTACACCTCTACCCTGATATAACGCGGCCAAAAAATCTTACCGTGTTATAGGTGAAGCCGCTTTATATCAAACTTGCTTTGGCCTCAAGCATTTCCATTCTTAATACGGAATTTGACACAAGAAGTTTTATTCTTGGTGTTGTTTTAGAAAGGGCGCATCTGATGTCGTCCTTCACATCAAGCCCAGGGTCGAGGCTCGCAGCCGCGCGCCCCTGTCGGGGTCAGGGCTCGCAGCCCTGAAGCGCCACACAGGGGTCGGGGCTCACAGCCCAGCACAGGGGTTGGGGCTCACAACTTGCCGCCGCGCGCTGTGGTCGGGGCTCACAACCCCCACATAATCGGGCTGTGACCCCAGTTTGAGAGCCAATGTTGTAGATGAGACAGAAAACCATTTTTGCTTTACCGCGTTATATCCGAATACGTGTTATATCGGATCGCGTTATATCAGGGTAGAGGTTTATTAAGATCAAGCAGAAGAGACCATTAAGAATTAAAAACAGTGGAGAAAGGACAAGAGAGAAATGTGACCTCAACATCCCAACAAGGCCACTGAGATCACAAATTTAAAAGATTCTTCAACTGGTAGCAAGATAATTTTATAGTTCGGACAGTGACTCCAGAATTACAGAAGTAAGAAAAACTGAATAGCCTACAAAACCAATCAAGAAGAAAGTATTGAAGAGAACTTATTCATTAACAGCTGTGCTTCCTCAGAAATCACGAAGAAAATTAGTCATTCAAACCTCAGTATTAATAAGACAATGCATCAAGAGCCACTGTAAGTCTTCAAGGATTGGCTATTGGATGTTATCTTCATGAATGCAATACTGGAGACCATAAAAGGAGACACAGGAAGTCTTCAGGGAAATGCAGATGCAAAGATTATTCCTTCGTTCACACAAGTCAATTTGCTGTGCAAAATGTGTTCTTGTAGTTTATATGATAATCTTCTCAGAGACAGCTGAGATAAGCAAGATAAAATTGCTTAAAAAGCATCACATGAGAACAAGCCATCATCTTCAGGCACACTGAAGTGTTTCCATAAAAAAAAATCATAACCAATATATATAAGTAATCTAAAGGCAAGGAGATAACTTTTATTGGCCAAACTTTAAAATGTTATGAGAGAAGCTACAGAAAGTTGAACAATACACTAAGGGCTAACACAAAAAAACTGAGGAACGTGGGTATGAATCTTAAGGCTTTAAACTTTTCCCAGCAAAATCAGTAATATTTTTGGGACATACTATTAATAGCAATAGCTGTTTCTCAGGATTTCACAAGATCCTGCCTGGCTAGACAGACATCAGGCGTTTTGGCTGTTTGATACAAATAATAATTTATTTCTTTTTGGAAGTGCATAAAATAAAATCCCTGCTCCCAGCTCCAAAACTACATATTACAGTGATAAACTTGGCATTCTGATGTGGCAGGTTGTAGGAAGCAGCCATTATAAGCCACTGAACTACTAGAATGCTGCAAGAACTACATAGGTGAGGGGAAATTTTCAATATGGACACTGCAGACTGTAGCAGGGTGGCCCTCCATAGTTGCTTCTTGTGGGCCACCATCTCTCCCCAGCAACCCTAAGCAGGGCACTGATAATGAATTTAAACAATAGTCCCAAAGGAAATATAAAATTGAAGGGTCTTCTGCTCTGCTTAGGCTACCCTTCCACCCAACTCTCTTGTAGAGCGCTTGACCCTCCAGACTTCCTCCCTGGAGACCATGCTCCAGCCCAAGTACTGACCCTGAGGGGTTCTTTTCTGGATTCTCACACACACACACACACACACGCTGGATTCTTATTCCCAGTCTACCTCCAGGCCATCTGCCTGGGGTTTGGCCCTGTCCAAGATCTACCACAGGTGCCTCATTCTCTCCTGCCATCCTTTTCCTTCAGGGAGAATCACAGGAGATAACACTCCTCATCAACTGAGCACTACCAGCCCTTTATGGAAGTCACCTGACTTCTTCCCAAGAGGGTCTGATAATTGACCTAAGTAATTTGATCCCTAGATAACCAAAGTCAATTGGGGAGGGTAGCTGATCCATTACAGGACAGGCTGAGTCTGACTCTCCTTAAAGGAACAGCCAGCCTGTGACAGAGACTTAACACAGGGCACAAAAACTGCTAACAAATTCTCTCCTGTGGGAAGCATGTATATTTTATGTAATTAAATACATCTACTATTTCATTCACTTTGAACACAGTCTCATAAACAAATAGATATGTGTGGAAAACAAAACGCTGCCAATACACAACCAATTTAAATACTTTTGCCACCACTTCCCAGTTATTATGTTTAAACCTAACCAAACACAAACACACCAAAAGCAAGCTCAATTAATACCTAATTGGCTGTAATACGAGTATGAATCCAGTCTTCCTATATTTGTGATTTTACTTCACAATTTTTTACCATTTTGATCCAATTAACTGTGACACCTTTCTTCACAAGAAGATTTAAAAGTAGAAATCTGGCTCCTCAATTTTAAATGCTACAAGAGAAGGAGCAAATTCAACATGCTCAACCAATCACATTTAAACTTTTTGTTCCTATTATGCACTTAGCCTTTGACATTTTCAACTAGACACATTAACTAAGTAAAGGAAGAGCACTATAGTGTCTCCAAACCACTTTTCAATACTGGACTTGTACGGTTAATGATATCAAGACAGATTTTTTTTCTGGTGTCTGACAGCGGTCAGCTACTTGTAATGTGCTGAGTCCCTTTGATTCCTCCTTCAATTGCCCTTGTAAGTTTAATGCCTCTCTGTAGTGTCCCTGGCTAAACAAAATGTATGCCAGTTGTGAGTAATTTTGTGTTCTGTGCAGATACTAGGACAGTTGGACCTAAAATATAGAAACACAATCTAAGGTATAGCACAACATTAATGCGAACTAGGTACCTTTTAAAGCATGCCAGCAGGATCTATATGGGGCAGTTAGAGTACTTTACAATTCACACCCCTCTCAAGCAGTTTGGCACGCTGTGTAGACAAGCCCTACAAGTTCCATCAAGCATCATTAGGAAGCTGGAGCATTTTTCAATCAGCTAACCTTGAGGCTGACGATAGCTTTGGAAGAATTTTTGAACTTCCAGAGTGAGCTTTATTCCATTCCCTTAGCAAGCATCATACTTCACATTTATAGACAGGAAGTAAAGTTTTCAAACGCACTAGAAGTCCCATTCTCAAAGGAAACAGCAACACTTAGGAGCCTAAATCACTTAGGTGCTTTTGAAAACTATACCCAGCATCTTCAATCACTTAAACACAATAATTTTTATATATAAAATCAATAGCATTAAGTAAGAGCTATATGCTTATGGAAATCATTGGATCATTTGCCATTTTTTACCAACCAAAATGGATTTTAGTTCAAGATAATTCTTTTGGTTTGTCCTTTAATCTTCTCCCTTTTTATTCATTTGCAGCATATAGTAACACAGACCTGCAACTTTAGGTCTTGAGGAGTATATCCATGGAAAAGTGCTTCAGTGATTTCCCATTTGCAGGATCACACTCAATGTACTATTCTTTCAATACAATAGTTTCAGTTGATGGAACATATGATCTTGAAGAATCCAAATACATTGATTTATGCACATCTGAGCTGAGCACAAATGCTTTCTATTGCTACTTAACTCGATAATATTTACATTTTAACAAAAAGAGGATTGTGTTATCATTACTTCGGTTGTAAGTAATGGAACCATTTCCCACCACTTCTTTCAACTTCTGGCATACCGAGTCAGATAAATTAATACACTGAAATTTGGTCATCACTACATACTAATCCTCCATTTGTAATTTCACTGCTTCTGTTCAGATCAATAGCTTTCACATTTACTAGTTAGAATGAGAACCGACCTCTCAAGAGTGAAAATTATGATTTAATAGCAACTTTTTATATGCAACCATGTTATCACATGCCTGGCACACAATCCAGAAACTTTAAATTCTAATAAACCAAGCCCCCAAAATAGTTTGCAACTACATCCATACCCCTCACCAACATCCAGTGACAGCTGATTTCACCTACAAGCAACACCCCTCCCAAATAATCAGAGATTTCACCCATTCTCCTTTCCCTCTAAGCATCTATGCAGTTCTACTACTTGATTGCTCTCTAATAGGCATAACAAAAATATTGAAGTTTTCCATCATTTTCCTTTCAATTTGTTAAAATAGCTGAAGTCTTCATATTGAAATGAGCCTCAGGTTTCTCAGTTCAAAAACTTGTAAATATTCCAGCGAAATAGAAGTTCAAAAACTGACAGCATACTAGGTGGGGCTATCCATGGGAAGGGAAGGAAAGGGTAGTGTTGTGAAAACTTCAGAATTTAGTGTGTCTAACTTCAAAAGAAAAAAAATTATGTATTTCAGGTCTCACTACACAATTAAAACCAACTATGGTGAGTGGGGGTTTCCACTGTTCTGTGAGAGACAGTCTCCCATCTCACTGGAGGCATTTACTGGCAAATACGGGTATAGTTTCCGCAGAATTTAGGCTGTATTTAAAGTTCCTAGCCCATATGAAAGCAAAGATAACTTTCCAGCCATTAACCAAATAGAACACCAGTTCATTGCTGTCCTCTCCACTTTGCAAACAAACAGCAGCAGCAAAGCTATTCATAGCTTTACCAAAGAGAATGCTGAATTAACAAGACTCTGGTCAGTTTCACTGTAGATCCCAATCATATGAACAGGAGTGCATTAATAAAGTTTTGGTGAAGATGTAAGATGGCTGTTAGTTGTAAGTATCCTGGGACAAGCACGACTAATCAGCCTCTCATCAAACCTGCCGATGCAGTTTCAAATTAAAAATATATATATGTGAACAGCTCAGTTGTCCAAAACCAAGAATGCACTTTACGGTAAGTAATTCTTCAGAACCTAGAAAATTTCTCTAACAAGGTTTCAAGTGCCTTTAAGTTTGAATTGAAAACGAAAGTATGCTGCTCTACAGTACTTAGGTTTTCCTACTATATTATCAACCTTTAACAAATACACATGAACAAAATTGGTATTTTTAGAGACTTATATTCTTGAACACAAAAGCATGAATGTGTTATTGAGGAGTTCCTTAGGACACAAGAAATATCTTCCATTCAACTCACCTAAGAAACAACATGAAAGAATGCACGTTAAATGGCTCAACTGGAAAAGTTCAAGATAAGAGCAATTATTTTTCTCAAAAACCATTGCAAGAGGATCAGCCAGTAGCTCACTCTCATAAAAAATGGGAGTTATCCATTACTTTATTTTCCACAGAATACACTGTAACTGGAGGAATAAGATTGCTACACTACACACTGGGAGTTTGTTTTGAACTGTTACTATATTTTGCTCATTCATGAGATACTGTATCAGATACAGTTATATCTGAACAGCCACTTAAAATACACGTCGGTTGCTTTCCCCAAATAACACTGGCAATAAGTATCACAGTTCAGGAAGTTAGAGAATTAACTTTGGAAAAGTGTACGGTTACAATCAAGCAAGTTCCAAAAAAATATCAAATACCACATTTTTTAAAAAACTTAAGGGAAAAAGTCTAAAATATAAATAGGTGTTTCAGCTACGCCACAGAAGGGACTGACGCCTTTGGAGGCTTAATACATTCTGCATAAATATGGGAAATATTTTAAGCACAATTTCAGTTTAACTATACTTCAGCAACATTTTAGCTAGCCTATTCAAGTGTAAAAGTATAATTAGGCAGGCCAAAAAAGAATTTGAAGAGCTGCTACCAAAAACCACAAAAACAAATAGCAAAAAAAATTAAGAACATCAGAAGCAGAAAGCCTGCCAAAAAATCAGTGGGGCCCCAGGACGATCAAAGTGCTAAAGGAGCACTCAAGGAAGACAAGGGCATTGCAGAGATTCTAAATGAACTCTTTGCATTGATCTATACTGCTGAGGAGCTGAAGGAGTCTCCCACATCTGAGCCATTCTTTTTAGGGGAAAAAAAAAAATCTGAGGAACTGTCCCAAATTGAGATGTCAACAGAGGAGGTTATAAATTAAATTCAAGTAAATTAAACAGTACTAAGTCAGTAATAAAAACCAAATGGGATTCACCCAAGAGTTCCGAAGAAACTCAAATATGAAATTGCAGAACTGCTTAACTGTGGTATGTAATCTATCATTTAAATCAACCTCTGTACCAAATGACTGGCAGATAGCTAATATGATGCTGATTTTTAAAAAAAGGCTCCAAACGTGATCTTGGCAATTACAGGCCAGTAAGCCTAACTTCACTACCAGGCAAACTGGTTGAAACTATAGTAAAGAACAGAATTATCAGATACATAGATGAACATGATATGTTGGGGAAGAGTCAACACGGCTTTTGTAAAGGGAAATTATGCCTCACCAATCTATTAAAAAATTATTTGAGGGGGTAAAAAAAATCCAAACAAGTATGATCCAGTGGATACAGTGTACCCAAACTTTCAGAAATCCTCTGACAAGGTCCCTCACCAAAGGAGGTAAGCAAAGTAAGCAGTCATGGGATAAGAGGGAAGGCCCTTGCACAAATCAGTTAAAAGACAGAAAACAATGGATGGGACCATTGGTGTTAAATGTATTAATAAATGATCTGGAAAATGGGGAAGACAATGAGATGGCAAAGTTTCCAGATGATACAAAAATTACTCAAGATAGTTAAGCTCAAAGCAGAGTGTGAAGAGTTACAAAGGGATCTAACAAAACTGGGTGACCGGGCAACAAAATGACAGATGAACCTGAATGTTGATAAATGCAAAGTAATGCACACTGGAAAACATAATCGCAACTATACATAACAAAATGATGGAGTCTAAATGAGCTGTTACTACTGAAAAAAGATCTTGGAGTCATTGTGAATAGTTCTTTGAATATGTCCACTCCATGTGCAACGGCAGTCAGAAAAACAAACAATGTTAGGTATCATTTGGAAAGGGATAGATAAAACAGAAAATATCATATTGTCACTATATAAATCCATGGTACAACTACACTTTGAATACTGCATGGAGTTCTGGTTGCCCCATCTCAAAAAAGATATATTAGAACTAGAAAAAGTACAGAGGAAGGCAACAAAAATGATTAAGGGTATAGAACAGCTTCCATCTGAGGAGAGATTAAAAAGACTGGGACTGTTCAGCTTGGAAAAGAGACAACCAAGGAGGGATATTATAGAGGTCTATAAAATCATGACTCATGTGGAGAAAGCGAACAAGGAAATGTTATTTATCCCTTCACATAACAAGAACCAGAGGTCACCCAATGAAATTAATAGGCAGCAGGTTTAAAACAAACAAAAGGGGAAGTACTTATTCACATAGCACACCGCCCACCTGTGGAACTCATTGCCAGGTGACGTTGTAAAGGGCAAAACTATAACAGGGTTCAAAAAATAAAAGGTAAGTTCCTGGAGGATAGGTTATGTGAATGGCTATTAGCCAAGATGGTCAGGGACACAAACTCATGCTCTGGATGTCCCTACACATCTCACTGTTTGGTACTGGATGACACGGGATGGATCACTGAATACATTTCTCTGTTCACTCTCTCTCTGAAGCATTTGGTACCAGCCACCATCAGAAGACAGGATACTGGGCTAGAAGGACCATTGGTTTGACCCTGTATGGCCATTTTTATGTTCCTAAATTTGTAATTCCATTAGCCCCTTCAGTACCATTTAACATATACTTTAAAACCGGAAAGGAAAGAAGATGGAGAAGAACCTTGTGCACTTTTTCTGATTATTTGACCAAAGCCAAACTAGCCACTGAATGTACCTAATCTGAACAGAAGACAGCATGCAGCAAAATTCCCACTACTCAGCATGAGTGTAGATTCTAAAATATTTTATTCTCTCTCTTGATTTGTTTCATTCAGAGAAAACTACTACATATATGTAGGAACAAAAGGTCAACAACTTGTTTTGTAAAGATCATTCAACTGTATCTATAGATGTTTAATTATACTAGTCCAAGTGTATACATACATCTACTTCCCCAAACAAAATACTAAGTACAGAGCATTAACCTTAACTTTGAATACTCTTGCTTTTGTAACTATCATGACCTATATGTTAAAAACTGTATTTAAATGTGCTGGCTGTATATTTTGCCTATTTGTTCCTATGCAATACGGCTGTCATTCTAGGGAAGTCACACCAAAAGTGCTTTTTCCTCCCCTCCAAGAACAGCTATAATTTTACTGTGAGCTCAACACAAAGAAGCTGCATTTCCTCCCTCTGCCGCCACCACCACCACTGCACAAAAGAGTGAGAGAAGGAAATTTAAGCACTGTGCCCCCTCTTCAGAGAACGTTCCTGAGTTAACTCGGAACCACCATTTATTAAACACAGTTGATAACTGGTTCTTTAAAGAGCTGTAACATATTGGAACTACTCTAGTAACTAGGCTGTAGCACCCAAAATGAGCTAGGTGCATTCCAAACAAAAAAAAAAAAAAAACCATACATGACTTGTCAACTGCAAGCAAAAGTTTTTATAAAAAGTCTTACATTGGACAGTTTCTGTAAGAAATTAAAATATTCCTTAAAAAAATAAAACAAGTTTGTTTTCCTGATAAAATGGACACAAACTATGTACAGTTTTTCAATTTTAAAAAAGGTGCATGTTTATCACCCAGGTGAAACACACAAGCTATACTGCACAGCACACATGACCGTTATGGCCTGGCAGGTATTTCATATTCTAGACACCGTAATATTTATACCCTGTCTATAGCAGCAAAAAGATTAACTGTATTCCAGACTAGTTTAAATTAACATGGTTATGCAACAAACAGTATTACACTAAACTATTCTTACAATTGTTAGAGCATTCCCCAGTCCCTTCAGATACGTTTTATAATGCATGGCATGACTGGGACAAGGCAAGGTAGTATGGCATGATTCCTGACATTGTTTACACTGATTTACATGGCATTATTGGTTTGGAAGCTCCACTTAAGTTGTTAGTATCACCCTGTGTGTTGTGGGACTACCCAGGAATCCTAACACTGTGGTACAGTAAACCCCGTAAAAGGTCTGAGGCTGTCACTAACTGGTTTAAGGTAAATCTTACGGAGAGACTAAGGATATGTCTCCATTTGACCTGAAAGGTGATATTCCCAGCTTGGGTAGATGTACCTGAGCTAGCTCAGCTTGACTGAACACCTAAAAATAGCAGTGTATCCAGAGTGGCATGGGTGGAGGCATGGACTAGCCACCCAAGTATATACCCAGGGAGCCAGGCAGGACTGTACTTGGGGCTTCTAGTGATCACCCATGCCGTTGCACACACAATGCTATTTTTAGGTGCTAGCTTGAGCAGATCTAGCACAGGTACATCTATACAAGCTGGGAATCACACCTCCTAGCTCATAACACAGATGTTACCTAAGCCTGCACCATCATTGAAATAAGGTTTCTAAACAAGTTCTAAAACTTATGCTGTCACAAACTGATTTTGCTACTTATAATATAATAAACATTATTTTCTTCAAAACTGTTTATTAGCTGCAAAATGGCCAAAGCCCTAGCAATCCCATGTCAATCCTATGAAACATTTCACCTAAAGTCTTCATTAGCATCACAGAATCATCAAAAAGTAGGACTGGAATGGACCTTGAGAGGTCATAAAGTGCAGTCCTCTGCTGTATTATTAGACCATCCCTGATGGCTCTTTGTCTAACCTGTTCTTAAAAACCTCCAGTGATGGAGATTCCACAACCTCCCTACATAACTTGCTCCAGTGCTTAAAATGTCCTTACAGTTAGGAAGTTAATGTCTAACCTAAATCACAATGAATGTATTTATTTCACCCTTTCCTTTCTAGGCATAAGAAATGGTATTGTGTGATTATAGAGTTGTGAGGTTTAATGTTTGTAATCACTTTAAGACTCTTGGATGAAAGATTATATATAAACAGGTGGGTAAATATTCATGAAGGTTTAAATACACATTTTAAGCATCCAAAGAAATAAAGCAAAAGCATGATTATATTAAAGACTTCTATGCTTCTATCGTAATTATATAGTTAATGAATACTCTTGTCAGAAATGGAATAACAGAAGTCAGAAATGACCTGAATAATCTACTTTATCTCCCTGCCAGTGCAGGAGTGTTCTCTATATTAAGTTTTCCCTCTATTTTTGCCTTGTTATGTCCAATTCCATCCCATCCTCATACTAAACTATTCTTCTCCATTGTTGGTGATAACACCCTGCAAATATTGATAGACTTATGCCTTTTCACCCCGCCTTAGTCTCTATTTAACAAAGTGCATATTTGGCTCTTTTATAAAATATCCACATTGCTCTCCCAGACAGAGAAGAAATAGGATTTTGTTGTTGGGTTTGGGGGTTTGTTTGTTTGATCTTTGTTTTTTGGAAGAGTTGCTAGCCATTAAGTTTTCCAATCTTGCATATCCTATTTAAAATCAGACTCATTAAAAAAAAATCACAGACTGCTTCCAAGATCATTGCTCTGCCACCTTCTGTAAAAGTTAAGCATCTGCCAAAATTTCATCAATGAAAAAATACGCACACTTAGATGACAAAACACCATACCGAGATACTAGAAGTGCTCATGTATAATAATACACTTCTGAAAGGTTTAGAAAGCTTACAGGTCACTTGTTCTGTTACAAAAGAATACTAAAATAAAATATAAGTGTTATGCTACCTAATTAACCTGTCTTCATGCCAAAACAGATTTTTGTTTCTGATACTATCTCTCTCTCATGGTCTCAGAATTACTCCTCTGCTACCACTATCTACTTCCGGACACCCTTTACTTTCTATCTCACATCTTACTTAAACGGTGGGAAGATATGACCACTTATTTTGGTGAGAAAGATCCCCAAGGATTGTGGGATTCACTGGCTTTGCCATTAGCTGCAAAAGCAGCCTCCCTTCTAATTTCTCCCTTTCTGAAGGCAATTTCAATTTACACCATTTGCACACTTGCAAAACTGAAGTGAACCACTTGCCAAACACCTTCACTGCTACATGTTCTGAACAGCTCCCTTTCCTTCACCACCTTCCTCACCAGCAGGCACATCTCAAGAGCAGATAAAATGTATTGGAAAGTTTAGTTTCATAAGCTAACCTCAGAAAAATCTCAGGGGACTTGCTATTATTCATTCAGAAAGAGTATGGTCTCCTTCCTACCTTTTTTCTTCACTTCTGGACAAAACTGATTAATACAACGCTGTTTGCACAGAGACAACTGTACTCACACCACTTCTTTCTCTGAACTATCACACACATGAACAAAAATGAGATCTGCCCCCCCCCCAAAAATCATCAAAACATTTTCCTTCTTTCACTGTCGAACTGTCTGAACAACTCCTCTTTCAACCCCACCCCACCCCCGCTTCCAAAAAATCCTCACTTCTCTGACAGCATCTGATACACTCTTCTTCTGGACAAAAACCATCTCCCACCTTTATGCGGTGCTTTTTACCCAGTGGGGCTTCTACCCTTCCAGGTAACAAACGAGTAGGTCAAAAGGTGCCCCCCCCCCCCGCCTCGCCTTCCTATATCCCACAAGGGGAAGCTCGCCACTAGATAAATACAATTCGACGGCAGAGCTCCCTGACTGCCATCATGTACCCGCACCCACGCCCCTCCTCCCCTCTCTGACACCCAGCCCCCGAGCAGGCTGCACTGGCCTGCTCCATCTTCTCCGCAGGGCAGGAGGGACAGGAAGTTCCCGAGAGGCCCCTCAGTGAGAACAACTCGCCCACCCGTGCGGACCCCCCCCCCCCCACTCGCGCTCTCTCTCTCTCTCTCACACACACACTTTGGATTCCCGCTCCTCGCTCGCCAGCCACCCCCAGGGCTCCCGCCCCAAATCGCCCCCCGCCCCGGAGCACCCTCCCTCCTCTCGCCTCTCCCCTCCCCAGGATGTCTCCCCCCACACACTGAGCCCATGACAGCGCCCCCTCCCCCCGCCGCGGGGCGGGCTGTCAGCGCGGGGTCCCTTCCTCCCCCGCGGCCGCGGGGCAACCCGCGTAACCCCGCGCCTCTGCCCTCAGCCTCTCCCGCGTACTCCCTCGTGCCCGCCAACCGCCCCTGGCCGCCAGCTCGGCCCCCCGCTCGCTCACTCACCCGTCCACCGCCCACTGCACCCCGCTACTGCCGCTGCCTCCTCCCCGCTCAGGCTCCTCGGGAGACACTGACACCGGCTCACGGATACCCGCTGGGCGCTATTTTTGGGAAAGGAGGCACAAGGCGGAGCCGGAACTACTTCTTCTGTCACTCTCGTCTCAGAACTCCCACAACGCTCTGTGGTGTCCTTCCGCGCCGCTCTCCTGACGGCTCCCGCTGGGATGCAGCCGGCCCCTCAGCAGGCAGGGAGATAGGGTATGGGGGAAGGCCTATAATCTGTCCCAGGCAGAGGGGACCGACTGCGCCCTATCGACACGCCTAGCACCGCAGGATTATTTTGTTTGGGCATAGGGAGCGGCGGCGTGTAAGATCTTTACACCCGACCCAATCCGAACAGAACCGGAAGCTGATAGGCAGCGGGACAGAGTGACTGAAACAACAGTCCAATCAGAGAGAGGAAGGGGGTCGGGAAGAGTAAAGTGCCACTCATCCGGACAGCAGCTGGTGGGCTGGAACGCGGAGCTCTTGAATGACAGGACTAAACACCCAATCAAAGACAGAGAGAACGGAACGCACCAACCAATCAAAACTGAGCACTGTCGGCTTGGAAGGAGACCTTGGCGGTGGCTGGAGCGCTGATAGGGACGCGCATGCGCACAAAGGACCCTTCGTCTTCTCTGTCGCTCTTACTTTAAAGCAAGTGACGCAGGTACGTGGGTCCGTCTCCCATGGAACAAGAAGCGCATGCGCAAGCAGCCCCCTCAGGGGTAGGCCTGTTCCCTGCTCTGCTTGGCCCCTTAGGCGCGAGGGGTGGGGGGGGAGCCAGCTCTCTGATGCAGCCCCCCGGCCACGCCTCCTTCCCCTCCTCAGAGCACCCCTACAGCCCCTCGGGTTCCCCTCGGTCACACCCCTCACCCAGCTCTGTCCAATCACCGCCCCCTGGGCACTCCCTCATCTGACCACACCCCCACCGCGACTGCCAACTTTCTACGGGCACAAAACCCAACACCCTTGCCCCGCCCCTCCTCCGAGGCCCTGCCCAGGCCCCGCCCCTTCTTCGAGGCCCAACCCCTGCTCACTCCATCCCCCTCCCTCTGTCGCTCGCTCGCCCCACCCACCCTCACTCCCTCGGGGGCTGGGGCACGGGAGGGGGAGGGCTCCAGCTGGGGGTGCAGATGAGGGGTTGGGGGTGCAGGAGGGTGCGCGAGGGTGGGATTGAGGGGTTCGGAGGGTGGGAGGGGAATCAGGGCTGGGCCAGGGCGTTGGGGCTCCAGCCAGCACTTACCTCAAGCAGCTCCCAGCCGCAGTACGTCCCCCCTCCAACTCCTACATGCAGCAGCTCTGGGCACTGCCCCGGCCCCAGCCCCCGCAACTCCCCTTGGCCAGGGCTCCCGGCCAAGGGGAGCTGCAGGGGCGGTGCTTGGGGCGGGGGCAGCGTGTGGAGCCCCCTGGCTGCCCCTGTGCGTAGGAGGAACATGGCCCACGTCTGATCACACCCTGGGCCCAGTTCTGTCCAGTGACACTGGCTCCTGTGCGCCCCCTTATTAGGGTAACCCGAGGTCCTGTTACAGCCGCGACAGTCCCATTTTTAAACCCTATCCCAGCTGTCCTGGCTTTTTTCACAGAAGTGGGCATTTGTCCTGTTTGCTCTTTCCAACTGATCAAGTTGGCAAGAGCAAACAGGACAAATGGCCACTTTTGTCAAAAAAGTAGTGCACAAAGGAACATAAGGGGGGTACGCGTCAATGCAAGACCTGCCCTGCATAGGAGGCAGAGCTCAAGGGAGCAGTGATGCCAGTGTCAGCCTCACGCAAGAGGCAGGCAGGAGTCGGGCTAGAGGCTCAGGCCAGCCCCGTGTGGGGGTATGAGGGGCTCAGGCCAGCCCCCCGTGCGGGGAGAGGGGGCTCGGGCCAGCCCCACATGCTGTCCCTCCAGTTTACCCTTTCAGAAATATGGTCACCCCACCCCTTATCCAATCACAGTCCTCACCCTCACACAGCTCCTGTCCAAATCACACTGACCCCTGCACACTCCTATCCATACTTAGGATGAATTTTGTCAAGGCCTGCTGACTTGAATACAACTAACTTATCTAAATATTGTTTAACCTCCTCTTTCCCTGTGCTGGGTCATGAAAGGCAGCATCATTCTGTACTAACTATAAATTTCCAAGAGGACTTCCATGGTTGTCCCAAGAAGACAAATATATTGGGATAATCCAGTCCGAAAGGCATAAAGCTGTGGATGACAAAGATGAAATCCACATCACAGAGTAAAAAGATTGCTACCTTGTAAGCCAAATGCAAATGGTAAAAAGGAACTTCTGGCCACTGCTTTCACTTGAGAATCCAAGAGTAGATAAGGACTCTAGGATCTGAAGTTTACATTGTTTGATAAAGGGTAGGTAAACCAACCACAAAACAAATCAGCCAGCACCTCCCCCACACACACCTGAAAATACTTCATCCTACCACCAGTGCCTCCTCATCTATTCTGCACTGAGTCTGAACCAGCTCCTGTTTAATCTATGTCCCAGTACCAGTCAGGAAAATAGGAGAAATTTCACCAAATAGGGCAGCCCCGATTCTTTCACTATCTTCCTAGGAGGAGTAATGGAACAAAACCCCACAGAACATCACATGAGAGTGCTCATAGGGCACGTGAGTAATTATCCAACAGTACTCCTTCTGGGGTCACTCTTGAGAGGTAAGGAGAGAATCATCAAGATGCAATTCCATCTATCCAACATAGGATTTACAGGCAAGACAGAAAAATCATGGCCAGTGGATCAAAGACTACTGCTAGATCAAGAACCACCAGTGAAACAAAAATCCTCCCTTTTTTGACCAAGATAACTAGTGCAATTTCTGTGCCATGTATACAAATATGATCAAAGGAATGGAAACTATGCAAGAAAACCATGAAAAGAGATCTGTATTTGCTGGGAACTTATCCTAATTGTAAATAGATAACCTCAGAGATTATTGGTTGTGGATCTCAGTTAATGATCTCTGTTCATGATCAGTTCATGATCTCTGTGTGTATATAAAGTCTGCTGCAGTTTCCACGGTATACATCTGATGAAGTGAGCTGTAGCTCACAAAAGCTCATGCTCAAATAAATTGGTTAGTCTCTAAGGTGCTACAAGTACTCCTTTTCTTTTTGCGAATACAGACTAACACGGCTGTTACTCTGAAACCTGTCAGTTAACATGGTTTTTCAGCAGTTATAATGGCAATAGAGCTTTTCCACCACTCTCTACTCCTAAGCATTTCCACTC
The DNA here is from genome assembly GCF_965140235.1 of Caretta caretta. Taxonomy (NCBI): domain Eukaryota; kingdom Metazoa; phylum Chordata; order Testudines; family Cheloniidae; genus Caretta; species Caretta caretta. The sequence goes on along the minus strand of NC_134215.1, from coordinate 76,703,803 downwards.
AATCAGAACTCTTCAGGACTTCAGGGTCTGTCTAAGTCATCCTCCCTGATTTAATTGCCAACAGATTCTTATCTCACATTGTAGATCCATGAACCCAAAAGTAAACATTCTAGGCTGGGAATTACCTTTCCAACACCTTATGTCACCTCTAGAGCATATGTGGTGTTTTAAACAGCGGCTTTTTCACAGTGTGTTTCACACAAAAACTCTCAGTCTCTGGCTCTTAATTAATATACCTAATGGCATTTGTTTTATTTCTTAAAAAATAAAAAAACAGGAATTGTAAAGTCACAAATAAATTAGAAGGTGTGTCGCTTTATGGGTATTTGTCAAACAATAAAAAAGCAATGTAGGATGTCCTAGAAGAGGCTAAAAACATATGTTCTAAAATCCACAGGCCAAATTTATTCTAGTGTAACTTCAACAAAGTTGATGAAGATATTCACAAAAGGAAGACCACATTATCCCACTCAAGTACATAAGATTGCTTCTATAAGAATGCTGTAATGTGGGTGTATGGTACATTTGTCAGGTTGGAGTTACAGGAAAAAGTTCTCTTTCAAACATGGAATCACAGATGTGTTGTTTTGAGTCAGCTGCTGTTTGGCCTCCTTTCATCAGGTATTAAATGTCGGAAATATTTGTATTGTCTACATCACGCACTGCATGACTGACCTACATCCCAGCAAAGCTTGTGATATTTAATATGTTCTCAAAATGACAGAATATAGGTTTCTCTGGGATTCACACACTTCTGCCGGGTCTTCTGCACCATTTTGCATGTTAACATGAATCAACAGCTGGGTTTAAGCGTGATGATATAAATAGCAGCATCATGCTGCAAGCGAGCTTCTTGGAAAGTAAAGAAAAAAATACATTATTTAATGCATCCTGACATTTGCTTTTCCTCCCCTTATTGCTAAGCTGTATTTCTGTACACACCCTCACAACAAATGCAAAGAAGTTGACTTCTTCATATTGACATAACAAATGGTGCCTGAGCCTAAGAGAAGATGATATCCAGAGCAGTATACCTCCCTTTAGCCACACAGCTGGCAAACTGTACACAGTAGGAAAAGGAGTCATAATGTAGATGGAAATTTCAGCTTCCAACAGGATTTCAGATCTACAACCTTTGGAATTTTATTTTCATGGTTGTTCTATGTAGTTTCAGAAACTTCCTGCTTTTGCAATATCTTTCCATTCATTAAACTTCAGCTTGCAATTAAACATTCTGACATAACATAGCTGAGATTCCTTGGCAACAACTTTAACCAGAGGTTTTCAAGAGTTTCCTTCAGATGGCTTTAAATTTTCATATCCTCATGAATGCTTGCCACCTTCTTTTAATAACTTGAAAAAATAAGCCTCTCTTAAGGAAGTTCATTGTTCCTATATTTTCCCAGCACACATGTCCTGTTTTTAGAAATGTGGGATGCACATGTATATTTATAGAGACAGATGCGTACGTATGCATATTATAACTTTACATCTTACACAGAACACTTGGTAGGCTAAGCAGATCCAAAGAAAAATGGTTATTACAGTTTAATATTTTATCCACTAAACTACTTTTTTCTTTCCATAATATTGGATCATTTCTACATTTTTCAAAAATTCATATTTACTGCATCATTCAGACACTGCAGCCTTTCATCTAATATTATATACTGGTTAAAATATGTGTACTGCTGAAAAAATAAATGCAACAGTAAACTCTCTGTTTTTTAAATTAATTATTTTTTTTAAGCAGTACCAGCATCAGCAGCTTGTCCTTCCTCCGAACTGGTAGAAATTTCATTTGAATTTTTAAGATGCTTCGATACAATTTACCATTTAGAAACCTATATAAATGCATTTTGCAGTTACTTCTAATTTGAATTTTAAATAAGATAAGTAAGGGTTCTCTATGCTAAAACTGAACTCTGAGTCACTTAATCTGAAACAAACTCTTAAAGGGACACTGTCAGTTTAAGAATTGTGCTTCTGTCTAGGTTATAAAATTACTAAATTTGAGAGGTTAGAGAAAGAATATCCTTTTTGCCAGTTGTTTAACTTCTATATTTGACAGCACTGTCTGTATAAAGTCAGTTTCGCTGGTTCCGTGTATAGAGGCTGTTTTCCCTGTTTGGAAACAATAGGAAAATGTGGTTTCAAAGTCACAAAAACACACGGAAGGATGCGCTGTACCTGAAACGTCAAGTTGATGGTGTTCCTTTAAGCGACAAATCACTCACGGCACCCTTGAAAATGAGATGACTTGGATCCTGCAAGGTGCACAGCATCCTCAGCAGTTTTGCTGGTTAGTCCTGTATATCCTTGACATATTTTTATATAGTCCCAAGCCAGGCAGTGTGGATCAGAATCCAAATTCTCCAGAGTTCAAATGTTTTTGGATACTTGGTTTTCATTTAGCCTCATGACAGTCCCAGTTTAACTCTCTTTTCCATTCCAGCCAGGCAGGAGCAAACTCCTGCTTAAAATCTCCCATAGGGTAGAGTAATAAAGCTGGGCTGGAGTTATCCAGCGGAAAATCTGAGGTGTTTGTTGGGGTTTTTTTTTTATCTTATTTTAAAGAAAGACACAATCTCAGTTCAACCTTAGGTCCCAGAATGTTGGACTTCATGGTTTATCTGCACGATGAAATCCTGGCCTCATTGAAGACAATGCAAAAACTCTCATTAATCTCAGTGGAGCCAAGATTTCACCCAGAGTTGCACCAGTTTATTTTAAAGTGTGATTTTTAAACTAATTTAGTTTAATTGATGCAAAAGGCTCAGCTGTTTTAAACCAGATTTAAACTAGCATAGGAATGTCCACACACCCCATTACACTTGTTTAATTAAATCAGTTTGAAATCCCATCTTTAATTAAACCAGTATAACTGTGTGCATATACCAGGGTCCTATTTTGGTTTCTCTTAAATCACTTAGGAGCAGATTTAAATAAAACTGAAATATACCACTCAGTCCAGAACGAGAGTGCAACACAGGAGTTTGCACTGGCTAAACTAAACTGGTGCAAGTGCATGTGTAGACATAGGCTTAGTCTGTCTGTGTAGTCTTAGTGTGCGTAGACATAGACATAGGCTTAGTCTAACAAATAAAACCACTTTAAATTAGCAGCAAGAAATGAAAATCAGTTGCCCAACTGCTGTACACTGCCTAGGGCACGTGCACTCATTTCAAACAACAAACACAATTTGAGAAATGGGCAAGGACAATGGGCCAAATTCTCAACGATGCCCCTGCAAACTCATCAGAGTTTCTAACAGAACCTCATGGGTTCTTCCAGTAGAATTTGTGTCAATCAATCACATTAAGCTCCTCAGGCAACAAACTGTGTATTCTCCTGTATTTTGTACAGCGCTGAGCACGCTGGGTAGCACTGAACATATAATTACTAAATATATAATAATGCTAACGTGGCCCTGGGTTAGAACACCGACTGTGAGCAAACATGAAACAGACTAGTCTATGTGCATTCCTCTAACTGAGGGAGAAGTAGTATGTAAATAAAAACACAGCTATTGAAAGAGTAAATTGGGGTTTTAAAACTGTTTTAATAATCCAAAGAATCATCAGTAACTTGATCTGAGAGAATAATCCCTAACGGAGAACATCAGCAAATAGATCATGATTTTCTTGAACAGATTAATCACTCACAATTGTTCAGTGACAGTTTAAGGATTTTGTCTACCTCTATTTGAAATTTGGGGTGTGTTGCTTAGTAGTGGTTAGTCACAAGGGGCCACACCCCTGAGCGACTTGGTTATACCAACCTTGCCCCCCCCCCTCCCCACCCTGGTGCAGACAGCGTTATGTCAATGGGCAGGCTTCTCCCATTGACATAGCGACCGTCTCTCAGGGAGGTGGAGTACCTACGCCAATGGAAGAAGCTCTGCTGTTGGAGTATGTAGCGTCTTCACTAAGCACTACAGCAGTGCCGCTGCAGCAGTGGAAGTGTAGACAAGCTCTGACGTGCTTAACAGAGCAAAACTGTCTTTGAAGGTAATGGGAGATTTGCTCAAATAAAGCCTATGGAATTTGACCCCTGGTTTTTACTCGCTGCATAGATGAGGATAATGCTTTAAGAAGTTGTCTGTTCAGAATGGTCATGGAAAGTTATTATTTAATATTTTGGTAGCACTTAAGACCCTAGTCATGGAGCAGGACCCCATTGTTATAGGGGCTGTACAAACACAGAACAAAAAGACTGTTCCTGCCCCAAACAGCTTACAGTTCAAAATCTGTTGGGAAGAATAATCTCGTGGTCCCTCTCCCAGCACACTCCCAAAATGCCCTGCTGTACCAACCAGTTCTGAACACACAAGGAGCTCACCTTGGCAGCATGGAGGAGATACAGCTGCCTCCCTATGCTCTCCTTCTGTCCATCATCAGGGCTGAAGGGTACAACAAATATTCTGTAGCATGGAGGGCTTTTTAAGTACCCTCTGCCAAGGGATGAATTTTACCCACTCTGACTTTCTGTATCTGAACAGGATTCTATGCAATATGGTATAATTCATGATCCACAAGAAGTCACACACTTGGAATACTAGAAGTGTGTTATTAGGAGAGTTGAGTGTAGGAGGGAAAGCTGCTTGCAGTGCTAACTTCAGATTACAATTTCATCAGTGTCATAATCTGGAAAATATTTGCAGTGATGTGTTTGTGCATCTCAGAGTGGAATCTGGCCCATTGCATTTGCAGAAGTATTAGTGATTTCTTTAACGACCCTTGCAAGCCCTCCGTCTATGCCAAAACGGAAACGTTAGTATCTGAGGGCTTACTGCTAAATAGGCACTGCTGCAATCGAGGTAGTGGTGTCGATTTAGGGGATCTGGTGAAGACAAGCTAAGTCAATGGCAGAGGACTCTCCCGTTGATGTCTGTACGCCACCTCCTCAAGAGGCAGAAGGTAAATCAGCTGGAGAGCGTCTCCCATCAAAATAGCCTAGTGCAGACTTTGCTGTAAATCAACCTAAATTCAGTTACATAATTTACATAACCAAAACCAAAGTAGCGTAACTTAGGTCGACTTATAGCATTAGTGTAGACCAGCCCAAAGAGAGAGAAACCTTGAAAACAGCTAATTGTGAGGTGCTCCATCTGAATCGAGTGATTTCTGCAAATACATGAGACTAAACTAGCGCCGCCAGTCATCACGGCTCCTTTTCTGTGACAACAAATATCTGAAGTATTGGAGCTTGAACTTATTTATTTTTATCATACAGAACTAAACTGTAAACCACTGTTCTTGGAAACATGTTTTTCAACTACCCCTTAACTAGTATATATTTGCACCCTTTAAAGCAAAATAAATGTTATGCATTTAGCCTTACTGTTAACCTTAACACTCTGCTATTACAGTCAATGTTTGTACAGCCTCTGGTACTGAACTACTCATATGAGCCAAATTCTTTGCAGGAATTTTTGAGGTAAGATGATCTAAACCACATCTTTTGTTAATTCAAGATCAAACAGCATATGCTTTACACATATCGTGCAGTCAGCAAGAGCATGTGGATTTCAGAAAACATTTTAAAATCAGGTTTTTCAAGTCACCAGTTGAATGAACCAAGTGATTCCCTGAAAGGGTTATCATTTAAAGAAGTAAAGGACCAAACTCAATACTAGTGTAAGTTACAGATAAGGTAGGAGTAGGCGTAATGTGCATGTCAGAAGGGTCAGAGAGAGGACAGTATCAGGAAAAGCACCTAGCAATAGTACGTACAACAAAACAGATTCCACACCTACTTTTCCTTATATTCTACCATAAGTTGCCTTCTGTGCTACACCACTTTTCTTCTCCCTTAGGTGTCTATGATATACTAGAGCTACCCATCTAGGGCCAGATCCTGATCTTTTACCCTGGTGTAAATTTGGAGTGACTCCACTGACTGGTGAAACAGAGTAGAATCTGGTTGCCCCTGATTGCCAAGTGGATACAAGTTATATTGTTTTAACACCCACCTATTTATCATCAAGGTATGCCAGACCTGTAATTCATATCATTCAGTTGTGGTGCATGAAGCGAAGTAACTGTTCGTACTCCGTTTCTGCGTACTGCAGCTTTAAATGTATGGAGGAAAGTCTGTTTCTCTGGTGTGTTATGAGGCAGTTCCAAAATGAGACACACACTGTGCTCTCTCCTGTAGATTTTGTTCTTTCTTCTGTTGTTTTCCTTTTAGCTTGAGGCTGAGAGTACACGCTGCCCTTTGTGCATGGAAAACATAAGCAATGGCATGGCTGAGTCTGTCCCCAAGATTTCCACAGGAGCTGCTGCCATTTTCAGCAGGTCTGAATATACGGCCCATTGATTTCTAGTGTCTTTATCAGAACTAAAAGGGATTCCCTTCATTCCTCACTCTCTTGGTTCATTAATTGCTTTGCATTACTAACACAAACAGCACATTTCAAAATGCATTTCTCTCCTGGGCTCTGTTTACTTGTTATTGTAGTTTAGTGTCATTTGAAATGCTGGGTGGTAGCTTACTGTGCCCTAGAGAGTGGCGTTCCCAAATATGATTTATCATATCTGAAGGATAGTACAGTTACATCTGTAGTAAAATGAAGAAAAGTCATGGGGGAAAAGGGAGTTGAAACAGTTCTGGCTGTAAGGGGGATTGTGGAATTTGACATTTAAAGGTTCCTGTGCAAGATGTAATTTCCAGCTGAATAGTTCAGGCACTTATCCAGCTTTCACTTTGGCCCCAACTGTGTGCTAAGTGCAAACGAAATCTCTCTGAAAAGCTAATGACAATCTGACTCGATGTGGCTGTTTTGTTTTCAGCAAAAGAAAAAAAAAGTAAAGAAGAGAATTGTTCATGTGAAGTGTGTGTGAATATTCTGCGCAGGCCACTCAGAAGTAAACACAAGTACCAGAGAACAGCACACGTGGTTCCGACAGCTTGCAAATGAAGTTTTATTGTATAATATTGCCGCTTTTGAGTTGATGTTTGTAGTGTCTCGTACTGAATTATTCACACAATCTAAATCCTTTTCAGTAATTTGAGGTAGGTCAATTAATAGCACAGCTTTTGTCAATTTAAGATCATACCATTTATAGATATCACACCGTAAGCAACAGCATGTGGATTTTAGCTTTTTTTGTTTTTAAATCAACATGTTTTCTGATCACTAGTTTAATTAATCAAACATTTCCTTTAGAAAGTGATTCATTATTTCTATCAGCGAAAAGTCAACAGTGGTGTAAGCTACAAGTTGTGGGTGAAATCCTGTCTTCGTTGAGGTGTATGGGAGTCTCGCCATTCACTTCAGAGGGGCCAGGATTTCACCCCAGGTATTCAAGCTCTGTTTAACCAAAACTCACTCCTGTTCAGACTGCAGTTGTGTCCTCCATACGTGAGTCGCATTCTCAGGCACTCTCACAGTGAGCTAGAATGTTTAAAAACCAGGGATCTGGATATGAGACCTTGCATTCCATGCACAGCATGTCTCAGGCACATAAATATAAAGCTCCTGCTTCATTTTGGAAAGATTTAACATTAAAGAATAGTACACAAGAGAAGCTTCTCAGGTGAAGCAATCTGGAAAATTAAGAGCATCAGAAATGTTAGGAGCAAGAATGGACTGACTTCTCTTTTGAGTTAGCAGTGGGACTGTCAAATATTTTTCTCACATACCTATATCTTCTGACCTCAGAGTTCAATGGTAGCAATGCAGAGTCATCTCCCACTTCCACAGAACTTCATAGTGACAACCAAGTTGGAACTCAATTTCTTCTGCTCTGAGCCACAGGTCTCTGCCACCCAAAATAAATGAGAATCTCCTTTAGCTCCTGGTGTCATAGGCCATGTCACCCAGAGTTGAGCAGTTGTGAATCCATCCATAGAAGCCTAAAGTAGTGCACACACACGTTAGCTAGCTCATTGCAATCTCTCAATGTCTTTTCTAATGTCTATGGACCTTTCATTCTGTTCAGTGTTGCAAAGTATGGCAAGTTAGCCCTAAAAGTCAGCTATTTGTGTCTCTGGATGCTCCATAAGCCAATACGGCATACACATGTAAACACCTTAGACTTCTCTACAGGAAGATCATCATTTTGCACCCTTTGCAGACGACAATCTTCTGTTATTATTTCCCAAATCCCTCAGACTCTCAGTCCTCTTTCAACTCTATCCCCTTATAAAGTTGTAAAGAGAAAGAAACATGGCAGCAATAACTTGCAGTACAAAGTGTCAGTCACTGAACTCCCACTTTCTGATCATACAGTCAGGAGCAGCGGTACTCTGTAGTTAGTGTGTGCTACCAAGGTTCACCTACAGACTATACTCAGGACTGCTTTTAAGAATGGTTAGAACTCATCACAATGCTCATTAGGGCTCCTTAAGTTTAGCTGATCACAACTGTTTCAGCCCACAAGAATCCAAACACAAACTAGAGGACAGATACACTTTTCTTAACCCTTCTCCCCATGCCACAAACAAGAAAAATTACAAAACTACTAAGTCTAAATTTCACTGCTCAGGAACACATCTTCCCATCCCCAATGACTGTGCTTGCTAGCTGTGTCGCTAGATTGCACATTCTTCAAGGTGAGGACTTTGACCTCACATCAGTCTGTAAAGCGTCTTTGACACAGTTGGGGCTATTACCAAAAACAGTAAGGGAAGGCTTATCAGCAACTTCCTGCTGTAATACATTTGTTCTGGGCCACAAATTAGATCCCAATGTTCTTCAGATTTTTCTGCTTCTGAAATTTCTCCTGGGGTCTATCTGTTCAGGAGCCAGCTTCACTAAATAGTTTTAGAGGTGAATTAAGAAAAAGTAGTAACTGCTAATTAAGCCCCAAGAAGAATAAATGAGCCAGTGTCAGAAACCAGGGAACAGAATTTGTTTTCCAGTCAGTTCTGGTGGAATAGCGTTTGCTCTGCTCCCTGATTTTTACAGAGGCTCAGTTATTCTTACGCCACTCCATTGCCCTATTTTTTCTTCCCAGAAATGAAGTGCTGACTGGTATGGATGGCACCAGGAGGCAGCCACAGTTGAGGCAAGGAAAGCCTGGATTTTATGTCCCAAAAAGCTGAAGTAGCCATGATGCAGAAGTGGTGACAGGAGAATATAGTGTTACAGTGGCGGGGAGGAGGGGACCTTGATTTTATTTACCACTGGGACCTTGAAGCAGCATTTGGATGGGATTTTTTAAAAAAATATGACTGTGTGTGTTAGTGCTCACACCACAGAAACCTGTGTTATAGCTCTCAGGTTCAAACCCAAGCCAGGTTGCAGTTAGTAATGACCAAAGGCAGTGGCCATCTGACATCTGTCGGTTGATCTGCATGAGAGGACCAGGGGTAGGTTCAGCTAAGCGGCCCAGGCTTGGGTGTGGGGGGCATGAATCATGACTTACCTCTTTGAGTCGGGGTCTTTAATATACGTGTGTGTCCAGCACCTAGCACAATGGGGCCCTGAACTCTGACTGGAGCATCTAGGTGCTTCCATGGTACAAATACTCATCATCCCGCCCATTCAGCCACGTGTCTCTTTGGAGAGTGGACAGAGAAGCTCAGTTGCCATTGCACTCAGAAACGTGGCACATTTCCCGAGCACTAGATTTGTGAGGCCATCATTAAAAACAAAAAGCAGAGTCAGTCAGGCATCAGCTACTATCGCAGACGGTTCTGCACCTTCAAAGCTAATCAACAAAAAACAGCTACTAAGACAAAACAGAACGTAGTCTGTGCTGCTTTGCGATGGGGCCCTCATCATGGGTGTGAACTGTATCATCAATGCCAGACCCAGCCCAGGTTGTCGGCCAACATCTGCTAGCAAAGACTATGGTCAGGGCCCTGATGACAGAAAGCCCACTGACCCAAAGCCATAAGGGGCTCAGAAGTGGACAGAGAGGGGGCTGGCCACAGCAGCTGGTGGATACATTGACTCAGAGGATCACCTTCTGCTAGCTGGTCTCCTCTGCACTGCAATCAGAAGTGAAAGCTGTTCCCAACCAGTGGAAACCCTAGTGTGAGGGCAAGGAGCTGCAACTCTGCTGTCTGCTACCTCAGTGAAATGCTCCTCCCTTGGGCAGCGTGGGATTAGCTGCGACATAGCAATGTATGCTACCTGTCCCTGCAGAAGCTTGAATGGTCAGTCCTTGCAGTAGTGGCTGCTTCTCCCACTGTCTTAAATTGTACAGCACCAGGCACACCGAAATAAGACAAAGGAACAATAAGAGTGCAGTAATAAAATGAGTAATGCAATTTAAAACACAGGCTCCTTTACAGGGGAAAAGCGCAAAGCCAATGTTTGGAAGCCACTTTCCCTTTGAAATAACTTCTCTCTTGTTAACATCAAGCCAAGCCTTCTGCTCATACATAATGCATTTGGCCTCTTTTCTCTCGATTCCACGGTAGTGTCAGATTCCACGTGCTGCCTCCACAAGGCTGACTTTCTTGCCCTCCCAGAGAGAGCAAGGCCAGCATGGATGCTTGCAATAGCCACTATTCTCATTAGGTTCAACAGGGATGGCTGTTTATTGTACATTATTTAAAGGGGTCAGACTCCTGACGTTTTCCCCCCAGAGTTTTGATAGTAATAGCTCAATACACATAAATTACTGCGACATGCAGTAACAGTAAGTCTGGTTTGCTTTAGCTTGTCATTTCCACTCCAGATTTCTAAATAGATGCACGAATTAGACAAATCTAGGGCTGAGTAGATCATGAGTTAATGTGCATACAAAGCAACTATATATAAAGGGCACGTGATTAAGAGCAATGCTCTAGCTCCCTACAAAGCCAACAAGGACACTGTAAGGAATTCAGTTTGTCAGTAAAAACCAAGAGGTGAAAAAAAAAAGTCATCTTTGATTATTTTAAATTAAACTTAACATGTTGAGAGGTGAAAACAAGACTGCTGCTTTGCTCTTAACCACCTGCTCTCTACACATGGCAACTGACTACAGAAAAACGGAGGGCTTTTTATGCCCCAAACTAGAAGGCTAGGAATTGTTAAACTATAAACGATCGTATTTTATAGATTAACAAAGTTTCAACATAGATGGCCAAAATACTAATACAATTGCCATACTCATTACCATGACTCTCTCCATTTCTCCCACACAGCATTCTGTCTTATTCAACAGGACCAAGAACCTGTCTGAGGTGCCAGAGTTATTCCTTTAGCCCTGTTTGGATGGGCATTGGTTGTATGGAAAAGCGCAAACATATTCCCCCTTTTATAGATTGGCACTAAGGACAACCCAGAGAATTACAGACTAGTCAGCTTAACTTCAGTACCCAGAAGATAATGGAGCAAATAATTAAGCAATCGATTTGCAAACACCTAGAAGATAATAAGGTGATTAACAACAGTCAGCATGGATTTGTCAAGAACAAATCATGTCAAACCAACCTAATAGCTTTCTTTGACAGGATAGTCAAGGCTTCTGGATAGGGAGGAAGCGGTAGACGTGGTATATCTTGACTTTAGTAAGGCTTTTGATACTTCTCATAAACAAACGAGGGAAATACAACCTACATGGAGCTACTATAAGGTGGGTGCATAACTGGTTGGAAAACCAATCCCAGAGAGTAATCATCAGTGGTTCACAGTCAAGTTGGAACGGCATATGAAGAGGGGTCCTGCAGGTATCAGTTCTGGGTCCAGTTCTGGTCAATATCTTCATAAATGATTTAGATAATGGCATAGAGAGTACACTTCTAAAATTTGCATATGATACCAAACTGGGAGGGGTTGCAAGAGCTTTGGAGGATAGGATTAAAATTCAAAATGATCTGGACAAACTGGAGAAATGGTCTGAAGTAAATAGGATGAAATTCAATAAGGACAAATGCAAAGTACTTCACTTAGGAAGGAACAATCTTTTGTGCACACATACAAAATCAGAAATGACTGCCAAGGAGGAGTACTGCGGAAAGGGATCTGGGGGTCAGAGTGGATCACAAGTGAAATATGAGTTAACACTGTAACTACTATTGCAAAAAAAGCAAACATCATTCCGGGATGTATTAGCAGGAGTATTGTAAGCAAACCACAATAAGTAATTTTTCTGTTCTACTCCGCACTGATTAGGCCTCAGCTGGAGTATTGTGTCCAGTTCTGGGGGCCACATTTCAGTAATGATGTGGACAAATTGGAGAAAGTTCACAGAAGAGCAACAAAAATGATTAAAGGTCTAGAAAACATGACCTATGAAGGAAGACTGAAAAAAATGGGTTTATTTAGTCTGGAGAAGAGAAGACTGAGGTGGGACATGGAAAGGTTGTTACAAGGAGGAGGGAGAAAAATTGTTCTTGTAAACTCTGAGGACAGGATAAGAAGCAATGGGCTTAACTTGCAGCAAGGGAAGTTTAGGTTGGACATTAGAAAAAGCTGCCTAGCTATCAGGATAGTTAAGCACTGGAATAAACTGCCTAGGGCGGTTGTAGAATCTCAGTCACTGGAAATTTTTAAAGAGCAGGTGAGACAAACACCTGTCAGGGATGGGCTAGATAATACTTAGTCTTGCCATGAGTTCAAGGGACTGGACTAGATGACTTCTCGAAGTCCCTTTCAGTCCTATGATTCTATGTACTGTTACCCATAAGAGCAGGAGTTTACAGAAATAGGTTTCATATTTGCCATCTGTGCATCTTGCCTTCTCTGCATATATATACACACACACACACACACACACGGTCTATTAGCAGTCTACAGCTTTGCCCATCTAGTAGGCAAGTTGCCTGCTCACAAGCTGCTCCAACTGTTGCCCTGGGGCATATACCAAGGCCAACTCCTCTTCCAGAAGTGCTTCTTTTGTGCTAGCTCTAAAGCTTTAGGACTGCATGACTTCTCCCCATATACTGCTGACAATAATCTGCTATAGAAGAGTACATAGACATCAGGGAAGCAGACAAAAATGAGTTCCTCCTGGGTACTTGTTAGGCTATAGATATTCAGGCCTGTCTGTAAAGGCCTATACTCTAAGAATTTAGGGGTATTCTTATCACTTTGCTAGTTCTAGAGGTATAAAAGAAAGAATCAAAATCACTGTCTGCCGGTGTAAGGGCCTTCTCTTACTGCGAGAGTCTGAGGCCCTGTGCTTAGGCTCAGGCCCTTGGCTAAGCAGCAGAGGCAGCCATAAGCTGGGAAGCGAATGGTCACATCCTCACATTCCAAACTAGTCACATTGAAATAAGGTGCTATTGAGCTGTAAGAAATACAATCCTGTCCTGATAATGCCTATCGCCTCCAGAGAAAGGGAAGGGCCTAGAAGATGTAAAAGGAAACTTAGTTTGATAGCATCCTGTCTGGCAAGAACTCACTTTTCAATAGCTGGGATGTGAAAGCCTCATTTCTTTGTTGTTCTATCACTGTAGTCCCCATTTCCCCATTATTTGTCTGTATAATTTCTGTCTGGTTCTGTGATTGTTTCTGTCTGCTGTATAATTAATTTTGCTGGGTATAAACTAATTAAGGTGGTGGGATATAATTGGTTAAATAATCATGTGACAAGATGTTAGGATTGGTTAGTTAAATTTCAGGAAAATGATTGGTTAAGCAGAACTCAAGTTTTACTGTGTAGTCTGCAGTCAATCAGGAAGTAAGTGGGGAAATGGGAACAGGGAATGGGGGTGGGGAAATTGGAATCGTGTTTTGCTAAGGGGAGGGGAATGGGAACAGGGACACAGGTAAGGCTCTGTGGTGTCAGAGCTGGGAAGGGGGACACTAAGGAAGGAAACTGGAATCATGCTTGCTGGAAGTTCACCCCAATAGACATCGAATTGTTTGCACCTTTGGACTTCGGGTATTGTTGCTCTCTGTTCATGCGAGAAGGATCAGGGAAGTAAGTGGGCGAAGGAATAAGCTCCTAATAGTACTTACCATGGTTAATACTCACCAGGTTGTATTGCCATAGTGACTTTGGAAACAGACACTTTGGAGATGTCAGAAAGCGCATCACAAAGGCAGGGTCTGACAAGAGCACAAGATCCATAGTGTCTGGGTAAAGACAGTTCCATGAATGACAATGACAGTGGAGAACAAACTGAGCCACAGAACCAAAAGGAGAGGACGTAGCTGGACATCGCTAGCTGCCCCCGCCCAGCCCCTTTGTGGTGAGACGAAGCCTGACTGTGGCCACTGGGGGCAGCAGTGCAGTGACTCCGGTAGCCAAGGGAGTGTGCCAACCATTGCACTGTGTAACAGCATGTAAGCAGGCTCTGCACTGCTTCCAAGGTAACTCACATTGCCCATGTAAACCCCTCTTTGGGTGGAGATCGACACTTACAACTGATACAAGCAAGAAAGAGAACCTTATTCTTAATGTTCATGTCACAATAGCCCTCTGTTAATCCCTGGACAGGTATATTTTATCCCCAGAGGACATCAAGCATTTAGATTCTCCTCTCACGCTTGTGTAATTCTGTTAACTTCAGTTGAGTTATTCCCAGTTTACAATCACGTAAATTGAAAGGAGAAGTAGGCCCAAAGTATGTGGTCTCCAAAAGTGCAGGGGCTATACCGAAATCAAGGTTCCTCCCATAGCGCTGTCCATTGGAAAAAAACTCTGAGACCTTTAAACACTCTGTTCCTTGGCTCTCAACATTCAACAGCCTCCCAGCCAACACTTCCCAGCTCCACTTCTGTAAATATTTGTGGTTTGCATTATTATTTGCTCACTAGATTATGATACGTTCTGCACTGAAATCTGCTGCTTCGGGGCCTTTGTGAGGCTTCCCTCCTCTAGGAATTTCACAGATTAATTACTGCTGCTTCCAAGTCACCATGCCAGCTGATTCTGCATTATTTTAATAGTATATGCATGTCCTATTTAGCCTGAAGTATAAAGCTAATCTTGTTTCCAGTCCTCAAAGAAACTGCATATTTCACAAAGTTTCCCCTAGCAATCCTCTATTTGGTGCAGAGACTTAAAAGTCAGGACACCTGGGTTCTATTCTCACCCCCTTCCCCCCTGCAACTGACCCACTGTGCAGCCTTGAGCAAGTCGCTTAAAATCTCTCTTTGCATTTCCTCATCTATAATACTTACCAGTGTCGCATGGCTCTTGCGAGGCTGAAATTTATTAGTGTTCCTAAGGTGCTTTGAGAGCCTCACTTGAACGGTGCCACAGAAAAGCAAGGCATTACTTTTACTGCAGTAATGGCCAGCTTTACAGGGTTTGAGGCCCAATTTCTCTCCTTTGGTTTTACTTCATCTCCTCCCCATCCTGCCTCTTTTTTCCTGCCACAGGAACAATGAGCCATTATGCCCAGTGCAGCAAGTTCCCTGCCAAGACACTGGTGGTGACAAGACAGTCAAAGTTCCCGTGAGCTCCAGGAGCCCCTCACGCTCTCAGAGCCACAGCCCAGTGGATCCCTAGCACAACATGCTGCAGGAAGAGCTTCTCTTTCCAAGTGATGTATGGAAGATTGGTCCCGTTTTTCTTAGCTGAGGCCACAGGAAATAGCTTTTGTTCCGTGATTACATCATTCAAATCCTCCCACCAATGAGAGAAGCAGATGCTGCTCATTTTTCTTACTTGCCTGGATCAGTGAAATAAGTGGTCTGGCTCAGAATATACCCCACAGGTCTGACACTTTTCGCCACATACCCACATGAAGGGGAGCTGGAGGGGGATGAGGGAGGGTGGTGAACACAGAAGAGGGGACAGATTTTGTGGCATGCCCCACCTGCCCTGGGGAGCCCCCACTTTGCCCAGAGAAGGAGGAAGCCAGGCAAGGCAGCAGTGGCTGTAAGTGGTGCAAATCCCTTTGGCACCCCTTAGATAAGAGCACCAGTTACTATCGGGGTGTCTGCCCACGTGGTGTGGGTACACAGGGCAATCCTTTGAGATGGCTCCACTACTGGATGCGATTTAAGAAAATGCTTCAGTGCTGGGTAACCAAATAAGCAGGTGAATGGGCAGCAACAGGAAACCTTTCCAGGCCTGCCCCCGCACTGAAAGCTTTTAGCCTTTGGAAGAAACAGCCCAGCCTGGTTTCTCAGCCCTGTAGCACTGAGTGTGGGGGAGACTTCTTACTCTAAGGCTGCCTCCTTAAGGATCTACTCCTAATTTCCTTCTGGGGAATCTGATCAGCCTGTGGACTCCAAACCAGGCTCGGCTCAATCCTGTACCCATGTAGGGCATGGGGAGAGTTCACCCCTTGCATGGCAGCTAGGGCCACTGAACCCTCGTTCAAGCTTTAAACAAGTCCCCTAATACCGAGCAGAGATTCCTTGGTTTCCCAGAGCTGCATATTTGAATCACATTTTCAAAGTTGCAGTTCAGTTTGGAGCACTGTGCTGGCTGCTCTGAACCTCTCTCCTTGCCCCATCCTCTGGAGTTCATTTTCTGGGTCTCTATTGTGTCCTATATTGTTTTCTTTGCTCTTGCACTTGTGATCATTGTTATCGCTTTCGTTCTGTGTCAGAAGGAGCCATCCAAATACTTGCACGATGCACTGTTGATCCGCAACTCCAGCCACCTGGGAATGAATGTGAGTACCACATAGAGACGCTACAGCTTGTCCAGCACATGGCAGCCCCCTCTAACTCAGCAGAGGCTGATGTGAACATATTGCATTAGTGTTCTGGGCACTCCACTGGCTTTGTATTAATTTCCAAACCAAATTCAAAGCGGAGTCTCATTTGACAAGGGCCTGCGGAGGTTAGGACCTGGTTAATTCAGAGACTGCCTCACCAGCCACCAGGACAGCTTTTCTCTACAGGAAAGATGCAACTAGAGAAGACCAGAATCAGGCTTTAGGGAGCAGGGGACAGAACATTCGCAATAGCAGATCCCCAGCTTTGGAACACCTCCAATTGACCCGAGCTTGAACCTATTCAGACTGAGGCGCTTAAAGCCACATTATTGCTAAAGCCGTGACTCAGCAACCCACTGCCACCCTCCCAGGGCCATCCTCAAGGTAGAAGTGCGAGAGGTAAGAGGGAGGAAGAAAGGGAGGGAGGAAAAGAAAGAAAAATCCCAAACAGCTCTAATTCTATCCAAATGTTTTTTCAAAGGGAAAATGCAGTTTCTGCAAGAATATCAAAAATTTCCTCAGAAAAATTTTAATTTTCCCCACATCTCTACATTTTTCATCACAAAAATTGAAATGAAATATTTTGTTTCAGGTTGGGTCAACCCAAACCAAAATATTTTTGGTTTGTAGAACCAAATTGAAACCTTTAGTTTTGGGGGCAGTTCAACATTAACCTGTGTTTGTTTTAGCTGCCATGATGCCCTATGGGAGTTGTAATTTGGGTGCCACATGCCCCCATTCTCCTCTATGCGCCAGACTCCCTGGCTGGATTACATCTCCCATGATTCACCAGTAGAGAACCCTGGGTGCTAGATTTAGAATACAACCCAGAACTTTCTGAGAACTGAGTTCTTTCAGCCCTGGGGGGAAAAAGGTGCATTCTGGGCTGCTACATTATTTATTATCCCACCACATAGGACAAATTCCCTTTAAGACAAAAATACATGTACATTTCCCTGGACAAAGTAGCTTTTTAAAAAGCCCTTTATAGTTTTATTGCTTTAAAAATCATGCTTTTCATTCCATGATTCAGAATGTTTTCTTTTATTAAATGTAAATATTTTACAACAGAGAAATATATGAAGAAATGAAATAAAATTAGCTATAATTATTACTTTATATAAAGTAATACATTGGAAACAAAGTGACAGCAGTGAAAATTCTTGTACAACATCTGGGTTAAATAATAAGCACCACACTGACTTCTAGCAAGTTTATTAATCTGTGAGGTAAACAGTAATCATGGCAAAGTCACAACCACTGTTTTGAGCCCAGAAGTCAATACCTGCCTATATTCCAAATGTTGTTAGACATTTCTGAAAATCTCTCCACCAGAGCCATACATGAAAGAGTTTCTCCTTTGAAACTAAAGGAGATGAATTCCAAAGCTTAGAATTTACTTCTTACAATCCAGTAAGGAAGCAGAGTTGTGTACATTGTCCATCTGAGGTAAAAGATCTTTTTGTCTGGACTCACCTGAAGTCTCTCTGGTTGCCCTCATTAGCAAAGAGGAATTGCTGCTACTACTAATGAAGCTTTCTGGAAGGGATCACATTATGCAAGGGGTGCTCTATACAAGTACACGGGAAGACTCAGGCTCTGTCCCAAATGAGAGCACGTTACCGGGAGTTAAGTGGGTCTGCCACAGGCTCAGTGGTAATTTTGAGCAAGTCACTGCTCCGCTCTGTGCCCGTTTCCCTGTCACAAAGTGTTCTACATCCGCTAATGATAGGTGCTTTATATAAATCCAAGTAATCATTATCTTTATTATTATTCAATATTACCAGATGGGTTAACGTAGTTCTTGACTTTGGTGCCATTTACCCCTTCAGGGATCAGCAAAAGGAAAGAACCCCCAAAACTGATGACTTGCACACATGCTCCATCTCAGCCATTCTCAAGGCAGGATTTTCTCATAGCGGTAACAATAAATCTTATCAAATGCTGTCAATTATCAGGTGATAAAAACAAGTTATGCTAAAAATAGGCACAAATTTGAATTACTTGGAAGGGAGCTATTGGGAAAGATATTCAAAGATCTAGATGACTTTAAGTTACACATGCTGTCCTTTCCAATGTAACTCATCCACTCATTTTAATATTCTTTTCCTGTTAATATTTTCATATCGCTAAGAAGCATAAAGGATCCCGTATTTCTTCAGAATAGCCCATCTTTTCCTTAAATTCATAAGGTACCTTCTCATACATTGCTGCTACTGGACAAGAATAATGTCTATTCTGCAACAAATGACTGGGTCTCATTTTTTAAGTGTCCCTAATATGATATTTTAGGTCTTATTAATGCTATTTTAATCCACGTTTTATTTGCAAAGGAAGCAAATGGCAGTCCTTTTATGTCACTTAATAAAGAGAGGTCCGGGGGAAAAGCTGTCACTCATCCTTATTGCTCACAATTCATTTCTAAGAGGTGTTGTAGACTTCCAGGCAAAAGTTCTCTCTTTATAATGAGCATGGTATTGCAAATGCTGGTACCACATTATTTGTGCCAAGCTCAGAACTAGAGATCTAAGTAATATTCTAGGGCTTGCAACTGTACAATAAAATCAATGCTCATACCAAATGAATAGACCACAGATGAGGGGCATGCACATCTTAACACCTGACATGCAAGAGATAGAGTGCGGGGGTCGGGGGGGGGGAGGTATAGAGACAAAATTGCCTGCTCACCACCAGTTACCTGTTGTACTTTGCCAAGCTTTATTACTGTTACATTATTATTTGTGGTGTGCGAGCAGCATGTGAGGTACTTTACAGACACGCACAAAGGAAACATCCCTGCCCTAAGGAGCTTATGCGCTGGAGAGACAATGTGCAAATGCACTTGTTCTGTGTTTGTACAGCACAACGAGCCCAGATTTTGGTTGGCACCAATAGGTGCTACTGGAATACAAACAATAAAGACTAATAATAAGGGGCGTGGCTTGTGCAGAGCAAAGGGGCTGAGGAGGAGGGGAGCACAGAGAGGGGAGCCAGGCCATGCTAGGCTCTGAACGTGAGGGTGAGGGGAAGCCACTGAAGGGATCTGAGGACAAATGCTTGGACGTGGCCAGCCAGGTAGATGATTTTTGCAGCACCATTTTGGACTGGCTGGAGGAAAGCCAGGTGAGAGTCAGAGGCTGGGGAGGAAGAGGCTGCGATAGCCAAGGTGAAACACAATTGGGGCAAGCTCCAGGGGTTTCATTGTGGGAACGGATCTGTCTTGCACTTAATTCAAGGTCAAGCTGTGGGACTTGCGAGGGCTACATTAGAAGGTTAATACAACAAACCGCCAACAACAAGACTCCATAGACGGACTGTATCACCAACTATTGTCTGAGTCATCAAGGCTACCACAGACAGGACCATTTATCATAGTCTGAGAGAGGCCTGTTCAGTATTGATAGGGGTCTAAGATTATTCTGGTAAGTGATTTTCCATTTTCCAGTTTCATATGAAGTGCAGCATTAGCAATCAGCAGACTTCCAGCCTTTCACAGCTACAGGGCTCTCTTCGGATGCATACGTACTGCTTAACAGAGCTGCAAACTCGCATCAAGGGAAGAACAGACAACAACACAACATAAACTAACTTAATGTTCTTATTATGCATCAAGGTGTAGTTGAGGTCCCATTAGTAAAGGGAGAGCATCATGTGCTGTAGTTCAGCAGAAAGAACAAGATTAACCGTTGAAGGTTGCTTCCTCTCTGCTGTTTATTCATTAACTGGGTGTGGGAATTTTGAAAGCCAAACACATTGCTGACAGAGGTGACCAGGGCCTTCACACACCTGTCCGAATGCCTGCAAGAGAACAACTCCTGAGTCAAGAGAAGCTGGCTCAAACTGAGCCTGTGCTACTCCTGGGGGCATTCTGCACCAAAAAATTAAAAATTCTGCAGGTCTTATTTGTCAAAGTAATACTACATAATCACGCCAGTTTCAATTATTTTGGTAATTTCAAAATACCTGTCAGCAAGTATATCTGTAACAATACAGACACACACAAAAATTCCCCCAGGATTAGAGAGTTAAAAGAAACCCTTTTGACAACCCAGCTCCTATTTCTCTTCCCCTTTCCCTCCCCAGAGCCCAGCTGGGGGGCCAGACATCCACAACCCCACCCTCCCAGAGCCCAGCCATTGGGCCCCCCGGCCCAGACATAATCACCCTCCTGTCCCCTGCAGAGCCCAGGGAGAAACAACCTGATGTTTGGTCCCAGGCTTGCACAGACTTTCCTGTGCACCACCCTCTCCTTCCCTCAGGCCATGCTAGGAACTGCAGCTGCCAGAAACCCTCTGGCCCCCCCTCCACGCCCCCATAGCATCTTCTATGTGCAAGCTGGGCTCTGCCGGGTCCAGCAGCCCCGAGTTGTGGCTAGTAGCACTGCAGCCCATTTCTGTGGGGGGAAGGAAATTCAGCACGCACGTTAATTTCTGCAAAATTCTGCATTGTGCAGAATTGCCCCAGGAGTATTGCGGAAAATCAAAGAGATGCTGATGGGAAGGAGAAATGCCAGAACGCAGATCTCTCCTTCCATCCAAGAAGACTGCCCTCCATTGTTTCAATGTAGAACAAAGCTTCAGGGTTCTGCTGGGGTGCTCAAGGTAGCAACAGTCGTGAAAAAAGCTTTCTTGCACCTCCCCCTCTCCAGGAGAGCCTATTCTGCCTCCCAGACAAAGATGTGGCCAAACTCAACCAACCTCTGGCAGAGGAGAACCCAGTGTATGCATTTTCAGATTTGTCCTTTCACCCAGTTCTTGCTTGGAGCTCCATCCCTTGTAAGGCAGCAAAAGACTCCTTCCCTTCATGCCAAGGCTGAGAACTGTTAAACCAACCACACCTCTCCCCCCAAAATTGCACTTCAGCCAAGCCATGGCTTTAGTACTCTAGACAAGACGAGTCAAAGGGGGAGCAATGGATGAGCGTATGAGGCTGGAAGCCTTTGCCCAAATCTAAATACATTAAAAGCCTCTTCCAGTTCAGTGCTCCGAGAAAAGCTACCCAATAAACTGCCTGGCAGACTGGTTACCCTTCCACTCTTAAAGCAAGGATACATGAGGCTGGGCTAATGATCACCATGTAGCACATCTGACCAGCCGTAATCGGACTGGCAGTGCTTCAGCCTCCAAAGGCGGCAGTCCAGCTTCCTGGCTAGGTAACTGGCTTGTAGCTGAGGGAGACGTGCACTTTGCAGAACAGCCGGTTCCTTCGCCTTCCGCCTGTCATTGAAGAGAAAGGAGGGTTCTTCGTTTGTTATTCTTGAAGCACCGCAGTTATAGGCTGTACACCGGGCCTACCATCGATTCTTTCGGACAACATGTGACCCCTGCCCACATGACAGTGCAACCCAAAGCTTTAGACAAACCACAGCTATGCCATAGGTTATAAAAGCTGCACAAAGTTTTCAGACCCACGTGCTAACAGTATGGTTGATACTACACAGACAGGAAGGATGATCCAGTGGTTAAGGTGTTAGCATACGCCTAAGGAGACCCAGGTTCAATTCCCTGCCCTGTATCAGACTTCCTGTGTGAACATATTGAAGACTGGGAGGGGCTCAGATACCATGGTAATGCAGGGCTATGTACTTTAGAGAGAAAGAACATTATCAACTGATTTCTTTTCTTCTTGGGTATGCAGTTGGCATCCTGAAACAAACCATTACAAGGCATAGACTTGAGACTCAGAGTCTCTGTCTCTCCCCATCTGTTACCTGCCTATCTAGCAGTCCGACCTACCCATTCCACAACCAGATTTCCATCAGTTGTGATGTACCAGTTTTCCATGTATCATTATTGCCACCCACCCTACAGTTCAAAGTACACCAGACTCCTTGATAATAGTCAAATCACGTTGCCCACAGGGACCAATTTAATTTTCCATCACCTGCAGCTCCCCATGCAACACCAAACAATGACAATTGCTAATTGCAGCTGCTGGCGGCTTCCAGCAAGGAGTGAGTGTAACTAGGGGTGAAATGCCGCTCTTCATCCCACTTAATTTTAGTACTTAATCTGGTACTGGTCTCTTTGAAGCAACTGAGAGAGCCCCCTTTGATTCCACTGGGGCTGGGATTTGGACTGCAGGCATTAGTTCTGATTTCATGGATACCTGTCCAATTATTGCTTTTTCATCACCTCCACCTTTATACCACTGCGCTGGGAGAACAAATGTGGCAGGTTCACGCCATATAAATATTTCCTTTGGCATTAGCCACATGGAATTGACTCTCCTCCCTTTGGACCTGTGTTTACTTAGAGTTTCACATTCAAACAGCTGCCAAATCACAAACAAAACTCTGGTGTATAGGAATAAGGTAATATTCCTTTAAGTAGTTCACGAGTCCTCTCAGTAGCGCTCTCTGTGGTCTGTGTTTTAGAAGCCACCAGAAACCAGTCAGAGAAGCAGAATGTGTGCAGCTTAGCCTGGAGTGTTTGTGTATATTTCGTACAAACTGTCATTCGGGGCCTGGCTGTGCCCCCTTTGGTTTCTTTATATGGTTACTGGTGTAGCAAAAGACGCAACAAACGCTCCCTGAAAACAGAGGAGGGTTCACATGGAGAACATGCAAAGCTACACATTTCACACAGCTAACATGGGTGGGGCCATGTTTGCTCAAGGCCGAGTCCCGGATCTCTCCAAAGATGCATGCGCCTCAGTGAGGTTTCTGACAGATCTGGTCTGTTTTGTGTAAGTAACACAACAGGAAGCCAGGCGAGTTTCAGGTCTGTTATGACTATTTCTCACACTTCTGTTACCAATACTGATTGTAATAATTTAGCTAATGTATATTTCGCACACTGCCCTGTGCTGGACGGATCACAACTGCCCTGCCATGCCTCATAGGCACTATTCTACAAATAGCTAACTGAGATTCTCCTATAGAACGCAGTGTTATTGCAGCCAGGCCAGTCCCAGAACATTAGACCATATAGCTGAGTCAATATCTTGTATTGGACCAGTTTCTGTTGACGAGAGACACGAGCTTTCGAGCCACACTGAGCTCTTCTTCTGCTTGTCTCTCTCACCAACAGAAGTTTGTTCAGGATATTATCCCACCCACCTTGTCTCTCTAATTCTCCTGTAGCTCAGGCAATAAGGTCCATGTTTATGGAGCTGGAGGATTCCTTGTAAGCTCTTTGGGGCAAGGTCTGTGTCTTCACAGCTCCTAGCAGAATGGGGTCCTGGTCCATGATTGGGGCTTCCGGGCGCTATGATAACACAAATTATAATAATATCCAAGTTGTTGCCTGTTGTCAGTGGCTGCAGAGTACAGCAAAGTAAGAATCATGAATTCCCAAGTGGCCATAAAGTTGTTCCAATATATATCATTTTACTACACATGCATCACTCATATCACAAATCCAACAGATAGTGAGTTAAACAACAGGGCTCCAGGCCGATTTCCTATTTCTCAAGCACCCATCACCGCATTATCTAAACACTCTTGGTATAAAGTCTCTGATAAGCCTTGAAGGCTGCTCACAGTGCATCCAGCCCTATCATCGATGTGCTATGAGAGGAATGTCATGGCAAAGTGTTGCTGAATCACAAGACAGAAGCCACCTTCATGTTTACAGCAGTGTAGGAAATACCACTTTAAAATAAAAGCATGACAGGGGAAGGGAGCAGACCATGAAAAAACATATTTAGGCTCCTGGCTCCTATGCCATCGAATGGGTCAGTTATAGCAAAGGTTTGCTTTGAGTGGATAGTTATGGGAAGGTTTCTCTTATTCCTCAGCAGGCAGAACTGACAGCCGTAAAGTGGCAAAGGATGCTTGCCAAGTGCCAAACTGAATAAACAGAGTAACTGAAACCCCCAGCATCAAACAGTGAACTATCAACTAACAGTGGCATGTGTCATTTTCACATCCAAGTTGCTACCACACAGTGGGAGAAAAGCTCAAATTGTTTTGAATGTAGGTGTCAAGTCAATCACATTGACGGGCAATATTGGAGTTAAGTAAAATCTTGGCAGAAACCCTCACTCCGCCCACGCTGTAACATTTAACTCTACATTGACAGAACAACCCCAGAACTTCATGGTGCACTACAGAGAATTTATCCTCACAGCATCGCTGCAGAGCGGGTAATAAGATTGTTATGTTTCAGAGTAGCAGCCGTGTTAGTCTGTATTCGCAAAAAGAAAAGGAGGACTTGTAGCACCTTAGAGACTAACAAATTTATTTGAGCATGAGCTTTTGTGAGCTACAGCTCACTTCATCGGATGCATTCAGTGGAAAATACAGTGGGGAGATTTATATAGAGAACATGAAACAATGGGTGTTACCATACACACTGTAAGAGAGTGATCACTTAAGATGAGCTATTACCAGCAGGAGAGCGGGGAAGGAGGAGCCTTTTGTAGTGATAATCAAGGTGGGGCATTTCCAGCAGTTGACAAGAACGTCTGAGGAACAGTGGGGCATGGGGCGGGGGGGAATAAACATGGGGAAATAGTTTTACTTTGTGTAATGACCCATCCACTCCCAGTCTCTATTCAAGCCTAAGTTAATTGTATCCAGTTTGCAAATTAATTCCAATTCAGCAGTCTCTCGTTGGAGTCTGTTTTTGAAGTTTTTTTGTTGAAGAATTGCCACTTTTAGGTCTGTAATTGAGTGGCCAGAGAGATTGAAGTGTTCTCCGACTGGTTTTTGAATGTTATAATTCTTGATGTCTGATTTGTGTCCATTTATTCTTTTACGTAGAGACTGTCCAGTTTGACCAATGTACATGGCAGAGGGGCATTGCTGGCACATGATGGCATATATCACATTGGTAGATGTGCAGGTGAACAAGCCTCTGATAGTGTGGCTGATGTGATTAGGCCCTACGATGGTGTCCCCTGAATAGATATGTGGACACAGTTGGCAACGGGCTTTGTTGCAAGGATAGGTTCCTGGGTTAGTGGTTCTGTTGTGTGGTGTGTGGTTGCTGGTGAGTATTTGCTTCAGGTTGGGGAGCTAATTACTTACTATTTAGTATTATTTGCATTACAGTAACACCTAGATGTCCCAACCAAGATCAGGGCCATGCTGTGCTAGACACTGTACTTACCCTTAGAAAGAGACTTAGCTTCTACCCTGGAGTTTATAATCTATAATACACAAAACAGCCATAGGGGAGGGAAAGGAAATCTTATCCCCATGTTACAGATAGAGAAACTGAGGCACACAGTTTTAGTGACTTGTCCAGGATGTCTGGGGCAGAGCTAGAAATTCAACCCACATCGACTGAGCCCAGTCAACTGCCTTAAACCAAAAGTCTCTGAATTAAGTGACTTGCATAAGCACAGAAAGAGGCAACTTCAGAGCTGGGATGATGAGAACTCAGGATCTCTCAACACCCAACCTTGCCCTCAGACCTCCAGACCATCTATTTTGCCTCTTGACAGCCTGTGATCCTTCCTCCACATGTATTTTAGCTGTAGCGTTTCATCATGTAACACATTGACACATCTGGATGAAGAGCTTATCATCGGATTTTCCCACCTGTCATTAACAATCATAAAGCTGCCCTAAGCTCTGTCCTCTTCCCTGGCAGCTGTACAGCAGTGAAGGGGAAACAGACTAGGGGAAAAGGTGGAGTGGTTTGATGGGGTGAAGGAAGGAAAAGGGGCGTGGAGAAGTGTGGCACTCTTCGCTGAAAGAATCCAGGAATGATCATCTTCAATTCATTTAGACCTAAGCAAGAGCAGGGGCTACAGAGAACTAAAATCTAGGTCACATCTGATCACAGCAGCACAGTTGTTAGGTTCTCAGCAGCGATGTCAAGCACGGGCTGGCTGAAGCAGGGACTTTACACCTTCTTAGCTGAATCATTTTCAAATGCATTTTTGTAATCTCCCCTCATTAAGGTACATTTTCAAGCAGGACAGTGGGGACACATGGTCCTCAACCGGGGTGAATAATTCAGCTATAAATCCAAAAGATCATTCAGTAAATGGAATTTCTATAGGGTAATTGAAATGGTTTAAAGGATGGCAGGCAGGATTTTAACCTTTTAACAGTGACGGGTGCCATGTTCCCGTCTCGTTCCTTTGAGTTTTAGATATTTCTCAGCAAATTTTGTTTCATGTCCACTGTTGAAAGATACAAGCTGCTCCTTATAGAAAATGGAAGCATAGAATCTACTGCTATTTTAACATCAACACAGCAGCAAAAATTTCTTTAACTTTATCACTTTAACTGACCTTTATTTTAGTTAAGGTACGCAGGCCAGCCTCCCCCCAAAAATGGTAAAAGGTGGGGGGGAGAGGGAGGAAGTAGGAAATGCACCCAAAATCTACTCCTTTTGTATTTAAACCAATCCCCTGTCACATTCCTCTTGCTGCCTTTCCTCTACCCTAACAAAACAAAAAAGGGAAAGGGGAAGAAACAGAAGCCAACTAGTCAACAATCCTACAATTCTGAAGATCAAAGTAAAAAGGACAAACATACATAGAAAGTTGAAGGGCATCATTCACTCCATAATGCTCGGCTTGGAAGACCTTCATGAGGGACTTCTGACAGGTCTGCCAGACATCACAGACCCTCCCCCCAGTGACAGCTGGAACACTAACAGCTGTGCAGCCTCAGGAATGGTCAGAAGGGAGGCCCAGCACAGCTGCAGAACATAACACATATGGGGGGCATTTTGGTGGAGGTGGGGATGGATGTTGGTGAAGACTTACTCCTCCCAAACAAGCAGCCCACCAAGCAGCATGCTCAGAAACAGACTGTTAACAGAGAGGGCCATCTGAACTGAGGTCTAGTCCTTAAAGTCTGTGGGCATTTGGAGCCAGGGTTTTGTTCTGGCCCATGTTACAGGACCAGTGGCAAAGTGTGGATGTGGATCCCTCAGACCTGGAGGCTTCGTTTGAGCCTATCTCCGCTAATTACATGGGTGTGTTAGTTTTAAAAAGGAATAGAGGTTTATATGAATGCCAGCTGCAGCAGCAAGGATAAAATTGCAAGAGCTTTCTTCAGTCTTCACACCTCAGGTAATAGGACTATTGCTAGGTGACATCAGAATAAGCCTCCTCACAATGGCCTTGCAAAATTAGGGAAGACATTCATCCTGGCCTAAGGGCTTTGAACAAATGCCCTGCATGCTAACGTCACCCTTTAGCACAGGCCCTCGGCTGCAAGTGAATTTCACCCTATGAGTATTATGGGAGATTTCGACCTTCCCTTGAAGTATATATTGGCCACTGTCAGAGGCAGGGAATAAGGAAATGGATCATTGGCAATCCTTATGTTCATGTTTCTCAAAGACATTGGTCCAGAGATGCAGGGGAGGGGAGCAGAGGGGAAGGCAAGGGAGTGTTATGCTTGTGTTAGCTAGTTTGAATTTGGAATTCTAATCAGATGAAGTAAAGTAACTTTCAGTCTAATTAGGAGAACAGTAGGGTTTGTTCTTAATCCACAACCATTTAATCTTCCGTCTCATTAATCGTGCAAAAGGCTTTATGAATATGTAGATCTGGCAGGAAAAAGATTCTTTGACCTTGATGACAATGATAATGCACATATAAACTAGGTGTACATTTGCTTTTCATCACGTTCACTTTATTATGTAGATTCAACAATTTCGATGGCTCTAAATCAGGTTACTGTGAGTTACGGGCAATCTGATAACCAATTAGAACTGAGAATTCTGATAAGCCTTGGAATAAATTGTAATAATTTAGCATGGTATTGACAGGGAAGCTTGCCCCTCTAAATTTGCATGCAAGTAAAAATGTATCTGTCAAAAGACAGGCGTGTGAAATAGAATGTCAAAAACGTGGGGTTGGAGAGGAGAAGAAATATGTTTGAGGAACAAAGGGTTAATACCGAAGTAGGGTTTAGCTAAAAAAAACTTTAGGAAGTCGTATATTCATCCATCCATCAGATTCAACAATTATGGGACCACGGGTTACTGAATAAAAATAATTTTAATTAACTGATTTTGTCTTTAGAGTGATCCATTTTTTTTTTTAAAAAACCCAGATGTTGGTCAGTTATTGTGATAGTGGAACGATGGGGGGGGGGGGAGGGCAGGGAGCATTTTCCTCTTGATTTTATTAAATTTTTCCACTTGCACGAAAAGAAAATATTGATATGGCCAAGTGCTCTGATTTTTCAGATGAGGTTTTATTAGCATTCACTCTGCTTGTGTCAAGCATCTTTGCCCCATCTTATTGGTAATCCACTGTAGGAGCAAGTGTAAAACAGTACCACAAGACCAACAGCTGCACTGCTTGAAGATTCTACGGTCTCCCAAACGTCTGGTTTAATGTGTGTCTGAACTGTGTTGTCTAAGGCAGGACCAGACTATCCAGCTGTTCAGGGTGTTCAGCACATGCCAGGAGACACTCAGTTCCTTGCAAGAGTGGGGCTTAAAAGCTCACTCATATTCCCATTGAAATCAATGGGAATCTTTCCCTTGCCTGCAGAGGGGGTTGGATTGAGTGCACAGGGACCAGGTCTTCCTCCATGGGAGTATTCTTGCTTCCATCGTAGTCAATAGCAAAACACACCTACATTAGCCTCTCCATGTACGTGCAAGCATGCTGCTGATGACACTAATATCATGCTTGGGTGTAAGTAACGTGCATTGCAAAGTTTTGTTTTGTTTTAAAGACAAACTTAAAGGGTTGAAGTCCTGACAGTTCTATGCCAAAGACAATAATTTATATTTTATTAAGTTTCTCTACTTTGAAAACTTAACTAAATGCTCTATTTAAAAAAAAGCTAAGTGCATATTCAGATTCCGATCCATATGCAAAATAGACCCTTCGTTCTACCCTGCCACCCAGAATTTGGATCTGAACACACTGCATTAGAGACTGGACTGCTGTTTAGTTAGAGACCAACATTTCCAAATTTGGAATCCTAAAGCTAGGCACTGAAATCCAGATGTGGATGCCTAAACAAACAACTTTATTTTCACAGGTGCTACGAACCTGCAACTCCATGGGCAGGCACAGAAGTGGCAGGTGCTCAGCATGTCTGGAAGTCAGGCACTTATTTGGGTGCCTATAGATGGATATAAAGGCCTTATGTTTGCTAGGCACAAACATTGTGAATTTGGCCAAGGGTCATTTGCAAAATTTGGATGTAGATTCCAGTTACAAACGGCTCCAGAGTTTTCAAGGTAAGGAGGTTTGGGTCGGGACTTTGGAAAGGCCTACTGTTCTCTTTAGCTGCTATTGAAAATCTCCTTGTAACAAACAGCTTAACAAGAAATGGCCTCATGTTCTTCCAATTGCGTAGGCTTTTACCCTGAGAAGGCGGCAAACTATCCCAGGAGATGATAAGCACACAGCAGGGGGGAAGTGAAGTAAGCCAGGTTGGGCAGCAAGGAAAGTGAATATAAATCCAGGACAGGGTCTTGAGGGAAAAGGGGGTTGAGGCCTGGTGAGAGTGGGAGGAGAAGGAAGAATCCTACCATACAAAAAGACATGGAAAACACAAAACAAAAATCCATCTAACTGGGAGCCAGGAAAGCTAAGCTCTAGCAGAGCCAGGATCCTGCTCCTTCACTCAAGGATGGCTGCAGGTTTGAAACACTGGATATTTTTATCTGCATTTTCCCGTTCGGTGCAGAAGGAGATGGCCTAGGCCAACAAGCCGAGCACTGTTGCTATTTCATCTTCTCCATGGTGCGAATCCTCATCCCCACACACAGAAAAAAAAAGCATGTGAAGTGGGACAACCCAGGGGAGCTGTGGGAGGAGCTCAGAGGGTTGCCAGAGTTTTCAAAAACCACAAGCTGAAATGGGTCTCCAAAGCAGCTCCACACTCTGAAAACCAGTACACCCGACCTGCCACACTAACCAACCAACCGTACGCACTGAGGACACATTTTAGCTCCCCCAACCCCCCATATACCCTCCTCAAGCTAACATTCCCGGGGCGGGCGGGCATGTGGTTTGCTCAAGGTAGCAACATCACTGAGTCCCAAACCACCTGAAATCCAAGTCCAAAAGAGAAAGTAAAAGTTGGTTCTTTAAACAGCCCTGCTGAACCCATCGGTGAAATCCATGTTCTTTTTAGGAAAAAGCGAGGGCGGGGTAAGAGACCAGTGGGGGAGGGGGTAGTGTTCATCAGTAACGCTGGATGAGGATGGGGAATGGTCAAAGCACACACACAAAAAGCCCAGAGAAAAAGCGACCCGTTAGAATTAAGCGTAAAAGCCCGCAGGCTGCAACTTGGCTAAAAAATCCACAAGGCTTAACAAAGAAGTTCAAATTCACTCCACCTCTCCCTTCCCTGCTTTGGCAACTCGATGCGCTTCACCTGCCCAGGAGAGGAGTAATAGCCAATAGTTCTGCATAGTCACAGATCCACATGCTAGCCCTCAACTGACATTCACAGCAAGGTGGAAGAAGCAGCCCCCATACAGCACAGCTCTGTGGCCCACTGGAGAACTGTACGCACATGTGGGATTTCAGTATCAGTCCTCCCCTCTGCTGCAAAGCCCCATGAGTCCTGCCACTTTCAAGACTTGTTTGTCTAGCAGTCTCCAAGCACTCCAGCTGCTGTAGAAGGCATGGCCACAGGAAGACCTGACCACCACTTGCTAGTTCCTAGGCTCCACTTGTATTTGGTCTCAAATAAAGAAAGCCCATTTCTTGTATTTCTTTTCATTCCTGGAGTGAGTTCGGGCTCAAGCGTTTTAAACTGCTAGTCAGTTGTTTTCTTCTGACATAGTTTACATTCCTCTCTCATCTCAAATAACATTTGGTGCGCCTTGCCAGAAACTTACAATTTAATATGTGCCTTGAACAGGGAAGAAAAAAATATTCTGGCTAATATTTTCCCATTACCAATCAAAACAATCCGATCCATATTTTAATCTACAATACAGAATGATTTCTGAAAATTGGGTTATTGGATCATGACCAAACACTTGTACTTTAAACCTTTATTCCCAAATATATATTTGAGTGGAAGTTGATAAAACGATCATTCAATATTTTCAGCTACAGCTTTTGAAACTGTTCAACTTTTAAGACCTAGAGTTTTGGTCTTCCTGCACAATTGATTATGGGCCAATAATGCAAAAATCCTTATTCAGTCCTGCTTACATTTTCCATTCCAGGTATCTCCACTCTATTTAAGGGGGATATCTGCCTCTTGCTTTATGCAAGTTACAGTGGTTGCCACCAAAAAGCAGCCAGTATTTATCACACTTTGTTTCTTTCCCTATATTAAGGCGAGGAAATGCCACAAACATCATGATCATGTCAAAATCCAGGGCCTCTCCAAATGCCATGTGAAATACCAAAGCAAGAATTTATTTCTTGTGTTTAAAAGTCAATTCTCATTGTACATAGCCAACTCAACAGCACTGCCATTGATAGAAATAATTTCCTAAGATTTGCTTGTTTTCATTTCCACTACTGCAAGAGGTGCCATCAGAATCTCTCCGAATTCTAAGTAAGAGTGAGGGAAAAGTTAGTTCAGAAGAGAACCATAAGCTTCCCCTGGCCCCCACAAAATTCTCTCTTCCTATTTCTGGAATTGGATCACGAGCAAACTTTAAGGTGCTGGAATGTTTGGCTCCATTTGTTTTCCCATGCCTTTACATTTCTGGGTACCTGATTGGATAAGAGGGGCTGAAATACCCTGAGAAAGTCTATTCTTGTGCTATTTCTGGCAGGTACTGGAACTGAAAATGATGGAAATCTCACAAGAGTGTCAATTCCTGAGTGACCTGTTATTAAGTAGTAGCACAAAGAGACTGTCGTAAAAACGTAACACATGCCATGTTAATTATTATTTATTACTTCTTCTGTGGTGGTGTCTGGGAGCCCGTTGTGGACGGGGACACCATAAGTAAATCTACCGTTATATAGTAGTGCCAGCTACTGCGTTTTGGACAATTACTGCAGAATCTCTTTGTAAGGGATGCTAACATTTGGATGCTTAAAGTGAAGCTTTCAACATTTCCCCTATCACTATTAGCACCTCTATCATGACAGACAGCACCTACATAGCTCAGTGGTACCTTAGAGAGATTAGATGAAACAGACTATTTTTGGGTTCCCTTCAATACTCAGTAGTTGGAAGAGAAGATGGGAGGGAAGCTAGTGGGCAGAGTTTGGCTCAGTAACTTCCTAAATAAAAGCACTTTATCTAGCAATGTAGGGATTGTGCAGGGCTCATTTTCCAATAAGACTCAGGCAGGTTAGATTACCCTAGAACAAGATAATCTCTCAGTAGATCTCCTTACAAAGTTCCCCGTCTCTGCCCTTCACTGGGAGCAGAGCATAAAACGTGGGAATGAATCACTGCTGATCTTGGCAAAGCACCAGCACTCCCTCCCTTTTCTCCACTTTGGAATAATCCCAATTTTCCAAAAGGTTTCAATGAATCCAGGATTTAAATTTGGCTATAAAAAAATAAAGCAAACCCATAAATCACAGGATTTAGAGCAGCAGGCACTTTGATGCATTTAAAACAATTACAGGGAGTGTATGATCTTTCTAAAAATAACTTTTTTTTAATTTAAGTGATTACCACGGGT
Organism: Caretta caretta; assembly: GCF_965140235.1. NCBI lineage: Eukaryota > Metazoa > Chordata > Testudines > Cheloniidae > Caretta > Caretta caretta. The sequence continues at coordinate 76,670,798 of NC_134215.1, read as the reverse complement.
GAAGCTACCATCAGAATGTAGGATGTGTGCCCTCCAGCATACCATCCATATCCCCACCTCTCAAGACAGACGTGTGGGACGAAATTCAGTTCTCAGTTACATTAGTCCTAGCTCCATTAGAATCAACAGATTTACTCCAGGTTCACACCAGCAAAGCAGAGAAAGGACAATCTGACTCTGCCATTTGTATGATCATTAATATACTAGCTGCAGGGAGGCAGAGCTAATCTAGAAGAAACAAAGAACGAGGATAAAATATCTGTTTGCCCCAGGACACTTACATTTGTATGATGTAGCTTATACACCCTTACACCCAGGAGTCCCTAACAATCATTTGATCGAAAGTAGGACCAAGAACAAAAGACCGGGAAAGACTAGAAAACATATGTTTGCTTAAGCCAATCAGAAAGCACCAGGTCACAGCAAACAGCTGATGCTTCATGGCACAAAGTGCCCATTGGATACAATTTATAGAATGACCTGAGAGTAAGGGAAGCATTATTTCTCTCTGATGCAAACAGTGTTTTTTGTGATGAAGAAGAATCAGTACATAACATACATCAGAGGGGTTTTCTTTTGTGCACTAGGGACAAATCCTGCAGCCCAGGTAACAGTGCCCTGAAGGCAGCTACGCTGGTGCAGTAGCATTGCATGCAAGGAACGCAGAGGTGCACGAGAACATCTGAAAAAAGTTGGGTGGCGGTGGGTATGTCTACACTGCACACCGCTGGCAGCGGCCTATCGGGTATGTGTAGCTACACACCACAGTGCAAAGCAGGCTGTTGTCCACACCGCAGTGTGAAGCTACATGTGGCAGTGAAAGGCTCCAGCACTGAGGAGCTGCCAGAGCCTCTCTCTGCTGCCTCCCCCAGCCAGGGCTCTTCTTCACCCCAGGACCCTTTCCCCACACTGCCTCTCCCCTGCCAGAGTCTTTCCCGACTGGCAGAGTCTTTCCCTGTGGTGAAGAAAGGCTTCAGCAACGGGCACTGCATTGCTAACAGCAGCAGTGTGGATGGGGGAGGCATTGCTTGGGCATGGAGAGAGCCATGTAGATTTCAGGCATAGCTGTACTCACCTAAGCATCACCTCACCATCTACCCCGCTACTTATCGCCATGCTAGGGAGGCGTGCAGCCATAAACAGCACCAGCATGCTCTGTTTGGTGGGGCAGGTTTTGGGAAGCCCGCTTCGTGGCTCCATGCCAGCTGTATGCTGCAGAGGGCAGGTCAACAGGGACTCTCAGTGCAGAGAGCTGCTTTGAGGGGAGGAGGGAGAGGGTCTGTGGATCCTCATACACATAGATCCACCAGGATCTTGGTGTAAAACCTAGCACCTCTCTGATGCTGCAACAGGGGCCAGAGAGCCACTCCACAGCCTTGGAGGAAGACTCTGTCCACACCAACCCCCAGTAGATTGAAATAGGAAGGGGAGCTCGCCCTATGCTCACAGCACCAAGGCAGGGAGAGGGGAGGGGGCTGTTCTGGTTTAAGCAAAGAAAAGTTAGTTGCACTCTTCTCCTAGTCCCCGTACTCTGCCAGCACCGCCAGAGACCTGCTACAACTCATCAGCGCCAAGTGCATTTCTTATTTATTAAAAATCCCAACTGTCTTAATTTTCAAGTCAATATCATGATTTTGGGGTCCCAAGCTGTGAATTTTGTATGCTGGGGGTCAGCAATACCACATCACGTTCACTGGAATCACATCCCAGATGCTCCAGGACACACACACTGTGGTCATTTCAGTGAAAAGCCACCAAGGATAAGCACGCAGTTGGGTTATAGGATGTACTGTGTGGAAATCATGAAAATTAGATGCTTAGTTCAGTTTGGACTTTGAACTATCTATTCCAGACAACCAGGATGATTGTTATTGGTGCAATTGTTCAAGACAAAGCCAGAGAATGACTCAGTCACAGCAACATTATGAGGGAAGATGTCTTGATTTAAGAGCATAGACCTCATTAGATAGTGGGGGGAAAATAGAAGTCTCTTACTGTTCTGGTGTATCAAAAGGACACTAATGAACCGTCAGTTCATAGAATGACCCTGTTCTTCATTTCAGAGCCAGCCTGGCCTTTTGTGTTCAGGACACAGAATAACAAGAGAAAGAACAAACAGAAAGAACCCCTTCCTCCTGTGCAAAGTAAATTGTAAAATGAAATCATTTAAAAACTACAATATTCTGCCCTACTTTAAGCTACACATATGAACAGATAAAAAGTTTTTTTTTCCCCATTGGAAAAACTGAAACAAGGCTTTGATCCTCAAAGATCTCTTAATAATCGCTTTTCACTTCAGTTCTTTTCATTATTTCAGACATTCTTGGAGAAGGCTAAAGTTGTTTTTTTTTTTAAACCTTTTTAACTTTTCCATGTTTAGGCCATTTCTTTGCCTACTGTAGCAATATTATGGACAAGCCATCAATCCTTCACTCATATATATACATAAAATCTGCATTAGCAAAGTCTGGGAAAGTAATTGTCATTTGACACCCTACATCGAAGGTAGCAAGCTCACAATATCAACCTTTCCTATCCTTTCCAATACATTACAGTTTCACAGCTGATTACATATTTTTTATTTAAAACAAAAATACTTTGCCAAGAAACTGCCCTGCATCAAAATTCTCAATCTGAACCACCTCAACATTTGCAAAAAATTGGATCTGAATCCAAATTTCAAGTCTGGCCCATCTCTAAATGGCCTTGGATCAGAACTTTTGAAACAAAGCTGTCACAGAAAAAAGTGATCTTGCAATATTCCCAGCCCTGCTAAAGTTACTAATATACTTCTACCTGACTGACTCAAGATAGTTGATATAGGTTAGATCAGCATCTGAACTGTTGGATGCTTAAATGAACCCAGACATAGAACCTCTTGAGATTTGTCCAGCAATAGAAATACATCCTCACTATATTTCATTTTCCATTAAGTGCCTATTCCTGGCTTGAGGCACTTGAATTCTGAGGCAGGGACTATTTTTCTCTTCTGGGTTTATACAGCACCTAGCACAGTGGGGTTCTGGTCCAGAACTGGGGTTCCCAGGTGCTACGGTAATACAAATAAATAATATTTTTAAAAGGCGCAATATAACAACACATGCGATGAACTGCACACACACACAGTATTGAAATAACACTCCTCCATCAATGGCCCCGCATCTAACCCCCTCACTTCTCTCCGATCATCTCCACCTCCACTGCCCAAGGAGAAGGGAAGAGCTTCGCAACATGTTCAGTAGGTGAACGAGTCTGAGGCTTCCTAGACCAAGGCAAAGGGAGTTGAGGAGCCTTCACAGAAAATGACACTGATAACAATTCTTTCCAGTTTGAGCACCTCTGCAGATCACCAGCGTGGTAAGATTACAGGGGATGAGAGACAGACTCTGAGGTTGTCAGCTCACAAACCTATTTAGGGTTTGATAGGTTAAAACCTACACCCTAACATTCCACCTGGGAAGATACACGTAGTCAATGCAGATTCATGCATTCCATGCCTGAGGCACCACTTAGCGAGCTCCATTCCGCACTAGCTCCATAGGCCCCATGAAGAGTTCCTTAAAGCATTCTTGGTCACGGTGGTAACTGAGCATCCAAAGATTTTACAAGGTTCTTAAGGCAGATGCACTTTCCCAATCAGGCATGCTCGTATAATTCTCACTAGTTCTTCTAGCTGCTTCTTCATACCACCAACGTTGTCTCTGTCTTGGCTGAGCTAAACTTCAGCCAGTCTCATCCAAGTCTCATTTTCATCTAAGAGAGGATGGCCTTGCAGGTAAGACACTGGACTGGGAGTCAGAAGATCTGGATTCAGTGCCAGACGCCACCACAGATTCCCTGTGAGACCTTGGTCAAGTCACTTAGTCTCTCTGTGCCTCAGTTCCCCATCTTTAAAAATGAGAACAACATTTTCTGTCTCCCGCTCTCAGCTTGTCTATTTAGAATGTAAACTCTTCATGGCAAGGACTGTTGGTTACAATGTGTACAGGCAATGCCTAGCACATTGGGGCCCAGATCAATGTCTATGCTACCATAGTACAAATACCAGCATTTAGACACTGCGTCATCTTCACTGTATTAGACAGAGAAAAACACAGAGCTGAATGTCACCAGCATACTGAGAACACAACACCCACTGATGCCTTACAAACCTTCACCTCAGACATTGAACAGTGTAACAAAATAAAACCCTCCTCAGCAATTGCCCCAAACTACTGTGACCTCTGGATCTCACTCAAAAAAAGCAGAGCCACTCAATAGCGATGCCCATCCAACCCTGCTAGAAACCACAGCTGTGTCTGCAATGCCCGCAAGGTCAGCAATCCCAAAGGGATGATAGCTGCAGAAGGATCGGCTGGATCCTTTCCCCTTGTTCATTGCTAGAAGTTCATTGACCAATGCCACCAGTGCCGTGTCTGTCCCCCACCAATGCCTGGAACTTGATTGACAGGAGTGAAGGGAAACTGAGGACTCCAGATTGCAGCAAGGCAGCTCTGGTGCTATCTTCTCAACCAGCTTTCTCAGAGGGAAGGCTGGAAGTGGGTCGTGATATTTAGCTAGTGTGTCCGTGATGGTTCTTTGCTAGATCTTCCTCAAAGGCAGCCCCTTTACTTCTCCCCACATTCACATGAATTATTCGTTACAGATACGCTTTAAAAGGGCAGCTAACACCCCCTTGCACTTAGTCCTGTACCTGACACAGCCTGCAGTTAGGTTCCTACCCTTTAACTGGGTTTCTATTGTACTGGTGTCTTTACTTCTTGCAAGCTAATTACCAGTTTTGCCCTTCACGGTGCATGTTGTAATATTAAACCTTGTTTTGCTTGGCTGGCAGAGCTGGCTTTTCAAGCAGCTGTGAGAAAAGGACCCCTCAGCCGATGCAAACAAACATGGCTTTATTTTTAATTTGTGAACTGAAACAAACACGTTATGTTCCCGGCTGCAGAGTGCATGTCAATCCCAATAAAACCTGGCACTGAGAAAGGAGACTTTGTGGCCCCTCTCTGGTTCAATTGAGAGAGGACGCTTGGTTTTACTTCTAATACCACACATTGATTAGGACAGGAGAACCTTTAAACTGCCTGCATTTGAAGCAGCCAGAAGTCTCTCTGACTCCTCTTGATTGAGCCCTGGGAAATCTGAGGCCAGCTCTGGCGACTGCTGTATCCATTCAAATAAAACAAATAGCCTAACAGGATACAAAAACTCTATTTAGATCCAATGGTGGCAGGCAGTGTATATATCTAGTGTTGATTAGACAGCTAGAACTGACAGACTGGATCAGACCAAAGGTCTGTCTTGACCAGTATCCCATCTCTGATGAGGAGTTGTATCAGATGCTTCAGAGGAAGGTTTAAGCCCCTTCTAATGGGCAGCTGTACAAAGGACAGCCTTGAGAGAAGTTTCTTCCTAACCCTAAGCAGTTAACGGCCAGTGCCCTGCTCGATTTTTGTCCTAGCTAATGTAACGGTGGATAACATCCATCGTAGTCATATAAATCGAACTGATAAACCTACAGCCATGGAATTAAAATACAAATGCATTACCTCATCCCCGCGTGGATTACTGGCATTACGCCAGCACCGATAGATGGGCTGATGACTTGCCAACTCTACTGGTGTCACAGAGGCCTCACTTCAGACGTAGCCACAACAACAGGAGAAGCCGCAGCGGACTGAGCGCGTTGTGTGACAGCCAAAACCGTCAGCCCTTGCTCAGGAGATGTATGGGATGGATGTCAGCAATGGGGGGCGGGGGGTGTTCTTGGGACAGCAGTTCTGGGAACCACGGAAAACAGATGAGAAGCAAAGGCTGGTGTGAACTGCAGCTCCAGCTCTCATGTTGCTCCTGGCTTGGCAGTACGTTTCAAAGATTTGTTGTTTTACAGTGTAACCAGGTTTAAATCAAATATTTGACTGGTGAGCACTTCAAACTGCATCAGCAATCTGGGACCATTGTTCCAGAAGGGGGGGCCAGGAGCTTGTATCCTATAGTGCTTAGCTAGCTACAGGTCTCTACTATGGGGTAAATCTCAACAGGTAAATATATTAGCATTTGCCAGGCTAAAGCACCAGATACATGGGGACGGACGGACGGATACACGCGTGTGCGCACACACACAGAGAGGAATGGGCCAGATGCCAGGAGCAAGAAGTCAGGCAGGCGAGGAAGACACCTGAAAGTAGAAGTTCAAATGAAGAAATGGTCCTGTTGTGAAAGCACTGGGCTGGGACTCAGGAGGCATGGGTTGAGTTCAAGGCTCTGACACAGATTTCCTGTGTCACTTTGGGGAAATCATTTACATCTCTCTGTGTCTCAGTCCTCTCATATGTAAAATAGGGATAATACTTCCTTGGTCTACCTTGGTTCTTTGGAACAGGGTCTGTTTCTGACTATGTGTAATGTGCATATACAGTATCTAGCACCATGTGGCCCTAATCTCATCTCAGGCCTCTACACACAACTGCAATACAAATAATAATGGGCCTTGGTAAGAGTGAAGTGGACGTGGACCACGACTGCTTAGAAGAATTGCAGTGAACCAATGATTTTTGGTTCTATTGTAGTGGTAAATCAATACCACTACAATATACAATTTACTGCAGACCAGGTTGCATCCCAGCTACTAGGCCACGGCAAGGCAATGAACAAGACAACCCAAGATAGGGCTGAAATGGCAAGACCAGGAGATTTATAATTTTGAGACACAGTATACAACGACTAATTCCGGAGGTTAATTCAATGCCCTCAAGAATTGCAAAGCCAGTCTAGACAACCCGTGTACTGAACAAATCACTTCGGGCCAGAAATAAAGAACCTGCTACCCAAGTTTTTTTAACACCTGCTCAGCCACATACATAGTGCCCAAGATCTGGCAATGAGCATGTGTTGTGGCACTCCTGAAGCCAGAGAAGGATGCAACGGAGCCAAAGAACTTCAGGCCTGTGTCACCCGCTCCACACAGTACGAGTGTCTCATCCTAAATCACCTACCACGACGGGTTGAAAAGCATCTAATCCCAGAGCAAGCTGGATTCTGCCCAGGCAAGTCGTGCCCCCGTCAAGTGCTGAACATCACTCAGTACATCGAAGATAGCTTTGAAAAGGGGATAGTAACAAGCGCTGCGTTTGTCAACCTATCAGCAACATGCAACCCAGTAAATCACTGAAAGCTCTTCACTAAAATACACAGCATGATGGAAGATCACCACTTCATAAAAGCTGATACGTCTACTTGAGAACCAACGTTTTTATGTCGAACTATGTGGGAAGCAGAGCCGATGGCGGCAACAGAAATGTCCTGTCACAAGGCAGCATACTCTCATCAGTATTCAACATCTACAAGGATGATCAATGGCTCCATCTTGACACAAGAAGTATTATCTATGCCAACGACCTACACGTCTCTGCCCAAGTCAAGGATTCACTGAGACTGAAGCTACATTAAAATCGGCACTGGCTGGGCTCTCCGTCTATTACAATAAAACAACGGTGCACCAACCCATCCAAAACGCAAGTGAGTCTCTTCCATCTTTGCCATTGCAAGGCCAATAGACAACTTAACATGGTCTGGAATAGGGTATCACTTGCTCACTTCAGGACACCTATCTTGGAGTGATGCTAGACCGCACTCTCTCCTTCAAGGTACATGTGGAGAAAATGAAAGGCAAAGTTAGTGCCCAGAACAACATACTCAGGAAGCTGGCAAATTCAAAACGGGGAACGAACCCAGCAGCACCGAGAGCCACCGCACTTGCACTTTGATGGCCAAATACACATGTCCGGCGTGGGGAAGATTGGTCCATGCAAAGTAGCCGGCCCCTGCACTGAAGGATAGTTGCTGCTGCATCACAAGATGTCTCAAACCAACAAATGTGAACAGCCTTTATGTGCTCCACTCAATGTTAGGAGAGCAGTCACCAGCAAAATGGAATGATGATGACAGCTTGAAGATACCGGACACCGGCTACGTGGCCACACTGCAGCAGTTTGCCACTTGAAATCATGGGAAAGCTTCCAAGCCACAACAAAACTGCTTTTTTTTTTGGCTTTTTTTTAAATGAGACTACTGCACACCTGCAAATGTGGCACGGGTGGCTCCAAACACTCCATCAGAACATTGACATTGTTGCACGCTTTGCTGAAGGTGCAGAGAAGGTTTGGTCGACCTGGAGATGTTTAATATCGCCTCCAAACTAGAGTTGCTGGTCAAAAGTCAATGTGTGGACGTGGGGATATTCCAGCTACCCAGAGACATGCGACTGTGGTGAAACACAAACCATGCAACATCTCCTAGTCTGCTGGCTCCAGGGGGAACCATGCACCATGAAAGACCTTGCCAAGACTACAGACATAGCACATGTCTAACACTGGAAAAACCTATGATTGTGGTGGAAGGACACATGAAGACTATTTTAGAAAAATGACCAGTGATCATGTCAGGCTTGGAAAATGACCTTTGCAACAGAAAAGGGCTAGAAAGTTTACTTGTGAAGGGGAGGAGGGACACTGAGCCTGGATTATTCACCAGTCCCTTCTGTGGAAGTTTCACCATATCTGGAGATCATCTCTAACAGGTCCTGCCCTTCAGCTTGCCTACAACAGCTCGTGTGCCTCTCCACATGGAAATTCACACATGAAGCCAAGCCAAGATTCTTACATTGAGTCAGCTTTGAGTTACTTGTACGCTAAACAAAGTCAAGAACAGTTTTCAAAAACTGCTTTTCGAAAGTCCCTTTCCTCGCTCTCAAAAAAGGCAGCTTTTCTAATGGAACTCAGGTTTAAAAAAAAAAATCCCACATAACTTGCTCGATGAAATAATCCTCCAGCACTGTTCAAAACTATTCAACAAACCAAAGTTATCCAAACTCCAGGTTTTGGGGGCAGGTGTAGGGAAAAAAATTGCTGCCATCAGGTTGAAGTAAAGAGAAAATTAAAAGCACAGAAAAGGCTTGTTTGTATTAACAGAGAGTAAGAGAGAAGGAAAGATACAGCATAGTTACTATATAAAGCATTTGTTTCCTCCTTCCTCTTCTGCAGCACTAAGTGCCACTAGAAGATGATTAACATACTCAGAGGAGGAATAAAACAGGATTCCCCCCAGGTCTGTACATGGTTTGGGGCAAGGAGGCACCTGTTCATCTGGGTTTGTACTGCACTTCACACAGTGAGTCCCTGTGTATTCCAAGCAATATAAATAATGAGCAGTAATCCTTTGAGCCCCCTGGTTTATTTGTGCTGTGGGATAAAAGGCCCTGCAGAAATAAAAATGATCGTAACTGCCGTTCTTCTAGCTAAGGTGGTGGATGTATCACTGAGTCCCGGCTAGCTATTATTTATGTTGTGCAGCTTGTGATGTGTAACAGCTGAACGAGCTTTACAATAGCAATGGGCCGTGGGGAGCGTGATCTTGTGCACAGTGGGGCTGGAACAATTTTTAGAGTGGGGGCGTGGAAGGCAGAAACCATGTTTTTGGGTTATTACTACTTCAAGCAGCAGCACCCATGCTTGTGCATGGCCTTTACAGTGAGTAACTCCACCCCAAAGGGCAGCAGTGACTTGAGGAAGAAGACTGTCTGCCTGCTAAAGAAATGATCCCTTTCACAAGCCCCTAAGAAGTTAATCTGCCATCAGCTCTGTCTGTGTAGACTGTCCCCACTGCTGCACCACAACCTTGGGCTGGAAAGCTGGCAAGGACATGTTAGTACTGCACTAGGAGGTTCTGTGAATTTCATTAAGTTTTCCATCTGCCCAACATGTCTCCAGAAAGCCATCTACGCAAGAGAACAGAGCTAGCTTGTTGCTGTGCAACCTATTGGAGTCTCTCCTTTCACACTGGCTGCCAAAGCACAACTCCCAGATTGCTGATTCTGATCTCACTTTACACCCGCGAACTGGTGAGTCAGAAAAAAGTAAGTCAGGCTAAATCCAGCCCTTCGACTCTTGGAGCCGCTCCTGGAAACCAGCGGCTAGTAGGGCCAAGGCCCCTGCCCAGCAGCAGTGAGCCTGCTTTCTCCCTTGTCTCAAACTAAAGTCAAGAATAGATATTCCCACTGCCTTCCTATAAAGCAGAGTAGCTCGTTTTCTCCCTCTGAGGCTGGGCAGTGTCTCTCTTGCATGACTAGGTTTGCTGGCTGCATCCTGGAGAAGCTATTCCTGGACTGGCTCTCCGAGCTGGTGCTGCGGCATGGCATTAGTGTATGTGTCACAGATTCTTGGTCTGAGCTTTGAGAGAAGCTGCAGAACAGATGTGACAGCACGCCAGGGACATAATCAGCAGCACTGGAGTTAGTTTGGAACAGGGCATAAAAATATGACGATACTGAGCTCACTCATCTTGCTGTTAATCAGACTTTGTAAGGCTATTTTGATTCCCGACTGAAAGCAAACTCACACAAATATTCAGAGGTTTATACCAACACTTCGGAACAGCAGTTTTCATTCAGAGAGAGTTTGAAAAGTTCTCTTAGCAAAGCACATTCATTAAATCTTACAACTTCCCGGGGGCGAGGGGGGGAATTGTCATGCCCATTTTTAGAGGACTAAGCTGAGGTCTGGAGGAGTTCTGACGTGCCCACGGTGACAGAGACGGAAACAGAACCCCGGAGTCCTGACTCCAACGTCTGGCGTGTGCTCTAACCACTGGCAGTCGTCCCCTCTCACTGTATAGAACTCATTGCTGAATGGCAGGATGTCTGTCACCTTATTAACTTTGAGGGGTGCGGGGAAGGAAAGTCAAAATGTTGAAACAGCTCTCCCTGAAGCTCCCTTTGAACATACAAACATACATCCAGATAGGATACAATCCTGCCCACTTTCCTTATTTGTCCTCTGGACCCACAATGGCACTATACAGATGAATAAAGCAATCAGAATTTGGTGCAAAAAACGTGGTCTTAGAGAGATTCAATGTTTAGAAGAGGCGGATATAATGAACTTTAATACAGATGGCAAGCAGAGCACTGTTGCTGTATCCAGGGACAGTTGCTGCGTTAGCAGAGGTGTCACTGTATGACTATCTGCTCCAACTTAAAATTGCGCATTGGTTGAAAGTCATATTTTCCTTTGATGTTTTTCTCACCCTGCCCAGGGACAAAAATAGCCAAAGTGAGAAAACAGCCCTCTGTTGCCAACTGTAATCCACACGACCCAGCAGCAGTCTCTGCTCTACAGTATTCTAGCACTGGGCTTTGAGAACTTTTTATGCTGCATAAAAAACACAGGATAGAATAGCCTATTAAAGCCTTTAGCCAGCTCAGGCTGAAATCACCACGTCTGTGTGCTCCTTTGGCTGCAGACAATTCATATCTCTATCACTGCTCATTAGGGGCGGAAAGTTCTGTAGTGATGGTACATGCGGCAAGGCAATGTGAGATGCAAATTAGACTGCAGCATGGCTAGTCAGGGAAATAAGAGTGGCAGGACCAGTCCCTTTTTCATGTTATTGAATGGGGCAAACTCTTTTCAGGACTCATGTGTTCTCACGTCTTTAGATGCTGAACCAACTTTGCAAACGACTCTTTGCTTCTGCTAAAATAACCAAGCTTTTAAATTGAGGCTATTGCATTTACTTCACAATGAAACATCCAGTCCAAGCACTTCAAAGTGGGCCCCGCTGGCAAAGTTCCAGTGGGAACCAGATCAGGCCAAGAGCACACGCATGAATGTGAAACATCAAGTGCAGTTTGGACAAGCCAAGGTAAATGGATGATGTGAACAGCATGAAATGCAAAGTCTCTGTTTCTAACCCAAGATATGCGGAGCCCTCTTATCAGGCTGAGGCACATCTGTAGCTCTTTAAGCACCTACATTGGATAGATGTCTAAGGATAAAGTCCTTGGTGTTAAAGGACCTGGCCTCTGAGAGTTTTACCAATGATTTCTCAATCTGCATTAGACCTCCTTGCCAAACATATCAAGCCCCAGAATGATCCCAGCCTCAATGGCCCATGAGCTCTCCAAGTTTGCCAACTCCAGTATCTACACTGGACTCCTGCTGCATGACAAAACTTAAAGCCAGGCTCCGGGATGCTGAGAGGAAGTTGACCCCTCACCCCATGGAGAAAAATGCCTTCCTAACCCCCAAAAGTGATTAGCCCAAGCCCTCGGCATTCCAGGGAGTCCAGCCAACACACCAGATGTGGGAAAGGGTAGGAAGGGGAGGGGCAGCAACAAGCGTCTAGTAGCTGCTGGCCTGGGAGAAGCATCTTGACCCCAGCAGCAGGGGGAAGGGCCAGTCAGGATCCTCTCACCTAGCTATAAAGGCCTTTGGGGGAAGAGGTGACTAGGGAGCCATCTGAACCCAAGGCCTCACAGCTCCATGAGGAACCTGAAGGAAAGGGAAGGAGCTTCCCTTGCCATCCCCATCACACTGAGGAGGAGGAGGAGAAGAAGCAGAAGCTGTCTCCATCTTACCCTGCATGGCCAGGTGAAACCCTACCCAATGGCCTGATTGCTTCCCCAAAGGTTTGAGTACGTAGTGAGCCGGCACTGAATCGTCCAACAAGTTAGGGTGTTAGTGACATGCCAAACTCTAGTAGATCTTTTGGTGTCATTCCAATGGTGTTAGGTATTCACACATGGTGATGGCTCTGGTTATAACCCCAATCATTAAACTCGGTCATTGTTTGACAAGCAGGTGGTCAAACTTCTGAACAATCGCTCCACACACAACACTGGCCTAGGGACTCTGCGAAGAGAAAAATGGGGAGAGAGTAGGAGTGGGGTGGCAGAATACAAATCAGGTGGCCTATTTGGGTCTTTACTGTGGCCTTAAACTGTCTGAAGGACACAGTCCTGGATCATTTTAACTCATTAAGCTGCTTATGCCTTTCCTTACATTTCAAGATGGCATTAAGCTATAAAGAGCTTAGTAATACATCTCCAGGAAGCTCTCCTATGTGCTTACACCATACATGGCACATATGCTGTGCTGGTTGAGTGCATTTCCTTCCTCCATCAACAAGCAGACCTGAATGTGAAATCCCACAGGCAGCGGAAGCTAGCCTTCCTGCAGGAGACTACAGCGCTTCACCTGATACTGTCACACGGGGGCAGGCCAGCAGAGAAGGAGACTGGTGTGAAGGAAGCCCAATGCCTCTATGGACTGCAGCAGGCTGCTCCATGACAGACAGCTCAAAATGAAACCGCTCAGTTTGAAGTGACATTTCAATTAGAAATGACGGGGGGGTTTCACTGCCACGTTCCCATGTCGACGTTTTCCAGAACTTTTCGCTCTGTGAAAAAGTTCAGCATTTCAACTGTTTGACTAGATACAAACATCCAAATACTGGAATTTCCCTGAATGAAGGTTCCATTTTCATGGAAGCTCTAGGCAGGATGCTTGGATTGAGACACTTACTTTAAATAATCAAGATGAAAGGTAAAAGTAGCCCAAAGCTACAGTGTCCCAGTGCTGCTGTCTGAATTAACATTGCCTGTGACAGTGTTTCATTTGCATTCTCCCTGCTGTTGCTTCTCTCAGTACAAGGAGATATAGATTCTGTAGCACAGTAAGATGTGCATAGGTTAATAAGTGGTAAATGACACCCACTGCTTGTTCAAATAGCATCTCATGGTAATAGCTAGAAAGAATTAGAGAACCAATACTTCTGATCTGATCTTTGCACCTTGGACCCATCTCTGCCAAGAAAAGCAGCAACCTGGAGCACAGCAGCTGTTTAAGAGCCACCAACATTGCAGTAGAGGAAGGGCCGTTGGTTCATCATGGACTTGGAAGACGACTGCCAGCTCATGCAGGAGCAACCTCATTTCCTAAAGTATCTGCACTGTCTTTGGGGAGGTGGGGTTTCTGATTCCTGGCACTTATGTGACTGGCACCAGTACATACCTGTCCCCTACTGTGAATAAGTTTGGAGGGAAGTTTGATTGTGCCTCTAGCCAGATTTCTCACAAGTCCTATAATGTAACACAGTGCTCAGAGTCACTGCAATATATTGCACTGAATCTACTCCCGAGCAGTTGCCTCTCTAATGCAGGAGTGCCTCTTAGCAACTATTTAAGTGGTGCACTGCTGTTTATCTTAAAAACAGGTTTCAGAGTAGCAGCCATGTTAGTCTGTATCTGCAAAAAGAAAAGGAGGACTGGTGGCACCTTAGAGACTAACAAATGTATTATTTATTATTAAATGTGTTAGTCTCTAAGGTGCCACAAGTCCTCCTTTTCTTTTATCTTAAAAACAGCTGCTCAGATACAAAGGCCTGTTAAAGTCAGAAAGTCAGGATCTGGGGCCAAACTTCTCCAAACTTTGAGATTTGTTTGAACCTGGCCCCTACTTCAAATGACTGAACACACAGAAGTTCTCATAACTAGAGAGAGCACGTGCAAAGTGAATAGCATGAACAAGTCCCTTGCATTTTGTGTTCTGATACTTCCTGGGTGTTATGGAAAGGGCAGTTTGCTGGGATTCTTAATGCCAAACAGCTAACAGATAGCATGAGGATGGCTCATATAGAGCAATGAAAAAAAAAGCTCCTTCTTGGACAGCTCATAGAGGTACCTGAGAATGAAAGTGTTGAGTTTGACAAGATGCATCTTTTATCACCGTCAGGCTAACCTAAAAACAGGAAATACTGTGCCCATCTTATTGGGAAGGGAGTTTACCCTACACTAACCAAGAGATATTGGGCATGTATGCAAAAAAAAACCTGCGTGGGTGTGATGGGGTATATACCTCCTCAGAGAGGACAAATGCCTTAAAGTGACCTGAAGCCACTGCACCTTCTGGGCTGCACCTGGAGGGGTGTCAGTCATAAATGGTGGTCAGCCCAGCTAGGAAAGGGCTGGGTCCTTCATGAAGGAAGAAGCAAAGAGCTGCCGGAGGAAGGGCCATAGAGCAGAGGCAGGTGAGAGACAAATGGGAGTTTTCTTTTTTGGACTGAGGAAAGCCTGTGAGATAGAATGCAGAGCTGGAAACATGACTGGAGACAAGGGGCGACCAGTGTCTGCAGCCCATTTGAAATCCTGGTATATGGAGAGTGTGACAGCCCCTCGGAAGTGGGAAGTGGAACTTGGATTGGTGTTTGGATGGTTTGAAGCTGGGGTGAACTGCCTGCAAAGAAGGCAGTGACCAGCTGAGCCCAGCTGGGCTGAAGATTCAGTTGTTTTGCTGTGTCCGGTTGGACTTGAAAGGACTTGGAGGCCCTGTGAAGAGTTAGATTCGCACCTGGCTTGGCCACAGGGCCAGATCACATCAACAGTGGAAACAGGCCAAAGATGGTACAGGGAAAACTGAAGCACAGTTGTTGCAATTCCATATCTAGTCACCAGGGGGCAAGTTATGGGATTTGCCACAGTGGGATTTAATTATGCACATTTGTTTTTAGATGATGAACTTCAATCTGGTTCCATTTACAGATTCTGTAAGGAAATAGGTGAACTTACAGTACTTCCATAAATCTAGCCAGATAAAGTTAGCAAAATATTGGATTTTGCATTGCAAGAAAGTGGTCTATATTTTTTCAAGAGAGCAGTCATATAACTTGAAAAAATATTGATGTATGTAACCTGACAAAGTCCACTGAAATGGCAGTGAAACATTTTCAATACTCTGCCCATAATCCAGTGTATGGTGTTTGTGGCTTTGTTTTCTTTTTTTAAGCTAAAAGGAAATAGTACTTCTCTGTAAACAGAGCCAGAATATTGAGGTGAATGGAAATGAGGGACAAAACATGACATTGAAGGGATCTCCACAGAACCAGGCACTACAAAAGCAGTACTGCAACACGTGACTATATCTGTGTGGCGATGAAGAGGAACACTATAAAAGAATGACATGAAATTGTCAAGTATGCAGCAGGCAGACCAGTTTATCTGAAATAAGAACCAGCTCAAACACTCACTCAAACTGAACCTTCAAAGGCAAAAAAGACTGTTTCTTAAAAGATCATGGGACCAGCCGGATTTTATTCCCAGATCTGCCATTGACCTGCTGAGTAACCTTGACCCAGGCACTTAGGACTGGCTTTTAAAAGGTCTTTAGGCACCTATCTCTGCATATAGGTGCCTAGTAGGATTTTCAAATCACCCCGGTGCCTAACTTCCACTTCATCCCACCTGTAAAATGGATACTATCAATGGGTTATGAGGCTTAATTGTGAACAGCTGGGCCTGGCCTTTGGGCTCACAAGACAATCACGTGGCAGGGTTCAGCTATGGAATTCATGTCCCTACTTGGTCCAACAAGGCCCTAATTGGCTGACATTACTTGCACTTTGCACAATCTATCTGTGACAGCATCCAGGTTATTTGCACCTCTGCCCCCTCTGTGGTTTGTCCAAGAGCATCCTTTTAGGACTCTGGCCTCCCATCATTACCTCTCTACATCCCTCTCCTTCCAGATTGGGGATTTAGACCTGCAATCTCCCTGCAATTCACTGTAACTGTCCCACCAGGTCTGACCATAGTCCAGCACCAGCCGTTCGGCTCTCTCCCAGGGGCTGCACCAGCATTTACCAGCAACAAACCATCTTTCACAAAGCACAGTACATTTATTTTAGAACAAAAGCATTACACAGGAAATATAGCATAAAACAGCCTTCACGTTTGCCATGCTTACCAAGTGTCTTCCATCTTCCAGGTGGAGACCCTGACAGAACCAGTCCTTCACACCCTTCCAGCAGGGTTTTGCCCTCCTGGTTAATCTCATCAGTTTTCAGATCAAAATGAAGGATGCTAAGTCAGTTCAGGCTGACCCTTTATACCAAACCCCCATCCTTCATCTTCTGCGCCACTTCAACCTTGTGTGACCCAGTCTACCCTGCTTCTCCCCCACGGGTGGTACTTCTCTCTATTTATCTATCCCAGGATTTGCAGTAATTATGCCCCTATTGATTTTAGTGGCTGGAGAAGATAACACTCCTCCCCTCCCCCAAATACCATCCCTACCTCACAAAGATACACATAACACTGATAGATAGAAATTTATGAATAATCTCTGTGCCTGTAGCATCCAGCACATCTCAGTAGAATAGCCTTTTGACATTTCCACGCTTCTGGTCTCACATCTGTCACATTATCTATTCAGCCATTCCTTGATTTTTCAAAAGGTGCTGATCACCTGTAACTTCCATTGACTTCTACAGATTTTTGTGAATGCTCCGTGCATCTGAAAATCAAGGGTGGCTTGAGTTTCTGTTGTGGTTTGAGGAAGCTATTTTTAGACAATGTACTTTTTAAAAAATGACACTTTCTTAGATAGCTGCATCTTACAAATATGGAGTGTGTGTGTGTCCCTGTTAACCATATAGTACTGCATTTAAGATATGCACTTAAAGATGTCTGTAAGTCAAGCTCCCCCTTCATTACTTCAAGCATCACTCTTACGGAACGTTCTGCCTTTTGCTCAAACTGACATATTAAATCACATTGGGGGAATGCATCAAAAGGGTCATTTTGCTGAAAGTTCGAATATGACATTTGCTAGAATATTTTTTCTATCTCCTGTCCAAGATGTTTCACCTTTTGATCTGCCCACAACCCCCTCCGCATGCTCTGTATGGGAGGCCCTTAGCAGCAGCCATTCACAAGTCAGATGGATAGGCAGCCAGCCATGATTGCAGCAAGAGTCTGTCAATATTGACATTCCTCATTACCATGCAAAATAGCGTCAGAGTGCTTGAGATGGTGCCAGTCCCCTACAGCTACCTAGGAGGCACCCCTGGGAAGTCAATCACTTTGCTGGTGTACGGAGACCACGGAATTCCTTTTAGTTGGTGACTCACGCAATGTCTTCCAAAAGCTCAGGTCTGTGGCTAGGTGGGAGATGTCTGCACCAAGCAGCAGCTGCCCGATGAGCCTGTTTCAAGGCTTCACTTTTAGATATTCAATGCTTTAAGTAACAGCACCTGTCCGACTCGGTGGGTGGCAGTTGAGAGTGACAGAACTGACACAGTTGACCATTCCCAGGAAGCATCATGAGAAGATGAACAGGTCTCATGCAGAGGGAAGAGACAGGACTCCATACAATACAAAAGGGATTCACTGAGGCTGGGGGATAGACACTGTGGTTGTCCATGACACTCTCACTCCCAGAATCACTACACAGGGTCCCCCTAACTACTGACAAACACAACAGTCATTCTATAGCCAGTGCCTCTCCAGGTGAGGGCCTGAGACTCTCCCCACAGCACAGGCTAGCTCATTCAGCCACAATATACATGTTGTTTCAACTTAAAATTTCTATTTATGCCAAGTGTTTTTCATGGCAAGGGTCAGGGATATTTGGTTCTTTCATTTTGTTCCGTTCCAATTTATCTGGGACACATCCCTTGGCAAATTATGGTTTTAAGGGTTTTTGTTGATTTGTTAAGGGACTCAGAGACCATCAGGCTTTGGGCACACTACTCCATAAATGTACCTACATTGCAGGGCTGCAGTGAGAAACAGATAGTTATCCTTCTAAATCTCTAAATCAAACTTATTACCCAGTAAACATTAATATAATTTGAGTGGATCACACCGTAGTCCCTCTAAGACATTGGTTAAAAATAATTTAAGAGTAAGTAGTCACCTCCACTATGTATGTTTCATTTTCACAACAAATGTGCTACTATTGACATGATACATAGTGCAATAACTCAGTCAATATTCAACTTTAATAACTTCATGAAAGATTTGGAGGCAGCTTCACATATAGAAACAAAACTCTGGACAGCAAAGAGTCAAGTAACTGGAATTATAGATGCCTAACATCCGCTTGTTCTTCAGCACCCTCATTCTTATTCAGTGGCAAGGAAAGCTGCTGCACGTTGTTTGGAAAGCAATATGATCCAGAAGAAATATATCCATGGCCAGGCTGTGATGACCCATAATGAAGACCTATGAAAAGTTACTTTTCTTCAGCTAACTTGTAAAACATTTCAAATTAGCATCTTATTGCATGGGCTTAATTTTGGCACTGGAACTGAAGATGTGATTATATGACAGAAACCATGTTATCTGCTGAGTCAACAGATTAACTGAAAAGGTGTTTCTGACTTATTAAAAATATTTTTCAAGTTTTTTTCCCCCATAAGCCTGGGGGGTTGGAAACTTTTTAGCTGATCACTATGCAAATGAACTAGAGTATAATTATTTTCACACTCCGTTCTAATACAACAGTTACAGCAACAGCAGTTTAGTCAGTTTTAGTAAACTGTAATACTATCAAAAATATAATTTATTGACCAACATGTACAATAAATTGCACCACTGACTTTAAACATCTAGCAAAACTCATTTTCCCACAAGTTGACATTTGGTTAAGACAGTGCAGAAGCTATACATTATACTTTAAAAACGTACATGGAACAAGCTCAGCTGTTGTCCAAACTTGAGTAGTAGTTTGAGACTCAACAGAAGATGAGTACAAGTGCAGCGGAAAAAAATGGAAGCTTCACAGGAACCTTGCCATTTCCTTCCAAAAAACCTTTGAACTCACGGGTTTGTAATACAAAGTAGTAAACGTCCTGGGTTCAAGTTACTCAGCAGTTTCAAACAAATCAATTATAACCTTATATTTTGCAATGCCTTGAGTAGGGATATCCTTTATCAGTATTAAGATGAGGAAAGAGGAAGATATAAGCCCTAACTCTCAAAAGCAATATAATGATGAGTAAAACAGTCTTCTCTCTCTAGTCAATTAAGCTTGATATAGCTCCCACTGACATCAGGGGAAAGGTTCCTATTCACTTCAACGGGATCTAGATCAAGTCTTTTGCTGCAATTATTTATCGTGTCATTTTGTTTCCTATACAACTACTTACAACTATCAAACCAACCAACTGATACTGAAGTGCCAGTAAAATCTGAACATACTGCTACTACAGTGGGGAAAAAAAATCACAAGTTTTCCTCTACCCCTCTGTAATACTAGACAACGAGATTCAGCAGCGTTAGATATGCAAGATCTGAAGCCAGCTTGGTACAAAAGAACAGGTCTTCTCTGTTAAGGCCTGATATTCCTCACACTGAAGTTAGTGGAAATTTTGCCATTAAATTCAATGAGATCAGTATCAGACTCATAGTAAGTCGTATTCAATACTTGCTTGATATTCGTATTTATTCCTTTTTCCTCCATAAAGGATTTATTTACATTCTGATCATCTATGGCAGAGATGATCAGGAATGCAGGGCCCAGCGTAAAGGGTTGCAAGCACACACATCATCCAGTACAAAACTGCCCAAATGGTGAAGGCATACTGTACTGCAAAGAAGTAACTGGAATGCTTTATTAAAAGCAATGGATCCCCCACTAGCTCAGTGATTGGACAAAGAACTGGCTTTACTAAAAGACCAGTAGCCAGCATCTGCAGGCTTGCAAGATTAACCGTGGCACTTCATGTGAGCTAAGCTAGATGTGATCTTTGTTTATATTCTGATACTCCCCATGTTAACTTCATGTATTCTACATTTCACATCAGAAATGACCACTTTTAAAGTAGTATTAGCTGAACAAATATTCTTCCACGCTTTTTTGAATGTATTCACATATTTGACTAGTCATCCTGACAGACAAAAAACCCACAGAAAAGGGAAAATACTACAAAATACAACGAAGCAAAAATGATTTTGTTCCTTGAATGAGATGAGGTCTTATTTTTATTTTAAGACACCATTCACATATCCTTAGAAACAATAATAAAGGAATTATATTGGGGACAACTACTGATAGAACCAGGTTGTGTAAAGATCAAGGGGTGGGTAACCTCCGCACAACCCAATCTAGACTGGGAACACCATGCAATTGAAGCTGAGCTAGAAAACCCATGGCATTTGAGAGAGATCCCACAGAAGTGGGAATTTCTATTGTAAAATTGGTGGCCCATTATCCAACCAGCAATATAACTGTGCCCTCTGAGTTTGCATCGTTTCTTCTTCACATTGGCCAGTTTGAAACAACACTGAAGACAGACACCAAACTCAGAAAAAAATTGGACAAAGCACAGATGTTAAATTATTTTAAACTATGGACTCACTACCCAAATGTAGCTAAATGTAAAAAGAGGCTATATCAGTAGTGATCAGATAAACATGAATGTAAGCTATTTTTCCAGTCCATAATTGTGACTTTCTTCCAGTATTACTAATAAAAGGAAAAAAACTTATACTGTCACATTTTGGCTACACAAAATAAATACATTTTATTCACTGAAGACTGGAATCCTTGTAGTATCACTTTATAAAATGTTAGGTGAAGCTTCAGCTTCTTATGGAGTATGCTTGTATTATGCTGGACTGCACTTGCTAACAATAAAGAGACTGATGAACTGAATAAAACACTTTGTAATTCACACCTTTCAGTAAGTTATGGAAACAATAATAAGCTCTATCATGTGATCCACACTAAACCAGAACAATGCTATCTTTTAGCTAAACTTTTCTATAGTTGATTTTTGCTTAAAATAAAAAAGTACTTCCAAGTCTACGTGCTTTTAACATTGAGAAAACAAAAACCAACCAGTCAACTCAATATAAAATCTGCAGTATAAATGAAAATGTAAGAAATGAAAATCAATCATTTCTTTTCCTGATCTATTAAAGCATGGAACCAGTAATAATAATTTCCAATTCCACAGTGGTTGTATCGTCAAAACATTTGTCAGTGTTGTCTTTCAGTCCACTAGTACTTTAGGGAAAGCAAGTGCCTGGGAATCAGTTGTTCTGAATTTCGAATGAGCATGTCGCATGCATTCCCTTACACAAAGGAATTTTTTTTATGCCTGTGTTGATACATTTTAGATCTATTTTAAAGCTATATAATACCTGACACACCATTGTGTGGCAAATTAAATAGTGCAATATGTCAACATATATACAGTGCCAGCCATTAAACACAGAAATCTGTGCTACTCTTCTGAATTTTCACACTATGATTTTCTGACTTAAGGATACTCTGAACTTGGCAACTTACAACTCAAACTTGTATTGTCCTACAGAATGGAAAACAAGCTCAACACCCACTTGGCTGTCTTTGTACTGATCCCCAATGACTGAGACAATATGTTTGAAATCCTAGAATTGGGATTTACAAGACAAACTAATGAAAGGACAGAGGAGAAGAAATCCAACAGCATAGAGGATGTTTGGACATGGGCTCATTTCCCACTGGAACATAGATCTGTCAAAAGGGCTTTATTATAGAAAGTTCCATTTATCAGGGACTGCGGGTGATATTTGCATTCCTTAAAGCATAAATCTTCCAATTTGTGGCAGCTACTTCAACTCCATAAAACCAGCCCAAGAGAACCCGTGCACCTTGTTATAAGTAATGGGTACAACCTACCTACAAATCCTGCCCTCAAAAATTGCCCTTCTAGTGATGTTTGAAATACTTAGGACGCTCCATTCATTTGAACAGTACACAGTAAACCCACAGCAGAAACAGATGCTTGTTTTGGCAACAGTGCAGCATTTTAAAACGCCACTCTTTCCAGGTATACATTTTCCTCACCACTGCGTATATTAATACGTTACCAAGTAAGTCAGTCTCTTTATCTTGCCATTTTTATATCATCAAATTGTTCCATTCAGATCTATTTCAGCATGTAACTACTTATAACGAAGAACATTGTGTTAAGTCCCCAAGTAAGTTATAGTTAAAAACTAAACTAATCATGAACAGAATGTATTAATAAAAATATATTGCAGAACAGACCCAAATGACCACCTTTTGTACTGTTTTAGTTTAAAATTAAAAATATAAATCACAGACATTTTGGGCCTACTTCTGCCCTTTGTACTGTAGTTGTAAAGAAAATATTCCAACAACAAATGACCCCCCACCAAGATAGTAATAATTAGGGTTTTGAGTTACACTTGCCACAAACATGCTAAAAAGCATGTTACAGACCTTTTGTAAATATATTTGCGTATGCGTGTATGTTTTTCTAATACTCCTCTGATGTTAAGATGCTTGACAAGCTGGTTTGGAAATCAGTCAAACCTTGAACTCAGAGATACAGGGGCCAGCTCTCAGCAAGATTACAGGACTCATTGTTCACCTCTCAGACTACTCCAGGATTTTTGTCAGCAGACAGAAAATAAATATAGATAAATATGTATGTATCCCGCAGATTTTTTCATGCAAGATGAGAGCTATTTCAAAAATAAATCAGTGTTACAAACAAAGATACTGATCTCCTAGGACCTGAGGGAGCAGCTCCATGCAGGCCTTCACGTCAAAAGCAGGCCGAGTTCTCCCTATTAACCCCCAATCCTCCAGCAGAGGCTGTGTCCTGCAGTGATGTCTGGAAGGAAGGTACTGCTTCTAGTAGGTGGATTTGAACACCTCAGTCAGATGCAAAGGCTCAATCTACTGCCATAAGAGCTCTTTGATGGGGAAACTATTGAGGGGAGTGGGGGCAGGGAAGAGAAAATGGCACACAAATGTAACTGGGATCCTTAAATGGCTGCCATCCTTGCGTGCCTGTATACCCCGAATCCTGCTGGTAGTGGGAGAAAATTACAAGTAACAAGAGAAAACTGGGCTGCCATACTGGAGATAGATGGACACATAATTTAAAAAACCTAACACTGGTCAAGAACTAAAACACCTTTAAATGACACAAAGTATCAACCTAAGTAGCTCCACATGTGAAAAACATGAACAAAAAATACTTGAGACTAAGCCCCTTGAATTAGTTTGATTTATATGTTGTCTTAGAAGAGAGCAAAAGTGTTAATACTTGTAAAAGCTTGATCATTACATTTCCAAAAAGTTTTCGCAGCTCACTCAAAATGACAGGGCAGGATTTACGTGCCCCTTAGCGTTTCTGGCTGAGCATTTCTGCTATTTTGGAGTATGCACACATGTACACAAACATACAGTATTCCAGTACCAACGAGATACTCAGTCTAATGCAGCTTTAAGCTGGCAACACTCCTGAGTAGCTTTAAGTGTTTATCAACTCAGTAGGTCAAAAGTCTGCAGACACTGGGTGGAGCAGCAGTATGCCACAAAACTAACAGATCTCCGCCTGGAAAAAAAAGAGAGGAAAGAAAAAACAGTTGTCAGTTCAGGATTAAAGTAACTGGCCGCCTTTCACAACAGACAATTTTGTGGACTGTAAAAATAAAGGATAAGCCCTGGTCAATTTTCTAAACAGAAGATTTTTAATTTTGGTTTGTGAAAACAGCAAGAGGTTTTTCTTTCTGCATAGTGTTTTGCTGAGTGTTACTGCCAGTAGGTTTAATGGCTAAGGGGGAAATATCTGGAGAACCCTTTGATTCAGTTTCTCTCATATGTTTAAATTACTGCTTGGAAGCATGAAATAACTGAATTCTGACAGCTAACAGTCGGTTTGAGTGAGTCAACAAGAAACCAAAAAGAAAAAAGTGGAGATCAGAACTCCAAAGGGGATGATCAATGGGCTTTGCTGTTGTATTGGGCTAAGTGCCATACACTTTAAAAATCCACATAAAGGGGCAATTTCACTTCCTTCAACTGAAACTCTCCCCCCCCCCCCCCCCATAACTTCACTAATGACCTGGCCTCTTGCTTAGGTAACAGTGAAGTCTGATTTTTAATCCACAAAACCAAGACTCACATTTTGCCCATAAAGAAAAGGAGTACTTGTGGCACCTTAGAGACTAACCAATTTATTTGAGCATAAGCTTTCGTGAGCTCCAGCTCACTTCATCAGATGCAACATGTTATTTGCCCATGTTATTGTAGGGAAACAGAATTACACAGCCCCTTACACTTGGAAAGCCCAGTCCACGTTTTCTCAGCAGTCTCTTCCCCAACCCCCCAATACATTTTATGGTAGAGGCAAATAAACGTTAGTCTTCCCAACAGAGGAAAATGATATAGACAATCCAAACAAAAATTGTGGAACTAAGGTGATATGCTAAACTGTTCAAACACCCAGCTTCTCCACCCTATGGTTCTATTTGTACATGGACATGGTAAGCTCTTTAGGATAAGGATCCTGTCTTCCTATCTCTCTCTAAAGTACCTAACCACAGTATTGGCATTACATAAATAATAGTATTACCATGCCAAGCATGTGTACTGCAAAGATAAGAATACCAGACCATCCTTAAGTCTCAATGTCTGTGGATTTGCATCACAATTCTACAGCAGCTGAAAGTTATGCGATTGGATATTCTATGACAATCCATTCTGGACCCAGGAAGGTGATGGGTGTTCATGGTAAGTGCATATGCTAAAATACTTGGAGATTTTAGCTAAAAAGTGAAAAATGGGCAGTAATGTATATTTTAAATGAAACAGGTATTTTAGAGTCTCAGCATGGCAACATAAGGGATTAGTACACTGAATCATAGCAAAACTTAATTTGGTGGAAAAATATGGTATTGTTTTTAACATTTGCAACAATAATTTCTTCCTGGAATAGAGTCTGCCTGGCAAGTTTCAGCACAGTAAGAATTTTAATAATCCCTGGAAAATAAGGGTTTGTGTTGGAGGTGTTCATTGACTCTTAACCATAGTTTTGTGGCAACTATAAAAAGTAGGTCTCTTCCATCTCTTTAGGAATCTAGCCATCTGCTGCCGCTGTAGGATCATTACATACAATATAAAGCTCAGTGGTTTGTCCACTCTAGTTTGGATGTCCCAAAAAAGAAATGTCCATCATTTGCTTAGGAAACTACACAACACACACTAATCCATTTTGCTTCCTGGAAAAATTTCCTGACAGCTTGAATATTTTTTTCTTAATTTCATCCCATTATGTCTTGTTATAACCTCTTGTGCTGGTGGAGTTTAATCATCTGACAGTCAAAATTTCAACAGAACAGCAAGTTGAAGATAACTGTCTTTACAATCAGAAGAGCTTTCTAAGAAAGGAGATGGATTTTCTAAAATAGCAGTTATGGTGCTTCCTGGCTGCTGTCCAAATTTAAGATGCACAAGTTGTTTTCACTTCATAAAGCTGTATTGCTCATAAATCAGAGCAGCATTATGCTACAAACTCTCAGCACAAGAGGCTGCCATATAACTTGAGAAAAATTATACCATCTGCTTGAATCAGCAATCAGATTTTTTTATTTTCTTTTTTAAAGTTTTCTTACTGATATAACTTTTTTTTTCTTTTGCTGCTACAGAAGAATTACTGGCAAATTAAAAGATTTTCAACAGTGCAAGAACTGAGTTTAGTATTACTGGTATGTATGGGGCTTAAATATCATTCTCAGTAAAGACATCTATAAATGCTTAACTTTTCTTTTCCATGTTTAAGAAGAGGCTGTCTAAGGAATTGTTTAACAACTTTTCTCAGGAGAACCTAGCTGTCGGGTTTGTTTGTCCAACAAAATATGACTTTATTTGTTGATAGCAAACTAGATTTCTGAAAATACTGAACTACATTGTGAGTAGTTCTCATGTTCCTGTTATGTATGTGTCTATGTCCTCATGGTTCAGCTATTAGCTCTGGTTTATGGAGAAAAATTCCTACACATTTCTCCCCACTGCCCCTATAAACATGGCACTGTCACCTGGGCAAGAGACATTCCCACCTGAGATGGGAAGGACGGAGCACCACCTGTTTATTCTGTGCTTTAACACTAACCAGGTGCACAGCCACAGGGTCTTTTCTATGGTGGAACCTCCTCTCAGACACAAAGAAGGGAAGAAACTCAAGTCAAAACAAACCATGGAGCAGGCTCAAGAGAGGTTCAAGCTAGGATGTTGCTGCTGATTCTCCTCACTGACTGAAAACACCCCTTGACACCAGGCAGAAGGCAGGCTTCCAGGTATGATATTGCTACACCTCCCTTCTTGGCAAGATACTAAACTTTTCTCTGGTTGATAATTATGGGTCCATTAATTGACCAGCATGACTAACTGGAGGCTGAAAATGAACACACTCCCCACCTGCCTCAGTTTCCTCATAAAGCCTCAGTGAAACAGAATTACCTTTCTCCGTACAACTAAAATTTTAAACAAAGTTAGGTCTGTGAGGATAGACTGTTTCACTCACCTCTCACTAAAACCTGTATCCCACCTGCCCATGTATTCGGCACCAACCCCAGCTCAGGCTAATAGGTGGTACTGGAAAAGCACTACAAAATGACCAGTGTTCAGCATTAAGTTATGCCAACTTTCTACGGGCCTGAGGAACAATACTCCCTAGTTTTAAACTCTTGTTTGATTATGCTACCAGGCAAGCGAACACAACTGTGTAGGTTTGGCTGCTTCACTAGACAGCCTTGCAGGCATGTTCACATTTTCTGTGACCATAGAAACTGAACTGTTTGTAATTGCATTTCACTAGCAACCATCTTCTTCAGCACAGCACCCTTCCACTGCACACCCCTGATTTGCTCATATTGAAGAAGAGCATTTTAGTTGCAGATTATTTAAAATATACTCTGATAATGGCTGCAATGCCCCCACCACTGGCTTTCATTTTTGCCTTTAGCAAAAGAAACCAATATGCCTTGTGGCATTTTATTTGGTGCTTGCATTTGCCTCAGATACAGGGGTGAAGTCACCAGGTGAAGGATTGCTGTTTGGTAATAGTTCTTCCCTGACTCAGAAAACCCTCCCAATGGATTTCCTGATCACCCACGTGCTGTTCTGTTAGGAATAGTTGAGTCCCACAACATCAGAGCCATTAGCTGTTCAATAGTCATTGCCACCTCGAGGCTGTTCCAGGTTTATGGAAATTAATCTATTGTAAATAAATGCATAAATAAGATAAGTTTAGATTAAGAACAATCTATACTGGGTGACTCTGATGCTTGCCGGGAGGGTTGTGAGGCACCTCAAACTACCTGGCCTCTGCATGAGAAAGCCTTGTCTGTGCCTCCTGGGGATCAGCTCCCCAACTCCACTGGCCATAGGCTACACAAGCACTGCTCTCTAGGACTTGCAGGCCCTGCTGTCAATCTACAGGTTAGCAACTGGCACACCCCAGCCCACAAGCCTTCTGCGCATTCCCTTGGAGTATCCAACTGCTGGTCCACTGGACACTCACAGCATTCACAGATTCACTGCTTCCAAAAAACCAATAAACCACAGCTTAACAGTTTCACCTCAGATCACGGCTCCACGTAACATACAGCACTTAGATAAGTTTACAGTGAAATCAAGTATAACTGTATTTAACACAAAAATTCAAGTAGTACAAGCAGAAGTACTGGAAACAAATGGTTTGTTTAAAGATTCAATGGGGCCCTAAAAATCTATGCTGAGAATGTATGAAACAAGGGGACAAGTTACTGGGATGTAAGGTTAGTCTGCTATTTGCTTAGCAGGAGGTGCCCCAAGAGTCCACAGGGTTTGCCCCATTTGACCTTCTGTATGACAGACAGATCAGAGGTCCCCTGGATCTTCTTAGAGATTCCTGGGGGGGTGGCACTGAGGCAGTGGCAGGGACTAGTGAACACGTGCAGAGGTTCAGGAAGGATTTAAAATCCCTGATGGGGATTAGTGAGGTTTTACTGCTCAAAGGCCAGGCAGCTCACAAAGAATGGTATGATCTCAATACCTGTGATTGATCATTTGATGTGGGTGATTGGTTCTGGTGTTACTTCCTATAAATAAGCACAAAATGCACAATTCATGGGAAGAGGCTTATGAGGTGGCAGAAAGAGTTAATGTTACCTGCAATATACCAAGGCCCCACAGCAGGGTTACACCTCCAACTGTGCAAATCAACAGGTTAAAAGTATACTACAATCGTGAAGCCATTGTAAACAAGATTTGCTGTGCAGTTTAGGACTGCGAGACAGCCCCTCTTATTGATTTGGTGATTGAATGCCACAGCGATACCCAACTAGAGGGCACTGATTTATATGAAGGGTTAAACTTAACTGAAAAGGCAAATGTGGCCATGCTGCAAAGTCACTGACAGGTATTTTCCAGCAGGCCAGGCCTGACTCACAAAATGGTCCATAAGATTAACACTGTCGGACCAAAGCCAGTGTCCAGCAGAGCATACAAGACAACTGGCAAAATGCAGGAGCAAATTTGCAAGGAGGAAGCAAGCATGCTAGACATGGGAATAGTTACAGAGTCAAATAATAGTCCCTAGGCTTCTCCAGTTGTTACGGTCCCCAAAAAAGCTTTATGCTGTCACAAGTTCCTGGTGCCTACCCTATGCCCAGAATCAATGATATGCTAGACATTTTAGGCAGGACAAAATTACCAAGCACCCTGGATTTAACAAAAGGCAAATCCCCTTAGACATTGAAGTACAGGGAAAAAAAAATTCACCTTCATAACCAATTCAGAACTTTTTCAGTTTAAAGTGTTACCTTTTAAGTTAATTAATGCAGAAGTCACATTTCAGAGGCTCGTTAATCAAGTGTTGGCCAGGTTATAGGGCTTTGCTCATGCCTCCATAAATGATATTGTAATATTCAGCCATTCCTGGCAAGATTATAAGGATGATGTGGGAATTGTGCTGAAGAGACGCAAAGATGCTGGTCTTACAGTAAAAATGACAAAACGTAAGATGGGGAGGCCAAAAGTCCTTTACTTAGGCTATTGGACAGAAGAGGGACAGATTTGTCTGGATCCTTTAAAAGTGGAGTCCATTGTTAACTGGCCTGTACCTTGAACCAAAAAGCAAGTTCAGTCTTTTAGAGGTTTGGCAAATTATTAATGCTGGCTTGTGGAAGGTTTCAGTAACATTCTGTCTGCAATTACAGACCTCTGCAAAAAGAGACTGCAGCCTGTCAAGAAGGCTTTGATAAAGTGAAAAGAATTCCATTAGAGAAACTGGTTCAAGCCAGTACTAGCTTTGATAAGATGGCTGAACTCTGCACAGATGCATCCAATACAGGCCTGGGAGCGGTGTTAATGCAAGCGGGCCAAGGCAATAAAAAGCATCCTATAACTCAAGTAAAAAAAAGTGATCCCCTTCCCCACACTGAAGAAAATTTTCTGTCACAGAAAGAGAATGTTATGCAATTGTGTGGGCGGTCAGGCAGCTAAGGCCTTACCTATTCCACAGGAAGTCCAGAGTCCTAACAGACCACAGTCCATTGGCATGGTTTCACAGAACAAAAGGTACCAACTCCAGACTCTGCATTCGAGAACGCTCCAAGCATATGACATGGAAATGGTACATATGAAGGGAAAGGAAAATGTGGTGGCACATACACTGCCCAGGCAACTAGGCAGGAGCTAACTCTACGGCATCAATGTAAGGGAGAAGGTATGAACCAGGGACGCCTTGGTGCTAACTGGCAGACGGCACAGGATTTCAGATGGATCCCCAGGTCAGATATTTGCATAATAGTTCACCAGAGATGACATACCTCAGAAGTGGTCCTTTCAGGCAGAAGGTAACAGACACCTATCTCCATATCTGGCCATTTGTGTATTGGGATGCCTCATAATGGAGGCCTGTTTGCATACTGAGCCACAGACAAAAGAAGAGATTTCAAAATCTACAGCAGAGGAATCTACAGGATTAAGAAAACAAGTGTGTGTGTGTGTGAGGGGGGGGGTGTCCTGTGTATGGATAAACAAAAAATTGCTCTGGTATATCTTGGAGTACAAAGTGACACTCTGGGTCCTTCACCAAAAAGGCCAGCTGACAGCATTCTTGTCTCATGAAAAAAGGGTCAAGCCAGCTGGCTGAAAAGTGATGCAAGGATTCGGGGAGAGCAATATTGGTTAGACATGAGAGTATCTTGTTAATGAAGTCTAGGCTCTAGAATGTATGTTATGATATTATTTTATACGTAATCATTTTTTCCCAATACTTCTACCTGCTACTACTTGGATATTATGTTTTGTTAAATAAACTTATACTTGACTTTACTATAAACATATCTAAGTGCTGTACGTTAAGCGGACAAGTGATTGGAGGTGGAACTGTTAAGCTGGGGTGTACTGTTTCTTCTGAAGCAACAAATCTGAGAATATCATGAGTGTCCACTGGAACAGACTGGACACTCCAGGGAGGTGCTTGGAGGGCTTATGGGCTGGGGTGTGCCAACTGCTAACATAAGGTGACAGCAGGGCCTGTGAAGCCTAGAGGGAAGTGCTTGTGTTGCCCATGGAGCTGATACATAGCAGGCACAGACAAGGCTTCATCACGCTAAGGGCACATAATAGGAAGGTGCCTCACAACCCTGAGTACCATCAGCAAGTATCATGGTGACTACTGTTGCCCTTGTTAGTACATGCACAATAAAATGCTGGTGGGAAATGACAGAAATAAATATGACGGTCCCCTTTGATAAGAGATCTCAGAAAAAAAGACTTTACCCCATTAAGGCTGCCAAGCTAAAAAAAATTCCTCAAGTTCCATAAAGATGTTTTTCTTCCCAACAGGAGCCCCTGTGGAAGGTCTGAAACCCCAGTCTAATTTTCTGTAATTACCCCTGGTGCAGGCCCGCCATTGGAGTCTCCCTCAAGGGAAAGAGCTTTGGGTAGACAATGGTAAACATGGGCTGGCTGCAACGGTGACAGTGTCCCAGAGGGCAGTGCAGTAATTCCAAGAGACTTTTGGGTAATGAGATTGGAGTTAGGAAGCTGAAATCTAGAGAAGAAAAGAAACATAAGTTAAGAACCAGGATTGTAACAAAACAAATTCATGATAAGGTTCAACATAGTAAACCTGTTCCATGACCCCTTAGTGTACAAAATATCTCACTAATCCTCTCAGTAACATCTGGCCATGTCAAAGGAATAGTAAACTTAAGCAAATTATTTGCAAATAAGATGAAGCCCATAATGGCACTTGCAATGTAAATAAGTAAGGGAAGTTAACAAAAAAATGCAGGCATAGGATTAATCAGACCCAAACAGCTAGGTGAAGGTGCTGTTGCTCAAGCAAATACAAAAAAACAGCAAATGCTACAAGCAGTAAAACATTTCTAAACAGAGGCATTGGCTGACTCAAGCAAAACTTAGAATTAAAATTTGGAGGATTTAGATAAGTGTGCGTCATTAAATTAGATCTATTAACCGAAGTGAGGTTCTCTGTCCTAATCAGTGGCTATTCAATAGTCAACAATACAAGATTCTAGGAAGGAAGTTGGTATCATTTTATTTATATAATTCAATAAATAACCATCCCACAGCACAGCACAGTTTATACAAACCCCAAACAATTAATCATCCAGCAATTCAAAATTGCCAACAATAACCAAAGCCATAACCACAGCCACCTCCAAAAGGCCCAGCAAATACATGGCCTTATTAGTATGCCCCACAGATCAACAGATCTCGCTCTTCTATACCCAAGAGGCCTCGGCTCCAGCTCCAGTGCCCCCATTTGCCACAGCTGTGGGAAATGTGATTTCTCAGTTGGGCAGGCCCCAGGCCACTTAGGACTTTCACAAGTCAAAGCCAACATCCGAAACTCCAACAGAAAACAAAGAGGCAGCCAGTGCTGCACACTAGTAGAGGGTGTTAACTGAGCAAGATGAGGGGCAGAATTTAATAAACAGACTTCTAGAATTTGCACCGGACTCAGTTTCTAAATAAATGTAAAGTGTAGCCCCACATACAGTGCAATCCAGTAGTCTAATTTTGAGGTGACAAAGGCATGGATAACAGAAGAATGGTCTGCATCTAACAGAAGAGGTCACAACTTGCTGACCAGGCAAAGATCGAGGAAAGCCAGCCTGGTCACTGCTGTAATACGATTTTGTAACACTAGCTGAGGTTCTAACACCACCCTTGAAATTGCAAACACAAGCAACCAATAGTGGACCAAAGAGGGTGATATTACCTCTGCTGCATCCTCCATCTCCTTCCCACAACCCATCTAATCCCTGTCTGGATTGACCTTTAATAGTTCGCCCATGACCATGCCCCAGTCTCAACCAGATTTTGACTGTCACCCAAGGTGTTGCTCATTGCCTTTAATGATGGTTATTATGACCAGACTAGAAAGATACAAAATAAACTGTAGTGCAGAAATTTGAGGATAGGGAAGATACTTAAAATAGGTGACTCCTCATCTCTCAAGCACTGGCCAAAGACATAATGCCTGCAGCCTTGCACAAGTTTTCCTGCACCCTGCCAACTACACTTCACATTGATTGTGCAACACTACCCTGGCCTTTCTAAACTTAAACCTTGCTTGTGACAATCTTGCCACACTGTATGGTGGTTGTTACATAGATAAAATTACAGTCATCTGTAATTTAAAGATCTGAATTCTGCTTTCCAGAGGAGAGAAGTGAATAATCCTTTTTGTCCCAAATCCCCAGCCTGTCTTCCAAAAAAGATTAGAAATTCATGCATGCACACAGAAAATTGCACCTTGTGCTCTATGAGCATTGTACCGTTATAATCTTGGTATTTGAACTCCTCCCTGTTTTTCCCCTAAGTAACAGAAATCAGAAACACACAACCTCTAACAGGTCATTAATTCATTCCCCCAGCAGTGCAGAATTGTTTCCTCTAATATAGTTTCCTGTGTTTGGCCCACTCTTAACATGTGACATCCATCATTGGCCTAAATAAATAAATAATGTTTGGGGCAGAGAGAAGTCCAAGCAGCAGAATGTCAGCTCTTCACTGTACACTTTTTCTTGGCAAAAGGAACTACTTTAGTGGTTATGATTCACAACAATAATTCCAGTCCAAGCTTTCCCTGATTAGCCTTTTTACATACATCTCCTTCCATGGTTCACAAATTCTCAAAGCATGGAATATGACAGATCCACAACATTCCAAAATCTAACAAAGCCTGAACCCCCAAATTACTCTCAAATATTGGTATCTCATGTGGTAGTATGATACATAACCAGAGGAGCCATGGGCCATCTTTCAACAAAGAGCGTGAACTGGAGCAGAACTAAAGCAGCTCAGCTGTCATGCTGTACTGAAATGGCCAACGGCTGCTAACATTTCTTCTGCCTTATGTATAACAAGTCTGCCAGTTTAGGAGCGTGCTGCCTGGCAAGGAGTTGCATTGTTGGACAATGCATCTAATCTTGCCTCGGGAATAATAATTTCTTCCTCTCCTGTCCCATTAAAGTCAGTTTCTTCTCCACTGCAGACTGTGAAAAGCCTGCATCCTTTTACATTGTTCTCTTCCCCCCCCCCCCCCCCAAAATTCTAACCACCACTTTACCTTTGGAGCCCAATGTTTAGCAATGTCTTTTGGGCCAAAGAATTTTTGTTGGTCACTTAAATGTAATTTGCTGGAATAGACATTTTAAAACATTGATGTTTGCAAAGCACTTTGAAGAGCTCTATAAATGCTACTGTCACCTCTGAAAAGACCATTCATTTGCTGGGTCTTGTCAAGCTCTGAAGGATATGAATAGACAATTAAATTACCTTTTAAAAACCTGTAGTAGGTGTTATAGAGTGTCCTCATGGCTAGCTCTTGCAAAGGCAGCACATGATCAGTCTCTGTCCCTATAGACTTCACCTCTGCTGGGAGGAACACAGTTAACTGTCCCGATGAAAAGGAGAGCAGCTTCACCTCTGAAACCTGAATAGGGGAGCCACAGCTGGAGGAATACAAACCATTCAGAAAGCAGTTAGCCAGAATAAAAGTAACCATTGGGGAAACAATATGCAATCACCTCAAAGTGCACTTTACACTGTTCTACAGAACACTGCCTTCCTAGAATAAGAGCTCACTCTTATACACAGTGTGAGTTTCAGACTGAAATGAATTTAGTACACATTCTAACTGCCTGTAACCGGCTAGATGTGGCCCATTTGAAGGTCTTTACTGATTAAGTAATACCCAATACCTAGAAAAAATGAGAACAGAGCCACAAGGTGAACCAAGGACATTGAC
This sequence comes from Caretta caretta, assembly GCF_965140235.1. Lineage (NCBI taxonomy): Eukaryota > Metazoa > Chordata > Testudines > Cheloniidae > Caretta > Caretta caretta. The sequence goes on along the minus strand of NC_134215.1, from coordinate 76,636,106 downwards.
TAACAAAGTCTAGTGTTGCTAGCTTTGCCTCCGAGTCACTCTCATTTAGCCAGACCTAACTGAACAGTACAAACTGGTTGTTACTATTACAAAATATTTTACTAATGGGTCAATGTCTTACCTGACAATAGGGTTTCTGTGCCTTGAACCAACCAGCTTGGAATGATAATGGATTTCCCACCCACAACACATCAGGCAAAATATAGCCATAAGGCAATTAGTGCTTTAAGTGCCACTGAACGCTGCTTTCCCCCTCCCAGAGCTCCTCTGAAAAGACTGCCCTGGTGAAAATGAGAAGATAACCCAGAAAAATCAGCCAACTCTGCCCTTTCCAACCCAACCCAAGTTCAGAAGAAGGGGGATTCTCAGGAACAGTGGATCCAAACAGAGCAGTTTAGTTTGTTAGTAAAAAAAATAAATTCCCTACTTGATTTCTGCTGCAGTCTATCCAGACTATTAAGAAGCCAGGAATGACATGAACTATTTGGTATTGTTTATAACAACTTAAAAATTGGACGCAAAAGTGCAGCCTTTGTTAAGTTCAGATCTAACAAATGGAATAAGAAAAGGGGCAAAGTAACTGAATTGTCAACTTTTCCAGGTATTGGGCCCAGGAAAAGAAACCGGATCCTAACAGACCTGAAAAAGGGGGAAAAAAACCTTCATGTCCCAGATAAGAAGGAACTTCAACTGCACAGGACAGTGGATGAAAACCTCAGAAGAACTGAGGTATGGAACACAGCATCAAGCAGCAGACTGACAAACCTCTCCACTGACTTCAATCAATATTGAATCTTCCTTACAAAGTATTGAGGGGGCGGAGGAAAGTCAGGAACTAAGAAATCAAATGTATCATGTCAGGCCCCAAAAACCTGTGCCTACAATACAGCATCTTTCAGTAAATACAAAGGAAGGGAAATGTTCTGGTGTGAGGAACTGAATTTAGCTGATCTACCCCCTATTAACCTCAATAGATAACACAGGTAAAATGCATTGAATACTTACTTCAGTATCAACTGGGCCTCACATCTATCTTGTGGCCTAGGTTATTAATATCCACCTCTCCATCCCCAAAAGTTGCAAAATAGGATGGTAGCATGTTTAAGGGGATAACTGTATACATTTCTGCCAAGACGTGTCAGGAGAAAGAATACTGCCCTAAGAATAACAACTGGTTATTAATAGGCATGAAGGATGCACAAACAAGAATGCCATGAGGTAAGAAAGAGAAACACCATCCCCTTTCTTGCTTATAGTGATCCTCTATGTGGCTAGGAAAAACTAAAACTCCATGTTAAAAGTGGAGTTACCGAACAGCTTTAGTAAATAAACCACAGGAGTAAAACTATGATCGTATACATTCAGAAGGAATGACAGGCTCAAAACAGTAAATCGATCAGTCCAAGTGGAAGAACAGCAAATCCAATCCAGAAAAAGTGAAAACAAAAATTTTAAGTGCTGAGATAATCACATATATAAAGATGATATTTCAGCCAGCCTGACAGCAGAATTAACAGATTCATTACTTGAGCAATGTAATTTATATTTTATTTTCAGAGTCTTAGCTTGAAATTAGCAACAAGTCGTCAGTTTTCCTGTCCAGACAGTGACCATATAAAGCATTAAACAACCATATCTTCATTCCAGGTCTCTAATCCGTTTACCTGACCAGTAAAGACCTTACACCAGCCACTAATGCTTACTATTGCAAAGGACACAGAAATGCTTTAGCAGACAATTAGTATACCATTTAAACATCCATTCAGTACATTATCAACTCTATTTGAGCACGTTGTTCCTTATGCCGTTAACAGTTACCCTATAGAAGAGGAGATGAGAGTGCGACCAGCAAGTGGAATTTCTTTTGTGTTACATTTTTTCTCCGAAATAAGTGTATTTTAAGTTATATCAAGGATGTCTATAGAGTATGGAGAAGTGTCTTTTATCAGTATGTACAAGTCCAAACAGAGACCCTATTTTGCTTACTAAAGAAGAGTAGATTCTGTCACAAAATGATTTTACCTTTTAACATAAGGAATCTGAAAAAGTGTGCAGCTCCTGTTAATATAGCCTCTTTTTAGAAATAACCCTGACAGTGCAGCAATAGTTCTGTTCTTAATTTGCAAATATAAGTGCTATCTTTGTTTTGGCGGAAGGGACAGAAATTTATTCACAAAGATGAAATCTGGGCAGGGGGAAGCACTTTATCAAGTCAAATTGCTTGCTCAAAGACTGAGCACTTCTGTTATGACTGATATTGGGGAGGCAAGAAGATCAGCTGTACCCAAATGCAGCCCATATAGTGCTAAAATGTGGTCTGTGGCTGCCCTCTTTCTGTAATGGGGAGGACAAAGCTGATCAGCTGAATCGGTTTTTAATTGCTGGTGGTAATTTTTAAAAAATTATATTTTTTATTCATGTGTTAAAGAAAGTACAAGTACCACCACAGAGCACAATGTGGGTTTGTTTCCCCACATGCCTTACTGGAGTGCTATGAGGATAGTTAGCTCACGTCTATGCAATGCTTTGACTGCGTCCAGCCTTGTCTACAAGACTTATTAAATTTTCCATTGTAGCTACTACTGGTGTAGCTGCACCAGTGGCAGTAACAGTGGAAGTGTAGTCAAGGAACTATTGGATGCTGCCATTTTAGCCGTCTCATCTAGAGCTGCTGTATTCAATTGTGGTTAAAATGCCAAAGGCTAACATAAAATCTGATTAGGCTATGAAAATGAAGATATCGTAAATGAAGGAACACTAGCAGACATCTTTTAAAAGGGACAAAGTCAAATGAAAATCTGGTTTATGCAGACAGTTGTGAAATAAGATGACAAGTGATGCCACTCAAAAAATTAGCATACGGTTCGTTTTAGATACAAACATTTTAACAGATTAAAATGGAATATTAAAGATATAGTGAAAGGCAAAGATGGGGTTCAAAATGACTGAAAATAAACAAAACTGTTCAATCAAACCTGTTAGCACACTTTTAGGTACTACCACTAGTGTTTTCTCAAAAAAGAAGAGTGAATTAAAAGTAAAGAAAAACAATTTAACATCTTGTTTACAATTTATTCCGGTTTCTGATAAAGCAAAACAAACACTTAAAGTAGATATACAACCACGTCATTTATTGAAGGATAAGGTCAATAAAATTTTTGATCAGCACAGAGAGACCCCACCTGGCAACAGCAAATTGTGATACAACTGCAAAATACTTATACATCACAGGAACAAACAGGAATATGAGCTTTGGCTATCAGAAAAACCTTAAAAATTCTCAGATGTGTAATGGTTAACATACTTTAACAAGACATGGGCTATAAATGTGGAGTTTATAATTAGTGTAGGTATAGTTGAGAGGAATAGCACAGTGATTTTATAATTAGAAGATATTGGGGCATGTACTCCTCTCACCACTTTTGCCCCAGCATAACTACATTAATTTCAGTGGAGCTATTATTCCTGATTTAAGTCAGAGAAGAAACAGGCAAGTGTCCTGAAGAGCACACTTTCTCCTCACATCAAACTCACAAACATACAATAGGTTTCAGAGTAACAGCCGTGTTAGTCTGTATTCACGAAAAGAAAAGGAGTACTTGTGGCACCTTAGAGATTAACCAATTTATTTGAGCATAAGCTTTCGTGATGCATCCGATGAAGTGAGCTGTAGCTCACGAAAGCTTATGCTCAAATAGGTTAGTCTCTAAGGTACCACAAGTACTCCTTTTCTTTTTGCAAACATACGATAGAGCTTAGGGTATTTTTAAATATACATAAAAGTTGGATTGCAATTTGTAGAAAATTATTTAATCGCTTATTGAGTGCCAAGCACTATAAAGAGTTGCTACAGGGATGTTATGAGAGTATGAATAAGAGGAAAGCCCATGTGAAATTCTATTCAGATATGGTCCATTACAGGCAAAGGTTTGAGAATCCACTGACGAGTCAAGTGCTGCAATGTATGGGATGCAAACACTGTAAGAGATGTTTACTTATTAAAGATCATTGAAACATATTTTAAAAATACAGAATATACCTATTGGTCTTGATTTTGGAAAAGTATGTTTTAATGAAGCCTACATTTTGGGCCAATTTAAAACACAGTCTTCAGCTTCATGCCCTACATTATCAGTAAATGTTTCCTACAAATATCCACAAATGCTCTGGCTGTTGTGGCTTAGCACTGAAATATTAAAATGTTCAGCAAATTAATGCAGAAGATTACAAAAGTAATATAGAACAGGCAGCCAAAGTAATCCCTTCAAAGTAACATCAGTCCTGAATGAATAACCCAAAATAAAATTCAGTTGTATCACACAGGCATGTATTTATGAAGAGCGTTAGGAGATAAAGGTATGTAAGACATTAAGTTAATTCATGCTTACCCGCTGCAACCAATGACTTTATTATATAGATAAGAAGGGAGCCCTTTCAGGTGAATATTGTTATCCACATAAACATATTGCAGTTCTCGAGAACGACCTAAATCTGGGTTTTAGAAAACAAAAAGAGAAAGAGGAGAAAAATGAAGTAATGACAATTCCCAGCAGAAATAATTAAAATCAAAGTAAGTTGATTGGACTCCCTGTAAGTGAACATGAAATATTACGCTATGTCAGTTTAATTTAATTTGACTAAATGAAATCTGTGGAGAAAGTATTTTTAAAAAGACCCCAGTACACACTAAAGTTACTCTAAAAATACCTAACCCCTTTCTAACATTTCCGTAAATCCCATTATGAAGGGAATGTCACTGTGAGAATGAATTTACTAATTCTGTCAATTTGAAAAGGTAAAACGACTCTTGGGCTCACATCTATAGCTAACCTTTTAAAAACAGCAGGCCAAGTCCCATGCTAGTGTCAAGTGATGCAACTCCACTGAAGTCAGAGCTCCATCAATGTACAGAAACAGAATGGGACTGTTCAAGATAATATAATAATTTAATGAAATTCATTATAACTAATGCAAATTAGTGACCACCTCTGACTTTTCAGGTGTTTACGGACATAAGCTGTAGGGCAGCTAACAGACCAGGAATTGTGTAGTTCTGTACACACTGGGTTAAATTCAGCGCTGACTTACTATACACCCAGACAACCACATTGACATCACTCAAATTGCATGAGATGTAAGAGGGCAGATTTTGCATGAACGAAGCAGAGTTTTGGCCAGTGAAACAAAGTGGTTTGCATATTACACTAAAATTACAAAACAAAAAATTCAGATATTGACAGATGATTATTATATGATAGAAAGTGTACATATAGGTTTCCAACGAAGAAAAAGCAAAACATTTCCTATGACTATTAGTAAGCTGTCAATACACTTCAAGCATTGACTGTTACATCTTTTCATAAAAATAGTCAGGAGGCTGGCAGGACTGGCTGGTGAGGAATGTTTAGAAGAGCCAGACAAGTAGAGCATAGCTAATCAATAAGTAACAGGAGAGAGAGACGTTAAGAACCTACAAGCTTTTAAGAGTATGAACACCAAGCCTGGAGAGGTTCGATTTAGTTTGGGACGTAAGAGTCCGAGAAAGAGAAGTTAAAGGGAAAATTCAGGTTTCCAGGAAATAAAAAAATCCTGTCAGCAAGACACAGTCACTCGAGGAACAGTCTATTAAGGGAAAGTAGCGACTCATTAACCTGAGACATTTAAATCCAGACTGAACAAAGCACTAAAAAATGTAGTCTAAGAAACAGCCCTGAACTGGCTGAGAGACTGATTACTTTAGATGATCTAAGTGGTCTAGTCCATCTCTAACTTTGATGACTTTCCAAACATTAAGGGTATATTCAACTGCATATATTTCAATTCAATTAAAAACACAATCAGTTATTTTAGAAAGTTTAAGTAGTGAAAACATTTTAAAAAAAAACAAGCAACAGAAGGCTCCTATCTGACGGCCTAACCACTTGCAAAAACATTTCTGCAGAAAAGGCTGAAATGTATTACTAAACTGAATATGCCTGTATGCCTCCAACATATTAATCATGGGTTTAAGCAGTACAGACTTAAAAATTAAGGAAGGTAAAGAAGCATTTGGATTAAAATGCATGGAATGAGCTAAGTGAAAGCTACACTGTCCTAGACTAATTCTGACTTCCCATCTTCACCAACCAGAAATTATTTTGATTGGCATGAAAATATAAAAGGAAACCTCAGAGACTATGTACTTCTGCCCATTTCATGAACACAACTAAAACACAGATACCAGAATACAAAGTGTAAAAATTCCCTATTATGTCTCATTCTGCTAGATATGGTAGGAGCAATAAATTGTCTAAGATTTTTTGCCAGCCACTACTACTACAGGATGTTATATAAATGTGTAATGTTTTATTTATGCATAGGTCTCTGGCCATCATTCAACTCTGATGAATCACAAGCTAACATTTTACTCATTTCTACTACAGCTTTCCTGATCCCACAAGGTGTTGAGTGTAGTCAGCTCCCGTTGACTTTAAAGAGAATCAAAGACACTAGGAACCTTGCAGGATTGCAGCCCAAAAGGTCTGTGCAAAGAAGATCAACCTACTACAGACACAATCAAACATCATGGGAAAAAAGATGGGGTGGGGAAAAAAGGTGTCCTAAAATTCAACAAGGAAACGAAGATACAGTTTAATCTGAAAACGTAATCTCTCTGTATGTAGTTATGAATCAGGCCTTATAAGAGAGGACAGTGTTAAGGTTTCTAGATCTTTAAAAAAAATCCTCTCACTTTGTAAGAGTCAATTTGACTGTTCCTGAGTGGTATTTTTAAAAAGCAGCTTAAAAGAAAGTAGTTATCCTTCAAGTAAGAGTACATTCAAATATACAAAATATGGGCTAGGTGGTGGTCTATTGACAGCACAGTGCTGTTGAGATTGGGCTGCCCCTTTGCAGGCCAGCTGCAAATGAAAACACTGCAAGGAACGCACAAACATCTGAAATACAGATAGGGGGAGAAAAAATGGTAAGGGAGCATCTCAAACTGCCAAAGCAGGCCCACTAAACGACTGTTGAAGGGCTCCAAGTGGTGTCTTGTTATGTCTTTCTCAGCAAGGAAGAAGGGTCATTTGAAGGCTGAACCATTAGTGCTGGTGCTAGAAGGAAACCTATCAGATTCCCTTTGTGGAGTAAAAATGTCAGAGTGATTTGATTTAATATATTACTTTTACAAAGGGCCTGAGCCTGCACCATTCTACACTATGGGAATTTTGCCTTAAGCTGGACCATAATAGCGCTCTCAATATACTTCCTTTGAAACGATGTACTTGACTTTCACAGGGCACTTTCTGTCCTGAAGAAATTTCTGCTTGGAAAGTTATGAGAAACACACAAATCCCTCTGCAGTATACAACAATCTCCACTTCCTCTCCTGAAATGATGCGTGGTGCTGGTGTGTATTGCTAAAGAGCTAACACCTCAAATGGCTGTTAGCATTAGTTCAGCGTAGGTTGGCTACATATAGTTTGTTAAAGGTTTTAGGATCCTTCTCCATGAAACAATATAAATGTAGTGTGACAAAGTTCCTCCTCTGCCTTGGTGGGTCCTGCACTTATTGGCAGATTTTCTCGCCTCAGAGGTTCACGGCAGCCCTCAGTTTGGCCACTTTCGTGGCTCAAATCTGCTGTTCACTCAGTTAGTCTCATCACTGGCCAGCATGGGGAAAGGAAGAAGAACAATCCCCACAGTCTCTGCTGATCCACCTAGTGGGTCGGGGAACAGGTCAGAGACCTTCCCCTCTGGTGGAACCCACCGTCCAGTTCAACTCCTCTTGTATCAAGTAGGGAGTTGGGGGGAGGAGGGGAACCGGGCCCGCCCCCTGCTCCGGGTTCCAGCCCAGGGCCCTGTGGATTGCAGCTGTCTACAGTGGCTCCTGTAACAGGTGCGTGACAGCTACAACTCCCTGGGCTACTTCCCCATGGCCTCCTCCCAACACCTTCTTTATTCTCACCACAGGACTTTCCTCCTGGCGTCTGATAATGCTTGTACTCCTCAGTCGTCCAACAGTCCGCGTTCTCACTCTCAGCTCCTAGCGCCTCTTGCTCCCAGCTCCTTACACTCGCACCACAAACTGAAGTGAGCTTGTTTTTAAACCCAGGTGCCCTGATTAGCCTTAACTGATTCTAGCAGCTTCTTGATTAGAACACCTGCAGCCAATCAGCCTGTCTGCCTTAATTGTTTCCAGAAAGTTCCTGATTGTTCTGGAACCTTCCCTGCTACCTTACCAATGGAAAAGGGACATACTTAACCTGGGGCTAATCTATCTGCCTTCTATCACTCTCCTGTAGCCATCTGGCCCGACCCGGTCACAGTAGGGTACAGTGTAAAATATTACAGCACTAGCACAGAGGCATCCAATAAAATATAAGCACACAGCACTGACTGCAACACATTGAAAAGCTGAAAAAATGTAGTCATGTTGCAGAATCCAGTTATACCAATGAGCACAGAAAACTGGGGGCTGCTGGGTGACTTGAATGTGTTACTGTTTTATCCTACTGGTCTTGGGGAGAAGGGAAGAAAATTCAAAAGGTTCTTGTTTTTAATTTAGTTATATATAGACATATATAGGATGAAAATCAGGTTATGGTCTTTTAAAAAATACATTCTCTGGAGCTGCTGTTTTAAGCAACAAGCCTAAAAAGGAGCTGTGCTTCATTTCTCCCCTCTGTTTGGATGTTGCATTTAGACTGTAAGCTGTTTGAGACAGGGACTTCCCACGTGACTGAAGTACTTTTGGGTGCTACATAAACATCTCCATCTCAGTTTGGGCAAAACTCCTCAACTTTAAGCTCCCAAATCCCACAACAGTGCATGAGTTTACATATTTCATGTTCAAATGAAACTTATTACATTAATAACCATGCATCTCCTTCCAACCTCCAAAGATAAAAAAAAGTGTCAAACACCACCACAAACAAGTTTATTTTAGTAGTTACCAGTTTAAAAAGCTCTTTCTACACCATCCCCATTAGTTTTTATGTATTATACCAGGAAATAAATATTGTTAAAAGCTTTTTGATAAACACACTTCTTTTGAACTCTATAAAATAAAGAAGCTGTCCATCTATGGAAAGGCTAAGCCACAAAGAAAGTTTTCATGTGGCTTTTGCTAGCACTGCACTGTGTCTAAAACATTTCCACTTTCCTCCTTCCAGACTCTCAGATCAAAGACCTTTCTTCTAGAAGTGACCCAATACTACAAGTCCTGAACAACCCCCAATTCTATTTTTATTTATTTATTTATTTTATTTAACCTCAAGGCCCTGGCATATGCATTCCACATGGCTGAAGACCAAACAAAAGCTCATGTGTCTGCACTGATGCTCTTTTAACCATATTGTGAAAGCAGGCATGCTGTAAAAGCATCTACTGTGGTAGAAGACCTTTGTTGACTGTACACTGATAAATTACTAGACCCATTTGCTTAAAGAAAAGCACATATAGACCCTCAAAAAAGTGATACAACACTGAGATTTTACTGTCATAATATCCAGCCACTGTCACCAAACTCTAGACAGAATGGTCCATAATTACTTTATTTAAATCATTTTATCAATCATGACAAATTGTTTTAATTGCAACAACAAAAAGCCAGACTCCAGTTTCTTTCAATAGAATTTTTGTTTTCAGAAGTTGTAGCATTTGCATTCGATACTTGGAGAATTTTTAAATCCTGTTCACCTTCTTCAAAACACAGAGTAACCTGTAATATATAGCTCAGTAGTTTCATCTTCAATTCTAGAACAGAATTCCTAAAGCCGTTTACTGGACCAGAATGGAAAAACCACATGGTCTACAAAGACAAGCAAAAGGAAGGTGCAGAGCTTGGGCACGATACATAGGGTTACACAGCTGGACTCAGAAATACATTTCAGCATATTTTTAGAAAGTTGTCAAGGATGCGCAGAGCATTGTATGGGTACTCTTTTATTGCTTAGTATAAATCTAAATAGTGTACCTTTTATATCAGTCCTCGGAAAACCTACCAATTTAAGAGTTATATTGGCATATGCAGGTATTTAAGTCTCCATTGCAAGACCAACTAAGTAATCTTGTTTTTGTTCAACTATCTGTTCAGACATCTGCTTGAAAAGTTGGGAGTGGCATGGTATATTTATATTTGGTGAATCTATTTAGCAAATAATATACTAATTCTGCATGGACACAAACTTAAGAATGGTGAATTTTAAAACCAAAAGAGAAAATACACAACAGGACTCGCTTATACAGTATCTCTATCCTGCATTACAACACAACCACAGGACTATTACTGGGGTACATCCGGGAATGTCAGCCTATGAGTAAGCAGGTGTAGGTTTTCCTCAGACCGAACAGGGATTTTGCAAGCAGTCACAGTGGACATGTCTACACTAGCGTTAAGGAAAAGTTAGCAGATGTGACTCCATTTTGGTTTGGGGCCCACCATTGTCTAAAAGCAAGCACATCATGCACCAGGAGGAGTGTTCCTTAGATACTGCATTCCTGTGAAAATCCTCCTCCTTGTCTCCAGCCTGCCTTGACTCCCAGTATCTGTTTTTTGTCTGTACCTAAATCCCTATCTCCTGGCCTTTGATGTGAGGCCTCCCATCCTGATAATAAAAGTTACTGATGCATGGCTTTAGGACCATGCTGTGTAATTAACATACTGGTTTAGCACGAGGAATGCACCAAGCAAGGATAGATGGTAGATAAGAAAAGGGTTTGTTTATTGGCTAAGGTTTCTGATGCACGAGGGCAACATGCTTTGCTAAAAAGTATATAAACTTTGTATAATCTGTATTCGGGGCCCCTTCCTGGCTAGCAGAGGGGCACCACGCTTGAGCGTAATAAACTTAGTGTTTTTTGGGAACTCTGCAGTTGTGGACTTTGTTTATGTGCCTCAGCCTAGATTCGAACTGTGCGTGACCTATCAGGTATAATTCGCAGCATTTGTGTGCGTGACCTATCAGGTGTAATTCGTAGCAGTTATGTGCGTGTCCTATCAGGTGTAATTCGTAGCATTTGTGTGCGTGTCCTATCAGGTGTAATTCGTAGCAGTTGTGTGCGTGTCCTCTCAGGTGTAATTCGTAGCATTTGTGTGCGTGTCCTCTCAGGTATAATTCGGAACACTAGGAAAGGCTGACAACACCTGCACTGTCTACATCAATTGCAAATCATTAGTTAAAATGTGGTAACATTTTAAAAACACGATAATTTCTCCCAGATGCATGCTTTTTTACTAGGCATGTCTGACAATGAACAACTTGCCTCCTTCTCTAGTCAGTATAGATCAACCAGTAGTCAGAAAGTAGCACATTAAGGGTATGTCTACACTATCCGCTGGATCGGTGGGCAGCAATCGATCCAGCAGGGGTCAATTTATTGCGTCCAGTCTAGACGCGATAAATCAATCCCCAAGCGCACTCCCGTCGACTCCTGTACTCCACCACTGCAAGAGGCGCAGGCAGAGTCGACCGGGAAGCAGCAGTCTACTCACTACAGTGAAAACACCATGGTAAGTCGATCTAAGTACATCAACTTCAGCTACGTTATTCACATAGCTAAAGTTGCATAACTTAGATCGATTCCCCTCCCAGCAGTGTAGACCAGGGCTGAACCTTGAAATTAGAAGTTCTACAAAGTGTTAGGGAATCAAACCACAGTTGGTTGAGTAGAGAAGATGAGGAGGATTTATCTGTAATCTGACAAATGAAAAGCCACATTCTAAGAACGTAATTTGTTGGGGAAAAGTCAATAGGGTTTTTGTAGAGGGAAATCATGCCTCACGAATCTACTAGAATTCTTTGAGTGGGTCAACAAGCATGTGGAAAAGGGGGATCCAGTGGATATAGTGTACTTAAGATTTTCAGAAAGCCTTTGACAAGGTCCCTCACCAAAACCTCTTAAGCAAAGTAAGCTGTCACGGGATAAGAGGGAAGGTCCTCTCAGGGATTGGTAACTGGTTAAAACATAGGAAACAAAGGGTAGGAATAAATGGTTAGTTTTCAGAATGGAGAGAGGTAAATAGTCCCAAGGGTCTATACTGGGACCAGTCCTATTCAACATATTCATAAATGATCTGAAAAAAGGAGTAAACAGTGAGGTGGCAAAATTTGCAGACGATACAAAACTACTCTTCAATTATTTAGATAATGGTATAGAGCGTATACTTATAAAGTTTGCGGACGATACCAAGCTGGGAGGGATTGCAAGTGCTTTAGATGATAAGATTAAAATTCAAAATGATCTGAACTGGAGAAATGGTCTGAAGTAAATAGGATGAAATTCAATAAGGACAAATGCAAAGTAGTTCATTTAGGAAGGAATAATCCGTTGCACACATACAAAACGGGAAATGACTGCACAGGAAAGAGTACTGAGGAAAGGAATCTGGGGGTCATAGTGGACCATAAGCTAACTATGAGTCAACAGTGTAACACTGTTGCAAAAAAAGCAAACATCCTTCTGAGATGTATTAGTAGGAGTGTTGTAAGCAAGACACGGTAAGTAATTCTTCCACTCTACTCTGTGCTGATTAGGCCTCAACTAGAGTATTGTGTCCAGTTCTGGGCGCCACATTTCAGGAAAGATGTGGACAAATTGGAGAAAGTCCAGAGAAGAGTAACAAAAATTATTAAAGGTCTAGAAAACATGACCTATGAGTGAAGATTGAAAAAAATTGAGTTTGTTTAGTTTAGAGAAGAGAAGACTGAGGGAGGACATAACAGGGTTCAAGTACATAAAAGGTTGTTACAAGGAGAAGGAAGAAAAATTGTTCTTCTTAATCTCTGAGGATAGGACAAGAAGCAATGGGCTTAAATTGCAGCAAGGGAGGTTTAGGTTGAACATTAGGAAAAAATTCCTAACTGTCGGGGTGGTTAAGCACTGGAATAAATTGCCAAGGGAGGTTGCGGAATCTCCATCATTGGAGATTTTTAAGAGCAGGTTAGACAAACACCTGTCAGGAATGGTCTAGATCAGAGGTGGGCAAACTACGGCCTGCAGGCCACATCGGGCCCGTGGGACCATCCTGCCCAGCCCTTGAGCTCCTGACTGGGGAGGCTAGTCCCCAACCCCTCCCCTGTTGTCCCCCACTCCCCTGCAGCTATGCCGCCGCGCAGGCAGCGAGCGTAACAGGGTGGCCGCGGTGCATGCGGCGGTGGGGGGGTAGGGTAGAGGGTTCTGGGGGGCAGTCAGGAGACAGGGAGCGGTTGGATGGGGCGGAGGTTCTGGGTCAGGGAGGTTGAATAGGGTGTGGGAGTCCCGGGGGCCTGTCAGGAGGTGGAGGGTGGTGCTGGATAGGGGCTGGGGGGCAGTCAGGAGACAGGGAGCAGAGGGGGTTGGGTAGGGGGTGGGATAACGGGGGGGGGTTGGAGCGGGGGTCCCGGGAGGGCGCGGTCAGGGGACAAGGAGCAGGGGGGTTGGATGGGTCGGGAGGTCTTAGGGGGGCAGTCAGGGAGTGGATAGGGGGTGGGGGCCAGGCTGCTTGAGGGGCACAGACTTCCCTACCCGGCCCTCCATACAGTTTCACACCCCGATGTGGCCCTCGGGCCAAAAAGTTTGCCCACCCCTAGTCTAGATAATACTTAGTCCTGCCATGAGTGTAGGGGACTGGACTAGATGACCTCTCAAGGTCCCTTCCAGTCCTATGATTCTACTCAAGATATTCCAGTCCCAAGCAGACTACGAAGAGCTACAAAAGGATCTCTCAAAACTGGGTGACTTGGAAACAAAATGGCAGATGAAATTCAATGTTGATAATGCAAAGTAATGCACATTGGAAAACATAATCCCAACTATACATATAAAATGATGGGGTCTAAATTAGCTATTACCACTCAAGAAAGAGTGGTAATTGCGGATAGTTCTCTGAAAACATTTACTCAATGTGCAGCTGCAGTAGTCAAAAAAACGAACAGAATGTTGGGAATAATTAAGAAAGGGATAGATAATAAGACAGAAAACATCATATTGCCTCTATATAAATCCATGGTATGCCCACATCTTGAATACTACGTGCAGATGTGGTCACCCCATCTCAAAAAAGATATATTGGAATTGGAAAAGATTCAGAAAAGGGCAACAAAAATGATCAGTGGTATGGAACGGCTGCCATATGAGGAGAGATTAATAAGACTGGGACTTTTCATCTTGGAAAAGAGATGACTAAGGGGGGATTATGATACAGGTCTATAAAATCATGACTGGTGTGGAGAAAGTAAATAAGGAAGCGTTATTTATTCCTTCTCATAACACAAGAACTAGGGGTCACCAAATGAAATTAATAGGCAGCAGGTTTAAAACAAACAAAAAAGTATTTTTTCCACACAATGCACAGTCAACCTGTGGAACTCCTTGCTAGAGGATATTATGAAGGCCAAGATTGTAACAGAGTTCAAAAAAGAACTAGATAAGTTCATGGAGGGTAGGTCCATCAATGACTATTAGTCTGGATGGGCAGGGATGGTTTCCCTAGCTTCTGTTTGCCAGAAGCTGGGAATGGATCACTTGATTACCAGTTCTGTTCATTTCCTCTGGGGCATCTGGCATTAGCCACCGTCAGAAGACAGGATACTGAGCTACACTGACCTTTGGTCTGACCCAATATGGCAGTTCTTACGTTCTAAGAATCAAAATGAGTATCACTGATCACGACTAACTCCACATGCTGAGATTATTACCAGGCCTTTACATGCTGTCTACTATGTGGTGTCCCAACAAAAACAAAAGGACAGATGGTTCAAGTAGTCTAAACTAAGCAGGTCAAAGATGACAGAGAAAATAAATTTTATTTCTATAATTTAAGTAGCTTATACCACTCAGTTTTAATTAAGGAAATCTTAAAATCAGGTATTTTTTAAACATTCATATAAAAGGATGCTTAGTAACACCCACTGTATATTGTCCAGTTGTGAAATGATTAAAGATGCAGATTTTATGCTGTATCTAAATTTTTAAGAGTATATAATTCAAAATGTCCGCCGGTTATGCAGCACTGGCTACCTTATATAAAAATCCATAAGGAAAGGGTTTAAGGAAAGAGAATTACGGGCCTTTATTCATGATTTCAAGTTGTGCAAGTAACTCATGCTAGAGTCAAACTCTGAGGAGTCTGGGTATTCAGCATCATGAAATGCCCATGCAGGTCAACAGTCACCATTCAGGTTTCCATACAAATGTTATGTTGAGACCTTACTTTTAAAATGTATTAATCATTCCCTTTCGCTTTCATGTATTTCTGAGGCACTTATATCCACACCATGTTCGATAAGCACCATGTTCGATGTCATAAAATGTGCAACTGAAGTAGGCTGCAAGGATGCACGCAGAACACAGCCACCAGATATGAGAGCTGAAAAAAAACCAAAACAAAAAACAAACACCAAACACGCCCCCCCCCAAATTGTGCCTGTAAACTTGAAATATTTCAACAAGCATGTAGTATACTGACACACATATGGAAGTTTTTCCTAAAATGGCAGAAATAATTTTTTTGTTTTCAGTGATGCAATCCTCTTTTCCACTGTATTTCACCACATCTTCACCATTTGGAAATCTTCTGATTCTTTAGGATGGAATTAAACATTTCTATTTATTCTGTGCTGCTTTTTCCTCTTAACTCCAGGATTTAGTATTCAATTCCACATGCACAGATAGCAAATTATCTCCAAATGTTCCACAGTGAGTTCCTGTTGTTAAGAATTACTGAGCAAGGTCAACTGACAGTCTTTGATGTTTCCCATTATTTTAAAGGTTCCTTTTAAAACAGACTATGTTTTGAATTTGAGCTTAAATATAAAGCAAAAGCAAGGTGTGTCATTTTCTAAGGGGCTTACTTCCTTCTTTTTAACTAAAGAAACAAACATTATACAGATCTGTGGCTGATCCAAGGTATTGCTTTCTCACAGATAAAGCATTAAACAAATAAGGAAAATATCTGAATTTAAAAGGTACACAATTTGACCCCAGTAGGGTTCCACATTTCAACTTAAACAGCATTTTGTTTCTCCAAAGCTTAAAAACAAAACAAAAAAAAATCTCACCTCTCTCTTTTCTGAAGAAGTTCTTATAGAAGGAGGAATATTTGGTTGATGGAAGAGTTATTTTGCTTGTTAGTTAGCACAGCAGGATTTGACTGATGTATCATAGGGTTTATTTTCTTTGACTCATAATGCCATGTGGTCGACAGGGTATTTCTACACCATTCCTATGACATCTCTATTTCAGAGACGTGGTGTCCCTGAATATAATACTTATCAAGCTGTAATGCTGAAAAGAGCTCCTTAAAACTCCAAGAATACATACCTTTCCATAGTCTAAATAGTCAGTGCCATGTATCTTCAATCTGTATCATGTAACTCATTGAGAAACAATCATCACTTTTAGCAACCTCAGTTTTTATTAATTTTTTAGTGTGGGTTAACGTAACTGTATTCACACACAGTGGACCAAGTCTGATTGCTTTTTTCTTGTTTCCAGAGACCAAACTTGAAACACATGAAAAAGCAGCACTAGCATGTGCTCATTTCTAGCAGAGATGGGCCCTTACAGAGCCCACTAAAAGTAAAAATAATCTACACAGGGGAGAATGAGACTGTCTGCAGAGACCTTTGTCAGGCAGCATGTCTGCATGAACGTATAGACCACTCCCCATAACACGAGGCCACACACCTGTAGTTTCGCCTCCTTGGCTCCTGCAGCTATCCTGGTGGGTCCCCATGTACAACATCATCAAAATAGATGCTACACTGGGGACACATTAAAATTTAGGATATGTAGATATGTAATACTGACATTTCTTGATATGTAGATATGCAGTGCTGACATTTCTAGTGCTATGAAGCTTTTACAGTTACTGGGTTTTCATGGCAAGTTTAAACCTCTAAATGAGGATTCAGTGGTAATTTTAGATCTAGCTGTTAGAGATAAGCCATTACAAAAAGGAATGGGATTCAGATCGCCCCATACTACATTTATGCATGAGACTAGTTTAGTCTATAAAGTGTTCTTCTGCTTTGTAAGTCAGCTAAAATATAACAAGCTGAACTGCTCTGTCCTAACATTTTGAACAGGCATGAAACCACAATCTTAAGACAGTTAATTTGTTTTTCCATGTACTAACAAGTTTCCCAAGAATCAGATCACTGTGTTAGCTTCCATAATTCAGAGGTTGTGCATAAAACATCATGGATCAAAAGCACTACTTGTTAGAATGAGGCTTTTACAATGCTTGTTTTCTTTTCTATCTTCCCCCTGCTGTCTAAGGAAGGCAGTCACTCACCAAGTGGCAGAAATGCAAGACAGTTTCCAGCCATGGACAGCTCGTTGAGGCTAGGGAGTTGGCAGAGGTGGCGGGGGACACACCACAAATAATTCCCATCAGCACTCAGGTACTGCAGGGAAAGGCACATATGTAGCCTTTCAGGTAAAGCTATCAAACGATTGGTTGAAATGTCCAAGGTCTGCAGCTCCCTCAGGTCTCCAACTTCTACAATCAAAACATCAAATATTCAGACATGGCATTAATCACTGTATTTCCACAACAATAGGACAAAAAGTACAATCTGAAATACAGCTCACAGAAAAACTTTAGATATTTAAATGAACATGGCAGCCTCTATTTAATTTGTTAGCCAACTCCATCCTTCTGCCAGGCCAGCATCCCTAAACCACCACTAGTCTTCTACCACTCCTTGGTTTCTTCACCAATACCAGAATTTGACAACTATCATTTACTGCAAATTCCCTCCAAAATGTATTTGTAACAACTTAATAATATATCATTAACAATTGTTTAAACATTAAGATATCATCACATTTTATGTTTGCACAAGATAAGGGTAAGGCAAACTGGAGTCATCTAAACCTATTTAGAAAAAACAGCCCTCCAAACCACTTAATTTGTAACTGAAGTTCTATACAGACTTCTCTGGATTTTATATTAAAAATATGGTCCAAGCTACACAATTTTAAGTAATTAAATTTCACTGAATTGTAATTACAAAACTACAAATGTTCAGCAAAGTTTTGGAGATTGACTTTGATGTTACTATGAATGATAAATTCTGGGAGAATAGGTTTTCCTATTATTTCAAGTGTATTCAGATCTGCTGCATTCACATAGTTCCCTTTTTCTTGCTAAAATAACTGTATGGAAACCAATTAAAAACAAATAAAGCAGGTTTAAGCTCATCAGTTGTCATGTTTTGGTATTGCCAAGAGCACCATGCTACATATCTGTGCGTTATGATATAAGAACTCTGGCTCAGAACTGAGCCCTTCATTTCTTTTACTTTGAAATTCCCTGGTTACCATTTTCCCCTCAAATCCTTATCTTGGGGAGCAGGTACCAGCTGGGCAACATGTTTAAATATATGGAAAAAAAAGTTTGTGTAAGGTAAATTTAAATAAGAAAGATATCAAATTTCATATATCTGGTTAAATATGGTAATCAATATGAAAAAACTGCAGCCACCAGACATCAAACACTTCATATTTACACACAAAAAACTGTCTATTACTTTCATCATTATGTGCTTGAAAGTAAAACTCAATTAATGTAGTTATCTGTAGGTTTGCATGCGCACACATACAAAAACAATGTGATCCCATTTTCTGACTTTTTATGCTGAGTTATGAATTTTTTTAAAATGTGTATTTTTGTTTTCCCCATTAATTTTATGCATAATTACCTATGGATACTATGGACATAAGCACATAATGCATTTTACATTATTTTTTACAACAATATAGAAATTGTAGTTTGCGTAAGTATCTCTGAAAAAATACAGCAGAATTTTACTATATGAATACTTATACTAGTAGGCAGTCATCTGTATTTTCTTGTGGAACTGCCTTTGTTACTATAAATATAGGTATAAACAAATGATTGGACCAAAACCAAAATCAGGACAGTGAGTGGAAATTATGAATTCATAAAATAAAATACATAGTTGTAATGCTGTTAGTGAAAATGTTACATATGAATATAAGTTAATATGAACTTTTGTAACATCTGATGATAAAACACTGAATGCATCCGATGAAGTGAGCTGTAGCTCACGAAAGCTTATGCTCAAATAAATTTGTTAGTCTCTAAGGTGCCACAAGTACTCCTTTTCTTTTTGCGAATACAGACTAACACGGCGGCTACTCTAAAACACTGATAGTCTCCTTAAACAGATTCTCCCACCGTTTTCACTTATGTTGGGTTTCATACACATATGTACATAACGTTTCAAGTAACTCTACCAAATATCAACACCAAATGTGCTTAAAAAGAACTACTGGTCATTAGCACTCTTTGTTCTGCAGCCTGGAAGGGCTAGGCTAGACTGGGAAAACAGACTGTGTTTAATAATCTGCTAATACATGTTAACTAACATGTTTTACAGTGCAATCTATCTCCCAAGTCTAGACATGCCTTTACTCACTTTTCTGAATGCACAGTTTGTAAATACAAGTTTATAATTACTTCTATTTAAAAAAAAACTTTAACTTGAAGAATGTTGCAAACATTTGCACACTGAAGATTTCAAGAACTCTTTATTTTATGTTTCAAATAATGTTCCATAATTGTTTTTGTGGGTAGCAAACATTCTTAACAAAATCTGCAACCCATTTTCACACAAGTAGAATCATTGACTCCAACAGGACTGTTTCTGGGATTAGGATTTGCAGGATTGGTACCCAACTTTCTATTCTGGGAACACTGATGGTGAGATACACATTAAGAAGCAGATTAAAGAGACTGATTGGGGGAGGGGGAAATAACCCTGTTAATTTATATAATTCTTTTCATCCAAAGATTCCAATTAGGTTAGTCATGCCTGACTAACCTAATTGCTTTCTATGAGGAGATAACTGGCTCTGTGGATGAGGGGAAAGCAGTGGACGTGTTATTCCTTGACTTTAGCAAAGCTTATATCTCCCACAGTATTCTTGCCAGCAAGTTAATGTAGTATGGGCTGGATGAATGGATTATAAGGTGGATAGAAAGCTGGCTAGATCATCGGGCTCAACAGGTAGTGATCAATGGGTCCATGTCTAGTTGGCAGCCAGTATCAAGCAGAATGCCCCAAGGGTCGGTCCTGGGGCCTGTTTTGTTCAATATCTTCACAAATGATCTGGAGGATGGCGTGGATTTCACCCTCAGCAAGTTCACAGATGACATTAAACTGGGCGGAGTGGTAGATATGTTGGAGGATAGGGATAGGATACAGAGGGACCTAGACAAATTAGAGGATTGGGCCAAAAGAAATCTGATGAGGTTCAACAAGGACAAGTGCAGAGTCCTGCACTTAGGACGGAAGAATCCTATGCGCTGCTACAGACTAGGGACCGAGTGGCGAGGCAGCACTTCGGCAGAAAAGGACCTAAGGGTTACAGTGGCTGAGAAGCTGGATATGAGTCAACAGTGTGCCCTTGTTGCCAAGAAGGCTAATGGCATTTTGGGCTGTATAAGTAGGAACATTGCCAGCGGATCGAGGGACGTGATCATTCCCCTCTATTCGGCATTGGTGAGGCCTCATCTGGAGTAGTGTGTCCAGTCCGGGGCCCTACACTATGAGAAGGATGTGGAAAAATTGGAAAGAGTCCAGTGGAGGGCAACAAAAATGATTAGGGGGCTAGACCACATGATTTATGAGGCAAGGATGAGGGAACTGGGATTATTTAGTCTGCAGAAGAGAAGAATGAGGCAGGATTTGATAGGTGCTTTCAGCTACCTGAATTGGGGTTCCAAAAAGAGGATAGAGCTAGACTGTTCTCAGTGGTAGCAGATGACAGAACACTGAGTAATGGTCTCAAGTTGCAGTGGGGAAGGTTTAGGTTGGATATTAGGAAAAACTTTTTCACTAGGAAGGTGGTCAAGCACTGGAATGGGTTACCTAGGGAGGTGGTGGAATCTCCTTCCTTTGAGGTTAAGGTCAGGTTTGACAAAGCCCTGGCTGGGATGATTTAGTTGGGGATTGGTCCTACTTTGAGCAGGGGGTTGGACTAGATTACCTCCTGAGGTCCCTTCCAACCCTGATATTCTATGATGATTCTATGAAAGCATGCCATAATCTTTCCAGACTATAGGTCTGATCCTTTAGGGTCTTGATTGCTTCCATGAAAGGTGATCAGTGCCGTCAACTCTTATGGCAAGAAGTACTCAGCCCCTTGCAGAACTGGGTTTTGTGCACAGAGAGATTACTTCACCCACTTCTGAATGCAGTCATCTCTGCCATGAAGATGGCAGACAGGTTTTTTTCAGGATTAAATACAACTATGGCGAAAGGGGATTAAAAGAAATAAAATAAAAACTACTGCTCTGTCACAGAGTTTTTTGAAATTACAATCAAAGTAGTACTATTTCTGTTAAATAAGAATCCGTTGTGTCCTTATACTCCCTCTGCAGCAGCAGCAGCTAGAAAATTAACTATTCCCAGAGCTCTGCTGGCATTTTCTATGATGCTTGGACCTTAGCAAGTAAACAAAAAAACCTATGTTAATTTCAAGCTCTGTTAGACACAATGGGGAAGAAAGGAGGGAGAAATCAAATAGGTAAAAAGACAAACCGGTAAAGAAAAATGCCATTTTCAAGATTCTAAGAGGGTACTTAAACAAGAGAAAAGTAAAAAGTTGTAATAAAAGTTATATTGGGCTTTGTGTTTTTCAAATTGTTCTGTGACAATATTAAATTTAAAATACATGTTAAACCTTAAAGATTAAGAGAAAAACAGTCTATATTCCCCTCCCTGTGAAAACAATTCTACAGTTATGTGTAGTAAAGAGGGGACAATGGATCCCAGTAAAATACTTGACAGCATCTCTTTATAAAATAATGCTGTCAGCAGGAACAGTTTCTATGTCAAAGTAACAGTACTCTTCAAAACCTTTTCGTTACTCATTTTGATGCTAACAGTGCTCAATTGCTTTTCAATACCTGAACTACACACTGAAAATGAATTACTAAAGCACAGCAACTGCTGAATAGGTGCACAAAAACATCATAAGAAGAACAGTCTCATTTTTAACAGCTCTCTACTTATGACATACGCACAAACAAAGCCCTATACTTTAAAACAGTGACAGGAAGTGAGCCACCTACATTCAGCCAAACCACTGACCACATGCAGTCTGTAACAGGCTTGACTATATTCATGCACTAACCTTTCCCTCTGCCACTAAAAACAGTTTTCTAAGGCTATGTCTACAGTACGGACCTTGCAGCGGCACAGCTGAATCATAGAATATCAGGGTTGGAAGGGACCTCAGGAGGTCATCTAGTCCAACCCCCTGCTCAAAGCAGGACCAATTACCTGAACCGCTGTAAGGTCTCTTGTGTAGCCACTCTATGCTGGTGGGAGAGCACTCTCCCGCCAGCATACAGTAGGAACCTCAGAGTTACGAACACCTCGGGAATGGAGGTTGTTCGTAACTCTGAAATGTTCATAACTCTGAACAAAACATTATGGTTGTTCTTTCAAAAGTATACAACTGAACAGTGACTTAATACAGCTTTGAAACTTTACTATGCAGAAGGAAAATGCTGCTTTTAACCATCTTAATTTACATGAAACAAGCACAGAAAGTTTCCTTATATGGTCAATTTTTTTTTAAACTTTCCTTTTTTTTAATATAGTGGCTTATGTTTAACAAGGTACTGTACTGTGTTTTCCTTTTTTTTTCCCCCCGCTCTCACTGCTGCTGCCTGACTGCGTACTTTCAATTCCAAATGAGGTGTGTGGTTGACCAGTCAGTTCGTAACTTTGGTGTTCATAACTCTGAGGTCCTACTATAAATAAGCCACCTCCCAACCAGCAGCAGTAACTATGTTGGTGGGAGAGTCTACACCGGTGCTTTTGTCGGTGAAAGTTATGTTGGTCAGGGGTGTTTTCTTCACAACTCTGACCAACAAAAGTTTTGTTGACAAAAGTGCTAGTGTAGACATAGCCTTAGAAGGGCAATGTGGAAACTGAGAGCCCAGTCTCTCAGCCCCGCTGGTAGCTCCCTGCCAGAAGCCCGACTTCCCCGCAGGCTTCGACCTGGAAGTGGGGTCCAGCCACCCAGGCTTCTTGTGTCAGCTCCCAGCTAGGAGCAGGGTCCAGCCACCCAGTTCTCTAGGAGAGTGGGGGGCAGCTGGGTAGAGCTGCCCAGCTTTCTTGTCAATTTCACTGCTGTAATAACAGCCAACATCCAATGTAAGGAATGCAGAGTCTACACAAACACTGCATCGCCCTAACTACACTGACATAAGCCCTACACCTCTCACTGAGGTGGTTTAAAGATGTCGGCATAGCAGGGGAGTTACATCGGCGGGAGGAGCATTTCGGTGTGTATACCTCCACTGTTTTGTCGACAAAAGCTGACTTTTCTTGACAAAACTGTGTAGTGTAGACAAGGCCTTAGTCTTTCCTATGTATCTAGATTTGACTTCACAGTGGCGCACACATACATGTTGATAGTTTGCACCTAATGGGTTCTAAAACTGCCAGTGCTCACTGTAATTAAATTCACTTTTCCCTCTCTCTTTCCATCCTTGGAAAGTAGTTTTCATAACTTCCTTAATTAACAAGATCCTGATTACTGTGGTTTCTCAGACCAACTACTCAGCCATATACATCCTTCTAAAGGATACAGGGGGAAAAAGCTATAACCAATCGGGATTATGTTACCAAAAGAAAAACCACCAATATAGGTTTATGCATCTTTTGATATAAAAAAAATTCTAAAATGAGTATTGGTGTAATCTTAAAAATGAGAAATCAAGCCCTTAAAAACACTCCCCAGGAATTTCCAAAATTAAAAGTTATTTGGAAAAACTGTTATATCCCTGAGATAGTATTACTCTGAATTTTCACAATTACATATAGGAATAGAGTTTACACCACCTCTCCCACCCCTCAAACTGAACACTTTATTGCTTATTCAAGTAACATTAACGCTAGTTTCTAGCATTTAATTTCCGTGATTTAAAAGAAATAAACTGGAGTTATCCATCTTGTGGGAGTTTACAAGTTTTGCCAGAGACAAGTAGTTCCTTGAACCACAATAGGGATGGAGTCCGCATACCTGCATAATTCAGAAGTGACTCATACAATTTTGCTTAAACCTTCAGAACCAATTTCATCTTTCTATGGTTGCCCTGGACCAAAGTTTCATCCAAAAGGAATTTGAGAACATTACAAGTAACTGCAAAGGGAGGTACTCTAAGAAGGAATCTAGAACTCAATCTTAGATATGTAGAAGGTGCTACCAGTGAACGTATTGTGTGAATTTTGTGTCTGAAAAATTTCCTGCCAGCCTTCGCCAATGTGAATACAAGATGCACTTCCTTATCATGGCACTATGGGGACATTTGTTATCTTACAGCAAACAACACTACAATACAGAACAGCTGTTTAAACTTTATTAGTTGTTCCCATTTGGTTATCACCATTACCAGCTTTATGCTCCATGTAAAATGCAGAATTATGTATACAAGTTCAAATAACTAGGAACTTCATTTACATCAGACCTGGACTGACTCAAAAGGAATTTAAAAACAGCTTTTAGCTGGTTATAGCAGAGATGACCCGTACCTGCCAATAGTGGGAGTGGGGGTGGGGGGAGAGGGCAGAGAGGGCAATAACTTTAGCAGAGTTTATTGAACATGCTCATTCCATGTGAGCATGCTCAATACAAGCCAAGCAGCAAATCGGGGTGCTGGGGGGGTACATGACCCTGTGTCCCTACCATGGGTTGCTTCTGGGTTAAGCCAATATTATATACCTTTACATATCACATTTAATGGCCTATCCAGCAGATCACATTTTGCCATTTTTAAATATTTAAACTTTTCTAGCACAAATTGGCACTTATGACAGTTCTATGCCACCTTCAAATAGGCAGAGTTTGACCACTAATGAGAGATGGTATAATTAGATTTGAGGGGAAAAAACGGGGGGGGGGAAGAATCACATTTACATTTTATCACTGATGTTACAGAGTTTAAAAAGTTTCACGTTTCTTGTCTGTAAGAGACTCACAATAAAATGACCTTATTCTCCATTTTTGCTACATAACTTAACACTTGTGGCATCACTAGTTTAAAAAAAAAAAAAAGAGAGAGAGAGATACTATAGAGCAGTGGTTCCCAAACTTGTTCCGCCGCTTGTGCAGGGAAAGCCCCTGGTGGGCCAGGCCGGTTTGTTTACCTGCCGAGACCGCAGGTTCGGCTGATCGCGGCTCCCAGTGGCCGCGGTTTGCTGCTCCAGGCCAATGGGGGCTGATAGAAGCGGTGTGGGCCAAGGGAAGTACTGGCTGCTGAGGGAAGTACTGTAAACAACCGGCCTGGCCCGCCAGGGGCTTTCCCTGCACAAGCAGCGGAAAAATTTTGGGAACCACTGTTATAGAGGATAAGTACAAGTTGTGATACCAAGGGTTCTCAGGACAAATATTTTGGTATTCTGTTCTCATACTTTTTCCTAAAATACTTAATGAGCTTTAGGAAAAACAAATAAATGTGCACATATACACATCCAAATCATTGTAATTTATTTACTGCTAGCTAGTAAGTCTGTTGTGAAAAGTGATACTTCTATGTTTGTTAATATCAATTATTAAGCCCTGGCAAGCCTGGGGACAAATTAAGCCCTGAATGGAGGGCCAGGTGAGGCAACAGGGGGCTGGAGCCTGAAGCCCCATGGCTGGGGAACAGGGCCTGGGGACAGAGCCCGAAGTTGTGCAGACGGAGCCCGCCACCCCACCAACCCAGGGCTGAAGCCCAAAGCATGAGCCCAACTGCCTCTGGGAAGGTGAGGAACTCACTGACTGCCTGCTTCTCCGGCATTGTGACCCAGATGTCTCCAGAGGGGGGGGACAGGACCCAACCCCTGATGGCAGCCCCAGCAACCAACATCAAGGCGGTGGCATCCAGGAGCAACAGGGAGGGGCCACTACTTTGTCCCCCGGCCCCATCACAGCCCAGGAGGCTGTGGCTGCAAGAAAAGCCCCTGGTGGCTGCATGTGATCACGGTGGCCGCATTTCAGAAACGCGGCCATAGAAACTACTTCATGGACAATTGTCCTTATAGCAAGGTTTTGAGCTGAACACCAAAGCAGAGAGCATAGAAGCACTTTAAGGCAGAATCTCTGTAAATGTGTATATCATTTTAAAATAATACTTACACTCCTATTTCCCTGAAAAACTTTGGCAAAAGAAATTGGAAGAGATCAGATATTTTTATGGACAGGTTTGTCTCATATGAATTACTATTTAGCATGTGCTTGATAATACCACCTTCAAACCCCTTTTCACAGCCCACTCTTTCACCCCTCTTTTTAGTTGTGTGCCTGTGCCACATTAACAAACATGTTTAAGAGTTAGAAATAAAGAATAGAAAACAAAATCCCAAATAAAGCAGACAATTATATACACACTACAAAAACAGGCTACCTTATACTATGTATATTTCCCCCATCTCTTTTCCACCCTCACTCACTTGTCAGTGTCCTTGTACATCACATCTAACTTAAAATCAAATCACGTTCACCTTCCCATGGAAGGTAGCAGAATACTGAACAGAGTGAGACTATACATGAATAAGGTGAGAAAAAGCTAGTCCTTAAGGCAAAATCCCTTGAGCACATACTTAACCTTAAGTAGATAAGTACTCCCATTGAAGCTGCAATCCCACAATCACTTTTTACTGTATGTAGTGCTCACTACAGTGAACTGCCCCATTGTCGACTCACTAGGTCAGTCAGACTTCGCAACAGCAAGTGCTACACACACTGCCCCTAATTCAGCAAGTAATTTAAGAACACACAACCTCAGTGAATCTAAAAATGGGACAGTTCATGGCATGGTAAGCAATGCACACCAAAGTGTTTGTCTGCAGAGCTCTCAATCTAAGAGCCTAATCCTGCAATAATCCTTTCCCAGAGAAAGAAGTGGGAGAGTGCGCGGGAGGGGCCATTTAGGAACACAGGTTACTCAAGTCCATGACATTCACTGTCAGTCAGCTTTTAAGGACAGGGACTGTTTTTATTTTATGCTTGTATACTCCCTAGTACAATAAGGACCCTAATCCTGAGCAGGGACTAATAGACATTATGGTTACACTAGGAAATCTTCTTGTTCTCAGGGTAGCCTGCCACTTTAAGAAACTGGAGTATTTTTGGTGTTGTCTTTCCCGAGAAGGAATTATTTCCTGCACTGAATATTCCAGAGTGGTATGAATGGGAGTATGACATGGAGTGTGAAAGACAGTAAATTATTTTGTTTTCTTTCTTCTGTACTGAGGCAGTGTTTTCACTCTCTCTGTTTATCCCCCAGAATTAAGAGACTCCCCACACAAGGAAATATTGGTATCAGTTTATCTCTACCAATGCATAGGGCTGCCAACTTTCTAATGGCACAAAACCGAACACCCTAGCCCTGCCCTTCCCTGAGGCCCTGCCCCAGTCCCACCTCTTCCCTGAGGCCCCGCCCCACTCATGACTTTCCCCCTCCCTCAGTGGCTCGCTCTCCCCCACCCTCGCTCACTTTCACTGGGCTGGGGCATGGGGGTTGGGTGCGGGAGGGGGTGAGGACTCCGGCTGGGGGTATGGGCTCTGAGGAAGGGCCAGGGATGAAGGGTTTGGGGTGCAGGAGTGGGCTCCAGACTGGGACTGAGGAATTCAGAGTGTTGGAGGGGGCTGTGGGTTGAGGTACAGGAGGGAGTGAAGGCTCTGGTGTGGGGGTGCGGCTCTGGGATGGGGCCAGGGATGAGGGGTTTGGGTGCAGGTGGGGGTTCCGGGCTGGGACAAAGGCACAGGCTTACCTTGGGCGAATCCCACTCAGCGGCACAGCGGGGCTAAGACAGGCTAGTCCCTACCTGTCCTGGCACCATGCTGCACCCCGGAAACAGCCTGCAGGTCCGGCTCCTTGGCGGGGGGCGGCAAGGGTCTCCGTGCACCACTCTGGGCCCGCAGGCACTGCCCCTCCAGCTCCCATTGGCCGCAGTTCCCCGTGGCCCCCTCGCCTAGGAGCCAGACCTGCTGGCCACTTCCGGGGTGCAGCACAGAGCCAGGACAGGTAGGAACTAGCCTACCTTAACCCCGCAGCACCACTGACCTGACTTTTAACGGCCCAGTCAGCACCGCCACCAGGGTCCCTTTTCGACCAGGCATTCCAGTTGAAAACCAGACACCTGGCAACCCTACCAATGCATATCTCCAGGGTAGATGCACTCCAGCACTGTAGTATGAGACTTGAACTGGTGCAGTTTACCTCATATAATCCCCATAATATACCTGTGCAGCCCACATACACTGAGGAACTGCATTGGTTTGAATATCACCCATATAGACCAGTGCTTAAAAAAAAACAAACCTAATAGGCAAATATAACAAGCTGATGTGGGAACTGGTGGTTGCCTGGCTACAGCTAGCTAGTCAACTAGCCCATCCTTGATTACATCACAGGTGCAGCAAACTGGTAAATCACCAAGAACCTGAGACAGGAAACAAGGAAATGAGCAGGAACCCTTAGGAGAAAGTGAGGCTGGCCCACAACGCTTTGGAGTGAGGACCTTAAGCCAGACCTGATTAGTAAGCCTCATAGCACTTCTGGGCCAAATATTTATGCTAATTTTGTTGCTATTCTTTTGTCCCCATATTGGGGAAGGTTAATTTTATTTATTTTTTATCTTGTTTGGTCTGGAGCACCTTTTCCTTTAAAAAGAAAAACCTCTGCTTCTTGGTCTCTGTGACAAACAGCATCAGGGTAGGATCCCCCAAATTACTTTAGACTTCTAATTATTCCAAGCAAAGACCCATCTATTATGACTGTCATAACTCATGATGCATCCAGATCGGAGCAGAAAGATTTGTTTTCTCCTTTTCTCTAGATTATTTGAAGAAAGGTACAAAATGCAACCCACTAACACCACACGTCATAACGGTTGGCTTTTCATTTTTTAATGAAAGAAAACTATTCTCCCGGTCAAGCAAGGTTATGCCTATGCATGTTACTATTGGATATGCAAAGAGTGGCAGATTTTCACACTTCCCTGGAGGAAGAATGTTGCCTCCAAATCAAATCTCAACCATGAGACCTGTGGAGTGGCAATTCAAAAAACGCTCTTCTGCTCAGAAGCAGAGTGTAATACTAGTGGGGTCACCAGGCTGATTTTAAAATACTGTTAGAGGACATTTTCTTTTCATAACTAGGACTCTAAATCAACACACAAGGTGAAAACTGAACTCTTCTCTTGTTGCACCTTCTTTCACTGGATAAACTGGAAGAAGAGAGTTCCTTAACTCTCAGTAAGCACCACAGTAACTTCAGATATGAGATTTGGCCAAAGGAAACATTCCTTGTGAACAAAACAGCAGTAAAGCTGCAGAGCTTCCTAAGTGAGTATTTGAAATTAAGATGAACCATAAGAGGAAGGTAGCTGGCCCAAGACAATGCATTTAGGATAATATGGCCTGATTTTTGGAGAGGCAGAGAGCAATCACAACTCTTGTTGAAATCAGTGGGAGCTGCTGCTGCTCAGCATCTCTGAAAATTAGGCCAGAAAGTCTTTCTATTTTACTAGCAATTGCCCCCTTTTCAGTCATTTGGAATTGCATTCCTCCAAGCACATAAATGGGTAGTCATAGTCCACAAAACTCACACATTAAAGATACACAATACAATTACTAACTGGAATACACTGCTTAAACATGCTGTGTGTTAATGATTCCAAGTAAGAATTGTTAATTCAATGCAGACATGGCCATGGCCCTTAATGTTAATAAAAGAAAGAAACATGAACACAGGTATCCAACTCCACGTTTGTGATGCATGCAATGAAGAAAGTCACCACTTAATGCCTACAGTTTTACGCATTTGTTTTGAAGGGTTTTTCACTTAGTTTTCATGGCATGAAATGCCTATTTTGCTTTAAATTCACTTAATAGATTAGTTGAAAAAGGATGCCAATAATTAAGTGATTTTTTTTAAAAAAATCCTCTCAGCAATACATGTAACTGAAAAAGTCAAAGTTCTTTTGCATTAAGACCACCAACTTTGGGGTGAGTGTTATGATTTCTATATTACTTGTTTTTGTTCGGGTTCTACAGATAGAATAACTTTGTTTTTCAAGTTTCCTGAGTAATTATGGCCTACTGGTAAATTTCATTTGCCAAATGCACACATAAAAACCAACCGCACATTGGTCAAGCTAATCATCCTAATTTAAGGCAAGCTTGCAAGAAACAACTGAAAAGACCCAAGTGGCTTCATGGATCAGTTTTATTTTTCGAGACTAAAGGGTTCTATAAATGAGCTCATATCATTCAGCTCTTAAGAAATACAGTACTATGAAATAACATGGAAAGAAACTAGGGCTCCAGGCCTGATCTTCATTCAAGCACATAAGCCACACATGGGAGCGCAGGTCACTTAGTTCCATTCAGCCAGCAGTTTCTTGAAACAAATGTAGTTTATTAAGAAAGACATTATAATTAAAAATATATTATGCTCTTAACTTAGGAATAGATTTTATAAGCGTACCTAAGAATCTCCATATATTGTTAAGAGAAAAAGTGTAAGTATTATTTTTTTTCCAAACATAGTGGCCAAACAATCTCTAGAGATTTGTTAGCTATCATTTAATTTTGGCTAGGAGACAGAAAGTTTGCAACCATATATTAAGGCCAGATCTACAGTACAAAATTTTGCCGGTGTAGTTATCTTGGTCAGGGGTGTGATCTGTGACAGTGTCAGCAAAAGCCCCTAGTATAGATGCAGTTGTACCAGCAAAACTTCATTTTTGCAAGAATAGCTTTTTTTGCTTGGGGGGGTAGAATAAGCTATGCCGACAAAAGCGCAGTTTTGCCAGTATAAGCTGCCTCCGCACTAGGAGTGCTTTACAAGTGCAATATATTGGTATACCTACACTGTCAAAGCTTTCCTATTAGAGATCTGACCTTAATTTCTCCTCCAGTTTCATACACTTACAACTTTACAAAATAATCATGTTTTGCTCTGAAACTATTCATGCTTGATCTCTGTTCAAAGTGAGGTTCTCTAAAACTCTAGGGGGAAAAAAAAAATTACCCCACACCTTGCTCTCTAAATATATATAAATAGCAACCACCATCCCCCACCCTATAAACAAACACAACTTAAATAAAAACAAAACACTGACTTTAAGCATGGGTATCAATTCTGCAAACACTTAAACAAAAGCTTAAATTTACACATACAGATAGTCCCATGCACATTTGCAAGATTGGGGTCTTGGCATCTAAGGAGGTCTCTCTAAAGAGTTCAGCTTTGTCCAGTTTTTTTTTCTTTTTTGGGGGGGGAGGATGTTATGTAACAGTTTTAAGGGACTGAAAAGTCATTTCATAACATCGTGAAGAGCATCTGCTATGAAATCCCCCCAAAAAATATCAAAATGGGCCATTCTCCATCCCCACTGATTTGTCACACGCATGGACTGTTTTTGTTTGCTGACAGATCAAGTAGCATGAAGGAGACTGTTAACGTCACAGTGCCACACAATTAATAGCCTTACCCTGTATGTACTTCCTCTCATAAAAACAAATCCAGAATGCCTCCCTCTCCCCAAAAGAAAAACTGCTCAAACTTCAAAAAGTCACAGGCATGAAATGTCAGACTCCCAAAATTTCAGGATGTTTTCAAAATTTTTGCTGCATTTTAAAATGTGCATATTTTAAACTTTCATTAAAAAAAAGTACATTTCTTTCTTTTTCCTGTACCAAGATATAGGCATCACAATATAAACAATTGTGCTAATGCCAGCTACACCCGACACAGAACTAGCAACTGTGAACCCTTCATTTGTCACTTCTAGACTGGCCTACTGCAATGCGTTCACCTAGTGGCCAATCTTAAAGGCCACCCAGAAGGCAGAGCATGCAGTGGCCCACCTAAGCAGGGCCAACAAATACAACCACATTACACCAGTACTCTGCACTCTATATTAATGCCCTAGCTCAGCAGGGATGTTTCTATTGCTAGTTCCTTCTATAGGTTTGATTTTGCATGCACCACCAAGAAACATTCTTTCTAAGATCAGGCTTAAATGGAATCTCATCACCATCAGATGGCACTGCGAGACAAACATATTTAGCTTGTATTTAACATATGTTTTTGCACACAATGTATTTAATCTAACTAGCCCTCTAAATTGTTCTCTCAGTTGTTTCTTGTAAGCCTGCCTTAAAATAAGATGATTGCCTTGTCCATGGACTTCTGGTGTAAACACATATATGAAATACATAAAAAGGTTTGGAATCAGGCAATCAGACTCTGACTTTTACTTTCGCCAATGGCATTATTTTGCGTTGGCAGACAACCTATATGCTGACGTGTTAAAATCCAGTTGTTCTCCAGAAGCTACTGGAAAAGGTGGCCTTATGTCAGGCACCACTGGATTAGAGGTTAGAAAGCATATCCCCATCAATAATTTATTTTTGTAAGACCTAGTATTCAAATGGAAAGGCAAAACAGCAATCAAACTCCTCCCTTCCTAAAACTAAGGTGTACGTGTAAGGTGTATATGTGTGTGTAAGGTGTATATGTGTGTGTCTCTCCATATTTGCACGCGCAAACTGCCTTGTTTTAGCCCCTAGGTATGTTACTCAGAACTTGACTGTTGCCAGCCACCACATGCAAGAACATGGGCATCAGCTCCAAAGAGGAATATTTTCTGTGCTCTCAGGAGGAGAAAAAGACTCAAGAGATAAAAACAAAACTCTGAAACCTAACAAAACTACAGTAGCTTAGTAAATATTACATACAAAAATCTAGAATACTCAAGTTGCAAAAATCTCAAAAGTTACTTTTATTTATTTAGGTTTGTAATAATAGATACCTATCCAAGGCTCTAGGCCCTCTAATATAAACAACTAGACAGCAAATATAATTAAGTTAAATCTCAGCAGCATTAAAATCAGTTCCACAGAAACTCAATCAGCTAGCCAGCAACCTACTTGTACATAATATTGGAAGTATACCCTCAGCAAGCCACAAAAATCTCAGTATGTGGGCTATTTTGGACATGGATGGGAGAGCACGTTGCAGAATTTCAGAGCCCTCACAGAGGATGCCATGCCAGCTGTCCTCCCTCTTTTATAACAAGAAGCATCCATCTTGGTGGCCTCTGCTGTGGCAGTATGGCATGAGGAGAGAGGTAATCTTTCAGATAGTTCAGAAGTGCCAGATTTAAATGTACTTGTGCAACCTTAATTCAGCTTCCATGTGCATTAGGGTTGCCAACTTTTTAATGGCACAAAACTGAACACCATTGCCCACCCTTCCCTGAGGCCCGGCCCCTTTTCAGATGCCCCGCCCCCACTCACTCCATCCCCCTCCCTCTGTCGCTTGCTCTCCCCCCACCCTCACTCATTTTCACTGGGCTGGGGCAGGGGTTGGGGTCCGGGAGTGGGATGAGGGCTCCAGCTGGGGATGCGGGCTCCGGGGTGGGGCCAGAAATGAGCGGTTCAGGGTGCAGGAGGGGGCTCAGGGCTGGGGTGTGGAAGGCAGTGCGGTCTCCTGGAGGGAATTTGGGTGCAGGAGGGCGTTCAGGACTGGGGCAGGATGTGGAGGGGCTGCAGGCTCTGGGAGGGAGTTTGGGGTCCAGGAGGGGGCTCCAGGCTCTGGGCTAGGGATGCAGGCTCCAGGATGGGGCCAGAAATGAGGGGTTCAGGGTGCGGAAGGCTGCTCTGGGCTGGGGCTGAGGCAGGGGGTTAGGGTGTGGTGAGGGTGAAGGCTCCGGGCTAGGGCCGGGGATGTAGGGTTTCGGGTATAGGATGGGGCTCCGGGCTGGGGTAGAGGAGTTCAGCATGCGGGAGGGGATTCCAAGCTAGGGCAGGGGTTTGGGCAAAGGAGGGAATTTGGGGTGCAGACTCCAGGAGGGAGATCAGGGCTGGGGTAGGGAGTTGCGGTGTGCGAGGGGTTTCGGGGTGCAGGCTCCAGGAGGGAGTTTAGGTGCAGGAGGGGCTCAGGGCTGGGGTGTGGGAGGGGGTACGGGGAACAGGCTCCTAGAGGGAATTTGGTTGCGGGAAGGGGTGCAGGGCTGGAATGCAGGCTCCAGGAGGGATTCTGGGTGCAGGAGGGGGCTCAGGGCTGGAGCAGAGGGCTGGGATGTGGGAGGGGGTGCGTGGTCCGGGAGGGGATTCAGGGTGCGGGCTCTGGGCACACAGGAGGCTCAGAGAGGCCTGGGAACACGCCCAGTGCATTTGCTATGTAAGTAGTTCTATGGGTCCAGGCATGCTCAGCAGAAACGTGTGAAAGTTCACCTACTGCTAGCACACCTGCTTGTGGCCAGGCATGGTATAGTGTCTCTCTCGCTGTCTGGAACTTCCTGCCAATGGCTGCTCTGGTCTTTTGGTGGTTTGCCTCTTCCCATAACTCAGCCTTCTGACCAAATCAGAATTTACTCCACTCCTTCTGGGGTAACAAAGTCCTACAAATAAACAGTCCAATACCCTTATAACAAGGCCTCACACTCTATTCTCAGGCATCTCTGTCATCCCTGTGCCCTTCTTTGGGCTCACGGCTCTTTGGTAGTGGCTAATAGAGGAACCTGGGCTCTCTCACTATATAGGGTTCCAGCAGAGAGACCCTATCATCAACAGCCAAGGCCTGCTCCTTTGGACTACTTGCTGCAGCTTCCCTGGGCTTCTTTCTACCGGGGCCTTTCTGAGTACATCTACACAGCAGCTGGGAGCGAGCCTCCCAGCCTGGGCAAAGAGACTCGCACTAGCAGGGCTTGAGCTAGTGTGCTAACATGGACATTGTGGCTCTGATGGCAGCTGGGACTCTCAAGCTCACCTGACCCTCCTGGGTCTGAGATCAAATGGCCATCCCAAGTCTCTGACATCCACAACCCTATTTTTAGCATGCTAGCTTAAACCCAGTTAGCGTGAGTCTGTCTACCTGAGCTGGAAGGCTCACTTCCAACTGCAGGAGTAGACACACCCTGAGAGTCCTGGCCCTGAGAGAAGGGTGAGCCTAGAGAAGCTGTGGGGGAAAAGGCAAGAGAGGGCATGTCTACACTGCAACAAGAGAGCTGCAGCATGGCCATGGCTGGCCTGGGTCAGCTGACTCAGGCTCACAGGGCTCGGGTGCAGAGCGATAAAATTGCAATGCAAATGTTTGAAATTGGCCTGGAGCCCGGGTTCTGAGACCACACGAGGGGGAAGGGCCTCAGAGCCTGGGCTCCAGCCCAAGACCAAATGTCTACACTGCAATTTTATACCCCTGCACCAGTGTCCTGTGAGCTCAAATCTACTGACCTGAGCTCTGAGACTCAGTGCTAGGGTTTTTATCGTAGTGTAGACATATCCTCAAGGCCCTGCCCTGGAATCACCTAACAAACATCCCAAGATAGAAGTATATGAACACAAACCAATGTCCAAATCCTGCCCTTCAATCAAGGTTTACCACTGGAGCCTGCTCCACTCTCAGTGGCTGTTGTCTCTCTTGACAGCTTGCCAGTCTTCTCTGCTCAACCAAGGACCCCAGGGCTAACTCTCCCTCTGCCCCAGGCTTCCTTCTCACAGCCTCTCTATTCTCAGAGAGTGACTGCAGACTCTCCTGCTCTCAACTTCCCGTTTGTAGTCTCAGTTATGCTTGGTTCTCCCTCCAGGTACAGCCTAGTGTGTGAACTGGCCATTGTGGGGTACATATCCCATCACACAATGGAATGTTCAGTGATTTTTAGCAGCAATCTTTACAGAGCATGATCAAATGCTGATTTGCAGAGGTTTATAACTCAGTCAAAATTCAGGGCATTTTCATGGAGATAGTACAAGGTACCTCACTAGTATGCAGGCTATCCCCTTGCCAAATTTTAAGTTCTTGCTCCAAACATGGAGGTGTTAAGTATTTTTAAAGAAATTAATGGAAAACGCTTATACTGGCAAAAATGGTTTCCCCCCCCCCCTAACTTTTTCTGAAACTTCCCAAAAAACTTCATCCTGAGGCAGAGTGGAAGCATGAAAATGTGCAGATCAACTAATTAGTTTGGCAAAATTATAAGTAACTGAAAATAGGGGCTTATAATGGAAAGTGTTAGGCTACTTTAACAATAGACATCACTACCAGCTCCACCCAGAATGCCAAAAAAACCTGTTACCAGCACAACTATATTTAGTAATCAAATCATCTGAAACAATTTATAAACAGTTACCGTTTCTTTTCTCACAACACACCTGGAAATCAAAGAACCTATGCAAATAAACTGTGGTAACTTTGATTTGAAAATTTATATAGAATTATACAAATAAATCACCACCACAACTGCTCAAACAAAGCAAAACTAGAACAAATTAAAATATCAGTTATGTAGCTTTTAATTCCTGTTTAACTGTTTTTCCAGATCACACATATCCAGCTGGATAGGAACAAGAGTGACCAAGAAAATTTAAGGAAACTTTTTCCTGATGTGACCAACACAGGGATACACAGCGTTCTCATTGGTAAAAACAAAAGCTAAGGGAGCAATTACAGTTTTCAATTCAAATACCCCTTCTGGCACCACTGACAGTTATATTTCTGTCTTTGACACAGTTATAAGCAAGTACTTCCCATGACTTTCAAAAGCAAATTCACAATATTCTGATCAGTATGTGAAAAACAATCCCATTTGAGCTTCATTATTTAGGTCTGTGTGCCAAGTCTCATCAATTCTCACGAGCAGAATATATATATATTTTTTTTTAAAAACAGTCTGTGTAGAAATACATTTTTCAAAATAAAAGAAACAATGCATTGTTTTGATGGCACTGCCTGGAGCTCTTTATCTGATTGTTATCAAAGTATGCTCGAGAATTGATCAAAGCAGCAATGACAACTCAATGTTCTTTAAAATTATGTACCACTGCATAACTAACTTCCCACTCTTGTCTTGTGGCCTCTGGCTCAGTGTGTCATTGGGAGTATCCTCAAAGGTCAGGCGATTTCTAAAAACCCTCCATTACACAGTGGCAGCTGTAAAGATGGGAAAGGCTGGAGTGTGGAGACAGGGTAGCTTGAATCTATCAGCCTTACCTCCCATGTGCCACAGGAAAAAATCACTTATCACTTTTCCCTTCAGGTGCAAGGTTTCTCTCAAAAGTATTATATGTACTATTATTCTGTAAGGAGTTCTTTAGGATGTGGTGGTAGCTTGTCCACATTTAAGAACGAGTCTTGCTTCCCGCTATAAACCTGATAAGAGTCCTTTGGCCCTCTTCCCTTTTTAAAGTACTCAATTTAAAGCACTCATACAGTTTAGAATTTGCCTTGTGTTGTCCGTGGCTGGCAGATAGTTGTTTTTTTAAATCATGTGTGAGGTTATTCAGCCATGCCATTTTATGGATATGGGATACAGAAAAAGGGTGTTCAACATAGTTTGAAAATTCTTCCTTTTTGCCATATCTGCACTACATAAACAACTTTTCTGAAAGACCCCAAACAATGTTTACTGGAAACATCTTGGTGAGATCCAGTGCAGAAAACCAATTTTGAGATGCTGAAGAGCAATGTATTTCAATGCTAAATTAAATGAGCTTAAATTAATATTTAAATTAAATGTTTCAATGTTAAAAATACATCAGCATCCAGCAAACCTACTCAGGGCCATCTGGGGCTTCAACAGTCCTCATTCTGGTGAGTTCTGAAACCCTCAGATTAACATCTCAGTAACATTGTCCCAATACGTCTTCAAAACACACTCCTCACAGATGGGGGGAGGGGAGGGGGCGAGGGAAAGCTCCACAGGAGCAAGACTCTTGGGCATTGGAGAGCTGAGGCCTGCAGTAACCCAACGGGTCAAAGATAATGGAACCAAAGAGGGACAGGAAGCAAAATGTGGCCCTGCATTACTCCCAACAGTAAGTAGAAGGGAGCCTAGCTCCTTAAGTCCTTGGTTAGCCCACAGCTGGGGAAGCCCTTTGCCCTGTTGAAAGCTAAGCTTTTCCAAAGCAGGGGCTCTGCTCCAAAAGGACATAGGAGCTCCACAGGGTAAGCCACTTCCTCAGGCAAGACTCCATACCTAGGCATGTGTACTTTACATTACAAAGAATAATATATACCTTCCAAAAATCACCTTGAAAGGTTCACATCAGTGGAACAGTATGAATCCAGGAGGAATACAAGGAGGAGGAAAAATGAGTAAGTCTCAGGTAGAATGCCCAATAGCCAAAAAAGGGGAACAGAAGCATGTAAAAGGCAGAGAAAAAACAGCAAGTGACTTTGTTGGGTGCCTAGAAACTATGGGGATGGATTTGGTATAATAACCCAGTTACAACAAAATTTGTAACACAAAGACCTTATAAAGCCCTTTCTCCCATGCTCCCAGTAAAGCAGCACTCCTCCAGAGTATTTTAAAATGACTGAAGAAGCACACAAACTTCCTCATCCTGGCATGATGCCCTGGCCTACTGGGAATACACCTTAAGGCTATTAACAGCCACACAGGTGGAGAGATCCTGGCCCAGAGGAACATACACCGCTCAGAAAGTCTGCACATTCCTGCAAAGTTTAACATCCACAAGTGGAGTCCTGCAAAGCCAGGAGCATGCAATGCTTAATAGCTCCACAGGTGCTAACTGGGTGGCTCTTCTCCCCCTTGTTCCACCTGCTGAGTTTAGGAGTTCCCAGTGTTCTTGCCAACCCCATCCCAGTCTAAGGGTATGTCTACACTAGAAATGAACGTCAACCCATATTAGGTCGACTTATAACCACCGCAGTAATTATTGCGGTAGTTCATGTCCACACTACCCTCGGGTCAATGGTGTGCATCCTCACCAGGAGTGCTTCGACTGACCTAAGAGGAGCAGTATGAGGAGCTGAGAGCCTGGTTTCTTGACCCCCTTGGCTTCTTGGCCCCCTTGCCTGCTCCCCTCTGGGAGCCTGGTAGCATAGTCAATTTAATGGCTGCAAGCTGTGAAATTGACAAGACATCTGGGCTCCTGGTGGGGAGCAGGCAGGGGCGCCAAGAAGCCCCTGGTGGCTTTCCCCTGGCTCCCACCCAGGAGCCACCAGGAAGCCACCCAGGGCTTCTCTTCCCCATTCCCTGCCAGGATGGGGGGCGGAGGAGGGGGCAGGAGGAAGCCAGCCGGGGCTTCTTTTCCTGGCTCCTGGAATGGGGCCCCTCAGGCTTCTCACCCTGGCTCCCAGCTGGGAGCCAGCTCTTGCCTAGCTCTCCAGGGGAGCCAGGGGGTTTCTTGTCAATTTCACAGCTCCTGCCATGAAATTGACAAGAAAGCCAGTGTAAGGAACACCATGTCTATGTTTGGACCTAATTACATTGGCATGAGCCTTGCACCTCTCACTGAGGTGAAGTTATTATGTCGGTGTAGTAGGGCACTAACATCAGCAAGAAGAAGGCTGTAGTGTAGACACTGACATAATTAGGTGGACACAAGCTGCCTTATGTTGCTCTAACTGTGTGGTGTAGACCAGCCCTAAGGGAAGGAGAGAGGAGAAAGTCCTACAGAAGTCCTACACATGGCAGGATTGATGGAGCAGCTGAGATCAGAGGAGTCTGGAGTGCTTAGAAACCAGGATTCAGCCACTGAGTAGGTAGATGACACTGCCCGGAACAAATAAGGGCAGAAGAAAAGAGTGCGGAGCAAATATGCATATAAATGTGTAGTATAGCCAATAAATTTCAAAATACAAGGAGCACAAACATGTCCACAGGGAACTATCGTTCTGAGTAAAATCTTGGGCAACGGACAATAATGATTCAAGAAGGATGCTGATAAATTGGAGAGGGTTCAGAAGAGAGTCAGAAGAATGATTACAAGTTTAGAAGCCATGCCTTACAGTGATTGAGTTGCTTGAACCTGTCTATTTAGCTTAACAAAAGACAATGTTAAGGGGTGACCTGATTGCTGTCTACAAGTATCTACACGGTGAACAAATATTTAATAATGAGCTCTTCAATCTACCAGAAAAAGCTATAACATGATCAAATGGCTGGAAGTTGAATCTAGACAAATTCAGATTGGAAATAAGATATGCTCTAGGAATTTGGGGGAAGTTCCATGGCCTGTATTATACAGGAGATCAGACCAGATGATCACAATGGTTCCTTCTGGCCTTGGAATCCATCCATCCATTAGGATACCTATCACTGAGAAATTCCTAAATCAAAGGTTTTTAAAAAATTAAGTCAATTACCAAAGAAAAACATTGTTAAGCTGGAAATAATCTATTAGTAACTAAGGGTAAAAATCTTTATTAAAAAACAGTTATCAGAAAGACTAATACTGAAAGATCAGGCAATTGAGAGTTAAGGTTGAACTTAAGACATATTATAAAGTATGAAAATGCAGCATATTAATAGATTTTTAAGGACAGAAGGAACAATAACAATTGTCTAGTTATCAACGCCTACAATTCAGAAGTGCAGATCTACTCTGAAAACTGGCTCAGGTGGAAAAAATTTTTTTAACTTATAAACAGAACACAATGCCATTTATTTTTCAAACTGCCAGCCCTGCAAACCCAACATGGGATCTGAAAGTAAAGCTGAGTTCTTTCCTCCTGGTGCAACATCCCCAAAATTTATAGCCACATTTTGTCTTCAGTAAATTCTGTAAAACTCCATTTTTCTCAGTAGACCTGTACAGCTGCATTTAACTGTTCATGTAACAAACATTTTGGAACAAATTCTGCTGATAATGCACAATGAGCAGACTCCAATTCACACATTGTTCATGTTGATTCTGCAGAATCATCAGGAGTAAGAAGCAATAAAATTTATTGTACTCTACAGAAGATATGATTGACTACATAAAGTAAAACATATTTACAGGACAAAGAAGAAGAAAAACCAGAGACTGAGATTTGTCCTTCCCAGAGAGGTTAATTTAATCAGCGACCACAAAAGCTAGCAGGCTGTACACCTAACTGTACTGTGGCTGTTCTAACTCTGGCCTTCTTTATGACAATAAGGAAGACTGCGAAGAGAATTATTTAAAAAATTCCTGATTAGACAAAACACCATATTGAAGTTGATCATTCCCCAGCCTTCATTAAGATTCCCTGGTTAACAGTTTTATAAGTATTATTAGATACTGGACAA
The DNA here is from genome assembly GCF_965140235.1 of Caretta caretta. Classification (NCBI taxonomy): domain Eukaryota; kingdom Metazoa; phylum Chordata; order Testudines; family Cheloniidae; genus Caretta; species Caretta caretta. The sequence continues at coordinate 76,595,076 of NC_134215.1, read as the reverse complement.
GTATACCTATATATACACAAAACTCCTAGGCCTAAACCATTAAAATTATAGCACTTAAGTGAAAAGAGCCATGTTTAGAATGAAGTACCATTACTTAGTATCAGAGACATCTATGAAATCAGTTATAAAACAGATGAAAATGTGAGTCATTTTTGATACAAGGGCAGCAGTTTTTCCAGTTTTAACCCATCAACATACATAGGCTGTGTACTACTTAAAGCTCTCAGCAAAGTGCTTGATCCAAAAACAACGTTTTATGAAGAAAGTACAACAGAAACAGAGAAGGGAAGATTGGAGGTTAATGTCATTTACAGGATAGAGTTAAGGTTATTTAGGTGAGAATGCATTTTCATATTTCAATTTAGTCTTGACTCAATTTCCTGGGTTTCCAGATTATAGTTAAAAATGTTAACTATAATGTTCTTGCAAGATTTTCAGCCTGTAAGTTACTGACACATACCCGCAAATTTGTACAGGAACAGCTTTCGAGATAGATCTTAAAGCAGTCTTCACTGGCAGATTAAATGACTGCTATGCACGGTTTGCAAAGCCCAGTGACATTTGGAATGAGATGTAGTGTAGAAATCTACGTATATTGCCCTTTGTTGGCTACACTAGTACAATGTGTTCTACAACCCCTTATTCATGCAGTTTTAAAATTTTGAATTACTAGTTACTTAGAAGTTAAGTGCTTTTTGTTTAAATACTATTGGAACAGCAAAATCTATTTAGATGTTTTTAAACTGGACACAACTATTGTTTTAAATTTCAAAAGTGTTAAAATTATGATAGTTTTTTCCAATTGCTTTAGATATTTTCTTTATTCATTCATTTCAGGTTTATTGAATTACAATAGAAAACAAAAACATTTAATAGATGGATTTTTGCAAATCTGCTATGCAACCCCATAGTAATTAACCTGAAAACTAGGAATATCAAAGGTTTCTACTAAGAGAGAGAGAGAGAGAGAGAGGTTTGGGTTTTATATGTTCTATCTATATTATCTGTTATACGTGTTGGTAATGATGTTTTAGCTCCATTAAGCCCTACAGAAACCTGTCTGAGAAAATTGTTGGAATAAAAATGTACACTCTAGATAAACATTTTCATTTAGGAAAAATATAGCTATATCATTGCAGATTATATTCCTAGCATTACTATTTTTGCTATCAGTGTACAATGGTATTATAAACCTTTTGTTGTGCGCTAAGAAATACTGTATAACACTAACAAAGAGGCTTTCAAAAGCTCCTCAACAGGCAGGAAGTGGCACAGAACTGTGGAAAGAAAATAACCATAAAAAGCAGTAAGCAGACAGAGAATAGTGCACTGCTCTGTACACAGAGATGACTCATTTTGACACACTGTACAGGTCAGAGTCTACACAGAAAGGCTTTAGTTTCAAGTTAAATTTCCAGGAATTTCCTGGCATTTATTTGTCTTCTTTGTCTTCACTTCCCTACCCATCATTTAAATTCACAGTCTGTCAGAAGTGTTAGTAGTTTTATTAAAAGTTTAACTTGAACAGAAAATCCATGAGAAAAATAGATTACTGCAAAAATTCATACAGCTTCTCAGTAATAATTTATAAAATAACTGTCACTACCGTTGGGCTTTACACAAAGGATTATTGGTACAAACTACTGCTTTCTGCTTTGTTTAGTTCTGTAAGACAAAATTCTTCCCATAGTAAGCACCCATCTGCCATTTTGCATTTCAAGTATAACTCCTTTTAAGAGATGGTTCTCCTTTTGAATTTCTTAAGATGGAAAAAAACTTAACACATCTCATTCTGGCTTGATGTCAAAAATAAATTTATGCAAGGAGACATGTAAGAAGTTCTCTTTTCTTCCAACAATCCCAAAACCAAAAGCATCTCTTTAAAATAGGATCCTTTTAACATATGTCCTTCTTGTACGTATCTTGGAGTCAAATCTGCCTTGTAGTTTATGAAACCTTAGGTTTTAACAATGCATCGTAAAATAGCAGCTATATATAAAAGAGTAGATGAGTATTATATTAGAGTAGCTAGAGAAATAGAAGTGTGGTTGTTGACCTTAATTGATTACTTCCTAAATTTCAGCATTTGAGGAAAATGTTATTAAAATAAAACAGAGCAACCTTAATTTTTTTTCCTCTATGATTCTTATACTTTTTAGGCTGAATTACCTGGAGAAAAGTCCTTTAAGAATGAGGTTTTCAAAATAATGGGTTGAATTAGATTAGTGTACTTTTTGCATTATACGAGATTTTTCAAAGAGAGAAAGATCAGCTGTATCCCCCGCAATTTTTATGGAAGCAAAAACTAAGTGAACAAAGTGGCACCACAGTTGTTTGAGTTTTTTCAAAGTAGTGTTTGATAGGCCTCCCTCTACACCTCTTAAAAACATCAGACATCCTGACAATCACTACTGAGTCCAGATTCTAAAGCTCTGGAGGCAATAGGTATATATCACTGATTACCCAAAATCTGTGCCACAACCATTTTATCTTTTCCTTGCTTTCACAGAAATTAGTGGAATTGTCAATAACTCTTCAAATACATTTCATGGATAACTTTAAATATTAAATGGAGGTTCCACTTCTGCTGGAAAGAGCCTAAGGGGAAAAAATATGACAAACTCTGTTGGGTTGACTTTCAGTTTTATATGGTACATATAGTTTGGCTGGAAATTAAACTTACTAAACAGAACAAGCATTTTATAGACATTGTGTTAACTGAAGAGAACAAATCTAAAATTAAATGCCAATCTACTTTAATAGAAACAATATATTTTGTGTTAAAAAACAATTATGCCTGACTTTATTTAGTGGACAGTGCTCCTTTAAGTAGTTATGCTGCTTGTGCAACCTAACCTATGTTTTCCTCAAATGCCCACAAGTCCAGTTACTTACAAACACCACACTCCTGGATGGGTGCCTGACATACCAAACCTGCCCCGTCGTGCATATTTTCATACGTTACTAAATTAGGAAACCAGAGTAGACTAAGTCTATGCCAACTCTGAAACAGAGAAGGGTCCAGTTTGTGCCTTGCATTTAAAGCCAGGATCAGTATAAGTTATTGAATCTTTAATAAGAGTCACCAAAGTAATTTAACCTAATAAGAAGCAGCACTGAAGAGTAGTGAAAAGAAGGAGAAACCTCAAGATTTATAATACAGATTCTTCTTTGCAAGTCTAAATCAAGATACTGAAAATTAATTCAAAAAATTAGGCAGACTGTATATTTTAATTCCAAGTTCTAGAATGAGAATAGAACGTTGGCATGCCACACTCTTCTAAGCAGTGAAAATCTATTTCTTTTGCAGAGAGGAAAGGAAAAGAAGCTATTTAAGCACTACTCCTTCAGGGTGATTTATTGAAATACCTAATATTGAGCTCTGTTCAGAAATACTAAGTAGGGCATTCAAGACTTTTTGACGAGAAAAATACTGAGAAGTATTTCAGAATATGTTATCTGTATGAATTCTCAATACATATATTGTACATATGGCAACTTACAAAATGAGAAAAAGGGACAAATATGTAACTTTCCAGACTTAAAACTTCACTTAGCAAACTGCTAAGCAAAACAGACTTGGTGGTAATCAAGTGGTAACGTTCCTAGGATTATTTTATAACTGTACAGTGATGATCAAAAGTTACAGCTTGATTTACATTTTTAATGGTGGAAGGAGTGGGGGTGGGAGGTGAACCCTTCTGATCTGTTACCACAGGAGTCTATTTATATGGGGTGAGGTCCTCAGATGGCTATCCGTACATTGTTGTTTTGAAATTAATCTTCATCCCCCCTATTTAGCCTTCTGCAAAAGTGAGTAGTTTCAGCTGCAAAACATATTTTATTCACCTTATTGCTATACTGAGGCTTCCCACTACTCATTTCACGTTTTTAAACCGAAGTACACACTTTATTCCAGAAGAGTTAGCATATGCATATATCAGTGTGACATGCAAAAAAAATATTTTACATACAAACCATCAGTTAAGTACCTGAACATACATATTGCACTTTCAATACAGAGAAGACAGACATCTTCTCTCTTCCAATATTTAATACAATAAACTTCAAAAAGGTGTGTTCTTAAGAGAGGGACTGGGAGCCAGGAACACCCAAGATCTCATCCTGGCTCAAACACAGATCATCTCTGTAGCCTACAACAAATCACTTACATTAAATTCTTTCTTCTCCAGCTGCAAAATGAGGTTAACACATTCCCTTACCGACTTCACACGGATGGTCTTAGGATCAATTCATCTTTGTAAAGTACTTTGAAGAAAAAGTTTTACATCGATATAATTATATTTTAATGTTTAAATTGACTTCATTTTACTTCTAAAATAATTTGCCTTAAAAATATCAAGGGGGCGGGGGAAACAATGGGTGAATTTTAGAATCCAGCCTGGATCCAATACATGGTACCAAGGCAGTTAAATATTATGGCAGTATGTACTTTAGAAATGCCAGAGGCAGATAAATACTGTTTCCTTTTGGTTTAACAGAGAGGAAGTAAAATGGCAGGCGGGGGGGGGGGGTGGAGGGGGGAGGGCAAGATGCAAGTCTCTAAAGACAGTAAAGGAATATCAATTTGAGATGGAAACCACATGATACTGCCTTATACAGAAAAGGAAGGGAATTTGCAAAACCCGCATTTGACTATTGCAAAGAGTTCTGCACCTCTCTTCAACCACATCATGTGTTGCAAAACCATCATCAAGCCACAATTGCTCTTTATGAATCAAATGAAGAAACTGCTGTCTGTATCATCCCTTTGCGTAAAAAAAGTTATATTACCAGACCACGTACTTTTTCCCCTGACTGAGGACTCAACTCTTATTGTTAATCAAAGTATGAAAAGCTAAATATGACCAGGGAAATTTGATTTGCTCCAACCAAACGTATTTACTAATAGTTTTCTTAAATGTTTTTTTAAAAAGCAATGCACACATTTATTGAAAGGGAACTTTGCCAAAACATGGGTTGGAAGCATAAACCATGCACAACTCTTTTGTTTAATTACTTCACTTTCCTTCAAAACTTGGCAAAACATTAAGCTTTTCACTTACTAAATCTATAATTAACTATAACATTTGCTGAATAAACATAACCTCATTTTTAATTAAGTCAGAGCAAGATGCTATAACTTGCATCTAACAAGCAACATGTATCTCAAGTAACATGCAATAAAAACACCTGTCTTGTCATACATGAAGCCTTAACTGTAACTACAGTGAACATATTAACACACCCTCACTTTAATGACATCTAGTGCCAAAACCTGGATTCGTTGACTTCAGTGCAACCGAAATTTAATCCCTAAAATGGAAACAACACTTTACCCTCAAAACCTTATGATTTGAAATCAAGCTGAACCCTAACAGTAGCCATGTCTACAGGAAAGGATCACACATCAAAAATACCTGTGACCTAAATTTAAGGTCTGGACAAAATATCTATTCAACAGTTTGCAAAGGAATTCAGGTGGAACAAGTGATATGATGCAATGCTTCTTATGTGGAAAAGGCCACTAATAAAAAGTAGATATTAAGCTTAAAGTTTAAAAAAAAAAAGGGTGTTAAAGAACTCTGTACGTAATTGTGAATGAGAAACTGAAGCTAAACCTTATTACAAACTAAGTAACTGTTTAGAATTGGAAGATCTGTACAGACAAATTATAGTATAATTGCAACAGGCACGAATAGTGGAAAATCTAAGCTAAGAGAAAAAATTCTGAACTAGAACTTGTAAAGCAAAACTTTGAAATGAGAATAAGAAATCTCTAAACAGAGTACAAGTTAGGCTATGCACAATAGCAGGTATTAGGGTATGCAAAAATCAGTGTACAAATTCACTGCCAAAGCTGCTTTAGAGGATATGATTTTCTTAGCTATATGAAGAATCAGCATTGCCCATCAACAGAGATAATCTATTTAGGGAGCCAGTTTTACCCCCACGGCCCTCAAGAATTTAGGAGATAAACTGGTACAGTTAATTGTAAGTATCAGAGAAAGTTTACTTGATATTCAATGATACTGTGTACAAATACCAAGCAAGACGGGTTATTAAACCTGAAAACTTCATAATTTACACTTTATTAAATAAAATGATTTGAACATTCATCAGAAAACAGCTCTGAGAACTTTGCAAACCTTATGCCTCACAATACATTTGTTTCTTATTGCTTATCATCATCAGGAACTCTTTGAAGCAGTGCTGCCTTTGTAAAGATGGCTGTGGTGGAAGTAGGATCCAGATACTGATGGCTGCCATTTCATGTGAAGATTCCCATCTAGTCACTAACCCTAACAGCAGTACATTCAAAAACTTACTTGAAGAGGCTTTTTTAAAACATTTTCCTTCTAACCAAATTTTATTGCAATATATTATGAAATTTTGTATGTTTATTCTGGACAATTTCCTGCCCCCACCCTCAAAATTGAGCACTTTTGTTATTTATATGTCGGTATGTTTTGCCATCAGCCCTGCTACTTCATTTGTGGGATAAATAAGGTTTTATAACAGTTTAAAGAAGAAGAAAAGGAGGTCACACTGATTTAATGGCTGAGTCTGAATTTAACCAAGGTGTCTTGAGGCCAAACCAAATCATCTAATCTTTGTATGACACTGACTCTGTCATCTTTAATAAGCATCAAAGGAAAATTAGGTATATTGTGGTAGTGTCAAAATGGGCTAGATGCTTTCCAAATAAGAGGAACACAGTCCATGCCCGCCATAAGGCTCATCTTTTCCCTGAAAGTTTTTTTTTTTTAAATAAAGCTACTTCTGTGTTTTGTAACACAAGTCTAAAGCTTAGTGCTAGCGTTTAATGAGGGCAGAAATGTGAAAGCAGTATTTAAAAACAATAGTGAGACAACTGTTTATTGTGATTTAGATTACTCTTAACGTTTGCTAACCTCCTAAACAGCTACAATGAAGGAAGAGGACATAGTTTAGCTCAAAAACATTAAATGTGATAGAATATTCCTGAAAATGTTTCATCACCCACACGTTATTACAGTCACACTGTCTTGAAGTCACAATTAAAACTTTTATCATCATCATCATCATCAAGTTCATTAAGAATATTACTGAGCATAGGACTTCATTCCACTAGGTGCTCACAACTTCATTAGGTGTTGAGGGCACTTAGTACTTTGGAAGGTCAGGCCAAGAGTTCTTAAATACGCTTTTTTCCCATGTAGAGACATTATGCTATAGGTTAGCCTGTCTGGTTACAGAATGGCTGATCACGGCTTGCTGACTTCTTTGGATCTTCCATTGTGACCTACGATGCTTTCTGATATTCTAGTCACAGTCTTTACAATTAGTTATATGGTACTTGTGTAATATGTACAAATGGCAAGCAAATACACTTTACTTAGGACTAAGCCAGGATTTAAAAAAAAAAAGGGGGCACCAGGGCTGATAGGTGACTAACAATTTACCATCTCATGCACTTGCAAGCCATTTCGTTTCTTCTAACGAACTGTATTTTAAGTCACAGGTTTTTCAGTTCTACCAACTACTGGTAGGTAATTTGGATGGTTATTCTGTAACACCCTCTGATTACCAAAAGGAGGGAAGAAGCAGCTGTCCTTGCCTAACAGCATTTACTATCCACATAAAGAGAGGTAGTTGGCAAAAAAACATTAAAACAAGAAAAATCTTTTATGCTACCATGAAGTTAGAGCTCAGTTTCATCCATTTTATTAAATCTGCTAGCTTTCCAGCATGAATACTGCACAACAGCTCACTATGAGGTTCACATGCTACCTGTACCCCCAATGTAACTAAAAGAGACTAGACCATTTCAAGCTATTTAACAAAACTTCATGTAGTCAATCTCCCTTAGAATTCTTAATTTATTTCCTCCAGGTTTTAAAAATCCAACATTTCATTAATTAATCCTCCTTGCAGAGTTCTGTGAATAAAAACGTTCACAATCTTTTGTGATGACAAGACAAAAGCTATTCAAATGTACTTATGAAGTCCCCTCCAGGAAGCATTATGGGCAGAAAACATTCAGTGCAACAGAGTAGCAGAGCTAACACTTCACAGAAATGAAAGATTCATTTTGCTCAGACTGATAATGCACAAGCTGCATATCGTTCAGCCATACAGACAGCATTTTGAAAAGGAAGTGGTTAGTAAGAGTAGCATTAAGCTGTTTATGTACATAGACCCTACATCAGCACCACAACACCTAAATGCTGCTGGACCCTCTGGCATACAAACAAGCTACTGTGCATCTGAAATGTTCATGCACCCAAGGCTTTGAGTGCACAAAATAAGGAAGCTTAATATCCAAAATTTCATATAATTCACAAGGAAATAAATGCAGCTTGCCTACACAGTAATACTAGTTCCTAATCAAACATGGTAGACACAATCAACCCTTCAGTAATGTAAATTATCCTTTTCAAAGTCTCCTTTTTTGGAACCTTTTTAAGTTTATGTATGAAGTTTTGCAGGAAATGTGTCAGTTTTTCTTTGAACAAATCTTTCTTTCATGGTATGACACCACAAGGTAAGTTATCGATAAGGAACACAAACTCAAAAGAAAGAAGCATCTATCTGAAAACTGATGAACATTTTACTTGCTTTGTGGCATAATGTTTACAGGTTTATGTAATTTCAATCCATACACAGTTGTGTACATTTATAATTTCTAATCACCACCACTTTTTGCATTAGTCTGTAAAGCTTACCTTACAACAGCTGAAAAAACAGAAGGAAAGGACAGCTCAATTTCTGTGCTCAAAGCTTTAAGCATCTTCCTAAAGAATGCAAAATTTGTGTTTTGCAAACGCAGGAAAAACATGTTCAAAATTTAGTTAAAATTCCAGCCAAAAGCTAATCCTGTTAGATTAAGTAAAGAATTTTTTGAAATGCTGACCTTACATGCTATCTTCTGTACAGATCAAAACACAGTAAAAAACAAAGCAAGGTTTTAAAAAACCTCAACAACTTGATAAGAAAGCAGCTTCATTTTGGGGAAAGTTACTTTTAAATGCTTTGATACGCAAGAAATAAAATAAAGCCATTGAAAAACTGCTGCGGGTCAATCTTTTTTTAACAGTATGTCAGATTTCTTTTGGACTATACTTGTTTATTTACCTCACTGTGGCGATAGATGACAAATTTTGTTCTAACTACTTAATTAAAAAAAGCTACAGGAGTAGTGTCTCTTTAGGAAACAGACATGGGAGAGACGGGACAGAAGAGTAAGAGAAGAACTGAATCCTTTAAATTCTGTGAAACAGGAATTAAGGTCATTTTGCCATCGTGAAGTTTGTTGTTACCGTGTTATGTCTCCTTCAAGAAGCTTGAAATATTATTGATATAATAGCAAAGAATATCATAGAAGATCCATATGAAAACAGATTCCTTCAAACATTTTTCTATCCGAAGTCCACCATCAGAAATAGCATGCTACTGGGAAGATTACTACTTTTTATTTGTTAAACACAGAGTATGTTTGGCACTATATAAAACTGAGGATAACAGTCCCCCTGCCCATTCTACCGTAAAAATTTACTGGCATCAGCCTTTTTTTTAAATCACAGAATTGAAGTGTACATCGTAAATACATGCACAAATTTAGTTTTAGGCCAGATCCATTTGTCACTGCTCTGAACCCCTCACCTGCAGGTAAGTATTTCAGTTGGTTGTTGGCCAATCGAAGGTGACGTAAAGACCTCAGGTGGCCAATCTCAGGGCACACAATTTCAAGAGCATTGTCACTTAGGTCCAGAAACTGCAGTTTAACCAAGGAGCCAATAGCTAGTGAGAGAATAGAGAAAAAAACAAACAAACAAAAAAAAAGAATGTGACCCAGGAGTAATGTTAAAACCTTAATAGGACTATGAGATGATAGAAGGCCTCAATATCTAATTCCTATGTCTGAGCGGACTGTGAGGTATTAAAACCATTGGTCTCATAGCTGAATGTCATGGGAGCTAAGTATTTGTAAGCGCTTCTATTGATAACAAGCAATATTGGGGGTATAGAAATATGAAAAAAAATAAATCACACATAAGAAACCATAGATTTTGATATTTTTCCAACCATGATTCTCCCATGAAATTACTTTTTACTTTTCTTTGCCATCACCTCTATCTAATTTACTCACCCCAGACTGGGAATTTAAAGTTTTCTTTTCTGAAGGTAGGACATGTTTGCTCCACAATAAAATGAAAGGAATAGAGAGGCCAATGCAATTATTGATGCTTTAGGTTTAAAACTACCAATTATGACCAAGCAAAATGGAAGTATTGTACGTAATAATTGGCTTAGAGAGCAGGAATGATTCTGGAGAGTTGTTTTATTGATAAGTGCCATTTAGTCTTTTCACTTCCTGTAACTGGAACTAGAGTGAACAACATGTAGATGCATCTCAAAGTTTAATAAAATAGTAAAACATAGTACAAGCAAAGATATCAACATTCTAAGGACTACAGTGGTGTATTTCTGTGGATATCTTTAGAATTTCATGGGAACATAACGAAAACAGGCCTTTTTACTGAATAAAATAAAATATTTGATAGTTTCTGCCACTTATTTTGAAGTTAATAGGGCACTTACCTTCAGGTACAACAACTATGTTATTTGAATGAAGGTACCTGGGGGGAAAAGAACAAACAACACCTGTTACCCTCAAGGACTTTGGTTAGATAATCAGTTGGCAAAATGTTCAATCTGAAATGGAAAGAGAAAAACACCTTCACAGCCATTTCTCTTTCTGAGTATGACAGTAAATTGTACAACACTAATTAATGTATCCCAAGGTTTCACTTGTATCATATTTAAATCATGAACAAATATTAAGGTCAAGCAAGTCTTAGCTGATGATTATTAGAATATTCAAATGTGATGCACATGATCATTGTACTCACAACTATTTCATTTCAAGCTGTTGTATGCAATTTTTCTTCATAACAACTAAAAATCCCAAGGTAGAAAAAATAAATCAGGAGTCACCAGATTGCACTAAATTCTGCCATAGGTCCTCTCCTGCTGTGTACAGGGAAAACTAAACAAATAAATCAACTATGTACACTTACAGTTTCACAAGCATGCAGAATCTACTTGTCATGATAATGTGCTTTTTAAAAAATATTAGTAAATTAAATTTTACAAAAGCTATTTTCAACCAATAAATACAGTGACAAGTCCAGACAAGTTTCAGTAGCTATTTTAAGGTTGATAAAATGCTTTTAGGGCTCCCTGGTGGTAAACACCCACAATTACTGCAATTTAAGAAGAGCTTAATCCATATCTTTTAAACTGTAAAGTTCTGCTTGAAAACAGAAAGACTATATAAAGTTTGTAGGCAAGCAATCAATACCTGAAAATAGAGTTACCTTGTCTATTCTCAAAAGATAATGAGTACTTTGATGATTTAAGCATGCGTGTAAAAGATTTGAACAAGCAATTTTTCCATTATACTGTGAAACAATGTTTCCCAAAAGCAGGGTCACGTCCCTCTGGGAAGATCTAACTGGTGAAGTGAGGACACAGACTTTTCAATGTTCTGCATAGTCTCAGTTTTCTGTTTTTTAAAAGTATGTCTCTCGCGCTTGTGGTTGTAAAGAATACCTTCACAATGGAAGCCATGTGTAACTTACGCAGAGACGTCTGCCTGTGTTTGAAGACAGCCTGAAACAATAGCTCTGAAGTGTGAACTCTCCCACTCATTTCAGTGGGTGGTAAGTATGATTATTAAATGTTGACCCTGAAAGTATTTCACTGCTCAAAACACATAAGAAAGCAGAAGTATCATTACAAAGCTCTGTACCAAAAAAAGTTTCCCTGAGTGAGGGGTGCACCCCTGGTGGGAAGCATGGAAAATAATTACACTAAGATGAGTAGATCTTTAAAAACAGATGGTGGTATTGCAAGGGGGATATATTCCATTTCATTTTCTGGAAGGGGAGCTCAGCTTTCAAGAGTATAGGAAACACTGCTTTAAAGTAAAGAGGCATATTTACAGTAACAAATCAGCATTTTAAATATGAACCTATTGGCAAATTATTCTTTTTAAAATAAAATCTATATATTTTATTGTTCCTTTTTACTTCATTTTCTGCTCTAGCCCCAAACCAATTATTATCTCAGCTAACAATTTAAATTGTGTTATATGAACTATAGAAGCTGCAGAACAATTGCAATCACCTACATATCAAATACATGGGATAATGATAGCACAACAAAGCTTGGTGGTCGTGAGATAACTAAATCTAGTAAATATATATTAATAGACTTCTTTTGCTTATTTGCTGCTTCTTAAATTGACCTCCTCCAAGCAATGTTAGGCTTGCTCTTCTAAAGGCATCATCAGATAATACTAAAAGTTCCTGATGCCTGGTGACAAAACATCAAACACTCTTAAATATATCAAATACAAGAAAGTTGCTCTGCTATTCCAGTGTATGTGAACCCAAAATATAGGGCAAGATGAGGCAAGATTGTCTCTTCAGCAAGCTGGAGACTGCAATGACCTACAAAACAGTTAAACTATGTTGTGGACACGAGTCCTAGAAAGGGTGTGGTTTCAACAGCCAAATTGAGAAGACATGCTCAGACAGATAACTTATACTACTCAAACACCCCATGCTTCCTTTAAGTTTGAATTTACAGTAGGTACTTCAAAAACACATTGCACTACCAAACCATCCATTAAGATCAGGTCATCTCTGTCATATAGTAGTATGGGAGGTAAGGAGAGAAAGCATATTTAAAGTTCAGTTCTATTGAATGATGGTTATTTGGTGAACTACATCAAATATAGGTCTCAAAAAAATGTAACATACTTCTACTACCCAAATGGGCTATACCTAATTGCAAAGGACAATACAACAAATGTGATGCCTCCCCTAGCTGGATCAAGGTGCATAGCCCTGGTATGAAGACCAGTACACACCCCTTTCTTACCACATGGGGTGGAGGAAATCAACATTCCCTCATAACACAATCTGAGCAAGAAATTATGACACAGAAAGGAATTTCAGCATGGGCCTGAATGTAGCTAGAAAAACCACATTATACTAAAAAGGAAAAATGTATACAAACACAGCATTCTTATTTTAAAAAAAAAATTACACTGATTAGCATAATAAATTTAGTCAAAACTCCAACACTCACAATTCCACAAGGTTTGGAAGCTTCTGTGCAAGGTTTTCTGGCTGAAAAAGAAAAGTTAGAGATTTGTTATTTTAAAAACTAACATGCATCCTACTCATTTTAATAACCATGCCAACAAGTTATATCACAAGTGTGTTTCAGTAGAACTGTGTTTTCATCTAACGCCAACCAAAATCAGCAACACTCAGCCTTGGGGATGGAAGGATGAGAAAATGGAGCACCTTATGTCATTCTTTCATAGTCTAGAAGTGACACTGATGGAATCTAGACCAAACTGCATCCAGCCCTCCAAGGTTGGAAGAATGGATTATCAATACTCAGCTTTTGAAAGGGAATTAAAGGTAAGGGGTTGGGGATGAGATAGAGGGATTTCCTAAGCAGCTGCTGGAAAGAAAATGTTTACTGATACAGCAGTAGTAAAAAGCAGGAAGCATGCAAAACCATCTCCTAAACAACATATATTTTCTTTGTAATACTGCTGAGTAGCAGGACAAGACCTGCATTCTCTACAGTTTATTCAACACCTCTGTACCAGAAATATCAAACTCATCACATTTCTTTATGCCTGTCAAGATGCACGTCCTTTCCTGTATTCTGACTCACCCCTGGGTGCGCATGCCTGTTTCTGGATAGTCTTTTTAAGTGTAAACAAACATTATTGCAGTCAACACTCTGGGATCAATATGCTTTTTTAATAATTTTAAGACACAGCAGGTTAGATTTTCTCCTGCATCTAAGCTCCACTCAGTGCAAGAAAGCAAAGGGTAGCGAGGGATATGGCACAACTCTCTGATTCTGAGCTAGTCTGAATAGAAGTTGCTCGAACTCAAACCTGCAGTTTATTGCCCTTGGGTTCCATGTGGTCCCTTTTCCTCCCCTGACACATTCCCTATACCCCAGAGGGAAGGGAAATTGGTATGGGAGCTAACGGATGGTCATCTGAAAGCTTCTCATAACAGGGAAAACGTCAGCTGGCTAGTGTGGCCAGAAATTGGCCATTTTGAATTGCTTGAGTTGTGCAAATGAGCTGAGTCAGACATCAGAATTGTGTTTGAAGCTGTGTTAATTGGATGTATTTTAGCCTAGTGCGGAAACATGTTAGCCTGAAGCGTAATAGGGTTTTTCAGTCATGTTTAGCTAACTCAACTGAGCTAACATGCTTGAAAAACACACCCTTTTTGCCAATCAAGACAGGTTTTCCTAGGTTTTCTTGGAAAGGGCAACTAGCAGGAATTTTAGGAGAGGTTGGAATATGTTGTGCTGGAAGCCATATTGAAAACCCTTATTCAAGGTTAAGAAGATTGTATTGCTTAGGAAATCTACTTTAAATGCAGCAACTGCATTTTGATTTTAAAATTCTGGTTTTAATTATATGGAATGCAGAGTTTAGACATGCAGAACTGGAAATAAGTTTTAATGAAGAACATTTAACAGCATACAGTATGACAGCACAATCACAGAGTTTGGCAGTTTTCATGTTCATTCTTCATCTAAATTTGAACAATATTGCTTCTTAAAACACTCTTTTTAGGTAACATATTTCTCCACAATTTGAAAATTGTAAAACATAGGCAAGATATGCATATTTCTCATACATAACAATGATGTAGAACATCCCTGATTAAAGTGCAAACCTCAGCTCAGCCTTAACCATGAAGCAGCAACCAGCAACTCCATAATTGAGTCAATTTTCTATATGAAAGTGTCCTCAAGCCCCAGAAGAAACCAGGAGATAGCTAAGCAGTGGTTGCCACCTGCTGGAAAGTTTGTATTACAATACATTCATTTTCCACATAATATACATGCAGCTCCCTAATATAGCACAGAAAGGTTTTTGCATGATCTTCTTTTCCTTGTATATTTTTCTTGGTGTTAACCAAATAAATGCAGAAACTAGCTTGACCCTTAAAAACCCAGCAAACAGTTTTTGCTTTAAGTTCCAATGAAAAAAAAGTTTCAATCCAACCTAACTCTAGATCAATGTTAATGAATTCTTGCCCTAAACTATTTATTAGTCTAACAGATACTCCTGGTGTGTCTATTTTAATGTAGTATTTTCTCTTCAACCCCCACTTCCCCAAAATTTACTTGTTGGCTTTCCCTTGCAATGTGAAACAGCTTAAAAAACAAAATGTGTGATAACAGAGGGTCAAATACAGGAATGAGGTAATGAATTTGAGTTTTAAAAGCTCACAGCAGAAATCTTGCATATCTTAATGAGAACATGAGCAATGACAGGGTATTACTGCACCTTCTTCAAAACAAATTAAAGTTTATCATGGCACTTTACAGTGACGTTAAAATTAGAAGTTCACAGATTCTGCACAGCTGCCTCAGTAAAAATCAGCTAAAAGCCTATGACAAATATAACTTAGGTTAATAATTTGGAAAATGGAAATCAGGGATATCAACAGGAAATGTGTTTCACAAAGCAGGTGCACAATAACCCATACCCTGCAGGGAAAAGATCAGATCATGCCAAGTAATTGTCAGTATTGGTTCACAATGATTTGCAATAAGAAGGGCTGGAACGTTATTGGATTGTGTTTTGTGGTTTTTTGTTTAAACAAAAGCTTAGGTTACCCCAGACATTTCTACATTCGTTGGATAGGTGGTAGCCTATAGCCACAGGTTTTACCAGCCCCAAAGGCCAGCTCAGAATCACAGCCTAAAACTGATACTTACTGCCTTTTCAATGACACACACAGCAAAGTAAATACTATCTCGCAGAACAAGAGAAGGTAGACCAGACTAATGTGCTACACCTCTCAGGGGAGTTTTATCAAACAATAAATAGGAAGAAGGAGTATGAGACTTGTGGGCAAAATCTGTAAGTCTGAAAAATCACACTGAAGCTCAGTGGTGAACACAGAGCACAAGAGGGTGAATATACCATAAGACTACTCAGTGAATTTTTATGCCGTATGCATTCAACTGGTAGGTTTAACTAAATTTATCTGAAGCCTTATCTAGTTCCTTGACTGAGGGCTGGTCTTCACTACAGGGAGATTGACGCTGCTGCAATTGATGCAGCAGGGGTTGATTTAGTTTGTCTAGTGAAGACCTGTTAAAATCAGCCGCAGAGTGCTCTCCGGTTGACCCCGGTACTCCAGCTCCTGGAGAAGATTAAGGTAAGTCGACAGGACAGCGTCTCCTATCGATGCAGTGCAGCGAAGACACTGAGATAAGTTGACCTAAGCTAGGTCAACTCCAGCTACATTATTCACATAGCTGGAGTAGGGTAACTTAGGTCGACTTACCCCGGTAGCGAAGACAAGCCCTGAGCTAAATAAGGCCCTTACCTCCTTCAAATCAGGCACAGCAACTGGATATGATAACATCTTGCCAGAATTTCTTAAGCACCTTGAACCAAAGTCATCATAGTGGCTCATTAAATTTCTATATACGGGTCATTACTGAGAAGAAGCTACCATGCACTACCATGTCAAGCAAAGGTTATAGCCATTCTCAAACCGGACAAGGACTCCTATAACATGGCAAGTTACCACCCAGTATTCTTGCTCTCAGCGTGTTTCAAGGTTTTTAAGCATTTGATCCTCAAACGAATCGCTCCAGAGCTGGACGATATCTTGGAGGTTACACGGGCAGGGTTCAGGAAAGGACAATCACCTGTGATCAAGTCTTGGTCTTGACCATCTTTCTCTAAAATCATTTTTAACAAAATCTAAAGATAGGAGCAGTCTTCCTGGATTTGACTGCTGCTTATGACACGATTTGGCACAGAGGCCTTCTGTGTAAACTCTCTCAAGTGGCCTCGCATTGGGTGGTCGAAGCAGTAGATCTCTTCCCCCAAAACAGGTGGTTCAGAGTACACGTAGGCAACCGTTGCAGTTCCTGGAAGTGTCAGATAAATGGTCTTCCTCAAGGTTCAGTTCTTTCACTAATATTATTTAACGTGTACATCAATGACTTGCCAGTAACAGTCTCATGCAAGTTTATCTTCGCCGATGACATCTCATGCAATTACCAAGCTCAGGTCTTCTCAGAAATCGACCAGATCCTGAATGATATGAAGCTCATGGCAGACGACTGTAATTAATGACGCCTGTAGCTGAGCTTTGCCAAGATAGTTTCTAACATATTTCCTCTGCTTAATGCAAGCACAAGCCACGAGTTAAAAACTATCTGCCCAGTGGGTTTTGACCTGCCAAGGCACCTGTGGTTATCCCTGAACTGGTTTTGAACAGGACAGGGCAATTGTGCGGCCAATCTCTTCAAATGGGATTTCTCTAACAACCTGCAATGTAGATGCAGTCAAATTCAGACTGTGTTGCGTATCCTTGACGAGTGCCCGCTGAGTAGTAATCAGTGGTTCACAGTCAAACTGGAAGGGCATATCAAGTGGGGTCCCACAGGGATCAGTTCTGGGTCCTGTTCTGTTCAGTATCTTCATCAATGATTTAGATAATGGGATAGAGACTACACATATAAAGTTCGCGGACGATACCAAGCTGGGAGGAGTTGCAAGTGCTTTGGAAGACAGGATTAAAATTCAGAATGTCTGGACAAACTGGAGAAATGCTCTGAGGTAAATAGGATTAAATTCAATAAGGGCAAATGCAAAGTACTCCACTTAGGAAAGAACAATCAGTTGCACACATACAAAATGGGAAATGACTGCCAAGGAAGGAGTACTGCAGAAAGGGAACTGGGGGTCATAGTGGATCACAAGATAAATATGAGCGAACATGTGAGACAGTTGCAAAAAAAAAAGCAAACATCATTCTGCAATGCATTAGCAAGAGTGTTGTAAGCAAGACACGAGAAGTAATTCTTCCACTCTACTCCATGTTGAGGCCTAATTTAACATGGAGTATTGTGTCCACTTCCGGATGCCAAATTTTAGGAATGATGTGGATGAACTGGACAAAGTCCAGAGAAGAGCAACAAAAATGATTTAAGGTCTAGAAAACGTGACCTAGGAGGGAAGACTGAAAAAAATGGGTTCATTTAGTCTGGAGAATAGAAGACTGAGAGGGGACGTGATAACTAGAGCTCTGCATGGATATAAAATTTGTATCTGCAGCCAATCCACGATCCACAAAAATGGTCTGCAGATATTCACATCCGCAGATGCAGACATCCACAGATATAAAGTAGCTATCCATGAGTTTTTGCAAGGCTCTAATGACAACAGTTTTCAAGGACATAAAAGGCTAACAACGAAGAGAGAGAAAATTGTTCTTCTTAACTTCTGAGGCTAAGACAACAGCAATGGGCTTAAATTGTAGCAAGGGAGGTTTAGGATGGACATTAGGAAAAACTGCCTGTCAAGGTGGTTAAGCACTGGCATAAGTTACCTAGGCAGGTTGTGGAATCTCCATCACTGGAGATTTTTAAGAGCAAGTTAGACAAACACATATCAAACAGCTATCAAATGGCTCAGCACACTGTGCATATACTGAGAGACCTGAAGCCCACAAAAAATCTTATCCATCGGATATTTGCACTTCCAACATATATAACACAATGTGGTGTTTAAATCTTCTCAATGGAGCCAGGTCCTGAGTGGTGTTCAGCACCATTCAGGATCAGCCTTTCTGAAAGACCAGTAGCAGGCTACAAAAATGCACTTCATCGCTCTTTTCAAATCAGAATTTATCAAACTACTATAAACATACAGACAATAAGAAGTATAACAACTTATCATACCAGGGTGGTCAAGGAGTTTCTTTTCATATAGAGTCTTTCCAGGTACTGCAGACCCTCATCTTTCAATAATTCCAAAGGAAAATGATGCAGATTTCGGTAATTTAAGAACAAGTTCTTGTGCCTTTCCAGCTTTGCCTCAGAGATCATTTTACAAAGTTCTGATGCCATTATTGACTTTGTCCCAGGCTCCACATTAGAGCTCTACATCTTCTGAATGCACACCCATTTCTAAAGAGAAAGCAAGAAAAAGAAAACATTGTAACAATGAGATACTCCATGTTGTTAACATTAGTTGTATTGAGTAAGGAACACAAGCCAAAATAGGGAAAGAACAGGTTGAAGACTATTTAGATAAGTTGGCAGGGCCTGATGGAATTCTTCCTACAGTACTTAAGGAACTACCTGAAGCAATCTCAGAATCATTAGCACTTATCTTCAAGAACTCAAGGAGGATGGGTGAGGTCCCAGAGGACTGGAGAAGGGCAAACATAGTACCTAATTTTAAAAAGGGGAACAAAGAGCACCTGGGGAATTACAGACCTGTAAGCCTAACTTTGAGACCTGGAAAGATATTGAACAATCAATCTGAAAGCACCGAAGGGATAACAGAGTTAAAGGGAATAGCCAGCATGGATTTCTCAAGAACAAATCATGTCAATCCAACCTAATTTTCTTCATTGACAGGGTTCCTGCCTAGTGAATGTGGGGAAGAAGTAGATATGATATAACTGGATTTTAGTAAGGCTTTTGACACAGGGTATGTCTACCAGCAACTAGACACTGGTGGTTGGCCCGTGCCAGCCGACTGGGGCTTGTGGGGCTGCTTCGTTGCTGTGTAGGACCCTGTGCGGTGGGAAGGTCTCTGAGCCCAGACTCCACCCTGAGCCCAAATCTACACTGAAATGAAACAGCCCTGCAGCCCAGGCCCCACGAGCCCGAGCTGGCCAGCACAGGTTTTTCTTTGCTGTGTAGACATACCCACAGTCCCACATGACATTCTCATAAGCAAACTAAGGAAATGTGGTTTAGATGAAATAATTATAAAGTAGATTCAAAACTAGTTGAAAGACTACTCAAACAGTAGTTATCGATGGTTTCTATCAAGTTGGGAGGGCATATCTAGTGGGGTTCCGCAGGGGTCAGTTTTGACTGTGGTACTAGTCAATATTTTCATCAATGACTTGGGATAAATGGAATAGAGAGTATGCTTACAAAATTTGTGGGTGGGGATGAATGGGTGTATGGGGGATGGAAGGTGCTATACGGCCAGGTGGGGAGGATGAATAGGTCTATGGGGGGGAAGAGAGGTGCTGCTTGGCCAGGTGGGAGGATGAATGGGTCTATGGTGGGGCGGGTGGATGAATGGGTCTATGGAGGAGGTGGGAGGTGCTGCACTTCTGGGTGGGGGGGACGAATGGGTGTATGAGAGGAGGAATGCAAAGTTCTTCAGTTAGGAAGGGAAAAATCAAATGCACAACTACAAAATGGGAAATAACTGGGTAGGTGTTAGTACTGCTGAAAAGGGTCTGAGGGTTATACTAGATCACAAATTGAGTATGAGTCAACAACATGATGAACTTGCAAAAAAGGCTAACATTCTGACATGTATTAGCAGGAGTGTTGTACATAAGGCACAGGAGAGAACTGTCTACTGAGCACTGGTGAGATCTCAGCTGCAGTACTGTGTCCAATTCTGGGTGCCAAAATTTAGAAAAGATGTAAAGAAATTGGAGAGAGTCCAGAGGAGAGCAACAAAAATGATAAAAGGTTTAGAAAACTTGACCTATGAGGAAAGGTTAAAAAAAACAAGGGGGGGGGGGCCTTCAGGTTTGGGGAAAAAAACAACAACTAAAAAATGAAAAGTGCTAAGGTAACAAAACTAAAAATCAATCAAGCCTGAACACCCACATACTTCATTTTACTTCTGCTGTATAGTGTTAACAAATAGAATTCTGTTTATGCTTCCTTCTACAGTGTAATACTATCTTGACTAGCACTGCTATAAATAGGAATTTATTTAACAAAAAACAGGTATCCAGAGTATTAATTAGGAGCCTAGCTTAGGTAGTCTGTTCAACTGTCTATTTTACCAGTGTGCCAGGGACTTATGCAGACAAGTGTACATCCATAATGAAAGAACAGACCAGGGGGCTATCAGCTCCAGTCTACCAACAATATTTTCTGTTTGCTCGCTTAACTTTTTCTTGATGGAGGCATTTTTAACCACGAGTAGTCCTGGAAGATGACCAGCTACCCAGAAATCAATGTGAACCTTATCTACTGAACAGTAATTGTAAATGCAACTTTGTATCTCAGATAAAATTAGGAAGTGGACTCCTTGTATAGATCAAACTACTTTATCAGTTTCAGTAATGCTCTTGAGCTCCAGAACAAGCTTTCACAGTCCACATTCTTCTGTAGAGTTAGATAACTATCTTTTTTGTAGGCCATTCAGAAATGCGAACCACAGCTCAGACATAACATCCCTCATGCACTTCAGTGCCCTTCACCTCCAAATTGGCAGCCTGAGTTATGGTCAAGTCATTTCTGAAAGAGAGTCATAATGTGTGTTCCCTGTAAGCTGCGCGCTTGTGCAGCTGCCCATGAGACCTTCAAATGCCACCCAGCTGATTAGCAGAGTGCGCACAGCCAGCAGCATGGGTTCAGGTGCCCCTCCCCCCCACTGCTCCATCCTGCAGCTTCTCCTGGGACCCTCCTGCTGGCTGTGCAGATGGGGTGGGCGGGGGAAGGTGCTGAGGTCAGGGTGTCCCCCTCCCCCCACCCCTGTACCCCATCTCCACAGAGCAGGGGATAGGGGACACAGCCTGACTCAGGACTCAGAGCTGCTGCGGTGAACAGTGAGTGAGCGCCTTTCTTAAAGAGACAGTGCACTCTTTCTGAGATTTCCCCAGCAGCAAGCTCACACAGTCTCTGTCTCTTTCCCTCTCACACCCACACCCTCTGTCTCTTTCACACTCACCTCCCAACACATACTTATATTATTGTTGTTGTTACTTCTTTATACTTCCTGCCATCCACATATATTCCCTGTAATTTTATTCTTTCAAAGTGTGTTATTTTAGTGTTTTGACTGGTCTATGCACTTCATAATTTTTATTTCTCTTACACTTAAATTTAATTCTTTGAGTAGTGAATTCTAAAATGCCTAACCTGTGCTGGCTGGAGTAATTATCCTATGGTAACTTTTGTAAAAATATATATTTAGGTTTTTTGTTTCTACTGTTGGCGCACATCCGCACATACCTCGATGCAAATAAAATTTATTCCACACACAGATAGAAAAAATTAGAGGGAACATTAGTCATAACTATTTTATGGCTGTTCAGTTACCTGTACAAAGTAAGACAGCATCAGTCCAATTCTAAGTGAGCCAGCATCCACATCAGAAACAGCATTACTATAATTGACAGTTCATTGTAGGCAATCTTAGGGCACGTCTACACTGGCAGTGTTGCAGCGCTGGGAGTTACAGTGCTGCTCAGAGAGCGTTGAAGGGAAACCGCTGTTGTGTGTTCACACTGTCAGCTGCCTGCGCAAAGGAGTGTTCACACTTGTGGCACTTGCAGCGGTATTCGGAGCGGTGCACTCTGGGCAGCTATTCCACAGAGGACCTCTTCCTCTTCTGCCACTAAGAGTTGTGGGAAGGCGGAGGGGGTTGCAGGGCATCCTGGGTCCTACCCCAATGCCCCATGATGCATTACTTTGCATGCCAGCAATCTCTGTGCTTCCGTCCACATTTGGCACCATCTTTCAATGGTTTGTGTACTGCGTGCCCTGCCTCTTCGGGCTACAGGAATGGATCTAGAACCGTTAACCACTATGCTGCTCACACTGACTAACGCATCACGAGTGGCAGTGAAGTTATTCCTTAAACTACAAAGGCAAGAGGAGTGTGATGTTGATCTTGCCACGTGTAGTAGCTACAACATGAGATTGCTTGTGGCATTCACGGAGGTGCTGATCACAGCGGAACGCCGCTTTTGGGCCTGGGAAACAAGCACTGAGTGGTGGGATCACATCATAATGCACATCTGGGATGAGGGGCAGTAGCTGCAGAACTTTTGGATAAGGAAAGCCACATTCATGGGACTGTGTGATGAGCTCGCCCAAGCCCTGCAGTGCAAGGGCACAAGAATGAGAGTGGCCCTGTCGTTGGAGAAGCGCGTGGCAATTGCACTGTGGAAGCTGGCTATTACAGACTGCTACCCCATCAGTCACTAACCAGTTCAGAGTGGGAAGGTCTACCGTTGGACTCATGTTGACGGAAGTCTGCAGGGCCACTAATCGCATCCTGCTCTGAAAGACCGTGACTCTGGACAACGTGCGTGACATTGTAGATGGCTTTGCACAAATGGGCTTCCCGAACTGTGGAGGGGCGATAACTGGCATGCATACTACAGTTCTGGCACCAGACCACCTAGCCACCAAGTACATTAATCGCAAGGAGCATTTCTCAATGGTTCTCCAGGTGCTTGTGGATAACCGTGGGCGTTTCACATACATTAACGCAGGCTGGTCTGGATAGGTGTATGACACGCATCTTTTGGAACACTGGCCTGTTCATCAAGCTGCAAGCAGAGACTTTCTTCCCGGACAAGATGATCACTGTAGGGAAGTTGAAATGCTCATTGTGATCCTGGGAGATCCTGCCTACCCGTTAATGCGGTGGCTTATGAAGCCATACACAGGGCAACTTGATAGTAGCAAGGAACGGTTTAAGAACAGGCTAAGCAAGTGCAGAATGACTGTTGAGTGTGCTTTTGACCATTTAAAAACCCGCTAGCGTTGCCTCTGTGGGAAGCTGGACCTGGCCGATGACTAATATTCCTATGCTTATAGACGCGTGCTGTAAGCACCATAATATTTGTGATGGGAAGGGTGAAAGCTTCATTCAAGGCTGGTCTCAGCGCCTGGAGGCTGAGTTTGAACAACCAGAGACCAGGGCTATTAGAGGGGCGCACCATGAGGCCATAAGGATCAGGGATGCCTTGAGGCAGCAATGTAAAGCTGAAAGCCACTAATATTTATTGCTATGCTTGGGAGTGCAGTGCTTGTAATGCTAGGAGGGGATTGGTGTAGACAATGCAATATGTGGGTTTAACATAATTAGATGTTGCTTTACAGGGCTCTTTGTGCTCTCATGTAATAGAATAAAGATGGCTTTCAAACCATCACAATTCTTTTATTAAAAAACAACAATTGAGGAGAGAGTCAAACCAAAAAAAACCAAACAACACATCAGCAGTAAGTGGAAGAGGGGAAGGGAAGGTCCCAGGAGGAGGTGAGACGGCTAAAGATTTGTGTCTGTCCAGGGATCATATCCAACCTTCTCCTTTGGAGTAAAATGCAGCAGGTACTGTACTTCCGCAGGGCCAAACTGCAGCGGGATGGGTGTTGAGTGCACTGGGAGTCCGCAGTGCTGGATTGTGAGGGGGGAGGAGTGGAATGCCGCGGGTGTAGACTGGAGCCAGAAGGTTGATAAGAGTGTGCTGGCGGTGTCTGGGGGGAGCATGGAAAAGTTTTGCGACAGCGGCTGCAGGGATGCTAGCTCAGTTTGCAGTTTGTCCACCCTGGGACAGTACAGTAGCACAAGAAAGTTATCGTTAATGGGGCAAGAAACAAAGCAGCTCTGTCGAAGAACCTGCGGCAGCGGATTGCCCAGTATCTCCAGGAGAGTTTCCTGGAGATCTCTGATGGAGATTCCCATGAAGTGAGGGAGTCAATCAACAGCCTGTTCCACCGCTCAGACTAGGCATGCAATGGGAGACAAGCCTGCTTTCTGCAACCTTCCTGTCCCCAACAACTCGCTTCAGTGATTCCCAAAATCAAATCCATTTATCAGGGGCCTCCTCACCAGTTTGTGCTTCGCCAACATCCAATAGCTGTGACTGGCTAGCCTCTTCCCAGGTAGAAAAGAGCTCCTGGCTGCGTGCATCTCTGACCTCTAGATCCCCCTCCACATTCTCGTCCAAGATTTCCTTCTCCTGGCTCGGTCCACTTTCAATAGGCATGCGAGCCACTGAAGAATCCACAGTGGTCTTCACAGTGGAGGTGGATTCGCCACCGAGTATCGTGTCCAGCTCTTTGTAGAATCGGCAGCTCGTGGGCACAGCATGAGACCAGTGGTTTGCATCCCGCACCTTGTGGTAGGCGTTCCGTAGCTCATTCACTTTGACCCTGATCTGCAACGAGTCCCGGTCATGGCCCCCTTCTGTCATGCATCGTGAAATCTGTCCGTAGGTATCATAATTCCTACGGCTGGAGCGCAGCTGGGTCTGGACAGCCTCCTCTCCCCAAATGCTGATTAGGTCCAGCAGCTCCAAGCGGGGGATCGCCCGGTGCGTGAAGCAGGCATGGTCACCTGGAAAGATGCATTGAGACCACTGCATGCATCACCGAGCAAACAGGAAGGGGACTTTCAAAATGCCAAAGGAACTTATGGGGTGGGGATGACTGTTGGTCACCTGAGGGCAGGGTTGTAGAGTTCAAACCGATGACCAGAGAGGCAAGAACAGGCATTGTGGGTGTCAGGGTTCCTTCCCCACTCTGAACTCTGGGGTACAGATGTGGGGACCTGCATGAAAGACCCCCCCTAAGGTTATTTTTACCAGCTTATGTTAAAAATTCCCCAAGGCACAGATTCCATTCTTGCCTTGGGATTGCTGCCACTACCAAGTGATTTAACCAACAAATAATCAGGGAAAGGACCACTTGGAGTCCTATTCCCCCAAGCCTACACCCCCTTTCCTGGGGAAGGCTTGAGCATATATCCTCACCAATTGGTTACAAAGGGACTACAGACCCAAACCCCTGGGTCTTGGAACAATGGAGAAATCAGTCAGGTTCTTAAAAAGAAGGATTTTACTTAAAGAGAAAAAGGTAAAAGAATCATCTCTGTAAACTTAGGCTGGTAGTTAACCTTACAGAGTAGCAGAAAATTCAAAGAGCACAGAGGAACCCCCTTTAGCCTTAGTTTCAAAGTTACAACAAAACAGGGATAAACCTCCCTCTAGCAAAGGGAAAATTCACAAGTTGAGAAAACAAAGGTAAACTAATATGCCTTGCCTGGCTGTTACTTACAAGTTTGAAATATGAGAGACTTGTTCAGGAAGATTTGGAGAACATGGATTGATGTCCGGTCCCTCTTAGTCCCAAGAGCTAACGGCCACAGAAAACAAAGAACCCAAAACAAAACCTCTCCCCCGCCAGATTTGAAAGTATCTTTTGTCCCCATTGGTTCCTTTGGTCAGGTGCCAACCAGGTAACTCAAGCTTCTTAACTCCTTACCAGTAAGGAGGAATTTAGGCTACCCCTATGGTTATGACAGTGGGACACCTCCCAGAGGCCAATCGCAGCACTGTAATCGACCACGGTGTCTACACTGGCACCATAGTGCTGTAGCCCTGTCGCAGAAAGCTGTACGCCTCTCATTGGCGTGGTCTTTTTTAAGTGCTAGTTTTTTTAAGTTTTATTTAAGGTTTGAAGGGGGGAGGGAGGTGCTGTATGGTGGGGGGGAAGGGTATGAACAGGTTATATGGTGGGGAGGTGCTGTATGGTGGGGGGGGAACGGGATGAACAGGTTTTATGGGGGGGAGGTGCTGTATGGCCAGGGGGTGGAGGGGAAATGAACAGGTTATATGGGGGGGAGGTGCTGTATGGCCAGGGGGTGGGGGTGAGGGGGAAAATGAACAGGTTATATGGGGGGGGGTGCTGTATGGTCGGGGGGAGGTGCTGTATGGCCAGGAGGAGGGGAAATGAACAGGTTATATGGGGGGAGAGGGGAAATGAACAGGTTATATGGGGGGAGGTGCTGTATGGCCGGCGGGAGAGGGGAATTGAACAGGTTATATGGGGGGAGGTGCTGTATGGCCGGCGGGAGAGGGGAAATGAACAGGTTATATGGGGGGAGGTGCTGTATGGCCGGGGGGAGAGGGGAATTGAACAGGTTATATGGGGGGGAGGGGAAATGAACAAGTTATATGGGGGGAGGTGCAGTATGGCCGGGGGGAGAGGGGAAATGAACAGGTTATATGGGGGGAGGTGCTGTATGGTCGGGGGGGGGGAATTAACAGGTTATATGGGGGGAGGTGCTGTATGGCCGGGGGGGGGGGGAATTAACAGGTTCTATGGGGGGAGGTGCTGTATGGCCGGGGGGAGAGGGGAATTGAACAGGTTATATGGGGGGAGGTGCTGTATGGCCGGGGGGGAGGGGAAATGAACAGGTTTTATGGGGGGAGGTACTGTATGGCCGGGGAGGGGGGGGAATGAACAGGTTATATGGGGGAGGTGCTGTATGGCCGGGGGGGGAGGGGAAATGAACAGGTTATATGGGGGGAGGTGCTGTATGGCGGGGGGGGAGGGGAAATGAACAGGTTATATGGGGGGAGGTGCTGTATGGCCGGGGGGGGGGGAATTAACAGGTTATATGGGGGGAGGTGCTGTATGGCCGGGGGGGAGGGGAAATGAACAGGTTATATGGGGGGAGGTGCTGTACGGTCGGGGAGGGGGGGGAAATGAACAGGTTATATGGGGGGAGGTGCTGTATGGCCGGGGGGGAGGGGAAATGAACAGGTTATATGGGGGGAGGTGCTGTATGGCCGGGGGGGAGGGGAAATGAACAGGTTATATGTGGGGAGGTGCTGTATGGCCGGGGGGGGGGGAGGGGAAATGAACAGGTTATATGTGGGGAGGTGCTGTATGGCCGGGGGGGAGGGGAAATGAACAGGTTATATGGGGGGAGGTGCTGTATGGCCGGGGGGGGGGAGGGGAAATGAACAGGTTATATGTGGGGAGGTGCTGTATGGCCGGGGGGGGGAGGGGAAATGAACAGGTTATATGGGGGGAGGTGCTGTATGGCCGGGGGGGGGAGGGGAAATGAACAGGTTATATGGGGGGAGGTGCTGTATGGCCGGGGGGGAGGGGAAATGAACAGGTTATATGTGGGGAGGTGCTGTATGGCCGGGGGGGAGGGGAAATGAACAGGTTTTATGGGGGGAGGTGCTGTACGGTCGGGGAGGGGGGGGAATTAACAGGTTATATGGGGGGAGGTGCTGTATGGCCGGGGGGGAGGGGAAATGAACAGGTTATATGGGGGGAGGTGCTGTATGGCCGGGGGGGGAGGGGAAATGAACAGGTTTTATGGGGGGAGGTACTGTATGGCCGGGGAGGGGGGGGAATGAACAGGTTATATGGGGGGAGGTGCTGTATGGCCGGGGGGGGAGGGGAAATGAACAGGTTATATGGGGGGAGGTGGTGTATGGCCGGGGGGGGGGGAATTAACAGGTTATATGGGGGGAGGTGCTGTATGGCCGGGGGGGAGGGGAAATGAACAGGTTATATGGGGGGAGGTGCTGTACGGTCGGGGAGGGGGGGGAAATGAACAGGTTATATGGGGGGAGGTGCTGTATGGCCGGGGGGGGGGGGGGGAGGGGAAATGAACAGGTTATATGTGGGGAGGTGCTGTATGGCCGGGGGGGGGGAGGGGAAATGAACAGGTTATATGTGGGGAGGTGCTGTATGGCCGGGGGGGGGAGGGGAAATGAACAGGTTATATGGGGGGAGGTGCTGTATGGCCGGGGGGGGGAGGGGAAATGAACAGGTTATATGTGGGGAGGTGCTGTATGGCCGGGGGGGGAGGGGAAATGAACAGGTTATATGGGGGGAGGTGCTGTATGGCCGGGGGGGAGGGGAAATGAACAGGTTATATGTGGGGAGGTGCTGTATGGCCGGGGGGGAGGGGAAATGAACAGGTTTTATGGGGGGAGGTGCTGTACGGTCGGGGAGGGGGGGGAATTAACAGGTTATATGGGGGGAGGTGCTGTATGGCCGGGGGGGGGGAATTAATAGGTTATATGGGGGGAGGTGCTGTATGGCCGGGGGGGAGGGGAAATGAACAGGTTATATGGGGGGAGGTGCTGTATGGCCGGGGGGGGGGAATTAATAGGTTATATGGGGGGAGGTGCTGTATGGCCGGGGGGGAGGGGAAATGAACAGGTTATATGGGGGGAGGTGCTGTACGGTCGGGGAGGGGGGGGAAATGAACAGGTTATATGGGGGGAGGTGCTGTATGGCCGGGGGGGGGGAATTAATAGGTTATATGGGGGGAGGTGCTGTATGGCCGGGGGGGAGGGGAAATGAACAGGTTATATGGGGGGAGGTGCTGTACGGTCGGGGAGGGGGGGGAAATGAACAGGTTATATGGGGGGAGGTGCTGTATGGCCGGGAGGCGAGTGTCCGTTAGGCCGCGCCCATCCCCGGGACGAGTCCCCACACTTCAGTCAGGACGGGAGCGGCTGAGCAGGGGCCCGGCGAAGCCGTGTCGGGCGCCGCTGCAGCCGCCGCAGGGGAAGGCGGGGAGGGAGCCCAACCAGCAGCGGGTGAGGAGCTGGACGGGCGCGCGGTCGGTGTGGGGGCGCTCAGGCCTCACGGAGAGGCGGCGGGTCACTCACCTGCGCTCCCTCAGAGGCGGGGCGGGGCGGGGCGGGCCTGCGACCTCCGCTCTCAGCACCGAGGCCGGAGGGCAGCAACCCCGCGAGCGCTCCTTCAGAGCGGGTATCGCGAGACCTTGGACGCCTCCGAATCCTGACTCCTCCCACTCCGGCCCTAGGGGCCGCCCCTCCGGGCTCAAAGGGGCTTGGCGGGCGGGGTTTACGCGGCTTGCGTATCTTGCCCTATGCTGGGGGGCTGAAGGTAGCGTAGCTCCAGGGCATCGCTCCCGACTCCGTCAAGATCTCCCCTCTCCCGGTCCTAGGGCCCGAGGTTGACCTGCCCCACGCCCCGGTCCCAGGGCCTGAGATTCCCTCCCCGCCATCTCCATCTCCAGGCTGGACTCCCCCCGCCCCGTCTCAGGGCCTGAGATTCCCCCTCCCCCCATCTCCAGGCTGGACTCCCCCCGCCCCGTCTCAGGGCCTGAGATTCCCCCTCCCCCCATCTCCAGGCTGGACTCCCCCCGCCCCGTCACAGGGCCTGAGATTCCCCCTCCCCCCATCTCCAGGCTGGACTCCCCCCGCCCCGTCACAGGGCCTGAGATTCCCCCTCCCCCCATCTCCAGGCTGGACTCCCCCCGCCCCGTCACAGGGCCTGAGATTCCCCCTCCCCCCATCTCCAGGCTGGACTCCCCCCGCCCCGTCACAGGGCCTGAGATTCCCCCTCCCCCCATCTCCAGGCTGGACTCCCCCCGCCCCGTCTCAGGGCCTGAGATTCCCCCTCCCCCCATCTCCAGGCTGGACTCCCCCCGCCCCGTCACAGGGCCTGAGATTCCCCCTCCCCCCATCTCCAGGCTGGACTCCCCCCGCCCCGTCTCAGGGCCTGAGATTCCCCCTCCCCCCATCTTCAGGCTGGACTCCCCCCGCCCCGTCTCAGGGCCTGAGATTCCCCCTCCCCCCATCTCCAGGCTGGACTCCCCCCGCCCCGTCTCAGGGCCTGAGATTCCCCCTCCCCCCATCTCCAGGCTGGACTCCCTCCGCCCCGTCACAGGGCCTGGGATTCCCCCTCCCCCCATCTCCAGGCTGGACTCCCCCCGCCCCGTCTCAGGGCCTGAGATTCCCCCTCCCCCCATCTCCAGGCTGGACTCCCCCCGCCCCGTCACAGGGCCTGAGATTCCCCCTCCCCCCATCTCCAGGCTGGACTCCCCCCGCCCCGTCTCAGGGCCTGAGATTCCCCCTCCCCCCATCTCCAGGCTGGACTCCCCCTGCCCCGTCACAGGGCCTGAGATTCCCCCTCCCCCCATCTCCAGGCTGGACTCCCCCCGCCCTGTCTCAGGGCCTGAGATTCCCCCTCCCCCCATCTCCAGGCTGGACTCCCCCTGCCCCGTCTCAGGGCCTCAGATTCCCCCTCCCCCCATCTCCAGGCTGGACTCCCCCCGCCCCGTCACAGGGCCTGAGATTCCCCCTCCCCCCATCTCCAGGCTGGACTCCCCCTGCCCCGTCACAGGGCCTGAGATTCCCCCTCCCCCCATCTCCAGGCTGGACTCCCCCCGCCCCGTCTCAGGGCCTGAGATTCCCCCTCCCCCCATCTCCAGGCTGGACTCCTCCCACCCCGTCACAGGGCCTGAGATTCCCTCCCCGCCATCTCCCCATCACAGGGCCTGAGATTCCCCCTCCCCCCCATCTCCATTTCCAGGCTGGAGTCCCCCTGCCCCGGTCCCAGGGCCTGAGATTCCCCCTCCCCCCATCTGCAGGCTGGATTCCCCCTGACCTGTCACAGGGCCTGAGATTCCCTCCCCACCATCTCCCCATCACAGGGCCTGAGATTCCCCCTCCCCTCCATCTCCAGGCTGGACTCCTCCCGCCCCAGTCACAGGCCTGAGATTTCCTCCCCCCTCCCAAATCTCCAGGCTGGACTCCCCCTGCCCCGGTCACAGGGCCTGCAATTCTCCCCTCCCCCCCATCTCCATCTCCAGGCTGGACTACCCTTGCCCTGGTCACAAGGTCCAAGGCCTGCCCCCCCAGCCCATCTCAGGGCTGAGCTCCCCCTCACTCACACAGTTTCCCCCCTGCAATTTTAACCAGTGACTAGTGGAGCTGTCGGTGTCCACCTTTCTCCACTAACACCAGCCTTGATGCTCCATTTATTTATCTGCCTCTCACAGTCATATGTGCTTTCTTTCCCACAGCCCTTCAGTGACTGCCGTGGGTTGTACTACAGGGCTTTGGTCTTCTCCTTGGTATCCCTTCTCCAGACCCATTTCTGCTGCTGTGCTTTCAAGAAGCTAGGCAATAATAATTGGGAGGGCTAGGGGCACTTTGGAGTCAGCCATGAAAATAATAAAACAATACATGCATGTTGTATCCTTTTTCCCCCTTTCTTCATATGTTGCTTTCATCCTGAAGTTAAGCTTTTCCGGACGGAGACTGCCTTCCTATGTGGTTGTACAGCACCTAGCACATTTTACCTGCAATTGCAGTATAAATAACAGGTTTCAGAGTAACAGCCGTGTTATATTCTCTTAAGGGCTAGTTGAACAATTTTGTGAATCCTCAGTAAAGTTATTCTTGGGGAATATCCCCTCAATTTTTCCTTCTCCTTTTCATCTTCTTCCTATCTTCCTTTTCCCTCATGCTCAGGAGGGAAAATGTATAATAGACATTCGCTCTTTTCCCAACTAATCAAGGTAGTTACACAGCATCAGGGCCTTATTTTAAATTTGGGATTGTCCCTACACTGTTCCATCCTTCCCCCTGCTGAATAGATGTCCCATTGGCTGTGTGTTTCTTCGGTCTCAAAAATCTGCCTTTAATCCTTCTAACAAATCAGTTTCCAGTATTTAAAAAATGATTGCTACAGGAAATTAGGAATACAGATTATTTGGTGGGTATTGAAAGCATGCACAGTCGTGCCACTTTGAGAGAATAGTTAATTTTCCAACATTAAAAATGGAAATGTCTTTTACAGAATATCCTGCTCATGTGATCCACATTTATTTTAAAAAAGGATGGAAAGTATAATCGCACTGGGACATTTCAGTCTTCTTCCCTTTCTCTCTTTCTTTGTTGTGTTTTCTCTTTTCACATGCAGCTTTTTTATGGCACTGGTCACAGCATGCCAGGAGGGGAATGCATAAATTTTGAGAGTAGGGAAAACCAGGGTAAAATAAAGCAAATATTATCCATTTCAGATTGGAATAATAGTGTGATGTAACAGGCTTAGTCTAAGGAAGCCTGTAGTGATGTTATCAAGAAAGGATGCTACGCTAGCAGAGTATATTACAAGTGAAAATTAATGTTTTATTAAATAAGACTTGCTTTTGAAAGCTATATACATAGATATTTTTATTCAATAACACCCAGTCTTGAGAAGTGCTGAATGCTCTCAAATTCCAATGGGATTTAAAGAGAAGTTGATGGCAATTAGCATCTCTCTGGCAGTGCTCAGCACCTTGCAGGATTGAGTTTTATAGTTGCCTTTTTTTAATGATATTTCATTTCTTATATAGGTTTTCATTTTTAACAAAATGATTAACCTACAGGCAGGTAGCTAGTGGACACGTACATTCCACACAGAATAATATGCCAAGTAATTTTATGTCATTGAGTATATGCTTCATAAACTTCATCAAAATAGATAAAAACTGGAATGCTGGTTTTGGCAAATGTTTTTT
This sequence comes from Caretta caretta, assembly GCF_965140235.1. Lineage (NCBI taxonomy): Eukaryota > Metazoa > Chordata > Testudines > Cheloniidae > Caretta > Caretta caretta. The sequence goes on along the minus strand of NC_134215.1, from coordinate 76,562,141 downwards.
CTGAAAGTAACGTTTCAGGTCTGGGAAAAGATGCATAAGTGGAATATTATTGGGATTGCAGAGGTTGCTGGGAACTCCGAAAACATAAACATGCTGTAGAGTTAATAAAAGCATACAGTCAGTAAGTATTAGAAATGTCCACATTTTCTTTAGAGAAGTCTTTATATTATAAGAAATGCAACAGAAAAATTGCATGTCTTTACCTAGTTTCCAGTAGTTGCATCTCTGCTACTTGCTCCTATTAGTTGCTGGGAACTCCGAAAACATAAACATGCTGTAGAGTTAATAAAAGCATACAGTCAGTAAGTATTAGAAATGTCCACATTTTCTTTAGAGAAGTCTTTATATTATAAGAAAAGCAACAGAAAAATTGCATGTCTTTACCTAGTTTCCAGTAGTTGCATCTCTGCTACTTGCTCTTATGCCATGACATTACTAAATTCTCTAGCATCAAGAGAAATAGATTGTTGGTGGGATTTTCCAAAACATTCAGGATTGGTCGGACCCTGCTCCCACTGATAACATTACCATTGCTTTAAGGGAGCAAAGTTAGGCCAGCATTGACTACTTTTGAAATTCCCACCCAGAATCATTTTTAATGAATATTTATGTCAGTAACTGATACCCTGTATGTAAAAGATAATAATGAATTTACATCATATTCTACAGGAAAAAAATTTTGCTGTGACAAAATAATTTTCACTGTGTCTTCATAGACAACTGATATTAAAAGTAGATATTTAAAGATAGCAAAGTGCGTTGAGAGCAACTGTACTGATGAAAAGTGCTATATCAGAGCTTGTTATTACTATTATTTTTTATTAGATATGGTAATTATTTATACTACAGAGCCTGTTTACCTAAAATGAGGCATGTTTTGTAGGCCTTATTGATAACTCAAGCCAAGCCTGAAGATTGTACTGTACTGGTACTTATTCTGTATAAAGTTGTGCAAAAATATTGTATTTTATTATTTGACTAATAATTTATGATAACATACTCTACATAACCAAGGCCTACCTGGGAGCTGTAGGATGTGTGAGCCCAGAAAGCTATAAGGCAGGGTTTCTCAACCTTTTTCTTTCTGAGGCCCCTCCAATATACTATAAAAACTCCACAGCCCACTTATGCCACAGCAACTGGTTTTCTGCATATAAAACCCAGGACCAGCATTAGTGGGTAGCAAGCAGGGCAGCTGCCCGGGGCCCCATGTCACAGAGGGCCCTGTGAAGCTAAGTTACTCAGGCTTCAACTTCAGCCCTGGGTGGCAGGGCTCGGGGCCCCGAGCTACAGCCCCATGCAGCGGGGCTTCGGCTTTCTGTCGTGGGCCCCAGAAAGTCTAATGCCGCCCCTGCTTGGCAGACTCGGAAACCTGCTCACGGCCCCCCAGGGGGCCCCAGACCCCTGGTTGAGAATCACTGCTATAAGGTACTAAAAAATCTTCGATAAATTGCTCTGCTTTTAGCAAATGTGAATTTGTTTAAATTACAGGATCAAAAGAGGATGTAGACAGGAGAATGCAGGAAGCTCCAGAAGCCCGAATATCTAGCCACACTGATGGCTCTGCTGCTGCCCTTAATGCTAGAATCAGAAGAAAGCTCCAAAACAGATCTTCAGAAGAGAAACTACTGTAGCCTCCGGAGCAGAAGCTTCTGCAGTGTGAACAAAAGGCAAAGATGCATAGCAGCTGTCATGAAGTAAGAGAGCTGTATTTGACATACTTTGTATCAAATCACTTGCTTTCACATACCATGCATTTCACAGCAGCAAAGGCAAACACTGTACATTTGACTTGAGCAGTGTAGTGTCCGGATTTCAGTGGTAATGGTAATTTTCAGGTCAAGAAGTAATGGTGAGTGGGAAAGGTGGGGTATTAAGTGCTCATGGAAGTATAGCACAGTAGTTGGGATCAAGGGTGGGATTTTAAGAAGCACCCAGCAATGATCTAACTCTGCTTCCATTAAAGTCAATGGTAAAACTCCTGTCTGCTTGAATGAGAGACTAGTTAACCCAATGCTGAGCATTTTTAAATATCCTACCCCTGGTCATTAGAACTGCCTAATGCTCTCTAGGGTTTTGCCATTGACTTTACTGGTAGAATGACTGAGCCCAAAATAATTAAATGACTTGGGATACAGTGTGTCAAAGTCAGAATCAGGATTCCTACATAATTTGTCAGACCACTCTGTTTATTAGCAAAGCGCTTTGCCAATGCACCCAGATATGTGAGACCCTCTCTGAGGCTCATGCTAACTTATTTATACAATTAAGCCAAAGCCAATTTAACATAAGAGACAAAAGGAAGCAGAAACTGACAAATATACATACATATCTTATTTGCATACTAACGTTTACCAATCTCCTAGCTCAGTAGGAGCTCTAAGTTAATTAGTTTGACTCATTGTCTCATACTCCTTTATGTTTCTCTTCCTGACAACTATATTTCAACAAACCCTTCAAGTAGCATTTCTTTAATGAATTATAATTTCAATATAATTCATTCTACTCTCACAAGTGTTAGCTTAAAGGTGTTATAGGCGTGACTTTTTTGAGGATCGTTTGGTAATATTCAGGTAGAGAATCAGAAAACCAAGGTGCCAAGTTTAAAGATGCTGAATGACATGATGATAAAAGCCTTGTTAATCAAAATAAACTGTTACCTCGATTATTCTCTTATTTGCACTCGTGTAAATCAAGAGTAATTTAACTGACACAGAGTTACACTGGTGAATTCTGGTACAAGTGAGAGGAGATTGCAGCAGTACCATCTTAACTGAAATGTTTCTGTTTTGTTAAAACTCATTGTTGGGTGGGTTCCAGTTACTTTTACCATTTACCAGTCTAAAGGTTACAGTTGTACAATTTGTTAAAGGAACTCTATGAGGTTAAAAAAATCATTTAAAAAAACTTCTTTACAATTCCTTACCTATGTTACTAATAAAACATGAGATTATCAATTAGCATACAACTGATAATCCTCTTCCTTTGTATCTTCCACTGTGTTCACCTTTCAAACATTTGCTATTATTTGACCTCACATTAGCCACATATGGCCAGTCTAATTAGAATTCAGAATAACTGAGTCTTTTGATTAATGTAGAATGTGAATGGAATGCTATACTCCACTTTCAGACAAACAGAGAATTCAGCACCCAAATACTGAAATAGTCACAATACGGGTTGGGTTTGACCATTGTCAGTCTGGGCTTCATATTGAGAAGTGCTGCACACCAACAGCTCCATTTGAATTCAATGGGACCTGAAGGAAGTCAGTATCTGTGCAATTCAGGTTCCCTGTAATTTAGGCTTCTTAAACAACAGAGCGTTCTTTTTCTGTTAGTATAACCAAGCCCTCTCGGATCTCATGAGGTGTATAGCTCTGGCAAGAATTTGCTATGGAGGCCATCACTGGAAAATGGCAGAAGCCCCTGTTAATTTGGCTCAGGGATACCTCCAGCTTAAAGGTGAGTTTACAAAATTCAGAGGTCACAATGTTAGGACCAAATCCTCCAGTCCTTTCATAGTCAACGCTCCCAATGGCTTCAGCAAGGATTGCAAGATTTTGCCCTGAGCTTTTACAGACCTTTTTTTCAAAAGGACGGTTTATGTTTATCAAGTCAATGGAACAGAAGAAAAGCCATTTTAATTTAAAAAGAAATTAAAGGACAAGCTAAAGAACACACTGATTTTCTGGCTAAAGCTGTTAGTATATCTTCTTTTCCCTCTGGAATCTTCTGATAACTAAAGAATTTTCCAAAGCATGTGTGCCAAAGAATTTTCATAGCAGAAATACTGTGTTGAAAAGAGAAGGGGTATGAAGCTTCAGAATTTATCACACTAAGGTAAAATCATTTGGAAAGAATACTCAACAATAACGACTTCTCATCCTACCAAAATGTGAGGATCCTAAGAAGAAAATAGGCTTATTTAAGGAGTTATAATAGGGAATATTTGAGACCAAATCTAGGACATCTGTGAAAACTGTGATTGTTAAAGTAATCCTGACTGTGGCATTTCCTTTTTGAATATGTTTTTGAATATGTATGGTTCATACACGTTAAGTTTACAGCTAAGTCCAAGATAACTATTTACTTTATCCCTTACAAATTTCTAAGTAACTTTACAAATACGTGTGTGGTGATCTGTCTCCTGCAATGTGTTCTTCACAAACATGAGAAAACTTTTTAGGTTCCATCCATGCTTGAATACCTAGGAATCTTCAGAATTAATCTTGCTTTTCAGTTAAATATAGAAGCCTGGGGAGAGGCATGGGATCATGGGAATTGTGGGGTTATCATTGTTGTCTGTATTCCTTAACAAACAGTAATCTTTGCCATGTCTGTGCTTTTACATTGTGTTACTCTAAAGATCAGCTGAATAAGATAACAAATCGGACATGTCAGGTTAATTAGTGAACAAGACTTACAATGTCTAAGCATGCATAAGAATCTTTATAATTATGTATATCACAATACGCAGTAATGTTGATGAGCGTTTGGCCAGATCACTACTTGAATGAGAGATCTTTAAGGAGCTGCAAGAAGTGGTGTTGGTGATTCATTAAATGTCACTCTCTCTTACCTCCAAATCCATATGAAACCAGTGCCAAAGGACGGTACTAATAGGTGTTGTGCTGCTGGCAGTGCCAGCTTTTAGATTAGATGTAAACTGAAGTCCCAAGTACTCACTGAAATCCCATGACCAGGTTCTGATTAGTATTTCTGTTGTCTCCTCTTTTTGAGATGATTTATTGTATCTTGCCATGGTTTTTGCACTTGTTCCTCTGAATTATTTCTCCTTTTGGTTTGAAAAAATTCAGTAAATTAATAAATCCTCATAGCACTTCTCTTAAGAACCGGGGTGTTATCCTCCATGTCCTGGTTAAGTTCCAACTTGGACAAAATTCACCCAGTCGGTTTCAAGTGGCTACAATGTTCTTTATTTCTCTGCTTACAGAACGTGTGTGGATGCATTTCAGTGAAGGGTAAAATGATCCCTCTAAATACTCTGGATGCAATTCTGCATGGTGTTATACTCCCTCATCTTTCAGAGGAAACTGGGATGGATCCCTGTACCTTGCAGGGTCAGCTCCATAGTCTGTAGTTCTGTAGAGCACTTTAAGGCATCCAAATGATACCGTATAAAGCTGCTTTATTATATTATTATTAAAATTAAACCAATGAAAGCATTTTAGGATTTCGTTTTTAGTTACATTTGCAATAGACTGTTTACTAAATAAGAAACATTGGCAACTCTTTTGACCAGTTGTTTGCGTTAACTGAAATTAGCTTGAGTTCTCCAATTGCATCATGCAGTCTGTTTCCTTTATCTTTAAAAAGAAATTATGGCTTGCATCAGAGGACTTCAGTAATGGATTTGTGAGGATAAAAAATTGAATATATTTTGGTTTTTACAGGCATGAATCTTGATTTTTCAGGTAGACTGAATGTGATCCCATTGTTGTTGCCCAGATCTCTTGGCTTATCTCTGCCTCTTGCTGGAAAACCTGAATATACTTTCTAGATTAAATTAAGCCAAAGTCTTCCGACAGGAGAAGGAAACATCGTAATCTTCAGCATACATGTGGAAGTAGTTACATTTTCCTCATGAGAATCTAAAAGCTGAATCACCCACAGAAGACTTTTTTTTCTTATTTATGTTCACAGGGTTTTCACTACAAGCAAAGCAAGATGCAGAAAAAGCCAAAGAAATTCTTCTTGCCAGCTCACCTATCCCTGCTTCTGATTCTGAACAAAGAATGGACATTCTTAAATGCTCAGTTGCCATTTGTCAGACATTAGGAAGATCATGAACTGCTCTTCACGAATATCCTTTCTCAGTTTTATTTGTTACTTGCAATTGGTTCTAGAAGTTTATTTCAGATCAATAGATTGGATCTATTGAAATGATATGAACACCTGACAAATGTACAGTGTTAATTTCTAGAATTGTCTATTGAAACATCCAATAGGAACCTCATTACCCTTAAAAAAAGCATATGGCCCCCCATATTCATGTTGTAATGCCAATAACAGTATTCCTTAGAGTGGTTAATAACTCTTAATAACATCTCTTGCCAGGATGGACCTTAATCTCTAGGGAGTGGCCTGCATCTTTTCCATCATTGTTTAAATAACAGCAGTTACATCACTTCTGTTATTGTCACTTAAGTCCTATCGTTACAAGGATCCGAGAAACGAAAACCTAGGTCCAAAATACAAACTGGATAGGTACGCTGGACCCTTGCTAGAACACGCGTCTATATAGCGTGAATCCGCATGTAATGCGGTCGCGGCCATGAATCCCAAATTTAATTACTTTAATTGGAATTCATTTTAACACGGTACCGCGCATGGATCCCAAATCCCGCGTTCTAGCGAGGATCCAGTGTACATAGTAGACAGCAGATCCCACAGATTGAAATGTACAGTGAGAGCTCAAAACAAAATCAGTCTTTAGCCAGGAGATTGGAGGTGGTTAGGCCATTCATAAGGCCTAAAGCAAAATGTGGGTGGAAGAAATAAGTATTTCTGCCCCCTCCATGAGAGTAAAGAATTTTTAAGATTGTGGCACTCTGACACTGTCTGGAAGCTTCATAATTAAGAGATCCACTGACAGCATACCAAAGATGCTGGATTTGTTGTTCTCACACACATTTTGTCATACCATGCCTCTTCTCACTGTTGTGAGCAATAAAGTATGGAAGGGGACAAGATTCTTACTCTCTGGTCTTTTCAGAGAACAAATTCTTGTCTATTTCCTTTCTCTTTTTGTAAGAACAAAGTAGCTAGGGAAAGCAGAGATATGATAGAACATTTGTACCCACTCATGGTCATGAATACGGTTGCATCCACAGTGACAAAAACTCAACACAGAACTGAGATTGGTCACCCAGAACGGAGATTTCTATTAATTAATTATAAAACAAAGTTTTTTAGACATTAATTAAACCTCATAACACTCTGTTAGGTTGAGCAACCAATCTGACAGAAGGGTAAACAGACACAGATTGGTTCAGTTTATTTTCAAAGGTCACACAAAGTTGCATGGCAAAACATAGTCGGAATCAGAAGTCATGAATCCTTCTCCAACTTCTGCACACTAGGTAAGGGACAACATCTCACTATATATTTTAACACTGTTGCAGCCAGACTGACAGTTTTCTCCCTTTCAGGAGCATATAGTAACTCAAAAGAAATTAGTTTTAGACAGGCTTACATTTTGAGTCAACTTTTAAGTTGTTTTGAGTTCATGTGGATATCTGGATATTTTAAAAGAGATGTTCAAATGCATTGTATTTTTCAAAAACAAACATTTGCAGTACACTTGAAATTCTTAATTTGCAGCATCTCACATTACACAAATTAAATCACAAAAAACCCTATACGTTTTTTCTGATTTTCCAAAGTATGCCAATTCTTTTCATGACCTACATGAAGTGAGTGCAGTTATCCTTAGCACTACTCAGATTGAAAGATTCAGAGAGAAATTTAGTAAAAGCTCAGAAACTTTCAGAGGAACTACTACAAAGTGATCACATGCCACAGGACAAATGGATGGAAATCAAAGCAGCAGCTGAGTTGTCGTTTGCACAGTAAGTTTGGATTCTATTATTAAATTTTTTTTTTTAAATCCAGTGTAACACTAACAAATTTAGATAATAAATAAAATATAAATAACATAGGTATACAATAGAGGGTTTGAAAGTGGTTTTATAAATCTGCCATTTCATACATTCACTAAGGGGGAGGTCCTCCTACTAGTTTTACAATTTACTCTTCACTTTTAAGGCAAAGATGAACGTATATGACTCCCTTCAGAGACCATCCATACTGCTTCTTAATTACCACAGGGGTCGCTATGGAATTATGTGAACTGTTCCATCCATTTCTTGCCAAAACAGGACCAATCTCGGATTTGAAATTCTCCCACATCCTACAGCTATATCACTGGCCCACCACCACCTACTCCTTTTTAAATGATGTTATAGTGTCCCATTCAGTCTGGATGGGCTTTCAGCATGGTCTTCCCTAAGCAGTCAGTCATAGGTTTATGATGAAGTTACTTCTTCCCTTGAAGCCCTGCCAAAGCAGTGACTCAGCAGTGTGAATTCATTGGCTGGAAGGCCTTGCAGCCTCCATGATCTTTTGCCCTGAATCCTATTCCATCTGTTGTTTTGGTTACAGTAGCAACACTGCTGAAAGATGAGATTAGGAATTTTTTCTTGCTTGATACTATCATGGTCTCTTCTGTTTATGTCACCAGAAACTCTGTGCAATGCTCATGTATCTGTGCTTGACAGCTGATCTTTCAAGGCTTGAGCCTGCATACCACAGAAGTGACATGTTGCTTTTATAATCACAAGGTTAAAAGTGATGAGCAGGACAGGGAGTGCTGGGAACCTGATCCTGTATTAAGGAAAGTGCTGCTTTGTAGCTGCTAAATTACTCCTAATAGCAAGAGGCCGGCTACGAGGGGAATTTATTGCTAAGAAATCATCATCTCGCTGCCTACACCCTGCCTCCTTTTTACCTTGTGCTCTTCAGAGGGGGCTGGAAACTTACATTTGCTTGGAGCAGAGCATTACGCCTCCTAGTGCGTAACCTTTTTGTGGCTACACATACCAATTACACTTGCACTGAAGTACAGTAACTTTGCAGGAGAAGACCTATGTGTTCTCCAGTCACCACTGGCCTGGAGAGTAGAGCTCCACCAACTAGTCTATTATTTGACTTGGAGCTAAATTCTGTCCCTGGAGTAAATTGGCATAATTCCATTGACTAGAATTGCACGTTCTTATGCCAGAGCTAAATATGGCCACAGTCAAATGCCTCAGTGATGATGTATGGTACTGTGTTTCCAGGCTAGTAGCACAAGCTTGGAAAGTTGCAGGTAGTGGCTTCTGTAATCTAATAGTAAAGCCTTCTGTAGTCATTGTATGCTGTCTTGCTTAGCTAGGGTCAGATATAAACATGAAGTAGTAATAATGGTTTTAAGGTTTTGTTGTGATTGTTACAAGATTTGTAGTTCTCAGTTTTGCAGATTCAGGGGATTCAGATAGTTCATCTGAACTTTTGGGTTTAGAGAGGAACTGCACAATTTGAATCTTTTGAGGCTCCACAGTCACTAGCTTTGATGGATAAGCCTTTTCCCTCCAATATTGTGGATACTACTCCTGTTGAAACACATTAACTAATTACACTTTGTTCCAGTATCTTCCCAGGTATCAAAATTAGGCTGATTGCTCTATAATTCCCCAGGTCCTCTTTGCTCCCCTTTTTAAAAATAAGTACTATGTTTGCCCTTCTCCAGTCCTTTGGGACCTCATCCGATCTCCATGAGTTCTCAAAGATAATTGCTAATGGTTCCAAGATTGCTTCTGCTAGTTTCTTAAGAACCCTAGGGTGAATTTTATTGGGTTCTGCCAACTTGACTACATCTATATCTAAATATTCTTTAACTTATTCTTTTCCCTATTTTGACTTGCGTTCCTTCCTCCTTGTTATTAATATTAATCTGGTCATAATTTCTTTTTCATGAAGACTGAAGCAAAATTGGTATTAAACACCTCACCCTTCTTGATGTCGTCCATTATTAGCCTTCCTTCCCCACAAAGTAGAGGACCTATGCTTTCCTTCATCTTTCTCTTGCTCCTAATGTATTTATAAAACCTTTTATCGTCTTTTTTGTCCCTTGCTAGGTGTAACTTGTTTTGTGCCTTAGCCTTTCTGATTTTGTCCCTTTGTGCTTGTGCTATTCTTTTGTACTCCTTAGCAATTGGTCCACATTTCCACTTCTTGTAGGATTTCTTTTTGATTTTTCAGGTCATTAAAGAGCTGTATCAAGCTGTATTGACCTCTTACTATTCTTCCTATCTTTCCATCACTTTGGGATAGTTTGCTGTTGCACCTTTAATATTGTCCGAGAAACTGTCAGCTCTCATGAACTCATTTCAGATATGTTACAGGCAAAATCTTCAGCTGGTATCAGCAAAACTATATTTTGGGCAGCTGGTAGCTTTTGCTTTTTTATAATTTCCTTTATATTAAAAATATGTAGGTTGATTCTTCACTTACACCAAGGTAAAGAGTGTTGACCTGAATTTATGGGCTAGTTTATTACAGCTCGCCAATGATCTGACCAGAAAATATTTAGGTTCTTGTCCCAGTTCAGGCTACAGGGTTAGAAAACTCAGAGAGTTTAACGTCATGAGCAGACCCTCGGGTTGTGTGGCAAGGACACTTACACTGAGGACAATACCAAAACGTTAAGACCTTTATGAAATGAATGAAAGAATAAGAAAAGATATAAAACACAGAGCCACAAAGAAGTAATACAATTCTTTGGCCCCTGGTGGTAACATCTTTGTTCTAAAGGACTACTTAAACTAGCATACTCTCACCTTTCCCTGAAAACCTGGTAGTTGGAGACAGAGGACCAGCCCCATCTCTGGCCTGCCCGATGAATTTGATGGTCCAGGCTCCCCAAATTGCTAGGGATCAGGTTCAAGTGTTGAGTAGCTAAATTGTATTGCGAAGCTGAGCTGATAGCTTGATAGAAGATAGGAAAAAGCGATCCCCCTGCATGGTTGTTTACCCTCTTATAGGGTTCTGGGACTGTTTTAATCAGGCACAACCTACTATGCCCAAATCTTATTTCCTCACCCAGATAAATCTTCGGGTACACTTACTCTATAGGCTAACATATTATGACATATATACATACGTATTAATGTTGATTATCTCATCCCCAAAACCGTTACCTTTGGCCTACGTCATGACTTCCATGTTCTGCAGTGTACCCTGCTGTTACCGGTCTGTTCCGGACTTAAGGTAAACACATTCAGTTCTTTGTTTGGTTCCCCGAAGTCAAAAGGGCTAACCGGTAGGCCATTTATGTATGGCAAAGGTTACAAACACTTATGCTAACTTGCTGTAGCTAATCATACAGGATACAGGCCTGTAGGTTCCTTGTGTTACAGCCAACTATTATGAGTAACATATACTGGAATTCAGCATCAACAAAACAAAACCCAAGACAATAACAATATAATCAATCAAACCAATGAAGAAAACACATTATGCAATATAGCAGGAATCGGCAACAATGTTCCCTCTAATTTTTGACAGGCTATGTGCGCAAAAAATTTCTTCTGTGCAAATTTTTGTGTGCACAGTGTTTCACCGTGTGTGTGGCGTTTAGGATCTGTGTGCGCACACACACATGCACAGCTTAGAGGGAACAGTGATCAGCAACCTTTGGCACGAGGCCCATTGGCTGGCCGGGCCGGTTTGTTTACCTGCCGCGTCCGCAGGTTTGGCCGATCGCAGCTCCCACTGGCCGCCGCTTCCTGCAACCCCCATTGGCCTGGAGCAGTGAAGCATGGCCAGCGGGAGCTGCGATCGGCCGAATCTGCAGACGCGGCAGGTAAACAAACCGGCCCAGCCCGCCGGGGGCTTACCCTGGCGGGCCGCGTTCCAAAGGTTGCCGATCCCTGCAATATAGCAAGCTAGCAAACTGGCCTTATGGACTACAAGAGGAGTTACTTCCCAAAAGAATCTGTGTTTTTGCTGGTGCAGAAAAGGATCCATGTAACTGAAGAGCATAGGTCATTTTATGTGTTGTTTCCCAATGTCCAGCTTATTTCATTAGCATATCATGTTGGTGCAGCAGAACCTGCTTAGCTGAGCATGACAAAGTTACAGCTAATGGTTTTAATGCTGTTTACATTGAATCCTAAGCCTTTGCTAAATCAGCTGTTGCCTCCCAAACAGTACCCAGAATTGGAAGGCAGATGGAGCCCTTGCATGCCTAGTGTCCATATTCCAGTGGTTAATGATTACGTGACATCTGCCTTTATGCTTAAATTGTTCTTTTATTTAATTACTTCAAATTTATTAAACTTTAATTGACTCCCTTTCACTTTGATTTGTCTCAATTCCATGTTCTAATGAGAGATCTGAAATGCTCTAGTTTGAATTAAAATGACATATTTTGCCCTTTTGTTTTGGTAAAACATGTGCTCAGAAGAGTAGCTTTTAAAACAAAGTGTCCACCTCAGATTTGTGCTGAGCTGAGGATTTGAGGGAAAATTCCTGAAAGTGAGATCAAGTAGGCCATGGAATAGACTCTCTGGGGAAGTGGTGGAAGCTACTAGTAGTCCGAAGGGAACAATCCTAGCAGATGACATACGAATAGTGGATTTTTAACCTGAACTGCACTCTTTGCTCACTGCAGTTCCCAGTGATATTACTAATATTAAGTGTGCTAGGACTGATGCCTGATTGACATCCCTAAAGACCTAATTCCACTGTTAATACACAGAGCAAGTACAGGAAAGGCAGAACAAGCTTCCTCTCCACCGACCCCTTCCCCACTGCTCCAGCTAGAGTATCTCAAAAAGGGACTATCTCTTAAGGGTGAGAGAATCAGTCTCTGTGGCTTATCCAGTTGTTAGCCTCTCTTTAGAGAGGGTGAAGAATGTAAACAACTGAGACTGGGATTTTTACTATGTGGACACTGGTTGGCTAGGAACTCAATTAAAGCTACCAAACTCATTTCACATAAACCAGCATCATTCCTTATTGAGTCCACATTGCTTCTGTTTGCTACCTGTCATATGCATTTATTAAAAAACTTTTCTTTTTTTGCTTTCTTTTTAGATTTTAGGTTATGAAACTCCTTAAACATGACAGGCTTCCCTGAATTAAGACCATTTGTGCTCAGCTCAGAATTTTATCTACAGCTTTCCCCCTCGCTTTTAACCCAAGAAATAGTACAAGTTAAGCATCAGATTGATACCACATGTAGTTTCAGGCTGCAAGTGGCATGACACATTCTTTGGTCTATTTTTACATGACCTCAGTAATATTTTTACTGCTGCCCTCTGCTGTCATTGAGGTTGTACAACGGTTGTCTCTAGTTCTATTCTTCATTCTGCCTGGGCCAAGATCTGCCACCCTTTTCTCTTCAGGGCAGTTGCTTTGAGTTTTATCTACAGAAGAGGGTCAATACTTGTCCAGCTAGTAGTTTTAGAGGACTATCTAAGCACTTTTGATTGTGTATTGGATCCAATCAAAGCAAAACTTCTTATTTATATGACAGCAGAGATCTAAAAATTTCACTCACATTCACGTCAGGCTGCTTCTGTTTCATGTCATCCAACTTATTTAGTTTTTATTCACTGCTATGCATCTCTGTTCCATTTCTGCATTATTTGGAAATCACAGTCACTGCCTGGCACTTTCTCTTGACTTTTCTTTTTCTTGCATCTTAGCCCTTCAGTCTTCTTCTGAAGGAGGTAAATTGATCCCATGCACTTTTGTGTATATTTTGTATGAGACATTAAAACTGAAGCCCTGTCTTTTCTATATGGACATTAAAGATCCCATGCACTTTTTGTAAGTTTGCCCAGACCCTTGTCTAGAACGTTCAGCCTTCCATCTGGCTGCCATAGTTCATCCCAGATTTGACTATAATACTCTGGAGAGTGAAGTGTGCATGTAAATGGGTTTTTTTGTTTGTTATTTTAAATAACACATATCTGAATCTGCATATTTTCATCTACTTAGTTACAAGTGTGTATTTGCAGTGAAAATTATTCCAACTCAATTGCCTAAGATCTTGGTTGTATAAGACTGAACTTTTTTTTATTCTGCCGTTTGTATCAGGACAGTGTTAATGTCAGGGCCTGATTACGTTATGACAGAAGTCAGACAGGTGGTGAGCTGTTTTTCATACCTTGTGCATATAAATAGTGAAGGAAATAAGTGTGGCGTGTACACAGCTCTTTGAGTTATGTAGGCATGTAGTAGAACCTGCTTATAGTGAATTTAGGCTATAGTGGACTTCTTTCCCAGAGCCCAATGAGAGATCTGTGTGTAAAGGGCTTGCAGGATTTAGCCCTTTATGGTGAAGTCATCTGGTGATTATAATTGCATTCCAGCATTTGTTCCAAGTGACTGCTTTACCTATCTGCTTCATCATTGAATAACACACCAGGTACAGCCTAAAACACTACTAGACATTCCATCTTTTTAAATGGACTCTCTGTAGGAAGCTTCTGTTGCTGTTAAAACACAGATTTTCAAGCAGCAGTAAAGGGGTTAAAGAGCAAAAAATGAATGGAGCTGAATGGACATTTGTATTTGGTCCTGTTGCACCATCTTCTCATTAAGTGTTTTAAGTGAATTCCTGAGCAGTGAGTTTGTAGAAAGTTAAGCAGCCAAAGTTGGAGCAAAAACTGATAAAAGAAGAAGCGATAATGAAATTGGGCCGAGCAGTTTCTAAGGAGGTGCTCAAGAGGCTGATATCTTGCACAAATGTCTGCTCAGAATATCTCATCCTTTTAAGTTCCTGATTCCTTCCCGGTTTTGTCACCATGACAGTGCAAAGTCTATGCCTAGTAGGGCAACTGGGAATTCCCTGGTTGTAGGGAAATCCTGGGTGACGTAGCACTGGAATAGCCAGGTCTACACTACCCACTCCCTTCCCCCTGGAGTTGGGGGGCATTCCTGGGTGCACTGGGGACATGATTGGAGACAGAAGGAGACTCAGCCAGAGTGTGATGAACTCTGGCAAACCTTTGGGCAGCCAAGCTATCTCTAGGGTCCATTCTAGCCACCATAATTTAGAGTGAGTCTTAGGTTGCTGTACATTATAGCAGGGGCCAGTTTGACCCGTACTCAGCCCCAGGATCAGAGGAAAAGAAAGGGGCTTAAAGTCATCTTTCCTTCAGTCCCTTGCACCAAGTCTAATTTTCACTAGTTGCAAATGGCAGCTTAGGCATAGAGAAACCATAGCACACCCCGATTCCCCTTCTTGACAATCCTACTTTTAGGGGTTAACAGCAGCTGCAAAGCTTCATCTGTGGGCTAGAATTTGGATTAGAAGATCTTGTCCCAAAAACAATGACTAAGACTTCTATTTGTTAACAAATTCAGATTAAATCTGTTAAATTACTTGATGGAAAAATAGTTGGATGGTCTCAAATTATTTTCTTGGATTCCTATGCTCCAATTTTTATGTCAAACATCATTCCATTATATCAATAATACATAAACTAGAGTTACACGTTAGAGACAACCTTATCAACACAGGATATAAAGGCATTACAGCTGTAACTTTATTGTAATCCTTACTTTGGATCACTGATGTTATCTTTTGATTTTTAAAGAAAATAGAGGTCCATCAAACAATCACACAAAAAACATTTCCAGCTTTAATATTTTGTTCTGTGGTAAAATTGTTTGTGCTTGCTGCTGGAGAATATATCCCTTTAAGTATCACAAAATTGCAGTTCTTTTGTGTAGCTTGAAATGCATTCTTCATAGACTAGGATTTTACATCTGCTGCAATTTCCATGGACTTGATTTGTCAGATTAAATAAACTAGTGATTCCTCAATGAATTTCTGAGGCTCTCTCTGGATAACACAAGAAAAGAATCTAATTCAAAATATGTTTTTCTTTCCTATTTATTTTGTCATAATAGGAATATACATTTTTAATTCATTCAGAGGTACATCCTTGTCCCATTTAAGTCAATGGCAACATTCCCATTGACTTCAGTGGGATCAAAATTTGGACCTAAATAAGTGTTACATTTTTTATGTATGATCACACATTTAATATTTGATGCCTGAAATGTATTTCTTTACCCTGTACATTTGTTAACATTACCAAAAGTGTCCTATTTGGCCATCAACTCTAGAAGATTACTAGCTAGTGCAGTGATAATGACATTTATAATGTAAGGCCCAGATCCTGCAAACCCTTAATTATGCAAGTAATCCCTGATTAGTGCACACTGAAATCAATTGGACCACTCAGTAGATAAGGAGTACTCACATGAGTAAGTGTTGAGAGGAATCATAATTTAAAGCCAGTTCCTCAGTTTAGCACCCAGTCTGAGAATCTGGGTTGGGTAGGTAGATGAAGGGTGGGAAGGAATCCTTCCCCTATCTCACACTGCAGAACTACTCTGCAGGGGCTGTTTCAACCCAGTGACTGTGGTCTTAAAAGACACACACACACAAATGCACACACTCCTTTACCTCTACCTCCAAGAGCAACAAAAGATCCACACATGATCAGTTCATCTGGCTCCAGATCTGCATGCAGGAAGCCCTCTGTGGTCATTGAAGAAGGACTTGGATTTGCTTTCTAGCATTTCAAGTTTTGGAATAACCTTATTATTTGGAGCCACAAACACAAGAGAAACAGAGAACACTGTCTTTAAAAGTCCCTCTTTTTGTTACATACATGTGCAATGGAACCCCCCCTGCAGTGGAATTCTTCACTGTTATACAAATAATAATAAAATGTTGGCACAGCTATGGTTCCTTCTGCTCTATGTTTAAGACCCATATTCATTTGTTCAGCATATACAAGTCTGCCCTCTCCTTCATAGTTTTCAGGTAGGACATTGAACTACCAAGATGATGTCATCATGGCATTTAGCTTTTTCTGTTCTTCTATGACTTTAGCAATCTACCCAGCAAACAAAGGGGCTATTCATTCAGTATTTTACTCTCCTGGCAGGACCCAGTTGCTTTATGGAAACAAGAAGAGTTGAACATGCATACTTCTTTCCTTTGCTTAAGCAGCCTGAAAGTTGGCAAGTTCTAGAGGCTAAAATAATCTAGGGAAAAAAATCAAAGGGAGTTAGATATCCACTGGCTCACTCTAGATTTATGAATTATTTTACAGTTCTTTTTCACTTGCTTGACACTTTGCTCAATCAGCTAATTAGCCATCTGCCATGAATTCTGTTTGTTTCAAATCTATAGCTATAGATCTTTGTGGAGAAGTCATTTTTTAGGGAAAACTTTATATTTAGTGAATATATTATACTAGGTAAGCATTTTCCAGAAGATTTAAATAAGTTAGAATAGTGAGAAACATTTTCTTTTCACAAAGAGTTAATTCAGACCTCAGACAGAGGTTCTTGACTTTTCTTGCACATTTGTGCAAGGAGGAGATGGGCTTTCTGTGCCTGATTCATCCACCTGGGCAGGTGTGTACTCCCACTAGCAAGGTTGGATATCACAAGATAAGCATAGACATGTCTATGGCCCTTCAGCGCTGGTTGGCATTCTATAGCGACACTGGAGAGGAGCACGCACTGCAACCATTTAAAGGGGATCATAGAATCATAGAATATCAGGGTTGGAAGGGACCTCAGGAGGTCATCTAGTCCAACCCCCTGCTCGAAGCAGGACCAATCCCCAACTAAATCATCCCAGCCAGGGCTTGGTCAAGCCTGACCTTAAAAATATCTAAGGAAGGAGATTCCACCACCTCCCTAGGTAACACATTCCAGTGTTTCACCACCCTCCTAGTGAAAAAGTTTTTCCTAATATCCAACCTAAACCTCCCCCACTGCAACTTGAGACCACTACTCCTTGTTCTGTCATCAGCTACCATTGAGAACAGTCTAGAGCCATCCTCTTTGGAACCCCCTTTCAGGTAGTTGAAAGCAGCTATCAAATCCCCCCTCATTCTTCTCTTCCGCAGACTAAACAATCCCAGTTCCCTCAGCCTCTCCTCATAACTCATGTGTTCCAGTCCCCTAATCATTTTTGTTGCCCTCCGCTGGACTCTTTCCAATTTTTCCACATCCTTCTTGTAGTGTGGGGCCCAAAACTGGACACAGTACTCCATATGAGGCCTCACCAATGTCAAATAGACGGGAACGATCACGTCCCCTGATCTGCTGGCAATGCCCCTACATATACATCCCAAAATGCCATTGGCCTTCTTGGCAACAAGGGCACACTGTTGACTCATATCCAGCTTCTCGTCCACTGTAACCCCTAGGTCCTTTTTCTGCAGAACTGCTGCCTAGCAATTCGGTCCCTAGTCTGTAGCGGTGCATGGGATTCTTCCGTCCTAAGTGCAGGACTCTGCACTTGTCCTTGTTGAACCTCATCAGATTTCTTTTGGCCCAGTCCTCTAATTTGTCTAGGTCCCTCTGTATCCTATCCCTACCCTCCAGCGTATGTACCTCTCCTCCCAGTTTAGTGTCATCTGCAAACTTGCTGAGGGTGCAATCCACACCATCCTCCAGATCATTTATGAAGATATTGAACAAAACCGGCCCGAGGACCAACCCTTGGGGCATTCCACTTGATACCGGCTGCCAACTAGACATGGAGCCATTGATCACTACCCGTTGAGCCCGACAATCTAGCCAACTTTCTATCCACCTTATAGTCCATTCATCCAGCCCATACTTCTTTAACTTGCTGGCAAGAATATTGTGGGAGACCGTGTCAAAAGCTTTGCTAAAGTCAAGGAACAACATGTCCACCGCTTTCCCCTCATCCACAGAGCCAGTTATCTTGTCATAGAAGGCAATTAGATTAGTCAGGCATGACTTGCCCTTGGTGAATCCATGCTGACCGTTCCTGATCACTTTCCTCTCCTCTAAGTGCTTCAGAATTGATTCCTTGAGGACCTGCTCCATGATTTTTCCAGGGACTGAGGTGAGGCTGACTGGCCTGTAGTTCCCAGGATCCTCCTTCTTCCCTTTTTTAAAGATGGGCACTACATTAGCCTTTTTCCAGTCGTCTGGGACTTCCCCGATCGCCATGAGTTTTCAAAGATAATGGCCAATGGCTCTTTGCATTTCTCTATTGCCCCTGGAAGTACTGTGCTGCCATGTGCTTCAGCCACTGCTGCTGGTATTTTTCCCGCTATACACCCTCTTAATACGGCATGAGCCGGTAAAGCCACATTCTGGCCCTAAGTTATTAACTGGTATTCGTTTAAATTGTGTTGTCTTTCAGTTTGCTAAACATGTTAAGAGTATGATTTGTGTAAGACTCTCTCCTTTTGTACTGCAGTGTACAATGCAGGTTGAAGAAAGGGAAGCTAAGATGCAAATCAGAGACCTCCATTTTTCAAGATTAAACATTTGTTAATTTTTAGGCAACACATTCCTTAGCATTTTATTGAAGAGGAAGTTTAAGATTAAAATTTAGGGGCAAAAATTCTCCTCTCTGTTGTGGATAGCTAGTGCCTGTTCATCACTCACTCCACATATGGAACTGGTCTTCCTGGCAATGGAATTGTATCCTAAGACTTTAGGTACTTGAATACAGAAAACATTTGTCACTTGCAATCAACGAGAAAATATACAGTCACTTGTTTTCTGGTGTCAAGATTACTCTTCCCTACTGTGGGTTTTTGGCACTGTTACGAATTATACCTGATAGGACACGCACACAACTGCTGCGAATTATACCTGATAGGTCACGCACAGTTCGAATCTAGGCTGAGGCACATGAACAAAGTCCACAACTGCAGAGTTCCCAAAACACACCAAGTTTATTACGCTCGAGCGTGGTGCCCCCCTGCTAGCCAGGAGGGGACCCCGAATACATATTATACAAAGGTTATATACTTTTTAGCAAAGCGTGTTGCCCTCGTGCATCAGAAACCTTAGCCAATAAACATACTCTTTTCTTATCTACCACCTATCCCTGCTTGGTGCATTCCTCGTGCTAAACTAGTATGTTAATTACACAGCACGGTCCTAAAGCAATGCATCAGTAACTTTTATTATCAGGATGGGAGGCCTCACATCAAAGGCCAGGAGATAGGGATTTAGGTACAGACAAAGAACAGATACCGGGAGTCAAGACAAGCTGGAGACAAGGAGGAGGATTTTCACCGGAATGCAGTATCTAAGGAACACTCCTCCTGGTGCATGATGTGCTTGCTTTTAGACAATGGTGGGCCCCAAACCAAAATGGAGTCACATGTGCTAACTTTTCCTTAACAGCACAAAAAGTTAGCAATGAGATTAAATTTCTTAAGACACAGGTAACTTCTGCGTTACATAAAATGCATCCTGTTTAGCATCTTCCTGGCACCTGAGTTTTTTAACAGCTATATAATTTAAAAGAAAACCTGCTTTTACTTTCCAGATTATACCAGTGTCACAAAAGATCAGAAGACGCTATTCTCTGCTGTCAAAAAGCTCTGAGCTATATTGAGAGGAGTAAGGGTGAAAGCAATCTGGAATGTATTCCTGTACACAAGAAAATGGCAGGAGTAGCACGGGTTCTTGGGGATTATGCAACAGCAATCCAGCATCTTGTAAAGGTAAAGAAGGTTTCAAGTAAGGCATTTTGCTAAATGTCATGGTTAATAGATAAGCAAATCATCACCGTAATGAGGCTCATGCACAATTAGTAAATACATGTCTTTGCTGCATTTTTTCAAAATATCATTAGTTCCCGTTAAAGGATTAAATGATACACAGTCAGCAGCCAAGGCAGTACATTAAAAACCTAACTCCTGTTAATAATAATGGGATTTGTGCATCTAAACCACCATGGAGAGCACTGAAAATTGCCCGGGATGCTTACAAACACTAATTGTGAGCCTAATCCTGTAAAGTTCTAAGCACCTTGCAAATGGCAATCAGAATCCTTAACTCCTATAAAAAGACACTCAGTACCCTGCAGTATCAAGTCCTATATTACTACTAAGAACATCTGAAACCATCAACACAGCTGGTGGTGGCTGGTTTGGTTTTGGTTTTGTTACTTTTCCCAAAGAAAGATAAAGCTTGAGAGACTTGTAAAGAGCTAGATACTTACACACATAGGTGGCACTCAGTGGGTGTTTGGTGGAATATGTGAAATGAGTCAGTTGTGTGTTTCCTACCGGGACAGAAGTTTCTAAGTATTATTAAAACAAAGTCCACCATCACAATGACAATAATTAGCATCTTGCTGTAGTCTTGGCAGAGCAGCTTTGCCACTAGTAGACATGGAGTCTGAAAATGCTTTTTACTTACTAGAGATGATCCCTTTGGGTTTGAATTGAGATACGTTGCTGAGGCAGTGTTTTATGGAAGCATAAGAACGGCCATACTGGGTCAGACCAAAGGTCCTTTTAGCCCACTATCCTGTCTTCCAACAGTGGCCAATGCCAGGTGCCCCAGAGGGAATGAACAGAACAGGTAATCACCAAGTGATTCATCCCCTGTTGTACATTCCCAGCTTCTGGCAAACAGAGGCTATGGACACCATCCCTGTTCATCCTGGCTACTAGCCACTGATGGACCTATCCTCCATGAACTTATCTAGTTCTTTTTTGAACCCTGTTATAGTCTTGGCCTTCACAACATCCTCTGGCAAAGAGTTCCACAGGTTGACTGTGCGTTGTGTGAAAAAATAATTCCTTTTGTTTGCTTTAAACCTGCTGCCTATTAATTTCATTTGGTGACCCCTAGTTCTTGTGTTATGAGAAGGAATAAATAACACTTCCTTATTTACTTTCTCCACACCAGTCATGATTTTATAGACCTCTATTATATCCCTCCTTAGCTGTCTCTTTTCCAAGCTGAAAAGTCCCAGTTTTATTAATCTTTCCTCATATGGCAGCCGTTGAATACCCCTAATAATTTTTGTTGCCCTTTTCTGAACCTTTTCCAATTCCAATATATCTTTTTTGAGATGGGGCGACCACATCTGCACGCAGTATTCAAGATGTGGACATACCATGGATTTATATAGAGACAATATGATATTTTCTGTTTTATTATTTATCCCTTTCTTAATGATTCCCAACATTCTGTTCACTTTTTTGACTGCCGCTGCACATTGAGTGGATGTTTTCAGAGAACTATCCGCAATGACTCCAAGATCTCTTTCTTGAGTGGTAACAGCCAGTTTAGACCCCATCATTTTATATGTATAGTTGGGATTATGTTTTCCAATGTGCATTACTTTGCATTTATCAACATTGAATTTCATCTGCCATTTTGTTGCCCAGTCACCCAGTTTTGAGAGATCCTTTTGTAGCTCTTCACAGTCTGCCTGGGACTTAATTATCTTGAACAGTTTTGTATCATCTGCAGATTTTGCCACCTCACTGTTTACCCCTTTTTCCAGATCATTTATGAATATATTGAATAGTACTGGGCCCAGTACAGACCCCTGGAGGACACCACTATTTACCTCTCTCCATTCTGAAAACTGACAATTTATTCCTAACTTTTTTTTCCTCTCTTTTAACCAGTTACCAATCCATGAGAGGACCTTCCCTCTTATCCCATGGCAGCTTATTTTGCTTAAGAGCCTTTGGTGAGGGACCTTGTCAAAGGCTTTCTGAAAATCTAAGTACTACTATATCCACCGGATCCCCCTTGTCCACATGCTTATTGACCCCTTCAAAGGATTCTAGTAGATTGGTGAGGCATGATTTCCCTTTACAAAAACCATGTTGACTCTCCCCCAACAAATTATGTTCATCTATGTGTCTGACAATTTTGTTCTTTACTATTGTTTCAACCAGTTTGCCCGGTACTGAGGTCAGGCAAATTGGCCTGTAATTGCCGGGATCACCTCTGGAGCCCTTATTAAAAATTAGCATCACATTAGCTATCCTCCAGTCATTTGGTACAGAAGCTGATTTAAATGATAGGTTACAGACTACAGTTAGTAGTTTTGCAATTTCACATTTGAGTTCCTTCAGAACTCTTGGGTGAATACCATCTGGTCCTGGTGACTTATTACTGTTTAGTTTATCAGTTTGTTCCAAAACCCTCCTCAAATGACACCTCAATCTGGGACAGTTCCTCAGATTTGTAAACCTAAAAAGAATGGCTCGTGTTTGGGAATCTCCCTCACATCCTCAGCCATGAAGATTGATGCAAAGAATTCATTTAGTTTCTCCACAAAGGCCTTATATTCTGCAGTCAGAATAAAAATGAAACTGAAAATCTCCATTAATGAGGTTGACTAGAAAACAGTAACCATTCTGCCTAAACTCAGAAATGTACTGGATCACCATTACACTAGAAAAATTCCTGGTGCTTTGCCCATGATACTTGGCAAACATCCCCTGTGCTCCCTATGCTGTAGCAAATTGCATTTTTCAGATCATTTCACAGCTGACTTTATTTCTGCTGCTGTCTGCATTCCTCCTCTCCCACTGCACCATTTACTCAGATTGTCTTGGGATGGACTACATCACTTACATGCAAGAGGAAGGGAAGAAATGAAAGCAATTGTGTTGTCTATACTAGGAGTTAAAGATGTATTGTTAGAACATGCCAGCTAACAAATTCTAAAAGTCTAGCGTAGATAAGGCCATGGAGACTTTAACACTTGATAAATTGTTCAAATTAAAGCATAGACACTTCCCTGTGGGTCACTTTGACCAGAAAATGTGTTAAAATACAACTTGCCCTATCTACGCTTACGGTTTAAGCATGTTTAGGCTGTGTTTGCTAATCTGTTTTTTTAACACCACACACTAACACCGTTGTCAATATTCTAGCGAAGGCCTAAGGGGAAAGCCTGTATATCTGAGAGACTAAATTCTCTCCACAGGCCTGAACATTTTCCAAAGGGGCTGTGGCTGAAGCTCTTCTGCGTACACTTCAGTACAGCCTGAGAGCTTGATCCAAGTCCCTTTCGAGTCAACGAGTTTGATGTCAATGGGAGTTGGATTGGGTGCTAGGAGATTACCAGGAAGGACAATATAGCCACTAACCATAGAGGAACCCAAGTGAAGGCTGACCAATCTGTCCTTAACTTGGACCTTGGTTTTTGTATGTGCCAGTAGGTTTTAGGGGATAGGGTTTGGGAGGGCAGATGAGGGGAGAAGGTTGACTTGGGTGTTTTTAGAACAGCTTATACAAAGATGAAAGCTTCAATCCTATGTGTTTATACACACTGAGTCAGATTTCCAAGACAACTCAATATGTTGGGTATTGAACTTTTTTTGAAATAAGTGTCACAGTGGGAACTGCTGGATGCTGAGCTGTTTTGGAAATCTGGCCCCAGTTCTGGCTAGAGAGCTCTTGAAAACCTAGCCCATTACCTATATTGGCCACATAGCTGATAATAACTAGCCACTTCTCTGTAATGAGCATACATATCTTTTTTTAATGCTTGTACATCTTTCTATGGATAATATATCCCATGATTTGATAAGCCATTTATGAATCTGAGTGAAATTATGAGAATTCCATTCTGAAGCTCATACCACTCTGGTTACTTCGTGAAGCTAGCCTGGTGCAAAAGAGAGCATACCAGTAAAGCATCCCAGAAGGAAATAATCAATGCTTATTAAAATATTAGAGCAGTGAAATATCATCACTTGGCTGTTGTCAGTTGTTTGTCACCCTAACATTGCTTAAGAAGAGTTTTTTGGTACCGGGTATGCATGGTGCTGATTGAAATGTAATAGGCTCTTTTTGAGTTTTTTAAAATCCTTTCTAATGGCCCAGTCCTACTCACCCTCACTCACAAGAGATGTCTCATTGAAGTCAGTGGGATTATTCATGTGAAAAGGGTTTGCAAGATTGGATCCTCAAGGTGGAATGCCCAAGGAAAATTGCACTGTAGTTGTAATTTCCCCAACTGGAACTTCTTTTGTGTTCCTTGGATGAATCCACTTGTTTTCAGTGGTGCAATATTTTGCATTGTATTGATATCAGCAGGCTTAAATTGGGGTTTAATGTACAGATATTACAAGAGCCTATATCTTGATAAGGTCACTGGGAATGATCATTTGTTCTACTTTGTAGTCAAAGTCCTAAACCTACATTTCATTTTTCTTTTGCAGTCTGTCTCTCTCATGCCATTTTCCTGCCTTTTCTCCCCAGTTTCATACAAGGAATATGTACCCAGGAATGTAGAGGAAGGAAATTTTATCTTTTTCCAAGCAGGTATTGTATGCAGTATACCTGAATCCTCCTCCTAGTCCAGTGGGGACTGTTAGATTACTGCCATTTTAGGGCCTGGTTTTGCATCTCTTTGCCTCTGCCCAAGAGAGAACCAGGAATGGACTAGCAGGGCTTTTGGAAGTCAGGACTGAGGAGCATAAGCAAAGCTATGTTGGGAAGGTTGCAGTGTGCCCCCTATACTACCCCTGGCTTACGTCAATACTGTTGTCTCCTCACTTTCGTAAGTACCAATGTCACTTACCAATTAAAAAAAGATTCATATGTCAATACTTACTTTAAGCTTTGTCGCCTAAGCTTTATTGTAAAGTTTCCTCACATTTCTTATAGAACTAGTGTATGCTGATGTTCTGCCTTTGGGCAGCAACACATCACTTGATTTGCAAGTGCAAACCAGAGACTTGTGTTTTGTCACTCTGCTATTTGTGGCTTCATGTAATTTTAGTGGGCTTTTTGGAAACTCTAGGAA
Organism: Caretta caretta; assembly: GCF_965140235.1. NCBI lineage: Eukaryota > Metazoa > Chordata > Testudines > Cheloniidae > Caretta > Caretta caretta. The sequence continues at coordinate 76,536,962 of NC_134215.1, read as the reverse complement.
CTCTTGCAGGTTTCCGTTTTCTTCTGCTCCCTCTCTCCTTCCTTTTTCTCTCTCCACTTCCTTTCCCTCACTCACAGCTACCTTGATCCTTTTTGATAACTCTTTCTTCTCTAAAATCCTTACCCTCTGATGTTACATGTATGGCTACTTTTTGAAGTCAGTATATTTGCCTTAATATTTATATATACATAGGCTGACTTGGTGGGATATCATATGTAGTTCAGTGTGTACAGGCTCGCATATCATATGTAGTTCAGTGTGTACAGGCTTGCAGGGTAAAGACTATATCATTCTCCCGATTTTCCCCAGTTAGACTAGGAATTGCAGTTGCCTGTGAGTTTGTTATTACCTTACAGAAGGCTCCCTGCAGTGAAGAGTGGCTGGGAGGAGGATAGAGCAGCAAATACCTTGTATTTCTGCATGACCTGACACAGCTGAGCTGGCTTACTGCTGATTATGACAATGAGCAGCAGTGGCAGGGCTTTACTGGCAGAGAATGCTGCAGCAACATTATAGCCTCTTGCCATTAGTGTCATTATGCCCACAAGGACAAAGCATGGGAAAGGGTAAAAATCATCTTTAGCCGGACCAAGATTTTTCCCTTTTTGTGTAAAAAGTTTTAATAGTGAATCAATGGATCTCATTATGAGGTGTATTCTTCTCTCATGCACATGCCTGTAAATCCAAGGCGTTTGGAGTGGCATTGCACATGCCCACCAAGAGGTGCACGTAAATCTCTTTGTGTCCAAAGTGAAGGGAAACCCCACTGATAAGACTGAAATGATGCTTCATTCTGGGCTTCAAATAAATATAACCATCATTTATACAGCCCCTTTCACCCCAAGGATCCCCAAACACTCTAACCACATGTGACCATTTATGTGCAGGAGTCATCTCACCCACCCCTCAACTACAGCCATCTCAGGAGTGGAATATGCAGCTATATAACAGTGCACAGGAAAAATGCACAACAAATCAAGACAGGAAATGAACAAGAATACTGTTGTTAGAAACTGAAGTGGAAAATTAGATTGGAGGGGAGGGGGTTTTACTTTCTGAACCAAAACAGAATGTAACGGATATTTGGGATTGGTAGCTAAACAGTTCACCTCGGACCTGATCCAATGCCAGCGGAAGAAATTGGGAAAACTGATTTTAATATGCACCCGACATCTCATTTATAAAGTCTGTTTGATTTCCCTGAAAAAGAAACTTTCTGCCAAATAAGCCCATTTATTTTCTTCTTGTCCCACTGGAGACAGAGCTAACTGTGACACCGCATCAGAGAAGTGTCATTTAAACTAAACTGTTTCCTCTGTTTATTTTTTAACAGGCTCATTTCATTGCACTGAGAAAAAGCCCTTCTTCAGGGGAAGCAGCAGAAACTGCTCACTTGGTGGCACGGGCTGCAGTTTCCTCTAAACGACCAGAGCACTATGGTGAATTCCTTTTAAAGGTTATGAATGGTTACCATGCTGTCCTGCTTGTAGGAATGCACATTTCAGTAAATGCTGCACGCTGTACCACGGTAGATTTAGTCCCTCTTGCATTGTTTGCTTCATTTTGCAGACTTTGTATGACTGTGACGTCGTTTCTCAAGGCATACCGGATGCTTTTGATATGTATCACCCTCCACTTAATCCTTTGCCTTTTATGAGCAATAGCTAAATCACCAGAGGGAGTTACAGAGGCAGCCTTGAAGCCACAGAAGATGTTATAAACCGACGGCAGGCATTTGCCATTTCTTTCTAACGTGTTTATCCATCTTTTAAAGTCATTAGTGAGCTGCAGCCACTGCTATGACTGAACCAGTAAGTGTGCTGACTGCAATCTCTTTCCATTCCCTTGCTGGAATTCTTACTTTGCAATTTGAAGTGGCCTCAAGCTATCAATCAGTGTGTGCAGCTGTAGCTATACAAATTTGCTGTATCCAAAAGCCTGGGCACAGGGTTGCTGCCATCAAATTTTAAAACCCTACCATTTATTCTTTGGGACCCTGCCACTGAAAGTTTTCTGTCCTGATTTAGTATTCTGCTATTCTGTTAGGATTCTTTCAGTTCTATCAGTTAATAATAACCTAGTATTTATAGATTTGGTTCTCAACCAATGGTACACATACCCCGGGGGTACACAGAGGTCTTCCAGGGGGTACGTGAACTCATCTAGATATTTGCCTAGTTTTACAACAGGCTACATAAAAAGCACTAGCAAAGTCAATACATACTAAAATTTCATACAGACAACGACTTGTTTATACTGCTCTATCTACTATACACTGAAACGTAAGTACACTATTTATATTCTAGTGGATTTATTTTAGAATTATATGGTAAAAATGAGAATGTCAGCAATTTTTCAGTAACAGTGAGCTGTGACACTTTTGTATTTTTATGTCTGATTTTGTAAGCAAGTAGTTTTTAAATGAGGTGAAACTTGAGATACACAAGACAAATCAGGTTTCAGAGGAACAGCCGTGTTAGTCTGTATTCGCAAAAAGAAAAGGAGTACTTGTGGCACCTTAGAGACTAACCAATTTATTTGAGCATGAGCTTTCGTGAGCCACAGCTCACTTCATCAGATGTGTACCGTGGAAACTGCAGCAGACTTTATATACACACAGAGAATATGAAACAATACCTCCTCCCACCCCACTGTCCTGCTGGTAATAGCTTATCTAAAGTGATCAACAGGTGGGCCATTTCCAGCACAAATCCAGGTTTTCTCACCCTCCACCCCCCCACACAAATTCACTCTCCTGCTGGTGCTAGCCCATCCAAAGTGACAACTCTTTACATAATCAAGTCATAATCAAATCAGACTCCTGAAAGGAATACGGTAGTCTGGAAAGGTTGAGAGCCACTTTTTGTAGAGCATATTGCATGTTCCTTGCACTTGAAATATTTTCTACTTAATTTTCTGTAAATGCTGGATGCACACTAATCAGGTTGACATGTAAGGCCATCCACCCTAAACTCTGATTGGCTGAGAGTTCAAAACTGTCATTAAGGTACATTGATGGAGCCTCAAAGCCAGAGGCATTGATACAGAGCTAGAATAAAGAGGATTTGACTCCCACGAGGGATGTTATTCAGTGAATCTGAAATACAGCCTGGTACAGAGAGCTCTATACAAGGCTCTACATATCACTTAAGCCTCATGTTATAGCCATAAGTGCAACATAGGAGCACAGATCCACATTAGAGGGGTGAATTTCACCCAGAGGGAATTTTAAATGTGAGAGTTTAGAACATGGGAACAGAAGTCTATTGTTCAGTTATTGTGAAGTGAATTCGAGGAGGTATACGGAAGGTTTAGAAATGACCAGGGAGATCCAGGACCTTGCAATTTCTAGAAAATACCTTTATCTGATTTCCGATGGAGACTGAATGACTAAGACTGGCTCAGAGTAACAGATAGGGCCACCTACTCTAAACCATACACTGACTATCCATTTCGAGCAGATCAATTACATACAATGTGTGGGGAGAAGATATTTTGAAATAAAATTACTTATGCTCAGTGTTTCAATGGTTTATAAAGTGCTGCTGGTAAGTATTCTCATGCATATTTTAAAAGGCTATTTCAGGTGACCAGAATGAAGAAAGCCGTGCAAGACTTTGGGATGGCAGGTTTATAAAAGGAAAACAAATGAGGGGAATAAAAAACTCTTTCCAGCAGTCGTCAGCTATCCCAGCCCATATAATGGGCATTAGGAATATGTTCAGTGCTTCCTCGTGACCCTGAATTAACAGGATACGATCTGTTTGCAATTCCCTTGGAATGATCTACCTCAGCCCTTAGTAGAAGATACCAATTATCCCCTATCGGTTCAGCTATTATTTTAAATTACAAAGAAATTAAAGAGGCAGGAATGTATATTCCTTATGGGGAAAGCAAATTCCTGCAGTCTCATCCTGGTTTACACATTAACCAAATTTGAATACTTGCATGCCCCATCAAGTCTTGCAGCCTTTGAGACATTTCTTTTTTGTGTGTTTTTCTGCACCTTTCTCTTTCAATTTTTAATTTCTTGCTTATAAAACTGAGTAAGAAAGTATGACAGTATTGTCATTAAAAGTTGAAATATTTTTTATTATACAGAGCAAAGAAAAGAGCTTGGATCTCTTTCAGCCCTGTGGCCTTGATTCTTCCCTGCATCAGGAGTAAGCCTAGTGCCAGAACTGAGGGGGCAGCAGTACTTCTGTCCTGGGACTGCCAGGGCTGGTTCTGATCCCAACTCAAGTTTGGACATGCCTGAAGGCTGGCTTAATTTGTGCCATATCTTCAATATCTGGGGCATGGCCCCGCCTACCTTCATTCTGCTCCACCATGCCCCCAGCTCTGAGGAGGCTCCCTGTGTTGGGGTTATTTCCCAGGTGTGCTTTTTAATTGTGGCCCTTTAGTCTCTGGACGGGGGACACTGCCAGACATGCCCAAGTTGCTGCTTTGAATGTGGGCATGGGATCCAAAAGTTGGTTAAGCTACCAACATTTTATGATTACAAATATTCTAGCTACAGATTACTAGTCAGCCCTTCTCTGAGCAAAATACAATCATGAAATTATCCATGTAAAGATTTCTTAAGTGCCTTTACTTCTTGGAACTATTTACAAATATTAATGAACAAATGAAGAACTGCCTTAAAAAAGAGTAACAAAAGCTATTGCTCTTGTTTCAGCCAGATTACCCTTTTATTGTTAGGCAGAGTGAGGAAAGGGGGAGAAAATAACCAAATACTGAACAGATAAACGTGCTTTAGATCATGCCCTGAAGCTCACAGGTCCTGAGCTCTGGCGAACAACCACTTCCAAAGGTGAGAGCCCTGTGCTGACAGAGTTTTGCTGTCAATCATAAAAAAAAAGTCAGTTATAGGATCTAGCAGCCAGAATGTCCTGGCTGATCTTAATTAATGTGATGGAATATGTGAGAGGTGATCTCACAGGTCCAGACCCAGACCATTGAAGACTTTCAAGATTGTAATCAAAATTTTGAATTGCACCCAAAAGCAGTTGAGTTGCCAATGCATACTTGAGCATAGGTGGACTAATAACTCCTTTCACTCAGAAGGTGGCATCTTTCTTAGCTGAAACTTCCAGCTGTTTTTCAAGAATAGCCCTAACAATTGCATATGGTGGCTGTCTAGCTTGGATGTGACAAAGGCATAGATACCCATTGTGAGGTCACTTATCTCAGCCCTCACCTACATCACTATGACATTTTATATTTTTGTTCTAAAATACTCTAAGAAAATAAAATTCAGAGCTAGAAAACTTACCCCAGCCTATAGACTATAGTTTACTTTTACAATTCCATGGCAGATAAAATATCATTTCAAATTTTACATCCTCTATTGGGTACATGCTTTTTGAAGTCACCTGCTTCATATAAGAAGAACCTATCACAGGAACAGCTACATAATAGGAATTTTGAGCCTGTTTCCTCAAAACACCCCATCTATGTACAGAGTCTAGCAAGGGAAAAAATTGCTCAGTGCCCACTTCAATTCGTTTCCACTCTGTTGGCCTGCACAGTGATACTAACCTGGCTAGCTTGCCAGTGCAACCAGTGTCAACCTTTTATACTAACACTTCTCCCCAGCACTGAAAGGCATTCAAGATATTTGTGTTTTGTTTATAGCTTTTTCCATAAATGATATTCAGATAAAATAGCTTTTGGGACAACATGTACTTCAATGTAAACCTTCAAAGCCTGATAGCAAAAACAGAGCTGCACACAGGCAGCCTTGTTTGGAATTGTTTCCCTCTTTGCTTTGCAATGCTTGAGCCCCTTCCAGGCAGTGTTCTTTAAAGAGTATTTGAATACAGAGTCTGTGCATCACTGCAGACACGAGGCAGAGAGACCTTTCTTTAACTATGCCATTCCTTCCAAGCATGCAGTTGCCACAGTTTAGTAAAAAGCTAACATCACAAAAAGTTAGCTGCAGATTTGAGTCACACTAAGTATTACTTCAGGATAGGTTCTATTTATTGTACACTTTCAGATTTTAAATGTATGTATATCTATAATATATCAAAGGTGCTCTGCTTAGATATGTCAGTACTTTCCACTTAGTTTATGGTATAAATTATGGCTTTAACAAAATATGACAAATTTATACACATTTATAATTAATCTACTGCTGATAAATTGCACTTATATAGCACTTTTCCTCCAAGGATCTCAAAGCACTTCATAAACACTCTCATGCCAGTATTTAGCCTTAGATGGAGTTTACCGCCAGCTTTAGGCTGCATTCCCAAGCAGCCCAACTCCAAAAAGACCCAGTCCCGGCGTGCCGCGGGCCACTACTGGCCTCACGCCATCCATGGGCACCTCTTAATGGTTTCACGCCAGGACCGGGTCTTCTTGGAGTTGGGTTGCTTCGGAATGCAGCCCAAAGCTGGTGGTAAACTCCATCTAAGGCTAAATACTGGCACAAGACCGATAATCAACAAGTACCATAAGGGAAAGTTGAAAAGAACTTTATAAACACTAATTATTTATGCCTTAATCTTGTTACTTATTTTACCCATCTTAGAGATGAGTAAACTGAGATTCAGACCAATTAAGTGATTTGCTCAAGGTGTCACAGCAAATAAGTGGGAGAATTGGGAATAGAATTCAAGAATCTTGACTCCAGTTCCACTAGATCACATTCCCTCCCAAAAGTATATATGTGTATAATACTAATTTTGAGACTGTCTTCAGATATTTAGTATGTTCATACCATGAACATGTTCATATTCAATATTATTGGTTTTCAGCCTTTTGTCAGAGATCAAATGTGGTAAGGTTATTTGCCCATTGTTACACAGCGAGTCAGTGACAGAGATGGGATTAGAACCCAGGAGTCTTGACTCACTGTTCTCCATTTTAACAATTTAATCTTACAGCCCCAGATTACATGCTGTTTTAAATTTAACATATTTTTATATTTAGACTTTTCCCAGTTTGTAACTGACCCTGCTGTCAAACAACATCAGTGAGAGGAGAACGTCTCTATTTTATCAAAAAGAAAAGGAGTACTTGTGGCACCTTAGAGACTAACAAATTTATTTGAGCATAAGCTTTCGTGAGCTACTGCTCACTTCATCGGATGCATGCAGCAGAAAATACAGTGGGGAGATTTATATACACAGAGAACATGAAACAATGGGTGTTACCATACACACTGTAACAAAAGTGATCAGGTAAGGTGAGCTATTACTGGGGGGGGGGACCTTTTGTAGGGATAATCAAGGTGGGCCATTTCCAGCAGTTGACAAGAACGTGTGAGGAACAGTGGGGTGGGGGAGAATAAACATGGGGAAATAGTTTTACTTTGTGTAATGACACATCCACTCCCAGTCTTTATTCAAGCCTAAATTAATTGTATCCAGTTTGCAAATTAATTCCAATTCAGCAGTCTCTCGTTGGAGTCTGTTTCTGAAGTTTTTTTGTTGAAGAATTGCCACTTTTAGGTCTGTAATCGAGTGACCAAAGAGATTGAAGTGTTCTCCGACTGGTTTTTGAATGTTATAATTCTTGACGTCTTCATCATCTGGACCCATGGAAAAGAAACCCTTGAGGAATTCCACCATGATTCCAACAATTTCCGTCCCACCATCAACCTCAGCCTGGACCAGTCCACACAAGAGATCCACTTCCTGGACACTACGGTGCTAATAAGCGATGGTCACATAAATACCACCCTATACCGGAAACTAATTTGCAAACTGGATACAATTAACTTAGGCTTGAATAAAGACTGGGAGTGGATGGGACATTACAGAAAGTAAAACTATTTCCCCATGGGCCCACCTTGATTATCACTACAAAAGGTTCCCTCCGCCCCCTGATCTCCTTCTGGTAATAGCTCATCTTACCTGATCACTTTTGTTACAGTGTGTATGGTAACACCCATTGTTTCATGTTCTCTGTGTATATAAATCTCCCCACTGTATTTTCCACCTCATGCATCCGATGAAGTGAGCTGTAGCTCACAAAAGCTTATGCTCAAATAAATTTGTTAGTCTCTAAGGTGCCACAAGTCCTCCTTTTCTTTTTGCAGATATAGACTAACACGGTTGCTACTCTGAAATCTATTTTATCATGTGTTGATAACTCCCAACTAAATGGGTCACAAAGTGGAATAGCCTGCACATACTTTATTCATGAAGTGTTAATTGCCCTTTTTCTGTGAATTTACTTTGTGGTAGGTTAACATATGTAACCTTTAGAACAGCTGTGGGAATACACAACAGGTAGAGGTCCTGAATAAAACAGCCTTAGGAAACAGACCTGAATGTGGTGATTGTGCCATGTTGGAGCACTAAACTAAACTGAACATAGTCCTCTTTCAAACAGGACTATGTAAACATGAAACAGAAATCTTTCAGTTTGCACCAACAGTGTCCACAGGGGGCAGTTAGAGTGCAACTTCTTGGTGTACTCTGCAGTTCACACACCCATAATTTACACCGTGGCACAGTGTAGATAAGTCCTAAACCTCATAACCATGTGTCAACTCGCTTATAGAATTATGTTGCTGTTTACAGTGTGTTGCAGTTGTAGTCACAGTGAACTGCATGAGTTGCACTTCCCTTCCTTTTGGATACCTTCTGAACAAAATGGGAGGAGGGCAGAGAGGCTGAGCTCCTTAAATCAACCTTGTAATAACTAATGACTATGGGAGTGATATTAAAATAGCTGCTGTTCAGGATGCCAGTTACAGACTAGTCCAAATGCCAGAGGTCAAGAAAGTGAGCCAGTGCCCTATGGAAGACTAGGTATCAGATAACTGATGCATCTAGAACAGATTTTAACGTAACAGGACATCTGGCATTCGCTACAATTCTACTGTCCAATGATGAATTTACACCAGATTCCATGTTGATTGGCCTTATTCTTACGAAGAGAATAGGTGCAAGCTGTCAGACATGCACAAATTCCTGATTTGGGTCAGTGCATATGGTACTTTATGTGCAAAGAGACATGCTTGCAGCCCTTCCTTCAGCCATCCCTCCAAAACATGTCCTTGTATGTCTAATTACTTTTGTGAAATTCCTAGACTGGGGAGGGAAAAGCCACATGTGCTTATTGAAGTACATGTTGTAATATAGCACATAAAAGCAGAGGACCCAATCCTAAAGTCCTGATACAAGCAAAATTTCCAGTGGCACAGGGATCAGGCTCACAGAAACCAGAAGTAAAAAAATACAAATGTATTCTCTAACTGGACAGTTATTGCACATTTAGAGCCAAGGAACAGATAATTTAGGGAGGGAGAACTTCTCTGGCTTTCCCCCCTACAAACAAATCACTAGAGCTGAGGAAGCGTTGTTCTAAATCAGCCATAAAAATGTTGGCATACTGTGGGGCCATGCTCAGCTCTCGTCCCCTAAAGCCCCTACTCTACTTGAGCTATATTGATGACATCTTCATCATCTGGACCCATGGAAAAGAAGCCCTTGAGGAATTCCACCATGATTTCAACAATTTCCATCCCACCACCAACCTCAGCCTGGTCCAGTCCACACAAGAGATCCACTTCCTGGACACTACAGTGCTAATAAACAATGGCCACATAAACACCACCCTATACCGGAAACCTACTGACCGCTATTCCTACCTGCATGCCTCCAGCTTTCACCCTGACCACACCACACGATCCATCGTCTACAGCCAAGCTCTGCGATACAACCGCATTTGCTCCAACCCCTCAGACAGAGACAAACACCTACAAGATCTCTGTCAAGCTTTCTTACAACTACAATACCCACCTGCAGAAGTAAAGAAACAGATTGATAGAGCCAGAAGAGTTCCCAGAAGTTACCTACTACAGGACAGGCCTAACAAAGAAAATAACAGAACGCCACTAGCGGTCACCTTCAGCCCCCAACTAAAACCCCTCCAACGCATTATTAAGGATCTACAACCTATCCTAAAGGATGACCCAACACTCTCACAAGTCTTGGGAGACAGGCCAGTCCTTGCCTACAGACAGCCCCGCAACCTGAAGCAAATACTCACCAACAACCACATACCACACAACAGAACCACTAACCCAGGAACTTATCCTTGCAACAAAGCCCGTTGCCAATTGTGCCCACATATCTATTCAGGGGACACCATCACAGGGCCTAATAACATGAGCCACACTATCAGAGGCTCGTTCACCTGCACATCCACCAATGTGATATATGCCATCATGTGCCAGCAATGCCCCTCTGCCATGTACATTGGTCAAACTGGACAGTCTCTACGTAAAAGAATAAATGGACACAAATCAGATGTCAAGAATTATAACATTCATAAATCAGTCGGAGAACACTTCAATCTCTCTGGTCACGCAATCACAGACATGAAGGTCGCTATCTTAAAACAAAAAAACTTCAAATCCAGACTCCAGCGAGAAACTGCTGAATTGGAATTCATTTGCAAATTGGATACTATTAATTTAGGCTTAAATAGAGACTGGGAGTGGCTAAGTCATTATGCAAGATAGCCTGTTTCCTCTTGTTTTTTCCTACCCCCCACCCCCAGATGTTCTGGTTTAACTTGGATTTAAACTTGGAGAGTGGTCAGTTTAGATGAGCTATTACCAGCAGGAGAGTGAGTTTGTGTGTGTATGGGGGTGGGGGGGATGTGAGAAAACCTGGATCTATGCAGGAAATAGCCCGACTTGATTATGTAAAGAGTTGTCACTTTGGATGGGCTAGCACCAGCAGGAGAGTGAATTTGTGTGGGGGGGGTGGAGGGTGAGAAAACCTGGATTTGTGCTGGAAATGGCCCACCTGTTGATCACTTTAGATAAGCTATTACCAGCAGGACAGTGGGGTGGGAGGAGGTATTGTTTCATATTCTCTGTGTGTATATAAAATCTGCTGCAGTTTCCACGGTATACATCTGATGAAGTGAGCTGTAGCTCACGAAAGCTCATGCTCAAATAAATTGGTTAGTCTCTAAGGTGCCACAAGTACTCCTTTTCTTTTTGCGAATACAGACTAACACGGCTGTTCCTCTGAAACCTGTTAGACTCAGACAATCTTTCGGAAATCCATTCCTTCTTTCTCAGATGCTGGTGATGAAAGGAATTCTTCTTCCCCTTTGCCCTAGCAAGCAGAAGTTTTTGTCTGGGTTTATATTTTTAATCTCAAATAACCACTTCTACAAATAATTTTTAATTGTAGTAAACTAAACCAAAATATGGGTGTGTGCCTGTGTATATCAGTATTTGCCTTCCAAAATCATTGCTCTACTTTTATTCTGCTAGAAGCGTATCACAGAAAGGAGAAACACAGGTTGCATTTTTAAGGGCTTGATCATATATACTTGAAGTCAATGACAAAGTTCCCATTGACTTTAATACTGCAGGATCAGGGCCTAAATGCATTAAACTCAGTCATTCTTTACAGATTTTTAAAGAAGCATCCATGCTGCATTAAAATCAATGCTAAGAGAAAGGCATTGATATCTAGGACATTATTGCCTCAAAATTTAGGCAGATGTCCCAAAAAAGGATTCTATGAGGTTACAAAATTAACAGGATGATTTTAACATGTTGCCCATTTCTAAATTTCACAGGAGAATCCCACAGGTGATGGATAAACTAGTAGTTGTTTTGTAGTGCAGAACATACATTTCAAACATGGAAAACCAAATACATGCTTTGTGATGTATGCTAGTGAAGCAGGTGTTTTTAACGTTTTCCCTCGATGCATACCTAGAATTGGTGGCCTCTTATTTTGCAAATGCAGTTTTTGCCCTACCATTTCCAGCCACAGATAAGTGCACATGCAAATGATGTTCCTTAAAGCATTAAGCAACCTCGTAGTTCCCCCAAATTAGATGGATTTTGTGACACCAGTTGCAGCTGTAGTTATTTTCAGCAGTTAAAATGCAGACAAAATAGGAGGCCAAGTGAAGGATCCTTAAAAACAGACACTATGTGTTTTGTTACATGTAACTTTAAGAAGTACATTGATTTACATACCATGAATTTTGTTTTTAGGGAGAAGGGTAAGGAATGAGTGTTCTTGTCTACTTTAATGATAAATACTCTTAAGATAAGATGACCTTAAAATGCCTCTCATAGAAATTAAAAGAAATAGCTTATGACTTTGTGAAAGCACATTCAGTTATTTTATTTAGTTATAGAAACCTCTGACAGTTTAGAGAAATTGTAATTGTAATATTGTGTGGTTAAGGTTGACTCTAATTTTAAAGAGTAATATACAAGGTTACAACAGAATAATTCTTTCATGCCACAATACTGAGAAGCTGGATATTTTCCTGTGCTCTCTTGGATAATGGTTTGTTGTTATTGGCCTGATTGCAAAAAAACATATTAAACTATACGACTTTTAGAGACAGATTTCTCAAATGCAATGGGCAATTTCAAAATGTTTGATTATTGTAAGTAAATATCATGATTGTGAAGGTGCTGAAGTTTCAAAACAATGGAAAATTATCACCTTCTCATTCACTGAGCTGGTACAGTGAGGCAGTGGAAATATCAGCTTCCCACACTGCTCTGCCAGCGTGTCCCAGCTCAGACCTAAAAGTTAGCTCACTCTCTGTGCCCATTCAGTTAATGACCTTACTGCCATACAGTAGTGTTTTCTATAAAGTAAACATTTTCTGCTAGAAACTTGACTAAGGCAGATTCATTTAATATAAGCCACCAAACAGGGAGGTGTTAACAGCCCAGACTAGATTTAAAACAGTAACCTACATTTGAAAAGTTCCACTACCAAACATGGGTTATGTATTTTTTCCACTTTGGATTCTTTAGTAATTAGTGAAAACAGTTCCATTAAAACATTAAGGGCTGGGTTTTCCAAAAACTGAAGCCCTTGGTCCACGTGCATTTGCATATCTACATAGTACACTCAAGCCATTTGCGTACATAAAGGAGCAAATAACTCATTAGTGCATAAAGAAAAGGAGGACTTGTGGCACCTTAGAGACTAACCAATTTATTTGAGCATAAGCTTTCGTGAGCTACATCGGAATGCATCCGATGAAGTGAGCTGTAGCTCACGAAAGCTTATGCTCAAATAAATTGGTTAGTCTCTAAGGTGCCACAAGTACTCCTTTTCTTCTTGCAAATACAGACTAACACGGCTGCTACTCTGAAACCTGTCATTATTGCATGCAATTTCTGTAACTTTGCACGGAGTAGATGCACAAATGGGCACCTACCATCGGCCTCAACTTTCTGAAAATTAGGTCCAAAGGCTTAAAAGGTGGAAATCTGTTAAATTCCTCTCAAGAAACAAGAACTGAAGGCTGGTTTTAGATAATAATACTTTGCACTTATAAAGTGACTCATCAGAGGATCTCAAAGCAACTTACAAAGGTAGTTATGTACTTTCCCCTCCATTTTACAGGTGGAGAAACTGACAAAGATGAGTGATTTGCCCAAAAGTCTCCTTACATTCTATCCTCTATTTTAGCTACTAGTCTGTGCCAACTCCCTTATAATTTATTCTGCATTCTTTCTGTGTATCTTTTTTAATCTTTAATCAAAAAAGGTACTATAGAGTGGCTAGCAGACAACACGCAGGATATAGTTACGACCCCATTCTGGTACAGCGACAACTCACAACAAAAATAATCTACAGTTAAGTCTGAACCTTTGCAATTGCCCAATTTAGTATTTGGAATGTGTGAGGCCAGCAGCTTCTTAGTGGGGCCTGTTGTTGCAGGCTACTTTAACTGCGCCTTCTGTGTTCTGCTGTTTGTATCACAACAGCAGCTGCAGCCACAGAGTTCCCAGCTTAACTACATGGAGTCCATTTAAAACAGAAGCTTTTCCAGATGTAGCTTTCCCTGTGCTGAGTGGTCTGTCTGGTACATGGGTATAAAAACAAATCAGAAGGTGAGATTATATTATGTAGTACAACGTAACATTATTCAATAATCGGTTTAAGGAGCTAGCCTCAATTGAGAAATATAGAAGGGCTCTGTAGAACTTCAGCTGACAGGAGAGAGTCTGACATTTTTGTATCATAAAGTCCCTTTTTCACTTTAAGGCAAATACAGCTCTAAACAATTTTTTGCATGTTGTGTAAGACTTGCTAATAATCCATGGAGTCTAATAAAGTCAGATGTAGTCTAAGAATTTATTTCAAGGCATCATACTTTAAATCTTAGACCAACCCAATTAATAAATCACCATTTACAGTAAAATTCATCAACTTATTTATTGTATATACAAATAAGAATTTCATACTACTGACTGATGACAGGAACAAAAACTATTCCTATGCATATTCTATATTAAATAGAATATATCCTGTTGAGCTCACACAAGCACGGGCTAAATAACCAAATTGGCTATATTGTGTAGTGAGAAGAGCTCTTTAGAAAAGCTATAGGGACCCATAAAGTTTAATTGTTTCTCAGCTCAGAAAATTTATAAAAATTACACTGGTAAAGACCAATATTTGTGACTTTTTAGATGACTATTTGGACTTGCTCTCATCATATTTAATGTAGAATGTGTGCCCACAATACATCAATTTACAGCATAGTGTTATGGCATAGTGTCCTTTAGTATACTTTATCTGAGATGAAGGAAATACAGTGCAGACAGAAGTATAATTTTTAAGTTGACCATTTCCCTTTAATTCCAAGTCTTTGACAAATTGTGCTAACTTCACTGAGTGAAATACCAGCTTTAGGCTGCTGAATCCAAAAACAGTTACCATGTCAATAGTTTGAAACAATCTGTTGGTATCATATGTGTCTTTTACCATGACGCTTCTCAGTGCCGAAAGTGTTCCACATCTTTAAGGTAGTTATTATAGGTCACTGCTATTTTTATTAACCTTACTTCATTATGTGTTCTGTGTTTGTAACTAATGCCACATTCCTGTAGCCAATGGCATAGCTGTGGGTGGGGAGGGAAGGATCTAAGTGTCTGTTTCAGTCTTTCCTATCCGACATACTGAGGTCTTCAACTTTTAAAAACATCTCACTTTAGCTGTGTTTCAGCTAATTTTATTAGTGAAGAAACATTCCCTGTTACCAGCTGTGTGAGTAGATGTATGTGGTGGAATCTCCTTCCTTAGAAGTTTTTAAGGTCAGGCTTGACAAAGCCCTGGCTGGGATGATTTAATTGGGGATGGGTCCAGCTTTTGAGCAGGGGGTTGGACTAGATGACCTCCTGAGGTCCCTTCCAACCCTGATATTCTATGATTCTATGTTCCCAGACTTCCTGTGATATTTATTTTTATAGTACTGATTTTTTTTTCTTACTCTAGTCCAGACTGTTTCTCAAACATTAATTAGATCGGGGGATGATTAAAATAAAAACAACACGGTTGTGCTACAGTTATTCGGTTAACATAAGATCACGCTTGCAGTGTTCTCTCTGTGATCTCCACTTGAAGGTTAGGGCCTTGTAACTCCTTTTTTTAAAAAAATATGATGCATTTAAAATTAAACCTTGACCTTTAGAGCTGGTTGAAAGCATTCGGATTTCCTTCCACTGAGGGAACAAGATCTATTCTTGTATGAAGTATCATTGGTCTTTAAAACAGGATATCTGAAGACCCACTTCAGCTTGTAACTAGCTAGCTGACAACAACAGACTTTAAGGGTAATTTTGGACAGTGTCTTATTAAAAACACAAAACAGTTGTGTTATTAAAGCTTGCTGTTACCAGGAAATACCTGTTTCTCTGATCCTCTGTCTTCTGCCTAAAAGGACAAAACAAAAATGGTAAGCTCTTTGGCACATGGACCAGTCTATCTTGTGCGTTTGTACAGCACCTAGCACGTGGTGGGTACCACCAGATTATATAAATAATCATATTTCTTGTGAGAAAGTTGTTTTTTCCCCTCACTGTTCTGCAAGGAAACAGCTATTTGAACTTCCAGTGCACATTTTTAAAATTCATTTTTTAATATTTCCAAGGGCTAATTCAATGACAGCATGAGTTCAGATTACTGTATACAAATTAGAGATGCACCAAATGAACAGAATAAATAAAAACCAGCCAGAACCTTCCCTCCACCATGCAAACCAAACGCAATTTTTATTTTTAGGTACAAAGCAGTTTAAGATTATTTTGAAATTTTAGTCTATGGTTCCTGGTTTGGGCTGGAAACTCTTTAGGATTTTAGAGCAGAGTAATTGCTGTCGATCCCTATTAGTTTCACTCCTGTTAAATTATGTAAGACTTTGCCATAAGAACAATTTGCTTTCCCAGGAACAGAATGCAACACAAACCCTAAGCTAAATTCTCCACTAAACCACATGCAAGTGGTTTTCTGTAAGGTGAACGTGGACTGTATTTTCATCGTTAGCTTAATAAATACCTCTATTACACCCCTATATGACTATACAATCAGAACTTATGCAATCATAAAAATAAGTTCGTGCCTAGTAATCCAATAGCAAATATAAATAATTATCTTCACCACACTCCGTCAATTCACAGCTCCGGTGGGAGTGGCTTTATGAAACCCAGGGATATGACAAGTTAGTCTTGTTCTTATTTAATTTGAGAGCTAATTATTTTGTAGTATGATTACAATTTTCTTTAAGATATCTATCTTTATTTGTATAAATAGATCTGTTTGTTTTTCCTAGCTTGGCTTTTTTTATCAAAATATTTTGGATCAGATTCTGTATACTCCAATGGTAACGAGTGGTATTACGTATCTTATTAAATTATGTATTGCAGTGCCTGTACCTACAGACCCTCTTATACGGCACCAACAACAAAAGGACTATAGCAACCCAGGAGGCCATTGACTTGTCAAAGTGAGTGAGTTTGCAGTCTTCTTGGCTGATCTTCCTTTTATATGCTGTTACATTCTGCGTTCCCCTGCACGTCCCAGAGATATTTGGGCCGTAGAGGTCACAGAAATATCTGATGGAAAAGAAAGATGACCCCAATTGTTGGAAAGTTCATAGAGCAACAGTTTGTTGAATATAACACTCTAGTTTAAGGATAACTCTTCAGACTTCCACATCAGTGATCAAACCACGGCCTACAGAGATTTTGAAACGTGCCATCACCACCACCACCACCTAGATTAATCAGAGCACGAAATGAACTTCAGCCGAGGGTAGATTCCCTTTCACCTTGTAAATTAAGTGATGAATAGTGGAACTTGACAATGACCTATGATTTACAACACCCTTCCTTTTTTTCAGGGCCCCAGATGTAGCAGCAAAACAGAGAAGATTAGATAAAAAATGACCACCATTCTGTGCTATTGTGCAACAGTACTCCATAGTGGGAAGACCCAAAGCCTATATATATATATATATATATATATATATATGAAGGTTTTTCATGTTTACATCTGAAGACTGAACCTGTATCTGCAAGTATCCGTCAAGCAGAACTGAAATCCATCATTGGATTAAATACTGAATGTAAAGCCAACTTTCATGAGGATAGATTGCTTACCTTAATGGATACAGGAAAAAAATTAATACAGGCGAATGCCATTTTTAATGTTTATACTCTTGGATCATAGCGTTTTAAGATTATATAATGACAGCCTCTTCAGTTTTCTCTCTTGTGAAAGAAATTTTTTTTCCCTGTTTGGAAATGCAAAACTGCCACAGTAATAAAATAATAAATTTAAATAAAAATAAGATTCAGGCAGGTATTGCTGTTTCTGTACTGCACACTTACTAGCTTCTTGAACAAATCTGGATTTTAATTTTTCTCTTTAATATATTCATAAAGGCACCCTATTACCTTGATAGCCAAGCACCATTAACTGCATTGAGCAAACACTGTTAATCTTTTTTTTGTTTAACACAATAGGGTATGAGTTAGGAAAATAAAAATCCCCCCGATCCCCCTCCAAAAAAGAGCTGACAGTAGGGTGGGGTATTTTTTTTTGTTTGTTTTTAAAGAAGTCTCCCTTTTGTATCAGATATATGTAACTTTAAGCAAGTTCTGCCATGTGAAGAACATCTAGGGTTCATTTGATCTCAGGACTTTTCCTCCACTGTTGGCAAAAGGTATGGCATACCTGAAATGTGCTTGATTTCAGGCTGCAAAGTACCAGCCGCTGCTACCCATAGCACAATTTGGACGGGAAAAACTGAATCAATAGGGTCAGCTACACAATGAACATGCATGAATAATTGCAGAGCACATCATTTAAAGATTAAGCTCATATTTATCTATAGGGATTTTTATGCTGCAGGAAGAATACAGGTTCATCCCTGGTAACTTTAGGACCATTTAAAAAGAATTTTGGATATAAAGATGTGTGTATCTCTGGGTCAGATGTTATTTTCAAGAGTTCAGTACTTCGCGGAAAGAGGAGTTTCCATGGAATCATTTGATGTTAGCATAGCTGACAACCATGTTAAATCTAGGAATTAAGAAGATCTTAAATGATGTGCTGAAAAAACAACCCAAAATGATGGCCATCTCCTTACTATTCATAGGGTTTCAGTTCTGATTCACAGTACCGTTAGGGAGAGTCACTCAGAAGGGGAGACTAAAACCTCAATTAGCAGTTTAGGGAATAATGTCTCTTAATTATAAAATGAAGGCTGAAAACATACTTCTGGTCTGAGTCTTTGGTTTCAGTGAGACCATTCGACCACTTCCATGTCACCATTTACCAGAAACCACCAATTCTATTCTTTTGCAAAAACTGAAGAGCTTTATATTTTTCTTACCTTAGACTCAGTGAAGCTGGCTGGTGTCTCTAGATAAAGCTTTCCTCCTTCATGTAATAAATGACCACTCCACATTTTCTTTAGCAAGTAGAAAACTCCAGAAACATCCATACATTAGGTAAGTGTCTGACATTTTACCTGTGTGCGCCAGGTTTGTGGCTGTTAAGAAAAAAGCTTTATCGTGAAACTGAGGTACTATGAATGTCCCTCCCCTTTAAGGTCCAAGCAAGTGCAACAGGGCTTTCCTTGCCATAGTTGAAAGATCAAAGTTAAGGAATGTGTGATGTGGTGTTCACCCTACCCTTGCCCTGAAGGAGTTAATGGAGGCTAAGAAGGGGGGGAGTTAACCAGAGAGGCCACAGCTGAAGGGAATCAGACGGCCTATGTAATCCCCTCTCTAAACAGTGAGGGAGCCCAACTAGGGAGGAACAAGCTGGGCTGGATTTATAAAGTAAATTGACAACAGGGAGCAGTCTGCAGCCACTCCCTAGGTGAAGAAAGGTGTGTTTGGGGGCTATGGAGCCAAAACAGCCTACAGTTATTCCCTGGGAGAAGGAAGTTTTGGGGCTGGCAAAGCCAGAATGTTAGGAAAGGCTCAGGCAAAAGGCAGGAAGGTCCAGAATGGACCAGACCTTGGCTGTTGATTAGGTCCCTGAGCTGGAACCTGGAGTAAAGGGGAAGACTCAGGTTCTCCTTCAGCCGCTGGGGGAATAGCACTAGCTGGGCCGTGAATGGGAAGACTGCCTGAGTCCATTCGTAAGAAGGGACTTTGATACCCCAGAAGGGAGGACACATGTGACTTGGCCAGAGGGCTAAACCACAAGCACAGAGCATCTTGCCTTGCTGAGATCCAGGAAGAAAGGCAGGGTGTGCAGCGAGAGGCAGAAAGGAGGTGCCAGATCTGGAATCAGCTAGTCCTCAGAGCAACCAGGAGGAGGTGCACTAGCCATGAGCAGACCCCATGACAGAATGGCATAATTCAGCCAAATCTTAGAGCAGCAGGAAAACTATGGTTCTCCTGTACACTCCAACTACTTCGGGTTTATAAATGCCCTGCGCCTTCTGCAGCCAGCTGCTAAGAAGGCACCTCAGCCACTCCAATCATGCTGGTTAGATGAGTCCAGGAATAACTGGTTGCTATGTTTTTACTCCGTCCCTGCCACCATAGTGACACAGGCACTTCATACTCTGGAATGAAAGCATGTGTTCTTTGAACTGAAAGGGGCTCATGGATCTGAACGTACAAAGAGACCTCAAAGCATGAGGCATGAAAACTGATTTCTTTTTCCTTTGCTAATGGGGACTTATCAATACCAACCAGGGGGGAAGGAGGAGAAAGAAGCATATACACATTCTTTTTCATTGTTTAATACTGAATGTGAAAAAAGTGCAAAAATCATGAAACCACAACAGCAACGCAGACTGCATCGTAAATGACCATACCACAAGCTGCCTGCAAAGTCTCATAGCTGACATCAACAAACCCTGCTTCAACATGTCTACAGTCTTTTAAAACATCAATCTGTACAGAGCTGTAGCTCTCTCATATATCTCTCTTCTTACACCTGTATACTCCCATTTTATTTGCTTTCAAATCCAAAAGTGCACGTTTAAAGATTAATATAGTCCCCCACTTCTGAGGTAAACTACCTCAAGCATATAGATACAAACTCCTATTGAATAAAACTAGTAGTTACATTTTAACAAAATTCTATTTGTTAAATTCAAATGCAGCAATTACCTTATTTGTATTTAGTGAAAAAAAAATGGCAAAGTTTCTATGAGTAAGCTTCAACACTGTGTGCTGATTGAGGCCATGTTATCAATCCTGCCAGCTCCATGCTATCAATAAAGTAATTACACACAAAGCTGTTAAATAGGGCATGTGTCAGTATTTTAAAAAACAAAACAGAACAAAAAAAAAAACCCCGCAGAGGAATAGGTTATATTTGCTCTGGCTAGGAATAGAAGCATGTCAACTAAGGCCTGGATTCTGTTACCACCGCAGTTTTCAACTTTTTTAGGGGTTCACAACTGAAAAATTTTGAATGGAGGTGCGGATCCCTTTGGAAATCTTTGACATAGTCTGCAGACCCCAGGTTAAAAACCACTGTTCTATGATAACACCTTTTCATGGACCTCTTAGACAGTCTGCAGCCCTCCAGGGGTCCATAGACCACAGGCTGAAAACCACTGTGCTAACACATCCAGATGGAGGTGGAATCTGCACAGATCAAATTGCAACAACAGGGCCCAAGTCACTACCTCTTTGTTTCCTGAAAGAGTCATTACCCAAAGGTGGTTGTCATGCAAAAAATAAAATAGATCTGTGGCTCTTTCCCAGTTTTCAGTAACACTGAAGGTGATGACATAAGGCTCGTGTTAATGGGATTCAAAGGGAGAATATGCTGCTTACACAGTCTTCTTCAAGGCTTATATCCTTCTTTCATTAAACCTCCTAGTTTTCAGGGGGCTTGAGGGGACTCATCCATTGGAATGACTTTATGTTACTGTGCTTTTCCAATTCATTGTGACAAACCTAAACTCTTCAAGCAGCAGATTAAAATTCTGATTCAATCTAGAATTAAAGCACTTACATTTATGGAACAAACCTTTTCCTCTCCAAACAACTAAAGCAACCAACAACATAAATACATTTCAGTATAACTTATCAGATGCAGTAGGTCAGTGCTGTTAAAGGACATTTTAAAGAGCAGCTGGTGCCTCCTTGCAAACATTTTATTTAGAAACAATACTGATATGGTCTCTTTTTTCTTCTCCTTCAGTACTATGGACATCTGTATAAAACAGGAACTTATAATTCATTTACTCCTTGCCGGTTTGTCCTTCACTTGATGTCCTAATTCTCTGAACAATGGAAGATAAATACAATCTAGCGTCAGTAGAATTGTTTCGAAAGAAAATAGGTCTCAAAGGTTTCCACGAGGCATCAATAAATCGGGTTGATATTATTGGCCCTCTTATTTGTGGCAGGAGAATACATATTCTGCAGCTATCCTTATGTCTATTTTAAGAGAGCTTTTTTTTAAGTTTCAACTTCAAACCAAATATGCAGAAAACTAAAGCTGATACTTTTCAAACCTGTGTGCCTAAAATTAGATACCTAAATTATGTTTAAGTAAATATTTTAATAAAATTCTATCAAAATATGAAATTACATGTCTAACTGAGCAACCATGTTTGAAAATTTTTGCCTAACTCCCATATAGGAATTTTTTAAAATCTAAAAATGCATTTTTTTTTTTAGATTTTTTTTTAAACCCTGTTCCAGAGAGGATAGACTAAGGCAATGGAATTTTAAGCTCTTCTTTGAGCTGTAATCATTCATGAGCCCCTCATCTGTCAATGGTAGCAAAAGTATGTTTTACAGAAGCATATATGAATAATTCTGACAAATATATCTTATGTGATTAAGAAGATAAAATAAATGTGGCATGCACACCTTGGATGCGTCTGCACTGCTCGACATCGTATTTGTTTCCAGCACTAGGGCCACTGCTCCCTCTCTTCCAGCTCAGAGAACAATCTCAGAACACACAGTGCTGAAGACACTGCATTTACACCATTGTAACCGCATCAGTGCTGGAAAACAGATACAAAATTTTGCAGTGCAGAAAAAGCCCTATATTTAAACCTTGAAATGCTGATAACTACTTGAAGATACCTGGTAGAGTCTCAATCTTGGTAATGAAGGCAGATCCTAATACACGAGTTTGTCTCATATGAAAAATAGGTTAAGATGTTAAACTATACGTCATCTATCCCCACTTCACATTTAAGTCAGTACTGCAAAGTAGTAGTCAGTTTTTATAAAAAAAAATCTAACTTCTACTGATACGAAAGAAACTGAGAAGTTAATGAAGGCCACACCACAATAAAATAATTTAGTTGGATTGTAATTTGCGTTAAACGCACACAAACTATGTTTAAGTAACATTGCGCTTGTGACCAAAACCAAACCACAAGAAAGGAATTCAAGGTTAAAGGGTAATAGTCTGGCACAATAGGGCTGTCTGGGTTGAACATGTGGTTCTACTTTCAGAGCATGTCTGTATAAAAATGGCAGCTTCTTACCCTGTACAGTATATCTGACTCTCTGTGTATATTCAGAGGTGTGTCTACAACAAAAGCTGTGCGTGGTCTAGCCTACCGAGCTAGCTTAAATCCAGCTAGCACAGGTAACAACAGCAGCCAAGAGAGTGCAGCACGGGCTTCAGCTCAGGTACTACAAGTTCGGCAGAGACCCTGGGTAGGTACTCAGCTTGCGAGTCCGCACTGAAGCCCACGCTGCACGGTCTTCATTACTGTTATGTTAACAGGCTAGCGGGATTCAAGCTAGCTCAAGGTTAGCCCTTGCCCAGCTTTTGCTGAGTAGGCAAACCCAGAGTCAGATCTTCTTATTTGAGTGTCAACAATAAATTTTTGTTACTCTTTTTGCTCCTGTTAGCACTGCAGAGGTAGTACAACTACCAGAGAATGAGCTGGATTCTATTCTTGATTGAGCTCCCAAATAATTAACTCACTTCTACTTGCAGGACTGAAATATGCTCCTCAGTTACACACTTGAGCAAACCCAGTAAAATCAATGGCATTTCAAGTGCTGTAACTGAAGGCAGAGTGTGGCCCAAGAAAATCTATTACTGGTGATAAGAAGTCAGAAAGAACCGTGACGAGTGACTTTCAGGTCCTAGGTTGAATATACAGTTAGAAAAAAAATGCCATTTTTTCAGTCACTTGTCAGAGAAGAACCACACTTGAGCTAATCCCATTGTGCGTAGGCATTATACCGTATGGTATATGCCATCCCACTCTCCTTAGGTACTTGCAATACCTAACATCAGAACAGTACTATATACTGAGACTAGTCATTTCACATATCACGATGTAGAGTCATTGAAGTTGGAGGGATTTTACCACTGATTTCATTGTAACTAGGATTTAGCCTATGGTTTTTATCCATTTGCCTACTGATTCTCTCTAAAAATATTATGCTTTGTAAAGGCAAACCAAACATTTTCCTGAAAACAATATGACTGATGTAGTCTTACTGCTTTGCTTTATTGTGTCTGGTTCTAACTATAAAGGTGACAAAGGTTACCATAAATTTTTGCTATGCATGGTTTGCTTAGAAAGAGTTTTACTTCATAGTTGTAATGGTTTAATTTTTCCTAAGATTTTACTATTGTACATGAGCACATGAAAATGAAACTTAAAAATCAATTGCCTGTATGCCTTATTCTAATACTCTTCCAATAGAGTTACTGTGACTCATTTTGCCTGTGGTTAATACTTTGAAATCTAAACAGAAGTGCTGAATTCTTTAAGTATCCCAGTACAACACAGTGTTCAAAAGTTGATAGAAAAATCCAGTTCAGACTCTCACTTGTGGATTAGCTCAATATAAAAATTAAAAAAAAAAAAAAAAAAAAGATCCTGAAAAATCTCCAGAAGAAACTTCCTGTCTTGGAGACTGAAGAAACTTGAAGAAAAAAGGTTTGGTGAAAAAAGAATTTGCAATAGAGGGAGCCCTCCCTTAAAGAGCTTTCACAAATTAGGGGAAAGGTGGATATATTGAGGCTTGGATTTAAAATGTGTCAGTCCAATGTTGGTGTAGTAGTGGGACAGTTCCTTTTAAAAAGACGGCAGTCAAAAATCTCTGTGATGAACAAGCCGATAGGCAAGGTTATATTAAAATGTCCTTTCAGAACCAGTCTCCATCATTATCTTCTTCCCCCTCTTCTTCTTTGTCTAGATACACAAGTGCAATTTTCTTTTCATCAGAAATCATTGACCTTTGGTCTACAAGTCTTTGCAGTTGTACACTTTTTTCAAATGCTGACTTCTCTGTTACTTGTTCACCATGAGCCTGGGAAACATCAGGAAAAACACTTGCTTCTTTGGTACTTTCACCGTCAGTGTCTTTCTGGTCACTTTCAACCACAACCTGTGACTGTCTGACATCAGGCTCCTTCCTATTTGATACAGTGACTGTAGCTGCTTGTGTTCTCCCTTCCACCACAGGCACTCCCGCCACATTAGTTACATCCATTTGAAAAGTAAAAGATGTTTCCTGGGGTCCTAATTTAATATGCCTTATAGATTGGCTGCTCTCTGACGACCCTTCTGTCTGAAAATGATTGCCCATTGTTTCAGAAATGGGTCCTTTGAAGATGATTTGCTCTGTATGAGTTTCTGTGGGACTCAATTTAATGAGCCTGATGGATCTATTGATATCTGAGTTTCCTTCACTCTCTGAAAGGCTTCCTCCTGCACTACTGATCTCTGGAGATTCAGAAATGGAGCCTTGATATATGACTTGTTCAGTAGTTTTAATTTCCTTTTGACCTAATGTAATGTGCTTTACTGACCCTTCTGAATGAAAATGGTCTCCCGATTCACTGAACTCCAGATGTTCAGAAATGGGACCCTTGTAGATGATTTGCTCAGTTGTCATAAATTCTTTGGGACCTAATTTAATATGCCTGATAGATGCATTAGTATCTGATCTATGCTCCACGTGAGAACTGTCTCCTGTACTGCCAAGTTCTGCTGTTTCAGAAAGAGGCCCTTCGTATGTGATTTTCTCAGCGGAATGAATCTCTTTTTGTCCTAATTTAATGTGCCTTATTGAACTTCCTGTCTGAGAAAGCCCTCCTGTGCCACTGAGCTCCACATTTCCAGAAATGGGCCCTTCAAATATTACTTGTTCTGTATGAATTTCTTTTGGACTTAATCTAATGTGCCTTACTGATTTGTTGGTATCCGTTGATCCTTCTGTAGGAGAGAGATCCCCTGAGATATTGAGCTCTGAAGAATCTGAAGTGGGCCCTTTGAAAATGAGATCTTCAGTAATTTGCGGTGAACCTACTGTGATATGCCTCATGGACCTATTAACATCAGCTGGAACCTGTGGCTGAGCAAGGTTTTCAGGTTCATCTACGTCTACAGGCCCTTTATAAATGATTTCTTCAGTGGTTTGAATTTCCTTAGGACCCATTTTAAAAAGCTTCACAGACCTACCAATATCCAATGAGCCTTCTGTCGGAACAAGGTCTCCCCTACCACCAAGTTCCAGAGTTTCAGAAATGGGCCCTTCGTATATGACCTGCTCAGTTCTCCGAATTTCTGTTGGACCTATTCTAACATGCCTTAAAGATTTGTTAATATCAGTCGATATCTGTGACTGAGAGACTTCTTCTGCATTACCAAATTCTACAGCTGCTGAAACTGGACCTTCATGAATAACTTGTTCAGTGGAATGATATTCCATGCCATCATTACTTCTTACACTGGATGAGCTGTAAACCCCTTGGCTAGCCCAAGGAGTGGATTTATTAGTGGATGGAGAAATGTCTGTTTCTATACTGCTTTTACCATGAGTCCATCTTTCCAAATCTGGGTCATTACGTTCATCAAAACCCTCTTGTTTTGGGGACTTCAGTGACACCTTCTCAATCTCACTTGTGATGACTCCACCAAGCTGTGCAATATCAAACTGATCAGTGTCAAGGGTCTGGGACAGACTGACTTCAGCCACCATCGTCACTAAACCATCTTCGTTAGTTTGCTCAACTTTTTTGATATCAACTGCCAGGCTACTGGAGTCAGCATGATTTTCTTTCGTTAACGCAGCTAGTTCCTCTTTCACGCTTTCTGGAAGACTCCCCTCCAGTTGTTCCAACGCCTCTTTCAACTGTTGTTTAGGGTCCCTGGTTTCCTTCAATAAAAGCCCCTTTATTGAGGCCTGAAATTCATGTGGTATTTTAATCTCTTTCTCAATAACAATGGATTCTGCATGTGATGCTTCACCTTTTGGACGTTCCTCATTTAAAACATAGGCACTTGCTTCCTCTCCCACAACCTGATACGTTTGTTCTGGTGAGCTCATGCTATCATCTTTTCTTCTTTGTGTGCCCTGCAAAAATTCATCTTGCCAAGAATATTTAATAGTCGATTCTTCTTCTATGTGAATTTGCCCATACACTGAGTCCTCATCTTTTCCATGAGCCAAAGGGTAATCATCTGGAGTAGATACAAAATATCTTTGTTCATCAACTGAGTCGTCTGCCTCGGTTACTTCTTCCACATGGGTGAGGATCTCACTGGATAGTTTTTTCTTCTTAAAATCTTCAGCTGTAGCTGTGATGGTCTGCTCCCCCTCATCGCCATAATGCCGCTCCATGCTGGGTGAGGTATCCTCTACTTCCTCTACTTCAAATGGTGCTGAAAATTCACTCCTTTCATCAGTTGCAGATTCTAGTGGCTCCTCAACAATCTCAACATTCACAGACACTTTGCCTATACGGTCCCTTCCTTTCAGGCCAACATTTATTAGATCTTCTATCACATCTGTGGATGGAATTCCCTTAGCGTCTTCCAGAACCACTTTGCCCTCCTTGTTTAATAGACTTCCAAGATCAACTTCATCAGAAATCGATATTTCTTCTTGAACTTGAGACTGTACTGTGATTTCAGTCATCTCTTTCTCATCATCATATTTTTTCTTTTCAAGGTAGTTTACTTTTGTATGTGGAGTTGTTTCTGAACCAGAAGACTGAACAAAACTTTTAAGAATATCAGCGACAATAGTTTCTGCTATGTTTTCGGTTGACAAAGTACCCATTCTAGGGCTACTTTTGTCACTAATTCCATGTTCATCTTCCAAATTGGGTTCTTTTTCTGAAACATTCACATTGAGAATTTCAACAGGTTTAATTGTCCGTTCATCTGTCTCTCTTCCTACAGATGTTTTAAAGCCTTGAAATGTTATTTCTGTGTTACTGTTCTGCAATATTTTGTCTGGAGTATACATTTCAACACTGATGGGAATCTCAACAGCCTCCTTGCTTATTGATTCCAAGAACACATTTGTATTCCTTTTGGTTAATTCATCTTCTTTAATCTTTGCATCAGGGAGAAAAAATTCTCCCTCTCTGGCTGATTTATGTACTCTAGTTTGTTCTTCCCATGTAACCTTTTTTTCCTCTTTGGCAGTGCTATCTTCCTTACTCCTGACTCCTGAAAAAATCTTTTTGTTATCATTAATAATCATGTCTTCCATTATGTATGTTTTCTGCTCTGGTTTAACCTCAGTCTTTCCAAAATTAACACTTCTTTCTGCCGTAGTGGGTTTATCATCCATTTCCTTTTTCTCCAGGACAATAATTCTTTCCTCGTTGACTGGTTGCTTATTTTTTTCTTCTAACAAGCCATTTTCCCCCTCTTTAACTGGTTTGTCTCCTTTTGTTTTTTCTTTCAATATAGTACGAGTGTCATCTAGGGCTTGTTCGGATTTGGTTTGTTTAAAATTGGAATTCAGCTTGTAAGATGGAAATTTAGTAAAATTATCTGGTTTTGTTCTTGTACTTTCAGAAACACCTGACCTTGTGTCAACTTTGTGGTCCTTGTTTGAACTTTGAACACTTGTCAATTCTTTTGAAAAAGAAACTGCCGAAGTAGTTGTGGCTTCTGTTCTCTTTCTTTCAGGAAATGTTTTTCGCTGAATTTTAGTGTCTCCCCAAAGACCGTATGTAGGAGTAAAGGTTTTGAACTCTCTATGGTCCTTCATAATTCTTTCATAAGTGGCATCCTTTTCAATAGTGGTTGATGGATGATATTCTGAATTAAGATTATCTTTTCTTAAAACTTTTCCACTATCTGTTGTCCGTGGTCCACCACGCCTTGTCTGAGTTGAATAAAGTGCAGAGCTGCGAATATTCGTTACTGGTGTTTTATGTCTAGTGTCAGCACTCTTGATAATCGGAAAGCTTTTCTTTTTCTTTTCTTCTCGGTATGCTGAGTAACTATTAGGATAGTCATAAGATGTATTTCTGACACCTGCAAGAAGAGTGTAGATAAGCAAAAATTAAAATACCGTCTTGTATGTAAAATATAAAAATAATCCATGTACAATAACAGCGGCAGGCAATAATCTAGATATCTTAATGTAATGTTAAAATATTTATGAAGAAATAATGTCAATTCACTTTCAAGCATACCTGCAGCAGTGCAAGTAGGGTGGGTACGGTATGGTACGCCGTACCAGCAAGATATTTATAGCTGGTACGGCGTATCTGAAAGACACAGGCGGAGCACAACAGCCGGCAGCTCCTCTGGCGCAGCTGTACCGCCCCCTACCCTTCCACACAGGGTCTCCTCCGTCTGTACAGCAGCCCCACCAGAGGACAGGGCTGGGGGAGGTACAGCCACCCCGGAGCAGCTGCTGCCGTGGGGCCCCCCCGGTGGCCCCATGTTCTGCTCCTTTCCCTGCTGCAGTTCCCAGGAGAGCTGATTCTCAGTAACCGCTCACAGAGTTCATTTTTTGCTTTACACAGCTAAAAATATACTACAAGAAATTGACACTGATTCATTGGAAAAAAAAATATTAAACAATGACTAAAACCTACATTTAGATGTCTAAGTGTAATGTTCGCTTTTTTACCTTGTGGTATTTTTCTCCCCTGCTGATCAATCCACGTAATCATCCATTGGCTGCTCTCCCCTTCTAGTAAAGTTCTGTAACACACACACACACACACACAAATACATTTGATTAAAATGAAGAGAAAGAATAGTTATAATATACTTTAGAAGTTTGGTGGCAAAGCACCATCACAAATGAACAGGAGAAAAAAGAGTATTACTTCCACTTTCAAACATAGTGACCGATGCTAAGGAAAACAGAGCTCTAAATAAACTAGAGAAGGTAATTATTCTCAGTAATGCACAGATAATGAAGTAAAATCATCAGGCTGAAATCAGCACAATATATTTTGCAAAAACGGTTTGGTTAACTACTTTATGGCAATATTTCAGAGTAGCAGCCGTGTTAGTCTGTATTCGCAAAAAGAAAAGGAGGACTTGTGGCACCTTAGCTCAAATAAATTGGTTAGTCTCTAAGGTGCTGCAAGTACTCCTTTCCTTTTCATGGCAATAGTTATCTTGCTAGATTTTTAGGCTGATTCATCTTTCCTCTCCATTTCTCAGCGTTTTCTTCTCGCTCTTTTTGGCAGTCCCTCCCCCATGTCTAATATAACCTGCATGGTTTTAAGAAACCAGGGCTGCTGTAAACTTTATCCCTGTTAAGGCTCCGCAGCCCAGCTATGTGTGTGAGCTCAACAGTCATTTACCAGAAACAAACAGAATACACATTTTGTTTGGCTTCTCAATAAAGGGGTTATGCCAGAAGCAAAAAAAACAGGGGAAAAAGTCACAACTATCTGTTGTTGAACATCTGCATCCATCACTTTCACTTGCTGCCTATCCTCAGGACACCAGTACACTGCAGAGTCTGCCAAACCACATCCCCTATCTTAGTGACAAACACAGCTGTCCTTAGGGACCAAGCCTTCAGCTGGCTTCCTTGAGAATACTAGACTGAACTTAAAACATTGTCTTAGAGAAGAAGAGCATAGAACTTTTTCACCTGGCCACCATGCCTGGGTCTATAGTGTATACTGCACCTAGTACGCACCATATAGAGACACACTGGCCATCCCAATATTTTGCTCATTCTGACTGGCAGTCTGACAATCAGGCACAAACTCATCCTGTCTCTGCATGTTGTGCTACCCTGAGGCAAACATGCCCTAGGGAACAAGTCCCATTGAAATTAACAGAG
The DNA here is from genome assembly GCF_965140235.1 of Caretta caretta. Lineage (NCBI taxonomy): Eukaryota > Metazoa > Chordata > Testudines > Cheloniidae > Caretta > Caretta caretta. Next base: position 76,506,670 of record NC_134215.1, on the reverse strand, counting down.
CTAAGATTCAATACGTTTTTAAGGAGCAATTATCTTCCCTTAGGAATGCTGAGTTACACACATTTCATCATCAAATTTTTTTTCTAAGGAAAGATGCTCACAGGGCCCTAAAGGTACCCTCTAGAATCAGCATAGAAATTGCAGATGAAAAAAAAAAACCAGAAAACTTCTCTATCTGCCAATGTATCATCTACAAAATGCATGCAGTAAGGCTGCATCTTGTGTGCTACTAGAATTTTTAGAAATGGAGGCCAAATAAATATGGACAGGAAAATTTCGAGTAAATCCTACAACCATTTATGTGCAGATTTTTCCTCTGTCATTCCAAGGCTGCAGTTTCTTCCCCTGCACTGCCAACAGACTCCTATACTGCTGTGAAATAAGTTCCTCTTTCTGTTCTTTATTAACTGATGCCCGTTTCCCCCAATTATATGCCTCCCCAAAAGTTGGACCTAAACTCTGCAGGACTCTTGTGCAGCAGACTTGAAATTCTGTGGTAGCTTTATTTAAATATCAAATTGAACAATGTAATCACAGTACAGTAACCCTTCTGTTTCTGATATTCTGTTTTATTCATGTTCAGAGCATCACAGTACTGGAAGGGACCTCGAGAGGTCATCTAGTCCAGTCCCCTGCACTCAAGGCAGGATTAAATATTATGTTATACTGCCCCCTCATTCCATTTTGGAAATGCCAAATGTTTTGCACTGATAAGCTGTAACTACATCATAGAAGTTGTTGGGCTGAAGCTGGAAGTTCTTGATAGCTGAGGCTCTGAACTCCTGGAGGGAGTGGAAGAAAGTTTCATAAACACATTAGCTGGCTGTTTCTGCTAAAATAATCAGCAGTGAAATAGATAATTTTTACATTTAAAATATCATCTGTAGGTTTCAGACTTAACTACCTGAGATGAATGGGACATTTTACACCTCTGCCTTTCTGCACATTCAGGAGGACAACACTACATCAGTTGACAGTTCCCTTTGTAAGGTTCTCTTTGCATCCATGTATTTGTACAGATTAAGAAAAGGGCAAGGTTAGGTCAGGGTTTGTTAACATGTGGTTGCTAACCACAAACTTTTCCCTAGTGTAGACACGGGTTAACATACTTAAACTAGTCAAATTCAGCTCTAGAGAGGAGGCCCAGGTCAAGCTCAACCAGTTAAATCAAAATGAAAGGTGTTACCCTGCGTTTACACTAGGGGAAAGGTCGTGACTAGTTTTTCCTAATCTGATCTCTTCTAGCCTGTAAGTGCAAAGAAAATTGCTCCTCATTAGGCACTATGGATGGTGCTGCCAATGCTACAGAAAAGTCTGAAAGATCTGACCGTGCAGGCACTGAAAGTAGCAATTGTGACGATGGAAATTAAGAATGTGGATAGTATGACTAGGGATTTTTGGCTGCTGTTAAAACAACAGTTGTTCAGTTGCTGGAGCAACGTATGAAGTCACTAAAAATAAGTTCCAAGAAGTACACTGTATATGGCAAATGGCAACAGCACGCAGAGACAAGCTGGATCTGAAAACATTATTACTGACAACATGCTATTATGGGAAAACAAAGAGAAAAACCCCAGCAAAACTGGACTGTGAATCAGTATTTCTATGGGACTTGGCTCATGATAGATTTTCACTGACTTTAATGCAATGCAAATATTAAAATCATTTTTACACTTTAAGATAGTAAATTAGTAAGGAACAGCATAGTCTAGCGGATACAGCACAAGCCTGAGAATCAGGAACTCTGGCTTCTATTCCTGGCTCTGCCAACAATCTGCTGTGTAATCTCAAACAAGTAACTTCACCTCTCGATTCTTCAGTTTCCTCTCCCTACCCTTTGTTCCTCTTATCTATTTAGACGGTAAGCTGTTTGGGACAAAGACCATCTCTTACTATGTGTTTGTACAGTTCCTAGAAGGTTGGGCTCCTAATCTCAGCTGGGACCTCTATGTACTACCATAATACAAACAATGAAAAATGCTCCTCCAAGAAATCCTCCCTTATAAAGTAATTGTGCAGATACTTCCTTGAAGTCACACCCTGAATGCAGAAACCCACTCCACTAACATAACAGTATGCCTAAGAAAAATTATTACCAAAAGAGTCAGGAAATTAATACTGAATCTTCAACTCATCCCCTTGGTTATTACGTCAGTATTTAACATTTATTGTGTGTTAGCACCGAGAGGCTAACCAGGTTGGGATTCCATTGTGCTTGGGCAGGCAAACTTTTTGGCCTGAGGGCCACATCGGGTTTCCGAAATGGTATGGAGGACCAGTTAGGGGAGGCTGTGCCTCCCCGAACAGCCAGGCGTAGCCCGGCCCCTGTCCCCTATCCGAGCCTCCCTGCTTCTCGACCCCTGACGGCCTCCCCAGGACTCCTGCCCCATCCAACCCCCCCGTCCCCTGACGGCCCCCCGGGACTCCTGCCCCATCCACCCGCTCCCTGACCGCCCCTGGACCCCCCGCCCCATCCAACCCTTCTTCTCATTCCTGACTGCCCCCCTAGGATCCCTGTCCCATCCAACCACGCCTTCTCCTTGTCTTCTGACCGCCCCCCAGAACCCCTGCCCCATCTAACCCCCCCTCCTTCCTGACTGCCCCCCCCCGGGACCCCTGCTCCCATTCAACCCCCGTTCCCCGCCCTCTGACCGACCCAACCCACACCCCCGCACCCTGATCACCACCCCGAACTCCCCTGCCCTCTATCCATCCCCCCCGCTCCCTGCCTCCTTACTGCACTGCCTAGAGTGCCGGGACAGGCAGTCGCTGGAGCCAGCCACGCCACCCACGCAGCACAGAGTACCGGGTCAGGCCGCAGCTCTGCTACTGCCCAGAGCATTGTGCCGGTGGCACAGTGAGCTGAGGCTGTGGGGGAGGGGGAACAGCAGAGGAGGGGCCAAGGGCTAGCCTCCTGGGCCAGGAGCTCAGGGGCCGAGCAGGAGGGTTCTGTGGGCCAGACGAGGCCCGCGGGCCATAGTTTGCCCACCTCTGTGCGCGGGGCTGTAAAAGCACAAAGAACATGACAGGTTCTGCCCCAAGGATCTTACAGTCTAAAAGACAAGAGAGAACAGGTGGATGAGACACACAAGTGGGGTGGGACAGGAGGGAGAAGATACCGAAAATAATAAGATGTGCACAATTTGTGATGATCTGCAGCACAAGTCTTACCACAAAAATCAGTCATGTACAAAAAAAGACCTCTTCGGTCATTTCTTCCAAGGGGTCTCAACTAGGGGATCAAGAACCCCAGAGAGGGGTGGGTTGCAATCAGGTCCAGGAGGTCCTGGCCACTCTCCCTTTCTTCAGTGCTAGATGGGAGGGGGTCCTGAAACTCCCAGGCTGTGGGGAATGGGGACATTTTTCTGTTATAACAAGGGGTGATTATCTGGAAATGGTTGAGAACCACTGACATACACCGGGCCTGTCACAGGTTGAGTAAGCCCTTTAAAGAGAGTTCAGGCTTAGTTCCACTTAGCCTGGTTTTCCTCCTAAATCATGGGATTGGAGGACAGGGATCATGTGAAGAAGAGCAGGTGACTGAGTGCTTGCCAGGCCTGCTTGGATATATATGAGGCAGAACACTCTCGGTAAATGAGGGAGCTGGCAGGAGCAACATGTTTGGTGGTAACATAAATAACTGGCAGTGGTTCCTTGCAGAGGGGGAACCAGGGAATGAATCTGGAAGAGGTTGGTGGAGGGCTCCTGAGATGGGACCAGGAAGGCGGTCTGGCTGAAGTAGGAAGTGGCCCTGGAAACGAAGAAGCAGGGTAGACTGGACTTGGTAGCAAGTAGCTGCTTCAGTGTATTGGGTCTCTGAGCCTGGAACAGAGAGAGGACTGGGTGAGACCTGGATATGGCGGTGACAGGCTGTCATCCAGGAACAAAGCTGGTGGAGGGCAGAAGGGTTACAGAGCCCTGAAGTAGAGACTGGTCAGCCCCCATTGTAAGGGGAGAAGGAGCTCCTGGCAACTGAAGGGGGCCATGTGATGATAATGCAGACCCTAGGCAGAGGGCTATGACCCATGATGGCAAAAGGCTTGTTCACTATTTAGTTGTCCTTCCATTTGCCCTAGAAGTGGAGGACTTTTCCTTTGGCTGAAGGCTCAAAACTCCTGAGTCACCAAACAATCCTACCAACCAGAGGGAGACTGTGAAGTGAAACTGAGACACGGGGCACCTGATGAGGATCCAAGCAAGATGATGCTGCGACAATGCTCCACTGCCCAGTGCAAGATGGTTTCCAACAGTCGGTCTTCCAATATTTTGTTCAATCTAGTTTTAAGTATCAAGCAATGTGTCTTCCACCACTTCCCTTTGGAGACTATTACACAGTCTAATCTATTTTGGATTTTGTAGGATCTCAGCAGCACGGAACCATGTGGTGCAACACTAGAAAAATATTTATTTCAGCCTTTACAGGTAAAGAATGGGAATGGCCGCTGCCATTTCCAGAACTGGTCCCATTCATAAAAGCAGGAAGGATTGGCAACAGTAGGAAGGAAGTATGTTTGGTTCCTGGGGAAGGGAGTTCCTTGCAACATGACCCTTTTGGCCAGCCAATTCAGGAGTGGCCATGACTAGCTCCAGTGGAAATACTCTCTCATGCTTACTTAGGAACACTAGCTCTAGGAGTTGTAAAAGAAAGCAAAAAAAATACAGAGTGGGAGAGACACTGACACTCTGGGCTGTGTGGGACGAAGGAGAAGGAAGTAAACCAAACACCATGTGCTTAATCCATGATGCCACGGGACAGAATGTCTCACAGCAATCACTGAAACTTCATAATAGAAACCTCAGAATGACAAGCATGGGTCTTTACAGGGGCCTTTGGACCTTGATGTACCTAAATGAAGGATAGGAGCTGATTTCCTCTATGAGAATGAGAAGAAGCTGACATCACATACCCTGGTTATCACAGGTACAGAGGATTACTACAGGAACTGGTTTAATAATAACAGAAGACCAGGAGTCCAGAGCAGTCTTATGCAACAGTTGGTTTGGTGGAACCAAGTTATCTTCCTTCTTCAGTGGAGTGAAGAAAGATCATCCATTGGGGTGGGGGGAATTAAATCCCCAGTGAAGGGTGGTGGTTTTGTTTGTGTGAAACATGGAGTATCCAAAAAGTAATTTTTTCCCTTCCTGAGATTTTAAAGGAACTTTCTTTACAGTGATAAGACAGAACTGCTTTTCGATAAACTGGAAGTCCCATATCTCTGACCTCAACCAAACACTGTTTCTTTCAACAGGAAGTTGTAAGTTTAAATGCTGAAGTCTGGTCCCGGCAAGACAGAGATGGTGACCAACAGAGGCACAGAGAATCACAAGCTATTAAAGAACATTTCACAAGTCTCTGTAGGCTAAGGCAGCAACCTCAATGGACAACAAAAACATTCCAAGCAATGCCAAGCAGTTTCCCACTCCCTGAGGACCGCGAATCCATACACAAACCGCCAACACTATAGGTAATCGTGATATGACTTCTAGAGAGGCTCCAAGATTTAATGAGTTCGCAGCTGACTTTTACAGAGCTGCAACACTGCCTGTTCACTTACTAACTAAGCATGTGTCAGAGCACCTAGCTGTCTGGGCAGCATCATGCACACCACTGTGTGAATATTAATGGTCACAGCACCTCTGAGCCTTTTATACCGAGACAAAGGTATTACTACCCCATTTAGCAGACGCATAAATTGAGGCAGAAAGATTAGATGACTAACCCAAAGCAACAGATGAAGTTGGTGTTAGAGCTGGGATTAGATCTCAAGAGTCCCATGTCTTTTTAGTAACAGTTAACTTCTGTGCTCTTTCTACTAAATAACTGTCTCTGAATTAACAAACATGTATGGATCACTTCACCCACCACTTTCTGGACACACTCAGCTGCTTAATAGTTCACAACAACATTACACAATATTTAAGGACAGTAGTAACAATACTTGTCAAGCAATGTTGTAACTATACATTCTGTGTGTGCCAAACATTAATACACAATATAAACAAATCTATGGATTCATAAAGATAAGATAGCAGTCAGACATGTTAAACTTTTGCAGGTTATTTCATTCACTCAATAAGAATTGTTGTCTTGTGAATTTAAAAATCAATACAAATTGTAAAGAATAAGTTTCATCTGCCAACTTTATCGAAAATAAAGCGTTAATAGTGGAAAAGCTCAAAACCTTTATCATAAAAATTTTATCTGTCTGCTATCCATCAACTTTTTTTCCCCTTCTGAACCAATATGTGCCATGTGTCAATTAACAACTTATGATCTTGAGATTTCAAAATTGCTCTGGCTTTTCAATTGCTCAACTAGTGACTGACTAGAAAGATTCACAGGTAAAGAGGATTTATTAGCAGAATGGCTGTTTACTTCTCAGACTTAGCCTGAGCATGTGTTTCCTTAGCAAAGGCCAGGATGGTGGAAAGTAAAGTTTAAAACAGTGATACTCAGACCTCTGTGCTTCAGGAGCCAAATTAGCACTCAACATTACTCAAAAGAGCCACAGTAGTATGAATTCATTGTTTCATTTACTATATATATATTATTCTTACACCAAAATTACTGACCATGTATTCTACAATTAGTTAAAACAACATAGTAAAAGCATTCTGAATGGTTAATAACTTAGATTGGTTAATAATTAAATCACACCATGTTTTAATATCACAGGCTACAAAGAGCCACAAGAGACATTAAAAGAGCCACTTGCAACTCCCAAACCTCAGTTTGAGTATCACTGGTTTAGAAAACTGAGTTTTCTGTTAACTTCTTTATTCCATTTCCTTCTCTGGCAAAAACAGAACTTGTATTTGAAACAATGCCTTTCCGCTAAGAACATCGCTGCTTAAATGAGAGTGGTAGAGACCAAAAAAGGTACAGTACGCAGCAGCACACCCAAACCCTGGAACAATCTGAACACAGTGCCAGCATTCAGTGACTTGCCAGCTGGAAGATCCACACTGCCTTATGACTTATCAGTTACAATCCGACAGACGCTGAGCCTTCAGCTAGTACTTGCATAAATTCAAATATGGTAAGAACAATTACATTCACTTGGTTTTTAGCATCACAGTAATCAAGCATGCTCCTTTAGCACCAAGAACTTTACTGCAAAATAAGTAGCAAGCTTTTAGAATTCCAGGATTCAGAGGATTATATGGCTTCAGTAACATGCTGTTCCATAGACTGTAGACATAATTACTGTTAGTTAAAATGGCTGTACTTAAGTGCTAATCTCCATCTGCAGTCTGCACACGAGTAATACCTATTAACATTATTAATAAAGAACAACAATAGTTACAATAACTTTATACTTTTACATGATCTTCTATCTGAAGGTATTAAAGGACTTTACAAATATTAAGCCTCAACACTCCTGTAACATAGGTATTATTTCTCCTTTACACAGATGAGAGAACTCAGGCATAGGGAGGTTAAGTTACTTGACCCAGATCACACAGTAAGCCAATAGCGAGCCGAGCACTGCACCCAGAAGTCCAGAGACCCCACTCTAATGGGAATTATGCATGTGCACTGGGAGGAGAAGAAATCTGAAGAGTTTACGGGCAAGTGTCTTCCTTTTAAAAAGCTGATGCACTATTATACCCTAAAGATGGAAAAGGCCAGTGTAGTTCACAGGTCTGTGTTGTAATGAGTAATTTAAAACATCTCCTGATGGTACTCCTGAAATTGCAGTTATAATCCTTACCTGTAAGTTTCAACTTCAAGGCTGAGTCCCACTTTCACCTGCATTAGTTCATTGTAGTCCTTTAGGTAATCCATGATGGACATAGTCAGGAATTGCTTTTCGTCTTCTAGGGCGTCAATTATCCTCTAAACAGAAATACTTCCTATTAGTTTTGAAGAATTTGACTTTACACTTTCACACTTGTGCTATAATAACTTTCCAGTTTTACTACAAACACGAAGATAAAAATCTTAAAAAGTATTAAAGCAACATGCACTAGCAGCTCAGCTTTACAGAAAAAAATAAATAAACCTACTCTCAGACTTCACTGGCATATGGTTCATGAGATACTATTACTGGAATAGATTATTCATGCTAGGATGTGTCAGTTACATCTGGCTAAATTGTTTTCAAATATTTAAACAAAATCCCATCTAGCTGCCCCCCCACCCTCCACACACACACACACGTCACCATTTATGCAGGCAAGCAAAAAGCACCCTATTATAAATTTGGTATGTGGCACATTAAAAGCCAGATTCAACACTGGAATAAACACACACACCCCTTTCCATTTAAACACATCTGAAATGCTCAAATACAATGGTGAATGATGCAACATGACAACCTGAATAGAATCCGACTTGGTTGCAAGTGTCTGTTAACCTTTCAGGAGACCACAGATGTGTGGACCCAAGTCATGAGTTTGAGATTCCAATGTCTGGGGATGTTTGGACCTATGGGTGATGGTTCCAGGTACAGTTCTGGCCTCTGGGAATAGGCCAGAGGTCACTCATTTTCATGTTGAGGAGTTTAACTGAGCAGCATTCTGAATGCTCACTGAGGATGAGCATAGGTCTTGGGGCTCAGGGTAGTTAGAGTCCCATCTTCCCATCGAGGGGTTCCAGACAGGGGGTCTGCACCCTGCAAGTGTACATGAGAGGCCAGACCAAGAGACAGTGCCTGGACACTGCCCAGACCTAGTGGGCTTGGAAGCATGTGTGATCCAAAGGCTTGGGTCCAATCAGCAGTCTGGTGACCGTCCACAAAGGGGGACTGTAGCAATTATAAAAGCATTAATTCCACCAGGAGCAGACAGCATATAGACAGGAAAGCAGACAAAAATCTCAGATAGTCTCCCATTTACCAATAGTTAAAAGACAAGGGAGTAACTGCTGTGAAGTTTATCCTGCCCCCACCCGCCAGGGTAGGGTGCATAAACTTCTTTGGCCAGGTTCAGGAGGCCTGGAACAGACAAGGGACTTTGAGGAGGATAAAAATGGCAACCCTTGTAGAGGCTCCATCCTCTGTCTGGGTGGATTTTTCAAATAACAGGCAATGTCCAGGATTTTTGCAGAACAGACATTGCCGCTCAGAAAGAGCCCAGATTGGTCTGCTTCCTGACTGGTCCCTCCCCTGCATCCGCAGCTGTTTGGTCCATTCCCCCGCTGCAGGTAGTCACTCCAGCATCCCTAACTGTACTCCCCCTCCAGCTCATCCCCAAACTGCGGCGGTATCCTCTTTTGGGGAACCTGAAATATGGTAATCCAAAGGGGTGCACACTGTCCCCCAAGCTCTAGAAGTGGGGGTGTCTGGATAAGATGAGCTTACCTAAATTTTAGGTCAAACAGTAGAGTCTTTGTTGTATTAATACCCCTTTCCTCTTTTGAGGCTGCATTCCTTCTGTTGAAATTAAACAATACTTTGTTTTGAAAAGGCTGTTTAATCTCCCTGTATTCACATATTGGTCACAGATCCCAAAGGGAAGAATTTCAGGGCTCGAATCCCGTCAGGCCTGCTGCAGAATCATGGTTGATATGCAAGGGACTCTAGCCTCATGCCAAGGTCTAAGAGTGGGAGAATTGCAAGCTTCCACCCCAGGGAGAGGAGGACTAGAGGCCTAAAGCCACAGAGAGGATCCCTTGAGACCAACTCACAGAGGGGGGTCAGAAGAACAGCTAGCCATGAACTGTACCAAAAGCAAATAGCCAAGGACATCATTACATATTCTGGAGAGAAACAGATCTTCTGTCACTGGTATTCCTTGATGGAATTACATCCTTCCCTATCAGTTATGACGATTATAATGCATGGCCACCTAAGACTGCAGAGCATGACAGCTGGAACATTTGCGTGTTAAACTGAGGGCTACTCTGCACTAGAACTGCTGCAGCTGCACCATTGTAGTGCGTCTGGTGAAGACGCTCTGTGCTGATGGAAGAGAGCTCTCCCATGGGCATAACAAATCCACCTCCACCAGAGGCAGTAGCTCTCCCACTGACATAGCCCTGTCCACACCAATGTCAGTGTAATTTACGTCACAAAGGGATGTGGATTATTCATGCCTTTGAGCTACATAAATTATACTGAAGTAAGCTCTAGTGTAGACCAAGCCTTAAGGAAGGGTAGTTATTACATTAGTCCCAAAAAATAATCCTTAAATTGCCTTATGTTTTTTTGGCCTTTATACATGCTGAGCTAACTTGGTTCACTCTAACAATCTCAAAGGTCTTTCCTGGTATCGTTGGTAAAGAAGTAGCACCCATGTCTTGGAAGGTCACCGCTCTGTTATGTAAAGAGAAGAGGAAAAGTCACTGGACTCCACTCAAGCACTGAAGGCGACTAATTCTCACACCCCTTAAGGTGGTTCCTTCTAGTCAGGGATGAGAAACATTAGCAGGGCAGTGGGAGAAAGACTGCACTCGTGCTGCCCAAACTGTACTTGTTCTGCGAATAAAGAAAGGACTTTAGTCTCCAGCACTCTTGGTCTGGCATCTTTTACAAACTCCACGGCCACTTAGCAGCTTAATGGGAGAAAAAGAAAAAGAGGACACCCAGCCCTTGGCTGGCTGGAAATTGGTACAGGAATTCAGTGTAACAGATTTGTGTTAAATGTTAATTCAACAAGAGGCTGTTTTCCTCTCCTTTGGAGCTCACAGCACCATGGAACAGATACAGGAGGCAGTCCTAAGCCTAGTGAAGTTGGTGGCAAATGTCCAGTTGGCTTCAGTGGAGCAGGATGAAAGCCAGGGTCTTTTCTGCATTCTAAAAATATAGGGCCCTCTTCTGCTATTGCACTATATGTGAATCTGCCATTGAAGTCAATGGGATTTTCCCCATAAATATCGTCACAGCATGCTATTAGGGCCACAGAAACCTGAGAGTCCTTCTGAGCGATCCATTGGCCCACCAGGCCCAATGCAGGATTTGTCCTAGTGCTTGGCCAGTCCAGTTAGGTAATAAAATTTATTTGCAGAATAGTCTATCAGCACTGAAAGCTTTACGGAGGATAGGGAGCCCTGGAGGAGACAAGGATGGCCACACAGAAAGAGTGGATAATATATGGAAAATATTAATAAATCCCCTTGCTACAACAGCTGTAGAGGAAATGCCTACCATAATCGCTCATATTAAAAAAAAAAAAAAAGCACATATCTGTGAGTGACATCACTTTTAAACAAACAAGCAACCAATAACTGGTTTTTAGACATGACTTCAAAAGCTTAACTAAGTATATTCTCTCCTGTACAAGAAATTATGTCAGGAAAAATTGAGCAAGAGTAGAAAACCTAAAATGTTTGCTTTCCCCCATTTTATATTTTTTCATTACAGATATGAATGAGAGATCACCTTTTCCCCACGTCCTGCCTTGAAAAAACCAGGTTGAGTTTGCATAGTTGATCACTAGAAAAATCATCTTTAATTGTTAACCGGGCAATTTAACATGATACAGATGACGGAGCGTAAATCCCCACACTGGCACTGAAAGGGTTATCTGAAGCTGGAGAGGTTTCAGAGTAACAGCCGTGTTAGTCTGTATTCGCAAAAAGAAAAGGAGTACTTGTGGCACCTTAGAGACTAACCAATTTATTTGAGCATGAGCTTTCGTGAGCTACAGCTCACTTCATCGGATGCATACCGTGGAAACTGCAGAGTGAAGTGAACTGTAGCTCACGAAAGCTCATGCTCAAATAAATTGGTTAATCTCTAAGGTGCCACAAGTACTCCTTTTCTTGAAGCTGGAGAGTTCAATTAGAGCACCTGGGTGGCAACTACAGGGCGGGGCAGCCCCATTAAAGATGAAGCATAGATGGGAAGAAGCCCAGATAAGCCAGTGGGGAGAGTGTGAAAGAATTCTACACAGTCCCCTTCTCAGCAGTACAGTGGTGGATAGAAAGCAGGAAGACACCTGCTGAGCCAAGGAAGGACTCGAGGGGAGTAGAGGGAAAAAGCCCAAGGAAAGAGTTGGCCCTGGGTTCCTCCTCCTGAGCAGAGAACTCCAGCAACTGGCCAGGAGATGCCAGTGGGGTGGATGCTAGTGGTGGTCCGTGATAAATGGCAGGATCTGGACCTCTGGGGAGAAAGCCCAAGGAGATGTTGAACTGAGAAGAGGAGCAGAGGGGAAAGCTAAGAAGGATTAAAGTTCAATTGTGAGGAGTGCAAAAATGGTTTGTTTACATTTTCATTTGGGATTTGTTAGGGGACGCCGGGGGGAGCCCTGCAAGCCCCTGCCCTGCAAGAAGGATGAACGTTGAGACATGGTGCAGCCTGGGAAGACAGGTTGTGAAGGCTGATAAGAATACAGGTATACATTGGGCCCAGGAACAGGCTGTGGCAAATGCCTGCTGAGGGAAGAAAAAGCCCAGAGAGTTAGCAGGGAGCAGGTCTGAATAGACAGTGCTTGCCTGCTCACTACCGTGTCCCTGAGCTGGAACCCAGAGGAGAGGAAGGGCCAGGGGAAGGTGGCATGAAGCCCCTGATATAAGGGGTAAGGACTCCTTAAAGTCCTGAGATGACAGAATTTAAGGACCACGGGGCCCAAAGCTGGGGGCTCAAGATCTGATGTAAGGACACTGGACTTCCATTTGTTGGACCCCCCTGGCACCTAGCGGTGCAGGGTTGGGGGCAGTAAATGGCCTGGATGGAGGGCCAAGCTATGAGAAAAGGCAGACCACTGCAGGGCAGAGCCGCTTCGGCAGGAAAGCAAAGCCTACTACACCATGCCCAGCCATAAGGTGGCATGCCAGCGGTAAGTCCACCCTCCCACGGTATCACTGAGAGGCAATACACATGGACCCTCATGAGGCCATTTTTACAGATGCTTCGATATAATCTAGGTGTATGTGCAACTATGTCAGCTAATGTGTTTTCATTTTGGGGGCTAAAGCAGTTTGGGTTGCTTATCATAACTCATTTTAAGGTAACAGTAAGATATTGTTTAAAACACCTCAAACTGGGCCAATTTTAATTTACAAAATAACATTTCATCTTGAGTACAACAGCACAGCTAGCAGCCACATGGTAATTTTGATTTTTCTATTAACTGGCATTTTTAACCTGTTTCTCTTCGGTGCTGCCAATCCTGTAAAATTTTTAAAGTTGACTCACTCTCCGGAATACCTACAGTCACCTTTCCCCACTAATCCTCAGCAAAATGTAAACATATATGGAGTAGGGTTGTCAGCCCTCCAGGATTGTCCTGGAGTCTCCATGAATTAAAGATTAATCTTTAATTAAAGATTGTCATTTGATGACACCTCCAGAAATACGTCCAACCAAAATTGGCAACCCTAATATGGAGATGACACTGGTACAAAAATATCTTTTCTGGTTGAGTTACAGAAAAGAAGTAGCCATTCTTGAAACTGCAGGAGAAAAACTTTTGGTACTGAGCTGTAAATGATAAAAAGTGTGTGTGGGGGCGGAGGATGACTCTTGGAATATGGTGCTGCTTTAATTTGACCCATTATTGTTAAGGATCAATCAGGTTTTCCATCATCAATTTCTAATGTCACCAGTTTATAACATGGCTCTAAAGATAATTTATTTTTAGGAATGAAGGAATTTATGACATTCAGGTGGAAGAAATATACGGTTATATAATTTTTACTCCTATCAAAATAAAAACAAAACACTGAGCCACAGGAAACTCCTGATAAAAGCATTGTTATTCTCTACACTTTCACCTGGTTTTAGTTGCAGGACTATTATTAAAATCAGAGATTCACAGATAAAAATCTCCATACACTGCTTTGAAAAATATTTAAATGCATGTTTAAAAGGAGAATGACTTAAACTCTCAAAGACCAGAATATTTCAAGTTAAGTGTAAAAGCTCTGCTGTTTGCTGTGTTTTGTTTTGAATTGATCAGTCTCCGTTCATAGCAACTTGCAAACAAGCTAGCAATTTAAAATCCAGACACAGAGCAACCGCTCTCTAGTCCCCTCACAATGTGCAATATCTCCATAATCTCCCATGCTAGACATGCCCTTACACACAATGTGATCATTAACAGGAGAGCTGCAGACAGACAAAGAGATCTAGCAGAGTGTTAATAAAAGGTCAGATGAAGAACAAAAGAAATGCTGCCCTGAGGAAATGGAGAGCAAAACTGTTTTCTGATCTGCATAGTGGATTGATGGACTGGATGATCTAATATGTCTTCTCCAACCCTAACCTTTGATATTTTGACTTCCCAGCATATGCTGATCTATCCATGCACATGGGGTGCTTTATAACTGGCATACTGCAGAACAGTGGCCAAAAGTACAATCTTGGCCAAAAGTACAGAGGCAATTTGCTATTGTAAAACACAATGGCATTTTAATGTCCACACCTATAGCAGACACCTCTATTTAAGGCCTCATTCCATCCTCACCCCCCTCCCCAAAAAACCCAACCCCAATCAATACCATGGTAACCAGTCTTTCTGCTATAGAAAAATGGAGGGCTCAGTTAACCATACTGGGGTCTGAATCCTCCCAGCTCAAGACCATGAGTAGAGAACTGTTCTAGCAAGAGGGGAATGCAGGACATCATTGACTGTGGTGGGCAGGAAAATGACAGGACTCACTTCACCTGTTCCAAGGGCCAACTCCCATCACCAGATACTTGGCATCAGTGCTTTAAAGTGCACTCTGTCGCAGACCCATCAAATAAAACTTCTACAACTCGAGCCTTCGGTTACTGAGGGGTGCACATTTCAGCTCTGCCTAGGGAAAAGTACCTCTGTCTGGCTGCTTTCCACTCCAGGCCTTATTGGGATCCAGGAGGTGCTAAAGGATGCTAAAGGATCCTCCCCCAGCCTAAGAGGGGGGTCCACAGGACCTGGAAAACCAAATAATTATGGGGGACAACTAATGAACAACAGGGACAGGAGTGCGGTCAAAGGGTCGAACGAAGGGAACCAGACAGGGACACCAAGCAGAGAACCCAGTACAGTGCCCACTGCTCCTCAAAGGCATCAAGGGAGTCAGTGGACACTGCCCAGAAGAACTCTGCCCGGATACGTGAACGGACGGAGGATTGAAAATAGGCCCCACAGTCACAGGAGACTCCATCGGCCAACCTCCTCACCCTGGTTTTATAGATGGCCACTTTAGCCAGGGCCCAGGAGGAGGTTGACCAGGAGGTCCCGTGACTTAGTGGGCCACGGATAGGGAGTGCATAGATAAGGAGGTGAGGGGAAAAGAGCAACCAAAAGCTTAACAAAATATTTGTGAGGAGCCGGAATAGGGGCTGCAGCCCGGTGCACTCCAGGTATACGTGCGCCAGGGTTTCCCTCACGCCACAAAAGGGGCAGGTGTCCGGGACTGGGGTGAACCATGCCAAGTACACGCCCGTGCTCACGGCCCCGTGAAGGAGCCGTCCACTGATATCCCCGGCGGGCCTCAGGGCCAGGGTGGAATATAGGCCGGCCCACCAGCTTTCCACTCCAGGCGGTAGGCCGCACTCTCTCCCCTCCTAACAGGATCCTCACAGGAGGAGTGGGTGGAGAAGTGCAGCTCCCACCCCAACCCCTCCCTGGTACTCCAGGCCTTGAAGTGGGGAAAAGGATCCTCCTGCAGCTGCCCTCCCACCCCCCTTGGCTCCGACCAGGCCAAGGGGGGTGAAGAACCACAGGAGCTGCAGGAAGAGCAGAGGGGAGGCTGGAGGGGACAGAATTGATGGTGGGAGTTGGGGCGGGTAGAAGTGAGTCACCCACACACACACATTCATGTTTTGACCATTTTAAGCACTGCCTGCCATGTACTGGAAAGAGAGCTCTGTAGGCCTGTCCCCCGAACACTGCATCCCATGACCCTGCGGCTCAGTTCACCCATTCCCAGGGCTTGCTTCGTTCCCCAGTGTGCTTATGGCGAGCTGCCAATGGGACTCAGGTTAGCTGGCTGGGTTTGATCTCACCCAACGCCGACTCTGCAGCTCAGTATGCCTGTTCAGGGCAATGTGGGAGCGGTACACCCCTCATGAAGAGGATGTGTTAAGAGTCATCACCTCCCTGTTCACTCTCACAGCTTCCCCAGCCAGAGGTCCTAACACTGTCCAACGTTTTGAAAGGGAATCTGAGTTTGTGTCGTCCTGCCAGAAGTGGCCCCTCCATCCTGCCAGAAGTGGCACCTCCGAGGCCTGCCCTTTAATGCAACAGGCTTCTCTCCTTGCTGGCTGCCTCCTCCCCCAACCGGAGGACAGCCACAGCCCCAGAAGAGGTGGTGCTGGGGAAAGGCAGAGTGTGACCAGGTGCCCAATAGGAGGGAGCCAAGGAGTTGGGTGCAAGCAGCTGGTGCATGGGAAATGGGGTAGGAGAGAGGGAGCCAGGGTAGTGCAAGCTCAGGCAGAGGGCAGGAAGGGTGTCAGGAGCAGGAGCACAGGTGAGGGATCAGAGGTAGGGAAGGATGTATGGGCAGGGAAGGGAGGCAGCTGGTGGAGTAGGGTTATAGCGTGGGCCAGCAAGCCATTGCAGTGTGGAGACAGCAGGGGTGGCTGAGAGCAGAGTTCCTGTGGGCAGGAAAGGAAAGGGGGGCAGACAGAGGGAGCTGACAGAGTCAAGAGGAAAGACTGGGGGAAAGAAGGATCCTAGGAAGGGGTGCAAAAAGAGGACGAAAGATTAGGACAGATGCAGGGGAGAGGAGACACCCCCAGAGGGAATCCAGAGGAAAGCAGGGTCAGATTTCCAATTAGACATGTGCCTAGGGGCACCAGCATTCTAGGGGTGCCTTGCCTCTCTAAAACTGGGTGCAAGGTGAAGGTCAGCTGGGGGGGGGGGGGCTGAAGATGCTGTGCCTAGGGCAGCGTAAAGTGTAAATCCGGCCATAGGCAAAAGGCACAAAATTTGGGACCCAAGGAAGGGAGGAGCTCAGGGTTGGTGGGGGGGGACTCTCGGAAAGGGGGGATAGTGGGGAAGAGAGGGGGCAAGGGGAGGCAGGGAAGGATGCTCTAGGAAAGGTGGGATAGTTGTGGGGGAGGGAGGGAGAGTGGTCCCCAGAGGCGGTGGGGAAAGAGGCTCTGGGACAGGGGAGAGGGCCCCCAGAGGGTGTGGGGAAGAGGCAGGAAGCGGGAAGAGAAGCCGAGACACGCGTAGATCCCAGAGAAGAGAACAATCCTTCGGGGGAGTCAGACGCGGAGGCGAGGGGAGATATCCAGCTCATCTGCCTCCCGGGGCAGCGGAGGACCCAGCGC
The DNA here is from genome assembly GCF_965140235.1 of Caretta caretta. NCBI lineage: Eukaryota > Metazoa > Chordata > Testudines > Cheloniidae > Caretta > Caretta caretta. The sequence continues at coordinate 76,489,520 of NC_134215.1, read as the reverse complement.
AGCACCCGCCACGCCCCGGCGGAGCTCCGCGCTGGGACACGCACCGGCCAGGGCGGCCCCGACCTCCGGCAGGGCTCGTTTCAGCCGGAGTCGGGGTTTGCAGCGCGCCCGCCCCGGAGCCCTGCTCGGCCGTGTCCCCCCCGGTGCGCGGGGCCGGGCCGGGCCAGAGCCCAGCGGGGCGCCCCGTCCCGCTTCCTCCCCCACGCCGCGCCCGGGCAGCCCTCACCCACCTGGTACTCGTCCGCCTCGGCGCCGTGCAGCTCCTGCAGCGCCAGCAGCTCGTCCTCCAGCCGCCGGCCCAGGCCGCCCAGCTGCTGGCCCTGGCGCTGCAGCTCCTCCAGCTGCAGGCGGCACCGCGCGCCCTCGGCCCGCAGCTGCTCCAGGCTCTCCCGGCCCAGCCGCGCCTCCCGCTCCTGCAGCGCGCGGAGCTGGCCCTGGTAGCGGAGCAGGCTCTCCCGGCAGGCCTGGCCCAGCACCAGCTCGTAGGTCTCCTCCAGCTGCTCCAGGCTGAGCCCGGCCGCCGGCGGCGGCAGCGCGGCCAGGTCCAGCCGCAGCGCCCGCACCTCGCCCGCCTCCCGCCGCCGCCGCTCCAGCAGCCGGCCGTGCTCGGCCCGCAGCCCCTGCAGCAGCTCCTCCAGGGCGGCGCACTCGCCCCACAGCCGCTCCAGCAGCTGCCGCTGCCCGGCCAGCTCGGGCGCCAGGCGGCGCCGCAGCTGCAGCACCTCGGCGCCCAGGAGCTCCAGCTGCCCCAGCTCCTGCCGCAGCCCGTCCCGCTGCAGCTCCGCTTCCCGCTTGGCCCGGCTCAGCTCGGCCACGCGCCCCCGCAGCCCGGCCACCTCCTGCTGGGGGCCCCGCAGCCCGGCCACCTCCTGCTGCTGCAGCTCGGCCACCTCCTGGGCCAGCAGCCGGTTCTCCTGCTCCAGCTCCCGCACCCGGGACACGTAGAGCCGCAGCCGGGAGTTGAGCTCCCGCAGCTGGGTCTTCTCGTCCCACTCCTCCCCCCGGTAGCGCAGCATCGTGCCCGGCGTCGGGGGCTGCGCTCGCCCCTGCAGCGGTGTCACTGGGCTGCGGGCTGCGGGCGGCAGCTCATAGCCCCGGCTGTGCCCCCGCCCTAGGTCGGCGTCGGACTCACGGCTGGACAGCGGCGACTCCCACACTGGGCTGGGGCTGGCGAGGGCTCCGGGGCTGGGGAGCCAATCGGCGGCTCCTCTGAGCGGCAGCAAAACAACGCCCCCTGCCGGAGCCGCCCGGCCCGGCCCAGTCCAGCTTGGAGAGAAGTGTTGTTCCCCACCGTTCCCACTTTGGATTTGTTGGTAAAGTGGGGTTAAGAGCTGATCGGGCAAAACCCTGATCCCTTTGGGAAGGGTCCCAAAATACAGTGGGGCAGCTGAGAAATGAATACATTGGAATCCAAGTGCAAGGCTCCTGGTAGGACACCAAGCCACTACAGTCCTGCTGGGGAAATGGGGTCGGGGTGCAGGACCTTGCCCCGTTCTCCTGCCGGGGAGTGAGTCAGAGTGCAGGGGCTTGCCCTGCTCTGCCCACCCAATGCTCCAGCTGGGGAGCAGGGTCAGTGCACAGGGGCATCCAATAGGCCAAGGGCCCTAGGCATGGCCCCATTGGCCCAGTGGCTAATTTGCCACTGCACGCAGCCCTATACCCTCTTCCAGGATGGCAGAGATACTTCTCTGTTGCCCACCCGGGCAGCCTGAAGAGCTGAGTCAGCAACACATCTCCTCCACATCTCCCACCAACAAGCAGGGCCAAATCTTGCCCACTTACTTAGTCCTCACTCAGTCCTTAGTTCTCACTAAATACATTTTTGCCTGAGTAAACACTAAATAAGATCAGAGAGTAAGGATGTCAGGATTTGGCCTAGACCAAAATAGGTCAACAAATTCCGGCTTTGCAGCTTTGCTTTGTAAGAAGTAAAAATGAAGTTGAAATGTACTAATCATAGAAATGCAGGGCTGGCAAGGACCTCAAGAAGCCATCAAGTCCAGGCCTCTGTGCTGTGATAAGACCAAGTAAACCTAGCTACTTAATAGTAGCTGCTTCTTCATGGCCTTTTGTCTAAAAATATAGTACCAGTTTAATATCTGCTACACCTCTATCAGGAAAACCATCCTTCATTAACAAGGGGATGGATTTCAGTGGTTTAACAGGATTTTCCCATCTCTTATTTCTATTACGCCCAATTACCTGAGACATTTAATACAAACCATAGCAAATATACTGCAGGGAGCAATCCTGCACTGGCCAGGAAGAGGGGACCTGGAGAGATGAGCTTTCTGGATTGTACTTTAATGATGATGTGAGATGCAATGCCAGTAGTTTCTTGGTATCTTTTCTTATTGACAGTATTTGAAATGATTTGCTCTCTCTATATTAATACTTTATTATTATTTTATTAATATTATTATACTGCAGGAAATTAGGTACCTAGCTCCTTGTCTCTCTTGACCCCACACCACAGAACTATTTGTTCCCTGGCTCTGAATGTTAAGTAACTTTCCATACCAAGTGAATATATTTTTCCACCTCTCCTCTTTAGATTTTTCTATACTTTGTATGGTCATTTGCTAAAGAGATTATGACATGCTCCTTGGTCTGTAGCTGCAAGACTTTTCTGGTGACTTCTTCCCTTCTAGGAATTTTGCAAATAAATCAGTCTATAACTACCAGGCAGTAAAATGGGGGCAGAACACTTTTAAATGATAAAAGGATCATTTCAAAGGCAATAACTGAAATGCAGTAGTGTCAGCCCTGGGCTGGTTTCAAAACTAGTGACCTCAAAAAGGTCTGTATCCCCAGAGCCAGTCCCGATACGTAAGTATCTGAATTGCAAAACAACAATACAATAGCATAAACCACCAGACACAATCAGAATTGCACTCGCTAGTGGCTGTAGTGAAATAATTTAAGCACAGAAAAAGTCTCATCTCCCTCTAGCAGTGACTGGACACAACCATAAATTGCAAATGAAGGCTACCCATATCTTGATGATGTCCCAGTTATTCCCCTTCCTTTTGGGGATAAAGTCTTTAGCAACTTTTTTATAGAATAAGAATAAACCCTCTGCTCGAGAGTCTTTGGTGCGGCCAGACCTTTAACATGGCTGCAGAGGCACATGCAGAGTCTGCCAGCAAAGAAGGTGAAGAGGCTGATCTTAAGCACAAACGAGACAAGCAGCTGCTTGGAGTCTCACCCTTTCCAAAGCGGTGCGACACACTTAGAAATCCATGGCTCAGTCTGCTTCTGGGGCCCAATCCTGCCTCCACTGAAGTCAGTTGTAAAATTAAATTAAATCAGTGACAGCTGGTCAAGCAGCAATATGAGGGGGGGGACTCACAACCCCATCCACCGTCTGCCACTTCAGTAAGAAGCAACTCCTGTATGTCCCTGTCAGCCCCTTCCGTAATAGGGAAGGCCATGTGCTTTTTGAATCTCAGTTGTAGTTTCCCTGCAGTGGGTCCCACAAACTGTAATATCACAAATCCCTGCTAAACCTTAGTTCTGTTTCAGCATCGATCATTCTTATTACCGCATCTGTTGCATTTAAATGAAATGGATACACCTGTAATACTGGGGAAATGTTTGGATCCTGGCAGTTTTAACATAACTAGACAGAAAAAGCAGGGCTTACTGTAATAATGTAGATATTCAATTTTATTGGGGGGGGGGGGAGTTGTCCTTCTGCAATTCCTTCTCAAAGGTGCCAATCCTAAAACGAGATCTACACAGTCACAACCCAACCCAGACCATGGGGTCCCATGTGGGCTCAAGGGTCCACTTGCCTGGAGCAGGTTGCAGGACTGGCGCCTGCATTTTTAGCTCTTCACTCTGGGGCTGTGGCTGCCCTATCCCATTTGCATACCAGCTAAAACAAAGCACATCTTAATGACAATTATTTTAATAAATATCAGATGCTTAATCAAGCCCTTACTGTCCAGTCAGTGCTGCTGCGCACCAGGCGATTGTACGAAATGATCAGCTTCCCCTTTTCCTTCATCTTGGGGAAACGCAACACAGACAGTTTGTCAATCACCAAGTCAGATGAATGGTGCATTTCTTTCTGGTTTTTAAACCACCCCCCCCTTTTTTTTTTAAATTAGAGATTTTTACCTTCTATCTTCAAACAAACCGCTACCCCCAGCCTCTCAAGCAGGGATATACCCTAGGGGTGAAATCCTGAGCCCATTGCAATCAGGGGGAGTTTTGAGCCAGGTTTTCCTCCTGTGTCTTTCATCCTGCAATTACCAATCGCCCTCTGGTGTCGGTTTCTTTAGTGAGCAAGGGCAAGAAAACGAAGGCAGGAGAAAAGACAGAGTGGCTGGAGGGCTGTGAAACGCAGAGGCACAAGCCCTCCCATAGCACACATCCTCTCCTCCTTCTGTCCCTTTACAAAAGCAACGCGAGGAAAGCAACAAAATTCTTGCATGATGTTTCCGCCCGGGGTCGAACCGGGGACCTTTCGCGTGTGAGGCGAACGTGATAACCACTACACTACGGAAACCCTCTCTCTGCCTGACCCCGCCCGGCCCCTTTGTAGTGAGAGGAAGCCGGACTGTGGCCACTGGGGGCAGCGGCGCGGGATCTCCGGCGCCCGGGGGAGGCTCAGCGGCCGCCCCTGATGGGCGCGGCCCGGACCCCGCGGCGCGCGCGGAGGGCGAGGGCGAGGGCGAGGGCGGGGGCGGGGCGCGTCTGAGAGGCCCGTAGGGGGAGCTCTATCGCCTCCCCCCGTGACGCCGGCTGGGCCTGCGGAGAGGAGCGCGGGGGAGGGGGCCAGGGCGGAGGGGGCATGGAGGGGGGTGTGGGGGGCATGGCTGAGGGGGCAGGGCATAGAGGGGGCTATGGGGGGCATGGCTGAGGGGGCAGGGCATAGAGGGGGCTGTGGGGGGCATGGCTGAGGGGGCAGGGCAGCAGGGGGCATGGCAGAGGGGGAAGGCTAGCAGGGGGCATGGAGGGGGGTGTGGGGGCCAGGGTGGAGGGGGAAGGGCGGCAGGGGGCATGGAGGGGAGTGGGGGGGGCAGGGCAGCAGGGGGCATGGAGGGGGGTGTGGGGGGGCAGGGCAGCAGGGGGTATGGAGGGGGGTGTGGGGGCCAGGGCGGAGGGGGCAGGGCAGCAGGGGGCATGGAGGGGGGTGTGGGGGCCAGGGCGGAGGGGGCTGGGCCAGCAGGGGGCCTGGAGGGAGGTGTGGGGGGCATGGCGGAGGGGGGCAGGGCAGCAGGGGGCATGGAGGGGAGTGTGGGGGGGCAGGGCAGCAGGGGGCATGGAGGGGGGTGTGGGGGCCAGGGCGGAGGGGGCAGGGCAGCAGGGGGCATGGAGGGGGGTGTGGGGGCCAGGGCGGAGGGGGCCGGGCCAGCAGGGGGCCTGGAGGGGGGTGTGGGGGGCAGGGCGGAGGGGGCATGGAGGGGGAAGGGGGGCAGGGCAGAGGGGTCCGGGCCAGCGGGGGCCTGGAGGGGGGTGTGGGGGGCAGGGCGGAGGGGGGCAGGGCAGCAGGGGGCATGGAGGGGGAAGGGGGGCAGGGCAGAGGGGTCCGGGCCAGCGGGGGCCTGGAGGGGGGCGTGGGGGGCATGATGGAGGGGGAAGGGGGGCATGGTGGAGGGGGCACTCTGCGGGCTAGGAGGGAGCATGCTGCCTGGGGAGGAAGCAGGTTGGGTGGGGAAAGGAAAGAAGTTCGTGTTTTATGTTTTAATGACCCCTCTCCCTGCCTCCCCTAGCTTTCAGCCTGGGAGTTGTGTGGAGGGATATCCCTGCACCTTGCCACCCTACACTAGCCAGCAGTCACTGCAATTCTTTGTTCTAATAAGTAAATTCCCTGGCTTGTGTAGCTGCTTCCCTTTTTGGGGGGAGAGCACAGATGCATGTCACATTTTTCCGTTTAAGTGGAATGCTAATCACAATCAGCAAAACAATTTTTAGTTCAGCGGTGAGATTTCCTTAGATTTTTTGTAAATGCCCTACTGAACAAGTGGGCAACAGACTGTATTTTATGCTTAATTAAGAAGTGCAATTCTATTTGCTGTAGGAAATGTGCCAGGTAACACAAGTGGCTTAGACCACTGGAGAAAATGGTTTTCATGTGTAATGAGGTGGGTGTAGACTCTGCTTCTTTAGTGCCTTCCTCATCAGGATTTCAAAACTCTTTTCAGAAATGGGTTTTATCCTCTTATTCCAATGAGGGAATATAAGCAGTGTTCTCAGTGCACTTCTCAAACATCACTGAAATTAGCCTCATCAGACATTCCCATTTTAAAGAAACAAGGAGATTAAGGGCCACATTTTCAAAGTGGCCTCTTAATTCTGAGTGTCTGGATTTTAGGTGCCCAGGTGTAGACAACCATTTCCAAATATGCTGAACCACCACTCTCCCATTGACTTCAGCTGAAGTTTTGGGGGCTCAATATTTCTGAACATCAGGTCACAGGTGTCCCAAGCCAGGCGCCTGAAATCTGAGACACCCAAAATCAGAGGCCACTTTTGAAATATTTAGCCTAAGTGACTGGCTCAGAGGTATACAATGAATCTGCAGCAGAGTTTGGAATAGAACAGCAGGTAACTTAACTCAATCGTCTGCATACATCATAAATTGATCTTTACTCTCCAGGCAAGCTTGTTTTCCTGCAGAGGTTTTCCTTAAATGCACTAAAACCATGAGATTAAACAGATAGTTTTGCAGATGATTGTACATGATTTTTGGATGTACTACTACAGCATAAACAATTGCACAGCGTTCTCTTAAAGAGGACTATAAAATATGTGGGTGTGATTATGTCTTGATGCAGAAAAGCACTCTTTAACAAAGCCATATAAAATGACAGGTTTCAGAGTAGCAGTTGTGTTAGTCGGTTGCATCCGATGAATTGAGCTGTAGCTCACGAAACCTTATGCTCAAATAAATGTTTAGTCTCTAAGGTGCCACAAGTACTCCTTTTCTTTTTCCATATAAAATGGTTATTCCAAAGAACCGAAGCCTGAAGTTGTGGCTAATGTTATTTTTCCCCATTAGTGATTTCATTTAGTTTTCTCCATGAGTTATTTATTGCTTCTGCCAATATAACTTTTCCTCCATTTAAAGAGGTACTTGCAAGTCCTATATCCACCTCTAGATGGTGCGTTTTACTCAGGAGAGTATTAATTTGGGGCTTTACATAAATATTTTCGAAGTGCCAGTCTCCGGCAGGTTTGAAATGCTAAAATTGGACAAGACAAATTTGGGGTTTATCCTAATTGTAATAAAGGGATCTGAGATTAACACAGTACAAAAATTATGAATATTTGTTACTTCACAGACATAAAGCATACTTAGGCTTGGAAAGATTCATTGTTTTATTGGTAAATGTCAATTTCACCATACACGCACAAACTGATGAAAAGATATTTCCATTGATGATAAAATTTTACAGATAGGAAAAGTAAAAAACAAATCAAAATAATACAAAAAAACAGCTGCAGAACTTGGATTTTGATTTAAGGATATTTCCTTTGTGTACTTTGACATGTGGTGGAGATAATTTGTGTATTAATGGTTATAAAGCTTCAACTTTTTGAATCTCAGCAGCTACTGTCTTTAAATAATTATTGTCTGACCCCTCCACCCCAATTGCCTGACCCTAACATAATTTCCTACAGCTGTGAAAATTTAAATCAATAAATGTTTTTTTGAAAAGCTTTAAAAGATTTTTAAAAAGCTTAAAAAAGATTTTGTGTAATTGTGAAAATGTAACTAGATAAAAATTGGCGAAAAAAGGTTTAAAAATAAACATTGATATTATCCATCTAAATCATTTAAAAAAATGAATTCTGCCGAGCCTAAGCATGTTATAAGCTACATGTGGTTGGAAGTGGGGTTGTTACATTATACTTTCATTTGCATGCTGTCTGTTCCTTCCTATCCTTGTCTTTGCATTAGACTAAAATAAAATCCATTTATTCTCTAAAGTAACAATCTTACCCTCCACTACTCTACTTGAATTTAAGCTGGGGAGGGTGACACAGACTTGAAGGGAGGAGGAAAATATCAGTAACATTATAGCCCTGAAATGTTTGGTGCTACTGTAGTGACTAACCAGAAGCACATATTTATCCTCTTTCTGTTTATATACTCATGTTCTGTGTCTAGCAACATATGTAGTTGTGTGCAGATCAGGAGGAAAAACGGTTACAGGGTTTTTAGTTTTGCAAGTGTGTCACTTTCCCCAAAACAAGACGTTCACTAACAAATTAATTTTTTTAAATGAACCAGAAAGAAAGAAATCCTCAATCTGCTTGGATGTGAATTGTTGTTTGCTGACTGTCATTAGATCATTTCCATAGGACATTCCAAATTTTAATCTATTAAGACTCAGAACAACTCTGTGAGGTGGGTAAAAGATATGTAAAGAGAACTTCATGCCCCATTGAAATTCACCATCCTCTAGGGTAGAACATGACAGCTGCTTTACTGCAAAACAGTTAAGGGAGGAAGTGACAAAAAATATATCTAATTCAAACAGAAGGAATTATTTAGACATATAGATTGTAATTCCCCCAAATTGTAATTTAGACCCCAGGATAGAAACCCATACTCCTCCAATAAGTGCCATTGGATTCAGAATGTGTTAATTCAGTAATTGAGAGTTAATTAGCTCACAGTTAATGCATGGAGGATCAACTGGAGTCTGCTTGAGCTGATGTGGCCAGATTATCTAGAAATGCCTAGAAAGAGTCAAAATATTGTAACTAATATTTTATGATGCATCTCTCTTAATTTAATTAGTCTGGAGCCAGAGCTATGCAGAAGTGTGGCTTGAGGAAAGAGTAGTCTCTGAGCTGGCTGGAAGCTGGTTATACTGTTGTTTGATTCTCTAATCTCCTGGAAACTTTGTGTTCAAATAAAAGATAAACATTTATTAAGGAAATCCAACTGTCCTTGCTTACTATATAATACACACCTTCCCTTTTGATATCAACATTTCTTTTGCATTAAAAGGTCAATATCAGATAGTTTAAAATCCAACATTTTGGTTACTTTAAAGGGAAATAATTTTTTTTGCAACACCTCATATTAATATTTCTTTTTCCTTTCTGGAGATTGAAAGAAAGAGAATAGCATTCATCATTGTTCAAGTGCATGAGAACTATACAGCTAAACTGACTACAAACAGAAGTCAATCTTTCTTCTGTCCAAGCTGAACATAATACAAAAAGTAATCAAATAGAATAAATGGCGATGAGTACATTAGATTTTTAAAAGCCCACTAGTTTTTAATAATCTAAGATATTGTTAGCAACATGGTTAAGGAAATTACTTGCATTGACTTCAATGGGGCCAAGATTTCCCCGGTGATATTTAACCTGAAATTGCAACTTTTAAAAAGTAAAAATGACCTCCTTATATAAAAGTAGCATTTCTAGTGCATTGTAAACATTGTCTACCTCTTTTATTTTACATCTTAACTCAAATGCTAGCTGTGGAACTTGTGTGCAAAAAAGGATTATTTCCACTAAAAGGCTATTATGAAGTTTATCACTGACTGTACGGCTACAATCGCAATTCCCTATTGTATAAAACACTTTAAGGTATAAACAGCCTTGTTACATGTACTTAAATATCTTGGTTTCTCTGGCAGCAGCTTTAAAAAAAAAGGAGAGTGATTGCAATGTGGAATGTTTCACTGTGGTATGTAAAATTTCACACTCCTGTCCCAGGTTCAGTACAAAAGGGTATCCACTGTAACTTAGTCTTTCATGTGGGTTTCTCAGAGTGTTGCTAGAAGTTTTTATTTAGCTTTCTACTATTAGATTTTTTTTTTCTTATTCTTGATTGCTAAGAGCCATAAAGATCAAGGGGCCCATTAAAGGCTGTCTTTCAGAAATACCGGTATCTTTCAAGCTAAAGCCCTCTCTATATTTGTTTAGAATCATGACAGTTGTAACCATGTTTAAGCACAGTAGTTGTTGGCAGGATTCTCATCTACTGTGATGTTTTCCTTGATTAGTGGGATTGTGATTTTATTCCGGAGACATGCACTAATTTAAACTGTGCTATAGATTCTGTCCTACATGTTCCATGGTATGGTTTACAGATGTCTCTACACTGGCCAAATAAATCATCCAAAACATTGCCCTTTCCAAACAGGGCATAAAGTTAGCAACAATTTGTTGCAACTCTAAAAAGGCAGTGCGTAGCTGCAGCCCAGCACCCATGCAGCAGGAGAGTGTAAGGTGAGAAGCCAGTAGGAAGAGTCACAAAGAGTATTCATTTCTCTGGTGGACCGGGGCAAGGGCAGGTAGCTTCCCTCCTTTCATGGAAGCCCCTCTTCAGTGTTCAGGCTCTGCCTAATGCATGGATGAGACAGGTCCTAACTTGCAATGCTCCTTCTTGATCCAAGCAGCCTATACTGGACCTGTGGGTTAAAAATGAGATTGGCTCAAGCCTGCTCTTTGTGCAGCCTGCAGGTTCCTACCATGCTGCCCATGTGGCCCTTGGTCGCGACCAACTTGGGTACTTGTGCAGTGCTGGCAATGGAACCCCTAGAATGCAGAAGCCTCTGTGTCAAGCTGCCCTATCCTGCTCTGGAGTTGCCTGACATGCTTTGCTCCCTCATTGCCAAATCTGAAGGACCCTCATTGTTAGGGCTGGGAGATCTGATGTTCCTCTCTCAGGATGTTGCTGCTCCAGAGTATCATGTAGTTGGTCCAGGAAAACATTGCTCCTTGGCATTACATGGGGCAAGTGAAACAAGGTGCTGCAGTCAGATGGCACACAGGCTCCCTCCATCCCAGTAGTGCGAGTGTGCGCGGGCTGGTGCCAGGAGGAAGGCAGAGCGTTTGCAAAGAACGCACGGCCACATTGTGTACTGGAGTAAGCCTCGGCACTCAAGCAGCTCAGGCTTAACCCAATAGGTGGCAGTGGCTGTTAAGAGCTCAGGAGAACTACACCTGTTTCCTCCAGCGAAGAGTAAACAAGTGATCTGAGTCATGGGAAGTGACTGAAAACACACCGGAGTTGCTGCGAATCACATTTTCATAGCAGTGGGACTGCGTCTTAAAAACAATCCTTAGAGCCTACAGCCCAAGAACCTCGGTGACCAGGGCTTGATTTTGTAACGTGGGTCTAAATCAGAGGTGGGCAAACTATGGCCCGCGGGCCACAGCCGGCCTGCGGGACCCTCCTGCCTGGCCCCTGAGCTCCTGGCCCGGGAGGCTTGCCCCCGGCCCCTCCTCCGTTGCCCCCTCCCCCACAGCCTCCGCTCGCTGCGCTGCCAGCGCGATGCTCTGTGCTGGGGGGGCTGCGAGCTCCTGGGGCCTGACCCGGTGCCCTGTGCTGCGTGGGGCGTCTGGCTCCAGCCGGGGGGCACAGCTGTAGTGGCGCCAGCCACCGGTGCTCCAGGCAGCGCCGTAAGGGGGCAGGGAGCAGGGGGGGTTGGGGTGGTGGTCAGGGGCCGGGTGTGTGGATAGGGGTCGGGGCAGTCAGAGGGTGGGGAACAGGGGGTTTGAATGGGGGAAGGGTCCCGGGGGGCAGTCAGGAAGGAGAGGGGGTTGGATGGGGCAGCGGGGGGCAGTCAGGGGCAGGGGTTCCAGGAGCGGTCAGGGGACAGGGAGCAGGAGGGGTGGATGGGGCAGGGGTCCCAGGGGGGCAGTCAGGAATGAGAGGAGGGGTTGGATGGGGCAGCAGGGGTGGGGGTTCTGGGGCGGTCAGGGGACAGGGAGAAGGGGTGGTTGCATGGGGCAGGGGTCCTGGGGGGGAAGTAAGGAAGGAGAGGGGTTGGATGGGGAAGTGGGGGGTAGTTAGGGGTGGAGGGTCCGGGGGAAGAGGGGTTGGATGGGGCAGTGGGGGGTCCAGGGGTGGTCAGGGGACAGAGAGTGGGGGGGGTGGATGGGGCAGGGGTCCCAGGGGGCAGTCAGAGAACAGGGGGGTTGGATGGGGCAGGAGTCCTGGGGGGGCCATCAGGGGGTGGGGGCACAGCCTCCCCTAACCAGCCCTCTATACAATTTTGGAAACCTGGTGCGGCCCTCAGGCCAAAAGTTTGCCCGCCCCTGTTCTAAATATTCTAAGACCGTCGGAGGCTTGGTCAGCTTTTCAGGGTTTGTTTTTCTTTTCTGTTCATCCTAGTTCTCAGTAGTCTGAAGTGCTAAGGAAAGGGTCTGCTCCCCTGCATATGCATCTCCTCTGATGGTAGGCTTCATGTCTTGTTTGTCTCTGTCCATGAGATCTTTTGGCCAGGATCAAGAGTTTAACATCTGGTATTTAGGGGTGAGGGTGGAGAAAGAATCATTCCTGTCCCTGAACAGAAGAAGAATTGATGAATTAATAGGCCTTGACCATCTCAAGAAGGGGTGTAGTTAGTTAATGGAATGATGCAGCTATGAGGACAGACTAAGGAGGAACACGAAGAGGGACCTCCTCCATATTACCAGCACTAGAACCAGCCCTTGCATAGACAAATGAGTGACAAGCAGTGGCTTTATGACCCGTTGTTTCAGTAGAACATTCCTCAAAAAGGCCTTTCCAGCCCATGTTGTTCTGTCTACTCACTGGGAGCACCCCAGTCCTTTTTACATGGAAGATGTGTGTCAAGTTTCTTCCTCTGGAAAGAAATGAATTTTCCAAGCCACACAATTATTGCCAACTTTTTAAAGAGTGGTGACTGGAGTGAGTGTCTAGGGGATGTAGAGTTAAGAGTATTTTCACTCATTGTAAAAAGCTCAAGCAACAGAGCTTCAGAGGGCAAAGATAAATGTTCCTTCCTCTCCACCTCCAACATATTTTTATTAATGGATTGAGATAAGTCAGTTTCATCTATTATAATTATTATAACAACTTTTTTTCTTTGAATACTAAGGCCCTGATTCAAGACAGTATTTAAGTTTGTGCTTAACTTTAAGCATGTGCTTAAGAGTTGCCCTGAATAGGGATGCTTACCTGAATTAAGGGTACAGGGCATTTATCTTGCTAGAAGCCTTCAGTGGAAAATTAGCAATGGGAATGTCTTCCAGATAGCTACTTTTTAATCATTGTCTTATTAACTGCAATTGACTCCAAAGTACAAATAACTCAATAATCTAGAATAAAGCCCCCAAATTAAAATGGATTATGCAGTTTCGATCAATCTCATTCAGTTCTCATGATGTGCTTTACGTTCACTCCTAGTAATGTATCTGCCCTGTTTTTCTTTACTAGTGCTCATTGTGCCTAGCCTCGGTTCAGTAATTGAAAGATGGGCCTTGTTATGATGCAAGACTGGGTTTGTCATTTTAAATACAATTTCATTAAGGTTGACTGAGTCAACCAAAACTGAATAAAAAGCTTGAGGATTGGCCCATGGGCAAATGGTCTAAGATTCTGCTTCTCAAGGAAAGTAACAAACTAACCACCATTTTGCCTTCTCAGTTTTCAAGTCCTGTTTGCGGTTTGATGACTTGGAACCAATGACTCCCATGTTAAGGTCATCATAAAAGTGTAAAATCACCAGTGATTCTCAGTTTTCCCTTAAAATTGTCTCTGAACCTATTATGGGTATGTGTGTGGGGACAGGCAGCATGGTTTGTCGCATTAGAAGTCGAAGAGTAACCACCAGATCATCTGAGCCTACTTCTCCTTCTCAGGAGCTTGGAGATCCGCCAGCTTAGCTGACGCAGACTGCAGTCCTGCTGAGCTGCACAGGGTGCTGCACCAACAAAGGAAAAGAGTGCTGATCCCCACCTTCAAATGATGTGCATGCATGAAAATCACGTCTCTGGCCATACTGACAGACGGCTGGACTGGAGGGCGAGATGCCATGTAGACATTAAGATTTTTTAACATAAATGCAGCTGCTCTAATGGGGTAAGAACACAGCCATCCTAAACCATGTAACACAGAAGTCTGCTGCAGATGGTTCCCATGGTTCCTTGTGGTGTAAATCAAGCCAGTTCTCAGCTTAGCAGGGATAGAAATGGTCAGTTCTGGGATGGGGTTCCCCGAGGGAGTGCATGGCATGGTGACGGTGATTTGGTTGGTGACACTGTTACCACTGAGTCCCAACGAAGTCAGCACCTGGGAATGATGTGCTGTCTCAGATGAGATGGGAAAGTGAGGTCATTAAAGCTTCTATGTCCCTGTGTAAGAGCAGGGCTGTGGGTTTTGGTTCACAAAGGTGTTGTGAAGCTAAACCACAAGAATGCATTCATGGCTCCTGAGCTTTGCTCAGAGTTCCTGGTTCATATGAACTGGGGAAAATCAAGGGAACCTGGAAAAACATGCTGGTCTCAGAATGAAAGCAGACTGTTATACAAATTCTTCCTTCAGCACATAGGCTTGTCCCCCAAGAGATCCCTGTATCCCCCATTTCCTGGTGTCTTCTTCACCTGGGCAGGTGTTCTGCAATCTTGTACCTTTCCCAATATCTTTGGCTAGGCTAATGCTACCTCTGTCATGTTTAGCAAGAAGGGCTACTGCTCGGTCCCCATGGAAACAATTTCAAGGAGGCTTCTAGCTTGTGTGGCATTGCTACGCTGTTTAAAACAGCTACTGTGTTCCACCTTGCATTTCACTCCCCTACCGCCCAAGGTTGTTGTGAGACTTAGTTCATTAATGTTTGAAAAGCACACTGAGGTCCTGGAAGAAGGTGCTAGAGAAGAGCAAAGTGTTATTACTTCTGATTAACTGCTTCCTTTTTGCACTGTTATTCACAGCTCCTTTTGCTTGTGATGCCTGGTGGAAAGTAGCTTTATTCCAGAGTTACTGACTCTGTGCAAATGCATCTGAGACTCCAGAAAGTCAGCTTGACACTGGAGAGAAGTTTGATCATAACTTCGGAAACAAGCGCCAGACAAAGAGCATGTTCAGGCAAGTTCAAGAGTCTGATTTATACTGACAAAATCCAGAGAATTCCGAGCGAAGGACAGCACTATGTCCTTAACCCACATTGGTGTGTGCATAGACAGAGCAGCACATAGGGTAATAATGACTTATGCTTCATTGAGTCCTTGAAGTACTTGGCACAAGAGGGTGAACTGAAGACCAACTGTCAGCTCTAGAGCCATGACCCATATTATTAACCTTGAGGTCCAACTACATCTGCACCTACTTACTGAGTACTTTGATTTCATGTTTGCATGTACATATTCCAGCCCAGCCACACATCTAGCCGTGTGTACATCTGAGGGAGGACATGTGCATGCAAAAACCGGTGCCCAGATGCAAATGTGCTGCATGCAAAATCAATACACAGATACACATGGACTTCTTAACTGAAAACCAAAACCTTGTATTTCCTATGCTTGAGCTCCGCTTGATCGGGAATGAAAGAACATGCTGCACTTCCAAACCACTGTTGCTACCAGCTGCTCTCCAGACTTAGTTAACGAGCAGAGTCCTCCTTTGCAGGGACAACTTCAGCACTAGAAGCAACAAGTACAACTCTATTGAGTTCAACTCAGCTATACCCACTTCCATCAGTTGTGAATCTGGCCTACTGTACGTATTGTGCACAGCATCTGAGATCAGACTTGGACCCTGTGTGGCCAAATTCTGCTCCCAATTTAGTTGGCATAAATCCATATGTGCTCCAGAGACTACTGGTGTATCCAAGACCAGGAGTCAGTCCAGTATCTTTACAGAATAAAATACACATGCACTTTTCTATGATACAAATATGTTTTGTTCCCTCAAGTAATGGCCACCCTGCCGAGACATAAGGGGGACTTGACTGCCTTTGCATCCTGTCCCCTTTGGAGAAAAAATCTGCAGCTGCTTCCAGGGTTCCTCTTAGAGCCTGCAGGCTGGGTCTTTTGTTCGGAACTGGCTGTTTTTGTTAGCTCCAGCTCTGGTTTTTGGACATTATTAATTTCTGAATGTACCCAAGTTCCCCTCGGGGTACTGGATAACAAACACAGGCTAAGTCTCACAGTGAAACAGGGTCACTTCACCTCCTCTCCACTTTCAAACAACAGTGCTTGGTTACTGTAGTAAGAGGAGGCCCTGAAATATAAACTCTTGTATCAGAGGCCCAGTCTGAGGCCTGGAGCCTGAACCAAAGTAAAGCCTGAACCAAAGTACTTCCAGGCAATGTTAAGCAAAGCTGGGCTGTGAGCCAGAGGCAGGTCCCACTCACAGAAGTTGGCAAGAAAAGGTTGTTAGAAGCACGTGGACACACACACATAAGTGCTAATGAGAGGAACTTGAACCAAGATGGCATCAGAACACGCCACGGACATACCAAGGAACAGGCAGGTGCATCTTAAAGACAGGGTCAAAAGGACAACATGATGGATAGATTCGTTTGACCTGTGATGAGTAATCTGTCCTGCAACTGTATAAAAATAGGCCCGGGAGCGCACATCTTTGTCCAGCCTAGGGGGCAGTGGAGTGTCCCACCACTGACTGAGCTGTGTCCATTGCCAGGGAGCACAAATTTGTAATATGCTCTGTAGACTCTATAGGGAACTATTCCTGTGCTTCGTTTGACAATAAACCTGGCTCAGGTTCCTTTGTACCTTACTAGAGTCTGTGGTTTTGGGGGGTTCTCTCAGGGTCTGCTGTGTTAGCTATTTGCACAAAGCTGGGGCAGCACACAGAGGGAACATACACACAGCCGACTGTTATCATCATCGAACCAGAGTGGGACACCTCACCGGTAGCTACCGACAACAGTTACCCATTTATTTAAAGAATCAGATTGTTTTTTAAGGTCACCCTGGTCTTACCTCAACTCATTTTACAGGCCTCATCTCTCTCCACTCCCTCTTCTTACCCAGCACCAGCAACCCCCTTGGGCAATCTCACCATGCAAGGTACAAGAGTCCTCTCCTCTGCAATGCCTGCTGTCTAAAACAGCCTTCCTGTATCCCTCCACCCCATCTACTCTCTTCCCCTGTTTAAATTCCTCCCATGCCCATTTCTCCTGAATGCTCTCTTCCTCCCTGCTGGGAATCAGAATGTTATGGGACACAAGTTCCTACGGATGATGCTAAACGAACAGAAAGTTGTGCTGTGCTATACAGTTTCTTCACAGACTCATGAGTCCCTCAGAATGACTCCATGCCTTTTACACTCAGTCACCCAGATAGGTTAGTTTAACTCCTTGGTAAGGTCTTTGATGACTATTGTTAGTCTCTTTTTTTTTTTTTTTGCAATTCACTTTTTTAATCCATTCTCTACAATCTAATTCAGGGCAACCCATCAGTCAAGGATACAAGATTATTCTGTACCAAGCACAATCAAAAGCAAAGGAAAATACTGATTGCAGCAACTTTGGCTACACAAAAACTAAAAAGCATAACTGCATTTTCTCTCTCTGTCTCTCTCTCCCTTTCTCCAGTTCAGCAACGTGCAAATTACTTTGTCACTGTGGAGAAACAAATAAGGCTTCATTATCGTTACCATTCTGATGGGGGTAAACAAGCTTATTTACACTTGAGCACTGCTGAAGAATAAAGTCATAGCGAAAAGTTCATGGTAGGTGGCCCTGCCTTTTTCATTAGGGACAGCTTTTTAGAAAATCACTGTGAACTGAGGGAGACAGTCTGCTATTCAGGCAAACCCGGGTTAATGAAAGCACGGTGTGTGCTTGTTAAAAGGAGGACTACAACACTTGTAATCATGGGTGGTCACATTTTTATTTAATGATATATATCTTTATTCTTGCCAGCATTCGCTCTTAACTCTTCTCTTCCCTCTCTCCCACCCCCCCTCTTATTCAATGAATAATTAAGTCTTGCACAATGAAATCTGATAGCAGGTTCAAGACCAGCTAAACCCACTTGACATGTGATTTTTGTTTTTAAACGATCCTTGCATTAGTAACACTGGGATACTGCAAAGCCCTGGGAGCTCAAAGCAGAAAGGGGCCCCAAAGGTTTAATCACTGAAGCTAAACAAAAATAAAGGACAACTGCAAACACTCTTGCAGTTAGGGAGGAAGAGCCTGTGAATCTGAGCTCCTTCCTCTCTTTCAAAGCACTAGTTTTACAGAGAGAGTAAACCCATTGGAACAGGGGCTCCTCGGAGTGAAGGTCTGATTCTGCTCTCACACACACCAGTGTGACTCAGGAGAAACTCCCCTGAAGTCAATGGAGTTACTGCAGTGAGGAGGCAGCTCAGACCCAGTGTGCTTAGCTCACAGATGCAGCTAAGTCCAGAGCCAAGTACAGTTGATCCTATCTATCTGTCCATGATTGGACCTGGATACAAACATCCTGGACTTTGAACAAATTCAAATCACATCCAAACTTCCCAACTGGCTCTTATCTCTGTAATGAGGCCAAACCAAAACGTTGGCTCTTGTAAAAGTTTGAAGCCAGATCCTTAACTTTCCATCTCCTCTAGAGAGAGTTTAGAGATGCTCAGAGGCACACACACATGTATGTTTATCAGCTTCTTTTTACCAGTACAGTAAGCTACAAATTAGCCCAGTGATCACACTTAGGTTTGTGGTGTGACCCTCCTAAGCAGGGATCTTCAAAGGTGCCTGAGGGAGCTGCCCTCTGACCTCCCATTGAGTTACAAAGAAATTTGGCTCCCTTAGGTCCCTTTGAATAGCTCCGCTTTCAACCTGACAGCATCCTGGCATCTGACATCCTGTGTTGTAACCTACCTGGTTGCTTGTTGTTTAGTTCTTTTAAAAAAATATTGAATGTGGATTTCATAGGCACCTTGTTCATGGGCGACGTTTATTGATTACATTTAGGAACTTAAAAACCTGAACGTTTCCTGAACAAAACTCTATTGCAAACAGTTTGAACACAGGGGAAAAGCTCTACATGTGAGGACCCCGTGTCAGCAGGTCATCCCCATCACCTCAAGAAAGGATGGAGGGCTAGAAAAGTGCCTGAGGCAAAGCTTTGTGTGACAACATTACTCAGCTGCAAATTATTTCTTCCGTTTCTTTTCTGTCTGAGATGCTGGTGCTAAAGCTGCCCAAAGCTTCGTCTCAGGCACTTATCTACACCCGGCAGTCCTTCATGGACAGAGAAGGGTCTGCTCTGCAGTGTGTTCTCTCTGGAATCGCAGCTAAGGCATGTGTTGTCAAACAGGAGTCCCCCAAATGGTGTTTTGCAGGATTCTTTCCAGGTCTGCACGCTCTTAGCCTTCCCCACAGCACTGTTCAGTGATGCAGGGTGACGTTAAGGGTAAATGAATTTCCACCAACATTCTGGATCTGCCACAGCCTTGGGGTGCCTTCCCACAGAGACTCCCCCTTCTGCTCTCGCTCTCTATCCTGTGCCAATGGACTCTCCCCTTCCAGCTCCACCAGGTGGGGTCTTGTCTTCTTCCCACATGAGAAGGCCCAAAACAGTCAGGAACCTTCAGCCTCACAGTCAGCAGAGTCCCCTACAAGATCCTGATCCTGCAGATCCTGCCTTAGAGCCAATCCTGATACTACTGAAGATAGGGTGACCACCGTTTCAAAAGGCAAAAGCGGGACACGTATAGGAGTCCCGTCCCCCCCCGCTGCTCCTCCTCTTCCCCTGAGGTCCCACCCCCTGGCCAGGCCAGAAGCCAGAGCTGGGTCACGGTAAGAGACACCCAGGGAGCCCAGGCCACTGTGGGGAGCCCCAGAACCTGCACAGCCCCAGGCTGATGTCCCCAGCCCGGGGCCTCGGGGGAAGAGGAGGAGTAGGGGCAGGGCCTCATGCCAAGGGGGGCTAAAGCCCACTTCAGCGCCTCTGCACTGGGAAGAAGATGGCACTGCCCCTGAGCGTTGGGCAAGTGTGGAACAGCGTCGCAGAGAATCTGGGACAGATGCTGTCCCGGAGTCATTCAGTCCAGCACCAGGACTTGAACTCTGCATTTTGGGACTGTCCTGCCCAGTTCGGGATGGGTGGTCACTCTAATTGAAGTGGGTGGCAAAACTCTGATTGATTTCAGCTGTCCTTGTACCACACCCCTAACGAGCCTGTTCAGAACCTGGCCAGGCCAGGCGCGTACAGGCTGTGAAAAGCATGACACCATTCCCGCTGCTGTGAACCACAGCCATACAGCTGAATCCACTGCCCCAGATAGCACCTTGACCACTCCGTGTGCCAGGCCTGGCTCAGACATATTGTTTGACAGATTTAATGCCATTTACCTGCCAAAACCAGGTAGCACATCCAACATCTGGACCCGTGCTGGGGGTCAGGGCAACTATAGGGAGTACATACAATGTTTCAGCTAAGGAAAAATTTGAATGTCAACAAAGGGAGAGGCCTTTCCCAGTGGCACTAAAGCTCCTGGTGGTCCTGCTTTAACCTTTATTTAAGAAGGTGTATTAATTATTCCACCAGAAACAGCCCACAGGCTCCAAATGTTATGATAAGAGGGTGAATGCCAGACTTTCAAATCCAGGGCAACCTGAGCCTCAGCAAGAGGTTCCAGTGAGGAAAACTGAGATACAGTCTCTGAATTATACCTTTGGCTAAGTAACGTTGTCACATGGTCTGTGGGAATTCACTCCTGCAAAGTTCCCATACTTCATGGGGGGAAGGCACTGTGTGAACCAAGCTGGACATTCGCTCCGAGGTTCCAGCAGTCATTTTGCAGTGACCTACTTGCTCCAGGTCTCTGAAGAGGCTTCCTTGGAGGGAAATGATCGGTAGCTGTCTCATTTATGCTGTTTAAAGAATGTGCTGTAGCAGATGGCAATGTTACAGGTTTTCCCTTTAAAAAGAAAAATCCCAAACCAATCTGGAAACGTTTATAGCTATTGATAACTCAGGAGAGTTTGTATAGTGTTTAGAGCAGGGTCTTTGCTCTCAGAACTCCTGGGTTTTCTTTTCAGGTCAACCGCTGATTTGCTGTCAGACTTTGGGCGTATCACCTTGGACCCAATTTTCAACTGGACACAGCAAAAGCACCTGCAGTATTTTCAGACAGATATTTTTGTTCACAGCCTCACTTCCCTCACAGTCAGTCACGTGTACAGGGCTGCTTGAATAAATAAGAAGAGCAGGCTATGAGTCTCTACATAGCAGCAGCATGGAAATGCAGCCACCTCAGGGGTGGAGTGCACTGAATGCCATGCGCGCACACACGTACACAAATACAGGGAAGCAACATATATATTGTATATTATTAGAATGCTAAGATAATAGGTGTTTATTAGAATACTTTACACTTCTAAAGCACTGTTAATTTGAGTCTCTCAACATTCTTTATAAACATTAACAAGTTAAGTCAGACATTCTTGTTATTACCTTCGTTGTACCGCTTGGGAAATAGGCTCAGAGGAGTTAAGGTCCATGTTTTCAAAAGCGGTCTCAGGCTTTGGGTGCCTGATCTGAGCACTTAAACATTGTGAATGTCAGCTCAGTGGCAAAGCCAGAGACCCAAGTCTCCAGATTCCCAGTCTGGTGCTTTGTCAAAGTGAAGGCACTGAGGTGGGAAGTCCCACAGGATCGGAACGTTTTTGTCGTATTTACTTCCATGCCTTTTAGAGGCCCCATGTCCAAGGCATGGGCTGCAAGAACTACAAAGTTCTAATCTCAGCTCTACCTCTGATTCACTTTGTGGGGCCTCGGGCAAGTTTCTTCACCTCCCTCTGTCTCTTTTAGTCTTTTAGTTTCCCCATTAGTCACAAGGGGATAATAGCCATGCAGAGGTGTTTTGGGGATTAGTTCGTTAAAGGCTGCACATTGCTGTGGAAATGTACAGCATGGTGAAGTGTTATTGTTCTGCACATTTCCAATAGAGCTCCCAAGCTAGTCTGCCAGCCCCACGTCCATGAAAACAAGAATTAGTGTGAAAAATCCCAGCGCGCCTGAAAATTGTGGGATTTAAATTTGCAAGTGATAATTACAGTGTCTCCTGCATCAGCCCACGCTTTGCAATGCCTCCACAAGTGCAGAATCAAAACACCTGTTCTGGGCTCCTGTGGGCTTGTAGGTCCTTGTCTTAAGTTATACACGACTCATTCCTTGGCAGGCAGCCTGTAACCATTCAGGTTGACCACTCCCAACAAGAATTTCTGCGTGACAAGGATTATCCGGAAAACAGGCTGCCGGATGGGGATTATACGGCAGGAGACCAAATTCTCTGAGAAGGAGGGTCACTAGGGAACATTTAAAAAACTTTAGAGGCAGGATTCAGGCCAGTCGTGATCAAATGTTTTATAAATGGGAGCTCACAGCCAGACTAACTTGATGACGTTTCTATAGTCAAAGTGATTACTCACTAATGAGCAACATTTAAAGGGCAGTTTTGCTGTGAGTAGCAATTTTGTGAAAGCAGCATTGTGAGATTTAGGTGGGATAGAGTCAGATTCTGCTCTCCATTACAATGGTGTAAATCTGGAGTAACTCATGGGCTTCAGTGCAGTTCCCCTGGATTTACACCAGTGCAAAGGATGGAATTTAGGCCAGTGTGTCCCAATGCCTTGATATTAAAATCACTCTCTGAGGGTCCAGTTCTGTTCTATGTAAATCAGGCGCAAATGCACTGGAGTCAGTAGAGTGAAAACTGGCGCAAGTGAGATCAGAATCGGGACCTAGGCCTCTTGTTCCCTCAGGGCTGGATTGTGGTGGGGCCTGGAGTGGGGTGTGCAGGGCATGTCCCCCTCTTTGCACACCTTGCACAGAGTTGGGCATAATTGCAGTCCCAGTGCTGTCCTAAGTGCACGGATTGCCCCATGCTAGATGAAAGCCACACAAAAGGAATGCCAGGGGGAATGAGGGCAATGGTAGAGCAAGGCCAGCCGCAAAGGGGAGTCGTGCTCTCCCTTTCTGACAGCTGGTGCACTGTGTGTTCACGGGCAAGCTCTCTTGAGGCATAGTGCCTCCTGGTGTTCATACTAGGGCAGTGCAGTTCCATATCTCCTCAATGTGGGACAATATTTCATTGCCACCCTCTAGCCCTCATGCTCAGCTCCAGGCAGAGGAATGGGGAGTGGCATGTACACCTTGTATGCAGTAGGTTGCAGGGCTCCTACTAGCAGGTCAGGCTTCTGTACCAGGTATGGACTGGTTACAGAGCTTCCTTCTGCAGGAATATACCCGAGATGTGTTTATGTTAAGACACTTTAATGTACTGCCAGGTATGGCTGAGGTTAGCTTAAATAAGGTCTGTTACACACAATGGCTGAACAGTAGAACACAGTTTAGCATTTCATTACCTCTCCCCATTTAAGTTCCACTTTCCTATTGTCTACAACATTTACACTATCCTGCTATCTTTAAAGTTCAGTATGTATCAGTCTGTTCCGTGTCTCTGAATTGTACTGGTTTCTAACTACATGACTCAAATGTGTAACTACTTGGTCATCTGGCTGTCCATTAGTTGCAACAACTGGCTGTAGTCAGTTTGGAATCTTTGAGTTGTCTTCTTGTTCTGCATCTGCCATTTGTAGAGTTTGCTTTGTTGATTGTTCATTCTGAGGAACAAACTGTAGATGTTGATCCATTGTTGGTCTCGATTACATATGATCTGGATGCTAAACTCTTTTTTTTTTTTTTTCCTATACGACAGCTGGAGCTGTCCATCCTTTTTCTCCATCCAATTTGACGCAAACATGATCACCAGGTTCTCGACCCGGCAGGTCTTTGAGTGACATCCGCTGTAAGAGTGTTTTATAATCTCTTTTTGCCTTTTGATCTGATTTGGCTCCTCTCTTCATGTCTGGCCACTCTGGAGATAGATTCTTTTCCAGAGTCAGAACAGTAGTTCTGATTTGTCTTCCCATCAGGAGTTGTGCTGGACTATATCCAGTAGCTGCTATTTGTGTTGATCTGTAAAACAGAAGAGCAAGGAATGGATATTCCTGTTGTTGGATTTTCTTGGATGCCTGTATAGCTCTCTCAGCCTCTCCGTCCGCTTGTGAGTAACATGGGCTGCTAGTAATATGATCAAAATCATATTTCATTTGGAATTATTTAAATTCAGCAACATGTTATGTCTTTCAAGTCCATTATTTTTATACACTTGGAAAATAGTCCACTGCTATCAGATAATGATGTCCTTCGAATTCACATAAATCTGCAGCTAATCTCTTAAAAGGTCTGTCTGGTAGGGGGGTTTGTACACTGCTTGATCCAGCAGTGTCTCTTAATTTTATCTGTACTAGATCTCCTTTCAAAAGTCCAATATGATCAAATCCTCCATCAAGTTCTTCCATCTTTCTCACTAAGCTCATCATGGTTGCCACGCTGTGACTGAGAAGGTTGTTGGTCTTTGATCCCTTGATCACATGCAAACCTATCATCTTTGTAAGTTGTTTCTGTGTTGAACTAGCCCCTGCAGTTCAGAATTCCTCCAGGGCTAATCAAGGCTGATTTCAACTCTGAGAGGGATTGAAGGTGATTTAAATCCCTTCTGAGAATATGATCCCATCTGCTCCTGAGTCACTTTTAAAATCAATAGTATTTTCCATCAATATTCAGTTTCACTCTCCAGGCAGGCTTCATGTCATCACACATCACACAACAATGGTTCATGTTTGTAGTCTGTAATCATAGCTAGCTCTCTCACTGCATTAATGCAGCAAACAGCTGTAAAATGCCCATATTTTGTGCATTTATTACACATTTAACCTTTAGTTGGTCACACATGTCTTGAGCTATGGTGTCACATAAAAGAGACTCCTACCATGTGTTACTGTCAAGCCAAGAAAAGACGCCCTTCCCAGATGGACAGCGACAGTTTGCCTCCCAGAGGCGGTTCTCTCTGTCTCCAAGACACCAACATCATTACTCTTTGGTCAGCCCTTCCCCAATATCCTCCTTCCAACAACCATGTAGTAGAGCAGCAGAGGTTGAGTGTTTCATGCCTCCTCATATTTTCAAGTCAAGGGAATGTACAACCAAAGATATCAGGCTGGCAAGAAAAAACTCCATGGGACCTAGCCAGGCACTATGATGAGAGCCTGCTCCAGGTAGGGTACAGATCCACCGTTATGTGGGGAGAAGAACTGAGTCTGTACAGCTCTGTCCTAAGGCCATCCTGGGATAAAACCAGAAGAAAAACACACATTCAGCTTATCAAACAAATAATGTGCACCAAATGTGTATAGTCAATACAGATCATCATGTAATGGTTAGAGCATAGCAATGGGAAACAGAAACCTGGGTTCTATTCCTTGTTCTACTTCTATCCTGCACAAGTCATGTCACCTCTGTGTGGGTGGGGAGGGGGGCTCTCGTGGGGTAAATACATTATTGTGGGCAAAGCACCTTGAGCAGTTTACTTGGGAGGCACAATTGAAGACCCAAGGGTTATTATTATATGTCGGTTGGCATCTCACCCAGGGATGATAGAGCATGATTTATTTTAAGCTAATGAATCTGTCAATTAACATTAGGTATCGTGGTTTGTAGGAAGTGTACAAAAATGTAGCATTCAAAAGAGCATTGCTGTTGAACCTGGTCTGGAAAGCATGTGCTTTCCTCCTGGAGTGCTCTGCTTTTCCTCCCTGGGGTTTTGTTTCATAGGTTTCCATTTATCAGAAGCAAGGGTGCTGCTGTTCACTCCTTCTTATGCTACAAGAGCAAGAGACAATCAGTGAAACCAAAAGGCAACAAATTTAAAACTCGTCAGAGAAAACCCTTTTTTCCATAAAAAGACAATGGTCTGCAGAACTCTTTACCACATGACATCATTTAGTAAGAACTTAGCAGGGTTCAAAAAAGGACTGGACATTTCTATGGAAAACAATGATATTCTGAATTATAATAGTGATGATTCCAAATAAACAAGAGTTTGCGATATAAACCCTCAAGCACCAGGGTTGGAGCCAACCTCTAACTAAAGGGAGTTAGGGAGAAACTTTCCCTGGGGGACAGTTGTTCAATGTCTGCCTACTGCAGGGATACTTGCACCTTGCTCTGAAGCAGCTGGTACTGGCCAAAATCAGAGAGACAGGCGTTTCTGCTGCTTGTTTGTCTGACGCAGCAATGCCTGAATTTGGGCTGACATTGGATACCCAAGATGTAACTATCATTTACTATTCCTCTTTATTGTTGATGCTGCTCTTTACTAGCGCTAAACAGTTAGTCCTCTCAGATGTCACTGAGAGATGACTAAGAGCTGCATCTGATAATGTGCATCTGACATTACTGTGAAATCGCTTCTGTAAACTTAGTAGACAGTCATATGACGAGTCAGGTGCGCAAATTTGTAGACCCCCAACAAATTCAGTATGTATCCTATAATCCTATTTGAAGGGCATCTGTCATAAAAGCATCAGTAAGTTTATACTGCAATCTCCTGGGAAAACACTGCACAACCCTTCTGTACCAGACAGGTTCCCCTTTAGCCAACAAGACAGCAGTCCATCAGCTATCACTCCGCTGCAGAAATGCATGAGCTGAGCCAGATTAGCCTGTGATAAAATGTGTATTTAGTTCTTGCCGGGAACTTTCCACTCATCAGTTACTGGAATACCACAAACTGTGCTTTAGTAATCTCTCTCGCTGTGTCTTTTTCACTCACTCTCTCTTCTTATTTTATACCTACCAGTCAAAACTGATGACTGATATTAGAGCCGTAGAACAAAGTACATGCTTCATGATGAATGGAAAGTGCAGAAGGAAGATTTACCTGGGGAAAAAAACAACCATCTGTGTCTGTTTTGTAATTGCTTAGATTTTAATGCATATGAAGTATATGGATTTACATTCACAACACTACTACATGGAGGTCGGATCACCAACTTTCTGAACTTCCCTCTGGAAGAGGCTGATTCGCAGTCCCAGGGCCTAAGTTTCCCCACCACAGGATGGCCCTGATTCATGGTTGAAGAGGCAGCATAGACTAGTGGTTAGGACACTGGCCTCAGACTCAGCCTGCTGGCTCTACCACTGACCAGAGTTGTTGCACTCTGTTCTCCCTCACCGCTTTGTCTTGTCTGTTTACTGTAAGGTCTTTGAGGTAGAAATTGTGTCTCACTGTGTGTTTGTACAGCACCTAGCACAATGGGTCCAGTCCCTTTGGGGCCTCTAGTTACTATTGAAGTACAAATAAGAAAAATTGGCTCCACTGAGCCTGCTGCAGCAGCACAGAGGGGATGAAGGGCAGACAGAAGCCCTCTCCTCCCAGTGAATAGTACTGATGCAGGGGGGCTTTCCTCCACAAACTCTGTGCTCCCCTTGCTGCAGGGGGCATAGCAGAAGTATTGCAGGGTTTACTCTCTGCCTTGGCCCCAGATGTAGGGCTTCTTGCCAGCACCCTGTAGCGGAGCTCGAGTTCTTCCATGGTAAAACCTCAGGAACTGTTGCAGGGTTGGTTGAGAGGCATGGGAGGGGAAGGGTTGATAAGCACCCACTGTCCCTCACCCAGCCTCTTCCTGTGTGCATCCTGACTACAGATCGTCTACAATTTGTTGTCTGACTAAAAATGATTTTCTGGACAAAACCAATATTTTTGCAGAAAAAAATTAAATTTTGGTTCAACTGTTCTGATTTGTCAATGAAAAATTGCAGTGATTATTGATTTGGCATTTTTGGTCCCTTTCCTCCCTCCCTTTGTTTGCCTTTTTCCCTCTTTTCCACAGTGGGGGAAGGATAGGAAGGAGGATGAAAGAGGGAGGGGATATGTTCAGAGTTTTGAAACCTCCCAACCAAATGACGTTCCAGTTTCATTTCATAGGAATCCAACGAGATAAATAAATGTTGGTTCCATTCAATGTTTTTCGAAGGACGTATATCGTGTTTTTCAAATCATGCTAATCCTGACCCACAGTGTGGGCTGTCCAGGGGGGCCAGAGAAAGAAGACAACTGACACAGTCTTCCATACAGACACAGGGAGAGCACACTCGGGAGAAACTACCCGTACAGATCTGCAAAAACGAACTCGTTCAAAACCCTCCTTAAAACACTCCTCTGCCACGCGGCCCACAGGCACTTGACAATGGTTAGGCTGCTGGTGCGCTGAGATCATGCTGACCACTTTGTCCCATGTTTTAACTCCCCCGTCTGTCTGTATCCGGCTATTGTCTGGTATGTAGATTGGAAGCTCTTTGCAGCAGGGACAGTCTTTCTGTGCTGTTTGTACAGCACCTAGTACAGTGAGGTCCTGCTCCGTGACTGGGGCTCCTGGATGCTATGATAATACTGGTACTACCAACAGCAGCAAGAGCCATTTCAGGATGTGTGAATCTTGCTGGGGCAGATCTGGCTTCCTAGTCTAGACAGGAAGAGCCCGGTGGCCACAAAGTAGCACTCTCCTTCAATTCTTTGCCCTGCTCATCACTTACAGGTGCAATACCTGTGTTCTGCAAGATCAACCTCCTTATCTTCCCTGCTAATAGTCCCCCCTGTAACTGTGCCGAGAGACAGCTTAATCCTTCAGTGCACACTGCATTTGTCTGTGCATTGTTCCCCTAACAGGTGTTTGTTTGGAGGGTTTCATTCTATTATCACACTGACATAAATTGGCGCACAGCAGACAAATTAATTTAATTGGTTTGTTCATTTAACTGACCTAATAATCATTAGATTTCCCTGCAGCATATGTGTGATTTCTATTCATCTGACAGTTTGTTTCATGATCAGTTATTTAGTTCAAAGTGTTTAAAAACAGAGGCTGCATTTACAAATGCTCTGTGAGTTTATTGCAATTACCTGATAATCTGTAGCCCTTTCATTTGTTTCTGTAGGTTTCACTCCCTCCTATCACCATGTTTGTATATTTCAGCTGGGAATATTCTTCAAAATTGTGAAAACAAATCAATCCTGTATAGGCTTAAAAACATGATATTGACATGCACAACATCCTACCCCTCCCACCCCATGTTTTTCTTCAGTAGTTTGTTATGGCTGAAACGCAGGGAGCGTTTAATAGACGCTTCTGCATTTTAAAACAATCTTAGTCAAGAAGATTGGAAATCACAGTCTAAACATAGCCCTGAAAAAGAATGTAAAAGAAAGTCAACAGAGACTTTGAGATAATGTTAAACCTGGTGTGGTTCCCCTTAACCACAGAAAATAACCAAACTGCAGACTGAACGCTTGGGATTGATGGACAGACTCGTGTATGAATGAATGAGTGTTACATTTATACAGCACTTTTCATCCTGGGATCAAAAAGCACTTTACAGACTCCGTGCAATTGAGCCAATGTGCAACCACTGAAGGCAACCACCCCGGGGCAGAATGCAGCAGCTGCTTATGCCAGCCCAACACACAGCACCAACCAACTATTGTGCCCATTTTTATTTAATTCAAGTAACAGGTGGGAATTGGGGAGAATCCTTGGACCTGGTTCTGCTCTAACACCTGGTGGAAGACCATTTGCTTCATTGGAGTCACTTTTGATTTACATCAGTCTAAAAGAGAGCAGAATCAGGCCATTTGGAACTCCGACTCCGGGGGCCCCAGCACTGCAGGGATGGAGCCACAGGCAATATGGTAGTGACAAGACCTGAGGGATGGCGGGAGTGGGGGTCATGCTATGTGTCCCCAAGCTGGCTGATGTGTGTTGCACATGCAGCCATGTATCTAGGGGACATGCAGTTCTTTGGAAGGGGAGAAGATCTGGAGGAGCTCAACACATAGGCTTGTCTGGAAATAGGGTAGGAAAATCCATTTGGTGAGATATAGTCTGAGACCTACCGAATTCACTTGTGATAGGTGCCCCAGGCAGAAATCTGAGCTCTGGTTCAGAGGTGGAAGGTGACCACTATTACCACCATGTCATCTGTATCTCAGTATGCATTCTGTATAGGACATGGAGACATTCTGTGATCCAGGCACAGCTGAGCTCAAAGGACCCTAAAGAGAGCAAATCCAGGCAAAGCTGGAGAAAGTAGGGTCAGCTACAAAGGAAATGGATGAGCGGTGACATGTGGCCCATACTGTGTCCATTCCACTTTTCCCTATTGTCCTACTGGGCAATTTGAGAACTCTCCTGCATTTGAAGAGCAGGGCTGGTTCCCAACTGTAGCTCTCCCTAGTTGCACCCCATTGAAGTCACGCTCTGGGCACAAACACATGAGGTCAGAGCCAGACC
This sequence comes from Caretta caretta, assembly GCF_965140235.1. NCBI lineage: Eukaryota > Metazoa > Chordata > Testudines > Cheloniidae > Caretta > Caretta caretta. The sequence goes on along the minus strand of NC_134215.1, from coordinate 76,459,635 downwards.
TGGTACAAGTGGATTTGGTAACACTTAGACTTCACGGTGACAGGCACTTTATAGATAGAGAGTGAGACAGCTGGCTCAGCAGCAACATAAACAGTGGTGTCAATTACACATGGGAAGCTAGATTCTCCAGTGCCCTGTACCTCGTGCAATCATTTACACTGGTGAAAGTGTGAGACATAACTATTCTGAGTTGGTAGCATTTTATACCCACATTGCCCTGGTGTAAATGGTGCAGGGCACTGGGGGATCATGCCCAAGGCGTACCAGGTTTGGATGGCCAGGTTTCAATGGAAGTAAATGGTAATGTCATGAAACCTTCACCTTTTTGGCATAAAAGTGAGAGTGCAAACTGAGGGGCCAGAAGAGGAGCGGGTGACAAGTGGGAGGCACTGCATGTGGCTGACCAGCCAGAGAGGCAGATGAGGGTATAGCAGGAAAAGCAGCTAATAAGGAGTACGTAACGGAAGACAGCCCACAGCTCACATACAGACATGCTTTATCTTGCTCCTACAACATTAGTTGTTTTACTTGCTTCCTCTTTCTGCCCCCTTATGTTCATTCTGCCCCCTCAGCGGACGCTAAATTACATTAATTCCTCACTCACCCGTTTTCTGATCAGTTTAAATCTGCCAGGCAGTTTTGGCCCATAATCTCGGCCAATCAATGGGAGATTCTATCATACATTCACTCTGGACGTTTCCTATGGCTTCGGTCTGAGCTTAAGCACCTTGCAGTCAGGAGTCACTGCGGGAAAGCAGTCTCACTGCCCGTGTGCCAACTCCATTAATGAGCTGATCTCCAAGGTGAAATGAAACAATGCATTACAAGTAAAATGCTGTGTTGCTCTCCTTTACCTCCTGCAGTCACTGGAGACATTTGTGGTCAATGCGCAAGATGGATCTTCTCCCTATTAATTAGCATTTAAAAGTGTTTTATCCCCCACACAATAATATGGAGCTTTCCATCTCCCAGGTTGCTCCTTGAAGTGATTTACAATTTGGAAACATCATCAGGTTTGCTGCAGCCTCACAGACTGGTACTAAAATGAACACTCGCCCCGTGCATCTGGTGCATTAGTCTCTGCAAAGAATATCTCAGGACTTTATTACAGTAAGCTATCTCTCATGCCATAATGTTTCTGACCTGATGAGCAGGACTTTGCCCTTTCACATCAGTGAATGGTCTGTCCAAAACAATCAAAATATTAAAAAGGAGAAGAAACTTATCGTCTAGAAAATCCTGGGACTCATGAGATCTGAGTTCAGTTCTGAGCTCCCCGACAGGCTGCCTCAGTGACCATGGGCAGATCACTTGACCACTCTGTGTCTCAGTTCCCAATCTTCTTGTTAGTTGTTGTATCCTCTTCTCTCACCTTTTTCCTTTCTTGTTTTTTAGACTCTAAGCAATTCAGGAGAGGGACTTTCTCTTCTTCTGTGTATGTACGGCACCTAGCACTATGAGTGCCTCATGCTTATTGCAGACCCTAGGCACTGCTGTGTTACAAATAAATAAACGAATAACAATAATCCAGAAATAATAACTGCAGTTTCCCAGCCCAGCAGCACTGCAAATTTGGGAAAACATCTCCTCAGATGATCCATTTCTTGGCTGAAAAAGAAAGGATACTATAACAAGAGACAGTGATTCCAAAAACATAACTCATCCAGGAACATTTACCCCATGGCATTTGGCAGGAATTAAACTGGAAAACTGTCTTCAGGCTTGATCCTGCAGGTGCTAAGTACCCCCTACTTCAATTCAGTTCTGTTCTGTATCTATTAGGGTCAGAAAAAAGTACTTCAGAACTGCGCTGGTTCTCATCCTTCCAGGGACCTGTGCAACTGCAGTGAACTCTGGAAAGCTCCATCGTTCTCATCTCAGACTTTGGCTATGCGTCTGTCTTTTCCTTGCAATAGTTATGCCATGCAGCTGCTGTCTGATGGGAGAGAGATTGCTTTTCAGTATAATCTAATGAGCATCCCACCAAACAGCCCTTGCAAAGAACAAAATTGTATTGGCTCTTTCTGTTAATTCTTTCACCATTTAACTTTCAGTAAGTGATCATGGCTGATTTCTGTATTTAACCTCTTATTCCCTATGGCCATCATCAAGCAAAATATAAGCCCACATGGGTGAACCTTGGAAGTTTGTTTCAGAGAAGCACGTTGGACACACTGATGACCTGACTATTTTTGGTCTAGAAGTCAGTCTGAGAAATGTTCTGCATGCTTTTTCTAGTGCTTCTTGGTGTGGGCCTACTTAGCAATCTCATTCTCACCCAGTGTGGTATGTGGACGTCAGTCTGAAGAACATTTTGCATTTTGGGACTGAATGACCATACCCTAAGTGGATAGGCGTTATTTCAGTAAATCCTTATGTAGTATCTGATAGTATCTAGCCTGGTGGTGTGCTGTGATTCCTGCTGCTTTATCACTCCCACGAACTGTGCACATAGCAAGTCTGTGCAAAACTGGACTCAGATGATTGTTACCTCATTCCGTACCACCCCTTTTCTTGTTTGTTTGTTTCATCCACCTGTTACATTTGCATTTTGATTGTAAGATATTATACAATGCCTAGCACAATGAAGCACTGACTTGACTGAGGCCTCTAGGCATGGCTGTACTGTCAATAAATAAATAAAAGAATAATAAGGATGATTGCCGAAAAGGAGGAAGCAAAAAACCAGCACACAGTTTCTTTTGAAAAGCCAACCCTGTCCTGATAAGATCTCCTAACATATAAAGAAAGTACGGAACTCACTCATGGGATTATTTTCAAAAGTTATTCTCAGTTTACTTACTATTGGACATTTTCCTTCTTTCTTCTGTATGCAGATGTTCGGCTTTCCCTTTCCAAGATGACCTGGATGTACAGAAGTTGGAAATATAGTCTCCTACTTTTCTACTAATGGTTAAGGGTCAGTGTGATGGGGCAGCCAGGCAAGGAGGGGGTTAGTGGGGGCCTGTAGCCCCAATTGGCCTCACCCTGCTACACCGGCAGCAGATGTCTGGGGTGGCGATGGACATTAAGGAAAAAGCCCAGCTCAGGTTGGGGCTCATCAGGAAGGAGAGCAGAGTGCTACTTCTCTCTTGGTGAGGGAAACCTGATTTCAGCTCAGTGTGTGAGACAGCTAGCTGCCTGGATGAGCCTCCAGGTGGATGAGATGACCCAGCCCAGGAAGACTGACTAAGAGGACTGTCTGTCTGAAGATAAGCCCTGAGTTGGGGTCCTGCCGAAGACTCCTCAGATGACCCTGTCTTTGAGTTCACAGTATTCCTTTATTTTGAGACTTTAATACCCTGGAAGGGGTGGGATTCCCGTGTGCATTAGCTCGAAGGCTTAAGCACCACTGCATTGGACTGGTGGCAACTGACAATCAAAGACCCCACAACAGCGTGAGTAGTGCCCTGTTGGGCCAGAAGAGAGAACTATGTCACAGCGAGATTCTGACATCCTTATGCCGAGTGCTCCATTACTCTGCAATGTAACATACCCCTCAGCATGAGTAAGGGGGTTAGAATCTGGATCTAAGGGTATGTCTACACTACCCACTGGATTGGCAGACAGCGATTGATCCAGAGGGGGTCGATTTATCATGTCTAGATTAGACGTGATAAATCGACCCCCGAGCGCTCTCCCGTCGACTCCTATACTCCACCGCCGCGAGATGCGCAGGCAGAGTCAACAGGGGAGTGGCAGCCATCGACTCACCACAGTGAAGACACCATAGTAAGTCGATCTAAGTACGTTGACTTCAGCTATGTTATTCACGTAGCTGAAGTTGCGTAATTTAGATCAATTCCGCCCCCCCTCTGCCCCCCCCAGTGTAGACCAGGGCTAAGCAATGCTGTTTACCTGCACGGTTAGACTCTGCTGAATTTGGGATGTGTAGGGAGCTGTCATTGGGACATGGTGTTGATTTATAATTTAAAAACTACTATCTATAATAATTCTTTAAAATGTAAAAAACATTTTCAAGCCTCAAAATTATTTATGTTTGGTTCAGCTCTGAATATTGGGTGAAAGTCCATCAAAATGTTTCTTGGTCCTGCATTCAACTTGTCTCTGTGTATAACCTTCTCCTGACCTGAGTGAACTTTTCCCCCAAAAATCTTACCAATTGTTGTCATTTGTTTGTGGACAGTTAATCACATGTCTCCAGTCCAGAGCTTGAGAAGTTTAAAAGGCCAAAGAGTTGTTAGTAAACACAACAATTTTCTCTCTTCTTAAAAATGAATTTCTTAGGTACTCAAGTAATACCATGATCCTCTCTCAGTCTGAGCTGCCTGTAGATAGCATTTGGATGTGTAACCTAGCATTTTCCACATCTGCATGGTATGAAATATTTTATCCAGGTGTTCTTTCACTTATCTAAAAAAACTCTTCACTATTTGCCCGTAGTACAGATCAGATAGGACGCACCCATTTATAAGAAGCTGGGATACATTTCTAGCCACAAATCAGCCACATGTTTCTTTAGCCAGTCTGTCTATGAATTTCTAAAGTATTGTAGTATCTAAGCACCATCTACAAGAATCACTGTAGTATCTTGGCACAAAAATTAAAAGAAGCAATATTCTGGAACTCCGCACCACCACAAATTGCCTCTGCCTAATCTTTATTGCATTCACTGGGGAACATGGTTTATTCCAGATTAGTAACATCTGTAAAGACCTTGTTCATGATCTGAAATGTAAACAAAAAACAGGTTCCTTGATCATGAATTATATCACTGGAGAAAGATGTGACCCTTGAACCACATTCTTGGTATGGGACTAGGTCTGGATGGTGAGTTACATAATCTCCAATAAATGGGATCCATTTGTAGCCCAATTAGACTGCTCCAGCAGACCCATGAAGTTGATTGCAGTATTATGAAAAGGTCTTTTCATTAGCCAGAATGCCACAAAGGGAGCTCTTTCCCAGTCTTCTTTAGGATTTGTTAACCATATTTCCTTACAAGTCCAGCAGAGGATTATTTTGATGCACCAGTCAATCAGTTTCACATCTACTATCCCCTTCTCTGCTCCGATGCCACACACACAAACAGTATTAACACATTTTAGCAATCTCATTTCCACCCATTGTGGTATGTCAAAGTTTATGTGATGTATGCCTTATTATGTGGGGGGTATATATTTAGGAATAAGCATACTCTATTTTCATCTGTACCTGTTATGGATAAACTGGTAGCCTGACATGCTCTGTCACTTACATAACCTGTGTCCGCACATTGTATCTGTGGTAATGGCTGCAGGCACACCATGCACATGCTATGCCAGGCAGGCTTTGGCTTAGACTAGGTTTTGTAGTCACACGTGATTTAGAAATGCTGACACAGACAGGTAGGTAGGCAGACAAGGCTGGAGGTCTATCCCGTAGCCTCTATACCAGGGATCGGCAACCTTTCAGAAGTGGTGTGCCGAGTCTTCATTTATTCACTCTAATTTACGGTTTCGTGTGCCACTAATACAGTTTAATGTTTTTAGAAGGTCTCTTTCTATAAACCTATAATATATAACTAAACTATTGTTGTATGTAAAGTAAATAAGGTTTTTAAAATGTTTAAGAAGCTTCATTTAAAATTAAATTAAAATGCAGAGCCCCTCGGACTGGTGGCCAGGACCTGGGCAGTGTGAGTGCTACTGAAACTCAGCTTGCGTGCCGACTTTGGCACGTGGGCCGTAGGTTGCCTACCTCTGCTCTATACTAATAAAGTAATGAGCCCTTCATCAGCAATGTCTGCCTCTACTTTATCCCAGACTGTTGCAATGGGCCTGCTGTTCATATTTTAGCATTGTGGACAACAATAATCATTTCCCATTAGGACTGAGGACACAGTCTGAAAAAGCTTGAGACAGAATAAACCGAACACAAATCTCCCAACAGCTGTATATTTGGGTCATTGCTGTCAGCTCATCTACCAGTTATCACAGAATCACAGAATATCAGGATTGGAAGGGACCTCATGAGATCATCTAGTCCAACCCCCTGCTCAAAGCAGGACCAATCCCCATTTTTTGCCCCAGATCAACTAAACAGCCCCCTCAAGGATTGAACTCACAACCCTGGGTTTAGCAGGCCAGTGCTCAAACCACTAAGCAATCCCACCCTTAGTTATGAGGTGACTAAGATGCACAGGGTGAAAGCCTGGCCCCACAGAAGTAAATAGCAAAAGTCCTGTTGACTTCACTGAGCCAGGATTTCACCCATAGGATTATCCATGTGGTGCATGGCAGTGTCATTAAAGAACACAGGATAGGGTATAATATGCAGTCTCTAGCCTTTTCCTCCTCCCCCAAACCATGGGCAGAAAAGTCCTAGTGACCCTGGCCTGGGGTATCCAGCTAGCCAATACACACAGCACTTTTGAACTTGAAGGAAAATAATTGTAATGGTCATGACAAAGGATCACACAAGTGCCTTCAGTGCTATTGTTCTCACAGTATGCAGAGGAAGCATGGCACAGTGGCTAGAGCCCGGGAAGGAAAAAAATTGGGCTCTGGTCTCATCTCTACTACTGACTTCTTGTGTGACCTTAGGTAAGTCACTTAATGTATCCAGGCCTCAGCTTCCCTCTCTTTATCGCTCGGACAATAATATTTCACAGTTGTGAATAACTCATTCGTGTTTGTTAAAGACCTTTGAGATTATTGAATGGAATGTGCTCCAAGAGGGAAAAGGTGGGGGGGGGGGAGGGGGAGGAGAACCACAGTTCCTGTTTTCTCACTGAACAGAAGTGGAACAGGACATCACTGAAAAAATGTGACAGTTTGGTCACAATGATGTCACTGAACCGAATCCTCTGAACCCTCCCATCCCCGACATTAAATTATAACTTTCTCTCAGCACGCCAAATTGGTGTCTAACCTCCTTTGGCAGAAATGACAATGCAAATAAAAATAGAATGCATTTAAAAACATCTACAGCAGATTGTCATGGCGATAAATAATTGTATCGCATTGCCATGGCAACTCTAGCTGTAAGAAAGGGACAGGACTAGCTGAAACTGAGCTAAATTTAGTTGTTGAAAAAGTATTAAAAATCTTTTCAAATACTCTGTCAATTCTTTTTAAGGTTTGATAGGGATGAAAAAAATGTAAAAGCCTTCATCTTCATTCATGTCCACATTGTCTCCATAGTCCAAACAGGTTTTAATGACTAAAAGGAAAAAAAAATCTCCGTATTCGATTTAAAAATCTTTAGACTGCTTCAGGGTGAAATAGCCCTGCATAAAATGTTTTTGTTCTTCAAATAATCTTCGAACTTGAAATTTTTAAAATCTCCTGATTTGAATTTTTAGTTTTGTTTAATTTAAAAATATTTAGATTGGAAGCTGTTTGGGGCAGGGACTGTCTTTTTGTTCTGTGTTTGTACGGTGCCGAGCTCAATGGGGACTTCGTCCATCATTCGTGTTCCTAAGTTCTCTCACAATACAAATAAATAACAACAAAGACATCTTTGGTCTCAGTGCTCTAGTTGTTAAATAACCCAGATGGGCCAGATTGTGACTCAGTCACAATGATTTATTGTCACTCATCCGTTACTCATCCAATTCATTCCAGGGACTAATGGGAAGGGATGTACTGAATCTGCCTAAAAGTTGGCAGGGAAGGAGTTAACCTGGCCAGTGGGAGGACTGAAGATGCCAGTCCCTGAATACAGAGATTTGGAGGGAGTGGTTTAACAAGACTGGACCAGCTGTGTGAAATTAATTCTTTCCCTCTTAGCCCACAAGAAGAGGGCTGTGCATGCTGGGAACTCACTCAAAACAGGGAGAGGGTTTCTAGAAAGAAGACTGGAGCTAAGTAGTGAAAGGTGGTTCCTGTCTAGAGCTTGGCTAGATTTAGTCCCACTCTAAATAGGACTGAAGTGAGATGTGTCTCATTTCTTTCTGTTACCCTTTAGCTGAGGGAAGCCTTGTTGTTTCTGGCCCCTGAAGAGACAGACCAGTTTTTCCATTTACCTTTCTGTGTTACAATACAGCTCACTCCAATGGCGTTTACATACCACCTAGCTTGGCAGAATATTTTTCTGTTCCTGGTAACCTGCCACGCACTTAAATTGGCAGAATGCCCCTGTCTTGCAGGCTCTTCTCAGTCCTCTGAGTTCCTCAAGAGGACAGGAAGCAGCTCAAAATATTTCACTTGTGCTGAAAAGCCTTGAACTCCAGCGATTCCTCACCTTTTAATATCTGGAAAGGGGCCCCTCTTCCAGGAACACCTTCCTTGGGGGTGTATGGAAAGTTGCCAGCTGTAAGTATTCAACAAATATGAGTCAGGTCCCCCCAAAAATCATGACTTTGTCTTAAAAATGATAAATTTGGTGTTTGTTTTATTTGCCTTCTGCTGTTTGAGCCTTTGGGATTTGCATTGCCAAGCTTTTCCTAACAATCATGAGGGCTATAGAATTACCTTTTCTTGGGGGGGAAGATAAGCAGAAGCTAAGATTCTCATGTAATTACATGTCTTTCTTTTCTACAAGAGGGCATGGCATAGTTAGAACTTATTTTTCGGTATCGGTCCAGTCCTGTTTCCAGTGATGTCCAAGAAGATATCCCACTGACTTCACTGGGAGCAAGATCAGACCTTGTCTTATATTTACTTATTTTCCAGAAGCAGGTGGATTAAATGAGATGTTCTTTAATTTAGCTATATCTGCAAAATAATGTAATGAACCTCCCATTATAGCTCTTACTTATTTCACTGTCAGGTAATGACTCAGTGGGTTAATGGCATAACTAGTTATATTGGCTAGAGTAATAGCTATTTTCCACAAGCTTCCTTAAGTTTCCTAAAAGGTACTTTTTAAAAAAACCTGTATAATGTCCAGAGTTGTTTGCAGTGTTGCTGTAGCAATATTGGTCCCAGGATATGGGTAAAGCAATACCTTTTATTGGACCAACTTCTGTGGGTGAGAGAGACGAGCTTTCAGGCTCCACAGAAAAGAGCATGTCCCTCTAATATCCAATGTGTCATGAAGAAATACAGATCACAAATGAGAATCATTTTATCCCTTGACATGCTACACTTTTCTCATTGACTTCAGCCAATGACAAATAAACGGCATTGTGTTAGAAAACAGGACTATAGGCCATTAGCAGACATCTTAAATAATCCTAAATTGCCTGATTTCACTGAGGAGAAAGTAGGTTTCATTGCTCCAGGTAGCCATGGGGAGTTGTCTGGCAAGATGGGAGCAAAGCATTTTAAGACCATTTAAAACGTCAGTTTCTGTAATTATGGAAGTCCTATTCCTTGTGCACCTGGAAAACTTACTGAGTTCAATAGGAGGGCAGGAAATGCAGACTCAGATTTGAAGTAGAAGGATGGCCCTGTGGTTAAGGCCCTGGCCTTTGATTTGGCAATTTGGGTGTAATTTCTAGCTTCACCACATACTTTCTGTGTGATGTCAGGAGAGTCACATGCAAATCGATTTGTGCCTCAATTCCTTGTATGTAAAATGGGGAGAATATTTCTTTTCTCCCACCCTTGGTCTATTTTATCTATATAAATCTAATTCTTCAGGGTGGGGACTGTGTTTGTACATCACCTAGCAAAATACAGCCCCAATCTCAGCTGAATGCTTTATCACTATCAAAGTACAATGATACTTCTGTAGCTCTATTAATCAGCTCTATGTCAGTGTTATTTTCTCCACTAGGTTCCTGTTTACCCTGGGCTGAAACATCTTTACATTTCAGCCAGACTTCTTTATAATTAATGGAATCTGGGGCTTGCTACTGAGTGCATACTTAGCAGCTGCAGACAGACAGACAGCAATGTCTCAACTTGCGACTCTATCAGTGTAACTGGAAAGAGCTGGATTTCACATCTTTGCTGCTCAGCAGATGTTTGCTCAGTCTCTTTTCTCCTGCCTGCTCTGCACGCAGTCACAGGAGTTACACATTCTACAGTATAGTCTGTATGAAAAAATGCCTTATTCTTGGGTGTGGTTGCTACTTTATACACTTGCTGTTCAACTGCAGGGACTCCATTCCAGATGAGGGTTGTTTTTTGCCTTTTTCTGTTTTTCTTTTATTAACGAACAGGGTCATATGCTGTGCTAGTTAGCTCCTACATTCCAAACAATGAAGTCCCACCCTGTAAGTGAAACGATCATAGAAACTTATTGGAACAGAATTGCAAAAACACAGGAGGGGCGGGGGGTGGGAATGTTTTTTTTCTGCAGGACAATTTTGAATTTTGTGAGCAAGACAGAAGAATGATCTTTCCACATGTGCGACAACTCTAAAAAGGACTTAATATGGGGGGGGCGGGGGGTGAGGAGAAAAGAAATCCATTGTTCAGTGAACAACACCTGTGATATATGGAATATAAAGGCTTGAATATTCATTTGATTACATTAGCACTCATGTCACCAAGGGCAGAATTTGTCTAGATGCCTTCATTTCGAATTTAAAATATTTAGAACACTGCAAAGCAAAAGTCTATATCTCCCAAGGTTTTATTGTGAACTGATATTTTGGATATAGAGTCTAAATTAGGCTTTAGAAAGCACAGTTCTCTTTTTTTCTGTTATAAACAGAACTTATCTCATGGAAATATTTGACTTGAAATGGGATCTCATCTAATTTTCTGCTGCTTTTATATTAGCCTGTGAAATATGAATGAACACAACAGATATAACTCCATGCGTTTATTGAATAGAGCTGGGTTAGCTGACTGGAAAAGATTCAATTTAGAAAAAGAACCAAAAGTTCTGATGCTTCTCTGGCCTTTAATCTGAACGATCCCAGTCTCTGAGGCAAACAATATTTGGTGGGAAAACTATAGAAATAATCTTTTCTTACTGAATGGCAGTGTTTCTGCTTTTGGTCCTGGCTACAACAAGGAGAGTCAGAAGCCACTTGTAAACAAGAAAATTAGATCAGGAAATTATTTTTCCCCTCATGAAATAAGTTGATGAAAATGATTTTTTTCCTGTTTTCAGGTTTTCAACAAAAAACCCATAATTGCCCAAACTGAAAATATTTGGTTTCAAATTGGAAAAGTTTGGTTTTCTGGTTTTACAAAAAAAACAAACTTTTTTCCTTCCAAAAATTCTGTTTAATCAAAAAAACATTTTCAATTTAAAAAAAATTATGGGAAGTTTTTGACCAGCTTTAAATGAAAACTATTTTTTTAAAGTTATCTGAACATTTTTGAGCCTTAAAGAAGGATTGATTTGAGTGTCTAGCAAAAGATTGTTTTTGGCTTTTATTTGACCTGAACCAGTAGCTTTGCCATCTCAAATTCTTAGCCAAGTGAATGTGGCAGCATATAGGACCCGGTCCTCCAAGCACCTCACTGGAATCAATGTGAATTCAGTGTGAATTACTTAGATTACTCTCTGGGGCAGGAACCATCTTTCTATTCTGTGTCTGTACAGCGCCTAGCACAATGGAGACCTGGCCCATGACTGGGGCTCCTGAGTGCTATTGCAATGCAAATAATACAAATATTAATTGTTAATTAATAAATTCTACAGAATAAGTGCTTGCAGAATTTGGTCCCAAACAAGGTAGCCTCTTATTTGAATACAAATTTCTCACTTAAATAAGTCCATTAGCACTGAAAGAGATGGTGCTGTACCAGATATGCACAAAGTAGGTCCTCAGTGCAAATATTAGATCCAGTAGCAGGGACACTTTCTGAAGCACCATAGATCCAGCAGATTCAATTATAAGATCAGCTCTAGAATTATATAAAGGTTTATGTGAACCATGAATATGTACTAGCTTTGACCAATTGAATTGAAATGGAAAATGTGTGTTTATAATAACTGTGTCAGATTTTTGTATTATAAACTCTGCTGGTAGATACTACTGCATTAGATGGAGGACCAGATTTTGCTTTACATATTCTCATTAAATTCACTGAAGTTGCACAGATTTAACTAGGAACATATAACAAGGATATTTTTCCTACACATTAGTATCTGGGATCCATAGTTTGAGTTTTGAATCCAACCCCAGGAAAAAAATCTTAGAAACTTAAACTTCAGTCAGTGCATTATCAAAATTGAGATTTAACCTCCTTTTCTCGCCCACTCCCTTGGTAGGTAAAGAAGTACGACAATAAATTTTGGAGACATCCCATACTCAGCTATGGGGATTGAAAATGCAACATGAGTGGGTACCAGTTAGAAACTCTGAGATTATACAGAATTTTAAGGTGTGGGTGTGAGATTTATACTTGTATAAATGAGAGGGAATCAGGCCTGTTTTTATTCAGATAAAACTCCCGTTATGATTGATGGAAGCTTTTGCCTATGTGAGGAATACACAGGCTTCCAGAGACTTTGAAGAAAACTATTAGTGAATATAACTTTTGTTCCATTTTAGTGAATCTTCACAGGGGAAAAAAAATCTAACATTTAAAGATATATTTGGTTTCTTTCCTGGGTAATAAAGGAAACTACAAATCTACAGTTTGACTGAAAACAGTGAAAAGCAGTAGTTTACTGAGAAATTTATTGGTTTTAGATGTTTTTAAAACAATTGTTCCTTTATGAAAATAGCTTCCCCTGAAGACAGAGAGACTATAATGGATACCAGGGAACTACTTGGGAATTGTTTGACACTTCTTCATAAAATGTATAGACAAACAGAAAAAAAATTCCATTGGACAATGGCAAAATTGTTCCTCTAATTACAATATTCAATTTCTTATCTGAACATTTTTCCTATTTGTCTCTAGGAGTTTCCATTCCTTCACACACCTTTCTTTTGGGACAGCACACCTATTGATTAACGTACATATTTGTTGAAAATACTTTGCCAGATGACAACAAATGTCAAATTTAGCATGCAGGCAAGTTTTTGTATTTATAGTTGTATTTAGTCTTTTTTTAATATCATTTTTTTGCAGACAAGAAATAAACAAGATAATCTAAATAATCCAATAGACATCTGAAAAACTACATAGTAGAAGAACAGGTAAGTTGCCTGTTAGACATCCTTCTCAATTGTTTATGTTGATTAGCATTTTGGAATTCTTTTTAGGATTACAGCATTGAATTTATAAATGAATGAAGTTATATTCTCCTGGTGGATAAATAGAGACCAATTCATATTGTGTTATAAAAAGAGTATATCTAGTATTTTGTTTTATTTTTAATCCTCTAATAAAAATTTGGTTAGACCCTTGTGTTTGTCTGGTTAGTAAAATAAATTAAACATATATTTTAAATTAGGCAGGAATTGCAGTCTCTTTATAGTCACAAAAATGCGGAATATTGACAGATGCACTTTGAAACCTACAAAACATTGTGATCAAACCATTTAAATATCTGTATCTCCCCAGCATAGAATTCATATTTAAAAAACAAATAAATACCATTGCAGGGATGTTTTACAAGTGAGCAGAGGAGCATTCTGTACTATTATTTTAAAAGAGAAAGAAAGAAAAGACTTATTTGAATGTGTGAAAGCATTTTTAGTAAGATCATAGTTGGGTGTGGAATTTCATAGTCTTTAAATAGACACTTTTCTTAAACTTCTGTTTTTAAAAAATAGGTGAAATCCTGGCTTCATTGAGTCAATGGCAAAATTCACTTTGTTTTCACTGGGGTTAGGATTTGCCTAGTATGTTTTCATTTAGGCTGCTACTGCTATGGTAACAAGGCTTCAGGTTTCCCATGTGCTTCTTGTCTCTAGGGGTCACCCCCAGCTCTTTAGGAGGTTCTGTGTTCTAACACTCAGATGTGCAACTACTGCACATTTCCTCCTCTCATCCATAATCCTGATTTTAATCACCCCTTTGTAACTATACCTCCGATATCAAACTTAAAATGCTTGGCTCCTCATCCACTTTACTGTTATAAACAAGACAAAGAGCATTCTAACAATGGAATATAGTGCTCTGTGCTACCATTTAGGAGATATGGATTTCATTCTGCTCTCTCGTGCTCGCTGTCTCCTGGTATTGTGCCCATCACCATGGTGTCTGAGCACTGAGGATCTAACCAGTTAAGGAGCAGTACTGATGAGCTCTGAATGGAGTGTTGTCCAGTCCTCCTTTGTAAGAAGAGCAATGTGCAAAATACCAATCCTGAACAGTAAGGTGTGCAAAGCAAGTGCAAATGAGAAGATCTCAGGACTCCAGAAAGGACTTAGACCATTCCAGGAGGGGTAAACTGGTCCCAGTAGCATTCAGCTCTACCCTTAAAAAGACTCAGATATGACAGCCTCCTGGTAAAGGAAGACACTGCACAGAACCCCATCGCATGCAGTATGGCTACTCCATCCACAGGCTAGTTACGTCTTCATTTTGGAAAGACAAGGCAAGTGTTCTGTTACTTATTGTCTATATAGAATCTACAGTGCTCTGCATGATCCATGCACCACGGGCTTATGGTCCTTAGTGAGATCAAGACACCACTGTGATCCTTCCAATATGTGAGGAAAGATGCCCAAATTATCGCTTATTAGTGAAATTTTAAAAAGGAGAAAGTGTAAAAGAGAGGTTTCAGAGTAGCAGCCGTGTTAGTCTGTATCCGCAAAAAGAAAAGGAGGACTTGTGGCACCTGAGAAACTCACCTTAGTCACAAGTACTCCTTTTCTTTTTGTGTAAAAGTGAGTGCACCTGATAATTGCTGTCCTCCCCAGAGCCAAACGCGAGGGCATCTAGATGATCTCATAACTGACCAGGGCTCACCATGGCTTAACGAGAGGGGAGAATATCTTGTGGGAAGGGGCAAGAGAAGATTGCAACAAACAGATGTCAGGCACCCAAACGTGGTTTCAGTGATGGAGGTTGCTATGTGACTGCTGAAGTTTGTTGTTGCAATACTGCATCTTTAAATTGCTGAGCACCCTAGTCTACAGAGGCAGCTGTTGTTGTGAGAGGAAGAGTTGATGCAGCATGTTGCAGCACAGATGCACACACAGACACACACGGTGCTCTCTCACAGAGAGATGTTGTTTGTTTCATCTAAAATAAAAATAAATCAGGCAGAAAGACAGGGAGGGTTGCTCTTACAAATACCCTGCAGTCCCCAGGCTCCTGGAAAGCTGGCCTTCTGATGTCACCACTTGTGGGTGCTGCTGTCAGAAAAGGGATTTAAAAAGTGGTGTGGCCACTGGACTCACAAAGACTGATTTCAAATTTCAATTTCATTGGGCTAATGCCCCACTCTTAAAAAGCCACCTTCCCTCCTATTATCACGGAGAAATGACTGTAGAGAAAGTGGGGAGATCTATGCTGTAACACAGTATGGATTCTAACTGATTATATGTATATCAAAGCGATATGTGAAGAAGCAAAATATGTTAAACGACCCTTGTGCAGCAAGCGAAAAGTAATATATAACAACAGATCCCTGAAACGAAGCAGATACAGTAAGATAAGGTCTGAGCTCAATGCCACTGTGCTTTCTGGTTGTGCTAATGCAATCATTCTTAACACCCTTCCAGTGGCTTTGCAAGCTCCCATGATGACGTGAAGCAAGTGCATACTCTGAGGCAGAGTAGTCTTAGGGTTAGAGCGCAGGGTTTTTGTCCCAGCTCTGCAAAGCACTTAAGCCTATGCTGGATCAGGGCCTACGCAGTGAGCCCTGTGTGGGCAGAGACCTATTGACTCATGCTATATCCCAGCCTAATTTATTTACCATACCAACGCTAGTCCTATTTATTGTGATCAGAGGTGTCAAAATCAACAACAATACTGCATACAAGCAAGGACTTGCAAAAAATCTCAGCTAAGACATCACTGTGCCCAATCCTGTAGCTAGAAGACAGTTCCAGCTCTGACCCCCTGCCTCTCTCTGCCCCGTCCTCAGCACAATGTCTCCTCCCATACCTGCTTATGGTCTGTACTCTCAACTGGGAAGCCAATCAGCCTGCAGTCACATGGCCCTCATTGTTCTCAGTGTTGAGCACACAGCAGTTCAAGTGGGCCTGGCTGCTGATCCTCCTTTTGCCCAGCTGCTCTGCAACAGAAAGGTTTTTGTCTGTACTGGCAAAAATGGGACCCAGGACTTGCAACTGGTGCAGCTCCAAGGGTGATAATAACGCTGGTGATTAGGTGGATGGTTATCGGCGCTTGTGTGATGGTTGTAACCAGCTCTTTGGGCCTGATTCTTAGTCCGAGGCAGTGAGCCGTAGCTCACGAAAGCTTATGCTCAAATAAATTGGTTAGTCTCTAAGGTGTCACAAGTCCTCCTTTTCTTTTAGTCCTACACTAAGGTCTCTTTACACTACTCTGGCTGCATGAAGTGGCCCCTGAAAATACCCCCTGCACATAGAATTTCCCTGGCATAGGGGGAAGATCAGGGGCTGGAGTGCATTGTACAGAGGCTATTCTCTGCTTCCCTGAGCCCATAGGTGGGCCATGAGAACCAAAGCAAAAGTTAGAGCAGCCATTGGGTTACCCTAACTACACCAGGGGCCAGACTAGCTCCTGCACAACCCAGAACACAGGAGTGCAAAGGTCGCTTAAAGCTCCCTTTTCTCTTTCACCCCAACATCCCGCCCCCCCCCGGCCCTGTTTACATGACAGGAACAAAGTAACTGAGACGAGGAGTCTCCATGTTTAGTCCATTCCATGGAGAGTTTCTATCAAGCACTCCGCTCTGTAATTCATAGCATATGTTTTATAACTGTGTTTTCCCATAACAGTAATATTAAAATAGAATAGTTATATAAAGTCCACCGACTGTTTATGGACAGGGGTGCAGTAGTTCAACCTCAGGCATGCCCAGTACAGGTTCTAATAGCATTTGAAACATCAAGGGCCAAATCATGTTCACATGCAAAATTCCCACTGACTGTAGTAAGTGGCAGCTTAAAGTGAACCCTACAGCTACCCTGTAAAAACTAGTTCTCAGAAGCAAGAAATTAACATACGAAATACCTTTTATTTTTTTAGACTTGGTTCCCTTATTTATTGGTTAAATTTAAAACACCCATTAGGATGATACTTCGTTCTAAAGGGGCTGTAGTTGACAGTTGTAGCCATTTGCTTAATTGACTGAAACACCAGTTTGGTGTGTGAAAAGCATTCAGTGAAATTTATAATTTTAAATTTATAGTTCCTTACTGAATTCATGTTTAGCATGAATTTGTCAAGGAGATGCATAACCTGGAAGCTTGTCTCAATACCCTCTAATACAAAATAATATTAAAAAAACTCAACCATATTTACATTTTATCTCTTAGGAGAAAAGCTTTGAAACTGCTAAAGCAAAAATCCTTCCCTTTTGTTTTAAGCATGTTGCTATAGTTAGCATTAAAAGTGGTATACTCCATTGTTACCAGAATACTGCTTTCATTTCCTTGGAGCTTAGAATACAAGCTTGGACGATTTTATCAGACAATAATGGTATTTATCAAAGCAAAACAAACACAATAATCTATATACTACACTATCATTAATGTAAATAGCAAAAATGTAATAGCATATACACACAAAAAAGCTGTGTGGTATAGTGCAGTAAATTGGTGTAAAATAAACAATGGCTATTTATAGCTTAGTACAGGCTGCCTGCAGGCATTGTAGCTGTTTTTTTCCTCTTTGCTCTGGATGAATGGGGGTTTTCAATTAAGATCCAGGTTTTTTTTAAATAAAATCCACCCCAAGTTTTTTAGTGAACTCTGAGATAGTCCATATGTCATGAGCAAAATATGTGCAGTTCTAAAACCTGGAAAGGAGTTTTCTTTTGGTTGGATCAGGATCTTTAGCTCTTAACTGAAGTATGTAGGATCTATACAGCAGGCACAGATGTACAGTCAGTGGCTGTGAGAGACACGTATCTGGTTCTTTCTTGTTGATCAGTTGTCAAACAGTAAATACAGTAGTTGGGACAGGCTGGCACCTGGTTGACCTCGTTTTTCATCCTTGAGACAGATAAAGCTGACAGAGAAATTATAATGTTTGCAAGGACTCAGTCACTAAGAAATGTGAGGGTTTGTTGTTTGGGTTTTATTTTTTCAGTGTTTGAAAATTTTGATTAGCTCCTCTAGCTATGAGCTCCCTGTTCAAGACAGACACACTGAAGCTACAGTGAAAATGATTTCCATGCCTTTAATGCTCCTATCAGATGTGGGTGGTCCCTCCAAAGGGAATGTGCATGATCAAGTTCAAGTATTATCTAGCTGCCTCTCAAGTTAAACAAAGCTGGAGATCTCTTTTGTTTTTTTTTTGTTTTGCAGACAAATGACTGAGTGAGTCTGTGATCAAAAACTTACAGAAGAAATTAATTTCTTCCAAAATAAATGTCTCTAAATTTAAATGGGAAGCTTTACCACCCGTGCTAGAGTAAAAACTCCTTTGAAAAAATAAAGTGTTCATAAACATAACGATTCCTCTGAAATACACAATTCTACCTCTATGAGTCAGTTCTTTGCAGCTTCCTGTACGTGGTTCACATGATACTAAGTTCCTAGCTATCAACAACTCATCAAACTCAGATATAAAGAAATCATCTAAGACTGGGCAAATAGGAGAATACTGATTTTCCTGTCTAAAGATCCAGGCAACAAAGGAAACTTTCTCACACAGTGACAGGTTTCAGAGTGGCAGCCGTGTTAGTCTGTATCAGCAAAAAAAACGAGGAGTACTTGTGGCACCTTAGAGACTAACAAATTTATTTGGGCATAAGCTTTTGTGGGCTAAAACCCACATGGGCTTATGCCCAAATAAATTTGTTAGTCTCTATGGTGCCACAAGTACTCCTCGTTTTTCTCACACTGTTGAGCCAGATTCTGATCTTTCTATCACTGGTGTGAATCAAAAGTAATTCCACCGAAGTTAATAGTTGTGCTGGTTTAAAAGTGATGCTGTCTATTTAAACATTACACTTCGGTCTGATTTTTTACTGTTGTAAAAAGTAACACCCAAGTTTTTGCCAACTGAAAGAGATCAGAAAACTGAATCAGATTGCGGATTTTTCGGCTTGTTTACTCTGTGTATGTGATAGCCCTTGTACACGGTATAGTCAGTTTCACTGTTTCCACCAAATAGACAGTTTCCCTTTGTTGTTTGGTGGGTCTTTCCCATGGCCACAATGGAGAGGAAATTATTTAAAAATATTATTGTTAAAGCCACAGAAACTTGGCAAGAGGACTCACCCTTGAGAAATTGTAGTACCTGAATCTTTTCATGTACCCATTTATGAAGAACAACTAATTTTGGGAATTTACTAAATTTCAAATGGACAGCATCCTATCAAGTGAAATCAGAATCAGGTCTGTTGATTCCAGCCTGCTTTGATTAATCTGCATTCTGACTTTTAATTATTTTTTTAATCATATTTTTATTCATTTAAATATAGGCAGTAACAATTAAATTGTCATTACTGAGAACACAGGAAACCCAGGGCAGAATAAGACCCCCGTCCGAATTACATATCATCCCGTAGTTTTCCCAAAGCTGATTAGCAGCAGCATAATTTTCTGTTTTTGGTTTTGTTTTAAATTTTATTTTAAAGAAAGTTCCAAACATTGTCGTCACCGTGTACTTAGCATTCAGAACTTTGGGAATGCACGGTTCATAAATGAGCAAACAGACTTGGCAAAATCTCATAAATCCCTCAGATTGTTCATGTCGCTATCTGTAAACAATGTTCTTTTGTACTTTAAAAAAAAATCAATATTAAAGCAAGTTAAAATTAATTCACTTGAAATTGTTACACAAAAGCAAATATAAAAGGCATATTAAACAATAAAGCACATCATCTAAATTCATTGAATAATCAATTAATAATTACATCAAACCAGTGACCAACATATAAAATAAATGATTCTACTGCTTTAACAAATATCCCTCAGATTTTCTGAAGTAGGACCTGAGCCTGTACTTTTATATAGGACAAAAACTTCCATTGAACTCTCTTGCAATAGTTCTTTGTTTGAGGAATAAGAGAACTTTCTTTTCTTCTTTAAATATACACTCCAAGCATATACACATGCTCCAGCACGAAGCAACAACTTTTGTGCAGGTCCCATTAACAACACCTAGAACTGGGAAAAATTCTCAGGGAAGTCATTGAGAGTTTTGATTAAGTGAGGAATTCAGGCTCTTGCTCCTAAATAAGTGCTTTTTGGGTATTAAAGAATGATCTTACATATTATGCTAAAAGAAAAGGAGGACTTGTGGCACCTTAGAGACTAACCAATTTATTTGAGCATAAGCTTTCGTGAGCTACAGCTCACTTCATCGGATGAAGCTCACGAAAGCTTATGCTGTAGCTCACGAAAGCTTATGCTCAAATAAATTGGTTAGTCTCTAAGGTGCCACAAGTCCTCCTTTTCTTTTTGCGAATACAGACTAACACGGCTGTTACTCTGAAACCATATATTATGCAAATGAAAGGACATAGAAAAGGGGAGAAAAGCACAACTTTATTTTGCATGTAAACCTTTTGGAAAGCTACAGAAACATTCATAGCAACATTATTCAAAGTGGTGTATGAATCAGGTAGTTTCCAGGGAAGTAAGAGAAATGAAATCACATCACATCCACACACACCTACTGCTATTGTATTACAGTAGAACCTTCAGCCCAAAGTCCTTGGCACTATGCAAACACATAATAAGAGATGCCCCCTGCTCCAAAAAGCCTGCAATTTAAATAGGAAAGATAGACAAAGGATGCGAGGGCAAGTGATTTGCCCAGGGTCTCCAGTGTGCTAGTCCAGTGCCAATCCCCTGGACTACTCTACCTGTCCATATGGGTATACAAGACTCATATATACTACAATCTATTTTGTTTCCAGAAGACTGAATGATGTTTCTATTGGCATAAACTGAGCCATAGGTTATGCAGGCACAACGTCCGTTGTACCTGGCCCATCAAGTTCTGCTCTACTGGTCAGCAAAGGAACCTCCAGGGACAACAAATTCACATAAGCAAAGAAGGATCCCACCAGATTTAAAAAAAAAAAAAAATTATTGCTCACAATTCCATCCCATTCCCTGGAGCTGACTCTGAACATTCTAATCAAGCATATAGATACCCTAAATTCAGAAGCCGAGCAGAGCCCACCAGAGATTGTACAATTTTAATTAGAGAGTACCAAGGAAACTATTTACAGAGTCTTCTTCAAATCTCTGGTTTGCAGCTGTATTCTCAAGCTAATGGCGGCATCATTTAGTATGAATGCACCGGACCTGATTCTCCTGATGCTTACACTTGTGTAAATTAGGCGTATCTCCCCTGAAATAAACTGAGATACACGAGCGTAAAATTGGTGGAGGTTGAGAGGAGAATCAGGCTTCTGAATTTCTCAGGTGGTAGCATCGTGTTACATAAACACAGTTCTGATTTATGTATGGATGGATGAATTATTTAATGATCTTCAATGGGGGCGTGCCACAAATATTACGTGGAAGAAGCTCTCCAGGGACTTCGTAGTTGCTATCCAAGTCATACTCCCATCAGAGTGGGAATTCATCCCACAGCTTGTCTCCTTTATGGGATAAAGCTCCTACTGTTAACATGTTATATGGGTGCACCCTCCTAAAGCCGTGGTTCGATCTTTCTTCCATTGAACTTAATGGCAAACTGCCACTTCAGGTGGGTATTTAATGCTTGGGTCTAACACTGGCTAAACTAAGATCAGGGGAATTTGTCCCCAGTCGTTAAGGGATCTACTATGCACATGATGTATTCTTTACCTAGCTTGGATTTTTATGTATTTTAAATTAAAATGTGATGCTAATTTATTTTAATTTAATTTCATTAAACTGCTGCAGTGTTGTTGTAGCCTAGTTGGTCCCAGGATATTAGAGCGACAAGGTGGGTGAGGTTATATCTTTTATTGGACCAACTTCTGTTGTGAAAGAGACGAGCTTTTGCACTACACAGAGCTGAAGAAGAGCTCTGTGTAGCTCAAAGGCTTGTCTTTTTCACCAGCAAAGCTGGACTAACAAAAGATACTAACTTACTCGTGCACTTTGTCTCTCTAATGCTGCTAAACTCTCATTCAAATCAAGCAAAATTCCTATTATCTAAACTGCTTAGGAGACACCCACATAGATTCTGATGGTTGGGAACCTGTTACCTGCATAATCAGGAGTCAATGGACAAGGTGTCAGCTAATGGTAGAGACTCTGGTAGTTTACCAAGGGAGTTTCAGCGAGTGGTACTTGAAAGTCGCTGTCATACTGACATTAATATAATCCTTTTCGCACCACATGGTATTTGTAAAATATCTGTACCATACAGGCATCACTTCAGGCTTCACTGAAATGCAGCTGCCTCTGCAGTGAACGGCAGTAGCCTGTAATCACTGCACATCAACGCTAGATGAGAAAAGAAAAATATCTGATGTTTTGAAACTGCAAGGGAATTTAGCGAAGCAGAATGTAATCGTGCAATTTGAATTTAGCTGGGCTACCTGGATTATAAAACTCTCCTTTTGTAACGAGTGACACAGAACTTTTACTGACCTCAAGCCAAGGACCCAGGTTTTACAACTCATCCAAAAGGGTAATGATGTGGAAAGCTTGTTGGTATTTCTGAGCGGGTTTGCCTGGGTATAACTCAGATCAGTGGAGATTATTGGATATTGTCTCACTGCGCTCCTGCAAATTAATAAAAGGTTTCCTGGGTTGAATTACAAATCTCAGTTGCAGACACGAATAGAACTAAAGGAGAGTGAAGAAAGCTACTGTTGCATTAGGCAGTGCAGAAGGCTTGTTGTGAAAATAACATGATGGCAGCCGTGCTGCCTTTTTAGTGGTATCTCTGTGTGGTTTTTTTCCGATCAGGGTTTCTGTATGGTGCTGAGAACGTATTTTCCCTGGTATCCTACCATTCAAGTTATTAAAATATTTGCCCGTACCTCTTCACTATAGAAGAAGAGCCGTGAGTCCCCCCACATGTACTGAGTAAGCTTTATTTTGGTGTGTTTTTCATCATATAGGATGAATGTTGTGTCTCTAGTAAGACCTTCCCTCGCAGGAAGGATGGATTTGGTTAAAGACCCGTCATGTTTGAAAATTATTTTTAAAACATACAACTGTGCCTTTTTACAGGATATTGACAAATATATATTGTTTTTAAACCATGGAAGAACTGGAGAGATACTGGAAGGCCAGAGAAAAAGCATATTTTGTACAATCGTCAAGGAATAAAAGGAGAGTGATTCTGGCAATTATTGGTTGGTAAGACCAACTTCAATTCCTAGTGAATCAACAGAACAAATCATTCATTGTTGTTTTTTAATAAAATCTATGGGGGGAGATTCTGAGCTGATGTAAATTGTCATAGCTCCCTTGAAGTCAACTGTTCCCAGTAAAACACAATTAACTTCAAGGAAGCTGTGACAATTTATACCAGCTGAGGAGATCATCCCCTTGAGTACTGTGAGATGAGCAAGAAGCAGCATGCCCATGCCAAGCCAACCTGGTAGGTAGGTAGAGAACATTGTCTGAGTAGTAGATGAAGGAAACACAGTAGATGTTATCTGACTGGGGCTAAAGCCAGAGAAATGCTGAGCACCTGCAACACCTATTGCTAAGCCACTAAGGATTTGGCCACTAGATCTCATAAGGCATTTGATCAAGTGAGCCAAATACCATTCTCAAAAACACCAGTCCAAAGGCCTGATCCAGTTCCCATTTAAATCAATGGGCCAGATTCTCATCTCTGGCTACAGCTGTTCTGCAAAGCATCTATGAAGTTTGGGTGGCATAGAGCCCTTAGTGTATACAGGGGGCAGGGAGAGGCCGTGACAGAATGTGTGGACCTGCTGTAGCAGGCATAATTCAAAGCAGCACTTTAGTTGCTCTTAGCTCCAATGTTGGGAGCTATTTTGTCCTCAGATGGACCAGGATTGGAGAAGTAGAAAGGTGGCCTTTGCCCACCTACTCACCCCAGCTGTGTTGAGTTTACTATTGGCAAAGCCAAAGAGCTGCCCAATGTAAAGACTTCCAGTAGCCTCCACCTTTGATACCACCAGCAAAGCTGCATCGGCAGTGAACTATAACTACAAAGTTTTCTAGTGTTGACACGGCTCCTGATTCTCACCAGATCCCCACTTTTGCTGATGAGTGGATTTTAAAGGCTCTTCCTCTCTCTCTCAATATATCCCCAAGCATCTTCATATTATTGTTTCTTTCTGAACATTATTTGGATAATTAAGAAAGTATGGGTAAAATATCAAGACCATTCAATATTCTCTAATAAAGAAAGCCCCAGTCTGTACTGAAGGTCAAATTATAAACTAAAGCGAGAAACAGGATTAAAAGTAACTTACAGTTGAAAGTTTAATTGAACAGATTGATGTAGTTAAATATACCCCTTTTATTTAAAAACAGACTAGCTCTAATCAGATTATTTGGGGCACTAACATAAAAGCCCTAATCCATATGGATGAGAGTTTTCATGGGTTTGTAGTGACAAATCTGTAAGTTTATCTATCAGATTTTTAAAACTAATATCATTTGTCATCTTCATGTTATACAATTAATATCTATCTATCTATCTATATCTAGCAGTAGGCTAACATAGTTTAATGTAGGAATGAGAACGTTCATCACGTTATCTGTGCACTAATAACTTTGGGGAAGGAATAGAATATCTCTAGCTGGGGAAAAAATAGATGCTCCTTTTTATTTCAGCCAAATTCCTTACACTCTGCCCATCACCATGAGATCTGAACATCTGTACAGAATGAAAATTGTTAAAAGGCACTAGAAAACCAGGAGCAGAGTGATCTCCAGAAGAAAATGAGAAGTTCTCAGTTTTAAAAAAGGATGAAAGTTGGTATATCAGAGGCTTCATTTGCCTTTATCCATGTGTTTGTGTAACCACTTATTACAAGGATCCAAGTCTCCTGGAGTGGTCCAGCATTGTGTAAACGCTACTGTTGATCATTCATTCATGTGCTGTAGGTCTTTCACAGCCATCCACACGTGGCTTATGGAGGCAAATAAGGAATGAATTGCAGGTGCACTGCTTCTTGCTCAGTAGTCCTTCCTAAACAAGGAGAGACATTTAAAATCCATTTTTCATAAATACAGTAGTACCCCATAAAAATGGCATGAGCAGTTCTGGCTAAGCGCTCTGTCCTGTCTTTGAGCATGGGGAAAAAACCAATGATCTGTAATTCATTTATTGCTGTATTTTTTGTGACATCTTCACAGACATCTGCAATGTGGAATCTTGATTTCAGGAGACACAAATACAGACCAACTGCCCAAAGGCTTGTCTAGGATTAGGAAGCTTCTTTCAGGTACCGTCCTCCCGTAGCTCTCCCTGGAAGGCAGAGGGAGCTACAGCTTAGGTTTCATCACTTTATTTGTCTGTGACAGATGGAAAGAGTGGGACAAATTCTGCTCCCCTTTCCCACAGTCCAGGACACAGAAAAGTTTTTCCTTTTCCAGTGCAGTAGGGAACATCACATCTGTGTATGTCATAGAGAACTGTTGTTGGCTTTGCACCAAGGCATTTGGGTCTCCTGTTGCTCATCCTGGATTCTGAACACTAGGCCCCTTTAAGGCACCTTAGGTTGGGCCCCCAAAAATGAAGGACCCAAAATCACTTTTGAAAACCTTGGTCATGATATATAAAGTCTTATTCAGAAAATGTTTCCTGCTAGCTCTTTGAGTTAGGGTTAGTGTTGTACGCTACCATGCACAAGACCTGACTGAGATTCCTCCACTCGCAGACTGGCAGGAGTTGGCAGAGCTGAATAAGGATATTCAAAAGCAATCTCCGCTCAATGACTGAGGGAGTTCCTGACATATCTACCTTCTCTTATGGGAGGACAACCATTAGAGACAGGGGCTAATGGGGGGAGGTGGAATATCTTGGCGAAAGTCGAATGTTTCCTGGTGTAAAAAGTCATCCTCGCTGATGCAGTTTTCGTGTTATCAAGACGAGGATTGGAAACACATTTTGTTTTAGTGCTGAATCCTAAATGTAAGAGCAAAAGCCGAAGGAACTACACTGAAGCACAATTTCTTTTCCCCCAGCATGTGCTGTAGAGCCTGTGAATACACACAGACGATGCACATAAAGTAATAACTGACCTGGAGAAGTGGTGAATGTGGCCTGTGGCTCCCCTCCAACATGGGGTTTGGTACTGCTGGTTCTCACCATGAGTTATCCACTGGCTATGCCCTCAACAAGCCTACTCCTCCCTCATCTACATTGTAGTGTGGAGAGCCCCATGGAGATCTCATCCAGTGTGGGTGGGTGGGTAGGGTGGATTATCCTTATGTGGGTTTTCCAGCTGCTATAGAGGGGGGGAAAGCACCCTTTCTACTGCATTTGGCCCCTCCCAAGTATGTCAGTCCAGTAGAGAGTTGGCCCTTAAACTCTGTCCAGAGATGCACGTGCGCGCGTATACACACACACACAACACCTGCTTATTTACTGTATACATTACAGATGCAGTCAGAAATGCCAAGGCTGCTCAGAGTTATGGCACCAGCACTATTTGTGACATAGATTGTGATAGAATCATGAACGATACATATCAGGATGTGATAGAATCATGAACGATACATATCAGGATACCCACAATCCAGGCTGCAATCGTACACTATTGCTGCGTCACATGTCAACAGCAAATCTCTGTGTACGAGTCTCTTGAAGGCAGTCAATTCTTTCCCTCTTCTAATGTCCATGAAGGCGATGTCACCTTTGTTGCAAGCCTCCTGTGGCATAGAGTTGCTGAATGCTTGATTAGCAAAGATCGTTTTACATCTATGGGATAGAAGACCAAAAAGCTCTGCATTTTTCTGAGAAAATGTATTACTCATGTGCCTCAAGTTTATGGGGAAAGTATATTTCAGGGGTATAAAAATCTGAGACTCAAATGCTTTTCAGTGGTGTCCTAATTTATGCAGCACATGAAGGTGTATTTCACTATACTGTGGGTTTGCCCAGAAACCTGTTTCTGGAGAGTATTCCCCATGCCATTTTTGTGGTGTGGTGCTGTCTCAGTGGAAACAGTAGAAATCTTGAAAAACAAGGAATGACATGAGGTTCCACAGCCACCACAACTTCAGTGGAAGTCTCAGGTTACGGAGCAGACATTAAGATCCCCTTCTCCTCCTTCTCAGGATCCATGACGCTCTCCAGAAATCTGACATTCCTCTGGGCATCTTCCTTCTTTGTTCATGACCAGATAAAATCTTGAGGTGCCACAGTTGTGCTTTATTACCCTGATTGTCTCTCGTGATGGACACACTAGGGATGTATTTAAGGTGAAACTCTTTTGGTTTTGCAGTGAATGCACTGTGATTGGAACAACAGAGAAAAAAAGTGGTTTTATGTCCAACTAACTAAAAGAGGTCTTCTTCATGGACCCATATCTTCTAGCAGCATTCTGTTGTGCCCTGGTTTCAGGAGAGTGTTCTCATTTAAACTTTTTCTCTAGGCACTGTCTGAATGTCTCTTCTGTCCTCGCTGCCTGAGAAGCTGCTGGTCTTTAAACATGTTTTAATCAATCAAAAATGTGTTTTCTGGAGATTGGATGTTCCAGTGGTTAATACAGAATCTTTTATGGAGCCTCTGTCCTCTCTGTCACTGCTCAGAGTGCAGGCCAGGCTGTCTGGGATTAAATGTCATTACCATATGTTTGTTCTATCATCTAAAAGAAAAGAGTCGACTGGTTTCAGTCTAGTTTCTAATGGTGCCTACATCACAAAACCACCACTGAATCCTTTGAAATGTCTCTCTAGGGAAGGCTAGAAGAGGACACTATCTTGATCTGCTTTAAATGGGTTTCTGTCTTCAGAGTGTAAAGTTGGTATGCTACAGCAGAAACCTGCTCTAAGGATCCCACTGGTAAACTGAGAGTCATCTGGTTCAAGCAACCACTTAAAAATCTCCCCAAAGTTTCCAGTTCAATTTTGTCTGACCTGCGATTAAAGACCCTGCTGCACTAGTCTTCTAACCTTTTGGGATGACGCAAATGAAAAGTTACAACCAAGAAAGGGAGAGCAGGAGAAACTAGTTTGGCATTCAGTGGTACTTCTGTTATAAGCCCCTGATTTTATTCAAAATTGCTCTTTTCGGACCGGAACTATCCATTCTTGGTCTCAGCCCAGGGGAGAAGTTTCAAGACATATCCTGAGCCATTTTGAGTTACATTTTGAAATAATGTACTTGTACGCATGTATATGTATGTGTGCCTATTAAAGAAATAGGACAGAATTTTCAAAAGCACCTAAACAACTTAGAAGCACACTTTCCATTGAAAGTCAATGGGATATGTGCTTCTAAATCACTTGAGGCACATTCTGAAAATCCCACCACTGTGAGCCGAACCTCACCGGATGTAAACTGCCATAGCTCCATGGAGTTCAATGGAGCTGCAAGTATTTATACCAGCGAAGGCTCTAGTCCATTATTATTAATTTTTTTCTGAAATTCTGTAGATATGCCTTGTAAAAAGCACAAGCTCTTGCGAGTTTACACTCCGAAAGATGGACAAATAAGACATCACACTAGAAGAACCAGAGCTTCTGCTTCACCTTTATTAGAAAATGAGCTTTTATTTAGATAACTGATTTTTGTCCCTTAAATAGTAGTCAGATCTGCCTGTCTTGTCTGTCTGTCTTGATGGGTCTAGATTAGAAGGCAGAGGAAGTTGCCAATCATTTCCCCACCCTCCACCCATCTATCAGTTTAATTAGAATTTTCAGAATTTAATCTATTAAAAGCTCTTTTGAGAACAGCTGTTATTATGAGACTATGATCCCACATGGTGGAAATCTCCTGGGAACAGCAATCAGCCAAATCTGAACCAGAGCCTTGCACCCTCGCCTGGACTTAAATTTGCCTTTAGATAAATAGATGTTGCTATCTAACATTCTCTACAGCAAATATAATAAACAAAGCAAATACTGAGGTAAAGATATTTAGGCTTGGTCAAGGAAAGCACCCCTATTTAGGACAGCACTTAAGCATGGGCTTAAGTGTAGTGGGACTTGAGCATGTACTTAAGTATTATCCTAAAAAGGGATGTTCATAAGCACATGCCTAAGTGTTTTCCTGCATTGGGTTCTTTATTAGATATAATATTATCTAAGGCAATTTGAGAATTTTTAGACAGAGCAATTCTCCAGGAAAAATCACCCACCTCTCCAGGAAAGACTTTGTCAGAGCTGATTTGCATCAGAAGTAATTTTGTAATTGTCAAATTCATTTCTTGCTGCACTGATTAGTGTCAAGGGAACGCTTCACTGAACACTTAAAAAAAACATGTTTAGATGAGTGATTTTTAGGTGCATAAAATCCCTTTAAGCAGGAGAAGAGTGTGTGATAATAGGAACCTTTTTGGTAAACTCACTGAAGTACAACAACAAAAGCAACTTTGCTAGGCTAGTGTATTTTTCCTAAAGTCTCTTGAAAAGACAGATGCATCCTTTTCTTACTAGGAGAATTTCACGAAGTTGTGGTTCATTCCCTGAATTCACTGGAGAGAATGAATGGGGAAAAATCCCAGATTCTGTGGACCAGATTCAGCTCCAGCATAAACTGGCCTAATTCACCCTGAAGTCAATGGGAATTGCACCTGCTGACTCTAGAACTGCATTTAGCCCTCTCTGCAGATAACTCAAAGGTTCTGTTTCCAAGGTTTCTTATGACTTGTTTTATGGGAATATAGACCTGTTGCCAGCAATGTCAGAAAGTCCAGTACATTCAGTATGAGAACCTCCAAGGCAAATGAGAATGTACCTCCCAAAAACAAATTCAGAAGCACACACAATGTCTGAAGGTACGGTCTCATCCCACCCTGCTGCATGAATACTAGTGCTAGCTGAGGAACGTTTTGTGGAGAGCATCTAAGGAAGAAAATGGGGAGCATATAGATTAGATGGATATTAGGGGAAATGCTTTTGTTGGTTTATCCAAAATAATTGGACACGTTTTTGAATTGTCCAAAATATTTGATGAGTTGTTCAAGTGGAGGATAGAAGTCGAAGTGTAAGTTACAGAGAAAGATGTACTGTCTTGCATTCCAGCTATTTGATGATTGGTCCCATCAGCTCTTATGCTGTGGATACCCACGTTGGACTGTTTTTAACTGTCAAATGTCTCCAAGGATAGGATGAAACACATAAGGAAGACAGATGACACTTCAGTGGCCTGAACTGATTCTCATGGGTTGAATACCCAGTGGTTAGATGAAGCACAGAATCCATATGTAAACAAGGGAGAGATATTTTCTCAATCAGGGTTATACTTCCCAGTAATTAGGATTCAAAAAATTGAGAAAAAGAAAAGGAGTACTTGTGGCACCTTAGAGACTAACCAATTTATTTGAGCATGAGCTTTCGTGAGCTACAGCTCACTTCATCGGATGCATACCCGTGGAAACTGCAGCAGACTTTATATACACACAGAGAATATGAAACAATACCTCCTCGCACCCCACTGTCCTGCTGGTAATAGCTTATATAAAGTGATCATCAAGTTGGGCCATTTCCAGCACAAATCCAGGTTTTCTCGCCCTCCACCCCCCCCCACAAATTCACTCTCCTGCTGGTGATAGCCCATCCAAAGTGACAACTCTCCACACAATGTGCATGACAATCAAGTTGGGCCATTTCCTGCACAAATCCAGGTTCTCTCACCCTCCCACCCCCCTCCCAAAAACCACACACACAAACTCACTATCCCGCTGGCAATAGCTCATCCAAAGTGACCACTCTCCCCACAATGCGCATGATAATCAAGGTGGGCCACCCCCAGCACAAATCCAGGCCTTCTCACCCCCCCCCACCTCCATACACACACAAACTCACTTTCCTGCTGGCAATAGCTCATCCAAACTGACCACTCTCAAAGTTTAAATCCAAGTTAAACAAGAACATCCGGGGCGGGGAGGGGGGGTGGGAAAAAACAAGGGGAAATAGGCTACCTTGCATAATGACTTAGCCACTCCCAGTCTCTATTTAAGCCTAAATTAATAGTATCCAATTTGCAAATGAATTCCAATTCAGCAGTTTCTCGCTGGAGTCTGGATTTGAGTCAAGCTTTCTTACAACTACAATACCCACCTGCGGAAGTAAAGAAACAGATTGATAGAGCCAGAAGAGTTCCCAGAAGTTACCTACTACAGGACAGGCCTAACAAAGAAAAGCCTGGATTTGTGCTGGGGGTGGCCCACCTTGATTATCATGCGCATTGTGGGGAGAGTGGTCACTTTGGATGAGCTATTACCAGCAGGATAGTGAGTTTGTGTGTGTGGTTTTTGGGAGGGGGGTGGGGGGGTGAGAGAACCTGGATTTGTGCAGGAAATGGCCCAACTTGATTGTCATGCACATTGTGTGGAGAGTTGTCACTTTGGATGGGCTATCACCAGCAGGAGAGTGAATTTGTGTGGGGGGGTGGAGGGCGAGAAAACCTGGATTTGTGCTGGAAATGGCCCAACTTGATGATCACTTTAGATAAGCTATTACCAGCAGGACAGTGGGGTGCGAGGAGGTATTGTTTCATATTCTCTGTGTGTATATAAAGTCTGCTGCAGTTTCCACGGGTATGCATCCGATGAAGTGAGCTGTAGCTCACGAAAGCTCATGCTCAAATAAATTGGTTAGTCTCTAAGGTGCCACAAGTACTCCTTTTCTTTTTGCGAATACAGACTAACACGGCTGTTACTCTGAAAAAATTGAGAGACGTGGTCCAGTTCTGAGGAGTCATTTCTCTCTTCTGAAGCCCCTTGTTCACACAATAAAATATCACCTGTATTCCTGACAAGCTGTTTGTAAATAGCGTACAAATCGCTTGTCAAGAATGTCAGCATGGAGTAAAAAATGAGACTGCAATAAGGGAAAAATAATGGTGTGCTCTTGTGCAGTGCACAACCACTCACGCACAAAGAAAACAAAACACTCAACACTCAACTTGTGTTGACTCACACAGCAATAATTTTGGATCCAGATCCCAACATTTCATACAATCTAAAGTTTAGGGCTATTTGGGTTCAGCATTATGGTTCAAGCCTCTCTCATTTAAAAAAAAGAGAGAGAACTTTATATTGCTGAATCAGTTGTGTAACCCCATAGAATAAATTGCCGGGAGCCCAGCAGTGAGAATAAATTAGTTCTAAAGCCAACAAATATTTCCTTAATAACCCTCAGTGACTGCCCCATGCACTGAATGCTCCCCTGGACATATGGGTTGACCAAAGAAAGTGAGTAGAGCATTGTATCTCATTGAAACATTAATGGAAAACTGTCTGTTAATGGAATGTAAGGACTTCTTACACTCTACGTAATGTGGGAATGACTGTTTAGACTCTACAACTTCCCTCCAATTATCCGATTTATGGATTTAACAAAATTCCACATATCTTTAATCATGTTCTTTTCTCTGTGGCCTTTAATTGATTTTTCAACCCACGTGTGATTACTAGCCTTTTTTCTGCCTCTTCCACTTTTAGACCAATAGTTTTTTGGCTGCCATTACACCTGTATAAAAATCCATTTTTAATAGATGTAGTCGTGCAGTACACACACACACACACACACACACACACACACACGCATTCATGGAACGATGGGGAGAAAATTGATGTCAACACCTATCAAGTTTGAAGGGCTTTTCAAAACCAGCCTTCAGAAAGTGCTAATATTTGTACATTCCCACACCAACCGGAAATAAATTCCAATTGCTTTAAAGTATTGTTAGTATCATTTTAATTGTATATCCAACCACGCATGAGGGTTTCACAGGTTTTGTCTAAAACCTGAAGATCAATCAATCTATTCTGAAAACACGTAGGGCCAAATCCTGTAGTTCCTAAGGAGGCAAAATTCCCATTGAAGTCACGGGGAATTTGCCTTTTATTTATCTTTAATAATGACTGGAAACATTCTCATTCCCCATGCTGGTAATACCACTTTTCGTAATTAAATGAGCATGTTTTGCCCTATCTTCTTGAAAAATTAATTTCCAGTCTTGCACTGGATGCTCAGTCAAAACTCCCATTACACCAGACTCTGTTCTTAGTTATTCCAATGTATGTTCAGAGTCACTCGTGATTTCAGCAGTCCTTCTGGATTTACACTGGTGGAACCAAAGGAAGGATTTCACCTGATTCTCCTCTTGTGCTAGTTTTACAATAGGTATAATTCCTTTGACTTCAGTGGACCTATCCTTGTTTGCACCTGCTCAAGTTTGAGGCAAATCCAGTCCCTTTGTGTCAATGAGAGTTTTACCCAAGTCAAAAACTGCCTGCTCGTGTCCAGTGTGTGGAATTACTGTCTAATCATTCTTAGCAGTTTATTCCATCTGGACACAACTCTCTTTTTTCCAAATGTCAGCTAATTTGGATTTCATTTGTCTTAAAGGAATGTCTCGATACTATGTCAGGGTATCATAGAATTGAGGGCTTGACCCGTACAAAATAAATCTTTAAAAAATCTGATTGGAACTTAGTTCTTTATTCCATCAAGAAATCTACATAAAATACAGTTCAAATAAGGAGTCAAAGTCTTCAGCCTGTTCTCTAACAAAACCTTTTGACAAAATCTATGTATGGACTGCAGGATTAGAATCAACAGCCTTAACTTCTTCCGCAGCTCCAGCGCTTGAACAAATTTTGGTTTTGGTAAGTTATAAATTGATATATATCTCCAATTGCCAGGGATGGGACTCTAGATGGGGAGAGCTCTGAATTACTGCGGAGCATTCCTGCCCAGGTGTCTGGCTGGTGGGTCTTGCCCACATGCTCAGGGTCTAAGTGATCACAATATTTGGGGTCAAGAAAGAATTTCCCCCCCGGATCACATTGGCAGAGACCCTGGGTTTTTTTTGCCTTCCTCCATAGCACGGTTTAAACTAGAGTAAATGGTGGATTCTCTGTACCTTGACGTTTTTAAAGCGTGACTTGAGGACTTCAGTAACTCAGCCAGAGGTTAGGGGTCTATTACAGGAGTGTGGGTGAGGTTCTGTGGCCTGCAATGTGCAGAGGATCATGATGGTCCATTCTGGCCTTAAAGTTGATGAGTCTATGGATAAAAGGAGCAGAGTGTAAATTTGGAGAGAAATTTGAAGCAATTGTCTTTTATTTTGATACCCAATGTCAGGCAAGCAAATAAAAAAACCCTCTTAGGTTCTATTCTACAACTAGAATAGTGCTACTTCTGCCTTGCTTGCAATCTTTGAGCAACTTGATTGCTGTGCCTCAGTTTCTCCATGTGCAAAATGGAGGTAATATTTATTATCTTCACAAAAGCGCTGTGAGGCTTAATTGTAAACATGTTGAAAGAGGTGAAAATTGCTATAAAAACACAATATAGTAAGTTGTGGTTTTCTTGTTATTTTATTATTTATGATTGCAGAACTTCGATATAATTGCTGTGTATCTTCATATCATTGAGCTCAATGAGATCAAAACTGGTCTTAGCGTGAGGCTGATGATCAATGAGACTGATATGTAGTTAGGGTTTATGAGATGAGAACACTAACAGCAGAATACAACAAGCCTTTTTTCTCCATTTACACAAGGTGAAGGTCTGATTCTTCTCCCATTGAAGTCAGGGGGAATCTTGCTGGTCAGACGTTATATTAAAGCTGATTTATACATAGTTTACAAAGGGTATATTAGGTTTAATAATACAGGATTGATTGCTGTTATAAGCATGTTGCAGACATGCAGAGTACTATGTGTTATAAATGAAAATAAGCATATCAATGGGTGGTGCTATAAATGGTTATAAGCAGCCTATTGACCTGCTGGATTCTATAACAATCGACAACTATTGAGTATTAAAGCAACTCTCAGTCATTTATTAACCCTTTGTAAGCTGTTTATAAATGCACCCTGAATTTAAAGTGTGACTGTTTTGCTATTGTCTTCAGGGAGCGCAGGATACCGTTCTAATTACTTTTAACCGTTTCTTAATTCAGTGCGTTAATGTTACCCACGTTTTGACAGCAACAATGCTGGAGCAGAGAAGACGATAGCTGCTTGAAGCAAATTGCAGCTGTTCCCATGCACCTATCACTCACCTTGTTCCCCCAAGTACATGATTCACCTTGGAGTTTTCTTTTTGACAAGTATGCCACAGTCAAAAACATGAAAGGGAAGGTAAACAAGAGAAAATGGGTGTTTGGTACAAAAGCTACATTCTTGTTGCACAGCACTGCAAAAGCCAGGTGTGAATGCACTGTGCATCTGGGACCCATATAACATGGCCAAAAGGTACATTGACATAATTTAGCCGCGTCTATTTTAGACAGGTGCAGAGGATCTCTAAATATATGCCATGTACCACTTGCTGCAGTTGCTATGGATATGAGAGCTGAGGTCTGTAACTCGGGTTATAAAAGCTGTTGTATTATTGTTATTATTAGTAGTAGTATTGAACCCTAGGTTTTATAGTTATTCCTGCTTAGCTGCTGCTCCCTAAATAGTCCATTTAATGGAATATTTATTGTTTGGATGGTGGAGGATATGAGGGCTATAAACACTATTATTTCCCCTCTTCTCCTTTCACAGGGCCTTGTTACTGTTTGTATTATATATCACAGGGCCCAGTCCTGAGCCACCTTACGTGGGTGTGTTAAGGCCAGAAGGAGTGGAAATGTTGCATTTCTGTTGCATTGGCAGGCAAAGCACTGGAGAAGTCATCCAGGTGGTTTCTCACCCTGACATGCACTGTGGACGTGACCCGTCTGCCTCTATCTGACAGTGTTTATAAACCTCTGCCCCTCACTCCAGGCCTCAAGTGATTCTTGCACTACTCCTCTCCCGGTCCTTGGGGCAGGGAGCAGGCTGGGATGTCCCTATACCCTGGCAACCACAAGCGACTAGAACAGATCCTTAGAGGCAGCTGATATAATGTACAGCAGCCAAGCATAAGGGGGCAGAATGAAGGCTGCATGGGCATCCACATTGCTGGCATAACAGCGGAACTGATTTGGCTCACACTTCCTATACATTTAACCTTGAGGTGGAGTCTGAAAAATGTCAGCCTGCTAATTTCTGAGCAACTGGAAAGGATGGCTTAGAATGGAAGTCGAACCTAATCTTAGCTGTAGTGTGCACTACTTGTGTCTGCCAGAGCATACAAGAATGTTAGGGGTTATTGGTCCTTGCTGTGCGTGTGTGAGCTGCAGTGAGACATTTGCAGTGAGAGCACCTCAAGCTGATACGGCTTAAATCATACCCTGCTGCCTGGCTCTGAGAAGCTGATAAATTCTGAAGGGGATAGGAAGAAAGTGAGGGAATAAATCTCACTGTTCTCCTATGCCAGTCATACAGATGGGTCATACTTTGAAAGTTTACTACTAGTTAGAATCTGGTAAAGAGGTTAGCCTGCCTTGAAAGTGCTACACAAGCCAAAATAAAGGCTAGTGAGTCCTATGTGGAGAACTAGAGCACAGGCGACGAAAATAGTTGAGCATCTCTCCCTTCATTCATGGCCCCAGAAAGCAGTGGCAAGGTTACTGTTAAAATTAAAATATGACTGAGTATTAGGATATTTGCCAAGGGTAGATATATGTGGGTGAGAGACCAGGGTCTGTGAGTGTTTTGACTGTCTTGTTTCATCCCTACCTCCACAGTCCCTTGATTTTTCCACCTGAGTGGCATTTTAGTAAGGATGCAAATAGGGTGATGGTATTTTGCAGCACACTGTAGAGGATTATATCTGCTTTTGTGTGTGTGTTTAGGTGTATCTTTCTATTGGTCAGTCCATCTCAGGGACAATAAACCAGAGGTGGAAAGAGGGAAGGCATAAAGCTCATTGTAAACACGGGGGAGGGGGGTGACTTTATTTTGCAAGTCCTCCCATTGTAACAAACGGGACTACTGTCAGAGTGAGGCATAATTCAAGGTGTGAAGGAGTAGTGAGGGCAGTTGAACATTTTGCAAAGCTTTCAGGAGGGAGCCCTTCCCTGCTACAGCTTAGGAGCTGGATAGAACATGGGAAAGGTTCTTTGGAGTTTTGGGCTTCCTCCTGTGAACCTCAGCGATTTCACAAGACAAGGATGTTCTGGTGGTATCTAGACAAATCATTCCAAATTATGGAACTTACATGCATTATTGCCAATGTATTGCAAAGAAGCAAGGTGGATGAGGTAATATCTTTTATTGGACCCACTTCTGTTGGTGTGAGATAAGCTTTCAAGCAACACAGAGCTCTTCTTCAGGTCCTTGTCTCTCTCACCAACAGAAGTGGGTCCAATAAAAAGTATTACCTCACCCATCTTGTCTCTCTAATATCCTGGGACCAACATGGCTACAACAGCACTGCATACAATTTGTTGCAAGTGAGCAGAGGTGTGAAGTCTCGAAGAGTGGAGAGCTGCTTCTTTTTGTCTTTTTTCTTTTATAAGATTATTGGAAATTCCATAAAAAGCTATGTTAAGAGAGCCTCAAGAACCAGGACATGACAGAGTTAACATTACTGAGATTGTAAACTGTTCGGGGCAGGGGCCGTCTTTTTTGTTCTGTGTTTGTACATCACCTAGCACAATGGGGTCCTGGTCCAGGACTAGTGCTACTAGGCATTATGGTAATACAATAAATAATAATAATGAATGTTGGATACATAACCGATCTTTTATATCTATGTGTAATTTCAATACAGTAATTTCAATGCAGGGAGCTCAGTGGGGGGTGGTCTGGGTGCAGGGGGTCTGATTACAGGGGGTCTTCAGATGCGGGGTTGAGGTTCAGTGGGGTGGGGTTCAGGTATGGAGGGCTAGAGGGATTCTAGATGTACGGGGTTAGGCTTGGCAGGGGTGTCTCGTTATGGGAGATCCGGATGCATAGGGTTGAGCGGATGGGGGAGCAGCTCCCCATATATTGACTCCTCCCCCACAGCTGAGGAGTGATGGGGATAGAAAGCAGGAGAGGATGCTGAGCTTCCTGCATCTGGGGGAGATTTGTGGGGGTGGGTCTGATACAGACCCAGCCACTCCTTGCAGGAGAAGAGGAAGTTCCGTCCTCTCCTGCCTCCAGCCCAGCCAGGACTACCAGCTGATTCTGGCTCAGAGTAGGAGCCCGTGGCTGGGGTGTCCCCAGCCCCAAGGTGATTTACCTCTGCTGGCTGCTCCAGGTGCCTGAAAGGATGTGCCTGCACTGCTAGGGAGTGGTGCGTGACTGCTCTTGCAGCTTCCCTTTGCTTCCCTGTGAGAAAGACATTTTTCTGCAGGGAAGCAAAGAAATCTGCGGGGGATATGAATTCTGCATACGCACAGCGGCACAGAATTCCCGCAGGAGTATTTTAAAGGAGACTATCCATTAACTCTTATCAATGTACAGCCAATGGCATACAATTTAGTTCTCATTCTGTCTAATAGTGAGCAGTGATATAAACCTATACATGGACTAGTCAATTTGTTACAGTATTTTAATTAATTGTATTGAAATTGTCAGTGTATGAATGTGCTGTATTACTTTGGGGCTAAATTCTTCCTTGGTTTCTTGTTTCAGGGGAGCCCAGCAATTTTAACAGTTGCTTCCCCAACCCTTTTCTTGTCTTCTCATCTACCCCCCACAAGCCAGGAACTTCAAGCTCTGCTTGGTAGCTACCCTCTTGAATGCACAAACACTGTGGAAATCATTTAATAGTGTATACATGTAATAAATAAATAAATTAAATAAAGCATGTAAGACTCAAACCTATGCAGGACGTAGCCCCTTCTGCTTTTATGTTGACTTTTTAGCAGCTTAAAAGTCTTTTCTGCACGCAAATTTTTTGGTAACAGCTGCAAGAAAAAGAAAAGGAGCTTTTTGAGAGATCTGTCCTGAAACTGGGGATCGTCTTTGCATTTACAATGGGATTATTTTCAATTTTACCGGCATTTTGTGTGTCAATAAGAGGCACGTAGGTGGTATGGCAGGAGAGCAAAGCAAAGCAGAGGAGTAAGAATCCACAGGGTTGTCCTGAATGGGGCATGGATGCCTTAATTTAGGACGAGTTTTTAAGCATTTTTCTTCTATTGATGAAAGATTTGTTTGTTTGTTTGTTTTGCAATCTACTTGCTTCAGGGAGGCATCTGACATTTCGTTTTAAGGTATTTTTACAAATCTCCCTCCTTCGAACTGATCGCGGGGGACAATCTTGTACGTATGCATGTGGCGTGGGCCAGGGCCAGGCATTGCTTTGGGACGCAGGAGGGAGCCTGCAGGGCTGCTGGACGGCCTGGCAGACCCGAAGACATCACTGCCTCGGGCTGACACTCTGCTCCCGTTTTGAAGGTCTCCTTTGCGACCACGAGGACTTCCCTCCGACCTCGCCTCCGCCCAGAAAAGCAGATTCCAACGCACAAGCTCGCAGCCTCTGAAAAACAAAAACACCAGCCCAGGGAGCTCAGTGCCAGCCAGGCCCAGTGCTGTTCCCCCTCGCACGGCACTGGGACGCAGGCGACCCGGGCGCGGGCAGCTGCCGCCCGACGAGCATTGTGCACGGCTGGGGCAAGGCTGCAGCAGCGCGCGCGGACGGCCCCGGGCCGCAGCAGGGCTGGGGGGGGGGCGCGCGCCGCGGCTCTGCCGCCTGGGCTCCGCTCCGGACGGCGCCGGCGATCCCGCGCTCCTCTTTTTGCCGCGCGCCCGCTCCGGGGCCCCCGCCGCCGCTGAGCGCGAGGAGCCCGGGAGCGCGCGCGCGCGCGCGCGAGACCCACCTCCCCCCCCCCCCCCCCCCCCCCCGCCCCCGCTCAGCCCCCAGAGCCCGTGCGGCAGCGGCAGCGGCATCGGCGGCGGCCGCCTCTTGTTTACCAGCGTTAGCGCGGCCCCGTGCGAGCGAGGAGGGGCGGCGAGAGGAGGGGCAGACCGAGCCGCCGCGCGGTGCAAGCCCTCCCGCAAAGAGAGCGGCCAGCGACTTCGATACAGGGCGGCGGGGCCTCCCCTCCCCCTGGGAGGAATTGCGGACCCTTTGCAAACGAGCTGCGGGGCTTTGACCTTCAGCAAACCGGACCCCCCCCCCTTTCCCCCCGCTACGAGCAACCCGCCCCCCCTCCTCCTCCTCCTCCTCCTCGCACCCCCCCCCCCCGGGTTGGGCTGGACGAGGCGCGGGGCAGGCTTGCAGCGCGCACGCACGGGGTTCAGTTGTGTTGGGATTTTCGTGCCATGGGGAAGCAGCAGCCAGGAGGGATGCGAGCCGGAGAGCAGCCGCCGCTGCCGCAAGAGGAGGAGGAGTGCTGAGCTCCTCCGCTCTCCCCGCTGCCGCCTTGTGTGTGTGTGTGTGTCCCGGATTTTTTGTGTTGTTTTTGTTTTGTTTTTTGGGGAGGGGGGGAAAGGAGCCGGTGGCAGCAGCGCTGAGAGGAGGAAGAGGGGGGGGAGCCTTTTCATTCATTTTTTTTATTATTATTATTCCGCGTTTGTAGGATCTTCAGCCCCCTGGACTTACTGGTTTTTGCCTGGGGTCGGGGAGGGCTTGCAAGGGGGGGGGCATCCCTTTGCAGCAGCCTGCGCTTAGGGGAATAATCTCCCGGCTCGGGAAGCTGTATTTCCTCCTCCCTCCTGAGATTGCTTTGGATTCCCCCCCCCTTTTTTTTTTCTTTTTTCTTTTTTTTTTTGCGCGTGTGTTTGCTGCGCCTGTGTGGTGTTTGAAAATGGAGGCTGAAGATACGGGCTGCCAGCCCCAATGTGCTTCGTGCGTGCTACTTCTGTGCACATTGTATCCCTGCAGGCAGCGCTGAGGGGGGAGTGTTGCTTCGCCCTTTCTGGGGGCGCACCAGCCCAGCGTTTCCATTGTTGGCCGTGGGTGGCTTCCTCCGGAAGAACAGCAGCTAGGGAAATAATAATAATAATAATATAAAAAAAACCTTCCAATTTTCAGACCCAGAGGGGTGGTTTTTTGTGTGGGAGGAGGAGGAGGTCATTTCCCCCTCCTTCCCTCGGTCTCCCCCCAGCCTCCCAATTTATAGTTCTTGTGTGTGAGTGGAGGGGGAGAGGTTTGGACTTGATTCTTTTCTTTTTTTTTCTTTTTTTTTTTTTTTGGGAAAGGGGGATTTTGTCCATAATTAAAAAAAAAAGGAATGAAGTCTGGCGCTGGAGGAGGGTCCCTGACCTTATTCTGGGGGTTTCTGCTCTTCTTTGCCACACTTTGTCTGTGGCCAACAAATGGAGAAAGTGAGTATTTTGCGTCTCGTTTAACATGGGGGAGAGGGGCGCTTGTTTTGCACTGCGGTGACTTTTGAGTTTCAGGGGCTGCTTGTGTTTTCCCCTGGTTGAATCTGCTCCTTAAGCACATTTAATACCCTGAGTTCAGGCTGCTCTTTTCTCTCTCCTCACTTGGAGTGGATGGCTTTGATATTCCTTAATGTAACCAGGGTTTAGACACTTTCCCGTGTCTGAGGAGTAATAGTTCCAATTGCTTCTCCCCAAGCCCCTAATCTTTTCACCTACTGTGTTCATTCCTTAAAGCCTCTCCAGATTTCCCCCCAATATGCCGATGTTAAACTCCCAAGACTGTAAAGTGCCAATTAAACATCGAAAGGCCCAGGAATACGTGCGTCCAGCGTTTAGAAGGGAACATTGACTTTAATCACTGGATGCCTTTTTTTAAAATCCAGTTTTAATACCTTCTAATTGAAAGGATTTCTGTAAATAAGCAGGTTGTGTTTTTTGTTTTTGTTTTGCAAAGTGTGGCAGCCTCTTCTTGGGATGCACAGATGTAAAAGGATTATATGTCAGCATACAAAGATCACCGATCTAATATATATTTTATATAGATCTATACAACTTGTGTGGCTGGGTGGGGGGGAAAACACAAATGTATTGATGATTGGAAGGATTAGAAACTTAAAGATGAAGAAATCAAATTAGAAGCTGTTTTTATACCTAGAACTGAAGTTCTGCGGTTGATTCTTTTAAAAGAGCACGAGTTGTTTTCTTCTCTGTGTGTGTGTAAATTCTGCCTTGTTGAATAACGTGGTTCTGTGTGTGTGTGTGTGTGCACGCTCTGCAAATGGTTAAGTCTCCAGTGCATAAAGATGTCTGGTGTGGATTCTTGCTGCTGTTTATCTTTTCGGAATCGCAGTGTCTGTCCGTGTTGTTTGGGAGTTGCAAAATCCCCGACTTTTGTTTTTGTACATTTCAAACCTGTGATTATATATTCTCTGCCCGCCCCCTTTGGTTGCAGGGGAAAATAGAAGGGGAGTGGGGATGGTGGGAGCTGAAATTGACTAGATAGCAATGATCAGCATATTAATCGGTGCAGATAATCAATTTTCTTCTGTTTTATTAGTTTGGATTGCTGGCCCCTAAAATTACGGGTTACTTTGCCCCCATTTTTGGCGGGGGGGAGAAAAGATTGGGGGTGTTGTTAAATGAAAATAAAAAATGCCTTTTTGTTTCAACCATTTTAACATTGTGCTCGATCTCCCTCTGTTTGTCTTTGTGTTTGTGTAGACAGGAGGTTTCCTTAATGCTAGATCCGTTCCTACTAGCTGAATGGTTTAACTTTTTAAAACGCTCTAACCATTGATGAACGTAACCAGTTTTTACTTTTGAAAAGGTGTGCGGAGAAGAGAGTGCATTTCATCCATTAAAATATGAGGAAAGAATTCCTGAAACTTAAGAAACAAACACATACACATGCATCCAATGAAGTGAGCTGTAGCTCACAAAAGCTTATGCTCAAATAAATTTGTTAGTCTCTAAGGTGCCACAAGTACTCCTTTTCTTTTTGCAGATACAGACTAACACGGGTGCTACTCTGAAACACATACAGGGAAACCTCTAAGTAGTCGTTTTACGTTGGAAAATAAGTTCTTTGGATGTACCGGCAATTAAACCAGTTGTAAAAATGTTTCGGGCAAGGCTAGGGTAGATGGAATTTGTGAGGCATGTTGAGTAATATTGTATTTCGTTAGACAGTGAATGCCAATTAACTCCTTAAAAGTCAGGGCACAACTTGGCTTTTAATGTTGTAATGCTTGAGCCAGCAAGGGCTGGGAGAGTTTTCTTTTTCGGATAAGTCGAATCTTTTAGCTAGAATTGCTTTCCAGAGAGGAGATTAATCCTTAGGGTTGAAAACTAAAATCCCAGAGCTTGCTATTTTTGGTTGTTGGTGGTGTATGCTGGTGTCTAGAAGAATCAAGGTAAACAATGATTAATAGGTTTCAGAGTAGCAGCCCTGTTAGTTTGTATTCACAAAAAGAAAAGGAGTGCTTGTGGCACCTTAGAGATGATTAATAATAAATGTCAAAAATTAAACTTTGGTCCAATGTACTCTTAAACTGATGGAATAAATGTTCTTAAATTATTTTTTACCAAGTCCAGAGCATCTGCAATGGTTGAGAGGAGAAACGTTCTCTTAAGAGGCAACAATAATACATTGGATTTTATTTTTCAGTCTTTTGAAATGTTTGTATTTGGACCATCTAGCTAAAATGACTCAGTTAATAAATCTCACATGAAATACTTGTATTTTGAGGAAGATCCAGGCATTTCAATGTGACAAAATAAGATGAGAAGCTTGTCTTAGCTGAATACTGCCTCTAATTACGTTGACTTTGTAGTTTGCAGTTTAATAGCCTTTGTTTTCATGAGTTATTACTGAAAGAACTTTACTATTCGGGGGAAAAAATGACCCCCAGACAGATGTTTTGCATCACTTTGTATTCTTTCCTCTCCCCACAGTAGAGGAAGGAAGATTTATCTTATTTTTATTTGTTGTTCATATATAATGTCATAGCTAAAAGGCACTTCCATTTCTGGTCAAACAAGCAAGGCATTCCTAAATAGGA
Source organism: Caretta caretta (assembly GCF_965140235.1). Lineage (NCBI taxonomy): Eukaryota > Metazoa > Chordata > Testudines > Cheloniidae > Caretta > Caretta caretta. Next base: position 76,416,013 of record NC_134215.1, on the reverse strand, counting down.
GTACACAGGAGTTACAACAGGAAGAAAAAAAATTCCTAATACTTAATAAATCAGTAAGAGATGAGATTTAATGACCAAAAAAAAAAAATCTTTAAAATGCAAGTACTTTAAAAGGAAAAGATGTTCACAGTATACCAACGTTTTGTCAAAAGAGCAAAGAAATCCATTCCTGAGAAACTTTGTATGCAGGTGAGGTAGCTCATGTGGTATGTAAGATGGCCAGGTGTTGGGGGAGACCCTTTAAACCTTGAGGCAGGTTTAAGATGCACATTAAACTCAGAATGTCCTTTTTTTTTTTTTTCTGTGTAAGATCACAGTATTGAGCATATTGAAATTTGGCTTTTGTTTCCTTACCTTAGGTATTAATGGAAGGAAAAAGCTGAAAGGGGTGCCTTAAAATATTAGACACCCAGAATAAAAATACCATTAGTATGGTACCTGGTGTAATGCTACTTTGGACCCATGACTATGTCAATGAATCTGCTTATCTTGGCTTTGAGCATTACCCCATATGTAGAGCTTACACTTTGTTTCAAATGTTTATTAACAAGAGTACATGCTGGTATCTTTAGATCCATATTTCAGGATGCATAGTAAAAAAATCCTTATGAATGTAGTCAGTGTACGTGTGTAGCATGAACATCAGTATCTCCTAATATGCTTGGTGATAGGAATATATAGTTAGTTGAGTGAGTTACATAATTCTTTGGGCAATTTAGATACTGAATATGAAATGTTTCAGTCTTAAAGGAATTAATGTTAATCAGGTACACTGGAAATAAGAGAGAGAGGGAATATTTAGAGGTTATCAATAAATGATTAGGATTAGAGTCCATCGGAAGAAATAGTGATGTAATCAATGCTAACCCCAACAACAAGTGTAAAGGCACACTAATACAAGAATCAGGACACAGGGGTGTATGAATCATTAGCTAAAAGGGTTAGGAAATGGTGGTGGTTGTGTTAATATGAAGCAGGATGTGTTAAAAGGACAGAACATAGGAACTCTTATGGAATGAGGGTGCTGGTAGTAGCTGGTTTAATTGTAGAACCAGTATTTTGGGGGAGAAAAATGTTTTTCTTCCTGTAAAGTAAAGGAAGTCCAACTAAAGAGTTTGACTAAATAACGAATGACAAAAATATTGTTAGAAGTGGAGGAGGAGAATAGGCTGAAGTGAAGAATAAAATTAACTGGTTTTAGCTTGAGTGAAACAGAAGAAATTAGTTTTTCGTTAATGGAGGAATAGTGTGGATTCTATAAACAAGTGAAAGTCGAACATATAATTCTAATAACATTCAATCCTTGTTAAAACTAATGTTAGAATGACTCTGAAATGTGAGTCTAATAATTTGGTTTTGCCTTTGTCAGCGCACTCGATTTCTTTCCTTAAAGCCTATATGTTTAAAGTTTTCACAAGAAGAAAAACCTGCTAGTTTTAAGTTTCTTTACACTCTTAAAAGAAAAGGAGTACTTGTGGCACCTTAGAGACTAACAAATTTATTTGAGCATAAGCTTTCGTTGAGCTACAGCTCACTTCATGAAAGCTTATGCCCAAATAAATTTGTTAGTCCCTAAGGTGCCACAAGTACTCCTTTTCTTTTTGTGGATACAGACTAACATGGCTGCTACTCTGAAACCTTTACACTGTTAAATGGCTAGTTTAGATTCATGTGCTTTACTTGCAGTGTAGTTAAATGTTTCAAATGTTTTTTTTTGTTTGTTTTTTGGCTCTACTAAATTTACATTTAAGAATATACTCTTCTGCTTAATAAAAGGTTGTCTCTTTGATTTAATGATTAAAATACAATACTATATTTTTAGGGATATACGTTATTGGACTGAAGTTGTAATTGTGATTTTAAAACTATATTAGCATGAATTAAGAACTTTTTTTTTTGATCAGTTTTTTATGCTTCTTCAGTAGACTCCAATTTTACTGGTGGTCATTGGAAGTTTTCATTTGGTGAGTTGAGAGAAGACAGTTAATGGATTAAAATGATGAGTAATATTGTATGCAGTTTTTCCTGTTCACAAATGGTATAAACTGTCTAGTGACCCCTCCTGGTCTTACATTTTAGGAGGCACAAATACTGTGTGAAAACAAACTATTCTTTACACTTTTTGATCACTTCATGATCTTTCATGAAACACAACTTTCTTTTAACCTGTTTAGATGGTCATGTGTGATGTATGCATCAGGGTAGTTTACAGACTAAATTGAATAAATGATTTAAAGCAAGAAAAAATATTCCCCAAAAAGTCTGTAATAAATTTACTGAGCAAAAAATAGAAATTAGTTTGTGCCTATTTCCTCTGTACCTTGTCACACAATGTTGAATTTCATCAATAAGATGCTAGAGATATTAATTTTATCTCTTTCTGTAATATTAAGATGTCACCTAAACTGAGGAAGCACTGCAGACCTTTGAAACCATCCCTTAAATGTTGGTTTATTAACCTTAATAAATAATCTTACTTTAATTTTAGTATACATCTCTCATATTTGAAAACACTTTATGGTCTTACCTAATAACAGCTGGCTTACTGTAAATTTCAGCAGTGGCAAGTGCAATTTTGTATTGAAAAATGTGATGACTGTATCCCTAAATTTAAAAAATGACTTGTGCTGTATTGTAGTAAGTTGTGTCTCAAGTGTTTTGAGCAATGGTTAAAGTTGTTTGCAAGTACGTGATTTCAGTTTATTACAGGTCTTTCTAACAAAGATTGGACTTAATCTCATCACTATCTGTGAAACCTTAGAGTTTCTCAAAAAGAAAAGGAGTACTTGTGGCACCTTAGAGACTAACAAATTTATTTGAGCATAAGCTTTCGTGAGCTACAGCTCACTTGCATCCGATGAAGTGAGCTATAGCTTACGAAAGCTTATGCTCAAATAAATTTGTTAGTCTCTAAGGTGCCACAAGTACTCCTTTTCTTTTTGCAAATACAGACTAATACGGCTGCTACTCTGAAACCTTAGGGTTTCTGTTCCCATTCCTGTTTCACAGAACACTTGGAACGCAATGATGATTTTGAAGGGAAGGAGTGATTTTGCTGTTTTGCTGTGTTTGACATGAATAATTTTCTTATTACTCTAAGGTGTGTAGACAGCCTTTCTTTGTGTGTAGTAGGTTACTTGGATTGGTTTTTGTGAACTATGAACCATTTTTAAAAAGGAAGTTTCCAAAACCTTTTATTGCACAAAAGCAGAAATCAACTAACAATAGTTCATAAGAAGGCACATGTGTGGTTTTTAGCTAACTTGCTTTGATACTGTTTTCTTAGCCAAGTTGCAGCAGGTGCTATCTGAGTTCAAGATCGGAACAAATTTCATAGTTCTATGTATTCTGTATATCCAAAGTGTCTGGGGCACAATTTGAAGACAGGCAGATGAATAACAACATAGGTGTATAATATGAATGAACATTTTGTATGCTCTTCAAATGGACTATAAATTTATCAACTCCTCAAAAGTCATAAACAGACTAAAAAGTTGTTCAAGTCAGGGTGGCTAATTTTTTGGAAAGGTTTTCAAAAGGAAAGTTTAGTAATTTATTGATTTATTAGGGAGATAAATCTCTTGCCAAAAGCTGGTGGTGGTGGTTTAGATTTTGTTCAGTCTTTTACAGATGGTTTAATTAACCTTCACAAATACTAAATCTAAGCAACCCTTCTAGATCTTAGTTAAATCAATTATTAATTTCTTAAACTACAAGGTGCAAGCAACTTTTAGAGTACAAATAGAAAAACTATGTAAAACTTGTTAGTATGCTGAAAGCAAAAATTGACATAAATATATATATATAATCTGTATTTTATAGGTATATTTACAAAAGAGAACATATCAGTTTGCTTTTGGTAAAACTGTTAAGAAGTCCTAATGTTCAAGCCTTGATATTAATCTAAATAGTAACTGTTTTGATTTTTTAAAAAGATCAAACTACCGTGTTAACTGATAGTGCCTTTCTTGTTTGGCTTGACATTAAGTACATCAGTATGCATCATTGTGTCTCCGTGACTTTCAGGCTAGTTTTGTTGAAGACTTCCAGCATGTTTAATATCTGAATTTTTCACACATCCACCCAGTAAGCCCCTTACCCCTGATTGATGCAGTATGATCATACTTGAGCAGAAATGCAGGGATAAATAAGCTTTGAAAGTGCTGCAAAAATACTGTCTTGCAGGAACATGGTATAATTTTACTACACATTTTAATATAACTTATTTCTTTAATTAGAGGAAAAAACTGGTTAACATTTTTCTTTGCCGACAAGTTTGTGTTTTAAGTACCACATTTATAGACACTGTATTGTTCAGACTTCTTTGAATAAAGGTGCATGCTTTCTGCAAAATAGGGAGAAGCTCTTTTCCATCAGAGAATTAACATAAGCTGCTGTTATATTTCTGTGCTGTAACTGTGGATGAAATAAGTACTACTAAAGACTTTGTCTTTATGTCTTATCTATTTTTTTTGTTATTGCAGAAATTAATGCTGGCAATAGTTTAGTTTTGTAAAAAAAACGTGGTTTTGGATGAGTTCATCTCCCACATGATGCTGACAAAATGAATATTTTTTTATTGAAATAGCTCTGTGACGGGTCAGGGAGTGCGTTATCTGCAAACCTGTTATTGGTGCCATTACATGCTATAAAGATAGCTCTGTTTACTTAGAAGTGTGAATATCCGCTCTGATCAGAGCACTCTCTCTTAGGGTTTTTTAAAAAAAAATCCTTGGGATACTGTACTACTTTATTTTGGAAAGAAGGAAAAAATGTGTGTGTCAAACTGTGGAAGCATATAGATCATATAAGGGGCTCTTCTAATTCTGGAGATAAATGTGTGACTGTGTTTTTCCTTTAATTGGTGTTGTGCTGACTTGCCTGATTTTCTCCAACCACACCTTCCATTATTTGAATAATTTAGTTTTTAAATGGAAGTTTGTGTAACTTCTCAGCTTTTCATGCTTAAGCAAATACTCCAATGTTTTCAGGAACAAGGGAGGATTTTTGAAGTTCAGGTGCTGGAAGTGTTCAGAGCATGATCTGAAATAGTCCCAAGTATCCCTTGTCCCTTGGAATTCAAACTGTATCAGCACAGTCTGTTTGAATCAGATGTACTGTACCTGCTCTTAAGTTTATAAGTTAGGTTTATACAAATTACTTTTTAAATTTTTCATGATACTGTATTACAAAAATATGACCGTTTTAAAACAAATGGCTTTATAGTAAGAGAGAACATCCATAAATTAGAGCAAAGATGATGCATTTTTCTAAGTAATGTTTGTTTCAGATGCTATTGTAATATACCAGGTATAACTGGTGGGCATGCAAGTTGGAATTAGCAGAGAGCATGAAGTATGTTTTCATTGTAATATTCAAGATTTGTTCTGTTTCGACACTTTACTTGTAAAGGGCAAAGTATCAGACAGGGTAATGAGCTCAGGCTCAACACATGATTAAAATTAGTCATACACAAACCATATTGGAAAACGTTAATTAAGTGTGTATGGGGGTGCTGTACAATGTGCAGGAGCAGCAGGATATCTCAGTAGCTCTGTGTTGTGATAAGGTATTGTGGAGGTAGCTTTGTTACCTTAATTCTGTGTGTTCCTTGTTAGTTTGTGTTGCTGTGTTTTGTGATATCATCTTGTTGGTAAAACATCTGTTTCCTCATATGTATGGTATACCATTACATCTAGTTAACTTCTAGACCGGAGTGGGCAAACTACGGCCAAGCGGCTGCATCCGGCCCTCCAGATGTTTTAATTCGTCCCTCAAGCTCCCGCTGGGGAGCAGGGTCGGGGGCTTGCCCCACTCTGTGCAACTCCTGGAAGCAGTGGCATGTCCCAACACTGGCTCCTACACGTAGGGGCAGCCAGGGGGAGCCGCACACTACCCCCACCCCAAGTGACGGGGCAGCGTGCACTGCCTGGCTGCGCCTCTGCATAGGAGCCGGGGGCGGGGGGGGGGCATGCTGCTGGTTCTGGGAGCTGCTTGAGGTAAGCGCCGCCTGGAGCCTGCCTCCCTGCCCCAGCCCTGATCCCCTCTTGCCCTTGGACCCAGCCCAGAGCACCCTCCTGCACCCCCAGCTGGAGCCCTCCCCCCCCCAATTTTGTGAATATGCATGGCCCGCCATACAATTTCTATACCCAGATGTGGCCCTCGGGCCAAAAAGTTTGCCCACCCCGTTCTAGACCCTGCTGAAACTTGGATGGACCCTGATATAGGGCTTAAGTCTCCTCATTAGTGATAGTAGGAACAGGTGATAGGTGTGTCTACGGAATTTAAACTTCTGATTAAAAAAGGGCAGAGGGCTTGTTTCTGGCACTTGTGGTATCAAAAACAACTTTCCCAAACATGATCTGATTCAGTGCTGTTTTTGTGGCATGTAGGGACAGGTGCCTCATTATTTCTTTATTAGGGATACTTTGAAATTAACACCTTTCTAATCTGTTTCACTTTAGCTATTCAGAAACCAATGGGCAGCGATGAAACTGGCAAGAATCAAATCAGTTTCACTTTGGGAAAGCTATTTATAGGGAGGAAGAGATGGAAATGGTGTGGCAACCCCTGACCACAAAATAGCTAGGAGATGTTTATGGAAATGGGGAGGGCCTTCTAGATGCCCTCTGTTTTCTCTCTTGATCACTGGATGTGGCATTTCCCCCCTACTGTTTCCCCCAAGTGTTGACCCATAGTTAAATACACATCATTGCCTAATGTACCTAAATTTCCATTGGGATTAGATCCATTCCCAAAATGCCACTTTGGTTAAGAGAATGCAGAGAGAGACTTTTGATTTGTAGTTTTTAGCAAAAGACTCTACTTTACTACCAGAAACCCAGTTTAGGAGCAGAACATTCTTCAGTGCACTCCTACCCAGTCAGGTACCTCAGTGTCATTCTCCTCTCCAGCAGATGGGAGTCTTCCAGAATTTTGATGATATCCCTCCTCTTGACTAGGAGAATTTTTGGCTGTTCTCCAGTTGTTTCCGGTTTCTAGCAGGTGGAAGCAGCCTGTGGTTCTGTATTAGTTTGTAGTTAAACTTCCCCCCCCTCAGTTTCTGGTGGCTGAGAATTTTTTTCTGAACATTGCTGCTTTTTTTTTTTTTAATTGCTTCCCTGCAATATCCAGTCTCCCAGGAGAAACTGAGGAAAGGGGCCTCCCAGCAGTGTCAGAGGCAGATGTCATTTGCTGTTAGAAAGTGTGTTGGTGTACTTTCTTCTTTCTCCCCCTTTTTGAGAGGTACTGAGGTTGGACAGAGGGAAGCCCTGTAAGCCAGCACAGAGGAAAGTGCCAAAGGCCAGGTGGACTGCCAGTCCTATCCCTGGTAGCTAGAACTTAAAGCAGAGGTTGGCAAACTATGGCCCGCGGGCCCTTCCTGCCCAGCCTCTGAGCTCCTAGCCTGGGAAGCTAGCCCCCATCCCCTCCCCTGCTGTTCCCCCTCTCCCACAGCCTCAGCTCACTGCGCTGGCGGTTTGGGGAGGCACAGCCTCCCCTAACTGGCCTTCCATACAATTTCGGAAACCTGATGTGGCCCTCAGGCCAAAAACTTTGCCCGCCCCTGGCTTAAAGCCTACCGAAAAGCACCAGCCCCATTCTCTGGAGAACTCAGTAGAGGGGAATTTTCTATTAATGGGTTGATCATCTTTTCCTGTAGTCCATCTGTGGGCTAGACCCAGGATGGAGGTTATTGATGCATGAACTTCCCTAGCGAAATGCTAGGGAAAAATTCATTGGGAGAAATTCATCAGGTTTTGTCGGGTCGCAAAACTGAGAGTTGGCCTTGGTTTGTTTGAAGACAAGGGGAGGGTTTTGAGCCAGCTTGGGTTGTGAATCTGGGAGTGACCTAAGCTTCTGGACAGAAACTGGGTAAAAAAACTCATTTGGTTCTGTCCAGTTTCATTGTCTTTCATGTGCTAGCAAAATGCTGTTTGAATTTTCACCACAGCAAGGAAGGTTTAATAAATTTATAAACCTCCTTATTCATACCAGTTCTTATAAAGGAGGCTTATAAAATACTCCACCCTACTCCCGTCTTTTAGGCCTGCACTAAATCGCTAGAATCACGGTTAAAACCTGAGGTTGTGTCCACCTTAACAGTTTAAGTCCAAGTGTTCTGTAGAAGTGCACAAATATTCTCTTAAAGATGGTTCATTAGTGAGCTATCTTGCAGCTGTAACAGAAATGCAGAGAAATGCCCTGACAATGGGAGAATTGCAGTGTTTCTATTGAAGATGGGTCTGTGAAAGTGTCTGATATAAAGCTATGCAGGAGAGTTCTGGCTTTGTATGCTTTTATTTTGTATGTATCAAGAAATGAGATTCTTGTTTCCTGGTGGCTCATTGTTTAAATAAACATGTTGCATTCTCAGTAGAAGACTTTTAGTGCCAACTGCCCACTAATCAGATGTATTAACATTTTATTGTTTCCAAGCCATACCAAGAGAGCAACAGCTTTACAATTCAGTACATTTGAGGAAGATTATAAAAGAATTTGGGGTGGATCACAATGAGCACTTCAAAAGCAACAATGTCAGACTTGCTCTGCAACACAGCAGAGCTCCTGTGGAAAAATACTGTCATCTTAACAGATGCAGTGTTATTTTGGAGGGTACGCTGTATAAATACATGGACTGCGGTTAAATTGTGATGACAACAGATGCACTCTCTGTTCTCAATTCTTTCATCTCTGAACAATATGTGGAAAAAAAATCACAAACCAAAAAGCATCAAGACAGAAAAAGGTACCTTCGCTACATTGTTAGGGCAGTAGTTTTTGGGTGACTTCCTCTGTTACAGATGCATTTTCATTTCAGACAGTCTGTTTTGCAGTTAGACTAAATGCTTACCTCTGAGGAGTCTGGTAAGATCATGTGTAAGCGTCTGTAGCTATTAACGGTTTTTGTAGTGTTCTGAATGGAGCTATATATTATTGGCAATGCTTTAGAAATGCCAAGTAGACTAAAGTCAGGATTGGTTAACCTGGCAAAAAAGGTTTCCAACATTTTAACAAAAAAAAAGCCCAAGCCCAACAACATGTGTAACTAATTTCAGTGGGTGGGCCAACATTGTCTAAGGCGTTGTTGGTGTTCATCTATTTAACATCAGTGACAATATTTTGAAATTACCCACAGCACATTGCAGTGTGCGTGAGAGACAGGCACTTGGAATGTTTGAATTTGATGTTATGTTGCAATGCTGCACAGTTGCATTCACATTTGTTATCTCTCTGCGGATTTGGTCCTGTTTTAATACTACTTTGACAGTTATAAATTGTGGGCTTGTTGTTTTTGGTTTTTTTGAACAGCAAATAAAACAACATAGCAAGATGTTGTCGTCATCAGTGTATTAGCATCTGTCTGTCCACTAGTGGGATAGAAAAGTCTCAAGTTAAATATTATAGCTGAATTTTTTAAAAAAAGGGGATTGGACAACAATATTGGTAGTCATGCATGCTAAAATGGGGGGTGGTCAAATATCATGCTTCAGAAGCTGATGGCATGCAGGGGTTGTGAAGAAATGTATTTTCTTGCATGCATTTGCATTGTAACTTCCAATTTGTAAAATATCAATAATTGCTGACCTTATAGGGGTGACTTAACGTTTTTAAAATGTATTAAACTCATTGGATGACTTTTTCTTTTAACCTGGAGGAAAAAGATTTTTTTTTTTTTTTTTACTGTGAAGCAAGGTATTACTAGGCATTCCAAGATGTGTGCAAAACTTTGTTCTTAGCAAACCTGAGACTTGGTGTGTGGGAAGTCTTGGTTGTTAACTGACTGATTGAGAAGACAGTCTATATAATTCTTTAAAAAACAACAAACAAAAAACAAACAATCCCCCCCACACTAAAAGAATGTTAAGGTTGCCAAGTCAAGCACACAAGTTAGGAAATGCTAGAATTAAGGTTGTTCGTGCAACCTTAATGCGGTCTCCTTGTGCTTATGATAGTCTTTAATTACATCACCACACGTTGTTGTTTTTTTCCCAATAGGATACCTGTCTCATTTACTGTGCGAGAATGATGATTCTCACAGAACGTATAACTATTAAATATTTTTTTATGCTCATCATTCATTGGGTGACCTGAGGCCTTATTTACTGCACAACAGCTAAATCTGGGATACAGAATTAATGTCCTTCTAGGCTTCTGTGACACTCGTCATTGGAGTATCAAGTCAGCAGTACCCAAATTGTGGGTCGTGACCCCAAGTGGGGTTGCACTGCAGCAGTCCTGAGTGTGCAGAGGATGACATTTTACAAAACGGCATTCTCTGCACAGCGTGACCTCGCATGCACCTTATGTGCAAGGTCATGCTGTGAGGAGGATGCCATTTTGTAAAGCAAAATGGCGTCCTCAGTGCTGCCTGGGGTTGCTGGAAGCAATATATCCAAAAATGCGGCCCTGCAGGAAAAATGTTTGAGAACCACTGATCTAAGTGGTTCAAAGACATTGAGTTTCTTTATAACACCCCATTTTACAGAAGGGGAACTGACTGGCAGAGATTAACGCTTAAATTATCAATGGCTGCTAATTTTGGGTGCCTAATTTTCAACACTTGGGGCCTGACTTTTTCAAAGTGCGTATAATTTTTATAGTATTTTTAGGGTGACCATATCTTCCCAAAGGAAAAATGGAACACTGCATGGGACCAGCCCGAGGACCTCCATGCGCCCACCCCGCCCCGCCCATGCAGGGGCAGCCCGGCCTGAACCGCTCTCTCGAGCCCTCCTTTCTGTGCAGGATTGGTGGTGTTTCGCTCTTCCCCCTGCATGTTCTTCTGCACCCTGCTAGGGTTGCACCCCTTTTTTGCAAAACTGGCATTAGTCTAGTTTGCTCTGGTTCTTGCCAACTGATGATCAGTTGGTAAGAGTAAATGGGACAAATGTTCGGTTTTGCCAAAATAGTCGGGACGGCTGGGACAGGGCTTAAAAAAAGGACTGTTCCGGCCAAAGCGGGGCGTATGGTCACCTTAAGCATTTTATATCTTCAGAGCACAGTTTCCTTTAAAGTCATTTGCAGCTGGGACTGCTCAGAACTTCTGCAAATAACACCTTGCATGTCTCAAGTTCAAAACCCAGAAAATGAGTAACGCACAATTAGTGACCACTTGTGAAAAGTTTGGTGCAAGTGACTTGCCCAGTAACACACAGGAGCTCGGTGGCAGAGGCAGGGATAGAATTGAGTCCTGTGTGGCATTCAGGTCGTGCTGAGTGACTTTTTTTGGATAAATTGTTTATTCACGCAAAAATTCAATTGTGGCTGGCCCAAAACTGTTCGCAATTTTGATAAGAATTTCCTGAGTGATTTTTGGCCAAAAGTGTGGTTTTTTTTTTGTTTTGTTTTTTGTTTTTTTTTGGGGGGGACATAAGCACCATTCACAGAATGGCTGGAAGAGAAGTTGGTGGTGGTGCCGGCCTTGTAATCTTTAGTCCGGTGGTTAGGGCACTCACCTGGGATGTGGGAGATCTGGATTCAGTTCACTCCTCTGCCTGATGTGGAGAAGGGATTTGAATTTGTCTTCCAAATGGCAGGTGAGTGCCCTAGCCACTGGGCTTATAGATGCATTTTCCTTGTAGCCCAGTGAGTATTTGGGTACTTTATACATAGAGGAACAGCTTCAACAGGAGAGAATGAGGGACTTGCCTCAGACTGTCTGGACCACCGGGCAATGGGTCACACCACATGCCAGGTTCAGATCCCTTCTCCACATCAGGCAGAGGAGGGGAGAATTGAACCTGGGGAGTGCCCTAACCGCTATAAGGGAGGCACCACCACTTTGTGGTCATCCTCCAGCCATTTTGTGATTCTAGCGCCTCCTTTCCTTTGCTTTGATTTTAATAAACACGGTTGTTTCATTTGACTAAGAATTAATTTTTTGTCAACTTCTTTGATTCACTGGAATTTCTAGGTTTGGTATGAACCAAATTTTTGGTTCAGTTTTTGGAACTGCCAACAAACCAAATAATCAGCTATTCACCTGGCTCTACATTCAAGTCAGTCAGCTTCTTTCTTCTTCGCACTGCCTGGGTGCATAGGTGCCGACTCCATGGGTTTTCCGGGGCTGGAGCACCCATGGGGAAAAAATGGTGGGTGCTGAGCACCCACCAGCAACCTCCCTATCAGCTCCCCCCCACCCCCCTAGTGCCTCCCGCTGGCGGGCCCAGCGAATCAGCACTTCCCCCCCTCCCTCCCCATGCCTCCTGCCCGTTGCAAACAGCTGGTTCGTGGTGTACAGGAGGCTGGGGGTGGGGGTGGGGGGAAGGGAGGAGCGAGGACGTGGGGAGCTCGGGGGAAGGGGTGGGGTGGGGTGGAGTGGGGACGGGGCCTGGGTCAGCCACGGGTCGAGCACCCCCCGGTGCTTTGGAAAGCCTGGGTGCCAGCATCGGGGGGGGAGGGACTCTCTGCTTTCATGGCATGGAAAACTTCAGCCTGGATAGTTAAAATTTGGCAAAGTTATAAGCAACTGAAAGCAGGGTCTAACAATGGAAAATGTTAGGCACCCTTAACTGTAGGTGGGGCTACCAGTTCCATGTATAATTCTTATGAGCACAACTGGTTCCATCTGTTACGCATAACAGCCTTTTCTTCTGCATGCACCACCGATAGAATGTGTTTGAGTTTGTGTAATCATGCTGTCCTTCAGAGCTCATGAGCCCCAATATTACTTCATCAGCATGAATGTTTTATTGTGTGTATTGATATATTATCGTCTATATTTCATGCAAATTTGCCTTCTCCCTTTTTGGCTCGGAGGATACACAAGGAGTAGAGAAATGTAATAACCTGGTCAGAGCCTTTTCATACCCAGGGAAGAGCAGAAAATTCCATGAATCGCTTTGGGCCTTGGAGTATATATTAAATTTACCTGAGAAGTACTGAGAGCCTAAAGTGTGGGCATTATAGAAAGATTTTAGATAGTATAACTGGGCTACTGTCTACTCTTTCCTGTAAAGTTAATAGTTTGAATTCTAACTATGCTTGGAGGCTTTTTTGGAGGAGAATGAACAATTGTAAAACTGTATCTTCCTTTCAGAGCGCTTAAATATGCACCACTTCCTAAGCAAATCCAGAACAGTGGGCAAGGGAGTGTTAATTGTGTATAAGTCAGACTTACAGTTCAGATCTGACCTTGCTGTCACGCTCATTTGTTGCTCTTCACAGCTGAATTTTAGGCTCACTCAAGTTGAATTCGCAAAAAGAAAAGGAATACTTGTGGCACCTTAGAGACTAACCAATTTATTTGAGCATGAGCTTTTGTGAGCTACAGCTCACTTCATCGGATGCTCATGCTCAAATAAATTGGTTAGTCTCTAAGGTGCCACAAGTACTTCTTTTCTTTTTGCGAATACAGACTAACACGGCTGTTACTCTGAAACCTGTCAAGTTGAATTGTGATTTACCAACATGATAGTGACTCACTTCCTGTGAAAGCCAAGCCTGACTGAGGGCTTTGGGTTAGGGAGCAGGGAAGAAGGGCAGACTGGAATGGAATATGGAAGTGATCGTATTCCAAGTAATTTGGTGCTACTACTGATTCTGGTACCAAAATGAACAGAGTGTTTGCTTGTGACAAAACAGGTGTGCGTAGCTAGTTTATTTAGTAAGGTTTTATTTGAAAATACCCTCACAAATACGTTGGTAATTAGGGCAGTCATTTGCTCTTTGTCAACAAGGAAAATACGAAGAATTTAAGTTTCTTCTATCAGAGGTCACTTGCTGCTTAAAAGACTGAAGGGATAGTATTCTCCCATTCCTGGTTACCTAAAATCCAGCTTCCCCTTTTCTTCAGGACAGACTCGCACTTCCCTCTTAACTTGCAAGGTCTCTTCTCCAAATCAGCCTGCTTCCAAATCAGCCTGCTTCCCTGTGTGTTGTCTCCTGCCAGCTCCACCTGCTTTCTTGCATTATAGTAGCTGTCTCTGTGTAGCTGACTTGTATTCTGATGGTGAGACTGGAGAAAAGTGCATGTGGGAGGCAGTGTGGTCTTGTTGATAGAACTCCAGAGGCTTGAGTTCTGTTCTTGACTGTGCCATTGGCTTCAGATGAGACCTTGGGCAAGTAAGTTGGTGTTCCTCTACCTCTTCCCTGTCTATGAAATGGGGTTAACAATGCGTTGAGACCTACAGAATAAAAACACGGTTATGGTTATTTAAACGTGACCTGCATAAAATTGAAGTGGCGGGGGGAGGAATCTTGTGTTCTGATTTTGTTTCTGAATATATAAAGGCGTCTTGAAGTGGCTCAAGATGAGGATGTTAATTAAGTTCACTCCCCAGTAGGTTCATGACAAGATGCTAGTAACTTGCACAGACTTTCTCTGCTGGGCAAAGTTCCGTAGGACAAATGTGTGCATGTACTGCTTTCTCTGCCCCATAACTATCTCCTGCACCCCTTGACTAAGATCCAGATTTCCCAGAATTTTTCAAACTTATTGAAATGGCGGTTAGCAAAAAAAAAGAGACAAGAAGAAAATGCTTCAGAGGACCATTCCCTTGTAGAACCAGTGAGGACCTGAGATACCAGGCTGGGGAGATCTGTGTTTGAGAAGCAATGCAATTTAAACTTACTGGAGGTGAAGGCAAGCGGGGACTCCCTTTGGCTCTGCCACAAAGAAGAGCTATTCGCAGTGAAGAATACGACTGTGATAGAGTATGTCAAAAAGGCAGGAGGAGCTGGATGTAGGATATTCTAGAAGGAGTGCCTACTAATCTGAACAGAGTGGCACGTGGCACAAGCCAGGGGTTGTGGCACGTGGCACAAGCCAGGGGTTGTGGCACGTGGCACAAGCCAGGGGTTGTGGCACGTGGCACAAGCCAGGGGTTGTGGCACGTGGCACAAGCCAGGGGTTGTGGCACGTGGCACAAGCCAGGGGTTGTGGCACGTGGCACAAGCCAGGGGTTGTGGCACGTGGCACAAGCCAGGGGTTGTGGCACGTGGCACAAGCCAGGGGTTGTGGCACGTGGCACAAGCCAGGGGTTGTGGCACGTGGCACAAGCCAGGGGTTGTGGCACGTGGCACAAGCCAGGGGTTGTGGCACGTGGCACAAGCCAGGGGTTGTGGCACGTGGCACAAGCCAGGGGGGGCTGCAAGCTGGTTTCAGGGAGCTGTGGGGCCTTGTGGCTGAAGCAGGGCCCCTGAGCCACAGCACCCCCGTGAGGCTGAAAGTGGGAACAGAGCTGCAGAGAGCCTCAAGCCCCTGCTCTCCCCCCGGAGCATTGGTGGAGTGGAGCTGCAGGGCTGAAGCCGGGTGCCCTGAGCTCAGGTGGAGCTGAAGCTTGACGCCCTGAGCCCTGGCGCCCCCACAGGGCTACCACCAGGAATGGAGTCACAGGGCTGAAGCCCCGGGCCATGGCATCCCCCTGCTGGGTCTCAAACTCTGAGCCCTGGTGTCCCAGTGGGGCAGAAACCCTGAGCCCTCCACCCAGAGCACTGGCAGTCCACAGGGCTAAAGCCCTGAGACCCCCCCCACTTGGTGGCTGAAGCCAGGAGTCCTGAGGTGCCCCCCACTCCTCTGCTGGGTCTTGGAGTTTTTATAGTACGTTGGAGGGGGGAAGAGGCCTCAGAAAGAGAAAGGTTGAGAACCCCTGGCATAAGGGGGAAGACTGATATCCCAGCAGTTTTGTGAGGCAGGAATGCGATCAACCGGGCGGAGTGGAATCTGCATTCTATCTTGTAACTGCCCGGTTCTGACCACAAACAGGGCACCTTTTGTGTCATCAGGTAATCTGAAGACCGTAGTCTGCTGTTTCAGAGGAAAGAGCCAAGTAGCTATAAGAGGAAATATATGCATTACCTTCCGTACCCGTCTTTTTTAGGACTACAGAAAATGAGAGGGGGAAGGGAAATGGTTGATCTCACTGCCTGAGAGGAGAGCTTGGCTTTTGGAATTTGTAGACATGACAGGAAAAACCTCCCAGGTTTCTTAAATACCAGATGTCCAGCTTCCTTGTCCAGAAAAGCTCCTTTGCTCAAGAAAAAGTGGATCAAACGGAACATACTCAGTCACATAGTTGAAGTACAATGGAATTTCATGGAAAGGGTGCTAGTTCCTAGAGAGGCCTAAATACCCCAGACATAAGTTCCTTTGGGATGGTGAGAGTTTGGAATTTAGTTGCCATTCCTCAACCATAAGGCGGAGCATCCTGCAGGCATCAAGAAAGAGGTTTACTGTCATTTGGCTATTGATGTTCTCCAAGCTCCTTTGCAGAATCCACCACGAATATGTAGAGCTTCATGTTGGTATCTTGACACTTGTGAGAACGATATTGCTACGTTGAAATGGAATGACACTTGGTTAAACCAATCAAATGTGTAAATTACTTTATATATTTAAAAAAAACCAACCTTTAAAACTGTAGCATAGCCAGTTTTCCATTCGTATGATGGACCTTTCCTTGTCTCAGCGCAGAATGTATGTGAGATAGTGGCGCTTTCATAAATTCTAGAGTAATTAGTGTTTTTCATAACCAGCAGGATGCTCTTTGATGATGCACATTATCTTAGCTATGTTTTGCTGTTCGATGTTGGTGGAGGAAAAAACAATGTTAGAGGAATGGAATATTTTAAAATTTTTTGTATATCCATGGAAAATCTGTAGCCCACCATGTTTCTGCTGCTCAAAAATAATTCTAATTGCATCCATGGCCAATGATAAGCCATCAGTATGTAAAAGAATGAAAAGCTGTCTTGCATGTTCAGAAAGGAATACAGTGCATATCCTCCAGAAAATACCCTGGAGCATCAAGGTTAATTACAGCCTTCCCCTTTGCACCCCCCTCCCCCGTAAAGTTTCAGAAAATAATGCAAATACCTAGCGTTTCTGAAATTCCTGACCCTTTCTGCTTACTGAATAAAGTAGTCAGGATTTTCAAGCTGACCATCGGAGGATCAAACCCTTCCCCAACCCCCACTTCCTGAATCTGCAGCTTTTTCAGGATTTGTAATGGGTCTAATGCTGATTGACTTTTTTCCCTTATTTAAAAGCATCCATTGAAGAGAAAAAAGCTGTACTTCCTGTTGCTCTAGCTTGAGGCTTTGGGGAATAGATTTTGGAAGTTTAGGCATTTGTTAAGGGCTTTCAGGGGAATTCTTAAGAAGATGTTTTGGATTATTGCATGAACTAAACTCCTTTCCATGGTCTTGAATTGTTCTTATTTAGCTTTTTTGTGAGAATTACCAGGTGCCAGGAATTTGAATAGCTGGGGTAGCATATAAATCCATTCTGAACTGTTTCTCTTACAACTCTTTGGATATGTTGAAGAGGAGGCTCTGTGAATTATACTCTATTTTTTTCCCCAATGTTTTTGATGTGGCTGTTTGAAGAATGCAAATTAGTGTGAGAAAGTGAGTCCCTTTTTACCCCTGCTTGTATCAAATAGAGGATGCAATAAAACTCAGATTATTGGTGGTCATCCGATAAATTAACTCCTTTTATATTTTGGGTATCAAATTCATTATTTTCATTTTCTCTTTCAAGATTCTGTACAGTTACATCCCTGTCTGCATCTTTGTGCACACCTCTCATAACCCTACCTTCACTCTAAAGGAAGCCTGCTTTGCCATTCCCTTCACACTTGCCCCATGGTCTTGCATTCTTGTTTCCTTTCATGCTGACTTGTATGCTTGGGGTGTCCTTAATTTTCAAGTGCACCAGGTACCTCCCCTACCTCTTTTCATTCAAATCCTTCATGGATTTGGTCAAAATGCTGTTTTAAATAAAACAAAACAGAAAACGCTCCCCTCCCTCCCCCATCCTCTTCCACCACCACAACACACGAAATCCCAGAAACAAAGCTCTTAAAGGTTCCCCAAGCCTTTTCTGTTATAAACTTTTTGGGGCAGAACCTGTCTTCACTGTCTTGTATAAAGTCAAGCATGTCATTGGTGCTTGGCAAAAACTGCACCCGCAGCATTTTGTTCGGTGGGACTGTGGATTGTAGTTAAATTTAGGTTACCTGTTCTTCAAGACAAACATATGCTCTCTTCAGAGCTTGCCTTCCCAGTTTAGTCTTTGACAACCATATGAATTGCTTTGAAAGCCTCTAGATGATTTGTCTTCGGGAAGCCTCTGTGCCCAAGATAATTCTAGGTTTCAGAGTAGCAGCCGTGTTAGTCTGTATCCGCAAAAAGAAAAGGAGTACTTGTGGCACCTTAGAGACTAACAAACTTATTAGAGCATAAGCTTTCGTGAGCTACAGCCCACTTCATCAGATGCATACAGTGGAAAATATAGTAGGGAGATTTTATATACACAGAGAACATAAAACAATGGGTGTTACCATACAGACTGTAACAGGATTGATCAGGAAAGGTGATCTGTTACCAGCGGGAGGGGGGAGACACCTTTTGTAGTGATGATCAAGGTGGGCCATTTCCAGCAGTTGACAAGAACAGTAGGAGGGGAAGTAAACAAGAGGAAAATAGTTTTACTTTGTGTAATGACACATCTACTCCCAGTCTTTATTCAAGCCTAAGTTAATTGTATCCGCTTTGCAAATTAACTCCAATTCAGTCTTTCCTTGGAGTCTGTTTTTGAAGTTTTTTTGTTGAATTGCCACTTTTAGGTCTGTAATTGAGTGACCAAAGAGATTGAAGTGTTCTCCGACTGGTTTTTGAATGTTATAATTCTTGACGTCTGATTTGTGTCCATTTATTCTTTTACGTAGAGACTGTCCAGTTTGGCCAATGTACATGGCAGAAGGGCATTGCTGGCACATGATGGCATATATCACATTGGTAGATGTGCAGGTGAATGAGCCTCTGATAGTGTGGCTGACTCCAGCGAGAGACTGCTGAATTGGAATTAATTTGCAAACTGGATACAATTAACTTAGGCTTGAATAAAGACTGGGAGTGGATGTGTCATTACACAAAGTAAAACTATTTCCCCATGTTTATTTCCCCTCCTGCTGTTCTTGTCAACTGCTGGAAATGGCCCACCTTGATTATCAGCTCAAGATAATTCTGGTTCAATGTACAGAAGTTCAGTTCAGTTCATGTTAAGCTGATTTCCCCCCCCCCTCCCCCCCGCCCCCATCCAATACCTAAAATTAAAGCACAATTATCCAGTGATGCAAATGGAGTTCTTTCCCCTCATCAGTACTGCTAGCAGTTACTTGTTTTTAAAAATGCTTCCCATTCGTTTCTGTTGTTCTCAGCCTCCATTAATTGGAGCAGCTGGAACTGCAGTAGGTGAGGATAGACTCCTAATATGGTCTTTTCTTGGCTGCAGTCCTCCATTACCCAAAACAGAGGTGTGGCCCAGAATGACTCCCCTGCTCTCCTAGTGCAGGTGCTGGGAGATCAGAAGGGAGTGCCTGAAGCTGGGAGTTTCCCAGGGGATCTGGGAAGCTTGGCTGTGCTACGTGGGTGGTTATAGCTTCCCCCTATGTTGGGTCTGAAGAAGGCGAGCAGGATGGATAAAATCTCTGCTGAGCTGACTGTCGCAGTCACACTGCTCTGCAGGACACTGACTCACTGAGCCTGAAGTCTCCTCCTGTGGATCTGTTGGGCATGCACCTGTGACAGCACTTTACACCCCGTTCTCTTCAGAGACATCTGCTTAGGTTGCAGAAGGGACTGTATGTGTTTCGCTCCTGACATCACCCGTCCCACATCGAGTTAAAGGTGTAGGAGATTTTCTCGACTAATAAAATATTCTGACACACTTTTAGTAGAAGCATTTGCAGCTGCCAAACAATATAGATCCTACATGTTTTGTTGAATAGTAAGCTAATCATTTCACTGATCAGAAATGCAAACATGCACCTATTCATTGAATGTTCTGCTAGTGTCTAAAGGCTGCATCAGGGATTGGAGGCTCCACTCTGTTAGGCAAAGTATAAACACAATAGAACAGTGGTTCTCAAAGCCGGTCCGCCGCTCGTGCAGGGAAAGCCCCTGGCGTGCCAGACCAGTTTATTTACCTGCCGCGTGCGCAGGTTCGGCTGATCGCGGCTCCCACTGGCCGCGGTTTGCAGCTCCAGGCCAATGGCGGCGGTGGGAAGGGTGACCAGCATGTCCCTTGGCCTGCGACGCTTCCCGCAGCCCCCATTGGCCTGGAGCAGTGAACCGCGGCCAGTGGGAGCTGCGATCGGCCGAACCTGTGGACGCGGCAGGTAAACAAACAGGTCTGACACGCTAGAGGGTTTACCTGAATGAGCGGCGGACTGGCTTTGAGAACCACTGCAATAGAAGACAGTCCCCAAGCCGATGATCGTACAAGCTAAAATGTAGAAACCAAGTGTACTTAAGCTACTTGGGGAAGACCATTTCACTGCTTCAGTGAGGTACGTGTCCTACTTTTCATACAAACATTTTTTCCCACAAATTCTTACTTAAGGGGGGGAAGAGCTGCAGAGTAGAATAATTGATTTAAGATGATTGCTAGGGATGTACACTGAGAGGCCAAAGTTGCTGATTGAAAGCTCTCTTGCGGATAGTAAAACTCAGGTTTTTTTTGCAGTTGATAAAACTCCAGGATGTTTGTGTTTGCCTGACCTCTTTACCTCATGTTTGAAAAAATGAGTGCTCTGTGTAGAAGTACTTGCATCCTGTTGCACTCTGCCTGTGTAGGTTCTGTCTCTTTGTAGCCCCATTCATCTTAACTGGCGTAGGAGACGGTAAGGGCTGGTCTACATGGGAAGGTTTTACCAGTTACACGGAAATAATTATGCAGGTATAACTCCCCATATGGTCTCTTTATGAGCCTCTTTTCTTGGCTTAGTTTAAACCCCTTCCAAAGTGACATAAGCTAAACAGAAAACGCATTTTTACACTGCAAAAAGAGTTATCCCATGGGGAGTTACATTGGTGCAGGGATTGGCAACCTTTGGCACATGGCCTGCCAGGTAAGCCCCCTGGTGGGCCGGGCTGGTTTGTTTATTTGACACGTCCACAAGTTCGGCCGATCATGGCACCCACTGGCCACGGTTTGCTGCTTCAGACCAATGGGGCTTTGGGAAGCGGCGCAGGCCAAGGGATGTGCTGGCCACCGCTTCCCGCAGCTCCCATTGGCCGAGAATGGTGAACCGCTGCCAGTGGGAGCCGCGATCAGCTGAACCTGCGGACGCAGCAGGTAAACAAACCGACCCGGCCAGCCAGGGGGCTTACTCTGGCGGACCGTGTGCCAAAGGTTGCCGATCCCTGCATTAGTGTGACTTCATTGGTTTAAATTCACACTCTACCTTATTGCTTGGTATAACTCTCCTGTGTGGACAAGGCCTAAATCAGGGTAGTCACTTAGTTTTTTGGCAAGGTCCAAATTTCTTGGTCAAGGTATAGTCAGGAGCCAGAAGTCAGAGAAATAGTTTTCACACTGCAATAACAATAAGTATATAAAAAGATTTTGCGGTTCATTGAGAAGCATCTGGCAGTCCGGATTTGGCCTGCAGTTCACCTGTTGACTACCTGTGGCCTAAATTATCAGTCACATTGTCTCTCTTCTTGTACCTATCCACATGTTTCGCCCTGTCCACGAGAGAAAAAGGTACTTGGTTTTCAGTCTGATTAGCTCAGTCAAATTAAACATGATTGGAAAGTCCCTTTAACACTTAATGTAGACACTGTTTTATCAGTTAAACACCTTTTCAGTTGAATTGATTGGTCATGTTGTAACCTGTGTGGGAGAACAGGCTACAATATGATCCACTCGTGGGATTTTAAAGATGTTTCAGTGTGTCTACAGGGGTGTGAAAGGGACTTTCCAGTCTTGTTAAGCTAACTTGATCTGAAACTAGTACCTTTTCTTTCCTGTGTAGTCAGATACTTTGTTTACCTTTTCTTTTAAAACTCCAGCCTTGTGGAAGTTGGGATTAATGGAAGTTTTAGTTCAGTTTGTTTTAACCAAACACTACCACAGAAAAGGAAAACAATCTGTTTCTTTAGGGCAGGGATAGATAGCGAAGGTTTAGTGGTCAAGTCCTATGTATTGTTAAGGTAAATCACAGTGGGACCCTCGGTCATTTATAGATTACTGGGGGAGGGGATATAAATATAATTTCCCATTTACTTTTTATTGAGTTATGTTTCTGATCATTGGAAACTCAGTGCAGTTATGTATGATGGTACTGTGCTGGCAGTTTTCTTTTAATGAAGTCAAAATAGTCTGGACGAGTTGGCAGATCTAGATTTAAAACACTCTCTGAGGCAGCGGGCGGTAGTAGGCAGCTAAAAGCGTTGTATAGTGGCCATAAATGTGACCTGCTGAGCCCAGCCACATGCTGAGATGATTTTCATCTTGTGAGAGTTGGCTACCTTACCCGTGCAACTTAATTGTACGTGCTGTAGGTTGCTGTCAGCCAGTTGCTGAGTCACTTGGATGTGTAGACAACTGTTTAAAAATAAATAAATAAAATAAAACTGTACACACGACCTTTTTTTAAGGTGAAGAGAGGTCCCCTAGAGAGACAATTTCTGTTGAGCTCTGTTGTCATCACAGGTTGTGAAACATAAATTCTGTTATAAAGAGCTTGTAATTTTCAGTCTTACACTTTTGCTTTAGCAGGCATTAGACTACAACTACTAGCATAGAGCTTAAACATCATTATCACAGTTTTGCTCTCATAGTTACTGATCATAATATGCCACCTACTCACTTGTGTATTGTGTCTTCCATAGAGTGACTTTTTTTTATTATTATTTTTTTTTGGTGCTGTCAGGCAAGTGATCCCGTGGGTTAAGAAACAGCACAAAGGCTGACACATTTTCCTTCTTTCCTGCAAAAAGAGAACTGGATTTAATCCCAGGAATTAAGCGTTTGCTTACTTTTTCTGTACAAGAAAGTTTCTTCATATGTTTGGATTCTGCCCCTTTTTTATGATCTGGCTAAATTAACCATGTCTGTAACTTGGTCTCTGTGTATATAATGTCTTCTGCAGTTTCCACAGTATGCATCCGATGAAGTGAGCTGTAGCTCACGAAAGCTTATGCTTAAATAAATTGGTTAGTCTCTAAGGTGCCACAAGTACGCCTTTTCTTTTTGTAACTTCAAAAGTGATGCAGCACAGGGTATATCTTAACTGTAGAGCTAACCTAGGCTCTTACTTGGTCTTGCCTATAACCCTCCTCCTGTTCACACACAACCCTCTCACCTGAGTTTGGTGCTGTCCCTGGGGGGGGGGAAAAAAAAAAAAAAGACAGACAGGAATAGTTAACCTGAAAAAGGTCTGCTGTCATACACCTTGTAAGGAGAGTGATCCCTTTAGAAAAGGAGAGTGGAGTGGGGGGAGAGAAAACCTGGATTTGTGCTGGAAATGGCCCACCTTGATTATCATACACATTGTAAGGAGAGTGATCACTTCAGATAAGCTATTACCAGCAGGAGAGTGGGGTGGGGGGGAGAGAAAACCTTTTGAAGTGATAAACACCCATTTTTTCATGGTCTGTGTGTATAAAAATATCCTCACTGCATTTTCCACTTTTATGCATCCGATGAAGTGAGCTGTGGCTCACGAAAGCTCATGCTCAAATAAATTGGTTAGTCTCTAAGGTGCCACAAGTACTCCTTTTCTTTTCATTAAAGTGTGTGTGTGTGTGCGCGTGTGCTTTTGGGGGAGTTGAATGAAAGGGCGTTATAAAGAAACCAGCAATGCCAAGAGAAAGTTTTGGTTGATCATGGACACAATATTCAATTGCACTTACAATGAGTTAGAATAATAAAGTCAAATCAGTTTAAAGGTAGGTATGCAGAGGCTTTGTAACCTGAGTGAAATTAGTGTCCTTCTCTGAGGGTTTGGTGAGTGTAATGCATGATTCTGGGCGCCTGAGTAACAGGATGGACCTTTTGTAGGAAGTATACAGAAAAGCTATAAGGCTAAAACAAAATACGTAGTTTGGCTAATGGATGATGTAGGGAGAATGTCAGTCATCGTTAAGTACATAGAGGATAGGGGAATCCTGTTCACTTTAACTCTGAGGATGGTCCTTTTCCTTACGCTTCCTTTTCTCACCAGAGCAGAAGAATAATTGTATAAGGTGGTACTAGAAGTAAGGAGTGTAATAAACCAAACAAAAATTAATCAGGCGGTATTTTCTAGCTGTGAGATCTTAGATTGCACAATAGTCTCCAGTCTCTAAAGTCATCTAAAAGATCACCATTTGTTAGCTTTGTCCCCAGATATTGACTCGTTAAGTGCAAAACAAGCCCCTAAATATAAACAGGAATACTTCAATGATTTAACTTCAAATGAAAACCGTTTATTTGGGTTTAAATGTTCCCTTGCAGTGTTTGCAAACCAAACATGGCAGCATTGTGTTTGGTGCCTGAGAACCTGAAGTTTAAATTAATTAAAACAAACAAATAAAACTTCAACAGAAGTGAAAAGTGGTTCATTTTTTTTCCAGACTGAGAGTCTCTCTTAGCAGGACAAAACACAAGAATATACTTTGTGGAAGAATCCTGTGTTATCAGGGGATGGACTATAAGGGATGTCTACAGTCGCTGATTTCTATGAATTCTGCAATTAACTTCCACTGCCCACAGCATGCACCCTTCAGATATCTGCAGTAGGCGGTATGACAATGCAGGTAGCTTTCTGACAGTTTTAAAAGGCATCACGATTACAGAGCTGGCTGCCCCTTATCTGGGATCTCTGAGAGCATTCAGGAGTTGAGCCTGTGGGCTTTACCTCTGCTTGGGTGAAATTCCACAATTCTCCCACTCGACAAAGCCCTGGGCTATGTCAAGTACTCCTACCATGTAGGTCCAACTGAGTTCAAGAACTTACTATTCTCTTTGGAAGTCTGTGACCAGTGGTATACGGTGACCAGACAGCCTTCTTAAAACCAGTGTAGCTTCTACAGATACCCCCAGCAGGCTTTTTTGTCTCAGGGCTGCTCTATACTTAAAAATTAGATTGGCCTAGCCGTGTTGCTCAGGGCTGTGAAAAATGTTGCTCCCTGAGTGCCATGGTTAGGTCAACCCAACCCCCTATATAGACGCAGTTGATGGACAGAAGAATTCTTCCTTTGACTTAGCTGCCACCTCTTGCAGAAGTGGATTAACTACATAGGTGGGAAAACACTTTCTGTTGATGTAGGAAGTGTTTACGCTGTGGTGCTGCAGCAACACAGCCTCAGCAGTGCCATTGTAGTGGCTCTAGGGCAGATGTAGCTTCAGTC
Source organism: Caretta caretta (assembly GCF_965140235.1). NCBI lineage: Eukaryota > Metazoa > Chordata > Testudines > Cheloniidae > Caretta > Caretta caretta. The sequence continues at coordinate 76,390,888 of NC_134215.1, read as the reverse complement.
TGGTACCCTGCAACAAGTATGGAGTCTCTGGAATTTGTCCCTTTTAATCCTGCCGGAGTTCTTTTGTTATGTGGTTTGTGGGCTTTTTTCTGTTTGCTGAAAAAGAGTTGCATAGGTTGGCCGGAGACTGAGGCAAAATCATCAGCGCTAATAGTTCTGACATTGTCTCTTAACAGCTCTTTAGTGTTTGCTTAGGGATGGCTATATTGAGGCATTCTTTTCCTTCTTTCCTGTTTTTCCAGACAGCCATCTATTGAGTTTACCCAGTGTAGTCATACAGTAAACATCCCAAGTGTCAAGGCTAACACACAGTATTCATAAGTTATGACAGCGCAGCTCCAAATCTGTCACACATGGTAAGCATTTCTTTCGTTGCTGTGAAAGAGAGATGGGAGTTTTGGAAATGTCTGATTTTATGAATGCTGTAAATCCGAAGCGTAGGCACTGCTGGACAGCAAATGTGCTGCTCTAGACCAAATTCTTTAATAAGGACCTCCCATGGATTTAAGCTGAAAACACGTGATGAGAAGGAAGTGGCTTCATAGGGAATAAACAACAAAACACTGTTTAGAAGTTGTACTGATCTCCCAGATGGACACATGGCTCTGTGTTGACGTTACTGAAGGATGATCTTATCTAATCGTCTTTATTAGTGGAGTTTGGGAGGAGAGCAACAGCACCATATTCAGAAGCATCATCTGCTAGCTGAATGCGAGTAACAGTTAAGGCTACGTTTTAGTCACAGGTATTTTTAGTAAATGTCATGGACAGGTCATGGGCCACAAACAAAAATTCACGGCCCATGTCCTGTCCATGACTTTTACTATATACCCCTAATTAAAAGTTGGGCCAGGGGGCTGTGGGTGCTCTGGGTGGGAGGCGTGCAGCAGTGTGTGGTCCGGGACCCCCGCTGGTGCTGGGGGACGGGGCTGGAAGGCTCTCTACCTGGCTCTGTGTGTCCCTGCAGCTCCTAGAGGGGGAAGCGGCCGAGGGGTGCTGCGCACTGCTCCCACCACAAGCGCTGGCTCTGCAGCTCCCATTAGCTGGGAACCACAACCAATGGGAGCGGCGGGGCGGCGCTTGTGTGCGCGGGCAGCGCACGGAGCCCCCTGGTCCCTCCTCCAAGGAGCTGCAAAGACATGCTGGGCCCCCAGTAAGTGCCACCCTGCACTCCAACCCCCTGCTCTAGCCCTGAACCCCCTCCCACACACCCCAACTGCTGTTGCTGGCCTAGGCGCTGCCCAAGTCAGGCAGCCCCTGAGCCGGCACCGGCCTCTGCAGAAGTCATAGAGGTCACGGAAAGTAATGGAATCCGTGACTGACACGCAGCCTTAATAATAGTTAGACTCTCCTCACTTATTTAAAGGGAGCGCGCTCAGGATTGGCCATGTTTGGCCCAGTGAGACTTTGTTTTGGCTGCTGTTGTGTGGTGGGTAGGTTCTCACTTAAAATTGAACAAACGGACCTGGGTTTTCTTTGACCCATTCTTTGTCTTTCTGAGCAGCACTGGAACAGCTGTTGGTAAAACAGGATAACGTCCACTCTGTAGAAGTCATGCAGCGGGTTACTAGCTGGAGGATTTATTCTGTTTGCTACCAGCATGTGCCAGGTTTCAGTGGGGGCAAGGGGTTGCGTGGCCCATGCCTTTCCTACTCCTGCAAAGCATCTGAGCTCTCTGGGACACAAGCTGTTTCTCCCTTCCTCATCCTCAAGGAATGGTGACAACATTGATTCCCAGGCTGGTACACCTTATGAGGCTTGGATATTTTTCTGTGCTCGGTGTCCAGCACTTTTTCCGGCATCCTATCCAAAGTACCCCTTAAAATTGTATCTGAAGTACCCAGGGGAGACTCCCTGATCTGATGTGGCCAAAATGAAGCATTTTTATCAGGCTGTTTGAGTCCTCTGTAGGAAGTATGAGACACTGATGTAATGCAGGGCCTTGGCAGGAGAGAAGTTAAAGGGGAAGAATGGGGGGAAATCCTTGGGCCTCTGAGAATGAGAGTCTTGCCTCCCTCTGTATTGACCCATTGGTACACAAAACAGGAGAAATACAAATGGGGAGTTGATTTCCAGATTACTGCTTAGTTCACTGGGCACAAGTGAGCCTCTATCCTCAGATTCAGCTCTAATAGAATCATAGAATTGTAGGACTGGAAGGGACCTCTAGAGGTCATCTAGTCCAGTCTCCTGCAGCTCATGGCAGGACTAAGTATTATCTACCCGTGTGGCTAGAGAGAACCTGCTCGTCACAGTGTCTTTTGGGTTCAAGCAGGTCTTTTGCTTGATAAAAGGAGCTTTGCACTCAGGGTTCTGCAGCCTCAAAGAACCTCTTTTCCCATTCAGCAGAACGACAGGAGAAGCTCTTAAAGGTGCAGTGACCATTAATATCATCTGGGGGATCACCAAGACCATTTTGTGTGTAGTACGTCTTCGAATTAATAAAATTAAAGCTAAAGCCACTGACAAATGGGATTTAAAATGAAAGGAATTGTATGTTTTGAAAAACACTGGGTTCCTTTAAACACTTTCTAAATGGAGTAACTGGAAGAAATATAAAATTTAGAAGTGAAAGCCAGGCAGTGATGAACTGATTTCAGGTTGCTTTGAGGTAACAGTCTCTTACATAAAAACAGTGAATGTGTTTGAGGTGTGGGTCATGCCCTTTAGTTCTTAAACTTGAATAAATAAGTTACCAGAAACGTGGAAGCAATGTAGACCCAAGTACTGAACAGCAAGGTTCATGCTGATTTGCCCCATGGAGATGGCCATTTTGCATGGAGGCTGTTGCTTTCATCTTGTTTTGAGTCTCTTCTTGCCCTTTACCAAGAGGCAAAGCCATTAAATCATAATTGATTTGTTGACTTAAATAACTGTTTGGCAGATGTGTATGAAGAGGGATTATAGTAAGATTTCAAAGTCTCCTGTTTCACGGAAGGCAAGAAATGATGCAAAAGTAAGACAAAAACCCACTTCACAAAATAGCCATTGTGGAACGACTGGCTCCATGATTGCTAAAAATTATATTTAAATAACAGTTATTTCTAAATATATGCAATTTGGAGATTTTAACTGTGTTCTTTTTAGATGGCTTATCTGTTCAAGATTGTTTTTATCTTGTAAACAGGTGATTACTATTAGGAAAGATGACTGCTTGGAATGTGATTAGATTTGTTGCTTTGCTGATGTTCCAAGACCGTAGAAAGTTTTGAAGTTCTGTGAATAAGTAGACACAAGTTACTTGATTCCTGCCCCCCCTCATCCCAAACCCATCATAAAGAGGCAGAAATGTAATTGGGGGGGGGAAAAATCCCTATTTTCATGCTTGAATATCTTACAAAACAACCAAGTGGATTTTATCAAACTTATTCATACATTTTTTTAAGGCCAGAAGGGACCATTAGATCATCTAATATGACATCCTGCATGTCTCAGGCCATTACATTTCATCTAGTTACCTCTGTATTGAGCCCGCTAATGTGAGTTTGGCTAAAGCATCTCTTCGGAAAGACATCCAGTTTTGACCTGGAGACATAAAGAGATGGAGAAACTTCTCTTGGTAGGTAGTTCTCATGGTTAATCACCCTAACTGTTTAATTAAAAAATTGCCTTCTCAGAATTGACCCCTCTGTTGAGAATAAGCATGAGAAATTACAGCAATAGGGGAGAAAAGTTTGGAAAGTTGGAAGCAGCTGGAGGAAAATGAATGTGTCACCTTATCAGTAAACTATACTGGTTGTTATAATTGTCTACTAAAAGGAATAGCTATATTTTTAATGGAGCAATATTAACAGGCCATGCATTATTAACTGTTTTACAGCAGTACAGTGGGTTAGTTGCATGCATTGTGGCAAACTTTACATCTGAATTTGAGGAAATACTTTAACTGTATTGGACGCAAAATATGTTACTCTAGGCGAATTAAAAATATCTAGTAGTGAACACATAAAGAAACCATACACTGCTGCATATAAAAATTTATAAAGGACATTGTAGTGTGTTTTCTGTCCATTTGAGAGACCAGTTTATATTGTAAATCCAGTCCCTAAATGTCATCCAAAGGAAACAAAACATGGCCAAATTGAAACTGTAGTAGTCTTTTATCTCAGATTAATTTGTTTTTCATAAAATCCCTTTCAGGACAGTGAACAAAAGTGAGGAAAAGATGATGCATTATGGAGTAACTAACTTTCATGGAAAAAGAAAAGGAGTACTTGTGGCACCTTAGAGACTAACCAATTTATTTGAGCATAAGCTTTCGTGAGCTACAGCTCACTTCATCGGATGGATGATGTGAACTTCTAAAAGAAATGAGACCGCAAAGCAAAACAGTGGCCAAACTTAAATAAATAAAAAGGTCTTTTTTCATTTATCCCCTGAACTTTGAGACATTTCCTCTTTACCTAGGAAAGGTAGAATTTGCCAGGTGTAATATGAAACAAGGTGTTTTCCCCGATACATAGTTGGTGCTCTGTGATTTCCATTATCTTCATTATTAGTTCTACAAAACATATAACTTATTAGATACCTTAATTTAAGAACAGGTTTCAGAGGAACAGTCGTGTTAGTCTGTATTCGCAAAAAGAAAAGGAGTACTTGTGGCACCTTAGAGACTAACCAATTTATTTGAGCATGAGCTTTCGTGAGCCACAGCTCACTTCATCAGATGTGTACCGTGGAAACTGCAGCAGACTTTAACCAATTTATTTGAGCATGAGCTTTCGTGAGCCACAGCTCACTTCATCAGATGTGTACCGTGGAAACTGCAGCAGACTTTATATACACTGTGTGTATATAAAGTCTGCTGCAGTTTCCACGGTACACATCTGATGAAGTGAGCTGTGGCTCACGAAAGCTCATGCTCAAATAAATTGGTTAGTCTCTAAGGTGCCACAAGTACTCCTTTTCTTTTTAATTTAAGAACTGGCTTTTTTTAGTTGGTTATGTCGGTGGCACGCTCACACGTAAGCAATCTAATCTGACATCCTGTGTTTCACAGGCCATTATATTTCACCTAGTTACCTCATAAACTGCATTGTAAGGCCATGCTATAGATCTTTTGTTGTGCTGTATTGTGGCTTTCCCTCACAAGTTCAGAAGGAGAGGAATGGTGTTCTCATAGGGGCTTGTCAGACTTGATGGGTCTTAACCAAGCAGAGACAATGGATGAAGAGCAGATCTCAGAGACTGAATCGCAGTGAAAGGGAAAAAAGGGACTAGATTGAAAATGGAACGGAGGGATAGGTGGTGGTGGTGGAGAGACTTGTAGAAGAATGCCAGTAAGTATGAAAGCCTAATCATTGAGATATACTGATTTTTAATCATACATCAGGATTGTGAAGGAACAGAGAATTGAACACTTAATTGAGTTCATCTCCCTTGCCCCCAATACTGGGGAATTTTGGTTTCTAAGAATGAAATTCAGGGTCAGACCCAAAGCCAAGTCTTTCTGTATCGCTCTAATTGCAGTTGTTCCATTTCACATGATTTTAATGTTTGCCTGGAGAGACCTTTCTAAGCTGGCAATTGTAGGTGCCAGTCTGTCTGCTCATCCAAATCCTGAACGACATACAGTGCTAGAAACCTTGATTCATTTGCACATTCAGACATCCTAGAATTCCTGTGACAGATTTCTCCCCACCCTTTACAGCTTTTATCACAGGTTTTATGGATTGGATTTCTTTAACTCTTGTAGTCTGGCTTCTGAATGTGGGTGATGCCAGCTTCATCAACCTTTGCTCCTCCTCTTCCCCACCGTTTCCTTCCGTCAGCTAATACCATGGCACTCGGTCTTGGCAGGACCCGTAGTTATGCTTTAGTCGGACAGTAGCGTGTAGTAAGATAGAAGGTGCCTTTCTCGTGCTGGTTCTCCAAAAGTCCAAGTGTCTCTCACTGGTATCCTAGATTTTTTTTTTTTTTTACAGGCTCATGGAACAAGTTTTCTTGCTTATGTATGCCTCCAATGTGGTAATTCACCTCAAAATCATTGCAGCCTTCAGTTTGCAATTTTGCAGTTTGTGTGTCTGGGTAGTACAGAAATGATAGTAGATGATGATTTGCCCATGAAACATCAGTTTCTGACCAGACTATCCTCTCCTGCTATCTTCCTGTACTCCCCAAAGAGTAAAGTTTATATTTTTCCTCTTTGTCTATAATGCGTACACTAACTCCAGCTGATCCCTTGGGATGTTAACTACCTTTAAATTCTTGTTGGATATTAAGGCTGCTATGGTTTAAGCATGTTCATGTTTCAGATCCTTTGTTAGCTTTCGGTAATAGTCTGAGCTAGGTGTTTTGAGAGAACAAGACTGCTTTCTGTTGCTAAAGCAATTTGTGAAGCTCTGGACAGTTGGTATTTAGGTTGGATATTAGGAAAAACTTTTTCACTAGGAGGGTGGTGAAACACTGGAATGCGTTACCTAGGGAGGTGGTAGAATGTCCTTCCTTAGAAGTTTTTAAGGTCAGGCTTGACAAAGCCCTGGCTGGGATGATTTAATTGGGGATTGGTCCTGCTTTGAGCAGGGGGTTGGACTAGATGACCTCCTGAGGTCCCTTCCAATCCTGATATTCTATGATTCTATGATTAGAATTTGAGTTACTGGCTCCTGTGCTTGTGTTTAGACCACACAATCTTCTCAGAGAAAGTTGGTGGTAAAGTAATTAAGTTCAATATGCATAAAACAAGACACACAGTCTCCCCATCCAACTAGATCCACGGGTAAGCTTGCTTTAAACAAACTGTCATTTTTCTTCCTTTAGCTCACAATGCCTGATTTGTATTGTCCATATTAGGGCATCCTTTTTCCATTTCATTTCTTCCACCAAATACCTCAAAGATCAGTGTTGTCAGCGAGTTCAAGAACAACTGACTCTTGAGCTCTTATCCTTGCGCTTTGTGGTTTTTAGGTGGTTTCTTGTTCCCTAGAGAAGACCATGCATCTTTGTTTTATATTTATAGAGAACTGCTTATGTAGGTAATTCTTGTATTTATTAATACAATCTTTCAAAAAAGTATGTTCCAGTCTATTTTGAGTGATTATTGTGGCATTGGCATTGACATAATAGAGGGCTTTTTCTGTCAAGCTTCTTTTTCCTTTTGTGTGCATTTTCTCTCCAGATGTGAAAAGTCAGACAACTTAAGTTGGTTATGAAGCTGTTTCCCCATATATTGGATTTTCATGTCCTATTGACAGCTGACTTCATGAGAATACATTGGGTTCAATCTAGTGTTTTCAAGGGAAATTCCTCATTATGACTCAAATAAGTATTCTTGTAAATAAGTCTGTTGTTTATCCTGTTTTTCTTAGGGCTTCAGGAACTCCACTGTGGGTTTGTGCCAGAATTAGTGAAACTTGGTTCACTGGAGTGCATGCGAACAGGAACTCTATGAATTAGAAAGAAGTCAGAACACTTTCTTTTCCTAATGCTTGCAGAACAGGAAGTGCTGAGTAGCATTCTGTGTAGTTGTAATGTTGCTGATCTTTTATGTTCTGGTGTGGGGGCCAAGTTGGCGTGAGAATCTGGGAAAGTAGATTAGGTTTTGGTGTTGAGTGGTTTGGGGATTTAAAGGGTTGAAGCCAAATTACTGTGTTCTCCAGTGCTTTAGTTTCTTCTCAGCTTTAATTTAGTAACCTAAGGGTTAAAGATTTTTATATATATGTATATATTTTTTTAGGTGTAGTCCTCTCATTAAACTCGCTGGGAATCATGTGACTGAAATCTCAGCCTATCACCACTTAAAAGATCACCTCTAAAAGTTATGACCTGTTTTGTTGAATTAATTGAAGCACTGTGCATTCTGTTGTTATTCCATGGTAAAATCCAGGCTTGCTTGCAGCAGCCGTAAGAAAGCATCAGTTTTGTACCCACTGCAGAACATGTGTGCTTCTAGCGCTCTTCTTTTGCATGTAATATTAACACTGATCAGTTAAATGAGATAAAATGAAAGTGGTATATTCAATAATAGGCCCAAATTATGTGCTTATTCTTTAAAAATTACAGTTTAATTGTGGAGTTAAAATTTTATGGCAGACCAAATGTTCAGTCAGAGCTGTTTCAATTTAATTTGTCTTAATTTTGTTTTAAAGTTTAAAAACTTGTTTTAAGTTGATTAAGGATTTGTTTTTTTTTCCTCTTGTGTTTTCAGTTTGTGGGCCAAATGTCGACATTCGCAATGATATCCATGAGCTGAAGCGCTTAGAGAACTGCACGGTAATTGAGGGTTTCCTCCAGATTCTGTTGATCTCCAAGGCAGAGGACTACCGCAGCTTCCGCTTCCCAAAGCTCACAGTTATCACCGACTACTTGCTGCTGTTCCGTGTGGCAGGCTTAGAGAGCCTCAGTGATCTCTTTCCCAACCTCACGGTCATTCGCGGGAGGAACCTCTTCTACAACTATGCCCTGGTTATCTTTGAGATGACTAATCTCAAAGAAATTGGGCTTTACAATCTGAGGAACATCACCCGAGGGGCCATCCGGATTGAAAAAAACTCTGACCTGTGTTACCTCTCCACAGTAGACTGGTCTCTGATCCTAGATGCAGTGTCCAACAACTACATAGTTGGGAATAAACCTCCAAAGGAGTGTGGGGACTTGTGTCCAGGGACGATGGAAGAGAAGCCATTGTGTGAGAAGACCTCCATTAACAATGAGTACAACTACCGCTGCTGGACCACCAACCACTGCCAGAAAAGTAAGAGTTGAATAGATTGCCAAATTCAAATGCAACTTTTTGTGTGTGTGCCTCTTCCTAAAACAAATAGCTAAATTTATTAAAGTGGCTTAATTCGGCCTTTTCATATAAGCTTTGTTTTAGTACTGCTGGGTACCACTGAAGTTAGTGTCTTCTCCAATCAGTAGTATTTCATGTAACCCCATGGCCAACTCTTTAGCTGTTTCCATAGGGAATATTTAATTTTTCATATTTGAAAGAAATTGTGATTCAAGGGTGATAAGTGGTTCAATAAAACTGGAGGCAAGAATAGCTTCTTTGCAGCAGCTGGCTTCGGCAGGATAACTAGTTCAATCAGTAGTGTTGCTGGGTTTCTGAGTGGAAGTGCATTCCTCAAACACTGCTTAATGAGAACTGTTCTGTAACAGATCTGTCTGAATGTTCATATCTTATAATGTTCAGTTTGCAGATGATGGCTGTGGGGAGGTACTTGTGCTCAGGACCAAAGCACCCCATTGCTTTCAGTGGGCTTTGGACAGGGCCCTAAGCTTTCCATCAGAGTTTGCATTTTGATGGCCTCCAGGGTCCTGTATAAAGAAGTTTCGCCACTGAAAGTCTTTATTAAGACTTTACATAACTGTCTGAAATTTTCTCTACTTTAAATAATTTGAGACACCTATTCCTGTTGGTAAAATCCACTTGATAGGAATGTTGGAAAACCTTGGCTTCATAAGCCCTTATTTTTAAAAAGCTACTTTTTAAAGAGAGAGAATTCCTCCTGATTTATTTTTCTATTGTTATTGAGGGGTACAGTCATTATCAAAGGTGGCTGGTACGGTACTATTAATAATTAGTATAATTATCTTTAAAGATGTTTGGTCTGTAATGTATAACTAGACAAACATTTCAAACAAAACCTCACCTTAGCTAACTCCTCTGGGAAGGGGAAAAATAAATTGCATCTATTTCCCTGTAGCTCTGTATTGACAGAACCACTTCTAGATGAGCCAGGAGTAGTCCATAGTATCATGATTTCTGTTTCCATACTTGCAGCATCACAATAGTGACATTGACTGGTGGCTAGTTGTACTTATTAAAATCTTCAGTAACAGCTAATAATGGAGTTTCCATCCTACAGCATGCCGAATTCCGAAGGTTGAATGTGCATTGTGTGAAGAAGTCCTTTCTTTGGTTTGTTTTAAACCAGCTGCCTATTTATTTCATAGGTTGCGCTCTCATTTTTATGTAATTATCAGTTATGTACATAATTTATGATTTAAAAATTAGTCATGCAGAAGTCAGGTGTATGAGAAATATTCTCAGTACTCACAAGGAAAGACTAATCTGTCGTGAAACAGAGCTGTGTGGTTATTGCTGGTGAATGGACCACAGCAACAGGAGGTCACTTCAGGTTGTATTTTAAATCCCGGTTGTTAAAGGAACTACAGTCCACCATCCTTTTGAATGTCTGTGGAAGCTTCTGCCCCCCAGCCCCCACCCCTTTTCACACTTCTCCCCATGGCATAATGATAAAATGGACTAACTGGAGACATTTTTTTCAGCAGTCTTGGGATCCGGTTATCCTTGCAAGTGGAATGCTGTGCGTGGAATGCATTCCACTGGCAGTGAAAAGATGAAAGATTCTGAGCTCCTGGAACGTTGGGGTCCAGTTGGTCAGTTTTACAGCTGTACATAATAGTAGACAAAGAGAAGTTCCATTTTAACCTACTTGAAGCCCACAAGGACTCTGTGTGGGGCCGTTAGAGGGGAGGTTAACAAAGATGCTATCCTGCAAACACATGGTGTATGTCTGTACTGAAGCTGGTAGTGAGCCTCCCAACCTTGATAGAGAGACTTGTGTTGGGTGGGCTTGTGCTACTGTGTTAAAAATGTCTGTTCGTTGCAGCACCAGTGGAGGCGTGGGCTAGCCCGCTGAGCTTGGACCCATGGGGCAGGGTAGGCTTGAGCTCGAGTGGCTAGCCCAGACTCCACCAGTGCCCCAGTGTCCACACAGCTATTCTTTTTGTGCTTATCTTACAAGCCCTTGGTAGCACAAGTCTGTCTGCCCAGGCTTGCTTCCATCTGCAGTGTACCCTTAGACCAGGGATCGGCAACCTTTGGCCCATGGCCCGCCAGGGTAAGCCCCCTGGCGGGCCAGGCCGGTTTGTTTGCCTTCTGTGTCTGCAGGTTCGGCTGATCGCAGCTCCCACTGGCCGCGATTGGCCGAACCTGCGGACATGACAGGTAAACAAACCGGCCCAGCCCACCAGGGGGCTTACACTGGCGGGCTGTGTGCCAAAGGTTGCCCATCCGTGCCTTAGACGTATGCTTAACTTGACTTGCATGAGGAGTCCCGTTGTGAGTTGAATGGGATTGTTCATGTGAGTAAAATTATACACATCTGTAAGTGTTTGCAGGACTCAGGCTACAAACTGGAATCTCTTTTGGTATTATGTTTTTGTCTCCTTTCCCTCCCACCCTCCATGATCTTCTACTAAGTGAAGTTAATATATGTTAAGGAATTTTTTTCTGTTAATAAGTCAGTGTTTGTAATATAGTCAGAAGTTTTAAATAGTCAATGAGAGAATTGATATGCTGGCTTGCAATGAAGTTGTACTTGTGTGTCTGTTTGCAGTCTTGTTCTTATCTGCTATGGCACCGTTTATCTCTTCTGATAGCAGGTATAGACAAAAACGAACAGCAGAACTCGGTCTCTTAGCACTTTTACAAATAGGGCAAACAAGCTCATAGTTTACTCAAATCACCACAATTGTACTGTAGGCTTTTTGAGTTTATCCTGTAAACTTCAGAAGGCTGTGAGCTGAGCCTATCGGTAGGACTTAATTACAGGCAATAATCACTGGGAGGAGAAGTCCCCAAATTTTACCTGCAATCTTGGCTTGAGTTAAAGTAGTGATGGTCAATATCAGAATGTGAGAGAAGTTTCTGTACAAAAGAGAGTTGGAAAAACCTATAGAGCATTGAAGCTGGGACCTCCACTGGGGAAGCTGAATCCCTCAGTATTTTGAATATCTTGACAGTTCCACTCAGATGAGAATTTAGACATCTTGCCGTGCAGTTCTACTCCCCGCACCCCTCAAAAATAAAAACCCTTGACAAATAGCATTGTAGGGCTCTGTTTCTCTCAGTATTTTTTGTAGAAAATAGTTAGTTTAATTTAAATAAATAAAATAAAAATCCCCAGCTGTTAGGTCTGCATAATTCAGTCTGAATCAGGGAGTCAGGCTTGGTTTGTTCCTTCTTATGTATTACCACCAATAATAATGGTTCTGTATGGCCAAATTACGTCTTCAGTGAAACCACTTAATTGTCTTTAGATTATATCCTTGGTGATTCCTGTGCAACCTCATTGCCTTTCCTGGCTTTGGAATGTGGTTTTGTTTTATTTTTTGTTTTGTTTTAAACCTCGTTCAAAAGAACGTAAGAATGGCCATACTGGGTCAGACCAATGCTCCATCTAGCCCGGTATCATGTTTTCCAGTGGTGGCTGGTGCCAGATGCTTCAGAGGGAATGAACAAAACAGGGCAATTTCAAGTGATCCGTGCCCTCTTATCCAGTCCCAGCTTCTGGCAGACGGAGGTTTAGGGACACTTGGAGCATGTGGTTTCATCCCTGACCATCTTGGCTAATAGCCATTGATGGACCTGTCCTCCAGGAAATTAAATGTATTTTTTGAACCCCGGTATGCTTTTGACATTCACAGCATCCCATGGCAACAAGTTCCACAGCTTGATCGTGCCTTGGGTGAAGAAGTCCTTCCTTTGGTTTGTTTTAAACAAGCTGCCTGTTAATTTCATTGGGTGACCCTAGTTCTTGTGTTATGTGAAGGGGTAAATAATACTGCCGTATTCACTTTTCCACACCCATGCATGATTTTATAGACCTCTGTCATACCCCACCCCCTTAGTCACCCCTCTTTTCTTAGTTGAACAGTCCCAGTCTCTAATCTCTCCTCACATGGAAGCTGTTCCATCCACCTAATAATTTTTGTTGCCCTTCTCTGTACATATTCCAGTGCTATATATTTTGAGATGGGGTGACCAGACCTGCATGCAGTATTCAAGGTGTGGATGTACCATGGATTTATATAGTGACATTATATTTTCATTTTTATCTATTCCTTTCCTAATGGTTCCTAACATTGTTAGCTCTTTGTCTGGCACTGCACATTGAGCGGATGTTTTCAGGGAGCTATCCACAGTGGCTCCAAGATCTTTCACGAGTGGGAGCAGCTAAATTAGAACCCATCATTTTGTATGTACAGTTGGGATTGTTTTTTCCAATGTGCATTATTTTGCACTTACCAATACTGAATTTCATCTGCCATTTTGTCACCTAGTCACTCAGTTCAGTGAGACCCTCTCCATCTCTTTAATTTCACTCCCTTTTGCCTGTGTTAGCTTCTAGGTGCAAACCAGAGGATGAAACAGAGCACGAAAGGCTGTATTTTCCTTGAAGTTAGAAGTTCTGACTCTGAATACACGTTGGAGGTAGATGTGTTGAAAAAGATGGTGCCATATTTACATTGTCACAATATCACCATAAGGCTCAAGGAGATCAAATCAGTGAAGAGGTAGTAGAAAGGAATCGTAAGAATAATTGTTGAAGCTCAGGTCCTCATGTGGAAATGGGAGAAGTGATGCTAGAAAAGAGCAGAAAGTGGAGAAAGAGCAGAAAGTGGAGAGCAGAAAGTGGAGAGCAGAAAAGGAAATGCCACAGCTAAGTATGTGAACCAAAGTTCTAATTAATAAAGAGCCAGAAACTTGGAACATGTTGTTTTTGTTAATTGTAACGTCAGGGGTTGCAAGAAAGAGGACTCTAAATTTGCCAGCTATCCATCTAGAAGAGAACCACTGTCCTTTCTGAAGGAAAAACAAAGGAAGTATACATGTTCGATTGTTTAAAAGGGAGCTTCCTGTTTATCCTACTTGATTGTTTGAGCACACTGGCAATGAACTCCTAATCTGGAGAGAAAGGATGTAAAAAAGACAAGAAGCTAGGGCCCAGGTTTTTAAAGCTATTCAGGTGTTTCTCCACTCAGCACTGCAAGGCCTAAGTGACTTAGGGGCTTGATACTCATTTTTGAAAAGTGACCTCTGAAGTGCCTAAGTTCCCTGTAAAAATGAGACTCAGGCTCCCGTGTTACTTAACCTTCCAGTGCTGCCTAGAGACACCTAAATACCGTTTAAAAACCTGGGCCTCGGTCTTTAACCTGCATTTTTTCTCCAAATAAAGGCAGGAGGGCTACAATATTTTTCTGGTGAGTTCGTATTCTTCTTTTTATGTAATTTTTTGTAGGATGAAGATGACAAACATTGACATTCCCATTGCATACCATAATAATGCTAAATTGAACTATGGAAATGCTGTACATAGTCTTACATTCATTTAATTGCTTACCCTTTTATGTTGGTTCTAGCTGTATAGTAGGGAGCATGTATTAAGTACCTCTGTCCTTATTTAGAGCTTCCATTAAAGGATATCAAATCAATGGGTAAATGTGGTGTGGGAACGTTTAGTTCTTTCAGCAGGCTGGCTTCTGTTTAATTTTGTCATTGAGCAGAAGTCAGTTTCTGTTTCCTCTTCTTTCTTGCCACAAACAAAGGAACAGGCCTTTGCTTCCTTTGATATAACTTGCATGGGAACAATGGTGGAGGGAGGAGGGAGACCGGGTAGCAGTTCTGTGTTTTAAAGAGGCAGAGTAACACTGACATTTTGATGATCTGTAAGCTGCAGAAAATGTCCAACTTTTTAAAAGCTTCAGTGCAAAGTTTCTGTGACTTCTTTGTCAGTTCTGTAGCCCCTGGCTGGTCTATCTAGTGCACACTCCTACTTTTAATGCCCTAGCTCCTTCCCTTTACAGCTCTCACACTGTGCAGCGTTGGGCTTAGTCTTGTCTCTCTGTACACTTAGTTGTGGTCTGAGATGAAGGGTGCTAGCGTGCTGCATGCACGTCTCCTGGCAGCAGAATCACAGACAGTGGTGTTGCCTTTCTGAATAGAAGTGTTTGGATTGTTGCCAGCAGCTGTTGTGAGGGATGGGTTAAACAACGGCAAATTTACAGGAGATGGTAAAGGATAGCATCATATAAACGCAATGGTGACATTTTCAAGGGAGCGCCACGTTCATTTATGATTTGTCCAACACTGAAAGCAGGTTAAGCGTTATTAAACTTTCCAGCGTTCAGATCAGTTAAAGTCATTCTGTTTTTGTTCAAAGCAAACCAATGTTTCTCATTTGTACTAGTCCAGATGTTGGTTATATATCACTGAATCTAGCAGACGCAACCCATGGACTGGAATTTCAGGTGACTTCTTCCTAGGCCCAGAACTGCAGATGGACAGTTGTCCTGAATGCCCTGGGTGAAAAGGTTTATATTCTGTATCCAGCAGGGAAAACCCCCATGATGGTGAGCCCTGGGCCTCTCAAAGACAGCATTCTTTGTGTGTCTAGAGGGCTTTAGCATTGGGCTTTTAGGAGGAAACTAACTGAAGCAGAAGATATCTAGGTGAGGATATGGAGGCTCTTGGCATCCTTCTCACCTGATTACTTCTTCCAAAGTGCAGAGGTAAAAGCACTTGGGGCAATGTCTTATGAGCACGTTCTTTGTTCTGAAGATTTTTTTTTTTCCCCCTTCTTTGCATGATCACTGTAGACAGCAGTGAGTGTATGGGATTGACATATGAATCAGCCAGGACAAAGCTTGCCTTTGTAACACCATTTGAAATGACTCATGACTCCTCACCCCCTGCCACGTCATGGCATTTTGTCACCAGCTGTCAAGGTGGATAAGGTGTTAAAAGGCCTCAAGGGATCCAGAGCTTGGCTCCTGCCACTAACCTCTGCTGTAGACAGGATCTCGGGAAAGCAAGCATTGTCAGGAGACATTGCTTTTCTAATGCAACAGATCTTGCTTAATTTGAGACACATCCAAGTGGTACAGAAACTTCCTGCTACACTTGCTTCATTAAACAGTTCAGTGAGAGAGAATGGCTGGCCCTGGTAAACTGCACCAGAGAGCTTCTGTATCTTATCAACTTAGAGAATCAGGTGGCTGTTTCTTCCATGGCTCAGAAGAACAATAAAGCATGCAATACTTTGTCCCTGGGAGAAGAGAGATTTCAGTAGAAAACCGTACTTTCTTCACCTTACCCTTCACAGTAGAGACGCCATGGAAGGGCGGATGGAGTCTTCCTGCCTTCTTTCAGCTATCTGAGCATTTTGTTTCCAGGTGAAACAGCAGCTGATAGCTTCCTAGCAGACCTCTTGTGATCATACATTTCACTTTTATAGTGTCTTTCCATTGACGGATCTCAATGTGCTTTATGAGCGTTAATTAATTTAGCCTCATGGCTCCCCTGAGAAGTAGGCTCAGTGTCAGTCCAGTTTTACACTGAGAACGGAGACTCTGGGTGTTCGTGACTTGCCCTAGCTCACACAGAAACCTTGCAGGATCTCTTTTCTCCCACTCAGTCTTGTGCCTTTAAGCACAAGACCATCTTTCTAGAAGAGAAGCAGCAACATAGCACTGGTACTAGCGATATGCAAGGCTTCATTCCTGGACTTCATTCTGTTTGCTCATTTCCGTTTATGCCCTCTGGCAGGTTTCATCTTCTGAAGTATCCAGGCTAATGTATGGGCATTTTACAACCGTGTGAGATGACGTACATTGGGAGCAGCCACGCATCTTGTCACCAAGGCCCTTGTTATTACAGCAGAAATGACCAAAACTCTGTGGACTCGAACACAGTGAATAACTGCTCAATGCAGATAGTCTGCAGACATGACCAGCAGTATGACTTGCACCTTAAGTGTATGGAAGTTTTATCAGGTGGCCATTCTAGTCTGCTGTTAAGCCCAAAAAATACTGAATCTTGGAGAATCATGAATTGCAAAACTCCAGTTCTCCTGAATAATCTTGATAGCTGCATACTAGCCCAGGAATCCAGCATTGCGAATTAACCAGTTCTCTCTCAACTCTCAATCTCAAGGCACTCCAGTTTAAGATCTGTCAAATAATCCTTATGCTTTGGCTTTATGCTCCTTTAGGTGAGGAGTCAACATGGAGGTTCATGGTCTCAATTGCTTGACCTTTATGTATTTCCATAAACTGAAAATATGCAACTCTTAAAGCTACTTGGAAGGTTAGTGCGCCTCAGTCACTGTCTCCTCCCTGTGTGTGGTTTGCTGAAGAAACTCAGCTAGTACATTTGAGATATTTTCTGTTGGGGCTATAAAAAAAACCAAGCAGGGAAGCTTTCCCATGCAATGGGAAGGAAGTGCCAAAAATCATTAGAGACCAGTTTAGGCATTGTATGTCTCAGCTTGCAATGGCAGAAGCTCTTTAACGGAGGTGGCGAATGATGTGCCCTTCCGTCACAAGATTATGTAGTGAATACATGATCCTTCCATGTGGTTTGCAGAACTCCTTATATGGAGACACCTTCTGGCTAGATCCTGCCCTCTGATAAGTATGTGGAATTCCCATTGAAACCAGTGGGAGTTGTGCCCGTGCCACCATGGGCAGAATTTAGCCCTCAAATATTTGGAGTTCTCCATTGTTAAGACTCAACAACTCAACCTTAGACCCGGTTGGGGAACTTCGGGTCTAGCTGTCACAAACAACTCGCGCTTTCTTTATTATCAGTTGGCCAGCCTTTAACCTGTCCTTAAAGGGAAATGGCTTAGCTGAAAACCATCCCATGTGCTGTCTAGGCGGAATGGGAAGACATGAAAGCTGAGTGTCTAGATTGCTATGGAAGACCTTGTAAGAGAGTAAATTATGGTAGGTAAGTGAGAGGGATGTACTGTTTCCGATTATAAAACAAAAAAGGAGCCCTGCTTCTGCAAATAACATTGCAGCGCGTCTGTTGAAGTTTGCACGGTAAGTGAGACCCTGAAGCTAACTTTGCCATTGGCATAAGCAAGTGCAGATCTACTGACTTCACTTGGACGTATGCTGTCTCCACAGTTCTTTACGTGTGGTAATATAGTTGGGTGTGAAGACTGACTTGAGATGAAAAAATGTGTTTATGTAGGCATATCAGTGTATCTACAACACTGCACAAGACAAGCATGGAAAACTTCTTGCCCCAGTGTGTGAGAGTGAATGCTGTTGAAAGTGAAGGTGGCAACAGTTGAGGCCTATGAAGCTGATAGTTTAAGCAGATGGCTGCTGAGGACAAAATATTTTTAATGAAAATGGAGCTTTTTGTATCAGCCTAACTGTGTTGGTGGGGGGAGGGGGAAGTGGCCTGGAGATCACTTCTATTAAAATCACTGAACGTACAAAGAAAATAACATGATGCATTTTTGAAAATGGTTGGAATCTGCTCCTGTTTGCACAGAGCCCAAAAGATTTAAACACTCTTGAAGGGCCTGCTAGTCTGCTGGTGTCGTTCAGCATAGCTTCCTGGAGTTCAGGGGCACACATCACCAGTTGACACCAGCTCTGTGGATTCAGCAGGGTGGGTGGAGTGAACCAGGTGCCTGGATCTCCTGTAAAAAGAAAAGGAGTACTTTTGGCACCTTAGAGCCACAAGTACTCCTTTTCTTTTTGTGAATACAGACTAACACGGCTGCTACTCTGGATCTCCTGTGTCTCTCTCATTTCTGCGTTCCCGCTCTCCGAGGAATATTCAGTGCGTGTTCTTTGTCCTCTAGAAATATTGAATGTTTGAACTATGCAGCCATGAGCAGAGAGGGAAGGACTTGTTTGGAGCTGGAGATGCTGAATCAGATCATTTGGATTTATTATAAATGGCAACTGCATATGTTTTCTTTCAAGTTTTTTGCTTTTTAGGGACCCTGAATGCAGTGGAAACAAGCCATGTCAGCAACAGCAAAACATGTTTTAAAAAGCTTGGTTTTTAACAAGAAAATCCAATTTGAAGTAATTTGTGAATCTAGCACATGTAGGTTCAATCCTGCCGTATTAAGATTGTTTTCTGAACCTGAAAATAACCACCCTTTACAGAGGACCTGGACTCTGTTGATTAGGATGCTGACTTTCTCATAGATATGTCCTCTTATTAAATGAATGAGCAGGATGGTAGAAAACCAATTGCAAAAAGGCCCAGTTGGTGTGTCCCTGCAACAGGGTCACTTTTCAAGTAAATAGGGGAAAACTTGCAAAATCTGAACCGAAAGGAGCTGTGTCTTTAGGCATTTCGTTAGCATTTGTTGTTGTTTAAATTATTCTGAATGAATTTTCTTCATGACTTTCCCTCCCCTCCTGAAAAGCATGCTCATTAGCCAAAGGTTTCCCAGAATTTTTATTATAAGGCTGTGAGAGCATATTTAATTAGTAGGTGGGAATGACTGCAGAACCGTTCAGGACAGTCTGTAGTTAATTACTGTAGTGGTGATTTGTCATCTGAGAAAATAGGTAAAATTAAACCAACTTATATTTACTATTTTTTGTTGTGCTGTAACAAGATGCCATAACCTGATAAGA
This sequence comes from Caretta caretta, assembly GCF_965140235.1. Taxonomy (NCBI): domain Eukaryota; kingdom Metazoa; phylum Chordata; order Testudines; family Cheloniidae; genus Caretta; species Caretta caretta. The sequence continues at coordinate 76,371,739 of NC_134215.1, read as the reverse complement.
GTATTGTAACTTCCCAAAAATGTTGTTTGTATCCTAGTGAGCGGTGGGCAGTGCGAGATCCTTCTTGGCTTGTGAGTTTGTTTTGGCACAGGGATAATTGCAGTGTTTTAGAGAAGACTGTTATTTTGTTGGAGTTTCATGCGATGAAATTTCTAGTCTGTGGGATAATAAATAGTGCTTTTCAGGGGAGGTTAGTGTGCGACAAAGGTATACAATTTAGTAGAAATGCGTTTTTTATTTGGATCTTTTGTTGGCATAAAAGATAAAACTGTAAAGTGAAGAAACCAGAGTTAAGAAATGAATCAACCCCATCTAAGAAATTTAGTTTATTCTGTTCCTTTTAAAATCAAAAATCTCCAAAGGATGCACTATATAGGCAGATTGAGTATCCCTGTCCCTCCCCAAGAGGTAAGTGTTAGTTTATCCTCATCTTATGGATAGATATACTGCGGCACAAAGAGGTTAAGTCACTTCTGCAAGGCCACATAGGCAAGTGAGTGAAAGAGCTGGGAATGGAACTCAAAATTTCTTACGGTTAGTCTCTGTGTTTATGCCTTTTGGTAGCCTCTTTTAAAACCAGATCTCTACCCCCTCCCCCCACCTTTTTTTTTAAAAGAATAGATTAATACAATACACAGTACATGTACAATAATACATAAACCCTGCTTCAAGTGAAAGTCGCGTAGTGCAAATTATAAACATTAATGCTAAATGTATTTGCCTGTTTGTTCCCAGTGGTAGAGGTGTAGACTCTGGCATCTGGAGAGATATAGAAATTACAGTTCTGATTAGGAAGAAATGGGATTGACAGCTCTACAGTTAATTTACCTTGCAACAAACATGCTCTGGCTAGAAAGTGTAAATGGGATTTTCCTTGCTTTATGTGAAAGCAGGTTGTACATGCAGTGAAAAAGAACACACTGTGATAGAAGCCTGGTCCCAGTGGGCTAGTCGTTACACAGCAGGATCCTCCAGATCAATATTATGTCTGTGCTTCATTATTTAAGGGCTTTTCCTCAGGAAATTTTTATTTTATTGTATTTATTTATTGCCACTGGAACACAAATTTTCTCTGAGCATCTCCCACACCACACCAAACCACCTCCCCTCTCCAAAAAGCTACCATAAAAATATAATTGAAAACTGCAGATGTTTTTGTGGCAGGTTTTCATCCCCAGTTTTGCAATTGTACATATTTTAATTCCTAGTACATCTGCCGCTGACATTTGCTGATGAAAGGGCAACAAAGTCCATGTCTGTGTTTGCACCAGATAATATAAAAGGATTATTGAGGAGTGAATAAAACAAACAAAAAACGACACCACATAAATAATTAGAAATGCTGCCAATCTGTCTTTCCAAGTTTAATACATAAATTAAATATTTTTAAGCTTTACAACACTGCCAAAATGTTTCCAAAGAGATTTAAGAGATTGGTGCTTCAGAAATCTACTTGATAATGTGAGACTGACTAGCATTGGTTATTTTCCAAAAATTTAATGCTTGGTTTTACTTGTGGTACTTGTCGAGTTCTTGTTCTCGAGAGCTTGCTTTCATGCTAGAAGAGCTTGGGGAGGATACGTCAAGTGTTTGGAGAGGTTTCTTACCTCTTGTGTAGCTTAGTGCAATGTCAAATCTGTGGAATTAGCTGAATATCTGATCTTCAAGTATATAGATATTTAATCTGCATAACGTGGACTTCAGGCTTCACTGACACATATCCGACAAAAGGAGGACTTGTGGCACCTTAGAGACTAACATTTATTAGAGCATAAGCTTTCGTGAGCTACAGCTCACTTCATCGGAAACATATCAGACAAGTGTTTGATAATAGAATTGACGATTGCACTAGAAAGCTAGCAACCTACAGTGTAAGTCTTTTTAATTTTATGGTAAATTTGCAAAAGAACTGGGAATGAGGAATGGCCAAGGGGGTTTGCAGGGAAAATGTCAGGGAAATGTCAAGTATAAAAGCAGAGGAAAGCTGTGTTTTGCAAATGTCGCAGGGACAGCACAGGCACAGCTCCTACCGAGAATTTTCTGTGATTCTCTTAAAAACATTTGTGACCTCAAATTAAAAAAAAAAAAGAAAAAAAAAAGCCAACTTTGATAAATTAAGCTGGATAGAATGTGAGGTTTCTGGGACTTGAATAACTGCAATTACTTTCCTTCCTTCTTTGTTTCACTTCCCCCCACGTACAGTTATTTAGGTATGAGTTGTCCTTGGCCTTGTGCATTTTCATTAACTTTTTTCATGTAGTGAGCAATGGTTTTTGTTGTTGATCAGTGATGAAACAACCTTTGTTTTAGCCTTCCATCTAATAGTGACACATCCTTCTTGTTAAGTCTTTGTAGGGCTCCAAGAATTAACTTGTAATGGATAGATGGTCTGATAATAGTCCATTAACACAGGTTGTTGGGTTGCATGTTGTATTGAAGCAAATCCAGAGCCCAGCGCAATAGTAAAATATTTTTCCCACTCCCCTTTTAGTTTTCGGTGTTGGAAAAAATTTACAAGCTTTATCAAAGGAGCTCTAAAAATTAATCAGCAAATAGTTTGCCCACTTTGAGGTTATAAGCATGTGAGGTGGCTGCATGGTCTTCTTTCCTATTTCTTCATTTTCTTTTTATTGGGCAGTGTGAATTTACAGTTACCGCCCCCAAAGCTTCATTCTGCCTCCCCTTGACTGATGATTAACTAGGTTTGTATAGCCCTTGACAAAGTAATTATGGTGCATCCAGGAACATGGCTTTATGATTCTTAACCAAGAGATTTGTGTTTTTTAAAATTTGGAGTAGTACGGGTCTTTGAGCCTTTGTAAAAATCTGTTTGTGATTCAGGAGACTTCTTAGTCCTTTGCTTTGTCTCCACTTAAAGTTCAGCCCACGCTTTCAGGTGGCTCAGCTGCCATTGTCCTCTTCTCACAAATCTGAGCAAATCTTCATCTTGTGTTCCAAGCGAAATGACCTTTCCGTTTTTTTCTTAGTGCAGAATATACAGTTCACCCAGTCTTTCAAGGGCAGACTTAGATGTTTCCCTTCTTATTAAGTGCTGCTATAGCTATTGCACTCTGTCAGTCTCCAAGATTCCTCTAATTTCCATTCCACTTGGGACTTACTCCAGTTTTTCATGGGTGTAACTGAGATGAGAAACTGCCTGTTCTCCCCACCTCCCACCAGTTGGGTGACCAGATATAAACTTTAAAATGACTAAAGGTTGTGGTTTGGGGAAATGATGGAGCTTAATAAGCACGTTGAAGTGTTGAGTGTGCAGAAAATCCCTTTTATATAAGTGCAGATCTTGAGAGATGTTTTTCCGTGTATAGAAACTTCTTGTATAGGATGGCAGGAGAAGTTTGCAGGGGGATTGCCTGTCTCTTTAAGTGGGTTTATAATTGGCTAGGAATTTTTGTCAGCTTAGTCACTGCAGCACTGAGCGGATGAGGGGGGAAAAAAAAACCACAGGCCCCAACCGTTACGGGCCCCGTGGATAGGCTCTGTCATCCCAAAGGAATGCATGTGAACAAAACACTTTGTGCGGTGCAACCGTTGGCCTAAACAGTATTGCATTCTTAAAGCAGGCTCTGAGTCACATGGAGCAGATGGATTGTTTCACTAAAATGGAAGTTATGTATCACTGAGCACTCAGATTGAGCTTTTAAGTATAGTTCAAATAGGTCAGGATACGGGTGTGGTGAGAGGGTGTTGAGGTACCAAAAAAAAGAAGAAAAATCAGTTCCTTCTCCCGTGGTTTGAAATTTTTTGTGGCAGTCACAAAGTTTAAAAATTTTTTTTCCCCTTGCTTTTTTCATATCACTTAAAGGCTGTCAGCATGTCAATCTGAAGACTTGTCTTTGATAGCTTTCTCGTTCCCAGGTGTGTGTTGATGTGTGCAAGACTTGAGAGTTCATCCGACTCATTTCTGAAGTGCTCCAAAAATCTACCATAGCCACGTTCCTGAGATGTGCAGTAAGCTGAAAGATTTAAGTAACTTGAAAATGCTCCAAAGATGGTTTGATTTGTAGGGTTAAAAAGAAAATCTAATTGCTTTTTTCAAAATAAAGCCAGCTGTTCAATGGTCCTCCCTCTCCCCCCCTTCAAAAATCTGTCTTCATGCTACTCTATCTCATGCACACTGTGTATTGATTACTGAGGAGTTACTCTGTCGTCGGAGGTGGTGCTGGTGGTATCCTTTATTTCGGGATAGCTTTCCCCTTGGAGGGATTGAAAGTGGTTAGTTACAAGCTCTCTGCTTCACCTGTTAACTCACAGAATGGAGGAGTTGTGACTTGAAGCCAAAAATATGCAGTGCTGTCTGAAATTCTGGTTTGTAGGACTCTCTAAAGTGTATTGTAGGATTTGACAGGAATTCAGGGGTTGTCATCTCAGAGTCTGGCTGTTAGGCACTGAAAGTTGTTACTGTCTGGGTGTCTCTTCTGTGCACTGTGTGAAATGAGCTTGCAGATCTGTGTCCAGTTTCCCGTGGACAGGTGTCCACCTGGACTTTGTTCACCACATATAGCTTCAAGTGATGCCTTTGATAGCATCACAGAGGACAGAGAGGGAGTGGGCTCCCTTCGATTCCTGGAGTTCATTTATCCAAATCAGGGTAAAGGCACATAGACAAGTCTGTATGTGGAGAAGATCATCCAGCTCTTTTAAGAGCTGGAGAAGGATCGGGTGGCAGAAGCAGAATCTACAGGCAAGTGAACACATAATGCCAGTTGTTACCCTGAGAGCTTGTCTACATGGTGGGGTAATGCACTCTACCAGGGTGTGATTGCTAATGAGCACTAACTTGTTGGTTCATGTGGACCCCGCTGGTATTCATAAAGGGTTCCCAGGTTTGCTTCAACATAGTGCTTTTTGAAACCGGTGATCATCCCAGTAGAAAATTGGTCTCTTAAATCTTTTTTTTTCAGGGCTAGGATTTCCCCCTCCCTCCCTCCTATGCCTTAACAAATAGGTATTCTCAGCAGGCTGGGAAATGCAGTGAAAATGTTTGGCACAGAGATGCTACTTGCAGGGCCAGTGAAGTTTGTGGAGACTACAGGTCTCAGGATATAGTTCTCTATTTTCATTAGAGTGCAAGGTTACCTGAATCTGTATGGAGCATTGCATGATGGGAACAGTAGTCTGCATATGGTGTGGCTCAGTATTAAAGAGCAGTTTCAGCCTGCTTCATTGTGTTATGAGCTTTGGGCTTCTGGTAAGGTGTCACTTGGACAGATCTGACATCTTGGGTTCAGTATCTGTGTATTTCACGCTTGTGTGTGTGTGTGTGTGTGTGTTTCAAATCTACCTACTGAATATATTTACAACTGAAACTGGCATAGGGAAAAACATGGCGAGAGAACCCTTGACTTACTAGTTACCATAAGTGGTGTGGGACTTTGTGCAAATTTTTCAAGAGAAGTTATTTGTTTACTGGAAGTGTAGTTCAGTAAACAGTTTATTGGAGCATCAAAAGTGTTGGCTTCGGATGCTATGCTAATGGATTAGTCAGCCTGACCTGTGTGCTACTGTCCGCCTGCATTCAGAATACATCACGAGTAAGGGCCTGGATGGTAGCCACTGCCATTTTGTAGTGTCATCCTCCTCATTTATTCTTCTAAGTTCCCAGCAATGCTAGAAACCACGTGTGCTATGCCAGTTTAAACATAGAAGCCTTAAGCAGGGTTTGGAGAACGTGGGAGACGCTTGTTAAAGACTGAAGCAAAATGGAGGGGGTTTTCTTCCAGCATGTCTGGGGCAGCTCCTTGTGCTTTCCTTATATTCCTCTAGCTACTGGGAGGAGGAGGAGGGAGCTTGGATTTCTACAAGATGCTGGCTCTGAATGCTTTTTAGGAGCTCCATCTTTCACGTTGGCCTCTGCCGAACAGGCATCTGATAAATGTATAGCCCCCATCCCTGCTCCTTGACACAGTCCTAATGTTGAGAGTGACATGAGCCTTGTCTCTTTCACGCTGTCTGCTTCTGTTTGGCAAACTCATGAGCAGTGGCAGAGGCTCTGGAGCTGTCCGAAGCAAATCCTTTCAGCATCAGCTTTGTGAGAGTGAAGTCAGCAGGATTGGGGCCCTTGTTAAAATGGATGCTTTGGCAATCCTGCAGTGGACACCACTCTTTGTGAGGGAGCAGTCAGAATGGCACCAGTTTTGCTTGAGGCAGAAATAAACTGTGGGAATAACTGTACCCCACCCACTGTGAGGCTCCAAAGGTTTAAAAAAAATCTTTGCTATGAATGTCTGCCAGGCCCTGGGTTGGCATACAGCAGCACCCCACATTGCTGTCTGCACTGACAAACCTGGCTCACAGGAAACAATTAACACGTAGGAAGCTGTTTTTATAATTGCTCCCTTTGAGCTCCTCTGTTTTGCTATTTTGAATGTGTCTGCTTGTGCCAGATGGAGCTCAGGATCTCATTGTACTGTAGCACCTACAGAATTATCTATCTTCCAGGTAGTGCAGTATCGCAGTACCTCCCAAGTATTTAAATATAGAAATAATAACCATCTCTCTTTCTCTCCTACTCCCCAGCCTGCAGAAGAAATAACTTAAGTGTACAGGGCTTTTGTTTGGCTTGTGTGAGTGAATGGTTGTATCCGGTAGGTGAAGAAATGTGTTTTGCATTTAATTGGGAAAGTGATGAGGTCTTTGGTCATTCTTAGCTCTTGTGAAGGTTCGTTTCATTGTCCAGGCTCCCGTAAAGGCTGTATATCCTGCACCTTAGAGCTTTCCCTGATGGCTGACAACTTCATTGTTCTGGTGGAATGTAACTTTCATGGGAGGTTACCATGGGTCATGGATCTCTTGGGGCCAGTACTATGGAAGGGTTAAATATCAGGTCAGAGACCTTGAACTGTACTCTGTATACTGTGGGGAGCCAGCACAGAGTGCAGAGCATCTCCTGGTGACCCGCTGCCTTGTGTCAGCAGCTGGAGTTCTTTCGGGGCAGTGTGGCTTTATTTCTAGATATAATGAATTGCAGTGCTCTAGAGTGGAACTCACAAGTGTGTGGGTCACTGTGGCCAGGTGTGTACGATAGGAGGTGCGATCTTCTGACTAGTTGCATCTGGAACATCAGGGACACCACAGCTTTTCCTGAATATAAAAGCCAGGGCTGGCGTTAGGGCGTAGCAAGCAGGGCAGTTGCCTGGTGCTCCATGCCACAGGGGCCGCACAAAGCTAAGTTGCTCAGGCTTGGGCTTCAGCCCCAGGTGGCATGGTTCAGGGCCTTGGGCTTCAGCCTTGCACAGCGGTGCATCAGCTTTCTGCCCTGGGCCTCAGCGAGTCCAACATTGGCCCTGGTTGGTGGAGCGCCTGAAACCTGCTTGTGGTCCCCCAGGGTTGAGAATGGGTGGTTTAAGTGATGTCTACACTAGCACTTTTTAATTGGTAAAATGTGTCGCTCAGGGATGTGAAAAAAGCACCCCACTGGTACACCGACAGCACTGTCCACACCCGCACTTCTGTGTCAGCGGGAGACTCTTTCCATCCAACATAGCTACCGCCGTGTGTTGGGGACGGTTTAATTATGTTGACGGGATGGTAGTGCTTGCTTGCTTCAGTGTTGCACAGTGTAAAATGCTATATATAGTATGTGGTAAATATGATGTTAATATTCATAAGGTGTCTTTTTTGGTTTCTTCCTCTGCAGATGTGACTGTTAGTGGGGCATCCCAGAAGCAAGTAATGAACCACTTAGACAAGGACTATGCACTGTAGTTTAGCAAGCCATTCTGAATGCCACTGATTTATCTGTTCCTTTAAGACTACAGATTTGACTTGTAATATCTGCAAACCTGTTTGTCTGACACTGTCTTCTCTCCGTGACTCCTGGGACAAGTTGCTTTTAGTTGTATGGGGGAAGCATCTGTTTAAGGTGGCTTTTAGATACGTTGGAGGGGCTTGCCTGTGGCAAAGACACAGGCATTTCCAAAGTTTGTGTTCTGCGTCCATTTCCTTCGGAAGGTCTGTACTGACATGTTTTTTCACTATTTTTAATATAACATGCAAAAGAATTAGCAATCCTATAGAAAATATGCATGAGTCACTGGAGCAGATGTTCTGTTTTATAACATGCATTGTAGAACATGTACATCATTCAGCCATTTGGTTTATTTGCAACTGCTGTGTGTTCAGAGCTTTTGGACTCATCCAGGCTGGGTGAGGAATAGTTCAGAATGCTTCACTCCTGAAGGGTTGGATAATTTTTAAATAGGTCATTCCGGCATACTTCCGTGTTTTTATTTAGAGTTTTGACCCGAAGGTGGAAATGATGATGATGCACAGTTAGTTTGTATGTCTGGCTTTTGCTTGATGCTTCAGCTAGTGACAGGAGCTGACCAAAATGACAATTGGAGAAACTACCCTGAAATGAGTCTCTGCTGCTATAGTAAATATGTGTCTTTATGCTTCTGTGTGCATGCGCCCACACAGTCCCTACCGTAATGGAGGATGCTTCAAGCAGTAAAATGTTTGATAGCCCATTGAACTAGAATGGTACACAAACAACCTCACCCTACTTCAAATAAAGTTCCAACCGAGACATAACTCGTAATGTTATTGTTTAGTTGATTGAATTTAAGCCTCCAAAGCAGTTGTTGTTCATGTCACACTACAGTTTCTAGGTACAATAGACGGTATCTGACCCCATAACACAGAGTAACGTTGGTGATACTATGCACGCAGGGTGTTCCTTTACAAATGCCTTGTAAAATGGTTTCCAGCCACACGCTAGGCCAGCAGTGGCAAAATAAACAGTTTATCCGAAGTACTTTATAACATTGCTCAATGTCTTTGGGAACTGCCTGACGTAATGCTTAGATGCCAAAGTTGAATTAAGTGAAGATTAATTGCACCACTACTTGATTTTGAAACCTCTTGTGCCATTAACCTTGACTTGCAGTGGTTTTCCTCATCCTGTTGCCATAATAGCATTGCTTCCCTTGAAGCCATTTGGTCATTTTTATCTGACATCACAGTAGGATCCTTATGTTATGACACTGATGGCTTACTGCATGATGACAATGAGGTATGAATTTGCCATAGGCTGTAGGCTCAGATCTTCCTGAATGCAGATAGTGATTTAAAAAAAAAAAAGAAAAAAAAAAGAAAAAAGACAAAGGCCTGGATTTTCAGTGACTCATGTTTTCTAGATGCCTATCTTTGAGATACCATAAAGGCTCCTGATTTTTTAAAAAGTTCTGAGCACCGGCCCTCTGAAAATCTAGAGTTAGATGCCCAAAGCGCTACTTACTTTTTAAAACCGAGGCCAGAATGTTTTCTTCAGTCACCTTCAAGTGCAAACACTGGGTGATATTGCAAAAACAAAAATGAAAAAATAAACAAACTTGAACCAAATTTGTGTGTAAATCAGTTTTTTTTTTTTTTGCTTTAAAATTTATTTTGAAGGGGACCAAAATATGCACATGACACGACTGTTCATATACCCAGCTTCCACATGATTAAATCTTAGGGCTACCCACCCAAAATAGGGCTTTATGATTTATAGGAGTAACTCCAACTTCACCTATTAGAGTGGAGCTACTGATGCCCTCTTCAGCGAATCCAGGTACTGTGACAAAGTTCCTGCTCTGCCTTGGTAGGTCTTGCTCTCCTTGGAGCTTCACGGCAGCCCTCAGCTTGGCCGTTTTTCTGAATTCACAGTCCAGGTCGACGACTCCTGTGTCCGACCAGGATTTGGGAGGATTTGGGGGGAACTCGGGCCCGCTCTCTACTCCGGGTTCCAGCCCAGGGCCCTGTGGAATGCAGCTGTCTAGAGTGCCTCCTGGAACAGCTGTGTGACAGCTACAACTCCCTGGGCTACTTCCCCATGGCCTCCTCCCAACCCCTTCTTTATCCTCACCATAGGACCTTCCTCCTGGTGTCTGATAATGCTTGTACTCCTCAGTCCTCCGATAGTCCGCGTTCTCACTCTCAGCTCCTAGTGCCTCTTGCTCCCAGCTCCTCACATGCGCACCACAAACTGAAGTGAGCTCCTTTTTAAAACCCAGGTGCCCTGATTAGCCTGCCTTAATTGATTCTAGAAGCTTCTTGATTGGCTGCAGGCGTTCTAATCAGCCTGTCTTAATTGTTTCCAGAAGGTTCCTGATTGTTCTGGAACCTTCCCTGTTACCTTACCCAGAGAAAAGGGACCTACTTAGCCTGGGGCTAATCTATCTGCCTCCTATTACTCTCCTATAGCCATCTGGTCCGACCCTGTCACAGTACTTAAACCTGATCTTGCTTCAGTGCGAGTTGGACTGGACCTAGTATACCAGTTTAAAGCTGCAAGGCAGAAGTCTTCAATTATTGTAGCTGACTATTTTTAAAAATGGCTAGTTAACTACTAAGTTTGGCCTCATTGAGCTCCCATTGGAACCAGTGTTGACTTCCTGGTGGAATGTGATACAAGTCCTTTAACCCGTGTCTGAATGTTGTTGGTCTACCTTGGAAGCATTGAGAGATCATGATCCAGTGTGGAGCAGTCTTCACAAATTTTCCTGTTCTGAGCTGCTCACTCCATCACCGTGAATAATTAATTAAGCTTTGTTTGTGGACCGCATGACCATAGATTCTCTGCCCCAACCTGTGGGTCAGGCAGTAAGCACTTCTGCTGCTTCCTATGGGCTGGAATAAGCAGCCGTGAGTCCTCCGCTCTTTCCCCTTTTGCTCTTCCTGCTGATCTATTTAGAACCAGAATGGATGTCTCAGCTGATCTTAAGCCCTGTGGTCAGTGTACGAGCCCACTGGGTACAGAGCGCTTTGTGCAGATTCTCTGCATATGGGTAAATTTCTCCCAACTACAGAGATAATTTTGGGATTGAAAACTAACTTCACTACTTCTTCACAAGCAACAAGAAGATACAGTTGGCTTTAAGAAATCATAGAATCATAGAATATCAGAGTTGGAAGGGACCTTATGCTTAGATTTTGAGGGAACATGATACTGGTCCACGCAGGCTGGTATACTGAGTTGCAGAACATACTATTGGCAGCTGATACAATGGTTTTGGTGCTGAACATGTTGGATTTGGCTCAGTTTATGGCTCTCTCCCACACTTCATTTATGAGACAGTCACTTAATCTCTGTGCCTCAGTTCCCCCTCTGTAGAATAGGGTTGTTACTCAACCATGAGTGTTGTGGTGATGAAACCATTCATGTTTGAGGCACTTATGAAGGTAATAGAAATACCTAGAGAGAGAAATGAGCGATGCTTTCGTTTTGAATTTCAGATTTACTTGCACATTTATATTAATATGCACCCCCGTGAGGCTTTAATACAGCAGACTGATGGCATGTGAGGTGTTACTTTATTGTGCTAAACTCCATTGGTGCGGTTCATATGGGAAATACCCCAATATAAAGGGGTATGCTGGTGTTCCTTAGAAGGTATGGCTTAGAGAGTAAATACTGCACAGAAAGCGAAGGAGGTTTAAATCTCTCAGTTGTGTACTTAGAGCCTGCAGGAAAATACAGATCTCCCTCCCTCTCTTCCTTAGTCGTCCCCCCCCCCCCCCCCCACACACACACACACAAAAAAAAATTTTTTTTTTAGATGGTTTATCAGCTGGGAGGCAAGAAGAAAAGAAGATATGTGAAATAATATCTTGGTTTTCGCTGTTGTTTAGGTGGATGAGCAGATAGATGCAGGAAGACAGGGTGCATGGGGCTTGGCATGAAGGAAGGAAAGTATTCCATTTAGATAATATTCTGATTATATTAATCCATATCCTGTTATTTTGCTTTGCTCTGTCACTGCTGCTGGTGAAGTAACTAATGTAAACTAATTATATTTGCTCTGGGAAGCCAGATTTTTTTTTTAATGCATCTCAGCAAGAGAGGTTAATATTGTCAATTTAGCAGCATGAATGAAACATTGTAGGAACTGAACTCTGACTGTCCTGAAAGGTTGATAATAAGGGAAGCCCCTGGGGGTTTTGTAATTCATTCATGAATTGATTATGAATTGGAAACTGACTTGTTTGATATCATCTGTAGAACCCCTCCACCATACAAGCAAAGTGAATTTGGAATTGAATGCTCTCCGAGGTGGAGTAAATTATCTGTTTTTGTTTTTTGTTTTTGTTTTTAAAGTGAGGGTTTTTTGGGGGAGCAGGAGAGTGAACTCTCCAAGTTTTTCTTGGACATTTAAAGTATGTATTCACGCCCCCCCTCCACCCCCCCGGTCTAAAATGGAATAGACGTGTTAAAAAGTCATCACTCGAAGTTGAACTGAGATTTCCCACTTGAATTCGCAAGTTATTATACAGAGTGGCCTAAAAGCCATGGATCTCCTGTTAACTGACCTGGACTAGGCAAAGATGCATTCGTACTGAGTGTACAAGCATGGCAGTCCTACAGAAGAGAGCATATGTCCTGGAGTGGGAGAAATGACCAGATTCTATGTCGACAAAAGCTAAGAGGAGCTTGTTTGTACTGCATTGCGTGCTGCTTGGTTTGGTTCATTTACAGATGCTCCTTGAGAGTTAAATGTGTCGTCAGCCCTGCTGTAGTCCTACAGTATCCGTGTCTGTGACTGTTCTGACGTGGATGACCAGAGATGCCACTTCAGACAGATGGCCCAGGAAAGGCATTAATTGATTTAAATGAAATCAGCAGGGCTGGTGCATTAGGTACACCAGTTAATTATCATGTAGGGCTCAATATTAAGTATTAACTTTCTTATTGTGGTATCTGTTTACATTTTCAATAAGAGAAGCAAGAACCATTGCTTTTGTTTAACCCTTTCTGCTCAGGAATTTGGATCTCTGCATCCAGGCATAGGTGGCTCTTAATTTGACTCCAGGTATCAAGGAAGTTATGAAATACCAATAAGGAGATTCTCAAGGCAGAATGGTTATTCTCTAGAGCCTAGAAGAACCCAAAGCTATTTTGGCATAACACCGGGGTGGCCAAACTTACTGATCCGCCAAGCTGCATATAACAATCTTCAGAAGTTCGAGAGCAGGGCACACCTGCTGGGAGTCGGGGCTTCAGCATCTTGGGAGGCCCCTAGTTCCCTGTCCTCGCTGGGCAGAAGCCCCTATCCCACCACCCCGCTGCAAGGCAGAGGTCCCGAGCTCCCCTGACCCAGTCTGGTAGGTGGAATGAGTGTGTGTGGGGCTGGAGGGTGGGGGGGAGGAGGGGCTCAGCAAGTCACACTTCAACCGTAAAAGAGCCACGGTTTGGCCACCTCTGGTATAATAAATCAAACCTTTGGTTATTGGTCAACAGAAGAGAGGTCTTCAGACTGGAGCATTCTCCCTTGGTATTGTGAGACTGAGGATAACTGGTTTGCTAGTTGTAAATGTCAAGTTTGAGTGTCCTGGTAGGAGAAAATGGAAGAGTGGGAGAGTTCTTGTGTTCTGCTGAGGATAATACTTGGTACTTGTATAAGGCCATTGTTCAGAGAATATCAAAGGATTTTACAAGTATTAAGGGCAGAAACTGGAAAGGGAGAATGTAGTTTGAAATGAAGTGAAACAGATAATAAATGATTCTGGAGATGTATTTGGCTATGGAATAATCTCCCTGGGGAATAGGGGGAAACTGAAATGCTTGGTGCATTTAAAACTAGGCTGGTTAACATCAATAAATGCACTGTAGGGTACAAGCCAGCACTGGATTGGGTGACCTGCTAGGTTTTTCACCATTTAACTGTATAGGTGGTTAGTTTAAGACTCAGACTACTGTAAATCCTCATCTGTGTAATGGGAAACTGAGGCACAGAAGCAATAAATGACTTGTTTATGTCCATGGTAGAGCTTGGAGGAGAATCCAGGAATCTAAAGACTTCCCGTCTCCTGGTTTAACCATAGATGATGTTTTGTCAACTTGATACCACGGGGACATTGACTTTTGTGCAAGTTGTTGCCCTTGCTCTTTCTCAGGTGAAGCTTCAGTGACTATTGATTTTAAGATAAAGCATCCTTTTTTTTTTTTTTCCCCCACAGAGGAGGCCAGAACGCAGAGAAGCTGGCAGAATTTTGTTTTCTTTACTCATTTGCTCACTTGTCATAGTTAGTAATTGGCCAAAGTTTGTGTATGGTAAGCATTTCACTTGTTGAAACTAGAAGAAGGAAAAAAGGGCGCAGTAACCTTTTAATTCTGAAGTTTGTGTTTCAGATAAATCCCGCAAGGAATCCTGTGTATGCACTGCACTGACAGGAAGAGATGGACTCAGTTAGGTTACTTTTGCAGAAGCAAAATTATTTTCAGAGACCTAAGTCATAATTTGTAATGCTTTGTTTCTAAAGGTCCTTTTCTGTGTGAGCTGGATGGATCACTAAGCAGTCTATTTCCTCTTTCTCCATTTCTGGGTTTTCATGGTGGTAATGACTGTTGCTTTTGCCTGGATTATTATCTTCTGTCTGATCCTCATCTCTTCGTTTACTTTCAGACAGAGCCTGATTTAGACCATGCAACAAATCCATGTGGCCAGCAGAATTCTGATCAGTGTGGTGTGCGAAAACACTTCTGCTTTTCTGCTTATTTGGATTTGTTTACATCAGCTCCTGGGAGGCAAACAGAACTGATTTGGTGTATACAGCGCAGAGTTTTCTCAAACTGGGGGTTGTGACCCTGGAGGGGGTTGCAAGGTTATTACGTGGGGGGTCACAAGGTGTCAGTCTCCACCCCCAAAGCCTGCTTTGCTGACAGCATTTATAATAGTGTTAAAAATAAAAAGTGTTTTTATTTTATAACGGGGGTGGTGGTTTCCTGTGTGAAAGGGGTCACCAATACAAAAGTTTGAGAACCACTGGTCTAGCAAGGAGGAGGTAATAATGTTGCTATTCTCACGTTGATTGACACTCCTGTGTTGACTAATCCATATGTACTGAATTCTCTCTTCATCTGTGACTGATCCACCTTATTCTGGGACTAGATGGTGCAGGATCCAGAGCTGCAACTAGTCTCTGATGGCTCTTCCTTTGTGTTGTGCTGAGTGAAGCTTGGCCATGGGAGAATTTACCCCATAAACTTTGAAAATACCATTAAAATGTTTATTTTTCAGGGTTGGTTAGTGGAGTAGAGCAACACAAATTATACTTCAGCAAAATCAGGCCAACTTGAGTAACTGTTCTTAGCGCAAACCATTGGAGGTCATCTTTTCGTAGGTGTGTGCTGTTTTCAGGCATAATTAAGGCTATGGTGTTAACAGAGAAAAGAGTGCCTGAACTTCACGGAGAACTCCCCCTCTGTTTTTACAATTGTTTTTCCTTACCTAAATTGCATAGCTCAAAATTCAAACATGAGCAACACCTAACATTGCAAACGTCTGCTTTGGGCAACACTTACAGAATTGTAAAAGCGGCAAAGAGTCCTGTGGCACCTTATAGACTAACAGACATATTGGAGCATAAGCGTTCGTGGGTGTATACCCACTTCGTCAGATGCATGTAGTGGAAAGTTGGCTAACCAACTACAAAAGCAGTTTCTCCTCCCTTGGTGTTCACACCTCAACTGCTAGAAGAGGGCCTCATCCTCCCTGATTGAACTAACCTCCTTATCCCAAGCCTGATTCTTGCTTGCATCTTTATACCTGCCTCTGGAAATTTCCACTACATGCATCCGACGAAGTGGGTATACACCCACGAACGCTTATGCTCCAATATGTCTGTTAGCCTATAAGGTGCCACAGGACTCTTTGCCACTTTTACAGATCCAGACTAACACGACGACCCTTCTGATACTTACAGAATTGTGCATGGAACTACTAAATTCCCCTTCTGTTTGCCAAAAGAAAAATGCCCTTTAAAAATTTGCATAGTGTTGCAAGGCTCATACTCTGAGATGTGTTAGGCAATAAAGTTTGCATTAAAATTTTACTTATGCCATAGGCAAATTGGTGCTTCTGGTCTGCTGGCTTGCTACCTTGGGCTGTGATCTTGTCAGATCTTGCAGGGTCAAGCCTAGTCAGTGCTGGAAGGGAAAACTCCAAAGGAAACTTAAATGTTAGAGGAAAGGCTGACAGCTCATAATGCCCCACATAATAACCTCACAACCTCCTGAGGGGTCCCGACCCCCAGTTGGAGAATCCCTGCATTAGAAGCTCTTTTGACTAAGCTATAAAAATTTATGTCTTGACTGCTAGCAAAGAATGATTTGGGACTTTATACCCCTACTCTTGCATTCAGTAAAACTCTAGGTAAATTCTGATCAAGTATGTAATTATCCAATCTAAATACTTCTGCATTTTCCGTTTAATACAGTATTCCCTTCCTAGCCTAAATTGTGGTGCAGTGTTTATCACTGTTAAACAGCTGCTGTGTTCCACCCCAGAACTGGGTGAAGGAAAAGCGTGGATGTCATAAATATAAAGGGAAGGGTAAACACCTTTAAATCCCTCCTAGCCAGAGGAAAAACCCTTTCACCATGTCAAGGTTCCTTCCCCACTCTGAACTCTAGGGTACAGATGTGGGGACCTGCGTGAAAACCCCCTAAGCTTATTTTTACCAGCTTAGGTTAAAATTTCTCCAAGGTACAAACCATTTTACCTTTTGCCCTTGGACTTTATTGCTGCCTCCACCAAGTGTCTAACAAATATATAACAGGGAAAGAGCCCGCTTGGAAACGTCTTTCTCCCCCCCCCCCCATCCTCCCAAAACCCTACACCCCCTTTCCTGGGGAAGGCTTGATAAAGTCCTTACCAATTTGCATAGGTGAACACAGACCCAAACCCTTGGATCTTAAGAACAATGAAAAAGCAATCAGGTTCTTAAAAGAAGAATTTTAACTGAAGAAAAAGTAAAAGAATCACCTCTGTAAAATCAGGATGGTAAATACCTTACAGGGTAATCAGATTCAAAACATAAGAGAATCCCTCTAGGCAAAACCTTAAGTTACAAAAAGACACAAAAACAGGAATTTACATTCCATTCAGCACAGCTTATTTTATCAGCCATTTAAATAAAACAGAATCTAATGCATATCTAACTAGATTACTTACTAAGTTCTAAGACTCCATTCCTTTTCAGTTCCTGGCAAAAGCATCACACAGACAGAACCTTTGGTGCCCTCTCCCCCCCCCCCCCCCACCCGCTTTGAAACTATCTTGTCTCCTCATTGGTCATTTTGGTCAGGTGCCAGCGAGGTTATCCTAGCTTCTTAACCCTTTACAGGTGAAAGGGTTTTTCCTCTGGTTAGGAGGGATTTAAAGGTGTTTACCCTTCCCTTTTATATTTATGACTGGAGATATACTTTATAAAGCTCAATGGGATCTTTTGAGAGGAAAAGCACTTTATGAATGTAAGATTATTCCTCTGATCATTCTGTCTATTATGTATTTTGTTGAGCCCAGTGCTGTTCTGAAAGTAGAAATTAGTCTCAGAATAATGATAGCTTTGCAAGAAAAAAATATTCCCTACATCACAGAAAATATTATTTAACAGAGAGAGGATAGTTATACATGGGATCATGTTAAAACTCTGCCTCCACAGAATATTGCTTTGAATCTCTCATGAATTTACGTAGTTGAACTCTTAAAATGGTGGAAATCACACAAATGCTTTCATGGTTTTTTTTAAAAAATAAGTGAACACGTTTTAGCTTATATGCAAAAATGCCATGAACTAGTTGAATTTTAAACCTACGAGTAAAGAAAATTGCTTCAGACAATGAAATATTTTAGGAATTGGATTTACATAATCTGGCAATTTTTTGCTTAGAAGAAATGGAAGTATTCCTAAAATATTACTGATGAGTTAAAAGAATCTTTTTTGAGCAGCTTTATCTGTAAAGCACATAAGTGTTTCTTTCTGGATTCATCTAACTATAGTGTACATTAAAATTCCTCTTCTATATTTCTTTCCAATTGCACAAATAAAATATAAGAACAAGTTAATTTCTTTAGTTGGTGAGCTATTAAAAAAACAATGCGGAGTCACATTTTTCCCCCCTTCAGCTTTGCCACACCCACCACAAAATAAATTCCTTAATTCTGTGCTGTGTTGCAGCATAATCACAGACAAGCATGCTCCAGCAGCTGTATGGATTCAGTTGCCTTTTTAGTGACCACACCTATAAAAGTCCGTGTTAAATCTGAGAATAGGGACAGCACTCCAAGTAGGCCAGCTTCATCAACCAGACAAAGATATTTTAAAAATCGTTTTGGAAAACTACTAAATTTTCTTGTAGGCAACACACAAACTTGTTATGTAATTTATTCTCTCAACATATGGCATCCATAGGTAGAACAGAGACCGAGAAATCCAAGAACACAAATCATGAACATGTATACACTCTTGATTACAAATAGATTCCTAATTCTGCTAACACTTACACACTGAATTCAGTTGGGATACCCACATGCATAAAGTTACATGCTTGTTAGCTTAGGTCCTGATTCTGCAGATTTTTAAAGAGCAGATATGAAGGAAAAATGGTTTAATCTCTTCTGATACACTGAAATAGTGTCTGTTTTTCTCCATCTACTTTGTGACTGCCTGAAAAGAGATCACACATTTAATGATTCTTCAGAATTAATTTCTCAAGATAATTTCATCAAAAAGGCTGAGTTTCATTAGTGATTGGAACTTTGAGCATTTGTTTGTATCATACCAGCATGTCTCTCTTTATAGAAGCAAGACTGAACTAATTATGAAAACACATTATTACCCTGAATGCTTATTTGCATTAAAGTATAGTCCATAGTTAATGGGATAAAAATGCCTTTCAGAATTCCTCTATATACATTTGTGGGAAGTCTTAAGTGCCAGTTTACCTAAGAAGTTGTAAGAGCTCTGAAGGGGACACCTCAGTCTCTTCGGTAAAGAAACCCATTTTGTTCTCTCCTGCTTTAGGACAATAATGGGAATCCTAAAATTCACTTTAATGTGATATCCTTATAAAGTATAAACTGGGATTATTGGGTTTGTTTGATGGTCCTTTGTTCAGTCTTAGATTTAATCTAGTGCCAGCAATGGACAGCATCTTTAACAATTTTAACTGTTATGCATTAGTGACAAGCAGCTGTGCTTATTTGTAAAACCACATTAAAAGGCAACAGAGTGAGGAACCTAGTGTGACATCTTTGATGACTTTGGATTTGGGACAGTAATAGCTGTGTAACAGTTTCACTGATACCGTGGGGCGAGGGATAAATAAACTGGAATAGTCCATGGAATCCTAGGTTACTTATACATTAAGGTATATTTATGCCTTTATGCATACATATAAAGAGAAGACATGCACAATCCATAATTGCACTTATCAGTTGGATCTGATGTGCATTGCTGCAGCTATCAGATAAATCATAGGGTATGTCTATGCTGCAGCTGGGAGCAAGCCTCCAACCTAGGGTAGACAGATTTCTGTTTATAAGGCTCAAGCAGTATGGACGTTGCAGCCTGGGCAGACCCAACCCCTGACGCTTGAGAGCCCGAGCTCCGCGTGAGCCACAGTGTTTATGCTGCTATTTCTAGTCTGCTGGCTCAAGCCCGGCTAGTGTGAGCTTAACTATCTGTGTTAGACTTGCTCCTAACTGCAGTGTGGCCCTATCTCTATATGCTAGTGATTTCCCAAGTGTGGGACACAGACAGGCTTCTCATTTGTTCTCCAAAGTCTATGCTTTTCATTTTTAGTGATGGTATGGGTGGGAAGAAAACTTTCAAATGCTAATGATGACACCTGAAATGTCATTATTGTTAACGATGGGCTGATCTACACAGACACATAGGGCTTGTCTACACCATGCAGCTTTTAGCGACAAGGCTGTGTCGACACAACCTTGTCGCTAAAAGTCAGCCTGTGTAAATGCTCTTTTGCGGTATTTTGTCTGCACTTTTTCAGGAGAGCACTCTGACTGACAAAGCCCTGTTCACACTGCCACTTGCGTTGGCAAAACTTTTGTCTGTCATGGGGTTGAGGGTAGGGGTAGGAGGGCGCTTTTTAAAGTACTGTGAAAGACAAAAGTTTTGTCACAACTTTGCAGTGTAGACAAGCCCTTAGGAACGGGAGTAGATCAAAGCACACTCAGGAAAGCAGGGAAATGGACACTTAGCGAGCTGCATGTTAATGCAGGATAGATTTAAGTCTGAGTTTGCTGCAAAGTAAGTGTTCATGTCTGCAAGCTCTTTGTCACTGCTCATCACTGTGTGAGAGACAGGAGATGAAGTGTCATATTGGGCACATCTACTTGAACGTTTCCCAAAATGTAGGTCTCTTGAAGTGGGTAAAGGACTACCCAGTCCGGTGAGGAAGATGTGTAAATAACGTCTGCGTGGACTACATGGTCTCACTTTGATGAAGGAGAGCTCAGCATTCAAAAGTTTAGAAAGTTCATGATGTTGCATAGACTTGGATGAGAGATGCATGAAAAAGGTACCCACGTGCCAATGCACACTAGTGCAGAAATAGCAAGCTGGTCTGTAAGCTTTCTAGGTTTAAAAATTATGAGCAATACCCTTTGGGAGTCTGTGTTTCATGTCTGACTTTTCTGTTACATTGGTAAATTTTTTTGGACTGGGACTATATCTTCCTTTATGTCTTCTCCAGCACTGAGGTCACATTTAACTCTTTATAAAACACAATCGTCAGCGTTGACCATTTTAAGGATTATAAAACTGCATACATCTTGGCACGCCTGGAAGCCAGGATAAGGTAGCCTTATTCGAGTAAGTTACACTCCAGGTTATAGCTTCTGTCAGAGTGATGTGCTCTCTGGGCTATCCCGTACACAGTAGGCTTGGCAGGCAGACGTGAAAACACATCAGCTTTGCACTGTTTTCTAATTGTGGGCAAAGGCAGAGATTTAGGAAAGGCCTCCTCCCTTCCCTCCCCTGCTGAGAGCCAGGTTTTCATTTTACAGGGCAGGAGTGAGTGTGCCTTGTTCAGTAAACTGGGAAGCCCCCATTTAGAGGTTTGTGTAACGTATTATGAGAACATCCTGTCCAGCAGAGCTCAAGTGAGATCCGTTTTCAGGCCAAAAAGCCTTCCAAAGCCAAGATTTTGAAAAAGCGATCTTTAATAATGTTTAAAATCTCAGGTCACTGTTAAATCATTTTGTGGAGTTCTGTAAACTGACTAGGTTTAAGAAAGACTGTCTAAATACAGTACTTGTGTGAAGTGTGGGGCGAGAGCCAGCAACCTACTTCAGATTTGTGCCCTAGTCCTAAGCCTTTAATTTTAATATGGTTTGTGAGTTTATAACCAGAGTTTAAAGGAGCACCATCAACTTAAAACTTGTTCCTCTGTCTTGAGTATTTTTGGCTACTATCATTACAGTTAATTCAGAGGGTTAATAAAATGGAGAGAATGAAAAATGATTTCTTTGTTTTTCAGATCTGTTTACTTTTGTTTGATAGCACTCCTGTACATGATCAGTTTCACTGTTTCCCCTATATAGTCAGTCATGTAGTTCCTCCTGAATTTGTGGGCTTTTAACACAGCAGGGAGGAAAGGAATACAAAATAGGGAGAAAAAGATTGCAAGATCACAAACATTGGCAGATATAGTACTTGAAAGTACTTTCACCCAATATTTTGAGTTAATTATCTGATTACAAATTGATTGTGCCCCTCTAATATGAACTAGTTTACTATTGTCATGTTTTCTGCTTGGACATTTTTAATATCATGCAAGGTTAGATACAACAACTTTCTCACTTGTCCTCCATGTTTTTTCTGAATGTTTTAGTGGAGTTATCTTAATAAAGGAGAAGGCTTTCTAACAGCATAACCTAGAATCTCATGGAGTTATCAGGACCTTCCCTAACAGTCACAAGGGACAGTGTAGTGTATTCTTTTCTGGTATGCAGTGGATCATCGTAGGAAAAGGTGGGATGCCCTACGAGCTTATCAGCCTGGGACAGAATGCCATGCCTTTTACAGATGTCAGATGACTGTTACTGATCTCAGTAAGAAAAGGAGTACTTGTGGCACCTTAGAGACTAACAAATTCATTTGAGCATAAGCTTTTGTGAGCTACAGCTCACTTCATCGGATGAAGTGAGCTGTAGCTCACCAAAGCTTAAATTGGTTAGTCTCTAAGGTGCCACAAGTACTCCTTTTCTTTTTTGTGAATACAGACTAACACGGCTGCTACTCTGAAAGCTGATCTTAATGTGTCATAAATTGGTGAGCGTGGGTGTGAGCACATGCTAGCCATTTGATTGGGTTTTCCACTTCGTTAGTTGTTTGTCCATTCTCTCCTGTCACCTGAGATGGTTTTCTTTTTCTGTATGTGTTCTACTCCCTAAACTGTATAGGGTCACCTAAACTGTATAGGGTCACCTGAGAATTATAGAGATGATTGCAGAAAATAAGTATAATCTGGATCTGTTGGATATTCTCTTCACATCCAGCAGGTGGAGACTAAAATCTTTTTGGACCAGAACACTCTTCAGTTTCCTGTTGCCTGTGTTCAACTCAATTTCCATCTCCAGCAGGGGAAGATCTTCTGCACCTTCATCTCTTTATGATCTGAGGTAGTTGCTAACAAGAGTGGCAAGGGTGGGTTTTGGTTTTTTTAGGTTGTAAACTCAACCTTAGAGTTGTCCAACCTTAGAAAATTATTGGGTTCTAAATCCAGCCTTCTCCATGTTGTGGAGTCTGCAGAAGTAACTGAGTTCTGACCGTATGGGGTTTTCCTGTTCGTTTCCCTTTGTATGTCTCAGAAAAAGAACCCATCTAGTCCAGGAAGATCTAGGTCCGTAGCTATGTATGGATCAATCCAGTGCTTGCTTCTTATGCTTTACTAGCTGTGTTCTTCAAGTTCAGGACGTAGGTTTGGTCCCCATTGTTATTTTTTTTTAAGAAGTTGGTTTCTGAGAAGTCTGTGGAAATGGTCTATTGTAGTAGACACCAAAACTATCTTGAATGTGAAGAGATTTCTCAAGGGGTCTTACTTTTTTTGACTTGTAAGGAATGAGTAGCCACCTTAAGGAAAATGCAAAGCCAGGTGGTCACTAATTCAAGTTTGCCCTAATTCCAGTTCTTACATGTCATTGAGACGTCCATTTTGGGCAGCACCAGTGCTAGCCCTTTGGGAGACCTAAGCAGGAATATTTTTGGGGTCCACCCACACAACACATACTAATAATTAATAGAGGCCTAAGCAATTGCTTAGTGTGCTTATGCCTAGCACCGGATCTGGTTGTGGGTTTTGCTGGTTTTCTGCCTCCCCACTGCAGTTCCAGTTACACTTTGGAGAAAGGGTAGTGCCTGGGACATTAATACTGTCCTCACGGTGAAGTTCAGCTACTGATCATTGGGGGCATAGGTGCTGGAACTAGGGGTACTGCTGCACCCCCCGGCTTAAAGTAGTTTCCATTACATACAGGGTTTACAGTTTTTGGTTCGATAGCTCTCAGCACCCCCACTGTAAAAATTTTCCAGCACCCCTGATTAAGCGGGGGGGGGGGGGGGGGCACACAGAATCTACCTTCAAGTTGGCTTTCTGTATTTTGAACAGCGTAGTTCCTGTTGCTTAACTTATTTCGGTGTGGACTTCTGATCCGTGACCTATCTGTGCCTGAGCCCTGAGCTTTAGGGGCCCCCTCTAGGTTTGAGGAAGTCCCACGGTCTCCACGATCCATTCTGTCTTAAGCTTTTCTGAGGTCTTGTCTACACTGGCACTTAACAGCGCTGCAACTTTCTCGCTCAGGGGTGTGAAAAAACACCTCCTCTAAGGGCAGCCAGTTTCAGCCCTGTAACGTGCTCGTATACACAGTGCACCAACGCTGGGAGCTGCCCCCCTCGTGGAGGTGGTATTTTTAGAGTGCTGGAAGAGCTCTCTCCCAGCTCTGTGTCGCGACTACTTAAGCCACATTAAAGTGCTTAAACACTTTAATGTTGCCAGTGTAGACAAGCCCTGAGACCGACGGAAGGGCTGTTGATGTTTTTTGTGGTGTAAGGTTTGGCCAGGTATAGTGATTTTTTGGATAGGAATGAGATTGAAACTCACTAACTCCATTTCTTGCAGTCTACGTAACAGATGTCAGATGGTGACATCCAGTCACTACCATCTTGGGTCAGATTTGAACTAGTGACCTAGAAATAAAAGGCCCCGTGTCCTATTATAAACCCACATACTAATCCTGCTTCCTATATGCTGTCAGATTCATTTCAAGTTCCTAGTTGTAATCTGCAAAGCACTCAGTGGGCTCGGGTCCTGGTTATCTTGGAGACCATTTCAATCTGCATTCCAGGATAACGGCTATATTCAGGGACTCTGAAGCGGACAGAGCCTAGGGCAAAGCTGTCTATGGGTGAGAGGAATTTCTTGGCAGCCCTTAGCTATGGAAATCCATTCTGTGAGATAGGGGACATAGCCTGCATCTTACCACCTTCAGAGTGAAATGTGAGAAAGGTCTCTTTACCAAGGACTATCTGCAGTGATAGCTGGGATAGAATGCTTCCAGGGAGATAAGGGAAAAGAGGAGCGAAATTCCACATGGCCAATCCCCTTGATGCAACCACTCCCTGAGTATATTTGAGGCTTTAACTTGTTTAGATAACTGACTCCTTTCTGTTACTTCTCCATTTTTGTTTTCCTTTGTATGACATGTTGTCCCATCCCTCTAGAAGTATCCGTATTGCTGGCAGAAGCTAGTGTTGTGAACATATGGTAAGGTAATCAATTGTTACAAATAAAATATAAATAAAAATCCAAGCCATTTTTTTGGATTGCTGTTACTGAAATAATATACGTTTAAAATATTTCTTTAGTGTTCGAAGCCTGAAATATGTCTAACATAAAAAATCTTATCAACCGTGGATTTCCCCCCCCCCCAATAAAATCCTTAAAGACTGGTGCATAGCAGAGGGCTTGTCTACACTACACAGCTTTTAGCGACAAGGCTATGTCGACGCAGCCTTGTTGCTAAAAGTCAGTGTGTGTGAACGCTCTCTGTTGGTATTTTGTTGGCACTTTTGCTGACAAAATACTTCCAGCCCCGTGAGCCGCGTTAGCTTTCACAAAGCCTCATTCACACCGCCACTTGCGTCGGCAAAACTTTTGTCTTTCGCGGGGAGGAGGGCTTTTTTAAAGCACCTGGGAAAGACAAAAGTTTTGTTGACAACCGTGGTAATTATTTTCATGAGAGTTTGGCCTGTGTATTTGTCAGTGCCACCATGGTTTTGTATGTTAAACCTCTCCCAAAACATTTTAAAACATTTTTTTCTATAAGCATCATTCCTGTATGTGCTTTAAAAGTTGCTGTGTGGAGCATTTAGATTCTTTACCAATATTAAGGAGGTAATTCGTCAATTGTTATGTTCCGGCTTGCGGTGTGATTTGCAACCTCTTAAGAGTCCTAGGTCCTTAACAGCCATCTCGTACATCTCTGTGATAAGACTCACCACTTCTTCATCTAATTTGACTAAACTGGGCTTCTAATTCTGCTGTGAAAAGTTCCATTTTGGTGTCCTGAGCTCAATTTTGTGCTGGTCCTTAGTAGGGTTCCAGTGTCGGTTGGACATATTCCTGGGGGTTTCATCACGTGACATAATCTTCAATTAAAGAGTAATCTTTAATTTCTGGAGATTCCAGGACAGTCTTGGAGGGTTGGCAACCCTAGTCCTTATGCTAGTTTTAAACTATTGTGTGAGCCTCTTGCTGACCAGAGCCTTTTTTTAACCCGGGAGTTCTGGGGAGACTGCAGGTCACCCACGATGTGCTTTAAATTTGTTGGAAGGCTCTGTTCTGAGGTGTGGGGCATTTTAATGCTGCCTTCCCCCCCTCCCCCCCCGGGGGATTTAATGGAGACACACAATAACTCAAAAGGACTCTTTACCCTAGCTAAGTATGAAATGCCTGGTCACACCAACTATAGCCACTCAGTTGCCTTCTTGTGGCTGGCCCAAAGAGGTGGGCACATGAAGAGAGCTTTGGTTCAAGTGGGCTGAGGTCTTTTTTTATTACAGCAGTGCCTATGACCCATTTGAGAAAGGGGCCCCATTGTACCAAGCCCTGTACAAACAGAGTGAGAGACAATCCCTGTCCTGAAGAATTTACTAGACAAAAGAGAGACAGGGTGGAACATGCAAGCAGAGTTAACAAATAAGTAGTAGCAAATGTCCTGTTAAATTGTTTTATTTTAAATCCTTTTGGTGGGGTTATGTTAGGAAGGGATTAGCTAGCTGGATAGAGAAAGGAATGGAGGGGTTGGAGAGACCATGGGGGAGGGAGGTCAGGAGTGGGAGGTTGAAACAAAAGGCCAGTCAGCACAGGGGATGGTATGTTCTGAGTGAAAACTGCAGAGAACAGTTAGGGTTGCCAACTCCCCAGGATTGGCCTGGAGTCTACAGGAATTAAAGGTTAATCTTTAATTAAAGATCATGTCATGTGATTAAATCTCCAGGAATACATCCAACCAAAATTGGCAACCCTAAGAACAGTTGGGTATCATCGGTGTCTGCCATCAGTCCATGCTTAAACTGCTCCTTCAATTGCTCTGCCAGCTTCAGTTAGCTGCAGAGTTTTTGGGCTCTTTACTTGGGTGTTGCCCCTCGCGCAGCTCCTGTTCAAACACAGTCCTCTCACCCGAGTTAGGTGCTTTCAGTCTCGGGCTGGCTTGGCCCATCCTGGTGTGTAGGCTTAAGCTTTCTTTGGGGCTGGTACTTAGCTGCTTTGCAATGAGGACATGGGTTAAACTACTTCAGTGCTGATAGACCTCGAGTGCCTTCCCACAGGTCCCCTCCATGTGCCCAGAAAGAGAGAGAGTTCACTAGGAAAGAATTACGGAGCAGCTTAGCTTGCTGCAGGATAAAGCTGTGGGTCTGGGACATGCCACCAGGAGTCCTAGCAACACACATTGGGGACTGCAGTGCCTGTAAGGACATGGTAACCCAAGTATGGCTTGGCAGTGTGGCTCCTTACACCTGAGCTAGGCAGACCCACGTGCTGATCACCTGGGTTAACTCCACAGTGACGACTTACCCCCAAAGGCGATCTGCCTGGGAGGGAGAAGGGGGAGGAAGGATGCTATATGGGTCCTAATGCCCCAAGGAGGGTGTCTTCTCTGCGGAGTGCTGGGGGTAGGAGGTAGGCCTGACTAGGCCCCATTTTACCTCCGTCCCCAAGTGCAGCAGTAGGTTGGTGTTTGAACTGCTTTCTGCCTGTGCTGTGCCATAGCTGAAGAGTTAAGAGTTCTAGTCTTGGCCCCCCCATTGGGGTAATGGAGTTTACACAGTTTATTTGCATCAATGGACTCTTTTTATAAGTAGTGACTAGTTTATGTCTGGGTGTTCCTGTTTCACATGAGCTAAGTGCTATGTAACTAATTGGGCAAACAATTGAAACAACAAGGTTATGTAACCTGGAAAGTTGTCTTGTTTAAATGAGTTTGCCCATCTTCTCAGTTGTTCACTTGGGATTAGTCTCACACCCATCATTAACTCTGAGAATTAACCATAACAACTCTTGGGTCACAGAACACACCCATTCTTTCGGCCATACAGCACAGCTCAAATACTTGCTCTTGTACATGTAAACTGCAGTTTCTTTGCTTTGAAGCAAAAGAAAGTTTGGCCTGTTCATATGGGTTTTTAAAAACAAAAAAACCCCAAAACAATGGGAGCGCTGTGCTTTTGTCAGAGAAAGGGAAGTCTGTGATTGTAAGGTCCTGTTTCATTAGGCAAACCATGTTTGTCTTGGTGCAGAAGAACCTCCAAAATATTTGACTATGCAATGGATTCTCAAATATTTGTTAGTGAAAATAATGGATCCCACGGCCCTTCTAAATACAGATCCTTTTTGTAGTTTTCAGAGTGCACAAGCAGTCTGTGTGATCCTTCTGCTCCCTAAGGAGCACTTTGAACTCAGGGTTGGAGTCCATAATGGGATTAGCCTACGTAACCTGAAGGCTGCTGTTGTATTTCCTGCTTGATCCATACTTGTATTAAAAAGGAGCGAGTCTAAAACAAAAACAGTAAGTGTTAAGGACTTCTAGGGTCATTTCTACTGGTGCTCTCTGCTGGATAGGTCACCTTCAATTTGTCTTCCAGTATAGTATTAACACTTAATCTTCCTAAAATAAATATATGTTTGCAGTGTTGTGGTCTCTGTTTTAGGGCATGCTTGTAGTTTAAGTATAAGTAGGCAGAGATGTGAGCTCCATTTTTTACATTCATCCACATGATGGATAGTTCCATATCTCCTAGTTGTTGGGTTTTTTTTAGAGCTTTAAAAGGACATGGCAATCCTTGGGTAGCATATTCCTTGTTTGTAATGGTGGTTTCGCCCATTTATTTTTTCTGCACCAGTTGTGAGAATAAATCTGCTCATCCTTTTATCTTTCTGTAGGTGCAGCTCTTTATCCTTCCTGCAAGTCTAGTTACTTTGAGCAATGGGGTGAGCTGGTACTGCCAGTGGCTGTCAGCTGTTCTTGCCATCCCTTATTTCTCCTTGCTCTCCCTGAAGACGTTGAAAAGCATGCCTGAGCTCCCCACATCACAGGCAGTGAGACACAAAGTCACTGCAAAACCTGGATGTGCTATATTGGAGCATTCTGTGCTGCTTGCCACCAGCCTGGCCAGGAAATACACAATTCCCTTACTGCTTGTTCTGACTACTGAAAAACCATGCTTTCCCCTGCCCCAGATTTACCAGGTGAGATTATGAACCAGGCAGATGCAGCTACTATTGCATTTTTAGGATGGTTTGAACCAAGCAGCTTTTCCCCTTCCCCCATTCGCCCATGTTTATGAGTGTAGGAGCAGTTTTTCAAAAGAATCGCTCTAATTGGTTACTTTGGACTTCCTTGCCATTTCAAATCCTGCGGCTTCTGTTGAATACAAAGTTGAAGATTGTTTCCTTACTTCTCTGCAATATTGTGTGCGTGCGGGGGTAGGAGGAATCACAATGCCTGTTTTTTGTATGTGTCAGTAAAGCTGTATCATGACCAGCAGCTAGACATTGAGCGGGACACAGTGATAGCCTGCTTAACAGTGGGAAACATATTTTTAGTGCATATGGGTTCTGCACCAGAGATACGGTGAACTCAGGTCATCGTGACATTTTTACCTTAGGAAAACAATGCAGTTGAAGTGTTTTTCTGTCAAGAATATTCAAGCTAGGTTTTCCAGCAGTGCTAGGGTAAAGAGATTTAATATCCCTTTAGTCCCTTAATAGTTCTGGAAAAAACTTCAACGAAATAGGCTTTCTCAGGGCTGTCACACTTGTATTGTACTTGGTACTAACATAAAATGGAGGTGGCAGAGAGAAAGGGGGAGAGACCGACCATGATTATGGTTCTTTGTTAGTCAGAAACAAGAGTTTATTATTCTAGTTTACCTGGACAGCTACATTCTTACCAAAGACATGAATTTCTCTCCTCCCTCAAGGATATGTCATGTTTTAAAAAAATAAATTTAAATAAATAAATAAATAAACACACCCCTTTACCTTAGCAGCATCTGTGTATCAATTTTCTTCTCACTTTAATGATCAGCTTTGAAACACTTTCCACCTGTGGTATTAAGGGTTGCATACTGGCAGGGTTGATGTAATCCTTCTTCCTTCTGAAATACATTGAGTGCATGTATTTTGCTTTGCTTGAATGAGGCCCTGTCTGGCACTGAGATCGGTGTAACTGATGTCGCTCAAGGGGTGGCTTATTCACATCCCTGAGTGACACTAGTTACGCTGACATAACCTGTAGTGTAGACGAGCCCATAGCGGCAATCTGTGTGCATAGTTGTGACGAGCTTTTGGAACCTTCAGGGTGAGGTGCTATAGAAATAGCCATACCTATGCTCCTGTTGGATCTCTCGCCAACAGAAATTGGTCCAATAAAAGATATTACCTCACCACCTTGCATCTCACTTCAGAAAGCAACCATGCTTAGGGGATCTCGGCCCTATTCTTTTAAACAAATACCCCAAATCAGCTTAGCATGGATTTCTTTGTTAATCATTAGTAGTGCCTTACACATCCCTTCTTCCTTGCGTGGTCCTGTTTGCCACTAAATGTTTTAAGGATTGTGAATCTTAAATGACAATATTTTAAATGACAATATAACAAGCACCCCTCAGACGAGAAGACTTCATAATGTGAAAGTCAATAACAGTTGTGCCTAGCAGAAAAATTAAATATGTAGACATACTACACTTAACTGTAAAATGTTCATCTATTAAGCAAAGTAAATCCAGGCATTATCACTGTAGAAATGTCATGTTTGTCTGGAAGTAGAATATCATGATCATTCCTGAAGTCCAGTCAGTGTGATGTGTGGTGATTCCAAGAAAACCCCGATAGATTTTCCAAATTGATTAGCATTAGCACTGGGGCAGCAATTGGTTGTACTGGGAGTTAAAATTTATCCCTTTAATGTAGCCAGCAGGGGTGGGTGTCAGTGTAACACATTGCTCTGTCAGTTTGTGTTGAGAGTCAGTTAAATTAGCTCTGGCTCCGTTTCCAAGCTTTTCTTTTCCTGCTTCTGTTCTCCTTTTACAGTATTATTGTAACACCAGTTTGTCACAAAATGCCTTCTCCTATTTTGCCAGGTGGGTTAGAAATTAGGGCTGACTGCAGTATGTCTAAAAGCTTTCTCTCCTTTAATGAAATGTTGTATTTTTTCCTACTTTTTGGCTTTTTTTTTTTTGTTTTGTTTTTTGGGTAAATGTAAAACTCCATGAACGTAGAGTTTTGTGAAAGTATGGATCACATATAACACTTGCTAAAAACAAGTGTAATGAGGCTGTATAGGCATCTCATCTATGGATGTGCAGCCTCTTATGGCATGGTGATATATGGCAGTGGTTCTTCCTTTTGTTTTTCTTTGGGTGGGTCTTACACTGACCCGCCCTGACTCCAGTACCCTCTGGGTTGAGAAAAATCCTGGATGCCCCATCATCTCAGGCATTGGCACCCTGACAGCAGGATTGTCTGGCTATGTAGACTCCCTCCTCAGGCCCTACGCTACCAGCACTCCCAGCTACCTTCGAGACACCACTGACTTCCTGGGGAAACTACAATCCATCGGTGATCTTCCTGAAAACGCCATCCTGGCCACTATGGATGTAGTAGCCCTCTACACCAACATTCCACACAAAGATGGACTACAAGCCGTCAGGAACAGTATCCCCAATAATGTCACGGCAAACCTGGTGGCTGAACTTTGTGACTTTGTCCTCACCCATAACTATTTCACATTTGAGGACAATGTATACCTTCAAATCAGCGGCACTGCTATGGGTACCCGCATGGCTCCACAGTATGTCATATCATATAATACCTCATCTTAATTAATTAACCTCTTACTCCACTTTTTCATGTTCTCTGTATGTGTATATATATCTTCTTACTCTATGTTCCATTCTATGCATCTGATGAAGTGGGCTGTAGCCCGTGAAAGCTTATGCTCAAATTTGTTAGTCTCTGTGGTGCCCCAAGTACTCCTGTTCTTTTTACAAAGAAATGTAAACTTTTCCCTTCCCTCAGGGAAGTCCACATGCGCATCTGTCTTCCCCTGTTCCTGGCCCCAGCCACAATTCTCTTCCGCAGTGGGAGCTCAAAGTCTGCTGCCCCTCCCAGCAAGCCAGCAACTGAGCTGGGCTCTCCCTTTTTAGCGCTTCCCTTGAAGCCTCACACCTGCTCCAGGTGTTGCAGGTCACATGCAGTAGGAGATGAAAATCCATCCTTGTGCAGTTCAGCCTGTGTACGTAAAGGGCTGTATACACAGAATTATTTGACAATGAAATAATCTGCAGGTATTGGGAGTGAGGAAGCAAAAAGTTCTGTTTAAGTAACCTGTTCTGATTATGATAATAGCCAGGGCTGGTTGAGGATGCTTTCATTCTGCTGCCTATAGAGCAGTAAGGTCTGGCTTGCATATAAAAAAACAGAGCTGTCAAGTTTGTTTGAAAGCCTTGTTTTTAGCTTATTTGTTGGGTGTTGCAGGCCAGTTACTTTAACCTTTGCCATTGCTTTTCTTTCACAAGAAAAAAATCTGTCTCTGTTCCCCACATCTAACCTCCCCCCCCCCCCCAAAAAAAAACCCCTCAAAACAAAAACATGTCTCTAGTCTCTTTGTCAGCTGGATGGATGTTCGGTAGCATAGTTCCCACTTTGAATAGCCTATGTAGAATTCACATTAACTTTCCATTCTCTGATAGCGAGGGTGGTCCATGTGAGACCAGAGATTTCCGGCTATCTCTCTATTCTGATACAGCAGATAAGGTTAACTACTCAGTGCTTACTGTGTAATGTTTTTAGGGGATGGGTGGGTTGGAGTGCTTATCACCCCGTTGCTGCTTTCTTGCCTTAGGAATTTAGAACTGGTCAAGGTTGATTGAAAGCCTCAGGAATTTGACAGGTTTCAGAGTGGTAGCCCTGTTAGTCTGTATTAGCAAAAAGGACAAGGAGTACTTGTGGCACTTTAGAGATTAACAAATTTATTTGGGCGTAAGCTTTCCACAATACAGAGGTCTCCTTTTGTTCTTTGCTTGCATTTCTAAAGGAGGCTTACCTGATAGTGCCTAAACCTCTAGGAATCGGTACCCAATATGTCCACGCTTTACCTCTCAATACTGTAACTTTTATATGGACTAACAAAAAGACCATATACAGTAGAATGTCAGAGTTAAGAACTCAACCACACACCTCATTTGGAACTGGAAGTACACAATCAGACAGCAGCAGAGACACGCCCCCCCAAGAAAAGCAAATACAGTACAGTATTATGTTTAAACATAAACTACTAACAAAAATAAAGGGAAAGTTAGACAGAATTTTTTGACAAGTTAATGAAACTTTCTGTGCTTGTTTCATTTAACTTAAGGTAGTTAAAAGCAGCATTTTTCTTCTGCATAGTAAAGTTTTAAAGCTGTATTAAGTTCGTGTTCAGTTGTAAACTTTTGAAAGAACGACCATAATGTTTTACATTTGAGTTACGAACAACCTCCATTCTGTAGGTTTCAGAGTAACAGCCGTGTTAATCTGTATTCGCAAAAAGAAAAGGAGTACATGTGGCACCTTAGAGACTAACCAATTTATTTGAGCATAAGCTTTCGTGAGCTACAGCTCACTTCATCGGAGCTTATGCTCAAATAAATTGGTTAGTCTCTAAGGTGCCACACGTACTCCTTTTCTTTTTGCATTCTGTAGGTGTTCGTAACTCTGAGCTTCTACTGTATACTTGAAGCTCATGTTGGATATAAATAATTAAAATCACAGTAGTTGATACCGATAGTTTGACTTTGCCTAGTGGGTAACCTCACTGATCTAGAATTTTCCATGTTATAACTCATCTTTCAAAGGGCTGATAGCTGTCATCAGAGTTTGCAAAATTAACATTTTATATTTGTAGGGGAAAAATAAGTTTTTGCCCTTCCAACTTTGCATGATTTTCTGGGGTCTGATTCTGAGAGGTATCATAGAATATCAGGGTTGGAAGGGACCTCAGGAGGTCATCTAGTCCAACCCCCTGCTCAAAGCAGGACCAATCCCCAATTTTTGCCCCAGATCCCAAATGGCCCCCTCAAGAATTGAACTCACAACCCGGGGTTTAGCAGGCCAATGCTCAAACCACTGAGCTATCCCTCCCCCAAACATCTTACTTACTGAACATCTTACTTCCATTAATGTCAGTGGAGGGTCCCTAGCTTTTTGTAGGATGATGCCTTTTGTGGTGATGGAGTGAGACATACTAGCAAATGCATAGCTCCAGCATTAGCTGTTTTCTTTCACTCTACTCCATTTCTCTTTTTAATCATATGAGACTGATAAGGAAATTCAGATCTGATTAATTCTTCAGAGACTAATTTTTTTTCTCAGTTAATAAAACCTGCTTGTGTGCATATTCTGTGCTCAGAAAATGCAGATAAGTATTTGACTTGGAAGGCAGATTTTCATAAGCACTACCCTTTGAGGCAGTCCTTGTGCTTTATACATTGAGGGCAGAGTGAGGCCAGTGCTGAGCACTTAAGAAAAATCCCACCTGTAGAGGATAGATTCTGCTCTTTGACATTCACAAGCATCTCCTGTTGAAGACAAAGGAGTCGTAATAGTGTTGAAAACTTTCATGAAAAATGTTCACTGTATTTTGAGCAGCCCTAATTACACTTGCAAATGTGAGGGGAAAGGTTTGGACCTACAAGTTTTTCTGTGACTGTTATGGGTTTGAACCATCACAGTCTGCTTTTCAGATGCAGCACGATGATACAAGTTGGAGATATTTCAAAGGCCCTTAGTTCATGTGGAAAACTATTGAAATGGACTTTTGTGTTAGAAGTGGTCTGCATGACTCAGATCATATATAGACATTATTGTGGCTTAGCTTGTAGCAACAGTTGCATGCCCCTCCAAAATTGCTAGTCCAAGTAAATACCAGGAAGCTGTGGCTTTCCACATTTATCATACTAGTTTTTAAACCCTTCACTATGGTACATTCAGGGCCATTTAATGTCTATATGGTATGAAGTACAGTTTATGTTGTTGGTACTGGAGTAATAAATTCCTAGAATCTTCCTCACATTTTAGATAATTTAGATAGAATCTTGTTATGGAGGTTTAAGACAGTCAATATTTTTAGGACATTTGCTGTGACTTGAGGTCCAGCTGTGGTTTACCTTCTTCTTCAAGTGCTTGCTCATGTCTATTCTGTGCTAGGTGTGTGCATGCCGTGTGCACCATTGCTGGAGATTTTTCCCTTAGTGGTATCCATTGGGTGGCTCTAGTTCCCTATGGAGCTGCACACTTACGCACCGGTATAAGGGGTGCCGCTGGTCCCACACCCTCTCAGGTCCTTCTTACCACCCGTGACGGTTGCTGGAACGACCCTTCTTGCTTCATCAAGACTTCTTCCTAGTGGTTTTCGGACTTTTTTTTTACATTCTTAGTTATCATAATGTAGTGCATATAGTTTCAAGTAGTTTCAGTGTATATAGTTAGTGTAAAAAGTTCCTATCGTAGAGGAACTTGCACTCCAGGGGCTCAAAGGGCCTGGGCGAAACTCGTGTGAAGGATAAGTGCCAGATCTGTCGGGACTTGAGACCCCGCACCAAAAAAGACAGGGACGTCAGACTGAAGGCTGTCCTCATGGAAGCTGCCCGAAGATCTGTCTCAGAGCCGAGACGCATCGATTCAACGTTGAGTACTTTGGCATTGGCGCGAAGCGCTCCCCCGGCATCAAGCTCTTCCCAGCACCGTTCTGTCTCCGGTGTTGAGGAAGAAACCTAAGAAGCAGCGCACTGAGAGAGGGCACTCACTGGTGCAAAAGAGAGACAAGCAGGGAGAAGGAAGTTCAGTGAGACCTGTGCTGGGGGGGGGTGGTCACTCTTCTACCCCAGAGCTGTCCGCACTGTCAACTCTGCCAAGGGTCTTGAGTCTTGTGTGAGACCCTCCACCGACACCAGGAAGCCACCATGGTGCCAGCGGACTGATGGTACCGTCGACACTGAAGGCTTTTCAGGCTGCTAGGGACCTTTCTCTTCTGGTCCTGCCAACCCCAATGGTGCACCTACCAGCCCTGGTGCCCGGAAGCAGGAGGGAACAGGGTGTGTTGGGCACTTTTCTGGCACCAGGTCCCCCGACACCATCTAGGGGCAAGCTCTACCTGATCCCAGCACCCCGATTTCTAATACGCCACCGGTCCCCAGAACCCAGCACTGTATGGAGGTGGAAGTGGATACCACTCTATTGTGGTCAGCTAGAGAAGAATCCTCTTTGGACTCTGAAGGGAAGCTACTGCCAAAAGCCTGTCATCGGTATCCAGCCTATGCTCCACTGAGCTTTAGCGCCAGTCCTCTGGTGGGCACCTGGCCCACAGGTCACAGTGGAACCCCGGGGTTTTTCCCCCGGTACCGGGTCCTTCCTCCCACAACTCCTACACTGAAATATGGACGGGCTACTGTTCCTTTCCACTTGGCATGAGACCCCAACCTCTGTACCGACATCCAGGAGATGCCTCCCCTGGACATAGTCAAGGTAGAGGAAGAGGAAGGAGACCCTCCTTTGGTGCAAGCACCTCCTTGTCCTCCCCAGATGAGTCAGTTCTGGGTCCCAGTAACCTTTAGCTACTGGATGATTTCAGGGCCCATCAGGACATTTTGAAGTGAGTCGCCACAAACCTGGGCCTGGAAATCGAGGCTATTAAAGAGACTTTGCACAGCCTTATTTAGCAGCTCCATCCAAGGTGGCCCTTCCCATCAGTGAGGCCATGATGGGACCAGTTAAGGCCCTGTACCTTCTCTGGCCCTACTTCAGAGAGCGGAGAAGTAGTATTATGAGCTGGTAGGCGGGTTCGAATACCTGTACTTACACCTTGCCCTGCTCTCTTCCTGGGTCCTTGGTGGTGTCTTCAGTGAATGAAAGGGACAGGGAGGGCCAGTTAAGTGCTACCCCGAAATAAAGACTCCAAGAAACTGGACGTTTTCGAAAGAAAGGTTTATTCCATGGGTAGCCTCCAACTGCATGTCTGCAACCAGCAAGCTTTGCTGAAGAGAGATCATTTTAATCTATGGCACTCCCTGAATAAATTCAGGCGCCCTGCCCCAATAGTCAAGATAGGAGTTCATGGCCCTCTTGGAAGAGGGTAAGAAGTTGGCCACGACCTCTCTCCAGGTGGCTCTGGATGCTGTTGTCTCGGTGGCCCAGACAATGGCCTCCCTGGTCACCATGAGGTGCTGTTCCTGGCTCCAGTCCTCTGGTCTTCCCCACAAGCCCAATAGTCCATCCAGGACCTCCTCTTTGAAGGCTCCTCTCTTTTTTCTCGGAGCAGACAGACATGGGACTTCATGGACTGAAGGACTCGAGGGCCACTCTACCATCCTTAGGCCTGTATGCTCCATCTGCTTCCAGAAAGCACTTTAGGCCCCAGCAGCCTCCTCAGTAGCTCCAAGACGGGAGCCCTACAAAAGAAAAAGGGAGGGCTTCTAAATGGCACCAAGCATTTCTGCCCACCCCAGCCTCCCGGTTGGGGTCTTAGAGATACTCTGGTAGCCCATGCAGGCCTTTTGAAGGTGCATCTGAGGGTTTGGTACCAGCCTTTTGAAGGTGCATCCGATGGTGTGGTACCAGTGCATCCAAGGGTGTGGTACTGTTTCAAATCCACCTCCCCTTTTATTTTTGGACCATGTGTTGCTCTTTAGTCCAGCATGGTCATTCATAACATCAGACCTTTGGGTCCTGAACACAGTCAGTTATCCCCTGCAGTTTCTATCCACCCTTCTCTCCAGTCCCCTCCATCCTGTCCTTCTTTAGGGACCCTTCTCACAAACAACTCCTATTCCAGGAGATGCAATGCCTCTTATGTATGGGGGTTGTGGAGGAAGTTTCTCAAGACTTGAGAGGGAAGTGGTTCTACTCCTGGTATTTTCTAATCCCAAAGACCAAAGGGGGCCTCCGGCCCATCTTGGACTTGCATATTCTCAATAGATATTGAAGGAAACAGGTTCCGCATGAAGAACAGATTCTGCTTGTGGCACCTTAGAGACTAACAAATTTATTTGAGCATAAGCTTTTGTGATTATAAGGTTCCGCGTGGTCTCCCTAGCCTCTATCATTCCCTCCCTGGACCCAGGAGGCTGGTATGCTACCCTTGACTTAAAGGATGTATACTTTCATATTCCTATTTTCCATGGCCACAAAAGATTTCTCAGGTTTATAGTGGGTTAATGCCACTATCAATTCACCACCCTCCCTTTCAGCCTATTGGAAGCCCTGTGTGTTTTCATGAAATGTATGGTGGTTGTAGCAGCCTTCCTTATGCGGCGAGGTGTACCTTGACGATTGGCTGATCAAAGGCTGGTCGCAGGCTCAAATATAGAACAGCAAGCCACCTTCAGGGTTCTGGGCCTGATGATGAAGGAGCAGAAGTCAACTCTTGTTCTGGTTCAGAGAACAGAATTTATTGGGACAGTGTTTGACTCGACCCAAGCTAGGGCCTTCCTGTCTGAGGTCCGTTTCTAGACCATGTCAGACCTGATATCCACGGTCATGGCTCACCCAATCATGATTGCTCAGGTTTGCCTCAAGCTACCAGGTAGCATGGCGGCTTGTACTTACATAGTTCAATACACAAGGCTGCAGCTTAGAGCCCTCCAGATGTGGCTTGTGTCAGTTTACTTCCCCAGCAGACACCACTTGGACTCAGTGCTCCCGGTCCCTCCCCTGGTCTTTGCCTCCCTGGACTGGTGGAAAGATCCAAGGTCGGTAATGATGGGGCTGGCCTGGGTTACCCCACAGCCATTGATATTCTTAGTCTCAGATGTATCAGACCTAGGGCGGGTTGCCCACCTCCTCAACCTCTGGGCCCAGGAAGAACTCTCCCTGCACGTAAACATAAGGGAGCTCAGGGTGGTGCACTTAATATGTCAAGTGTTCCTGCCCCAGATCTCAGGCAAGCTGGTACAAGTCCTGACAGGCAATACTGGGCCCATGTTCTATATCGACAAGCAAGGAGGGGCTTGATCTTCTGCCCTGTGTCAGGAGGCCATCCGTGTATGGGACTTCTATGTGAGACCCTCCCTCCCTCTCGAGGCGTCATGTCTCCCAGGAGTCAGGAATGTGTCGGTGGAGCACCGCAGCAGATCGTTCTCCTTTGACCACGAGTGGTCCCTTCACCCAGAGGTCACCAGATTTATCTTCCAATAGCGAGGGCATCCCCAGGTGAACCTGTTCACCACCAGGGAAAACAGGAAATGCCATCAGTTCGCTGCATGGGTACAGCCCAGGCTCCCTCTCCGACACCTTTCTGCTCCCATGGGCAGGCCACCTACTGTACGCCTTGATTCACAATGCGGTTCTAAAAATCAGACGGTACAAGCAAAAGTTATCCTGATAGCACTGGCGTGGCAATGCCAGCATTGGTTCGGCCCACTCCTGGACCTTTCGGTGGCAGCTCCTCTCCCTCTGGACCTGATTTCCCAAGACCATGGCCGGTTACTTCACCCAAACCTTGTCTCCCTGCACTTAATAGCAGGGATGCTGTGTGGCTGAATCCTGAAGAACAGGCCTCATCTAAACAAGTTTGGCAGGTCTTGCTAGGTAGCAGAAAGCTTTCCACGAGAACAGCTTACTTGGCCAAGTGGAAACGTTTCACTTGTTGGGCTTCCAAACATCATCTCTCTCCCTCTCGATCTCCCCTTCAGTCTATATTGGACTGTTTGCTCCACCTATAACAGCAGGTTTATTAAGGTTCATCTGGCAGACATCTCAGGCTTCCGTCCCCTTAGTGAACGGCAGATCAGTGTTCTCCAATGAACTAATGATCCACTCTCAAGGGCTTGGAAGGACTCTATCCTCAGGTTCGCGAACCAACCTCCATCATGAGACTTAAACCTGGTCCTGTCAGAATCCTCCTCCCACTCCCGCCCCGAGCCATTAGCATCCTGCTCCCTCTCTCCAATCACCTTGGCCAGAAGGGTCTCTGAGATCAGGGTCCTTACGTCTGAACCACCTTACAAGTTGAACAAAGTCCAATGGTGCCCCCATCTGGCCGTCCTGACAAAGATGGTGTCACAATTCCGTAACAACCAGGTCATATTTCTACCTGTCGTCTTCCCGGAACCTCAGGAGAACTCTGAGGGGCGACGGCTTCACTTGTTGTATGTTAGTCCTGCCCTGTGCCTTTTATATTGAGAGAACTAAAGCCTTCTGCAAATCCGCACCACACTTTGTAGCAATAGTAGAAAGGATGAGAGGGCTACCTGTGGCAACCCGAAGGATCTCGTCATGGATAACCGCCTGTATTCAGAACGAGCAAACAAATGTTCTGCCTCTATCATGGCTCATTTCACAAGAGCGCAGACTTCGTTAGCTGCGTTCCTCGCGCAGGTGCCAATCCAAGACATCCGCAGAGCTGCAATCTGGTCTTTGGCACGTACCTTTGCGTACCACTATGCCATCACCCAACAGGCCCCAGACGATGCCAGTTTTGGAAGGGCAGTGTTGCCATCAGCCCATCCGTGAACTCCGAGCCCAGCTCCTGGGGTGCTGCTTGTGAGTCACCTAGCATGGAATGGACACGAAGGAAAAACGGTTGCTAACCGTCCGTAACTGTTGTTCTTGGAGATGTGCTCACATCCATTTCATGACCCACCCTCCTACCCCTTTGTTGCAGTCACTGGCAAGAAGGAACGGAGAGGGTGTGGGCCGGTGGCGCCCCTTCTAGTGGTGCATAAGTGCATGACCCCAGAGGACACTAGAACAGGACTAATAGATGCCACTAAGGGAAATATCTCCAGCAGCAGCGCATGCAGCGTGTACACACCTAGCATGGAATGGACATGAGCAACACTTGTCGAAGAACAACCGTTACGGAAGGTTAATCACTGATTTTTACTGTATCTTCTGACCACAAGACAAATCTACCTGAGCAGTCCAGTGGCTACAGAAACGAGCTGCAAATTGAGAATCCCCATCTAGCTGTGTAAGGCTGTCAGCTGTTGCCAAGAGCTCAGTGCTATCATTTTCCTCTGTTTTAATGAAGCATTAAGGTTAGTTTACATAGTGATAAATATAATAATTATTGTAGCTATGGCTCTGTGCCCGTCGCCTTGAAAACTGAACACGAAATCTTTTTAATGGCATCATAATGGTCTTTATAAGTGCTACAGATTTCCTACTGTTATCTGTAATAAATAATGCACATTATTTACCAGTGAACTTGTACCACTTGACAGTTTGTATACATACAAAAAATGAAACAACTCATCTTTCATCTCCTGAGAAACTAAATGTTTTTTATGGGAACTTTCTCCACTTAGACAGCGTTGCTTTGTGGAAATGCATTAGTAGTTACTTTGTTTAAAGTTTGTTATTACATTAGAGTTTTTTTCTGGTGGGGGTGGGGTTGTGGAACAGAACGAAAAACACATACTGGGCTCTGGGGAATAGAACTGATAACCGAGCTCCTTCCTTGCCTGGTATCATTATGTGTTTTAACTTCTGTTTTGTAAATAATCCATTTCACAGTAATACACAGACTTCACACAGCATGACTTCCTTCTCTTTTCCTGCTGAAACTCCCAAGGGGAAAACCTCTTGCCAGTGTGAGATGCTTGTTTGTGGATTCTGCTCCACTTGACAAACTATGATTTTGTTTACTGTGAACCCCACTCCTGGCAGGGTCAAACATTTAACCACAGTAATCAGCAGGAAGTTGCCTGGACCAAGATTCAACAAGAAAAAGAAAAGCTGGCTTTTTGGAAGGGTGCGTGAGCAGCTCCAAAAGATGGACTTGAGGAAGGTTATTGAACTAGTGAATTGATTGAAATGTTACTTAAAGGTGAGTGTTTTGGGGTTTAAAAAATGTAATAAGCAAAAAAGCCCTTCAGAGAAGAAATCTGTGTACGTTACAGATGACCTCTTAGATCACTCAAGGTTGAGTTCTAATTTTGTGGTGTCCCGACTCCTGAGAGGTGCCAAGCACCCTCTGCTCCTGTTGAACTTGGGGGAGGGGATTCTAAACGGCCCCACATCTCAACAAAGAGATGCTACCCATCCTATCCGTATCTAACTAAAACAGAATAAAAAGCCACACATCTGCAGCAATGGCAATTGGGCTGTCTTATAGAATCAAAAGGAAAAAAAAAAAAGTGTGCTGCTCAGAACTGCTGCAAACAGCACCTCTCCTTCTTTCTATGCTTTTTAAACTAAATTTTAACTTGGATTATAAATTATACAAGCAAAATCTGCACTACTGTCCAAAGCATTTGCCATGTTGTTAGTTTTGAAAAGGATATACTTGTCCATAAATGGGATAGTACTAGACTTTTTAACCAAGTGGTGGTGTCCTTTCCTCCATTTTGGAATCTTCTCTCTTTTCTGGGGTGGGAGGTCAGTTAATGAGGGAGATATGGGGATGAAAATGCGTGTGCCTCTAGACTATGAAAGCTTTTTAGGTGCCATAATGTTTTATCTGTGTGTAACAGAAAGTTTATGGATTACCACCTCCTTCTCGCAAGTTCAAAAAGTAGTAACAAGGAGATTTTAAGTCAGACAGTATTTCTACTATCTAGTTCACCAGCTCCTTCCTAATGCACCTGTAAGTTTCTTTGGCCTACTGAATTCTCCACAGCTGCTATAGTTCAGTGCATGAGTCACCAGCTTTCTTTGGTAATATTTTTACCTTTATATAGCTTTAACAATTCTTCTTTCAGAGCAAGGACTTGAAGATACCTCCCCCACGTACATCTCTCATTGCACAATATTGAAGAACACTAGTTACCTTGACGCTTCTCTGTTTTGCCCAAAGAACAAAAGAATTAAAATGTCAGCTGTGAAGCAAGAATTGGCAGCCACCTTATCTGTCTGTATCCTTAAGTGTGTCTTTCTCAGAGATTAGCCCCAAAACATCCTATTAAGTGTAGAAAAACTTGTACATCCCTTGAGACATTCTTGATGAGGTATTTGTCATGTTTCTGCCTACAAATAACATTTCTTCTTGTTTTCAAGACATACTTACTGTATTTGCGTATGTGTCTATGCATGCTCATTTAAGATATTTAGAAGAAAAATAAATGCACAAAAGGCAATTAACACTTCCATGTGTTGCTCATGTTTAATGATGACACTTTGATGTGTATTAATGTGATTTATCCACAGAGACACTTGCATTGTTCTTTTCAGTTACAAATATCTGTACATTTCTTTTGGTGGTGGTCTTCCCCACTCCCCACCCAAAAAACTCTCTACTAATTTATGGAGCTAAGCGATTCAGGATGATGATTCAGGATAGACGTAATCTATAACTCAAGGTTTCAGAGTAGCAGCCTTGTTAGTCTGTATCCGCGAAAAGAAAAGGAGTACTTGTGGCACCTTAGAGACTAACAAATTTAGATGAGCATAAGCTTTCGTGAGCTACAGCTCACTTCATCGGATGTTACTCTTTTTAGCTGTTGTTTATGCTATATTTATAGAGTTAATTAAAGGCCCCTCCAGTCAACAGAAGGAGGCCAGATTTCATTTGGTAGCAGGGTTTGACATTTTCAGACGCTCTCTTCAGCGGATGCTGGCTTCTTGTCTCAGCAGCGAATAGGAAAGCTGAGTTGAATATGTTATGTTGTGCTGAGCACTGCAGCGCTGGCTCTTTCTCCTTCTTTCCTTCTTTGTTTTTCCTTCACAACTGTATAGACAGAAGCACTATGAACACAATTAATGGTTTTGTTTTGTTCTTCTGGATTTTCATTAGAAGTTGGAGCCTGGTTAAATGTTGGCAAGATCCCTTTATGCTACTTTTCAAAATTTGGACTGAAAATTCATTTTCAGTTTTGCCTGGTGGCAACTGCAATTAATTCCTTTGAACAGCATTAAATGGTGTCTTTTCAGTCTTTGGAAATGCTTCTCCTTCGAACCTCACTTAATTATATATCTCACTTAATTATTTCCCCGCCATTGTGGGGGGCCTGAAACACTGGTGCACCTCGGTCCCTCCTGTTCTCATAGTCTAGTCTCCTGTCGGCTATAATACCTTGGTATTATTGGGTTTAGTGTTGGGTTTAGTGTGTGGGTGTTGGGAGGGGTTGGTGGCCCATGACGTACAAGAGGACAGACTGGATGATCTGGTGGTCTGTTATGGCCTGAAACTGTGTATTTGGACATGTCACTGCTCTTTTGTGTGTCCTCATTTCCCCCTCTTTAAAATGCGGATAATATTCCCATGAAGAAGAGTCTTTCTCTAAGTGCGAAGCATTTACAGTTTAAAGGCAACAGGTTGGTTATGAACTAGATCAGGATCTCAACCATCTACTACTTTGCAGTGCAATAGAGATGCCCCTATTCAAACAATAACTTTGCCATGAGAGACCTATTTCCTGACTCTCAGGAATGTGTTTTTACAAATGTTACGTTTTGTATGAAACATTTTTTTAAAGAGACCTGAGGATGTTTCCATTCCCAGTTCTCTGGGTATTTTGTGTTTTTGTGTGTGTGTGTAGTCTTGAAAACTAAACCGTGTTGATGTGAATGCTTGACACTATGTATCTGTGTTGTCTTGTTGTTGCTGTATTAGAAATAAATAGATATTCAGTTGGCATATTTAGCACTCTTTCTGCCATCAAACAACACCTTGTCCTACAGTGTGATTAGCTTTTCATTACTTGGTA
Source organism: Caretta caretta (assembly GCF_965140235.1). Taxonomy (NCBI): domain Eukaryota; kingdom Metazoa; phylum Chordata; order Testudines; family Cheloniidae; genus Caretta; species Caretta caretta. Next base: position 76,327,747 of record NC_134215.1, on the reverse strand, counting down.
GGGCTTCTGATTACACAGTGATTTTATTTCTTAATTACTGGGGTGTTTCTTTCCTATAATACAGGACTATTCATGAGAAAATAGTATCTCTCTCTCTCTCCATTGGAGAGATTTTGGGCTCAACTATAAGACTAAAGAGAAGCTTTTTCTAAAGAAGACATGGAAATTCATCAGCATCATTGGCTGCTGTAGAATTGGCTGCTGCTGTTAATTGAACTGCATGACACAGAGCAGTTGTGCAGAGGCAAGTGCAACAAACTATTTGTAAGAGGGAAAAGGGAGATAAAAACGTATGAAAGCAGGTGTAGCTACTGCAAGTACTGTTTGTAGAGGCAGTGTGGTCTAGTGGTTCAAGTAGAGGGATAGAAGCTAGGAAATCCCAATGTAATTTGAGCTAGATCATTGATTGTTTCTGACCTTAGATGAGTCATTTAACCTTACCGTTTTACTTTGCAGTCTGTTTTCCTATCTGTAAAATGGGAGCGATGTTTGCTTAAAATACCTCACAGGTGTGCTCGGATTAATTAGGGTTTGTATAGCACTTAAGAGAAGAGAAGTACATAAAAATACTAGGTTTCAGAGTAACAGCCGTGTTAGTCTGTATTCGCAAAAAGAAAAGGAGTACTTGTGGCACCTTAGAGACTAACCAATTTATTTGAGCATAAGCTTTCGTGAGCTACAGCTCACTTCATCGGATGCATACTGTGGAAAGTTTAGAAGATCTTATTATATACACACAAAGCATGAAAAAATACCTCCTCTCACCCCACTCTTCTGCTGGTAATAGCTTATCTAAAGTGACCACTCTCCTTACATTGTATATGATAATCAAGGTGGGCCATTTCCAGCACAAATCCAGGGTTTAACAAGAACGTCTGTGGGGGAAAAAACAAGGGGAAATAGGCTACCTTGCGTAATGACTAAGCCACTCCCAGTCTCTATTCAAGCCTAAGTTAATTGTATCCAATTTGCAAATGAATTCCAATTCAGCAGTTTCTCGCTGGAGTCTGGATTTGAAGATTTTTTTGTTGTAAAATAGCGACTTTCATGTCTGTAATCGCGTGACCAGAGAGATTGAAGTGTTCTCCGACTGGTTTATGAATGTTATAATTCTTGACATCTGATTTGTGTCCATTTATTCTTTTACGTAGAGACTGTCCAGTTTGACCAATGTACATGGCAGAGGGGCATTGCTGGCACATGAGGAATATATCACATTGGTGGATGTGCAGGTGAATGAGCCTCTGATAGTGTGGCTGATGTGATTAGGCCCTGTGATGGTGTCCCCTGAATAGATATGTGGGCACAGTTGGCAACGGGCTTTGTTGCAAGGATAGGTTCCTGGGTTAGTGGTTCTGTTGTGTGGTATGTGGTTGCTGGTGAGTATTTGCTTCAGGTTGGGGGGCTGTCTGTAGGCAAGGACTGGCCTGTCTCCCAAGATTTGTGAGAGTGTTGGGTCATCCTTCAGGTTAGGTTGTAGATCCTTAATAATGCATTGAAGGGGTCTTAGTTGGGGGCTGAAGGTGACGGCTTGTGGCGTTCTGTTATTTTCTTTATTAGGCCTATCCTGTAGTAGGTGACTTCTGGGAACTCTTCTGGCTCTATCAGTCTGTTTCTTCACTTCCGCAGGTGGGTATTGTAGTTGTAAGAATGCTTGATAGAGATCTTGTAGGTGTCTGTGGCTGTCAACTCTCTGGCTTTGGGGGGAGGGAATCCCTCTTTCAATGTTGTGTTTTCTTTCCCTTTTTTATTGTGGTGTCCCATGTACCTGGGGTACTTGGGGGGAGAGAGTGAGTCCATGCTTTTGTACATAGAAGGCTTTAGGTGAAATTTTCAAAAGTGTTTAAGTCCCATCTTCAAAGGTGATTTAGGACTCAGACTGCTGAGCACTTACTGACTTTCAGTTAAACTTAGAACAAGTTTCATTTGAAATTCCTTAACCCTCTTTCTGTTGCTACTGTATACACACTCTTCTGTGGGTGAGAAATAGCATATGCTAAAAGCTAAGGGGAACTGCTTCTTTACTCTGAGAACTAGGCCAGCCTTACCCTTATGGGTGAGATGGACAATTGCCTTGGGCAGCAAAAGTTTAATGACTGTTTGTGAGTGACTGCATGGGGTGTGTGCGCATTTTCTATTTTGCCTTGAGCAGTGAAACCCCCTGAAGCAGCAGAGCCTTACGAACTGTAGAGGGAAAAACAAGTGGTTGTTTGCCATGGAGAGTGGGAGTTGCCAGAAGAGGGTGAAGTGAATTCATAAGGATTCAAGGTTGTTTCTTGGAAGTAGTTTACATTTTTCCAAGTAATACTTTGGCCTCCATGAAAGCCATGTTTGACCAGGAGGATGTGAGTCTCCCAGTAGATTTGGAATGGAAAAAAACAAAACGAAACCCCTAAAACCAATACTTTTTACTAACCATGGACCATATTGTGCCCCGAGACACTTGTTGGAGACTTCTGCTTCTAAATTGTTATGGTGTGACCCCATATTTGCACTTTACAAAATGAAGAAAATGGTGATCTGCATCTCCCATAAAGTCTGATTTTAGTTATCTCCTTTGGAGTGAAAATGTCACTAGGTGAGACAATTATTTTTTTACCCAGAAAACTATGTATATGACTCTCTCGCAAAATCGTACGTTAAAGGTTTTTTAAAAATGGCACCTTTGTCAGTAACTGAAGGTATCTAAACCAAGCTTATTTCAAAGTACAGTGACGAGATCCCAGCAAAACGTTTTTTCTTAAGTGTCAAGGTTTTATAAAAACAGACAAATAACCAAACAAAGAACACAAGAAACTAACACACAGATAAAAATGAAAGACCCACTTTGAATGCAAGGGAGTTCGGAATTAAGGCTGAAACTCTATCATCTACTCTACATACCCGAGGACTTTGAAATGTGGTGGTCTTACAAACCATTTGTGCTACAGTGCTTGAACACAATAGGGGGTAGAATAAAAACAGCATTTTAGCTTTAGCTCTGAAGTCAGATCCTTGACATTGTTTGTGGGTGGGGGTGTGGGGGTTAATCCTTCTAGAAGAATGTTGTCAGAACTGGAATTCCTGCAATTTAGCTCTTAAATTCTCAATTACCTTAACTTTAGCTGATGTGGGGCTGATATCCAACCTGGTAATGGTTGTAAACTGTAGGAAGGAAAATTTTAAATTGAAAATTAGGGGAGAACTTTCGCTGTCAAACTGTTCTACTAATAATCTGTTTTGCCATCAGAGTTGAGTGAACTTGCCAGTGGGTAGATTCAGAGGGTAGACTTCTGCTAACTAAGCCTCCCAAAAGCTTTGGTTTGAATACCTATCCACCTGTCTACATTATCATACCACTTGGTCTAAAAATTTGGTTGGAACTTCTGTGAAGTTCTTTTCACAGCATGTTCTGTAAGTACAGTAACTCCTCACTTAACGTTGTAGTTATGTTCCTGAAAAATGCAACTTTAAGTGAAACGATGTTAAACTAATCGGATTTTCCCATAAGATTTAATGTAAATGCAGGGGGTTATGTTCCAAGGAAATTTTTTTGGGGCAGACAAAAGGCATTATATACAGTACAGTACTGTACTGCACTGTGGTTGGGAAGTGCCCCTGACTTACCTAGGAAGCACCTTCGCAGCAGCAGTGGCAGCTTACTCGGAGAAGAACAGGCGCTGACTTTGCTGGGGGTTGCTCCAGGCCCGCCTCTTCCTGTCCCCGCTCCACTCCAGGCCCACCTCTTTCCCACCCCCACTCCACCTCCTCTCTGGAGCACACCGCATCCCTGCTCCTTCTCCCCCCTGCCTCCCTCCCAGAAAGTCCTAAGCACTGCCAAACAGCTGTTTGGTTGTGCTTAGGACTTTCTGGGTGGGAGGGGGAGGAGCGGAGATGCGGTGCTTCCTCGCTCCTTCCCCTCCCTCCCAGCGCTTTGCGCTTAGGACTTTGAGTGGGAGGGGGAGGAGCGGAGATGCGGCGTTTCCCTGCTCTTCTCCCTCCCTTCCAGCGCTTACCTGCTGCCAAACAGCTGTTTGGCGGTGCTTAGGATTTTCTGGGAGGGTGGGGGAGGAGTGGAGATGCAGTGCTTCCCCGTTACCTTCTCTCCCAGAAAGTCCTAAGCACCACCAAACAGCTGTTTTCAGTGGGGGAAGCACTGGGAGGGAGGAGGAGGAGGCGGAGAACAGCAACTTGTGCAATGCTCCCTTGTCAAGTCGCTGCTCTTCCACAAACTCTTGCAAGCAGTGGACAGGCAGCCAAATAATGTTATAAGGCAGCATTGCACAACTTTAAACAAGCACGTTCCCTAACTGAGCAGCGACGTAACTTTGAAACAATGTTAAGCGGGAGGAAGTTAAGTGAGGAGTTACTGTCTAGTAGTAGTAATACCTAGCTCTTTTCATCAGTAGAGCTGAAAGGGCTTTACAAAGGAGGTCAGTATCATTATCCCCATTTTACAGATGGGGAAACTGAGGCACTGATGGGATGTGACTTGCCCAAGGTTACCCAACAGACCAGTGGCAGAGCCAGGATCATAATCCAGGTCTCCCAAGTCCCAGTCTAGTGCTCTATTCACCAGGCTCACTGTTCTGTATAGCCTCTAATCCTGCGTGAAGCACAGTGTGTGTGGAAATGGTTCTAAAAAGAATGGGAGTACTTGTGGCACTAACAAATTTATTTGCGCATAAGCTTTTGTGGGGTACAGCCCACTTCAACGGATGCATAGACTGGAACATATAATAAGATATATATACATACATACAGAGAACATGCAAAGGTGGAAGTAGCCATTCCAACTGTAAGAGGCTAATTAATGAAGATGAGCTATTATCAGCAGGAGTGATAATCAAGATTCAATGTCTGTAATGACCGAGCCACTCCCAGTCTCAGAGAATCTATTTCCCCATGTTAAGTATCCTCACACCTTCTTGTCAACTGTCTAAATGGGCCATCTTGATTATCACTACAGAAGTTTTTTTCTCCTACTGATAATAGCTCATCTTAATTAATTAGCCTCTTACAGTTGGTATGGCTACTTCCACCATTTCATGATCTAGCGATCTATCTAATGTTCCATTCTATGCATCCGATGAAATGGGCTATTGCCCACAAAAGGTTATGCTCAAATAAATTTGTTAGCCTCTAAGGTGCCACAAGTACTCCTGTTCTTTTTGCGGATACAGACTAACATGGCTGCTACTCTGAAACCTAAAAAGAAAAGTTAACCAAACTTATTTTTTTAAGACTACAGGATGATGATGTTTTTATCTGAACTAATGTTCCAATTTCTAGACTTGTCACCACTCTTTTAGAAATAAGTATATAGAATAGATCCTGCCAAAGTGCAGGGGATTTGGCTAGGGCAGGGCAATTTAATAATTTTATTAAGATGATGTTGAAATAAAAAGAAAACCGTACAGAGTTTAAACTTAGAAGTTTCTGGTCATCAGGGAATAAGGTACAGATTATCAAGGGGTGCGAAGTTCGGTTTAGGAATGGGTGGCGTAAGGATAATCTGCAATCTCCCTGATTGGGAGTAAAAGGTTAACAGGTCAAAGTACAGACATTGAGATATGTGGGAATGTTTGTTGTTCATATGATGGCTGTGTTCAGGTGTGGAGTATAATGAGTGGATACGATGATGAGGATGAATTTACCTGCATTTGTTGAGATTTAATGTTTAATGAGTTTGTTTCCAGTTATTTGGTCCAATGGAAAAAGTGTCTCGGTCCCTTTCTCATAGTTGATGCACGATGTCGTACCGGCTCACACCTCCTGGTACTGTCAGTGGCTTGTAATATGTTCGATGTAGATGTTCCTGGACCATCGGATGGTGTCCAAGACCACAAGGCGCCGCATGAGCCATGCGTAGCATCGACCGATCCCACAGGTCCGCAGCACACGCTCATTGCAGGGGTCCCAAGTGCTATGGGCTCCGACAATCAGGGCATCCATCTGTACCTCGTAGCCCTTCGCACTCAGGGTGTCGGCCAGAAAAGTGTATTTTTCGAGCTTACGAGCTCGGGTTTCTCAGAAGGCCGGGGTCCTGTTATCAAAGGAGACGGTGATGTTGATGAGGATGATCTTTTTCTGGGCCTCGTTGGTGACTACCACGTCAGGTCGCAACTGGCTATCAGTACCGGGGATGGTGCAGTTCACGGCGACCTCCCCCAGGTGTGGTGCAATGGCTTTCACCAGGCGGTTCTGGATGCCATTGTGGCCCAGCTGCCAGGCTCTGGAGTGGGGCTTGCAGCTGCACAGGACGTGGGGCAGGGTCTTGTTGGAGTTGCAACGCTTCTTGCAATGCTTGTCTCAGTTCCCGTGGCAGGCGGCTCCGTTGAATGGGACGCAGTTGAGCCGAGCACAGTGGATAAACTGCCAGTTGGCGAAATGGGTGAAGCCGCCCCTGGCGAGGAAGTGGTTGCTGGCGTTCCTCTTGCTCGTCAGTTGAAGGCTTTACCCTGGTCCGGTTTACGCTTCAGGGTTTCCATGTACAATGAGTGGATGGCTGCCTTCAGGGTCCTCTCCAGCATGCCCCTGGTGCTCAAGGTGACGATGGTGTTGTCGTTGGACCTGATCTGCGGCACCAGGACTCACAGCTCCTGGTGCTCCTTGCACCACTCCCAGTGGCAGCCGATGCGTTTCCCCAGGTGACTTGTGGCATTGCGAGCGCGGGACCACAGTGAAGTGATGTCGCGCCCATCCCATCTGAATTTGCCATCCAGGGAACGGCTCAGGAAGGTGGCGATGTCTTGGTTGGAGGGGGCTCTGCCGATCCGCTTCCTTGTTGCATCATGGAGGGCGTTGGCTGCGATGTTCCTTACCTTGGCGTCGGGACACGTCAGCAGGTGGAAGGCGTGGGTGATCGCCGCGATGTGTCTCAGGTCACCCATGAGGGGGGTGTTGGCACCGCTCTGCCTGTGGGCGATGTAGACCAGCTCGTTGCTGGCTCTCTGGGGAAGGAACAGCCACTTCTTCACCAGCTGCCGGACAATCTTGTCTGCCTTGTTGAGGGGTACCTTTGCCACGGCGGCTCCCCTTAGGACGAATGAGATGCGGGGGATCAGGAAGGTGTTCAGGGCATTTATCTTCTGCCACGGTACTAGCAGGGAGGCGTCGATCTTGGCGGTGTCCTGCAAGATCTCCTGGATGGTGTCCTGGGGTGTCTGCTGGACGCGGAAACCCGTCGGTGTGCCGAGGTGCCCCTCTGCCAGGGGGATGACGGGCTCGCCCTGGATCTGGAACCCCGTCGTCTGCACCGAGTCCCTTTTGCTGCTGTCGATGTGGAGGGTTGCGCACTTCTTTGCATTGAAGCGGCAGCCCCATCCAGTCGGCAGCTCGACTGGTGGCATCTAGCATACCTTGGAGGCTCTCTGGGTCGTCCACGGTCAGGACCAGGTCATCCGAATAAGCCAGGACGCTCACGCTCTCCTCATGGAGATTGAAGCCACCTGTGCCATTGGAGATGGCTCGCAGCAACGGCTCCATGGCGAGGATAAAGATGATGGGGCTGAGGGGACAGCCCTGCTTAACTCTGATCGGGATCTCGGCGGTCTCCCCTTCGACTGAGCGACTGGTGGTGCTGCATCTCTCGGATCACACGGAGGAAGTTCTCTGGCATCCCAAACTCCTGGAGCATGGCAAAGATGTGGTGGTGGGGCATGGACCCAAAGGTGTTAGTCAGGTTGAGCCATGCTACCATTCACTGCCTCCGCTCCCTTCTGGCCGTTTCGATGGTGGTTTGGAGGACAAAGTTGTGTTCACAGCAGCCCTTGCAGGACATGAAGCCTTTCTGGATGTAGCTGATGGCTCCCCTGCTCACTGACCACTCTGTGATCCTCGACGCCAGGCAGCTGGCATAGAGCTTGTACATCGTGGAGCGGAGGGAGATGGGCCTCCAGTCGCTGGGGTCATCCCGCTCGCCCTTCTTGTACACCAGTACCATAATGGCCTTCTTCCAGGAGGTGGGAGTCCGGCAGAATCGCTTGCACTGGTTGAAGAACATGGTGAGGACCAGGCAGCTGGGATCTTGCTTTTTCAGGAGGCAGTAGGGGATGCCGTCTTTCCCAAGAGCTGTTTTTTTTTGTTTTTGAGAGTTGCTGTTTGTTTTTTGCCACTGTTGCTACCCCAGCACAATTCTGTTCACAGCAATGGAAGGAAGGGTAGTCTAGATGAGGTGCTAACAGGCTTTCAGATATTAGCTGGTTTATGGGACACAGTGCTTAAAAACATTGGCAGCTGCTTGGAGACCTGCTACCATTGGTAGGTGCTAAACCAGTAGGGAAACTAAGGAAAAAGCTAGTGCAGACACTGTAAGAGTTGCTAAGGTTTTCTGTTTATTTAAAAAAAAAAAAAAATTCAGCAGGAGGGCTGGCAGTCCCCAGCTGATTCCATTAGCTCTTGATACACTTCTTTTCCCCTCCAAGTGAATAACTCGTTCATTTTATTATAGGGTCTGTATAGTATGGTGTGTGAATCATAGAATATCAGGGTTGGAAGGGACCCCTGAAGGTCATCTAGTCCAACCCCCTGCTCGAAGCAGGACCAATTCCCAGTTAAATCATCCCAGCCAGGGCTTTGTCAAGCCTGACCTTAAAAACCTCTAAGGAAGGAGATTCTACCACCTCCCTAGGTAACGCATGAAAGCGCTGGGCATGGTGTTTTTTGGAGACTGAAGCTATTTCTCACCCACCTTCTCTTTATTCTTTTGTTTTTCCTGACTTTTTTTAAAATCAAGAATATATTTAAACTCAGATGAGCAGATGTACTTAAGATATAAGGTTGGAACGTAGACTCTTGGAAGCCACAGGTTTCTCTTGCCGAAGTAGGTAAATTGATATATACTATATACTACTCACTTTTGGTTAAAACCTTGAAAGCCAGGGACCTGTCTATTCAGTGTGGATGTTAAGTCCCACAGAATTTTTTAAAAACAGAACAGTTGTTTTCCTTGGTGACATTTGTTTCTCCTGCTATTTTGCTGCATTCTGAGAGCCAGACGAATGATGTACCTTTCCAGCCTAAGTGTGTAGCTGTATTTCAGTGATGTGTATTCAGTTCACGAAACATTTTAGGATTTGTTGGGATGAAAGTTATGACTATAAAAGATTATTAAACCTAGTCAAAATCTTCTGAATTTTCCTTCAGTGTGTGGGAGGGGGGAAATCTTGAAATGTTTGAGTTCCCCATTTTTTTTTTCAATCACCTGTACTTTTTACTATCCCAGGGTACATCTGCCATGGATCAGGTTTTAACTTAGTGTGGCACTAAATTCAGAAATTCTTGTTGTGCATGGTCTTTTCTACCTTTTCCCCCTTGTTTAGTCTTTATTACCAACTAAAGTTTCTGAAGCTTGAAGTTTAAATTGCATGTTTTTTCAGAGTGTGAGAACTTGAGATGTAGAGCTGATGTCTCACTTTACAACTCCTTCGTAATCAATACTGGAAATCAGACCACTGTTGAAATGCAGGAGGAATGACATTCCATTGCTAGTCAATAACACACTTAGCTACTGAACTTGCTTCACAATAAAACCTTCCATAAACAAGATTTTCTCCACTGTGTATCTTATTTCTCTTGCACCACTTAACTACAGAGAAGAAAATATTCTATACTGTGTATCTTAAAAGAAATCTCTTTGAACCAAGCTTTGATACTAGAATTAAAATACTTTCTGTGAAAACGTTCATTTAAGAGTAGCGAAAATCAAGAATATATTTTACTAAGCTTATACTTTTGGCTTTGGCTTTTGGCTTTGCATACGTACTGCGTATCTAAATGAGGAAGATAAAGGCCTGATTACATTGCTTAAGTCTCTTTTGCTAATTTGATCCTGTCTGTGTTGTGTTGTGAGCATGGGCTAGGAACATGGAGCCAGGTCTTCTGTATATAGTGGTAGACATTGGCAGTTAACTTGGCAAATAAATACATTATTCTGCCTTTTATTTTCCGTTGGGGAAAACTGTTGGAAGTGGGAAACAGGGTGGTGGTGGGAAGAGTAAGGAACTTTTGTTTGTTGTGTGGCTCAATTACAAACTCTGTAATCTGATACCAGTAAAACAAGCTGTTGTCTTTTGGCTTCAATTGATATTTGTTGCTAGCAGTACTATCATATCAATTTAAAAAAAAAAAAGCTGCAAAGGAGTTGATTATTTTGTGAGGATGATCTAGGTGGCTTGCTGCTTTGAAATGGAGGCACATTTAAACAACAACAACAAAAAAAGCACAATAATCTTCTACAATAATTCTGTTAACTGCTCTCTGTCTAGTTTTGGGATCACATCAGCTTGTGTAAATCCTGCGTAAACAAAAGGCATTACTACTTGAGGCCAAATCTCTTCTAGCTATGAAGGGAGAGGGAAAGTGAAGATGGAACTAAAGCATCCTTTATGGCTATTCTGCAAATGCCGGCTGTGTCCAACTGTTTGGTATGTGCAGAGAGAAGGGACCTGCAGTAGGGAGCTGTGCTTTTTTTTTAGGGAGTTGTGCTTTTTAATAAGGTAGTTGGTGTTGGTTTGGGGATAATGGAGGGGAAGGAGGATTTGGGATTAAAATTAATTGACACCTGGTATGTGCTATAGATAGGTGTGATATAGTGCAGTTGGTTCAGGAGCAGCTTTGCTACCTGAAAATAGAAAATAATCCAGGAGTGAAGCTGTCTCGCCATGCAAATTTAGTGAATAAAGGAACCTTGTCTGAAACATCAGATGAACCTAGGAAAAGTACAGGGCAACCTTTGCCTTCCATACATGATCACAGGCTTGTGCTCAGCCGCTTCCCTTGTAGGATTCCAGTATTTTCTGCAGTTGAGGAAAAAAAAAAACAAAAAAAAACTTGAAAACAAATGAGAACTAGAGATGCTTGTTCAAAAATGAGACAAAACAAAAAACTGTGTTCAGCAAAGATGTTTAAATTTTGTTAATTCTGTTTCTTATTTGATTATTATGCCTGTAATGAAATTAGTTACATTTAATTTAGTTCTAATTTGCATAGTCTGGTGGTACTGAAATAGCAAATTCCTTTTTTCACGTGACTTTACTGCCTTTATCAACCCAAATTTGGGGGGAAAAAAATTAGAATTTAAGTGGGAGAGAGAGAGAGTCCGTGCTTAATATTTCCCATGTTTAACTTGATTTCTAAGTAATATTTTTCTCTAATTGAAAGCTCTGAGGTTTGCTTTTGAAATCGTGGCGGTTCCTTTTAGTGGAAAAATACTGCTTGCCCTTGCCTTGCATTTCTGGTCAAGATGTGTGAGGTTCAAAACCAAAACATACACTTCCCCCTCACCCCAGAGCAGTGGTAGTAACCCCCCTAATATGTATAGAAATGTTTTTCATTATTTTTTTTAATTTAAAACTTTTTCAGTTTACATATTCCCCCGCAAGAGCATTGCAATTGGAAAGTGAAACTGACCCAGTGTATTTTTTTTGCCCAGCCTTACTGAAAGGCCAACTGAAAGTATAAGCAATGAAAAGAGCACAAAATGTATTTCAAGTTTTAGCTGTAATGATGTGCTACAAGTAACGTAGGTAAAGAATTTCATTATAAATAGCCATTCTTAGCACACAAGAGTTCCATACAAGAATTTAATACCGTATTTTGATGTCCTTTGCATATTTGAATCTTATGGAGGGTGGACGACAAATCAGCTTAATCTAACAGAAAAAAAAATCTACAATATACTGAGAATTTTAGTTAACATGTAATAAATGTATCCCATTGTAAAAGCATGTACTTATCTTTTGGCAAAATAATACTTTGCGCATCAAGTGAGGATCTTAAAACTATTTAAAGCAGAATCCAGTAGGGAACATAAAGGTGCAGATAGATTTAAGTGACTTGCTCAAGGTGTCACAGTCATTGGCAAAGCTTTGAAATAGAACCCAGATTCTTGACTTCCTCCCTGTTCTTTGCTAAATCTTTACTTTTCCCACATGCATGCTCCAGCGGTGACAACTAGTCTAACTGGGCAATATATCAGAATCTTGGAGGGTAATTATGGAATTTCCACCTTCGGATGTAGTTTACCTTTAGCATACACTGGGTGCTTTCAAGGAGCCCCCTCGGTATATGAAGTATTAGAGTATAGTTGTGGTGAGGTGATAGAGACAGGAGTCATATAGGATGTGTGGTTTGTCGGAGGAAAAGGTTCAGAATGAGGGAGTTGGGTGGCAGGGGGATGACACTGTTTTCTGGAGAGATACTCATGTTATGTATGGTAATGCATCAGTGTAAAAAATAAAAGCATAATCAATAATAGTGTAAAGCATGTATGACGTGTCACTGCAGCACCATGTTCTGAGAATCCTGGGTCATCCAGCTGAGGGGTGTGTGTGTGTGTGTGTGTGTGTTGAATGGACTTGATCCTACAATACGAAAGTATTGTAAAAAGGACACTGGCTTTTAAGGCAAGCATGGGAAGCTGTGGGAGTGTCATAATTGCTGTTTACAGAATTTGAGTAGGTGTCTAGGATGAGTGTTTGTCTTTTTGCCAGGTAGACCTATCCTGTTATGCACTGGTAGGGAGATAGGATGGACAGAAAACTTGTTTCTTGTTTCACAGGGGTTTTGTGCAAGCCACTGAGTTCCTCCTAAAAAGAAAAGGAGTACTTGTGGCACCTTAGAGACTAACCAATTTATTTGAGCATAAGCTTTCGTGAGCTACAGCTCACTTCATCGGATGCCTACTGTGGAAACTGCAGAAGACATTATATACACAGAGACCATGAAACAATACCTCCTCCCACCCCACTCTCCTGCTGGTAATAGCTGTAAACGATGGATCGTGTGGTGCGGTCAGGGTGAAAGCTGGAGGCATGTAGGTAGGAATAGCGGTCAGTAGGTTTCTGGTATAGTGTGGTGTTTATGTGACCATTGTTTATTAGCACTGTAGTGTCCAGGAAGTGTATCTCTTGTGTGGACTGAACCAAGCTGAGGTTGATGGTGGGATGGAAATTGTTGAAATCATGGTGGAATTCCTCAAGGGCTTCTTTTCCATGGGTCCAGATGATGATGTCATCACATCTTACACATTGTAAGGAGAGGTTTCAGAGGAACAGCCGTGTTAGTCTGTATTCGCAAAAAGAAAAGGAGTACTTGTGGCACCTTAGAGACTAACCAATTTATTTGAGCATGAGCTTTCGTGAGCTACAGCTCACTTCATCAGAGAGTAAGGAGAGTGGTCAGTTTGGATGAGCTATTACCAGCAGGAGAGTGAGTTTGTGTGTGGTTTTTTTGCCGGGAGGGAGAAAACCTGGATTTGTGCTGGAAATGGCCCAACTTGATTATCATACACATTGTAAGGAGAGTGATCACTTTAGATAAGCTATTACCAGCAGGAGAGTGGGGTGGGAGGAGGTATTGTTCCATGGTCTCTGTGTATATAATGTCTTCTGCAGTTTCCACAGTATGCATCCGATGAAGTGAGCTGTAGCTCACGAAAAGCTTATGCTCAAATAAATTGGTTAGTCTCTAAGGTGCCACAAGTACTCCTTTTCTTTTTGTGAATACAGACTAACACGGCTGTTACTCTGAAACCTGAGTTCCTCCTGACTTCTATCAGTGAAAAGCAGGCCTACTCAGCTCCTCCCAGGTTCATCAAAATGCCCATGAGCATGGGCAGGAACCATTTATTTTTTAACAAAATGTGATGATGTAGATTTTTCATTTTATAACTGGATTGTGTTGATGCCATATACTTCACTCTCTTATTGCATGTAGATTATATCAGTGTGCAGAGCTGGAGGTAGGATTTAAAACTGCCAGCATTTCAACTGAAATTAAATAACTTGTTTAATCTTTCATAGATTCGTAGAGTTTAAGGCCAGAAGGGATCATTAGATAGTCTGATCTCCTGTTTATCTAGACCATTAAATTTCACCCAGTTTCCTCTGAAATGAGCACAATAATTTGTTTGACTAATAACATGGGATGTTTGCATTTTGTTTTAAGATTGGTAGCATCATTTGATGCTAACGGAAGTAAGAAACTCTGTTTAATACAAAACATTAACCAATTTTTATTGGCAGATCCTCTATCTAGATAAGTTTCTTGGTAGGTGTTGTTTCATAGGATACTAGGAAATTTTTTTCGTGACAAGTTAAGGGGTATTGCATCTTTTCAAACATGTTTTAATCAGAGATTTACCATCAGGTGTTTGGAGGCTTTCTGTCCTGACAAACAAGGAAGAGTGTCTCCCTAATTTCTAATGTTTTTAGAAAGATGAACTAAAAACACAGGGGTTGCTGTCTCAGCAGTTAAAATGGATGCAGCGGATATTTGTTTTTCTTTAAAATCATTATACATTCGGATGTAAATTAAAAGGCCAGTTCCTTTTCGGTTTTTTATTATAAACACTAATATACCCCCCCCCCCCCCCAAAAACCCCTCAAAACATGTATGTACCGTATTAACAAAAGCTAGCATTGATGTATTATGTACCAAAAAATGTTAAGAAAATGTTCCGTTTCATAGCTGAGAACTCATGTCAGGAATATTTTGTACACATAACCATAGCTCTCTTCCTTATTGAGCGAGTATTTCTCAGTTTTCTTCATGCTTCTTTTGCAGTTTTAGATATGCATGCCAGTGCTGTGTATTATTATTCTGAAGGCTGTGTCGTCCATTTGTCACTTACATGAAAGTTATATAGTAAAACATTCTTGTATAACATAAAATAGGAAAACTTTAACTGATGGTGAAAATTTGTTGGAACTAAGTTGACTTCACAGATAAATGTCTCATCTGATGTTTGCCTAAGGAAGTCTGTCTTGCTGGGTTTCAGAGAAGTTGTATGGCAGCTAACTTAGAGAGAAGAGAGGTTATAAAAAAGTCACCAAATATATGCTGAACCATCACGACAGACAAACTTTTGTACTGTAAGTATATAAGAATTTTAAAAAATACTGCATATTTTGCCAACTTTTGAAAACTTATAAAGAAATGGAAGGAGCAGTTAGCATGTCCGGGGGGAGATTTTCTAAGGCAGAAATGGGAGGTAGGTGCACACTGGCTTTCACTGGGAGTTGAGTGCCAAACTGATTTTTGTGCTTTGGAAAATCTCCCCTGTAATTCTTACATCACTTTTAACTATGGTAGTCACTATTACTTCTGGTATAATTTTGATAATACAATAATGGTAACATAAGTTCTTTGGTAACCTTTTTGTAGATTTTTGAACATTCTTATTTCCTTGTTTTACAAGAATGTGCACAACAGGTGGCTTGCATATTGCGTTTATTTTATTAAACTCTTCTGCTCTACAGAATCTGATTTCTATAATGACTACTTCCTGCTGGTAGTCTAGTTGGCTCAGTAGCTCCAGCTGACTTTTAAGATTTGTCCATCTCTTCAAGAATTCTGGTTTGCTTTATGGCCATACTAAAAGTTAAAAGAAAAGGAGGACTTGTGGCACCTTAGAGACTAACAAATTTATTTGAGCATAAGCTTTCATGAGCTACAGCTCACTTCATCGGATGTTGTTAGTCTCTAAGGTGCCACAAGTCCTCCTTTTCTTTTTGCGAATACAGACTAACACGGCTGCTACTCTGAAACCTGTCACTAAAAGTTAAGACCCTCTCCCACCTCCCACAGGGGGAGTGTGAGTGAGTGTGTGTGTATTCAGCAACATAATAAGTTCATGGGCAACCAATAAGTATATGGGCAACCAATCTGTATATCTTTGATGTCTTCTAATTTTACCTGACTGAATTTAAAGCTATGCTTTTCTCTTAGTTTGTAAGTTTAGTTATGATTTCAGAAATATATCAACTATTGTTAGTTGGTGATTAAAGGTGACTTCCAAAATAATAAACTAATTGGCTGCAAGTAATGTATTAAGTAATATTTTCTTATCACCTGGGTCTAGGCAAACCCCAAGTTGAATTAAATGTTGCCGAAAACTGACACGTCTCTCTCTCTCTGTTTTAAGAATGACAAGATGGGTGAGGTAGTATCTTTTATTGGACTAACTTCTTCTGTTGGTGAAAGAGACATGCTTTTGAGCTACACACAGCTCTTCCTGAGGTCTTTATGAATGGATGATTTTTATAATCGTTGTTCACTTAAAAACATTACAAGGATCTGCCTCTTCTTCTAGCCTTTATCAGACCAAGACTTTTTGTTCAATTATGGCTAATTATACCTCTGTTAAACGTGCTCTTGACTCATATTGGATTAGTTATTGTGATGATTTCACTTAAGCTCTTGAAATGGGGAATGAAAGGAGAGTGTGTGTTCTCTGAACAGTCATTAGTTGTTTGTTTTGCATGATGAGCTGTGTCGAGTTGTATTTCACATCCCTGTTCATTAGGTCCTGCGCATTTATAATTACTATTTATTTTTAAAGAGCCCTTTAAACCACCCAGATAGAATGTGAATCATAGGGTCTCCAAGTCTCTCCAAAATGTCACTTTTGTTTGTATGAAGGTAAACTTAATCTGAAGTGAATCCCCTCCCAGGTCCCACACCCCCTAAACCAACCTTGGGGAGAACGGACAGTATCTAGTTTGTTAAAAAGTATGTTTGCTAAACAGATGTCATGTTTGTGTCTAGGGGTTGATTTTGTACATAACCCTGTAAGAAATCTCCTATGAAAAACAAATAGCCTGACTTAGTTCTGGTCTGACTGGCCTTTTTAATAGTTTGCTAGTGTATGTACAGTATGTGAACAATATCAAATCATGTGGAGATGGGTCACTCAATGCTGAATAAAGGAGCTTATGAAACTTTTTTGCTTCAACAGTCTCAGGTTTTGAAAGTTCAGTTTTTCGATAGGCTCTTCCTAATATCTTGCAAGGATCTGCCTGGATAACGCCTCCCGTCCCCCAGTCTGAATAAATGTAGTCATCCAGTTCCATTTAGGTGCGTGTGCATGTGAAAATGTTCTTAGTGGGTAGTTTTCCCGTCCGGTGGCAGAGAGCTTTTTCTGACCATGTGAATGGCTGCAAAGCTTTTCCGAAATGTGTCAATGTGCCATTTCAACACATTTGTCAGAGCAGCAGTGGGAGCTAACAGTTGCTGGGGCTTGGAAGCATACCTGATGACTTTAATCACAAGCTACATCTGAATTTTGTATTTTTGTCTCTGGTGCTGGAGCTCTGTGGAGGAGTAGACAGACACTACAGACAGCAAATGAGCCACAAAATAACCTAAATCACGGACTTGAATTTCAGTTAGGGAAATAAGGGAGATTTACAGACATCACATCAGCTTAGAAAACTGCACTCTTGTCTGAAAATATTTTACCTGCTATTGGGACAAGTAGTACCTAGTGCTATGGTAATAGACTACCCAAGGTTATTTTTCTCTTGTTAAAGGTTTTGTTTTGTGCATTTGTGCATAGTCTGCTGAAGAGGCATCCATGGCTGTGAAAGACCAAAACCTGCTTTCTAAGCATCTTTGAAGGGGGACAGCAACTCTCCCACGGGGCATGGGTTCTCTGCCGCTTCTTGGCGGGAAAGGGGTTTCCAATGCAAGTCCACCAATGCAGTGTCAACACTGCACCTTGCCCCTCCCTTTCCATTCTCTCACAGCTAATGAACCTTTCTTAGCTACTAAATCTGTTTGGGAACCCTCTTCATTGCTTCCTTGAATATTTCCCTGAAAGCCATTTGGGTGTTTCCTAGGGAAATCCTCTTGGTTTCCTCCACAGTTTCTAGGAACATGTCTGCTGCAAATTCTGCCCTCCTCCTAGGGGAAAAAAAGCGCTCTGCCCAATCCCTCTTGGTTTGAGAGTGTTTCTGCCTTTGCTTGCTTTCTCCTCTTTCTCACTCACTCTCTCTCACTCCTTCTCTTCCCCCCCAAGTTATCCCCTCTGTCTCTCACTCCCTACCTATAGGTAACCATGAATTGGGCTTGGAAATCTTACCAAACTTCTGGTAGCCAGAAGACTACAGATGGATATGGAAGATGAGGCACTGCCCAGATGAAAAGCCCCTTCCTTCCAAATGTTGGGGGAAAGAGGAGAGTGCTGCAATTCTTAACAGATTGCAGTTTCTGGATCTTCCTGTCGGCCCCTGACTAGGAGGTTATCTGATCCATTTGAATTCCTTCAGCCTCCAGGCTACAGGGATAGGTGAGGTCTCTAGGACTTCATGATTCCACCCGGCTGCTGAGTTTTTGGTACCTCTTCCCTCCGACCAGTAGCTTCAGTGCCTGCCAGTGATCATAGCGTTCCAGAGCTGAAGCAGAGTGAAACTGATCTGATCACTTGAGTTTCACTGCTACCTACAGGTTGGCTTTTAGAAGCAGAAGGACTGCAGCTCTGTATGTAGGCTTTCTACTCGGATTGTATGTGGAAAGTTATCTTTTTGCAGCCATAAGTGCTAGAAACTTTTTTGGGTGACAGCTTAAATTTTGATGATTTCCACAGATACATAACCTACCAGGTCAGGATATGACACGGTAACAAATCTGTTGATAATTTACATTGCAGATTAAATAATCAGCCTGTCTCTTTGAGAGAACATCTTAGAAATGACATAATTTCCTTTCAGATATTTACTTTAGCTTTTCTCTCTTATGTCTGATTTTTCTGTCTTGGGTAGTGGTCTTTTCTATAAGACATCTACATGGTTTATCCTCTTTTTGAGAGGTGTAGAGGGTTACATTGTATTTGGGAAAGTGTTTTATACTCCATTCGTTTTAAAACTAATTGTAAAAATATTACTGCTACTGGCAAATAGGTTGTAATTAGTTAATACGCAACACAAATGTTTACTTTGTTCTATATTAGTAGGAAAAGAAGAAAAAATTAATAGAAATTCACTAGCTTATGGTAATGACCTGAGGGTCACTACTAGATTTAAGGAGTTGGGGGCATTCTCAACTACAGTATATTTAAGGCTTTTGAGTTCCCATAGCTTTGAAGTTAAAAATAATAATTTTTAAAAAGATAGCATGTGAAACTTTTGTTTCACCACAGGTCAAGAGTCATTACTTGCCAATAAATCCTTAAAAACGCATTGTTTCAGCTGACAACAGTCTAGACAGTGGTCCAAGAATCCCCCCTCTTCTCCTCCCCCCCTTCCACCTCCATCCATGACAGTTACAGTGTTTTGGTAAAGTCTGAATAACCTTACTTTTGTTGGTTAGTCTGATATGAGCTGTGTTTTCTTCATTGTTCAGGAAGTCAGAGTGGTATAGTTAACCTTGTCTTGAGACTGATGAAAATACCAAAAAGGTTTAAATTGATGTATTTTTCTGAATAAAAGTCTGCAGTCCTTAGGGAAGTTACACAATAACGGGGAATCACCTTTTATTGGAAGCAGAAATAAGTGGTTAGGAAAGTGTTAATATTTCTTGTATAAACCTTTGTGGAGATTTTTAAATAGATTGTGCAATTAGATGAAGCAAAATAGCTTAAATGCACACTTTATAAAGTTGAAATTTCAAAATGCAGAGTTTAACACCTTGCCATGTGGTAACAGAGAATGCCTGTGTTGGGAACTCTGTTAACTTTTCACTTGATAAACATCAGATTGTGTGTATGTGGAGGCAGTGGGGTGCCTATCACTAAATCAATAACGAAGCCCTCCTGCTTCTCTTCCTTCAGGAATCACCTTTCCTTGTCTAGAGTTGAAACTGTGCTGGCCTGGACTTTGCATATAGGTATAAATATATGTGACTGGTTGTCTAGATATTTGCAAGCACATTTATAATTTATAAATTTCCCCCGTTAGCAAGATCTTTTGGGTCCCTGGGGTTGATCACAACCAGCTTGCATGTCTTTGACGATTTTAATCAGTGTCTACACTAATGGTTAAAAGCATGTTAGTTTAAACGTGTTGGCTGATATTTTTAAACTATTTGGGAAATTTTATCCCCTCACAGCACAAGCATGCATTATCTCTCCAATCTTAATAAAACAAAAACCAAAAAAGGCACCACCCTTGATCCCACTTGTCTTGATTCCAATTACAGCTCCATCTCCCTGTCATCTTTCAGCTTGTTGAATGCACCGTCTATAATCGCTGTCTGGAGTTCCTCTCCTCTTGTTCTACCCTAGACCCTCTCTAGTATGGCTGTTGTGCCTTGCAGTCCACTGAAATGGCTCTGTAATGCAAAACCAAAGTCTGTAATGATCTCTTCCTACACAAGGCTAGGAACCAGCATTGTATCCTCTTTCTCTTTCACATCATCGTCTATGCCCCTCTTCTGGAAGTTTTGTCCTCCTTGACTACCATGACTGTGCCTTCTCCTGGTTTTGTGGAGGGCGCATAGAGACTGTCCTTGGATGTCTCTTCTCCCTCTACATCTTAACACTGGGTAATCTCATGCACAGACACACATTCAGCTACCATCTCTGTGCTGATGAGACTCGGATTTACCCATGTCTTCCAGGCCAAATTGAGATCTCAGCCTGTCTCTCTAAATTTCCTTGTGGATATTTAGCCATCAGTTCTATAAGCAGGGTTAAAACAGAGATCTTAATCCTTCCCTCTTGTTACCTCGGCCACCTTGTCTGTCGCTCAGGCCTGTAACCTGGGTCTCCTCTTTCACTCTGACCTCTCTCTAGGTCTTCACATCTAGGCTATGTCTAAATCTTGCTAATACTTTCTGCATAACATCTTGAAGATACGGCCTTTCTTAGCCATCTACCCCAGCTAAAGCTCTCATCCAAGCTGTCGTCATCTTGTGTCTCAGTTGCTTCAACACCCTTTTCTCTGGTGTGAACAAATGCAGTTTTGCTTCATGCATATCAGTTCAGAATGCTGCTGCAAAGACCATTTCTTAGTCTGTTGCTTTGACCACGTCAGCCTTCTGCTGGCTCCCCCTTCCCTACCTACGACATCAGATATGAACTACTAGTCTTTACTGTCAAGGCCCTTCACAGCCTGTCCCCCACCCTACCTACCTCTCATTCACTATCAGTATGTCAGCTCTCGCCTCTGATTGGCCCATGATGCCCCAGCCTCCATCCACTTCTTCAGTTTTTCAGCAGGCATGTTCATGCTTTTTCCTTTGTGGCCCCTCACATGCTTGGGAGCAGCTCCGCGTAACCATCCACAAAACTAGTGCATTATTCATCTCAAAACTGACTCATTTTCTTGAGGCCTACAAAAAAGCTGCTAGGCTAAGGTTGTTCTGAGACCACTGCCCATCATGCTGACGTATGTTGTCTCACTGTTTCCTTGTATTCCCCCTTCTATCTGTATCCATCTGTCGTCCCTGGTCTTATACTAAGATGGTAACTTCTTTTGGGGGCAGGGACAGTTCTATCTGTACAGCATCTATGACAGCCCATGACTAGGGCTCTTAGGTGCGACCATAATACAAATAATAAGAGGAGAAGGTGTAAAATTCATGGTTTTATCATATCTGTTTTTCATCCTACTGATAAGTAGTGTGTATTGTTTCTGTGGCAAATAGAATTAACAGGAATAAAATACCTTTTATGATCAGTTTGACCATTTTCCAAGTTTTTGCATTACTTACAAGAATCTTGGCCGCTGCTTATACAGTGTGTAATAGATGCATGGGAAGCATCTTTATTTTTGCTTCTTGGATGGAAGAGGTAAAGGTTACGCATTTCTATTAAATTTGTTAAATTGTGTCCTGGGGTACATAATATGGTATTGTTGTAACTTTAATCATTAAAATGTAAGTAATGAAACACTTTACATAAAAGGCAGCATTAGCAAACATTAGTGGCCAAGTTGACTTAATTTGATACAAAGGGAGGTATTTGAATGCAAGATAAGAGAAATCTTAAAGGAAGAGTGGCATAAATATTTGAAATCCTGTGTAGAAAAACTATAATGTCATGTACAGAATAGAGTTTGAAGTGAATGCCATTCACTACCTTCCTTGGTTCAAAAAATCTTGTCATTGTTGCTTCTAACAAATGCAATGTTAAATACAGTTTATATCTCTCATATGTATACCGAGCCCTCACCATAAGATTAAAAAAATGCAGTGCAAGTTACCATACTTCTGTCTTCTGAAAGACACATTTGGAGAGGAAGAGTAGGGACACCCTTTTAAAGCCATTGAAAGCTTTGGGAAGGGATAAAGAAGAAAAACATGTTTTGTAGAGGAATGATAGTTGGCATGTGTGGCTTATTCTGCATCCATCACTTACTCATTGGTGCCGAAGTACTGAAAATGGTTTATAATCAGGGTCTTTACTCCATATGGTATGGTAATCTCTTTAAAAGAGCCACTGTCTTTTAATTGATTTTTAAAAGTTAGGAGTGGATACTATTCTGCGTTGAGTTAATGGCCTGTAATATGCATTAAAACAAAAACCTCACAGCTAATTTAAGCAGAAAACACATTACACATCTCACACACACACACTCCCCTCCTGTGTTTGCACTCTTCTAACTTAAAAATGGCATATCTGATTTAAACCAAAGATTTTGGGTGGAAAAATGCTTTTGGGCCAAGACTTTGCAAAACAACTTCCAGCCCAAAGCAAATCCTCACGTGGCTGAGCAACAAACATCTTAAAATAGAGTTAAAAACGGAAATTCTTAACTATAGCAACATTAGTGGTGCTTGTTAACTTTGAATATGGTTTTGGAAAATACTCGTGTTCATACTAATAGGTCAGTTGGGCAAGATAGAGAGAGAGATAGAGATATATATTTTTAAACAAATCAACTGCCCTCCAATATTGTGTTTTGCCTGAGGAAAATGGTTAACCACAATTAAGGAAGGAGGAGGAATTCCTCACAATCTTGCATTAGTGGCATCTAGCAGAACTAGGATTGTTGAAATAAGGTATTTAATGTGGCTAAGCAGCTGAGTATATCTGGCCAAATGGAGGTCTTATCGCAGCCTGACATAGTGTCTCATTGTCTTGCAAGGGCAAAATGACAAATTATCCAGCACAAATCTTCCTTGAGTGGCGGCCCTGTAGCAGCAGCCTGTGCCTCGTGTTTGGTTGCTGGCCCCTTCCATAAACAGATCTGAGTCTGGCTCTAAGTAGTGGCAGTGTGTTCTCCAACAGCTGCCGCAATCGGAGATGTCTCTTTAATAGGCTGGCTGGGTGGTGGAAAGTGGGTGAGAGGGGTGCACAGACATGTAGATACCTGTGCAGGTTGAACAATGTAAAAAGAATAGTGTATTTTGGGCTATATTTTGGTGGATAGGAGACAGAACAAGGGATTGATAGGACCCCAAAAATAAAAGCAAATATACTAAAAAAGTTCTGTTTCCAGTGGCTCCCACAATGTACTAGATGCTGTACAAACAAAAGAAATAATAGTGGCTGCCCCCAAAGAATTTGTATTAACAAAAACCAGCTGCTGAGTTTGGGGGTGAACTGGTCCAGATAATACAGGGTCAAGTTTAAAGTTCAGTTGTGTCCAGGACATGTGTACGATACGATTCCATAGAATTCTGTGAAGCAGAGAACATTTCTACGAATCAAAGGGGGATTTTCATACTGTAGGTCCAAAATCTTTAGGCTTGGAAGAGCCAGCTTACAAAGAATTACATGGAAATGTTGTGTTTGCCCTTTAATCTTCTCCTCCACAGTTGAGGAGGATTCTGCTGTCTCCCACCCACTCTGACTGTTCTTGTCATGTCCACCATCCTTGAGGACATGATGGTTAATGCACAGGACTGGAAGGAGGGGGGGATCTGTGGGTTCTATTCCTAACTCCCTGACACTTGAATTGTTTGAGGTTACACAGCATGTCACATCTGTTGCCCCGTCTGTAAAATTGAGAATTCCTGCCTTAGAGAGGTATTTTGTGGTCTAATATTTATAAAATGCTTTGATAACCGCTAGAAAGTGCTGTAGAGGTTCATTTGGCGATCAACTGTAATTTTTTAAAAATAATTTTAATATGCTATTTACAATACAGTTTGTTGCGTGCTTAAGAGCAGAGGTTTCGATGAGCTCTGTTTATTGTACAGTCTCTGGCTTGCTTCCACTTTTTTTTTTTTTTTTTTTTGCAAGGGCTGTCTTTTTATGCAAGAATCTATTAAAAAGCATTGGTAAAATGGTGGTTCTATCTTCTCAGAATTACCATTTTTGTGAAGCTCTAAATAGGGTGCTTGTTTAATCTTGAAAGCCAAAGGTGCAAGCTCTGCTTTAGATGACTGATGAAGAATCTCTCTCACAGTACGTTTCCAAGTGAGGGTGTTACGTACTTGTAACAGAACACACACAATGTTTGCATGCCCTGGACTAAAAAAATAATTGGTGTGTTTCTTTTTAATTCCAGGGTGTGATTTATGGCCAAGTGGTTTCTTTGTAGTTATGCGACGGAGGTGACAAAACAACAAAAAAAAAAAAATAAGGCAGCGTTTGTAGCCAACTAATAAGCGAAGCGACGGGGAAGCACAGGGTATATATGCTTTTCAAAGTGGAGACTAGAGAGGGTAACTTGGTGCCTCTTTTCTCCCGCCTTGATGAGGCCCTGGGTCTGTTTCAAGCTGCTCCAGGCACTGTAACCTAGTCTCAGCGAGCATGTCAGTGAGGCACCTCGCAAGGGGGAGGAGAGGGGTGGTCTGTTTCCACCCTGCCTATGTGTGGGAAGAGGAGGGATACAGAGCACTTGATTTAAAGCTGTACGGGAAGTCAAAACCCTCACTCTCTCAATATTTCATTTAAATGAAATGCATATTAACCACTCGGCCAGCAGTTCGGTTTTTTGCTGACTGTCTCCTGGAGAGGGATTTGTTCCGAGCTCTGTCCATGCCCTTTGAGCTGGTTCTGATGAACGGGGGTGGGGCAGCATCCCGTGAGCTTTCTCGACCCCTAATTGGATGGGAAGAGGAAACCAAGGTATCTACCCTCTTGGTTGTAGAGAGGGTTGCAATTGTGGTAGCTGAGTGGGTCTGAGCAGGGTTTTTGGTGGGGGAGGCTATTCGGAATGAAAGGGAGGGGACCCCTCAGTTTCTTAGAGCAAGCGAGTGCCCTCTGGACATATTTATCCTTGTTGGAGCTGACAGGATGGGACAAAACTAGGATTATTACTTGTTTGTACAACAACCAGAAGTTTGCTCGGCACTTCCCAGGTCAGATTAAAAAAAATAGGATCTCTCCCCTGTGCAGCTTTCAGTTGGATAGCAGACCTGACCTGGCAAGTCGGGGTAACAAAATGGTAGTAAGGAGAAGGGGTGAGGCAAGAGGAGGAAATGACCCCAACATGGTACCAATGCGGGCACATGTAAATCTTGGTGGCTCTGCAGAAATGTATGTAAGTTAAATGTACACACACTCTCACAATGTAAGTGTATACCATTGTTGAGTGACCTGTTGTGGTCGACATGCAAGAAGTGAGTCTCTAAGGAATTTGTAAAATGAGAAGATAATGGCATGGGGGGAACGTTGTTGAGGGCATTCCATAAGGGCGGCACAGAAGAAAAGGGGATGCCTTAGGAACTTCTGCTGGGAGTTTAAGTGTAGTTAGAATTACTCTGTAAAGTGAGCAGGGAATGTAATGATGTTAAAGAGATCTCTGAGTGACATCAGAGAATATCTTAAGTCCAGAAACTTAAATCTTTTGGCGTAAGGGTTGAAATCTCATTACTACCATAATCCAGTTAAAATTTAAAACATTTCTTTAAATAAAGTTGGTTTAATAAAGTATATGTGAATTTGGGCCTGTGTCTAGCAGATCACTTAAGCACATGCTTAACTTTAAGCTCATGAATACTTCCACTGAAATCAGTCTCCGCACTGGATCTCTGGCAAGTGAGTGGCTGACTAGAACCAAACATCATCTACATGCAGTTTTGCAAGCTGCTACTTGTATATAAATGCATGCTTACCTCTTTATGGATGTGCTCTGTTACTCCAGTATGAAGTGGAGTGGTTAAGTGAGACTGATAGGTGCCAGCCAGTGACTGACACATCCCAAATCCCTTTCATTTGACAAATGAGGGCTTTTGATCTGATTTACTTGTGCAATGAAGAAATATAATGGTGGTAGGCACTACAAGAAAAAAATCATATCGATTGGTAGGTGAGGGAAAGGTTAGAGCACTAAATCATGGACACTTGTGTCTGGCTAATTTGTCATAATGTTTGTTGGAGCAGCAAAGGTGTGTTTTTTTTTTACTCATTTTTTGTTTGTTATGAAATCTTTGCCTTTGATTCATCTTGAAACTTCAAGGCTTCAGCTTTGTATTTTAAAATACATTTAGACATCTACAAAATGCTGTCAGCAAAACACTATGAAACCTAAACAAAATTATCATTCTCATGCAAATCCGAATAAGTGCAGAGGAAAACAATGACAAGGCGAGCCTTTCAGAAAGGATTGAGGTCTTGCATTTTTCTGTTGTTAAATGTAGCTCAGACATAAGATTTACTGACAGAGTGGTGCATCTCTTCCTTTGTAAGTTCATCATGAGTAGATTTTCCTCTTGTCTAGGCTGCCAAAAATGTTCTGTTCGCTGTACAGAAAACAGATGAATGAACAGTGAGCATGGTTTCAATTGATTAATTTTTGTAGCTTAAAATAATGGATTATAACTCTTGAGTATATCACAAATGAGAAGTATCTGAGTAAGAGTTGCAATACTAATTTTCATCTCTCTGTAAAACTGAAACTTGAGTTGAGGCTAATATTTCTAAAATCCAGATTAGGATAGTACTTGTCTAATGAGCTATTGTACATAGTTTTTGAACAGTAATGACTTTACACATTTTTGAGCTCTCCCCCAATGACCTGGTTCTAGGAATCCATCTCCTGTCCTTCATTTCCTCAAGCTCATATAATTTGCTGGCAAGGATTTGTGCTTTTTCCTACCCTAGAACTTTCTAGCTTGTATTGTCCTTCCTCTAAATTAAGGAATGTTAGTGAGGGTGTGATATACAAGAAACAAATTCTGGTCTTCTGTATTCAGCAGTTGTACTGATGAGCTCCTTCTGTGTTATAAGAACCTATTTATATTATGGTTTCAGCTACCATTTAAGGTCTCTCTTCTGGCTTGTGTATGGCTATGTAGTAGCTGATTTTACTGGCTGTTTTTAGAAGCACAGTAGGTGATTTTGTAAAATTATACCACAAAGCACCCTCTAGACAAGGTCTAGTTTTCTGAATGCTGACCATTTTAAGCTAATATGTTACTATGTTGGCAGGGAACGTTAATATAGATGTCAACTGCTTCCTTCATTGTTCAATATTTACAAATGAAATTGTTATGCACAGTTCTTGTGTCAGCAAACCACCTGTTGCTTCAAAGCTGATCCATATTTCTAACTTCAGCCAGTAATTTACACTTGAGTCTAAATGGAAGAAGACTTGTTAAGCCCTCTAATCATAGTAAGATGGAAAACGCCTTCCCCCCAAAGCTGTATACTGTTTCATGTTGAGTTAGTTTGTTTTCAAAATGCCAGGTATAGGCTTTGCATTAGTTCCTTTTGGACAAGCTGACCTGAGATAAAACCCAGTGTGACTGAAAACTCCAGTTGTGTTGGGCAGGCAGACTTTCGGATACGTAGTATGTATTGTTCCATCCTGCTGGTATTGTATGAGATCTTGATCATGATAAAGTTGCAAGATATTTATTAAGCAGTGTTAACTGGGAGGAAGTTGTATGAAGTTTGCTATCTGCTGGTAAAACGCCTATTTTCAGACTACACAATAGACTTTGAACTGAAAGACATTAGGAAAAATGTGTGGGTTTTCATAGTTAGACACAAATTATTCTCCCCTCCTCCCCCCCCCGCGCCAGCACTGAAGTAGACTTCACAGAATGTCACTTTAAAAAGAAAATCAAAGTGTATGTTGGGGAATAGAAGGTACTTTACAGGTAGGTGGGTGGTAATTCTTGCTATTAAATTTGGATTAGAACTTTCACATGTGAACATCTAATGCTCAGTCATGATGTCTGAGACATCCAAACAAGGGGTAGTGCTTCAGAGGTGCTGGGCACCTGCTACTGTCATTGGTTTCAATGGGAGCTTAAGGTGCTCAGCACCTAATGGCAAATATTGGCTATGAGCTTTCTGAAAATAGCTTATTTAGTGTGTCAGGAAGGAACTAGATAGACTTTTTCTCAATAGATCAGGGAAAGAAGTGGATGGGAAGCTTCCCTGTACATAAGATGAATCCTCTACCTCCTTTTAAAGTCACTGGTTCAAGATGAAAGGGTTATTTTAATTCCATCCTCAAATTGTTCTGGGCCTCAGTGTGCTGTTGAGATTTCTGAGGCAAGGCTTCCTGTAGTATGACACTATTTCCTGAGGATGAGTTTTCATGGGACCTAGAGTGCAGATATTTTGCATTGCTCATTGTACAGCTATCATAGAACAAGGTCAGTCACTACTAATCTGTGAACCTAGAAAAAAAGCTCCATTTTTAATTGATAGGCAAAATTGTTAATGCATTTGATCTGTTCTTGGATAGTTAAGACCAGAACATAGTAGAGGTAACTAATGTTTTGTCTAATGGTTTAATGATAAAAAGTTATTGTAATATGAACAAAGTACTAGATTTATATAATTTATCATTTATCTCTGGGTCTGCTTGCCAGAGACTAGTTTTTCCCCTCTTTCTAATACAATCCCCCCCAGTCTGGGAATTAATTTTAGGACATCAATTTAAGAGTCAGGAAATAAATTGCTTGCTTTTCTTTATTAGGTTGGTCTCAAGTTATTGAAGGCTTCATTTAAAATAGAGCCTTATATAGGGCCATATAAAGATAACCAGAAGTTTAACAGTCACCTGCCTTATAACAAAAAACGCAAAACCAATGTACTGTGAAGTACCACAAGGAAGACTGTTCAGACTGGTTTAGTTGTTCCCAATAAAAATAGTTGTTGTGGGTATAAAGAGTGACACTGCTTTGTCTGTTTGTTAAGAAGTAGTGATAAGATTTTTATTCTTTTAGATTTTTATATTGTATAGTCTGTCAACAAAAGATTGGCTTTTGAGGCATGCTGCTTTGTGCATTCAGGCAGCTTCACTGTTCAGTGTCTCTCTTAGCCAAACTGAAAATTCAGTCTAGACAAATCAGTTTCTTGTGAAATAACCAGGTAATATATGGAGGAGGGAAGAAAGCAAGTAGCTAAGTAAATTTTGAAGCAATGCCCATCCCCCGTTCTCCTCGAAGCAACTTAATGGGGAAGATGTGACTATATGTGGCTTAGTCACTTGGTTACGTACCCTTTCAATCATTACTTAAGTGAAGTGCTCAGGACTGTATAGGACATAGATGGTGTACAGGTGCCGACTTGCTCAGAACCATGCGTGCTCAACCCCTGCTCCGTGTCTGGCCCCACCCCCACTTTTCCCCCAAACCCCCACTCCCACCCAGCCTCTTCCTGCCCCCTCCCCCTGCCTCTTCCTACCCACT
Organism: Caretta caretta; assembly: GCF_965140235.1. NCBI lineage: Eukaryota > Metazoa > Chordata > Testudines > Cheloniidae > Caretta > Caretta caretta. The sequence continues at coordinate 76,298,503 of NC_134215.1, read as the reverse complement.
CTTTTTTTTTCGTGGGTGTTCCAACTGCGGAGCACCCATGGAGGTGGCGCCTATGCCTAGATCCTGTACAGACAATCCTTGCCTCAGTATGTTTTTGTGCTTCCCCACGCTGTTTTTGTTAACTAGTGCTGGTCAGAAAATATTGATGGAAACACCATGTTGATGGAAAAATAGAAACCGAAGTATTTCACAAACACATGAAAACATGTTGTCAATTTTCAGACCAGGTCTGGTGCCAGACTTGTGGGTCAGAAGTCCTGACTGACAAGTGTAATTGTGAGTGTAAAATTTGAGGGAGATCAAATCTACGTATGAACGAAAGCAGGAATAACATTTGTCATCAGCACGGGCGCTGTTACGTTGTAAGCTGCTAATGAAAAATTGCCCCAAGAAACATGGAATCTGTTTCAGAGAGAAGCTGCTGAGTTTAGAAGCCTAGCTTTTCCATACTGTAGTGATCACGTTGTCCCCTGGGGTATGTATGTGTATGTTAAAGAATACGTCAGATGGAGGTGATGCACACACACAGCTTTTCTCACCAAAATCTACTGATGTTTGATCAGGGTCTAAAGTAGATTACATAAAGGGGGGATGAATGACTATTATTTTGAGTTTAACTTTACATACCTAATGTTTGTACAGTACTCTTAAAATCCTTGGATGAAGAGTACTGAAATCCTTCAAATCAGGTAGTATTGCATCCATTTTTCAGAGAGTGGTATGAGGCGCGGATGTTGTGACTTCTTCAGGGTCACCATGCAGCAAGTTTTGGACAGCTAGCAAGGGATCTCAGGTAGTGAATCTTCTAGCCAGCCATCTTTGATGTTTAGTGCTGCTCTTTGTGTCTGATGTAGAGGCCGACAGGTATAAACCAGTTTTCTCTCTATTAGTATATAAACAATTCCACTGTCTGCCTTTGACAACTCCATGGAGAGGTTGGTCAAATGCAGGAAAGGGTATTTGACTAGGATTTAAAAATGGCACCTCTTGCCTTAGAATACTCATGAAATGATGGATCATAGCTATAGACTCTGTTTAATCTGGAAAGAATGGTGATGTTGCATAGACACATTGATAGGTAGCAGTCTTCTAAAATACGACTTGAATGAAATACTGCCCACAAAGTGGCTGTTAGTGTGATAGGTTAATCAGTTCAAGAGCTGCAACCTCTGGACTTGGGAAATAATTATTTTCATTATAAAGACACGACTGGGCTTTGAGCAGTGTGTCCAGATGATCTTTTTACTAGTATAAACATGGTTAGATTCTTTTTGTTAAATGATGTAACCTGAGTGGGTTCAGGAAGTGAGGATGTCTTTTCTTTCTGTACTCTTGAAAGGATCAAATGACCTTCCTTATCTGCATGTTCCTAATGCTCAGAGCTTTTTTGGAAAAAAATTATATTTAGCAAGGTAGGAGGAGAGTGATGCTGTAATCTCTGCTTAAAATTTCAAATTACTCCAGCTTCTGGGGAAGATGGGAAAGAAGCGTCATCTTCAAGGTAAAAAGAAAAGGAGTACTTGTGGCACTTTAGAGACTAACCAATTTATTTGAGCATGAGCTTTCGGAAGTGAGCTGTAGCTCACGAAAGCTCATGCTCAAATAAATTGGTTAATCTCTAAAGTGCCACAAGTACTCCTTTTCTTTTTGCGAATACAGACTAACACGGCTGTTCCTCTGAAATGTTCAAGGTAATGATTACTGAGCTAAGCAGATAGGGAAAAAAATTCATTACAAGTGAATTCATAGTTTCAGAAATGGTTTCACAAGAGATTACACTTTTTATGATTTTTTTTTAAAGCAACTTCCTACCTGCTTGTTCTCGGCTGGGAGGTACAGTTAAAAATCTGAGTAACTTTATAATGTTGGGAGCAAAGTTCTACTTCTGATAGTTTTTGGTTTATAATTAAATGAGATCTTTTGTCATCTATTGGTCAGCCCTTGGCTCCTACGGATTTAATTTCCGTAGTTAGTTTAAAAACTTTTGTGGATTAAATGTTAAAGTACATTTTGATTTTTCCATGTTAACTGTAATGTGACTTATAAATAGGGCCCTAATAATGCAAGGGGGTTGTTCCATGTCTCCTCTTCTTCCCTGACTGACACGCACTCTTTTTTAAATAACAGATTTTGGAAAAGTTAGTTCCCACTTGTACCTACAAACAAAATGCAAGGCTGCGCCCGTGACGTGCTCGTGCAAATACGTCTATTTCGAAGTCATACAATACCTTCTGAAGGAAAGTTGGGATATAAACAACAACACAAAACATATATACCAACAGATTTACCTACGTAGTAATGTATATGACAGGTTAGGGGAAGCAGATTAATTTTATTGCTCTTAAGCAAACATAATTTGAGACTGTTGCTGTTCTTCTTTAAATCTGATACTTTTCTGCTTCTCTAACCCGTGAATGCATGACCCCAGAGGAAGGACAAAGGCAATCTGTGAAAAGTAAGGCTGGCTGGAGAGGTACTGCATGAAACCCAGCCTTCAGAATTCCTCTCGAATGACATGCAGGCACCTCAGATTGCTGGGCGTCAGAGTTAAAACCCCTCTTGGTAAACAAGCTTGCAAAAGACTGTTTTTCTGAAACACCATGAGGTTGAGCAATAAGTTCGGAGGAGGGGACTTAGAGGGGGAGGAGCTGACTGTGGAAAAGGAATAAAATGTGGGTGTTTTTTCACCCTGATTCCCCCAAAGCCACCCCCTTTAAAAACAAAACCCACCATACACTCTGTCTCTCCTGTTTCTGCAGCTAAGTTCCTGAGCAGCCATTTATGAATGAGGCACCAGAAAGGGGAGGAGGGGATTTCGGTTACAATAACAGTCTGGTACTAGGTTTCATTCACTGGTCATAATCTGAGTATAACTGATGCTTTATTTTAAAGCATTATCACATTCTTTTATTTTTCAAAATCAAACTGCATTCTGTGCTCTCTTCTGAGTGCGATTGCTGCGGCCTCACTTTGCTGCCACCCTCCAAGTTAAAATATGTGCAGTGAGGGAGAGAGGAGACCTGACAGAACTCCTGGTTTTAAACCCCCCCCCTCCCCCCGCCAACTTCTTCCCCCCAATTCCCCAGTTATGAAGCTGAGCTAAAATTATGGACTTCACAACACTCCTCCCCTCCATGCCACCTATAGCACTGTCAACAGTAGTGTTCTCTGTGCCTTAAACTTTCATTGCAGCAGGAGCCTCTGGCATGGTTCTTGTTAAAGCAAGCCTCCTCCTTCTAGTTTGAGGAATGGGGTGGGTGGAGGGAGGGAGGGAGGACTGTGGCTATTGCAAAGTCCCCATCCTTCTCCTTTCCAGCTACTTTAGGTAGCCCATTATTTGTGGCACTTGAGACCCCTTTGTTGTTGTAACTGAATTGAAGCCCTGTGACAATGGCACCCTCGCTTCCTATTCACAGCAAAATGAAGAGACAAGCCATTGTCCTGAGCATAATTGAGCCTCTATCAAAACAAACACACAAAGAGATGGACAGCCCAGTTAAAGCTGCTTGTTTGAGCTCTAACAGTGATGACTGCATAGGACTAGAAACCTAATTACTAACAATAAGCTCTTTAAACCCAGTGCAGCATCCCCTTTTTAGATAAGGACATGCAGGATAGCTGATTTATTTAAAAAAATTAACACGTTTTATGTCTGCATGTTTGAAGACTCCTCAGCCTCACGTTTTCAAAGCAGGAAATGTCTGGATGTAAGAGTACATGTTACAATCCTTGTGGTCTGCTGCTGTCTCTGGGGAAGGGGAGTAAATTTCTTTCTCTGATCCAGTAAAAGGTACCATCCATTTTATCTGCTGTCTTTCCTATCTCTTGGTGTGTCTCAGTGTAGAGCATCATTTTGCATCTGTACTCTATAAACAGTGTGTATGCATACTTGGAAGAGCTGACATGAAATGGGGAATATAGTGCAAAAAAAGCATATTTAGGAAAGTGTTCCCAGTGTAGACGTGAGTGCTATTAACCTTTTCCACCTTCAGTCACTTACTTGTTTGGCCCTGAGAGATGGAGAAGAGACCCCTAAACTTATCAGCTAATGATTCCTAGGTTTTTCAAATTGTATTTAAAACAAAAAATTTAATTTCACTATTTTAAACAACGTAGAGATCAGTGGTGGGGTTTCTTTGACTAAGATTGTTTAAAATAAGGCTAAATGAAGGATGTCCACCTGGTTGCTTGGCCGGGGTTGGAATTGTGGTCATGTGGGAAATGGGGTGTTTGCATATCCGGTTTATTGTCAGGTAGACCAAGAAATGACATTACTCTGAATGGATAGTACAGCATTATTACCACCTTGTAGTCCATGGGATCTAAAAATGGGAAAGACCTATTAGGAGTGGACACTAGTAAGTCTCCAACTAGCAGATGCTTAGAGTAGAATGAAAACTACTGAACATGGCTTGAAGCAAACCCTGGCAGCTTATATGAGTGCGTGAGGCACTAGGTATGTGAGTAGAGAACTGGGAAGGATTTTCCACACAGATTTGGTGATTCATGTATGTTTTGAGAGTTTGATTCAATGAAAGTGAGTTGACTTGGGTAATGGGCATCTTGTACATAAAATGTTTCAGAATAAAATGCCATTTTATCAAGTTTAGAAACATTTATTTTACTCCATGGATATTTGCTGTCTGGAACTAAATTCCAGACTTAGTGGTCAGTGGAGTCAGATCGTGAGTAACTCCCAGATGTTTATGGCAATCTACTTTGAACAGGGAAAAAGAAATTGCATGAGAGTTTGGCTGGGAAGGTGAAGTCTTCATTTTCCACTGCTGAAAATGGCAGTTTTCTAAGCTTGAGGAAAATCCTGGCCAAATTATTTTTGTAGCCTTTTCTGGCATTTCTTCAGATGTGTGTAAAGTGATTCTGTAGCTGTTTCAAGAGAATTGGTGTTCTCAATTAGATCAGTGGTTCTCAACCTGCGACCTAATCAGCACGCAGCTGCAGCCCATGTCGCATCCTTAGGGACATACAGGTAGTAGATATATTGTGTTGATACGGCCCATATAACACATAGAGAGCTGCATATGTTGCCCACACTCGTAAATAGGTTGAGAACCACTGTGTTAGATGCACTGGATTTTGCCTGTGGACATTACTGTCTTGTTTTGTTACCTTCTTCAGAGCTCTGGAATTATTTTTCCAACTCTCAAATGCAATTAATGAATAAACTAATCACATGTACAAAGGTTAAAAACCAAATAACCTCTAACAATATAAAACTAAGGGGTCTAGTTCTCTAGCATAGATCCATATTCTCCCTGCAATATCAGAGTTAAGGGCTTCTTTGTGAATCATCCACTAATTTCATACAGTAGAACCTCAGAGTTACAAACACCAGAGTTACGAACTGACCAGTCAACCACACACCTCGTTTGGAACCAGAAGTACGCAATCAGGCAGCAGCAGAGACACCCCCCTCTCACCCCCCCCCACCCCCCCAAAAAAAGCAAGTACAGTACGATGTTAAACATAAACTATTAAAAAAAAAAAAAAGGAACACAGCATTTTTCTTCTGCACAGTAAAGTTTCAAAGCTATATTAAGTCAATGTTCAGTTTTAAACTTTTGAAAGAACAACCATAACATTTTGTTCAGAGTTAGGAACATCTAAGAGTTACGAACAACTTCCATTCTCGAGGTGTTCGTAACAGAGGTTCTGTTGTAACTCCTAGTCGATATGGTAAAGCCTGGTTCTCAAACTTTTGTACTGGTGACCCCTTTCACATAGCAAGCCTTTGAGCGTGACACCCCCCCCCATAAATTAAAAACACATTTTTATATATTTAACACCATTATAAATTCTGGAGGCAAAACAGGGTTTGGGGTGGAGGCTGACAGCTTGCGACCCCCCATGTAATAACCTCGCGATCCCCAGAGTGGTCCCAACCCCCAGTTTGAGAACCCCTGCCTTATGGTGAACTAATTGAGATGGTTTTGGAGAGATTTGTGGGCTATGAAAGGCTGGTTAACAGGGACTGGAATGAGACATCAGGTTGCTAAAAAATACTTTGCAGGTTGCATTGATGTTTTCTGATTGAGGAACAATGTCCAGATAAACTAGTCGGTCAACAGAAACCAGTTTTTCATGCGACAGCTTATGCATTTGGAGTATATATACCCAGCTGTGATGGCCATAACTAGTATTTTGAAATAGGAGCTGGCAGTAAACCTGTCCTCTGCTTTTGAGCATCAGAACAGGACAAACCTTTGAGTTTCCAGCATAGTTTGAGAAATGTAGTTGGGAGTCATAGATAGTCTTACTTGCCACCATATAAATGTAGAATGGAGGGCCGTATGTGACCCGAAGTGGGGTGTGTGTGAGCATGGGCTCCTACAGGTGTTGCGCTAAATGTTTTAGTGTATTTCCCAGTTTTCTGGGTGGAGTTTAAGATACCGGCTGTGACCGATCAATCTCTGAGTGGCTTGGATCCTGCCTACTTTAGAGACCATCTTCTCTCCTTGTGTGATTCTCTCCTTGTATAATCATTGGAGTCCCTTGAGTTAACAAGCCCACTGGTTTAAATATTATGGGTTTGCTGTCTCAGCAAGTTTAGTGGACCAGGTGTCCTTGATTTTGGAGCTATTGGTCCGGTTTTGGGATGTAACATAAGAATGGCCATATTGGGTCAGACCAAAGGTCCATCTAGCCCAGTATCCTGTTCTCCGACAGTGGCCAATGCCAGGTGCCTCAGAAGAAAGGAACAGAACAGGTAACTATCAAGTGATCCATCCCCTGTCACCCTGTGTTTGGAGATACTGTTTGGGGAATAGATGGCTTGTGATTTGTCTTTGGCATTGTGCCTAGTTGTAAACTTGTGCTTCATAATTATTTTTTGTACATGTGCAAAGATAGGCTAATGGGCAGCCTTATAAATCTAAATGAAATAAGTAAATCTACAAAAAAAACCCTCTCCTTGCAGTCTATTAGGTAGCTCTCATTATGGAGATTAAATAAGTTGACTCTAAACTCTACATGAATCAAAGCCACACACACTTAACCAACCAGTACGTTTGGAGGTTTAGCTCCAGGCACTCCACAGTGGTTGCCCTGAGCTCTCTACTAATAAAACTTCTCCCTCCACCTCTGGGGATTGTTGAGCATCAGGCATTAGTACTTGGGGAGGGGAGGGGATGTTTCCATGGTGTTGCTGTTTCAAGCATGCTCTTCAGTGGCTTTACAAGTTATTTAATGAAACTGAACTGAAGGGAAGGGAAATTCCCTCTTAGTTTCCTCTGTTATTCAAAAACAAAACCCCAGACCCCAAACAGTAGTGAACCCCTGACCTTTGCTCATGATACTATGTTTAGGACAGAAATACTATTTGGCGTTGTGGTTATTCCGCCTTCCCCACTCCCCCCAAATAAGTATTTGTGGTGTATCTGAAAACACTCTATTGTGAACATTAAAAGGAAAAACACTACCCTTTTTAATCTTTGGATCAGCATGAGCTAGGCCCATGTTAAAATAAACCTTTGCAGTTGTTTGGCACCTTTCATCTGAGTAGCTCTCATAGAATATTACAAAAATTAATTAAACTTAACAACATCTCTGTATAGTAAATCGGCCTAACTGATTGTCCTCATTTTACAGATGGGAAAACAGACGCAGAGAGGCTAAGGCCAGCCTTTTAAAACCTGCATATACAACTTGTGCAAGCACACGTTAAGTGTGCAAAGTACTGTCTTTGTACAGGTTAGAGTTGTTTGTTTGTGCGCAAAGGCATGCAAATCCTTGGCTTGCACACGCCAGGTTTTCTGTATGCTGTGTGTTTGTGGGACTGTGCACGTGCACACTTGTGTGTTCAGTTTTCTAAAAACATGGGCTTAAGGGACTTGACCAAGGTCAGTGTGTTAGTGGAAGAGTTGGATATAAAACTTAAGATCTCTCGACTCTTGTGCATTCAACTCGAGATTTCATTCCTGTCATAATGTATAGGACGACTTTGCAATGCTTCAAGGTTTAGTTGTTTTTGTGCTTTGACCATAAAGAACACTGATCTGAATCTGTTTTCTTTTACTTACAAACGTTTGAGTTTTGATATAGGAGTTGCCCTCACTTGTTTGTGTCAGTGCAGGACTTCTGTAACTACAGCTGAGCAGTCTGGGAACGATAAATAAAAGGAGACTGCATGATGGTATATTTTCTTGATCTAGTTTTTAGTTGGTACTGAGCTACTGCAGGAAGTTTTTAATTGGCATTGACTGGAACACAGTGGAAAAAAGTGGTCTCCTGCTGGTTCTCTTCCCCCCCCCCCTTCTTTTTCTCTGCATGCTGGAATCTGGCTAGGAGGTAATTAAAAATGTACTGTTATCAATAACGGGCTGCAGTAATACAGCTGTGGCTTATGCTAGCACTGCATGCATAGGTGCAGCTGGTCAAAACGGAAAAATATTGAGATATAAATAGCAGTGTGTTCAGTGGATTGTTTTATTTGAGAAATTGATCCATCAGAGCAATCTGGACGATACTTTCACCAGGTAGCCTAGATTACTTTTTGAAATGGCCATGAACAAGATGTTCACAATGGGAGGAAATTAGAGGTGCTGGTCCGGTCAATTTAAGCAGAGAACATGAGAACTTCGTCAGAGGGATAAACAGGTCATATTACCATTGGTGTTTTTGGACAATTTTCCTGCCCATATGTTTGACACTGGGGAGAAGAATGTGTGAATGAGAAAGGAGAGTATTTAAATACATTAAAACCTTGGCCACTTTCTGGAGATCTCCTCGCTTGCAATTGGAAACAATCTGTTTTGATTAATTTGAGTTTCCCTCCCTGTCTCCCATTAGTTTGTCCAAGTTATCCTAATCCTTTGCTGATGACTTCACAACTTGCTGCCATTTGACTTCACTGCAGGATTAAATGGGGAAGGGTGGGAGGAGACGGGCGACCCTTGTCTAAATAGCGAAGCTTTGGCAGTTTTCATACGGGCTAGTAAAAATGAAGGCAAAGGAGAAAAACATGATGTTTGTGGTTCAGACCGAATCAGACACATCAAAATATTGCATTAGTCTTCTCTAGGCACGGAAATATTTCATAGTATTACATCAGTGGTTCTCAAACTTTTGTATTGGTGACCTCTTTCACACAGCAAGCCTCTGAGTGTGCCTCCCCCCCATATAAATTAAAAACACTTTAAAAATATTTAACACTATTATAAATGCTGGCAGTGAAGCCAGGTTTGGGGTGGAGGCTGACAGCTTGTAACCTTGTGACCCCCTGAGGGGTCACAACCCCCAGTTTGAGAACCCCTGTATTACATGATCCTGCTCTCTTACTGAGATGGCAGAGGAGGGCTGTCTTTCTCTCTGTGTATTCCTGAATCTCACCTCAAGAATTCTCTGGTCTCCCAATATGTTAGTAACATTCTGCATTTTTAACTGTTTGTTTGGTTGCCTGGTCCATAAGGGTAGAGGAGTGTTTTTTGGGAGCGAGCACATTTTAGAGGTCAAAACTGGGAGTCAGGAAAAAGGTATAATCCTCACTCTGCTAATATGTCACTGTGCTACCTTAATCTCCCTCTGCTCCGGTTCCCACCGTATAAAATGGGAGGTGTGGCTGAGGTGAAGGGACTTCCCAGGCTCACAGGTGTGCTAGGAAGGGAAATGTTTGTGAAGTGCTTGGGATTATAGGTATTCCTCATGTTGTGTACTTACATCCTTGCTAGTGTGTAGCCTTCAAGGAGTCCTCCTGTAAAAATCTTAAAATGGGAATAGATTTTTTGCTGAAACAAGTAGCATCAATTGTGTATCTCCCCTGTCCTTCATGTTTGTGTGTCTGTGTTTTTTCTGGCAGCGCTGCCAATTCAAAGCTCAACTGCAGAAGGATTTTAGCTGCCCAACGCCAAGACTCAGAGTTCTTCTATTTGTTCTGCAACTGTGGTAGTGATGGAACCTACATCAGTACAGGAGTTGCATTCCTTGCACTAGTGCAGTTTGTTAGGCTGTGGCTACACGAGCATTGTTCGGGGAAGACTTCCACTGTTGTAGATTGTGTAGATTCACTTCCAGTGTTTGGCACTATTGTTTAGCCCTTCACTGAGTATAGTTCGTAAAAATGCCAGCATCTGGTCTACACTCGTGCTCCCACCAATGGAGCTGTATTGATGTTCGTGCCATAAGATTTACTACCTTAGAAAAGATTGTAGAGAATATCATCTGCTATTTTACAAGAAATACAGTGTGCTAAAATCTGCTAGGGTGCACGAAATGAAAAGACCTGCCAATACTGGATGTTTGTACATTTTATGTGACTGATTTTTGGGGTCTTAAACTGATTTTTAAAGACATTCCATTACCTTTTGTGCGAGAGGGTTTGAGTTAAACCTGACACTTTCCCAGCGCAATAACTGTGTCCTGCGTGCTGTTGAGCCCAGCTGGGCGGCCTGGAAGAGCTGCTCAATGGTCAGTCTTCACATGGCCCTGCCTGTCAGAGAGGCCTGGTTCAGGGGAAATGCTCTCACAAGGCTGCCTGCTTCCCAGCTGTTTTGTTTCCAAGTGGATGAGCGTTCTAGGAAAAGATAAAGCACCCAAATCCGAGCAGGAGGGGTTTTGCAACTTCATCTGGAAGAGGATAGGCATTAAGATATAGTAGATATTGGCTGTGGGTGCATCTCTGGGGCAGCTGTGGGAGGGGAAAGGAAGGAGAGAGAAGCTTAGACTGTAGCACAGTCAGCATTTAACATCCACCTGATGCAGATCTTCAGCTATTATCACCTGGTTTCATCTCAATGATTTATTTCTTCAAGACCAGTTTAAGGTTGTGGTAGCTAGAAGGTACTCCCTACACTGTGTGCATGGGGAGCTTTCTGTCTCTGTAGTAGAGAGTAAATACCTAGACACCAGTGACTAGGTAAAAGGGCTATGGGTGCTCTAATAAAGGCCCATGAATAGAAGCCATAATAGGTTTTAAGGCATGAGCCCTTGCAGGCCTTAATGCTTATCAGTTGGAAGCCGAGCAATGTGAACATAAAAGTTAGGGTGGTGTTTTTTTTTGACTGCACTATAATACTGAATGTACTGCATCAAGTACTACATGCTGTTTTCCCTCCATCACCATCTGTTATCTTCCCTCTGGTCCTTATCTTTTACTCTGTAAATCCTCTTAGAATTTTCTTCTTGAAAATCGTGAAGGGGGAAAGCTAGCTGTAGGGTAATATGTTGACTCATAGGGACAAACCTTTTTCTGGGAAGCCTTCCTTGTACATGCCACTCTTTTTATTTTATGTAAGGCACTCTCTCGTAATCCCGTCTTTGATATACGGCTAGTGTGATCTGGTTTGCCAATGACACTCAGATGGCAGAGTCATAGAAAGAGGAACAAAACGCAAGAAGCACTGAGATCCACCAGTGCCCTCCCCCTCAAAAACAGAACACTGATCATGGGGGACATGCCCATTTAATTCCAACTCTTTTGTGGTACTTGATGTGTGCCCCAAATGTGATGATGTAGCAAGAAGCAAGGCCTTCTGCCGAAATGCACACACCTACCGTGCCCCCAGATTTGACCATCTCTGCAAGTGAATGGCGATCCCAGCGGTTTAGCACTTAGTCCTATTTATATGTGGAGACTATTTTGATGTCCTAGTAATGGTCAATATGTTAGTGAATTCTGTAAAGTCGATTCTGCAAAGGCAGAGAATTCCAAACATGAGTTGTCATCCTGGAGACCCCTCAGTGTATTTAACTTGAATTGTGGGGGGGGGGAGGTTTTGCTGATGCTTTGCAGTTTCTGTACTTTTTTGTTGTTGATGTAAAATGCTCTGCCCCTGAGGTTCAGAGGAGTATGAGTAATAGTACTTTCTTAAACAGACCAGGCTATGTGTTAAGAGTATTTTTAAGGGTGTTAAGCACATAAAAGGCATGGGATTTAATTCATTTTAGGGTAAGCAATTCCTCTCAAAATTTACAGGTTCTTGCTGTAGAGCTGTTGTGATGTTTCTAATTAAATCGTCATTTCAGAATACTGTTTTATGAGAGGTTTGAAAAGAGATTATTGGTGTGCGCCCGCCTGCATGCATGAAGAGCAGTATACTTCTTTCCACAGGTTTGATCATTAAGGATTTTATATGCATTCTCAAAATGAAGGTGATTATATGATGATAGCTGAGTACTTTGTGTTCCGATTATAACAATTTTGCTTTCTGTTCCTATCTAGTAGCTTTCTGTGAGTGGGAAGCCAATATGTTTGGCCTACGTAACTGCTGTGTGGGCTGCCATTAGGAGATGTTTTGAAGAAGCTATTGAATCTTACCCTTTACCTTATTATAAAGACAGAGCATACAACTTTCTACCCATAATCAGATGGCGCCATATATTTGGGCCTTAAATTGATCTAAAGACTTAGGTTGTCAAGCTTGCATAGTAGCTTGACAAGAATTGCTGCACTTGCATTTGAAGTCTCTTTTAATTATTAGTTAGGTATCTGGCTTTGAGAGGGGCACATAGTTATTGTGAGAAATAGTAACTTGCATTACAAAGCAGGATTTGCAAATTCCGTTAAGCCAAAATACATGATCCTAAGCCTTTTCTGTCTAAATATCTTATCTTGTGATTGGAAACTTTTAGTAAGCTGGAAGGAAGCTAATAAAGGGAAATGTGGTGAGTAGTTGGAATGTCAATACCATGAAGAAAGATAAAGTTATCAGATCAAAGAATGCAACTGTAAGATACTGTACTTAACAGGAAACGGTGAGAAATATCTTGACATGGCAAATGTCTAGCTCATCGCTCAAGATCTCAAGAATTGGAGCATGCCAACAGATTAGTGCTTAGCTCATCAAACTCAAAATGAAGTTGCAGAAGAAAAACAACAACGATCGTGTTTAAAATCTCCCTCCCACCTCCACCGTCCACAAAAAACTTTAGACCATAAGGTGATTCTACCCTTAATGTCTATGCTAGGAATTGTAACCCCTCCAAAGTTTAGACAGATATGCATGTCGGAGACATACAAAAGATCAAAGAAAAAATCAGCAGAAAAGCAACTAACAGATAAGCGTTGCGAATGTTTAGATTCTTATCTGAGTCTTTTAGGTTTAGAAATGGGATTGGGAATATTGAGAAAACTTGTTCTTATGATACGAACAATTCCTTGAAAAGTCTAGTGGAAATCAGGAGTTTACATGTGGTAGGTTGATTCATTATACAGAAAATAGGCAGAGCAGAATTGCACACAAGCCAAAAAAGAATATCAAATATGGTTTTACTTGCAGCCTGTAGAAGAATTTGAATAATGTATAGTGTAATTAACTGTCATTTGGCCATTTCTGTTGTGCTTTGTGATAAATGCATTCCTAATGAAAATAATTTTTTTTGGAAACGCAACAGGAATTGTTGGAAAACTAAGAATCAGTTAATCCAACTATTAGTGCAGATAATGAGATTGGCTTTAAGTTATCACAGAAGGTCCTTTTGTTCAAGCCTCAAATTGGGACTTAGATTTCAGTTCGCTTCTAATATTGCAGTATTAGGTGGCATGACACAATCATTGGTGCTATTCTTTAGCTGTGGTACTCAACAAAAGTCCCATCCACCATTCACTGGATGGTGTTCAGCAGGAAGTTAAAAGATGTTGTTGTCTTGTCCTGTGAACAGGAGTTAATCCCAGATTCCTGGCCGAAAATTCAAATCGAGCAAACTGTCATGTCCACGGCTGCATAGAGCACACAGAGTTTGCATTTGCAGTTACTTTGTAATCACCTGTGAAGGCATTTTGTTATGTAGGATTATTTGCAGCAGTAAGTCCTATTATTTAATAATGACTTAACGCACAAAATTGAGATCGTTGTATGTTTTAGTAAAGCCACTTTAATTTACAGTATTTAAACAGGACACAGTATTGCTGAATTTATTGGACTTTAATAATTAACAGCTGGGTCATTGCTCATCCTAGGTAATGCGGCAGCATCAACAGGAAAATGTGCCATCTTAAGGAAATTTTGCCTTGGCCTCATAATTGGGCACAGTGATCCATGCACTTGTCACCTCCAGTCTGAATTCCTGTAATTCTCTGTATCTGACAGCAGTGCAAAGAGTCCATCTTGTGCATAACATGGCCACCCTTAGGTACAATAAGATGTCCTGCCATAGACATGTCACCCTTCAGGTACTGTCCCCTTGGCTCCCATTTTGTTTCTGTTGCCAGTTCACTGCTCCCTAGGTCCTGATCTTCAAAGCTCTTAAGTCAGAAATCAGCTATTTCAGTGATTACACCCAGGATTCTCTCAATACCAATTTTGCTTCTCTAGGGTTATATAGTTTACAAAGCCCAGGGCGTAATCTGTAACAGAAGAAGGTGTTCCTGGATGAAGTTATTTGATTGGCGAATGAACTTCTGGAGGAGTTCAGATGAATTCTGAATTTGACTACCTTTAAGAGCTTTTCATAAAGCTTTTTCACTGTCACTGGAATGAGTGACAGAGCCAAAAAACTGAAACAGAAAACAGCCGCAAGGAAAATCTCCTGTAACCAGGGAAGAGAGAAGAGTAGAACACTCAATTAGGTTCTCTATGTGGTGACTGTTGTGGAGAAAGTAAATAAGGAAGAGTTATTTGTTCCTTCTCATAACACAAGAACTAGAGGTCACCAAATGAAATTAATAGGCAGCAGGTTTAAAACAAACAAAAGGAAGTATTTCTTCACACAACGTTCAGTCAACCTGTGGAGCTCTTTGCCAGAGGATGTTGTTAAGGCCAAGACTATAACAGGGTTCAAAAAAGAACTAGATAAGTTCATGGAGGATAGGTCCATCAACGGCTATTAGCCAAGATATGCAGGATGGCGTCCCTAGCCTCTGCTGGCCAGAAGCTGTGAATGGGTGACAGGAGATGGATCACTTGATGGTTCTGTTCATTCCCTCTGAAGCATTGGCCACTGTTGGAAGATGGGATACTGGGCTAGATGGACCTTTGGTCTGACCCAGTGGTCTTATGTTCTTTATGTACCCAACTGTGGATCTAACATATCTGGGAAGTGCTTAGATACTATGTTGATGGGTGCTATAGAAAACCCTAAGATGTATAAGTTGTATTTTCAGTACCCCAAAAGTAGGGTAATTGGCTTACTGTTTATCAAGTTCCTCTTTATTTATAAAAGAAGAGATTGAGATTTTTAAAAAAGTTCTACCCTAGAAACATCTAATTGTTGGAAAGTTGGAATTTGATATGAAAATAGCGCTCATGGAGAAGACTTTCTAAAAATTTTCTGATGAAAAATGTTTAAGGCACGGATCTACTTAGTGTGTGCTCTGTGAACTTTTTGCAATGGCGACACTAAACTCGAAGTGAGCAGTAGGCCGTGAGAAATACATCTCTGCCCAGAGTACTTGCGTATCAGTGATTGAGTCATGGATCCACAGGAGAAAATGCTCTCTTTGCTGTGTCTGTGTTGTGAGGAAAAATCTGGATAAGTCCTATAGTTTTAGGAAAGGAAGATACTCCTTTTGAACCTCATCAGGTATTCTATATACAGCATGCTCGTAATGTCAGAGTAGTGCCATAATAAGGAATTAAAAAAAAACAAAAAAAAACAATTTTAAAGCCAAAAGTGCTTTGAGGGCATTATATTGTACTGTTATACGATCCGATTAGGTTATAACAATGTCACGGGTGTTTTGCATTCCGATTGTGCATGTGCATCATTAGAGTAGTCTTCAATTACATGATCACACGCTATTTTTCACATATGATATAACCTGCTACATTTTTTCCTACAACCTTAAATACAAACCTATAGCATCTTGGCATATTTTTTCGTGCTTAATATACTTTTTTCAGTATCATGATGATCTTGAGTATCTCGATCACCGTAGACATTTTATGAGAGAAATTCTCTCAACTTAAATAATTTTGACAGAGCCTGTCTTTTATGCATTTTCTCTTTAACCATCATGGTGGGTTTTTCCTTAGGTGCAATTCTCAGAGGATGAGGCAGTTTGAGATAATTTATCTTCACATACATGCCCACTGCAGCCATCTTTGGTGATTTCCAGGGACTGATGCAATTAATCTCAAAGCTTGCATAGCTGTACATTTGGGTGGGCTAGATACACTAGCTCATTTTTGCAGTATTCCTTGGCTGTATTTAAGCTGCTGTGTGTTTTATAAGAACAATTTTTTACTGTATAATTTTTACACAGATGGCTTGCATGCATTGTTTGATTTACAGAGTATGCATAGTGCTGTCATATGCGAACTGTGCACGTTAGATTGCAGAAGAAATATTGTATGATACTAAGATGTGTCTGAGGTGGTGGTTAATAATGTATTTAAAAACTTTTTTAAATACTTTACTCCCAAACCGGGCAGAGTTAAGGTTACATGTGTTACTTGGTCATTTTCTGGCTTGAGTGTTTATTACTGGAACCATGACATTTTCTTAACATAGTATTTTTTATGTAATTTACAAGGAGTTGTAAACAGGTGAATGGTGTGGGTGGAAGAAATGTTTTACTTTTGGCCCCAATATGGATAGAGCAATAGTTTGACTTGAGGTAGTCACTAATAGGATGCGAGCAAAGCTGCATGGAATGCCTTTAATGGTGGTTTAGTTGCTAGTGAACACTGATGTCTTTGATGTTGCTCAGGCAGATTGTTTTCTGATTCCTGACATGGAGGAAGGTGAATGAGTAGGGGTGAATTACAGCTTTCCAATTTCCCAACTCAGATGAGGGATTATTTCAAAACACTTTATGAGGAGCAAGAAGACCTTTTTTCATTGTTTTTTTTTAAACCCTTCTGTAAAGGAAACGATTTTGTAGCCTATGGTGATTTGTCTTGAAACAGGTTTTGTCTTTAAAAGGGGGTGGGTGCGAGAGGGGAGGAAAGAAATTAGTTTCACTGAGAGAGACTGTACTAATTCTGATGGCAGTGATTTAATTCAGAACATAGTATGAAGATATCCGAAGTTGATATCTTCATACTATGTTGATAAAAAGATTATAAAAGCAGGAGCATATTAAAAAGCAAGTTATTCAAAATCACCAAATAAAATTACCCCCCTCCGACTTTTTACATTTGAGCAAGGGCCCCCTGCTGGTGAGTTATGAAATTGTGAACTGTGTGAGGTCTGCAACAAAAGCTAATTTTTTTTTCCATAGCAGGAGCCTCCAGTTGCTGCTGCTTTAAAGTTACAAAAGAGGGCGGGGAAAGCTGTTTCAGGACTGGAGAGGGGGAAAACAATGCCCAGGGCTCAGTAGTGAGAGGCCCCAAGCTCTGAAAGCCAGTCTTTGTGTCCCCCACTCCTAGGGCTGTGCCTATGGCAAAACATTACACAATCCGGCTATTGTCTGTTTAGGAAAAAACGACAGCATCCTATTGCAATTATTTATGGAAGAAAATATTTGATGTTTTTGTAGGAGGTGGGAAGGGGGTCGAGAAGCTGGTTTTACCTCTCCTGTTGTTCTTTCTAATCACTTTCCTTTTGTTAATGATGCAGGGAACCCAGTCTCCTTTTCATCTCTCTCACCCCCACTCACCTTAATTTGTGCTGTATTAATATTCGTGCAATGAAAAATATTTGTTAAACACCTCGTGTCACCATTAACAAAGGTGCTTCATGAGCTGTCTCTGGGATCTGGTTAGGGTCCAGTTCTGCGAGATTTGTATGGTGCATTTCTTTAACTAGTGTTAGCTTTTAAAAAAAAATTAACTCTTATTCCAATCTTTCCCATAAGTCTCACTGTAGATTCCAGCATGATTGACCTATTACTGTGTGCTATCAGCAGGTTACAATAGGTTGGTTTACAATAGAAACTTGCTCAGGATTTTTCTCAACTATTCAAGGTAGTTCACTAGTTCAGTTGTAGAAAGGTTTTTCCTGTATAATCCTAATTTTTCCCTTGCTGCTCCCACTCAACAACTCCTTAGGACACTTCTGTTTTGCAAGTGGGTCTGGAAATGTCTCCAAGACAGTTGTCACCTCTAATCTGTGAGAGTGATTCTGGGAAAGAGAATGGCAGTTGTCTCTGCGGGATCTTATTGTGATTCCTGATGAGTATATGTGTTCCTGCAATTGGTTTAACAGTAACGGGGTGGGTAACACTTCATACAGCTGTGGTGGACAGTGCTAGCTTTGTCGTTATATATGAGCAGGTTGGGACTTTAAATTTAGCAGTAAAAAATGGTGATACCAGAGGGAAGGCAAATATGTTCTGGGCTCTCCCCGGTGGCAACTTTTAGCACAGCTGTGGAGGGTTTGTGGTGGATTAGGAAATATTTTTTAAGACTTCTGCTTCTTGGGCCTGTAGAACTAAGGCAGGTTATGGAATTCTCTTTGGAAACCATGATGGGTGGTACTGGAAACTGGGCTTGCAATACATCTGACTCCAGAGAGAGTCTTGATGGAGGTACCATTTTCCTAAACAGATGGAAGGAGCTGTGAGCTACCTCCTCCTCAGAGTTGAGGCAATTTAAATGTCTATTTGGGAGCGAGTGTGACTGCATCCAAAGCAAGCATACTGGTTTTCAGGCGGTCCAGGTTTCTGTAGTAGTACTAGATGTACAGGCAGAGTGGCCTGTAACAGAATTGGATGCTGTTGGAGTTGCTTCTGGTAGCTTGGTGGAGGGGAAAAAAATAAAGCAGATGCACAGATGAGTGAGGAATGGTTTAAGTTTAGGGGCAGGATTATACCTTGTCTGTCAGACTTATTATAATATGTTAACAAGGTGCTGGCAAGTATACAAGGGGTGAAGGAAAAGGTAATGTTTAAATTGTGCATCAACTATGGGAAAGGGACAGAGACTTTTTCCATTGGACCATATGAACTGGAACCATAAACTCACTGAACATTAAATCTCACCAAATGAGGGTAAATCCATCCTCATCATCGTATCCACTCATTATACTCCACACCTGAACATAGCCATTATACGAACAACATACCCCCATACCTCAATGTCTGTACTTTGACCTGTTAACCTTTTACCCCCAATTGGGGAGATTGCAGATTATGTATTCCTTATGCCACCTGTTCCTAAACCTAATTCTGGACCCCTTGATAATCTGTACCTTATTCCCTGATAACCAGAAACTTCTATGCTTCAACTCTGTACCGTTTTCTTTTTACTTCAACATCATCTTAATAAAATTATTAAATCCTTTAAGAATGTCAGCCCTGTCTGCTGAGGTCAGTAAAAGCTCAATAAAGCAGAAAGTTAGCTACTATGCTATAAAGACGTGTACTATCCGTTGTGATGATGGAGGAGAGAGAGCATGTATGTTTTCCAGCATCTGTATGCTACCTGATGTAGGAGACGAAATTGTTTTAACTTGGAGATCTGTGCTGCTGCTAATGTATGTGGGGTTTACACTAGTAACTTCCATTAGCATGCACGGATGAGAGAAAGCTTTGCTTTCTAAATCAACTTCTTGCATAACAGTGGGGAAATTTTAGTTACAGAGCACATGTTTGGCAGAAAATGTCCATTGTTAGCTAGCATGTCCCAAAACACACAAACTAACCAAAATAAAACCACACTTCAGCTTTTGCTTATGATATTTTCACTAGCTTTTCTTTTGCACATCATTGGTCTACTGGTTGCAATAGGGGCACTGGGGATCAGCAGGAGAGTTCATTCCACCTATTCTGTTGGTGACTGTCACTTAAACACGATAGGTTTCAGAGTAACAGCCGTGTTAGTCTGTATTCACAAAAAGAAAAGGAGTACTTGTGGCACCTTAGAAACTAACCAATTTATTTGAGCATAAGCTTTCATGACCTACAGCTCACTTCATCGGATGTCATTCAATTTTCCTACGTTTAAAAAGAAGACTATAGTCCTGTTATCCACCTTGGTAAAATGTGCAGAAAGCTGTAGGCTAAAAAGCAGTTATATAAAAAGCAGTTGTGTGTAATGTCGTATGACTAATGTACTGTTTTACGAAAGAGTTTTTAAATGCTTTTGATCCATTAGTATAGAAGACCATAAAAAGGTGTCACACCTTGCAAATGGACAATCACACTGGTATTACCATGTGAAGTAAGGTGACTGCTAGAGTTTATAATTGGCTTGGGTTTGTGGTAGCTTATAGAACTTGTCCTTTTATGTACGAAAGCACCTCTCAGAATGTTTTTCTCTGTAGCATACATTAAGATAGCAACGCTGTCTGTCTGGAAGTTGTATACTTGCATAACAAGATGCCAGGCTCTCTTTATACATGGAAATGAGACAGGAGAATGTGTGCACAAGACTACTGGAATGATCATCCTTTAGTGTTTCACTGTTTTGTGGTTCTTAGATGGATTGTATGGTTTATGTGAGTTACGTTTTTCAGTGCATTGTGCCGGAGATGTATGCAGAAAATCCATTGTGTAATTACAGGAATTGTTTTTGTGTGCACAGATCGTATTTGCTTAATTGGCTTTGTGTGTGAATCATTCATACAACATTTTGAGATTTTACCCTTGGTATCTGCATTTCGATATATTAAAGGATGAGTATGCTAGAGTTTTGTTAGACAGTTCCTGCTGGGCTTGGGTTCATATTTTGTGCTTATTTGAGCCTCTGATCTTCTCTCCTATTGGTCTATATTTTTATATACATGAAAATCTCTCTCTCTCTTTCACACACACACACACACACACTCTCTCTCTCTCTCTCTCTCTCTCTCTCACACACACACTTTGGTATGCATATTAGTGCTAAATAATATAATGTAGAAGATACATGGAGTGAGACAAGAAGCAGTTTTTTCAATAGAGTGTAAATTTTCAGACATTTTCTTGTATATTAATATGTGCTGGAATATAAGATGATTTTTTTCCCCCGGGGAGGTTGGGGGAATATTGAGCTATCTCCATTTTGTGCTTCATTAGGAAATTGCTAAGGAAACTAACAAAAAATGTTCTTTTTGTATCAAGCTATAGATTTACAAACTTAGTGTGAGACTTGGCAAAAAGCAAAACACTCAGTCAAGTTAGAACAAAAGCCAGCCATGTGGTTATTAAGGGGAAACTAGAGGACGTAAGATCATGTTAGATCTGTTCCTACTTTAGCAAAAGCACGGGGTATTCAGTTACTTAGAATGAAGTCTTTATTGAAGGAATTTGCCCTGCCGGTGCACTTCTATATATGTGTTGTATTGGTGTCTGTGTATATACATATATGTAATTTTGTGTGTATGTGAGCTTTGTTAACTGAGTCTCATTATTATATTCCATATGGTTTCCATTTTCCAGTCTTCAGGTCTTTTTTAAAAACAAACTTTCTAGGTTTTTACTTTAACCGTAGCTGAGTTGCAGTGAAGTGCTGACTTCGTTTGGTTTACCTTACCAGCAAGTATCCTCTTTCCCCATCTCACAGACACCATTTAAAAAGAGAAACATAAGGCCCTTCCATTTTATTCATTCTTTTGTTTAATAAAAATCCCAAGATAGGGAATGCGGCTCCCATATCTTTGATGTTGCTGCTTGAGACATGCTTCCTTGCTCTTCTAAACTGCCTTGGCTAAGCTGTGTGAGGTCTGGAGGTCCCTGAAAGGGGGAAGCTGAAATGCAAGCACAAAGATGAATAATAAAATGATGTCACTTCCAGCCAATTAGCAGAGTTGATGTCACATGCCTGGCAGCCACTTCAGATGCCCACAGAACAAGAGTAACCGCTTAAATTGTCCCTCTCTTGCTGCCAATCAGATGGCAGCTGCTAGGGATCAGGCTTTTTGAAGTTTATGATATGAGACTTTGATGCACATTGAAAAAGGGATGATGCATTTTTCTGTTAATGAGTTATTAACCTCTTGGAGAACATTTTAAAAAAAATAGTGTGGCAACCGTTACAGCTACTTGTGAATGTTGCTTTTCAAACATATTAAGAGCAGACTAAGATTTTTCTAGAGGACATGCTGTAAAGCTCTGTGCCCTGAGTGGGGTGTCAGTCTGTATACGTGTTTCCTTTATGACATGTATGAGAATCTAACCTTTCATTTTCTTATTTGTTCTTTTTATCCCCTTTGGATAAATTAAATTTAGATCTGTTTTCCTGTTCTTTAAATAACTCTTGTTTAGCAGACTGCTCAGATTGGCAGCAACAGCGTGCAGAGACCCCCTCTGTTAGATGTGTATTTGTTCCCACCCCGCTGCCCTCTCTTTTCTCAGTTGATGACATTTAAACTCTGCATCTAACCAGGGTGATTGTAGTAGCAGGTCAACCCACTGAAGGCTGAATGAACTGTTTTCTGTTGATGGATCAGATGAGATGACATGTCAGGCCAGAAGAATTATGGGTGTCTGGCTGATGTCCAAAACCAAGATGCTACACGTGTATTTTAGACAGGATTAAATTATGTATGATCCTATACTGAACTAGTTGAGGAGGTTCAAACAAAGATATTCAGATGGAAACCTACTTTGAGATGGCGTGACTGACTCTAGGAAGGAAAGAGGCACATGTCCAAAATGGTTTTTTAGGAAGTAGCACATGAGTCTATCTTCAACAGACCTTTCCCTTCATGGTGTACTGCTTCATTTTTTAATTTTTTTTAAAAAGGTGTGTTTCATCACCCCTTTCCTATAGTGACCCAGGCAAGTGAGTTTGTTTTTATCATCCTATTGTAGGAAGAGATAAAGGACAAACCTCTCAGAAGTTAACTCCCCCTACAAAGATGGTTTAAGCGCATAGTTCATTTGCTTTCTGTCCTCAGGAGTTAAAAACAACCATTGCTTACTGAGGAGCAATTGCTGAGCTTGTGGTCTGTGCAATTCTTTTTTCATATCCAGACGAAGAATTAGGAGGAGAAATCTGATGAATAGGTGGTGAAAACCCATAGTTACAGAAAGTAAGTTAATTTATTTGTACTTTTTGAGGGCACTGAGTGGTCTACAGAGATGCTTGGATCACAATGAAACATCTGACTGTATTCAGGGAAAGATGATTCCTTGTAGTTGTATCCCAGTTTCAAGGCTTTTGACTGACTCATTTAAACTCTCTCTCTTTCTGTTCTCCTTTGTCCTCATTTGGGTCCCTCAGAGGAAGAAGAAATTTCAAGTGACTTCAAATTTAGACCATACCGCATTTGAGAGAGAGATAAGATGCTTCAATCCAGACCATTTAAAACTGTTGGACTGGCTTTAGTGGAATTTGTCACAAAGAGCTGAGAGGTCACATTTTAGTCCTTGTAGACCAGACAAGAAAATTCAGCACAAAATCGTCTTGGTTATTTTCTCTTTGTGATATAAAGAGTTTTATATTCTGCGATTCTTAAAATTACCATTGGGGTAGAAGTCAGTTACAATGCAGTCAATGTTTAATTCATTCAAAGGTTATTGAAGTTAGCGTGCTAGTTTAATTTCTTAAAAGAAAAATGATTTCTCCCCCCCTCCCAAAAAAAAAAAAAAAAAAAAAAAAAAAGAAATGTCACAGGCTGAAAGGCCATGTCCCTGTTGACAGTTGGAGCATACATTTGATTTGCTGCAAACAGGAAACTCAGTGGTAGAACTGGTTGCATATTCTATTGGTAACTCTAAGAGTGATCAGTGTCGCGATTCAAAGGTTTTTGTCTTCATAATGCAATATAAAAATGATATAATGTTCAGTAATTATTTTCTTGATAGCAAAAATCTTTGTGAGGTTCAGTGAAAGATGCAGCAACTGTAATTCATCTCTGAAGGACTCCGAATTTTAAAAATGTTTGGAACAACTAAAGCTAACTGCATTAAGAAGCCACACTGGAGCTATAAATCAGGAGGCATCCTTTGCATTTTTTCTGTTTTTTGCAGCCAGGTGTTTGGAGATCTCCAGTGTCCTTAACTGTGCTGTGGGAAGATTTAAGATTTCAGTAGTATATTTATAGTCATTTAAAAAAATTTGCCATTGTTTGTCAATGACAAATATACATATATACAAATAAAATGCTGAGTAGGAAAGTGGGTAATGTTTTTGTAAACACTTCACTTCCTCTTGGTTGTTTGACAACCACTGTGCCCAAGGTAGAAAGTAGTACCCTATTTTACAGCTGACAGGATATCTCAAGTGTTTAAAACATCCGAAGATATATATGCGTGTGGGTGTGTGTGGGTGTAAATACACACAACACAGATTTTCCTTCCAAAGTGAGGCTAAAAATTAAATGAACACACAGTATGTGAAACCAGTCATGTGAAGTGATGAGGTGGAGAGGAGAGATCCACCAGAATGCAGTCATTAGCTTTAAAATGTTAATGGTATTTCCTGCTCTTAGCAATAGCAGTTGACTACCAAGATGTTGGGTTTACCTCCTCGAGCAGTGAAGCAACAAGAAGCCAAATCAGATTTGAGCTTCCTCACACACAAAAAAGTATATGTGTGGGCAACAGAAGTGGTAACTTTACATGCTCTTGCAAACATGTACTCATTACAAATTGATATTGGAATATGTGAATTAAGAAATAAATGAAGATTACTGCAAACTCTTTATATGACATCTTTCATACAGTGTGTCCCAAAGGATTTTGCTATCTGTAAAATAAAAAATTCCCAAAGAAAATCCCATATTAAGTTTAAAACAGGTAGATAGTGTCTCAAGTATTATGTATACATGTTTAAGGTTATCTGTTTCTTAAACAACATGAAGAGTTACAGATTTTAGGAGAACAGCTAAAGACTAGACATCTTAATGTCTTGAGCTTATGCCTAAAATTTTCTAGAAGTCCTGCAAATATCAAGCCTGGGTTAGTACACAGGGACTCAAGGTCACCTTTGAATGCGCTGGAAAACATCCCATTTAATTATAGCAAAGATTGTTTTGGAGAGTGTTGAAGTTAGAAGCAAGGAATGCTGAAGTCACGCATGGGAGTTTTGTTGAGCCTTCATTTGGCTTCTAGTGAGTATTGGAAGAAAAAATGATTTTGTGACCAATAGGAATTTAAAAATAAAAAGCAGTGTTAACACTTGCAGTGTTAGCCAGTTCTCTTGACAGGCACAAAGCTACCAAATTAAGTCTGTACATTATCAGTTATTTGAGTGTCATGCGGGGCCTTGAATATATTTCTCTAACCTAGGGAAAAGGGAATTTGTGATAAATGGGGAAAAAATAAGTTTGACTTGACTTGCAAAGAGAGTAGTTGCAGGAGTTTAGAGATACGCTATTAAAATGCACAACCTGTGTTTCCCGACTAGGATAACTTAGTAATGTACATCATTACTTTTTTGGCTGCATTTTGCATTAGCATGTCCAGTTAGGCCATGATATCATTTTCAAAATGCCGAATAATAATCTTACATTACAGATAAACCACTTGCTAAGAAAAACTGTCAAAACCCTAGTATACTTCTGTGGCATAAACCTGTTAAGGCTTATTAAAACAGTTGTTTTATGTTCCTTTGTTGCCTATGTGAACAGTATGAATTAGAGAACATGACAAGAACACTGATAATAGATCTGGGAATTTTTGGTTCGTGCCTCAGCAATTCTGAGCTGTTACTAGTGCTGATTTTCCTAACGCTAACTTGTTACATGGCCTTGTGTAGTTTTTGTAGTTAAACCCATTGACTAGTGAAGCAATGGTTTGTCCTGTGGTAGAACTAGCACCAACGTGGGCTGTTAAAATTGCTCAGTAGAGACTCTTCCTTTTGCCAGGTCATCATACTTACTTGTGCCTCCTCTTCAGTTATACTTATAGTTAACAGGAAAATGATCCCTAAGAAGATTTTAATGGCAATGAGTGTGGGGAGGTGGTGGGACTCAGCTCATCTGAAATTGGGCCACTTTTATTTTGGTGCCTAAAAGCAGGTTTAGGAGTCTAATATTACGCACTCAAGAGGGGAATGTTGGCCTAAGGTGACATGGAAGTTTTGGCCACCCTGTGTGCTTTATCAGCACCTTTAACGTGTTGCGTGGGCCTTAGTTTTAAATGCTAGGAATTCAACCAAAGCTGTATTCTGAAGTTGGACTTAGTTTCTGGATAGTCCTTTCTGATGTGACGCTCATGGAGTGAGCAGCCCAAATGGCTTGCAATATATTTTGGCTGTCCCCATTTTTTATGTTTTTGTTTTACTTCCTTCTCTCTCCCATTTCTCTTTGGGTTATAAGCTGCAGTGACACCACGTGCAGACATTTCCACAGAAGAGTGGCACAGCTGACAATTATCCAGTCACTGGGTGAATTGGCTGAGTGCCACAAGATTGCTCAAATGTTTTCTCTCCTAAACTTTGTCTTACCTTAGGGCATAACTGTTCTCTGGAAGGGCCCCATGGTCTCGGGTTAAGTTCTGGTTGCTTCAACTCGCACTGTGAAAAGAGTGAACAATGTATAGACAACTATATAGGCTGATCATATTGTCCACAGTTTAGTCCCGTGTTTGCCACCTGTTTGAAGGTTCCCGGCTGCAGTCCCATGTTGCTCAGTGACACAGGGTAGTGTGTTTGACAGTCACTGTTTTGCTTTACTTTGGTGAGAGCTGCTGTTTCCAGAAATTTTTTTTCTCTTTCTGTTCTGCAGGTGCTATGCAAATAGATAATTAAACTGTATTCTTCCATGAAGATGGTAAACGGAGTCTGTTTATTTTAAATGCATATTTTGCAAGCCACCGTATCGCATATTGATGAACTTGAAGGGTGTTTGCCTGTAGAGGCGTGGTGATTGCTTTAATTCATGTTTTTTTAAGATTTCTGTTTAGCATGTGTGTTTTGCTATGTAGAATCTAAAAAATATTGTTTGGCCCAAAAAAATCGTAGCTCTTGAGGACTGCTTGCTGTTTTGGAACATTCTGTGGCTGTTACATCTTTTAACGTGTACTAGTTCTGACCTTAAAAGAGGGAAGCTATATTGGTATTAGCCCACCGGAAATTTCTTCCTGAATGTGAATGTTTCAGAGACCAGAATCATTTCAAATGGACCAGAGATGACAGCTGCCCTGTTAGAAGCTCAGTGCTGCTGCTTCACTTACACCTTATTTGTGAATGATACTTGAAAATAAATGAAGAAAAAAGGCAAAAGGAAGCTGTCAATACATATCAATACAGAGGGGATCTCATTAGTAGCACTGCAGTTAAAATCAGCAAGTTGTGAACTCAGTTACAAGAGATCAGCGTGTGGAACCTGATTTCTTCCCCTCTTCCCCCCCCCCCCTCCATATTAACATTCCAAATATTGAAGTAAGTTAACACTGTTTTTCTTAATTGTTGTTTTTAAGAGATCATCGTATCGTGAAAAGATGCTTCATTTTTTGAAAATAAAATTTCTTACGGAATAGCAAAGTTGTATCCTGGATTTACCTTAAGCAAGAGCCACTAAGCAACCTACCTCTCTGAGTAGCAGTTTTCTAAAGCCTTTTAGCTAGGATGATTTTTCCCTAAAAGAGGGATGCGTGAATTTGTAACATTGTCAGGCAGGTGAGTGGCTTACTAGAAAACTGAATGTAGGGATTCCTGCATTCTAGGAGTGTTTTCTAATGTACCTCACACATGTATGGCACTGTGTATGTATATCTGGATAGAGGTTGATATATGTGTGTATAGGTGTAATATTAATGCAATAACTTGCACAGCCTGCTTAAAATTGGAGCCAAGACTAAACAGAATGAACGCTACCACAACTCTGTTACCTTGACAATTATTCCAAGGTACGCAATCCATTGTAAAGTCCATTTATTGTGTTCACAAATTATTTGCAGACCATTTTCACCTTTCAGTGTTCAGAGTGCATCATTTTAATTTTACAATAGAAGATCTTTGTCGATTTCTGTCTCGTGTGAGATTCTCTGTGGCATAGTATAATGAGCCTGAGAACTGTGTCTGTGGAGTTCAGCACCAGAATTCAATCCATAATGGTGGTCATTGAGTAATGTGCTGCTCACAGACACCTACCCTAGTCAAAAGCTAAAATGCTCACATTCAGCAGTCAGACATTGGAACTTATTCACCAGTGTGTTGAGAATTGAAGGCCCTACTTATTTGAGTGTAGTCGGCCTTTGAATTTTGCTTCTGAATGGACACTCAATCTCAAATTGCTGGTTGGTAGTCCATATTGAAGCCTGTGCTGCCACGTCTACACTATTATTGTTTCTATTATTATTAACACTAGTGTTAGCTAGATTAATGCTAGCATGGATGTGCCTACCCATGCTACAATCACCCCTTCTCTTGCAGCATAAGATCTACCCTAAGATTCATGACTACAGTTGGCTAAAAAGTTTCTATCAAAATTGTTTTTCAATGGAAAATTGGACTTTCAGCTAAATCAAACTTTTTGCAAAGTGTCAGCTTTTCACAGAAAATACCAACTTTTCACTGAAAAATGGAACACATGAAAACCTGTAAAGATTTTGACTATAAACTGAAAACTTCTAGCTGAAACATGAACATTTCAATTTTGAAAATGCTTCCCCCAGTGCATCATGAGATTTGTAATTCAGATGCCTCATGCCCTCATTCTTCTCTACAGGCAGGGGTTCCTCACCTGGACTAAATCTCCTATGATGCACTGTGACGATGGGTCTCCCAGGGGCATCTGGGTTACTCAGCAAGTGGGAAGGCTGGTGCATCCTGGGAAATGTAGTCCAGACAGGGGGCCTGTTTTTGTTCCATCTTGTGTTGAATTAAATTTACTATGTTTGGTAGATTTGTCAGCTCTTATTTGGGACAGAATCTATTTTATAGCACAGTTTATTTACATTGTATTTATGTGAGTATCAAATAATCATACACTTGCAAATAGCTTGCATTTAAGTAGCACCTTTATTAGAGGACGTCACAGCTATTTGCAACCAATTAATTAGTGTCTCAACACATGTGTATGTGTTAGGTAAGGTTTTATTTCTGTTTCATATTAGGGGAAACATAAGCACATAGGTTATGACTTGACCAATGTGTTATAGGAAGTCATTGAGCTAGGAATCCTGACTTTAGCCACTAGGCCATTCCGCCACTGTTATTGATTAAGTAAAAATAAATAAAGATTCATGTCCATGAGCCATGTAAATTCAGTTCCATGTAAATTCTTGATGTGAGTTTGTAAAATGTGGATTCTTAATATTAGTAATTCAAATTATTACTTGGCTCAAAAACCTGTAAAGATATTTCCATTTGTTTGTAATGGGTCTTTTCAAATTAGAAACTGTTTAGTGAATGAGGGAGTCTCCTGTCGAGTTTGACAGATGAGCTACAATCACTTATTATGGCTACTGAGATGAAACCAAAGACCGATTTTGGACCTGCAGCTCTGTTTGCAAGTGCCACAGTTGAAGACAGTTATAAATGAATGTGTGCTGCTTTTAGCTTTATTCCTCATGTGTCTCTCCTTGGTTGCAAGCTGTCGAAATCTGTCAGTTGGAGGTGTCAGAGCTGCCCCCATCGGGTCTTGTGATGGGCTAAGAGCTCCCAAGTGCTGAGGTCAACACTGCAAAACTGGAGGTTGGCCTTGGAAGTGTCTTCGTAATGCTTTCTTCATCTGCCACTAAAACAAGTTCTAGTCTCCAACTCTCCATAAAAGATGGTGAATATTGTGTCGTTTAAAAAAAACCAAAACCATCTGAAAACTACTGAGCATGCAGAGAACTCTCCTTTTATGTTAATCAACAAATGTTAAAGATTTGTCCTCTCTCCAAATACTAGAAGCAGACAGTCCAGGTTTTGAATTAGCTTGTACACAGAAGTTGTGGTGTCGTAAATGAAGGTCTAATGCTTATTCTTGGATGTGGCCCCTTATTTCTAAGTCAGATGAGAGCTGCACATGCTGCTACTCAGGAACTGCTCTCAGACTTGTGAAGGGACTTGTCAGCTGCCATCTCACTAGCCAGGTAAGGACTGGTTTTGACTGGATCCAGAGTCTTGTATAGTGTTCAGCTAGAAGGATGCCAGTCATGGTGAGGCATCTAGATAGTTGCTGGGGAGTTTGAGAGAAACATTAGGGGTTATCCTCCACCACAAATACTCCTTTTCTTTTTGCCATCAAGTCAGTTGAGCTGCCCCCCCATATTAAACTACTCCATTTTAAAATTTTTTTTTGCACTCTTGAAGCCCACCATTTGGCTAAGCAGTTTTTTCTTGAAATTTTATAAAACAAATTTATATTACGGACCCCTGTGCTCGCTGAGATCTTCTATATGCCAATTGTCAGCCTAGACAAAATCTTCTAGCTCATGTTATAAACGTCTGCAAGAAATAGGTTATTAATGGGAACACAAAGACACATAACGATGGTATAATGAGAGGCAGCAATGAATTGCCCCTCTGAAGAGAAGATGCAGAGCCTCAAGGTAGAAAAACATATTTTAAAAAGGCACTATTTCAAAGGCTGAGGTTCGTTTTTAAAAGAATTTGGTGCCAAAAGCTTAACTAGTTTTTCATAAACATGGTTGCCAGTTGCAGCCAAAATAAACAATTAGGGTCCTTAAATGAACCTAAGTATGGAATAATAGTTACTGAAGCAGACCGCTTATAAATTATAACTGTAGTTAAGCATGATTCCGAAAGCTAGAAGTCAAAGAGCAGGATATTCCGAAAGCTAGAAGTCAAAGAGCAGGATCCATGTGGTTTAGGAGGCTTTTGTCTCTCCTCAGCATTTGTTTTCATGGAGGTGTGCAAGGAGGGTTGCTTTAGAAGTGAGATTTGACATAGGTCTCCTATGGAGACGATCTAGCATAGAAAATAAGGTCAGTCATTCATCTTACAAAAGTGAGAAGGGGGCCAGTATTGACTGGATATTCATACAAAGGTCAGGTATGTGAAGTAACAAGACATTTTGATCAATTTCTCCCTTCCGGTAGCTGATCTTCACTTATGTGCCCCTGATTTCCATGCTGCCTCTCGCTCCAGAATCGGTCTGCCCAGTTCTGATTTGATCCAGAGCTCATTGAACTCTCTGGAAAGGTGCCCATTGACTTCCATGGGTTGTGGATCAGCCCCACTTTGGGTACAGCTATATGGCGATGGGGAGGGAGCCTCCCAGCCCAGGAAGAGAGACTCATGCTAGCAATGTGGACATTGTGACTCAGGCTGCAGCTTGCGCTCTCAAGCCCACCTGAGCCCCTAGTCTTGAGAGCCCGAGCTCTGGCCTGAGCCACTATGTCCATGCTGCTATTAGCATATGCTAGCTGAAGCCCTGCTAGTGTGAGTCTGTCTGCTCAGGCTCACCCCCCACGGCAGTGTGTAGATGTATTCTTTGTGAGCATCTCCATGAATAAACACCTTTTTGGGGACTGGTGCCTTTCGCTCTGTCTGTGAGATACTTTAATTACTTTCCAAGATATTGAGGACCACGTGATAGCACACATATTAAAGGGTTATCAGCATTGAAGTTTTGAGAGAGTTTTGTGTCAGTTTGTCTGAAATCAGTGCTTGGCCATGAAATATAATCAGCGAATATTGTTATTTTCATGAAGTTTTAACAGTAATCCTCCCATCTTTCCCTCCTAAATATTATTTATATTGCATTATAGAGCGGTATAACTTACTTCCCTGTTGCAAGACTCTGGGTGAGTCTTCTGCAGCTTTGACAAAAACCTGACTCCCCTCAAATACCTCCTGTATTACCTGCTTGAATTCTCTTATTAATGATCTGGATGATGGGATTAATTGCACCCTCAGCAAGTTCACAGATGGCACTAAGCTGTGGGGGAGAGGTTGATACGCTGGAGGGTAGGGATAGGGTCCAGAGTGACCTAGACAAATTGGAGGATTGGGCCAAAAGAAATCTGATGAGGTTCAACAAGAAGTGCAGAGTCCTGCACTTAGGAAGGAAGAATCCCACGCACCACTACAGGCTGGGAATGGACTAGCTAAGCAGCCGTTCTGCAGAAAAGGACCTGGGGATTACAGTGGACAGGAAGCTGGATATGAGTCAACAGTGTGCCCTTGTTGCCAAGAAGGCCAACGGCATATTGGGCTGTATTAGTAGGAGCATTGCTAGCAGATCGAGAAAAGTGATTATTCCCCTCTATTTGGCACTGGTGAGGCCACACCTGGAGTACTGCGTCCAGTTTTGAGCCCCCCACTACAGAAGGGACGTGGACAAATTGGAGAGAGTCCAGCGGAAGGCAGTGAAAATGATTAGGGGGTTGGGGCACATGACTTATGAGGAGAGGCTGAGGGAACTGGGGTTATTTAGTCTGCAGAAGAGAAGAGTGAGGGGGTATTTGATAGCAGCCTTCAACTACCTGAAGGGGGATTCCAAAGAGGATGGCGCTCGCCTGTTCTCAGTGGTGGCAGATGACAGAACAAGGAGTAATGGTCTCAAGTTGCAGTTGGGGAGGTCTAGGTTAGATATCAGGAAACACTATTTCACTAGGAGGGTGGTGAAGCACTGGAATGGGTTCCTGAGGGAGGTGGTGGAATCTCCATCCTTAAAGGTTTTTAAGGCCCAGCTTGACAAAGTCCTGGCTGGGATGATTTAGTTCGTGTTGGTCCTGCTTTGAGCAAGGGATTGGACTAGATAACCTCCTGAGGTCTCTTCCAACCCTAATATTGTATGATTGTATGATTCTTTTGGATGAAAATTAAAACTTAGAATCCTGCTATGTTATGTCACTAAACTTTTAGGGAAATTTATTTAAAGAGTTAGGGGTTTAATCTTGAGTGTCCTGCCCAAATTCTGACCCAGTTCAGACAGAGATGGTGATCTTCATTTCCCAGTCTATTACTGATGCTTATTCTTATCCTGCACCATTAAACTTTTCTGCTCCACCCAGCGATGGTTGCATTTCAGTGGGTGAAGCAATTTGTGGGCTTGTATTGTAGGTACATTATGATGAAAACTCTTATTCTCTGGTTTTCTACTGGTGTTGAAATAAGTACTAAAACAAGAAGGGAACTGGTGAACTTGGGCTGTTGTACAGCTTGGCTGACAGAATGAATCATGTCCTTTTTACATCAAGATGCTGCCATTAGCAGGCTTAGAAATATCAGCGCTTGATTAAAACTTTTTTTCGTGTGGAAGAACATTTTGAAATGTGTGTTTTTTCTGTGGGTGGTTCATTTCATCAAGTGAACTTCCAGATTGCGGTGTGGAGCAAAATAGGGCTACAGATTTCCTGTGAGTGTTCCTTCTGCTAAGAGGGCAAATTATTTAATCCAGTGAACAACCTTTTCACCTGGCGTGTTGACACCTGGAAACTATTCGTGACCACAGTTTTGACACGATGTCCAGTATGCTGCCAGCGTACCAGGTTGCTGTGTAGTGTAGGACTCAACTTTTGTAAACCTGTGCTGCCTTTTCATTATGGGTCTGCTCTTAAAGTGGGAGTTCCAAGAGGATGAGATATTGGCTTTATCCTTCCCTAACTGGCAATTATTCGGATTTTCAGATTCCCACGAGAGATGGTAAGATTTTCAAGTTTGTGTTCTGTTAAAATTAAGGCAAGAGGGAGGTTTTCTTGTTGATGCAGCTGCTGCCAGTGCATTCTTGCGTCAAGAAGTAGGTGTAGAAGACAGCTCCTATTAACGTGCTACTGATGATCAAGGGCAGGATTCTTTTCTTGAGTGGTGGAAATAAATGGTTCTCCAGAATAATGTATGCTGGGAAGTCTTCACTTGCAGCTTTAAAAAAAAAAAAAAGGTCTTGTAGCCTAATAGAAAGGTATTCAGCAGAACAAGCACCCAGATATTCTGCTCACAACTCAAACGCTGAAGTATCTATTACTTTGATTATTGTTTGTATTACAGTTGCATCTAAAAGGTCCAGTGGAGATCAGGGCTCCTTTATGCTAGATGCTGAACACACCCATAATGAGAAACAGTCCTTGCCCGCCCCCAAAAATATAGTTTTAAATAGCCAGGTCAGGAAAAGGAAGGATTATTATACCCATTTTACAGATGGCAAAATTGACACACAGGCTAAATGATTTGCTGACGGTCACAGAGGAAGTCTGCAGCAGAGCAGGCAAGTAAGCCCACTTCTCCAGAGTTCCAGTCGAGTGCACTAACCAGGAGACCACCCTTTCTGAAGTAGAGGAGGGAATACATTTTAGCTAAACTCTTGCTAACTGAATGTCTGTAAGAGACAGCGCTTTGGTCCTTGTGGCTTTTACCATCTGTATTTTCTCCAGCATCTGTATTTTTAAGATGATGCTATAAAGCTGAATGGCATCTATTGTTTTATATTATAGAGCCTTTTGGGGAGGGGTAAAGGGCCAGCTGTGTCCCAGGGAACAGGGTTGAGGGTTAGGAGAACTGGGTTACATTCTTGACTGTCACTGACTTTCTGTGGGACCTCATGCAAGTCACTTCATCTTCTGGTGCCTCAGTTTCCCCGCTGTAAAACAACACGTATGTTTTATGATGTGTTTTCAGATCTACAAATGAGATGCATGTGTTTATATATTTTTCTTACACATAAAGTTTCATATATTTCAAACATTGCAAAAAGTAAATGGGGGAGGGCTTGTCAGTCTCGGTCCTGAGCTAATGCACATTGGGCTTGCTTAAAAATGCCTTCGTTTTGAACTGTGCAAGAGGCAGAATCAAAGTTGACCATTCCAAAATTTCACTTTAGCCTGTTCTTTTTTTTGTTGGTTTGTTTGTTTTTTAGTTCTATTGTTCTGTTCCAGGAAATCATCCCCATCTGTTTCTGAAATGAATGGTCTGCAATAAAGCAAAAACCCAGTCTCTGTTGGGTAACTGACCCAAAGGCAGTAAAGCCAATGGTTGGGTTTCATTGGGATTGCCACCAGCTCTGGCTACACCAGAGAGCTTACAGTGGTGTAGCTTCAGTTCTCTAGTGGAGCTGCTGTAAGCCAATGGGAAAGCGCCCTCCCATCAATTTAATGAAGCCACCCCCAACGAACATCGGTAGCTATGTTGGTGGGAGAAGCTCTCTGGTTGACATAGCTCTGTCTACACCAGCGCTTACATCAGTGTAACTTACGTCGCTCAGGGATGGCTTATTGACACCCCTGAGTGACACAAGTTATACCAACGTAAGTGACAGTGTAGCCGTAGCTATGGTGTCTTGCTTCTCTGCCTGCTCTCTTTTGAGCAATAGGGGACACTGGAAGTAAGCATCCAGCTCTAGGAGGTACCAGGAAAGCAGCTTTCTTATACATTTCAATACCCATATGCACAAAGGGGTGGGTGGAGCTGACGGTTGTTCACATCTGCAAAAGAAAACAAAGTTTGTGAGGCTAATTTTAGGTCTACCAACCTGAACAAGACCTTTTTTAACGTGGTGAAGAAGTAAGACATGTCTACGCTGCACTTCCATCGTTAACACTTTTGTCTCTTGGGGTGTGAAAAAAACATCCCCCGGACGACAGAACTGTTAACAACAAAAAAGCGCTTCATTGGCAGGAGATGCTCTTCTGCCGCCAAAGCTAGTGCCCTCGTTGGGGGTGGTTTTATTTTGTCATCAGGAGAGTTCTGTGTACCAGTGCAGCTGTGCTGTTGTAAGGTGCGCAGTGTAGACATAGCCTAATGGTAACTCCACATCATAAATGCCTTATCGAAAAAAGAGGTATTGTTGGCTCTTTTATTTTGTAATACTAAGGCTCCCATGTATGTGCCCTGGTTATCTAACTTTAGCATGGAGCAACCTGTGGAAGCCTAAAGATTGCTTCAGTGAACTCCCAGGAAGCATTGTGAGACAGATCAGTTGGCTGTGCATTGTTAACTATAAACAAAATATTTGTCTTTAAACATGAAGTCCAGAGGGAGTGAGCTAGTGAGAGGAAATATTGGCAGTCCTCTTTAAAGTGAGAATTAAACAACATTGGTGTTCTTTCAAACACAACTGTCTTTTTTTTTTTCATTTTAAAAAACTAATCCCTACATTTGGAATGCACTTGGGTTAAACCTGCTACATGTTCATGCTTGTTGCATTGCTGTTGTGTTTTTTTTAGTTGAAACCACTTTCTCCGAATTCAGTAGTCAAGAACTTCTAGTTTCAGTGTCTAAGCACTGCTGGAGAAAATATTGCCTAGATAGAGCAGATTGAGAGAGAGAACCGGAGGTGGTAGGAAGAGCTATGTTTGCTGTTTCCCCTGAGAAACACCAGTGGGTGTGTGAGACTGTTTGGCTGATAATGCTAGCGATATCTTCAAAGCCCACCATTTTGGACTGATAGGGCCTCTTACTTGGAGTGACAGGCAGCAGAGATCAGTCAGTGGCCAAGTGACTTCCTCCTTCCTTCCAGTCACCTCTTTATCTCTTACTGGAATTGCTGCCTTCTACTCACTGTGTCTTGGCAGGGGAAATGGAGCATCATGCTTCTTTCTAAAAGGTTTGTTTCCTTATTGAATTTCCTGGCATCACTGAGGGTGGGGGAAAGGGTTGCCTTGCCTTGAGTGCTCGTAGAGAGGTCATCTTGTCTTGAGAGCTTAGTTCCTCAAAGATTCGGGGTCTCTGCTATAAAGTATTAAAGTTGTTGTTTAGTACCAGGAAAGCCGTTTTTGTACATATTCAATACCCAGATGAATGAAGTAGTGTTAATGTCCTGAAAGCTATTAGACAACAAAAGATGGTTGATTTTTTTGCATCTGAAATTTTACATCTACCTATCGAGATCAATTGCGTTTGTTATCCAGAAAGAAATTACCTTTCTCTCATAATAATTTAAGTTCTGGTTCTTACTGGATATCCTAAACTGAGACCTGTCTGCTGTGTGGATAAGAATCTAGAATCTCATGTGCTGCACAGGGTGGCTCTGGATTACTTGAATAGTTTTGTCTGAGAACAGGATAACTCCAGTGTCCAAGTTTGGTGCTCAGGGGCTTTTGTGGTATCCTCAGGTGAGACGTATAACCAAGGCCTGGACCACTTGTGGCTACTGAAGACTGTATGGCACTTTTGCAAGGGGTAGATATGGTAAGCACACTATCATAAATATAAAGGGAAGGGTAACCACCTTTCTGTATACAGTGCTATAAATTCACTCCTGGCCAGAGGCAAAATCCTTTACCTGTAAATGGTTAAGAAGCTAAGGTAACCCCACTGGCACCTCACCCAAATGGCCAATGAGGGGACAAGATTGTTTCAAAGCTGGAGGGAGGGTGGCGGAAACAAAGGGTTCTGTCTGTCTGTGTGATGCTTTTGCTGGGAACAGATCAGGAATGCAAGCCTTACAACTCCTGTGAAGTTAGTAAGTAATCTAGCTAGAAAATGCATTGGATTTTCTTTTGTTTAATGGCTTGTAAAATAAGCGGTGCAGGAGGGAATGTATATTCCTGTTTTTGTGTCTTTTTGTAACTTAAGGTTTTGCCTAGAGGGATTCTCTATTTTGAATCTGATTTACCCTGTAAAGTATTTACCATCTTGATTTTACAGAAGTGATTCTTTTACCTTTTCTTTAAATAAAATTTAAAGTGGATGATCGAGGTGCTAAAAAAGCATCCAAGGAAGACACGAGTATTGCAGAGAAGCTAAATGAATTCTTTGCATTGGTCTTCACTGCAGAAGATGGGTCAGATTCCCACACCTGAGCCATTCTTTTTAGGTGATGGAGCTGTCCCAGATTGAGATGTCAGTAGAGGAGATTTTGGAGAAAACTGATTAAGTTATCAGGAACAGATGGGGGTTTACCCAAGAGTTCTGAAGGAACTCAGATATGAAACTGTAAAAGTACTAACTGTGGTATGTAATCTATTGCTTAAATCAGCCTCTGTACCAGATGACTGGTGGATAGCTCATGTAACACTGATTGCAAAAAAAAAAAAAAAAAAAAGATTCCAGAGATGATCCTGGCAATTGCTGGCCAGTAAGCCTAACTTCTATACCAGGAAAATTGGTTGAAACTATAGTAAAGAAAAGAATGATCAGACATAGATGATCATGATATGCTGGGGAAGAGTCAACATGGCTTTTGTAAAGGGAAATCATGCCCCACCAATCTATTAGATTTCTTTGAGGGAGGACAGCGAACATGTACAAGGGTGATCCAGTGCATATAGTGTTCTTGCACTTTCTGAAGGCCTTTGACAGAGTCCCTCACCAAAGGCTTTTAAGCAAAGTAAGGAGTCCTGGATAAAAGGGAAAGTCCTCTCATGGATCAGTAACTGGTTAAAAGAAAACAAAGGGTAGGAATAAATGGTCAGTTTTCACAGTGGAGAAAGGTAAATTGCAGGGTCTGCCAGGGATCTGAACTGGGAACCGCTGCTGTTCAACATATTCATAAATGATCTAGAAAAAGGGATAAACAGTGAGGTGACAGTTTGCAGATAATATAAAATTCAAAGCAGACTGTGAAGAGTTACAATGGGATCTCACAAAACTATGTGACTGGGCAAGAAAATGGCAGATGAAATTCACTGTTGATAAATGCAAAGTAATTTACATTGGAAAACATAATCCCAGCCATACATACAAAATGATGTGATCTAAATAAGCTGTTACCACTCAAGAAAGAGATCTTGGAGTCATCCTGGATAGTTTCTCTGAAAACATCTGCTCAGTTTGCAGCAGCAGGCAAAAAAGCTAAATATTAGGAACCTTAAGAAAAGGGATAGATAATAAAACAGAAAATATCATAATGCCACTATATAAATCCATGGTATGCCCACAACTTAAAACTGCATGCAGTCCTGGTTGCCCTACCTCAAAAAAGATACTTTAGAATTGGAAAAGGTACACAGGAGTGCAACAAAAATGATTAAGGGTATGGAACAGCTTCCATGTGAGGAGAGATTAACAAGACTGGGACTCCTCAGCTTGGTAAAGAGATGACTGAGAGGAGGTATGATAAAGGTCTATAAAATCATGACTGGTATGGAGAAAGTGAATAAGGAAGTGTTATTTACCCCTTTACATAATACAAAAACCAGGGGACACCCAATGAAATTAATAGGCAACAGGTTTAAAACAAACTTAAGGAAGTACTTCACACAACATATAGTCAACCTGTGGAATTCATTGCCAGATGTTGTGAAAGCCAAAATTATAACTGGGTTCAAAAAAGAATATTAGATCAGTTCCTGGAGGAAAGGTCTATCAGTGGCTATTAGCCCAGATGGTCAGGGATGCAACTCCACGCTCTGGGTGTCCCTGAACCTCTGAGTGCCAGAAGCTGGGACTGGACATCGGGATGGATCACTCCATAAGTTGCCCTGTTCTAGTCTCTCCCTCTGAAGCATCTGGCAGCAGCCACTGTGAGAAGACAGGATACTGGGCTAGATGGACCATTGGTCTGACCCAGTATGACTGTTACGATCCTGATATGTACTATAACAATATTAATAAAAACAGTGATTTGGGAAGTACCAACTTTTATGACAAAGGGGAACGTATGCTGTAAGACTTGATTATCAAGCATGGATTTCTGATTTTACTGTGGAAGAGCAAGGAGTGTCTGTCTAGTTGCCATAGGCTTATCAGAAATAGTAATTCCCGACCCTGTACTGGAAAGTTATAAACCAGACATATGCTGAGGTTAGTACAAATGTGAATTTTATGTTGAGTTCTGTTTGCAGTTGTTTCAAAGAAACAAAATATCATGCATTTCCTATTCTTGTTCATCCCACAGCCAACAGATGTTGCCCTGCTTGCAATGGCAGAGCCATGCGAGGGACAGATTGAGACTTGGCAGCTCATGAGAAAATTCTTGAAATACTTACCATTTTTTTTTTCTAAAGCAGCGTTTTCATTTTGTTTAGCAAATGGTTGGAGGGCTGGGTTCTTTAACATACAGAAGCAAACAAATGACTGGAATAGTGTAGAGGCCAAATGTCCAGCTTCTAATATTGGACTAGTACTTTGTGGTCATTGCTATAGTAGTTTTTTTTCTCAAAGGGGAAAGATGAGCTGCTTCTTTTCTTTGGCACCTGGTGCCAGTGAGACAGAGCATGTAAATAATAGTAAAATTGTTCTCCCACCTTGGAAATGGAAATAAAACATACTTTCCCCCACACGTAAACACATACACACGCTTACCTCCACATATTTGCTTTATTAACTTGAGCTGACTGTGTGCTCAGAAGAGTGTGTCTAGACATGCCCTCTTTCACAAGGTGGATGCTCTCACTTTTAGGCCATTTTAGTGCCTGAATAAGAGGGCCATGGTCCCTTCCCCCCTTGAATATTCAGAGGAGTAGGTCAGACTCCTTAAATAGGAAGTGCCCCAGTATAGTGCCTAAAATGACCTTCTTAGGAAATGCCATACATGCTGCAGCACATACCTTCCTGCTGATCACTTCTCTTGCATAGAAGGGGCAGTGGGGTGCAAAGTAGTCTGGGAAACCAAATGAAAATTCACGTGTACAAAGGAGGCTCAGAATTCCATGATGTACACACAGGTCTTTCTGCCTTCCATCTTTACATTTTTTTTCTTCGCACTGTAATCAGAGGAACTTTTTCCATTAATAATTTTACTGTGGCTGGAGGGAAGGGAAAGGAGAAGAATCTGTTTAATGGAGAGTCAAGACCTTGGGCAGCAAATGAGCCATGGGTTGGCTGAAATTCCAGTTGTGGGACTTGGAGGAGGAGCAAGAGAAATATGTACAAAAACAAACTTTACCCAATGGTGTAACAATCTTCCTTTGTTTACCTGAACTTGGGCAGTTGGAGGTGCTTGTTTTTCCTGAAGGACAATGAGCTGTAGTGTTACAATTATAAAAGGATGATGTCATTTATGTGTTAACAGTATTTGTTTGTGGGGTGCTCCCCCCGCTCCCAGTTTATAGGACATGGAGTTATTTTTCTAAAGCCAAAATCAAAACTGTCAGTTGAAGGCAGAAACAGGCTTCAGGCAATGCTGTTTCTTCTGGCAGCAAGAGACAAAGATCCTTGTTCTTCAGGCCAGTTTTTGTGTGCGTTCCAGAACAATAATAATAATTTCAAATACACTGATTTTTTTAAAAGAAGCATTCATTACAGCAGCATGTTAATAGAGCTATAGTTAAAATTGTTTTGCTCCTTCCTTCATATACGTTTTTTTATTGAGGGGTGTGACGGGGCAAGCCCAGATGGCTATAGAAAAGTAGTGGGAGACAGATATAGTAGCTCCAGGCTAAACAAATCCCTGGTACCAGGATGAGTGAAATGGAAGCTGCTCCAGGTCAATTAAGACACCTGGGGCCAATTAAAAACTTTTCAGAAGGCAGGGAGAATGCTAGGTTGATTGGGACACCTGAAGCCAATCAGGGGCTGTCTGAAACTAGTTAAAAGCCTCCCAGTTAGTCAGGTGGGTGTGTATGTCAGGAGCTGTGGGAGGAAGTTGCGCTGTTGGAGAGACTGAGTAGTACACACCATATCAGGCACAAGGAAGGAGGCCCTGAGGTAAGGGTGAAGTGGAGCTTGAAGTGAGGGCTGCTGTTGGGGAAGTAGGCCAGGGAATTGTACATTTCATGTTTCTAAAAGGTCAGCTACCATAGCTGATACTATTAGGGTCCCTGGGCTGGAGCCCGGAGTAGAGGGTGGGCCCGGGCTCCCCCCCCACCACCACCTTTGCCCCCTGATTAATTACTGAGACTGGGAGACAACAGAGACTGTGCAAGGAAGGATAACTTCTCCTCACGTCCCTCGCTGGCTTATGATGAAAATGGCTAAGTAGACTGTGACCCTTGTCTCTAGAGAGAGAAGGGTTATGTGGAGGGTCACAGTGAGCCTCTGAGGCTAGCGAAATCCGCCAGGAAACGCGGGACCCACAGAAGCAAGGACAGAGCTTTGTCACAGGAGGTTTTAATTGTCATAAAAATTACTCCATATTTACACTTGGCAGAGAGGTAGGGGTGTGTGTGTGTGTAAAATTTTGAAGAAGCTCAGTTCTGCTGTTGTGGAGTTACACAAATTAAAATGAGAAAGGAGAAATTTAGAAAAGGTTGAAGTGCCTTTCCATCCTTCCATCATTTGTGTCTCACATTGAGTGTTATACAGAGCTCACAGCCTTTTAGGTAGTAAAGCAGTCATGCTTTGCCCATTAACTTGTTAAACACCTCTTAGCATATCCAGTAATTCTAGATTCCTCAAAATATCCTTAATATTTTTTCTCCTTTGCACTTGCTGTGCATGTGCTGACCAGTTATTAGCCCACCAGGATGGTAGTTGGCTGATGCACAAAATGTCTGACCAGCAAAACAGTAATTGAGATTTTACTCAGAGCTACAGGTAAACAGGAACATGTATATTAATTATTGTTAAGAGAAGTAGAAGAATTCTGTTTTTCCATGGTTTTGATTTCTTGTTGTGATGTGTTAATCTCTAAGATTGACTATTTGCTTTGGGTGTCTTTGATTTGCTCCTATTCCGACTCTCCCCAACTTATATCTCAAGGTAGAAAATGTGACATCTCTTATCAATATGAATTTGAGCAGTGCTCTTTTTTTCTTTAACTTTAGCATCCACATGCAACCTAGTTTTTCATGTTGTAACTTACCAGAAGAGTGATGTCAATGAATGGGAATCAGCAATATGTAAAAGATATTTTCCTCCCAGTCACACTGATATTATAGGGGCACTTGTCTTAAATGGGGAAAGGAAAGACTTTTTTATTGATGCTTCTAATTTTTGTGGGCAGTTGAGATTTAAAATGCTTACTCCTCTTCTTCCACAGTGGAATCTTTATTATTTTAAAGTAAATAATCATGTTTTAAAATAGTGGTTCCCAGAGGAAATTAACTCTGGCTATAGTTAAGTGCTCTGTCAACAGTACTGCATTGTCATAATAGCAGGAAAGGAAAGACCCATTATCATTATCTAAACTAGGCAAAGCTAACACTGAAGAAATTCCCATGAATAGGGCTTTCTGTTCCCTCCCCTTTTTTTCCACAGATGGGTCTGTTTGTTTTTGATTAAACATTAGTCGGAAATCAATTTATGGCTCTTGGTAAGTGTCATTAGATAATTCTCTCTTTATCCAGGGTAAATAAAAACATTTATCAAATGTGACCAAACAGCAATATTGGCTGGAGTTGGGTTTAAAAATAGACAAAATCAGTATTTGGAGCTATGATTATTAAAATTACAGATTGTATAATGTGATGCGTTCTTGGTGCATAGGAATGTGGTAAAATGGTTTAACTGTGCAGGGAAGGAATGCCAGAAGAATTAAAACTCTAATCTCTGAAAGATCACAAAAATATGATTCCATGAAATCTTTCTGCAGTATAAATCATCCTATTTTATGAGTAGGGAGGGGGTTCCTGAATAGAGAGAATGTGTAACCTTGAAGATTATGGAAAATTAGGACAGCCCACAGCGTATTGGGCACTGAATACTGTGATTCAGCTCAGGAACGCTATCACCTAGCCTGACTGCTCTAACAAACAAATTTGTTCTTCAGTACAGATGATAGTTCGGAGATAACTGAGGAGATGCCGTTATAACCTTCATGCTGATATTTTCCACTTTTTGACTGGTTTACCAAACCACTCCAGGTAGAAGTCCTTATTATAGAAGTACTGTTTTGGATGTGTAACTGCAACAAAGGGGATCTCTTACTGCTTGAGGTTAGAGTACAGAGCAGTAAGATTAAAAAGTGTAAGCATTGCAAAGCAGCCAGTTTTATATTTTTACTGCCAGATGTAGAAGTTGCTAGAGTAATTTCATTATGGAGGGCTGCATAACTGATGATGACTGAGCTTTCCAGCAAATGTATATTCTAGCCATTTGCTCCTGGGACCTGGATTTTTGGGTTCTCTTAGATTGGGTTTAGCTATTAATTTATCTAGCCTGCTGTTTTGAAAAAGTCAGAGCTGAAGCAATTTCAGCTTGATCACTGTAGGGGTATGCAACTTTAAAGTTTAATGCCTAGCACTAAGAACCCTGGGAAGAGGTAACTATAGGGGCTAAAGTGGAACACTTGAATCTCAGGTGTAAAATTTTTCACATCAGGTGCTTGCTCCAGCTGTGTTTTAGTGGTGCTAGGAGATGCTTGGGAGCAAGGTAGTGTCATTGTACTAAAATGATGGAGAACCCTACCATCATAGTAGATTCTGATTTGAATGGGCTACGGGCAGGAGGATAAGTCTTCACTGCAGTTAGCCAGTGTGATCAGTGCCTGGGTTGAAAACAGCCACACTGCAAAGGCATACTCACTGATGCTGCACTCCTCTGTGTGTGTTGCTTGGACTTCGGTTGGCATATCCCATCGTTCTTTCATGCTGAAGCAAGCTGAGTTGCTCTGATTCTTACTTAGTGAGTTGTAGGAAGGTATTGGAGGACTACTAGCACTTGTCCTCGCTACAAAGTTGGTGTGTTACCAGCCAAAGTGAAACTGGCACCTGAGCTCCAAGCCATACACGAACCGAGCCAACTAGCCTAGGTTGAAAGCATCACTGAACTCGAGTGAGAAAGTCTTCTGTGGGAACAGGAGGGGTATTCGGAGCACACCCACGTAGCAGCTGAGGCTAATTCTACATTGATGGCAAACCCTGAGGCATTACTGCAGGAAGAAATGTTCTTGCTCAGTTACAGCCTGTAACCAGTTTCTTGGGAGTGATCCCTTTAGCATGCCGGACCCACAAGGATCCACACCGTTCCATAGGGGCAGGCCCATAGCCTCCATGACTCCAAAACTGGGCTTTCAGGTGCCAGCCATCCCTGTCTATCTCTGTCTCCCTGTAGTGAATCCTGCCAAGCCAGACTCCTGAAGGAGACTTTTCACAACCCCTTCAGGGTGCAGTGCTCTCAGTATCTGCAGTGACCTAGGTAGCCTTTTCAAGAAAAGGAAATAATTTGTTGGTCACCCGGCATACAGAATCTGAAAGTCCTTAAATTATCAGAGAGGAACAAAAGTTAAGACATAGCTGAGACTGGCCCAACCCCAGGGCTCCCTTGAGCCATGCTGGTGTAGGAACCATCTGTGCTTCTTCTGTCTACCCCTGTTCCTTTATCCCAGGTCAGAGGCTGAGGACCTGTCTCTTGGTGGGATCCACTCCTAATACAGCTACGCACCTTTTCCCTTTGTCCTCCAGCTCGGGGGCTTTGCTCTACTTCT
Organism: Caretta caretta; assembly: GCF_965140235.1. Lineage (NCBI taxonomy): Eukaryota > Metazoa > Chordata > Testudines > Cheloniidae > Caretta > Caretta caretta. Next base: position 76,253,722 of record NC_134215.1, on the reverse strand, counting down.
TTGCAGAAAGGTGGGGAAAAAATCTCCTTCCTCTTCACTGTTGGTCACTAGGTATAAATATCCTGAAAATTGGGATGTCCATTCTTTCTTCTGGATCTTCCATTCACAAGTGTAGACTTCAGTCAATTTGTTAATGTCTCTGGTCTCCAACCAGACAGCTATGGGAGTCCAACACCTCATCCCTTCCCATTATATTCAGTGCATAGCAATACACAGCCCAGAGGGAAACTGAGGCATGCATAGGAATCATAAAACTATTACCAAAATTCTACATTCATCACATACTGTCCTGTTTATTTTTCATACTGTCCAGCTATTATATTAGCAAGTCTTCTTTACAAAAAAATCTTGGATTACCTGCTACTGTGTTGTTTTTTGGGAGTTGGTGCGTGGGAGGCAATTTCAAAATGTTGATGTGAAGCAATCACTGGAGACACGATTGTTTTTAAAGTTTTGGTCATGTTTACAGCTGGAATGAGGTGGGGGGGACAGGACATATTAATTAGTGAGAACCTTCGACATCAAAGAATCTTCTGTGTGCAATTTTTGTAGTGGTAAGGAGCTTCAGAAGGGTTTGTCTTGATCAGAAACATGTCAGTCATCAGGCTGTTGAGCTGGTAGGTTTCACAAGGCTTCTAATTGCGCCTGGTGTGTGAGATTGCCTCTTCCCTGTAGCTCTTTTAGGTAGCTAGCTATTTTTAAAGAAGGTTATCTTCAATGATGTCACCTTTGGTTTATTCAGTACAATGCAAAATAAGAAAGTTTTGTTAAATTAGAAATAAATTTCCTGAATTTGAGGTTCAGAGTAGATACACTGGCTTAGTGGGTTGGTATGGAGTTAAGATGGTTGCTTTATTTCAGTATATATTGTTCAGAAGTCATTTCCCCCAGTAATCTAGGGCTTTGCCTCAGATGACATCAGGAAACAAGAGATACAGAAATGGTGTCTTTATTGTTAAGTATTGTGTATATATATTTTTTAAGTTAGCCAGTTTGAAGACAAACTAGCCAAAAATTGGTCCTGACTTGTGCCCCTTCCTTTCCCCCTCCCCCTTTCATATAAATATATATTTTTGTGAGGGGAAGGTGAAGAATGAAGTGTCCATGTTGCCATATCGGTCATTCTTTATATTTGATAAATTTCAGACATTAAAGGGACATAAGAACATTGTCAAGGCAATTTTTATTTTAAACTTTAAGTGTTAAGAAACCCAGACATAGTTTGAGTCTCGGAGGCTGTAAAACAACAAGATAAATGAAACCCTTTTCCATTATGTAAAATATTTAACTCTTGTGAGTGGCAGGATTTTGCCTTGGTATTCTAACTATTCCAGCACCTTTAATGAGTCCTGCTAAGCTAGAAATGAGCACTCGCTTGAATGCAACAGCCAATACTCATCTGTTCTCTCATTTGGAGTAATCTGTGACTAAAGTCGATAATCTCTCGCCTTTATGACCACTGTATATCTACACAAGTAATTTAGTAACGAGAAGATCCTTCTAGCAGTGTAGAAATTAGATCTTCAGTAGTCTATATAAACAACGAGGAATCCTTGTGGCACTTAGAGAGTAACAGATTTATTTGGGCATAAGCTGGAACCCACTTCATCAGATGCATGGAGTGGAAAATACAGTATCAGGTATAAATACACAGCACATGAAAGGATGGGAGTTGCCTTACCAAGTAGGAGGTCAGTCTAATGAGACAATTCAATTAATTCTTAGGTGAAAAGACTATAGATCATTCTTTGGTTTAACTAGCAAAGCTTCTGACACGGTCTCCCACAGTATTCTTGTCAGCAAGTTAAGGAAGTATGGGCTGGATGAATGCACTGTAAGGTGGGTAGAAAGCTGGCTAGATTGTCGGGCTCAACGGGTAGTGATCAATGGCTCCATGTCTAGTTGGCAGCCGGTATCAAGTGGAGTGCCCCAAGGGTCGGTCCTGGGGTCGGTTTTGTTCAATATCTTCATAAATGATCTGGAGGATGGTGTGGATTGCACCCTCAGCAAATTTGCGGATGATACTAAACTGGGAGGAGTGGTAGATACGCTGGAGGGGAGGGATAGGATACAGAAGGACCTAGACAAATTGGAGGATTGGGCCAAAAGAAATCTGATGAGGTTCAATAAGGATAAGTGCAGGGTCCTGCACTTGGGACGGAAGAACCCAATGCACCGCTACAGACTAGGGACCGAATGGCTAGGCAGCAGTTCTGCGGAAAAGGACCTAGGGGTGACAGTGGACGAGAAGCTGGATATGAGTCAACAGTGTGCCCTTGTTGCCAAGAAGGCCAATGGCATTTTGGGATGTATAAGTAGGGGCATAGCGAGCAGATCAAGGGACGTGATCGTTCCCCTCTATTCGACATTGGTGAGGCCTCATCTGGAGTACTGTGTCCAGTTTTGGGCCCCACACTACAAGAAGGATGTGGATAAATTGGAGAGAGTCCAGCGAAGGGCAACAAAAATGATTAGGGGTCTAGAACACATGACTTATGAGGAGAGGCTGAGGGAGCTGGGATTGTTTAGCCTGCAGAAGAGAAGAATGAGGGGGGATTTGATAGCTGCTTTCAACTACCTGAAAGGGGGTTCCAAAGAGGATGGCTCTAGACTGTTCTCAATGGTAGCAGATGACAGAACGAGGAGTAATGGTCTCAAGTTGCAGTGGGGGAGGTTTAGATTGGATATTAGGAAAAACTTTTTCACTAAGAGGGTGGTGAAACACTGGAATGCGTTACCTAGGGAGGTGGTAGAATCTCCTTCCTTAGAGGTTTTTAAGGTCAGGCTTGACAAAGCCCTGGCTGGGATGATTTAACTGGGAATTGGTCCTGCTTCGAGCAGGGGGTTGGACTAGATGACCTTCAGGGGTCCCTTCCAACCCTGATATTCTATGATTCTATGATTCTAAACTCTTTGTGAAGATTGGTGATTAAGAGCACTGATATGAAATTCACTGTAGAATGGGGTGAAATCTGTGTACAGGATTCGTTTCAAACTAACTGAATGTATGCATCTTGGAAATTAACTGTGGAGAAAAGTCTTGACTGTGACATGAACTGGGACCTCTAGCTTTCAAAGCAGATGCTTATGCCATTGGGCTCAAGCCGGTTGAGTCTCTGGATTTGTCTTCACTACCAGAAAAAGGTGCGTTTTTGCTGCAGGGTAGCTAATGTGTATTAATTGTCCTTCTCTAGACCTTAGTGGAGAGAAGGCACCTGTAGTTTATACCAGAAGGCAGCTAGGCGACATCAGCACTGTGCTATGCCCCGTCCATGGTCTATCTTTTCATAAAAGCTACAAGTGTCTTCTCTCCACTAAGATTTTTAGAGAGGGAAAAATCTCTCTAAAATCATGTTAGTTAACCTCCTGTAGTAAAATCCATCTTTTTTCAGGGGAAACATAGTCTCCATTACATTTTAACACCAAATTCTGCATGATCTACTTAAGCACAGACCTCAACTTATGTACAAATTTGTTTACTGTAGCATTGCGTGAGTAATGCGAGAACATCATCTTTAAATTCAAGTAATTACAGTGGCATTTAAATGTTTATTTAGTAACAAATATGGATATTTTATAGGTATTTCAGTTACTATAAGAATGAATATCAATTTCATTTCTCAGTGAAACTTCAAAGATTCTTAAGGGTTAACTTTCTTCTGTGTTTCTGGGAGCTATACTGTATTTGTTTGGCCAGATCCTCATTCATTGACTTGAGTGGAGTTACACCAGTTTATACTACCTGAGGATATGGCTCATGGTAGAAAAGGCACTTTTGTGTTCTATGGGCTGTTTTTAGTCACTTTTATAACTCATTTTGGTCTGGATTTCTTGTGCTTGTTTTTCAGTCTAGAAGATCATTGGTTTTTTTGCTAAGTTTGAAGAAACCACTCTTTTATCCCTTTTTGAGTTAAATGGAAGCAAAATCTACTTGAAATTAGTCATGCGTAAAAAGAGTAGTTTTGGGTCCTTCACCTACCTCAGTATCTGTCAATTGTGATTTTTACAATCACATTTATTTTCCTAACGTTTCATACATCAGTTTCTCTTCCCTTTGCTCTTTAAAATATTCACAAATAGGCAAACCTGATTATATCAGGGAAACTGTGAAACTTATTCTTCACAAAATAAACACTGACGAAAAAGAATTTTCCTTGTATTTTTTCTCACTTTGATGCATTAATCCTTAATGTTGCTTTTAAGTATAGTAAATAAACAATTTTCCAAGAAATGACTTCTAAATTTATGATGCCCTTTCAATTGAAAACAGAGAAGAAATAATGTGCAACAGTAAGATTGGTTACGTTTTCCGTACTTTTTTATATGTAGTTTTCTGTAAGGAATGAATGTCATATTTATTGGGTACAAAGCATGCAGAAAAAGTATCCGGAGATGTGAAATGTTGCCCATTTACGTTTTATTTTAATTGTGATTTGAGTGCAGTTTCCTTTGATATGTGTATGTTAGATGTACACACATCTGCATATTGATTTAGTGAAAATGCACAGTTATTTCAATGGCAAGATGTTTAAATGTTTGGTTTTTTGTTTCATTTGGAGCCATAATGGCATCACTGCAATTCCTGAAGACACACATTCAAAGGAACACACTAGCACATTACTTGTTTTTGTTATTTAATTTGAATGCAAAAAGTACAACCCTGTAATGCAAAATTAAGGTTAAAACATTGCATTAAAGTTGTAAAATTCAAAACTGATTCTCAGTCACTTTACCATCTTGTGCCTGTAGATTTTTTTATTACTAGATAGTGTTAACTTTAACGCTTATGGATATGTAGGTGTAGAGCTATAGTACCCTGCTTAATGCAAAAGACTTGGGGATGCAAGAGGATCAATAAACTTCATGGGCACCATACTTGAAATTACTTAGGTGGTTCTTTAGCGATTTAAATTTCAGACTTAAAGTTGCATCGAACATAGTTGCTCTTAAACAAAACAAAAACAATCCACCCCACCATCTTTTTCTTGCAGGGATACAGAACAGGATGTCCTTTACAAGAAGATGTTGTAAACACCGTTTCTTCAGAATACAAACAAACTGTGTGTGTGACTTTTTGTTTAAAGTAGGATCAGCAGTGAAAGCAGCATAATGTCAACAATGTGGTACAGGTTGGCACGCTTTCTCCCATTCCCCACCCAAATCCTAGAGATAAGCCTGTGTACCTCTGTTACCTAACAGCGTACCTGTCTGTACACATCTGATAAACTTCCCTCTCTGTGTGTGGTGTGTGTTCCATCCTTTCAGCAAGGGTGTCGGATTTCTTTGGAACTGTTTACAGAAGTGTCCATATCCTATAGCACTGCATATAAAGTCCTCACTTTTGGTGAATGAGTTTTATGAGGCCATCTGTTTGTGTACAGGGCAGCCTCTTTGTTGTTGCATTGGTTATAGATGTGGCAGGAATAACACATGTAGGCATCTTGGTGATTTCAGGCCCTGTGACTCTGTTTAAATGAGTGCAGTTACTATGTCATCCATTTTGCAGTCATTATTTATTATTGCATTGGAGGGTTTTTCCCACATTAGGCTTTTCAGTTTAATTGTCATTTTGCTTGTGTTTGCTGCTGAGGAAGTGGGAAGATAGTTAAATTCAACTACAGAATCTTTATAGCTATTGGGCCACGTTCTACAGGTCCTTCCATTAAAGGTTTGTGGGTATAAGGACTGGAATTTGACTCAATGTACAATAATTGCTTCCAGTGAGATTTGGTAGTAAATTGGATTTTCAAAATACAGATCATATTATAGTAGCCAAAATAGCAGTATTTGAATATTCCTCTCCCTTGAAGCAAAAAAGAAGAGGTGTATGCCTGCTGTGGTGATCCATATCCATAGCGGATTCCTGAGATCTCCCTTTTCTCCAGTTTCACCTGTGAAGCCTGGCATTGTAGGAGATAGGAATTGTGTAGTAATTCAGACCAGAGGCTCCTGTAGTCTAGTGTCCTATCTGGTAGAAAGAAAAGGAGTACCTGTGGCACCTTAGAGACTAACAAATTTATTTAAGCATAAGCTTTCGTGAGCTACAGCTCACTTCATCGGATGCATGCCTCTGATGAAGCGAGCAGTAGCTCACGAAAGCTTATGCTCAAATAAATTGGTTGGTCTCTAAGGTGCCACAAGTACTCCTTTTCTTTTTGTGGATACAGACTAACATGGCTGCTACTCTAAAACCTATCTGGTAGAGTGCCTTACAACACCAGTTTTTAGTCAGAGATTGGACTCTAGAGGTTTGCAGCATGACTTAAAAACTTTTTAAAATTCTTAATGTAAATCTTGTATGTTCTCATCGAGTCCTCCTAATCTCCTTGCTTTTATGATATCTTGTGGCACTGAGTTCCATGAGCTATCTCTACATTGGAATTGGAAATATTTTTCTTTTTATCACTTCTTAATTTATTTCCATTTCCTTTACTGTCCACTTGTTTTTGTAATGACGAGAGAGGTAAATGGAAGTACCCAACATATTTTGTGTGTACCGTTCACTACTCTGGCCACTACCTTTCAGCCTGTGTGACACGGGAAGTGATTCCTTTTGTAGACCCTCAGCAATGTATCTTAGAGGGAGTCGCTCTGACCTAGCCCTTTTCATCTGTAGATCGCAAAGCACTTTACAAAGGAGTTCAGTATCATTGTCCCCATATTGAAGATGGGGAAACTGAGGCACAGAGGATGGAAGTGACTTGCTCAAGGTTACCAAGCAGACCAAAAAAAAAATAAAAAATCTCAACTCTTTTGAGTCTAAATTTTGAGTCTTCTTTTGAGGGGGTGGTTTCATGGCTTTCTTTCTTTCTTTCTTTTTTTTTTTTTAAATACCTTAGAAGGTGATTTTCTTCTGTTCAAGGGAAGGGTGCATAGATCCCCTCTAGTGGATCTTCTCTTGTTGCAGCTTGCTGAGCAGTAGAACCAGACCTGTCAATCAGGGTAAGATGGGAGTAGCCACCTTCTTGGGTTATGTCAGTTCTCTTCTGCTTGTAGCTGCTGCAGGCAGCTGCAACAGGCCTCCTGCTCAGAGTGACTGCATTTAAAACAAACAAACTCCACCTTCTAATCTCTCTCTTAGGGCAATCCTTTGTGCAGAGTGCCAGTCAGGGAGGAGATGTTTTTTCTTCCCTTTACTTCTCAGCTCTTAGCTGGCCAGAGGCCCTGGATGTGGCCCCTCCCGAGCTATGTGGCCACTGCAATGGTGGAGAAGCAGAAATGCAGGGTAAAAACTCCATTTCGGGTGCTCCACTCCACTCATTGTTTCGATTGGGCTCTCTGTGTGATCTTTAGGGATCAGCCTGCTCCCACTCCCCAACCCAGCAGTGCTCTCCTGGGACTGAAATATGTGGGAGGAGAGTCAGTATCTCCCTTGTTTTAATTAATCCCAATGCTCAACTCATGGATCCCCACTAGGCCTCCAGTAAAACCAGGAAAGACCTGATGATGTGATTAAGAAAAAAAACAAGCCAGAAAAAAGCTTTTGAAAAGCTTCAGACCTTCATTTGACATTATAAAGAAGCATAAGAAAGAAACCAAACCGCTCCCCCTTCACTTTCCCCAACGGTGCAAGTTACCTTTCATAGGTAGCTAAGCTATTGTGCAGCATGAGGCTCTCCTTTCTTTTGGATTGAATGTAGTCCAGGGGTGGCCATCCTGAGCCTGAGAAGGAGCCAGAATTTACCAATGTCCATTGCCAAAGAGCCACAGTAATATGTCAGCAGCCCCCCATCAGCTCTCAGAGCCTCCTACCCACTGGCAGCCCTGCCAATCAGCGCCGCCTCCTCCTTCCCTGCATCTCCTGATCAGCTGTTTCCTGACTGTGCAGGAGGCTCTGGGGGAGGGAAGGGGGAGGAGCGAGGGCACTGCAGACTCAGGGGAGGGGGCGGGAAGGGGTGGCAGGGCCTGTGGCAGAGCCAGGAGTTGAGCAGTGAGCGCCCCCCGGGATATTGGAAAGTTGGCGCCTGTAGCTCCAGCCCCGGGGTTGGTGCCTATACAAGGAACCGCATATTAACTTCTGAAGGGCCGCATGTGGCTCCAGAACCACAGGTTGGCCACCCCTGATGTAGTCTCTCCATGACAGTCCCTCCATGACTGCCTTAGTCCTTGCTACATCAAGGAGAAATGGCCTCCCATTTGGCTAGCTGGAAAAAAGTGAGTCATTCTCTGGGCCAGTGAGAGGCAGGGGAAAAGCACAGTGTTTAGTATAAGGTATGTGTGGGGTAGCTCTAAAAAAGTGCTCTTGGCATGCACACTATGCTATTCTATGTGATATTACTGTTCTGTGACTCGGTACAGATAGCATTTCACTACACAAGACAGTGTCAGTCCCCACAAATGATTGACTTTGTGAAGGATTCTGCATCATGTGACCTCTTCCTGGCCTCAGAAAGCTATTGCGCTCCTCTCACAGATTCTGTTGAGACCACTAACTGCCTTTAGCTTTATGGAAGGGAAGGTTATATTTCAGAAAGCCAAGGTCAATGTCTTAGGAGCCAGGCGAGGGCTGGAATTGTGTTTGGAAGGATTTGACAGCTGAAATACCATTCTGTCTTCAGGAAGCTTTTTTTGTTTTTTTGCCTACCGCCTTTTAGGATTTTGGGGGGTGGTGGTGCAGGGAACCTTTTTTGTTTTTTTTTTAAAGAAAAAAAAAGGGTCGTATCCTGACCCGGAAGTTGCTTTCTCCATATAGGATTGTTGCCGTGTACTCCACGTAGGGCTGCCATTAAGGTCTGTTTTGAAGCAGCAGCTAGTAAAGAAATACAATAACTCACTTGCCCAGGCCTCCGAGGTAGGCAGGTGCTTCAGTGCCTAGCTGAATGAAGCACATGAGTCTGTCCATTGAAGTAGGTGGGACTCTTTGTGTGCTTAAAGTTAGGCAGGTACTTTGGATTCGGGCTTTGGTGGAGAGCACAGTATGCCAGTACTCCAAAGACCAGGCTGACTTCCTGCTTGCTTATGGATGCATTTCGATTTTATCAAAGATCACTGTTCTATTTTATATATTTATCCTAATAGTTTGTATCTTTGCATCCTGAGACCTTTATGTGTGTCTGTCTCCATCTCTCTTGCCCCTCATGGAGGTATGGGGTGGGGAATCAACTGGAGTTTATTTTCCTCATGTGTCTGTCAGACCCTCCAGGCATGGTATAGAGCAGGGATCGGCAGCCTTTGGCATGTGACCAGCCAGGGTAAGCCCCTTGGCGGGTCGGGCCGGTTTACCTACCGTGTCCGCAGGTTCGGCCGATCGTGGCTTCCACTGGCTGTGGTTCGCCGCTCAAGGCCAATGGGGGCTGTGGGAAGCGGCGGCCAGCACGTCCCTCGGCCCATGCTGCTTCCTGCAGCCCCCATTGGCGGGGAGCTGGACGCGGCAGGTAAACCGGCCTGGCCCGGCCCGCCAGGGGGGCTTACCCTGGCGGGCCACAGGCCAAAGGTTGCCAATCTCTGATATAGAGCCTACTTGTTTACTTAGGTTTTTGTTTGAGAGGGTGCATATAGAGGATATTGGGGGCACATTTGGTTTAGATTTGGTTTTTGTTCTTAAAATTTGTTAATTTCAGATTTTTTTAAAATGTATGATGCTTAGTGACAATGGTGAAAGCCAAGTTATTATAAATGTGATAAAAATTAAGAAGTGCTATTGTCCACTGAAAAGAGAGGTACTTGAAATATTAATTTGAGGGCTGAATCCTGGTCCTGTTGGAGTTCTGTGTTAACCAAAGCCATTGACTTCAAAGTAGCCAGGGTTTGTGCCTTTGTGTATTTGTGGAAAACTTTTGCTGCCTGATGCCAGGGTTCAAAAGGTGGCAATAGCAAAGGGCCAGTGGGATTCTTAACCCATGGGTTTGCTTTTCAGAATTTCTCCTATGGATACTGGGCAGCTGCCCTTTTTTTATTTTTACATTATCATATAATATGAATCACTTTTAAACATGATCTGGAGTCCATTGTACCTAGAAAAGTCTGAATGGTTTCAAAGCTAGCTAGTTACAGCAAAAACACAGCTCCGGACTTGCCAAAAATAGAAACCTGAATTTGAAACACAGGAGAAGATGAAATTGAGCTGCTGTTTCAGTATATCCTGCCTAGCTGTCTCCCCACACAGTCTTTGCTTGCATGCCCTTAAATCTGGGGCAGGGCCTCTTGAAAGCAACCTTTCAGACTCTTGAAGCTACATTGTGTAAACATCTCCAGCAATAATTTATCCTCCAGAAAGCAGCCAAACTAATGCTCCCATCCTGGTTAGGATTGCCTTAGATCTTAGTCTAAGCCCTACATTTTCTGTGTGTCTGCTCATGTGGCATCACACAATTAGAAACATAATGTGATCAGAAACATCATTTTAATCCTCTAATATTGACAGCTGAACTGCTAATTTTCCTCCCCGTTGTCTTTGGCCATATGTTATTAAGCTAAATACCAAAACTTCCACTTTTTGCTGGATGGTTTCTATATATGAGGAAATAATGCCAGTTTCAACACTTAAATTCTTCCCTAATCATCACAATTATGTCTCTCTCTTTTAAAATTGATATTGAAAAAAACAAAAATCTCTGTTGAAAAGGGGGGAATCCTGGTTTAATATAAACCTAAATGCAGAAAGTACAGATGAAACATTTTCAGTCTAGAAAATTCAGAGCAGCTACAAAAATGCTTTATATTCAAAGTGACTTATAAAAGCCTTCTGGAGGAACATATGACTTTGATATTTTTAAACCTTTGCTATGTAAGCAGCATTTTTGAAATATAGGCTCATTTGTGTTTGCGGTTTTTGTTTTTACTCCACTGTGAAAGGTTCTCATTGATTTTGTCTTGTAAAACTCCAGCCTGAGCAAGGTAAAGGGACATGCCCTCTTCGGATATACCTCTTTCTTCAGCCAACACAGAGGTTGTTTACTACTTTCTACTCTGAATAACATGCCAATCATCTGGAACCTCCCTTCATGCCACCCAATTGGTTCCTTTTGAAATTCCACCTTTATGCTTAGCTTTGCTACATGACTGGCTTATGGGCTTGTCAGTCAAATGGGCATCCCACCAAGATGCAGTAGCAGTATTAGGAACACAGTTGTTAACCAGGCTGCGGAGAGGTTATCCTTTCCTGTAAACAGGATGGTATATCCTGTTAAATAAATAAATAGATTTATAAAGGTGATGGGGGAATAGAGAAATGCACCCTCCACTGCACCAAGAGTTCTGTGCCAGCATTTAATTTTAAGAGGACTAAACAGTTGAAACCCTTTCAAGACCTTTTTGGTTTGAATCATATTTTTGTTACAGGTTTTCCAAAGCTGATTTACCCTCATTAATACAGGAGCTGTCTTAGTTGCCCTTTAAGAAAGCGCACCAGGGTGACTGTGGCTTTCCTTAAAGACGAAGACCTGGGTGGAGGGGGAGGAGGGTTTTTTGTTGTTGTTGCCCTTTGTGTGGCTCTGCTAGTTCTCGGAGCTCATGTACACAATTTGTATGTGCTATCATCTGTTCATCTCAAATTATACCAACAAGGGGAGTACTTGAATAGGATGGTACTAATTTGATATTAATAAAGGAGGTAGGACAGGCATGGCTGTTGAAATGTGCATAACGCTTTTTTTTGTTTTGTGGGTGGGGGAAGTATTATATTCTGTTCTTCTTCTCTGTACAGGCAAAGCCTTTTGTTTGTCTCCACTAAAGTTGTAGGTTTGAGATTGGGGAGCATTGGGAGAAAACAGGGCAGCTTTGTGTTAAAAAGTGTTTTTCTACCTTTTGCTGTGACCCGAATCAGGTTTCCCATTTCCAGTAGCACAATGTGCTCGTATTCAGCGTGATAGAGGAGTAGTGGACATGAATTATTTGTGACAAGGCTGCCTGGAATATGTGGGGTGGAGTTTTACATGGAATGGAATCCCTGCAGTATTGGAGGCTTCTGTGTTTGCTGCGAGACTCAAAGTAGGAAGCAAAGCTGACATAACATGGTGCATTGCACAGATAGGATTTTTTTTTTTTAGGTGGCGCTTTCTGTGCTGTGGTTGGTCCCTAATTCTGTACTTGGATATATTTATCTTGCATGCCAGATTGGTTAATTTACAAATATCTTCCTTTTATGACAGGGTGAAGAGTCACTGACAGTAGGTCAGTTTCCTAATTAAAAGCCAATGATTTGAATGTTTGGTAATTAATGCTGTAGGGCATGGCTATGTAATCTGCCAGTATTTTTCTAATGGCCTCTCTGGCCATTGTATGTATCTAACTTTGATTTGATGACTGGCAGAGACTGGTGTACCTGGCAAATTTGCAGAGTTGACTTAATGGCGCAGCGATTTAGGAGCAATCAGTGTGGATCCCTTAGCAGCTCCTGAGCAGGCCACTGGCAAAGGTAGATGGCTATAGCTCTTCAAATGTGTCCCTGATAAATTCAGGTAGCTAAGAAGCAGGAATAAGACAAAACGTTTAGATAATAAACTGAAAGTCCAGTGGGGGTATTGTGATAAAAGCAAGTGCATATAATGTACCAAGGCCTTTCGGAACTAAAACCCCCTAGGAAAGGAACAAAATTGAGTTAGTTGTGAAACTTATTCATTTTGTTGACCCTACCTATTAGTCATTTTAAATTATTTGAGACAGAAATAATAAATTGGAATTGCTAATCCTTTTTGCAGTGTTTCAGGGCACCTACTTGTTCAGTAATTGGACTTCATTTACCCCCATTTTATTTAAATGTTACTTAAACAAATTCAGGAAAGCTTTGTTGCTGTTTTGTTAGATTTTTAGAATACTTCATTGTTCCAAAACGATAGGATACATTTTTGGCTAAAGGAAAAAAGCCGTGAAAGCCACAGTTATTTGAAATTCCTTGTATAAATAATTCTATCCTGTTCCAATGTGGAAAGGCAGAAAAAGTGATTGCTGATAAGATATAGCTACTTACATAGGGATCTTTCTAAATTCCAGCCATGAATGTGTGATTGGTCTTTTGATGGGCAAGAGGGAATACTCCCAAATGTCATTTGTTGTCCATATTCCCTATTAGCTTTCCCCAAACTCATTTGTCCACTCTGGCTCCTTTATTGTGCCTCCTGTTTCTTTTGGAATAACATCTCATCTAAATGATATGCAGCAAAATTGCACATCAAGAAAAAATGTTCTGGTTGGAAAGTGTGTGAGGAAAAAAATATTACCTTGTCACAAACACACTTATTTCTGGGACCAGATGTACTTAGCTAATTTTCTGAATTAAAGTGCAAAATGATACCCTGAATAATGCAGGCTGCCAGTTTACTAGTGACTCTGAAATGCTTTTTCTGTCAGAAATGAATTGTACTGGCTTGATTCTGAGCCAGGGCAATAAAAAGTTTCTGAATATGTGAAGTAACAAGAAGCAAAACAGGCTATGCTTTAGAAAGAACAGGCCAAAGAGATATGTTATGGTTTACACCTTGGAATGATTATCTTCTAGGAGTACATTTTGAAAAGCTCTTTTAAAAACGCGTGGAAAATTGTATACAAGATGACTCAACAATGATTAACCTCCCCTCTTAAAAGCGATTTTTAACAATATTTTTAAAAAAACCCACAATTGAAGTCACGCGGTAAAATGCGTAGCCAAGATAAGAGCTGAACGTTGTTGCAGAATGAATAGGGTAGAAATTAGTATTTTTATTTACTTCTTAATTTTGCACACAGTGCTAACTTTCCATAAGGGTCAACATTTTTTGTCGTCTTTGCAAAGCTTTGTGAACTAAATGAGAGAAACAGACATTCCTTCTGTTTTTTGAGACTATCCTTATTTATTTTTTTAAGAGCCCATAAGTGTGGTCATGTGTTGCCCAGTGCATATACTGATGGGGGTTTTGTAAGTTTGCGATAGCTTTATATTGATTGTGGAAGAAGATATACTGTTCATGGAAAGGGGCAGAGTATATAGAAGAGAATGAAACAACTGATAAATATCCTGGTTCCAAATCCAGGCTTTAATTTTGCTTTAGAAAGACATTAAATGGGCACTACTGAAAATACATATTTGTAATCCTTGCTTGTAATACAAATTTTTACCAGTTTAATAATGTATTATTATTTAATTTATTTTTCATTATTCATGCTTGTTTTTTCACTTTTTTTTTCCAGCATTTTACTTAGTTTGGACAAATAAAACAGACTGACTTGCCTTTTATAATGAGTTTCACCTCCTGCTTCTCATGTCCTTGCATGGTTCTGTTTGTATTCACAAAATACAATGGAGATGTTTACATTAAAAAAATGAAGGTTTCCAAATAAACAGAAACATATTTTATAACTTGCTCTTTTCTTTAACCCGAAATTCTTCACCTCAACCAAGTTGAGTATTCTCTAGTACATTCTTTCAACATTGGTATGACAATATACCTAACCATTTTTCCCCTGCCAAATTTCGTACTCTGTTATGTAGTGCCTGAATTTTCTTTTCAGCCATTTCCTACAGACCGCTGAAGGCATTGTACTCTGGAAACATGCTCCTTTTTCTGTGGTGCTGCATAGCATCCTTTGGCAGTGCTTTCAAATAGGATTCCCATCTAGTAGGGAACAGATTGGGATTTTGGAAACTGGAATTAAGAGAATAGGTTAGATTAAACGGCTGCTTTCGTTTGAGAAATGTAAATATTCCCTTCTTCTATGGAGACATTCTTAAGGAGGGTCCAAAATGTCACCTGCATCCTTAAGTTTTTTTTACATGTGATCACCACAGTCCTTAAGGAAGAACTACCAACTGCCCAGACTAGACATCAAATCCCAGTAGGTGAGCTGAGCCAACCTAAAGAAAACAAATTCTGGCTTCTCAGGCACTGACTTCTCTTCCATCTCAGTCCCCTTCTGGCTTTCTAGCACAAAGGAGGCAGGGGGAGCAGTGGGGCAATGTGTCTTGTGCATCTGCATTCCGTAGTCTAGCTAGCATGCCCAGATTCCTGGATGTGCTGTTCAGATCATTAATGAGAGATTTTTCAATCAATATCAGTCTTTGTTTTGGAGATAGGTATGTTTACAGCTATTAATTGTAAAGAGGATCAGATCTCAACTTGTTATAATGTCCCTCTGAATTTATTTGATATCCACTGACTGTAACAAGAAAAAAAAATCATAGCTCAGGACAATAGACCTTTGTAGTTCAGAGTCCTTCATAACAAATGACAGGGCCAGGAACAGGGTGGTTTGATGGTGTCTGATTGAAAGGTAGCATTCAGTGCAGGGAATAAAGCAAAGGTAAAATCTGGTCATGACTTGTGAGGACTGAAGATTTTTTACATCTATACTAGAATCTCTATTGCAGCTCTGATTTTTATGTGATTTTTATCATTTGAAAATGCCTTTGTGTGAATTTTTAATTTCTTCATTCCACCAGCTACTACTGTAGCTAGGCCCATTAGTTGAGCTGCTGGAAATGGAGATCTTGCTGCCAATAAAAGTAGGAGATTTAGATTAGTTTTCTGTTCATATTCTGAATGCACGCATGTGCACACAAATACATTTAAAAAAAAATATCCACACCCAAAATCCATTCACAACCCCTAAATACGTGTGCTAGTATATGGTTTAGAACACTTACTAATGATATACAGCACATTGCTAACTACAAAATTCTCAGATATCAGTAAACTTAAGCAGCTGTGTTAAAACACAGGCAGAGTTAGCACAAATAACCAGCAGCTATTTTTCTGAACCCAGTCTTATGCCCAGTGCACCATTTATCTAGATGACTGCAGATCTGCACTTTTTTTCTGTTTTCTCCTTGTCTCCTCCCCAAGGCTTGCTTCTACCAAACATATAGCAGGAATGTGCTGTGGTGGATGGCAGAGGCAAACTAATGGATCTTTTTGTTCTGTCTAGACTTCTAAGATCAGTGTTGACAATAAATAAAACAAGAAAATCAGATGAATTAAGAAAGCACTGTGATAAATGCCTGTAACAATAGCATTGTTTAAAATATAGAGAATACAACTGAATTCTTTTGTTATGGTTGAGTCCTGTGTTTTGAGACAGTTCAAGGTTGCTTATGGGGCTTGCTGCTATGCCCTTATCAAGAATTTTATGAATATGAGACAAAAATGTTGGTTAGAGTGTAACCTTTTGGAATTGGAACAGAGTACGTGTTGAGTGGATTATGAAGGTGGAAGTCTAAAAGCATTTAATTTATGGAAAACATTTATCTTTGCATGGAATACTTTTAGGAGTTTGTTTTGTTTTGTAGAATATTGATTAAAACGGACCCCAGAAACAGCAATACTGTGTGGTATTTAATTATTTTTACAGATCAGAATAGTTTTTAATAAGAGTGTCTCAGATTATCATTGAGAACACTCCGAATAGAAACCCATTACACCACCTTCTTTCTTAAATACACAAAATGGAAGGATGAGATCAAGTGTGTACCCCTGTGGTAAAATCCCTTGCCTCAGTGTGTATGATGTACATTTGTACATCTGTCTTTGTTTAATTCAGCATGTTTTCCTTTTTCTGTAACAGAAACAGGACATTTTTATTCTTTGTTGTAGCACATACGCACCATGCTGAGAGCTTTTATTATGATAAAAATGGCATAGTACACAACCTTCACTGGCACTAACTGGATAGCTTTCAGAGAAAAACACAAAGCAATGATATTACGAATAGGTAGGTGTAAGAGTTCACTGACAGCAAAGTGAAAACAGTGGGTTAAAACTGACCCTATTAAGGTTTGGGCTACACTTGAAAATTATGTTGGCTTATCTTCATGGGTCAAGGATGTGAAAAAAATTACACCTCTGACTTAGTTAGCTATGCCAGCCTGACCCGCATGTAGACACAGCTACCTCGATGGAGGAATGCTTCTGTCAACTCAGCTCTCTTCATTTAAGGAGGTTGTATTCCTACACTGATGTAAAAACCCCTTCTGTCAGTTTAGACTGTATCTACACTCCTGATTTATGGAAGCACAGGAACGGCGAGATGTCGGTATAGTCTCTGTAGTGTAGACATACCCCTACCCTTTATACAATTTGTCTGTTTCTTTGAAATGTTAGCATTAAAGAACCAGTGTGTTAAGAAATAAAATCACTTTACCTGTACTCCTTGTTGTTGTGTCCAAGTGGTGCCACCACATGCTGGGATTTGTGCAAGTCCATAGAAAGTCACATTACTGTCCCCAAAAGCTCGCAATCTAATATAAGCAACATAGCAACAAGGGTGAGGCTACAATAAATAATAGCAGTTTTACAGCTCAGAGAAGAGGTTCCATATGTAAGGAGAGGCATTGACGTGTGATGCAATTAAATAGCTTGAAATCACCCTTTATGGATTTTTATAAAGGGAAGTCTATACGTAAGGAATAGTGCTGGAGATACGCTAGGAGTCTTTTTCAAATTTGTTAAACTGCATGTATATGTTTTTAAAATTTACATATCTGCTACATCTCTGCTTTATCTTAAGCGAGTGACTTTGTGTAGGCAAAAGCATTTTACTGATTTTTCTAGATGTAAACAAATTAAATCTCAAATTGATAGTCATGTTTTAAAATTCCCAATACTGATCTTCCTTTTAAAATTATTATTATGCATGTTTAATAGAATGTAATATGTGTGCAGAGTTTTAAAGAAGAGATTTCTATTAAGTTCTGATACCGTGTGTTAGTTCGGTGCCTCAAAATCCTCTCAAGGCACCCTGAAAGATGTGCCAAGACAGTGTGTCTCCTTCTGCCTGGTGTGGTAAGCAGGTCAGTGCTGTTTGTGTTGGTGAGGCAGTGAGCCTGTGTCTGTGTGGAGGGAGGAGGAGGACGACATGTCATGTGACTTCACTCCAGACTCATAAACAACTGTCATGTGGTCTCTCAGACCTTCAATGCTCAGTGCGCAGGAGTACAAAAGCAGCAACACTATCCCTTTGGAACTCCTCTGTCAGTTGCCATCAGTTGATGTTGATGTTAGCATTTAGGAGTGAACAGTGACTGGAACAATGCATCACTTTTATATTTCCATATTGAAACTTTTCCGTTTGGTCTAGACTTAAATACATCCTGTGTCTTGTTCATACTATGAAAAAGAGGAGGGTTGGGGTGTGTGCTCCAGTAAGTTAATTGGCCTGGAATAGACAAGGGTTGTTGACTCTATCCCGAAGTTTGTGTAAGCAGACAGAGCTGACTAAAATGCATCTGATTTTCAGTTTGGGATTAAATAAACTACGAAGCATGTCAGTAGTGTTAGTCCTGAGTGTGATATTAGAGAATTTTTTGATGCACATAGAATGGTGTACATACTCTGGATTTCAAAGGAGTCGTTCTGTAAATTTTTCATACTTAACAAATATAGACATTTTAAGAGAACTGACTTTTGATAGAAAAAGTGTTTGCTGCTTGGTTTCTCTCACTATAATCAGTGAAAGTCTAGCACACTGGATGGTAGGCTGTTCATTGGAACATTCTGTTTACCTTTTGTTATATTTCAAAAGCATTTTGTTTGAAGTTTAATCACTACTAGATTTCTCTTGTGTTGAGCCTGTTGATTTACTTATGCGGACATTGAAAATTCGAATGCATTACCATCTTTGAGGGCCCATATTCTGTACTTCCTCGGTGAGGACATACCATTGGTCATGAGATCATACTTTTCTCCTAAATAAATTTCACTTGTAGCCTTTGTCTTTAATGCAGCTTCAGGCATTGGAATCTGTTTTGTAGTTTTTTTGGAAGCTGTTGCTGAACGTCAGTAGTGCTATTTTATCAAATTAACCACAACCTAAATGTACAGAAGCCAGATGAGAGCTTGTCTGAATTCTGCATTCATGCTGTTTATCCAGACTGCTACTATTAATAATAATTTAATGATGCTCTGTTCTTATTTATTATTTTTGTGTGTGTGTGTATAGATAAATATAAAAATATAATGGTATGAATGAATCACCCAAACTGTTTTGGGCACTTCGCGGAAACAGAATAAAACCACCCCATGTCCCCAGTAGCTTGCTATGTCAATGGACACTACTATATTGTACAGCCAAAGCAGTGGTCCCCAAACTGTGGAGTGTGCCCTCCTGGGGGGGGCACAGAGGAATATTTGGGGATACGCTGTAGGGCCCAGGCCAGCCCCTGGCGGGGGGGGAGGGCAGAAGCGCCACCCAGTCCCACTCTGCCCCCAGATCTGCTGCAGCCCTGGCTCCAGCCCCAGCTCCAGCCCCAAACACGGTCCCAGCTCAGCTCCAGCCCCTGACTGTGGCCCTGGCTCCCAACCCCAGCTGCAACTCTGCTCCCAGCCCAGCTCCTGACTGTGGGATCCTGAGAGATTACAGGACTCCTCGCAAAGATGTAATGCTCATGTTAATTCCTTTAATCTCTCCCCCTCCCCCCCCACCGGTTTATAGGGAATAATTTAGCAGATCTTTGTTTTGAGGGCTTGTGGCAAGGAAGGGTTTGAAGTTGCAGAGGGAGATAATCCAGGCCAGGAGGGGACTGTGGGAAAAGACTGGGGGTGCTTGTGGGAGGCAAGAATTAAGGGATGTGGGAGGTGGTAGAACTGGCAGAGTATAGTGTATGAAAAGGAGAATCCTGGAAATGCATCCGATGAAGTGAGCTGTAGCTCACGAAAGCTTATGCTCAATTAAATTTGTTAGTCTCTAAGGTGCCACAAGTACTTCTTTTCTTTTTGCGAATACAGACTAACACGGCTGCTACTCTGAAACCTGGAAAGGAGGGTGAGTTTGAATTTGATATGATGGGAGGAATGAGGAGCCAGTGCAGGGTCTGGAGAATGGGGAGTGACGGAGGAGGCGATTTCTGAACCTTAGCATGCTAGGTGGCAGAGGATCCCATTTTGAATTGCTACATTTAAAAGAAATTCAGTCTTGAGTGGTCACTGCCTGGTTTTTCTTGTGTTGAGCCTTTTGAATGTTTTGTTATCTATTGCACCAAGAGCATCTAGTGCTTTTTAAAATATTTTCTCTGCCTCAGAAGTATTTTACTGCTGAACAACACAGTGACCTGCTTGTTCTCTAAGCACCAAATAAATTTGTTAGTCTCTAAGGTGCCACAAGTACTCCTTTTCTTTTTTCTAAACCATGTTGTCCTTTTTTTGCTGGCCCCTGGGAGAAAGGGATGGTCTTGAGAAGAAGACCTTCCACTGAGCCTCCAGATATCTAGGTTCCGTTCCCAGTTCTGTCACAGCTCTGCTATGTGGCCGTGGCCAAGTCACTTTCGTCTGTGTGTCTGTTACCTCATCGGGGAAATGTTGATACTACATCCCCACCTCTTGGGAAAGCCGAAGATTAGTTCACCAACGTTTGAGAGTGACTCAGGTACTGTGATGATCGCCAAAGAAAAGCCTGCAAATGAATAAACAGTATGACTGTCTAGTGGGAGCAATATGTACTTTGGAGGATGGATGGGGGCTGGGGGATGAAGGCCAGCAAGACAGAATGGAAATCCTGTGTGTCCCAAACTGACTAAATCCTCTCCACCCCAAAAAAGAAACAATCACAAACCGTTAGCTCATGCTGGCGAATATATAAGAAGCAAAAAGGCAGATGAACAGGTTTCTCTCAACATTAATAAAGAAGGATATTAATGGCATTATTCTTTGTTTACAAATAATTACCGGCCTGTGACTGAGTTCTAAATATTCAACAGAATTTTAAAGCGTTGACATTTGCTTGATCAATAGTCAGTCTGTGTGGATCTGTAGTAAAGGGTAAGAAACAAAATTGTGTTTCAAATTTCGGTACAGTCTTTAGACAGTAGCCAAAGGTTCATGTGCCAAATTACTTTAATAATAAAAAAAAAAAAAAAAAGAGAGAGCGAGAGATTGATTGATTTAGGGGTCTCTGGCTCTTCAAAATACATTATTGAGGACTTTGTTGAAAGATGAAATCTATTAGATATGCACTTCCTTATCACGAAAAGCCTAAAGTTCTCCAGTGTATAGAACTAAATTGTTTCCTTTTCACTGATGCATTTCATAGTCCTCCTTCCAGGCTAACTCTTACATTAAATTAATCCAGCTCTGACTCGCATACATTTATCATGATTTTTCACAGTAAGGTCACTGGTTCAGGGCCTGCTATATCTGGTCAGGTGAGCCTCATCACTTCCTTCAGTCGTGAAGATGTATTTGTTCTGCATCAAAGACAGTAACTGTTTTGATCATTTAAAATTGGAATAATCTTCATCACAATGGGATTTGAACGGAATGTGTTTTTTATCACAGCTGCCTTCCTGAGATTGGATCTGGTTGATTTTAGGTTTCAGGGGATTGATTTTATACATTCTTGAAGTCTTAATGAGTCTGTTCATCTGCAGTTGCTGGTAAGAACCACTGACACTCAAACGTACATCCCCAACCCAAACCAGCCTAGTTTTTAAAACTCATTTAAAAAAAATCTGGCTTTTGCTTTGCCCTCTTTTTGTCATGAATGTACTGCCAGCTGAGTAAGTGTTCAGACCTGCAGGTCCCCCGAGTAGTATTCGGTAATACTATACAATGGGCTGTAATTTGGCTCTTAAGAAGGAGGAGCACGAAAACATTCAGTTTATATCAAATGTATTTTGGGGAAGCAGGAGTCTCAGGTAATGATTACAGGGGATTGGATATCAAGACAATCGAGCTCTTCTATTCCCAGCTCTGTCGCTGATTCAGAGTAACCTTGGATAACTGATCCTCTTGTTGCCTTAATTTCCCGTTTCAAAATTGGCATAAAAATTCCCACTTTGGATTTAATGCTTCAGAAAGCATTTTGAGAACTGCTGATTAAAAGGCACTGTATAAATGCAAAGTATATATTTTCCCATCTTTAAGCTTTCAGTGAAGTTTAATTTGGAGGAGTCAGGGCCAAGAGGCTGATACTAGCAAGAACGTGTTCTTAAAAATGAAAAGAAAGGAACAGAAGTTTTGAAGGAGGAAACATCGGTTTAAAAGATTTTTTTTAAAAGAGCTTCACAGTAAAACTGTCAATGGATTAAAAGTTCCCCTTGTGCAGGAGGGAAGATGGGGGGTGTGTGGTGGGTGGAAAGCAGAAAGGTGAGACAATTCCCAGTTCTGAGATCCTTTTGGAACAGTTAATCCTCCTGCACTAACGTGACACCAATGAAACCTACTTCTTTGGGGACCTTCTCATAAAAGTCAGGTGGTTTTTTTTCATCTTTTTGGGTTTTTTGGTCATCATTTAACAACCCAGTTTTTTCTCTGGTGTGTAGACAAAATGCATCAAACTAATCTGGGAGATATTTGAGCTGAATATGTATTGACAATAGCAGCTCTTCTCCATCTCCCCCGAAATGTCGTGTCTAATTTATAAAAACAAACTGCTTAAAAAGAAAGCCCTTGAACTTTGTGCAGAAATCTGTTGCTATGTAATTTGCAATTTAAATGATACTTTGCTATATTTGACTAGAGGCAAAATCAGCTATCTTATTCCTATCCAATTTAATGCTTATAGCTTTGGGTGTGTGTTGTCGTTCCAAAGAGGGGACGATCTTGGAGTATTTCCTTTTTTTCTGGCTTTTTTGTTTTTTGAGGCCCTACTAGCAAAGAGGGTATGCAAAGAATTCAATCCCTTTCCCTTCATTATTCTTCTGCCAAAGTTCAGCCCTGGTTTACACACACACTTGTACTTAGGCAGAGGTGTGATTTTTAAACCGATTTGTCCGGCCAGGTATTTGTACTGCTTTAACTAATAGTTTTTAAACTGATTCTACTTAATCGAGTGACCTGTGTGGTATATGGACACAAGGCCTCTATCAATCCAGGAATTCACGGTTCAGTTTTTTACACTAAGCAGCATCTTACCTGCTACGAGCCTTGGAAGGGAAAAAAGGGATTTTAATAGTGAAAATCTCCACAGGCTTCCTGTCCTGTGTGGTGGTATTACATGATCTCATGACATAGCTAGGCCTATATAGACTAGACCAGAGGTGGGCAAACTATGGCCCATGGGCCATATCCGGCCCACGGGACTGTGCTGCCCAACCCTTGAGCTCCCGGCCACTCTCCTGCTGTCCCCACACCCCTGCAGCCTCACCTCGCTGCACCACCAGCGCTCTGGCCCGCCGCTCCTGCCAGGCAGCGCCGCGGCGTGGCTGCCAGCTCCTGCTGCTCTGAGAGCGACATGGTAAGGGGGTGGGGAGTGGGAGGGTTGGATAAGGGGCAGGGGGTCCTGGGGAGCAGTCAGGACAGGGGATGGTTGGATGGGGCGGAGGTTCTGGGGGTGGGGGGCAGTCAGGGGACAGGGAACAGGGGGGTTGGATAGGCATGGGAGTCCCGGGGGCCTGTCAGGGGGCAGGGGTGTGGATAGGGATGGGGGCAGTCAGGGGACAGGGAGCAGGGGGCTTGGATTGGGGGTGGGGTCCCGGGGGAGCGGTTGGGGCGTGGGTCCTGGGAGGGGACGGTCAGGGGACAAGGAGCGGGGGGTAGGGGGGGTTGGATGGGTCGGGCGTTCTGAGGGGAGCAGTCAGGGGGGCGGGAAGTGGGAGGGGGTGGATGGGGGCAGGGGCCAGGCAGTTCGGGAACGCACAGCCGTCCCTACCCGGCCCTCCATACAGTTTTGCACCCCAATGTGGCCCTCGGGCCAAAAAATTTGCCCACCCCTGGACGAGACCTACTTGCTTCCAAAAACAAGTCACCTAGCTGTTTTTCCAGACAGATGGATTTACGGGCCAAGGTGACAGATACTCTCTCATCTGTATGTCTTCCTGTGGGACAATACCACTAGACCCTTAATAGCCAAGAATATGTAGTGCAGGGGTGGCCGACCTGTGGCTCCGGAGCCACATGCTCCTCTTCAGAGGTTAATATGCAGCTCCTTGCATAGACACCAGCTCCGGGGCTGGATCTACAGGCGCCAGTTTTCCAGTGTGCTACAGGGTGCTCACTGCTCAACCCCTGGCTCTGCCCCTGCCCTTTCCCCTGAGTCTGCCACGCCCTTGCTGCTCCTCCTTCCTTCCCCCTCCAAGCCTCCTGCACACTACAAAACAGCTGATCGTGGCGGGTGGGAGGCACAGGGATGGAGGGTTAGGTGCTGATTGGCGGTGCTGCTGGTGAAGGGGAGGGATGGGGGGTAGAGCTGATGGGGGGCTGCTGCCGTGTTACTGTGGCTCTTTGGCAATGCACATTGGTAAATTCTGGCTCTTTCTCGGGTGCAGATTGGCCACCCCTGATACAGTGCTTGGACTGCATTAACTTAATTTGGATCAGCTTTATTTCTTACAGTGTAGAAAATATTTATTATCACAGTTTGCATACTTGATATATTCTCTGAATATATTGACAGAGGATGAAAGAGGCTGAATATTTTAGTAGGAAGAACACTGCATAGATTGAGAAGTATGCCTTTAATAACTTGCCCTCTGTAACCAAGGGCATCTGCAATCTGTTGGCTGAATGTGAACCAAGATTGGGAGGGATTTGAATTGTCACAATGTTTACTGCAATATGGTTGGGAAATAAAATGATAATGCCTGAGATTTGCATTTCTTGGCAATGTTTCAGGTGTGCAGGTGTTTGTAGGTGAAGTGAGCTGTAGCTCACGAAAGCTTATGCTCAAATAAATTGGTTAGTCTCTAAGGTGCCACAAGTACTCCTTTTCTTTTTGCGAATACAGACTAACACGGCTGTTACTCTGAAACCTGTAAGTTTAGTAATTTCTAGGGCAAACAAAGCCATGTACAAACCCTGCATGCAGCCTGTGCTAATTGTAACTACTGGTTACATAATTTGGTGATATCTTTCTGTGTAGTTTAGATGAAAGGTGGATATCACCTCTTCCCTCATTCTCGATACCCCTTACCTCTGCTAAACGTGAAACATGTTCACCAAAATGTTACTTTAAAAAAACCAAAAACCTGGAAGTATGTAGGTTAAATTGGAAAGCTTGTCTGGAAAAGAGTCCCAAAGCTTGGAGTTTTACAGCACAGTTCAAAAATATTATACAGTGTGCGTGAGTCCCTGTCGTCTCCCTTTCCCCCCTCCCCTCCCCCCCCGGAGTCTATTACAATTTTAAAAAGATATGCTACACCTTGCTATGCTCAACTCATCAAAGAGACTTTTTAACATTTCCTTCCTCCCTTATTTGGATAGAAGGGAAAATACTTCCAAATATGTTTTATTCGTTCTCTCAAAGTGAATAGCACTCGAGCCCCCTGGGATAATTTTAGGTTTTCTTCTTGCTGAATGGGAGGTGACTTCTTTAATAGCTTTTAAAAAGTTTGTCTTGTATACAGACATGTGCAAAACGATGGAAAGCAGAATTAAGCCAGTAACTTTATTGTGTAAATGGTGGAAAGGACTAATTTTTCTTACGAGCACGTGACGCATGAGAGATGCTTGTTACCTTGGCAGCTTTGTTGTTAAGTAAAACACAATTTAAAAAAATAAAATAAAATAAAAACAAAACACATACACCCTCACACTGGAAAAAAATGGTAAAACATCCTGCTTCTGTGTACACAGAAAATCTGCTGTATGATTGTATACTTGGAGCAATGACCCTGATCCTAGGATGAAAGGGAAGATGAGCTGGGTGTTTCCATTTTGCATCTTCATGATGAGAATTGAATTTACAAGCAGTATAGAACAAGTATGACCATGGTGGCAATTAACAAATGATGACTTCAGTCCTTGCCTTTTGTTTCAGGATGTTATAATTGTTTGCAAAACATGTTCTGGTTTTCTGTCGCTTGCTAGTACTTGTTCTGAGTGCATGTAAAACACAAACAAACCAAGTGGGATGGTTTATGCCAATTCACAGCAACACCTCTTCTAACAGCTTGTGTTTTAAAGGCAATGCTTTAGGATGCTCTGTTGAACTTTGAAGATAGCAGCTGCTTCGGCTTAGTATCCAAATCCACCTATGTTGCTCTACATCTTTTTATTTTATTTTTTCCTTTTTAGAAAGGAGTTCTAAAACATTCAATATATATGTTTTGTGACTTCGGGATAAGGCATCTGAAGCAAGATTTTATGTTTACTAAATGGAAACTTAGTCCATGATTTGTGTAGACAATGCATTTCTTGTTTTAACGTCTTTGTTACTTTGCTGATCATAATTTCTGTTACTGGGTAGGGGCATTTAGATTCTGTCCTAAGCATCCAAAACTTACAATTCTCATGATATGTTAAACTTGTTGACTCCTAAATAAAATAGTTTGAACTGGAGTGCAAACGGACTGCTTTACATTGTAGACTTTTTGTGGAAATTGCCTTAGTCCTCATGCCCAGGCTAGAATGCCAGACTGTGGTTTAGAAAAAGAAAAATGTTTGCCAAGCTTCCTCTCCTTGTTTTCCATTTTGTGTTGCAGTGGTGTTCTCCACTGAACTGCCATTTCATTCCAATATGACAGCACAACCTAGTTGTCACGCTGTTTCAGGGTGACTTTCTATTGGCCTTGGAAACCTGGTAAAAATAGTTATTCTAGTTTTGTTACTTACTGCAGCAGAATGGGAATGCTAGTCCTTGGTGTAAGTGATGATATTTTATCTCATTATGGTGTCCATAGTAGGATTCTCCTGTAAGATTAGACCATTTTAAGGAGTTATGAGGCGGCAGTAGTGGAATCCCTTTGTATACCGGCGTCTTAAAATGCACCAGCATAAAACACTCCTGGGGGAATTCTGTGCCAAAAAATTAAAAATTCTGCACATAATATTTTAAAATTCTGCATATTTTATTTGTCAAAATAACATAATATAATCACTTCGGTTTCAATTATTTTGGTAATTTATTTCAAAATACCTCTCAGCAAGTGTGTCTGTAACAATATAGACAACAAAAAAGATTCAGGAAAAGTTTCTAGACAAATCATTACTAGGCATATTGATTGATATAGAACTTTAATAATTTGTTTAAACTACAATGAAGAAATGTATTTCCCGCACCCCTCAGAAGCAGTGCAAAGGCTTGGGGGAGTTGGGTAATGGAGGAGTTGAGGGAGAGGGAAGTAATTTCTGGGAAGGAGCCTGGGAGTGAACCTGGGGGGTTGTTGGGTGTGGGTGGGAGAAGTATGGAACAGATTTCTATGGGGGAAGGAGGAATTGGCTACCGTTACCCTCTCCCGTTCAGTCAGGAACATCTGCCTCTGTCTGCATGTGTCCCTGCACCCCCATCAATGTTCCCTCTAATTTTTTCCACCCATGTGCGGAATAAATTTTATGTGCACCAAGGTAATGTGCGGTTGTGTGCCACCAGTAGAAACAAAAAACCTAGAAATGATATATATATATATATAATTTTTAAAAGTTACCATAGGGATAATTGCTCCAGCCAGGACAGTTAGGCATTTTAGAATTCAGTGTTCAAAGAATTAAATTTAAGTGTAAGAGAGAAATGAAAATTATGAAATGTATAGACCAGTCAAAAAACTAAAATAACACACTTTGAAAGAATAAAATTACAGAGAATATATGTGCATTGCAATATATGTGAAGAAGTAACCTGTGTGTGTGAGAGAGAGAGAGAGAGATTGTGTGCTAGCTGCTGGGGAAGTCTCTGAGAGACCATACACTGTCTCTTTAGGCACTCATTCACCCGAAGGCATGTTCAGACCTCAGAGCTGCTGCAAGTTCTGTCCCCTCTTGGAGTTGGGGTACAGGGGCTGGGGGAGGGCGACACCATGATATCAGCACTCTCCTTTCCCCTCTTTATCCCCCCCCCCCCCGCACAGCCAGCAGGAGGGGCCCGGGAGCAGCTGCAGGAGCAATGTGCCCGGCTCTGCCAATCAACTGCATGGAGCCGGGCAGTGTGCTCTGCCAATCAACTGCATGGCACTTGAATCTCCTCTGGGCGGCTGCCCAACCACGCAGTTTACAGGGAACATGGACCCCCACTCCCGTTCAACCCATGGCTCAATGTTATCACCCCACTAGCTCCTGTTCCCCCACTGCCGTCTGTCCCCCCCACTAGCGCTTCTGAACCCCAGTCTGTGAGACCCCACCCCCAGCAGCCTCATGTGCCCCGATCTATCCACCCTACCCCCCCTATTCTGTCCCTCCTCACCTGGTCCTGGGGATTGGGAGCTGTGAGGAAGGCAGCCTCTGTCCCCTCCCTCTCCACTGCTGACTTCTCCAGCTGGTGAGAAGGTGCCCCCTCTGCCAGTGCCACATCAGCTCCTGGTGAGCCAAAGATGTAATTGCAGCTTCCCTTCACCTCCCCATCAGAATCAATTATTCTGCAGGGGACATTGCCACTGCGCAAGTGCAGAATTACAGAATTTCCTCGAGAGTAATAAAAGGAGGAAGGGATTATTACAATATTGATAACTACACAATCCCCTTAGCTTTCAACTACTAGGAAAGATGGTCTAATGCAGTGGTTCTCACCCTGTGGTTCGTGAACTATGTGTAAGGGGTTCGCAAAAGACTTGGGCGGAAAACTGACCAAACAGAATTCAGCTATATATACAGACAGAAGATTTCCAAGGGGGTCTGAACCTTCATTTTAAATTTTCTAGAGGTCCACAAATGAAAAAAGGTTTTCAACCACTGGTCTAATGTATAGAACAGTGTGCTGGGACTCAAGATGTGAATTTAGTTCCCAGCTCAGCCACAGACGACTTCCAGTGTGACTTTGGGCAAGTCACTTAATCTACCTTGTGCCTTAGTTTCTCATGTGTAAAATGAGGATAATACTTCCATATTTTACAGGGGTACGTTGAGGGTTAAAAATTCATAAACTGTGAGGAGCCCAGATGCTACGGTGATGAGGGCCATGTAAGTTCTGTGTTGTGTTTTGAAAGGCCTGTGAATCTTTCATACTCTTTTAAAGCCACTTTTGGTTGTATCCAGTGCTTTGGTGTTTGTGAAATTTCACTCACTGAGAAATCTGCTTGATGAAGCATTGAAGCTGCTCTGCTAAAATAAATATGAAAAGGTGAAGTGTGTAGCAACAGCTGTACAGTGTTGGGTTGTAAATGTGTCTGTACTGTAGATGATGTATCAGTAGCATTGATACATAGTCCAACACCAGTTAGGCATGTAATTGCCCAGAAATGGTCTCTAATACCAGTTTTAAGAGGAGCTGCCAAACCCACAAAACTCAGGGCCTCTCCCTCTGAATTTGAACTCCACTTGGACGAAACAGCCCCCAGTTTGTTCCTCCGGGACACAGGCCTGCCTTGTTAGGAAATCAGTGAAGTTTGGGAACCCACAATACCTCACATAGCTCTGTGTACAGTAACAGTGAGTGGAAATAGGGCCATAAGCATGAGCAACCAGACGAGTTATAAATATAGAATACTCTCTCAATTCCACTTTCGTTAGTCATGGAAGGACAGTGAGAGTTTTATAAACTTATAAGGAATATACAAACAGATCTGAATTTAAAATAACTCTGTATAATTTTTTTAGTATGTGAAAAGAATATTCTTTTTTGAGACCATCCATGTAAGTATCTGCCATGGATGGTATAAGGAACTTTATTTTTATATGTTTATGTCAGTGCGACTCGATCTGACAAAAAAGGTACTGGAGGGAAAATGACAAGCATGAAGCTCTTGCTTGAAAACAGAGGAAAACGGCTTTTTTTTTTTTTTTAATGTAAGTATCAACTTTCAAAATACAAATTCCTTTTTCTTTTCTTTTGTAAACACCATCTGATGCCTTTGCTGGCCTCACAGCAGCCACTGAGCATTGCTGCATTAGCTGTGCTGCAGAGTAGATTTCCTGTCAGATACAGCTTAACTGTTCTTCGTTTGCCATCAAAAATTCTGTCTGGCTCTCCCTAATCTGGTGGTGAATCTTCAATACAGGAAGGGATTTAGGAAGCCAAAAACAATGCTATGATTTTAAAATCACAGTAGAAATGTTTTTTCCCTTCTTCGTTTCCTCAAAAGCATATGTATGTGGATCTACGTAGTAAGATGCAATATATACCTAACGGAGGGTGTGTGTGTGCATATGTAGTTTGTGTATTACATATTAAGTGTGACTATATTATCCACACTTGCATCTTCTGGGTGGTGGCAATAGAAAAGGGTGGCATCCTTCTTCATTATATTTAATTGTGTAATCAGCAGTGCAGAAGATCTGCAGTGCTTTTATCCTGTATAGAGAAGAAATTTCTACAGATGCAGCTGTCTAAATATAGCCCCTGAATGAGGCAATGTTATCTAGTGGTTAGATGAGGGGACAAGTTGAGGCCTATCTTGTATTTCTACCACATCTGCTGCCTAGCTTTTCTAGTCTTCCATGATTTTGACCTCTCTTTCAGCAGAGACAATTCCTTCAGTGTGATAGACGGGGTCAGCAGCAAAAAGATGAAGTGCTCCCCCACGCCCAGCAAAGGCAGCTCCAGTTTTGAGGTGGTATTTAGAGCTAGTTGGAAAGTAAGATTTTTACTGTGAAAAATTTTGGCCAACTTTTTTCATTTTTGTCAAAGAAAAAAAATCCACAGAGAAATGTTTATATTTTGGTGAAATATCATAAACTGAAATATTTTCATAAATAATAACACCACGGTGCTTCATGGAAGTTGTAGTTCAGGGGCTTTATATGCCCATTCTCCTCTTTGGACTGGGCTCTCTGGCAAGGCTAAATCTCTCATGATACATCAATTTCTCCCCTTCAGGTGAAGGGAGGGAGGCATGCCATAGGATCCCTGACCATGGTGCATTATGGGAGATTAGTCCACCTGGAGTTCCCATCCCAAAAAAGGAGAATAGGTGCATAAGGCACCCACATTACAACTCCCTTGAGGCAGTGAGACAGTATTTTGAATAACAATACTTCAGTATTTTGAGGAAATATTGAAATTTTCCTTGGAAAGCTGCCTCTTTTGTGAAAAACTTAATTTTGTCCATAACCCAATTTTTTGTCAAAACAGTTTTGGCAGAAATTTTTCTACCAGCTCTAGTCTAATACCTTTTTGAAATGCTGGAGATGAGAGGGATCCCAAATGACTTCTTATTTTTCCCTTGAAGTATTTTGTGCTGTTGGAGTGGGATAAGTATGTATTGCTTGCAGATTTCACATGCCACTCAGAACCAGAATCAGAAATCTTTTGTGGCAAACATTCAAGACTGGATACCAGAATCCAAGCTAATTCCTTAAATCTAGAATCCTGATTCTCTAAGCAAATTAAAATTCACAATACAATTTGAGCTGCTTTCATTTATTAGCTGGATTGGCTGCAAATGATAATATACTGAATAATCCTAGCCAAAACTACCTTCTCTGGGGCCTAAAGGGCATATATATCGGAGAATGCTGGAGAGAAATCAAAGATGTGAACAAACACACATCTTTATAATCATTAATGCTCTTTTCAGTGGGAGTTATTCGGAGTGGGTGAGAATCTATCAGAGAAGTCTCTCAAGGATGCATGCAAATTGAAACACTTGCTTTCTTAGTCCAGTGTCTTTTATCAGGGATGTAAACTTTGTTCAGGATGTGCAAATAGGCTCCCTGCTCCAAATGATAGGCATTCCGGCCATCTTGTTCTTTTGATGCTGTGATGCTGGTAAATCAGGTGCCAATGCTGGCCAAGGCCATAGGTGTTAACTAAGAACTGATACATTCGTAGCTGGAAACCAAACCACCTCACCTGTTAGTTATGTTCAAAATAGGAATTAGTCTTATCAAAATGTATTTAATGTTTAGACTCTATGAAAGTCTTGTAAGTTGCTGCATGCATTAACCCCTCACTTGCAATGTCTGTATTCCATGCTATAGGAAAATATGTAATTTTTGCGTTATAACTTTGAAAATGTTTGCTCTGTACTGGTGAACCCAGGAACGGGAATTGTCATCCCCTCTAACCCCCCCTCCTCCACTCCCGAGAGGAGGCATACCTAGATTAAAGGGGCTGTTAAAGAACATTGCAACACAAAGAATTGGTGAATGGCCCTATCAAGCCTTGGAAATGCTATGTGCAAAGGAGCTCATCTCATGGACTGGAAGACTAAGTGTGACCTGTTTTATCTTTTACAAGAAAAATTTTCATCTATTTGAACTCTCACAGGGCCAGAGAGTCTAAATTGAAGCAGGAGATCCCCCAGAGTCAACCCTGGGTTTGCCCTGAAAGACATGTCAAATTGACAGATCACTGCAGCTCTGTCACTCTTAGCATTTAGATGGCAACTCATTGGTGTGTATATGTTTGCTTGCTTTAACCTGCAAATAACTTTTAGTTCTTTGTTCTAGTTTATTACGGAACTGACTATAGGTGTTGTCTTTGATATAAGACTAATTGACCTGGGGTAAGTGACTGCTTTCCTGGGACTGGAA
Source organism: Caretta caretta (assembly GCF_965140235.1). NCBI lineage: Eukaryota > Metazoa > Chordata > Testudines > Cheloniidae > Caretta > Caretta caretta. The sequence continues at coordinate 76,221,542 of NC_134215.1, read as the reverse complement.
GCAACCTGAATATTTTGAGATTTTTGGTGGAAGTGACAATTATTACTAAGTCTGTCTTGCCTGGTGGTAGGATAGACTGGAGAGTCTCAGCGGACTGTCTGTAACTGTGTGGTAAAACTGATATAGTGGTTCAGGAGTTCACATTTGATACTGGGTTGGTGAAATCTAATTCTAGAACATACCACCAGTTTGGGGTATCTGCCGGCAGGTAGGCAGGCAGGCACTCATGGTACTGAGCCACTCCAGACAGTTTTTTTTTTTAGTTTTGTAGGATGGAGAAACAGACCCTGCTTAAACAACTCAAACAGCCACAGTTAAGGACCGTAAAGTTAGAAGATTGGCATTAAGTCTGAGGAGGAAATTGAGCCTTGTCCTTTCTCCTTCTGGACCAGTTCAATCCACATCAATTTAGTGTGTGAGAATATACTCATTCTGATGATAGAATTTCAACAGTTTTCTCCCTCCTCTTCTTTCTGTCAACTATGCCAGTGAATTTATATTAAAAAAGAATGAAGAAACTATCAGCATGTTGTATTCAGATTGCTTGAAGGTCTTGTGAACGCAGGGTGATTTTCTTATTTGTCTATATTTATAATGGAAGCAAGATTGAGAACAGAAAATTATTCCCGAACTCATTCAAGAAATAGCTCTATCTTTCTGTGTCTGCCAGAAGCTGGAACTGGACAACAGGGGATAGATCATTTGATAATTACTCGGTTCTGTTCATTCCCTCTAAAGCATTTGTCACTGACCGCTGTCAGAAAGCAGGATAGTGGGCTAGATGGACCATTGGTCTGACACAGTATGGCCACTCTTACGTCATTCTTCATGATTATCAAGAATTCAGCCTTCTATTTCCCATAAGATACGGTCGCCATTCTTCCCATTTCATGCAATTAAGGGGAAATATTTTCTATACATGTCCATGTTATTTGGTACATTCTTTTTTCCTTAAGTATTGTAAAAGCTCACATCAGTTTGTATATCAGTTACGTCTGCATCACTTGGATGATTTATAGCTGAAAATGTACTTCTCTCCTTACAAACCAGTAGCAATTTATAATTAAATTTAGGAAAACAAACTCTCTCTCTCTCTCTCTCCTTGATATTCTCTCTGGGTCTTTCACATCTTGCGTCTCATTTTGAAGACAACTTATTTGGTAACTCTGAGATATCAAGCCAGCTTTTAACCCCGCTGTTCCACTAGTCAAACGAGTGGCCAGGTTTAAAAAAAAAGTTGCTCTGTCGGTGGGACCTAAAACAACTTTGACTACAATTATTTTCTGCTACTCTCTATTGGCCTTATTCCTCGTCACCCACCAAATGAACAGGAGTGCTGTTATCAGTGTGGCTCTCTCAGCTGCATGACAATAAAATCTTTGTAACATATACACCCTCATGGTGTATATACACTTATAGTTTTATTGAAAGTTCTCTCACTTATACAGTAGTTGGCATTATTCCTGGTTTTTCCCCCCAGAGGAAATCTGTCACTTTCTAAATTGTATCAAACTTCATTTATGTCACTTAGTTCCATAAAGATTAAGTCCATTAGCGTATCTTACTCCTGTTCATGCATGTAGTGAATGCTCTGAAATGAAAGCAGTAGAGAATGTCTCAGAGTTGGTGACCTTTTCTCTACAATATAACATTTCTTTTTTTTTTCTTTCTAGCATCAAAAGAACTACATAATTTAGGTCAGTTTGATAATGTTATCAAAGCCCTCTTCCTCCTTTAAAATAAATCTGGAATGAGAGTGGTATCCTCTCTCCAGCTGGGATTTTGCCAGCTGGTGACTGATTTATATTCTGTTCACTTGCTATATATTCATGAAATAGTGTGTCTCTTGCCACCTGCAGCATTTGAAAGAAAGTCAGACAATTCTTTACTTCAAAAAAGTAGAACCCCACAAATATATATTGCTTGCAACTTGGATCCCAATAAATGATATCCTTTTTTCCTCATGAACCCTTCAGCTTGTTTAGTTCAGTTTAGAGATGTTTTGCTGTAGTCATTTTTTTCCCTTGCACTGTTTGGGCATGTCTGTGGTGTATCTGGGAGTTAGCCACCTATTCTGAGTCCACAGTTCCTGAGTCATTTCTGGAATTTCAGATGTTTGTTTAGGGGTGTTAGTAGATTTTAAATCGAATTGTGAGCAGCTTTCCCTTGAGGTTAAGTGTTGATTTCTCTTTGTACAAAGTCCTGTTTTCATCCATGCGGATGTCTTTGTTAGTGTTCTGGCTCACCTTTTCAGTAGGAAATTTCACTCTTCCTTATGGAGGAAATGTGTATAGAGCAGTGTAGCAGTCAACATAAAACATTCCCAAATAACTTGTTTCCCTGTATTGTAGATAGAGTAGAATTGGCGAGGAAACCCAGTATATGCTTGCATATGTGCCTTGGTTCAGTTTGTGTGGGTACTGATTTGTCCTGGCATGGGAAGTGACTAGTTTTTTTCTCTCTCTCTCATATGCATGCCATTGTGAGCCTTATTGGTAGGGTGACCAGATGTCCCGTTTTTATACGGACAGTCCCGATATTTGAGGCTTTTTCTTATATAGAAGCCTATTACTCCCACGTCCTGATTTTTCACACTTGCTGTCTGGTCACCCTACTTATTGGGCAACATAAACTATTTTGAAAGAGAGTGCAACTCATGCTGCCTATTTTCATTGTTAAGTCTTGTTTGTACCAAGGTGGTCACTGGATATAACATATTTGGGGGGAAATTGAGCAACTGTGCTACATACGGGTTTCTTCTGACTGTCGTGTAATAGCTATTTTCATCACTTAGATTTCAGTTCATTTCAATTTGTAAATATGAGCTGAGTTGCCATACTGCTCCTGGAACTTCGTAACAGCTCCGAACGCCTCACTTGTGGGATTCCCAAGGGATTGGTAGGTTTATTATGCCAGCTAGTGTGCCTGAATACTCTGGTCACTCAGATAAAATCCAATGGGATTAACAGGCACGTGTCGTTTCTTACTGTAGCTTGGAAGCCTGATGTCTTTCCCATGTAGCAGGTTTGATGTGGGTTTGTGGTGAGGAACTAGAGAGTCTGCTAGAAAAGCAAGCTAACAGAGTCATCACAGTCATTCCGCTAGTGGAAATCTATGTTTAATTGAGAGAATCTCTCCCCCGCGCCCCCCCCCCCCCCCCGAGCTCACTGTCCTTTATTTTTAGGCCAAGATGAAGGATATTGTTTTTGTGAGGCATTTGTACTTTTGTGGGATTATGAGCCATAGCAAACAGCCTCCGATTACTCAAAGGCATGATTATCTGATGACTACACCCCTTTGAAGTTATCTTATTACTAAAAGCTACTCTGAGAGGGGAAGGGAAGAGAATATCGTTTAGGAGAACTATGAGTGACCTTGGTGACATGGTACAGGGTGGTGCACGTATCTTTGCAGCAGTTCTGGCAAGATGTTCATGCTAATGAATGGAATTCCAGGTAATGCACATGTCCTCTCCACACCATTGGCCTCGATTCATGGCTGCCATATTGTACTTGTAGTCAAAGGGAGAACTTAGAGCTCTTCTAAAGAAAAAATCTTATTGTTGAGTGATGCTAGACTTTTTTAAACCCTATATCCAGTTCCTCTTCCACTTCTTTTATATAGGGAAAGAGAAACTGGAATCTGTAATTAGATCTGAGCACTTCCATTAGGCTACGGGGCAATCCAAATAATTTTTAATATGGTTTTGCTGTTGGTCATAAAGGGTGTTCAACTTTCCAGCATGCTTACTGTTGTTGAATATTTGATATTTTTAAAAAAATATTGCTTTTAAAGGGAATGTAAATGCATGCTTATTTCAGACTGCTTCTGCTCACAAGTTGATAATTTGTGGGGATTTTGGATGTTTCCATGCATATACACGCTTTATTCAGGTCATAGGGCACATTATAACTCTGACAAAACTACCTTGCACAGAAGGCGACTGGATGTAATTGTACTGAAATGGAACTGGTGCAGGAGGAGGAAGGTGCTGCCTAGGACAACTTCAGAATAGTCTGAAAATCCTTAAAAAGGTTTGTAGGATAAAATCAGGCTGGTAACAACTAGAACATAAACACGGAAACATATGGTTCTCAGTGGAATGAAGTTGAGTCAAATATAACTCACAGGCTGTAGACTGAATGCCCTCATCTTACTACTTGGCCTAGAGTTTGTATGGACCGTTCCAAATATTTTGCAAGTGGAGACGGTTGTATGCAAACTGGGGATTTGAAGAGGGAGGAGGTAATCACTCATAATTCATAGCAACAGCATGGTTTTGAGAGAAACCTTTAAATAGACCTTGGCAGGTAATTTCAGACAGTGTTGAATTGTGCCTTACTTACCAGAAAGGAAAGGAAGCTGTTCAGCATATGGATGCCTGGTGTTGTGACACTTCCCTGTCTGTGGATTTTCCCTGAGACAAGTGTCTGGTTTAGTTACTTTGGTGAAGGGAAAAAAAATTAACAAGGCAAAAAGTGTGTTGCTGTAACCAGATCATGCTCTTGCATAGCTATTTAAAGCAAAAATGTTCCCTCTTCTGGAGATGCTGTACCTGTGGTTTTGTGCTGGAACACGTTATTGCGTGTATATCGACTTATTTACATGCTAGATTTGAATTTCGGCCCTGGTTGTGAATCGCTGGAAGTGGGTTATCTGGGTAACGTCCCTGTCATCTCTGGTTAGCTATCACCACACCAGGTAAAAGGCACGAATGTCTCCCGAGTGCTCTCTTTGCTACATTTAAAAGCCAGTTTTTCTTTGAAATGCTCTCTAAAGTTAATGCTGGGGTGTTTTTTTTTTAAACCCTGTCATTTATAGAAATTAACATTCAAAAACTACCTGCCTTTCTGTCTTGATTGATAGATTCTGACAGCTAATCTTTACAACGGTTGCCTGGGATAAAATGTTCTTTCCTCCTCAGTCCCTGTTCAAAACTACGTTCTTGTTCTTACTTGGATGGATTTAAAAAAAAAAGAAGAGAGAGAGAGAAAAGAAAGGAAGGATTGAATATCATTTTACAAGGAGAGAAAGAATCTTTAAAAAAATACTTATCCTACACTTGGCAACCTTCTGCTGTCCTGCGTGCAGCTGGCATGACGCCAGCCTTGGCAGAGGCTAGGGCCTGCATTTGCCAAGCAGTCTTCCTCCACTTGCTGCATTTTCACTCCCTGTGACTGGCTGTTTATTCACCCGATTGCTCTATTTCAGCAGTGCTGAAGTCATGGCGTCTTGGAAATGATAAGAACACTTAGTCTGTCCAAACTGTAAAACAGCCATGATGTCAGAACTCTCAGAAAGTGATCTCTGAGAGCTTTAGCTTAGTGTACACTTCAAAAAGCTTGAGATATTGGATGTCAGAGAACTTACTGCTACTTTTAAAAAGCTAAACAATCCAAAAAGGAGCTGCATTAATTTTTTTTTTTTTTTTAAATAAGAGTAGTGTGCTAAGCTGTGTGTCTTGAGGATTTTTCCAGCCTTGCATCTGTCTGTTTTTTTTCATTTGTTTTTGGGGGGAGGTTTGGTTGGGAGTGGTGAATCCTCAAATCAGAATGTTTTATAACTTCTCTTGGCTTTCTGTAAAGTAATTTCCCAATAGGTGTAAACAGAAGTTGTTCACAGAACAAGTAACTTTAAATTGAGTGGTGTCAATTCCATGTTGTATGCATAGTGATCAGACTGTTGAGACAGTATTTTAGAAAAACTCATGTATTTTGTTAACTTGGAAATGCCTTTTCTCTCAAATTCCTTTGAGTGAAAGGGAAAGGCTAGAAGTAAACATTTACTGTGATTCTTTCTGTTTTGTTCTATACCAAAGTTCTGTATTGAATGACATTTTTTGGGAGTAGATTGGCTTTCTCTTCCAAAGCTTTCCAATTTTGGGAAGTGTGCTGGCAGCTTAGCAGTTCACACAGCAGGTATATTGGTTGCAGAATTCTTTTCAGAGTTGAGGAGGAGGAGGAGGGTGGCTGGCTGTTAACAGGTGTCATGATTTAAAACAAAACCGATTACAGGAGGTTGGACACTAGGGACCCCAATTAAGTGGCTGACAATAAATTAATGCATCACTCAAGTACTTCACAGAGGCCTGAAGGGAACATTAGAACATCTAGTCTGATCTCCTGCGTATCACAGACGATTAAATTTCACCCAGTTACCACTGCATTGAGCCTAGTAACTTGTATTTGGTTCCAGCATGTCTTCCAGAAAGTCATCCAGTTTTGATCTGAAGACATCAAGAGACAGTGAATCCACCACTTCCCTTGGTAGTTTGTTCCAGTAGTTAATCAGTGTTAAAATTAGTGCCTTATTCCTAATGTGATATTGTCTGGCTCTCACTTCCAGCCCAGTGGTTCATGTTATGCCTTTCTCTGCTAGATTAAAGAGCTGTTTAGTGCCCAGTACTTTCCTTCCCATGAAGGCATTTATTCACTCTAATCAAATAATCTCGCCATCGTCTTCTGGATAAGCTCAGCAGAGATTGGGCTCTCTCTCTCTCATTGAGTCATTTTCTCCAGACCTCAGATAATTTTTGTGACTCTGTTCTGTATGCTCTTGAATTTTTCCACATCCCCTTTTAAAATATGGACACCAGAACTGTAAATAGTATTGATCTCTCCAGTGCTGTATACAGAGGTAAAATCACCTCCTTACTTTTCCTCACTACCCTTGTTTCTACATTCAAGGATCCCAATAGTTTGTTTTGCCACAGCACCACACTAGGAGCTCATGTTCATTTGTTTGTCTACTGTGACCCCTAAATTTTTATGAGTATATGACATATACACAGTTACATTTATCAACTAAACTTGTAATCTCATCAAAGAATTAAAACAGGTTTGTTCGCCAAGGCCTGTTTTCCATAAAATCATTTTGACTGACATTATACTTGTGTTCTTTAATTCCTTATCAATTGAATCCTGGATCAGCTTTTCCACTGTTTTGCCCATTGTTGATTTCAGGCTATTTATTCCAGCCTCCTGGTGGTCTTTTTAAATATTGGCACAACATTAGTCCTTTTCCCATCATCTTTAATTTCCCTGGTATTCCAATATTTATTATAAATTAATATCAGCTGGCCAGAATTCTCCTTAGCCAACTCTTTTAGTAATCTTGTGTGCAAGTGTCCGGGACTGCTGATTTAACAGTGCTTATATTTAGCAGATGTTGTTTATGTTGTCCTTAGTTACTAATGGACTGGAAAGCACTTCATCCTCATGTGATCCAAGTATTTCGTCCTCCTTTTTTCCAAATACAAAACACAAATATTTATGGAACATCTCTTCCTTTTATGTATCATTAACAATAATTTTGCCATCTCCAGCTACTGGGACTATACCAGGGATCAGCAATTTTTGGCACGCGGCCAGTCAGCATAAGCCCCTGGCGGGCCAGGCCGGTTTGTTTACCTGCCGTGTCCACAGGTTCGGCTGATCGCGGCTCCCACTGGCCGCGGTTCGCTGGGCCCGGCCAATGGGGGCTGCGGGAAGCAGTGTGGGCCGAGGGACTGAACAAGCGGCGTCCCAAGTTTGGGAAACACTGCTATAGGGTGACCAGATAGCAAGGGTGAAAAATCGGGATGGGGGTGGGGGGTAATAGGACCTATGTAAGAAAAAGCCCCAAATATCACGGCTGTCCCTATAAAATCGGGACATCTGGTCACCCTACATTGCTACAGCTTTTGTTCCCAATATACTTTAAAAAAACAAACAAACAACAAACCCTCTTTTTTTATTGTCCTTCATCCTGCCAGCCATGGATTTTTCCCTGATGTTTTTAGGTTCTCTCATCAATTAATATTGAATGCTATCCCTTTCCTTCTTTTCCCCCAGTTGTATTTTTTTGTTTCTAATTGCTGCATTCTTTTCACCACTGAATTAGGATGGGCTTTTAGCCAAAGTTGCCCTCTTGGTTATGGCATCGTAGCTTTCTGGCCATCTGACAAATTGGTCTTGAAAAACTTGTAATTTTAGTTAACATTTTACTATATTTTTCTTCCCAGTCATGTTAAGTTTGAAAAACTTGCTTTTTAAACAAAACCAACTTTTTAACAAACACTGTCAGAATAAAAAATAGTATAACATAGCTTTGTATATCCGTGTTACTATTTACATCTTTGTCTTGTACGTTTGTGTGGTTTTGCATGCTTCAACTATCGCCTTTATTGATAAGGTTCGGTGGATCAGCTATGAGATGTGGGGGGAATCCTGTTCATATGCCAGTTTATCCATGAATGACAGAAGAATTGAGGAAATGAAAAGGTCCTTCCCCTGGAGTGAAATAATTTAGACCTCTTTATACTATATTTATCTGCACTGTTTATGCAACAGCCTTCGTTTTTGGTAAATGTCTCCGTCCAATTAAGAACAAAAATCACGTGGCTCTGCTTTGATAAATCTAATCATGAACTTTGGTCATGGAGGCGTTTTTTCTTAGCAGGATTGTGAACTGGAAATCAAGTTAACACACTAAATCTAAGTTTTGGCACCCACGCTGAACAGCATTCCATCTGCTGATGAGCCATATGGCCTGAGGTTTTTCAAGAACTCCCTCAATAATCCTGAATATTCTTAATATTTTTATACATTAAAGTGAGGCACAGTTTACAGCAGTCTCAAACAAGGCTGGCATCGGTGTTGCATTTACACCACTCCAGAAACCACAGGCTTTTATCCTTGTTCAAGTTACAGTAGTACCTCAGAGTTATGAACTGACCAGTCAACCACACACCTCCTTTGGAACTAAAAGTACGCAATCAGGCAGCAGCAGCAGCAATTGGGTGGGGGGAAGCAAATACAGTACAGTGCTGTGTTAAACATAAACTACTAAAAAAAAAAAAAAGGAAAGTAGCATGTTTCTTCTACATAGTAAAGTTTCAAAGCTGTGTTAAGTCACTGTTCAGTTGTAAACTTTTGAAAGAACAACCATAACATTTTGTTCAGAGTTACGAACATTTCAGAGTTCTGAACAACCTCCATTCCCAAGGGGTTCGTAACCCTGAGGTTCTGCTATATATCATTCATCTACAGTCAGTGTACACAGGTAGTAATTTTTTTTATTTCTTGTTTTTACCTTTTAGTGTAAGGCAATTATTTTATTGGTCTTTCCTGCAGAAAATACATATTTAGGTGTATTAAAAGGTTTTGCATCATTTATCAATAATGGTCTCTTCATCGCTGTCCTTTCTTTTAAGAGGAATCTATTGTGGGATACATTTTGGTCTGGAGTCAGAAATATTGCATATACAGAATCGAAATTCCCTTTTACAGTGTAATTTAGGCAGAATTGAAATACCATCTTAAGGAGTACCTTCCAATGAAGTGAGCTGTAGCTCACGAAAGCTTATGCTCAAATAAACTGGTTAGTCTCTAAGGTACCACGAGTACTCCTTTTCTTTTTGCGAATACAGACTAACACGGCTGTTACTCTGAAACCTTCCATTGAGACATTCATAGTCAGCTTTCTTATGCTAATGGTGGTGGTGTCCACAAGCTCCCCTGCAGTGAAGACCCCATCAGCATTTTCCTTATAAATACCAGTGATGTTTGTACTGAAGTCTTTTTTTTTAAACTTTGAAAAGTGACTGTAAAAATGACACCTCTCTCTGTGTGTCTTGAGTCCTGCCTGCCTGCGTAGCGACTAAAATACATTCTTACTGTGTTTTATTCCTGTTAGCACTGCAGAGCCGTTGTGCAGGTGAGAGCTCTGTCTGATGCTGAGCGTCACCGGCAAGTTTACTAAGTTCCCATTCATTTCTCCTTTGGAAACCCATGGAAAGCAATGGGTATTACAGAGGGCATGACTTGAAGACGAGGGGGCTAGTCTACACTGGCAGTGCTTTAACGTGGCTTGTGTGGTTGCACCAGAGCGCTGGGAGAGAGCTCTCCCGGTGCTCTTAAAAAAACCCCACCTCCAGGGCGTGGGGAGAGGGCCGCTCCCAGTGATGGTGCCTTGTCTGTGCGGACGCTTTACAGGGCTGAAACTTGCTGCACTCAGGGGAGGTGTTTTTTCACACCCCTGAGCAAGAAAGTTGCAGCGCTGTAGAGTGCTAGTGTAGACAGGCCCCGAGGTTGCACTGGTAATAAGTGAGGGTAGAATTTTCCCTGAAGAATCAGTATTCCTGCTGCTAATTCGTGAACTAGAAAGAACCCAGCTTGGCCCTTGGATCCCAGGCTAAATGTTTAGGTCTGGCAATTAGGGGGGGAAAAAAAAATCTGTAAACTCGAGCATATTTCATGCAGAGACCATTGAGAGTATAAACATGGGATCCCACAATGCCACTATTACAGATAAACTTTTCAGAGTAGAACTGTACATTAAAGCTGACAGTATGTATTCCGTCATAGCCAAGGCTTGGCATACAGTGTCTAAATCCTGAAGAAATAAGTGAGGGGTTGTGCAACAAATTTTTATTTTGTATTGTTGTTTGTTATTTATATTATAGTTGTGCCCAGTGGCTCCAGTTGTGATTGGGCTCTGTTGTGGTGGGTTCTGTACAAACACATTGGAAAACGCGGCCTCTTATCCCAAAGTACATACAATCGAAGAGTGAGATCACGTCTTGGGTTCAGACATTTTTCAATATGGTAAAACATCTTTATTTGTAAGCTGAAAATTTGCCGATAAAGTTTCACAGATCATGTTGTGTGCAAAGCTCTAGGAAAAAATAAATTCTGAACTATCCTGCACGGGTTGAATGTAGTTTTCTCTTCCTAAATAAACTGTAGTTTAATTTACAGCCGAGCAGAATGTGCAGCAGATTTGAGGGAGGGGAAAAGAGAAATATACAGGATGGAGTAGAATCTGGTACATCATCTTGGGAATTTCTCCGTATCTGTTGTTGGGTGGATGCTGCATCCTTGTTCACGGACAGTGTTCTCTGCGTGTCTGGTTGTACTCTTTCTAGTCATGTAGTTTGGTTAAAGTTTCTTGTCTTGATTTGCTTGGGTTCCACTGCAGTCCTACTACTGAAACTTTTGTTTTATGCTGCTGTTCCTGATACTGTTTTTTAGCTAAGTTAGCAAGTGGAAAACAGTTACCTAATGAAAACCAGATTTCCTATCTTGTGTTTGTTTACAGAGCCCCTGGCATGTAGCTAGCCTGGCTTAAAGGCCATAAAACATTGTAATCAAAGTGTTGTTGTTACATAAATATAAATGCTGCTGCTTCTTTTGATGTAACAATAGTAAGGCTGTCTCTTGAAGATCCTGCTCTTTGTTCATTTTTTCCAAACCCAGTGCCCACACCTGCAGATTAATGAGTTTTTTTAAATAAATATGCTTTTCGCGAATTTATGTCCTACTAGTCCGATATTTGTAGATAGGGTGGAAGTGTACTCTCTTCAGGGGAAAAATAAGAAGTCTGTGAGTCCACCATATATGATGTGTAGCATCTGTACTTTATTAAATCCAATTCTGCATACATAAGCAACATTGGGATGCTACAGTGGGGTCAACCTAGCCATGAGTGCTGCAGTATCGCAGTGCATTATTGTACGAATGTAATTAAGTTGTTTAAAGGGAGCTTTTTTGTTGCCAATAAAAGACCAGTTTGAAATACAAATTGGAAAGACAAAAAACCCTCTCAAAAACAATAAGTCAGCACTCAAAAATGTAACCATAATACCAGGGCTATCAAATGGGTTCCAGTCCTCAGTTGTTTCTGTTATCCTTATGTTGACATTGCTTTCAACAGTTTTCCTCATTACTTCACTGGCTCATATTTTAATGTAAATCTGGGAGAAAGATATCTCCAGGCGACTTGAAAACTCTGAGAAAATGAAATTTACTTTGCCAGCCTCCCAAGTGTCAAAGTTTTCAAGGGTTGCTCTAGACCCAAGGGGATATGAGCTCACAGAGTGTTTACATTGCTGCTTTTAATCTCTCTATATTTTTAAAAGGCCAGTTGTTCAATCTTCCCTTACTCTTTCTTTGCAGTGTGCCCCAGCGCTTGTGGCAAACGGGCTTGCACAGACCAAAATGAATGTTGCCATCCCGAGTGCTTGGGGAGCTGCACTGCGCCCGACAACAACACGGCTTGTGTGGCCTGCCGCAATTATTACTACGAAGGAATCTGCGTGCCCACCTGCCCACCGAACACCTACAAGTTTGAAGGCTGGCGCTGCGTAACTAGAGACTTCTGTTCCAAAGTCCCTGCTACAGAGATAAGTGACTATGAGAAGTTTGTGATCCACAATGACGAGTGCATGGCAGAATGTCCTTCTGGATTCATACGCAACGGGAGCCAAAGGTAAAGGGAATACACAAGCTTGCATTATTATTCATATAATTCCCTGCGTGGTTTTAGAAAGATAATCCCCCAGTTCCATGGCATTAACTGTCTACGGGCCTGATCCCAGGTGGTGCTGAGAATCTTGGTCTCCCGCTGGGATCAGTGGAGATAGAGTGTGGTCAACACCATTAGGATGAGGCCTTTAAACTAGACAATAGCCCAGTGAAAATGGCAATAAGGTGGGTGGGATGGAGATGTTGAAGAGATGCCATTAATCAACGGAAAGGAGATTCTGCTCTTGGAGAGCATTGCCACACAGAGCAGATTGTAAAAGTAGTTTTGTTTCTCATGTTAACTGGTTGTTCACTGACATTCTGACTCTTCTGTGCACGTCTCTTATGTACAGTCACGTTCATTGCAGCCTTTAGGTCTCTGCGTTTTCTGGTTCACAGTGTTTTTCCTGGAAAATGCCAACACTACCTCAGTTCAGAGAACTAATACAGTAGCTGCCATGCTATTTTATGACTAGGGCCCTACCAAATTCAAGGTCCATTTTGGTCAATTTCATGGCCCCAGAATTTTAAATTAGTCAGTTTCACATTTTCAGATGTTTATATTTGCAGTTTCATGATGATGTAACCGTGGGGGTCCCAACCCAAAAGGGGATCATTGGGGTTGCAAAGCTGTTATTGCGGGTTGCAGCATTGCCACACTCATTTCTCTGCTGCCTCCAGAGCTGAGCTTCCTGCAGCTGGGGGAGATAGCCAAAGGTGGATCTGATTGCCCCCGCCCCCTCTTCCCAAAGCAGCTGTGCAGGGGAAGAGGAAGGTCCTGTCCCTTTCCAGCCCAGGCGGGACGAGCAGCTAGGAGCCCTGGCTGGGACACTCCCAGCAGCACGGGGGAGATGAGACACATCCCCACCTCTGGGAACCTCTGAGCTCGCCCCAAGAGTGACCATGCAGGGGAAGAGGAAATCCTGTCCCTCTCCAGCATGGCCAGGACTAGCAGCTGGATCTCAGTGCACGGTAGACACCCTAGCTGGGGCGCACCCAGCCCTACCCTGTCTCCTCCCCTCCAATAGCTCGATTTCATAGGAGAGGTCTGATTTCACAGTCCTTGACATGTTTTTCATGGCCGTGAAATTTGGTATTTTTGACTGACTGTTGTGGGGAACTGTTTTTTTTACAGGAATATTACTCTGATTTTTGTTAGTCATATTCCTGGAATTTAAAGAACTTGGAGTGATAGATATGTTGTTGGTTTGCTCAATTTGCCAGTGGGCAAGGCAACAATCTTAGTTGCCCACCCAATGGCACTAAGAACAGTTATTTCCTAGCAATTGCTAATATAGAGGAATTCTTAGTACTGCATTGAAAAATGTCTCCATATAAATGGTCTGTATCATAGTTTTACCTTTATTTGTGCAGGTTAGTTTTGTTCAAGGGGTTGAAATCTCCACTATTTGCTTTATAAAGCTAGAGAACGAGAGAGTATCGTCCAAACAAACATCTTCCTAGGAAAATTTCCAGTTCCCATTTAGATGCAAACAGTATTACTCTTTGCTAGCTTGAAGCCAGATGTTTACCTGAGAAACTGTTTCCTGTTGTCTGGCCTGAGCTTCTAGTAGTGGCTGTTTAAAAACACTCTCATAAAACAGTATAGACACAGCTTATCTTATCATAGTTTTGTGTTCAGCTGCAAAGGCGGAAAGGCATAACTCAAGGCCAGTGAATGTTTTGTCCCCCAGTTTCCCAGAGCTGGTATTAACCAACAGTTGCAAATGAGGTGTTTCTAGCATTCTTTGTACCCTTAGTTGAATGCCTCTTGCATGTCTTCAGCTCTTAAGCACATTATTCTGTAGCATTTGAAATAGGAGCTCATGACTAAGAAATGAAAGCTCCTTTCTTCCATTACATCAGTGCACATGTTTCTCCAAGCTGAAGAAGAAAGTGGGTTCAGTTACCCTTTAGTTAACGAATAACAAATCCATGTTTACCAGTGTGCTGTCAATGGCCTTCCTTTTCAGAGCTGGGGTTGAGCTGTAGATCACGAAAGCTTATGCTCTAATAAATTGGTTAGTCTCTAAGGTGCCACAAGTATCCTTTTCTTTTTCCCTTTGCTTGTCTGTTCTCTCCCCCCCCCCCCAAAAAAAAAACCCAAAACAAAACAACAAAGGTATAATGTGAATATAAGTTAAAAATCACCAGTACAAGTGCAAGATGGAAAAGTGGTGAAATAAAACAAAGGAATGATGGTTATATTTTATCTGGAAGGAAGAACAATCCCATAGTGTCACAGTGGCCATGGGACTTGTAAAATTAACACTACACAACAGTTTAGGACGGGAAGTGACTAGGAATAGCATATTCTATGCAACTGATAGAGTGATGAGATTGAGGTTTCTGTTTTGTGCTCAGTTGCACCTTACAGCAGTTTTTCCAGTCCTTTGATACCACCTTTAAAATACAAATTGTGACACCGTTTTATTAGGACAATAACCTCATTAGGAGATTTCTCTAATAACCATTTTCCCTAGGGCCCTTATATATGAGGGTCATGTCTGCTCATAGAACTCATGGAGTCCTGGGTGCATGAGATATTTGCTTTTCTGCTGGGCCTCTTCTGAAAAATGGCAACTTTCCTCCCAGTTTGAGAGATTTGTGTTTTGTTAGGTTGCAGATAGAGAAGTTCTTGCTTTCCAAACAATGCAGCAGCAGCAGTCTGTTGTGGATTGAGAACCATGTGTTTTTGTTTATTTCTGGTCTCCCTTCCTTCTCAACAGTATGTTCTGCAGCCCCTGCGAAGGGCCTTGTCCAAAAATCTGTGAGGAAGAGAAAACAAAGACCATTGATTCTGTCACATCAGCACAGATGTTGCAGGGATGCACCGTCCTCAAGGGGAATCTGCTTATTAACATCCGCCGTGGGAGTAAGTAACGTTCCTCCTGAGTGGAGTCTTCGATGAGGGTCCTTTAACTTTTGATTTGCTCTTCGAGTGTATCAATACCCACAAAAAAAAAAAAACCTTAAGCAGGATCTTCAAGAGGATTGTTTGCTTTTTAATGGCGCTCCTGCTGCGTTAAGGATTTCTGCTGGAATCCTCAACATGGCAGCGTTCTCTGGCATGTCTGTAGACCAGGTATTTAGCCAGTGGCAAAGCTCTCCTCGTGCATGAGATAATGAAAACCCCTGTTTAAGTTCTAACACTGCTCTGCCCAACACTCGTTATTACTGTGTTGGTCATATCTGGTACATGTCCTAACGTAAATGAACTCTGGATACGATTTGTCAAAGCAGTGATTCATCAGCTGGGAAAATTCCAACGGATGCTGAGCTTTAAAAATCATTGTAAACTTGGTGGTTTGAAATATACCTCCCTATGCATTCAAAGGAGTGTGTGGGGTGGAGTGCCTTGAATTTTTGTGCCTGTGCTAGATAGATTGAATTGCCTATGAATACCAGGGTTGCTCCTAATAACCAAGGGGGTTGGAAACAGTTGTATGTGAATTGTTTTAATTATGTGTTTCACATGTTTAAGTAGAATCTTAACTTTTGCAGGGAGATGGTCTGAAGAACTTTTATTTAAGTTAACCCATTCAGCTCACCCACTCTCTAAAGTAATTGATTTTATTCCTGTGACGCAGTGACGGAAGCTGTGTCTAGTTTAATGCTTAGATATTATCTCAAAGAATTGAAGAGTATTCCTAATCTAAACCCTCCCAAGTTATTTCAGGTGATTAACTGGCCACATGATATCCAGGCTGTACTGCTGTGCACACAGAGCTTAATTAAACGTTAGTGTCCTGCACAAAGAGCAAACACCCGGCTTCCACGGTCCTTGCCCATTTTGGAGAGTGCCTCCTACACAACTACCCTTGTAACTATTATACAAGCTGCAGAAAACCTGACTCTGAGTCAGCCTAATTCCATGAAGATGCTATGGCTTTACCTTCATTCCTTCAGCATTCCAGGAGCAATGGCTGCTTAAATGATGTATTTCAGAGTAACAGCCGTGTTAGTCTGTATTCGCAAAAAGAAAAGGAGGACTTGTGGCACCTTAGAGACTAACCAATTTATTTGAGCATGAGCTGTCGTAAGCTATAGCTCACTTCATCGGATGCATACCTTGGAAACAGTATGCATCCGATGAAGTGAGCTGTAGCTCACGAAAGCTCATGCTCAAATAAATTGGTTAGTCTCTAAGGTGCCACAAGTACTCCTTTTCTTTAAATGATGTAGTTATATCTACTCTATTTTTTAAATTGCCAGTGACAGTCCCATGCTTTGGAGATTAATGTCCTTGCTGTTAGTTGAGAATAATACTAGATCTCTGTGGGGCTTCTCTTAACCTCCAGTCTGATGCCATGCTCTTCAGTGGATCATTTCAGCCTGATCTAATGAATGAGCTTTACCTCTGTCACCGAGAGTAACAGCAGTTGCAGTTTCACAGATGCCTAAATTTACAACTGCACATGAGTCTCTTCAGTCTTGCCAAAAGGTTGGCTGTTGAAAGCTCTGAATTTGGCATTGGCGCTCGTGTGGAATATTCAGGCGAAGGAAAGCATATCCGTGAGAACGCTCCAGATGGAGTTGTGCTGGTGCCTTGTTTTGTGCTCCACCTGTCTGCCCGCAGAGGTAAATAACGCTACGTGCTGGTCTCCAGCAAGATGAATCTTGATTTTGTTTGCAAAAGCAGTGAATGTAATAAATACTTATTCTGATATGCTAACCATGCATTGAACAAAATGCTGAGATCAACATGTATGAACTATAATTTCCTTTTCTTTCATGTAGACAATATTGCTTCTGAGCTGGAGAATTTTATGGGTCTGATAGAAACAGTAACTGGGTATGTGAAGATCCGCCATTCCCATGCACTAGTCTCCCTCTCTTTCTTGAAGAATCTGCGATATATTTTGGGAGAGGAACAGTTGGACGGGTAAGTGTTCAAATACAATGAACTAATATTTGTAGAGGCAGCTTTGCTTTAGCAGAAAGCCATGGAAAATAAGTCTTACCATGAATATTTTGTTACCATTTATTTAGTCTTCACCTCCACTAATATGCAGTATTTGTCTCCTACTGAACAACCATTGTACAATCATTCATTTGATCCTCTTGCAAGCAAGTAGTGGGATGAAGTATTTAAAGATATATTTATGCTATCTGCTTTCTCTTGTAGAGAGATTTTTTAGGGAGATGTACGTTTGTAAGCATCATTTTCTGTTATATTAGACATGTTCTGTTTTTTGATGCTCAAGTGCATTCAGAAATGAACATCTTCAGAAGTCATTGCTCTTTTGGCATTGCAGTTTATTAGTGTTGTATCCTTAAGAGAGGTCTATGGAATGTCAGTTGGAAGAAGATAACAGGTCACTAACTGCAAGATAAGGGAGTGCGGCTGAAACTAGCTTGTGTAGCAAGAAACTGCTCATAAGTGAGCTAGCCTCAAAATACTCACATGAAACTAATTCTCCTTATCTAGAGCCAGAGAAACAAAATATGAGCCTATAAAGTAATCATGAGCCACTGAAATGTTTGCTGATAAACATTGTGGATTTTTCCTAATTCTGTTAATAATATTAGTTCTGTAATATTCTGTGTAATATGCTTTTAATAGCACATCCTGCAATTACTATCTGAAACACCACCTACACCATCCTCACCCCTGAAGGTAGGTGTTGAAAGAGCAGAGGTAGGTTTAGCTCCTGCAAAACTTTAGTTTGAGACGCTTAGGTGGGATGATGTTCCTCTGGGAAATTGCTGCACTCCCTTTCTCTCCCCAAATTAAGTAACTTACCAAGTTCAGAACAACACTCTGGAGAAGAAATTGAGCCTTCCTTGCTAATGAGAGATCCAGTAAAATAAGGATTTTGGAAAATCATTTAGGAGAAGGTGGTGGGAAGGTCATGGGAAAGGTGGTGTGTCTCTGATTTATCTGCCCTGACAGGATAAAGTTACAGCATAAGGGATTCTTCACAACCTCCCTCTCTTTCTCAGGCTACTTTTTGGTCAGTCTTAAATTCTTAAAATTCCACCATCTGACAGAGCAAGTTAAAGGGCAGCTCTTCATTCTACACTTGAAAAGCACGCTGTCTTTTTCAGTAAGAACATTTGGCTCTTTGGAAAAACATGTTTCTAATTGCAAATCCAAGAGGCTTGTCACTTTGCCTAGAACAAGGCTCTTTCAGATACTTATGATGTGGCATACTCAAGCAGATACTCCAATTATAAATTTGTTTTTGCTTTCTTTTAGTAAGCAAGTTCAGGAGTAATTGTGTTTATGGAATCTCGTATGTCAGCAAGCATAACTGATAGGAAAGAAGCATCAGTGCTATGATTCAGGTTTTATTAATTCTCTCTGCCTGATTCCACAATGGAAAAACAAACAGTGCAACTTAGAGGAGAGGAAAATAGGGGTGCATGTGGGAAGCAAAACTGATCCACACTAAGGAATTAGTGCAATTGCATGCTGCTTGGGTCAGGAACGGTCTTCCTCTGTTTACAAAGTACTTACACATTTGGGGCCCTGTCGCAATCTGAAAGATAATTGTTCAGAAATATTCAGCTTAAGGCAGACAACCCTGCATGAAAATTTCAGCCCAAACAGCTATTTGGGCAATGTTAAAAGAAATTGAAAATAGGGTCTTAAAATGGGAATTGTTAGACTGCCCTAACTATAGCAGTCGCTGCCAGCACTGCATATAATACATACAAAAAATTATATTGAAAGAACATTAAGGTTGCAAAGTGGAGCCCTTTTATTGTTTCCTCGCTTTCATGGTTGCCTGTGCAACCTTAATTTGGCCCCCTTGTGCTGAGGTAAGATGCATTATGACACATTCTTTAATTATGTGACCACAGACTCTTTTTTTTCCCCCTCCCTCATTCTGTGTGTGTGCTGAGGAAAAAAGGGCAGCTGTTCAAATTTTGATCCTTGTCATTCAATTTGTAAACCCTGACTTTTCCCCTCATCATCATACAGAGCTTGCAATTATTCATTTCCTCATAGTTTTTTCTCTAAGGGTGCCTGTCACCCTAGTATCTGAGGGCCTCATAAACAGTGAATTTCCCTTTTGCTGCACAGTATGAGCTTTATTATTCACCTATAACAAATGGGGAAACTGAAACAGACTTGCCTGAGAGAACATAGTGAATCTGTAGCAGAGCCAGGATTCGATCTCCGAAGTTAGAAGATGAGGAATGCACAGTTATTGGCCACCTGTCAAAATTTATGGTGTCAATCACATAGGAAGCCTCTGACTGAGACAGGGTTAGAACCAAGTTCTCCATTATGTGCCTTAATCACCAGATCATCCTTTTGTCCTCTGCCACTTTCACTGCACACCTTCCAGAGCGGGTCCTGTGGGACGGTGCTCCCTGCCTCCCTCTCACCCCCAAGTCCTCTGGACTTGTTATCGGGCTCCTGCCCCATGCACCTCCTTGACTGCCCCAGTCATGCAAACTAACTCATCTGAATGCCATCCAGCTGGTCCACCTCTGAACCATGCCCAGGAAACATCTGTATGCGCTCATGCTTCACACCATCCACTTCCTCATCCTTGTGACCTGCCCCGACACCAGGTAGCTGGACCTGTTGCCACCTCAGGAGGGCAAGGAATGCTGGTAGGACAGTCTATAATCCACTCTGGTCCCCCAGTCTTTTGGGTATATTAGTTGGCAGTTCCTTCATGGAGCCAGGAGCATAGGGATGTACCTGGCACAGTTCACAAACTCCCCCAACACCTGTCGTCTTTGCAGCTAGAGGGAGACCCTGGTACATATCTAGGTAGAGTGCATCAGGTTACAATCCCTCTTCCAGAACCTCTTACTGAGATTCTGGCTGCAGTTTTCTCTGCACTTCCTGGTATTGGTACCCCCTTCCCATGGCTGCACAAAGTTGCAGGACCTCCCCTTCAACGTCCTTCTGGAGCTGGCCAAGATGACCCTCCATCACACCAGAAGGAGGAAGTTGGATTGGGGGGAGGCTACTCTGCAAAAGCAGGGACTTATTTCTATTCCTTGTCCAGTCACACCTCCTAGCAGAGTTCTTCTGAGTCCACTGACTCTTTAGATGCCTTTGAGGAACAGTGGGTGCTGTTGGGGGTTCTCTGTTCAGTGTCCCCATCTGATCACCTGATTTTCACCTTCTGACTTTCACACCTGCCCCTGTTTTTTCATTTGTTGTCCCCCACAATTACTTGTGGCCTGGGTTCACTAGCCCCTCCCTCTTGGTGAAGGGGAAGGCTGTTAGCTATGGGTGGGTTTTCACCTGCTGTCTCCTGGCACTACAGTAGGTACACACCTTCCAGCTTCTGCCACAAATGAAAAAAAAGTCCTACAAATGGTTTCGTATGCGACACTGCCCTGATTCATTCCCTTAGCACTGTCGCTCCTGTGCACTGAATGAGACAGGGTCCTATGGACAAAATTGTATGTGACCATGTCATTAAAGACTGTGTCATACGACTTATGTCCAAGGGACTGAATTAAGGTTACACAGGCAACTGAAATTATTTCCTTACTTTTCAGAGTTTGGCTTTCCAACTTAAGTAAGATGATTTGATCATAGTTTTTTGTACGTCATTTCAAAGGTAAAAATAAATTCTGTGGGCAGCTGTAACAGCTCCCCCATCCTGCCTCATTAATAGAGTTTGAACCCTGAACCTTCAGTTTGAGCTACAGGACGAACTACATAAATTGGCACAGGTTATCTCAGCGGAGAGCCCTGTGCTGAGTTCAGGGGGAACCTGGTCCCTGGGGTTTTTGTTGGGAGCCCAGCCTGGTGCGCTTCCAGTGTCGTTTATCTTTCTCCTGTGGGGATGAGGGAGTGAGCAGTGCAATCTCCTTTTGTTGACTCTGGCCTTTTTTCTCCTAAAGCTGCAATCAAGGGTGCCAGTTGCAATGGTGGCTTGTAGACTCCTGTCAACTTAGAAATGGACACTAAGACCCTCCCAGTTCATTTTTCTTAGACTGCTGAACAGCCATTAGGTAACTTTCAATCAGTGCCAGGTTAGCTGAACTGGCATCGGTCATCTAGAGGTGAAAGTTGCATTTACCACTTAACGTTATATTAAACTTCAAAATGAAACCGCCTGGCCCATTGCACTGCATCAAAATACATTCATGCCATGGAAGAAGGGGTATTTCTAGACGTTACTACTATTTATAGGTCAGTGGTAAAGCTGTGGCACAGAAAAAAAAATATGGCTCCTATAGGGGTTGTTTCTCCTCTTTGTTTTAGTTTAAAGAGACATTATGAAGAAACTGATGCTTTCTCAGAGACTTCTACCAATAAGTGACCCTTCAAAAGGGAGGTAGAGAATGGGGCATGACAGGTTGAATTTACATATGGGCTCAAGTGCCCCACTGATTCCCCTGCTAGTTAGAGGAGAGCAAAACACCCCAAAGATGGCCATGGGTAAAGTAGTGTCATGGCACAGTACATCCAAACCCACACTTTAAATTAAACACAATAAAGCACTATCTCTAGTTTCTTCCCGTATGAATTTCCCAACAGAGACTCAGTTCTTGGTAGAGCTGCTTCTAGCCCATCTACAGTGTACGGATTTATAGCCGTGCTGCATAACAAAGGGCCTGTTGGTGCTTTGATTATAAACCCCATTTTTCTGTTTGAAAGTCCCATCAGGCAGATACTGTAGAAATAAAGGAGAAGGTACCAGAATTGTTGTTATATTGGTTATTTGCTGATTTCTAAAGTTTTGTTATGCTGTGGCTTGTTGGGGGAAATATTCTAAAATAATGGGAGAGTTTGATTTAAATTTGAATGGCTTGTAAACCAGTTTAAAAATGTCCGTCTTCTGATGGTGCCTTTTATACGCCATTCCCTAATTTGTTTGCTTGTTTGTTTCACAATATTTCTATTGCGGTGGTGCCTAAAACCCCTGGTCAGGGATCTGGGCACGAGTGGGCAGGCACTGTATGGACGCAGAGACACACACCCTCCGTGCTCGCACGCGCTTGCTCTCTCGTGTCACATTAAAAGACAGTCCTCGCTTCAAAATGCTCCCCAGTCTTTTTTTAAAAAGCAAACCAAAAATTTTCTAAGGATTATTCCGCTCTCCTGCTAATGGTTATAAGCAACTTTTCCCTCAAGGGATAAAGTGATTGGCCCGCTCTGTGGGGGCAGCTGTGACGCTGACGAGATACAGTGTGAACCTCCTCCCATCCCTTGTTCCCTTCTCTCCCTTATTGGCTGTGATTAGTGGGCTAAAGAGCTTTTTGCCCATCCTAGCCCTGGTAGTTGGAGTACCTTCTTCTCTGGGCCTCCCCAGGGGGCTTCTCTGCTGGTCAGATTCTGTTGCCTGGTCTTCCCTCTGCAGTCAACTTCCAGACTGCTGGCTTGAGCCTGCTACTCACACTCACTGCACTGGCCCTTAGCCTGCCAGTCACTGTTCCTATTCCGTAGAGGTCACTTCCCTTTCCTGGTCATTCTGAATTGCACATTGCCCTCTCTTAGCAATAGGCTGACCTGGGTTCTTGCCTCTCCCAGAATGAACTTTGGCTCTATCCTTTCCTTTCAGATCATCCTAAAAAGGAAGGCGGGGGATGCCCAGTAATGATCAGCAGAATTACTGCTGCATTTTTTTTTTTTACAGGGACCATTATAAATTTCAGTGCAGATGTATGTAGCACTGTGAAAGTCCCAGGAGCTACATAAATATGTAAAATGTGATGTGTTTTAAAAACTCAGCCAGTAGTTGCCCAGTTATCAGTGTGTCCTGTGATTTAAGGTTGCACATCAGCTGTGTGATGACACTACCATGTGGGTGCTGCAGGGGATATGAACATCTGTTCACGTTCTTTCAGTCCTGCCATAAAAACTGGGCCTTGAAGGTCCACAGGCGGCTTCTGCTCATTGGTTTAGACTGTCCTCTTTCAGGCCCCAACCTCTTCTCTTTCGGTTAGTTTCTATCTCAATAGCTGATTGGCAGAAGTTTGTTTTCCTGTTGAGATTCTTTTATTCTTTCCGTGCTATCTTCCTTGGCATCCTGACGTTTTCTTTCCCCCCTCTACCACCCTCCTCCACAGCTGTAAAGGCCAAAGTCTGATATAATCGTTACTTATAACTTGTATCGCCAGTACCCTGAGTGTGCTTTTTGCCCTCTTCAGCATCTTTTCCATTTCTGCAATGGTTTTACCTATCCTGTGACTGGACTTGTATACAATGTTCCAAATGTGGTTTCCCTGCTGCCTCAGATGGTGCCAGAATAGCTTCTACTAATTTATACTTGCAGTGTATATATAAACCCGTAGAACTCGTTTGTCTTAAACTGCTACTCAGACTTGTGCAAATGGTTTTAACATACTCGTTTTAACAGTTAGTCCCAACTATTTCTTGACCTCTTTGCAGTAATCTAAAGTACGAACGAGAATGATTGACTTTGTCCAGTCACTTGATTGTCTTCAAAAATTTAGTCAAGTCTCTGGTATTTTAAACACAAAGTGATAGGAGGTTTTCAATTAAACCTCTTGTATTAAAACCTGTTGTAATAACCTTGAAGGTGCTTTATTGTACTAGCTGCATCTAATTTGAGTCCTGCTTTAGGTCTGTCTTAAAAAAACAACCTCATCTGCCATTATTTATTCACATGACTATTGATAATGCATGTTTCATCTCATTAAAGAGGTTCAGGAAGTTGCAAGCATAGTTTTTGCTCATTGACTGCAAAGAGAATAGTGTCTGAACCATCCACAGGCTCTCAGTACACATGGTGAACTCCAAGTGCAGTTTTGCGTAATGCTTGGAAAAGATGTTCTCTTGGCAAAATATATTTAGTATGACTTGAAGATGGAGCATATGGGTGAGTTAAACTGTATTAGTCAACAGAAAGCAGTTGTACTCACTTTGCTCAACCCAAAGCAGTGTCAGGTGTATTTGGTTTGTTCGAAATAAAGTACTAGGTATTTGGGGACACTTGGAAGTAGGAGGAGCAGGCTGTTCTCGTTTTTATATAGCACTGTAAGAGCACTCAGCACTTGGCACTAAGAAGAAAACACAAGAGAGAACTGCAATCCTGTCCCAAAGAGCTTGCAGCCCCATTAACAAACGATTCCATTGTCATGGATGATTCATTGGGTATTCTGAGGTGTCATTGTTGTGTGACATGGGAGGAAACAATACTGAAGGAAAACTATAAATGATGGTGTTGATTTGCTATCAAACCCATGGTTAGTCTGTTACTATCCTGCAGAAACTCATAATTGATGTTGCATAATGTGTTTGAGAAAAAATAAATTTTGACTCCATTGATAGGGACACACCCGTGCAAAACAAACAGGGCTTGCACAAAACACAAGGGTGTAGTGTATTTATATTTGGGGTTTACATCAGTGTAGTTAACATGGGTGCAAATTTCCCTAATATTACAATAATCATTTAGATATGCCCTTAATTCCCTCTCCAGTCCTTTCCTTTCATAGAATCATAGAATAGAATATCAGGGTTGGAAGGGACCTCAGGAGGTCATCTAGTCCAACCCCCTGCTTAAAGCAGGACCAATCCCCAACTAAATCATCCCAGCCAGGGCTTGGTCAAGCCTGACCTTAAAAATATCTCAGGAAGGAGATTCCACCACCTCCCTAGGTAACGCATTCCAGTGTTTCACCACCCTCCTAGTGAAAAAGTTTTTCCTAATATCCAACCTAAAGCTCGCCTACTGCAACTTGAGACCATTACTCCTTGTTCTGTCATCTGCTACCACTGAGAACAATCTAGATCCATCCTCTTTGGAACCCCCTTTCAGGTAGTTGAAAGCAGCTATCAAATCCCCCCTCATTCTTCTCTTCTGCAGACTAAACAATCCCAGTTCCCTCAGCCTCACCTCATAAGTCATGTGTTCCAGTCCCCTAATCATTTTTAAGGAGTACTTGTGGCACCTTAGAGACTAACCAATTTATTTGAGCATGAGCTTCATCTGATGAAGTGAGCTGTAGCTCACGAAAGCTCATGCTCAAATAAATTGGTTAGTCTCTAAGGTGCCACAAGTACTCCTTTTCTTTTTGCGAATACAGACTAACACGGCTGTTCCTCTGAAACTAATCATTTTTGTTGCCCTCCGCTGGACTCTTTCCAATTTTTCCACATCCTTCTTGTAGTGTGGGGCCCAAAACTGGACACAGTACTCCAGATGAGGCCTCAGCAATGTCGAATAGAGGGGAACGATCACATCCCCCGATCTGCTGGCAGTGCCCCTACGCGTACATCCCAAAATGCCATTGGCCTTCTTGGCAACAAGGGCACACTGTTGACTCATATCCAGCTTCTCGTCCACTGTAACCCCTAGGTCCTTTTCTGCAGAACTGCTGCCGAGCCGTTCGGTCCCTAGTCTGTAGCGGTGCATGGGATTCTTCCGTCCTTAGTGCAGGACTCTGCACTTGTCCTTGTTGAACCTCATCAGATTTCTTTTGGCCCAATCCACTAATTTGTCTAGGTCCCTCTGTATCCTATCCCTACCCTTCAGCATATCTACCTCTCCTCCCAGTTTAGTGTCATCTGCAGACTTGCTGAGGGTGCAATCCACGCTATCCTCCAGATCATTTATGAAGATATTGAACAAAACCGGCCTGAGGACTGACCCTTGGGGCACTCCACTTGATACCGGCTGCCAACTAGACATGGATCAATGGATCACTACCCGTTAAGCCCGACAATCTAGCCAACTTTCCATCCCCCTTATAGTCCATTCATCCAGCCCATACTTCTTTAACTTGCTGGCAAGAATACTGTGGGAGACCGTGTCAAAAGCTTTCCCAACCTCAAAATGAAAATGGTTCTGCAGGCTCTTTTCTGCCATGGATACTTGAAGTTCCCATCTTGCCATTTCAGCCTGGCGTGGAATTCACACAAGAAACTTGCATCGGTATTCATCAAAGTTAAGGTGTGCATGTAACTCCACTCGTGCACTGAGAGAATAGACCCCCATTGTCTGTTAGAAAGTGGCTGCAGCAGGTGGTCAGATTGTGACGGTTCAGAGCTTTAAAGCAGTGAAGGTTTGTGCTGTGCTCAAAGCAAGAGTGACATAAGTGTGACCGTTTATTCCCAGACAGTAGTGTACGAGAGGCAGAGTACTTGGTAGAGCATATGTGATAACTTTTATTGGACCAACAGATAAATTACAACACACTGTCTTCCAGGCAAAGAAAACTCCTCATTCAGCTCATGTAACACAATTTAGTAACACAAGAAAGGATGCCACATTCTCTACCTTTCCATCTTACCTTGATGAGTTAAAGTACAGCACACGTTTTCTGCTATACAATATGCAGGGCTGTCAAATCTCATTAGCAGTTAACGTGGAACATACATTATAGAGATCTCTTTCAAAGGGACATGTATTGAATGTTGTATGTCAAGTAGTGGGACAGGAATAAAATAGTGTACCATTGTATTTTGTATAGCATCTTCCATACAAACTTCATTGTCATACCCACACTGGAGTAAGGGAAGTCTACAACCAGTGGCAATCTGGAAGTCCCATGTTGCAGCCGTTTCCCCTCTTCCCTGTGGAAAAATTCAAGGGAAACTCACTTCCTAGGGGGAAGAAGCATTTGCTCTCCTCTTTGGAGGCAGAGCGACTGGGCAGGTGTAATCAGTTCATGTCAATAGGAATTGCCCCCGTGTTCAGCTAGTTTGGCCAGGAACTACCCATGAGCTGCTGGTAAAACTAACTTTGCCTTTTAAAATCTCTTTGTAGGAATTATTCTTTCTATGTGCTGGACAACCAAAATCTGCAACAGCTGTGGGACTGGAACCACCACAACCTGACGATCAAAGAGGGGAAAATGTACTTTGCGTTTAATCCCAAACTGTGTGTGTCTGAGATTTACCGCATGGAGGATGTGTCAGGAACCAAGGGACGGCAGAGTAAAGGAGATATAAATCCAAGAAACAATGGGGAGAGAGCCTCTTGTAAGTCAAAGTTCAGAAGTGGAATTAAATAGGAGTGAGGCCTTATACAAGCTCTAAAAATAAGGACAATCACCCCACGATCCTATTGAAGAACACAGAATGGAGAAGTTAGCGATTAAAAGACACATTGTCCATTTTAATTCAGGGGTTCCCAAACTGCGGTTCTTGGTCTACTGGTGGTCTGCAGAGCTGGCTGGTCACATATGGATGACTATTCCCAGCTGGCTAAATTACACTGATGAAGAAAATGCATTGTTTTCCTAATACCGATTTTGACAGCGATTGCTATCGCTGCGGGAACACAATTTAAAATGTCCACATCACAAAAGAGTTTGAGAATGCCCAATTCCATTGCTTTGCCACACCGCAATATTTCACAAAGTAATCTTTTTTCCTTATTTGTGGTATAATCTGGTTTTTAAAATCTTCAGGGATGGAGCTTCCACCACTTCCTTTGCAAGACAGATCCATGACATAATAAATATTAGGGGGGTGAGGGGAATGTCTGTTTAGTTTCCTGGTATTGAGAAAACTGCGCAATTTTGTTTGTGCCTGTTTATTTTAGTGCAAAACAGGTTGTTTTATTTTCATACTTCTGGCTGGCCTCTGCTGGTGAGGATTGCTGCTTGTCAGTTGCTAGAAATATTCATTAGAATAAATCTGCTGTGATTTGTTTCCGTGTCAAACAGAGAATAACTTGAGAGAAATATTTCCAGTTAGTTCTACAATATTTCAGAGTTACAATGCGTTTGTGTTTTTGGGCTGTGCAGAAGCATATTCACAAAGGGCATGATCTTCAAAACCTATTCAAGATTTACAAGTATAAAATCCCATCTGTCCTTTAAGGATTGCAAAGAAAAGAGGGCTTACAGGCCTGGCTTTGCCCCAAGACCCCTACAGCTGATGACATGTCTTGTCTGTTAGGTTGTTCGTGGTGTTCTTGGAAATGAGTAAATTAAAGCATATCATGTTTATAAGTAAAACCCCCTTGTGCTGGACAGTGTTTACAAAACTAGGACACATACACTGCTGAATGTCTCTTTAGGCATGATGCATAAATGCAGATGGTGCAGATCCTTGTTGTGCAAAGGAAGGAGTGTGCTTACATTCAATAGACTGAGTGCTCACAGTTCTGGAGGAGTTACAGATGCACAGCCAGTCCCTACTACCATGAGGCCAGTGCCAGCCACTGCCTGTTCCTTAAAACTATTACAAAAAGCTTTCTGACTCTCAAAAGGGAAAAAAGGAGAGAATTAACAAAAGCTAAATTGCCTTTGAAAAGATATTAGCACCATTAGTGCCAGCGTACATGAGGGTGAAAACCTCTTTATTTTTCAGAGAGTTCTACTAAGATGTTAACTCACTCACAGTTGACACTTAACACACAAGTTCTCAGTCCAAGAATTACGTTTTTAAAACAGTTTTGTTTCAGGACTGGATGACTATTCATCTCTAAGTTGCTGGTTCAAATCCAGCCCAGTGCAGTATAGTGACTGGAAAGTGCTGCCATCAAATGGTTGTGCTGTATATGAAATGAGTTTAATAGTTCTCAGTCCAGGGCCTAATGAATAGGAATGCAAAAAACACTACTGCAGTTGCCAGGGACTGCATGGGCCATAAAAGCTGATCTTTCCTTTTACCCTAGAGAGTGCTCACTTAAACTCAGTGCTTAAATTTATAAGCAAAATAGAAGATGGAAACTTGTAGTGCTAACTGTATTGGTCCTATAGATGAGCAGGACTTCCATTCACAGAGAGAATCCTGAGCACCTTTTCCCAGCATTCTAACCACACACTTTAAAATGTTTTATTTTTAAGAAGTAAAT
The DNA here is from genome assembly GCF_965140235.1 of Caretta caretta. NCBI lineage: Eukaryota > Metazoa > Chordata > Testudines > Cheloniidae > Caretta > Caretta caretta. The sequence continues at coordinate 76,192,555 of NC_134215.1, read as the reverse complement.
TTACGTGTTTCCATGTATCCTAAAGTTACTGAACGCTCACTAAGTGCTTTGGAATAAATAGACCACATGTAGCAACTAGTAGATTCCTGCTGTACAGTGGTGATGAGTGCTATCAAGACCTCTAAACTAGATAATACTGAGGCACACAGTTTTAAGAAACACAACAAAACCCAATAACAAAGTTGTGAATTGAACTAATTTTGCCATGGTTACTGACTGTCATTTGTTTATGCTGTAGGCGAAAGCCACATTCTGAATTTTGTCTCCAACACCACCCTGAAGAACCGGATTAAGCTCACCTGGGAGCGGTATCGCCCTCCAGATTACAGAGATCTTATTAGCTTCACTGTTTACTACAAAGAGGCGTGAGTATACGTGTTCTGAGACTAATTATGTCATTCAGGAAATAACAGGCACAGTGGGTAGGGTTTCTCTCTTGACCGTTGTGTTTATTGGCTGAATAAAGAATAAAGTGAGTCAGCAAAGTCCCTTGGGCAATACTTATTCTGTGCAGTGTACTCACTTTGTTCTCGAGTGCTCCTTTCTTGCAAGGTTCTGTTTTGATACTATGTACTAGACCAAAGTGCCTGCTAACGTAGAGGTGTTTAGGACCTCTTTTCTGTCTCTTCCACCCCCACATCCCTCCAAAATTTCAAATTAAAAAATCCCAAGTGATATCAAATGCTCGCCTATTTTCTGGGTGCATTTCTGTGTTTATTGGAATCTCCAAATAATATGTGCGCTTGTATGCCAATTAGCTCTTTCTCCTCCCAGCTATGACATTGGCTAGGCAGCAGCATGGATTGGAGAGAGAGTTTGAAGGTCTGGTTTGGAGCTTCAGTATTGTAACTAATTGGGCTCTGGGTAATTTAGGTTCTCTAGGCTGGACAGAGTGCTGCAGCGTTTGCTGATGGTGGAATGCGGTAGGATGCAGCGGAGAACTGACTTTGTTAGGATCTGTTAGATCTGACTTTGTTAGATCCTGTCTCACTCCCCCCACATGCACACATACCAAACCCCTTTGTATTGGAGATGGGCCTGAACCAGAACTGAAATCCGAATGAACACATGCTCTCCATCCCCCTGTGCTGCAGTGTTTTGCGAAGTGTTTGGATCCAAATGGTGACTTGGGCTCATTTCTCTTTCTCCTTCATATTCAAGTATTTTTCTGACCCGTGTTCCCATTTCATCTGTCACTAAGCAGCTTTTCTAAAGAGGACCTATTGCCAGTGTCCACGCTGACTAGCAATTCTTGGTACAACAACCACCCTTCAAGGGTCTAATCCTACCTTTTTGTAGTCCTTTCCCTACTCCATTCTATCTCTAATCTCAGACCAGGTTTTCTCTTTGCTGTCCGGAGCTGTTCTACATCTCTGTGGAAGTAATAGTTAGAGTGAGCAAGAAACACTTCCAACCGGAAACATATTAAATCAGTCAGCTGCATTGAGATTTTGATTTGAGAAGAGAGAGATGTAACAGGCGCACACACAGCACGGTGAGCAGGCTGATTGCTTCAACATCCTGGAGCTGAGTTGTGAGCAAATGAAGCAGGAATTCTATTAATACCACAATATGAGTCTGTAACATGGTATGCCTTCACTATTGACATGTCCATGCTAAATAGCCATTAAGTAAAAGTAATACCTTTGTATATAGTTGTACCAATAATAGAATTTAAAATCAATCAAATGTACAAATTACAGATCCAAATGTGGTTGTTTGCCTATAATGTCAAGAACTAAAGCAGCCAGTATGCTACTGAGCTACTAGTCAAAGTGTAGCGAAATCTGGGTTCTTGCGGCTAACGTTCAACCATTGTCTGTAATTATTCTGAGTCACATCTGTTGAATTTGTGCCCAGATAACCTGTGAATATAAAGTCAGAAACATTTCACTGTCTGTTTTTGAAAGTAAGATAGGGCAACTGAGAGTCAGTGTCCTTAGAACAAGTCTTGTTTACGTTTTAATTGACACACTAATCTACAGCTATGTAACCAAACACATTTATATTGAGTACAAGGAGTTTCCTTCTGTACCTACATGTGAATGTGATTGGTTCTTTTGGTTTATTACCACTGTCACAAGATAATAACAAACTAGCATTTTTTTATTGTTTTATGGTTCATTGTGTTTATATAAGGAGAAATAAGGACTTTTTATTATTCCATTATATGGGAAAGGGGCTATTTGTTTGGCACAGTCTACCCGTTGTATAATGCTAGGGACCCTTATAGAGCTCTATAAATAATAAATTAATACCCCAGCAGGCTTCTTCTCTCCAATGCTTATTGACCTATCCCTGAAAGTCTGTTTCTGTTTCACTTGCTGACAACAGTTAAACATTATCTCTCCTTTGGCAGGAAGTAGTTGAATTGAAGATGATGGTTCACACTGATAAATTATCCAACAGCTTTCCTTTTGTGGGAAGGGAAAGTAAGCCATGAGTACCTATTTCCCTGGATTCCTGACATCTCAGTAACTACAGAGGCTAAATCCTGCAGCTAAATCCGAACTCCTAGTTTTATAGCAGTTGGAAATAAAAGACAAATCTAGGCTTTGGGATTCTCTTTTATTCTTCCAAAAAAGCAAATAAACTTTTTATATTAGTTTCATTGGACAAAGGCTGATGTGAGATTCTCCCATAGAAGTTCGAGTGTTTTTAAGAGGAAGTAAAAGTACAATATTTCTTTTAATATTTCAGACCATTCAAGAATGTGACAGAGTATGATGGGCAAGATGCTTGTGGTTCTAACAGCTGGAACATGGTGGATGTTGATCTGCCCCCAAACAAAGAGAACAACCCTGGGATTTTACTGCAAGGACTGAAACCTTGGACTCAATATGCCATTTATGTCAAGGCTGTTACTCTCACAATGATGGAAAATCACCACATCCATGGAGCAAAGAGTGAAATAGTCTACATACGCACCAATGCTGCAGGTAAGGCCTGTGATAGCTCAGTGGTTTGAGCATTGGCCTGCTAAACCCAGGGTTGTGAGTTCAATCCTTGAGGGGGCCATTTGGGATCTGGGACAAAAATTGGGGATTGGTCCTGCTTTGAGCAGGGGGTTGGACTAGATGACCACCTGAGGTCCCTTCCAACCCTGATCTTCTATGATTCTATGATGCATGGGACTGCAAAGGTATCACAGGCTGGGCTTTCACCCACTCAAATGGTTCTTTAAAGCTGCATGCGTAATTTATTAGCCCTGGACTGTGGAAAAAACTAAGTGCATTGGAAAACATGAACAACTTTTAAATGCTTGATACTCAGGAAATCCATTAGAGGGGCCCAGTGCAGTTTAAATATATTACAGTCTCAGTTAAGGTCATTTGTAATAATCCTCCCAGAAAACATTGCAATGAGAGGGCAGACAAGGGTTTGTTTGTCAGCTATACAGAGAGGAACACAGGGTGTCTGTTTTTCACAGTTGTGTACTTGCCTTGAAGTCATAGTACTGATCATTACAACACAACACCAGGTGAACATGTTGGATTCAGCTCCATCTTTTGACCACAATAGCTTCCAAAATGAGTGGGGCATTTAAATAGCCTGGCATCAGAGATGAATTATTAAAAAAACCAAACTGCTTGATAAGGTAATTTCTGAAACAAGAGATGGGAGAAGCTCAGGTACCCTGATACTACAGTGAGGTGCATAGTATAATAACCTACATAGATATAGATAAAAACTGGCTTTTACTTGTAAGTGTCGGCTGCCTTTTCAATAGACCATAATTTTGAGATCTACAAGCACGTTGCTTTTAAATGTTTGGCTTTTGGAAGGCACTGAACATCAGGTCATGTTTACCTGTTCGTCTCAGCTGTGTTCCAGATTGTTCTATTTTAAGTGTGTGTAACCCTACGTGCACTGTTACAGGATTTGAAGTGTCTTTTTTGCCCTATATCTTCTAAAGCAGTTGGGATTTTGCTCTTATTTTAAAGCTCTTGGTTTTCTAGTGCATGCAATATAATTTTGCCTTGGAGCAAGCATTGGAGACCTTAAGCTGTAGAGATCCCCAAGATGCTGCTGCTGCATTGGTGAAAAGGGCTCTTGCACTACCTATAAGAGCCTCTTTCACCATTTTTCCATTGAAATGTGTGAGGGTGAGAGAGAGAAGTTTGAGAGAGTGACATGTTTTTCAACCTTGAATTCAACAATCTCTGGCAATGCTGAGTGAGACAACTCAACTTTTTGTTTGCTCAAATTCAGGAGAAAACCCACTCTATATATTTTAAGTTTTTTTCTAGTGTATTCTACACAGATGCCAGCTGAGACCAGCCACCATTGTTCATATAGCATAATAGCAAAAATACAAGATGTGTTTATTTTCAGGGTGTCAATCAAACAAGGGGAGAATTAAGTCAAATAATTCAAAATTGTGCTCAGTGGGATTTGCCTGTAAACTCTGTAAAATATCCAGTGTATTTAGAGGTGGGAAGTCCAGTTAGAACCTCACTCTCATCAGACCTCTCCGTAAATGTCCTTGTATGTTTTTGGATGTTGTTTCATATGGAAATTCATCACACAGGTTTGCTGCAGGGTTTGTTGCTGTGGTTTGTTTACTCCACCCCCCTAAATTTCTCTCTCCGCATAATGCCAGTCATAATTTTCCATATGAAACCTCCGATTATGGCATTCTTAATGTTCTTCGCGTAAACAATTGCTTTTGTTGAGAAAGCAGCAACTAAAAGATATGGGACAGTGCGAGTACATAAATTGAACCTTTCTGGATTACATGGAGTAAGGAAATCAGAATGTCTTCAAATAGTTTATCAGGGCATGGTTACCGACTTCAGGCCAAGTTCTGTGGCCATTATTCAAGCAGTATTTCCTTTGGAAAGTAATGGGAGCGTTGCTATTTTAAGGATTGCAAAACTTGGCCCTTCGACATTAAGGCAAGTTGTTGTGTACATCAGATCACTGCTGTAGGGTGGTGGCTTTTAAAACGTTCACATCTGTTAGCCGAGGGGTGTCAGAAGCATTCTTTGTTCCCTTGAGGTGGGACGAGCTGTTTTTCAGAGTGATGTACAAAGCAGTTAATTGAAGCATTGTTGCTCAGCTTTTTATATTTCAATATGAGTTGTGTGTAAAAATGCCTATTTTTTTTCCCCCTGTTCCTTTTTCCCCCCCCAGTGCCATCTATCCCACTGGATGTTATTTCAGCATCTAATGCCTCCTCTCAGCTAATAGTGAAATGGAATCCACCCTCTCTCCCCAATGGCAACCTGTCGTACTATATTGTACGGTGGCAGCAGCAGCCTCAGGACAGTTATCTTTACCGACATAACTACTGCTCCAAAGGTAAGGGAGCTGACAGCAGTTATGTGTTAAAATGCCTGAGATTCATACCTGTCCGTCCTCATTATTCACATGACCAGCAAATGCAGCTGCAGCTACCTATTCTCTGACGTTTCTGTGAATAACAGCCAGTACAGGGGGAAGGGTGAACATGGATTGTTAATGCATCCACTGGCAATAAGGGAAAAAACCTCAACATCTGTTCTTTTCTTTTAAAGATAAAGTCCCAATTCGGAGATATGCTGATGGGACCATTGATACAGAAGAAGCTACCGAACCCACCAAGCCAGAGGGGAGTGGGGGAGAGAAAGGACCTTGTTGTGCTTGCCCCAAGACGGAGGCAGAGAAGCAAGCGGAGAAGGAGGAGGCAGAGTACCGGAAAGTCTTTGAGAACTTCCTTCATAACTCCATCTTTGTGCCCAGGTAATAGAAGTTGGATCTTTGCTGTCTTTATAGGTGGGGACTAGCAGTGATTGATATTTCCTGGGGCCCTTGGTATATACACATGAAAGCATTTTTTTAATGGAACCGTAAGCACATAAACACTGCCTCATGTAAGGGGAGAGGTGATCTGCAGTCTTTCTATTTCACAGCTTCTTTTCTTCACTGATTTTTAGCCCGTGCTCTCCCTGTTTTAACTAATCATAATAGTCCTTACCTACATTGTTCAAGGACCTTTGTTGTGTTTGCTCCTTTGTGGAATCAAAGGTCATGTAAGAGTTCTTCACATGTAATGGTTTCAAGGATGATCAACCCACGGCAGAGAACTGGCTTCAAACAAGTTTTTTTTCTCTAAATGGCCTTTTAAATGCATAGGTAACTCGTCTTGAAGGTGTATCTGGTTTGGAAATTAAAGGAATATTGAGGCCTTGCAAAATTTGAAATGGTTGTGCTTTCTAATTCATGTCTCTGCACTAATTAAGGACTGTATTTTGGTTTCCTGGGCTTTGACTGTAACCAAGAACTAAATGTACACACTGTTTCATGATAAAGGGTGCTGTTTCCATGTTAAGTAGAAACATATCCATTAAGATCCATTTTATATGGCATCATGGAGCAGGTATTATTGAATTCATCCATGGTTGTGATGCTTGAGTTTCTAATTTACCTCTTTTGTAAGCTGTTTTTACTTAAGATAATTGGATCACAAGGCCAGCATACTGTGTGTGGCTGTAACACTATTATGTAAGCAATCAGCTTTCAGCTTTGATCGGGCATGTAGTCTCATTGTCTCTCCTGGCTGGTGAGGAGTAGGTGGAGTTGGCATTAAATGGGGCTTGAGAAAGTGTTCAGGTATGGTCCTCGTGAAAAAAATAAGACTGAATGATAAAGAAAATTTTTCTGTTCTCAAACTTAACTTGTAAAACTCTTATTTAAGACACTCTTAGACTGTGTAAGGCAGTGACACTCAGACCTGAGTGGGTCAGGAGCCAAATTAACGATCAACATTACACTGTTTTAAAACTTAAATGGGAGCAATTCATAAAGAATGCTTTGAATGTTTTAGTCTTCTCTCTCCCCCCTCCCCCCCCCGCCCCCCAGCTTGCTTTCATAATGGGTATATTTTTCTTTTCAGTGATTTAACAGCAGGATCAGATAAGTTACAAGACTTGTAAATAGCTGAGTTAGTTAAGTGACTTTTAAGAAGTCTGAATGTCAGGGAAATGTGAGATTATGACCTGGTGAGATTTCTCCATAGGACAAATCTGAGCAACTTCTTACTTACGGACGTCTATTTTTTTTTTTCTTTTCTTTCCCTGAGGGGGGAAGTTAATTCATGTGTCAACACAAGCCTCATTAGAAGTGTATTATGTTTCTAGCTTTTTACCGGGGTCTTGCTTGTCTTTGGGATGTTATGAAAGAAACACAGCATGTAAATAAAAGGATCTGACCATGCGGTTTTCAGGCTGCTTAAAAACCAATACATCTGTGTCGTTACATCCTCCTGCCCTGGCCTGTTTGTGATTTCTAAACGTCCCAAGTGTACAGCATTGCAGCAGGAAGGGTTGGGCCGAGACAAGATAATTTTTATTGCTGTTGGGGCTGCGTTTACAGCACTGCAAGAATCTTTAGTCTGCAGCTTTCCTTTTGCTCTCTTGTGGTAACCGAGTAACACTCACTATCTGAAAAAAGAAAAGGAGTACTTGTGGCACCTTAGAGACTAACCAATTTATTTGAGCGTGAGCTTTCGTGAGCTACAGCTCACTTCATCGGATGCATACCGTGGAAACTGCAGCAGACTTTATATATACAAAGAGAATATGAAACAATACCTCCTCCCACCCCACTACAGACTAACACGGCTGTTACTCTGAAACCACTCACTATCTGAGAAACTGTAACTCTACAATTAGCACATAGTCAGAGACAAAAAGAAAAGGAGTACGTGTGGCACCTTAGAGACTAACCAATTTATTTGAGCATGAGCTTTCGTGAGCTACAGCTCACTTCATCGGATGCGTACCGTGGAAACTGCAGCAGACTTTATATATACACAGAGAATATGAAACAATACCTCCTCCCACCCCACTGTCCTGCTGGTAATAGCTTATCTAAAGTGATCATCAGGTGGGCCATTTCCAGCACAAATCCAGGTTTTCTCACCCTCCACCCCCCCACACAAATTCACTCTCCTGCTGGTGCTAGCCCATCCAAAGTGACAACTCTTTACATAATCAAGTCGGGCTATTTCCTGCACAAATCCAGGTTTTCTCACATCCCCCCCACCCCCATACACACACAAACTCACTCTCCTGCTGGTAATAGCTCTCCACTTAAAAATTAAATTAACATAGCTACAATGCTCTGGGCTGTGAAAAATTTCACACGTTTAGCACCGTGAGTAGGTCAACATAATCCTAGGGTAGATATGGCTATGTTGACAGAAGGATTCTTCCATTGACCTAGCTACCTACCGCTTCTTGGAGAAGTGGATTACCTACGTGGATGGAAAAACCCCTTCCATCGGTTTAGGAAGCGCCTATGCTATGGCACGACAGTGGCACAGCTGTAACATTGTTCTGCTGTAATGACAGTAGTGTAGACACACCCTAAGAAGGTAATTAGATTTTGCACTGATATATCCATTTCTTTTAAAGATCTACTTTTTCTTTACAGTGATTTTATTTTCTCATTGTTTATCCCCTTCTCCCTATGTCATAAAATAGATGGATTTACTTGCCTTTTCCCCCAAGACTTTCCTTTATTTTTGGCTGTCTAATTTCTTGGGTACTAATTTTTTCCTCATTTGGGTGTTCCAGCAAAGTCAGCAGCTGCGCGACAGAAAGTCATTGATGTCAAATCCCTGAGTATTTTAGTTATGTTTGTCTTGTGGTTAATACATGGATCTCTGTCTTTCCCTAACGTGACTGTATTTTTTCACCCACGCGTTCTGTGTTTTTATTCTATCTTTTTTAAAGTAAATGTAGGACCCTGGTTTAAATTTTTCAGAGACTTTCAAAGAGCGCATCTTAACACATCCTGTAAATGTGGTGGTAGGTAAGGTCACTCCTTCTGGTTGTTTGGTTGCCAGGATGGTTCTTGCATCAACACATGACTTTGCAGTTGATTTTTCTTTCCAGTCTCACCATAGGCACTGACTCCATGGGTGCTCCGGGGCTGGAGTACCCGTGGGGAAAAATTGGTGGGTGCTCTGCACCCACCAGCAGCTCCCCCCTTGCCGCTCCCCCCCCCCCCAGCTCACCTCTGATTCCGCTCCGCCTCCTCCCCTGAGTCCGCCGCTGGGTCCTGCTTTTCCCCCCTCCCTCCCAGCGCTTGCGCTGCAAAACAGTTGTTTTGAGCGGCAAGCCTGGGAGGGAGGGGGAATGCTGCGTGCTTGGGGGAGGAGGCGGGGCCGGGCAGGGATTTGGAGAGGGATCCAATAGGGGCAGGGAGGGGCGGAGTTGGGACAGGGGCTGGGAGGAGGCACGAGCACCCACTGGCACTGACAAAAGTTGGCTCCTGTGAATCTCACTGCTTTTTGTCACAAGCGCAAATGTCCTCTAATTCAGAAGTGGGCATCCTTGTCCTTCTATGCTGGTCCAAAGGTTTATTCTCTACAGTGGAGTAAGGGGATGAATGATGACTCTACCAAAGCACAGCAAACAGGCCTAGTGGCTTCTCCAGTGATACTTGTTATAAAAGAGAAAGTGTGTGTGCTTTTGTTTGCTATGAAATTCTCCCATTTCCTGCTGTAAACTTACTCAGAACTTGTCTCTACCAACACTTCGTTCACAGCAAGCTGGGATGTAAATCTACCCGGCACCAGCCTGCCATGCATTACGTCACCATGTGGCACCAGCTGCCACTTCGCACTAAGAGTTTCCTGGTGTGCTGTGATCTACTCAGCTTTGAAATGGGAGTAGGTCAGAGCACAGGAGGGAATTTCTAGAGCACGGCAGCAGTGTCCATGCATCAATTTAGCACGTGGCAGGCTAGTGCGAGGTAGATTTGCCCCCCAGTGTGCCTTTGGTCGAATAGACAAGCCCTGAGTTGAGTTAATCACATGGGGCATGTTGCTTGATAACACAGGTAGTCCTTTCTTCGTCTTCATATTTATTAGTTGATACTTCTGCTGCGGTTTGCCTGCCTTGTGTGAGTCACATTTATGCAACCTGAGATTCGTTAGGATTTGGGAGAATCTAAGGCCATGTCTACACTAGCACTTGTGTTGGCAAAACTTTTGTTGCTCAGGGGTGTGAAAAGAACACTTGCCGAGCGAAATAACTTTTGCTGGCATAAGTGCTCGTTGAGCTGGTCTTATGTTGACGCAAGAGCTGTTATGCGGCTACACGAGTGCTCTTACAGGGGCTGCTGTAAGCTTGTAAGCTTGGCCTTAGTGAACTCCTTAAAAATTTCATCCAACCTCTACCAATATGTTTCAAAACCAAATGTGCCCACAGTTAGTTGTTTGGCACGCAGCTCTGATGAACTCTTTGATATGGCTGAATGTTCTAAGACTATTTATTTCATAGTGAGCTACTTCTCCAATCTGTTTCCTAGTTGACAGGGCACTTTTTCCACTTTAATGTCCACTCCTTGATCGGGAATGTGTTGAAATCATTGCCTCACTGTAGTAATTTGATAGACCCAGCACTGGCCTAGTAATAGACGATCATTGTGTAAGTGGTATAATGTGAGGTGAGGTACAATGAAGGAAATATTTCTGGTGTAGATTCTTCCCTGATTTCTCTCCCCGCCACCTTACTCCTTCAGTGTTCGGTTAATTCAGCTCTAACTCAAGAACACTTCATTGATTAGGATTGGAGGATCTGGAAGCGGTCATCCTGTTTATGTGGTCTGCATTCCAGTGTAGAACAAACACCCAAATCTCAAACTGAAGAACACGTGACACCTCTGATGTGTAACCGTGATGTGTGGTAGCTAGATTCATTCTATTGTGTACACCTTGATTCCATGTTAGCAACTATACTGACAAAAAGGCCTGTCTGCACTGTCAATTCTAAAACGTGAAACAACAGAACCTGCAGGATCATTGCTGTAGATCACTTGTTTTTTAATTCAATACCGAGATTACTACAAATGTTTGTTTTATTTCCATAGTTCCATAGGTGCACATGCAACTTTACAGACCAAATTAAAAAGCTCCCTTTTCTGAGGCATGTACATACTATTTTCTAGATCATTTTATATGTCTTCTACTGTGCTAATAAAATGCTCGTGCTCCTTTGCCCACCACTTCCCTTACAAAATGAAGACGCTGTTAACAGACTTCTCTCAAAAGCCAAACATGTCCGGTGACTGACTGTTGCTAGTAAAACACAGAACAATGCAAGAAAACCAAGCCACTAGTATACACTGGTTAATGTTGGCTCTCATTCTGTACTGAGATGCTTGTTGGGCTGCTGATTTGCCAAGCTACTTAGTGGCCTCATTTCAGTACACACCTGCACTAGATGGTGCTGATTTTTTTCTGATCATAAGGTTGGTCAGTTAGAGGCCTCATGACAGATAGGTTTGAGAAATGGCAGGGAAATGATGTCCGTAAGGGCACAGCTGTTGTCTTTCACAGTTTTTAGTTGATGTTTAAACCTGTACCATCTGATTTTATTTGGAGCCTCTAAAGCAGGCTTCAGCATCACCATCATTAAATATGGATCCAGTTCGCTTATGTAACAACCTTGGGCACATTTTTGCCATTCAAGACATTGTCCTCAGTGAGGCTTGCACAGTGGAAGTTGGAGGCTCTGTCTATCTGTAAGATGATTACATACGTATTTTCTGACTTACAGTTTTCACTTGCGGTCAATTGAGAAGCTTAATAAATTAAAACGACTTGTTTCCATATATTGCCCTTTGTTCTCTGTAGACCGGACCGGAAGCGCAGGGATGTGTTCCGAATCGCAAACACCACTCTTGCCAGTAGGAACAAGAACACAACGGTGCCAGATCATTTTGCCAACGTGTCTGATGTGGAGGAGAGTGAGATGGAATATCCATTCTATGAGAGCAAAGTGGAGGGCCGGGAAAGGACGCTCATCTCCCACCTCCAGCCTTTTACTCTTTACCGTATTGATATTCACAGCTGCAATCATGAAGCAGAGACACTTGGCTGCAGTGCTTCCAACTTTGTTTTTGCAAGAACCATGCCTGCAGGTACGACCTCCAGAGTTTCAAACTTTATATTTCATTTTCTGGGTGGTAACGTGTCTTAGATACACACAGGGAGACAAAGCTTTGAAAACCAAATATAAAATAATAGGTTTTTTAAAGGATTTTTTTAATGCAAAAAATAAACATATTTTTTAAATGTGAGAGTTAGGTAAAATGTTATCTTACTTGATCAACACCTTCTGTTAGTCCTTAAACTCCAGGGTCCAGCCTTCCAGCCTATGGCACTGTTCACTGCTGCAGAGGAGGGTAAATAATCCCCATTGTCTGCCCAGATAACTCTGCAAATCTGTCCACACGTGCAGGGAGGGAGTGGGAATGGTTTCCTGAACCCCTCAGACACCCTGATGCAGGAGGGTTAAGTGTGCCTTTCCTGACATGCTGTAGTCCATGGATATTTGTTCGCAGTTTCTAATCAATTCACTTTGGCCTGGTCACAGATGTTTGAGTTTTACTTGTGTGAGTGGTTGCTGTGAAAACAAAATGTTTCCTCTGCCGTGGAATGCTAGTGCACTCCTCCAATCTGGGAATGGAAACTGTATTGTGTCACTTTTCATGGACAATCACAAACAACTAGCCTATCTCAAATATGGAGTACTGGGTACTCTCACAACTGTTTGCAATCACTGTAGTAAGTCTTGAGCTTATGCAGATTGTTCATCTACTGAGAAGAAAAGACCTGATTTCAGTATAAACCCATATTCAGTCCTAACTCCAGCAGATGTCTGGTTTCTTTTTGATGCAAAATGGTAGTAGTTTTGCTTTCTGGAAGGATATGCTATCATAATCCAGAGCCAGCCATTGTCTGTACAATGCAGAGGTATTGTTTATTTCAAGTAAGTAGGGAAATGCATGAGATCGAGGAAAGGAAACAAACATTCCCAAATTCTTAGCCTGTGAATTCGCAGAATTGAGGGCCTTTGTGATCATGTGGGCTTTTGAACCTAGTACATACATTGTTTGGCTGGATCGGTATTGATAGTCCCCAGGCAGCCTGCTGAATAATTTCCACAACCAAATGCGCTGGGGATAAGGCAAAGAGCACTGATGTCTCTCCATCGTAAGTTGTGTCTGCACATGCTGCAGATACTGTCCCTACACTGACCACCCACATGCTGTGATAATGGAGCCAGTTTTGACCTCCATGCAGACCCCAACCTGTGCCTGTTTTTCTGGTAAGCCTCTGTCTGTACATCCTGTCATGTGGACGCTATTCTGCAAGTAGCTCTGCAGAGATGCAACACCTACTGCTGCTACTTCGGGCCTTCTACAGCCATTAGATCAGCATGACTTTCACTTACTAGCCTGGGGAGTACTTTGGAGGTCTGAAGAAAGAACCGTCACTAATATACTGAATTCTTCAGCCTGTACTTTGTATTAGATCACTTACTTATTGTGTCCTGATGTTTTTAGGCCTGTGCACTGCATCAGCTGTAACAGTATTGTTCAGGCAATACTAATCTCTCCAACAAGCCTTCAAGTGCTTACTCCTTGCTCTCTGGGGGTTTGAGCAATATTTATTGTGCTGTTCTGGCTCCTAAGGAGTAGATAGGAATTTTGTTTTTTAATATCTTCACCTGTCTTGTCCCAGCAATTGTCTCAAATTCAGACAGGCTGCAATGCTGTTTGTGCTACATCAAAATTATTATTATCCTGTAATTATTTTGTAGAAGGAGCAGATAACATTCCAGGAACAGTAATGTGGGAAGGCAAAGAAGATAATGCCATCTATCTGAAGTGGTCAGAACCCGTAAGCCCGAATGGATTGATACTGATGTATGAAATCAAATATGGGCAGCATGGAGAGGTGAGGATTGACCAAAAACATGTTTGTTTGAGGGGCGAGGGGTTCTGTTGGAACTAATCTCGCATGTAGTTTGTCCTTCCTACCTGTGGTCTGGTCAACTCTGTCAAGCTGTGGAGGGACAGATTGAGTCAAATATTTGGATGGAAGTCCCATTGAGATAACCCTGGTGTGAATACAGTAGTCTTTTGTTTTGTTTTGTTTTTTGAATCAGTATTTATCGAATGGCTTAATACGATATGAGTGACTTAAAGCTGAGGTCCTGGGCACATGTGGTTATTGACGCTCATGTGCTACTTTTCACAAGACTCAGAGCCGTTACCCTCCAGTGCCCATGCTAAATTGATCTCCTACGTTATTAAGCCTTGGTGTGCATTGTTAAAAAAAATTACTTGATTTCATTCTGGGTGAGCCCACATTTTCTAGGTGGGAGGGTGATTTTTGTTTGTGTAAAGTTTTTAGAGTGCTTAGAGATCCATGTGCCCAGGAAATGCTTTATTAATGAGATCACTTATTTTAAAAAAAGTAAAAAGGACCTTTAGGATTTAATATTTAAAATACAACTAAATTTTGTATTCCTCCCAAATTTCCCCCTTTTTAGTTCTCCTGTTCAGCTGAATATTTTTTTAAAGAAATAAAGGTGCTTTGCTGTTTAAGGTAGACTTTGATACAGTTATGAACAGATTTCAATACTATATACACCTCTACCCCGATATAACGTGAATTCGGATATAAGGTGGGTAAAGTGGTGTTCCATTGGGGGGGAGGGGGGCTGTGCGCTCCGGTGGATCAAAGCAAGTTCGATATAACGCGATTTCACCTACAATGCAGTAAGATTTTTTTGGCTCGCGAGGACAGCGTTATATCAGGGTAGAGGTGTAGTACAAATATAGCACAGTGGTCAGGATTGGTGGAAAAATAGAGAACTGCAGATACTAATGTAACTATTAGCTATTTGCTAAAGCAAAATAAGCAAATTTGTAAGAGCAGTCGTATAGCAACAAGTTTTCCCTTTATTTTAATAGTGCTGTTAGCAGCAGCTTTCATCCAAGGATTTGTAGATAGAATCTTGCAACACACCTCTGAGACAATTTCTAAGTATTATGCCCAATTTACAGATGGGTGAAGATTTAAGTGATTTGTCGAGCAACTGTGGCGGTACTTGAAATAGAAACAAGGAATCCCGACTCCCAGTCTCTATTTCTAGCCAATATGTTACAATCCCTCCCTTGTTTAACTTACTTTTACCATTGTTGGATTCCAAATATGCTTAAATGGCACAAAGGGAGAACTGTTCTGATTTTAGTTGAAGAAACAAGCTTAAATCATGAATGTGCAATGCAAAGCCCAGCAAAATCTGTGACCTTATTGAGTTCCTGACAGTTACAAGTGTAAAAATATTTACATGTAGTACAAGCCTTTCTTCTTCTTTCAGGAGAAACGGGAATGTGTTTCTAGACAGGAATACAGGAAGTTTGGAGGAGCCAAACTAACTCATCTAAACCCTGGGAACTATTCTGCCAGAGTTCAGGCCACCTCTCTAGCTGGAAATGGATCATGGACTGAACCAGTGTCTTTCTACGTACAACCCAAACGTAAGAGGAATTTTATAGGTTGCGTCAAATTATCTGTGGTTTCTAGCTTACTTCCTCAATTATCTCACTTATTCCTGTTGTTTGCATGCATGACTGGGACTTTGAACATCCTTCCTAAGTTCTCTATATACTTCCTCAGTTGTGCATGTTTCTTTGGAGCAGATCTGCATTCTCTTCATTGGAAAGTGCTTATGAATGAAAAGTACCTTTTGAGGCTAGGTCCTGTTCTGTTTTGCGCGTGTATATACATGTATAGGTTAGTGTATCTGTAGAAACACATTTAATAATAGTAAATGTTGTCCCTGTCGTATACTAATCTTGGGTGAAAATGTACTGCTAGGAATAACCATACAGCAGTATTATGAATTGGAATCTGGAACTTGTCAATATGGAATACCTATGGTATGCATTAATGTGATACAAGAAGCTAAGTTTATTTGCATGGAGCGTCGTTACAATTTCATTTTTAGCTGTTTTTTTCCTAGTGTGGAACTCAAGTGGCATTTTGACAAAAGATCAACATGTTGACGCAAGACGGGGTAGTGACACTGGAAATGATGGAATTGTTTTACACAGAAACAAATCAGTAAACGATGAATTACATGCACAAATTCCACCCAGTGCTTTAAGGCTACCATAGACATCTCATCTTGTTCTCCTACATCTGCACGTCTTATTTTTATTTCTGCTTATTTGCAAAGCCGATACATTTATTACCCTCAATATATCCAGGAAAAATACCCATGTGTCCTCTTCTCCCATTTGTAATAAAACAAATTTTGATAGAATTTTGAGGTGAAATTAGAGTAACAAAATATTTGTGTGCATGCTGTCTTTACATATAGATGTGTATAAATAGATTTAAAAGGATACGCGTGCATTAATCATTTAAAGAACAACATCAGACCATAAACATATGTAGTCAAACCAAAACTCAATTAAACAGAATGCTGCTCTTTTACAATATTAATGCTGTCCTCTTTCTCAGGTTTCGGGTTCGCTAGTCATTTATTGTTAGGGAGTCTTCTTGAAGAACTTTCTATACTTCAGACAAAAAAACTGAATTTTCTGATTTTGCAGTATGGCAATGTATTGTGTAGGCAGAAAACTCTCGTGGTGGTAGAAATTATATAGCAACATAAGAATTTTGTTTTCTTGTCTATTTCAGCGGCAGACTATGGGAATTTCCTGCACTTGATAATTGTGCTCCCCATTGCAGTGCTGCTGATCATTGGAGGGTTGCTAATAATGCTGTATGTCTTTAACAAAAAGAGGTGAGATCTTGCATACACTCGTGAGGGAGACTAAACTGTGGGAGGAAATGTTCATTTTGAACTGAATGCCCATAGGGAAAATTTGAATTTGAAACCAATGTGGTGTTTGGAGGCCCACACAGTATAAACTAAAGCAGATTTTTCTCTTATCGGGAGACGATGTTTTGAGTTACTAATGAGCATCTGTCTGCTGAGGGAGTTGTGGAGAGGCTTTTCATTACATGCTGAGCTTGAGGGGAGGGAAATGAGGAGGGATGGTCTTTTGGGAACGTATCTCCATTGGGACAATGATAGCAAACATAGAACCTTATAGACCAGAGGTTTAGCCAACAATTTGAATCACTTTGGAAACCACAAAACCTTATTTGCTGGACAGATTGTAGTCAATCCAAGTGAACATACTTGGTATTTTGCATCTTGGTAGCCTCTTCACAATTGCTGAACTTTTTTTAATGAAGAAAAGGAAAATTTAGAATTTGCACCAACGTTTAAATAAGCTTTGGCTGTTTTTGCATGTAGAGATTTACGTTAATCCCTTCTCCCACCTCAGATATAGAGGTAGTCCTCGGACTTTCCACACAATTGATTCCTTACAACTGTGTCTTAAGTCGTAACTCGGAACCGCAATCCACTCTATTGCGGGACCGAACGTCATAAAGTCGAAACCAATTGTCGTATGTTGAATCAGGGTGTCAATTCAGAAACGTCCTAAGTGCCATTCGTCATAAATCAAACGTTGTAAAGTCAAGGACTGCCTGTACTTACTGAAAAAACTCCCGATAACTACTGTTTACATTGACTTTACACATAGCATCTACCAAATCTCTATCTGTACCAGGTAGATAGTTTTTACTGGCACTGTTTATTCTGGCCTTATAGGTTTGCTAATTGACACCCCTCTCTCACCCGACCTTTATCTTGTACAAACCTTGCCAGCTCATCCCAAGCCTGCTCCAGCCCAGGGAATGAAATGTTTGGTCACCTCTGCAGAGCCTTGATGATAGTTTATAAATCTACCAGTACTGAACCATAAACTAAGTTGCTGACAACCTAGCACATTAAAATGTTTCATATTCATTCTTCTGTGGTGCAGATATGGTATAAAGACGACTGGAACGGAACTGGGGGAGGGGGCCTCCCAGGAAGACTGGTCAGGCCTTTTTCTTAGTTGGTGTGGCGTGTGTTGGCATATGCAACAGGTAGAACAAGAACTCTGTTAGATCAATGAAGTCAGTTCCTCTCTCATCTCATCTGAAAACCCCTCCACGTGCCACATTTAAGAAACAACAGGACACGTGGTGGAGCAAATAGGGGAAAAGCCAAGGAAGAGGAGGATTGGAAACGTTAGTTGTGTTTTTAAGGATGAAAAAAAATACAACTTGTGTTTTGACAGGAATAGTGACCGACTAGGCAATGGAGTGCTTTATGCTTCTGTGAACCCTGAGTACTTCAGTGCTTCTGATGGTAAGTGTGGCCTGGAGCTTCTGATGCTTTTACTTTAATATATTCTGTTGTGTGAGATCAGGTCAAGCCCCATTTTGAAGGAGGCAGAGATATAATAGGACACAATCAACCTAAAACTCTGCTTGCTTTACCTGTATTACTCACATATCGAGAGTCTTTCAGTGGGAATGTATAATGCCACCACAGTTAATCAACTGAAACAGTAGTTTTTAAAAGTTGTGTGTCTTCTTGCAATTTGCTCAGTCAGCCAAACTAGACAGAGCAGTTTCACGTTTGGATTCTCATCCACTTGTCTAGTGTTACTGTTTAGTTGTTTTAACTGAAATGAAAAATTAGTTCATGAAAACCTGTCTTTGATAGGTTTCAGAGTAGCAGCCGTGTTAGTCTGTATCCGCAAAAAGAAAAGGGGGACTTGCGGCACCTTAGAGACTAACACATTTATTTTAGCATAAGCTTTCGTGAGCTACAGCTCACTTCATTGGATGCATGCAGTGGAAAATACAGTGGGGAGATTTATATACACAGAGAACATGAAACAATGGGTGTTACCATGTACACTGTAACGAGAGTGATCAGGCAAGGTGAGCTATTACCAGCAGGAGATCAGGGCTGGAAAAAACCTTTTGTAGTAATAATCAAGGTGGGCCATTTCCAGCACTTGACAAGAACATGTGAGGAACAGTGGGGGGAGGGGGGGGAAATAAAGTCGGGGAAATAGTTTTACTTTGTGTAATGACATATCCACTCCCAGTCTTTATTCAAGCCTAAGTTAATGGTGTCCAGTTTGCAAATTAATTCCAATTCAGCAGTCTCTCATTGGAGTCTGTTTTTGAATTTTTTTGTTGAAGAATTGCCACTTTTAGGTCTGTAATAGAGTGACCAAAGAGGTTGAAGTGTTCTCTGCCCGTCTCCCAAGATCTGTGAGAGTGATGGGTCGTCCTTCAGGATAGGTTGTAGATCCTTGATGATGCGTTGGAGAGGTTTTAGTTGGGGGCTGAAGGTGATGGCTAGTGGCGTTCTGTTGTTTTCTTTGTTGGGCCTGTCCTGTAGTAGGTAACTTCTGGGTACTCTTCTGGCTCTGTCAATCTGTTTCTTCCCTTCAGCAGGTGGGTATTGTAGTTGTAAGAACGCTTGATAGAGATCTTGTAGGTGTTCGTCTGTGTCGGAGGGGTTGGAGCAAATGCGGTTGTATCGCAGAGCTTGGCTATAGACAATGGATCGTGTGGTGTGGTCAGGGTGAAAGCTGGAGGCATGTAGGTAAGCATAGCGGTCAGTAGGGTTCCGGTATAGGGTGGTGTTTATGTGACCATCGCTGCTTAGCACCGTAGTGTCCAGGAAGTGGACCTCTTGTGTGGACTGGTCCAGGCTGAGGTTGATGGTGGGATGGAAATTGTTGAAATCATGGTGGAATTCCTCAAGGGCTTCTTTTCCATGGCTCCAGATGATGAAGATGTCATCAATGTAGTGCAAATAGAGTAGGGGCGTTAGGGGCCGAGAGCTGAGGAAGCGTTGTTCTAAATCAGTCATAAAAATGTTGGCATACTGTGGGTCCATGCGGGTACCCATAGCAGTGCCGCTGATTTGAAGGTATACATTGTCCCCAAATGTGAAATAGTTATGGGTGAGGACAAAGTCACAAAGTTCAGCCACCAGGTTTGCCGTGACATTATTGGGGATACTGTTCCTGACAGCTTGTAGTCCATCTTTGTGTGGAATGTTGGTGTAGAGGGCTTCTACATCCATAGTGGCCAGGATGGTGTTTTCAGGAAGATCACAGATGGATTGTAGTTTTCTCAGGAAATCAGCGGTGTCTCTAAGATAGCTGGGAGTGCTGGTAGCGTAGGGCCTGAGGAGGGAGTCTACATAGCCAGCCAATCCTGCTGTCAGTGTACCAATGCCTGAGATGATGGGGCTTCCAGGATTTCCAGGTTTATGGATCTTGGGTAGCAGATAGAATACCCCTGGTTGGGGTTCTAGGGGTGTGTCTGTGCGGATTTGTTCTTGTGCTTTTTCAGGGCCTTTCTTGAGCAAATGGTGTAGTTTCTTTTGGTAACCCTCAGTGGGATCAGAGGGTAATGGCTTGTAGAAAGTGGTGTCGGAGAGCTGCCGAGCAGCCTCTTGTTCATATTCCAACCTATTCATGATGACGACAGCACCTCCTTTATCAGCCTTTTTGATTATGATGTCAGAGTTGTTTCTGAGGCTGTGGATGGCATTGTGTTTTGCGCGGCTGAGGTTATGGGGCAAGTGATGCTGCTGTATAAGCTTCTGACATTTTAAAACAAATCTAAATGCTAAAACTAGTTGCGATTACTCCTTTATTAAACTACTGGCCCTTCTAATTTGTAGAAGAGTAAGACAGTCAAAGGAATTTGCACATTTGAAGATGCAGATAAATAGTGCTGTGGGCCATCAGACACTTCACGGGTGGAAATTGTATGTGGAAAGAAGTACACATGTTTAACATAATCTATATCCCTTTGTGTTCATATCCTGTAATATAAAGGAGGAAGGTTGTTCTCTAGCTGATGAAACAATTCTTTAATGCTAGTTTCAACTTGATTTTATATACTTGTAACTGTTCTTAAATTCTCATCTCGAAATATAGATAGATATTTGTATTCTGGTAGCACCTAAAAACCCCAACTGAGATCAGGACCCCATTGTGCTAAGCACTGTGCCATCACACAGTGAGATACAGCCCTTGCCCCAAAGTCAGATACTGTGTTGGGCTTTTAGGGCTCCCTCTGTCCCCTTTATGTTGTGTATATGGCCTGCAGTTAAGGGGCTGAGGACCTCATCTTTTAAATATAGGGAGAGGCTAGAAGAAGGGGCATCCTAGTGACTGCCCTTCCTGACTTCAAAACAAACAAATAAATAAATAAATGGAGAAGTCCTGCTTCGGATTTAAGTTACACTTGTTTCAAGTGAAATATTTGCAGCTGTAAGTAGTGCAACCACCCCCAAAAAACCCCACCAAGATTTTCATAGAACTTGAGTGAGCCAGTTAAAAAAAAAAAAAAAGAAAAAAGATTTCTTTAGCTCTAGGCTGTTAAGTTTGAAGTATATTTTGGACACACCCTCCTGCAAGAACTCGATTTACTGCTGACTGTTGGATTTCACGTTTAAGGAGGAATGATGAGCTTGTTCAGCGATTGTGAAAACTTCCTGGTGCTTCACCGTACTTGGAATATCCTGAAAATCCCGAGCAGGGAAATGCCGATGAAGCTGCATTCAGTCAAAGGACTAGTGAGAATTAAAGCTGACTGTTCAGTGATTAAAGCTTGTAGCTAAATGGAGTTTTAACTAGTGCACAATCACTTCTGAATTTCAGAATCCTCAAGAAGCAAAGAGTAGAAAAGGAAAGGGCTTTGGGGGTGGCATATGAAATGAGTTTGAGTGGCATTAGAGCCAGATCTTTACTGCACATTACACCATACACTTACAGCAGATCTCAACTCAGAATTTAACTTTCAATAAGTCCTCAGGTGAGTGGGGCTAGACCATGACTCTTTTAGCGCCTGCCTGGGTGTTGCACATACTGGAGAGCCTTTAATGATTATCCAGTGACCCAGAATTAATCTGTTAAAAATATCTAGAATTAGATTTTTCTACAATCAAAGTAATGTGTGTGTGCATGCTGTATAGATTAAATATTTGCGAAGTTCTTATTAGTAGTGAAGGAGGAGAACAGGACTTCAAAGGTGCCAGCTTGAGACATTAACTCCCCTCTTTAGGGTTAAGCCAGACAGTGTGCTTTAATCTGTCTACAAGAGCTGAAAGTTCCCGAAAGCTAACAATTTCTGCAAGGGAGGCAGCTGTCTCCCTTCTTCTTCTCTGCTGCTTGTTACAGTAGCACCATTTTAAGGGTCTGTTAGCATTCATTAATTGCACCAGTCCAGAGCTGGTGGCTGTTCTGCATCCTCCCTCGGTGATTGACAGGCAGCTGCAGCAGGACCAATCCTAGCTCAGATGTTTTCTTGCCTGTAGCAATAATCCCTCCCAGCAGTGAGGTCTCCTGTGTGCCTCCTATCAAAGGGTCACTACTGCACAAGTCCTGTCTTTGTGGGAGCAATAGGCTTTGGGTGTGAGTGATCAGAAGTGATGTAAACAGCCTGTTAGTCCGTTCCCCTGTGGTTATAAAATCAATCCCCAATAGAGGATGCATCTCCAGACGCGGAGTTGAAAGTATGCATGTTGTTTGGTGCTGCATGGAGGAATCTAAAAGGAAAAGTTGCCAGAAAAAGCCTGCCGCACCATGGTTCTACGCACCGTGGTTGGCTTTGCAACTCATGTTTTGTATACTGAGTTTGCACATAGTTGTTCCCTCGTCATTTTCCATTATGCTAGAGCCATAGTTATGCTTCCTTTTCTCCACCACAGTCGCCATCCTTTAAGATTTGTATATGCCTTAGGCTGGGAACAATCAAATAATCACAATCTTAGATAGAACTGAAACTTGCCATGAAGTTGATGGCCTCTGCTAAAGGTCATCTCAAGAGAGCTATCTTGGTAGTCATGATGGCAACATAAAGCACTGATGTTTGGGATTGTAGCTTGTTCCTTTGACTGCTATGGCTGGGGTTTCTGCAGAGAGGGGAGAAAAAAATCTTGAGTCTCTAGGTGCTATGTAAAAAGAAAAGGAGTACTTGTGGCACCTTAGAGACTAACCAATTTATTTGAGCATGAGCTATGTAAAAACCTAAGGTAGGTAGACTGTCTGGAAAGACCATGGAAACAATTGTATGTGTAGCTTGATGCTTATGTCCTCATGCTGTGTGCTTTTTGCTACTCACAATTCATTTTTGTTTTTTGTTTGTTTTTTTTATCTTGAAGCCACAAGTCTTCTCCCTATTGGCACAACTGTGTGTGGAATGTCATTGGCTTTTCTCTTTAACTCTAGTGTATGTTCCGGATGAATGGGAAGTGCCCCGTGAGAAGATCACCATGTGCCGGGAGCTTGGGCAGGGCTCCTTTGGAATGGTTTACGAGGGAATAGCTAAGGGAGTGGTGAAGGACGAGCCAGAAACTAGAGTGGCCATCAAAACTGTCAATGAGTCTGCAAGCATGCGTGAACGGATAGAGTTCTTAAACGAGGCCTCAGTCATGAAGGAGTTCAATTGTCATCATGTGGTAAGTTGCTTGAAATTGAGCACAGCTTCCCTTAACGTAACCATAGTTACTGGTATGAAGGTATCGAGTGCCAGGCTTGATTGACTCCATGATACCAAGATTCAAGACCACGTAAAGCAGCATGCTAAAGGAAAGTGCATCCTTGTCACACGGCTCTCACAATGTGCGTCGTGATAATGCATTCATAGGGATGGCGGCTGCCACAGAGTTTGGATCGAAATCTTTTCCAAACTCTTCCCAAGATTTGTGAGTGTTAGTTCCAGACTGGGGCCGCTCCTAGTTAATAACCAGGTTTTTAGTTGGTTAATAATTTCGCCAGTAATAATCAGCCATATTTGCTGGATAATCTTAACTTTTCTCTTTCAGGTGCGGCTGCTTGGAGTTGTCTCGCAAGGCCAACCAACACTGGTTATCATGGAGCTCATGACACGCGGGGATCTCAAGAGTTATCTGAGATCTCTGCGGCCGGACACAGAGGTGCGTGTATGGGTTGGGGTATTTTTCCTTCACTTGCAAGAAAAGGTAATGAGTTCAACACCCCAAACTTGCCCAGGCTGTCAGTCTCCTGTCTTGTTTGGAGCAGCTGTCCTTGTTAGTGGTTTCTGATGTAAACCTTCCTCATGCACATTGGCCCAGTTACCTGCACTGGCTTGGCACAGCTGCAGAGCCTCACTGGTCTTTGCTTTAGTACGCAATACCCAAGGTTTCTGATGCGTAGGTTAGCAGGTTTCTGCAGACCTTTTTGTGTGTCTCACTTTAATCATATCTTATTTCCTCCACTCCCTTTATTTTAAAGGTTGTGGCCCTGTCTTTGTTAAATTACATATTATCTAAAAGGAGACCATTGCAGAAATGCAGGACTAGCTCTAGTTCACTCCTCGTGTTAAAGCCAACTGGTATCTTCATTGTGTCCCATAATTTTCCTTGTTCTTTTTTCTTTTTAATCTGTGAACTAAGTGTCGTGCATAGTTTACTTGCCCTGCTGGCAGCTAACTTTCATTACTAGCTATAATAGGAGTCCAGTAACTGAACAATCAGCTTCATCATTTCACTGCTGTCCTTTCCGGGGCGTTCATGCCCCGGGCTCTTCAGCACCTTCTCTGAGTTCTTGTCCCTCTTTGCTCACTTCCCTGTGTCCGACCCGTGCATTTAAGGAGTTAAATACTTATATACAGAATGACATTTATCTTCTTTCTCGCAATTATCTTTTTTTCTCTTTGAGCTCTGTTTATGAAACTCCAGCGGTTCTGTGATCTGCTGCTCCTTATGCCAAAAGAGCATTTTTCACAGGGACGGTAGAATAATGTGTACCATAGCACGCTTATGTCCCACCTCTGTCACTGAATGCCTGTTTTTCAGGTTTGAATTGCATCTTTTTTTGCCTAATCTGACTCTTGAAAAAGCTGCAAAACAGGACAATCATTGAAAAAAATGCATGAGAAGGGGGTAATTGCTCTTGGATGAAGCCCTACATGGTGCCCCTTTGGTTTTGACATAAATTATGCATGAGCACTTTGCAATAAACACAAATATTTAGTCATGCACAAGATGTTTAATATTCAGCCCTGTCAGTCTAATAGATAAAATCACTCACGTACATTACAGGGCCCGAAAGGTTAGGAAATAATGTTATAGGCCACTTCCTGCTCAAATTAATGTTGGCCATGTATAAAATGGGCTCAGCACTTTTCTGTGACGTAAATAATTTACAGCAACAGAGAGCCAAACACCTGGTTCATGTGAATGAAACTTAGGTGTAAAATGAAGGGCATTTTATGAAACAAAAGGCAGGTTGCTGAAAATCACTTTTCTGTACCCCATCATTTAACGGAAATATGGATTACATAAGGATTGGGCTAGTTTCTCAGCACTGAGGCCAAGGCTGTTTTGTAAAGGTGCAGGTCCTGGGTCATAGTGAGGAGCTTATCAAGAGCAAAGGTAATGAAATTCAATAAACTTTGGAGACAGGGAGCAGTGATGATATAAACAAGAGAATTACCGAAAGGAATACTGTTTAGTCTGTTTTTCTCTTCTGCATGCTGACTTATTGTGACTCTCTCCCCCCCCCCCCACCCCCACCCGAAAAGGAGGCGCTGGGACAGAGAGGGGAGGTTGCTGATTCACAGGGCTTCTGGTGGGCGGGAGGCGGTGGAGGGGAGCTGATGGGGGGCTGTCGGCCGACCCTGGTTCCTAGCCCCCGTGGCCAAACAACATTATAAGCAAACATTGTGCAACTTTAAATGAGTATGTTTTCTAATAGATCAGCAACGAAACAACGTTAACCAGGATGATGATAAGCGAGGAGTTACTGTATCTTACAGTGCTTCTCATACTTAACTCTTTGTTCTGGATACATGCAGTGGATTGGCTCCTTCCTGACTGACTGTCATAGGTTCTTGAGCCACTGATTTCACCACACAGTCCTGGCCCTTCTACAAAGGGTCCCAGCTTACATTGGTCCTTGCTGTCAGTAAAGTATAATAATTGCATACCTTCAGATGGATGAATTTTTCCAGGTTTCCTTAGATCCATCCCTGTGGGTCCTTTGCTTTGAGATCCGTCCCATTTAGGAATTGGGGAACTTGGAAGGGTTCCCAGAGAAGGAGTGGAGAGACTCAAAATAATAAACATTTAACACATATTTTGAAAGTGCTGAACAATGATCATAAACCTGAAACACCATCAACTATAGATAAGTATCATTAACTCCTTCTCCCTCTACCCCCCCACCCCCAAACACACACACAGAGTGAAAGTTTAGTGATTTGATCTGCTCAGGAGTTCTGCCTTCTACTTTCCTGCTCAACCCACTATCCAACACTGCTTATCCTGTAGCCGGAGGTATAAGTCTTAGTCAAATTTGCACTGGCAGATGTTAAGCCACAGTATGATGTGCTGAGGTATGTGCAACCATTTCAGATGTTGCCCTCCAGCATAGTACAGCTAATAGCTGTGGTAGTAAAAGCTGCATATACCTTTAATTGATGATCAT
This sequence comes from Caretta caretta, assembly GCF_965140235.1. Taxonomy (NCBI): domain Eukaryota; kingdom Metazoa; phylum Chordata; order Testudines; family Cheloniidae; genus Caretta; species Caretta caretta. The sequence goes on along the minus strand of NC_134215.1, from coordinate 76,166,362 downwards.
GAGTAAATCTATTTTACAAAAATTATCTAAAGGGCTTTTTTTCCCCTTTTGCAGGAGTATATAAGTAATTCAAGAGGGATCACGTCACTCGATGTCAGGAGAAATAATTTAACAGTATCTTGTAACATTTTCTGTTTTGTTTATGGTGATAGTAGCACACTCAGTATACAGTTCTGAAGTAATGTGAGAAGGTTTTTTCTTAAAACTTTTAGGAGAACTTTAATAGCAAAAATGACCAGTTTAAAGCAAAACTTGTTTGTATTCCCCAAAATAGAATGTGTTACTATACAGGAGCTAATTGTAACCAAGCTTTATGTGGGTGGAGAAAGAAGACATGAGTTTCCCACTAAGCAGATGGTATGGTCTTCATAATCATAAGTTTTTGTTCAGACTGGTCCTGGTGTCATTTCAGACTGACTTCTGATGATCTGATTAAGAAATGCATGTTGCAGTTTTTGAAGTGGAAACAATTTCTGCCTCACACTTCTACCTACTTATTCTTGCTCAGAATAACCCAGGCCAGTCTCCTCCAACTCTGAAGAAGATGATTCAGATGGCAGGAGAGATTGCTGACGGCATGGCGTACCTCAACGCTAACAAATTTGTGCACAGGGATCTCGCTGCAAGGAATTGCATGGTGGCTGAAGACTTCACTGTAAAAATTGGAGGTGCTTTTTTCTTTCCTTTTTTCTTCCTTAAACTCAGATGAAACGGGAGTATAATCCTACAGTCAGCATTGAAAAAGGCACCTTAATTTCCTTAAATTGTTACTAAGTCAGGTATTTGATTCTGGGGGATAAATATGTTCCATCTGAGGACTCACTACAGTTCCAGGCCAGGGAGCGCTCAGCACTGAATTGAAACAACCTTGTTTGTGCCCATTGTGACAGACTGTGCAAAGAGCAAGAAGGAGCAGCAGCCACTCTTCCCAGTCCAACACTGCTGTAACAGCCAAGAGGATGGCCCAGTGTTGAGAAATTCTCCCCTCCCCTGTCTGCACTTCACTCTGATAAAGCCCACGTGTTTTGAGCTTGTTGGTGAAGTGAATTGCACCTTCGCCTTGCAATTTCAACAGCAAGGGTTGTCGTTTAACGATAATAGCTCAATTACCATCAAATCACTTGAGTTTGGATTAACCCACAAACCAAATAAAAATTATTGGGTTAAACCTGCTTATCCAGAGCCCAACATTTTGGATGTGGTGATTAATAACAAAATAAAAACAAAATATTTTCTGGAATTTAGTTTGGCAGAGTTAAGCACAAGGCAGATGGACAGTGTTAGGCCCGAGTTGTGCAAACACTTAAATGTGCTTATAGTTAAGTCCATCTGAGTTTTCACTGTCAGGGATTTGGTCCGAGTTCAACGCTTACCTATTTGAGCTTTTTGGGAAGAAACAGCATAGTCTTCCATGAGATCTGAAATAGAAGCTATGAAAGGAAATTGAATTAGCTTTGGGAGCGGGTGGGCTTATCTCTAAAAATAAAAACCATTTGCAATCATGAGATAAAAGGTACCAGCGCAAAGTGCTATGGTAAAAAGTGCATGTTTCTTCTGAGATTTTTAGAGGAAAAGAATCCAAGTTCAGTGTACAAAGAGCCTAGTGTGTGTCATGGTGTAGATATATTGAAAACATAATTTTGCTTATTTTATCTTGGGTGTGAATTTGTGCTGAACGTGATAACCTGAAGGCACTGGCCAGAGCCCTCCCTAGAGTAGGCAGGAACTGTTCTTGTCTTCATTGAACTAGGCAATGCCAACGCTAACCCAACAGTACTGCTGCTAGACCAGTTCTAGAACGCCCATAAATGCAATCATTCAAACCTACTCGTGACCCAGTTCTCTTCCCAGAGAAGTCAGTGGGAAGATTCCTTTTGATTTCAGTGAGAGTGAGACGAAACCCTGGGAGACCAGGTACATATATATGAAGTATATCTCTGATGAAGTAAACCATTATGCTGACAATTCACAAATACTTTGTGCTGAAGCAGTGATTCTCGGTTGGGCAGGTTCTTTGGGACATGTTAATTATCCTGGCCTGTAGACACATGCGTTTTATTCCCTACGTTCCAGATTTTGGCATGACCAGAGATATCTACGAGACAGATTACTATCGGAAAGGAGGGAAAGGCTTGCTTCCCGTGCGTTGGATGTCCCCAGAGTCACTGAAGGATGGAGTCTTCACAACACATTCAGACGTCTGGTAACAAAACAGGGCCTTTTAAAAACAGTTTATCTGCTCTTCTTTTGGCCTGTTTTTTATGGATAAAACCAACACCTACGGTTTACTAAGTCTTCAAAGGCCCTGCTTCCCCCCCCCCCCCCCAAATTTTACTGACCATGAGCCACTCTGCTTTACGCCGTCCCCACTGCAAATTGTCCATCCGAAACCCTTTATGCCATATTCTATTCTCAGATGCATGCATGGCTCCCATTCAAATCCTCGGGAGCTGAAGGTGTCTGCCTGAGACTGAAGGTATAGTCAGAGTTTGGAGAGGATACGTGCTTCCTTCAGGGTTAGGGAATCAACCATCATAGCAAAAATCTATGGCTTGTTGACTACACTTACCCAGAAAAGCAACTTGTCATTTCCAGTCCTCCTCCTCTGAGAAAAGCATCAAAAGGTGTCAAATGTACACTCAGTTTCTTTGGCCTGATTCTTATCAAATTCTTCTGTGTACGTAAGACAGTTTTCTTACCTAGGAAGTACAGAAGGTAGAATGCACTGACTTATTCTTTGCACACTGTTTCACTCCAATACTACAAGATCCTTTAAAGAAAAAATTATTGCATAATAGCCATGCCATGAAGTTAATAATAGAGCTGTACAGGAAATATCAAAATATGCCTTGTAGAAAAAAATACTCTGGGAACTACTTTTTTTTTCCTTCTCAAAGGTTTGAGGATAGGTGCCCAGCTTCTGAAAGTAAATGGAGGGATTGGCAAGAGATTAATATGTACTGGCAAACCTACATTTCTAAGTCTGTCTTGGTTGCTCTGCCTTCCTAGCAAGAGGTTTTACTGCTGGTGTGTTGCAGAATTGGCAGCTAATTGCCTCCAAATGTCTGGAAGTCAGTAGAAAAATTATTTAAGTAGTAAACTATATGATTTTTAAACAGCTTGGATGTTTTGCAGTCAGTGATCGTAGTTCTACACAGCATCAGCTTTGAGTGAAAGTTTTGTAATTGAAGTTATGACAAAGGAAAGCAAGAGGGTTTTTTTGGCATAGTTCAGAACTTCTTTATAAAGCTACTAACCCTTCAACCTATGAAAATGTGTGTTGCTTAGAAATGACACAGACTGAATCCAGCCAAACCCTCTAACTACTCTAGGGAAAAGCAATCACTGTAGAAGTTAAATTTCCCATTTTAGCCACGTGGTGTTATTGTACATGCAGCAATAGTTGGATTCCTATAGCACCTTTCATTACAACTTAGGTACATAAATAGCACCACTGAAAACAGCCTCCTCTGGGTGACAACCAGCTAACATGACAAAGGAGTGCGTTGCTAGCAATCTCTTCTCCCCCCCCCCCTTTTTTTTTTTTTTTTTTTTTTGGTAATAAGAGTATTTTGGGACCAGTGAAGTCCTCACAGAGAAGACAGAACTTCAGTTTAATATATCATCCAAAAAACCTAAATACACTGAATCATCTGGAATTGAGATGGTCTAGATTGAAGAGCAGAGCAACATGATTTTGACCCATTCTTATTGCCAACCAATAATTTGTAATCTGCCAGTGGTCCTCAGCTGTCACTTACATCAAGGACTGACTGTGGTTCGTCAGTTCTTACACCTTGGTAAATGATCCAGCTCATTCCACTTGCTTACCTCTTCTCTTTAAAACTACCACTTAAACTGCATAGTGCTTGAACAAAACCCAAATGACAGACAAAAATTCTAGACAAGGCATGAATTTAATCATCAGAAGTAAATTAGTGATCCAGTACGTGTAAACTTTGGCCGAGGTGTGCTCTTGTATGTGTTATCTAACTCTGCCACGTATCCATGTCCTTAGAAATACCACTTCAGAAAGTTTTGAGTGCTTAAAATGCAGCCACTTCTGCCATTTAAACATCAGTGGCATGAAACAAGTGTGTGATTCTTTACCACGGCAGTGTTGTGAGGAGCAGAGGGAGAATACTCTATATAGAGCTATATAATCCGTTACTCAATCCAAAGCAAGGTTAAACAAACACTACTTCACTTCAACAGTGGAACAACCATGTAATCCCAAAGCATAGGTATCTTAGCAGCGGCTGCAAAAGAAGGGGCGGAGGGGGAAAGCAAATCACCAAAGACAAGGCTGGAAAAGGCCATCCTTAAAAAAGATTATTTCTTTGGCATAACAGACTTCTGCTTGTAAAAATAGAAATTGTCAGTTGTATGCTACTATACTTCGGCTCTTACAAGAGGAACTTCAGAGCTTAGAAATATTCAGGCATGATGTTTATGTGAATGAGCATATTTCAGAATGCATAGCTTCCAATTCCAGAAGCATTGAGAAATAGATCTTTGTTTCCTTGGAAAGAATTTTTGGGATCTGACTACATATACTTTTCTGTAACTCCCTATTCAGTGTAAAAATTATAACACTCACCCAGAGAAAAAAATGACCTTTGGGGAATAGTTCGTCACCTTTGGGCACCACATTTTAGGAAAGATCTGGACGAACTGGAGAAAGTCCAGAGAAGAGCAACAAAAATGATTAAAGGTCTAGAAAACATGACCTATGAGGGCATGCTGAAAAAAATTGGTTTGTTTAGTCTGGGGAAGAGAAGACTGAGAGGGGACATAACAGTTTTCAAGTATATAAAAGGTTGTTACAAGGAGGAGGGGGAAAAATTGTTCTCCTTAACCTTTTGAAGACAGGACAAGAAGCAATGGGCTTAAACTGCAGCAAGGACGGTTTAGGTAGGACATTAGGAAAAACTTCCTAACTGTCAGGGTGGTTAAGGACCAGAATAAATCACCTACGGAGGTTGTGGAATTTCCATCATTGAAGATTTTTTAAGAGCAGGTTAGACAAACACCGTCAGGGATGTATAGATAAATACTTAGTCCTGCCATGATTGCAAGGGACTGGACTAGATGACCTCTTGAGGTCCCTTCCTGACTTATGATTCTGTGAATACTTATTACCCTTCTAAAATATTTCCTTTAGGATTATTTAATGTCTAATGCTAGAAACAACTAAAACATTTTTCTAAATCCTCCTTTGTAGGTGTAATTGTCAAGGTATGAAGGAAAGGTTAAATATGGGGACTATAGTGTGTGTCTGTGTACATGTGTATCAATAATCAGAGTATATTTCATACCCTCACATTCAACCACACATACCCAAAATCCTTAAATTCAAAAGATTTAAACTTTTGAACATCTCAAAAGCACTGAAGCCCAACTTATCACTGTCATGAAATACTCTGTCTTGTTATTTGATCTGCTTGTGAGTAAAACCGCCATTCCAGTCTCTTTTAAATAGCATATAGAGCAGACCAGATGCTATACATTAAAGACCTCCTGATATCAGGAAAATCACCTGACTCTCCTTTTCAGTGTTCAGGCTTTGAAGTTGCTTCATGCAAACAATAGTGTTTGGCTATTATTTGTGGGTATTTTCCTTGCTTCACAAAATAGAAATACTGAGACGATTGTGACATCAGGTTCCACACTCTTGGATGCCATTTTTAGAAGCCAAATGTCAAAATGAGAAAACTGTAAATGTCCAGACAACAGGATTTATAAGCTGTCAGGTGAAATGGCAAACTGTAAAAGTGTGTCTGGAGGGTTTGAAGGGCGAGGGTTTAGTTTGGTAATTCACTTTTTTATTGTTCTTAAAGACTGAGGAATGAGGTAACTAGGGAAGACTTTTTGTTGGGCGGCAAGGAGGGGGCTAAGATCTTAAAATTAATGCAGTATCTTTTGGGAACCAGAGCCACAAAGTCTTTCTGTATGATAGATCTTTGCCATTTACAATTTCTGTTAGATCTGCTAAACTATTTTAAAGAAGCAATGCAGATTTGTTCCTTGCAATGTAATCTCTAGTGTGTAAGTAGCACTCAGGAAATAAACTCAGTAGCCCCTTTCCTGTGGCTATCAGAATAGCAGTCGGGCACCAAAAAGCGGAGCAGAGATTTTTATTTTATTTTGTTCCATGTGTAACTGCATAGTTGCAAAACCCTTTTGTCATTTCTGGTTTAAACAGGAACCCATTTTAGATATAGTGGATAATCTGAGATGTAAAAGCACTCTACCATAACTGCCTCATAATATTGAACTCTTGTTTTCACAACACAAACCTAACTGCTAGCACACAGCCCAGTAAGTTGGGCTGGGTGCAGTAGTGGTGAAAACAAGGATCTGATTTTGAAAGCATAGAATTGTTCTTCTTTGCTGCTCAACAGTGTGTAAATGAGATGACTCTTAATTCCTGTAGAGATTGTTGATATTATTGTACATCTTGATCTAATGTTAGTTTACGAAACAGACGTTTTAAGAAAATTTCTGTAGGTGCATCAGGCCATTTTAAATGTTAAGTTTTATCTTTAATTACATGAAGGAGCTGCTTAGTTCTATGTAAGCTTGTCATGGAAAAGAAACAGGACATTTTTCACAAGTGCTTTTAAATCATAATTATACTTTTCTCTATTACCTAATGAACAGCTCAGGCTACTAGATCAGCACCTTTCTCCTACTGTTCTTTTGCAGATATGTACATAGGTACCCTGTGTCTTGCAAAATGACAGTTGAGCTTCCCAAGAGGGTTTAAATGTTCGAAACCGATCTTAGTAGCACAGCGTTGGCTCTTGGTGCAAGAGGCCTGGAAAGATGTAAATTTTTGCATCCTATATAATTAAAAGCAAGTGAGTTGCATTAGATGCTGTCATGTCTCAGATATGTCTTGATGTTTGCATTGCGTCTGTAAGTTGGCATGTGGGAGAACCTAAAGCAGAGTGACAAATCGAGAAACCAGTATTCACCGAAAAGTATTCCTGTGCCACAAGCAGGTATTTATATGGAGAACAAACCATATGGCATTTGCAGGCTTACATTTTAATAGGTAGCCATGTCATGGCTGAACTGGGAAAAACTCAGACAAAATGAAGGGAAAAAAGCAGCTGCCCTCAGATGAGGGCTATGCTCGTGCATGCTTGTCTTCCTGAGCTCCCTTTCTATCCCCATTTGCTAAAAGTACCTGAATATGTGAGAGAATTAATGTCACATGAGTAGTTTTCCTTTTTTTTTTTTTTTTAAAAACCTGTCAGGGTTACACTCATCATTTCAGGGGCCTTTCAGGCTCAGCCTCATCTGTCACCGCAGCAGTTTTATATTCAAGTGTAATTCTTAGGCTTAAAGAGTTACATGATTTTTAAGGGTTTTTTTATAATGAGTTTAGTGAAGGGCTGTCTGCTGGACAGCCCTGGACAGAGACATCCTCTAAACACAGAAACGGGACGTGAGCAGCTCTCTTCACTACTCTCTCCGCTCCACCCACTCCCACAAATGCCCCTCATACCTGAATTTGGAAGGTGCACCTGCAGAGAGAAGAATGGACAAAGCAGCTAGGCTGCCAGTCAGAGTCAAGAACAGTGCTGGTTTTTGTTGACACAGAGCCTAGATGGAGCCCCCCAAACTCATTAACATTGGGCTGCCACGTAGCTAACCGATGTCAACAGCTCTTGGTCACCACCAACTCAGAATTATAATGGTGGCTTAGCAATGAAAGTTTTCTTATCGTGTTATCAGTATCCTGAGCAGTCAAGTTGGTGAGGGTTTTTGAAGAAAACACCCTGCCATAGTCTAAACCAAAATCTTGCTTGTTTGCTTAACGCTTTTTAACTTGTAATTGTTTTCTAGGTCCTTTGGTGTTGTCCTTTGGGAAATTGCAACATTAGCAGAGCAACCATACCAAGGCATGTCCAACGAGCAAGTTCTTCGCTTCGTGATGGAGGGAGGCTTATTGGAGAAACCAGACAACTGTCCTGATATGCTGTAAGTATCTCCTGTCATCTTTATTTTTCACTTTGAGCTTGATTGCGGTGCACTCTTCTGATGTCCTCTTTAAACTGTGATGCTGAGTTACGAAGGTAAATCCAATTATTGCTGTAGTGGAACACTGACATATAGATAATGTTCTAATGAGAGTGTTAGATAAAATAATTATGGGCTTGAATCTGGTGGCCGTTGAGAGACCACGTTCATGCTCTTGTGAGCTGACGGGACTGTTTTTAATTCACTGATGTGGTATAACTGTTGGAAGCATCAACAGTCTCTCTTAGAGCATCAGCCTCGTTCTGACCTCCACTGTTCATTGGTGCTGCCGTGCTACATCTGTTTTGAGCCAAGTATATTTAACATGTCCCTTCTATGTAACCTCCTTTCTCCTCTCTCTTCTCCCATCTAAAGCCAAATAAGCAACTATAAAGGCAGAATGAAGGATTGTTAAAATGCTCTAGCAGTGCTAGTTTCTATTTGAACTGTCTCTGTAAACTGAACATGTGCCTTAAAGTATCTTTGCTATTAGTAAGAATCCCACATTAGCTAAACTTAAGTTCTCAAATAAGCTGCTAAAACGCTTGTTCTCTATATCCCAGGAAATATAAATTGTGTAAAATAAATGTTTCTGTTTGGGGAGATTATCCGAGTCATCTTTCTTAAACTTTTCTATTTGATTTAAAATAATGTGGTTGGATATAAAAAGAGAAAAGCAGGAGTTTGGGGCGGCTGAAATAAATTGTGAATTAACCCTCTGGAATCCAAGCTTCCTAATTCAGCATGCAGATAAAATAATGCAATAATTCTTCTTCCCAGAGCAGCTCTGGACCTATTACCACAGTTGATAGCACTCATTGCATTGAGCTCAACATTTTCTCCTCCCTTCACAATTTCCTTTCCTGTAAGCATAAAGAGAAAGAAATGTCCAAATAGCTTTATCCAGTCCTATTATCAGTGTTTAATCAAGTCTCATTGCTCCAGACTGTCTACAGCTACAACAGGCTTCAGCCTTTCGCTCTACATTGTTAAAATGCTTCTGCTGGGTTTTGTGTACAGTAGTTTCAGTTGTTCAGTCTTTTACTACTTTGATATACTTCCCAAACTAGCTTTCTGGCAGGAAATGCTGCGTCTTGCAGTTATTGAAATTTGTTGGAGGCCCACGGAAGGGATGCAATCACTTAAGGGCATCAGCTGCTTGGGATTCTTAGGAAAAGAGCCTCTGGCTGGAGGACTTGCTTTGGTTTCAGATGACAGTCAGTGTTTTGTTGTTGGAAGAGGATGGGCCGTGGGCAGTGGAAGGAGGAGGTCTGACTGCCATATGACGCCCCCATCTCACATTCTTTCCCTTCCATGATTCTGTGGAGAATTTCTGGCAGTCAGATGGCTTTGAAATTATGCTTGACATTATGGGAATTATACAGCAGGGGCTGGGCATGTGGAGGGACCTAGCTAAGGTGATCTTGTTTCAGGCAGCCCTAGGAAAGCAAGTTGTACAATGGGAATGAACTTGGCAAGGGATTTAGCTTTAGAAATTCCTCATTAACCTGGCATATGGATAGAAATTATAGAACCATAGGGTTGGAAGGGACCATAATAGGTTATCTATTCTATCCCCCCAGCACAATGAGGCAGGCTTAAATATACTGTGGTGGGAAAATCTCTCCCCCCATCCCTCCAGCTGATACCTCCTCTCCTCCAGGGGGAGAGGGAAAATAGAATCTATCCTGCCAGTTCTCCCCTTCTGTCCCCTGGCAGGGACGGATGGGTGAGTGATGCTTCATAGATTGGATTGTGCATAAAGTGCCTCTGCATCTTCTAAAAGGCAGAAAATTAAAAGTGCTTTTAACTCTTGAAACTTCAGTGACTTGCCCCTCCCTCGCAGCCTGCCCTGTTTTCACGTTCAACAGACTCCCCATTCTGGTCAAATCCACGTGAAAGCACCAGAGATGTGCCCTAACTCAGCTCTACACGCAGACATTTGCTTGGCTGTCAGTGAGCCTATTCAGAGTTGCTAACTCCTTGCTGAGCCAGTTCTTCACGTTCCCCCTCTTGCCTACGCTGCAGCCCATCAACGTGAGGTGTTGGGCTGGAAGAATGCACTATAAGGTGGGTAGAAAGCTGGCTAGATTGTCGAGCTCAACGGGTAGTTATCAATGGCTCCATGTCTAGTTGGCAGCCGGTATCAAGTGGAGTGCCCCAAGGGTCGGTCCTGGGGCCGGTTTTGTTCAATATCTTCATAAATGATCTGGAGGATGGTGTGGATTGCACTCTCAGCAAATTTGCGGATGATACTAAACTGGGAGGAGTGGTCGATACGCTGGAGGGGAGGGATAGGATACAGAAGGACCTAGACAAATTGGAGGATTGGGCCAAAAGAAATCTGATGAGGTTCAATAAGGATAAGTGCAGGGTCCTGCACTTGGGACGGAAGAACCCAATGCACAGCTACAGACTAGGGACTGAATGGCTAGGCAGCAGTTCTGCGGAAAAGGACCTAGGGGTGACAGTGGACGAGAAGCTGGATATGAGTCAGCAGTGTGCCCTTGTTGCCAAGAAGGCCAATGGCATTTTGGGATATATAAGTAGGGGCATAGCGAGCAGATCGAGGGACGTGATCGTTCCCCTCTATTCGACATTGGTGAGGCCTCATCTGGAGTACTGTGTCCAGTTTTGGGCCCCACACTTCAAGAAGGATGTGGATAAATTGGAGAGAGTCCAGCGAAGGGCAACAAAAATGATTAGGGGTCTGGAACACATGAGTTATGAGGAGAGGCTGAGGGAGCTGGGATTGTTTAGCCTGCAGAAGAGAAGAATGAGGGGGGATTTGATAGCTGCTTTCAACTACCTGAAAGGGGGTTCCAAAGAGGATGGCTCTAGACTGTTCTCAATGGTAGCAGATGACAGAACGAGGAGTAATGGTCTCAAGCTGCAGTGGGGGAGGTTTAGATTGGATATTAGGAAAAACTTTTTCACTAAGAGGGTGGTGAAACACTGGAATGCGTTACCTAGGGAGGTGGTAGAATCTCCTTCCTTAGAGGTTTTTAAGGTCAGGCGTGACAGAGCCCTGGCTGGGATGATTTAACTGGGAATTGGTCCTGCTTCGAGCAGGGGGTTGGACTAGATGACCTTCTGGGGTCCCTTCCAACCCTTATATTCTATGATTCTATGATTCTATGTTGTAAAACAGTATCACCAAACAACGTCTGGGGATCACAGCCAGGGCTGATGAGTGGGGAGGAAAGAGAGGACAATGGTAAATCAGCCCTGTGGTCGGAGGGCCTCCCAAAATGTCTTTTAACATCTGTGTAAATAAAGCGAAATGGGAGAGGGTAGGGTCCCAGTGAATATGATGTACTGGAGCCCCAAATTTCTCTCAACAAGCCTGACCACAACCACTCCAATTAGTGAGCTCTTCCTTTTATATCACTATGGGTACACACAGAGGAGTGGTCAGTATGCAGAGATCTCTCTTCCCCCACCTTTATTCCTCCCTGTATATCAGGGGTTCTCAAACTGGGGGTCATGACCCTCAGGGGGTTGTGAGGTTATTAGGTGGGGGGTTGCGAGCTGTCAGCCTCCACCCCCAAACCCTGCTTCGCCTACAGTATTTATAATAGTGTTAAATATAAAAAAGTGTTTTCATTTATAAGGGGAGGTGCACTCAGAGGCTTACTGTGTGAAAGGGGTCACCAATACAAAAGTTTGAGAACCACTGCTGTATAGCCTGTTTCTGGTCATCAATGGGTATGTCAGGAAGAAGAAAATCCTTGGAAAGTACATTGGCCCAGGAATTCGGTGCTAGTCTCATTGCACATCCTCCGTTTATGCAAGGCAATGGTTGGCAAACATTCTATGAAGACCTATATCAAATGTGGGAAGTTCCTTTTTTTGGTGGGAGGGGGATAGGTGTGATGATGTTTTTCTCTCTGGTTTTGACCCTTAAGACTGGAAGGTTTTTCTTGCAAAGCATTGTGTTCCCTGGCACGTCAGCCCCACTGGGAATTGTTAGAGTGCAGTCACCACAGAGATGCATCAACCGTAATTCTGTCTGCCTGTCAATCGAAGGTATTTTAATATTCAATTCAAGGTGTCCAGGAAGCTAAGTCAGTTTGTTGCAGGAAAGTCAGTACACTTCTTCCGCTCAGCATAGTGTAGATGGCAAGCCCGGAAGAGGAGCTAGGAATGAGGCAGTATAAATGTACCACAAGACACACCTTTGTAGCCGTGGGGCCTCCTTCTCCAAATGTGTCTGTTTTGAAAGCAGCTAAAATAAAATGGTGGGTGGTTGATGTCTGAGGAGGCAACCTACATGTTTACCCTTTGGGGTAAATTGGAGCACAGTGTAGTACAAAAGCTCCCCCAAAAGGATGGAGAGGGTAAAATGCTACACAGGAAAAATCACCACGACCCTCGCTGGTTAATAATCTACTACATTAACTATCCAGATTACGGAAACACAACAGTACATGTGAGCAATGCTCAGGGCTATTTCTCTTAGACCCCCCCACCCCCCGCCACACACACTGCAGTGTCAAAGGTTCTGAGGTTCCATCTTGTGTGGATGTTATGCTTGTATGTTTCTATGCTTTGCTACCTTCTATCAGTAGAGAGTCATTAATTTCTAGATGGATCAGAAAGGAAGGACACTTGAAGAATGTGACAAATTTTATTTTGCAGTGGGGTTTTCCCTTGTGCTCATTCAAAGACAGACTTTGTTGGGTGGCATTAGGCAGTTGCATTAGCGTTCAGGGAAGTGGAAAGTATTTGAAAAGGAGCTAAGTGCCAAAGAAATGACATTTTTAGGTGGTTGTATTTGTTTGGGTATGAGGGTGAAGGTATATTTTCCATAATGTCACACATTTGACCATACAATAGGACATGGGAGCTGGACATTAGTAATAACCTAGGAGATGTGTTGCTGCTTTTCCTCCTTTTGCCACGTAAGTAGCATCTTATATACTGCAGTTGTAATAGCAGTGCGCTGCGCGTCACACGGCAACTGTGCATCAAGGAATTTTGTTACTGTTAAAGCTCCTAGTATGTTCCCACTGGGATTTTAAAAGTTAGTTTAGTTGAGGCAGGAGGGAGAATTCTGTGTTTGAAGCAAGAATGCTTTGACCACTGGCTTCCCTCATCTGTAGCTTAGATTACCAGCCAGTTTAAACAGTTCTGATTTTTGCTTTGTCTGTGGTTATGGCTCATTTTAAAGCCAGGAGCTACCGCTTGCACCACTTAAGACAAATACAGAGGTCATTCCTGCTTTTTAGAGGATGTAGTGGGCAGCAGGATAGTAACAGCCCTTACTCTTCCTTCTAAGTTCCTAGCTGTCATCAGACCCAGTTGTAAGGAATCGACTCTGATGCATATTACAAATATATATTGAGTTAATTATGGTCTCTCGTCGTCGCTCAAAATATTAAAAAGGAATACTGCTTTTCTAGCAATTTATCCGTTTAATGTCCCAGTGCAGAAAGTACAATGACTTTTTTGCTGCATTTCTGTGTAAGTAGAAAGTGGAAAATTCATTTCAAGGACACTCAATATTCTGCTGCTTGGTGATTGCTGTAATTTCCCAGGTCTGGCTTGCCATCCCTCAGGTATTTTAAAATAAAAAGAGAGTTTTATCAGTCCATAAATTCTTCCAATTGTCTACTGGAAAGTTTTCTTGTTGAGATGGTGTAAACAAGGCCTCCAATCCCACAGAGTAAAAAAGAAGAAAAGAAAAAAAACCCCTTCCTTTTATGGGAAGTACTCTTAAGGTTTTTGATTCTGGAATGGCTTAAAAGAAACATCACATGTTCTTGTTTGTGCTGATGTCACATGGATTACTTCACTGCTTGTGGCATCTCCTTAGCATTGCCCCTAGGCCGCAGGGCTCTGAGCCAGTGAATATCCAGTGTTCTTGGCCCCAGCTGATGCTTCTATTCAGGAACATAGCAGTCAGCTGGAGAGAAAACAGCAATGAAGTATCAGAAATGGATTTTATATATGTGTGTGTGTGTCTAGATATAGATAGTGTGTGTGTCACAGACTTTCTCTTCCTTTGTAGGGAGGGGAAGACACACATTTTTATAGGCTGACTTCAATCTAAATATAAAGGTTTTAAAAATAAAAAAAAGTTTTTATACATATACATGTATGTTATGATGCAGCGGCTAGCAGTTTGATTTTTCGTGCTACAGATTGTTTTGCTAGATTACTTTTAGTCTTTGCATGTTAAACGGCTATAATCAGATAGTTGATTTTTGTTCTTGATAATATCAAATTGTACCCAACAGAAATGTGTTTGTAGCTGAAAGAAACATTTCAGTGAAGATCATTTTTGTTTGGATTTAAACATTCCCCCCAAACATGGCAGCATGCTATCTCGCTTATCTGTTTCTTTTCTCCATAGTATCAGTGCCTCCCACAAGTAAAAATAACAATAATTCTGTCTCTCTTCCTTGCTGACAAGAAGCAGATTTACTGAATGTTGATTTTGTTTCTTTTTGGAAGTATGTACCCATTACTTTGAGGGTAATAGTGCAGAAAATCCTGGGTGAAGACATGAGTGAGTGCATGAGAACTAGAAAGTGAAACTAGCTAGTCTGTTTTCCTTGCATGCAAAATATACTGCAAAAAATAAACAGTAAATTGTGAAAAGTAAGCTGGATGCTGTAAATTCTTCCATTGGGGTTAATTAGAGTTACTGGGGTATTGAGGATTACAGTGGCTTTAAGTCACCTTTGTATTGTCCCAATCCTGGGCTTCTCTGGAGACCGGAGAACATCCTAGCATAATTTAGACAAACGTTGGGGCCCTTCTAAATTATGGAGCCTCCCTGGGCTGTCCTATGGGCCGCAGCACTGTCTGGAATCTCCACAGTACTGTTTGCTGTGGTCACATCTCAATATACCCTCCCACCTCCAGCATGTTGCTTGTGAGGGGGTCCTCGGGACGCACCCTCTGACTGTCTTCCATAGTGTCCATGCTAGGAAGTAGTCCCTGCCCAGATGTGGGGGTTTAAGAGCCTGTTTACACTGCTCTGGCATGAAGGAGCCAGAGTCAGTGGTGAGGCTTTTTTAACTCGACAGTGTTTGTCTCTTTAAAAATCAAAATGTATTTCCTCGGAAATAGTTACTTTGGTAATGTATTTCAAAAGTGGATTCTCCTCAGCCCAGATAACTCTGATATTGAACCTATATAACAGGGAACACTTTTACAGGCATTTCAATTTGATTTTACTTGCTTTTGTCAGGAGTAGGTGTGAACCAAGCTTGCAGAGGGTTAAATGCCTTCTTGGACATCTGATTTATTTCTCTTTAATCCTTCATTAACTTGGGGATGTTTTACATATTGATCAAAGCCTATAGACAACATAATTTGGGGAATAGAATGCTGACTATATGATCTGGGAAATCCATGTAACAAGTCTAAAGTTTTATTTAAATAAGTCAGATCTCTGAGGATAGTCTTGTTTTAAGAGGCTTAGGCTGTTTAATGAGCATAGTTGAAATCTATGTTGGTATTAGTATGAGTAGTCGCCCCAAAACCATTGGGGGCTATCTATAAATTCTGTAATCCATTAGGGTGGACCTTAATTTTGCATGAGTGCATGTTTGAGTGTTGCAAGGAGATGGGTGATCTATGAGGGCGAAATACTGAGTTGTGTTGCATTCAAAGTGCAGACTGATCTGAGAGGAATATCCAGTCTTGCAATGTCATAAAAAAGTGCTATTTTCATTATACGTGTGTTGCTGTTGCATCTTGTGGTTTTGTTTTGCCAGTGTGGGATGCTGTCACAGATGTATTAAAACAGGTGAGCTGTAAAATATTACTGCATCACTGGCTAAAAGTAAAAATCAATTGAGAGTTTAAAGCAAACTGGGTTGCAACATTCAAATTTACAAGGCATTCAAGGTGATGGTTCTCTCTCTCAGAAAACATGGTGTCACCTTTTTACTTTCCAGGAGTTTGACATGGTATGGTTTTTCTTTTTCTTTTTTTTTATTGAAGGCCAGACTTTATGAGACAGGGGATTATATGTGTGAAAGCGTTGACTCTGAAAAGTACCAACTAGTCGAAGTAGTTAATTGACTGAATGTGATCTCTGTGTGACATTGTGGCAAAGAGGACTAACCGTCTTTGAATGAAACAGGGGAAAGTTGAGTAGAGGTGGAGAGATGATATATGGTATTGATGAGAGTGCTACTGGTGTCCATAACGTACAAAAAGTATTGAAAAATTGGAGACGATTCAGATAAGCACTGCAAAAAGGAGTGCATATTTGGGAAAACACTGTGCAGTGAAAGACGTAAAGACGTCCTGCAAAAAGACAGGTTTCAGAGTAACAGCCGTGTTAGTCTGTATTCGCAAAAAGAAAAGGAGTACTTGTGGCACCTTAGAGACTAACCAATTTATTTGAGCATGAGCTTTCGTGAGCTGCAAAAAGACGTCAGTCTGTTTAGCTTCTCTGTCCATTTTAGGTGATTTCTTCCTCATTCTTCCTTTAATCAAGATTGAATGTTTCTCTAAATATATGCTCTAATCCAGTCATCATTTATTGGACTCTATGCAGGAATTACTGGCTGACATGTCAGTGGCCTGTGGTGTTCAGGAGGGCAGACTAGACAATTACAGTGGTCCTTTCTGGCCTTTACAATTTAGTAAACTATCTTCTTCATAACTTTGGTGCAGATAATCTGCCTGAATCGCTCCCGTATCCTATAGCATATTCAAACTTGCCAATTCGAAACTGGGGCGGGGGGAGCCAGGTTGTAACTCCACCGAGGGTATTTCTGGTTTTAGGAGACTTGTACTCTTAGTGTTGTATTTCATATTATGAATACTTTTGTTCAGTGCAATTAAGCAATGGGACCTGTGCAATGGCAGGATGTGGCTGCAGTGTGAAAAGTCAGAATGGAGTGTATTTCAGGGTTCAAAAAGGACTTATGTAAATATATCAAATTGCATATGTGTATTATTTTGCTAGGATTTTTTTGTTTTTATGGTGGTTTTTTTTTCCTTTTTCCATTCCAGGTTTGAGTTGATGCGGATGTGCTGGCAGTACAACCCCAAGATGAGGCCCTCCTTCCTGGAAATAATCAGCAGCATTAAGGATGAGCTGGATCCAGGATTCAAAGAGGTCTCCTTCTTCTACAGTGAAGAGAACAAGCCTCCAGACACCGAGGAACTCGATCTGGAGACTGAAAACATGGAGAGCATTCCTTTAGATCCCTCCTCCACCCTCCAACCCACTGACAAGCACTCAGGACATAAAGCTGAGAACGGCCCAGGCGTGGTGGTGCTGCGGGCCAGCTTTGAGGAGAGACAGCCGTACGCACACATGAACGGGGGACGCAAGAATGAACGGGCCTTACCTTTGCCCCAGTCTTCGGCCTGCTGATCCTTAAAACCCAGAATCTCACAAACACACACACACATTGGGGGAAGAAAGAAAGAAAAGAAAATATATTCAAAAGCCTACTGTACCTCAGTGGATCTTCAGAACTGCCATAGCTGCACATGGGAGAATCCTCTTTTCAGTAAACACGTTAGTTTTTCTTTGTTCAATATGCAAGCAGATGTTTATTTCAGTAAAGGACTCCGTTCAGTGGGGCACACAGTCATCCTTTTAAAACTCTAATGTTAACACTTAATAGCAACAGAAAACTTGAGATCTGATGTGTCTCTTCTCTCTCTCTCTCTCTTTCTTTCTGCTTCATAATGGGAAACATATCTGCGTGCAAGTTCAACCATACAGCACTTCTATCAGATCAAAGAAATTGCAGGCCAGGTGGCTCCCCGTTAGCCTTTGCAAGCACCTGCTTAACACTGTAGGTCTTTATAAAGACAGAAAGAAGAAAAGAAAAAAAGACTGGATTTTTAATGTTACTCTAACCTTTTTAGGAACACATAAAAGAATTTAAAAAGGGCCATCATTCGTCCAAGGTTGTTACCATTTTCAACGCTGCCAAATTTTGCCAAAAAACTGAACTTTTTTGGGGTGGTGGTGGTTTTGTTTCATGGGGTAGGGGGGTGTTTGTTTTTGTAGGCTTGGAAGGAGCACAGTAATCAACTGCTCCATTTAAAAGAGATACTGACCAATACACTCCATTCAATCATACACTGGTATTTTAAAAAAATCAGATTGTCTAGATCTTTTTTTCAACTGGACAAAACGTGATTTGTTTTCTCATGATGGAGAGGAAAGGGGGGCAGGGTTTAGAAACAGCCTTCCCCCCATCCACCCTCCCCCACCAAGAATTCTGGACAAAACTGGCAGTGGTGAGCCAAATATCACACACACACACACACACTCTGTCTCTCTCTGTCTCGTACACTCTATATATACTTCGTGCAAAAAGTCGACCGCACGCCAAAAACAGCAAACCAGCCTGAAATGAACCGGAAGGGATCTCCATCATTGCAGCCTGCCCTCCTTCTCAGACTAGCAGGAAAACACATGTCGAAACAAAAATTGGAGAAGACAAAAAAGCGGTAACGGATTCAAGTATACGACGCTTTGTTGACCTTTTCTCTCTGTTATTAGACTTCTCGAAGGGTTAAGACTTCTCGAAGGGTCTTGCAGTTCTATGTTAGACCATGGATCATTTGCATACACATTGTCTTTTGTGTCACTTTTATAACTTTTTTACGGTTCAGATACTCATCTATATGTCTGTACAGAAAAAAGCTGCTATTTTTTTTGTTCTTTATCTTTGTGGATTTAATCTATGAAAACCTTCAGGTCTGCCCTCCTTCCCTTCCCCCCACTCCAACAAAGTTCTTATGCTTTGTACTATAGTGTGTAACTTTTACTTCCTTCTTCCGAGTAATTGATCCCTGTAACATGATTTGCCATGAACTGTTTAATGGCTTTTTATAAATACATTTCCTCCTTTTTTTTTTTTTTTTTCCCCATTAGTTGTTTTACAACATCTTGGCTGTGTGGGATACAGAGCTGTTGAAGGGACTGGGGGAGAAGGGGTAATTAACCAGTAGCACTCCAGGGGTGCTTTGGTAGTGGTGGTTTTAACCACACCCTCCCTCCCTCCCTCCGCTAACCTCTGCCCATGCAGCACGCGAGTCTGTTACAGTGCAAGGCACGATACAAACTCAGGTCAGAAAAAAAAAGGTTACCTATTGAGTACATTCTTGTTCAGTGTTCATATTCATCGTTGTACAAGAGTCAGACCCCACTCCTTCCTTTGCCTCTTACTTTGGTTGTGACACACGCATATATATATATTTTTTTAATTGTTGGGTACAACAGCGGACACCAGGCTTTTGGGTCTCTATTTTTTAAAATGAATATTTTAACCCTTCCATCCCATGAACAACAGCTGTGTTTAGTCTACATCAGTTGAGCTGTCCGTGCCAGGCGTTTTTATGTAGATGGCCATTCAACGTTCTGATCTAGCAGACCTCAGCTACTAGGTCTTCTCATTAGAAGATGTTGAAAGGCCACATTTCTGGGCTGCACCTTGTTCAAGATCCCATCCGCCGACACCCCCCCCCCCCCCCCCCCCGTTTGCCAGCAACCTCGATGATAGCATGCTGTGGAGATCATGCAGGGAGGATGAGAGTGCCCTCAAGTGGGTAGGGGCCACCAGGTTTGCTAGCAAACAGTTAAATGCAGGAGCTGTGGAAACGTGTACAAATACAAGCTTGTTGCTCAGACCATAGACCAAACTTCAGCACAAAAGAGAATAGTAGCTTGCTTGTTTGGCAGAGGAAGCTTTATGAATGTGGTGGGCAAGGAGGCAGGGTTTAAGGAGGGTGTGGTGGGGGCCATGATGTAAGTCTAAAATAAAGGAGCCATAACAGTTGCTCATCTAAAGTTAGTTATAGCATCTAACCTCTTGTTTAGCACTGATCCAACCAAATGATGGCAGTAAAGAGGTTGTTCTGGGATGGAAATGTTAACTTTTTTTGAGTAAGAACAAAGAATTAAAATATACTGATTGCTCGTTGTGACTGGAGATTAAAAAAAAAAATGTTTGTAGTGCTTTTTGCTTGTGTAGTTTTAGGTCCCACTATCTTCTCTTGCCTCTGTCCCATAGTTATTTTTCCCTTTAAAGAAAAGACAAAAAAAAAAAAAAAAACAAGTTAATTAAGAAGGTATTCTATGTAGGATTTTTTTATTTATTTTTGTGATATCAGTTTAAATCACTGTAGAGATGCCCCATAATAAATTTAAATACTGAGATAAGGGTTTTCAAGTATGACAGGGGGACAGTTTTTGATTTTTTTTCAAACATTTATCTACCTCACTCTTATTTTTTTATATGTGTATATATAAAAAAAATACATCTCACATTTCTCAGCAGCCGATAGAAATGCCGTTGATACTGGTAACTTCTCACTCACTCTACAAACCACATACTCTAGGTTTTGGAGAGAAGCGGTCGCTACTTTTCCCAAAGGGTCACTTCAGAGGGTTCTCATGTTATTTTATAGCAGTTTGCCCTTTTTTGGTAGCATTTTTAAGATTTATGTTGTGGGGAGGGGAGGAGACACACCTGAGAATTGTTTGACTTAAGACCACCATTCTTCAAGGAGTCTCGGAAGCTGTGAAATGCCCTGACCTTGCAGTCATAGTTCAGCAAATCGCTATATGTTCTGCTGAGTTGGGAGAGAGCTGACAGCTGTAGGGGGATTAATGATGGTATTTGATCAAATTCATTATGGAAGCCAATTGTTTACCATATTTGAAAGTCTAGGGTTGTTAAAATGAAATAAACGGCCTTTCGGTTAATCCTTAAGAGTGGGGCTAAGTCATTCTTGCCAATTTTTCTCAGATGCCACAAGCACCAAAAGGACATTTGACTGAATCAGCACCTAAAAAGAACTTGGAGCATACAGCAGTAGCATTGCTGTCTTAACCAAATCAAACAGGGCAAAAATATCACAGGCTACCTGATAACACTAGACTGCATTTAAAATGTGGGGTCTTTACATTTGCTACTTCTGTTTGGCAAGAGCCCTGATTTCTCAAAACTAAACGTTAAATGGGAAATTTGAATGTGCCAGTAGAAATCCAGTCCCTCCCAACCCCCTCTCTACACATACTTCATCACTCTGGATTCTGATGGACCAGCCGTCAAATTCTGACTTCCCTCTGACAGTGCTTAACTGGTTTACAAGCATACAGCACTAACATAACACAAGCCCGCCATTAACACAATGTATAATGTTTCTCTTTTTTTCTGATTCTGGCAGCTGTTCATGCAGGTGTTAGTTGTGGTATCTGAATAATGTGGCGCTTGGATACTTTGAGATGTACATGGCCTCTTGAATATACAGTGCTGCGGTTAAGTATGACAGAGTTTGTCTTTGGAGGGAGCGTTTCTCCCTAACACCAGAAAAAGCCGACAACATTTCAGATTGACTGGGTTTCCTTTTCGTTTTTTAATTTCCCTAATTTGACAGTGACCTTTTGGTGTAGTGACTGCTCCTCTCTCTTGCACATACTGATTTCCACAACTGGAGATCCTCAGATCTTTCAGCTGGCTATGAGGGTTTTGTTAAAACTGTCCAAGTTAATGTTTTTGGGTTTTTATTTTTAATTGTTATATAGGTGGTTTAAAAAATATATTAGGAAAAAACACTAACAATATAGTACCCCATCGTGATAAACATTTCAAAAGCACTTAAATGAGAGGCAGTCATGTGACTAAACTAAGTATGCACATGTGATGACAAAGTCAGTTCTCTTGGACCAAACCACCTTCACAAGTACCTTTGTATTCTCTGCTCACAATTCTAGCCTAATTCCATATTGGTTTCTACAGCATTTTGTTGTTGTTTTTTATGCATTCTGAATAGCTTTATCTGCCTGGGTTTTTCATGCAGATCTCCCTTTAACAGTAAATAAGATTGTGTATGTGAACAATGGAGAATTAACAGCTTGATATTGGCATAAAATGGCGAATTATGCTTCCTTTTCCTGAGAGACCACTGGCTTGCTGATATGGAGAATTTAGAACTTCCGCTGTGTTTGACTAAAACTGTATTAATCCCATTTCTGAGCATGATTGATTAAAAAAACAAAAACCCACCCAACCTGCAAAACAAGTGTTCTGACAAATGGTACCAAGATATCAGTAACAAACTGGCATCACTAAGGGAGCAAGAAAGTTTGATTTAAGTATGTGGGCCATTCTTCTCATCTGACTTTGTCATCATTAAATCTTTCAGTGGTACAGACGGTGGTTTGGTTGCAAAGGAAGGTGACTATTGTATAAATACAGAAGCATCACATGCTTGGTACTAAGTATGATATTCTTTTTGTTGGGGTAATAGACTAGACACAGAAGCCGAGTATGATGCAAAACTTGAGGCCAGCACATGTTCCACCAAGCCTCTTTCTCGGTGTGATGCCTCCGTTCTTTAAAGCTGGTTCTAAGTGATGTATGACTCTAGATGTGTTTGCACTGATGCTCCTGTTGGTGTCAATAAAAAGCCCAGTTTGCCCAGGATGACTGGTCACCAGATGGAACTGCTATTAGATCCTCTGGGAACTGCTGAGGGGTGTTAAGTACAACCCAAGCCTAAATGAATGACGGTCCTGTTGTTGGTATACATATATGTATATTTTAAAAACCCTTTTCATTCCAGTAGTACAAGTAACACTTTCTTCTGTTACTCTTTTTATTTTGTTTGTCAACAATGTATTTAATCACTGGGCTAAGCAACAATGGGGGAAAGTGCAAGAGATCCACTCCTTATTAACCAGTGAAAGCCAGATATTGCAGGTCTACTACTCTATGTAGTTGATGCAAACAGTAATTACAAATAAAGGATGATGTAGATTAAACATTAATTGCCAGAGGTGCTGAAGATACAGAACTGTGAGTAGTCAGGGGCTCAGCGAGTCCCTCGGTCCAGAAGACCAGTGGTTCTGAGTAAAGGCATTTAAATTACTTGTTTGTGCTTTTAAGAAACTCAACCGGGTCACTTGGAATTGAGAATGGTCGTGAGGAGAGATGAGAACAAAGGATGGAAATACATATTCACACAGGCACAGGGCTTGGCAGAAGTTTGCGATCGTTCCAGAGCTTGGTATGTGGGACAGCATCAAGGCTCAGGCATCATCATTCTAATCATTTGGTACTTGTAAATAAACCTCTTAATTTCCCAGGTGTGGAGGTAAATTCATTGGAGGTTTACAGAGGTCATTGGTCAATATGAATTGCTGTGCATCAGCTCTCAGTCAGTGTGTTTTGCAAGTACCATATGACTATCGATAGTATGTGTGCATGTGCGAATGGTCATCTTTTTTGTATGCATTATGTTGATTAGTAATCCATTAGCATTTTCAATAGGGCTTTTAAGTCCAGTAGATTACGGGTAGTCAGTTGACGAAGATCTGGTTTACAAGAACTAATTAAATGTTTCATTGCATTTTGTAAGTACATGGAAGAATAATACATAGAATAATTTTATAAAATGTTTGTAGTTTATAAATGCCTATAAAATAATTTAAAGGCACTTTCCTGTGTCCGTGTGTGTGTGTGTATGTTTGTATATGATCAGGGTTTTTTTTTTTGATGGTACCAGTTTACTAGCTAGCTTTATAATATGCCAAAAAGGATCATTAACTTGCCCAACTCATGGTTCATCCCTTTCCCCCCAAGCTTTGTGTCCCGGTGTACAGTAAATAAATTAAATAAAGAGTTTGGGAAAATGTTCTGTATCTTCAGTATCCTGGTCTTCCAGAACCCTCTGGTTTGGGTGGGATCATCTTAACTGGTCATTTCACTTTACTGTATAGTGCAGTTAATGGATTGAAAGAACCTCATTGGTTACGGAAACAGAATAGGTATTGCTGCTAAGCAGTCTTAGTTGTGTTATTCAGTACCGGTTTTTCTTATTGTTGCCAGGGTTGAAGGATGTGACTGCGTAATAGACAGCATGATGAAAGGCAGTTTTCAAAGTTATCATTGAATGAATAAAAGAAAACTATGTTTACAGATTTCTTATCACTTCAAATCCGATGGTTTTGTGCAGCCTATACAAGTTATGTAGATATCTAGCATCATTAGAGCTTTGTTGAGATGAACAAGGAAGGGTCCCTATTTATTTTTATTTAAGTAAGAATACCGAAGATCTTTCTTTCCCCTTCTCCCCCCAAATTAGACTGAACATTTCCCCTCCCCTACCTTTTGAAGGTTATGGATGGTTTAGATGCCTTTGAGAATTATCTTTCTGTTTTCTAAACCAGTGAGGTTTGAGTTGAAAGGATTGGCCAGAGTATGTCTACCTCTGGGACAAAAACAAAACTAGAAAGCGCTATGGAACTGATGCATTTGCAAATACAACATTTATCAAGTTTTCTTGTTTAAAAAAGCTTTTTTTTAAAAAAAAAATTAAAACAGTAATAACATGGCCAATTTATTACATTAAAAAAGACTTGCTGTGTATAAATTATTCCTAAAGAAATTCCTGTGTTTATATTAAAATGAATCAGTAGATGATAAAAAATTTCAAAATGTTTTTGTATATTCTGTTGTAAGAATTTATTCCTGTTATTGCGATATACTCCGGATTCTTTACATTATGAAAAAAAGGAAACTTTGTCTATTTTGAATGGCTGAAGCTAAGGCTCCTTTAGTTTCTCTTACTCTGCTTTTTTCTAGTAGTTACAGTACTACATGATTTAAGTTAAATAAAAGAATTCTGTATGCATTTGTCTGTCTTCTGATTTTTGTTATTTGCTAGCCCAAACTTAAGCAAAGAAAGTATAGTCCCAGAAAACTAAAAATTCCACCTCTCCTACATTTGATAGCCTGCCCCCTACAGTTTTTCTGGTGGTTTTTTTTTTATTATTTTATTTTATTTTTATTTAAGGTATCACATCTGTTTAGTGCAGGCATTGGCAACCTTTGGCATGCGGCCTGCTAGGGAAATCCACTGGCGGGCCGGGACGGTTTGTTTACCTGCGGGTTCGGCCGATTGCAGCTCCCTGACCGCAGTTCGCCATTCCAGGCCAATGGGGTCTGTGGGAAGGGTGGCCAACGCATTCCTCGGCCTGCGCCACTTCCCACAACCCCCGTTGGCCTGGAACAGTGAACCGTGGCAGTGGGATCTACGATTGGCTGAACCTGCGGTCGCTGCTGGTAAACAAGCCGTCCCAGGCCTCATGCCAAAAGTTGCCAATCCCTGGTTTAGCGTGTAAGTGCTAGGCCTTCCCTGTTCGAGTTCCAGACAGCGTCACTGAGCTTGATTGTGGAAGCCCCAGAAGACTTTGAGTCCTTTATTTGTGGAGGTTGTAGGCTCCTTTGAAGGAGGCAAGATGCTGATTTCTTTGAAGGAAGCATATGTTCAGCCACTGCTCAAAGCCATCTCTAGACACTGGCAGTCTAATTATCAACCAGTACCTAAGTGCATTTTCTACTAAGACTATGAAAAAGGTTATGGCAAGACAGCTGTTGGTATCTTCATGCTTTTGACTCATTTGACCCTTGTAATTCAGGGTTTACAACACAAAGACTGCATTTAATGGCATGATAATCATAGCTTGGAGTTGGATAAAGATCAGGTCTCTGTGCTGATACATCTATCTGCTGTCTTTGTCACTGAGGAGGTGTTGATATGGTACTGGCTGAGAGGGCTGGCCTGCTTTTAGGTTGTTTCTATATCTTTCCTTTGGAGAAATCCCAGAGGGTCCAATTGGGTGATTCCTCTCCTGCCCCAATGGCTGTTTCTTGAAGGGTATGTCATGGCTGTTTGGTCTCCCCTCTTATTCAGCGTGTATGTGAAGCCATTAGTGAGGTTACCATGGAGAATATGGGCTGAGCTGCTTTGAGTGCAACAGTGACACCCTACTTCATGCCTCTGTCCTGTCCAGTCCAGAGAGTGTAGTATGGAAGTGTATTTTAACGTGTTTGCCTGTGCGTGAGACATGGATGAGAGCAGTGAAAGGATTTGGCTGAAAGCATGTCACTGTTGGTTACCAAGGGATCTGCTTTGATTTCCAGCTGCTTTTGATGATCTAAGGGCAGCAATGACCAAGACTCCTCTTTCCATCCATGTAGCTAAGAGGTCATTCTTTCCTCTTGCGTGCAGATCGTCTTACCATGATCTGGTGTGAGACTGGATTCCAGCAATGCTTGTCTTGAGAAATGACCCCTTTAAATCCATCCAGAAGCTGAAACTAGAGTAGAATGCAGCAGCTTGCTTTTTAAATGGGATTGTCTGCCATGACAACGCATGCAGCCCTGGTGTTGCCTTTGCTCCATGAGTTGCCCTTCCTGTGGGAATGTAAGCTGTTGGGTTTTGATCTATAAAGCCCTGAATGGCCTGGGACCATCTGACCTCAAAGTCTCTTTCCCCCATGCTATACTATGTATAAGTTTTTTCATTTACAGCATGGACACCTAGAGCATGGGGTAAGTGTTCTTTTCTTGTGATTGAAATCCAGTTTAATAACGGTGGTGGTGGTTGTTGCCAAATTGGAAAAATCCATTTTCGGTTGTAATCCCTAATTCATCAGAAGACGTTTAGAGTCTGCTTTGATGCGGAGGCACACAATACCAGCAATGAATGATACCATCTCCATTGTGCCAAAAGACAGCTCTCTCCCTAAAAACACGCTGACTAAGCCTTTCAAAGGTGCTTCCTGCTAATGCATCCTGAAAGCAAATGCAAGGGTCACTGCTGAAAAGCTCTGTGAGTTTTTGAGGAGGGGACAGTAGTTTGGCACATAAAGGTAAACTGCTGTGCGTGTGTGTGTGTGTGAGGGAGGGGTGATTTTAAAGGTCCACAAGATGGGAGCATTGCATGTGATTCTCATCCACAAATGAGAGCTTTTGTATGGCTGATCTATTCTTCTGGGCTTCAGGGGAAAAATTCTCCCTTGTGTGTATATGAAGTTGTAATTTTGTATGGTTGTAATCATGCACATCACCTCAGTTTTTTTATGTAAGCTGTATGAAGTCTACCTGCATATCTGACATCAGGAACAAACTTTCAACGTGCTTTTTAAAGCACTTCGTATCTTGACATTTCATTTCCCAAGTCTTTGGGGTTTGGGCAAGGTAGCCTTTTAAATACCATTTTCTTGAGACTTTTCCTTGTATACTAAATCAGAAGTAAATTTGTTACCATTAGCAAGATAAATCACCAATCACTGGTGTTCCCTTAAAAGATTGTTTACATTTCTTCCTTTGTTTGTAATTTGTTTTACTTTCAAGTTTTTTATGTAATGAAAAAATGGCTAAAATAAAGTTATTGTAGGATTTTAGAACATATTTTAATTCCCCCCTCCCATGCTATGTAATTTTTGGGTTTGTTTTATTTTAAATCTTAAGGGTTGCCTCAGAGGAAGGTAAAATAATTTTACTGTATTCTGAGAAACTTGCCTGTCTTCTGTAAACCATCCTTTTTATTCATTCTTTTCCCCACACTGCTTTAACATCTCTAAGATAATTATTCGTAGTGCTCTTCCTAGAAAGTCTGCTGTTACCAATTTGGATAATGGCGGCACATGTATAAAAGCTGCTCTTCCATTACCATAATACAGAGAGGTATAATAGGTATAATCACAGATGTACCTATGACATTTAAAAAAAAAAAAAGCAGAATTAAGGAAAGCAAAACTTCTATTGAATTAAACACAGTTTAAGCAGTTAAGCCAGATTTGGTTTATGTGCTTTGTATTAGAAAAAATGGAAATTAAAAAAAAAACCCCAAACAGTTGAGAAACAAACATTCCTTGAGTGTTGGCTTGATTTGATGGGCATCCACTCAATAGCTACTGCAAAATAAAAATCCTTATACATGCGTTGTTTTGTGAGATCTCATAAACTAAATTAGATAGGAAAATTACCCAACTGTGTATACACACACACACTCTATAGCCCCACTTCCCACCCCCCTACATAAAAGTAGCACAATTTCAAAAAATGTTGTATGTGTAAGATACTTCCTGGATAAATTCTTCCCTTTTCTTATATCACATCACTCCGAGACCCAAACAGTCTGAAAATAAAAACAAACTAATTTTGACCTTCAAGAATCCTCGTTTTTGTTTGTTGTTTTAAAGATTGGTTAAAGAATCACATTAAAAAAATGTAGTTGCCCTAGACACCTTTTTTTTTTTTTTTTTTTAAGAAAAAAAGTTTTAAAATCAATTTGTTTACTGTGAAGGCTGCTCGTTCACCTTTTGTGCTTCTCTCGCTCCGTTTGGACAATGAAAGTGGATTGAAGTCAGTGGCTAGTCAGAATCACTTTCTCATTATCTTGCACAGTGCTGAAAAATTTGAGTCACTGTCATATTTTGTTTTAAAAATCGTTTCTACTGGAATTTACAAATTTAAAGAAACATTTCTATTGGCCTTACTTTTTGTGCAAATCTTCAGTCTAAATTTTCAGTCCCTCGTGTCCTTTTCACGCCTGTGACTGTTAACTTTAAGTAGATATATGTATTGGTGGGGGAGCAAGTCCTTGTAATGATTCTTGAAGGTGAAATGAGCTGCTTTAATTTCCTCTCCCACTAATAATGTGTTTACCTTCCTGCATCTCTGGAAAAGATGACATCAATCCCTTCCACCGAAATGTTTTTCCAGAGAGTTTTCATATTAATTGTAGACTCAATCCTTTCTGGGCCATCTAACAGACAACAGCCATCTTCTGGGCAAAAACCACAAACATCCATCTCTTTGTAGCCTTTGTTCTTCCCACACTGTTCAAGGATGATGATCGCTTTGGAGGATGAAGTGAGTCCGATGTGAACAGTAAGCTGTTTTTTTGCCCCCACCAGAGTGAATTACAGGAAATGAAAATGACAGACCTGTTTTTAAAAACATCCAGTGCAATAGCGCCAAGCAGTTTATGAAATACCAGCTCCAAGGTGGAGTGTCTTGCTTATAGCTCCTCTTTACAGAAAACTTAGATAACCCTTTGTAATGTAGAACAAAATTGGACTTTTGTTTGTTTTATCTAGCCAGATCAGGAATTCAGCACAAGGATACATGCAGCGTTCTTTTGTAACTTACAGCGGTTCTTTCCACTGTTCTGCATATAGCGCCATTGTTAAAAGCTAAACTATTCCCTCATTAGTATGTGCATTAAGTTGCACCAATTTTCATCATAAAGCTTTAGTTGATACTTTAAACTGCACCTCCCCAATCCTGTCTGACATTCACATTGTGTAACACTTTTGGGGAGGTTTTAAAGACCCACTCCAGATGATATTGCCCTCAGGACAAAGAATCCTCTTAATCAAGCTATCAAAGTCAGCAGCTTCTTATTCCAGATAAGTAGTTTTCCCAGTTAAGCAAAGAAGGATTTTTTTAAAAGCCTCATTTTAAAATGACAAAAACTCTATTGGATGAAAATGCTGCAATAAGAGATACTTCCTGTACTTCAGCTATATTTCTTCTTTTAGAGCTTAAATCCTGAGTTTCTTGCACACCCAAAACTTCATTAAGTAAAAAGTTTTGGATGTACAAGGATTGCAAGATTTAGCCCCAAATCTGTGTTTATCAATGGGTTGTAGGTCAAGACTATTTATTTTATAGTTAAGCACCATATATATTTTATACCATGCTCATCACTATATGTAAGTTCCATTTAATCACTTGATACCAGATAAATGCGTCTCTATTAGGCAGAAGTTATTTATGTTCCTAATTCTCATTAAGTGCTCCTGATTTAAAAATTTGCCTACTGAGAGGAACATGCCTTAGTGTGGTAAAATAGACATTTCATAACTATAAAAAAATTACAACTTTACCAGTCCATGTAATACCCCAAGATTCAATAATGAACTATTTTTTGTTTTCTAAATTTTTTTTTGAAAAGTGTAAATATTTTTTCCTAGCAGTGATATGTATACAGC
The DNA here is from genome assembly GCF_965140235.1 of Caretta caretta. Classification (NCBI taxonomy): domain Eukaryota; kingdom Metazoa; phylum Chordata; order Testudines; family Cheloniidae; genus Caretta; species Caretta caretta. The sequence continues at coordinate 76,136,541 of NC_134215.1, read as the reverse complement.
TGATTCAAATTTATTCCACAAAAACATTGTTAAAAAGCCTGACATTCTGTGTTGATCTCATTTCCTTTTATAAGAGGAAGATTTTTTTTTATGGGGATTCAATAAAAACCAAATTGAACAGTTGCCCAAAATGTATCTAAGGAGCGTACATTCACCTCTTGAATAATAGCTGTTTCTTTAAACTTCTCAAACATTCATGTGGTAGATTTCTTACACTGATATGTAGTGAGTAAATGGTTAGCAGTCATCCTATCCTAGAAGGCTACACACTTGTGTCCTGATGATGAGCATCATCTAAGAACCTAGATAGATGACTAGGTACTATAGATGTTTGTTTGGCCCGTAAAAGGCTCTCTTCAGCTGTCATCTGATTGCTGTGAAGGAACCAAAGGAGGTCTGTATCTCTGCACCACCCCCATCTAAACTAGATACAGGAGAGAAATATTCCTCCAACACCCATGCTTTCTCAGATGTGCATCCAAAATCTCCCCATGTATTTTTCCATGTTTGTTTTTCTGAGCTTAATTTAGTTACTGTCACAGAATCCAGCACTTCACCCCTTTTGCTCTTTGCCCAGAGTTACGTTGGCTTTGTTCACACATTCAGCTACCTCTGTTACAGTTCACACTCCTATAAACAGGCACTGAGTCCATCCATGGTCTGGCTAACGTTCACTTTTGGGTGATTGTCTAATGGCCCTTTCCCTCCATCAGATCCTTGTTGAGAGCTGCCAGGAGCCATTCTAGCGACTGAATGACTTCTTTTGGGAAAGGCCCTCCTCATGAAGATTATAAGCATCACTATTTCCAGTGGTGTAGATCACCAGTGGCTCATGAAGTCTTTGGTGATGGTCCACAGAATGATTCTCATATTGTTTCACTCAGTAGGAGGTTGGGAGAAGAAAGTGAGATCACGTAAGGGCTCTGTCTCTGATGAAGTGGTTCACAGAATGAAAAATATAGAGAATCCTTGGCACTAATATTCTTGGTGGCTGTACTATGAAAACACTCCACAGCATTGTCCTTCAAAGACCTGATTGTCCATTTTGTCCCTCTCAGAGGGACAAAATTATATTCCATTGCTCACTATCACTTCAGGTGGTTGAAAGATATTACCCTTTGTTTTGTGTGCTGAAAAGAGGGAGAGATTTTTAAAGTTCAAATAGATTTCTCTGGTCCATCTACCCTACTTCTTGGCACACGCTCAGGAGTTCTATCCTCCTTTTCTATCCTATTTTCTGACTATATCTAGTGCACAAGCTGTATCCACCTTCTGAACAGAGACTGTATTATTTGGTTCAATTTTAATTTAACCGAAAGAATTCAGCTATATAATGATCACTCACTAGTGGTTGAAGAGTCCCCCATATCTTGCAGACAAGCTCCTTTGCTTTTCGGTAAGCCACTGGCAGTTGCATGATGTGTAGGTCTATGTTTTCACCAAGGCCTAACTTGGACATCTCCTGTATGTAGAAAGAAGCAACACAGGCTTGTAAAAGCATTAGATTGTCTCAAAGGGTGATGTGAAAAATCAGACTTCAGTCCAATTCAGAGAGTACATTGCAATGCAACATAGCTACCCTAGCAGTTTCCAAATAGTCCATAGAGATGGCTGGTCACGTTGTTAGTTTTTCTCCTTGTTTCCAGTGGCTAAATCACTTTAAAAGAAGCTAAAATATGTCAAATATTTTCCTGTCGTCACTTTTTCAGGTAAGCCATTGATTTTTTGCCAAAGAGATGTTTGATTATCAGGGGGAAGGGAGATGGTTCACACAATCAATGCTAGGAAAGTTGTCCGTGAGACAGTGTCTCTCTCAAGATGTCCACCTTATGAAAAATGTTTTATAAACCTTGATATAACTAACACTGTCCTGTCGAAGGACTCAAGAGCCAAACTTACACTTCTGCTGAGACATGCATCATACAAAATTCCCATGAGGATACCTAGTTCAATTTCTGCCAAGGCAGCATGCACCCTTATGCTGTTTTCTAGGGCTCATTCTAGTTTTAGGTGCTTTGGACAAAGAGGAATTCCCACACTCTTGACAGGGAAAAGGGTTGACAGTGGGAAATATCCCTGCTTTATATGCAGCTTCATTTTATTAACAGCAGGGAGTTGTAATCAAATAGGCTGTGAGAGGTGGCCATATTTGTTGTTTGATTACTTATTTCAGGCTTGGTGATTTCATCAGTGCAAGGAACCCCAGCTGTAATGGACAAGTTTTCTCTGTACCGTGGAACATCTGCCTAGCTGCCCTAGGGGGTTCCTCAATACAGGGAAATGCTACTTACTGGGATGGGATTCTCCTCTTGCTTTGCCTATAAAAGACATGAACCCCCACACTTTCCCTGAAGAATTTGGTTTCTTGCTCTGGGTTTGGGGTGGGAGAAATAATGCCACCATCTAAAAAGCCAGATTGGAGGAGGGACCAGCCAACCACCCTCAGAAGACAAAATGAGGGAATCATCATTGAAAGGGGCATCCAGAAGATTCATAAGGATTCATAGGTTATAAGGGCAGAAGGGACCATTATGATTATCCAGTCTGACTTCCTGTACTACGCAGGTCATAGGACTTCCCTGAATTAATTCCTGTTGGAAGCAGAAGCATGTATTTTAGCAAAACATCGATCTTGATTTAAAAATTGCCACTGATGGAGAGTCCACCCTGATCCTTGGTAAGTTGTTTCAATGGTTAACGGATGAATCATGGGGGGATTCTGGTCAGGACAGTAGGGCTTAAGGGCAAGGGAGCAGGGGAGTGGTTGGTAAGCCATGAGGTAGATCTGCTGTGGGAAGCAGGCATCTGCAGAAGGAATCTGGTGTGTGTTAGGGAAGGGTCTGGTGGGAAACTAGGTGAGTACTGGGGAAGGGGCACGGTGGGATCGCATCTCGGTGCCTTTAAGGGAAAGCGGACCTGTTTCTCACTAGGGACACTTGCATGGAAGGAGCCCAGGTCTAAACTCTGTGGACTGGGAAATTTGCCCTTGAACACTGGCTTCCTAAATAAACTGTTCCAATTTTCTTGTCAGCGGAAACATTGATTAGCTGTGCTCAATAAACTATGTGACACGAGCAAGGAAACAATGCCTGTGGGGAAGTAAACACATTTGGAGAACACTGCCAGCCTTTTTTCCTCTGGGCACTGACAGTCTTTGAGAGGCCGTTGCATCATCTTTGCTTAAGAATGCAGTGCTGTGTCTCTGCTTCCAAAAACATAAAACCCGAGCCAATTTACGATTAGCATTTTATATTTTAAAGCATATTTAGTTTGAATATTTAATGAGATTTTTTCCTCTTTTAACTGCAAGGCCTTGGTAATGTGACTGACTGTAACTTCTCTGTAGGACGTGGGGACCAAAAATAAACGTTAAAGCTGCTGCTGTCATTCACCTCTTGAACTCTTAGTTTGAATTGTAACTGACTAGGCCAAATTCATTTCTGGTATTGCTCCATCTCTATCAATGGCGACACACGCAGGGGTGAATTTGGCCCGTAGTTTATACAGGAGGAATTCTGATTAGCCGCAAAGTGTTGAAGGCTGCATCAGGGACAGAAAGGAAGATACAATCTCTGTTAGATCCTAAATAATTTAATATTATTATCTTTATTTAGGCTGATCTACATTACAGATTTAGGTTGACATAAGCCGCTTTTCGTCAACCTATCTGTGCATGATTCTACGCCCAAATTGCTCTGGATGACGCACGCGTCCTGTCATGGCAATGCAATAAAACCACCTCCCCAAACAGTGTGGAGCCATGGTCAACCTCCTGAGGATAGCACAGAGCTACTGTAGGCGCTGTATGACCTGTGTCGACCCCAACAGTCCTCCAGCAGCTGTCCCAGAATGCCACATTCCCTGCAACATGAACCGCACTGGTCTCTGTTGTAAACTCCACTGCCCTGGAGTCATGGAGACTGGAAGCTATCCCCATGTCTCCTTTCAAACCTCCTGCTTGTTTTTAAAATGCCTTTTCCTGATCGCCCAGAGTGGCAAGCACACCTAGCCTCTCTTCCTTTTTCTGTGTAACCGTCCAGCCAGCCATGCTGGCTGCATGCAATCCTGCCCCAGGGGTAGATAGGAGGTATTGGATCTCCTGGGCCTGTGGTGAGAGGAAGCTGTGCAGGTGCAGCTATGGACCAGCCATAGTAACGAGGACATCTATGAGCAGATTGCGTGGAGGAGGCAGGCAAAGGAGTATGACAGGGATCAGCAGCACTGCTGCGTGAAAGCAAAGGAACTTGGCTAGGCGTACCACCAGGCCAGGGAGACCGATCAATCTCGTGCTGAGCCAGAGACCAGCCACTATTACAATAAACTGCACGTCCTACTTGGTGGAGACACCCTCAGCACAGCACCATGGATACCTCTGAGGAGCCCCAGACAGAGACTCCTGCTGTGAACAGTGAGGTGGAGGAAGAGACACGGCAGGAGGCTCCAGCCATATCACAAGCCAGGACCTGTTTGAGACTGCCCCAGTCTAGCCAGTCCCTCCAGGTGAGCATGGATGAGCCCAATGAAGGGGAAGGGACCTCAGGTAAGCGTTTGCATGCGTTTTTCCTTACAATGGTTAAATCTAGCAAAAGCACATTCAAGAGTCATTCTGCACCTGCTGAGCCGTGAGTGGAATCTTTCCTTGTGTTGTTGAGGTGGCCAGTGAATGGCTTCATGAGCCAGGGGAGCAAGGGATAGGCTGGGTCCCAGAATCACTATTGGCATTTCAATATTGCCAAAGGTAATCCACCACTCAGGAAAGAATGTCTCTGCTTGCAGATTTCTGAAAAGTCCTCTGCTGTTAAAGGTGCACACATCATTCACCTTCTCTGACAAGCTCATACTGATAGCAGTGAAGCATCCCCAGTAATCCACCAACGCTTGCATATCTGTACAAAAATAGCCCTTTCTGTTGATGTATTGTACGGCAAGGCAGGCAGGTGTCAAAATAGGGGTATGCGTGCCGTCAGTCACCACACCACGACTGGGGTCTCCATAGGTGCAAATCATCCACAACATCTTGCACATTGCAGAGAGTCACAGTCCTGCACAGCGGGAGACAATTAATGGCCCTACTCACTTGCCTGGCAATGGCCCCAAAGTTCCAAAATTGTTTCCCACTGACCAGTAGCAATCTGGCACTGCAGGCTTCCACAGTGTGATTGGCACTCACTTTTCTGCTGTCAGTGCAACTTTTCTTTTTCGTGTCCCTGGAGGGCTGGGTTGAGCATCTAGAGGTTCTGCAGCCACGGCCTGTCACCCCATACCTGCATTACAATGCAATCCCACCAGCCAGTGCTCATTTCGCAGGCCCAGAAGTACCACCGGCGTCCATGAACACCACCAGCAACCTTGAATTGTTTTTCACTGTGTCAGCAAATTCTCATCGAATAAATTGCCGTGTCCCCCGTTGATGTGGTACTTCCTGCAAGTCTGCAAATACGGGAGAATCGTGTCCTGTGCTTCCAATGTTTATGAGAATAGTGCAGAGCTCTGAGGGCTCCGTGCTTCTGTCAGAGATGAAATTTGTCCCACGGGGTGTGGTATTTTTTTTTTTTTTTAAATGCAGATATTATGGGATATGGACGGTATTAGGGGCTGGAGAAGTTGCATGCTGGGAACTTGACCCCTAGCTCCCAGAGATTCCTGGGTCGTTTCTATCCCACAACACATGGGGAAAATTTCCCCAAAAGCATTGTGCCAGATGGCAGCATGTGGCACACTGATACTACCCAGGGTGCACTGCACTTTTGCACTGACACAAGCATTCCAACTTTGGCTGTATGCCAATGTAACTTGTGTTGTCCAAAGTTTGTAGTATAGACGTGGCCTATTTCTGTATTACTATAGTTCCTTATAGCCCTAATCATGGACCATGGCCTCCATTATGCTAGGCATTGTCCAAACACAGAATAAAAAGACTGCCCCTGCCTCAAAGAGCTTACATCTCAGTATAGGACAAGAAACCACAAATGGATACTGACAGGGAGTACAAGGAAACAATGAGACGCTACTGATCAGCATGATAAGCTGTGGTAGCTGCACACCAACGGCTTAACTGTTTTCAAGTTTTTGTAGGCATTACCACAAAGGAACGTTTTAAGGAGGGCTTAGGAGGAGGATAATGAGGTTTGTGGATGTTCATGGGGAGCTCCTCCAAAGAGTGAGGAGCAGTGTTTGGTAGGGTGCTGTGTGATTAATGATCCCGGGGAGCATGGCCCAAACCTGCCAGAGTGCTGACTGTCCTATGAAACACCACGCTATAAGAATGGAGACAACAGTAATCTAGGAAGAACATGTGAGCTCAGGTGTAGCAATTATAAAATGGGTCAGCTTCTGGGTAAGCAGGTACCTTGAGCTTTAGAAACCACCTGATACTGTCATGGACCATAATTTGGAATACCCGGAAGTTCTTACATAATTAAATATTCACAGGGTGCTCTCCTAGCAGTTTATTCCTCAAATTCAATCTGTTTTCAAATAGAGAAGGATGTGCTGAGGTGTTATCCTCCAGATATTGACTTTTTTTTAGGAGGACACTAGTCATTGAGCAAACAAGGTACCAATTTGTAGGGCTACCTGTTTACTAAGGGCTTGTCTATATGAAAAGTTGCAGTACTTTAACTGAAGTTGTGACTTTTTAACGGACTTAGTGAAAGGGCAATGTGGACACTCTTATTTTGGTTTAAACCAGGCATAGTTTACTGTAAATCAACTAGAAACAGGCTTAAAATGAACTGAAATAAGCCACTTTTAATCTGGAATACAAGTACCTACACAAAGGTTTGCACCAGTTTAACAAAAAAAGTTTGTTTAAACCAGTACAAATTTATGTTCAGACAAGGCCAAAAGCAATATTGTAAGCCTTGTACAATATGGTTCCCAGAATTGGGCCAATTCCTGGTGACATGGACTAGATTTTTCTCAACGACATGCATGCATTTCTGTGCACAAAATTGGCAACAATGTAAGCATACAAATAGTCAGAGGGAGACAGGACAGTCAAGGTTAAGTTACTAGGTTCAATTCTTGATTCTGCCACAGGCTACCTATGTAACAGTGGACAAGTCACTTAACCTATCCTCTGCCTCAGTTCCCTGCCTGTAAAATGGGAATGATACTTCCTTACTCTACAGGGTTGCTATGAAGACAATAATCAATTAAATATTATGGGTCACATTAATATTATAGTGATGAGGACCAAATACATACTGTTATGATGGAGGTTGGGTGTGACGTGGTGAAGCTGGTGGGTGTAATATCCCTTCATTCAAAATAAATGTAAGAAGCTGTTAAGGTCCTTTTTTGGAATAAGTTAGTTGAAACAATACACAAGCCACATGCAAGGCTGGCCAGAGAGTGAGCTCTGTGGATGGAAGGTTTTGCTGGGTATTGTTTGATGGTGTGTATCTCTAAGTAGCAGCCAGAGAACAGGCAGAGAGAGGCCAAGCAGACAGCAAGAGACGCCCTGGAAACATAGCCTGAAGAGAAGGGAAATTTTGGGGCAGAGGACTGGCTGGAAAGAGGCTTGGAACCATGAACAAAAAAATTTCCCTACTGTTTGAGTCCTATTGTGTTTAAGGAAACAGGACTCCATCATCAACTTCTCCTAATGGAAACAACCCACAAAACTCCAAATATTGGCTAACTACTCAGGTCAAAAGGGGGTAACAGTACCTAGACAGATACGCAACTGCATTTTCATGCAGTCAGTTACCATGATTTCACACACATTTTAAAGTAATTGTTCATGCAGATTAGGCACAGAATCATGCTGGCGCTTTTGCACATGCGGTGTTATAAATGTATTGTGCTGGGGTAAGAATCAGGGAATTAAAATATATGTTTACCAAACACGTAAATAAATGTAAAAAGAGGTTTTTAAAGGGCTGCAGATCTACTTTCAGCTCCTCAGAATGTTTTATAAATAAAGGAAACCTGAAAAATTTAAATTAAAAACCCTTTAAAAATAGCTTTAAATTCTCTGTACCCATTCACTGAAGGATTTCAAAGCACTTTAAAAACATTAATTAAGCGCCACAAAAACCTTCTGAGGTAGATAAAATAACAGTCTCTTCACTGCTGGTTAAAGTGAGTCAGAGAGGTTAAATGACAAATTTCCTAAAATCACAGATTCAATAGCCGAGTAAAGAACAGGGCTTGAGGTCTGTGTCTCAGCCACCACTAGAAAAACTGGCTTTTAGAAATAGTTGACAATTTCCCTTTTCATGCAATCATAATAGACTAATTATGCTGAGTTTTGCCACTCTGTTTAGGCTTGAGTCCTGTTATCTAGTTGGGACACTGATCTTGATTGTGCATTCCCCTGATTTATTTATTGGTTGTTGTCACATGGCAGACACCTGACCTTGTTTGAAGGAGAGTTAGAAACAGGGTCAGGTGGAGGGGACTAGGTGGGTCTATAGTATGAAGTAAATAATTCAAGTCATTTGTGATTCTGAGGGAACTGTGAATGACACTGAGCAGCCAAATTGTCAATCACTGACTGCAGTGGTGTTGTAGTCATGCTGGTCCCAAGATATTAGAGAGACAAGTTGAGTGAGGTCCTATCTTTGATTGGACCAACTTCAGTTGGTGAAAGAAACAAGCTTTCTGAGCTTTCACAGAGCTCTTCTTCAGGTCTGGCAAAGATAGTACCTCACCCACCGTATCTCTCTGCAGTCACTGACTGTAATTTGCCAGCTGATCTGAGGTAAATATATTGTGTGTGTTGCTTTCCCATAAAGTGAGAATTATGCTCCACGTTTCAAGAGCTAAAAGTTGCTGCTGCACTTTCATGCATATTTTAAGAGGGTATTTCAGGTGACTGGAGTTATAAGAGCCATGGAAGACTTTACAAAGACAGGTTTCTAAAAGGAAAGCTCAGTCTTTCCAGCACTAGTCAACCGTGCCAGGCCCTGTGTTTAGTAAAAACTTTAAAGCATTTCTCAGTGACCCTGAATTGATAGAACCACTTATATCTTCACTTCCTTTTGATTTGTCCTTTCCCTCTAAGTACTAAAGCGGTGTATTTTCTGAAGACTGGGACATCTAGGGATGCAACTCCCAGTAATGTTGATGGATGCCTTGCGTGTGTATCTTCTTGGGCTGAGATGTGAACTCATGCTAATGCAAACATGGCAGGTATTCGTCACATGCTATGTGTATTTTATTTATATCACAAAATAGGCAATCAAATGCAGTGTTTTACCAACTAGGAAAGCAAAATCCTTTTAGATGTCTCGTGAGCGCCTCCTGACAGCTGAGTGCAAACCTGCCCCTTCTCTCTGCTCCCGGTCCCCTCTGTTGGCTGTTGCCCTTGTCAGGCGGGTCTTCAGTGGCTCAACCTAGGAAGGAACCACTTCCAGGGTAAAAAGTCCTGTCCCTGTGCCCTTGTTAATGTCTTTAGCCTTGTCTCTGGGCTCAGACCTCAGTACCTTCTGGGCTCGCTTTAAGTCCATGCCTGTACTGGTACAGAGCATTGCCCCCAGGACTTTCTCCCTGATGACTTTGTCCTCAGCAGTTCTCTGGTGTTCTGTACAAATTCTACCCCCTTTCTCAGACCTTTAATATTCAGTCTTATCCCTTGGGCTTAAGCTGCTTCCCCAGCAGCCGGGGGAGGAAGGGGGGACACCAGGTCCCAACTCCAGGGACCCTACAAATAGCAACTACCTGCTGCTTTCTTTAATAGTTGCTGCTGCGGCATTCCCCGGACTGCTTCCCATGTAGCTCCTTCCTCTTCACCCTTATCTCAGGGCTGATGTTCCTCACTCCTCTTCTCCCTCACCAAATGCCAATGCCACCAGAACCCAACTGCTGATTTTTCCCTGGACCTCCAGCATCAATCAAGAAGCACCCTTTCTTACTCCTCTGGTCCCAGCCCGGAACTGACTAGCTCAAGCCCTGCAGCCTTTTAACTATGCCTGCTGTACTCTGATTGGCTGCTTCCTTGCAGCCTTTCTAGGCAGGCCTGGAGGACTTACCTTCACTGGTCCTTTCCTGGGTGGGGTATGGGGTGTCTCTTTCCAGGACAGTATGAATGAGTTCAGAGCCTGGTAGCAGTCATGGACCTAGACTGGCTTGTTCATTCTTGTGTTCTGGCTTCTCAGGATGGCAAAAAAGGGGAATTCAGCCTAGTCACTGAAAACAGAGGCACTGTCCTCCAAATGACCCTCCCCACATTTGTGTGCCCGACTAATGCTTTGAAATAACAGAAGGAAAGACTGCTCTCAATGGATCCATGAGGTTGGGATGGGGGAGTGTATCCTACAGCTAGCAAGAAGAGTTCAGTAATCGTATGTGGAAGAGCAAAGTACCTGCCACTCCCTGAGGAGAGAGGTTTGAAGCTGCCAACCTGAGATGGAGTGCCTGGCAGCTGGAAGCAGGATTTTAAGAGGAAAGGTCTGGCTCAAGGGAGAGAAGTCTTTGTTCCCAGGATGAGAGGAATCTGCCTATAATCCTCCATGCTGAAGAGTACTGAGGGTGAAACTGCATCGATGCTTTTTGGTTCTGTGATTGCTGCCCTGCTCCTGCAGGAACTGGGGAGCAAGCTGAACTCTGACCTACAGATCGGTGGCTGCTGGGACTGCCACGTCATTCAGACTTTTTACACAAGCCCTGATGCTGAGAGTGTTTGGGGCGTGCCAACTAGTTCTAGATAGACAGCCAGCCTGAATGGATGTGGTCAGTAAAGCTACTACTACTATACAGTCCTGGGTGTGTTAATGGTTGGTCCTCTGGGGTGGTAGGATTGCCTCGCATCACTTAGTGATCCACACACAGACCCCCAGTCAACTTAGAATCGCGGCTGAAAAGCTCCACATGGAGGGCCAAATCCTGCCTTATTCCAGTCAAATTCCCATGGTCTTCAACAGGTTTTCAGTGTAAATAAGGAGAGCAGGATTTGGCCCAGTTCTCCTTGACTAGAAGGAGGGTGCCTGTAATGTCAGTCCTTGGTGGCAGTGGGTCTAGAAGAGGAATGTGGAGGATTGTGTAAGGAGTAGCAGGAGCTCAGACCAACCAAATGTACATGCCAAATTCTGCTAACTTTAGCTTGTGTGTGTAGGCCTCCTGAAGACCCCAGGACTACTCGTCTGACCAAGGCAAGTGGAATTTGGCCCCATATTGCTATTTAAGTGCAGGCCAGCCAGAACAACCCACTGGTCTATCAAAGTTCCAGACTCTTCCTGTTTTTCTGTTCTCTCCATCATCTGGATTTTGCTTCTTTGCACCACAATGGAATCAGAAATCAAGGCAGTATCTCCAACACAAGCAGAAACTAATCCCACATACAGGGTGTTGGAGCTGAGAGAAGGGGATTTGATCCCTGTGCACTGTGACGTAGGTATTTTTAATTATAGAATGTTTTAGCTATCGTTACATAATTTCCTGGCACAGAAGGCACATGACATGTTACAAAAACTTGTTTCATCAGCGTGTTCTGGCATTAGGCTGTTCTGCTTGCAGATAAAGAACGTGTTTTATTTTCAACCAGCATAAGATGATACGGTGTCTAAAATTAGGACCAATGGAAATCAGTTGGTGATGACCAAGCGTATTGTCAAGTGATAAATATTTGTGGTTTGGGGTGTATGTCAAGCTCGGGTTGGGATAACTTATAGGCCTCCTGATATGCTTGGGGTACTGAAAGGTACAATAGAAGTGTTTGTTCTGCTTTTAGTAGCCTACACGGATTGGATTACCTACCTTCTCATCACTTCACTGAATGCCTAATGGATTTCTTCTTCCAAACGCTAAGATCCCCCTCCAGTGTTGATCTGTGTCCCCATCCCCTGCTCTCTCCTGTACACATTTGTTAAAGACAAATGTATTCCTAGAGGAGTTGGTTTCTGGTTTGATCCTGGGGAAAATTTGCCAACCGGGAGTATCTCAATAATCTTGGCTTTACTGCACTTCAATTTAATTAAAGTCAAATCTTCAATAGCTATCATTAGAGCTTGCATAAAGGATGTAATCTTGTAGCAGTGGACACTGCATCATCACCAAGTACAGTTATTATGGTGCACTAACGTCTTACTTCTGCTGTTCCTGTATTGGGTCCTAGTGTATTCAATGGTCTAGATGAATTTTGCACCTATCTTTCTCTTTTTCTTGTTTTCTTTATGGACATGTTTCAGCCATCCTAGCAGACCACGACCACCACCTCTGTTCATCATTCCCTGGGCTCCTCTCAGCCCTGCTGTGTACTCTCACCATTATTCTCTGCATCTTCTGCTTTTCTACTATCATCTGGAACCTGTTTTCCCCCTCAATCCCTCCACCTCATCCATTCTCCATCTCACTTCAAATCTCATTTTCATAATCTCTTTTCTACTTTGCAGTCCTGTCTGTCCATGTGACTCAGCAAAGTACGTTGATACAGCTTGTGTGAAAGACTTTTTCTTAGATTAATTGTACAAATAAATGCCCAAGGAGAGAAAGTGGAATTGGGGTGGGGTTGTGTGTTGAAAGCTGCAGCAGCCATTTTGTGTGTTACAAATTGCTGGAAATGGTCCTGAACAGAGATGACGCGTACACACACTCAGCAGAAATCTATAGCTGCTCCTGCTGCTCAGAAATACTTATGGCAGCCTTTAACCTTTTTGAGAGTGCTATGATACTAAAATACCCAACTAATAAATCATATAAAACCTGCTGCTGCAATACTGCAGTTTTCAAATATTATGGAATGGGCTGTTGTTTTACAGTTAGCCAAGTGCCCGCTTCTGAAATACGTCAAGTTCAGCCTCCCCTTATGTCTGAGTGCAACAACCTTAAATCAGATTTGAGGAAGTGAGGTAAACTCCCACCTGGATTTGGCTTGGTTTAACACCAGATGAGCCTTTTAAGTTATGCTTCTGAAATGTAATCAGAAATTTACCTGATTTGGGGAAATGGTGCTTGCCAGGAAATGTGGACTCCTCCAAATATTAATTGAAAACCACCTTTTTTTTTTTTTAACACCTGCAGTAGATTGATGAAATGATCAAATCTGGGTCTCCGCGACATGTGTTCAGATCTCCCATGTAGTTGGGGAGCAAAAAGGAGTTTCCAAAGCTCATCTTCCTTGGCTGTAGCAAGGTGGAATTCAGGGATGTTTTTGTTACAGACAGAGTCCAGCAATGGGAAAACCCATATCTGAATAATCTTGTTTTTCAGTATTAGCAGTGGAGGCTGGTAACAACTGAAAGTGGGAAGGCAAAGTTGAACAAAAAGGCACAGCTGGAGCCAAGGGACACTGCATGATCTTTGCTCATAGCTATGTGACACGACGGTGGGTAATGAGGATCCTCCACAGACTATTAGGGATTGTTGTAGTAAAGTGATTCTTTTCCAGTTTCTATAATTAAGGTGGTTGTGTGTATATATGCAGCATGTGTGTAAATATACAATTTTAGTTCAGTTCATTTAATATAACGAAATATAACAAACGTATTGCCTCTGCATTTTCTTTGATACTGGAAGGTGGTGTTCTGGCACCATAGCAAAAATATGTCCAGTTTTTAAATTCTTCAAGGCCAGGCTATTACTTAAAAGGCAGATTTAAAAACCTCAAAGCAAAATTAAGCATTATGAGTAATACTTGCATTTTCATCTTTTACTCATTCAGCAGTTTCTGCTTTTTCCTCTGCCCTTTTTTTTCTTTTTTGAGAGCGTATTACAATAGAACCAGCTTTGGGCTACGGACAAACAATGGAAGGAACAAAGTTACAGTCAAAGCATCCCCCTTTCTTGTTTCCTAAGTGGACCTGCATGAAAAACCTCTTCAGTTCTTACCTTCACTGCTTCCCAGCTAGAGTTAACAAGGTGTTGTCGAAAGGAACCAAAGCCTGAAACCAAAGAGAAGTGCTATTAAACTCTGCTCGAACTCTAATTACCATGAGTTGGATTATATGCCCAACCTATATGCACTCATATACTTGTTCTTTTTGACCTTGATATTCTTGGTTGTGGACTGAGTCGACCGGATGGACACAGCCTTTATAATACTTTCGGGAATTCTATTGTCTCCGTTTTTACAGAGAACACATGCATCCACTTAGGGCCTGATCCTGGAATGTTTACTAAGTAATTCCTTCTTAGGTGGCTAGTGTAATTGAAGTCAGTGGATATGTTGGAGCCAATAGAGCTACTCACACAATAGGAGACTCAGCCCCATCATTACCTACTACATCAGTGTCGAGTGATTTGAAATAGTTTTTAGAGGAAAAGGTGTTGAAATCAAATTGTGTTCTGTTCCATTTACTATCACTACAGAATCCTCATCGCTAGAGCTCATTGAAAAAGGTAAAGTATGTTTCACGATCATGTTTTAATCAATTTTCTTTTAAATGGTTTGCAAAAATTGCGTTGTTTTGGTAGGTAAAACCTCCCCCACTTTCTCTCACTTATGTTTTTTCCATGTGGAAAAGGTGGGGAAAAAAGTGAGAAAGTGAAAGAGGTTGCCCATTGAGATGAATGGACAGTTTTTTGAAAAAAGAGAAATTGATTTTTGTTTAAAATTTTGTCATCAAAAATGAAAAAATGACCACTTTTCATTTTGGTTGAAAAGGCATTTTGTCAGGAAAAACAGTTATTTGGAAAATTCCCCACTAGCTCTATTCATCCCACTCTCTGCATCCTCATCCCAAATCACATCAGATAGTATGCACTTGTGGATTGTAGGCAATGTCTTAGATCCTGGTCAGTGCAACAACTAATACAGATAAGCCTGTAAAGCTATTTTAATCCCCATTTTTTAAAGTGCATTGTTTTTTAAATTAACAAACCCCAATGAAAGAAAGAGTATCAAAAATGTAGTAAAATATCACAGAAGTGCATAAAATTTGTTGTTTTCGTCCCTAAAAAAGTATGTTACTTCTATGGAAACTATACAGCCTTAGCTATAGTATAAAGGCTGCAGTGACTCTGTTTAAAAAAACACAGATTTTTTTAGGCCACCTACTTGGTACACCTACCTTAAATTGCTTATAATATTTGTCTTTTCCTTTTCCCTTTCTTTTTTATTTTTCTTCCTTTTTTCCTTCCTACAAATATCTAATACTTTTTTAAAAATCATACTAAACTTTTGATCTCAACGATAACTTGTGGCAATGAGGTTCACATGCTTCACTGTCGTGTGTGTGTGTGGGGAGGGGGGGAAAAAGGACCCCCTTTCTTCCCAAAGAGGAAATATAGATCATTCCATGCTTGTTCCACTTCACTTCCAGTGAAGAATATAGTGGGACCAAGTCAGAGTGAAACTCTGTTTATAGTAAAATGTAAGTTCTGAACTGACTCACAATGCAATATGTAAATTACAGCTCTGGTCAGAAAGAACTATTGCTTCGGGTAAAGCTGTTTTATGAAAAGAAATCACTGTAAGAAGGCCTTACTGTACTGAAATAGTTAAGCCAACATAAAAATCAAATTGGATGAAATATTATTAGGTAGTTGATAATAAAGCTGCGAGCAGTGCCTGCAAGTTTATATTACAAGCAGGTGAAAAATGGGATTGAGGCACGCTATGATAATTCTCTATTATTACCTCTAAGTGGCACCTGTGCGTCTAACAGACACGTCGTTCTAAAGCTATTTCAACAAGTGGAGGAGTCTCTGCCTAAAAGACCATGTAAGGGGAAAAGCTAACTAGGAGCTCATCATGGGCAAATATGTTGATGTAGCTTCAGCCTCATCCCTACGTCCTCAGATGCCCTATAGTGGAAAATTATCCAGCAACTCACATGTCGAGCTACAGTGGGTAGCAGCATTTCTTAAGAGTTTTAACCTTTTAAAGCTCAAAAACCTCTGTAGTTGGTGGGTCTGCAGTTGTGATTCAGGATTACCTATAGCTAGAAAGAAAACTTTCAAATCTGATGCCTTGACCTGCATGCTCAGGTGTGCTTATTTGGTATATTTAATTTTAATGGTCTAGTTTAGCAGTGATGAGGCTGCTGTTCCTTTTGTGATTTTTCTCTTACCTTGCCGTGAAACTGAGACCCTGAAATTTGCCACGTGTTGTTCTAATTCTAGACCCTGATTATGTGCCGGCGTGATGCAACCTAGTTTTACTGCTTCAGAGCACCTTTTGGGTCAGGTTCATCTAACATTAGTTTATACTGCCGACAGCTTATACTGCCGACAGCTACACAACTGACAGGAGAAGATGTCAAAGATTTCTTTTTAAAAAGAGAGAGAAAGGGAACAACTAACCAAACTGGATGGCAATAAAGGGGCAGATATACATCTGATTTTCTTAGGAAGGCACAGCAGTGAGTTATTTTCCATTTGGAATTGTTACTGTGACCAGTTGCTACTGTATTTCCCTCCAGGGAACTGTTTATGACAAAGATCAGGCATGTGTGCATTCCATGTCTGGCTAAAAGAGGAAGCAAATTAAAAAAAATAATAATAAAATAAAAAACTTACCAGTCACAACCACAGTGTTGGAATTTGAATCCATAAAACATAGCTCCAGAACGTGAACTCTGGTAGTCTTTCAGTTCTAAACAACAGTATTGTAATTCATACATCTGTACTAATCTGCCTGATTTGGAACACCCTTTTTCCCCACTCCATTCTGAAACATGCAGGTTCCTATTGGACAGTGAAAGAGACTTCATCAGACTGAGACAAGTTTGGATTCATGTGACGGAGATGATTTGGGAATCACATAACTCTTTCAAAGTATAAATTATTATGTCTCTCTTTAGAAAGAGGTCTGACCAGTACCGCCTGAAGTTTGCTTTATCTTTTCTCTGTTTTTCTTTTTTTAGAAGTCTTAACTGTGTTTAAGAAACAAAGAAGAGGCTGAAAAACATTTTCATAAAATGTTCAGCTACATTTTAGATCAGAAAAATGCTCACATACAAACTAATTGGACTAAATTGTTGCCTGTATACTTGTTACAAGTTATTTATAGCACAGTTGTAATCCACTGGGTTTTTCTCCCCTTAATTAAGCAGAGTGACTATCTACAAATACATATCTATCCATTTCCACCTGACTTAAATTTTCTTTCTCATTGTCTTAAATGTTTTGTTTGCAAAAACCCACATAAATTTATAGATACCCACTCCTCACTATAGCATCAGAATAATTATTTGACTATCTAGCTAATCTAACTTGATTCTGAGTTCCTTACATATTTTAAAATAAACATTGAATAGATGAATTCTATGTGTGGTAATCTGGATGCAAGCAAACAATATGGGTAAATGCGTATATCTAGCAACAAAGAAATGTAGGCCATACTTATAGTATGGGGACATCTATTCTGAGAAGCAGTGATTGAAAAAGATTTTGGGGTCATGATGCATCATCAGCTGAACATGAGTTGTGTGACACAGTGGCCAAAAGTGCTAATGCAATTCTTGGAAGCATAAACGGGGGTGTAGTGAGGAGGTGTGGCCTCCCTCCAAAGCACTCTCTGTGCCCAGGTAGATGGAGTCAGGCCGGACTCGCCCCTCCCACCAGAAGTTGAGAAGTGGGACAGGAAGTACAAGAGGTGGAACCTCCAGCTCAGTTAGAGCCCAGCCAGGGAAAGAGACAGATGTGCCTGGCTCGCTGCAGGCCTCTGTCGCTGCTGCTGAGCCAGGCAGAGCCCTGACCCAGGAGGAGATCGAGTCTGCAGGGGAGCTGCTGAGGGAGACAGACGCTTCTCCCTGGACCGCCAGTGTTGGAGCGTACGGTTGCCAACTTTCTAATCGCACAAAACCAAACACCCTAGCTCCGCCCCTTCCCTGAGGCCCTTCCCCCACTCACTGCATTCCCCCTCAATGGCTTGCTCTCCCGCACCCTCACTCACTTTCACTGGGCTGGGGCAGGGGGTTGCGGTTCGGGGGGTGTGGGCTCTGGGGTGCAGGAGGGGGCTCCGGTTTTAGGGGAGCTAAGGGTTGGGGTGGAGGAGGGGGTATGGGCTCTGGCCTGGGGGTGCAGGCTCTGGGGTGGGGGCTGGGGCTGGGGATGTGGCGTTTGGAGTGCAGGAAGGGGCTCAGGACTGGGGCAGGGGGTCGGGACTGAGGCGCAGGCTTACCGTGGGCGGCTCTCCGTTCGCAGCGCAGCGGGGCTAAGGCAGGTTGCCTGCCTGTCCTGCCTCTGTGCTGCACTCCGGAAGCAGCCAGCAGGTCCGGCTCTTAGGCCGGGGTGGAGGTGGAGGGGGATAGGAAAGTCCATGGCACGCGCTGCTCTTGCTCGCAGGCACCGCCCCACCCCAGTTCCCATTGACCAGTTCCTGGCCAATGGGAGTGAGGAGCCGGTGCTAGTTGGGTAGTGCACGGAGCCCCATGGGACCCCCACCTAGGAGCTGGACCTGCTGGCCGCTTCTGGGGTGCAGTGTGGTGCCCCAGGACAGGTACGGAATAGCCTGCCTTAGCACTGCTGACCAGGCTTTTAACGGCCCAGTCGGCGGTGCTGACTGGAGCTGCCAGGGTCCCTTTTTGACTGGGTGTTCGAAAACCAGACAGCTGGTCACCCTACTGGAGTGGGACACCGAGGAGGGCCTCTGCTGCCCCGACGACTCACCCAGTCTTGCAGAGCCACCAACCACCGCAGACATCGAGGCGCTGCTGGGATTATCACTCTACCATATATCCTGGTGAGATGGAGGACAACCCTGGGATCCAGGTACACACCAGGGGAAGGAAGAAGCCCAGGGACAGCTGACTACAGTCAGGCTGCATTGCTGCCAGTATCCAGGTTAGTGTGTTGCGGCTAGAATCCCCGCTGACCCAGTGGCCGAACACTTCACCACTCTTAGGGCCCTGGGCTGGGACCTGGTGAAGTCAGATGGGTCCAGGTACCCCATGCCACCTCCCCACCACAGGTCAAAGGGCCTGCATTGTCTGCCATCTGCCAATGCTAGGACAACAGGCTGCTTGATTGCTCTGCCCCTGCCTGAGGGCCAGAGCCCATAGTCTTCTTGGGAGTTTTGCCCTGCTTGAAGGTCAGGGCCCACTGTCTGCTTAATTGCTCTGCCCTGACTGGGGGCCTGAGACTATAGACCGCTTGTCAGCTCCGCCCTGCCTCAGGGCCTGAGCACGCAGATTCTTGTTGCAGACTGCTTATTAGCTCTGTCCCCACCTGAGGGCTAGTGCCCACAGATTGTTTGGTGCCCCACCCGCTGAGAGCAACTAGTTTTCTAATTCCCCCTGATATTTGACAGTAATCCCGGTGATGTAGTGAGGAGGTGTGGCCTCCTTCCGACCCACAGCGGGAGGAACAACTGCCACTGCACTACAAGGGGAATCTTGACTAGGAGTAGAGAGTTATTTTACCTCTGTATTTGGTACCGGTGTGACTACTGCTGGAATACTGTGTCCGCTATTCAAGAAGGTGTTGATAAACTGGCAAGGGTTCAGAGAACAGCCAAGGGGATGATTAAAAGATTAGAAAACATGCCATATAGTTACAGACTCAAGAAGCTCAATCTAGTTAGCTTAACCTTCTCTTTCTTAAGGGGTGACTTACCTAGATGGGGGCGTCAAATATTTAATAATGGGCTCTTCAATCTAGCAGAAAAAGATATAACATGATCCAGTGGCTGAAAGTTGAAACTAGACAAATTCAGACTGAAAATAAGATGTACATTTTTAACAATTAGAGTAATTAACCATTGGAACAATTTACCAAGGGTTGTGGTGGATTCTTCATCACCAACAATTTTAAAATCAAAATCGAATGTTTTTCTAAAAGATCTGCTTTAGGAATAATTCTGGGGAAGTTCCCTGGCCTGTGTTATACAGGAGGGCAGATTAGATGATCACAATAGTTCCTTCTGGCCTTGGAATATATCAATTAATCTATGTGCTAAAGCTAAACATTTACTTAGTGATATTCCTGAATGTGCAACATGTTGCACAATATTCACCCAGAAACTTACAGGTCTGAAGAATAATATATAGCTGATGTGGAGTGGGGTCCTTGCAGTCCTAAATGAGCCAAAATTTCCCATTGACTTCAGTATACTGACCCTGATGTTATATATGTCATCTTTTAGGTATGTGGACCATCTACTTTACTGGTGTAATTTCTCAGTATAACCAGTTAGTAAAACTTTTCCCTATGATATTCTGCACGTAAGTACAACATACCGGTCTTCTAGTCAGGATCATACAAAGTTATGCAATTTTAAAAAAGTTTTTCATCAGTTCTCTAAGCTTAATAAAGATGATCTCTGAAACCTCTCTTGAAATTCCAGCATAAATGTTCTATCGGGCAATATAGTCTATTTAACTTGCTCTGTGGTAAATCACATAACTACTCTACATCTGGGATAATATCTACCTTGTAGGTGTGCACTGAGGACTAGTTGTACTGTGCTTTGAAGCCATGAAATGCTAATGTTTATTCTTACAGATGTTCTAAGTGTTGTTCAACTGATTCAGTATAACTTCTATGCATGCTGAAATAACAATTGAGCGGGCATGCTCAAGATCTACACGCTATTCTTTACAATGTTCATGATATAGGTAACGGATATCTACAGTACATATAGCAGAGAACAGGTCATCTATGTGTATTTTCATTGTTTTGTAGTCTTTCATGGAAGGTACACTGGATATATGCACTAAAACCCAGGACACTTCAGCTCAGACTTGTCTTCACCAGTTTCACAAATTAGTCTCTTTTGATGACTCTGATAAGAGGCTGCTGATTTCTGAGAATGAATTAATAAAATTGCTGAGGCTTGTGATTTCATGTATTTGTGCATGTTAAAAGAATGTTAAGGTTTCATTAAATTGGCAGTCCTATAACGGTTTATTAAAATTTCAGTTTTTATTAACTTCATTAACTGCTCATACCATCTGGTGTTATATGCCTGTATATACATTTATAGGAGTGTTGCAGTATTTAATTATAATATACATACAAATACAGTACATGCACCATACACAGAAATGGAAGATCTGGTGATTTCATAAATCTAATTAGGCCATTTTTGTAGAGGATTTTTCAGCAATGGGAACCTTTCTCCCCTTAAAACTTTGTCAGCTGAAGCTAAGGTTACTCCCTAACACCTAATGGATGTCTCATCATAGCCTTGAGATTTACACTTCCATGTATGTATACACATCTGTAGCAGTACATACCCAAATCACACACATGGCTGACTCAGTTAACCACTGACTGTTTCTTCTATTACTCTACACAAATACAATTGAGCTGGCATTCATCGTGAGGTAAAAAGCAGCTCAGCTATGAAAGCTTTGGCTGGTTATTGCCTTGAAGATTTGACTATGTGTTTGTTTGAGAAGTGTAAAAGAAAATCTTGAACTGTCGGACGGAAAAAGAGCATATTCTCTGCAATACCATTCTGACTGTATAGAAGAACTTCCAGGACCTGAGTCCTGAACTGAGTCTTTTTGCTGTTGAAGGTAACAGGAAGTGAACTAGCTCCATCATTAGGAAATATATGTTCACTTTTTACTTCTGGAGTATCGCTCAACTTTTTTTTTATTGCTTGATGTTGGCAGGTGCTATGTCCAACTTTTAAAACGGTTAATAAATTGGAATTAATTAAACCTTTCCATTTATCTAACATGTAGAGCTGGACAAAATTTGGAAGAGAGCTTTTTTTGTTTAAAAACACACCACTTGGATTAGCTTGGCCCCTTTAAGAAATCCATGTTGATTTTGGAAAATTTCAACGGGGGCCAATGAAGAAAAATTCAAAATTAAACCTGTCCCTTTCAGGCTCGAGTCTCAGGGGCATTTAGGTGCTGTTCAGGGCTCAGTGGTGGTCGCCTGATACCCAGTATCCAAGGTGCGTGTCTACCCCCCGGCTCCTTGGCTATGCTGGGGTGGGGGTCTCGGTCTCTACTGGGGAAGCTGTTCGGGGTGGGGTTGGGGAGGCGTGGGGCAGGTCTGTGCTGGGCGGGGGCCAGAGCCGGGCCGGGGGGGCGGGGAGAGGAGGTCGGAGGGCCGCTCTGTGCTGGGCCGCAGGGGGGGGCGGGCAGCGCGGCCCAGGGCTGTTCCGGGAGGGCCCGGCCGGGAGCGGAGGAGGCCGGCTCGGAGGAAGTGATGGAAGCTGAGGAAACAGGAAGAGCCGCGGCCGGTAAGAGGGAGCAGGGAGCCCGCCAGCCCGCCCCTCACAGCTTCTCTGCCCCCGCACGGCATCGCCACCCCCGCTCCCTCCCTGCCCCCCACCCCGCCCGGCATTGCCCCCTTGCCTCCCACCCCGCCCGACAGTGCCGCCACCCCCCCGCACGGCATTTCCCCTCCTGCCTCCGACAGTGAGCCCCCCCGCACTTCATTGTCCCTACTGCCCCCCTGCCCCCAACTGTGTCCACCCCCCGCACGGCATTGTTCCTCCTCCCTGACAGTGACCCCCCCTCACGGCACTGCCTCCCCTCCTCCACTGCCCCCCTGCCCCTGACAGTGAGCCCCCCGCAGGGCATTTCCTCCCCTGCCCCCGGCACTGCCCGTCCCCGGCACTGTTCCCTCTCCCCTACTGCCCCCCCGCCCCCCCGCACGGCACTGCTCCCCTTCCCTCCCCTCCCCACCTGCCCCCAACAGTGACCCCCCCACATGGCTCTGCCCCCCCTCCCCCACTGCTCCCCTGCCCCCGACAGTGCCCCCACCCCCCGCACGGCACCGCCCCCCCGCTCCTGACAGTGCCCACCCCGCTGCCCACCGCCCCGCATGGCACTGCTCCTTCTCCAGCACTGCTCCCCTGCCCCCGACAGTGCCCCCACCCCCCGCACGGCACCGCCCCCCCGCTCCTGACAGTGCCCACCCCCCTGCCCGGCACTGCTCCTCCTCCGGCACTGCTCCCCTGCCCCCGACAGTGCCCCCATCCCCCGCACGGCACTGCCCCCCCACTCCTGACAGTGCCCACCCCCCTGCCCGGCACTGCTCCTCCTCCGGCACTGCTCCCCTGCCCCCAACAGTGCCCACCCCCTGTGTGGCACTGCTCCCCCCTCCCCCACTGCTCCCCTGCTCCCGACAGTGACCCCCCCCTGCTCCCCGCACGGCTCTGCCCTCCCTCCCCCACTGCTCCCTTACCTCTGACAGTGCCCCCCCCGCACGGCTCTTTCCCCCTTCCCACTACCCTGGCAGTGCCCCCTTTCCTTCAGTCTGGCACTGCCTCCTCCCCCTGCACAGTACTGCCTCCCTTCCTCCTGCCCTGGCACTGCCCCCCTTCGTTCAGTCCTTGCACTGTCCCCCTGCAGAGCACTGTCCCCTTTCCTTCAGCCTGGCCCTGCCCCCCGCATGGCCCTGCCCCTCTTCCCCCAGTCCTGGCACTGCCATCCATCCTGCATGGCACTGTCTCCTTTTCTCCAGCCCTGGCATTGCCTACCCGCACAGCACTGCACTCCCTTCCTCCAGCCCTGGCACTGCCTCTCCTGTGGGTACAAAGGCCCTTTGCTCTCCTGTGTCCTTTTCTGCCTTATACCCCCTTCTTTCCTACTCCTTTTTCCAATGCCCACTTATATTCTCCTGGTCTTATCCCTGCTTCTTTCGGTGCCCCACCTCTGCCCTCACCTTGCTCCCTGGCATTGCTGTCCCTTCCCCCCGTTCCCAGGCAGGCTCCTAGACTGAGCTTTAATGATGCTACCAGGCTGGACCTGAAACAATATTAAACTTCTGGGCACTACCCAGCCACAACAAATCCCTCTGGTGGGGCTTTGTGAGTGACTGCCTCTCACAATCTGCTCTGAGCTGAGCTGGCTGGAAGAGGACCAAGATTAACTTCCAGCAGCATGTTAACCAGCCACTTCCACAGAAGTCTGCTGGTCCCTACATAAGTTATCACACCAGACATGCTGTTTATTAAGGATGCTGTTTTTCAATAGTGTGTGTGTATTTTGTATGGTATTACCGGGTTGACCACTTGATTGGCAACATCTAGCGAGATTTAAAGATCTGACTTCAGGTTTTCTATAAATTACCAAAACACACAGCAACAAGTTTGTGCGTGCCTAGGAAATTTCGCTCAGTTCCTGTGCAGTCACAGTTTGACTCTAGGTGTCCTTGGTTTTTATTGCAAAGTTCCCATGAGACTTTTTCTAGGTCCAAAGGTGGTAATTTTTTCTGGTCTTACAGTCTGATTCAAAATCCATGGAAGTAAATGGGAAGACTTCCCTTTACTGCGATGGGGTTTGGATTAGAAAGCAGTTACAGTCAGAAAAATAGCACTGTCAAAATGGCACCACTTCCTTCACACACCTGGTCCTTTAGTGTGTTTATAGCCCTATGAATGAATATAGTGGTACTGTGGTTTAGTAAATGAACACAGGAGAGACAGTAAAGAGGAACAGAGGGAACACAGTATATATAAAAAAATCTTCAAATCATAATTCCAAGGTTTGAGTCTCATGCTAAAGGCAGTGCTATAATCCTCCAATCAAAACTTCACTTTTGCTTTAAGAGGAAGTAAAGGAATCAAGAATAATGGAGAACAGAGTAGTAACTATGTTGTCTCTTGGCCACAAGACAGTAGCTAATTCGATTAGTATGATATGGAATGAGATATATGGAGCCTTTCCTGCATATTGTTGCAGTTTATCCTTTGTTAATCGCTGGTGAATGGAATGACAAATAACAGAAGAAGTAGAAATATTTGTTGTAAAGTAATGTTTGGAAATTTGAAAAAAAATAAGCAAAAATTAATTACAAATATTTCTAGTAGCAGGCTAAAGAGTTTCTCTCCCCAGCAGAGGCTGACAGAGAGAATGGAAAAAAAAATAATGCTGATATGTGTGGCAAGTTTCTTTTGCCCTAAAATAGATACTAATTTAGATCTATAGCTGTAAGCGAAACAATAATCAATCTAGCATTTGATGCTTGGTAATGGATATGATTTTGAGATAGGTGGGCCTTTGTGCATGCTCAGTAGTGGATCTCCAAGAGAGTCTTGAGTGAATAGTGTTCTTGGTTTATATTTGACTAAGAGCATTTCCAAGAAGCTCTGTTCATGCACTCCCTTGGATAAGGGCCGATTGCATCACCTCGGTTAACTTTTGCACTGCTTTCTCTCATGCTCTGTCTCTGCACTGTGCTTTTTTAATTTGTCAAGCTAACAGGTAAATGGAGAGAAAGGGAATTTATCTTCTGAAAGACATTTTAAGTTGCTGCCATTTGTCTAAAGCACCTACTTCATCCCCTTCAGTAAAATAATTATGATGATGTTCATTAGTTCTTCTAATGCTCGTGTCTAAATGTGCTGAAATCAGATTACCCTATTTTTTTCTCCTATCAGCCACTTATGAAAGTCAAACATTTGTAATGATGATATTGGCTTTTTTGGAAGACTCGCTACTCTGCTGATGCTTTTAAATGAAGTATCTTCAGATGAATGCAACTTGGTGTTCCTTGTCCAGACAAATCTTGTGCTGCTAAGCACTTTAGGTTTTGTAAACATTTCCCCCGCTTCATTTTGTATTGCTCCAAGTCATGTGTTTTGAATGGTTCTTTCCTCACCCCACCCCAATCCCCTCTCTCTTCAAGAAAAGATTTTAGTGTTTCTAGCTATTGTTACAGTTCTGTCTTATTTCTTTGACTGCACATCCTTGAGCTTAAAAAAAAATTCAGCAGCAATTGGCAAGTGGTGCAATAAAAAATGAAGTCTCTGAATGTATTGGAGCCAGCCTTTAGCTTTGCTTTCTCATGCTGTGTTTTTTTTGATCTTACATTGCTCTATGACTGAGATGCTACAACTTTAAGTGTTCTTGCTGTCTGATCTTGCAACTCTTACTCCCAAAATAATC
Organism: Caretta caretta; assembly: GCF_965140235.1. Taxonomy (NCBI): domain Eukaryota; kingdom Metazoa; phylum Chordata; order Testudines; family Cheloniidae; genus Caretta; species Caretta caretta. The sequence continues at coordinate 76,110,856 of NC_134215.1, read as the reverse complement.
CCATTGACTTCAAGTGACAATAAAGGTTGTTCATGTGAATAATAAGGCTTGCAGGCCTGTCCATCTAAAATTAAACCTATTTGCCCTTTGTGTAGATCCTGTGCCAACCCTAACATTGAGAAATGAGCCAGCTGCTCACCTGGAACTTCAGCTAATTATTTTAAATACAGTCTGCTCTCATGTAGTTTTTTTTTCTTTTCTTTTTTTCTTCAAGGAGCCCTGAGGTTTGCACGTACCATAGGCTCTGGGAAGGGCATTTTTGTGGGTAATACAGCATATAATCCTGGGGCCTTAGTGATAGTTACTAAATGACTAATCTGTGTATCTAGTTTAACAGTTACAGTAAAGGAGCCTTAAAATTACACCTGTCCTGCGGAAAGATTTTTTTCATGAAATCCATGTTAATCAATAGAGTTTACCTTCCTGTGCAGGAGATTTGCTGCAGGACAGGTGGAATTTTAAAGCTCCAGATCTGTATTTGCAACATCAGATGTGTTAGAAACCAGGTCAGTACGAATTTTCCACATCCGCTGACAGTGGCAAAACTAAGAGGTTCCTGAGCTTTTTCTGTGGCAACACACAGTACTTTATGTTGCCTTTGCAAAGTGACTGGCAGCCCCTTGGGTCACACATATCCAAAGTACACAGTCTCCCGCTCAGTTACCAAGAGGTCAACGGATGCTTAAAAATGTTGCATTTTTAACCTTTGAAACTGAAGTCTGGTGACTGGTCTTTGCAGTATTACTGAGAACAGATGGCAAACAGCTCCACAGACATAATTCTTACTTGTAATTCATTCCTGTGAAGTTCTACAAACAGCTTCACAAAATCTCAGAGAATGCCTCCATGTTTTTTGCTGTGTTACAACATCAAGCCAAATTAAATAAAAATTCCATTTGGTATCATTCAGATTCCCTTGGTGTCACGTGATGTTTTTGTAAAGATTGCCTTGCAGCAGTTTCAGATAAGTGCACGTTTGGTAGCAATTTAAGGCCTGTGTCCTTTAAGTAATGCTTATTAGTACGTAACAGATGCTGTTTAGAAACATTATGCCTTTAATAGGCTCTGCTTTTAGACTGTATGTTCTCTTTTTCAAGGCAGACTGGAGATCAGCAAGCTTGGAGGTATGCTGTCGTTTATGCAAAGCCTAAGTCAATTTTCTGCTCTGAAATCAAGCCATGTGTTTTTCCTTGTTTTTTCCATTCTGGTCATAACTATCTTGCTGTGTTTTTTCCCCACATCAGATCTTTGGCTGTTTGTCAAGGCACTACAATCAAAACCTTTTGCATTTTTAACCACCAGAAGTGGTCCTTTTAGATGAGTCTGTGGAAACCAAATTTAAAGAACCTCATATTTGATGTCAAGTGCACAGACAGCACAGAGCGAAACCATTCCCACCAGCCCCTTTAAAAAAAAAATACTGTGGTGGTTTTGGCACAGTTTCAGAGACATCGAACAGCTGACACAAAAGCACAGGAAAACAATAGAGATATTTACACATTTCATTCCACTACATGCAGCTGTTCATTGAAGCAAGAAATTCAGGACAGGCTCAGAGAGCTATGATATAGGTAGCACAGGTATTCACTTTCATATAATAAAAATTGACAGCATCAAAATGTCCGGATGACTGTAAGGCATGGAAAAACATTGGGGAAGAATGTTTCTTTTCCTTCCCTCTCCTGCTCAAATTAAATGCATTTTAATTTTGAAAGGAATCTAGTTTAAAGATTGATTCTTGCGAGTAATTTGGAGTGGAGGGTGTTCAACACCACCTATGAGGTATTTGGTAACTTACATGATCGAGGCATTCGATTATAAATTCTTTGAACCAGGCACGTGTTAAGCCTGATTTTTCAAAGGGGCTGAGCATCCAACACTCAGCTGAAATGACTGGGGAGTTGAGATTGCTTGGTACCACTGAAAATCTGGCTTATTGCCTCTTTCGTATCTGTATTGCTCCATGGCACTGTATGAATAATGATAGTAATGAGGAACTGCATTGAATGTAATGTCAACTGCTAGCCCCAATCTCAGCTAGCAAGCAGGGAAGGGTGGCCCTGCAGTAATTTTAAATGCTACGTGGCTTTAAAATATGGATTGGTATTTTTTGTTTTTGTTTTTTTCAAATATTTTTGAGTGGTGATCTTTTTAGCATCTCCCTTATGGACAAAAGCATCTCCAAACTGGACTGCTTTCCAAACTCAGATGTCAATTCCTGTCTTCCTGCTTTTTCCTTTTCATCACTATGGGAGGATTTGTCTTCTTCTTGTCTCTTCAGGTGTAGGTTTTGTCCTTCAGCCTCCTTTCTTTCTTCCATCTATCTTATCTGTCTGTGATGGTAAAGGACTGAGCCTCTCTCATGCTCTCTGTCCAGAAAATCTTTCAGCTATACATTCCATTATTTCCCAACTCACCCCCCCATCCCTTTTTTAGTTTATACTCTGAGAGCCAGACACCAGTAACACCATTGTACATTTGGAGTACCACCCTTTACTTCAGGAGTGTAACTGAGATAAGAGTATGGCCCTGAGAATTTTCCACACATTCCTGGGCTCTGTGGGAGGCAGTAGATATTAAGGACCCAATTCTCACTGTGCTTATATAGGGGTATATTGAGGGTGTCACCCTGTCTGGAGCAGTTCACGAATGTGAATACCAACCTCAGGTCAGAGTGTCAAAAAGCAGGGCAGACACCCCTAAATGGTTGTATGTTCCACAATAAGATTTGACCAACTCAGTAACAAATTTGAACCCCTGAAGAGCTATAACAGTCTTATGATGGAGTTACAGACAATCACCTTGGGCATTCTAAGCTATGTTGCCACCCAGGAAAGTGGGACTTAGTGATAGTTGGTTGTTAGCCACCAAAGATCACAAAAGATTCAGGTTGTTTTCAGTCCCAAGAAACCAGTCACTTACTTCCAGTCAGGGCTGGCTCTAGGCACCAGCAAACCAAGCATGTGCTTGGGACTGCACATTTCAAGGGGCGGCATTCCGGCCACCTTTTTTTTTGCTTGGGCAGTTGCGCTCTCAGAGCTTGGGATGGCGAATTTTTTACTTGGGGCAGCAAAAAACCTAGAGCTGGTCCTGCCCCCGGCCAATTTGTATCTCAGATCTCATACCAAAGACAATGCAGGTAGCCAATCCTATAGTAACATAACTATGGATTTATTAATGAGGAAAAAGAAACGAGAGAGTTATTTACATGTTAAAGCCAGCAAACATATATACACAAATGAGTTACAGTTGATGGTTGCAAAAGGTGACAGAGTTGTAGCAATCTGTCAGCACTGAATGTCTTTTAGGACCAGAGTTGTTGCTAGCCCATTGGGGGCCCTAAGCAGGAATATTTTTGCCCCTCTTCCCCAACACTAACAGCCAGAGCCCTGCCACCCGGGGCTGAAGTCGTGGAGGTCACGTAAAATCACTGAATCTGTGACTGACTCCTAGCCTTAATAATAATAAAAAGTGAATGGGAGCCCCCTTGAGCTGCTTGGGGCCCTAAGCAATTGCTTAGTCTGCTTATGCCTAGTGCAGGCTCTGTTTAGGGCTAACCCAGGTTGACCCTGGGGATCTCTGCTTCTGTTTACAGAGTAACAGCCGTGTTAGTCTGTATTCGCAAAAAGAAAAGGAGTACTTGTGGCACCTTAGAGACTAACCAATTTATTTGAGCATGAGCTTTCGTGAGCTACAGCTCACTTCATCGGATGCATACCGTGGAAACTGCAGCAGACTTTATATATACACAGAGAATATGAAACAATACCTCCTCCCACCCCACTGTCCTATCAAAACTAAATGGGTCATTGTGGGACATCACAAAATAAAGTCTTTGTTAATTGCCCTTTCACACCCATGAAGAGGCTATGTGCAAAAGAGATTGTCCCGTCAGCTTGAATTCTGGAAGAAGAAAATAAAGATAGTGAACGGGAAAATTTGTCATCTCTTTTGCTGTTTGGACTCTCACAGAGCCAAAGCCACTAAACAGAAGCAAAAAGAAAAGGAGTACTTGTGGCACCTTAGAGACTAACCAATTTATTTGAGCATGAGCTTCCTGCGGGACAGTGGGGTGGGAGGAGGTATTGTTTCATATTCTCTGTGTATATATAAAGTCTGCTGCAGTTTCCACGGTATGCATCCGATGAAGTGAGCTGTAGCTCACGAAAGCTCATGCTCAAATAAATTGGTTAGTCTCTAAGGTGCCACAAGTACTCCTTTTCTTTTTGCTTCTGTTTAGTGGCTTTGGCTCTGTGAGAGTCCAAACAGCAAAAGAGATGACAAATTTTCCTGTTCACTATCTTTATTTTCTTCTTCCAGAATTCAAGCTGACGGGACAATCTCTTTTGCACATAGCCTCTTCATGGGTGTGAAAGGGCAATTAACAAAGACTTTATTTTGTGATGTCCCACAATGACCCATTTAGTTTTGATAGCCTTCTTAACGAGCAGGAGATAATCCTTTCTGACAGGTTGACAGTTTCAGGGCAAACATTTTTTATAGTTATAAAGCAAAAACTTAAATATTATCTTATAGCATGTGATATAGATATTATAAGTGAGATTAATGCATGCAGCAATTTACAAGCATTTCATAGAGTCTAAACACATGGTTATAAGTCCAATACCCATCTTAACCATACTAACACCCAGGTGAAACAGACTGCTTTCCAGAAGTGAATTTGTCAGTGCTCAGCTGAGGCCTAAAGCCTTGGCAAGAGCTGGTTTGCCAGCGTGACAGAGGCTAGTCCCACAGAAGTCAATGGAGTTTCACTGCTGTAAGTCTGGTGTGAGGGAGAAAAAATGCTTTATAGTTACTACCTTGGATGCTGCTACTTTTCAGGCCTGCATCTCCTTTGACCCACTCTGAGATATCTCTCTCCCCCCACCTTATTCTGCACACCCCACCCCACCCCGCTCTCCATCTTACATCTCTAAACTCTTTGCAAAGAGAGTGAAATGTTCAGTCACTCTTTGCTGCTACACTATAGCTGTATGTGGTAACACTTCCATAGTTTAAGGGTGTGTCAACATTTTTATTTATAAATCCTGTTTTCTGAGGCATAATACCTCAGCCTTTTTCAATTACTTCAGAGTGGAACTTTGTACAAAGCTTGTCAGTTCAGATATTGGGTTTTATGTGATATGACAGGAGGTAGCATGCTTACACAAATGGATTTCGATTTGTGCTGTGAGTTGGGTGTGGTTTTTGTGTTTTTCTTTTTTAAATGTAGCACTGCTGCAAAGAATGGTTTGAAGAAAAATAGATGCAGCTGGAATATTCATGGTAAAACGTACAGGGGGCTGGGACAGTGCACGTTAACTTTAAGATTGAATAAGCTCCTGTCTTAGTCCTATCATTTTATACCCAGATTCCTAGAGTTTAATATTTAAATTTAAAATACTATGAAACTCAGGAGTAAATATTTTGTTGTAGATGCAGTTTTTCTTACAAAGGAGGAAAAAATAGTTTGAATTAAAATTGATTAAATATTAATTCTGTTTCACAAGCTTCTGATCACTCTTGTAAATTCTAGGAAATAAAATGCTTGATATACAGGGCCTGATTCTCTGAGGTGCTGAGTGCACTCAGATTCCACTGATATCAATGAGAATTGAAGGTGCGTAGCACCTCATGGATCAGGTCCATCTATCCTTTGCCTATGTCCATTTGCACCTCTGCTAGGCATAACCTTTCTAGGCAGTAGCAAAATCCTTTGAACATGAATGGGCTCCCTGATACCATAGCCTCCTGTGTTTGGGATGCATAACCCTTATCTAGTCCATTTGTTGAACTGATACAATGGGGGCAGTTGCTTAAATAGAACTCATCTATTTAAACCGTCCAGCCACTTAATCAGAAATTGGATTATAATTATTTACTGCCAGAGCACTTTCACTTACTGAATTTCACAGAGCAATGCCTTTTAGACAGAAACTCATATTTTGTTTGCCCTCCTGGAGTACTCTTCATTGTCAAAATGCTAATGGAAAATAGTACAGGGATGGTATTACATAAAAATCCATTAAAACCAATAAACATTTTTTCTGTAAGTTCCCAGGTTATCCTGTGACAAATGGGTGAAAAGTAACGCAGTGTGAAAGAACACTGTTCCTGTTAATGATGTACAGCATGTGGTTAAGGGCTGCCATGCCATGTTGGACAGATATCACACCACAGTATTTATCCACCAGCTCTATTGCTCATTGTTACGGTATTACTGGAGGTTTCATTTACACTAGAACTTGGGTTTTTGACATGTACTTGCTCAATTAAATTCAGGATATGAGAGTCAGGTTCTGCATGTACTCCCGGTAACATGCCAAGGACCTCTTCCTTCCTTTGAAAGGTTAAACAAATATGGTAGCCTAATGATAACCACATGCTTAGAACTGTTCAAGCTCAATTAAAGCAATGAATAAGACTTGGTACATGGTACCGAGTGCTGCTGTTTAAACACAGTGCTTCTGCTCCTGTGAGAGGTTAATGGCAAGGCACAGTATTCATATGTGCATCGTTTAGAAGAGCAAAAAAGTCACTCTCTCTAGAACCTAGGAAGAGTCACATTATTGCAGCCACAGTATGGATATTAGAGAGAGACAAGTGGGTGGCTACAATAACACTGCATATAGTATAGATAGGACAGTCTATAGAGGGGAGGGAAGAGGGCTCTTTATAGTATATATTAATATTACTGTACTCCTATGCCTTTGTATATAGCACTTTTAATCCAAAGATCTGCAAGTGTTCTACAGGCATTAATAGATTAAGCCTGTAATGAGGTAGGTATTACATGCATTTAAACTATAGGCAATAGGCATTTAAACGATTGGCTGAGGTCACACATCCAGCCAGTGTCAGGAATAAAACCCTGATGTCCTGATTCCCAGTCCCCTGTTCTAATCACAGGACTATTCCCTCCTAAATATTAATGTGATGTACATAATCTTTTCTGTGTCAGTTCACCTAAATTTATGTGCATATTTAAGCATCACAGATACCTGGACAAATGATTAGTTCACAAGAAAAGAGAATGGAGCTGCAAAGTGGTTTGTGTTAAGAACAATAAGTTTAAAATACTTTTATGCCCAAGGATATAAGGACTCCTGATACTGACAGGGAAACTTAAAATAAATCTCCTGTATATTGTGGATTTCTGCATATATCTCACCCTGATTGTTTATTGCTGATCACATTAGCATAAAAATAAGACTCCCCCCTCTTTTTTTGAAAGCAACACAGTAGAACCTCAGAGTTACGAACAGCTCAGGGATAGAGATTGTAACTCTGAACAAAATGTTATGGTTCTTCTTTCAAAAGTTTACAACTGAACATTGACTTCATACAGCTTTGAAACTTTACTGTTCAGAAGAAAAATGCTGCTTTTAACCATCTTAATTTAAATGAAACAAGCACAGAAACAGTTTCCTTACCTTGTCAAATCTTTTTTTTAAACTTTCCCTTTTTTTAGTAGTTTACATTTAACACAGTACTGTACTGTATTTGCTTTTTTTATTTGTCTCTGCTGCTGATTGTGTACTTCTGCTTCCAGATGAGGTGTGTGATTGACTGGTCAGTTTGCAACTTCTGGTGTTCGTAACTCTGAGGTTCTACTGTATTGCCATCCCCAAGAGTTCAAAAATGAGTTAGGTGTCCCCCCCCTCCCCCAAATGATACTGTCTTAAAAATTGTAAGCTTTAAAAAATAATAAATGTTGGGTTCTTTTTATTTGCTTTTCGTTTCTGAGCCGTTAGGACTCACATTTTCAAGCTTTTCTCTTTCATGTGTATGTGTGAGAGAAAATGAATGATATTGGAGTGTGTGTACGTTCACATATTGATAGTTTTTACTCTCAGTAATGTAAACGTTCCTTGATTACTAAGGGCACTTTTTAATTGTGCAGTTCTTAATAAATGCATATAGTATAGTTCTCTACAACCTGTTTGCAGAAGGAGTAACAGCAATCACAGGGGACATGATTAATTACTTAGTACAGTACAAGAAGTACTTGTGGCACCTTAGAGACTAACCAATTTATTTGAGCATGAAAATATGGAACGCTTCACGAATTTGCGTGTCATCCAAATTCGTGAAGCGTTCCATATTTCATGCTCAAATAAATTGGTTAGTCTCTAAGGTGCCACAAGTACTCCTTTTCTTTTTGCGAATACAGACTAACATGTTACTGTTACTCTGAAACTTAGTACAGTACACTGATTTTTAATTCTTTATCTACACTAAGGCTGGTGTTTGTTTGCTTTTCAATTATACTGCAACAAACAGTCTTCTGAAATACTACTGCATCAAACAGGTATAATGCTTGAAATGCTCCATTCAACAAATAAAGCTTTCTTAGGAGTACGATCAGTATTTAAGGTATCTTAATTAGCTCTTTGATATGTCTGAAGCTGAAACAATTTTATTACCAACTTGTTAAGGAAACCAGGTTGTGGATACAGTAATAGATTGCTCTAACTGAAGATAAGGCAGGTGTTTTTTATGTGATAGTTAAAAGATATATTGGATTAATGCTCATGCAGAAAAAGGTGATATTGACAATATGTACTAACTTTTAGATTAAACTAGCATCAGTTTTTGTAACAGAAAGATCCAGCTAATCGGCAGAGTAATTAGTAACTATGCAGTGATAAATTAACAAAATTAGTGTATAAAAACATGAGATCCCGTAAACTGAATAAACTAGAGTAATTAAAGAGCTCTTGAAAAGGGTGGTTTAATACTGCTGCAACATTATCTTCATGTGATGGGGTTATAAATAATATAAAATTACTATTTAAATTATCTGTGCTAGGAATCAGGATTAAGCTGCATAATGTTACCATCACTTTTCTCTGATTGTGCAAGTTAGACTGAATCCTTATAACCATTGTATTGATTGTGGGGATTTGGTTTACCTTCAGTATAATAACTACTTATAGTTTCATTTGTGGAATTTCACATACATGAGGGTGCAGCATGTGTTTTCTGTTGTGCTGAGAAGAATAAATTATTTTGGCTACGGAAAACTATTTCCTGCTTACTTCAACCCATGCAGTGAAATTCTTTTTGGTTCAGTAGTGATGAGGTCTGTGTTTAATGTACAAAACATCACAATTTTAGTTCAAGATGAAAAATAATCTCCCATCCTATAAGTGACTAGAGCTATGGCTTTAAAAATAGACCTTACGCATGTTATCATTTCCCATCTAGAAACCTATGTTATGATCTGTTTTAGATCCCAGGTGAAGTGAGTTTAGCTGCAGTTTTCCCTCCAAGAGAGAGGTATTTGTTCACTTCACAAAACCACCACATAATTCAGCACAGTTAACTATTTCTGTTCTGGAAAAAACCAAAGCTGGAATAGCAGGGGTATGTATTGGGAGGAGGGGTGCTGCAGGAAAGAACTGAGGTGAATTTGGGGTTCAAGACTGAAACAGGATAGTTTATCAAAAAGAAAAGGAGTACTTGTGGCACCTTAGAGAGTAACAAATTTATTTGAGCATAAGCTTCCGTGAGCTACAGCTCACTTCATCGGATGCTGTAGCTCATGAAAGCTTATGCTCAAATAAATTTGTTAGTTTCCAAGGTGCCACAAGTACTCCTTTTCTTTTTGCGAATACAGACTAACACGGCTGCTACTCTGAAACCAGGATAGTTTAGGTTATTTGGCAGAGCTATATGGGATTCCAGGCAGCAGTAACAAGGAGTGCTGCATGTCAGGTTTTAAGGAGCATTGTCAGAGCAGTATGTGAGAAGCTTATGCAGTGCCTGCTTGCTTTATATTCATGTCTAACTATTACTTTTCATTTTAAGGATCAAATCCTCAGCTGGTGTGAATCAGTGGCGCTTCATTGACGGGAGCGGAGACACAGTGATTTACACCAGCTGGGAAGCCGGCTCAGACTTTTTTATGAGAACAAAAAGTGCAACAAAATGAAATTACCACTTTTTTGTTTTTAGTTTAAAATGTGGCTTTGTCTATTTGTTTCCAAAGTAGCCATGTATGCTCAAAACAAAAATCTGAATGCCAATATAGCTTTATATCTTTGTAATCAAAAGATTATCTATATTTTTTTATTTCCCCCCTTTTTTTTAAAGGAAACAAAAAAGCGCAGTTGCCATGTAAAAGGTCAAGGCTGATACCTACCTGTAAGCTCTTGTTGATACTGTTGTTGTAGAATCTATGTGATGTCATGACCTTGTTTACCAGCTTTGGCTATTTAAGATGGCAGCCCCTTTCAGCTCTGCAGAATTGCTAAGGCTGGAATGTCTGGAATCCCTCTAATGCAGTAGGCCTCCCGTTCTAAATTTACTCTCCTTATGGTTATATGGTACCTCCTCTGTGGCTGCAGCCGGGAGGCCCCCTTTTTATGACTCTTTTTTTCCCCTTTGGCTGGTAACCCTTTGTGTGCATTGCCTGTTTAAAAAACATTCAGCTTTGGTTAGCACAGTGTACTCTTTTGTTGTCGCTGCTGCTGCATAGGATCAAATTCTGTCATGAAATCCTGTAATTTAAATTTGTTTTATAAAGCTGTCCTTGGAACTTAAAGATCTCAGTCTCCTGAGCTGCCGAAAGGGGCCTCAAGCCCAAGGCATCCACAGGAAAACATTGCTTTAAAAGGAAAGCAGCAAAGTTAGACTCTTCTGAAACTGGCGATTAGATTTTTAAAATCTTGATTGATTCCTCTTACTTTAGCCAGCAGTAATTATTTGCTGTGAATAAAATGCATAATAATAATTATTATTAATAATAATAATACTTAGGACTATGCAGCTCTTTTACAGTTGTGCATTTGAAAGTACTTTATAAAGTAAGGTAAGTGTGATTTCCCCCAACATTACACCCCTGGGAAGATTGAGGCTCACAGAGGTTAAAGTGAAAACCCAGACTAACCCGATGGCTTCTCCTCTACCTGCATTTGGCAACTAGACTTCCAAACTTTTAAGATGGGATTTTCAGAAGTGCCTAAGTGAATTAGGGGCACAAGTCCCGTTGACTTTCAGAGGAACATGTACTGATTCCCGCTGGTGCTTTTGAAAATTGCAACCTAAAGCGAAGAGGGAGTTGAACAGACTAACTGAACAAATTATTTATTTGAGGGGGAAAAAAGGGACTCATCTAGAGGGCTGTAATGATAAGATGTTGACCAGCATTAGTACTTAATGCTTCCATTTTTGGCTTGTGTCATTATTTGATTACGTAACTCTCCAGATGATCACTTTTAACTTACAATACAGACCTACTAGGTACTGGAAAAGGTAGTGTAACTTAAAGATACTAGGTGTTTTCTCTGTGAGGAAGAAGGCAAAATCATGTTTGTTTATTAAGTAGCAGGATATAGCATTGTGAGTGTTGTGTTTATCAGCTGCATATTTTGGAAGGCCCAATATCTTGCTTTATGTGTCGTCAGCACACATCCGGTAAAATTAAATCCTTATGTACAGATTTTTTTAAAAAGTAATTGAAAACAATCATACAGGACATTCCTGTATTTAAAAATAACTTACCAGAGCATTTAATAATAATCCTTCATTTTGTTTTTAACATACTACATGTCCTGTTTTCCTTATATGGATTGTTATTGCAAAGTACATATGTGGGAGCCCACTACAGCAAGCCTTCTTTCTGCAAATTGCTGGTTAGGATTTTTATAATGTGAATTGACTTCACAATGTTGGAGAGCATCTTCCTTTGTTTCTTAGATACAAACGTGACAAAATACATTTACACATCAGCCTTTAGAGATTTACTGTTCAGCATTCTGACTAAATAGCACTGCTATCAAACTTCAGGATGTAAGCTGATCGCTTGCAAAGGCCAGGAGTGAGTTTTTAACCACTCCACCCTTGTATAGCAATGAACATCAATGAATTATGGGTTTTTGTTCCTTACATTATTTTTAAGAAATTGGGTATTGACCACTGCCAGAGTCAGGATACTGGACTTGATGAACTAATAGTTTGATCTGAGACATCAGATCCTATGTTCTTATTTTTATAGGGAAAACATTATTTTTCTGTCTATCATACTTATATAGTCCCCATTAGGGTAGTATTTGATTGCCTAACACAGGACTGGCTCTAGGCACCAGCAAAGCAAGCACATGATTGGGGCGGCACAATTCCAGGGGTGGCGTTCCTGCCTTTTATATTTTGCTTGGGCGGCATTCCAGCCACCCCCCCCCCTTTTTTTTTTTTTGCTTGGGCAGTTGCGCTCTCGGAGTTTGGGGCGGCAAAAAACCTAGAGGTGGCCCTGGCCTAACAATTGGTAATATATTTATCCTCATGTTTGAAGAGGAGGACCTGAAGCCACACAATGCACAGTCAACCTGTGGAACTTCTTGCCAGGGAATGATGTGAAGGCCAGGACTATAACAGGGTTCAAAAAAGAACTAGATAAATTCATGGAGGATAGGTCCATCAATGGCTGTTAGCCAAGATGGGCAGGGATGGTGTCCCTTGCCTCTGTTTGCCAGAAGCTGGGAGTGGGCAGCAGGGGATAGATCACGTTGCCTGTTCTGTTCATTTCCTTTGTGGCACCTGGCATTAGCCACTGTTGGAAGACAGGATACTGGGCAAGATGGATGTTTGGTTTGACCTAGTATAGTCGTTCTTATGCTTGTCTACTCCAGGATTTTTTGCGGACTGTGTTTTTGCACGTACGCTTTTGTGGATTAATTTATCCAAAATAATTAAAGCCAGGTGGGTGGACACAATCTGCTTCCCTCTGAATCAGTGCATCTACACAGGGTTGTTGTTTTTTTTTTTTTTTTAAAGAACTCTTCTAAAGCTCCTTTTCTTTGTTGCGGCATTGAAACTTATCTTGGGAGTGATCCCTCCCATCATTTGCTTTGCTATATGTTGTGTAGCTTGGCACTCTGGCGGCTGCTCTTCAGGAGGTACTGGACCAGCATATCTCTCCAGATCTCAAGGGAATCCACGAGTCCATGCGGATGCATGAGGCACGGCTGCTGTAATGCTGAGAAGGGTACAAGACGCCAGACATGTACAATTGCAAATGGGTCACTTCTAGCTACACGTAGTATTTAAACAGGAAGATGACATCTGATCAACATGACTCCAGAGTAGTAGCAGGCACACAAAGACACAAGTAGATCCAGGTGTGAAGCAATGTAGTGTGGGATAGCAGTGGGAGGACTGCCAGTGGCAGAAGTTACGCTGAAAGACTGATGTATCCACACACACCTTTTTCTGCACTAACTCATCCTGAAGTGAACTAACCTACTTTCAAAGTGGGTGAGCCAATTTACAACAAATGACCAGTTAGTTTGACATATGAATTGGTTGCGAGGAATTTTACTAAAAAAACACAGGTGAATGTTTGCTCCAGGGTGGTAGACAAGACCTCAGTGCCTTGTCCAAGGTCACTCAGGAAGTCTTTGCCAGAGCAGGGAGTTGAACCCAGGTTGCCCAAATCTCAGGCCAGTGTTCTAACTACTAGACCATCCTTCCACATATTCCTTAGTGTATGCTTTCTTACTAACTATGTAATTGTTATTTCACTTTATCCTCCTAAATGGGAACTGCCATATGGGAGCATATCATTGTCAAAAAGAAGGGGGATTCAAGGCTAAGACGCACTTCCCCTAAACGTAGCTTTGTGGTGGAACTGTTTTTTATATTCATTTTGGGTTTGCAGCAGTTGCAGATGGAGTTAGTCAATGGTGAGCCCCTTAACCTGGGAATATTGCCCTCTCGTGGTGGGAGACTTCATAAAACTACTGATCCATCTCACAGGATATTCAGTCTCCAAGAATTGCCCAATGGATCTAGTTAATTATACTATATTATAAAGGGGAGCAATTGTTTCCTGATCCCTTGCAGGCAGTGGGTTAACACCTTGATGTGTGGAATTTTATATCCTTGTAATAACTGGCATCTAAGATGGTGTGAAAATTAATATTCTTATTCATATATATCGATTGTATACTACTAACCTATATTTTTAAGTAATATCTTGCAGCAGTGAGGCCCATGAGTTAAAATATATTGCATAAAAAGATAGTAATTATTATGGGAATGCCTCTGAGAGTAAATATTTTACTTTTTCTCTGGATTATATTCATCATTATGAATATGACCAATAGAAATGACTCTACAGAAAGAGTGGTGCTGTAATTGTACACAGCAGACCACAGACTGACTTGTAAAAGGCCTTCCAAAAATGGCAAAAGCACCAAGGAGGTATTTCCCCCTGTTTTATTTTTACATAAGCATTAACAATCAGGGGCTGCATTTTTAAGAAAATCACTTTGATCTGTGCTCTCCCACTCTAAGCTGAGCAGGAGGCTGAATTATCTGCAGACATTTAACAAAGTCCCTGTTGAGCTGAAAGGCAGCAAATGTGGGCTGATACTGCCATGGTTCTGTACTGCAAAAATGAGCTTAAATAACATCAGAAGATAGATGCAATTTTATTCTCTTATCATTTTAGGCCGTGATTCTACAAAAGGCTGTTGGGGTGCATAAGGGTCCATCCACGCAGATCCTTTTGCAGGTTCAGGGTTTTACAATGTATGTAGCTACTTTCATTACAAAAGAAATGACCTTGTGTATTATTTTATCCATAGGACACCTTTATCCAGTAGATATTTTAGCAAGTAATCCTGAGGTTATCCAAGAAGCAGCTGAGGCCTACTATGAAAAACTTTTGCAGCAAGCTTCATCATCTCCTGAGTTTTTTTCCATTCCTGGTGAAGAGAAGGTAATATAATTACATTCCCAAGTAGAAAGTGTATTTAGATATTGATGAAAGGCAATTTCAAGTGCAGTGGCCAGAATCTGTTTGAATATATCTAGGTTAGTGTGGCAAGGATAAAAATCACTTAAAGTTTCAGATTCAATCAATCAGACTGTAAATATTTTACCCTCATAGACTAGAGATAAACTCAAATCAAAAGACTAGATCTGAAAACCACCAAAATTTGAAGTCCAAATCTGAATTTTGTGTCTGGACCTTACCTCCATATTGGGATTGAATTTGGAGGATGTCTAGGACTGGATCCAAAATCTTCAGCTCTTGGCCCATCTGGTGCTGTTCAGGCTAGTTTAAATGATGCAGTGAATTTCCTTACTGTTGTAGAGATTTGTTCTTTTTATTAAAAAGAACAGAGGTACTTGTGGCACCTTAGAGACTAACAAATTTATTTGAGCATAAGCTTTCGTGAGCTACAGCTCACTTCATTGGATGCATGCAGTGTAAAATACAGTGGGGAGATTTTATATACACAGAGAACATGAAACAATGGGTGTTACCATACACACTGTAACAAGAGTGATCAGGTAAGGTGAGCTATTACCAGCAGGAGGGGTGCGGGAGGAGGGGCGGGGAACCTTTTGTAGTGATAATCAAGGTGGGGCATTTCCAGCAGTTGACAAGAATGTCTGAGGAACAGTGTGTGTGGGGGAGGGGAAGGGCGGAAATAAACATGGGGAAATAGTTTTATTTTGTGTAATGATCCATCCACTCCCAGTCTTTATTCAAGCCTAAGTTAATTGTATCCAATTTGCAAATTAATTCCAATTCAGCAGTCTCTCCTTGGAGTCTGTGTTTGAAGTTTTTTTGTTGAAGAATTGCCACTTTTAGGTCTGTAATCAAGTGACCAGAGAGATTGAAGTGTTCTCCGACTGGTTTTTGAATGTTATAATTCTTGACGTCTGATTTGTGTCCATTTATTCTTTTACTTAGAGACTGTCCAGTTTGACCAATGTACATGGCAGAGGGGCATTGCTGGCACATGATGGCATATGTCACATTGGTAGATGTGCAGGTGAATGAGCCTCTGATAGTGTGGCTGATGTGATTAGGCCCTATGATGGTGTCCCCTGAATAGATATGAGGACACAGTTGGCAAGGGGCTTTGTTGCAAAGATAGGTTCCTGGGTTAGTGGTTTTGTTGTGTGGTGTGTGGTTGCAGGTGAGTATTTGCTTCAGATTGGGGGGCTGTCTGTAAGCAAGGACTGGCCTGTCTCCAAGATCTGTGAGAGTGATGGGTCGTCCTTCAGGATAGGTTGTAGATCTTTGATGATGCGTTGGAGAGGGTTTAGTTGGGGGCTGAAGGTGATGGTTAGTGGCGTTTTGTTATTTTCTTTGTAGTAGGTAACTTCTGGGTACTCTTCTGGCTCTGTCAATCTGTTTCTTCTCTTCAGCAGGTGGGTATTGTAGTTGTAAGAATGCTTGATAGAGATCTTGTAGGTGTTTGTCTGTGTCTGAAGGGTTGGAGCAAATGCGGTTGTATTGTAGAGCTTGGCTGTAGACAATGGATCGTGTGGTGTGGTCTGGATGAAAGCTGGAGGTATGTAGGTAAGCATAGCGCTCAGTAGGTTTCTGGTATAGTGTGGTGTTTATGTGACCATCGCTTATTAGCACCATAGTGTGCACGAAGTGGATCTCTTGTGTGGACTGGTCCAGGCTGATGTTGATGGTGGGATGGAAATTGTTGAAATCATGGTGGAATTCCTCAAGGGCTTTTTTTCAATGGGTCCAGATGATGAAGATTTCATCAATGTAGCACAAGTAGAGTATGGGCATTAGGGGACGAGAGCTGAGGAAGCGTTGTTCTAAGTCAGCCATAAAAATGTTGACATACTGTGGGGCCATGCGGGTACCCATAGCAGTGCCGCTGACTCTTTCTATTGTGAGTCAGCAATAAACACAATGAAATTTTCTAATATGTGCTCTTTCACACCAGCTCTGATCTGAAATGGTTGACAGACTGAATAAAAACTCTTCAGTGATAGAGCTGCAGGGACCAATCCTGCATTGGCCGAGAGATGGGCAGGATATGACTAGATAGGTCTTTTTCATTTCTAACTTCAGTCATTGTATGAAACCTTTCAGTACGTGGGCCCTTTTCTATGCAATGAAAGTTTCTGTTGGACCAGCTGTGTTTATATCATTACACAGTGCTGAAGCAATGCCACTCAGTTGAAATAACAGTTTGTGTGGAATATGGTGGCTTCTAAACAGTTTTGGAAAATATTTTATAGTCATTTCTAGAAAAAGTCAGTTCATGTGGGTGGAGTAACTTTCATATTGTCTGAGAAGTAGGGGTGACACGTCTTATAGTATTCTTTTAATGCCCTCTAGTGGACCAAGATCATAACCGTCTGTAAGGTTAAATACAAAAGGGCTGTTACACTGTCCTTAGCTCAACCTGTCATGCAGGGATGCCATGTTACCAGCCCATCTGGTGTTCAGTTCGGGGGCGGGGGGCTTAGAACACTAAGCAATGCTGCATCTCCACAATAGCTAGAGCTAAAGAATGGAGTTTTGGCTTCAAGTCTGAAGTATCTTGATTTTATGGCTTGTAGTGAGACCTTAAATATAACTTCAGACTTAATTTCGTATTTAATTTTGTTCTTGTCTAATCTGCACATGCAGAACAATACAATTACCAAAGGGCATAAGTAACAAGAATTTTCTAGCTGTTTCCTATAAACTGTAATAAATGCTTCAATCAATGCTGATATTTTATAAATCAAAAATAAATCAAAAGATAAGAATTTATCTCCCTCCAAGAAGACCGCAGATATCCGAGCTAACAACCTCTATTACCCCTATCCTGGGAAAACGTACACCTAAGAATTTAGGGATGAAGATTGCTGTGATGGACTAGTCCCTATTTAGTCTGACTAGTCCCTGAGCCTTTTGCTTCTGTAGATCTAGGTTAAAACCTGTCTCAGGTGATGGGGCCAATGGGCCATCTAGTTCTTTAATGCATATTAGATTGTTGTCATCCCATTTACTCAGACCACTGTACAGCGTGTCATGGTTGGCAGTCTTTGCTCAAGAGGATTATTGCAGGTCAGGGTGGAAGTGCATTGGCAGAGTTCTGTGCAGGGAAAGCTGGTCCAGCTATGCCAGATTCGTGCTTGTGCTGCTTGTCTCTCACTTTCATGAGTGCTAAATTAACTCACAAATCAAAACAGTAGGATTTGTCATAAAAACAGCACCTGACTTTTACTTGAGGAGGTTCTCACAGGTGCCACTGTGATGTCAGTGATGATGTATTTGCAGCATGCAAAGAAAGAGATCTAATCAAGAGAAGATACTAAGATTTCTCAGGAAGGTCATATGCTGTATGCAGCGTTACATTTCCTCAGTAGCTCAGTGGAGGAACAAATATACTTGACCCTAGTGTTCTGACATTTATGAAATGGTGAATGCTGTTTCCAGGTGCAAGTTGTTACTTTGAATAGTCCACCTTGCTTACATTTAGTGCTTCTGTATGTGCTTCTGATAATTGAAATGCTTTTTTGCCAGCTCTACAGCTTAAAACAGCTAAATGCCTATTTTTAGGTTAAACTTGAAGATTCCTGTATGTGTTTCCTTCCTGTGTACCGAGAAGACCCAAAATATAAAATTTTGGTGTTAACAGATCCACAGGATAAAGAAAGAGGTGAGATTCGTGTCAATATATTTTGAAAATGGAATTATTATACTTTTTGTCTGTCTTAAACAATGCCCGGTGGATGTAAGCAGATTTCTAGAACAACAGTACTTTAACTCCATGCCATGTTTTGAACATGAAGTAGATTTAGCTAATATGTAAAGCAAATGTTTTAAAAGGCCATCTGTGCAGGCAGTCTAGTAGCTAGAGCGGGAGATTGGCAGTCAGGTCTCTGGGTTCTGTTCCCAGTTCAGCTGCTGATTAGAAGACTAGCCTTGGGTAAATCTCTCTTCCTCTCTCTCTGCATTGGTACAGTGGGGATAATCATACATTTCTATCTCACAGGGATGTTGTGAAACTTAATTAATTAATGTTTGGCTTGAGCTTTGATATCCTTGAAAGATAGGACATATAGAAGTGCAAAAAAATCTGATATGTTATGATAGATTGTAGCTTACTAACATTCCTGTATTTTGTATTTTTCCTTTGTGGTAGCCACCTCCTCAGTCCTAGGTTTAATTGGCCTGTTTTTCTGGACCGCCTTGTGAGAGGTAAATCCAGATGTGCAGTCAGGAACTGAATTAAACTCATTTTATTGGCAGATCTCCAGCAGTCTGCTTTATGCTCTGTGCCAGTCTATGCACTACTTACTACTAGTAATGCTGGAGTTTTTCTTATTACAGCCATATGGTGACCTTAAATGGACATCCTTGCAGTTACTATTCGTAGAAATGTGTGCTTACTGGCATTTCTGTTCCACAGGTCGTTGGCTGGGTTATCACCAGGTCCTAGAGATTTGGGTTATGATTGCATCTTAGTTTTTTTGTACACCCATCAAGGATCACTGCTCTACACAGTGTGTGTGTCCCTGGTTTCTTTCTGTTTAACTCCATCAGTCAATAGACTGTGTGGCCAGAACCCTGTCTGGGATTTACAACACTGAAAATAAATTGAAAGCTATGATGCCATAGTCTTCAGCAGGGATTGAATCCAAGTCATTTAGCACCAAAAGCACAGGCTTCTACTGCTTGAACTAAAAGAGCTCTTTGAGCTGCTGGAAAACTGGAGGTTATATAGTCTTGGGAGAAGCTACTAGAAAGAAACTCCAGGCCAATGTATTAAATACTGCCCCCAGTGGATAAGCTTCTCCCAACTGTCTAAGATCCACAAGAGTTCAAGTCCTATCTGGGGAGGCAAACTTTTATTTAACCCTTCTTTAATATATATAAGGGTATAAGGGTCTAATATGTATCAGGAAGTCAGAAAATGTTAAATTAAGGTGTCTTTTGCTCACTCCAAACTTTGTTTGGAACTCACACCACTCTACGATCTGTGCTTTGGACTCTATCTCTTAGTCCCTCTTCTCCCACAATACAGCAATAGCTAAAAACACCACTGCAATTCAAAGTGCCTTTTATTTCTGAAGGTATAAGCTATACATTTTCAATAGAAGAGATTTGCAGCCAATATTATTGTTATAAGAAATATTACAAAGAAAGACAAGCTGGAGTTCTGGGTCCAGTCGTAATGTGTCAGATAACTGTCCTATGCGATGTTAAAACGTGAACTTTATACTGTGCTCTGTTATCAGACACTGGTTCAGTTGGCTGACTCAGACCCCATCGCAGCTAAACAACTGGAACCTGGAAGTCTTTTCACATGAACAAAAAATAGATTAAACTCACCTGCGGCTGGTTTTACATTGTACTTCAGAACAGCCTCCCATTCCATGTGCTCTCCCATGCTGGACTGATAATTCACTAACTGGCTGTAATTCAGTCAGAAGAAGGAGAGAAACTTCCTGGCACACAGACACAGCCAAAGAACTTTATGGTTCCTTTAAAGCTACAGATCATTTCCTGACAGTGGTTTACACATCAGTATTAACATTTGCATTAATGGAATATCAGCACTGATACCATTTACGGGGGGGGGGAACCCTCTACCTACTGCAGGCCAAATTCTGAGTGTAATTGCAGTTGTGCATCTCTATCAACTTGACTTCAAATGGGAGTAACTGAGAACAGTGATGAGGCAGATTGATTTGTTCAGGAAGGGGGATGCATAGGTATAATAATGCATAACGATATCTAAAAAGGGATCATGAAGAATCATTGACTATATACAGGTGGAAGAAATAGAGTGCATGCAGCATGAATATGTAGTAACATAGTCCAGTAGTAATAGAAACACTATGAATTAATGAGATCTGTGTACACAAAGAAACAAGGTCTATCACCATGTCAAACCTATGAGTTCTGGAGACTAAACTTCCTAATAGTTATTTACAATAAATGCTTAAACTTAGCAGAATAGGGACTTCTCTGCGTAGTAAGCAGAGAAGTAGGACTTTAAATCTCATGTGTCAGAGTTGATTCTATAAGTTTCTTGCAAACCTTGGGTCTGATCCTGTAGTTCCACTGGAATCAACAAGACTGCTCATTTAAGTAAGGGCTACATAATCTGGTTTTTAATAGTACCCTTTAAATATGAATTTAATAGGACTTTACTTGACGTTCCCTCTCTGTGGTTTACATACTGAAAACACATGGCAAACCTCGATATATTTTAAAAATGTTTCCTTTTTATACCAAACTTTATTTTTTTCTTTATAAAGGATGCACTATAATACATATCCATAAGCTCTGTGAAGTCACCCTGTAGATCCTTTCTTGTATACAGAAGCATTTTAACTGTTATTTTCCAAATGCTTTTCCAGGTAGCGGATTATTTTTGTCAGCTTTTGATTTCTCCCGGTATAAAACCTGCCATAACCCCACATGTTTAAAACCCCATGTTTTAACTGCCATAACCCCACATGTCCATTTTTTGTAAATTGGTGTTTTAATAAATGCAAAGTTTAGTGCTTATTTCATTATTGTGTTTTATATTCATATGATCATTTGAGTGGTTTGATTTGAATGAGCCATGACCGTTTTGTAACATTCAGCCTAAATAGTTAGCCTTTCAGTGTACTTCATAGTCAGCTTTGCTAAATGCCATACATTTGACATCACTCTGAAGTTTCCCTTAGTCTTGAATATTATTACAGTATGGTAATGAAATGTGACAGGGTGCAGGGATTTAGATTCCAATCTCTATGTCTAAACAAGATCTGAAGTGGATGGTATGCGGTGGAGAGAAATATTTGGGTTGCTGTTCCACAGAACGTCACTCTCGGTCTTTATTTGGGTTGGAGATGTTTGTTTGTTTATGATGGGCTGTGTGTTACCATGAACATTTTTCTGAGAATGTAAATTGTGTTGCAAGGGCTACTAGAGCATCGTATGGGTGATTTAATATCTTTACAACCCTAAATTAACAAACACACTATTGTGTATATTTCTAAATACTCAATGTGCTGTCCCTGCTGGAAATATTTTTCAGTGAGCATGATTTCTAGTAACTGTAGATGCCACAGAACATTTATCATAGGATAGTCACAACATATCACTGGGGAAAAAATTAATTGTAGTGGGAAAACATAATCTGGTTGCAGGGAATCTATTCCTGGCATTTATCTGGTCCCCATTACTAGTATCTCAGTGCCTCACTATCTTTAATATATTAACCATGAGAGCACCCCTGTGAGGTAGAGAAGTACTGTTAGACTTAGCTTACTGAGAATGGAGGCAGAGAGAAACTAAAAGACTTGCCACAGGTCACACAGGAAGTGTGCGGAACAGAACCCTGCTCTCCCAAATCCCAGCCGAGCACCCTAAGCCACTGAGTCACCTTTCTTGTTCAAAGTGGCAGTATGACAAAAATGAATGGCAGGTATCTTGAAGTCCTGTGCACACCATAAAACACCAAAATATTTCCAGGAATAAATAGAATAATAATGGCAAGAGCTGTGGAATGTCTAGCTCAGATATTGTAATAAACAGTGCAAAGATGCCTCTTTTAAAAAAACAGTAGTGTTGGCTTCAAATTAGATTGGAGTCCCTGCTTCCCTGGGGTCTCAGAAATGTATGTTTGAGTTCTGATTCAGGGGAGGAGTGGGGGAAAAGAAACCCCATGCTGGATGTAGCTTGAATTTTCTTGCTTTTCTCTGTATTTGGGTGCTGATTGGGCATCTGATTCAAAGAGATAAAATGGAAGACTTGTAGAAGAATGTACCAACATTTGGCCAGAGTACAGTAGGAGGTGAAAATTAAATGTAGGCCTGTGTGTGGGGAAAAATTCTTCTTCTCCTTGCTAATCAATAGAAGAGGTTGCACAATCACGGTCACTGCTTTTTTAGACCTTGTTCAGGTCAACGTTGTTAAGCAGAATCATGCCCAATATCTGCAACAGCAACAAAAGAAAAAAATGCCGGTGGATCTGATATTTCACATACTCTCCACTTTCCATGAACCATAGATCCGGTAGTGGAGTGTCTGATCATCCCTTTTGTCCTCTACTCATCAAATGTCAGTTTTGGGAAGAGCTATAAAACAGGGAAAGGATGAGATCAAGGAGAACTTGATCTTCTGAAACTTACCTGTATTCAAAATGGTTTCCACAAAATTGTTTGCAAGATGAGGTTGAGAGTGTGTGGAAACATCCATAGGTTAAACTGTGAACTGGATGTTTACTTTAAAAATGAAAAGGAGTACTAGTGGCACCTTAGAGACTAACCAATTTATTTGAGCATAAGCTTTCGTGAGCTACAGCTCACTTCATCGGATGCATGAATGAAGTGAGCTGTAGCTCACGAAAGCTTATGCTCAAATAAATTGGTTAGTCTCTAAGGTGCCACTAGTATGCCTTTTCTTTTTGCGAATACAGACTAACACAGCTGCTACTCTGAAACCTACTTTAAAAATGATAATTTTAGAAGAAAGTACATACATTCGCATAGAATTTGGGGAAGTGTTTTTCTTTAAGGAAGGCATCTGTGTATACAAACTAGCCCAAGTAATATGATGTGACAGTTGCTATGTCAACTGGTGTATTCCACCCCGCAGCCCCTTAAATTATTGAATAGCACAGTAAATGTTCCATAAAAGTCAAGTAGTTCCTCGCAATGTGTTTATGCACCTCCCTATTTTCATCAAAGTTTTTTCACGCTTTTCTGATCATCACACTGTGTGTTTAGAGTGAGGGGTGAGGGTGGGGGTATAGGTTTCTTGCCAAATCCCTTTTGGGGTTAACCTCATGCAGCTGCCGATGAAGTCAATGTTTGGCCCATTATATCCCTTTGTCTGACTCTGCTTTCTTTGGTAGTTGCATGTTTCATGGATATGTAATGGAGCAGTGCTGCTTGCACTGGAAAGTGGGGTGAAGGGTTTGAGGGAACAGATTGAATCCATCATAGAAAGTGTATGAAACCTCTATGCCAGTAAGTGCAATTAATATTTAATTAATTGGAGCTGGTGTTATAAACAGGCATCTGCAGTTGCTCCTTTCTTGTTAAACTCAAGGCACAAAGTGTAACACGTTTTGGCATGTACCTTAATAATTTATTCAAAATATAGGTTAACTAAGCAATAACCCTGGACTGAAAGCCCACTGGGAGCTAGTAAAGCTTGAAGCAAAAAAGAGAAACTAACCTATGCACATTAGAAACATTTGTATAACCTGGGGCTAAAACAGGTAAATGATAACACTCACATTAAAGCCTTTTCACTGTAAATTTGTCCTTGATTGGGTGGATGGTTCTTCACTCCCTGGTGCTTGTCCCTGGTAGGATGATTTGGGACATGATTAAAGCTACGTTTTAGTCACAGGTATTTTCAGGTCACGGGCAGTAAACAAAAATTCACGGCCCATGACCTGTCCATGACTTGTAGTAAAAATACCTGTGACTAAAATTTGGGGGAGGGGGCTTCCCCAGGGCCCTGGAGATGCTGTGGGAGGGCGGGTCTGGGGGGGTGGAAACCAGTGCAGCTTAGGGCCCAGGACCCCCGCTGGTGCTGGCAGGGCGGGGTTGGCAGGGCCTGCAGATTCCCTACCTGACTCCGTGCGTGCCTCCTCTCCCCCAGCAGCAACAGCAGCAGACAACTCAGTTTGGATGTGGGGAGGGGGCGGGGAGTTGGGGCAAGGGACGGGGTGAGGCAGGCTCTGGGCAGCACTTACCTGGGGGGCTTCCCGGAACTGGCGACATCTCCCCTTGCTCAGTTCCATCCTAGGCAGAGGTGTGACCAGGCAGCTCTGCACGCTGCCTCTGCCTGCAGGCACCGCCTCTGCAGCTCCCTTTGGCCGCGGTTCCTGGATTATGGGAGCTGCGGGGGCTAGCAGCTGAGTGAGGGAGATGTTGCTGCTTCTGGGGGGTCCCCCAGGTAAGTACCGCCCAGAGCCTGCATCACCCCATCTGGTGCCCCAATCCTCTGCCCCCTCCCACACCCAAACTTTGCTGCTGAGGGTGGAAGGAGGGCACAGGAGCCCGAGATTGCCCCAGCAGTTGTCAGTGCAACTGGTGCACTGCCCTGAGCCAGGCGTGCCGGCCGCTGCAGAAGTCATGGAGGTCATGGAAAGTCACAGAATCCGTGATTTCCATGACAAACTTGCAGCCTTACTGATGATCCAGTGGTTAGGGCGCGAGCCTAGATTTGAAACCTACATTCAGTTTCCTGCTGAAAAATCAGGCCACTTTTATGTAGGTATCTAACTTCAGGCAACCAGCTTTCCAAATGTTTATCTTCCTTTTACTCTCACCGGTGAATTTGCCGGACAGTGGTCTTTGCAGCAAGTATTTTGAGTTAATGTGTCCCCGTTTCTTCTTTTAGTTTTGGCAATTTACCTTAACCAGTCCTGGTGGCCCATTGAAGATATAGTGAAGACTGCTGATTCCTCTAGAGAAGGGCTTATACAGGTACAGACAAATGCCTTTGTTGTGAAGCATTCCAACTGTGATAACCGTACAGTGCTCTGTGTGTTTGGATTTGTCTTTCATCATATTATATATCTTTTGTGCTTTATATTGTATACTCTTTGTGGGCCTGGTCTCCCTACTGTCCAGTGCCACCCCAACTTCCTGAATAAATATTAATTTTCCATGTCCTATTCATGGGTCTTCTGTTGGTTATTCTCTCTCTCTCTCTCTCTCTCTCCATTTTTTTCAAGGTTACCCCCTTTAGCAGATAAAAAAGCAATCCGATAAACTGAATTATTGCATTAACAATAACCCTACACATTACTTGCTGCTTGATTGACCATCTGTTGTGAAGATCAGTCTTCTTACCCTATGGCACAGTGTCTTATCTAGCCATTTACAAAGCTTTCTGCCTTATGTTCTTTAGATTGTATTTATTTTATTGAGCTGTTCTCATTTAATGGTGGATTTTTTATTTTATTCCTTCTTCAACTAAACACCTTTGGTCTGATGCAACAATCCTGTTTTGGGAGAATAGATGGAGAGATGTTACCGACTTTTAGTTTAATCTATTCACAGCTGCTGAGAAGTCAGTTGCTTAGTGTATATAGAATTTGCATTGCCATGTGGCAAACAAGTTTGTCTTTCTTTATTCCCGTTTCCCACCCACCCCTCTGTCTCCCAGTTGGGTGCTTCCTTACTCCTTTCTTGTGCCATTCTTTCCCTGATTCTGTGACATTTTTAATCATGCAGGGTTTAATTCATCCCTCCCTATAGGCAGCCTGATTTAACAGCTTTTGCATAGGGAACTAAGGGGGGAGGTTTGGGGAGTAAACCCATCCCCCAACCTGCAGGTAGGCTTTTGGACAGTACTACTGGCTCTACACAGGTGTTTCTCAAGCTTCTTCTTTAGCAATGGAGGATGAAAAAAGTATTTTGGCTCCTCGATCCCTTTTAACATGTTTTGGGTAATTTTGTCTCAGGTATATGTTGTTTACTGTGACATGCAATATTGACACATTTCGGTCAATAGGGACAGGGCGGCATAGGTATTCTCCTTTTAGTACACTTTCGAGTGTGGATAGTCCAGGACACCCCAGTTCTATCTCCAGCTAAGCCACTGGTTCACTCAGACCATGGGCAAATCACTTCACCTCCCTGTGCCTCAGTTTTCTCATCTGTGAAAGTGTACTCTGCAGGGGCATTGGCAAGCTTTTTAAATGGAGGGTGATATCTCAGGGCAATTATTATTACTTCTTCTTAAACCATGTTTAGTCTTGAGAAAAGAAGACTGAAGGGGGGAACCTAATAACAGATACCTTAAGGGCTGTTGTGAAGAGGGTAGTGATCAGTTATTCTCCGTGGCCACTGAAGTGGGAACAAGAAGTAACGGACTTAATCTGAAGCAAGGGAGTGTTAGGTTAGCTATTAGGAAAATCTCTACTATAAGGGTAGTTAAGCTATGGAATGAGTTTCCAAGGGAGGTTGTGGAATCCCCATCATTGAAGGTTTTTAAGAACTGGTTGGACTGGTTTACTTGGTCCTGCCTCAGCGGGGGGCTGGACTTGATGACTTCTTGATGTCCCTTCAAGCCCTACCATTCTATGATTTGAACTGGTTTATGAGGCATTTTTGCCCCAAGTGAGTGGGACACATACACCACCCTCTTAAAAAATAAAACTTTCTTTGGAAGGCAAAATCCCTGAAGTCTCCTCATTTTTCTTTTCTCTGTTTATTTTTTCTCAAAGGTCCAAACATTTGGAGAAAGGATTGTCCTCTTTGTTCTCAACTACATTATTTTTGGAATGTTAGAAAGGAGTTCAGCTAATGATACATTCTTTGTATCTCATTCCGCCCAGGAGTCTGCCAAAATATTCTGGAGGAAAGGAGATGCTGTTGCCTTTTACACAGTCAAAATGAAAGGTAAGGTAATGTCAGAGAAACATTCCCATCAGTTCCATATTGCCAAAAATGTAGTTTCCCCCGCCCCTTAACATAAATAATCCTATGCTCCCATTTAAATTTTTAGATAGAAGTCACCTGCATACGATTGTAGAGAATGAATCGGAGAAACTAACCCTCATAGAATTTGGAAGCCATTCATATTACTTCCATTAAAACACAATGGCTCCAAATTCTATTCTAGGTTACACTGTGTGATCTGGACTGTTTGGAAAGCTGCACCTATTCAAATTCCAGCAGTGTCCAATTCATCCTCCTTCCAGGCTTTCCTGCTTTGGCAGACCACACCCAAACCCTGTCTGGTGAGAGCCTCCGGTTTCTAGCTTTGGCTGCCAAACCCCTTTGTATCAGGGTCATCTCTGCAGCAGCAGCCTTTCGTAGTTCCTGTAATCTCCCGAGCTTCCCCTTTCACTAAAGCCACCAACTGCCTTTTATGGGGAATTACTGGATCCAATCCAGGTGTGCCTATTTAATAATCAGGGTTGGCTAACCCCAGGCCCTCCAAGTCCTTAAGGGGCTTCGCCCTGCTACAGTGCTGAGATAGGCTGTTGCATGTCAGAGCCTCCCAGAGGAGATGGAGACCCGAAGTAGGGAGGTCAGAATATGGTAGCCAGTTCTGGTGTTCATATTCTAAAAAGGAAGTTGAAAACAGAATCAGAGAAATGTAAGGCTGGAAGGGACTTCAAGAAGTCATCAAGTCCAGCCCCATGCTCTGAGGCAGGACCAAGTAAACCTAGACTATGCCTGACAGGTGTTTGTCTAACCTGTTCTTAACCTGCAATGATGGGGATTCCACAACCTCCCTTGGAAGTCTATTTCAGAGTTTAACTACCCTGATAGAATATTTCCCCCAATATTTAACCTAAATCTCCCTTGCTCCCTTGTGGTGGATGAGGAAAAGAACCACAAAAATGATTCAAGGTCAGCAAAAAATGCCATACAGTGAGAAACTTAAAATCTCCATCTGTTTAGTTTAACAAAAAGAAGATCAAGATGGGACTTGATCACAGGGTAGAAGTACCTTCACAAGGAGAAAATACCTGGGTACTAATGGTTAAAGGGCTCTTTAATCTAGGAGAGAGAGAGATAACAAAAACCAGTGGCTGGAAGTTAAAGCTAAACAAATTAATATTAGGCACAGATTTTAAACCACTGGAACAAAGTACCAAGGGAAGTGGTGGATTCTATATCTCTGAATGTCTTCAGATCAAGACTAGGTGCCTCTCTGGAGGATAGTCTTTAGTCAAACACAAGTTATTAGGCTCAGTTACTGGGTGAAATTCAATTGTCTCTGGTAGACAGGATGTCAGACTAGATCAGACAGTCCTTTGTGGGCTGAAAAAAATCTGTGAATTGATAAGTCTGGTATAAGTCCAGAGCCACTGCATTGATCTCAAGATAGCTACACTGTGGATATTTGTACCAGGGTAAGCCACAACAGTGACTAAATAGGTGCCAGAAAAGAACAGTGTGGAGAATATCTCACTGGAATGACTCCACATTTACAGTAGAATGTGTCTCTGGGTCAGTTACTGGCCCCAAGTTAAAGTGCACCAACACTAAAATTCATAAAGACTATTTCAGGAGATTTTTGGGTTTTGGTGCTCAAATGAAGTTGCAAAATAGGTACAGAGAAATTGGTGACGGAACCTCTTTCTGGACGTGAATTGGATTGCTTCAAGGCCATCAATCAGCACGGTCCCAAAAGCAGGAGGTGGCGGAATCAGGCTTGCTGTGGATTCCAGACAATAGATTAAAGTTGCCGACCCCTGGTAGCCCTTCTAAGGGATGAAGCACTAGGAGAAGTTCTGCCCTCTGCAGTGGTGAACTCCTCCCCACACACTGAGGTGTAGTTGGCTCTTCTGTATGCTATCGGTGGTGAATCACATCTCAGGCAATGATTAAGGAATCCTGGATATGTCTATAAATACACTGTGTTGAGCTGTTTTATAATTTGCAAACACTTCATTTACAACTGTACGTTTCCCTTTTAAGTCCATAAATATTTTGGAGCAAAGCTTTTGGAGGGAGACAGTTGGTTTGTAATGATTCATGCTTCAGTAAAATAAGTTTTCACAGTAGTTTGCTGTGGGTGGAATATCAGACAACCTGAATCTGTTTCTGGGTAACTGGGAGTCACATTTTGGTTCACATTAAATACAAATGCTTAAAGTCCAGACTTGTCAGCATCTGGATCTTGTTGCCAGTATTTTCCTCTTTGGGCAGCAGCATTTGTTTGTTTTTGGTCCGTGTCATAATTACTACAGTCGTTTTCCAAGGTCTTTTGGGGAAGCTTGAAACTGTGATTGTTCACTTCCCTCTTTGCTTATCATGTAAAGCTCACTTGCTGTGTGCATTGTGAAATCTCTGAGGTTCTGTAATTGTGTCATACTAAACATGCTCCTATTGATCTGATACTCTGTCTCTTATGATAAACCACCTACAAAGGGATTCTGGATTTATTAGGCCCAAACAAGCCCAGCTAGTTCTTCACACTTCTTTGGAAGTGGTATTCCTCAAAACATTTGAATTCCTTTTTAATACTATTTACATGGTGCTAGTTTCTTCTGTTGCTGCCCTGAGTATTGTACGTTATATATCAAGTATTCTCTGTGTAGGAAATTCCATATTGCCAGATCTTCTTCCATAGCTCCTGGCCCCATGAAGAATTGGCAATTTGTTTCACGGCCCTGCCAGGTGATCCCAACTGCATTTCCTCTCTCTACAACAACTTGGCCCTTATCCACTGCTCTTTGCCCTCCACTAAGTAATTTAGACTCTCCTGCTCATTCTGTTCTCATCTCTCTGTGTGTCTCATCTGTGAACCTTACATTAGCTAGACTATGACAAGATTAGAAACCATGGTTCAGCGGAGCTAAATAAGGCAGAACTACATTTGTAGGGAATGGACAGTTAAAAGCACTTGTCTGGTGGCTGGATATATGGATGGGAGGAGTCTCTTCCTGTCTTTGCTGCAGACTTACAGCATATCTTTGACCAAGTCAGATTTTCACATGGAAGTCACTGACTCAAGTTTAGCTCAGGCTGGCGATATCTGAAAGTTGTTCCTATCCACCAACTCCTAGGTGGCCTGAGTTTGGTGATAGTCCTGTTCTTAATAGATATACATGCACATCATAGCTTGCACTTATTGGGATCTCTTTTGATAGTCTCAGGAGAAAGGGAAGGGGGACTGAATACCTATGTTGCTCCTAGAGACAGTTCCTTCAGGTCAGGTTTGAGACATATTGGCAAGGCAATGTGAGGAAATGTCTACTGATACTGACCATGCTGCACCTGTTGAATGGATAAACACAAGACTTCATTTTCGAAGACCTTGAACCTATCATCTTTTATGAGCCTTAGACTTATTATATTCACAACTGCACAGCTCACCAACCTAACCTCTACGGTATGTGCCTATTTCTGTTTAGTGGGAGGCACGTGGCATTTATCACTGGGTACTCTGGCGATTGACGGGACATGACATAAGGCACTAACATGTTGATGAGACACTTTGTTGCATGCCAGTGTAACCCACACACCTTCTTGGTGTGGTGTTGTGTCCCATCTAGTGGCACTGAGACCACTTAGAGAGAGTTAAATGAGTCTGCTGTACAGCCGTAGTTAACAGGGAGTTGGCTTTTAGCTCTTGCGGTAGAGGTTCATGCACTAAGCTCCAGAGGTCCACGGTTCAATCCTGCCTGCCGACGACCAGGGTCTGTCAGCGTTACACTAGGACAAACGCCTTCAATTTGATCTATGTCAGTGACTTCCAAACTCTGCTCTCCATACTGGCAGTTAAGGAGTTCAAACCCTACTTAAAAAAAAATAGAAAAGAACATTGTTTCCTGTCCTCTAAATTCTGAAACTGCCTTGCTTTAGTCTGCACACCCTATTTTGCAGATGGCAACCATAACAGTTAGAATATTTTGCAGGAGACGAAACAAAGATCTTCCCATGGAGCCACTTTGGTGCGGAGAACCAAAGCGGCTTGTTTCTTTGTCATTTTTCTTTCAGGATTTTCATGGTATGCTCTACATTTGTTAAAAACCTGTTTTTTTATGGATCAATGACTATAATACTTGATGCATATAATTCCATGAAATGTTTTCAGTTTGCTTAGATTTGGTAATATTTGAAGCTGGATCTTACTGCCTTCACTTGAGTGCAAAATAATTGGGAGAGTGTTAAAGATTCATGAGGAGGCAGTATGTCCTAGTGGACAGAACACTAGACCAGGAATCAGGAGACCTGGGTTCTGTTCCCGGCTGTGCCGCTGGCATGCTCTGTGACTTTGGGCAAGTCACGTCACTGCTCTGTGCCTCGGTTTCCCCATATGTAAAATGGGAATAATGTTACTGACTTCATTTGTAAAGTGTTTTCATGTCTACTAATGAAAGAGCTATATAATATTTTATTATTATATAATGCAAAGAACAGTTGATGCAGAAAGCCACAATATGCTATTAAACAAAAGTGTCTTAGTCTTTCGGTTAACTACAAGTAGAGAAGTTCCTTTAGCTTTTGTTGTTTAATATTTGTATTGTGGTAATCTCTCCGAGGGACAATATCAGAGTTGAAGGGCCTGAAACTGATCCCACAATACTCGAAGAAGCTGTAGATTTTGTGATGAAAAGTTCGTCAGTTCCCCAGAACGAACATTGCCAGAGTCTAATGCCTCTGGTGTGCTGCCAGCCCACAATAAGGCGAGGGTGTGCTCAGGTTCTTGGCTCACATAGGTGCATCATACTTTTCTTAGTCTTAAGTATCTTTCTCTTCCTCTGGGACCTCCATGGTATGAGACTTGAGGGCAGCTTTAGCAATTCAGCCATCAAACCAATCGTAAAAAAACATATACTGGGGCTGAGAGAGAGAGCGAGCTGTGAGACACAGAGTTGAACCAGCAGTATTTCCTGCTGGCTCCCCACAGAACTCCAGCAAGAACTCTGTGAATCACATTTTGGGAACCACTGACGATTGATAAAATTGGAGATGTAGGTACTGTCTCAGCCCTTGTTTTCTCATTAGCTAAATTGACCTAATGGCAACTTAATGGGCTGTTATGAGGACTGATTAGTAAATATTTGTAAAAATGATAAAAGCGCTTAGTAGTAATTTTACTGAGGTGCTTCAAAAGGGATGATAGGCTTTATTTAATATAAATCAGACACCAGAAGTGTTTGCCCACATGGTGAGATGAAGTCCATTTCAGCCTTTTTCCCATGAACCTCTGTAGACTTGGTCTTTTAGATATTTCCCCCTTGAATTAGATCCCATAGGGATACTATGTATGTGTTTTCCATTGATCACATACATTTTCTGTCCATAAAATGAGATCAGAACAAAAAGTTAACCTGCCTAACACCTAGCAAAAAGTTTGGTTTTGGATAATTGTTCCCCTTCCCCACTCTTTTCTAGCAATAATATTTTTAATGTGCATATTTGAACCAGTTTGAAGGTTCTAGCTTTAATAAAATAAAATAAAAAATAAAATGAACACATACTAGCCAAGACATGTGTTCATTTAATTTTATTGAAGCCAGAATCTTTGCTTCCCTTTTCACATCACACAACGGGTTGACATTGGGTTCTGTTCAGCAGAAATAGTCCCCACCCTTTACATAAGCATTGATCCTGCAGAAGGCCTGTGTGAACTTGTGTGTGCAAAGCCAACTTGTTCAGCAGGGATGCAGTCAGTATGCACAACCTTGTTTTCTTTGGGCCCCTTAGATGTGGGGACAGGGTTGGGTTTTTCCTGGTTTGTGGATGTTTGGGAATGCTAATGGCTGTCTGCTTTCCTGCCCTGGTAATTGCTGTTTACCATTGTGCTGGCTCATAAGTTGGTCATTTGGCACTCATGACCTAACCAAACAGATCAAAGGCTTTGAAAGGGCAGACTGCATAAATACTTCCATCTCTCCTGCCAATGCCCTAATTTCCTTTGTCTCTTCCCTCACCCCAAAACTCAGTCTTTTTATATGGCTGAGCAATGAAAAAAAGGTCCAAGCCAACAGTGCACAGGAACCTCAACTCAAGCCCACCAATAGCTTATTAGGACCCTGCTCCACTATTAGAAAGGACCCTGGAGGCAAAATTCACTTCACCCCAAAGTCTATGGGTGGTGGCTTCTTTTCATGTGTTTGCTCAGGGGTAAAAGGAGAGAGTGTCTTCATGATTAGTCTGTTTATGATAACCTTAGACTTTACAAATGTCTGTCTTCCTTAAGCACAAAATTAAGAGCGCAGAAATTGATCAGCCAGCTCCTGTCCATTAGGACGGCTACACATCAGTCTCTCAATCTGATTTCAGGGATTTGTAAGAGACAAATAACGTGAGATGCCAAAAATCTCTCCGAGGGACAATATCAGGGTTGAAGGGCCTGAAACTAATCCTACAATACTCAAAGAAGCTGTAAATTTTGTGATGAAAAGTTCGTCAGCTCCCCAGAACGAACATTGTCAGAGTCTAACACCTCTGGTGTGCTGCCAGCCCACAATAAGGCGAGGGTGTGCTCAGGTTCTTGGCTCACATAGGTGCATCGTACTTTTCTTAATTCTGCACATCTGCTCTATTCTTTTGAGTAGGAAAGGGGAACTGCAACCACCTAAAACTGCTGCCATTGTAGTGCTTCAGAGACCAGGATTCTGGAATGTTTGAATGCTTGGACTGCCCTTGTAATGGAGGAGAAAAAATACACGCTGCAATACATCGATGCACATGTGGGGACTTCATGATTGCCAGTTAAACCACGCATGTGCAGGATTAGGTCAAGAACTTAGGACTTTCTGTTCCAAAATCACAGATGTCTCCCAGCTAAAGGAGGGGTTTTCTTTGCAGTTATTATTATGGTAGTGCTTAAGGACCAACCAAGAGTGGGCCCCACTGTGCTAGGCACTGTACAGACACAGAATATTAGACAGTCTCTGCCCTGAAGGGTTTACGATCTAGAGACAGGACAGAGACAAGCTGGGGGAAGAGGCAGAACACACAAGTAGCAAATGTCATATTAGTGCCACAGTTTTTTGGGAGTGGATTTAAGAGGGGATGAGCTCTTAAAAGAAAAGTGAAAGGAGAGGGTGAAGGGAAGAGGAAGAGGGGTGAGGGGGTCTGGGCAGAGGAGAAGAGCTTATTGAGGGGCAGATTTGGAGTGAAGTGGAGAAGAAGAGACTGGGAGGGAGGGGAAAGGTTGGACCAAACAGGTGATCATCACAGGACAGAGAAAGTCAAGTCAAAACTATAGAAAGTTCTCTGAACGTTGGAAGGCCCCTGCTTTGGCTGCTTCTGCAGCAGCACCTGCTGGCTGGAGTGTCTGGGTAGCTCCTCTGCAGCTTCTCCCTACACCACATGTTGGGGATAGTCACCATCCGAGTCCTCATTTCCCGGTGTGTTTGTGTGTCTCCCCTGCAAGTTCTGGCTCCAGGGGGCTGCTGATGAGAGGGGTGGCCCCAGTGGGACCCCATTTTACCCCCTCTCTGCTGCTGCTGCTTCTACTGACTGGCAGTTAGTAATATATATATATTTTGCAGGGCAGAGCTGACATAATCACATATACTTGAGTAAGTCTGACATTCTGGCCAATAGATGCATGTACATTACATTGGGTATGCTCACCATTAAAAACAAAAGTCTCAACTATGGAAGCATTAAAGTCACTTTGTCATGCTGAAACTCCCAGTGTTCAGAGTGCGATCTGAGATGTATATTTTTGGGCTTGACTTGATTATAGACCATGGCTGGATTATTTATGGCTGGTTGTGGTGGTACAGGGAGGAGGGTTGTTTATACAACCTATTGTGGTCATTTTGATTTTATGTACAACTGCATGTGAATAACTGCATTAATATCTGGGCACTTTATTCCCAGGAAAATTTTGATTAACTTAATGGAACAAACTGAATGAATTTCAGAGAACAGCAACAAAAATGATTAGGGAGATGGAGGGATTGGCCTAGGAAGAAAGGATAACTACCATGGAAGTGTTACAAATATTTGTAAACACCAAAACAAACTGTCTGTATTCACAAAAAGAAAAGGAGGACTTGTGGCACCTTAGAGACTAACCAATTTATTTGAGCATAAGCTTTCGTGAGCTACAGCTCACTTCATCGGATGCATACTCTGGAAAGTGTAGAAGATCTTTTTATATACATACAAAGCATGAAAAAGTACCTCCTCCCACCCCACTCTCCTGCTGGTAATAGCTTATCTAAAGTGATCACTCTCCTTACAATGTGTATGATAATCAAGGTGGGCCATTTCCAGCACAAATCCAGGGTTTAACAAGAACGTCTTGGGGGGGAGGAAAAAACAAGGGGAAATAGGTTACCTTGCATATGACTTAGCCACTCCCAGTCTCTAT
Organism: Caretta caretta; assembly: GCF_965140235.1. Taxonomy (NCBI): domain Eukaryota; kingdom Metazoa; phylum Chordata; order Testudines; family Cheloniidae; genus Caretta; species Caretta caretta. Next base: position 76,075,323 of record NC_134215.1, on the reverse strand, counting down.
TCAAGCCTAAGTTAATTGTATCCAATTTGCAAATGAATTCCAATTCAACAGTCTCTCGCTGGAGTCTGGATTTGAAGTTTTTTTGTTGTAATATAGCAACTTTCATGTCTGTAATCGCGTGACCAGAGAGATTGAAGTGTTCTCCGACTGGTTTATGAATGTTATAATTCTTGACATCTGATTTGTGTCCATTTATTCTTTTACGTAGAGACTGTCCAGTTTGACCAATGTACATGGCAGAGGGGCATTGCTGGCACATGATGGAATATATCACATTGGTGGATGTGCAGGTGAACAAGCCTCTGATAGTGTGGCTGATGTTATTAGGCCCTGTGATGGTGTCCCCTGAATAGATACGTGGGCACAGTTGGTAACGGGCTTTGTTGCAAGGATAGGTTCCTGGGTTAGTGGTTCTGTTGTGTGGTATGTGGTTGCTGGTGAGTATTTGCTTCAGGTTGGGGGGGCTGTCTGTAGGCAAGGACTGGCCTGTCTCCCAAGATTTGTGAGAGTGTTGGGTCATCCTTCAGGATAGGTTGTAGATCCTTCATAATGCGTTGGAGGGGTTTTAGTTGGGGGCTGAAGGTGACGGCTAGTGGCGTTCTGTTATTTTCTTTATTAGGCCTGTCCTGTAGTAGGTGACTTCTGGGAACTCTTCTGGCTCTATCAATCTGTTTCTTCACTTCCGCAGGTGGGTATTGTAGTTGTAAGAATGCTTGATAGAGCTCTTGTAGGTGTTTGTCTCTGTCTGAGGGGTTGGAGCAAATGCGGTTGTATCGCAGAGCTTGGCTGTAGACGATGGATCGTGTGGTGTGGTCAGGGTGAAAGCTGGAGGCATGTAGATCGGAAACCTACTGACCGCTATATTCCTGTATAGGGTGGTGTTTATGTGACCATCGTTTATTAGCACTGTAGTGTCCAGGAAGTGGATTTCTTGTGTGGACTGGACCAGGCTGAGGTTGATGGTGGGATGGAAATTGTTGAAATCATGGTGGAATTCCTCAAGGGCTTCTTTTCCATGGCTCCAGATGATGAAGATGTCATCAATATAGCGCAAGTAGAGTAGGGGCGTTAGGGCCGGAGAGCTGAGGAAGCGTTGTTCTAAGTCAGCCATAAAAATGTTGGCATACTATGGGGCCATGCGGGTACCCATAGCAGTGCCGCTGATCTGAAGGTATACATTGTCCGCAAATGTAAAATAGTTATGGGTAAGGACAAAGTCACAAAGTTCAGCCACCAGGTTAGCCGTGACATTATCGGGGATACTGTTCCTGACGGCTTGTAGTCCATCTTTGTGTGGAATGTTGGTGTAGAGGGCTTCTACATCCATAGTGGCCAGGGGATGGTGTTATCAGGAAGATCACTGATGGATTGTAGTTTCCTCAGGAAGTCAGTGGTGTCTCAAAGGTAGCTGGGAGTGCTGGTAGCATAGGGCCTGAGGAGGGAGTCTACATAGCCAGACAATCCTGCTGTCAGGGTGCCAATGCCTGAGATGATGGGGCGCCCAAGGTTTCCAGGTTTATGGATCTTGGGTAGTAGATAGGATATCTCAGGTTGGGGTTCCAGGGGTGTGTCTGTGCAGATTTGATCTTGTGCTTTTTCAGGGAGTTTCTTGAGCAAATGCTGTAGTTTCTTTTGGTAACTCTCAGTGGGATCAGAGGGTAATGGCTTGTAGAAAGTGGTGTCGGAGAGCTGCCGAGCAGCCTCTTGTTCATATTCCGACCTATTCATCATGACAACAGCACCTCCTTTGTCAGCCTTTTTGATTATGATGTCAGAGTTGTTTCTGAGGCTGTGGATGGCATTGTGTTCCGCACGGCTGAGGTTATGGGGCAAGTGATGCTGCTTTTCCACAATTTCAGCCCGTGCAGGAGAGTGGGTTTGTGTGTGTGTGAGGGGGGGTGAGAAAACCTGGATTTGTGCTGGAAATGGCCCAACTTGATTATCATACACATTCTAAGGAGAGTGATTACTTTAGATAAGCTATTACCAGCAGGAGAGTGGGGTTTGAGGAGGTATTTTTTCATGCTTTGTGTGTATATAAAAAGATCTTCTACACTTTCCACAGTATGCATCCGATGAAGTGAGCTGTAGCTCACGAAAGCTTATGCTCAAATAAACTGGTTAGTCTCTAAGGTGCCACAAGTACTCCTTTTCTTTTTGCGAATACAGACTAACACGGCTGTTACTCTGAAACCTGTCTGTATTCAATAAAGCACTTGGGAAGTCAAGCACTTTCTCAAGTCTCATTGATTTTATTGTGATTTAAGCAAATGCATATGTGTCTTGCTGAATTTGGAGTCCAAGGTAGGAGAGGAATTAAAGTCAGACCTGACTTCTGTTGGCGTTAGTGGCAAAACTCCAGTTGAAATCAACAGGAGCAGAAGCAGGCCCTTATTTAAGATAACAAGCAGGAGGTGGCTAGAAGAAAATGGTCACACTGAAAGAAGGGAAGCTTAATTTGAATATCAGGAAAAGCCTCCTGACAATTAGTTCTATTATGCTGTGAAAGAGACTCCCAAGAGAAGTGGCAGAAGATTCATGACTTGAGTCGTTTAAAACGAAGTTGGATGTTACACTGGTAAATGTGTAGTAGGGAACAAACTAACTATGAGAGGCACTAGATTAACCGGGAAAGCTGGTGAGAAAATGTTTTTCCCCTCTCATGCAAAATTTAAATGAAAATGTTTTGTTTTCATCAAAATTTTCAACAAAATATTTTGACTTTTCATCAAAAACTAAAAACTTTTCAGTTTTCTGACAAAAAAGAAAAAGAATAGAAAAGAAGATGCTGTCATGAAAATATTGGGGGCGGGGCAGGGCAGAGGAGAAAGGTTTGATGGAAAATTGTCAAGCAGACCTACTAAAAGGCCTCTAATTTGTATGATTCTATGGATTTTCAGTTGTATTTAATCTGTATGAGTCCAGGCACTACGGCAGTGGGCATTTCATAAATGATTAAATACAAATCAATCAAGAGGAAACATTTGTAATGCTTTTATTCTACAAAGTCGCTAGATAACAGATTGATCTCAACATAAGTTATTTCATGATTGAATGCTTATGTTTTCTTATTCTTTTGGGTTCTATTTCTTGTGGCATTTTGAACTTCTGTGCATAATATACAAAGAACTACTCATGTAATTCTTGCAGAGTGAGGCCCTTAGTTAATTGATATGAACATTGTCATTTTGGACTCTGCACGTCTGTACTCAACCATAACTCCTCTTGACGGCAGAGGGCGTTTAGCCTGGGTGATGACTGCAGAGTAAAGGTTTGAAGTGCTGGGGCAAGCTCTAATACTTTCTGACTGTTTTAGTGAGAAGTGGTTTGGTCCAGTAGGCAGGATGCTAGGCTTGAGTCACTGTTTTAGCCTCAGCAACACACAGGCCCTTAGTTAGTATCTGTCTCCATCTTTGTACTGGGGTTTGGCTTTATTGGCAAGGAAACATAAACCTGAGTCTAAAATTTCTCCCTGAACTTGGCATTCCCTCGGGTTCTATCCGACACCTTCAAACTTTTTTCTCTGTAGAATGCCACACCCACTTCCCTTCTATGTAAAATAAAGTTAATGCGCCCCTCCTGCCACAATTATTACTGTTTATTGGCTTGGAGAGTGGTTTATCTTTTCATTTATTGGTTATAAGAGTGAGCTATTTTACTGTGTACTCCCAGGAAGCCTGTGTGATGTTAACTCCTGTCAATGCTACCTGCTCCCAGTTCTGGATACTGTATTTGTCCGGAGAAAATACAGAAGGTGCGGCCTAGGGATGAAAATTCTGCATGATTTCTGTCAATCTTTTGGGACCGAAGATGCCTTGGGGATCAGCTTCCCTATTTCTGCTGACATGTACCAAGGTAAAACACTTGATGTGGAAACATTAGGTAAAAGGTCATGTATAATTTATGCATTTCATAAAAATATTGGAAGCGGCTTCTTGGCTGCAGAGAGTTCAATGCATTGGAGTGAACACAAAAATAATGTCCTTGGCATGCAATCTCTCTAGAGACACATGTAGCTTCCTGTGGGGAGGAAATCCTGTGTTCTTATAAGATATTGAGTGATAGAATGGTAGTTTGGTATTCACACTCTTATATAATTATCTCCAAGAAATGGAGTAATGGCTTTGGAATCAAAGAATGAATGATCAGCTTGCTGTTTGACAAGAAAGAAAAAGAAGAAATTGTGTGGATGTCCATATGCACACACTACACACATGCCACATCTGTGGTCCTTATACTTTTGTGATAAATTGCATTTGTCAGGCACCACACCTGACCCATGCCCCCTAATCCAACTTGTCAGAAGTACTTCTTTCATTCCAAATCTCTGAGCGGCTTTTGAACAGTCACAATATATTTTTAAAATTAGTTATAATTTTCACTCCGTGGCTGTACAGTTGGATTCGTGGTAACGCAAGCAAGCCTGGAGTTTCAGGTGGAAGCTTAAATAAAATAGTCCTAAGAATAAAATGATTTTTAAAATCTCTAAAACGTATAAAATACTTCTTTGTTAAATATGTGGCTTAAATCAAATACCTGATGATGTGGTGTGACATGGGGGTCTTACTGCAACTTGTTTGGGATATCTGTGTTAGCCACTCCTGGCTTTACAGTCATCCCTAATTAATACCAATAAAACCTTTATTCCCCCTAGTCTCTCTCTGTCCCTCAACACACATAGCTGTACACTGTTCTGTTTATCTGAAATGTATACACCATGCACAGCTAATGCATAGATAGTCATGTATATTATACATTCACATCTCTCCCTTTTCCCACAACTCTATCGAAGATACTGTGTCCTCTTAATACAGGAAGAAGTAATACAGGTGAAATTATTTTTCTCCATCGAACAAAAACAGTTTCCCTGATGGCATGCATTGTATGGTTTATACATGCTGCATTTTGAGATTTGTTTATAAACACTAGTGGTACATCCTAAGAGTTAGCTTTTCATCTCTGGTAGGTTTGGGGCTCAGGTTCAGGGCCAGGACTCTGTCTTTGCTTGTGTTTGTAGAGTGCCTAGCACAATCGATCCCTGATCCTGACTGGGATCTCTGGATCTCACTGTAAACATAAATATTAAATGCCAAGGGTGAAATACTGGCCTTATTGAAGTAGGTATAAATTCTTCTGCATTAGACTGAGGACTGCAACCCAGTGCCCTCTAAATATCCTTCCACTAAATGTGAGCAGTTCTCACTAGCATTTCTTATATAATATTCCCACTCTCTGCTGTACAAGTCTAAAAAGGAGCAATAAAGCCATGAACTGAATATTTTGCTGTCACTGTACTTATCTCTCCCAGAGTTTCTTGCTGAAGAAATCAATTTAGCTTTTATCCTGAAGTAAAATTAATGACAATGATCTACTCATTATGAGGCAGATGTTTACTTACAAGAATGACGGGATTTAAAAAAAAAATGAAAACTACCAAATCCAGTTAAACATTAAAGATAAGTGAGCTTTCCAAACTCTCTCCATGGTATGATGAACTACTTAGGATGCAGGGACAGAATGTATCATGGAGTGATCAGGGATTATCATCTTAAAACTTGAGTCAGGAGACATGAGCAGGACCTCATGGAAAGGTGGTTGACAGAGGTTTAAAAATCCCTGTTTAATTTACAGAACAGTTCAGAAATGCAACACTTCATCAATCCTAAAGGGATACACTAATAGCATAAATCCTGTTGGCGGTTTCCTCACTTTGGCTCTGCAACTAGCAATGAGGAAAACCTGCAAAGGAGACAGGTTTGGGTTTTTTATGAATAAACAGCCCTAAATTTGAATGCTTATCCAAATTATATGAATGTTCTTTGTCTACAGAATACGTCTGGAATACTAATAGGACCAAGGTTTCTCATGAAAGTTATACCTTTACCTCAGCTACATCTGTTGTCTCTGTCAGCTCCTCCTGTTTCAGGCTTTCCTCATTCACCCCAATAAGTAAAAGCCCCTGAATGCTCACCAGAAAGTAGTCTCACGTTAGAGAGAGGGACAGGGCTATCATTAATTTCTTCCCAAGATGTCCTGCTAATTAATGCTCACTATGATTCTGCAAGCCACACTTGGTGTACATACTTTGTTTATTGTTTGTATACCTCCAGTTCTGTGCTGAATACTTTAGCGATATGGTCCCTGCTCAAAAGAGCCTGTGGTCTTGACCCCAGTATGCAACATATGACCAGCGAGGTTCAAGCACTAATTTTGGTTGCATGAGTTATTGTTTTCAATGGTCTCATTTGATAACAATTCATTGCAGAGAGGGATAAGATTTATTAAGGCTCTGTGAAGCAATGCATTTCAAAAAGGGACTTTAAAGGAGAAAAGGGAGATATTGCGTGCCTGTTAATAAACACCTGTCGTCTGCCTCTTAAAGTACTCTCTTTCTGTAAGGCAGAAATGAGCAAAACTCTTTATTTATCCTCAGTGAGAAGATTATGAATGTGATAACATGGATTTCCATTATAAACCCCAGGCAGTGACCACTTAGCCAATGTTTTAAAAAGGCTCCTGCCATATCTATGCACTATAGGGTAAGAAAGGAGCAGAGTGGGAGACTTAATTCAGCCTGCATCTATTTTTTTTGTTAGCTCAGGGCAGATTCTGAATATTATCCCGTTGTTGGTTAAGAAACTTCAGTAGCCTTGAACAGATGTTCAACATACAGGGTTCCTCCAGCCAGGTATAAGTACTCAGACTCCATGCCATGGCTGTGCGAGAGGCTTAGCAGAGAGAGAGAGAGAATGAAGGGTGGAAAGAGAGAGAAAACACCCAAAAACCACACCTCTAAGAAAAAATAGGTCTCTGAGAGAACATCCTGAGAGCTCACGCTTGGTGCCACCAGCTGACTCTTAACTCACTAATGCTTCCCCGTCTCTCTCTCCCCCCTCCACGCCCCGCACTTGGTTTTCCTGTTCAGTTTGCCAGAAATTCTTGCAGACCCATCCAGAGGAGCAGGATCGACTGTGGGAGGTGGAAGCACCAGGGGACTGGAGCCAGCGTGTTAGTATCTGGTTAAAGATTCAGCTGGAAACTGCCCTTTCAGAAAGTGAGTTACAAACTGTACGGACTTCTCCTTGTCATGTTCAGTTATTTAAACTTCACAGTTAAAAGCTACGCTTCCTTAATGATGACAAAATGCTGCTTCCTCTCATTGGCAGCACATGGAGAAAGTGCTAAGCATGAGGTTCAGCACGTTGTCTTTTTATCTGACTCAGAAGCGACAGGTACCTCTCAGCTATCAGGGTGGGTGGTATGTGTGCAAAAAGTCTATGGTTAGACCCCAAAGCAGGTATCTCAGCTCTAGTATGTTAAAAAAAAAAAAAAAGGCACAGGTGCATTGAAAGGCAACTAGAAAAATTTCTAGAGCCATGGGGATGAGAGTTACTGAATTCACTGTTCAGAGGCAATTTTCATGCCATTCTATGACATAAACTTGAAGGTTCCACCTTCCTTTGTGTTCAATTGAAGGGAAAAAAATCTGTGTTCCTTATTGTACAGCATAGTACTTGGTAATCCTCAAGAGAGGGCCAAAATATCTAGTAAACAGGGCCAGGATTAGAGATTCTGAAGTAATGAAATAAAATTACAGAATCCGAGACTCCGAGGGCTACTGACAAAATGCAGCCCTGGTGTAAGAGGATGGAACTCCCATTGCAGTGCATTATACCAGGGCAACAATTAGCCCAGTGAGGTTAGCACCATATATGGTCCATAGAGATGGGTTTATTTGTTTGTATAATAAGAAAAGGATTTAGGGGAGATACTTGTATTTGTGGAGGCTGTAGAGAAAGAGTATAAAACATATATGTGTCTCTCTTCTATAACCTCTGAGCTGTAATGTGCTATATCTCCATAGTGGAAAATGACAGAAATAAGTTAGCTTGGTAAGAAATAGTAAAATATGCTTTTTAAAAAGATTCTCAGCTTATGGCTTATAGCTCGTCAGTGATCCCTTTGCTAGAGGGTGAATGTGCTGAGTTGGCTTTAACTTGACCATCTTCAGTGGAACTTCCAACTACCATAGAAATGGAATGTTTAAAACAACAAGGTGTTTGTAATATATGTATTAGATATACATATATATTTATATTATATATAAAATCTATGAGAGAGAGTGTGTGTGTGTATAGCATGTGTGTGTATCTCCCAGTGCATGGTAGATTACATGTACAGGAGTTAATGTAAAGGGGAGCATGGGACAGATAGTACCTACTACAAAGAGAGGGACAACTTCCCCAACTTTCACTGAGCTTGGAAGAAGTGCTGATCCCACAGCACTCCCCCTCTTGGCTGGTGAGGTAGCAGCAAAAGAATTTTATGGGGCATCATACTTTCTGCTAGTAGTAGGATAAGCAGCAGCTCCTCCCAGCTCAGGTGCACCTCATCCATCTCCTCTACAGGAAGATCTCTCCCCCTACCCCCACCCCATGGTTCCCCAGACTCCGTCCCTGCTAAGGGAGACTGGAATTGGAGTCTAAGTTACTAGCACCATGCTTTTGCAGGAGAAAAGGGAGGCGAATGATACGTCATAGAATGGAGCTCTTGAGGTGTGCCTTTACCCAACTCTGCACCCAGATGTTTGCTTGGATCTCTATAGGCTTATTTGAGGACATGAATGTCTTTCGGATCTAATTCTTCTGTGTCCTCTTCCCCTTTGCTGCATCCCACCAGCACGAGGCAATGTAGTTCAGCATCACCAAATAATGTTGGTACATATGACAACAGCCACCAAGATTAGTGAGCTCCCCATCCTGTTCTGGGCTTCTTGAACAACCCTTCTGCCCCCGTTCCACAGTACTAGGCACTGTAGAAGAAAGCTATTTAATAGCTGTAACTGTGCAGCTCTTCTGCTGCATACTATGTAGTTTTTCAGAGTCAGGAATAAATTCTTGTCATATAATATTGTAGGGCTTTTACAGAAAGATGTGTTCCAGAAAGGTTCAAACAAACCTGAGATCAGAATTTTAATTTTGCAAGGATATAGAGCGGCATCTAGTGGCAGCACGGATGAACCAGAAATGGTTCGTAGATTTGGGTATGCACACATTTGTAGATATGTGTTAGAAGGGAAACCTAGATGGATATTTTCTTTTCAACATGTTTGTTGAATTTTTATCAGTGTATAGCGATAAAAAGAAAGTTCCTTGGTGCATCATACATGGAACTGGAAATTTTCACTTAATTGTTGTTGAAAAATCAGCCAAGGTTAATTTATATCAAATAGTTCCAGTAACAGAGAAGCAGCAGCGTTTGCCTACAGAGGCTGGCTGAAATGTGAAAATAATTTAAGATGAATATGCAGCGAGGCTCCTACTTGCTGAACCAATCAGGCACTGAAATGAGCAGTTCTAGAGTAATTGAGTGAAAGTATGTAAGGTCTACAAAAATAAAGTGAATGTGAAAAGATAAGGTGGGGGAGGTACTGTCTTTTATTGGTCCAGGTCCTAAAAAGGAGCTCTGGATAAGCTCCAAAGCTTGTCTCTCTCACCAACAGAAGTGATTCCAATAAAAGATGGAACCTCCCCCATATTGCCTCTCTAATATCCTGGGACCAATATGGCTACAGCCGCACTGCAAGCAGGGCCGGTGCAACCACTAAGCGAACTAGGCGGAGCTGGGGCGGGGAGCTGCTGCATGCGGCTCCCCGGGCTGAGGGAGGGGGTAGTGGGGAGCTGCCGCACGGCTCCCCAGGCCAAGGGAGGGGGCGGCGGGGAGTTGCCGCACGGCTCCCTGGGCCGAGGGGAGGGAGCGAGAGAGGGGGTGGCAGGGAGCTGCCGCGGGGGGGCACCTCAGGGCAAGGGGGGGCGGGGAGCTGCTGCAGGGCTGGGGGGGGGCGCAAGGTGGAAGTTTCGCCTAGGGCGCGAAACATTCTTGCACCAGCCCTGACTGCAAGTGAAAAGAAAAGCAGATTCCGTGGGAAATAACTGCTTTCCAGGCTTTTGGGAATCATGAAAAGTACCTTTTATTGTCTAACAGGCAACTTACAGACCAGTGAACTCTCTGAGAAATGGATTCCATTTAGCGGAACAAACTTTCAACCTAAGGCTAGAAAGGTTTTCAATGACATTTTAGTGCAGACATTCATGTGCCGATGGAGGAAGATCCTGAGATTTTTAACGCTATCTGGGAATAGGATAGGGACATAAGCACAGTGTTAATAATTTATTTTTCTGGTCTCTCTGCACTCATTTTACCCCAATTAATAGTCAGAAAATCAGAGTCAGTCAGAGCTAATTTGTTGGGCACTGGAAATATTAGATGCCGTGCTTCAGTCTCAACCATTACAATTCTTCTGAAATAATCAGAAAGGATGGAAGTTTACAGTCACCCCAAAATTAGCCTGACATGCTGTTGTTGCACATCAGGACCCTTTATGTCAAGATAGTGGAGGCTCAGAAATGGCAAATATAATTAAAAACTTTTTCAGATGTAATTTATACCTGGCAAGAAGTGCGGGTGTGAAAACTGAGGGCTAACTGTTCAAATTGCATCTACAGCACTAACAGATGCATCTGTTTGCAGGTAGATGATGTGATATTTACAAGCAGAAAATTTTGTGTGTGAAAATGCCAGGTGTGGGTTTTCTGCACATTCAGGTAGATGGACCTGCAAATATTTCAGGTGCAAGTGGCTATCAGAAAATGGGGTTCTTCTGACCAAACCTATGCATTTGTCTTTTGTGGCATTGCCACCTATTGCACAAGGGTTTTTTTGTTGTTACTGGGCTGCGTGGTCAGTTGTCAGAATTGGAGGAGTGGGACTGAAATTGTATGAAGACAGCATCTTGTAGGTATTTTTTTGATAAAACTGTTGCTATGGAAGTTGTGCCAACATTCTTTCATTATGATCTTGCCCTTAGAAAACACAGTTAGTCAGACTGCTTCAGAGGAGGAAGGAGGCTGTCATATAGAGGGAGCTCAGGATGATGAACCCATATGCTTAGATGCAGGCCCGATGAATGAGGTACATGATTAGTTTATCATTTTATTATCCTCTTTTTCATAAACATTTTCCCCCTACTTAGTGAGTTAGGGAGCCTAAATAGGAGAGAGTGACACAAATAAACATGGATGATCTTCTATCACTGGGCCATTGATTTATATGGCTAATCTGTAATTGCTCTGGGGGCTAGGTGATGAAATGACCATCATATGTGAAAGTTTTTACTTTGTTCCTCACTGAGGTATAGGAACTATAACGGAGCTGGAATGCTACAACAGCAGGTCTGTACTGGCTTTCTCAACTGACCTGCATACATAGTAGGTAGAGTGGTTGCATAGTACTTTGCAATTAGAACGCCCTCTTTTTAATTGCTTACATTGGGTGTCTGCCCCCCCACACTTCATTGCAGGATCGTGGCCTAAAATCATCTTGGCAATTGGAATGGACCAATTCTCCATAAACACAAGAAAATATACTCAAGGAAACAAATCAAAATAATGAAGCTCATCAAATAATAAATAATGAGAGGGGCAGAAACAAACAGAGTAAAATTAAGAACCATGGTTATTGTGTTTACTCCTCCCCTTTAGGTTGCCGCCCAACGATTACTTGAACTAAATCAGTTTGTTGTTTTCTTAATACAGACAGTTCTGAGTACTTGTGTAGAGCATCAGGAATCTATTATATATAATGGCTATGTTTTGGGGTCCCTTTTGTTTCTAAGGGCATCTTGGATTAGGGTCACATCATAGTTTTTACACGGTATATATGTACCTTTCATAATACCAGGATGATCCTTGTGTCTTGGTTCTAATTTCAGGGAGGTGAATGTATTCCTGATATTAGGAAAGTGGCACAAGAAGCCAGAGACGACAAAGGTAACACAGCAGGAGAAGCAAGGACATTACACCTGCAAATTCCCAAGGAGGAGGACTTTAGTCAAGGTACAGCTGATACGCAGCAATGTAAGGGATCTAGGAAAAGAGCAAGGACTATGGGCCTGCTGGAAGACAAGACTGCTAAGTATCTCCGAATGATGCCTTAATTCCCTCACTCAAGGAGCAAGATCCACTGTGCAGTCATAAAAGGCTAAAATAATAGACTAAAATAGTCATAATCTCTAACCACACTGAGATTTCTCCAGATTAGTTACAAGGGTTTTGCAAGGCAAATATTCAGAATCTTTTAAAAAAAATAAAAATAAACTATTGTTCTTTTAATTGTTCTTTTCTTTTGTTTCCTTCCAAGAAATTAAATAGCAGTCGAGCCTAGTTATTTCCCTCCTTTGGAAAGATTTTAATGGATCGTGTAAGAGGTCTAGAAAGGAGGAATTAGGTGACTTGTAGATACTGATGTAAGAAGATATTTCTATGGAAACAACTTCCTGTATTATGCAAGGGAGATACTGCAACACAGGTTGGTATCAGAATGATGGCTCTGTAACCTTCCTTTCAAAAAGAACAGTTGAGATGGAAATTCTTTCTGCTGGAAAAGCTCAGCTGAAAGATCTTCCTTTAAGCTACGAAGTGGACGGGGGAGGGGGGACAAAAAAACCCCATGGTCTACATTAATGCAGAAGTTTGGTACAGACAGGCCGTAAATTGCCTTTAAGTTGAGACACTGAGATCACATTGTGTATATAATTTAAGGCACAGTTGCAGGAACTTTGTGTGGATTGCTTATCTCACGTATTGTATTTCATGTGGACCAGTTCCTAATGCTTTACAATAAAAAAAAAATATTGATAATGTGTCTCGCCAGCTTGCACAAGTTACAGTGTGGTTAAAAAAACCCCCTCACCTTTCAGTCTCTCCCTCGCAAGGTAAAGTCAGTGTGGTGCTGTTCTAGCTTGACTTACTGATGTATCAGGAACGCTTTATTTATAATACACAAATCAATGCAAGGCAGTGCTTCATTCTACCCTTACAACCAGCCTCCACTGCAGCACCAAGTGGATGCACCAGGTTCCATGTCATCACAGTGGATTGCATTAAAGGTTGGACACTTAAAGGTTTTCAACAGTTGTCATGGATCTAATCTTCTCTGAGGGTAAAATTTACCCCAATGCAAAGAGGCCTGCTCATGGCTCTCTGTGCTTCTGTGATCCCTGGGTGCCATGGAGGGAGCTCTGAACTATCCTTAAGAGGCAAGGGGAGCAGTGGTCAGCCTGGGGTAGGGTCTGGGTCCACATATACCCAGATCCTGTGGCCTGCAGTTCCCACATAGGGGTCATGGAGGGGGCAGAGGAATCTATTCCAGTCTATGTACTGATGCAGGATTCATAGAGGGGCTGCACTGTACCATGTCCACAGATTGCAGAGGAGAATTCTTTCCCTTTCACACCCTCCATGGGTCCCCACATGAAGCCCTGTCACTGGTTTTGTGTAGGAAAGGGTGGATTTCACCCACAGACTCTGATTTAATTTATCACTTAAGCATGTATTTACATCGATCCATGTTCAAGAAATGCGCTTCAGTGCCATTGAAATCAACCTTTTCTGGGCATCTTCTACAAAAGAGGGAGTTATCTACTGGTGCTGTAATCGGAAATTATGTTAATTTTGCCATGAGAGGTGAAACATTGATCACTGAACCAGCCATAATTCTGATGCAGACATGATTAGCAACCTCTGACAAAGCTAGCCTGTCTCAGAGAGTAAGATTGGCCCATCCATATGTGGCTGATTTGTAAAGGATAGGCTGGCCCAGTGCAATGAGTGTATGAAATGGGGATTCGCTTGGGAAACAGTGCCCTTATCCATGGCATCTTAGTTTCTCTCTACCTAAGTAGGGTACATCTGGCATCTTTTATAAAACATTGTATCAACTGTTGGATGATACCTGGCCCAAGGCATAATAGAAAATAAAGGCAGCTGTAATCTTCATGACCGCTGATCCCATGTTTCATTTTAGTCCACTATGACAGCTGAGTTTGCTGTCATAGATATGAACGCCACGAGCCATCACCTTCAGCCCCCAACTAAAACCTCTCCAGCGCATCATCAAGGATCTACAACCTGTCCTGAAGGACGACCCAGGACTCTCTCAGATCTTGGGAGATAGGCTAGACCTTGCTTACAGACAGCCCGCCAACCTGAAGCAAATACTCACCTGCAACCACACACCACACAACAAGACCACTAACCCAGGAACCTATCCTTGCAACAAAGCCCATTGCCAACTGTGTCCACATATCTATTCAGGGGATACCATCATAGGGCCTAATCACATCAGCCACACTATCAGAGGCTCGTTCACCTGCACATCCACCAATGTGATATATGCCATCATGTGCCAGCAATGCCCCTCTGCCATGTACATTGGCCAAACCGGACAGTCTCTATGTAAAAGAATAAATGGACACAAATCAGACGTCAAGAATTATAACATGCAAAAACCAGTCGGAGAACACTTCAGTCTCTCTGGTCACTCGATTACAGACCTAAAAGTGGCAATTCTTTAACAAAAAAGCTTCAAAAACAGACTCCAACAAGAGACTGCTGAATTGGAATTAATTTGCAAACTGGACACCATTAAATTAGGCTTGAATAAAGACTGGGAGTTGATGTGTCATTACACAAAGTAAAACTATTTCCCCTTGTTTACTTCCCCTCCTACTGTTCTTGTCAACTACTGGAAATGCCCCACCTTGATTATCACTACAAAAAGTTTTTTTTCTCTTCTGCTGGTAATAGCTCACCTTACCTGATCACTCTAATTACAGTGTGTATGGTAACACCCATTGTTTCATCTTCTCGGTGTATATAAAATCTCCCCACTGTATTTTCCACTGCATGCATCCAATGAAGTGAGCTGTAGCTCATGAAAGCTTATGCTCAAATACATTTGTTAGTCTCTAAGGTGCCGCAAGTACTCCTTTTCTTTTTGCGGATACAGACTAACACAGCTGCTACTCTGAAACCTATCAAGTTGTCAGTATATCCAGGTTGAATTTCTGTTCTCCCTCTTTGGTGCCCAATGATCCACATGCTGGTTTCCTAGCTGTTGTACCTTGATGGGTTTTTTCAAATGTGAAAGGATTTTCTTCCTATGCTTCTGCTGATTGAGCCCTTTATTTTCCAAATAATACACCTTTCAGGAGAAATGCATAATGAGATAATGGGCATATCCTAAAGGTGAGCCAAGGTTAAACTCTGATGGGACAGAGTTCTCTGCATGTTGACAGACCAGCAACTGCCCCAAAACTAGTAAACTCACTGCAGTTTCTCTACCCACAGACAAAATGTCAGCTAACCACACGTAACAATTCCCCTCCTGATTGTGTGATTTAAGGAGGTCCCATCTTTGGCTCATCTGCCCTTCCCATCAAATGGAGGAGGTTAAACACAAACATTGAAAACAAAGGAAGCTGGAAACTAGCCCATTATTTCACCCAAAAGAGCATCACAGCTGGGTGTTCTAAGTTAGCAGAATCAAAGGTGCCATGCTGCAGGCTGCATTTGTCTCAGTGACAAATGCTACAAAAGGAAGTAGGCTTCCCCCTCCACATCATGTGCGTGCTATGTCTCTCTCTCAATAAATAATAATACAGGAGATGTGGAACTGACTATAAAAGGAGTCTTTTTAGGACAGCTGACTTAAAGGATGTCCCAGTCTGAGTACTAACCTCCTTTGTGTGCATTAAGGTATCTGATGCATTTATTAGAAGTTCAGACCTGCAATTGATTCTTGGCTGGCCTTAACTGTTTTTGTATAAAAGCCTTACGTGCTGCATTAGGTTAATGTGCCAGTCTTTCATTTTTGGACCCCTTTGTTGAGCTCTGTTGTCAATCACACATGCAAAGAGTTTGATAATCTCAACTAGCGATGGGACTGAACTAATTTTTGTTTAATTATAGGTTTTGTACGGTACTCATTACTCTAGTGTCTGAGCACATCATATGCAGTAATGGATTTATCCTCACAACATTTCAAAAAGGTAGGGGAATAGTATTTCTATTTTACAGCTATTGAATTGTGGCATAGAGCGTCACACATGCTTTCTGTGGCAGAAACAGAATCCGCATCTCCTGCGTCCCATCCCAGTGCCTTTAAGGGGGAAAAAACCCTTTCCTCTCATAACAGAACATCCAGCACAAACCTTACCTTTCACTCAGGAATAAAACATTTTGTATGAGGGACAGCTGAATGGTTTAGAGAGATAACACTTTGGTAGTGGTTGGAAGTTGATTTAATCATTCAAACCTTTTGAGGTTCATCTTGGCCACTAGACTACCCCTAATGGTGTCCACATCTTCATAATCACAACACAATTAGTGCTTCTGCTTAGGGGAGAGAGGAGAGAAAGGGCCGTGTGTGTGAGGACAGGACTGTTGGCAGATCTAAGGTGAAATTTGCCCTGGATTTGCCTCCTGCTAGTCCTTATGAACATTGGGGCTAAAAATTCACCCAGAAATAAAAGAGCTAACCTCTGAAATATGCATTAGCAGAGTCATCTAGGTAGATACCCATGGTGGATGCCAACAAAATTAAGGGTCTGAAATGTAGATCATAGATTCTAAAGCTAAAGAAGACCACTATGATCATCTAGTCTGACCTCCTGCATAACACAGGACAGAGACTTCCACCCTGTGATTTCTGCATAGAGCCCATAACTTCTGGTTGAAATAGAGCATGTCTTTTAGAAAGACATCCAGTCTTGATTTAAGGCCTTAAAGTGATGGAGAATGCACCACATTCCAAGGTAAGTTGCTCTAATGGTTAATTGCCTTCACTTTTAAAAATATGCACCTTATTTCCAGTTTGAATTTATCTAGCCTCCGCTTCCAGTGATGGATCATGTTATGCCTTTTTGGCTAGATTAGAACCCTATACTATCGGATTTTGTCTCTCCCTGTAGGTACTCACAGCCTGTCATCAAGTCACCTCTTTCCTTTCTCTTTGATAAGCGAAATAAATGGAGCATCTTGGGTCTGTCACTGGAAGGCAGGTTTTCCAGGCGTCAAATCACTTGTAGCTCTTTTCTGAACCCTTTCCAGTTTTCAATATCCTTTTTAAAGTGTGGGCACTAGAAATGGACACACTATTCCAGAAATGCTCTCACTAATGCCATAGACTGAGGCAATCCCACTCCTTCTTGATATTCCCTTGTTTATACATCCAAGAATTACTTTATTCCTCTTAGCTATGGTATTGCACTGGAAACTCACGATCAGCTGGTTATTCCCCAGGACCACTACATCCTTTTCAGTATCACGGCTTTCCAGGATAGAGGACTGTATCCTATTGGGGTAGTGTGAGCTAAGATGTGATACCCACAGTATCTTTATAACACAGATCCCCAGTTGTCTTAATGATGAGCATGCACTGTAGAGTTTGGATGCCAAGAATGCCAAGGATGCCAAGAAATTTGGAGCTATAAACCATTTCCCGTGCATTACTTCTATGGCCAGGGTTGTCACAGTTAGTATACATTAAATCTGGCTCTGTCCCAGTGTTTTATTTAGTATTACCACAAGATGGCAGCATTGTACAGCTTAAAAATTCAACAGTGCCTATCATGACCTATACATGACAGTGCCAAGAATGCAAACATGACTGTTTTTCCTAACTTTTTAGCAGCATTACTGGAACAGGGAAGGAATGAATAGGGTACAAAAGAGGCTGTCTCCATATTTACTAATTTGATTGTTATAGCTATTGAGTTTGTCTTTTGACCATGAACAGACTTATCCTTTCAATGTCTATGAACCTAAGGTAAAGTCACGGAGGCAGATTGAATACAAAATTTAATTGGACTATGCCCTACAGAAGGAAGCCTGGTTTGAAGTTTTTCATAACCGTTCCCTTCACAATTTTTTCAGGCCTACCAGGGGATGATATTGAGAGATACAAAATATATTTTGGAGCCTCATGTCTACTCTCTCTAAAATTCTCACCTGTTTGGTAGTCTAATATGGTTGACAAGTGACCTTAGTATTATATCTGTTTCTGATCCTTCTCTGCTCACCTCAACCTTCGCTTCAGAAGTCATAAAAATAATGTTGTTTGATTTACTTTAATATAGTTACTACCCTCATATGCTATGAATCTGAATTCTGTTTGAGAAAGCATCTTTGAACACATGGGTCTTTAGATGACATTTTTTCCTTTGCAACTAAACCTCTTTTGTGTCCATCCCATCAGGAAGAAAAAACATATTATGTAACCAGAATGATATAATTAAATGGATGAATAGTGAAACTTCAGTGTTCTGGTGGATGTATTGACTGTTGATTATTACATCCTCCTCCCCAACTTCTTCAAATATTTAAGGCGGACATTCCAAAATGAATAATTCTTTGTGCTCTTGTTGCCCTTGTTATAGAAGGATCTTAGAGATTTAGAAGCATGAACTCAGCTCCTGTGAGTTCAGCAAATACTTTACCCATTTTTCATATGGGTCAGTTGACTCAGAGAGTTGACCCCCAAGGTGTCCCATGTCGAGTCAGTGGTGAACCTGGACCAGAGACTAACATTGCACCTTCAACTTGTGCTACTTCCCAAATAAAAGGTACAATATTGTACTTAGAATGGAGTGTCTTCTTTAATTGTGATTGATTTGTGCTGACCCATTTTCCTAGGTAAGGTGTGTTCCAAAAGAAAACCAGATCAGTTAGCTCAATAACCAAATTGGTATGGTTTAAATATAAAGCCATGAAATCACATCTTTTGGTGTCCTTTGCTATGGATGAAGAAGGAAAAGAGAGTTTCAAGCTTTGTCTGCCTAACAGGATTGCTGCCAAGATTTACATATTGACGATGCTGCGGATAGAGAAGGAATGAATATTTCCAAGTAGAAAATCCTTTTCAGCAAACGCAACACTGAGCTGTGTAAATAAGAATGCTGCCGGCTAAAATTAATTGTTTGCTATTGATTTATTTTGTCCCTTATACTTTTGCTGTTACAGACTATGCAACATAATTTAGTGCACTAAAGACAAAACTACAATTCCATTCCAAGTCTCTCTGTTAGTTTTCACTTGTTTTGCAATTTAATGCTAAAGTCCCAGTTTAATTACTTGTTTGCCTTAGCCTTTGTCATTGCTCTATTGAGTTTTTCTGTTGTGAGCTTATTTCAAACCATCTCTTTTGGTTTTAATTTAATGTGAAGGTATCATTTTTAGAAGATCAATCATCTTCATTGAGAAAGATCCTTTTGGTGCATAGACAAAGTTGAACTTTTTTTTCTGCCTGAGTGGATCACCCTGGCTGAGAAATGTTGCATTTGACGGAATCATAACATCTGATGCTGTAAATATATTTTAAGGTAAATAAATATACTGCCAGTGTGATTTGATTTGAAAATTAATAGCTCAATCCCTTTGTATCACGCTATGTTCAAGTTTGGTGACCTGGAGGGAACGAGCATGCCTCTGGTCAGCTGGACTGACCTCCACTTAACGGAATTTGTTGCCTTTGGAGAATACGGATGCCCGGCAAGTCCATAAAGCTCACTGCAGGGAACATTGGGGGAATGAGGGGAGAAATACATCTTCCTAACAATGATCTAGACTGGCTAATTTTCCAAGTTATTTCATTTAATTTTTTGTCTTGGTCACCAAAAGAGCCGAGCATCTTAACCCAGAAGCGTCTAAAGCAAATTCAGTCTCCAAACTGCACAATATGAAATAACCTCCCAATTCCACCCCACCCCACAAGATTCTGGGGCTGGTTCAATTGCTTTTAAAGCTCTTTCTCTTGTGCTGCCTGCAGAGCCCAGCTGCTGTAATATAGGCTGAAATGCTGCTTTTATCCTAGTTTGTGTAGATGGCTGGTGGGTAAATCAATTGGAGTGAAAGGCTTGTATTGTCTTTCTTTGCTGCATGTCACAAGCACAAATATTTTCATTTTCATGCTTTGCTTGGAGGAGGCTGAAGCCTTTGGCACAAGCCACTTCTGCTTGTTTGACCTCCTTTGTGTGTATGGAATGGTGAGGAGTAGCTCTGAGAAATACCGAACAAAACTATCAAAATAGCAAGAGAAAAGGTCAGGAAGGGATCCTGCTCCCCGTAGACATCAGAAGCATCTGTAAGCGATGATATTTAGCATGTCCTGCCTGAGCAGTTAAGTCATCAAAGACACTAGTACCTACAGGTAGGAAATATTCTTGGAGGAAGTCGAATGGATTGCATTGTACACTGCTGCCATGCTGGAGACAGAAGGGAGGCCAAGAACTTTTGGCCTCCAGTAGACGAATGCCGCTGCCCTTTCCAAGTGAGGCTCTCTATTTACAAGCTGGGGCCCATGGGGTAATATTGCCGCCTTGGAAGAGAATGTTGATGTATGGGAAAATGGAGTTGTACCAAAGACAGAGCTAGAATTAGGCACAAGCAATGCAATGGTCTCTTGGGCCTCCATGATTTTGCCTCTCCACAGGCTTGTGCTGACTTAGTCACTCAGAAGCTGGGCCAATATCTCTCTCACTCTGGGATGAGAGTGAGGGAGGTAATTTTTCCTCTTCTCTCTCAGCAGTCGGGTCTGAAGGGGACATAATTGTTGTTTGTTTTGTGTTTTATTAAAGCACCTAGTAGCCCTAGTTATATTCTGGGATCCCATTGTGCTAGGCACTGTACAAATACAGAATAAAAAAAAGTCAGTACTGCCCCATTGGACAACTGAGGGAACCTGTAAGTCCAACACTGGTCAAAGGAAAAAGGCATCGTTCCTGGGAATGCATGGAGGAAGCCAGTGCTCAGTCGCTCAAGGCCTCCAGTGTAATACCACCCCTTGTTCTGTAGGTTTGATACTAGAGGATGTACACAGAACAGTGGATCTGTGTGACTCAGATCAGAAACAAGTGACTTTGCCAAATCCCAAAGATGAATCCAAACCCTGGACAATAAGGTGATTTAGTGAGGACATGAGCTGAGACTTGTTTTATTGTTATAGATTTTTCATGGTCCCTTGCTTTCATCTGCCTTTCTCAAACCTGCTTCTGCTTCCATCACCTTGTGCTGCGTTCAGAGTCTACTCCTGGGGGAATTCTGCATCACTGTGCATGCGCAGAATTCATGTCCCCTTCAGATTTCTTTGCTTTCCTGCAGAAAAATGACTTCTGATGGGGGAGCAAAGGGAAGCTGCAAGAGCAGTCATGTGCCCCTCCCTAGCAGCCAAAAACCAGGCAGGTTGGTTTGGGTGCCTGGAGCAGCCAACAGAGACGTAAATCACCACTGGGGGCATGTGAAGTAGTGGGCAATTGTGCTTGAGAGAGAGAGACACACACATACTCTGTTCCTCTCGCTCACTATTGGGTCATGCTCAGCATTGAAGGACAGGGCTTCAGGGTGTGCCTAAGGAGATAGGTGTGGCGCAGGTTGTCCCCTCAGGCAGAGCAGAATGTAGCAGCCTGCCTGCTTAATGAATTCTTCCAATTGTCTTGTGAATTCACCCAGGAGCATAAAACAGGTGTAAAAGTTTTAAGGCTCCTTTACATGGCCAGAGTTGACAGTATGGCCTTATAAATACTTAGGGTGCTTTAGTGGTTAGAACTGGTCTAAACTTTTGGACTGAAAAAATTTCTTATCAAAATGTACTCCATGAACTGTTTGCTACTGACCTCTCTGGAGATGGTCAGTAGCCACTATAAGTTGTGAGTTTGATTCTCCAGCCCTCACTTGCTCTTCAGTTGGCTGTGATGTAAAACTGAGCATATGGATGCATATATTTGTTGACTAATAACTAGAAATAAAGGGTCAAACCTAGCTACATTACGGTTAGGCAAGGAGGGTAGGGGATTTCCTCCAATGCTCCCCACTCCCATTATCCATCCATTGTATTGTAGTTAAGTAAATGACCTAAATAACTGAAACCACGGTGATTATATTGTGTTATTTTGACAAATAAAAGATGCAGAATTTTGCGGAATTTTTAAGTTTTTGGCGCAGAACTCCCCCAGGAGTAAGAGTCGCATCCAGGAGCAGCTGTGAGCCTGAACTATCTCTACTTTCCCATATGAAGCCCTGCCAATATCTGCCATCGATTCAAAATTCCTTACCGTGTATTCACTTATCCTTATTTACAGGGCTGCCAGTCTGTACACGTAATGCATCAAAAGTCTCAGTGCAGCTCTGTTGATATAAAGCTTCATGGAAAAATGCCAGTCCTTCTAAACATAAAAGATTTTAATGAACGTTGGAGCTTACACTGGCTAAAACTGGCTACACTGCAGGCAGATGCCATGCCATGCTACGCCCCCCAGCCTTGCCAATGCACATCAGGCCTGAAATTCCACCTTTTGACCTCAAACTATTGATGGTTGTGAACTGTGCCACATTATATGGAGATGGTTGGGGGGATGTCAAGGGAGCAACCACCACACTCCTCACACTTGGGATGAAGAACTGGCTTGAACCCAGGTTTGCAGGGTTGAAAGGCTAGTGCAGTAACACTTAGGACCACTTTGCACCGCCTCCCCCCCCAGTTAAGGAATGCCATTTAGGATCAATGGCTGGGTCACTTGTGCAGAAAGAACAAGATCTCTGAAGACAAGAGTAAGTCTGGAAATATCCCAGACTTTATTAAAGTCCTTTAAGATTTCCAGTTGTTTGCAAAGAGGCTGCAAAGCTTTAAATAGCTAGTAGGTTAAGGAAAAGAATGAGACCCTGGGATTTGGGGAATCCAGGGCGGTGGATTAGTAGGCCACTGTGCTTCTGTGAAGCACAAGAATGAAAGTAAGTGTCTCTGCAACAAACTGTGATTGGACCTTCCTAATTAATGTTGTGTTCTCCTCATTGAAGTAGAAGCTGTAGAAGCTGTCCTAGCCTAACCTCCCAGTTCACAAGAGAAAAAGGGGAAGCTAATCAGAAAGGAGATCCCCTCAGCTGGCTTATCCCAAATCTTTACTAAAACTGTAATATCCATGCACACAGGCAGAACAACACATCTAAGAATTATGTATCTGGGAGTTTAAGAACTGGGGGGAAAAAGTCAATGTTGCTTTGAGGTTATTTTTAAAACTGAAACTGAATAGGTCAATACCCCTTAAGCTTTTCGGTCTTTAATTCTCTTAATGGTATGGCAACAATAATTAATTGTATTATTAAAAAAGCTTTGAAGACTGTATTAATGTAATGTGACCTCAGATCAGTCAAGATCACATTTTCATTATGATTAAAAGATTCCTTGTCCTGAAACATTGATCTCATCTGCAGTTAAATGTGAAGAGCCAGCGTTTTCCTGGATGAGCAATAGATGGCAATATTGCACTTTGCTCTAGCGTTCCCCCTGCTAATGAATCTTCACCTTAGAAAAAGGGGCCATGAACTTTTCCCCTCAGCTTCCAGGAGTATTTTTCACTTTACACGGTGTATTAAAAATTCCAGAAGTGAAATAATTTGAAATTACATTTTGAATCCAAAGCTGCTTTGATGATTGTATGAGGAGCTAAATTTGAAAACCTGGGCACCCAAACTGCATGGCCTAATCCTGCACCCCGGCCTATAAAATGAGCATTTGACTGTTTGGTAATATTGTAGCATCTGGAGTTATAGACTGGATCCAGTGTAACTTCTGTAGCATCGAGTAAGGTACCACATGAGTCCTGGAAGCAAGATTACCAGTTTGGATTCAATTATGATCTCTCTTAGTGTTTTTTCCCTTTGATTGTGTCAGTAATGGGTGAAAACATATGTATTCAGAAGAAAAAAAAATGTCCAAACATCCCATTTTAATATTTTATGAATGAAAAATTTTGATTTTTTGTTTTTAAATTTTACTTTAGTTTATAGTTTAAAAACAAAAAAAAAAGATTGAAATCAAAATGAAATGTTTTGGCTGACCTGCAATTTCATTTTTGAAATTTTTTTTTGTCCTAATTTGGGATGCTTTTTTTCCCCTTTGAAGTCTTGAAAATTTTTCACAGGATGGAAAATCTCTTTTCTGACCAGCTCTGTCCATCAGTTTGGTTCCTAACATGATGGAAAAAGTTCTGACCGTTGCTTTCCATAGAGTTCACAGTTAGCATGTCCTCTTCTTTCACACTTCTGCATTCAGACAGATCCCGGTCGCTGTGCTTAGACAGCATGGCAAGGAGTGCTTTACAAATAGCTAAGATTAATTATGTGGTTACCAGGTCTTAGCGGGCTAAGTATGCTGTGGTGTGATGCGCTATAAAGCTGAGCAGGTGGACAAGAATTTCAGAATGAAAATGACATCTAGGGTCAGCAATGTATGAAAATTCAATATGCTGTGGCAGCTGACTGTGTCATCCAAACAAAATGGATGGCACATAGCTGCTTTTGTGGGTATATGCTATATATCTCCAAATTTTTCTCTGGCACTAAGGGTAGTGTCCCAGAATTCCACCCTATACAGTGAAATAGTTTATACAGTGAGTTCTGGAAAGCAGCATAGAGTGGTGTTAGACCACAAACGCCGGATGACTTATCTATAAATAGCTACTCTCTATTCAGACCCTATGATTGTTCATAGAAGGGGCCATGGTGATTTTTAATAGCTTCAGTGGCTGAAGGAAAATTCCTGGGGGCATTAAATAGATAGCAGGAAGATTATTCCATCCCCCATCACTTCATCCAGCCTGTGCTGCCCCAAGTGGCATAACTTGGTGAAGCAGAAAACTAAAATAATGCAGAATTTTCTCCAGCTGGAGTGGAGAACAGATGTTCCACCACTGAAATGACAGCAGCAGGCCAGATCTGGTGCAGAAGGCTTGCAATGCTGGATACCTCTGAAAGAAGAAATCTTCGTAAGATGTATAGCAATGTCCTAAAGCATTATTTTTTAAAATTTGTTTACAGTAGTACCCACAACGTGCTACGTATTTTCTAGCCATTTAGGAATGGATGGTCTTTCCCAAGGAACTTTCAGTCTAAGGGCAGACAGAAAAGGCAGCAGATGTTGGGGGGAGGGGAGGGAAGGGGAGGAGAGGGACGTATGCATGAGTGAAGGCATGTGTGTATAATAAATATACCTATATATAATACTGTCAGAGGCCGGCTGGCCCCAGTAAATGGAGTAGGTCCATCCAGCTCCCATGTGCCAGAGCAGATGCTTCAATTTGGCCAATTAAGAGGGCAGGGCAGCACCTGGGGGCTAGGAAGGCTCAGGGAATGACCCGGTAAGAGGGAGCCCCAGTGAGTCAGAGCAGACCGGTTCAGTCAGGAAGAGCAGTTCAGAGCTGCCCAGGGACGCAACCAGAATTTTGCTAAGGAGCGTACCCAGGTTCCCTGCCTGGCCACCCCAATTTGAGGGGCATTGCGACCGTGTGTGCCAGGTCACAATGCCACTCAAATTGGGCATTGGTGGGCGTCTGTCATGACAGGGGGCCATCCAGGCGAACTCTGGGCAATTGGTGTTGTGTTCTGGCACATGGAGTCACAACGCCACTCACTTAAATTTGGCCTGGGCGGCCTTCTGACATGTTGTCAGGAGCTAATGGGAAGCCTACTTCTCCTCCTGCCGTTGGGTCCGTGGAGCTACCAGGGAAGAAAGGAAGCAGAAGGGGATTCGTGTGAGAGGGCTGAAGGCCGGGGAGCAGCAAGAACGGTTTGCTGGCTGGTGTTCCTAAGCCAGTGACCCAGAGCTGGAGAGTGCTGAAGGCAGAAGGAGCAGCAGAGGGAGGTGCCTGTTGGCTCTATGCTGGAGAGCCAGAGCCAAAGGTTGGAGGGAGCTGAAGGCAGCGGAGCTCTAAAGGAGCTTATCTGCTGACTGCTCCAGAGCTGGAGCAGCTGGACTGAGGGGAGGGCTGACAGAGTGTCCCAGCATGGTCAAAGCTCCCAGTGTGTGGTATGTGGGGCACCAAGGGGTGAGTTGTCTTTAATTTTAATGTCTGCTTGCTTGGGGTGAGAAATGGACTAATGTTTGGGACTTTTGTTATGGACTGTTTGGACTGTGTTGTTCTAATTAACCAGCCCCCAGGAGGACTGGTATTGAGACAAGAAAGTCTGAAGTGAAATTATTGGGTGACCTGAGCGGGCATGTCATGCCATGGTCTGCCACAGGAGGGCACTCCAAGCGAGGTTGCCCTTTGACCGATATATACATGGGTGTGGTATATTGCATCCTGACGGATTCCAAGGGCTTTACAGACCAAAAATAATGGACTTGTCTCAGTCATTCAAATGTAGCCCCCTTTGGGGTGAAACAGAGCAGCTGTGGAACAGCTCATAACAGTAGCATACAATAATTTTAGACAGTGCAGTAAAATACTGTATCCAGTTAAAAGTTCAGAGAAAATTGTAGATGGACAGAGTGAAATTACCCATCTTTGGCCAGCACACAGGAGTTTAGCATCCCTCCTCTTCTGAAAAGTGCCACAAGTGCTCCAACCACCAATGCAGAAGTTATGGTGGGCACATACGGTACAGCTCCAGGGTCACCAGGTCAGGTTTTTCAGAGTCAAGACATAATTTCCAGCTCCATCGTCAACTGCATTCACCCATTACAATACACACTGCAGTGCTTTACATGTACTAGAGAACACATGCTTGACTGACCTAATAACAACTTCCCTCATGTTTGGTAAAGATTTTATTAGAACTGAAATATTTTCAGCATTACACAAAAGCTGGCATTGAGACCTGGGCTATGGAGGGACTTGTCAACAGCCTTTCAATTGTCTTGCACTGGCTGCTATCTCAAGATTAGGTGCTATCATAGGGCATTTAGTTTAACAATTAATTTCTGCGAAGTTGTGGTGTCTGTAGATAGTTTATACATTGGGTATCTGCTATCTCTGGCAGTTCTTTGGTTCCGCATTAAATGCATGGTTTGCTCTTTGTGATTTGGAATGAGCAACAAAAGCCTGTACGGTTTGGGGCCAGAACCTCTCCTGCCCAGCATGGTGGGGGAAGCTCACGTATGGAAAAGGGCTAAAAAAGTGCAAATGGAGAGGAAAGGCAGCTGGGAAGCATGTTCCCCCAGAGCCTCAGAAAGCCCCACCATATGAACAGTGTAGTCTTGGAGCTTTGAAGTCAGGGCGTGTGGCTAGCAGGAAGGCGGCAACAACAGCTGCTGCTGTACGAAGTGTGTTCTTGACACCCACAGAGGTCAGTGCTGCTCTGGCCAGCATTTGCTACCCGGCTAGAACATTAACTCACTACCGTTGGGCACGGTGTTTGCTTTTGCCTGCCTGAGGGGGTCTGTCCCCCAAGGTACTGAAGACTCTGGCCCTGTTCCAGCAAAGCAAATCTAGCAATGCAAGGCTAGCCCAAGGCCTGTGCTCATTTGACCTTTGTGCTGAGACTATCACATGACGTGTACATACCAGACTCTGTCTGTTAGCGAGAGAGCTGAAGACACTTCCTGTAATGGCCTGCCTTAAAATTGAGAAACTCCATTACGGAAAAATGCAGTGTCTAGGGTTCACAGAAAGTGACTGTATCCCAGTAAGTACCCTGTTAGCGCACTGAAGAGGTAATTGGCAATTGGCTACATCCTTCAGGGTAAACTGGAAAAAACGGGAGTGGAAATGAAGCAGCATGTGAAAATCGAGAGAGAACCTTGGAGTTTGATCTTGAACTGAAGTCCAAAAGGTCGAAGTCCTAACCATGAAAGGCTGAGATTCCACAAATCTAGAAGCTAACAGAGCTGAGGAAAAAAATATACCTGAGGAGAAGACAAGATGGTGAACTGCAAGGAGGAGGAAAGATTCCAGGCGGTAAGGTGGCAGTGAGAAAGGATGCTGATGTCCAGGAACTCAACACACTTGAAAATTGCTCTTGAGACCTATTAATCTTACCCAGTAATCAACACATATAGGAGCTAGACAATGCTGAAGGAATGAGTTCTGAAGGCTTTTTCTATGGAGAAGCCTGAGACCTTGGTAACCCCCACACTGTGGAGTGGAAGGAATTCCGTGTCCAAGAAGTTAACTGTGAGGCCTTTCTCAGCAAATAAAGTGATGTTGTAGCATGCACTGATACCAATGAGAGACCTCCTCAGACACATGAGAAAGTGCAGTACAGTAGATAACCAGATAGCAGGGCAGAGGCTACTGCACCTTGCTGAGACCAAACTTCTGCTTTCAGGGAGTGATACCTTCTGTGGTGTCATACCACAGAAAGATGAGTTGCTACAAGCTGCCTGGCCTTTTAAGGAGAGCTGGGCCCAGCCTCACCTGTGATGGATCAGCTGCCTCCCAGCTGAGGCTGATCAGGTGATAATAAAAGCCAGTAAGTGGCTCACTTGGGGTAGAGAGCTGCCAGGAGCAGGAAGTTGCTGGGCCAAAGTGGGAGAGGAAGAGGAAGCAGTCTGACTCCTGTGGCAGGCCCTGGAACAGGGTGACTCTCAGGCAAATGTCCTGTAGAATAGACAGCCCCTGCAGAAGACCCCAAGTTTGAGAGAAAAGATGATGGATGTGTTGTCCTAATTTTATGTGAAAGAAATAAAGTTGAAGCCCTGAGTAAAGAGCATGAATCAGTTTCCCACCTTCCTGGGCTAAGGGGACAGGCCAGTAACATACAGATGGCCTCAGACAATTAATTGTATGTAAGTGAGATACCTCTCGGCCTTCTCTAATTAGAATCATATGCCAAAATTCTTTTTCTTTTGGCTGGCTAAAGTCTCCTTTTGAGTAGCTGGCCCCTGGGTTTCACGGTTCCTTGAACAGTAGTGCATAGCTAGATTTTTTTCCCCCAAAGCTTTTCACTGACAATTATTGATGCTCCGGTCTTCCAGTTGGGGGTGGGGGGGAAATGAACAAACCCCTCTGATACCAGTTTGTGCCCTGACAGTAATTTGAGTAGAAATGGCTTTGCTTACAAAAAAAAAAAAAGTTGTACGAAAAGCTTCTGTTGGAGCTGCCATGTTTCGTTCTTGTTTCTGAAGCCCCTACAGGCCATGTCACATATGTGGGTCATCAGGTCTATTGATTATGTGTCAGGCCCTTAGGTGTCAGTAATCAATAATACTAACCTACAGAAAACATGGCTGAGATTTGCTAACCCACCACACTTTCCCAGTCTTTCTTTTTCTTCCATGCAAGTCATGTTGATCACTAAAAATAGCAATATGTATACAAGTTACCCAGGAGGAGAGAAAAATATCATTTGGCTACCCATCACTGGGGGGAGGGTGCCATTTACAATACTTAATCATTTGATCTACCCTTCACAAGATGTGTGGGGGGGGGGGGGGGGAGAGGAAAGAGACAGGCAAGAGTAGTTCCAGTTGAATAGCTCTTAAAAAGTGGAGCTGAATAGTGATTGAGTCTGGAGGAGGCAAAGATTTTTGACCCTGACAGCTTATTCATATTTAATCAGATGCCAGATTTTGGTTTACCACTGGAAGTCATTGCAACTGACCCTCTTCAGCCAGGGAGGCTGCACTTCTTTCTCCGTATCTAGCGCTCCAACCCCTACCCCCCACCCACACCTGCTCATATGTGGAGTAATTCTCAGCCACAAGGCATGCCATTTATTCCGTATTTGTGTGAGTAAAGAGGAGGGCTTGTCAGTTTGTCAGGAATTATTTCAGGCAAATGTCATATCTTTTTGCATTCTCAGTATGTCTTCAAAAAGGCTTTCTCACTTGGATCACCTTTTTGGAATCATTCCCCAAATAATTTCTGCCAATAATTCTTGGTTTGCAGATTTTGTTGTGAGCAGTTCTTTGAGAATTTGATATTTTAAATTCAAGCTGTTTTGATTGGATGCATAGACCACATGGTATGTTTAGCCTTCCTGATCGGTTGAACTTAGCAATTTGGAATCCGGCTGTTTCTTCTTTGTCTTTGTTGTCTTCATCTTCTTTAGGGGTCCATTGTGCTAGCCACCGTACAAACCCATATTGAGCGGCAGTCCCTGCCCTGAAGATCTTACAACCTAAAAAGAGAAAATAGACAAAGGGTGGGAGCAGGGGGACACTATTATATCCCCATTTCTGCAGATGGGAAACTGAGCTCATAGAGGCTAAATGACTTGCCCAAGTCCACAGGGAGTCTGTGGTAGAGTTGTAAATTGAACCTAGATCTCCTGAATCTGTCCTGTGCCTTGAATACATAGGGTGGGGTTTTCAAATGTGCTAACACTGGCCTATCTTTGCTTCCATTGAAGTCAGAGGAAAAATTCTCAGTGGGAGAAGAGTTAGAACAACACTGAGTGCTGCCAGTGATAGGATACTTGACTAGATGGGTGTTACCAGTATGGCAATTCCTATGAATACTTTAGATATTCCCACCCAAGATCATGCATTCTGTATTGCCTTTCTGTGAAAGCTCTGCAGTATGTGTTCATAAGTGGAGCATTCAGAAATGCGGCTGTCGTGCTCACTGGCTGTAGTTGTCTCTATCATGTCAGTCCAGTTTGGTATTTCCTTCGTTGCTTACCAGTTTTGATTCTGAAGCACTTCTGTTTGCTTTTATGGTTCTTAGTAACGGTCCAGATCATCTTTAGGGTTTTGTTTTATTTTTTGCTGCCCCAACTATTCTATTTAGACTAATCTAGGGCTGTTGATGTATTTGTTTTCCCCTTAATATGCCTCTGGAAACATTTGGAGACTGAGATTTTAGTATGTGTTTATGTGCTGTCACTGGGGAATCTGCTTCTGCTTTACATTTAGAAAGTTTGTATCTGTTTCAATTTTTAAAATCAAAATCTGAAAATGTTTCCCACTGTCTTTATTGTGTTTGAATCGTAAGGCACCCTGGGACACACTGTTCTTCTTGTCATGAGATTTTTGGTATTGCATAGACATCAGTTAGTTTAGCAATAACCCAGTTACAACTGTGCTCAATTACCCACTGGTACTGTGAGTAACTTCAACTGCCAAGTATTTGTCCAGTTGCAGAGGCCAGAATTGGTTTGGAAAATTGCTAATTAATTGGGTGACGTGGGAAAACCTGGAGAGGCCAGCTGGGGACTGGAGACAGGAATTTGGGACTATGAGGGGCCAGGACCAAGGAAGGAGTAGGAGTTGAGAGCAGGTGTGAGGGGACTGGACAGGAGAGGGGAATAAAGGGATTGGTGGTGAGGGGAAAAGAAGAGAGGAAATCTTGAAAGGGAAAATCTGAAGGAGAAGAGGGGGAAGGGAAAGGGCATGAGATGAAGAGGAGAGAAAAAGTCAGTTGCTGAAAGTGACTGAAAGGTGCACTCAGATTTAGGTAAAAAGTACAGGCCGGGAAGAGCAAAAGGAAAGAAGAGAGAGAAAACTGACTGAGTCCTGGGAAATCAGTGTCTGGAGCTATATAATTTAATTCGGGTTTGCTTCTGTCCAGTAACAGAGACCCTGTTACATATGTTACCAGCCTATGAACAGGAAGGGGTAAGTTACTCCTGGAATCTGGCCCTGATTAAGTTTGACTCCAACCTCCTTTTTGCTGAAATAGGGAACGATAGTACATCACTCGTAGGCAGGCCCTGTGCCCTGCTCACACAGGCCCAAATCCTGCTGACCTCTCTGGCCCACCTAGTGACGGATTCAGCCCTACCCAATGGGAAGGAGCTGGCAGATCAGGGCTCAAATGGGAAGCTCCTACAGGCTCTGAATCTGCTCTCCTTCGGCATCCAACTGGCTGTGTGTTTTTTTTGGTGGGGTGCTCATTCTCAGCAGCTCCCTTAGCTTGCAGTATGAGGAGTAGGACTGGAGAAAGAGGGTCAGATTTCAGGAGGGGCCTACTTTGATATGACACGTGGTGCTCAGGGATGCAAGCTGGGCCAACCTAGTATCTGGCGAACACAGGCCCATCGACGTGTGATGGGCCAGTCTGCATGGCCAGCAAAATTCTCATTCCTGCACCTCTCACTGGTGCATCACACACGGTTAATGAACACAGCTCTGACAGCCAGCTCTTTGGGGCACATTGCCTGTCTGTCTCCAAGGGGGGATCATGGAAGCACACTCCTTTGCCTGCCTGCTGAGAATTTTGGGGAGGACTAATTGTAGATGTATACTGTCCCTTCCTGCCTACTGGGTGCTTGATCCTATCCCCAGCTGGTACTAGGGAGCTGCTGGTGCTTTTGCCCCATCAGCAACCAACAAGAAAAAACAAATCATCCTGGGTCTCCAACTGCTGCCATGAGGGAACTTATAGTACAGCTATGTATCCTCTGGGTATTGCACATTTGCAACTGAGCCCTGGTCTACACTAGGACTTTAGGTCGAATTTAGCAGCGTTAAATCGATTTAAACCTGCACCCGTCCACACAATGAAGGCCTTTATTCGACTTAAAGGGCTCTTAAAATCGATTTCCTTACTCCACCCCTGACAAGTGGATTAGCGCTTAAATCGACGTTGCCGGCTCGAATTTGGGGTACTGTGGACACAATTCGATGGTATTGGCCTCCGGGAGCTATCCCAGAGTGCTCCATTCTGACCGCTCTGGACAGCGCTCTCAACTCAGATGCACTGGCCAGGTAGACAGGAAAAGAACTGCGAACTTTTGAATCTCATTTCCTGTTTGGCCAGCGTGGCAAGCTGCAGGTGACCATGCAGAGCTCATCAGCACAGGTGACCATGATGGAGTCCCAGAATCGCAAAAGAGCTCCAGCATGGACTGAACGGGAGGTACGGGATCTGATCGCTGTTTGGGGAGAGGAATCCGTGCTATCAGAACTCCGTTCCAGTTTTCAAAATGCCAAAACCTTTCTGAAAATCTCCCAGGGCATGATGGACAGAGGCCATAACAGGGACCCGAAGCAGTGCCGCGTGAAACTGAAGGAGCTGAGGCAAGCCTACCAGAAAACCAGAGAGGCGA
The DNA here is from genome assembly GCF_965140235.1 of Caretta caretta. Lineage (NCBI taxonomy): Eukaryota > Metazoa > Chordata > Testudines > Cheloniidae > Caretta > Caretta caretta. The sequence goes on along the minus strand of NC_134215.1, from coordinate 76,042,720 downwards.
ACAGCCGCTCCGGGTCAGAGCCCCAAACATGCCGCTTCTATGATGAGCTGCATGCCATTTTAGGGGGTTCAGCCACCACTACCCCAGCCGTGTTGTTTGACTCCTTCAATGGAGATGGAGGCAATACAGAAGTAGGTTTTGGGGACGAAGAAGATGATGATGAGGAGGTTGTAGATAGCTCACAGCAAGCAAGCGGAGAAACCGGTTTTCCCGACAGCCAGGAACTGTTTCTCACCCTAGACCTGGAGCCAGTACCCCCCGAACCCACCCAAGGCTGCCTCCTGGACTCAGCAGGCGGAGAAGGGACCTCTGGTGAGTGTACCTTTTAAAATGCTATACATGGTTTAAAAGCAAGCATGTGAAAAGATTACTTTGCCCTGGCATTTGCGGTTCTGCCTTTGCAAAAGGTTTCTGGGGAGGGCAGCCTTATTTCGTCCTTCATGGTAGGACACTTTACCACTCCAGGCCAGCAACACGTACTGGGGAATCACTGTAGAACAAAGCATTGCAGTGTCTGTTTGCTGGCATTCAACCAAAATCCGTTCACGCGGTGGGAGGAGGCAAAATGCGACCTTGTAACGAAAGCACATGTGCTATGTATGTAATGTTAACAGCAAGGTTTACCCTGAAAGAGTGTAGCGACTGTTTTATAAAATGTGTCTTTTTAAATACCGCTGTCCCTTTTTTTTTCTCCACCAGCTGCATGTGTTTCAATGATCACAGGATCTTCTCCTTCCCAGAGGCTAGTGAAGCCTAGAAAGAAAAAAAAACGCACTCGCGATGAAATGTTCTCCGAGCTCATGCTGTCCTCCCACACTGACAGAGCACAGACGAATGCGTGGAGGCAAATAATGTCAGAGTGCAGGAAAGCACAAAATGACCGGGAGGAGAGGTGGCGGGCTGAAGAGAGTAAGTGGCGGGCTGAAGAGAGTAAGTGGCGGGCTGAAGACAGGGCTGAAGCTCAAAGGTGGCGGCAGCGTGATGAGAGGAGGCAGGATTCAATGCTGAGGCTGCTGCAGGACCAAACCAGTATGCTCCAGTGTATGGTTGAGCTGCAGCAAAGGCAGCTGGAGCACAGACTGCCACTGCAGCCCCTCTGTAACCAACCGCCCTCCTCCCCAAGTTCCATAGCCTCCACACCCAGACGCCCAAGAACGCGGTGGGGGGGCCTCTGGCCAACCAGCCACTCCACCACAGAGGATTGCCCAAAAAAAAGAAGGCTGTCATTCAATAAATTTTAAAGTTGTAAACTTTTAAAGTGCTGTGCTTAAAGTGCTGTGTGGCATTTTCCTTCCCTCCTCCACCACCCCTCCTGGGATACCTTGGTAGTCATCCCCCTATTTGTGTGATGAATGAATAACGAATGCATGACTGTGAAGCAGCAATGACTTTATTGGCTCTGCAAGCAATGATTAAAGGGAGGAGGGGAGGGTGGTTAGCGTACAGGGAAGTAGAGTGAACCAAGGGGTGGGGGGGTTCATCAAGGAGAAACAAACAGAACTTTCACACCGTAGCCTGGCCAGTCATGAAACTGTTTTTCAAAGCTTCTCTGATGCGTACCGCGCCCTCCTGTGCTCTTCTAACCGCCCTGGTGTCTGGCTGCGCGTAACCAGCAGCCAGGCGATTTGCCTCAACCTCCCACCCCGCCATAAACGTCTCCCCCTTACTCTCACAGATATTGTGGAGCACACAGCAAGCAGTAATAACAGTGGGAATATTGGTTTCGCTGAGGTCTAACCGAGTCAGTAAACTGCGCCAGCGCGCCTTTAAACGTCCAAATGCACATTCTACCACCATTCTGCACTTGCTCAGCCTGTAGTTGAACAGCTCCTGACCACTGTCCAGGCTGCCTGTGTATGGCTTCATGAGCCATGGCATTAAGGGGTAGGCTGGGTCCCCAAGGATACATATAGGCATTTCAACATCCCCAACAGTTATTTTCTGGTCTGGGAATAAAGTCCCTTCCTGCAGCTTTTGAAACAGACCAGAGTTCCTGAAGATGCGAGCATCATGCACCTTTCCCGGCCATCCCACGTTGATGTTGGTGAAACGTCCCTTGTGATCCACCAGAGCTTGCAGCACTATCGAAAAGTACCCCTTGCGGTTTATGTACTCGGCGGCTTGGTGCTCCGGTGCCAAGATAGGGATATGGGTTCCATCTATAGCCCCACCACAGTTAGGGAATCCCATTGCAGCAAAGCCATCCACTATGACCTGCACATTTCCCAGGGTCACTACCCTTGATATCAGCAGATCTTTGATTGCGTGGGCTACTTGCATCACAGCAGCCCCCACAGTAGATTTGCCCACTCCAAATTGATTCCCAACTGACCGGTAGCTGTCTGGCGTTGCAAGCTTCCACAGGGCTATCGCCACTCGCTTCTCAACTGTGAGGGCTGCTCTCATCTTGGTATTCATGCGCTTCAGGGCAGGGGAAAGCAAGTCACAAAGTTCCATGAAAGTGCCCTTACGCATGCGAAAGTTTCGTAGCCACTGGGAATCGTCCCAGACCTGCAACACTATGCAGTCCCACCAGTCTGTGCTTGTTTCCCGAGCCCAGAATCGGCGTTCCACAGCATGAACCTGCCCCATTAGCACCATGATGCATGCATTGTCAGGGCCCATGCTTTCAGAGAAATCTGTGTCCATGTCCTGATCACTCACGGGACCGCGCTGACGTCGCCTCCTCGCCCGGTATCGCGTTGCCATGTTCTGGTGCTGCATATACTGCTGAATAATGCGTGTGGTGGTTAATGTGCTCCTAATTGCCAAAGTGAGCTGAGCGGGCTCCATGCTTGCCTTGGTATGGCGTCCGCACAGAAAAAAGGCGCGGAACGATTGTCTGCCGTTGCTCTGACGGAGGGAGGGGCGACTGACGACACAGCTTACAGGGTTGGCTTCAGGGAGCTAAAATCAACAAAGGGGGTGCCTGTACATCAAGGAGTATTTCAGGCAGGACTGCATGGAGGGTTCCAATAAGAAATGGTGCACCTAAGTTATCGTTGTTATTGGAACAAGGAGGTTAGCCTGGCCTCTGATTGATACATGGCTAGATTTACCTCGCTGCACCTTCTCTGTGAGTGACTACAGTGTGACCTAGAGGAATGAGTCCCCTAGACAGGGGAGGAGGCAAATGAGTACAAAACAAATCTGGTCTATTTCTTGTTTTGACCCACTCCATCTATCTTTTACATCTTTGGCTGGCAGCAGACGGTGTAGAAGGACTGCATGCCATCCACATCTCATGGCTGCTCGGCAGAAGATGGTACAGTATGACTGCTAGCCATCCCCATCTCTTGCCTGCCTGGCAGAAGATGGTGCAATACGACTGCTAGCAATCCTCATCTCTTGCCTGCCTGGCAGAAGATGGTACAGTACGACTGCTAGCAGTCCGTATCGCCTGCCCGCTCACCATAAGACGGTTCAATAGGACTGACTGCAGGACTAAAGAGAATGACCTGGTCAAGTCACTCCAAATTTAGTCCCTGCGCCCATGTCTGCCCAGGCGCTCCCAGCCGACGCGGCCAGGAGCACCTCGGACACGATGAGGACGACTACCAGTCGTATTGCACCGTCTGCTGCCAGAAGGCAAGGGGTTGCTGCTACTGTGCAGCAAAGCCGTACCGCGTCTGCCAACACCCAGGAGACATAGGGTGACGGTTACCTGAGCGGGCTCCATGCTTGCCATGGTATGGCGTCTGCACAGGTAACTCAGGAAAAAAGGCGCGAAATGATTGTCTGCCCTTGCTTTCACGGGGGGAGGGAGGGAACGGGGGCCTGACGATATGTACCCAGAACCACCCGCGACAATGTTTTAGCCCCATCAGGCATTGGGATCTCAACCCAGAATTCCAATGGGCAGCAGAGACTGCGGGAACTGTGGGATAGCTACCCACAGTGCAACGCTCCGGAAGTCGACGCTTGCCTCGGTACTGTGGAAGCGCTCCGCCGAGTTAATGCACTTAATGCACTTAGAGCATTTTCTGTGGGGACACATACACTCGAATTTATAAAACCGATTTCTAAAAAACCGACTTCTATAAATTCGACCTTATTCCGTAGTGTAGACATACCCAAAGGGAGGCATGGAACCATATGTGGCCTAGTGGATAGATCACTGGACTGGGATTCAGGAGACTTGGTTCTATTCCTGGCTTGGCCGCCACTCTCCCTCTTTGTGCCTTAGTGTCCCCATCTGTAAAATAGGAATTTTGATCTTTCCTGTTCTTTGAGATGCATCCTTTAAAATCCTAGATAGGAGCTACTATAGCTCTGATTATTATTATTATTATTTATTCTCATCCCCTTGCTAAGCCTAGATTTAACCAGTGTCACTTTGCCCTTTTACTTTCAGGAGAACTAAAGAAAGAAAAACACACTGCTCCACGGCTCTCTTTCAGGAAGGGAGGGATGCTTTTAATTATTTATGCACCTCCTTTTCATGTTGTGTCTGCTTTTAGAATCGTTATCATTATGGTTGTGAAGGCCATAGGCTCTACATAAATCATCAAATAAATAATAAATAAGTCGTCATTAAGTATTGAGCTGGTATTATTTATGGCTGTCGGGATAGGGCAAGAATACTATAGATACCACTGTGATTAACAATGAAAAAATCCAATGGTTGCCTACATTAGTGGACTCATCATTTAAGAGTGACTTTCACAAGTCCAGGCCCTTAGTTTTGGGAAGGCTCAGTGAGATAACGCCTTTAGGAATATTGAGAGCATAAGCCAGCAAGGCATTATATATATAATGCACACTGTAGCCATTATATACATTTTATATATATAATTATATATATATAATGCAGTATGCAGCACAGTGACAAGTGGCCACAGGGTTGTCAGACTTCAAGTCACTGGCCAGCGTGAACACACATGGGCTCCTGCTCCACTGATTAAAGCCTCGATTCTTCCAAAGACTTATACATATGTCAATAATCCCATTGGTTTCAATAAGGCTATGGATGTGCTTAAAGTTAAGCATGTGTACGTCTTTGTGGGATCGAAGCCTATGCCGCTAAGCTACCTCTGATTCACAGCCCTCAAGCAAAGATCTAAGTAGATATGTAATCAAAGGTCAATGGACTCCGAGCTCTATCAGACCAGTTGGGAGAGAGAATTCCAGAAGTGAGGGCTCTCCAGTGATAACCTCATGTCTGCTGCACACTAGGTTGAGGGGTTCTGGGCAGAGGTGCCCCAGCAGTTCTCAGTTGGGTCGGCAGAGTGTGGCATGGTTCAAGGAGGCATAATAGAGGGGGACGTGTACTCTCTCATAGAGTTTAAAAAAAACATAGAGGGTTGGATGTTAGTCCTAGTCTGGGCTGGAAACATCTTTGTGTCTCTACTAACAATGAGCAGGAAGGAGGAAGGCAATGGATACCCCAGTCATCACAATATGTGAGGGGTAATTTTCAGGCACCAGAGCTGAGGGGCACCCCAACTCCCCTCAGCTTCTGCTCTGGATAGTTCTCTGTAGTTTTTGGTCTTTCATCTGTGCCCATTTTACGGCCATGACCATTATTTTATATATATATATATATATTTTTTTTTTTTGCAGAAAGGTGCTTTAGGAAAGCAAAAGCTGCCCACTCCTCTGAGTGTCTAGGTGTAGTGTTATCTGCACAAAGGAGTGTTCACTTTCAAACATTGGCAACCCCAACTGCCTCCAGATTCTTTGCTCCGTACTGCTCATTTCTAAGGATGGGCTCAAGCCCACATAGGAGAGATCCAGGGCCAAAGTTCAGGGCCTGTTGGATCCGAAGTTTCTTTTGGCCAAGTGCAGATATTCAGGCAGCTGTAAAGGTCAGGATCTGAACTTCCCCAGAGGTCTGAGGCATGTTCAGAACTGAGGGAATTGGGTTTTGACTAAGTTCCAAAAGTAAAAGGAACAAAATCCCCCTGAAATAATTAATGAGGGACAAAGTGGAGCCATTAAAACATTCTGACTTCCCAGCAGTCCCCTCACCCATGTCATGGGATTGCGGGGAGGAAGCATGGGTTGAGGAGGACCTAGGGCAGGATGGGAGTCAGGAAGGAAATCCTGAGTTCTGATCTTGGCTCTGCATTGACTTGCTGAGTGGCCTTGGACAACTCCTTTGCACAATACCCTGCGTATACAGGGCCTGTGAGGACACTGATCATACAAGGCTAAGAGGTGTTACCATCCCTTCACATGACCCTTTGATAATGTTTTGTCTTCAGTGGCCATTTAGGTATAAATGCTAAACAGCTTCACAGTGGGACTTAAAATGAGGGTAATTCTCTCCTCACGCACCCACCTACCCAGATCAATTTCACTTTGGGGAAAACCCTGGAAGATGGAATGTCCTGGATGCAGTGGAATTGCTGTGGGACTGGCGGGCAAGACTCTAGGAACATGTGACCATGTTTGCATCCACTGCATACTATAGAGTGCTGCTCTATGATGGGAGATCTTTTTACACCAGTAGACAGGGGCTTCTGTAGGCAGGCTGAAGGAGAGACAGGCCTTGTGGTCTGCAACTGCATAGATTCCCAGTTTTGGAGGAAGGGTGTCCATTCCTTTTCTCTCTTCCCCCTTTCTGTGGATACTCTGGCTGTGGGCTGGGACCAGGATTTTTCCCTGAGATTTGCTGACAGACACATTACAATGCAATGAAAAAACGTGGGACTGACTTTCATTCTACTTCACTATAAAGAGAATTCCCCTATATCTAAGCACGCTGCAAACTGATTCCACTACATATTGCATTTATTTCACCTACATTATCCATTATCATGTATCCATGATACATCTCCATTCTAAGGATGTCCTAGACCAGTGGCTCTCAATCTTTCCAGACTACTGTACCCCTTTCTGGAGGCTGATTTGTCTTGAGTACCTCAAGTTTCCCTAACTTAACATCTACTTGATTACAAAATCAGACATAAAAATACAAAAGCATCACAGCTCACTATTACTGCAAAATTGCTGATGTTCTCATTTTTACCATATAATTATAAAATCAATTGGAATATAAATATTGTACTTACATTTCAGTGTATAGTAGATACAGGAGTACAAACAAATCACTGTATGAAATTTTAGTTTGTATTCCTTCACTAGTGCTTTTTATGTAGCCTGTTGTAAAACAAGGCAAATATCTAGGTGAGTTGACATACCCCTGGAAGTCCTCTGTATACCACTGTCCTAGGGCAACAGGAAGTAGAAGACAATGATACATAATCTCATCCAGGCAATTGTATATATGATGTTTGAGTTCATCTGACCCCTCATTGCCCCATTGCCACAAATGCATTTTCACCCTCTGAGGTGCTGTGTGATTAGGGTGACCAGATAGCATGTGTAAAAAATCAGGACAGGGGGTTGGGGGTAATAGGTGCCTATATAAGAAAAAGCCCCCAAAATCAGGACTGTCCCTATAAAATCGGGACATCTGGTCACCCTATGTGCGATCCTGGTGGTTATTTGTCAGTGCACTGAACTCAGAAGTGGAAGACTCAGTGGGCCAGAGGCATCACTGGTGTAACTTCATTGAAGTCAAAGGAGTTCCATCTACCTGGTCTGAATCTGCCTGGCTTTCTCTGTCTGGGTCCCATTTATTTCACTGGAGACTTTTTTTTTTTTTAACTAGGTATCAGAATCAAGTTCCAAGCACCTGCCCTGCTGTCCTTTAGCTACCAGGAGTTACCTTCCCTGGTAAAACCCATGGCTACAGTAGTCTCTGGCATTAGCAAAGTCCTGTATGTCAGGATATATATATTAGTTGGCCTTTGCTCACTTTTGAATCAGCTAAGTGCACCTGGCTTCACTGATATGGAAAAATTCTGAAGTTTCCTTTCCCCAGGGGGTGACCATCCATCTCATTGCCTGTGAGAAATACCACCAAGTCAGCATGACTAACATTCAGAAACTTACTGCTGTCCTTACTCTTTGAGCAAGTCCCCAGCTGGGACTCTAGGTCACTGCACTTGAAGGCAGAAGTTCAGTGCGCTAAAACAGTTAGTGCATTTAGCCAGCATACAACCTACTCCTCCTGCCCCTCCTCCCTCCACCACAGCCACTCATGTAGTTTGTTCCTGTTTAATATCAATTGGCCGGTAAATTCCCTTTCATTTTTTTTTTCATTCACACTCATTCTAAGTGTGATTTTTATCAGTACAAGAGTGGGAACACTGTGACTAATTATAAAGCCATTACATGCTTAAACTCAATTAACTTTCAATAACCCTTGAAATTTGCGTAATGCTAGCCGTTGGCCCTGATTGAACCAATAAATATTGCTCACCTTTTGCAATGTATATGAAAAGAGGTGCTTATAGAGTATGGTCAGACCCGGCTGCTCCAGGGGATGGCTGAAGGTCAGATGAGGTTTTGGCAGTATATTATGGAACGGAGTTAAATTAAATGGGTCCCAGATGTTCAGATGCTGCCATGTCAGGAAGCCCAAATAAAAAGGCTGAAGGTCCCCAACTGTTGGTACAATTTTTGCCACTTTTCCCATCCTGCAATAATATTTAACACTTCTATAGAGTCCTTCATCCCATGATCCCAATCTGCTTTGCAAATGTTAGTCAAACCTCACAAATCCCCTGAGACAGAGAGAAGTATTTCTAGCTCCACTTTATAGACCAAGGCAATTGAGGCACAGAGAGAGATTCAGAGATTTGCCCAAGCTTATCCAGTGGCAGTGCCAAGATTAAAACCCAACGGTCCTGATGCCAAAACATGTGCTTTATCCATTAGATCGTGCTGCCTCTCAAATGTGGTGTGGATTTGGCATATCAATCTCCTCCTTCAAAATAAAGTGTGGTTTTATAGTAGCTGCAGAGCCATTTCCATTTCAAACTGCAAGTACAAGTCTTACTCAGTGATTAGACACACCTGGATGTCCTTCTTTTCAGCTTCCTGCCTACAGCTCTTACAACTAGATCCTGGCAATAGACTTCTGACAAGAACTTGGATTGGGTAATAGAGCTGTTGTCACTATAGGCAAAGAGTAGATGGTGGACAGAGTCTGTTTGTTAGGTAGTTGGTTGCATAGTCTTTAACTAGGCAGGGGCCAGATCATCTCATCAGTAAGACTTCATTCTGTCCACTGATCTCCATCATGCTGCGTACTGGCCCCATTGAGTGACCTTCGTAATCTTATTGACCGTCCATGTCTGAAATTGGTTTGGAAACTCCCTGAGGAAGGGATCTTGCCTTTTATCTGCTTTGAGAAGCTCCTGGCACACTTTCAATTGCTGTTATAATAATAATAATTAATAATAAATTAATAATTGGGTGCAAGGTCTTTAATAAGCTATAAGGTTGGAAGGAACATGACCAGTTCACTGAGGCTGATGTACTAGGCTGGACACAGTCAATGGAGTTGGACCCATATGTGAATTTGACCATCAGTACCTCACGGATCAATTTTTGTCCAGTCCCAGCCACTCTGGGTCACCAGTGTAGCCTTGTTGACTTTCAGCATTTTTTCTCTTCCCTTTGAGATGCTTAAATCCCTTTGGATAATCTTGAAGGACAATCATGTGAGGTCTCAACCAGTCTATTAAACCAATGGGGGGGGGGACACTGTGCTACAAAGTGTTTCGCCTCTAGGTTACTGCTTACTACTACTAAAAAACTTCTTTGAGTCTGATCGACTTATATTATTCATGTTGTGTCATACCTTCCTCCCTGGGTATAATCAGCGTGACGGCAGAAGCTTTGGGTCCAATATGATCAATTAGGGGGTCTGTGTTTAGATGAAATATTTGCAAATAGGCTGGAAACGTCTAGCTGCCTTTAGTGCACATGTCAGGGTGGGCGTTCTGCCCATTGTTCATATGTCGGGTTAGCACTATTTAGCAATTTGAAGGGTGCCTTTCCTTCCAGCTGCTGTCATATGACTTAGGAAGCTCTACTTTCTCCTTCAAAAGGAAGTGAACATCATGGAACCTATAACAAAACGTTGTGGCCCATTGTGAAAGAGGATACTGCAATTTGCAGAGTGGAGGTAAAGGTTCTGCAGGATCCAGCAGCTTGCTCTGCAGAATTCATCCCAAGCAGCGTGGGTACATTGTGTCGACAACGGGTTGGCCTACTGATACATTCCTGCTACCCTTCCACCAGCACGATACTGACCTTTGGCTTTCCTTTCCACTGGGTAATTACATGGTTGCACCACCTCCTAATGCCCTTTTCCCGCTGCCCATGGCCTGCTCTTCTTATTCTCCCTTCTGTTGCTGTGCCCTCCATCTCTTGACTGTTTGCTCTTACCCCTCTTCTGCTGTCCTGCCCACAGGTCCTCATTACCTTGCACGATGTTTAAGGCAGCTGACTCCCTATGGACTCCTCACTAATATCTCCTCTGGGTGGGCGGGTGAGGGAATGAAAATAGGTGCTTCCCTTTTAATTTTTGCTTTGTTGCTGCTTGTTTGACCTTTAAGCAGGTGCTTAGCTGTTGTTCACCTGGCACTGGTTTTCACAGGCTCATCCCTTGTAAATATATAGAGAAAGGGCAGGAGACCAAATGCAGATGCTCACCACTGTATTATTTCCTGTGAGGCTACTAAAGGCCGTTTTCAGCTTATCCATCCATCTTTGTCGATTTGCCTCCTGTGTCCATTCACTTGTGTATTTATTTAGTGATAATATTAGCAATTGTATCATCCCCTCAGATTATAATGTTGCTTTTCAGAATAAAGCCAGAGATGCAAAGTGCGCTGAACCCATTATAAAAAAATAAAAGGGCTTTCCTTGATGGTATTTAGCTCAATAAACACAGTTTGTCAGAGATGTCTTTATTTCCTTGCATTTAAACGATTAAATGTTGATAAAAATAGCTTCAGAAATAAAACATGAAGAGAGCTTCTGGCAAAGCCCTGTCCAGTTTAATTCATACATTAAATATTTGCTAGTAGGGTCAAAAGCTGAACGCTTAGATACTTTGCCCTTTGAATGAACCGAGCTAAAGTAAAGGCAAGGAAATCAGTTTTGCAGAAACTCTCTCCAGTACACTGGGATCAATTTAAACATCAAAGGTTTCATAGATCATACAGACAGATAGCTATATTATTGTGGGCAATTAATGCTCAGAGAGGTGTTTCCTGATGTCTGAATCTTGTGCAGGGAAGATAATATTAAAAATTCAGAGTTTTAATTATGGAAAAGGTGATCCTTGATCCTTCGCTACTGAAAAATAGAACAGTTTATTTTGCATTAATTAACGTAGAAAACCCCAGATCTAAATCTCTGCTTCGATACAACTTTTTTACAGTCAAATTAGCGTTTATATTTCTAAAGGTAATTTTTAGGCAGCTTGATAAATAAATGATACGCTGGTAACCTCCAGGTGGATGGAAAGACGCTCATACAATGCAAATTGGCACAAGATTACATAACAGTCAGCGCTCTGCTGGTCTCAGTTCGTGGTGAACGGGTATATACAGTGTGTTGGAGCTAATCCTTAGTTTAACACCCCTCAAAACCCATCCATATCTTGGTAGGTAGGATGGTGGGTGATAAGAGGTTAGTTAGAGTGCACATCAGGTTATGCACAGTAAAGGATCTCAGTCCAACCTCTGTCTCCTTTAGGTTTGGAACTAGGAGTATCCTCACTATAATATACTTGGTTGGCTTGGTGGGGCCAAAAGCACCAGATACAATCAGCTTTGTAATTAAATTCTGGGAAGGCTTTTCCAAAACAGCTCACCAATTCTGAAGTTGAAAATTCTTTGATCCTGTGGTTTTGAGATTGAGGAAGCGAGCAAGAGTCAATTGTTGTAAGTAACTTGAGCCAAAATTCCTTTAATCCTGCTGCAAGTCTGCATATATCTTCAAAGACACTTTGTCAGACTTGCGCAGACACCAAGTTTCAAACATCAGCTTTTTCTCTGGTTTCAGTAATCTCTTTACGTTACTTCTACAATCGGGTGCCAGCCAGGATCTCAGCATGGGAATGAAAGACTCACATGTAGTATGTAAGTAACATTGTAATGTCAAAGATTTTTTTTTTAAATTGACGACCTAGAGAAGTATCCTGATTTTCAAAAATGCTGAGCACCCAACAGCTCCCATTTATTTCAGTGGCTACTGCATGGTGGTCATCACTTTTGAAAACCAGGCCACTTATTGAATGAGCTTTAAAGACCCATTTTTGAAAATCATGGCTAGAAAGTTATCTTCTCCTACTGTAGATGTCCAAAACCATTTCATTCAAATAGTGGGATGAGTTGCCGACCAGGTATATTTCATCTCTTCCTCATATACTAATAAAAAGTACAATTGCCATCAAAAGGATCAATTGCCACACCCAGGTCCCCCTGGGCATTTTGCCATTGATTTAAATTGGATGCATCAGGGAATTTTTATTATGTCAAAGAAGCTCTTGGGCTAATCGTTTTTCATTGTTGTTCTTAAGTGTTTGCCTGATTCAGCTCGCATTGAAATTACTGGAATGATCACTGACTTCAGTTAGAGGAGAGTACAACCTTTCCCTATGGTACAGTGGAGCTTTTACATGTAGAAAAGTCCAGGATATCCTAAATTTTGATTTTCTTGCCACCCCTGTCTTGGCCCCTTGTGTTTACACAGTATTTTGTATTGCTTTATGTGGTGGTAATTTTATTCCCTTAATATTAGAGCTGGGAGAATACTGCAAATATTTGTATTTTAAAATTACTAAATAAATAAATTGAAGATACATCTGTATTTGCTTTCTGCGAATATTGTACTGAAAAGACTTGAGGGCAGGAATGTTTGGGGAAGCAGACAACTTACAAACAGGAAAAAGATACATTTCATTGATAACACTGTTCACTACAAGTTTATACAGCTTAGCAGACATGGAGAAGACTTTCCTGAATGAAGTCATGAAGACTTCCTCATGGCTTTGGGTTGACACTGACCTGGTGAGCTGAGCAGCTGTGGACATGGTTAACTGGAACTCACACCACTTGTAGACTTCTTCCACTTTGGAGGTCTGTGACTCAGGGATACCACCTGTTCGTGTTTGTCTGGTGTTAGTATGAGCATACTCCTTGTTTGCTATCCTCAGGGAGAACCTGGTCCTGTGCTCTCCTAGTTGGGAGGACTGTGGGCATCGTTTGATGTCATGTCTAGTAGGAGATATAGCCTCCTCACCTTGTGGTTAGCATGTGTGACCCTAAAAGTACTCCAGTGTGAGATGGCAAGGGGCTCCCTGGTATGTAACAGTAAATCTCAGCTAATCTGACCAGCTGAGTGCATCTTGCACACTGTTGTCATGATATCTATTTAAAAGATGTTTTATAAGATATAATCTGAAAACTAATGACACGCTAGCCAGTACTCTCACTGTAAAATGCATGTAACAATGTTGTAGGAGAAATTATAGCTATTCTCCAATATTACGTCTTGGAGTCTGTCAACAGGCAAAGGAGGCAAAACTTTTTTTTTATTTATAGACAAAGGAGAAAGGCAAACACCTCTTTGGCTCAATTGCAAATCGAGCCAAGGGTGGCCAGGGCTGTGGCTAATGGACTATTTATTTGCATCAGAGATTGCAGGAAGATCACTTGCATTATAAATCACAGGAGCCTGCAAAATGAACATGGCGTTGGCTCCCTGGGGGACCCAGAAAGCTGAGCCCCAAGGAAGGCTTCCTGACTTTGAAGACAAGGTAAACTTGGGAATATATGGAACGGCTGAAAGACTTCGTGGGAGCCATCATCTGCCAAAGAAGCCAGTGCTTTGTACCTATGAAAGATGGGTCTTCCTGCTAAACTGGCTGGAGAATGCTGCCAACTTGGTGTAAGTAAGAAATGATGTCAGGTGAAGCTATATTTTGCTAGCATTAAGTTTTAGATGCTAGAAAGCATGTTGTGTTTGTGTTATTTGTAACCCTTTAGTAGTTCTTTCATTGCTGCTTGAAATCACTTCACGTCTAGGTTCTTCATTAATAAACTCAATTTTAGTTTTACAACAAACCATCTCAGAGCTGTGTATCAAGGTGGAGTATATACTTAGGGTTGCTGATCTTGGTTGGACATATTCCTGGAGGTTTCATCGCATGACATAATCTTTAATTAAAGATTAATTTCTAATTTCTGGAGACGCCAGGACAATCCAGGAGGGTTGGCAATCCTATATATACCCCAGCTGAGCTAAACTGTTGTGTGCACTGACTTCTGGAAGGCAGCAAACTTGGTAAGATAAGAGAACCCCAATAGGGAAACGGCTTTGGGGAGACTTGGGACTAGACAGGTTGTTGGGGTCACCCTAGAAGGAATAACTGAGCTGTGGAAGCTCTGGGTGAGAGACCTTTGTGTTGTGGGCAGACTGCTGGTGTCACGGCTCTGAGACTAAGCTGCACAGCCTGAAGGCACCTAGGGTTACAGGACAGGAAGGGACACAACCCCTTGTTTGTCTGGGTGAACCCCCAAAATGACTACCAGCCTGAGAGAGCCAAATCCTGCTCACTTTTCTCTCATTCACCTATCCACTCACTGGATATGGCCTCCATCACTGCAGGGCTGATGTGTTTAGGCTCAAAAGACCCTATTCCTATACACATTCCTATAATTGGGCCATATCCTCAATTGGGCTGTGTTGGCTTCAGCAGAGCAGTGCCAGTTTACACCAGCTGAAGATCTGGGCTTCTGCTGACCGCTCAGTCTGGCTCAGTATCTTCTAACCTTGTGTAAATCCTTTTAAGAACTGGTCAGAGTCCTCTCTGCACCTTTTGGTTACAGCTAGGTAAGCTGCCGGACCAAATTCTCTTACCTGGGATGTGTTTAAATAGGGATCTGCATCTATATTGTGCCAGTATATATAAGCAATTGAAACTCTAATAGAAAAACGTAACCTTATTGCAATTAAAAACAGTAAAAAAAACCCTCCTAAAATATCTCAAATGTAAGGTTAATTGGAGCCAGAAATGTCAAACTAATGTAGCAATTTACCCTGGGAGATTGCCCTGGCCTTTGAATATAGCAATAGTACTGACTACTGAGTAGAGTAGTGAAGAAATATAATAGGGTTTTATGTAGTCCCCTGTCATATTAAACATTCTTTGCAATTAATTTCTTGTTGCAATATTATTTTCATTGACCTATATTTTTTTTGACCTCCCACATGCTTTAAGCTACAAAAGCAGGGCACAAGGGAAGTCAGATTTCTTTTTAAAAAATTATCTTAAACCAATATTAAGATACATTTTCAAGCATATATTGATATTAATGAGAGAGGCCTTAAAATGCCATTGGCTTATTCTAGAAAAGCATCTGGGTGACTAGCTGCACTGATTCATTCAGGAATATATTGGTTTTGCAAAGCTTCTACTGCTTTTCTACTGGTAGACCCAGTTCAGGGGTTTTGCTGAAATGAAAACTTCAGACTTCTCTCCCATGCCTGGAAACCTGATGTTCCTATTCTAGGTGGCTCTTTTGCTCTGCCAGATGGCTGAGTCCATTTTTTTTTTGGTGCTGTTAACTGGATACAAGGCTAAATAGGCCACTAGATTGATCTGGTATGATATAGCCTAAACTCCTATCCTACCAGGCTCCGTGCCCTTATAGCACCTTTTGCAAAACAATAGAGGCGTTAGCCTCAGAGTCTTGATCCACTTCCATGAGTTCTGTCTGTCTAAATGCCCCATGGCAGCCTCAGTTGGATACAGGGATCTTTTTCACTTCCTGTCCGACACTGCTGTGGTGATTTGGCTGTGTTTCTATGGTTGGTCAGGTGATGGCTGGAGGCATCTATGGTCATAAAATGCAGCAGGAGCCTTTGATATGGGAAGTGATACCAAACAGAAGATACTGATATCTTGTGTCCAACTTTCCAGTTGATGTGATGGTTGGCGCAAAGAGAAGAGAAAAATAAAGTGGCAGCAAAGCAACAGGTCCCTAGTTTTGCATTCGTTTATTTTAACTCCTAAGACACAAGCATCAGGCTTTTCCAAACAGGGCTGCTTAAAAGTTATGCCCAGTGATTGTGAGGAATGTTCCCATACTGGGATTTGAACCAAACATTATTGAATCAAAGAACAGCAGCTCTAATCAACGGAGGTTAAATAGGATCCTCTGTAATTGCCTGGAGTCATAGAACTTACAGTATATCTGCTTTCTTATTACACTAAACCAGGGAGGAAATTCAGACATGGAGTTTTGGGCTATTTAGTTCAGTAACTCTCAGATCATGGCCTAAGAAGGTGGTGGTGGCGGTCTTCAAAAGTAAAGCTATATAGTAGTATGATGGGTAGTCTCTCCATCTATCATAATTTAGAATTCAAGACTCAGCTTTTTCTAATATCTTTCCTGTTACAAAAATCAGTCAGAGCTGCCTTTAAACCAGAGGAGAGACATAATACGGGGAAGCTGTTTTCTCACCTGGACCAAGTTGTTCAGCCATCTCTCACCCCATGTTGTGTGTCTTCGCTTCTTCCCTGGCCAGCAGGCTAAAATAACATCTAGCCTAGTATCCAAATAGCATAATGCCTGTGAATGCAAAGGATTGGATCAAACTCCAGGCTGACAGCCATTATTGTATAATTTTCTTGTGATTTGTCAACAGATGCATTTCATTCCTAGCTCCTTTCTTAGCCTTGACTAAATCCTCAGTAGGCAGCAGGAGTAGCCATCTCAGCAGAGTAAATAAACATTTAACTGATGATGTAGTCAAAAAGCCACTCTCAGCTAAAACCAAAACACTCAATATTTTCCAGTGTTTACAATTAATTATTCTTCTTTTGTTGGGTCTTAGTTAGAGGCACTTGTATAAAGCCATCCATTTCCAGGAGATCCTTCCTGACACACAAGTGAGCAAAAGTCAGTGTCCAATGGAAGAACCAATCTGATATATAAAGAAATATAAAGGCCTGATTTTCAGATTCAGCTTAATTTGAGCATATTACTTGGTGTCTACACACAGACATTCACACACATGTACTGATGTAGTTTCCCATTAATACTTTCATGCTCACAGGTGATGGATTCTAACACCTGCTTGAGCAGGGGATAAAATTTTCACCCGCAAAACCCATTTGTCCAGCGTATGGGGGTTGGGTGCAGTGGCAATATTTAATTCTTCCTTGACAGATTAATAGAAATTTCATCTTGGCTGCATTCACCAGAAATAAAATCCTGCAGCTGATCAGCATTGCTCTGGGTCTGCAGTTTTTACATTGAGGTTGGGGCCATGTTTTATGGCTGTGCAGGTCACATGTTGTGCACTTCTGTCTAATGGGTCCCAAGGCATTTTACGGAATGTATACGTACAGGCTCAGCTCACCCACCCCTGAAATACAGCCACCTCTGGGATGTAATGTGTTGGCAATTCACCACCAGCGACACTACGCTGCAGTTGTTAGAAGAGGAAGTGAAGGATATAAGTTCTCCAATTCAAACTGCAGGGGGAATTTTAGTGAGGCAGAATGTAATTACCCAAACTGGAATTTGGCCAGGATCCTGGAATTAATAATACCCACTACTCTTGCAAAAAAGTGCCATGAGATCTTTAACTACCATGAGTGGCTGGACCACGGTATTATGGCACATCCGGAAGATGGATATTAATCGGATCAGAAGAGTGCAGATTTCATTCTTGCATACATATGTCACCTTATGGCTGATGGTTGGTGTTGCAGCCTATCTTCCGCATTCAGAAGGGAATTTAGGATTGTCAGCAGATAGAGATTAGGAATTTGTAGTAGTGACTGAACCAAGTAAGATGGGAGAGCAAAACAATGAGGACATATGCAAATGGTGAGGAAGAGTTAAGGTTTGTGTGGAGGTGCCAAAAGCACATTACTTGAGCACTACTGCCAGTTACGTCAGGAGAGTATCTGATCTGTGAAATCAGCAGGGATGAAATGGATAGAGTAGGCTAAATTCACCCCTGGTGTAAATTCACCAGAGTTTTATGACAGTGTAGGTTACATGGTGGGTGCAAATGGGTTGGGAAATGGTTATAAAAGGGAAGGTAGTGTTATCTTATTTGGTGTGGCAATCATGAGTGTGCAAAGCCAGTGTAAGTTGTCTTCCACAGCAGAAGGGGAAGGAGTAGGAATTGCTTTAGTCGTCCTTGGATTTGTCCAATAGTACTTAAAATACACTGGTCCAATGGTATATAAAAATATATAGCTTTTTTCATAGTGCTGTATGAAAAATTAGTTTTTCAACAGATTAAAAATGATCTATCTAGGTTCCTGTCCTGAAGCCCATCATCATCAGGTATCAATTGTCTGTCTTGTCCATTTAATTTATAAACTTTTCAAAGAAGGACTGTCCTTTTATTCTTTGTTTGTACAGCATCTCGCATGATGGAAGCCTGATCTCAGTTGGGGTCCTAGGCACTATCATAATACAAATAATAAGATATGACTGGGAGAGCAAGGGAACCTGTATGTCTGTAGTTTAAATATTTTTGTGTGGTGCTTCCCATACATGGAGCCCTGGTACACTGGTAATTCTCCCATAGCACAGTATTATCCAGGGGGAGTCTAGTGTGCTACAGGATATTGCCAGTTTAACCACCTGGACTGCCTTTAGTGCCAGTTTCAGTGCTGTGTCAGAAATATTACCCCCATTTAAGATTAATTTGTGACAAAATGTCATATTAATACAGCTATATTTCCCAGGGGATAAATATGGCCTTTTGAAGAGCAGCTATGGCAATGTGCTGTATAGTACTACAGAGAGTTATGAAGAGACTTCTGCTTTAGCAAATGTCATGCTACCAGAAGCGTGGAGCAGTTTGCTGGCGACTATAGAGTAAGGACTGTCTTATAATAAGAGTCAGGTTGTGATATTTTCCTCTTAATCCATATCTCATCCCTAATTACATTAGCACCTTTTCGTGACACCCGATTAAGAGTCTGATGAAGAAACTGTCAATTACCTATAAATCTGCATAATTTATCAACATTGCATCATGTTTGTCTTTAGGGCGGGGTGACTTCGCTGTCAGAGGGCTGATTCTTATCTTTGGTTTTGCAACGTTGTCTGTGGAGTTGCTTCTGATTTACACCAGTGTATGTGTAATCAGAATCTAAGCCCCCTGTTGCTGATGAAGAATTTACTCTTCTAGGGGTAAATTCAGCACTGGGGTAAGCAACTGAAATTCCGATGACCCCAATAATAGTTGCACCTGCTTGCGCTGGGCTGAATTTGGAACAATATATTGTATATTCTCTTTGTATTAAAAATCTTGTATTTCATCGCACCTCAGGTACCTGCAATGTACCTTGGATATATCTGTGCTATTGAAACTAATTGAGAGACAAGGTGGGGGAGGTAATATCTTTTATTATTGAAACTAAATGTCATACCAAACTTCTTAACAGCCCTTAGATGCAAACAAAGTGAAGATGAACTCCCACCCCCCCGCCAACTAATCTTTTGCCTCACAGCGTTCCACCAAGATGACTCAGAAAATGACAAGGGAACCAAACTACAAATTAGGCTCTGGTGTTTGTTGGAGACATTTGCCACCGGTAAAAATGAGTTATTGGAACAATAAAGCCGAAGACTTGAGAGAAGCTTTGATTGACAACAATAATTACAGCTATTCCTGTCCCCTGTCCCTCTAAGAAATTGTAGTGGAGGCTGGGTGTAATAAATGTATCAAAACAATATTTTAGATCTTGGCAGAAGTAGATCTAGGTGTACATTGTCAAGAATATACTCCTTACAAAGGCATGTGCACTTACAGTTGCAGCAGTTACACGGTGGGTGTGAAAATGCACGTGAATGACCAGTCTGATGACTAAACTGTTCCATTGCTATGATTGGAAACGAGGAATCTTTCTTGTACTTAGTGTAAATATTTATTCATGCATTTAACATTTTCAGATGAACAAGCTTGCCTGAGCAAAGACTTTGCATGCATAAAACTTTGTGGGGTCAGGCCCTGGCAGTTTGGGTAGAATAAAAGCAAACCCTAATTTATGAAACACATTCTGACATTCAATAAGAATCTTTTCAAGACAATGGTCTATAGCATAGTGCTACGCACCGTGGGGCTTTAGATCGGCGACTGTGTCTTTGTTAGATATTTGTACAGTGCGTACCACAATGGGGCCCTGGAGCAATGCAAATAATAAATAATAATAGTCTTGGTAGTAGCCAAAAGCCTCTCTCTTTGTCCCCCTTGGTTGATACTTGCCTCTTATTTTCTTCTCCTGCTTTTGCAATTATGCTTGTTACCCAAGGACTCCCGCATCCCTCCAACCCTCTCACATAGTGAAGGGACCTGCAGCTACGCTCTGCCAGCAAACTGCTCCAACAGATGTTTCTGCTGTGAGAAGATCACTTTCCCTCTTCCATCTCCCAGCCTGAGATCTGGCTTCTTTTTTCTGACTGCGGACTGGGTGTTGTAGAAGAGAAAGTGTGGCTAACCCCTATGCCAGAGCCAAGCCAGAGGTAGGAAAAGATCAGTAGACCATCGGTCAGCTTCATTTAACCCACTGGATCATGGTAAGGGGAGTTGAATGGAAAACACCAACTGCTAGTCAATCCATAACTGATGGGAAAGAGTTAAGGTAATGGCGTAAAAGTAGGAAAAAAGCATCTTAATGCCTAGGAATGCTGGCTTACTTATCGGGATCATGCTGAGCCCAGTCGTAATTGGAATGTATTCTTTGTAAAGTTTATTGGGTCCTGGGGCAGCTTGTTTCTGAACTGGTCAATTAATCTATTTTTTAAAATGAGTTAGGGGATTTCCTTTTGCAGAAAATCACCAGGAAGCCTGACCAAATGCCCAGATCTTGAGGAAAGAATGACCTTAACATGTCGAAAACCCTTCCTGCACAATTAGGAGAGGAAATAGACACCTCCCACTACAGGTGGCAAATTGGACCAATCCACAGACAAAATAGATGGGATTTCACCATTGACTTGGGGGTCATCAAGGGAGGATCACCATGAAACTAGATTATTCGAATATGGCTTTGAGTTGAAGGAAATAAAACTGTTGAGTCTCCCTGCTGAGAGACAAATGATTTCTATTTAAAAACCTGTTTGTTCCATGCGGTAACTCCCAATGTAGCAATAATTAATGATATCAGAAGGTTACAAAAGACATTCTGTTGTGCTTGCTCTGTTCTAGGCATGAAATTGGATTAATGTGATGATAAACTTAGACTTTAAATCTGTTGAGGAAATCAGTAATTATGTCAAAATTTACAAATATTAAGCTGGTTAAGTGAGTCAGGTTAATGCTCATCTATCAGCTCAACCTCCTGCCTTATCGGTGTTCTTCAGACATGTCAATTTCTTAAAATACTTTTTGTTTTTTAAGTAATGGAACATCATGAATGATGCAGCCTGTGAAATTCATAAGAACAGCCCTGTTCCCAGAAACATTAATATTTCTATTTCAGTAGCATCCTGGTTGGGGCAAAATTGTGTTTGCGCTGTACAAACACACAGCTCCTGCGTTGAAGAGTTTAAAATCCAAGATAAAAAGTGATATCAAAACATGCATAGGGGATCAGAATACCATCAAAGATACATGTCTAAGACTACTTACTAAAGGGACTGAATTCTCCACTGGAATGCACTGGCTTTGAGGCAATGTCCATTTTTACATACATATAAAAATTGTGTGTGTATAAAATTATTAGACATAGAAAATATAATCTTTGTTGTTCAACTTTCTAGTCACTGGAAATTTAGGCAGCAGGAATCCATATAAATCCATTAATATAAGGTTCTTGATTTAATTTGATACAAACATCTAAAACTACTTCAGATTTAAAAATGGGTCTTGTTTCAAGGTGCTTGTAATTTGAAGATAAGGTTGTTCTTGTTTATGTCACTTAAAAATTGCAGGTCAAGTATAAAATAACAGAAAAGGAGATAATAAAGCAGGAGTTGCACTAAAGAGACTAAGAAACAACCTTTTCTATCGGGGAGTAACCCTTCCTAAATTCAGTCAACTTTACAAAACCAGCACTTCCTGGGAAACTGGCAAGTCTTCTAAGGAAAATGCTTATTGCTGCCATAGCTACTGTCCTAATGCTTTTACCTATTTCAAGTAGCATTTCTAGTAGGCGTATTAAAGATATGGCAATATCTGCCATTTGTTGGAGAGAGTAGGAGGTAGTGTGTCGTTTTCATAGACTTCCAACCCCTTTGTTTCTCCTCATGTTGTCGCTTGTGTGGACTCACTTGCAGTCTGGCTCGGTTCCAACTTCCCCACACCAAAAAGAAATCTAGTTCATTGTAAGATCACAGCCCGGCCATGTTATTTAAATGGCATCTCAGCTTTCCAGCAATGATGTCTGCTGGCAGCTCAGTTTGACCATCTTCAGCTGTAGAACTGATCAATGGAATTGTTTTTAATTTTTCACTTTATTAATATAACTTCATAAGTAAAGTTTTATGAATGAAACTGCATGCATTCATAAAACCAGGTACCCCAATAACTGGCTAATTGAGTTTCACTTTCAATCCAATTGCTGCTTAAATTGCTGAAACTTACACTGTTTCAACTTCTGCTCACTGGTTGTCATTCATTATACTTGTCTATATTGTAACTTCTCCAACTCCATTTTAAAATGCTCACTCCATTTTGTAAAAGCTTGCTGCAACCTTCATTTTTGCAAAACCCTGCTGTAATCTTATTAGTTTAATTCAGATGTGTGAATGAGGTATGTATGGATGATGGAATTAACCTCCAGCCCCAGCCTGTCCTGATGAAATAAAGTGTAAACACCCAACGGCTGAAGATGCAGACAACAGCCCTGACAAAGTAAGAGGAGTCCACCCTCAAAATAAAAGAACAAAAGTACAATTGAAGAAACATCAAAGCCAGGTCCAGGGCTGAAAATCATGTCTGCAATTGACAGGTGATCAATCACACCGAACCCAGAGGCAGCGTGACACAGCAAGACCTATAGACTCTGGATTCAAACTAAAGCCTACAAAAAGGATGGGTGTGATGGAAGACTTTGGAGGGTAACATTCTGGTGCCAACATGGAAGGGCATTGGTGCATGCCCAGCAGAGACCCAGCTCTTCCTTGTGCCCGGCTCTCCTGGCCAGTTAGCCGCCACAAGCTACGAACCCAAGCCACAAACTCAAGCTACATTCAGGACTGGTAACTATGATAACAACCTTGCAGAACCTCTGTGTGTGTGTATGAATGAATGTGTGAATAAATATGAAATTGAATGGAATGTTATAGCTATAACTAACTGCTTACTATGATTCTTTCTGCATTCACAATAAATGTGGCATTTTGCCTTATCCCCTTTAATAAGATCCTGCTGGTTTTTATTTTATTGGTATAACACAGCCACTTTGTTTTTTAAGCTTGCTTTTTACTCTGAGCCCATCTAAATTCTTATAGCCCCATTGGAATGAGAAAAGTGAGTGCAGAAAAGCCATTGGGTCGGTTCCCTATTTATTCTTCCTCAGAGATTCCAGCTGAGATGCATGTGCTCAAGTTAAAAGATGATTTCCCAGTGGGATATGCAAGTCACATTCTGTTCTTTCTCTCTCCTTGCCCTAATGAATTTACCTTGAAAAGTTATAGCTTGCGGAGGAAAGATGGCTGAGCCATAACCTTGGAAGTGAGGAGTCCTGGATTCTATTTCTCTGTGATATCTCTGCTACTGACTTGGGCAAGTCACTTAATTGTAAGCCATACCCACATGGTGTGGCTCTGTCTTCCTCTGGTCATGGCTAGGCCATTTAGAGATTGAGGCTGCTACAGTTTTGGTTAAGAGAGCTGGGTGTTTTAGTTCAGCCAGCAGAGGCTCAGTGCATTAAGATCCAACCCTTTCTCACACAACTAGTCGTAGTGGTGTCAGTAAGACTACTCGTGAATATTCATCAGTGTGAGTTGGGCTGAACAATCATACTCTGCGCTTCAGGTTCCCTGTCTTTAAAATGAGATGATCGCACCAACTTATCTCCTAAGGAAGCTTAATTAATTAATGTTTGTAAGGCACTTTGAGATCCTTGGATGGAAGGTGCTATTGAAGTACTGCAAAGTAAATAATATTTAAATGCATCTTACTTCATACTGTAATCCCTTAAGTGTATGAGGAAGGAATTGAAATGAACATTGTAAACATAGGTATAGTCCGACTTCAATATTGGGGGGCGGGGGGAGCTCCAGTCAGGCCAACAGGACAGCACATGTAGGGGAAAACTCTGTGCCTGCCCAGGGCTTGCAGTTGTGGGGGGCAATGCCCCTCCTGCCCCTCAAACTGCACCCATGATTGCAAAGCATATCAGGTCAGTTTATCAGCAGCTCCCCAAATCAGTGTGGCCTTCTCTCAGCTGCATGCCGAGCACTGCAGCTACATTTCAGTTGTCGTTATTCATTGATAAATGCATCCAATATTGATAAGTGAATGAGAATTTAAACCTTGACAAAGTTTGAGAACCTCAAAGATGACCAGGATCAGTATGAGACCCTCCTGCCCTCTGACAGGACCCCATTCCTTCAAAGAGTCCAGATTCCCTTTTATTTCTCTTCTAGGTAGCTTCCTATAATCTCTCCTCCAGCTTCTTTAGTGGGAGGCTAGCTGCTCTGATTCCCCATCCCAGCTCTTTGGAGGTGGCCAGATGGCCCATTTCCTGCATCCTCCCCAAATCCTGTCGTGGCATATTTTGGGGGTGGGCAGTTTGCTCTTGTGCAGCAAGAGAGCTGGAAACACACTTCTTGCTGCTAGTGCATGTTCGCCCTTTAGCTCTGGGACTGACACCCAGTGGCACCCTCTGCTGCATACTACGACAGCACTGCAGATTGCTTCCAGCATAGTAGTATTCATCAGGTGGTCACGGTAGGGAACTGAGGAGACGTTGTGCTTTTGTGCTTAGGGCTGGCTTGCAGTGGGTATGGGGAAGGAGGACAATCCAGCTCCTGAATTATAGTGACACCCAGTGTGATCATAGCCATGTAACACCAATATTTTGCTGAATAGGACTCCATGCGAGACAAGATATTCGCAAAAGCAAGCTGGGATTTACTTTTGAAACAACTCCTAGTGCTATTTGCTGGGGGAAAGGATTTATAACAAGGAAGCCTCCCTATAAATGACAGTTGCCTTTTTGTTTGTGTATTCCCATAAATTAAAACCATGACCCAAAATATCTTTCAGAACTGGAGGGCAAAAACTCTACCCTGCATTACAGCTGGGCAAGCACCCTTTATTCCTTATTACTTTGTTTTACAGAAGCACCTGGAGCCCCCAACCCAGCAGCAAGGTACTGTTGTGTTAGGCACTCAGCTGATATAGATAGTAAGAGGCAGTTACTGCCCTAAAGAACTTACAACTGAACTAGACAAGTTTAGGAGAGAGAAATACAACATACAGGCGGAAGGTGGGGAACAGATGCACAGACAGACTAAGACCCGATTAGAACCGCAAAGGTAGTTAGGCACTTAACTTCTAAATACCTTTGAGGATCTGGGTCTAAGTGACTTACTCAAGGTCAGACAGGAAGTCTATAGTAAAGATGGAAAATTGAACCCAGGACCAGTTTAGCTGATAGGTTTGTCAATATGAGGAGGTCAATGAGAGATTAGCTGTGCATCGTTTTATTTATTGTTGTTTGCTTTATTATGCACTGCTTCTCGTTATCCCACTTGCTTTTCATGTTCTACCACCACGCAAAGTGCTTTTCATCTCAGAGGCTGAGTCTGTAGCAGAGTCGACCATCAAATCATCTCTCTGCGAAATAAACATCCTTCACTTATTACTTCTATTTTATTTATTTATTTATGATGGCATCTAGTTTGAATTTCTCTAACAGTACTCTGCTTCTTTCTTTTACTGAATTTTAACAGCTCCTTCCTGTGTCGTTTGGAACTGGCCAAAGTTGGCAGCTCTCAAAATTTTTTTTTCTTCTTTGAAATGCGCAGATACTTTCTCCTTCAGTGATAATGGGCATTGTGCTTCCTTAGAAATATTTGTTTGGGACCTATTATTTCTCAGCCTCTTCAGTTGGCAAACTGAAGGCTTGGAAACAAATGAACGTGGATGGCAGCCCAAGCTGTCAAAATGCGCCTTCCATTCATTAGTGAATCATCCACCTACTGTATTTAGAGCTTCACTCCGACTTTTCCAGACAGCTTCTTGGTTGAGTTCTTGGATTTTTTTTCCCCCTGTCTCTTTTAAACTTGCTACTCCAGTCTACTTCACTTACACCCACACAGCAAACCTCACATCTCAGTTTTCTGGAAGTAACTAATTAATGTGCCGGTATACAAGGTGCAGTCGGGCATCATTGTAGAAGATATTAACGTTATATATATGTGCTTCATTTCTCTTCCAGTTGCATGAGGCTAGCACTTCAATCACTTTGTCAGGAGACAACAACTAGTGAGAAAAATGTGTGACTCCTTTGCAAGCATTAAAATCCTATTCTTGAGGCTTCCGTGAAAATTTCTGCGAGTAAGGTAGGAAAGTCTTCGGCCTCCGTATCCGTTCAATTATCCGCTTAGCTCCTTTCTTTTGTTTTAGTCCCTCTTTTTGCTTCTTTCCTGTCTGCCACCAAAGAGCTATTCAGAATATTAAACACTGCTAGGAATGCCTTGCAGCCTTCTTGTATGCTGATATAAACCTAGGTGGTGAACGACCATTGGCCAGGCTAGCTCCATCTTACTGTGTGCTGCTCTTGCTCCATTCTGCAGAATGACAGAGGGCATTTATGATTCTTATGACACTAGTATTATTCAGAGGAGAGAGGGGTAATGAGCAGTGCAGCAGACCAGTCTTGGACATGCAATACAAGAAACATCACTTGTAGAAACTTGTCATATCAATACTGTAATCTGTTCTTTGTCTTTGTTAGCAGAAAACTGTGTTCAGGATTTACTGTAGTGTGATGGGTAGATTACGCCCTGAGCCCCCCTGCTGGAGGCCTTGTGGTCCTGCTACATCCTGCCCCACAAAAGGGCAGTAGAGAGGTCCTCCAAGCTGCCTAGAGAGGCTGTGTGGGAAGCAGCCAATCAGGGCCCAGCAGGTCAGTATAAGAGGAGCTGCAGGGCCATGGTGAGGTGAGTTCAGTTCCTTGCTAGAGTTAGAGGAGGGTGGATGATGCTCCAGGCTGGTTGCTGGGACTCCACAAGGGCAAGGCCCTGGCCCTGGCCCTGGCCCTGAAGTAAAGGTGAAGAATGTGTGGGAGCCATGGGGAAGTGGCCCAGGGAATTATAGCAACAACACAGTTTATTTAAAGGGATATTGCAGTTGGCTGCTATCTATAGGGTCCCTGGGCTGGGACCCGGAGTAGAGGGTGGGCCTGGGTCCTCCCTTTGATTGTGCACTAAGAAACCAAATAAATAAGTCTCATTTATTTGTTCTGAGATATTTGGAAGCCTCTCTGAGCACAGGTACAGGAATTCCAAATCACAATAGAAAGCATGTTAATGAAAAACAATGCTAACAAAGAAGACTTTCCCCCCTGCTCCATATCCAGGGCCGCCCAGCTTTTTGGTGTAACTCTGCTCAGCGCAGAACCTGAGGAAGGGGAGCAAATGTGACTGCATGCCATCTCTGTTCTTCCCTGATTTCTGGGGCAGTCTGGAGTCAGTTTGGCTCCCAGTGGAAGTTAGAGCAGCCTCAAAGCTGCTCAACGTCTCTCTGCAAGGCATACTCCTGATACACCACCTATAGAGGGGCTCAAGAAAAGTGGATGTAAGGCTGGCTCCCCCAGCTTTAATCTAATTGGGGATTCCCCCAGGCTGAGAAAATAATCAGTTGCCAATTTAGGGCAGTTTTATAGGCCCTTTGTTTCAATGGAGTGATGAGAAGGGGCTATATTGAGGGCCAAGATGGGACCCCCAGATCTGAGCTGAAATACACTTGCTCACTTAGGCAAAAGTCTTTGAAAACAGAAGTCCTTGAACCATAGTCTGAAGGTCAACAGATTGGACTTCAATAGACTGCCGAGGTGAAGTAAATTCCGGGGCAAAGGCTCGTATCTGCAGCCTAGACTACCGGATCTAGGGACTGGAAGCAGAAGTGCCTCAGTGGGCTTAGCTGCTGGGATGTTGCATAAGGTGAGAGGCAGGCCTCGAATCATAGAAAGCCTCACAGAGTGAGGTTTGTAAAAATGAGTTTGCACAATAGGCTGCAAATCTAGATCCTCCATCACCAGGTTTAGCTAGAACTAAAGGTTGATTCAGTGCTTCCAGTGTTGAGAAATGCAGTTTTCCCTTTTTGTTTTATCTCTAGAAATACGCATGCTCTCTTCCACTTAAACAGCCATGTGACACTCCTGTGATAGCTGGGAAAATGAAAGCCATGGACAAAGGGGTCTTTTGTGAAATTAAGGTCAAAGGCACTTCAGACATCTGGAAAAAGGTGAGAGAGTTGGTCATACAGCCTAATAATTCTCTTCTGACTGTCCCATGAGCCAGACAGCTCCTGGCCACTACTATCCTGTCTCAAACCAGGAGGAAATATTTTATTGCTCCTGACCCTCATCCCTTAGTCCAGCATTCAGTGTAGCTGCTGAACCATGGCTGGGAACAACAACCGTGGCAATGACTAAATTCTCTTTTTGCCAAGGTTGTCAGTAGGGAACTGAAGGATAAGCTGGAAAACAGCTTTTAAGTTATTTGATTCATGACTCAGTTGTAAATAAGTGCTGCTGTACACAGAAGATCGGCATGCTAATGGCAGGGGACAAGCAATAATAGACATGGTTTATTAAGCCTTGATTTGAAAATAACTGACTCCTGGGTATATAGTAGAAAAGGTTCATGAAGAGCCAGTGTTTCAATTATACGCAGTACATGTATCTTTGCCAACAACGTAGGAAAGTAACTCTGTCATGTACAGACAGCATTCTTGGAACAGGAGGTGAAACCAAGTAGGAAGCCAGACATACCCACAATGCTCTTCTAAGTGCTAGTCTCAAAGCTGTTCTTAGATTACGGCTTGAAAGCACCGATGACTTCAAGACAATGGGAGCTGCAGGTCTCCTCGGCTCCGAAAAGCGGGTGATAAGTGCAGTCACCACTCAATCAATAGTGGGAACAGAAAAGCACAGCATGATACAAATGCGTTTTAGTTCTTGCAATCTGGGCCCTTGTTAGTCTGAAGACTATTGGAGAGTGTGATAAATCAGCAGCCTCTCTCCATGTGTACCACCTTCACAGTGGAGGTCAGCTGGGCACATAGCAACTCTGCTACCCATTCCAGATGCACCCCTAACCAACCAACACTTCCTCTGGCTTATCCACTCTGATTCCCAACTAGACGTCGGGGAAGCAAAGGGTTTTCCTTATTGGTATCTGATGCACGAGAGACATACCAGGTGTTGGCAGCAGATGGAGGGGATCCGAACCAACTCACGATCTCTCTTAGCATTCTGAAATACAATGCAGATAAGGTACAACAGAAGATCAGGTGGTGGCTCCCTGCACAAGCAAGTACTGCTGGGGCAAATGAACAGACTTGTGGACACCAACAGAGGGAAAAGAACAGAGTCACTGAACGCCGCTCTGTCGATCCCTGCTTGGTGCTTTTCAGGAGTCCCAAATAACAGACACGCACTCACGCAACTACTCATTGTCAAGGAACTCTGAGCCCCCTTTCTTCTGGTGGAATTAAAACTCCTTGTGTCTCTCCTTTTAAAAGCCTGTCTAGGAACTCTGGTTACTTTAATCAGGGAAGTTTTGGAGGTTCATTCTTTTAGGCAAGTGAGTTAATTGGTCTGTTTCACTCTTTGGTCAGCAAGAACATGCCTCCAGAATTGGTTATGCATCTAGCAGAAATACAGAACAGTGGGCATTACGAGTCAGGAACTAACATTTGCATTGCCTCTGGCTTAAGCTTCCACACTTACAGCGGTGAATTAACTCCCTGTGGATAATGTTGCCTTGTTCTGTGCAGATGTCAAGACTCTCTATTATCCAAATCTACCTGGTGACAGATTCCCTTAGATTTAATAGGCGAGAGGGAGAAGACTTTTCTTCCAGAGCTGCTGCTTCTGGCCTTCCCCTCGGATTACCCACAATGTGCATCTTTAATATAGCCTCTTGAGAACAATTTTATCTAGGGATCTGCAGAAATGTTGGATTAAAATAGAGCATGATTTTCGTGAGATGAAAAAGTGGGTGAGGGATGGCCTCACTCAGCAGCAGCATTTTATTTGCCCCCCCCCCCCCCCCCCCCAAAAAAAAAAAGGGTGCCTGGAAGTGAGCATGTCCACTCAGTGGATGTTACAGCAGCTTGACAAGGC
Source organism: Caretta caretta (assembly GCF_965140235.1). Classification (NCBI taxonomy): domain Eukaryota; kingdom Metazoa; phylum Chordata; order Testudines; family Cheloniidae; genus Caretta; species Caretta caretta. The sequence continues at coordinate 76,012,563 of NC_134215.1, read as the reverse complement.
ATAGTACTTTCCCACTTGTTCTGCTTCCCCATAAAGCTTTGGGAGTCGCATTAGTTTTGCTAATGCTGTAAGTTACTTAGTACTTTCTTTCCCTTTTCCTATTCCTTTCCTCCTTATCTGTAACCCCAGTTATTTAAAAAACTACACCAACCAAGAACTACAATACATGTTACAAATCTGTGCCAGTGCTCTACCCTATCGTTTGCCCATATATTGGGTCCAAGTCCCCTACCCTTGTTTGTGTCTTTAGGCTGAAAGCCATTGAGCGGGTATTGTCTCTGTTCTGTGTCTGTACAATGGGCCGTGATGCAGAGTGAGCCCTATGTGTTCTACCATGATATAAATATTTACTACTACTAATTTGTACTAGACGTGTACGAAAACCATCATTCCTTCTGGTGCTTCCCTTGCATCTGCCTGCTCACTGCCTGCCTAGCTGTCCTAAGTACCGGCAGAAAAGCAACCAGTCAGAGTCCAATAACAGTGTCAGGTCAGCAGCTGTTCGATCAAGCTTGCATGTGTCTTGAAATCTGTGAATGAATGGGGTTGGGACCTCCTGCTTTTGAAATTCTCTTTTTTATTATTTGGGGGCCTGTTTTGTGCAACGCCCAGTACAAACTCGTTACAAGGGCAAGGCCCTCCTCTGAAGAGCTCATAGTCTAAATAGACAAGAAAGACAAAGGGGTGGGAGGAAAAACAGAGGGGCAAAGCACTTGCATAAGGTGATAGAACAGGTTCATGGCAGAGCTAGGAATAGAACCCATTTCTCTGGAGGCCCAGGGCAATTGCCAGGATCTGTGGGCTTGAGTTCCCTCCACTGAGCCTGGAGCTAGCTGCCTCAGAATAGTTAATGAGCCCAGCTGGGCTGTGGCGGAATTGCCTGATTGGCCAGCCTACCTGGCTGCAAAGAGCCAAGAGGTCTGCATTTAACTCAGCAGCAGTGGCTGGTAGCTGGCCGCTTAGTACTTACGCCCATAACTTGTCATCTCTTCTGTGCTGGCCTTGTTCCCAGTCTTCCTCCTGACCTGCTTCTACCTTGTTCCTCTCCTGCTCCAGCCTGCTCCCTTGTCTGGCATCTGACTCCAGCTCTGTCCCTTGGCTTGTCTACTGGTTCCTGTTCCCAGCTCTAACCACTAGGCCAGAGAGCTCAGTCCCTGACCCCAGTACCCTATCTACTGGACCACATTGCATCTCTTGCTGCTTGTTGACCCTTTTTTTTGTATGGAACATCTACTTAGGGGCAGGAGTTCACAGGGCTCAGAAGGTGATCTTCCTTCCAACTGATATTTGTATATTGATCATACTCCAGCTGTTGATTTATTTTATTTCATTGTTTTATTCCCCTTCACTTTTAAGCACCTATCCTAGTCTCTAGGCCCTTTAGCATAATTAACATGCTCAATACTAAGAAATAAAATACTGAAGTGCCTGTGCGGAGTCGGTTGGCGCTATGCCCGGCTCATGAGACCGCTCATGGTCTCCGACACCATCAGGTGCTCCAGAGACACAGAGCACAACATGGGACACGGTCAGTACTAGAACGAGTGAACAAGACTGCCGGTCAGAGAAATAACCCACTTCCTTCCCTGCCGAACCAAGGGATGCACCCCCTCATGTACCTATTCGCTACACCAACACTGACTTGGACTCTAAATACATTCGATGGGTGGCATACCCGAGATCACTTATTCACTGACGCTTTAAAAACTCCTGCACCCCAACCTGGGTCTATGCTGGTTATGTGCTATGTATGTATCTTGTGAACCTTGTAACCGCTGTAACCTCTGATAACTCTGATAACTCAACCTCTGATAACTCAAGCCTGACCCCAGATGTACAGTCCCTTCCTTCTTAACTTATGTAAATTTGATTTTAAACATGAGCTTTAATAAAATTTTTAAATCTGTTCTTACAGGCCTATCATCATAACCCGAAAGCTGAACATTTATCCACCTTAGCCCAGCCCTCCCCAAGTGCCTGACCGCAAATGATTTGCAGCATGTCTAGCTCTGGCAGACCGAGGGCAGGAAGTGAATTCCAAAGTACCCAATGGAAACTGACTGAAAAGCCATCAGACTTTTAAACCAGGGAGCTGCTAGATAAAGTGTCTCTGGTGCTGATGTTGCCTAAAGGACAGAAGAAGCCTCTTGGGTAACCTGGTCCTACACATTTTACATCTTAAATTCCCCTTGGCAGATTATAGTCAGCACCACCATACAGTGCCCTTTGCAATGTCACTTGATAAATGGGGGTGCTGCACTCAGCTGCACAATAATTACAAGGTGTAGCTCCATATAGACTGAGTTATGGCAATCTAGTCATGGCTAGCTGCATTAGTGTCCCTGAACGCTAGGGGAGCGCACAGGGAAGTACCCCTTGCTTACATCTGTGTAGCAGACATAAGCAGCACTTCTCCAAGTGTAGCCCTGGGGCTACTCAGGCATGCCCCTCTGAAGAGTTACTTCTGGTGGAAGCAGTAGCAGACTGTTCTCTCTCCAGCACTGGGTGGCAGATGCTCTTTCCAAGCGGGTGTGCTGTGGGGTGTGCGCCTCTCCTTTTTATGCCCCACTTTGTTCGCTCTGTGTTGGAGAAGGCATAATTTGGTTCAATATGGGGAACCAGTTGTATAAGTTTAGGAGTAGAAATACCAGCCTCTGCGAGCATATACGCTGATATATTTAATACTGTATTGATGGTCTCTGTTGGCTTTAAATCCATGCTCAGCAGTACAAGACGCGATTAGTTTTCTCCAGAGTTTGTAGATGTTTTCCTGATGAAATTCAGAAAAGGTCCATATTGCATTAAAGTCATTCTAGGTTATCTTCGATCACAAATGTGCCTGTTTAGTATGAGGCTGCTGTTGCAAGATCTGTCAAAAATACATTTATAGATGAATCTCCTTCTGGTTCTACAGACTAATCCTTTTAGCAATTACTAGGCTGCCAGAGATTTTGAGCATACTTTAGGGAGTCCTTCAATAAATTCCTAAAAAAAATCAAGAAAAACACAAACAGGAGATTCCCAGCACGTTTTGTTTTTGATTACTTGGCCAGTTTTGACCAAAATTTTGTAACCTATTTGTGATCCATAACATCACCTAAGTGGTTCCAACATTTGTTACTATTTCTTAACTCAACCGTGATGGCTTTGGAGCGGCCCTGTGATAATTTACAAATGTGGTATGCTGGTCTGGCTATTGGGATGTTTACTGTATGACTGGAAGACAGGCAGGAAGGAAAAGAATGGCTCAAGGTAGCCATCTTTCAGTAAACCCTTGAGAGCTGTTAAGGGATGATGCCAAAACCATTAGCTTTGATGTGTTGCCTCAGTCTCCAGCTAATCTAGCAAGCTAGTTGGTTTTGTCCAGGACAGAAAAAAGGCCTATGGACATATAAGAACAAAGGAACTCTGGCAGGATGAAAAGGAACATACTCTTAAGAGAGGCTGTTGTTGCGGGGGAAGCAAACTGAGGCCACGTCTACACTACCCGCTGGATCGGCGGGTAGTGATCGATTTATCAGGGATCGATTTATCATGTCTAGTGTAGGTTGCTCTGCTGTCGACTCTGGAACTCCACCATGGCGAGAGGCGGAAGCCGAGTCGATGGGGGAGCGGCGGCCGTCGATCCCGCGCCACAAGGACGCGAAGTAAGTGATTCTAAGTTGATCTAAGATAGGTCGACTTCAGCTACACTATTCTCATAGCTGAAGTTGTGTATCTTAGATTGATTCCCCCTAGTGTAGACCAGACCTGAGACACAGCACCCTACTGGGGGATGTCTGACGAAGCTGCACCTGCCTAGGAGAGAGACTTGAGTGCAGACTGGTTTGTTTAGAATCCTTTTTTCTCTAATGTGATATTCCCGTTGCTAAATAAACCTTCTTTGGTTTTAAGAAGGCTGTGTGGTCACTATATACCCTGAGTCATGGTCTCCAAAGGGAGGAACCACAGGTGCTCAACCTCAGGCAGATATGCGGGGTCAGAACGGTTGATTGATCAGGCCCTGGGCTACAGCCCCTCTCTGTAAGAGCTGTGAAATTGCACCTCAGGACTGGTAAAGGCCTAACACCTGATGGGGTACTCTCAGAGAGGCCAGAAAGAGGTCAGAGGTTCAGCTAGCCCTTTAACCACTGACAAGAAGTTTGTGCATACATGGACAGGACTGCATTTGCCTTCAGAATTGTATTAGCTTTTATGTGATATGTCTTGATTACTTTAAAGTTTTTGCAGAATGCCGTACGTTTGCCTAGCAGAATTCTTAGGCCCTACTCTTTCATTCCACACCTTAAGTGGAGATCAACGCCTCTCCTAGAGGGTATATAAAGCAGTGGTTTTCAAACTTTTTGTCTCATGACCCAGTGGAAGAAAAATGCTTATCCTCATGACCCAAAACAAAATATCTTTTGACTGGAGTTTTCATAAAATCACAATAAAGGGCAATACATTCTAGCTTTAACCACTTCACTTCAAGTAATAACTAAAATTAGACATCGTTACTTGTGAAAAATTTTTATATACAGTAAAAAAGACGATCAGGTTGAGTTTCATTTAGTTAATGCAACAGGTGGGCCTGCTTGTTTTTCATGATCTCGTTCCAATTTGGATCACAAGCTGAAAGTGCTACCCTCATATCAAATGAACTGTTGAGTTGGTTTCTTTCTCTTGTTGTTAGCCTTGTCAAAGTTGAAAATCCTAGTTCGCATGTGTAAGCTGTGACCTGTAGTAACAACAGAACACTAATCTTACTTAACAGTGGATATTCTTTGAAAACAGTTATCCAAAACTATGACAAATTGAATGACTTGTGGTGGCATGTTTTGAGTGTGCTGTTGTAATGCTGACAGACCCCGGTAGTTGGTATTGAACCTGGGGCCTCTGGATCTTAGTATATCAGCCTCTACCACATGAGCTAAAGCCCTATGTCTGTTAGCTAAGGCTGTAGAGCAGACTTATTTTATGTCTCTCTCTAAGTGGTCTCTGTGCCACTAAATGGGACAGAACACCACATCCAGAAGGTGTGTGGGTTACACTGTCACAGGTGAGTTACCGCAGCTCTTTTTCTTGCTCAGGCATCAAGTTTAGCTGCATCATTGATTCAGGATTTTTCGAAAGCAGAAGGATCTTTCACCCAATGCTTTTCTTTTCAACCCCCTTTGCAGGAAAGTAGTGACTAAAACTGTCAGAGCAACGAGATGTAACTGTATGACACTCTTCATTTCATTCCCTTTTTCCTCACTGATGCTGTTCTCCTCTGTGTCGTAACAGTGTTGGGAACATGTTGTAGCTCGGACAATTACTTTTCAGTTCTGCTTGCCACAGTGCTAATGACTTTTGGAATGCTTGTATCTGTTCAGAGTGTCGAAATAAATCATTGCCTCTTCCTTGTAACTTCAAATTCAGTTCATTTAAATTTGAGAAAATGTCAGCTAGATATGACAACTTTATTAACCAACTGTCATCGTCAAACAAATTTGCCAAGTTAGACTGTTTCTCTCCCAAAAAATATGTGACTCTAATTCCTGAGTTTGTACAACCATGTAAGCACCCTGCCCTGTGACTCCAGTGTGAACTGGTAAATGAATATGCTCAGCTCCCATTCCTGAGCCTAACACTTCAAAAAGCCTGCTGCTCAGTAGTGAAAATTAACAATTTTCACTACTTCCTTCAATTACTGCTATAAGATCTGGGGAAATACCCTTGGACACCAAAGCTTTGCAGTGAATGAAACAGTGATTCCAAACAACATCATTCCCCCCTCCCCCCCCACTCTGTTATTTCTACCTGTCATATTTGCTGCAACATGTCTTGTAAACTCCTTTTCAATTAGCCCAGTCCAATTTGTATTTTTCCAACTACATAGTCATGCAGTGCTTTGAATATCTGTGCTCCTGTTGTATTTGTTGGTAAAGTCAGACAACACAGCAAATCTTCCCTAAAGTCATCTTGCCATACATACCTCACATAAACTAACAACATTGCACAATTTGAAATATCAGTACTCTCATCAAGTTGGATAGCAAAATCCCTGGCTGACTGTAACTGAGTAATAAACTGGGCTTCCAAATGCTCTGTAATATCACGAGATGTTGTGTTATCACTGAGAGGAATACTTCTCAATTTTTCAGAAAACTTTTCATCAAAAATTTGTATGCACCATATCCAGAGGTACTGGAAGAATAAGCTTTTTGGCAACTGTATGGGTCATTTTCTCTTATGCAACCAAATATGATGCCATTTGTGCCTTATCATTCAAAGTAGTTGGCTGACTAACAACTTTAACTTTAATTCCCGTTGCTTCCTTTGAAAATATTCAAGAGGCTTATCAACGAGTTCCCCATGTTTGGTTTCTAAATGTCTTTTTAACTTTTTAATGCTTTTTAATGGACAGTTTTAAATGCTTGTTGCAAGCACCTCGCTGCAAAAACCACACTGGGACTTTGGATCTTGGTTTGTGTTAGCACAATTGATGAAACCGTATTTCGAAAAAATCATCACTATACTGCCTTGTCCACGATTTGGTTTACTTTTTAGTGGGTGATTCAGATGAGGTCGACAAGGCAGAAGTCTGTCTGTTTAGCACTTTCTGTTGCAAGATGACGTGCTTACACTCATATTTTCATTTTCAGATGGATTTGATGACTGTATTTCTGAACTTTTTTCTTATTACAAAATGATCCATTTTTCAGGATGAAGGTTTGTTGCTTAACCCTCGCAACTCGAGCCTCCACAGCATTAACAAAACTGACAGTGTGTGGAAAGCAGTCTCGTTAGGTGATTACATTCAAAACGGTGATGTTGTGTGTGCAGGTAATGCGTGGTGCATAAGAAACTCTCTGCAAACAAGTAAGTCTTCCCAAAAATAAGTAAAATGTCCAACATTTGTATGATTGTAATGTTATTTGAAAACTATCATGACATTTTAAGAGATTGCGACATTTTAAATTTACAAGTGACCCAGTACCTAATTTTCCATGACTATTTTTTATAATATATGTTTAATCAAAAATGAATCTATTTCTGAAAAATGTCATTTTTGGGGTACGCTTTTAATACTGTAGTAATTGGTTTTTAATAAAGTTTTTAAAAACATTAAATTATTTGAAATTTCAAATAAATTTTCATTTCAAAATACAGTAGTAGGAAAATTCCCACTTTTGATTACGTTTACCCACAGGAAATAATTGGGGGGGGGAGTGTGGGGGCAAAATAAAAGTCCTTTTCTCCTCCCCTCCCCCACCAATTTCTTTCACATTTCTTTCTCTCTTTTCTCCTCACTGTGTTTAAAAAAAAAGGGGGGGGGAGTGGGGAGGGTAAAAGAAAGTGATAGATATGAGGAGGGGAAAAAAGAAAACCAAAACAATCCCCCAGCCCTCCAGTTCAGAACTCTTGGAGAATGATTAAGCTAGATGCAAAAGCCAGATACACAAACTTTTGATGTGTTAAAAACCATCCAGAAATGCCTATGCTTTTACAGAAATTATCTTTCATCATCAAAGCACAAAATACAACGTAATGGACAGCTCAGCCCACTCCAAGGAATATTTAGCCACCAGCTGTCAAGATAATAGAATAAACACCACTGTATAGCAGACTTGATGCTGATAAAAGTAGTTTAAAATGTTGGTCTTGACATCTAAAGCATTTAATGGACTGTGTTCGAGATATCTTCCTGATCTTCTAACTCCTTATGTACCATCTTGCCCTCTGTGATCTGCAGGCTTAACTCTTCAAGCCAGGAGTATTTGGAGTCAAATAGGGTACTATCTATATCTTTGCCTCTGTTGTGGCTTCAGCTCTATGGACTTTTGCTCCCATTTGCTCCCGGCCTTAGACCAGTGATTCTTAACCTTTACTGAAGCCTGCACCCCTTTGGTTCTCAAAATATGTTCTCGCACCCCTTATCAAAAATTGTTGAAGTAGGTCAGTTCTGTAAACCTGTTTGTATATTACAGTAATCATTAAAAAATGTGTAATGTTAATAAATACATAGGTTTGATATTACAAAGTAGGTGTACTTACGTGCCTGTGCTTAATTTGTATTTTCAACGATTTATCTTCTAAAAAAATCTGGCCTCTCTTGCACCCTCAGAAAGGTCATCTCACACCCCCAGGGGTGCGTGCACCCCAGGTTAAGAACCACTGCCTTAGACTGACCTTAATGTTGCGATAACTGCTTTCAAAAATCAGACTAAAACCCCTTTTTTATTGAGCATGGCAACCTGATTTGTTTTATATTCCAACTGCATGAAGGACCCAAGGCATCACTTGATGGATAGGCACCTAATAATTATTATTGCAGTGTGGGAATCTGTGTGTCTTTTCAGATGGATAGAGCCTCTAGAACTGATTTCTACTATTGGGGTAGCCTTCTGTGCGTCCCTGTCATCTCACACGGTGTTCTCCGTGTCTCGACTTTTCAGTGTGCCTGTATGTGCAAGAGCTTCAATTTCTTTCTTTCTTTCTAAATAGCTGCTTCTTGTAGTTCTTGTCGGGATAGACAATGCTTTTTTTGGCCACAATAAATCTCCATGTTTGTCACAGAGGTCACAAAGTCATGGATTCCATAACTTCCTGTGACCTCTGACTTGTGCAGCGGCTGATGTGTCTGGCCCGGGGGCCACCTGAGCAGCTCAGGCAGCTCGGCCAGTTGCACCAGCTGCTTGAGGCAGTCTCTGCTCCCCCCCCCCCCGCCCCCAGCAGCAGGAGCTTGTGTGTGTGTGGGGGGCAGGGCTGGGGTATGGGGCGGTGCTTACCTGGTGCGGGGGTTCCCGGAAGGGCGACAGGAACTCCCCTCCCTCAGCTCCTAGCTCCACGGGCTGCCTCTGCCTGCAGGCACCGCCACTGCAGCTCCCATTGGCCACGGTTCCCGGACTGCTGGAGCTGGGAGCTTGGGGCGGGGCAGAGCTGCAGAACTGGGGCTTGGGGCGGGGCAGAGCAGAGGCAGCACGTGGAGCGCATAAGCTGGGTAGGGAGCCAGCCCCAGCTCTGCCAACTCCCCCGCCCGAGCACCTGCGGTTACCCCAGGCCACGCCCCTCCCCCTCCCCCTCCCCTGTTTTAGTCAGGTGTATATAGTAATAGTCAAGGATAGGTCACGGGCCGTGAATTTTTGTTTACTGCCCGTGACCTGTCCGTGACTTACTAAAAATATCTGTCTAAAATATAGCCTTACTTATTAGTCACAGGTTAGTATGGCATATCCAAGAATCTGATAATCAGCAAATTATGGAAAGGAACTTTTATCTAGTGTTTAGAGCATGTGTCTAGAGTTTCTTCTGTTTCCTTTTTTTGTTTTTGTTTTGCAAGACCAGAAGCTGGATCAGGGTTCTGTTTTAGCTGAGCGGTGCAGGAAGCTTGGGGTGGGGGCTCAAAAGGGGGGGGCTTTTTCCGCATCTCCCTTTCAAACTAGCTACAAGCAAACCTACCACACATGGAGCAGAGCTAAGGGGAGGCCAAAGCCTTTAGGACCTGATTTTCCCAGTTCCCTGTATCTCATGTGAGCATTTACCCCTGTGCCAAGTGGGTGGACACTGCTACCCCATTCTGATGTGTTAGTGGCCTGGGACTCGCTTTGGTACAGCTGTGAATGACCATGTAAGGTACAGGGCAGTGGGAAATCAGGCCCGTTCATGTTTAATAATTTTAAAAAAATGTAAACTGTCTTTCCTTAACCTGCCCACGGACCCTTCAACACACACGTGTGCTCACGTATTCTCTCATTCACCACATGCACGTGCGTGTGAGTGCGTTCACACACTCTCTCTCTCTCTTTTTGTGGGGGATGAGGTATAACAGAGTTTTTTTGAACTGGTATTTTGGGCTGTGGGGGAGGCATCTGATTTTTTTGAGGAGGGGAGGGCATGAGGGACATAGTGTGCCAAACCCATCAGGCATATGGGTCAGTAATTCCTTGCCTGCAAGAAGGGACTTCGTAGCTACGACCGTCCTCTGTTTAATAGCAGAATGGGTTTTTTTGGTTATTTTTTTTGAGAAAACTCTGTACGTTTCTATAGTTCCCTTTGATTCCCAGGGCCTGATTCCGATCTATCTGGTCAGTCACAACCAGGAGTGACTCCACTAGAGTTGGTGGTCTCTTGGTCTGTCAGAGCGTTTCCTTCTCACCCCAGTTGTTACCTGCTCTTGGAGAGTTCCAGCCATTTGGCATAACCAAGCTTGAAATCCCCGTTACACTCAGTTCTTATAATTCAGTAAGCTCTTGCTGTACAGGGGGAAGTGCATGTCTGCATTTTGCCTTCAGAAAATAGTTGTGCATTTTTAATGTGCTTCTCCCTAAGCGACACACTGTTTAGCCAAAGGCTTTAGCTCGGTGTCTTTTTTGCAGTTCTAAAATAAGTTTTTGCTGACTTCTGGTTGGTGATGGCTGAAGAGGACAGTTATCAAAATATGCCTGACCTGCACCTGCTGAAGGTTGCTTTTTTACTTTGCACATGCTGAGCATGCCTGCTAGCTTTTCTCATTCCTCTGGGGGTAAGCTTGCTTAAATGTCCCTTGCATATTGTAATGTCATCAGCTGTGGGAGCTCAGACTTTCAGCACCTTGCTCTGTGCTTGTGGAACTTGCTGCTGAGGGTAGCCTGCATTAATGATGAGTTTCTGCAGTCTTGTGTGGGAGACTATATGAAGAGTGTGATGGGAAATATGTTGATGACAAGCTCTATGTTAATTCATCAGGTTAACCAGGGTACCATGCACCATGCCAATTGGTGTCAGTCTCGGGGTGAAATACTCAGCTCATTGACATAGCAGTTTAAGCAGCAGTGTAACATACAGCTTCTGCCAATCCCTTGTTCCGAAGAAAACCTTATTTTTAAACTTGTGTTTCTTCAGTAGATTCTGTCACTGGAAACCCCAAGAGCGAGGTGGGTCTTTTACATGAAACTCTGTATAATCAACTTGTTACCACTTAAAAAAATAGATAGCAATGAAAACCTAAAGGAATTTATTAAATTCTAGGGCCAGTTTCTCTCTCAGTATAAATTGGTGTAGCGCTATAGAAGTTCATATAGCCAACTGTGCGCCATTGATATCTACAAAGCTACTCTGGTTTTATATCAGCTAAGGAACTGTCTCCAAAAGAACAAATATGCCATTGTAAAGGCTGTAGTAAAGAGAGACGTTTTAGGATGTGATTTGTAAATGAAGAGAGTTGGAGGGCAGAGGAGCAAAGTATAAGAAGAGGGAGATGAAGTCGCTGCCGTTATTATTTATATTCCATCCAGCACCAAATGTATGCTGGGTGCTTACCAGTCAAAAATGAGACATGATACCTCATTGGAAGAGCTTGTCATCTGAACAGAATGGGAGCCTGTGGGGGATGGGATGTAAGTAAACCAGGTGATGGAATGAAGAAGTTCAGTATGAGTCATGTTAGTTCCATGGAGGATGGTGATTGCTAATATTTAGTGCTTCATAGTGATGGGGGACTAGGGTAGACCCACTGTTTTCAGAGTGGACTTGAGGAGATGATGGACCACAGCAGGCTGAGTCAGGAGGAGGCTTCAGGCATAGGGAGGGTGGCTATAAGGAAGAAGAATACATAGAAGAAAAACCAGAGATGAGGGTGGAAGAAAGACACAAGGGCTGGCTAAAGAGAGAACTGAAGAGAGCAAGGATGAGCATGGAGAGAGACGGGCAAGTGCTAAGTTATGCAGGGCACTGATTGTGAAGAGATTGGGCTTGAATTTGTTGTGTAAAGGAAGGGGAAAGGAAGCCAGCAAAGGAAAGGATATGAATAAGGGTCTGATATGGTCACAGTGGCAAGCAAGATAGATAATTTCTGAAGGAACCCTTTGGATGAATGGACTGAAGGAGGCTAGGGCAGGAGATGGGGGAGGAGGATGCTGCAGTACCAGAGGTGTGAGGTGATCAGGGCTTGTCTGTAGGGCATTAGTGTGGGGATGGACAGATTTTAGTGACAGTTTTGGTGTAGGTGTGCAGCAGGGAGAATAGTGGAGTTGCCGATGGTGATAAAGAAGGGAAGAAGAAAATTTGTTAAATGAAGCTACAAGTTCAAAGGGCCTCACTGTTGTGGTATAGGGGACTGTATCTTGAAGCAGTTTTGTATCCCAGACAGGAAGTGGGGGGAGAGATGCTATGGAAGTCCATGTTCTGTTATGCAACTCTCTCGCTGAATAAAGCTCCTTCAAGCACCGTGAGCCCTGAGTGATTATTGATCATCCCCCTGTACCAGAAGTAAATAGAACTTAAAGAAAATAACCTGAGAGGAAGAATGGAGCAGCTAAATGTTCAACAAGAGCTGAAACTCTCTGGAAATATGGAAAATACCTCAAAGAGATTTAAACAGCACTTCACTCTATATCTGCAAGTTCCCAGCTGCCTCTGCAAAACTGAACATGGCCTTCTGCGGTGTCCCTTCTCCAGACTTGCTTTCTGGAAATCTAAAGCACTTAAATGTACAGTTCCCCATACTGCACTCCATGTAAAAATAAAGCATAGGAGAGAGATCCTTTTAACCTGAGGGTAAAAAATAAAGCGAAACTGTATAAGAGTCTGTGACTGAGCTAAGGCTGAAAAGCCAGTCTTACAATTTCAGGACCTAACAGAGTCCCTGGCAAAAGAGACTAGGGGCTTCTACACAAAACTCCAGAGCTGCTAGGCTAAAGCTAAACCAACAAACGACAAACGTATATTTCATGTAATGGAAATAACATACGTGGGAGACAAGTAAATATAGCAATGGGTACAGGTAGCTCATGGTAAGGTGGAGGCCATCACCAACATGCCTGCCACTACAGACAAGGAGGGTGGACAAATATTTCCTCAAATGGTGAATTATGTAGGGAAATTTGTGCGTAATCTGGCTATCCAAATCAGCAACCTGAGCCAGTCCTACTGTGCAAAGAAGTCCAATGAACATGCATCAAATCGTAATAAAGAATCTGAGAAACTGAAGGCTTAATTAGAGACCCCAAACCTGAGATACCATGACAGTAAGTACAAAACGAGGTTGTCCATGGACACCTCCAAGGAGGGCACTGGTGCAGTCTTCTTACACAGTATGGTCAAAACTGGAGACCAGTGGTTTATACGTCACAGAAGTTAATAAAATCTGTGTCACTATGCTCAAATGGAGAAGGTGGCTTTGGCCTTAGTCCAGGGGTATAAAAAGTCTTTATTTATGGGAAGCCTGTGGTTGCTGAAACTGATGGTAAACCACTTATTGCCATTGTCAAAAGGGGGCTGGGAAACATTCCCCAACAATACTGAGATTATTTTTTCAGTTACAAATGTGTGATTTCCAAATTGAACACAAACTGGGGAGAGATTTGGTGGTTGGAGACACACTTTCTACAGCATTTGACAAAAGTGCAGAGGAACAAAGTCCAGAGCTAGATTTTGTACACACCTGTCAAGGTTCCTCCCCCACTCTGAACTCTAGGGTACAGATGTGGGGACCTGCATGAAAAACCTCCTAAGCTTATCTTTACCAGCTTAGGTCAAAACTTCCCCAAGGTACAAAATATTCCACCCGTCGTCCTTGGATTGGCCGCTACCACCACCAAACTAATACTGGTTACTGGGGAAGAGCTGTTTGGACGCGTCTTTCCCCCCAAAGTACTTCCCAAAACCTTGCACCCCACTTCCTGGACAAGGTTTGGTAAAAAGCCTCACCAATTTGCCTAGGTGACTACAGACCCAGACCCTTGGATCTTAAGAACAATGAACAATCCTCCCAACACTTGCACCCCCCCTTTCCTGGGAAATGTTGGATAAAAAGCCTCACCAATTTGCATAGGTGACCACAGACCCAAACCCTTGGATCTGAGAACAACGAAAAAGCATTCAGTTTTCTTACAAGAAGACTTTTAATAAAAATAGAAGTAAATAGAAGTAAAGAAATCCCCCCTGTAAAATCAGGATGGTAGATATCTTACAGGGTAATTAGATTCAAAAACATAGAGAACCCCTCTAGGCAAAACCTTAAGTTACAAAAAAGATACATAGACAGAAATAGTTATTCTATTCAGCACAATTCTTTTCTCAGCCATTTAAAGAAATCATAATCTAACACATACCTAGCTAGATTACTTACTAAAAGTGCTAAGACTCCATTCCTGGTCTATCCCCTGCAGAAACCAGCATACAGACAGACACACAGACCCTTTGTTTCTCTCCCTCCTCCCAGCTTTTGAAAGTATCTTGTCTCCTCATTGGTCATTTTGGTCAGGTGCCAGCGAGGTTACCTTTAGCTTCTTAACCCTTTACAGGTGAGAGGAGCTTTCCCCTGGCCAGGAGGGATTTCAAAGGGGTTTACCCTTCCCTTTATATTTATGACAACACCAATCTGATTAAAACAAACTTGTCTGATCTCAGAAGAAATTTGGACTGTGATTGGCGGAGCAACAGCTCCAGATATGAATTTGCAGAAAGTGATTAATGCTATTAGCCCAGGGAGGGCAGGACAGCAATGTCCCAGCTCCTGTCACCAAATCAGGTGGGAGCTCTGAGTCTTAAATGGGATGTTGTTTAAAGGCACCAGGATGGTGATCCCTACGGTTTTACAGAAAAATATGTATTTAAAAAAAACCTAGGGCTGCTGATTAATCACAGTTAACTCATGTGATTTACTCAAAAATTAATCAAGATTAAAAAAATTAATCTCAATTAATCGCAGTTTTAATTGCACTGTTAAACAATAGAATGCCAATTGAAATTTATTACATATTTTGGATATTTTTCTACATTTTCATATATATCGTATTCTGTGTTGTAATTGAAATCAGTGTATTTCATTTTTTGTTACAAATATTTGCACTGTAAAAATGATAAACAAAAGAAATAGTATTTTTCAATTCACCTCATACGAGTACTGTAGTGCAATCTTTGTTGTGAAAGTGCAAGTTACAAATGTAGATTTTATTTTTTGCTACATAACTGCACTCAAAAACAAAACAATGTAAAACTTCAGAGCCTACAAGTCCGCTCAGTCCTACTTCTTGTTCAGCCAGTCACTAAGACAAACACGTTTGTTTATGTTACAGGAGATAATTCTGCCCTCTTCTTGTTTACTATGTTACCAAAAAGTGAAAACAGGCATTTGCATGGCACTTTTGTAGCTGGCATTGCAAGGTATTTACATGCCAGATATGCTAAACGTTCATATGCCCCTTCATGCTTCGGCCACCATTCCAGAGGACATGCTTCCATGCTGATGATGCTCTTTAAAAAATGTGTTAATTAAATTTGTGACTGAACTCCTTGGGGGAGAACTATATGTCCCCTGCTCTGTTTTACCCATATTCTGCCATATATTTCATGTTATAGCAGTCTCAGATGATCCAGCACATGTTCATTTTAAGAACACTTTCATTGCAGATTTCACAAAACACAAAGAAGGTACGAATGTGAGATTTCTAAAGATAGCTACAACACTGGACCCAAGACTTAAAAATCTGAAATGCCTTCCAAAATTTGAGGCACAAAGTGTGGAGTATGCTTTCAGAAGTCTTAAAAGAGCAACACTCCATTGTGGAACTACAGAACCCGAACCACCAAACCTTCTGCTGGTGGCATCTGACTCAGATAATGAAAATGAACATGTGTCCGTCCCAACTGCTTTGGATTGTTATCGAGCAGACCCTGTCAACAACTCACATGACTGGAGTACTGTCATGGATGGTTCTAAACTGTTCAGGAAGGACAGGCAGGGCAGAAAAGGTGGGGGAGTAGCACTGTATGTAAGGGAGCAGTATGACTGCTCAGAGCTCCGGTACGAAACTGCAGAAAAACCTGAGTGTCTCTGGATTAAGTTTAGAAGTGTGAGCAACAAGAGTGATGTAGTGGTGGGAGTCTGCTATAGACCACCGGACCAGGGGGATGAGGTGGATGAGGCTTTCTTTCGGCAGCTCGCGGAAGCTACTAGATCGCATGCCCTGGTTCTCATGGGTGACTTTAATTTTCCTGATATCTGCTGGGAGAGCAATACAGCGGTGCATAGACAATCCAGGAAGTTTTTGGAAGGCATAGGGGACAATTTCCTGGTGCAAGTGCTAGAGGAGCCAACTGGGGGGGAGCTTTTTTTGACCTGCTGCTCACAAACCGGGAAGAATTAGTGGGGGAAGCAAAAGTGGATGGGAATCTGGGAGGCAGTGACCATGAGTTGGTTGAGTTCAGGATCCTGACACAGGGAAGAAAGGTAAGCAGCAGGATATGGACCCTGGACTTCAGGAAAGCAGACTTCGACTCCCTCAGGGAACGGATGGGTAGGATCCCCTGGGGGACTAACATGAAGGGGAAAGGAGTCCAGGAGAGCTGGCTGTATTTCAAGGAATCCCTGTTGAGGTTACAGGGACAAACCATCCCGATGTGTCAAAAGAATAGTAAATATGGCAGGCGACCAGCTTGGCTTAACGGTGAAATCCTAGCGGATCTTAAGCATAAAAAAGAAGCTTACAAGAAGTGGAAGGTTGGACATATGACCAGGGAAGAGTATAAAAATATTGCTCGGGCATGTAGGAATGAAATTAGGAGGGCCAAATCGCACCTGGAGCTGCAGCTAGCGAGAGATGTTAAGAGTAACAAGAAGGGTTTCTTCAGGTATGTTGGCAACAAGAAGAAAGCCAAGGAAAGTGTGGGCCCCTTAATGAATGAGGGAGGCAACCTAGTGACAGAGGATGTGGAAAAAGCTAATGTACTCAATGCTTTTTTTGCCTCTGTCTTCACGAACAAGGTCAGCTCCCAGACTGCTGCGCTGGGCATCACAACATGGGGAATAGATGGCCAGCCCTCTGTGGAGAAAGAGGTGGTTAGGGACTATTTAGAAAAGCTGGATGTGCACAAGTCCATGGGGCCGGACGAGTTGCATCCGAGAGTGCTAAAGGAACTGGCGGCTGTCATTGCAGAGCCATTGGCCATTATCTTTGAAAACTCGTGGCGAACGGGGGAAGTCCCGGATGACTGGAAAAAGGCTAATGTAGTGCCAATCTTTAAAAAAGGGAAGAAGGAGGATCCTGGGAACTACAGGCCAGAGAGCCTCACTTCAGTCCCCGGAAAAATCATGGAGCAGGTCCTCAAAGAATCAATCCTGAAGCACTTACATGAGAGGAAAGTGATCAGGAACAGTCAGCATGGATTCACCAAGGGAAGGTCATGCCTGACTAATCTAATCGCCTTCTATGATGAGATTACTGGTTCTATGGATGAAGGGAAAGCAGTGGATGTATTGTATCTTGACTTTAGCAAAGCTTTTGACATGGTCTCCCACAGTATTCTTGTCAGCAAGTTAAAGAAGTATGGGCTGGATGAATTCACTATAAGGTGGGTAGAAAGTTGGCTAGATTGTCGGGCTCAACGGGTAGTGATCAATGGCTCCATGAATAGTTGGCAGCCGGTGTCAAGTGGAGTGCCCCAGGGATCGGTCCTGGGGCCGGTTTTGTTCAATATCTTCATAAATGATCTGGAGGATGGTGTGGATTGCACTCTCAGCAAATTTGCGGATGATACTAAACTGGGAGGAGTGGTAGATACGCTGGAGGGCAGGGATAAGATACAGAGGGACCTAGACAAATTGGAGGATTGGGCCAAAAGAAATCTGATGAGGTTCAATAAGGATAAGTGCAGGGTCCTGCACTTAGGACGGAAGAACCCAATGCACAGCTACAGACTAGGGACCGAATGGCTAGGCAGCAGTTCTGCGGAAAAGGACCTAGGTGTGATAGTGGACGAGAAGCTGGATATGAGTCAGCAGTGTGCCCTTGTTGCCAAGAAGGCCAATGGCATTTTGGGATGTATAAGTAGGGGCATAGCGAGCAGATCGAGGGACGTGATCGTCCCCCTCTATTTGACATTGGTGAGGCCTCATCTGGAGTACTGTGTCCAGTTTTGGGCCCCACACTACAAGAAGGATATGGATAAATTGGAGAGAGTCCAGCGAAGGGCAACAAAAATGATTAGGGGTCTGGAACACATGAGTTATGAGGAGAGGCTGAGGGAACTGGGATTGTTTAGTCTGCAGAAGAGAAGAATGAGGGGGGATTTGATAGCTGCTTTCAACTACCTTTCAAGAGAGGATGGTTCTAGACTATTCTCAGTGGTGGAAGAGGACAGGACAAGGAGTAATGGTCTCAAGTTGCAGTGGGGGAGGTTTAGGTTGGATATTAGGAAAAACTTTTTCACTAGGAGAGTGGTGAAACACTGGAATGCGTTGCCTAGGGAGGTGGTGGAATCTCCTTCCTTAGAAGTTTTTAAGGTCAGGCTTGACAAAGCCTTGGCTGGGATGATTTAATTGGGGATGGGTCCTGCTTTTGAGCAGGGGGTTGGACTAGATGACCTCCTGAGGTCCCTTCCAACCCTGATATTCTATGATTCTATGATTCTAACAGCATGGACGCATGTCCCCTGGAATGGTGGTTGAAGCATGAAGGGACTTATGAATCTTTAGTGCATCTGGCACGTAAATATCTTGCGACACTGGCTACAATAGTGCTATGAGAACACCTGTTTTCACTTTCAGGTGACATTGTAAACAAGAAGTGGGCAGCATTATCTCCTGCAAATGTAAACAAACTTGTTTGAGCGATTGGCTGACCAAGAAGTAGGACTGAGTGGACTTGCAGGCTCTAACATTTTACATTGTTTTATTTTTGAATTTATTTTGTACATAATTCTACATTTGTAAGTTCAACTTTCACAATAAAGAGATTGCACTACAGTACTTGTATGAGATGAATTGAAAAATACCATTTCTGTTTTTACAGTGCAAATATTTGTAATAAAAATAAATATAAAGTGAGCTTTGTACACTTCATATTCTGTGTTGTAGTTGAAATCAATATATTTGAAAATGTAGAAAACATCCAAAAATATTTAAATAGTATTCTATTATTGTTTAACAGTGCAATTAATTGAGATTAATTTTTTAATCACTTGACAGCCCTAAAAAAATAAATGAGGCTCATTTAGGGACTGAAAAATCTAAGCAAAGGTTGGGAGATGTTTTTTATACTCTCAAGTGAACAGAGACATTGAAAACGTTGTTGAGGCTTGTTGCATATGCCAAAAATACAGGCCAAGTCAAGCGAAGGAGCCCATGTTGGTGGCATAGGAAAAATTGGTTCCTTAGAGCAAAGTAGGTATATATTTATTTACATTGACTGGAAAAAGTTATGTATTCATTCTAGACTATTATTTTCACCTCCATGGGATTGCTTTACTAGAAGGTGCTACAGCGAAACGGGTTTGTGCACATCAAATCTATTTTTGCTTGACGTGTATCTGACATCGTCATGTCTGATAATGGGCTGCAGTTTAGTGAGCGTGCATTTAAGAAATTTGCAGTGAAGTTTGGCTTTCGATCTATAACTGCTAGTCCCCATTATCTCCAATCTAACTTGTGAGGTCATCAGCCCAGATGGACGAGAAAGGATTGGTGGCACCTTTTCCAACTTCCAGAAGGGAGGTGGATAAGGGGTGCTGAGTTTGCTGTTTTGCCTGAGTAGGTCTGAGTTAGGCAACAGCCACAACAGGTCTAGATAACTGAGTCCTCCTGATATTACACTGCCAGGACTTACTGCCTCCTGATGACAACAGCACTGATATTTCAAGGGAGACCTGCAAATCTGAGTGATCGTGCAAAGCACTTGACAGGTTAGTCGAATGTTGTCAGTAAGTTTTGCTAGTAGATTGGTTATAGGTATTTGTACATATAATTGTGTATTATATAAATGTCGTTTGTGTTGCTGTACATTTTTGGCCAGGAAAAGATGATGTGACATTGGGGAGAGAACCTTTACGTGGCTTAGCATCCCAGACAGGAAATCTGGGGATGGGCACTAAAGAAGCCCCTGAAGAAGGCAGTTGGGAACTGTATCATTGAGTAGAGTCTTTTTCAAGCACCTTGGGACCTGGAGGGATTCCTGAACATCCCAATTGCCCTAATACATCTATAGAAAGGAGCAGGGATGGGATAAGGATTGACCCTGCCCTGCTTGTGTCTACGCTACATGTACCTAGATTTTACGTTTGGGCCTGGTGCAGAGCACAGGGGCTTCACAGTTGCTGCTCCCCCTGAACAAGTGGTAGGAAGTGGATGGAGCCATGTTTCCACCTCTGCTATGGACCAATCAGTGGAGCTAGCTGGATAAGTTGGGGAAGGAGTAAGCTGCATCTTTGTCAGGGCAGTAGTAAGTTACTTCTCCCAGTGCAAAATGGTTGCCTAGGGAGGCATCATGGCTACCTGAGTCACCTTTCTACCATGGAGTAGACCTGGGGCACTGCAGCCTATCCTTTGGCCTTTAGTAGGGGCTGTGCCTAAAGGCTCAGCCTAGCCCTCAGTTAGTAAGGGCTGCATGTCTGTATTTCAGCAAGCTGTTAGTTTTAAAGCTCTAAGCGGTTTGGATTTGGTTCCCTGAGAGATGGCCTCTCTTCCCAGTCCATGCCACCGGCGAGCCCTCTCAATAGGAATGCCAGACAGGCAGTCTCCTTGAGGAGTGTCTACTTTGGAACTTGCTGCCCTGCTCAGCGTGGTCTGCCAGAGCCCAGATTTGCTCATTTCCCAAGTACAATACAAAGCCTCTCAGGTTTTGGTTGAGGGGATGGGGAAGGGTTGAGTGGATATTTATGGGCAGTCTGCTATTTTGTGCGCTTTAATTGATGGGGTAGGATGGGCAGGTATGGAAAGAAACTGAGATTTATCTAAAGTGACCAAAGATTTTGGGTGCCTCGCTTTCAGGTTGTCCAACCTGAGACACCTCAGGGTTTTGAGAGTGCTGGCCACCTGCCCTCTGTCAATCAGCTCTTTTTTAAAGTGTCTCCAGTTGGGCACTGAACATTCAGACACTCAAAATCTCTTATTTAAAAAAAAAAAAAAAGCTCACGAAAGCTTATGCTCAAATAAATTTTAGTCTCTAAGGTGCCACAAGTACTCCTTTTCTTTTTGTGAATACAGACTAACACAGCTGCTACTCAGAAACCTGTCAAAATCCCTAGTTACTTTTGAAAATCTTGCCCCAATATTTTTATAAATTTGAAGAAATAAAATGCTAAACATCAATATAATGAGAAAATGTCTGCCCAGGATTAGTAAAAGGATGGCATTTCCTGGGTAGTGTCTCTCTTTTTAAAGAAAGCACAATTTTTCAACAAGTTGCTTGCAAACATTTAAAGATTGTTGAGTCAAATGTATCCCTCCTGCAACTCCATAGATTTCAATAGACTTGCACCAGAGATGAGCTGAACTTGTCCCATCTTTTGTACCTGATTAATGTATGTTCACTTTACTTCTCCAGTGCCCGTGAAAGATTCTTATTGTTCCCTAAAAATACTCCCTCCATGCTTAGAGGCATCCAACTCTTCTGTGAGTTGGTATTGTTGTTCTTTTTCTTTCTGATTTCCTCCATGTAACAGAACCAGATTACCCTAGGGGAACTAACTGTGTACTTGGCTCTCTAGGGAATTCAATACACGCATGCAATTAACCTGCATTTAACTGGCCATTGGATGTTGCTGTTCTTCCACAGTAAACACAGATGGCAGACAGTTTTGACTGAGTATTTGTATGCTGCAGGTTGGCACAGCTCTAGTCAAAATAAATACAATTTCCAGACTGCTCAGCTCCTTGCTTCTTCCTTTTGGTTTTTGACTGGGGAGGGGGAAATCCTGTACAGTATAAAAAAGTCAACCTCAGGATCAACATAAACGTTTTGCTCGCATGATGCTATCCAGACTACACTGACTACAAATCAGCACCGTAAATATGTTACAGAGGTAATAAAAGAGAGAGAATTTTTAACTGAGGATTTAAAGGGGGACGGGAAGTTCAATGGGAGAGAAAATAAACTGTGAATTACAGGTAACATCTAAGGGCTGATCCCGCAAAGACTTGAGCACATAGCAATTGCAACATTGAGCACTATGGGGATAATCACGTGAGTAAGAGTCTTGAGAGTTTGCAAGATCAGGGCCTAAAATATTCTCAACGGTGTTTCCCAGGCTAGTAAATACGTAGAAATACTGATCAGTGTAGCTTTGTTGGGTTCGTTTAAGAGTCTCATCCGTTATTAATTTTTTCCCCTCATTCACAAGTACAAGATGCTTCTGTTTTTGCCATCGCTTGACCAAAACAATGTTTTCAGTGGGAAAAATCTGATCTCTAGGAAGATTTTTTTTTTTTTTAAAAAGTAAAAAATAAAATAAACAGTGTAAAAAGCAAGGTTGTTAAGTTTAACGAAATTGAGCTAAGCATATAAAAAATCTGCCACCAGGGTCAAACTGGATGCCATGTGTATTTTTTTTTTTCATTAAAGGAGTGCAGATTTTGAGCGTGAGCTATTATTTCCGGTGACTTGAGGCCCTCAGGGGGCAGCAGTGAAATGGAAAAGAGCACGGCAGCCTGCTCTTGGAACTGATGCTCACTGAATCTGAAAGGTCATGTCATGTTTTCTGGCAATTGACTCAATGGGTTTGGATTCTACAACATAAGGTCGGGCCGTTTTCACTCAGCACATGTTTACTGGGGAATGTGCCTTCCAGTTGTTTTCACATTGACCTTATTACCCTGCCACACTGATGAGCCTGGCACAAAAACTACTTTTTGTATTACTGTGTGCACTATTCTCTCCCTTACCATTGCTACTTTGTGAGGCTAATGTGGGATTTGGTGTGTGCCTCCCCCCACTTCCCCTCCTCCTTTCCATGCACCTATTCCAACACTGTGTAGCAGAAGCCCATTTCAATCTCACTTGAGCAAGAGGAGAGAGAGGGAGTAATGGGATTGACTGAGGTATGGGGTTAATGTTCCTTTTTGTGTGTGTATTGAGGGGAAAGGGAGCTGAAGTGTGGAGAGAATAAGGTGAACAGATCGCTAGTGTGAAAAACAGGGACACTTTTTTTCCAGCGGTGGCCGGGGTGTGTGTAATAGTTGCATATATAAGACAAAGCCCCTAATATAGGGATGGTCCTGATGCTCTTTGGGACGTGTGGTCATCCTCGTAAAGAAACTGAGGGTGAGGATGGCGGAGAGCTTATATTGTAAACTCTGTGGGGCTGGGCCCATCTTTTAGTTTTGTGTTTGTACTGCACCTAGCCCAATGCCCCTTGGAGCTACAGCAATACAAATAATAACAAGGGAAAAGTTAAGTTTTAGGAATAAACAAAGTGTTCCTGGCTCTACAAACAAACGTTTCTAGGTATCTCTTATCTGGGACATGGAAACCTTTGTTGTGACAACAAAATATGATATCTTTGCAGTTTTTTCAGACTTGAAAAAATGCTTTGTCCATCTGTAGCATCTGGGAATCACAAATCCATTCACAAGGAACGTGTTGTTCTTCAAAACACCCCGTCTTGAAGTATCCCTCCCCCACTTTACAACTGAGCTGTATAACCGCTTGCTAACCATGCCTTCCTGTCAACCCCCACTGTCCTATAATGACAAGAAGTGTATACACTGTTTGTTTATTGGGTATCACTCTTTCAGGAAGACCAAGGCAGGGGGTTGCAGGTAAAATGCATTATGGGATTATAGGGGGAAGTTTGGTCATGTCTAGTGGATAAGGACACTGGCCAGGGACTCAGAAGATCAGGGTTCTCTTCTTGGCTCTGCTGCTGGGTGAACAGTTCATTTGTGCCTCAGTTTCCCCATCTTTAAACTGGGGTTAATGATACTGACCTCATTTCCAATGCACTTTGAGATATGCGGATGAAAAGTATCATAAGAGTTTGGGATTATCTTAATTATTAACGTCCTATCCCTCAGAATTTCTGAAAAGTCTTGAACTTGGAAGCCGGGAGTGGGACTTTGGATATGCTGCTGCCTACAGAACAAGAGCTTAACTCCTGAGGCTAGTATCAGTGGTGTTGGCCACTTTCTTCGGGCCCTCAATTTGCATACACATTTTTCTTTATAAAATAGTTAATTGACTAGTATGGTTCTTCAGGATAGCTTTTGTATTGTGAGTCGTGTTTCACAAGTGGTACAGGTAAGAGAGCTTCCCAGCTTTGCGGCTGGTCCACCCATACCACTTACAAGATGGCACTCGGGGCTAATTGTCACAGGAGCCTCACTCTGACCTCTCACTCTGTGGGTGCAGTTTTGTACACACATGTACTTGTGCATACATTTTTTCAAACCTCTGCTTTTGAGAGTGCATGTTGAATAAACATCTTTCCTGAGATGCACACTCAAATTCAGTTTGCTTGGGCAAAATCCTAACTTTTGCATGGCAAAAAGCTGGAGAGAAAGCTGTGTGCTGAAGAACATAAACACATAACAATGTAGGTTCTGAAAACCACTTCTAAAAATGTCCTTACGGCATATAGGTTGAAATGTACCCTTGTAGAAGAGCAATACAAACCTGATGCACCACTTAACACCCACCATAACCCTCAAAATTAGACTTAAAGGATGCATAGTGAATTTCACCGAGTATGCAAAGTGGAAGGTGAGACTGCTTGAATTGATTTATATAACATTGAGAGACCTGCATCTAATTTCCTTATTATTTAATGGATGCTGCATACATATCCACCTGGAATGGAAGCCATTTGAATGGGTCAGCTCATGAATGATGACTTCACAGCAGTTTGAACTTGAAGCATAAAGCCTCCTTTAAAGGGCTGTCCTCTACATTGAGATTGTTTTAAACTTGAAGCTAAACCTTCGTGTTTAAATTATACAGTACTATTTTTTAAGCAAGTTTTCAACTGCCTCGCAGTTGGTTGTTCTGTTCTCATTTACAACCATGGCTGTGGATTAAGAACAACAGGCTTTGGCTAACTTCTGACTACAGAGAAGGCAGCAAATCCCAAGGGTCCAATTCAAGGAGAGTTGTGCAGGTGTCATAATTAGCAGTTTCCTGCTAGAGCTCCACAAATAAGCTGCAATCCTCCAGGTACCAGTCTCCCAAACCCCATGCAGGCTTTTTTTTTATCCAGACCAAATAACATTAATCTGTAACCTGTTTAATTGCCCAAGCTGTATGTTTAGCTACCCTGGATCCACTGGTCCAGATCTTACAGAGAATCAGATGTGAGTGGGAATTAATAGTTTCAGTTGTTCATACCATTCAGCCACCATGCAGAGTGCAGCATGGCCTTAAATGCGGCCTCAATGCACAATAGGTGAGTGAGCTCTAAATGGAGGAGCTCAGTTTCCTATGTTATCCCTCCTCCCCCTTCAAGACCAATAAACATGTCATAAAGGGACAGAAAATGTGCAAAGTTAGGAAGACAAACACTGCCATTAATGGGCTCTACATGTGCTCAAGTGAAAGTTGAGGTACTTGGCATCAGATATTTTAGCAGTTTGACAGAAGAACCCCAATATTTTTCTCATTAGGCTTTGGGGAGGTAGGGGTGGAAAGGCCATGTGTTAATTTCCAACTTGTGCTTGTCAAATGGTACAGGAAAGTTTCTCAGATTCCATAATCAGCAGGGCATGTGAGGACTTTAATGCTTTTCACAGTACAATAAAACTACCATTGCCAGCTGGAGTCTTCAGCCAAACTGTATGCCTTAGAGCTTATGTGTTTCACATCACTGAAGGGCTACATAATACTTTCAATTGGCATTGCATTCCATTTGGTATGTCTAGGGACGGAGCTAGTTAGATAAATAATGGCAACGGTGAATGTGTTAGCTCAGACAATGATTCCCCCACTGCTCTTTAATATACATTATTTGGCCTATTAGTTTGGGGAGCAGGGCACAACAGCTTTGCGTCTCTGGTTTATTGCTGTTATTCTGTCTATTGCTTTGTTTAGCCTCCAAATGTTGACAAGCTTGTCAGTAGTAACCCCCTCTCTCACAATCCCTGTCCCTTGAGCAGGGGTCTTTGTAGTACTACAAAGAAGGATCAGGCAAAGTTTTAAAAAGAGATCACAACTAAAGCAGTGAGAAATAACATCTTCGAAGTTGCTTTATTCTAAAGTGGAGGTTTTAGGATAACTATTGTGCAAAGAGGGATGACTATAACCAGATTAAGGTAAACTTGGCATGTACTGTCTCTTCAAGCAGTAAGTAAAAAAGCCAGAGATTATGTATGTGGACAGCACGTGGGACTAGAATCCTAGTTTTACTGTGGCTGTTTCCTCTTGTAAATTTTCACTAAACATAATTTGAAGGTTTGTCTTGCTTAACCAATCCCAGTATGTGGTTCCTACCTTTAAGTTCTGAGTCTGGCACCTTCACACACACAAGTGTTTATAGAAAACCGGGCTGTGCTGTTGTGACGGTGTGGGATGATCATTGTCAAAATGTACAACACAGTCTTTTTATTTAATCGTAAGTAAAGAGAGCTGTAGCGAGAGAGGTTGTAGTTTGTTTGGCTGCTGATCATCAATATTGCTGCATTAGTGACTACATTATGGCTCTGTTCAAGTTTATGGTAATTTTTTTTAAATGATTTGGTCATGCAAAATTGCTTGACAAATATTTGGACTTGCAGTTTTGTTTGTGCAAATTTAGAGGCTGCTTTGAAAATTTGGCCCTTAATTCATTAAATGATCCATTTATGTTCTCTTGAACTATATAGAGCAAGCAACCACATTCTCCAGACAGTACTCTGATAAAACATGGCTGACTATGATTAAGCTAGTGGTGCTTTCAGTATTGTGGCTGCCAACAAGTGGCCAGGTACTCAGAGCGCATGCTAGTTAACTTAGAGGAGTTCCCATCTAATGGCTTCTCTTTCCCTATGCATGGGAGAGAGAGAGACTGTCACGTCAATAGAGCTAAAATAAGGTCTCTCATAGCCCAAAGCAGTTATACCAAGCGACCCGCAAGGTGGTCTCCTTGTGATCCAACTAGAAGGGGCTGGGTTTTTCTCAAATTGAAGTTTCTCTTGCATATGTTACGCTTGGGCAGTGATTTAATAGGGTCTAATGGCCCTCAACTACAGAGGGAAAGAAGCAAGAATTACCGAGGTGAGACTTCTGGTCACGGAACACAAAACATAGTTGCCAAAACTAAGATTCATAATGACTTACGTCCACACAGGCCTTGGATCCTGTTGTCCAGGAGAATACGGCCAGGAGAGAGGAAGGATATTCCAGAGGTTAAGGGCCTGCAATTTGGGAGACCCGAGTTCAATTCCCTACTGTCGTAGACTCCCTGTGGGACCTTTAGCAAGTCACTTAGCCTTGCTATACCTCGGCTCCTCATATTTAAAATGGTGATGATAATATTTCACTACCTCCCCAGGCTATTGCGTGGATTAAAAATTGTCAGCTGCTCAGATACTATGGCAGGGGTTCTCAAACTGGGGGTTGGGACCCCTCAGGGGTTTGCAAGGTTATTACATGGGGGGTCGCGAGCTGTCAGCCTCCACCCCAAACCCTGCTTTTCATCCAGCATTTATAATGGTGTTAAATATTTTAAAAAGTGTTTTAATTTATAAGGGGGGGTTTCACTCATAGGCTTGCTGTTTGAAAGGGGTTACCAGTACAAAAGTTTGAGAACCACTGTACTATGGTAATGGGGACCAGATAAGGACCATAGGTAGGCTTTTATGGAGGGAAAACCTGAATAAAGAGGCAGATTCTGCAATATGTTCTGATCATTGCAGGACTTGGGAGGTCACTCTGATCTGGGGCGAGAGCTCTGGCCTTGAGAGATTGACCTTGCTTCTGAGGCACATGCAACATGAAGAGATGCATTCAAAAGAAAAGCATCGGAGCAGTGTGAGACTTAAATGGAGCAGCAGAAGTGGGCTCAGGAAAGGGTCTGCTGGATCCTGTCACCAGGCCCAGCTGGTCCTTCTAGTGATCTGTGTCTCCAGTAGACAAACTGCCTTGAGATGAGACAATGGGGCCCACAACTTCCTCTCAACAGGAGTTTCACCACATGCAGGATGTAGCTACACAGCCTCCCCACAAAGAGGAGTTGCTGGATGGAGCAGACAGTTATGGGTCTCCTGACAAACCCACCACCTGCAGATCATTAAAGATAGGGGAGAACTGGGATCTGTTTAGGGGAGTGGTACCAGGGGGAAAGAGAGAATTGGGGAGCGGCAGAGAAGAGCTCCAAAAGTTAGCTAAACAGTCCACCATTTTGATACCTGTAAGAACTGAAGCACGCCTCTGAATCTTTAGGCTTAACCTATCACTAATTCTAATGCTGCTTTGAAACTTAAAGCAGAATTAACCTCAGAAACCAAGACTCATTCTGAGTCATGAATGACAAAGCCCAGTCAATTGCTGAATTGTTTTGCCATCTTGCTATTCTCCTTGGGAAGCCTTGTGGGGGGTGCCATGCCTATAGGTTTGTGTGTATGGTATAGGTTTCTAAAACCTTGATACTGTTCACTCCAGATGATCTCAACCAGAATTACCTACCATAAAAAGGGTAAGCTGATCCTTAATCTTTCAGCCTTGTCTGTCATATATAGCAAAAGCACTGGGCAGATGGACAGGAACAGATTCCAGCTCAGCTGGGCACCTGCAGGGCAAATGTAACACCTTGTGCTCATCTCTTCTTTATAAACTTTGGGAACTAATCTCCAGTCACAGCATGAATGATGTGAAATTCGGGTCAGATTTTCATATGGATGTGATAAACGAGAGCGTGGAGTTGGTTGGGTTTATTGGTTTTTGCTTCATTGTTAAAACTTGTGTTACAAACCAGCTGTTGTTGCTCTTTTAATTGCTAATTATTAAATGGAAATATGTCTGTGTTAATTCCAGGACCAGAAACAATTGGAAGGCAATTAGGGTTCACCTAATACAGTGTTTTGCAAAATATGGGTTGTACTCATGGTGGGGGTAGGGAAGTGCAAGACCACTGGGGGAAAAGGGATGCAGAATGGGGCCGTGCAAATTTCTCCCATGCTGCCTTGCTAACATGACAGGGTCCAAGCAGGTTTATTTGTGATTGGTTTAATTTTCCTGAAAGGGGTTGTGCCTTTCAAAAATGCCAACCTAATCCATCCTCTGCACTAGCAATAGGATTATCTCTCTCTCTGTCTCTCTCTCCTAAAGTTTTTATACCATGCTCATCACCATGGCCTCTGAGCACCTTTCAGGATTTGTTGAACACGTATAGATAAAATGAGACTAAGCAATCAAGCTTTTGTGTGTTTTCAAAAGTTTGCTTTCTACTTCCCTTCCTCCTCCCAGCATTGCCCTCGGATAAAAACATCCAAAATGTTGGTTTCACCCAGACACAGAATGCAATGCTTGCACATTTTATTGTCAGGATGCAAACCCTAGTGGGTGGCAACCCTCATGCAACTCTTTGGGGTTTTTTATGCCTTTTTTCCCACCCATGAGTTCATGTATCCTCCCACTTATAGTCCTTTCTGGTTTCTATTAATAGGGCACAAAGACTACCCTAGAGCTCCTTGGTTCTTTGTTCCTCAGGAAGTTCCTTTTCTATACTCCTTAAAATCACCATTAAAATAAATCAAAATAGTATAACAGCTATTAGGGACTATATTACCGGCTGCGGGACTCCTTCATCCCCTCCAGATTTCGATGCAAAAGCTGATGGGCTCACCTTGCTATGAGGAGAACCTTTTGAAAAGAATACTGCACTCCAGGGGTGTCACAGTGAGGAGCCTCAGACGTCTTAGTCTCAGACTCCTGCTGTGACACCAAATATGCAGTGTGCCTTGTCCAGGGATCAGAGCCTTAGGGAGCCACTCTTCGTATAAGATAATGGTGCCAGCTGTGTACGTGCAATCACAAACCATGCTGAGTCTTGGCTGTAAATAATTGCCAATGATATTATTGAAAATATGGTAGGGATGGCCTATGTGATCTGAGAACACTTTGCCCATTCCCCAAAGGCTGCTAAAATTCCGATTTAGCTCCAAGAAGAATAAAACATCAGCCCAAGTCGGAGGCCCCCCAGGACTCCACCCCCATCCAACCCCCCCCTGCTCCCAGTCCCCTGACTGCCCCCCCCAGAACCTCTGCCCCATCCAACTGCCCCCTGCTCCCTGTCCCCTGACTGCCCCCGGGGATCCCCTGCCCCTTATTCAACCCCGCCCCCCCCCGCTCTCCACCCCGTTACCATGCTGCTCAGAGCATCAGGAGCTCGCAGCCCCGCTGGAGCCAGCCACGCCACCCGTGCTGCCTGGCAGGAGCGGTGGGTCAGAACGCTGGCGGCATGGCGAAGTCACTGCGCGGGAGGGGCTGGGGGCTAGCCTCCCCGGCCGGGAGCTCAGGGGCCAGGCAGGACGGTCCTGCGGGTTGGCTGTAGCCCGCAGGCTGTAGTTTGCCCACCTCTGGGTTAGAAGGTGGGAGAGAAGAAAGTCAGTTCGTATGATCCTTCTAGTTGGTGACTCTGGACTCTGAGAAGTCCTGATGAAATATAATTAAATAATAAGGGGGTTTTGGGTGCTGGGTAGACTAAGTGACCTCTTGGGACAGGGGAGTCAGGAAATCTATTTGGAATAGGGAACTGTTGAGGGCAGTACATTGGCCGGAGTTAAGGGTCAGGGGAAGAGGTAGATAAATTCAGATGGAACAGAGGAGGAGAGGAATAATAAAGAAGAGTAGGGTTTTCTCATTCAGTTTTTTAATAGAGCATCCCAATATGCATTGGGCAGTCCCATTAGCTTGCAAGACCTTAGTCTCAAAATTATTTTCAAGGTCCATAGAGCATTGTCACATCATGGCAGAGCAATGGCCAGGGGTGATAACTCTAGGGGAGATCTCAAAAAGTTCCTACCATCCTGGTCCTTTAAATGTCCTCCTTGTTTGGAGGAAAAAAGTACTGTTTCTACAGGAACTCAAGTTATTCAGTGGAAATCTCTGACATGACAGGACAAGTGATAAAGGATTGTATCAGGTCAGCTAAGATCCGAGTGTTTGGCAATTAGGTGCAGCAGACCTCTGAACCTTTCAAATTTCTCCCAGCTGGAGGGCCGTGGAGGAACGTGTAACACCTGAAGCAGGGTCTCTGGAGGAGAGAGTGCCTTGCACAGTTCAGCTCGGAGTCCGGTGACTCACAAATGCCATTGATGTGCTCTGAAGGGAAAATCCCCAGGCTCTCTAATGAAAGAGTCTTTGGCTGGGGAGAAAGTTGATATTCACAGAGGTGACTGTAAACTAAGCACAGCACCTGTGCTCATCACTACTTGTTAGTCTAATGAATCTGGACTGGGAAAGAATAGTATTAGCTAAAACAAACTAACAGTGCCTTAACGATGCCCTTAAAAATGGCACCTAACCTGTCCTTTTATTTGAAACAAAGCAATGTATTCATTAAGGGGCAAATTCAGATTCCTATATTTACCATGAGCAGTACCTTAGTCCTCAGAGAGTGCTAGTTAAATCAAAGGGACCAAGCAGGGAGTGAGGTAGCAGGTGTGGTGAGCAGGGTTGATGAATCTGTCCCTTTCTAAATGGTGGTTCCTACCTGCAAGAATAGGAGGCGCTCAGTAACAGTCAACCACTATTATATCTGAGCCAAAAAGTGAGGCACTTGGCCATGCACTACCATGCTTCATCAAAGCACAGGATGAAGTTATGCAGCTGTCAAGTGCATTGAGTAAATAAAAACATCCGTGGGTTATGCCAAAAATCCTCACTCTACAGAAATACCCTATTGCTATCTTAGTTTAGAGCTTTAGACAGGAATTACTGGCTGAAATTCTGTGGATGGTGTTATGCAGGGGGTCAGACTAGATGATCATAATGGTCCCTTTTGGCTTTAAAGTCTAGGGATCTTTTTGTTTTATTTTATTTTTATGATTAAACGATCCTATCCCCCCACATTAATCTGTACCCACCCATGTCAGGTCTTTTAGGATGCCGAACACAACAAAGGGAATGTAGAAAGAATAATAATAGTTTTCATTATTATTACCTAGCACCTTCCATCCTCCAGAGATCCCAAAGGATTTCACGGACATTAATGAGTTCATCCTCACACAACAGTGCCTTGATCCCTAAGGTAGGTAGATAGAATACTCTTGAGAGATTGGTAATCAATGTTTCTCTTATTTAACAGGTGGGGAAATGAAGTCAAAGGTATGTTAAAAGAACTGCCCAAGGTTGCACAGGAAACCTATGGCAAAGGTGGGAATAGGACCTTCTGGACCTGGGCTTTAGCCATAAGGACATCCTAATAGCTCCAGGCTGCCAATCATCACTGCACCGAAAAAGCACGCTTCTTTTCAA
Source organism: Caretta caretta (assembly GCF_965140235.1). Lineage (NCBI taxonomy): Eukaryota > Metazoa > Chordata > Testudines > Cheloniidae > Caretta > Caretta caretta. The sequence continues at coordinate 75,980,464 of NC_134215.1, read as the reverse complement.
GAGTGTGCTGTGTCAATGATGTAAATGTGACCCCCCCCCCGCCCCATTGGATTTTCCTCCATAAATCACATAGAGGCAGTGGGAAGAGGCAGGGAAAAGCTGCAATTACAGCATCAGCAGAAGTCCTGGGGAGGAGCTTGGGCTGACAGTACTGAGAACAGTGTTGTAGCTGAGTTGGTCCCAGGATATTGGAGAGGCAAGGTGGTTGAGGTAGTATCTTTTATTTGTCTCTCTCACCAACAGAAGTTGGTCCACTAAAAGATATGACCTTCCACACCTCGTTTCTCTAGTACTGAGAACAGTTGTTTGAATTGGATGCACTGACAGCCTTGACCTTGCTAACGAAACATCTGCAGCCTAGGTGTACTAGGTGCTGGGTTAACCTTATTCAGCTTTTGAAGTCCAGGTGTAACATTAAAAAAAAAAATTCAAACATTTCTCTCAGTTCCAGCCCTTTGCATGCAAATTGTTTTAAAAGTGAAAAGCCTGTGACTGGCACAATGTTATTTTTTTGCTACCAGTGCATCCCCAGAATGTGGATGACGTGCCCTAGTTTAATTTTCCTGTGGGAGTGTTCATTCCATGGCAACGAAATACAATTTGGTCCCTAGTAATGTCCTAACCATTAAAGGACTCTCCGGCTTGCCTGCTGCTAATGGAATCCCCAGCCCCAATGCTACTTGTTAGAAACCCTTAATCTAATAAGGCATTCATCCAAACTCTGACCTTGGGCTGACAAACACAAGAAACTATCCAAAAACGATACGACGTCTGTTTAAATGTTGAACCTTGGAACATTTAAAAGAAAAAACGAGTGTTGAATTTTGAAAACTGTGCCAACAATGGAGCAGCCCTGGATAGTGTTAATAAATTAAAACTGATCCAAAAGCCCCAACGTTTTTATAGGTAATCAGATCAGTTTGTTTTACTAGTAGGAGATGAAAGTTAGACTCAGGAGTGATGTACTGAACAAGAACACATTTATCCGGGCATTTCTCTGACTAGCGTAACTGATCAAGGCTGGCATTAGGGACCAAATATGTCAAGGAGTCAATACAGTAATAAATTTAACTTGCTGAATGAGAGAGGGGATGAATCAGGGCAGGTCTACGCTACTGCTTACATTGATCTAACATAAGACACTCTCCTGCCGACATAGCTTCTGCCTCTTGTGGAGGTGTGGTAATTATGCTGACGGGAGAGTCCTATTGTTGTAGGATGAGACAAAAGGTAGCCAATCCACAAGCCAGAAGCTGGTTTAGTGACTCCCAGAGCAGGTATACAAGCCTCACAGGAGAAACAGCTCTGTCTGCCCAGTGTCACTTCATGACATGGAACTCTCCCCTGCCTGACAGAGCTCACAGACTCCACAGGCCTTAGTTTACTCAAGCCTGCTCTAGCTCCAGCCTGGCTCCCAGGTCTACTCTCGCTTTGTTCTGACTCCAGCTTGACTCCTGACTCCAGCTCTAACTTCCGCACCAACCTGCTAGGCCAGACCGTCCGCATCGCTGTTTCCTACACTCACCCCATTTCTTGTCTGACTTGTTGAGCCCTCAGTTCCATGGGAATGGTCATCCCGTATCCTGTGTAGCCATTATCATGGAGCTAAGGTGTAAGCAGCTCACACAAGAAATGGACAGGGTACTGGATAGGGATTTGTGAAATCTGGGTTCTGTCATTGCTATATGAACTCAGGCAAGTTACTGCACCTCTCTTTCCCTCCACCTCCCCTTTTGCCTGTCTCTCTATTTAGACTGTAAGATCTTCAGCATAGGGACCGCCTCTGATTATGTCTCTACAGTGGGTAGAGACAATGGGTACCCAGTCTCAGTTGGGGTCTCTTAGATTCGACTGCAATATAAATAATAATAATAAATATTTAAAAATTAGATAAATATTGTGAACGAGTATGATTATATTTACCCCTCAGATATAGCCTGATTGGCTGGCTCACATCCCTATGGACCTCAAGCATTTGTACCTTCAGCCAGTCAGCCAAACAAGTTCCCAGAGTCCCCTCCCCCCACTACAAGGCAGGAGGTTTGATCTTTAATTACTGAATTGCAAGGAAACCTGCAACTTAAATACATTGGGAGGTGCTCCTATTCTTACTGCTTTGTTTCCTTCAATGATCTGTTCCACCCGTTGACTGCTTTCTCCTAGGTCTTTGACCACATAATACTATAGGCTGAGTTGGGGCCAAGATAGTCACTTATCAACCAAAATGCTGAACCAGTTGTCACCAGAATGCAGGATCTTCAGATCAGGCTCTTGTTACAAAGATGACAAACATAACATTAAAAGACCCATCAAGCCGCCACTGACATGGGAAAGATTTAACAAGATCAGGAAATGTAGTGGTGGACCATAACTAGGAGTAATGCGATAAAATTAAGCAGATGGCATTTTTTGAACAGAGATTTTTAGGATGTGATGTAATCTCTTGCCAGACAGTAGTGGAAGATCTACCACTTGGTTCATTTAAGACTTGACTGGATGAAGCTGTGGGCAATGAACTGTAAAGAAAATCTTGTACTGACCCTCCAGGAATGGATTAGATTTCCCATTAGATATTTTATAGAGCTGGTCAGAAATTGGGTTTTGTTTCTGTGGAATAATTTGACAAAAACAAATTTTCCCCTTTTGCTTTGAAATTTTGCATTCTCACTTTTCTTTGAGTGATCAAAACTTGAAATATTTTGGTCAAAAAATGAAATGCTTTGTTTCAATGAACTACTGAAATGTTCAGCTGAAAGAAGACAGTTTTAGTGAAAACCACTAGTTAGTTGAAAACCCAATTTTCTATCAAAAAACAGATTCAGCAGAGAAATTTCAACCAGCCTAATCTTTTTGCCAATTTCTGTGTGTCAGTTAAACCTGCCCATTCATGTTACTATGGTAGGGGTGCTATTTTAATCTTGGTTTGATGGGGTTATGGTTAAGGCATTGGAGTGTGACGCAGGTTGTCAGAGTTCAATTCCTGGCTCTTCCAGTGCCTTCAGTTCCTTATATATAAAATGGGAATAATAATGCAGCTGTTGTCCATTTTGATTGTAGTCACTTGATAGGTCTGCAAGGCTCATGTCTCTTATTATGTGTCTGTATAATGCCAAGCACAATGTGGCCCAATCATGGTTGGTACCTTTATGTGCTGCATTAATGCAAATAATACAAACATAATTGTAATGGTTGTCATAATGTATCGTCCAGAGTGGATAAAGGTGATGGTGATAATTAGCACTTGTTCAGACTGTTCCATGTACAGATCACAAAGCGGGGTGGGTAAACATCAGTAATTCCATTTTACAGATGAGGCAAATGAGGTGCAGAGGGGTGTGGTGAATTGCCAAGGATCCCTGGATACAATGCTGTGAGGAACTTTTGAAGTTTCCACTTGGTTTATAGTATTTATTTGATGACACATGGCATGAAATATCTGTCTTATTGTCAAAGGCACTTTCTGTTCACTTCATGATTTATCATGAGTTTTGACAAGTCCTTCAAATTTGGTTCCCCCCCACCTTCATCCCACCATCTTACAAAAAAAGACTTGATTAATATTTTGAAAATTGACAGGTCAGCAAATCTTTCTGATCTAAAATACACTTTAGGTTTAGGGATATAGTGCATCATGGGAACAAAAGCCAACATGGAGATAAAGAAATAATGTGAAATTGTGTCCAGATATTTCTGTACATCACCATACCAAGAGGTTTTGGATCTCATCAGAAGCTGTGAATGCATTTCAGAGTGAGAAATCCGGTCTTCAAAGCAGACCTGTGAACCTGACCAATGAACGTCAGTCAAAAATACAACTTGTTTTGGACCAATAGTACATTTTAGTTTTATTTATAACATATATATATATATTCTTGTTTACATCTTTTTAGCTGCTATTTGCCTGTTGGCCTCAAAGCTTATCCAATACTCTGTGATCTCTGCCCCTTCGCTGCTCAGAAGAAACCAGATTAAGCTAGATTTATTCTTTCTTTCTTTCTTTCTTTCTTTCTTTCTTTCTTTCTTTCTTTCTTTCTTTCTTTCTTTCTTTCTTTCTTTCTTTCTTTCTTTCTTCATAAGAACGGCCATTTGGGTCAGACTAATGGTTCCATGTAGCTCAATATCCTGTCTTTTGACAGTGGCCTGTGCCAGATGTTTCAGAGGGAATGAAGTGAACAGGGGAATTTTGAGTGATCCATCCCCTATTGTCCAGTCCCAGCTTCTGGCAGTTGGAGGTTTAGGGGCACGCAGAGCATGGGGTTGCATCCTTGAGCATCTTGGCTAATAGCCATTGATGGACCTATCCTCCATGAACGTATCTAAGTCTTTTTTTGAACCCAGTTATATTTTTGTCCTTCACAACATCCTATGGCAACAACTTCCACAGGTTAACTGTGCACTGATCAAAGAAGTGCTTCCTTTTGTTTGTTTTAAACCTGCTGCCTATTCATTTTATCGGGTGATACCTAGTTTTTGTGTTATATGAAGTGGAAAATAATACATCCTTATTTATTTTCTGCATAATAATGATTTTATAGACCTCTGTCATATCTCCGCTTGGTCATCTCTTTTCTAAGATGTACAGTCTTTCTTTCTTGTAAGGTTTTTGAAACGTATAATTTATTTGAGAACAACAAAGTAGGTGAGATAATATCTTTTATTGGACCAACTTCTGTTGGAGGACAGTACAAGCTTTTGAACACACAGAGTTCTTCTTCTAGGGAAGGAAATCAGAGTGCCTGACATTTCCTTCCTCAGACCTGCCCTGTGTAGCTTGAAAGATTTTACCTTCCACAAATAGAAGTAGGTCCAATAAAAGATATTACCTCGCCTACCTTATGTCTCTAATATCCTGGGACCAACATGAATGCAACAACACTGCAAAAATAATGTATTTGATTCATTGTTGTGCATCAGGAAGATATCTGGGTTCTTGATTTCTTTTTTGCAGTGTTTATTTAGAAAATAAATTAGAATGTATATCTAGCGGTCAGTCTGTCTATCAAAGGTATCTCAAAGCTCCAATTTAGGAAAGCACTTTTGCACATTCATAACTTTATATATCTGTGCTTAAGTTCCATTATATTAATTAAATTTACTTCCCATGGGTATCAATGTGTAAAGTAAAGCATGTTCTTAATGCTGTCTTGAACAGAGATTTGTTCCTGAAATGGGGCTTTTATCATCAGATTCTGGTAAAGAAAGGCCTTTCCCTTTGACTTCCGTGAGAGTTTTGCTGGGGTAAAAGCTGAGTAAGGACTTCAGGATTTTTCCCAGAGTGGAGCTTAAAAATGATGCTTTAGAGAAACTCAGCAACTGTTTTGTGCTTGGTAATTGTTCACGGCCTGGGACATGCTTTACTGAGTAGGGGAATGTTGGCCAATACGCTGGGGTTATCCCTGGCACTCTGTGAAAAGTGTCATGGGATCTTTAACATCCACCTGGACAGTCATGAGAGGTGTAGATCAGACCCCTGTTTAATACTCATCTGAAGGAAGATCCGTCTGATGACAGCCCCACTAATATGATGCAGCACTGGGTAGAATCCCATCTCCTGCTGTGGGGCTTGAACTGTGCTACTTTTTGACCTACAGGCGAGACATTCAATAAGAGTAATTAAAGGGCTTTTTAATTATTTTTACTGCACACATACGGTATTCCCTTACTGATTGGCCCCTGGTCTGAGTTTAAATGAGGGCAGGAAGCCAAGACTTACAAAACAATGATATAAAAACTCTGTTTTCAGATTCCCTTCCTTAGCTATGTATTTAAGTGTCTAACTAGTGAAAATATGAATTAATAATGTCACCTGTGATAGCAAAGCCTACAGTCTCTTTGAAGCTATGGGGACAGATCCTCATCTGGTGGAAATCAGAGAGCTTCACTGAAGACAGCTCTTGATTTGCACCAGCGGAGGGTCTGGTCCATTTTGTCCTTTGTCGCTCTTTTGCTCTATAAATCTAAATTGAGGCTTTTCTTGTTTTACCTTGCCTGATTTCATTTGTTACCTTGGCACTGCAGACGGTATGACTGTACATCTTTCATAAAGTGCCTTGAGATGTCTCAGCATGATAAGGGGCTAATTAAATTGAAGTTGCTGTCAAAGAAGGAGAGGGAGTGAGAGTTCAGGGTTAGCTAGCTGACATACTGGTTTATTTGATGACGTTAGTGAAACTAAACGGGGGACCTTTAGGCACTTATGAAATCACAGAACTTTATGCTAAACCATGGCGAATGCCTCTCCAAGGGCTCAGTGATTTGGTTTGGATGCCTACTCAAAAACTGGAATGACCTTTAGGCAAAAATCTCTTGAATCTACAAAAGTGTGCAGAAAACTTGTCATTACAAGGTCCTTTGTGGGATAGTCAGTATTTCCTGCTTCTAGTTGGGTCAGAAATTTCACAAGTACAACTCTTCTCTTTTTCTGTTTTACAGAGCATGCAATATGGCTAGGCTGACATGAGAACTCTTCACTATAAGGAAGCTTTTCTGATTGGCCGTCAATGAGAGCCTACTGAAATGTTAACAGCCAACGGTTGTGCTAGTTCAACTACCTCTTTATTTTGTCCATATATTTAGTTTCCTAAGATTTTCCAAGCTGTGGATTTCTCACTAGGTCTTTGTATCTGTGCCTTACATTACAACCTAAGGGTACCTAGGAATGCACTCATGTTTGTTTGACTTATACTTCCATTCAACAATGTTATCTTTACTCTCAAAGCTTTTATGATGAGACCTAGGCCCTTGTATTTACCTAACAGCTTGCACAAACAAATCAATACCACTCTGATAGTTAAAATGATGTCAGGGGGTCAAGATAATGATGAGAAACTTCTGAAGGGTCAGAGATCTGGTTGAGATAAGCACCAAAAATTCTGAATGCTTATGCAAGCCTTACATGAAACTAACTGCGGAGTGCCTCAGCATGAAAACAGGCAGGCTTTGGAAACTAACATTTGGTATCTACTCAGTAAGTTGCACCGGCTTCCGCTTCTTGTCTGGCTAATGAAGAAAAATGGTAATCAAACTTCTTCAGATCTTTGACCTGCATTTTGTTTAAGCTCTGGATGAATTCTCGAGTCAGTTCTTACTTTATATGACTCATTCATATAATATTAGTATGTTGAGTAAAAAGTAAGTATCTGGGGATTTAGTGCTATATTTCAGTAGTCTTTGGATAATTGAAAGAGAACTAATTTTTGGTAACAATCAATAGCTAGCTCTGCGGCATCGTATGAATGACCTATGAAAGAGGCAAAGAGGATGGTTTGAAAACCATGGCTAAAAATGCTATTTGGGAAACTTCCTTATACATGATTTCTAAATACTATCTAGTACGTGTGGTTAAGTGGGTGGTATTTATATTGTTACCTGCATGAATAAGTACTAGAGTACGTCTTCGTTGGGGAGGGGAAAGGAGTATGTCCCTTTTCCTCTGTATTTGGTAAAGGATGCCCCTTCCCCATGCAAAGACTGCTTCTTCCCCTTAGCCTGGAGCTTGTACACTTTATATATGAGGGGCTGGTGGCTTAGTGCAGAGAGGCTGGGAACTCTTGTTTTTCTGCCTCTGTTATGCCCATGGGATGCAGTAGCAGTTGTGGTCCCTGTGTACTTCTTACTACATTTGGCTTGCTAGCCCATGGATCAGAATTCCACAGTGTGCAGGGATGGTGCGTCCTGCTCTCAGCTTCCTCTAGCCCCTTGTGCTGCAGGACTGTGGAGGTTTCACAGTGTTTAGAGCCTCCTACACCTGAGAGGGCAGAAAGTTTGGCCCTGTGTAAGTGCATCTTCCGTTGACATTGGCTGGGAGATGCACCCTTTTTGTTGTAGCATAAAATCCAATAACTAATGAGTTAGATACTAGTATGTGGGCAGTGAGAGATTTGGGAAGATTGATGTAAATTACAAGTTGATGGAGAGGGACATAGGAGTGGAAGGGACCTCCTGGGTCACTGAGTCCAGTCCCCTGCTATCACGGGCAACCCTGTCATATAACCCTGTTCAGAAACGTATCAATGGCCATCATAAAACTGGTGAGGTTGTTTGCCCCCATTACTTGTAGTGGGAGGCTGTTCCAGAACTTCCCTCCCCTGATGGTTAGAAACCTTCTTCTAATTTCCAGCCTCAACGCATATTCATGGTCAGTTTATATCTGTTTGTTCTTCTGCCACCATTGTCTGTCTCCCTCCTCGATGTTTACGCCCCTATATATTCATGGAACACAATCAGATCCCCTCTCAGCTTTCATTTGGCCAAACTAAACAAGTCAAGCTGTCCTAGCATCATCCTAGTGCCCCTTTTCTGCACCTCTTTCGATGTGAATTCATCTTTCTTGAGTGAGATAGAGCTTTAGGCCATTTTAATGATATTTCTTTTGTGGAATTAACAAAACTCTGTTAAAATCTAAGAGGTAAAAAGAAAATGTGTGTGAAGGGACTGGGTGGCTGGGGAACTTTATGCATCCACTTTGAAGCAGCCATTTTTATTAGAGCTCAACTCTCACTTTGACTTTTACCAAACCTGGCTTTTACCCCTGCACATTTCCCTCTCCTGATGCTCTTGGTAACTGACATTGTTGTTTTTCTGCAAACACATTACAGCTAGAAAAGTATGCTCAGTGCGCTGCTTCCCCATGGTGCAGCATTCAAGTCCTGAAATCACTAGATACAGGGGCCCAGAGCTGTTACGCGAGGAGAGGATCGATTTAGTCAGTCAGAAGGAAAATCCACTGTCAGGCACTCAGACCTTTAACCTGCTCCTCAGAATTATTAGAACTCCCAAATCTCTTTGCAGGGCTTTTCTATCAGATGGATATTCCCATGTTTTGATTTTTTTGCTCCAAAAGTAATTTTTTTTATAATTACCTGCATTGAACTGCACTTACCATCTGGGAAGTGATAGGCACTTAAATGATTTATTAGCCTGGGTTCCTAAATGTGCTGAACAGCATGGGATTGATTTGGTGAATGACAAATACAGGGTACATGACAATGGGTAGGTGGCCAATGTCTGATGGAGCATCATGCTATACTTGTGGGATTGCACTGCGGGTATGCCAGCTTCATTCCATCCATGCAGAAGATCAATAAAAGGCAGGTGTGCCTGGAATCAAAAATACAAAGGAATATCTTGAAGTGCAGTTCTGATCTCAAAGAGGGCTGTAAAAATTGTTGAGCCCCCTGATTCTTGTCTCTGAATAACTCTGTTAAATTGAGTAAAAAGATAATTGACAACCTTGCAAGCCTTTGTATGATCTGAAAGTTATCTGGGTTCCTTCTTTTTCATGCACTGGTTGAAATTCTGCAAGCTGATTCAGGCCCTCAGTTATCACTGCTATTATTATTTACTATTTGTTTTACAGTAGCATCCATAATGTGTGTGATGCTTTCCACACATGTGCCGGGGCAACCCCACTTTCATTCAGGAAGGTTGAGCAGGTGTATCACAGGATATAATCAGAAGACAATTGAGCTGCATAGGTATAACTGCAAGCATGATTAGTAGACAATGGGAGCTTGTAGGTTTAAATAAGGGCATAATTTGCCTTGCAAACGCTTTATTAGTAGTGATGAAGTGGGGGAAACAAAGGACACTTTGCTTTTGCTTTACTTTCACTGTGCATCTACACTGGAAAAATGGCACTTGACATTCACTGTTGGTGTCCACCAATGCACCTTCCAAGTGTAAACTGTATTGTAGACTGCACTCTGCTTTTTTTATCATCTCACCACACCGCATCACAATAAAAATACCTGAGCCCAGAGCTCTAGTCACATTACAAATTCTACCTATACTGCCAGTTAGGAAAATCATCTCTTTACCTATGAACAGAGCAGGGCATAATTTACAGCAGCCTTCCTCTGCTCTGAATTGTGCCAGAGATCAGTCTGGCCCCGGGAACATAAAAATGGTGTCACCTTTGCCCCAGCCCTTCTCCTCTCCTTTGTGCTAAGCTGCAGCCAAGGATCTACCTAAGAAGAGAACTCTGCAAAGTTGTGGTCAAAGGGGCAGATCCTGCTAGGTACTAAGTGCTCCTATTTACTGTTCATGTCAATGGGAATCTTGTGCAGGGTCATGTTAATCTTCTCTCCATCTGTCTAATTTAGTGAACGTGCCATAAAAGCACACACCAGGCATTCAAGATCAGGCCTTTAACCCTAACGGAAACTATGGAATATGCCAGGAACTAGCAAGCTGGTTTTGAACACCCGGATGTGTATTTGGATGGCAAATAGAAACGGACTACCCCAACTGGCAGCTGGCAGAGGAGAGTTTATACCCTGCCAGCTACGGGGCTCTCCAAGAAATGGAATGTGTATATTACAAACAATTGTTTTCAGTGGCAGCTGAGCTAACCTAGTGGCTGAACTGAAGAGATCTGAATAGCAAAAACCAACCCACAGCATTGCTGGTGCCCCTACAACCCCCTACTGCCCAGGGCAACATCCAGCTGAGTGATGGTAACAGATGAATCCTCTGCTTATTTCTATTCTAAACTGGGCCTTCTGTGTTATGTATGTCAGAAGCTCTCGCCTTCATGTTTTCAGGATTCTCCAGCAGCACACCCTGAGCCTCTTCTGGCTAGGTCCTGTCCTGTCAGGCCGTGGTGAAAGGGCTAAAATAGAGGTGGTAAAAGATGCTAGTCTGACCCTTGGCATGGGCTTCTAAAGGGCAGGCGTGGGTACAAGAAGAATGCAGTGCACGGGTAGCTACAGGTCTTACGTGGGCGATGGTGCAGGCTACTCCAAACAGAACTAGTGGGAGCTAATGACTGTTGCTGCAGTGCCACCTGGTGGTTCAAAAGTGCAGAAAGATGACTCTTTACCTGGAGGAAATGGCCAGTGGTGTAGGTTTGCGGTAGGATGGACACACAGCAAAAGGGGTTAAAAAGATTGGGATAGAACAATGAGGGAAGATGGGACTGAGAAAGACAGGCAGGAGGAGTGATCTGGGAGTTGGGCGAGGAAAGGTAGAATTGGGAGAGAGCTTGCCAGTGTAAAGTTTCCCTGCTCATGTGTCTTGTGGGGCCTGGTGTCGGCTACAGGCTGGGTGAGAATATGCCGTGCTGCCACCGTGTCTTTGGAATCACCACAGAAAATTGTGAACCGCCTGTGAAATAATTGTTAACAAAAAAAGTGAGGGGAGAGGCACCGAACTGGTGTGGAAACATGGGGAACTCTGGGGCGACAATGAGCGATGGCCATGGCCCTGAGCATGAGGGACAATTGAGGGGGATGGAACCCTATTCCTGTCATGTCTCCATTTACAGCCAAATCCACAGGCCAGTGCTTGGCAAAGGGCTGGAAATTTGTGGGTGAGGAGACGGATTTGAACAGCTGATCTGACATTTACCCATCATTTGTATTTGCCCAGAAAAAGGAAGCAGTGTTGCTATTATTTGGGTACTTTTAACTGAAATGTGACTGGATTCTGAACATAAGTACTAGCTTATAATAAGTATTTTTATTCCTACCGTTCCAGTCAGTGCCGATGAAGATATGCAGTAAAATACCCTGTGGAACGTGTCCCCTTTGGAGTGGTCCAAAGATGTAAATGTTGGTTATCAATTCAGTGTCCATTTCTTTCCTGGGCATCCAGGTCCATGACTGGGATTTCTAGGGGCTACGATAACACAAAGACAAATAATAATAATAATTTATGTAGCTCAGTGTTTCAGTCTAGAGCTGGCCAAATAACGGAATTTTTGGTTTGCTGGCAATCATAGGCTAGATATATAGGGCTGAAGGAGGTCTAGATCCCCCCAATCTATCTACCAGCTGACCATTTTTGGCTGAGCCACTCCAAGCGTGTGCCCAGTTTGGCGGCAGGAGAAGCCTCACACCTGGCGACACCAGGGCCAGGAAGGGGGCAGGGTGGAGGGCCCTGTCTGAGCACAGACGCATGCATCATATCGTGATGCCATGGTGGTCAGGGCAAGGAAGACAGTGGGGTAGGCAGTTGCAGGGGAGGGCCCCTCTGCATGGGGATGAGCACATCATGTGATGATGTGGCAGGCTGGAGCAGTGGGAACACGAACTCTGCCATTGTTGGGTAAGGGCAGGATGGGCTCTCTCTCCACATCCACAATCCCTCCCCACGCCCGAGCCTCCCCTCCCCTCCCCTCTGCCTAGTGATCTCCACGCATCGTCCTCCCTCCCCCCGCCCCCAGCAATATTTTGACCCACCGTGTATGTTGGCAACTCTGAAATATAAAATAAAGTGTTTTGGGTTGAACTGAAAATTAAGTTTTTTGAAATTTTCAGCAAATTGAAAACACCTTCCTTTTGGCTGAATGAAATATATTGTGTGACCCACAACTAAACATTCCATTTTTGATTTCAAGAATTTTTTAAAAACTTTTTTTTAATTTTGTTTTTTAAATAGAATTAAAGGACAATTTGAAATGAAAAGTCATTTTGATCCAAAAAAGTCAGCATGAATTCGTGCAATGTTTTGGCATTCCCTGAATCTGTATTTTTCACTGGAAAGAGTTTCAGTGAAAATATTTTGCCGAACTCTATTTCAGGCTTAATTCTAGACCCAGGCCCAAATAGCTGAATATTCCTGAACTGAGGGTAGATTCAGATGTGAGTCTAATTCTCTATCTGAATGTCAAGATTTAGGCCCACCTCTATTCTAATTTCAGCTTCCTGTACCTTGCAAATCTGGCTCTCCTCTATGAAATTTCTGTTCTTTCATCATAATACCTGATCAGATTTTTAAAGAGATCTTTCAGCTATAGTCTAAAAATGTAAATCTGGTCTTTTCCTTTCCCTGGACAATCTTCCCTGTATCATTCCATGCTTAATGCATGTGCTGTAGAAGCAAATATCCCCTGTGCATCTGTTTGCCGTGTTACTGGAGTAATTGTTCTTCCACTGATCCCCAGTATTTATTTCCTGAATGACCTAATACATTCCTAAATGCTGTTTCTTGTCCACCTCCTGCATGCAGTTCCCCACAGTCTGCTTGTTCTTCCTATCTTGTATTGAGCGTTGCAGGCTTTCAGCTCTGATCTGAGGTGCAAAAGGCTTAACAAACTGATCTCTTGTGGGTGCTTGAGTACAGGAGGATGACTTGGCATTATTGGAGCCAGGGCTCAGTGTTGACTGAAAAGTAAACAGTTAGGGAGGATAGCTGTCAGTGCCAGTCAGATTGCACTCCAGCTGTTTACTATCACCATAATTGGACAGCTTGGAAGTCCAGGAAAAAAAAATAAGAGAAAGAATGGGAAAGAGAGAAAGGAAAGACCAAAAAAGTACACAGCGTCAAATGGCAAGTGAGAACGGGAAGGGCACAGTCCAGTTTAAACTGGCTTTGAGAAGCCAAGGATGGCTCACTTATGCTTAATAATTAAAGGAATTATGCACTCTCTTACCCACTGCATTTAAGATGAGTGAGTTTTTAGCTCTGTACTGTTAGCAATGCCAGTGACATGATCATAATGCTGGAACACATTTCCCTGCACATTATAGCAGCGAAGGCGACTTGTGGCAGTGGGCCAGAATCACTTAGATCATTTTACCAGGGGCACAGCAGAGACCAGAGGACCCCATCAAGGAGCTGCTCTTTCCAGTCCATAGCACCCCATGTTGTGACATTTCTCTCACAGTTGTCCCCCTGTATTACCGCTGATGACATTAAAAATGATTGTTGTCTTTAGATATAAAAATCAGTTTAACTAAAGCCAGGGTCAAACTGCTGTCAGTGTATTCAGATGTATGTTTCAACTTAGTTTTGTCACCCTGTGAGATGGAAAATTGCAGCTCTGGATAAGGTCAAAGCAGGGCTATAAACTTTCTTTGTGAGCAATTGACTATGAAACAAAATCTGATTTGCTCAGATACAGGTAATGTTTCTTTTTTTCCCCTTTATACCACAGCCCTACTTCTTAGTGCTGGTGTTAAATAATTCAACATTCTAGTGCGGGAGGACTTGAGAAATTTCAGAAATAATGCGTACAGAATGCTTGCCTTCATATTAATAATGGCTGTAGGGTTCCACGGCAACATTATTTTGTGTGTGTGTACACTCTATGAATTGATTATGTAACCCAAATGCCTCCTAGGGATGTCTTCTGTCTCTATGGGGATCTGGTATAATTTGTTCTCTGAATTACCCTGCCAGTTATATGCTCTTATACTAAAAAACCCCTTATATGGATAAACAGACAGAACGGAAACTGGCGAGCAATAAAAAGCGGCTGTGTTTAGATCCAACAGCTACTCTTTTTCTGTTGCTAAAATATTCGTTCCTAATACTGTTGCTTTTAATTTTTAAATTATCACGTAAATATTAAATAATCTCAGCATCCCTCTTCCCTCCCCCAGAGAGGAAGGTAAATAAAATTATTCCTATTGTACAGGCGGGGGAAAATAAGGCATGGGGAGCTTAAGTGTCGTTGCCAAGACCATAGAACAGGAAGGAGGCCTGATTGCAATTCTTCAGTTCAGTGTTCTCGGTCCTATGCTCAAACCACCAAACTATGGGCTAGATTCAGCTCGGTGCTAGAGTAATACTCAGGTACAAGGCCCCAGAGTGGACTATCAGCCAGCAAAGCAGCTGCAACCTCCCCTTGGCAGAAGATCCTAAAGAGGCCAGTACAGCCTCCAGAGTGTCCAATGCTAGACAGGGAACAGTATGGCTAGGACACCCAGGCTGGAACCCCAAGAAAGGGCCAGGTGATGCCAGCTCCCTCATGGGGTGAATACCCTCTAAATGCAGGTGGTGGTGGTGGTGGGAAGCACGGTGGGCAGGTTGGTGCAGGGAGGTGTGGCTTACCCCTCCCGGCAACAGTAAGAGTGAATCTGGCCCTCTGATGATATCTTTTTCTCCCCTCTCTCAATATAGCAAATGTGTTAACTATGATCGCCTCACACATCCCCTTTATAGCTGAGGCCTTTAAAAGAAACTGGAAAGACGGCAGGGGTGGGGAGAGGTTTGCCAGGAGGGATGAGTGAGCAAAGTTTCAATTTTTTTTTTAAAAAAAAGACCAACCCAAAATATTGCATGGAACTTTTACTGAGCCATTTTTGAAGCTCAGAGACGTCCGAGCTTCCCATTATTTTTCATTTTCAATGGATCAGAACTGAAGATGCTAATCTAGCTTCCATCCTGTGCCCTATTTGTCTCATTTTTCCTTTCAAAGGGATGCCCCTGTTTCTGCTCAGGTACTGGACATTTAATTCCCCAAAGTACCCCAGAATCCTTTGCTCTGGTCATGGCATTACTACAAGATGCTGAAGCACTTGATATCAAAGACTCATCACATCCAGACTGAAATGGCAAACATTGGAAGGAAGACCTTCCCTTCCTTGCTGTTATTTCCTTGTGCATACATTACAGGGTTGCAGACTCAAGGATCTTGCCTAGGGATGCAGACTTCTCTGGCTAGGTTATCTTGTTAGCAGGTGCTTGAAGTCCACCTGTAGAGCAATTACTGCTGAGTCTTATTAGCAGGTGGGGCCAGTTAGGTCCAGCGAGAATATAAGAAGGTTAAGAACAAAAGTCTGGGACAGAGAGATCCTGCAGGGAAACTTTAGGAGCAGCCACACTTAGGGAGAAAGTTTAAGATTAAGTTTGTTGTGGTATTATTTATCATTTACATTTACCAAGAAAGCATACCCCAGGAAGGGATTTTAAATAGTAAAAGGCGTATTGTTGCCTGCTCCCCCAGTGGTGTATAGAGGCTGTAAACAACTTGCAAGGGCTGGGGAAGAATTTCCCCTGGCACAGGAAATGCATTGGGAAAGCTATAGCATAAGGGAGGTATGTGAGAGGGGGCAGGTGTAGTCATATGCAGCACTGGGGAGAATGCCATAAATTAGAGCAGCCCTGGGGGTTTCCTGAGTTATACAGGAGGGCATTTCAGCCTCTGGAGCAGCCCAGAATCATGAGATGTAGAATGTGAGCCAGTGCATGTATACTCTTTTTGCAAAGTATTAAACTAATGACTAGGGCTGGATGAATATGACACTTCAAAAATGTTTCTGCAAACATTACGTTGAAATGTAAAACAAATTTGCTGTAGCAGTGTACATGCCCCTGTAGGTTAAATTGCTGTGAATGTTCTAACGAACAAGTTTATTGGCTGGAGAGTTTGGGGAAAAAAACAAATATTGGAGAATGTTCACAGGAAGTAAATTCTGAAGTCATCATCATAAGTATCTGTGCCAGGAATCTGATTGTAAGAGCTACATTTCATCCAGTCAAAGAGGTGACCCATGAGCCCAATCAAAACCATCCACCACAGCTCAGATTCTGAACGTCAAATACTCACAAGTAACGGCTCATATGCAAGAATCATTTGTAGAAATTATTCAGCAAAATTTTAAAATAACAAATTAAGAAAATCATGAGCTGTTCATAGACAATTCACACAGGAAAAAAGAGGTGAAATTCATCAAATAAATTATTCTCTAGGATTTACTCACCCAGTGCTACTAATTAAGTATAACAAGGGAGCTGCTTGACGTGTTGAGCTTGTTTGTACCTCTGAAATCTTCTTGAATCTGTATGGTTTGCATCATAGAAATTCTTACTAGAAACAGACCCGATCTCAGCAACCTTGAACTTTAGGTAGCTTCGGAATCTGAACCAACATCTGGATCAGTGTTTTGCCACTGGCACCTATTTCTGTAATGAACTGACTCTAGAACTGAACCCTTCCAAATGTTGAGGATCTTTGAAATCAGGATCCTGATCTGAAGTTTGTGGCCCTCTCTAATCAATAGACATTTCTGGGTTTGGAGGCCCTCTACTTTCTCTAAGATTTCTGTGTAAAGGGCTTTGTGGTGCGGTTTCTATAGTTTTGCTGTCTTCCCTGGCTATATTCTAGGCCCCTCTTCTACTAACCAAAAGGCCGGCTACTGCATGAGGTATGAAGACCTACTTGAATTCAGCACGTCTTCATATCCTGCTAAGTGTTCTATCATTGTGCCAACCTTGCTATATTAATCTGGAGGCAGGGGAAAACTGCAAGCCACTCAGTCCTTGCGGCAAGGAAAGGTTTATTTTATTTAAAGCGAATTGAGCCATTGTATGGCAGAACTGGGTTGCAGTTCCAGCTGAGCCCTTTCAAGCTTGCACATTCCTCTTCACAGCACACCTCCGGGATCACGCAGCCCAAAGTATAAGTTAATGAAGACAAAGAGGGGAGGTGTTCCAGACCCTGCTGCACTGCTGCCCTGCTAGCATATGTGATATTTGAGCAATGCAATATATACTGCTTTATCTAATTTCAGTAGAATGAGTTTCTTGTTCTTATTTTAAATTTTTCTTAGCGTAAACTGTGGACAGTAACCACTTTTCAATTTCTCCAGTGCTTCTGTCTCCCAACAAAGTCACACACGGGTACTTTGATATGGTATAAACCAATGTGACAAAATATTCCAGACCAACATCCAGGACAAATGTAGGAAGTATCCTAATCTATTCAGAATTTTGCATATTCAAGAAAAAAAATCAGAAATATTTCAGATACAAGACTAGGTTGATCATTAGAAAGTGTCTCAAGCTGCAGAAGTCAGATTCAAATTTTAAACTCCTCAAAGTTTGGGGCTGCTTTGATCTGCGGTTCTGGTTCAAGATAAGGGGCTACTCTCCAAATCTGGATCTGATTCTGGGTTTTGATTCTGAATAGCTCTGAACTCCTTTTCTCCAATCAATGTATTAGAAGATGTAGAATCTTGAGTATTGGACCAGCCCGTTCCTATTAGTAATATGAACATTTTAAAAATGTCTTCACTGATGTGTGGCAAAGAGTCCTGTGGCACCTTATAGACTAACAGACGTATTGGAGCATAAGCTTTGTCATGACATGCATCTGACGAAGTGAGTATTCAAATCACACTGGCAGTATATTTATTACCTTATTATTATTATATTATTATATATTAATAAATATACTGCCAGACTAACACGGCTACCCCCTGATACTACACTGATGTGGACTTTTCCCAGCAACTCTTTACTCACTTCCCCATGTTGCTTTTAGAATTAGAAACAGCATGGTCAATACTAGAGGTTTTAATGTTGCAAAGCCTCAAATTGTATCTAAAATGGAAGGCCAAGCCAGGTGTGGTGCAGTTCTGAGGAGCGCTGCATGAATAACTGATTTTTTTTTTTGATTTGGTGGTTTAACTGAAAAATAAAATAAAATAAAAAAATTTGTTTAATGTCAACCTGAAGCCCAAATAATTCCAAGCATTTTTAAAAGTGAAAAAGTGTACAAAAATAATAAAGTCTGGGATTGAAGGGAATATTTTATTTCACCCCAAATTAAAAATTTCGTTTTTTAAAGATAAAATTGAACTAAACTTTGGAATGAAAAGTTTTTTTGAATTGAAAAATTGAACCGTTTTGCTTAGAAATATCAAAACAAAACATTCTGAGAGGGTTTTTTATGGTGATTTTGATGTGAATTCACAGAATGTTTCAGTCAACCTGAATCTACATTTTTTGACTGAAAAAAATATTTTGTCTGGAAAATCGCAGTTCTTGGTCCCATTTTATCCACACCAGGAAGTTCAGAAAAGTTCAGAAAATGAAATTTCAGCAAAAAAGAGGGGAAATAATAATTTAAAATATCTCCAAAAATATTTTCTGTTTTTGAACCAGTTCTAGTATTTTCTATGGGACTGCCCATGGCAAAAATCACAGGAGACAATGGGCCAAATTAACCCCTAACATAAGGGACTTCAGTAGTGATATTCACCTGCTTAGGTGACTGATGAATATGGCCCAAACTGTGTGTTGTTTTTTTTAACTATACCAGCCTCTTCTGTATCATGTAATCATAAATAAGTGAGGTGCCTTGCAATCTGTAGAACGTATTTTTCACAAAACCAGAAGCTGTGCTAGCTTCTTGTGACTGGAGTTCTGTAACTCTCTTAGTTGACTGAACTTCTAGCTGTTGCAGGGGCCATTAACATCTATCTAGTTAGTTGGTGTCTGAGTTTTCCTTGTGGGCTTACCTTGAACCTTCACATTTTCTACCATAGAAGCTTTCCACAATGACACCTCCATCTCTTTCCTGACCTTGTTGCACCTCATGTAGGACCCAGCACGTACGAGTGGTTTGTTATTCTTCCCAGTGCACATTAGCTTTCACTTTTCAGCACTGAATTTCAACTGCTATCAACCTTGCTTTCCCTTTGTAATGTCCAGTTGATTCTTTCTAAAAAGTTGGATGATTGTAAGCCAAATTCATTCCTAGTGTAACTCCACTGGAGATAGATTCATCCCCAGTGTATCTGGCTCACTGTGTATTAAATGCCCAATCCAATCCCCACTGAACTAGATGGTTTATAACCATCAGAGGAGTGAAGTTCTGGAATAGCCTTCCAAGGGGAGCAGTGAAGGCAAAAGACATATCTGGCTTCAAGACTAAGCTTGATACGTTTATGGAGGGGATGGTATGATGGGATAGCCTAATTTTGGCAATTAATTGATCTTTGACTATTAGCAGTAAATATGCCCAATGGCCTGTGATGGGACACTATATAAGGTGGGATCTGAGTTACTACAGAGAATTCTTTACTGCGTGTCTGGCTGGTGAGTCTTGCCCACAAGTTCAGGGTTTAGCTGACTGCCATATTTGGGGTCGGGAAGGAATTTTCCTCCAGAGCAGATTGGTAGAGGCCCTAGGGTTTTTTCGCCTTCCTCTGCAGTGTGGGGCACAGGTCACTTGCTGGAGGATTCTCTGCACCTTGAAGTCTTTAAACCACGAGTTGAGGACTTCAATAGCTCAGACATAGATCAGGGGTTTGTTACAGGAGTGGGTGGGTGAGATTCTGTGGCCTGCTTTGTGCAGGAGGTCAGACTAGATGATCATAATGGTTCCTTCTGACCTTAAAGTCTATGAGTCTGAGTCTCTGAGATGGAAACACTCTTAATGATTTCCATGGGCATTGGATCAAGCTCTAAAATCATTGTGCCATACAAAAATGCATTGTATTCTGAATAGCCATTTCCTTAACTCTTCTTATATTGGACCCCACATTCCACATTAAGGTCTATTGAAGGAGCATCATGTCTTTAGCCGGTGAACAGGGGTTCCTTTCAAGACATTTGCAATTCAGAGACGAGGAAGTAGGTGGGTTTTACACAGCAGAGATTAGTCTTCTTTCTCCAACCAATGGCATTCTGTCCATCCTGGCTGGAGAACAAGAGTTCCAAAACTTCCCATTGACCTAGGGAGCCATGTGTATCAGTGTGATGTGCTGCTCCACTTGGCTGGCTCTGTGCATTGGTAATTTGATAAGTAATAAACATGGCCTACAAGATTGCCAACACTGTAGCTCATGCCATTCCAGCTCATGTCTTCATTTTGGCTGGAAAAACCATTATGTCAGCTACTGGTGGATTTCCAAGCTTTCCTTGCTGAAAATAGGCACCCTCTCTTCAACTCTTCAGTGGGGAAATTATCATTTTAATTTTTTTTTAAATTTAATTTATCATCTGAATTTATGCAAAATCCCCTTAGCTCACACGCAGAAATACATAACATGGCCTAAAATTGCTTTGGGGAAAGCAAAAGCCTAACAGTTGATTAAAGTATAATGTCACTCAGAATATATGATGTTTCGTAACTCTGTTTACAATAAGGGTGAGCAAGAGAGAAGAGAAAGTAGCCAAAATTGAAGGCTCTAGAAATGCTAAAGAAAGAAGCAGCATCCTGTGATGTGCTTAACCCAATGGAGTAGTGAAATGCTGCATTAGCCCTGAATTGGGTAACAGGACAAATTCCTCCCAGGCTACATTCCCTCCCATACAAATTTGGCCCAAAGCTTGTGTCTTAAATTTGACGAAGATTAAAAAAAAAAATCAGGTGTGGAACAACACAATCATCATACTGGTCCCAATTCAGCAAGGTATTTAAGCCCTGGCCTAACTTTAAGCCTGGAAATCGTCCTAGAGTCTGTGCTTAAAGTTAACCATGTAGATAAGTACCTTTCTGAATTAGGGACAACGTTAATAGGCCTACCTTGAACTTTAGACAAAGTCAAAGACAACTTCAACTCTAAGCTAAAGGAGGGAACAGTTCCAAATATGTAACTCATGACTAATGAGGTGTTCTGGTCCTATGAACAGTGTCCTCCTTATGAATGATATTAATTGAAATGAAGTTGCAGCTAATGGCTATCGTAATATCTCCAGCAATAAGAGCAGCAATGGCTATAGCAATAGTTCCAGCAATAAGATACAGTCCATCCTCCAGTATCAATGGAATGGTTATATTTTATTGATATGGAAAATTAATTAGAAATTTCAGAGAACATTTAAAAGGGATTTATTTTCAGCTAACCCTTGGCTTGTGTAAGATGAAGAATTAGTAAAAGAACCTAAATGAAGAGCAGTTAGCTGTCATGTTTGTTGCAGCTGGAATGTTAAGACTTTTTCCGGGATTAACTTCATCCTATGTCTTGGAGAGAAGAGAAAAACATTCCAACAGATATCTTTTCTGGGCTTCTCATTCCCCAGTTGTAAACTGGGGCTGTTCATCATCACCATAATTAATACCTAGCTCTCATATAGACTTTTTCATCAGTAGATCTCAAAGTGCTTTACAACAGAGATCAGTATCATAATCCTCATTTTACAGATGGGGAAACTGAGGCAGAGAAGGTGAAGAGACTTGTTGAAGGTCACCAGACAGGCTAGTTGCAGGGCTGGGAATAGTACTAAAGCTGTGCAGAGAAAGGTAATTCTGCTTAGTGGAAGATTCTGATACTCTGAAATTTGATTTTGTTTCGATTTGGAACAAACCCCCCAAAATTCTTCAGGAAAAAGTATGGAGTCATGGCTCCGAGCTATCTGCCTGGTGTGTGGGCCTGAAGCTGCAGACCCTGGAAGCCTGGGCTGCTGACCAGGTGCAAGCCTGGGAACTCGCAATGTCATTGTGCCTGTCTCCGTGAAACATTTCAATTTCAAGACATTGGCCTTCTCCGATGGAAAAACCTTCTGTCAAGGAATTTCCAACCAATTGTAAGTACCAGTCCAATGACTTATCCACTAGGACACACTGCTTTTCAGAGTGTGGTGAGGCCAACATCCTTTATGTTCGTAAAGTGCTTTGAGATGCTCAATTGGATTCTCCACTTTGTATATGTATTATATAGTTAGCATTGTCATTATATTTGCTTGTGGGGAGAGGAACCAAGGAGCACGTGCCTATTTGACTCTGGGCGGAAGGAATCAAGCCTAGGCAATTTTTAACTTAGCAGATCAATTCTTTTATGAATCAGAAAGCTTTGAAGACCAACTTCACATCATCTTGCTGCCCATCTAAGGTTACCTGGTGAGGACATGGTTGAGTGAGCAGTCTCTCAAATCCTCAGTCAGCCAACTGGTTCGTGATGGTTGGTGGTAGAGAGAGAAAAACATTGGAAGATGGGCTACCTTGGTGTTAGGAGGAGCGTGATACGTACAGCAGCAGAGGAGTGTGATAAGAAGCTTTGTAAATGGCATGAGCGTGTGGGAAGAATTGGCATGTCAGAGGTGCAGTTGTGAGGTAGCAGGGGAGCTATGAATGGATCCTGGAACAGAGAAGGAAGGGAGATTTGAAAACAAGGTTGGGAGTGGGTGTGGATGGGTGGTGAGGAGAAGCTCTGAGAGTAGAGAGGGGGAGATGGTCTAATTAAGGAATCAGATCATTGCAAAGAGTTAAATGTGCTGCCCAAGATGCTCTGGAGATTTGTGTTTTAGAAACACATGGATTATCACAATTCATCATACAATGTTTTTAAATATACAAATGTCCTGTTGATGTTCCCATCCCCTCCTTGCTCCTTTCCTATTCCACGCGAACTTCCTCTCTTTCTTTTCCTCTACACTTCCCCTTTTACTTTTCCTCTCCTTTCCTACTCTTGCTGTCCTTTTGCCTCCTCTCCCCTCCCCCTTGCATGACCTTCCTGATCCCCCCCTTCCATAAATTTGTTCCTACCCTTTATTTTTCTAAATCATTATGACTATATTTTAATTCTCATGGAACTGGGGGACCTAGTAGCACTGAGTTGAGGCAGGCATTGTTCAGCCAGGTCCTTCACAAGCTCATCCTACACAACTGTGCCAATGCACCTCCCTCATGACTTGCACCCTTGCTACTCCAGTCCTGTGCCTCTTGTGACAACAGACTACCGTTCATTTCAACACAAGGTGGTTTAGCTGTGGTAACTAAATAGCACAGAATAGTATGTGAAGGTCTTATGGTGCACCTACAAACATTGGATAATCAGGGTGCAAGCTCTGCAGGCTGGCCCCTGAGCACAGACTCCAATCATGCAGTTCTGATACCTTCGCTTTTGAGTAGATGTGAAGTCTGTAGGTACTTAAGGACTTCAGCACAGCTGTTTAAAGCTATTTAGGCATTGCTGTGCTCAGTGTATCAATGCCTAACTGATTTCGGAACCTATACCTCATTTTCATAAGAGATTTAGGCAGTTAGACAGCCATTGGCTGTCAACTAGAGAGACGAGATGGATGAGGTAATATCTTTTATTGGGCCAATTTCTGTTGGTGTGAGAGACAAGCTTTCAAGCTTACATAGAGCTTGTCTTCGCCCCCCCCCCCCCCGACAAGAAGAAGAGCTCTGTGTAAGTTCTAAACCTTGTCTCTCTCACCAAAGAAGTTGGTCCAATGAAAGATATTACCTCACCCACCTCGTTTCTCTAATATCCTGGGATCAACATGGCTACAACAGCACTGCATCGGCTGTCAGTGTAATTTTGGCTCCTAAATGCCTCAGTCTCTTTTGCAAATGGGATTTATCTTCCTAACTCGCTAAGTGTTGCAATGCGGAGTGCAGCAGTGACAAATATCTTTTAAAATCTGGGTCTTCGTCACTGATTGCTGGTCAGCTCAGTAAGACCTGGTGGAACCTCACTTACATGGACCTTATTAAAATGACCTTGGGAGCATGACCCCATTTGGGTTGACAGGGATTTCTGATCAGTTAGGTTTGGTTCATTTTAGTGCATTTCATTTGAAAATTTTTTTAAAAAAGTATAGCTGGGCATATGTGATCTGCAGAGATGAGATCCCTGTGCTCCTTTTCACATGTCTGTAACCTGAAACTCAGGGTTGTGGAGCTGCAGGGCTGGCCAGCAGAACCACTTGTATTATAGAATCCGTCTCCTTCCCTGTGGGTGTCCTTTCTGGATGGCCATTGACATCACTAAAGAGCGATCATCACCAGAGGTGATGCCAGGAATACACATTGTATTGGACTTTGAACTCTCCCTCCCACTCTCCTCAGCTGCACTGCTGCTCAGAATCCCAAGGACAAGCAGGCGGCGGGAAGAAAGTATCTCTGGCCTCAGATATGATTGTCAGAGTTGTCTGATGATTGATGTTCACCTTCAGCATGCACTCCCCTACAGTAGAGAGTAGCGATGCATTTACCACAACAGATTTGCGTGGCAGGGGGTTGGTTTGATTGGAACAACTTGTGCTGATCCAAAACTAAATTGAACATCCTGGGGTTTTTGGGGTTTGCAGAAATGGGCCGGAAAGATCAAAGAAACAGGCTTTAGAGAATGGTACTGAATGGGTTAAAATGATCAACCACAATGTCTATGTATCTTCTTAGAAACACCTAGAGTCTCTAGAACCACAGAGTCAATTCTCAACCGGGGTTGGTTCAGCTCGTCTTCCTTTGCACTTCCAAGGTAGCTTTCATCAGAGATTCTCAAAGGTCTCTACAAATATTCATTCATTAGCTCTTCCAACAACCTGCGAGGCAGGTTAATAACAGTTGTTAGTCTCACTTTACAGATGGGAAAATTGAGGCAGAGAGAGGGGGAGGGCTATTTGTTCAAAAGTGCCATCTACATTTTGTTCAGCAATCACAGTGCACATCATGGGCTGAGCTGGAGCTAGAATCCAAGGGCCGGATCCTTAACTGGTCTAAACAAACAGGAACTCACTTGAAATCAATAGAGCGGTGCCGACTTACTCCAGCTGAGGAGCTGGCCTGTGGTTCCCTGACTCACTTGCCTCTGCTGTGACCACTGGAGCACTCTCTTGTCCTGGGTAGCATGAAAGAGTTTCTTGTTAGAATTCATCTGCATAACCAGAAGTGGAAATATTCTCTGCCAATGAGAGCTCTTGCAAACTCCAAATCTGAAAGAAGTCGGTCTCTGTAGCTAGGCTCTTTCACCAGCTTCAGAGATTTGATAATGATCTTCGGACTGGAGGATTTTTCTTGTCAAGTAAAAAAGCAACAAAAGAGGATTTTGAAGCACTCAATATGAAGGATAAGGACACTTGAATCTGTTCTCCAGGACGACAGAGGGATTGTATCATTCTTTTTAACACTAGAGGTCACTCTGTGACCAGGGATGGGAGATTGTCATTTACGGGCGTTGGGAAGGTCAGCTGCTGCTAATCCATATAAATTGCTGAACTACATGCAAAATTTGTACCTAATTATTAACTTCTTTGATGCAATATCGCTCTTATCAAAACTTCACAGTGCCAATTTCTTCCCAAAAAATTAGATGATGTGATTCATAAAGTGCGTGACTCAAACCAAATGTTTCAGATGCAAACCCTGTAACTCTTAGCAAATCGACAGAGCTTAGTTATAGACAGTATCCCCCTTCGCAGCCCCATCTGCATCTCTCTTTGTCCCTCCTGAAAGCACCTGTCGGTTATGCTATCAGAATGGTCAGGAATTAATTGAGTTGATGCTGTTTGACGAGCCCAGGGGTAAAGAAGGATTTAACACAGCCACTAGACATCTGCGTGTTAAACTCACTGGCTATGGAACCTGCATGGAAAGGAGTTGGTTTCATTCTGTAATCATCCCTTTTCTCTCAAACACATCAAACTAGGGCTGTTTCTGCTGCTTTCTGCTTAGTCCTTTTTGATGTTGTTGGCTTCAGAATTGGTCAGCCATCCAGCCCAACGTTCACAGGCAACTTTTCCCGTAATATATCAAACTACTCAGCTCTAGCACTTCACAAAGGATTTGTAGACTTTGTATTTTTAAAATTCCCTGTAAATTCCATTTGGATTTTATGAGCCTTTTATTGATCTCTGTGGAAGCCTTACATTTTCTTATGGGAGGGTTGGAATATGCCCGTCACTCAGCTATAGACTTATTCTCTATGGAATCATGTCATTAGCGACTCAGTTTTGCTGGGGGGTTCTAATATTCTGTGAGATGGGTTTCACAGCACTGATAGCTCTTCACCTTTCTCCTCCTGATAGGGCAGGCACCTGCATTGAGGCTGGATGCCAGAATAGTGCAAGCATTGCATGAAGCTAGACAGAAATAATTGGAATAACTGGGAATCGTTAGTTTTCATTCAGTTGCAGGGTCACAGGACATCAGATTTGAACTTCCTATTGAAGTCAGCTAATCTACTGGAAATAGCCTGGTTTCCCCCTCCAGAAGCCTGGGCTCAAATGTATCATAAATTCCAAGTGACATGAGTTCAGTGGTCTCAATTAAATCCCAAGAGTGCATCAAAAATACTAGCGCAGGCCTTGGAGCAGCTGTGGGGCAAGGCTAGCTCTTGCACGGCGTGAGTGCATAGTGGAGCAGGGTTGAAATACATTGGTAAGAGTAGGCTTGGGGAGTTTGCACATGCCCTAGCCGGGTATCAATCTTTTATTGAACGTGCAGCATGTATTCGGCTTACATTGAAAGCAGTCAGCCCTGTGCAAGATCATTATTCTGTGCAGGGAGATAACAAAAAAATCCTCCATGCTCAGTTATCTCCAGCACCTCACCAGCCTAGGAGTCATTGATTCCAGCCCAGTCTCTAAAGGGGCACAGTGAGGGTGATCAATTTAACAGCACTGATTTGAATAAAGCATGCCCCATAATCTGCATGATCAACGGCCCGCTTCCTGATATCCTGAGCTGACCTGGTCATGACTGCCTCTGACTCAGATAAATAAACTGGCTGTTGCTAACATGGGATGAAAGCCTTTAAAATAGGCACCAATCAGATTCAATGCAGACCTTCCAGGGAGGGGCTAATCTTTCCAAAGCTACCCCTGAGCTAATCTTTCTTAAATGCACTATATGTTCCTCGCATTCCCCTTCATTTGGATTTAAATTAAAAGCTCTAATTAATCTCCTGATTTTTTCCAAAAGCATCTTTTTTTTTTTTTTTTAAAGGCCCAACAACCAGCCATTTAGGGAAGGAAAACTGTTTGGAAAGCAGGTTTTTATTTAATAAACCGTGATCAACTGAACTGATTAACCATGAGGACATTACAGCGGGGTTTGTTGTCGCTGCTGCTGATAATTGCAGTTCCTGTGCCTGAGAATATTAAATGGCTGTTTGCAGGATCATTTTCCTGCTCTTTTCATTTGAGGGAATGGAGGAAACAACAACTGTTGCTAGTGATTTTTGGGTAGGACTCAGCTGATGCAGTGTGTGCCCTGGGGAGGCCTGTGCAGTAACGCTATCAATTGTGGCCATTTACTCTGCACTCGCAGACATTTCTGCAAAGCTTGCAGCTGGTTGGTTTGTTTGTTTGTTTATTTATTTATTTACTGATTCACTTGGTAATTAGATCTTATCATGCTGGCTCCATGCTTTACACGAACTGTAAGCATCTCGAGCTGCCACAAACGGCATTGTAGGGCCAGCTGCATTGGTGTGTGCAGCTTTGCAAAGACTGAGGTTCGTTCCAAAAGAAGCAAGAATAGCAAAGCAGTTCAGATACATTAGCTCCCACTGAAGGAGGTTTGTGGGGCTGAATTAAGAATGTTTCCATGTAGGAGAAGAGCTCCTTCGCTCAAAGTTGCCGCTGAAACCAAAGTAGCATTAATGGGCTTAAATCTGACACCCACTGGGAGCATCCTCCACCCTTTGACTTCAAGTGGGAGTTGAGGGCATTCAGAAAAATGTCACCTTTCTTGATTTTTCGTAGATTTTAAGGTCAGAAAGGACACTTGTGATTATCTAGCACAGAGGTGGGCAAACTACAGCCCGCGGGCCACATCCGACCCGCGGGACTGTACTGCCTGACCCCTGAGCTCCCTGCCGGGGAGGCTCACTCCCAGCCCCTCCCCCACTGTCCCCTCTCCCCTGCAGTTACGCTGCTGCATGGGCAGCACCCACCCACCTCCCAGGCTTTCAAATAAGTCTGTCCTGCCGCTCTGAGGGGCAACATAAGAGGGCGGGGGGAGGAGGTGCTTGGATAAGGGGCAGGAGGTCCCAGGGGGCAGTCAGGGGACAGGGGGCAGTTGGATGGGGTGGAGGTTCGGGGCAGCTGGTCAGGAGACAGGGAGCAGGGGGGGTTGGATAGGGGGTGGGGACCTGGGGGGGCAGTTAGGGATGGGGGTCCTGGGGAGGGGTGGACAGGGGACAAGGAGTGTGGGGGGGTGGATGGGTCGGGGGTCCTGGGGGCCTGTCAGGGGATGGGGATGTGGATAGGGGTCAGGGCACTCAGGGGACAAGGAGCTGGGGGGGGGGGTTGGAGGGGTCAGGGGTTCCGAGGGGGGCAGTCGGGGGTGGATAGGGGATGGGGGCTAGCCTGTTTGGGGAGGCACAGCCTTCCATGTCCGGCCCTCCATACCATTTTGCACCCTCGATGTGGCCCTCTGGCCAAAAAGTTTGCCCACCCCAATCTAGCCTGACCTCCTGAGTTCTGATCTTTAAGGTGTGGCGGGTGCTGCTTCACCCTTCCTCACTCATGTAGTCCCACTGATTTCATTGCAAGTCCTCCCTAAACGATTGCACACTTGGGTCCTATGAATCCCATTGCCATGTCTGCTTAAACACCATGGAGTGTACTGTCCCTTCCATAGACAGGGGAGCGATGCAGGTAATTTTCAGGCAAGCTAACGGCAGTCCAGTGAGGGAGTGTGATTCCTATATTCTCTTCTCAGCACTGACACTCACATGCTGTGTGACTGCGGGCTTAATGTCTCTGACTCAGCTTACCCCTTTGCAATATTGGGTGTAACAAGAGGTATTGCAATGCTGGTTGTTTAGTGTATCCAGATCAGTGTGAGATCCCAGGAGGAAATTGATTATGTAGGGACAGAATATCCTTAATCACGACTGCACCAGTGAGAGAATAGATTTGCCTTGTGTACTGAGAGAAATTACTAGTGAACGTTCAGTGCGATGGCAACATTTTTACACTGCAATGTTTGTTGAAACATGTCAGGGACGAAGACAATCACTGTGATACTGAGGAATAAGTGCCAGTTGCCAGCCACACTCCACAGGGGCTGGAAACCATCATGGTTTAATAATGCAAAGGTTTCAGAGTAACAGCCCTGTTAGTCTGTATTCGCAAAAAGAAAAGGAGTACTTGTGGCACCTTAGAGACTAACCAATTTATTTGAGCATAAGCTTTCGTGAGCTACAGCTCACTCATCGGAAGTGAGCTGTAGCTCACGAAAGCTTATGCTCAAATAAATTGGTTAGTCTCTAAGGTGCCACAAGTACTCCTTTTCTTTTTAATAATGCAAAGTGTTTTTATTTTCTGATCAGATGGTTTGAAAACTTGTTTCTCCCTTGTTGGCAGAGGAGTGAAAGTGACAGAATGGGCTGACATAATGGGGCAAATATGGCTCTCATGGCCCAGTCCTGCTTTCCTTTCACGCTCAAGTTTACCACTGAAATCAAAGCAAAATTTAATGGGCTTGATCCCGTGAGGTGCTGAGCACCTGTTAGGAGCATCCTCCATCCCTTTGGTTTCAATGGAAATTGAGGGAGCTGAGCAGTTTAAGGATTTCCCCTATGACTCTGTCACATTCTGGCTAGTGGCAGCCTTAAACACGCCTCCCTCTTGCAAATTATTCCCATTCCTGCCAGGAATAATCTTTCAGGAGGCAGATACATAGTTGCTATTGCTGGCATATAGGGTGACTGTGCACAGCCAGGAAAACAATGCCCCTGTCCATGGACCCCAGCCAGGAACACCTCCAGGGCTCCTCTCTTGGAGGGGCGGCAGAGAAGCCTCTTTGTAGGTGAGTCGCTGGGGGTGGGGTGAGAGCCAAAATTGGGGTGGAATACTTCTACCTTGGGTTTCAACTAGTCCCCCAGGTTTTCTGCTGAGCACATAACTCCCTGGGCAAGCAGAATCTGGCTCTGTGTCAGAGTTAATGTCTGTTTACTGCAGATCACGTAGCCCGAGCATGGCTTTCTGTTGTGTGCTCTGCATGCCTTGCACATGCAGCACATCCATTGGCTTCTAGAGGGAGTTCAACATATCCCTTGAAAACAACAGAAGGGTATTTTGGCCCATATGAAGTGAAACTTATTACTACTACTGTGCAGAGAGAGTTACCTAGGAGACCCCAGAAGCTGCAGGACCCATGTCTTTGGAACATTATTGGTGCTTATAGCTACTGAAGACGTTCAGCCACAAGGATACAGAAAATATACTGGATAGAACTGATGTCAATGCAATGTTTTTGCATTGGGTTAAGTTAATGTGAACCCTTTGTAGTCCAAGTTATAAAGAACTGGATAATTCTACTAGGCTTAATAATACGTGTGGACGGGTGTTTGCAGTTATATCCTTCATGTGAAACCTGCTGTTGCTTTTTTTCAGTGGAGATAATCTGGAAAATTTTCTGCCTTTTACAAGGGAGACATTTATGCTACTATCCACATTTGTGACTTTAGGGGTGTGTCTGGCTCTTGGGTCTGTAAATACACAGATCCACTGGCTTAGTGGAGTGGGGAGAATGTAATGGCTGTAGATAGTCTGGTCTATATCAGTTCTTATGCTGTTATCACCGCAGTCCATGGGAGGAAGTGGTGGTATCTGAGGTGCTGCATATGTTCTCCAGAACCTGCAGGAAGATTCTATTCTTCAAGCTCTAATGAACCGCTAGGGCAAAGTCCATTTATTTAGGGATTGTGCAGAGTGAAACGCTTTGACCCTCAGTATGCAAAATTTACAAAAGTTACACGTGTTTTTTTCCCCCCTCCTGTGACATCAATTGTTTAATTAATTAAATTCACCCCCCGTATAACCTCATTGGCCCGGTGTTTTTAAAATTTTCCCACATCTAGGTCATCAGCTCAAATTCCACAGAGGCTGGTAATGAATTAAAGTTGCTAGAATCTAATGGCCTATGTGAAATGTGTTTAGGGGGTCTCTGATCAATTTCCAGTGGATATTACCAAAAGCATGGCCATAAGTAGCCTCAATTGGCACTAAAACTGCTTGGAGAAATTTCAACAGAATCATATTTTGCTGGAATATGCATTTTTGTCTAAATGGACATGCTAATGAAATAGGGTAGATTTTCATAGAATCATAGAAGATTATGGTTGGAAAAGAACTCAGGAGGTAATCTAGTCCAACCCCCTGCTAAAAGCAGGACCAACTCTAACTAAATCATCCCAGCCAGAGCTTTGTCAAGCCAGGCCTTAAAAACCTCTAAGGATGGAGTTTCCACCACCTCCCTAGGTAACGCATTCCAGTGCTTCACCACCCTGCTAGTGAAATAGTTTTTCCGAATATCCAATCTAGACCTCCCCCACTGCAACTCGAGACCATTGCTCTTTGTTCTGTCATCTGCCACCACTGAGAACAGCCAAGCTCCATCCTCTTTGGAATCTCCCTTCAAGTAGTTGAAGGCCGCTATCAAATCCCCCATCACTCTTCTTTTCTGCATAAATAAGCCCAGTTCCCTCAGCCTCTCTTCATAAGTCATGTGCCCCAGCCCCCGATTCATTTTCGTTGCCCTCCACTGGACTCTCTCCAATTTGTCCATATAATTTCTGTAGTGGGGGGCCCAAACCTGGATGCAATACTCCAGATGTGGCCTCTCCAGTGCCAAATAGAGGGGAATAATCACTTCCCTCGATCTGCTGGCAACATTCCTAATAATGCAGCCCAATATGCTGTTAGCCTTCTTGGCAACAAGGGCACACTGTTGACTCATATCCAGCTTCTCATCTACTATAATCCGCAGATCCTTTTCTGCAGAATTTCCGCTTAGCCAGTTGGTCCCCAGCCTGTAGCAGTGCATGGGACTCTTCTGTCCTAAGTGCAGGACTCTGCACTTGTCCTTGTTGAACCTCATCAGATTTCTTTTGGCCCAATCCTCCAATTTGTCTAGGTCACTCTGGACCCTATCCCTACCCTCCAGCATATCTACCTCTCCCCCCCATCTTAGAGTCATCTGCGAACTTGCTGAGGGTGCAGTCCATCCCCTCATCCAGATCATTAATGAAGATGTTGAACAAAACTGGCCCCAGGACTGACCCCTGGGGCACTCCGCTTGATACTGGCTGCCAACTAGACATCAAGCCATTGATCAGTACCCATTGAGCCCGACAATCTAGCCAGCTTTCTATCCATCTTATAGTCCATTCATCCAATCCATACATCTTTAACTTGCTGGCAAGAATACTGTGGGAGACCGTATCAAAAGCTTTGCTAAAGTCAAGGTATATCACGTCCACCACTTTCCCCATATCCACAGAGCCAGTTATTTCATTATAGAAGGCAATCAGGTTGGTCAGGCATGACTTTCCCTTGGTAAATCCATGATGACTGTCAATGATCACCTTCCTCTCCTCCAAGTGCTTCAAAATGGATTCCTTGAGGACCTGCTCCATAATTTTTCTGGGGACTGAGGTGTGACTGACCAGTCGGCAGTTCTGTGGATTATCCTTCCCTTTTTTAAAGATGGGTACTATATTTGCCTTTTTCCATTTTTCTGGGACCTCCCCTGATTGCCATGAGTTTTCAAAGATAATGGCCAATAGCTCTGCAATCACATCAATCAACTCCCTCGGCGTTTTGCCGATATTTAATTTTGGAAGAAAACTGGACAAACTAAATTCCAACGATGCTGACATCTTTTGAAAGAAAAATTTTGATTTTTCTCGAAGCCATGGAGACTGAGCTCCTTTGTTACTCCAAGCAGAGTGGACCCTTCAGAAGAAGGGTGAATTTCATCTATGGGTTAGTACTGTTATGAGTTGTCATTCCATAATCTGGACTAGAATTTTGGAATGGTGTTTTTAATGGCAGAGCTGTTAGACTGTGGGTTGCACAGTATAGTTGCCCTTCAGTAAGGTTGTGGCTTGAAGGGAGAGTATGCCCCTTCGTGTTCATGCACGGGAGGCATGCCATGCAATAGACTGTAATGGCTTCTTCTGAGCTATTATGGGCTCTTGGGTCAATAATTCACAAATTAAGCAGGATTTACATGATCAATTGTAATAGTAATAGTTTCAAAGAAGGCATTGAAGTCTATTTGATCAAAAGAAAGCGCTTTCATGTGCATTTACACTATAGACTTATGACTTTATTGGGGGCAGCCCCAATAATTCATGGTTTAGAAACATTCCAGATGCCTACAGTATGTGAATGCTATACATCACTTGGAAATCCATGGCTCCAAAGTAGTAGAAAACTAAAGTGTCAAAATTATTTAGAGAAATGTACTAGCTAAATATAACTATATAACTAATATATGTCCAAAATGTTGGTCCCTATGGAAATGTTTCTTTAATTTTTCATGCACAATAATTGGAGCTCTTTATTAATAACAATCCCTATGGAACCTTTTATGTCGAAGGACTTCAAAGTGCTTTTCAGAATGTCTTGTACAGGGATTGCTTCATTCTCCAGAGGAATGCAGCCACCTCTGTGATATAGCCATGGCAGCCATTTTGCTCCAATACACTAACAGATTTATATCGTGGTGGGATAATAATTTAACTACAGATACATAAGTGTTAGAATGCAAATAGCTAAGCTTTTGTTTCACATTTCATGTATAAGACTCCAGCAATACAGTGAGCCCAAGCACCATTCTGGGATATTGTCTCAGTAGTGACTCTGATGGAAGATTTCAGAGTAGCAGCCGTGTTAGTCTGTATCCGCAAAAAGAAAAGGAGGACTTGTGGCACCTTAGAGACTAACAAAATTTATCTGAGCATAAGCTTTTGTGAGCTACAGCTCACTTCATCGGATGTATACATGAATGTATACATGAATTGGTGCCTCACATTTAATTTTACCAAAATGCTTTTGATAATGTTAATACTTTTTTTTTACCAGTATTATTTATATGTATTTTGGGAACATTTAAAAGATGCAATTGAAACTGAGTTTCTATTTTGCTAGACACATAGTAAAACGCAATCCCTGCTTGCAATCTAAATTGACAAGACAAAGGGTGAGAGAAAAAAAGTATTATTATGGCCATTTCACAGACGAGAAACCAAGGTGCAGGGTAGATTATGTGACTTGCCCAAACTCACATAAGAAGTCTATGGCAGAGCTACAGGGAAGATTGGTCCAGTGGCTTAGGTGCTAATCTAGGACTTTGGAGATTGGGGTTCATTTTCCCACAACACCCCAAACTTCCTGTGTGATGTTGGGTAGCTCACTTAACATCCCTGTACCTCAGTTCCCCATCTGTAGAATGGGGATAATTTCATAGATTCTAAAACCAGAAGGGACCACTGTGATCATCTACTCTGACCACCTGCACAGGACTTCCCTCAAATAATTCCTGTAATCGTACTTCCCGACCTCACAGGAGTTTTGTAAGGATAAATCTATTAAAGTTTCTGAGGTGTTCAGGTACCAAGGTGACGAGGGCCAGATCAGTACCTATGATAAACAGAGCCCCACACTACAGATGGTCAACATTTTCAGAGATTAAAAATAATATGTATATTTTTAAATGTTGAAATTTCATCAGCATGTTTGTCAAAAATGATGGCCACTCATGTATCTGGACATTTTTTTATTTAAAAAATGGTGTGAACATTTTCAGGGTGGTTTTTTTTAAACTGAAAATCTAAATTTCAATGAAAAATTAGGTCAAAACCTCAAAAGTTGGCAACTGTTGAGTTTCAGCTCTACCTAATACTGACTCTAGACTTCCTGAGTGCCAGTCCAGGGCTTTTAATCACAAGACTGTCCTTCATCCTGATGAACAGGTACCGTTCCTTAAATGTCCTGGTGAAGCCTTAAGGGGACGGTGGGGTATTCTTCTTTTCCTTGTGCAACTGTGTAGAGGGAGAATTTACTCCTCAGGTTCTGAAAGCTCTGTATGAATTTCAATATGATTGTGCATATTTTAATCAAATAAATGTTCTCTGGCTGTCCCCTGTATTTTTACTCAGGCCTCTTTGACAGAAAAAGAACATAGAGTTATGCTATGGAAAGAAAGGAGGGTGGAGGAGGAAAAACCCACCTCTAGATTCATTTTGCTTGCTGTTATTCTGCTAGCATAATTACCTATAAATGTAATTACAGGCAAGACAAATGACATTTTTAGCTCTGGTCGTTAAAGACGGGACTTAATTTCAGGCTTTGACCACAGCTATGTTAATTAGCCTCTACTCACTCTCTTTGTATGGAAGTACATCACCCTAGACTTAACATAGCTCGGCTTTTCTGTATCTTTGAGTAATGAAAGAACACAGCACGTCAACCAAATCAAGGGCTGCTGCATTAACAAGGCCACTTTTCTGTCCATTTATCATCTATTAAAGGTGCACTAGTTTGTAAAGTAACACCACCTTTAGCAGGGCCGCCAGGAACAGCTCCTCATTTATTTTCTGCATGGTTTAAGTTGGAGTTAGACCCACCTTGTAGCACAGAGGTGACAGGCAGTAAGAAAAAGTACACTAATTGAGACATCTCAAGGGAGAAATAGAAGAAAACTGAAAAGGTAATTAGAATGAGAGGGTTTCAAGCTGGGTAAGTAAAATCGAATGGAGGTGCATATTAGGGGCTGTTAGAGAAGGGAAAGAAAGCACTTGGAGAATAAAAAAGAGAAATTAATATTAGAGAACAGAACACCCTTTTCACACTTGAGGAATAGAGAGATGATAAAAAATAATGTAATACTGGAGATACAGGTTGGAAAACCCCCCAGAAATATGAAGGACATATTTAAATACAAGAGAGGATGAAAGGGGAAAAATAATAGAGCAGATCAATTACCACAGCCCTAGCCAAGGAAATAAAAATTGTCAGGAATATTTTTCAAGCCCTGGAAATGTCTCTGTTGCTTTCTGAGGGATGTAAAGTTTTGTTTTTGATTTTTTTTTAAAGTGGGGGAGTTCTTTTGGTGTTTAACTTAATATTTGAGTTTGCTGTACAGTCAGCAGCCAAAGTAGTGAGTTGGGATAAATGTTTGCATCGGTATAACGGATTAATTGGATGCTACTTAGTCTAATCCATAGCTAGTGCTAAACTTGGGGTGGAAGAAGTTCCATATTTGAAGGCTTAGCCCCTGAATGATCACACTCGTGATGTAGGTCTAATATTAACTTAAATTGTTAGGGAAATACCTTATTTTCCCTTTTAAACCTTCTCAAACAGTGGAAATATTAACAAGACATTTTCAACTCACAGAGATGCTAGCTTTGTCATATTAATTTCCCCAGACAAACCCAGAAAGACATGTGAAGAGGGAAAAATGAAAAGAAAGAAGTTCTCTCATGGTTAAGAGTGGAAGATGACAATTATTGTCAGTTCAGGCCATAGCTGATTAGGCAGGATGTCTCCTTTTGGTCCCTCTGAGATCAGAAGGGTGGCAGTGGGGACACTCTCCTCCGGTTCTTGGGTGAGATGGATCCCTCCTCTTTCCAGGTGCCGAGCAAGAAGATGAGGGCCAAAATCCAGGACTGTCTAGAGTGCATTGTTAACCCTTAGAAATCCTATGGCCTAAACATCCTGTAGGCTCTACACCTATTACACTGAGGGATGTGCTGGCTGCCGCTTCCTGCAGCCCCCATTGGCCTGGAACAGCGAACCGCGGCCAGTGGGAGCTGCGATCAGCCAAACCTGTGGACGCTGCAGGTAAACAAATTGTCCCAGCCTGCCAGCGGCTTTCCCTGATGGGCCAAAGGTTGCCAATCCCTGATCTAAACCAATATCCTGTTTTCTGACAGTGGCTCCTGCCAGATGCTTCAGAGGGACTGAACAGAACAGGACAATTTCAAGCGATCCATCCCCTGTCATCCAGTCCCAGCTTCTGACAGTTGGAGGTGTAGGGACACCCAGAGCATGGGATTGCATCCCTGAGCATCTTGGTTAATACCCATTGATGGACCTCTCTTCCATGAACTTCTCTAATTCTTTTCAGAACCCAGTTATACTTTTAAAGATCAG
Organism: Caretta caretta; assembly: GCF_965140235.1. Lineage (NCBI taxonomy): Eukaryota > Metazoa > Chordata > Testudines > Cheloniidae > Caretta > Caretta caretta. The sequence goes on along the minus strand of NC_134215.1, from coordinate 75,943,381 downwards.
TAAACAAAACCCAGACATGGTTACTCGTACTACTGAAAATGAATACAAAATCTAATGGGGGAAATTGAATTTTCTAATCAAAGTACAATATTTGTGATGTAAGATGCCAAAATCTGCCCCTTAACTGGAACATTTCCTCTAATTTATTAGCAGTGAGATCTTACGTTTAACTAGAGCTGGTTGAAAAATCAGTAAACAAAATGTGGGAGGGAATTTTTCAGAGATTGTACTGAAAAATTTCAAAAGTTTGAAAAATATCAACATTTCATCAATATTTTTTATCGTTGAACCATTTTGACTAACTGGTCAACCCCCCAATTTTTTTTAAAAAAATTAATTCAAAATAACATATTTTTAAAAACAATAAAAAAAGTAGTTGAAAACTCAAAAAGTGGGAAATTTCAACCAGCTCTACTTTTTACTCATCCTGATTCAAGTCTGGCTGGGAAATAACTAGAACTGGTCAAAAGTTTACTGACATTTACATCAAAAGAGCACAAATTTTGGATGAATTCTTATATAAACATTTTCTGAGCAGCAACAAACCTTCTCCAAACATTTCACAGGAATTTCAAGAATGCTCCACTACAGTTTTTTCAACCTGTGGTCCGTGGACTATGTCTCAGGGGTCCACAAAGGTGGTCATTACCATAGAACAGTGGTTTTCAGCCTGTTGTCCATGGACCTCTGGGGGGGTCCACAGGCTGTCTAAGATTTCCAAAGGGATCTGCACCTCCATTCAAAATGTTTTATGGGTTTGCAAATGAAAAAAAGGTTGAAAACTACTGCTCTACTAATTAAAACACACAAACAAAGAAGATCTCCCTCCCCCCCAAAGGAAACTCCTTGAATATAGGAAAATCTTTGCATATTTCATATTATTAATATTTATTGTTTGTATTAATATAGTACCTAGGAACCTCAGTCATGGACCAGGACCCCATTGTGTTAGATGTTGTACAAACACAGAACCAAGTGACAGCCCCTGCCCCAAAGAGCTTGCTATCTAATTACTTTAATAACACAAGTGTTCTAAATCTTCCCTTTCATTACTACAAACTAGTGTGTATTTTACTTTTGCAATGTGCATTGGGTCCCATGCATAAGGGAAACATTAGGGAAAGTGCAGGGAAGTAACAGTTATCCCAGTCCTAGAGTTTCAAAGATTTCAAAGTCACTGTGAGGACTTAAAATATATAAATAAATAATAATAAAAACCAAACCCTCAAGGATATTCTTCTTCATTCATCATTTGAAACCCTGTATCTAAAAATGGTAAGAGCAAACTATTTTCAATATGCGTTAGCCTATGGGGACCTGCTAAAAGGGGCCTTTTCTTTTCTTTTTTACTTTTAATGAAAAGTAGTCTGCCGAAGACCTTACTGGCTGGCATAGCAGTTCTGGAACTCCCTCAGACTCTACAAGCTTTTGCTCATCTGAGGAACCAAACACAAAGATGTGTCGCTGGTCTGAATGAGTATGGGAGTTGGGTAGACAGTGCTAATTCATCAGTTCTATAGGCTTAGAATTCTCCCAGGGAAAGGTGGAAAACAAATTAATATCCTTTCTCCAAGTTCCTGTAGGCTCTTTAGCACTGAACTATTCAAAGGGAGGAATACCCTAAGTAACAAAATACAGAAAAATCTGTTTTTCTCCCACAGGACAGTTACACAAAGTGTTTTCTCAAGAAGAGTGCTACGTAGGAGTTATGTTCCTCAGTGTGTATCTACTTCCCTTCCTTCTTTTAGGGGCAGCTTCTGCTGTGAACTATACCACTGTAAATCCAGAGTAATTCTGCTCAAGTCAAGTATGTTACTTGGGAGTTACAATGGTTACTTGGGAGTTACAATGGGGTAACAGAGATGGGAAGTTAGTCCTGAGAGTGTCACACTTACAGTTACATGTAGGGCTGTGCAAAATATCAGGGCAAGAGTGCTGCGTTAATCCACTGTCCAAGTGAGTGAGGCGGGCCTAACCTCTGACAGCCACTCCTAGAGCCACTGCGAAGGCAGGTCTAGTGCCTATAGAAGAAATAGGAGGTCTCAGTCCTACATTCTTCTACATCTCTTCTTACCCTCTCTGTGTCAGACCAGCTCCATTCACCAGTGAAGACCACATGCTAAATTCTTCCTATATTTTCACAATCCCTTTGGCAATAACTCTGGGCCAGACTGTTTCCTTCTATCACTGCAACATTATCCTCAGAGTTCTCCGAGTCCCCCATGAGTTCCTGTCAGGAAGCAGACCCCGTGAAGAGGAAAGAACAAGGCTGCGGGGATGCCTGCTCTCTGTGACTTTGTGTTCTCCCCCACACCACCTCCCCACCTCCAAGTGATCAGTGGGAAATAAATGGCATAAACTATGCTACTCTTGGCAGGATTTTTAATCCCTCTCCTGCTCCATGATGTTAGTCACTTCCCACTCCCTGGGGAGTGTTTGGGGCACAGTAGTGAGCAGGGGAGCCCATTTCCTGTAAGAATCATGCTACCATGGAAGCTGGGTTAGGGGAAACAGGAAACATTTGTGATTGCTTTGATAGCCCTGACCTCCAAAAGTCCCTGAGGCCTGTGTGAGTTGTGGAGAGCTGTGGATTTAAGGGGCCAAGTCTTGGGGATAAGGGAAAATATCTCATCCTTGATCCCCTACTGACAGAAGGATGAGTTTGAAATGTTCTTCATATGAGTGTAGGTGGGTGGGGATGGGGTGGAGTGGGACTTTTGAGTAACCTGCCCTGTCTCCTACATGGGTTTTTCCTGCAGTCTGGCAGACTGGCCCTCTGTATTTATTAGGAAGAGCAAAAACCAAGGACTTGCCATATGAAAAGAGACTGCTGGTACCCTCTCTTTGACAGTGGCCAATGCTGGCTTCTTCAGACAGTGACACAACTCCCCTCATATTTTCCTCCCCAAATGCAACTAATTATATACCCCGATAGACATTTTGTCCTGACTCCAGCTGGTTATCCGCTTGCATCCTGAAGCATAAATGATTGAATAGCATTGGGAAATGACATACTGCAGGCCCTTGAGTGAGTGGTTCCCAAAATGGAATAATTTTGAATACAAAGGACAATGTAAAATTCTCTTCCATCATGACATTTTTTTGTATAAATTTATTTACATAGCTTCGAAAAGCCCCTTTAGAATATTTAACCAATGAGATCACATGTGGCACTTCTTTCATGCTTGCTCTATGCAATTAACCAGCTAATCACACAGTGGATGGACATGGGTATAAGTATAAACCAATTCAAATTAGCTATGTTATCAATTAGTATCAAGCTGTGCTGTTTTCCCCTTCAAAAATTATAGTTTGATTATACTTATAACACAGCTAAATCAGACAAGAACAGCCAGACTAGACCCAAACCTTTCAAGGTTCATTTGTGGTCATTTAATAAAAAGAGAACCTTCAGATAAACTTCACTGCTCTTAGGAGGGACATCTGGTGACTAGGGATTACATTCCTGTGCCTATTAACACTCTTTGCCGTGGTCTACACTGCGTCCACACAACCAACCCCGTTCTGTCGACCTAAAGGGCTCTTAAAATCGACTTCTGTACTCCTCCCCGATGAGGGGAGCAGCGCTAAAATCGACCTTGCTGGGTCGAATTTGGGGTAGTGCGGACGTAAATCGACGGTATTGGCCTCCAGGAGCTATCCCAGAGTGCTCCATTGTGACCGCTCTGGACAGCACTTTGAACTCTGATGCACTAGCCAGGTACACAGGAAAAGCCCCGGGAACTTTTGAATTTCATTTCCTGTTTGGTCAGCATGGTGAACTCGGCAGCACAGGTGATCATGCAGTCCCCCCAGAATCGTAGAGGGTAGAATATTTCTACGCTCCCCCTATCATCTCTGTCCCTGAGGTTATCGCGGATTAGAAGGCGAAAAAAACGCACTCGTGGTGACATGTTTTCCGAGCTCATGCAGTCCTTCCACACTGATAGGGCACAGCTTAATGCATGGAGGCAGTCAGTGGCAGAGGCCAGGGAAGAATTAATTGAGCACAGAGCAGAGGCGGGACGCGATGCAGAGGCTAATGGGGGAGCAAACTGACATGATGAAGCGTCTGTTGGAGCTGCAGGAAAGCCAACAAGAGCACAGACCCCCGCTGCATCCACTATATAACCCACTATATAACCCTGTATAACCCTACCCTCCTGCCCATGTTCCATAGCCTCCTCACCCAGATAACCAAGAACGTGGGGGTTGGGTGGGAGGGAGGCTCTGGGCACTCAGCCACTCCAGTCCAGAAGATGGCCCAAGCAACAGAAGGCTGTCATTCAAACAGTTTGATTTTTAGTGTGGCTACAATAAGCAATGTGGCCTTGTCCTTCCCTCCTCCCCCACCCCACCCGGGCTACCTTGTCCGTTATCTCATTTTTTTTAATTAATAAAGAAAGAATGCATGGTTTCAAAACAATAGTTACTTTATTTTGAAGTGGGGAGGGTGGTTGGCTTACAGGGAATTAAAATCAACAAAGGGGGCGGGTTTGCATCAAGCAGAAACACACACAACGGTCACACCGAAGCCTGGCCAGTCATGAAACTGGTTTTCAAAGCCTCTCTGATGCGCAGCGTGCCTAGCTGTGCTCTTCCAATCGCCCTGGCATCTGACTACTCAAAATCAGACGCCAGGAGAGTTGCCTCAACCTCCCATAAACATCTCCCCCTTATTCTCACAGATATTATGGAGCACACAGCAAGCAGCAATAACAATAGGAATGTAGGTTGCGCTGAGGTCTGACCAGCAGCGCCAGCTCGCAGGAGAGCAGAGTTGCAGCGGAAGCGGTGGAGCCGTACACCATGCCCTGGAGGTTGCTAGGAGCCGGGCAGGGAAGACGTTCCCAGGACCCCCAGCCAAGCTACATGTCCGATGAGGATGGCTACCAGTCCTACTGCACCGTCTGCTGCGAAGGCACCCAGGAACTGCTGCTGTGTAGCGATGCCAGCTGCTGCAGGTGCTTCTGTGTCGAACGCTTGGAGGTCCTGGTAGGGCAAGGTACCTTGGACAAGGCAAAAGAACAAGAGCCCTGGAGCTGTTACATGTGTCAACCACAGAAGTGCTATGGGGTGTTACAGTGCCGACCGGACTGGAATGTATGGTTGCAAGACTTCTTCACCGGTGACAAAGGACAGGAATATGTTGCACCTAAAATCTAAAAAGGCCTGCACATTTCCCAGGCATTGGGAGCTTAACCCAGAATTCCAATGGGCAGCAGATACTGCGGGAACTGTGGGATAGCTACCCACAGTGCTCCGCTCCGTAAGTCGATGCTAGCCACGGTAGTGAGGATGCACTCCACCGACTTAATGTGCTTAGTGTGGGCATACGCAATCAACTGTATAAAATTGAATTCTAAAAATTAACTTCCATAAAATCAACCTAATTTCATAGTGTAGACATACCCATTGTGTATGGAATCCATGAGGTAAGAGAGAGAACCATATTCCTAGAAAGTGTCTGGTTTAGCCTGCCCCTCCCTGTTAATGGTATTTACATCATGCAACCTTATCAGTTGCATTCCAAGAGTGTTTTCTATCTGAAGTGAGGATTTTTCTTCTTCTACCTTTTCATGTAGATCAGTCTTTGTTCATGCCATAATGTTTTTCTCTTTGAGAGTCCAGAGCAAGACTGAGAGATGAGCTAAGCAAATGACAATCTGTGATATTGGATATCCCAAACTGCCTTGCCCAAACATTCCAAACAGCTGGTTAGAACAGATGACAAGCTTTTCTGCTGCGCTGGAATACCCACAAAAGGATCTTCAATGTCTTTCAACTGGTGGTCACTCTGATTCCTCATCAGTGGCCGTGATTTTGATATAGTAGCTACAGTAGTATAGTGGCTACTTTGAGGTAGTACATTTGTTACCTCTTGAACTTCAGCATTAATTGCATTGTAACCAGTGTTGTAATTAATAATACGGGGCTCCTCTGCTGCTCGCCTCTCCGTTCCTGCGAAAAGCCTGCTGTGGCCTTTTTTTGTTTGTTTTTTTTAAACAGTAGAAAAAACACTTGAATAATTCAGCAAGAACCTTTTACATGATGAAAAATATAATCAGCTGGCAAGGGTGAGATATCTTATTTCTACAGGCCGTTAACTCAAGTGTTACAAGTCACTGCTGATTACTGTTGAAAGCCAGTAGGTGTGGATTACATTTTCTTCATTGTCAGAGGCAATCTCCCCCAGTGCAGGTGACTAAGGGAAGACCCTGTACTCCATGCCATGCCTATGTGCTGCTGTTTAATAATTTAAATCCATTAATTGTTTAAAATGAAGACTTAGTGTTGCTTGACTCACCACTGGCAGGGAGTGTATTTTTCCAGCCTAAAGATATTGTCTGATTGCAATCTAACTGAGTGAACCAAAGCTTTCTCCTTACGAGGCTTGGGCTTTTACTGGGGGTTACTGTGCCGAAAGTGGTTAAATAAACAATAATATCAGACCATCATAAGTAGATGTCTCACAATATTAGCTGTTTATTTTGCTGACATACTCTGAAGCCTCTACAGGGGGCTTTTTCAGAAGTCAGGACCTCAATGTAATATACAAGCTTTGATTCTGATATTTCCCTTGATATCTGTGCTCTACCATATTGGGGTCGGAAGTCAGCAAAGGTTCACTGGCTGCTGTAATGCTCACTGTCACCAGTAATAAGTACAAAGGATGTGCTTTAAAAGCTGGCTTATAAAACTTTAAGGAAACTTGGATCGCTTAAGTGAACTTCCAGGGCTCTTCAGGGGCTAAGTGCACTTTGGTTGTCTCCTTGTATTAATTTCACAGAGTTTAAAGGGTCAAGCAATGCAATTGGTGATGCTTATTAATTTATGAAACACAGAATCTTGCACTATCTAGCTTTGACCACTTTTGCTCCCCTTTTAGAAAATTTAATATAAATTAAAGCTTACCAGACAAGAGTGCCCTAAAGGATTAAGCCTAAACTTCACAGCTGGACTAAAAGGTTCAAAGATGTTGTACCCACAACACTGATTTGATTTCAAGTGACATTCAAACAACAGTACTAAATTGTAGATGTTCAAACATGTAAGGAAACAGCAATTAGAGGAATACCACAGAGAGGCAAAGGATTAGAATTTATTTTCCTTAAAATGGTAACACTGATTGTGGCCTTAGTCTTTCTCACATAGAAGGATGTGTTTGATCAAATCATCCTTTTGGGTCAATGGTTGTCAAGAACTTTTTTTTTTTTTGTGGTGGTACAGTAGAGCCTGCTAAGCTGTAAGTGTTCACACAGCCCTAGTAGCTTTGTCAAATACATCTGATTGTTGTGGTGATGCTGAATTAAGTTCTGGGCATGAAAATAGCCAGAAAGGAGAAAAGAAATGTATAGCTACTCAAGTAACAGGATTAAGAATGAGAAACTCAAGGAATCCTATTCTGGGATATTTCTGCATTCCGTTTACGTGCTTTTGGTGTCCTGTCCAAGGAAGATAATTGTAGGAGTCACTCAGTACAATTACAGCCTAGCTGCAAATGTGACACTGCATTCAGGTGACAAATGGACTGTGAAAATGATTGTAAAACCACAGGGATGATAGAAAATCAAGTTGGCTATGATGGTTTGACTATGTGGTCTACTTTGGGAAGGATCTACAAAGGGAAGTTAATGAAGACAAGGAACGCATGCCCTCCTCTATAGATGATGGTCTAGTTTTGCCACAGCTGGTGAAAGGGGATGCAAATTACACAGCTCTGTATCAGCCTGAGTCCCAAGGACCTAGGGCATTTTTACCTTGAGGAAGGGCACACTGGTGTCTCCACTTGTACTCCTTTGGAAGAGCAGCTCCAAACTACTGTATAGCACCCCCATCACCAGCAGAAACTGCCATGAATGAAGTTCTAGGGCAACACTAACTATAGCTCCTTTCTGGCTAGCACAGCCTACTTGTGACCCCATTTGGGATCTCAGCCTGGCAGAAGGAAGCTTGTGGTTGCTGTGTGCCATCATAAACTCCTGCACAGTGGAGTTTCCACTGTTGAGGCTCTAGGCCCACGCTTAACCCTGCTTCCAACACTGTAAATACAGGCTGAATCTGGACCCCTGAATAGGAATATAAGGAATGGATTTAAAGCCAAAGAGGTGCTTGGAGTAGGAGTGGACTAACAGATTTGGAAAAATGAGGTTTCCCATATTTAGAACTGAATCTTGTTTCAGGTTCTGAGATCTTCAGGCAACATAACACTCTCATTTCCACCTGCCTTTGCAGTACCCTTCTACAGCCAGAAATGGGACTGGCATGAGCAATACCAGAAAACCCTCCCAGCAAATCTGTTCTTGCGATATTCTCCAGGCAGCATTGGGAATGGAAGTGCCAGAAATCTCATGAACAAGATAGTTCTCTTTGGATTTCCAGACCATCTCCAGAAGGCTCAATTTTGGATAGTTAGAGGGAGCATCAGAGAAGCATCCAAACACTAGGGTGCTTAATCAAAGCTGTACCCGCACTTCTTGAAGTTCCTTCATCATTTGCTGAAACACAAGGTGCTGAATTGATGTAAGCAGGCTCTGAATGAACTTTCCCTTGACATCTAGTGATGACTGGGGAAAAAGATTTCAGGAGCCGACTGTATTTGAATAGACTCATCCCCTCTGCTGACATGTTCAGCGGACTGAGCTGTTTGCCAAAGTGATCTGTTTTGGCTGGTTTAGGGTTACAATTCATTTAGTATTGAATGCTGGAATAATGAAATGTTGTTATCCTTACTATATGAGTAAAGGGCAGCAGAACTGTACTTAGCATCCCCTGATTAAGTGGGTCACCCTAAACTGAACCTCACTTGCTAAGCATGGGGTAGGGATGCCAAATCCTAGTGAAAGTCAGTGCAAGTGAGAATAGAGCTTCCTGTGAGGGCTCTGCTTAAAGAGTCCTGTACACCATCTGACCTTTCTCCTCCAATGTTTAAAGACTAGAGGGCTCCACTGAGAGTCCTTACTTCTGTTCAGTGATTGTTAGAGCTGAGATCACTGATGGGCAGGTCTAGTGGCTAAGCCTTAGACCCGGATTGCTGTGAAAGACAATGCAGAAACTGCATAAGCAGTGAGGTTCCTCACTACCCAGAGACATCACTAAAAGTTGCAATCATGAAGTGGTGGAACCTCGCATTGCAGAAGTGGCAGTGAGCAGCAAGATAATAGTGATAATAGCGGTAGCGAACAGCAGCAGAGAGAACAGCAGTGGCAAGTGGCAGCAGAGTTCAGCAGCCATGACAGAAGCAGTGGGAAGCGGTGACAGAAATAACAGCTGGAGCAGTGAGCCTGCATTGCTCAATGCCCCTCCCCGCTTACAGAGGAGGGAGATGAACCCACGTGAATGCATCTCTGGGGCTTCGCTGACTATTGACAACCAACTGTGAGTGGGGTGCAGCAAAGGGAAAGGGGAGTGGCTTGTTAAAGGGAGATTTGTTCATCAGACTTGCACACTGCAAGGTGGGAAACTGAGGCAAAGGACATTGCCTATTACTGTGGGGTTGGTATTTGCTTAGGGTTACGTGTTTTTGAATTGTGGTTGTGTGGTTTCCCAAATTAACACTGGGTTCTCTTGCCCTTTGAATAGAAGTTTTCTTTTGTTATCACACAGACTCAGTGCTTGAGAGTGAGGCAGAAGGTTACGCTAAGAATAAGTCCTCCTCTAACCAGGTTTGGTTGTGGTTTGTATTTTGATAGTGCCTGGAAGCCCCAGATGTGACTGGGACCCCATTGTGTAAGATGTAACGAGAGACCGTCCCTGCCCCAGTGAATTTACAATCTAAACAGACAAGACTGATAACGGGCTGGGAGGTGAAGTGATTTGTCCAAGGTCACACAGAAGGTCAGTGGCCAAGCTAATAATTGAACCCTGTCTCCTGGTCCAATGTCCTGCCCCATGGACTATGTGGCCTCTCAGTTCTGATTTAAACCAGTTTCAAAATGTTATTTTGTGTATGAAAAACTAGTGTATTAAACTGGAAGGAATCATACACCGTGATCTCTCTGAATACCCACATGCCAGTAGCGGAAGGGGTTTGTGCTGAATCCTCTTGCTTACTTTGTGTGGTTTTTTGCCTTCACTTGCTAATGAAAAGGATTTTTCTTGTAGAATGATCTCTGAGTTTTACACTATTGCTGTGCTTGGTTTAAATTTATTGTTACCTTTGGTATTTTCATTGATCAGGCCAGGCTTGAGCACTCAAACAATAATCCACCAGCCCAGACTATTGCCTGAGGATTTAGAAATTTTAAATATGTATTCCCTGCTTTGGAAACCAAGGCATAAAAATGAAACAATAATTCTAAAGTGTATATTGTTGGAGAAAAATTGACAGCTTATATTTTACTTGTCGTCTTTAAGATGGGACGCTTTTGCAGAATCTACTGGATTTTGGAAAATGCTGTATATTGTGCTACTGAAAAGGGTAGTGTGTGTGAGAGAGATTGAGAGACAGGGAGGGAGGGTCTAGTGGCTTGACCATCGCCTGAGAATCAGGAACTACCAAGTTCTAATTCTGGCATTGGTCTTGGGCATTTCAGGCATGGTTTTTATTAAACTGCATTTACAAATATGGGTGTGTGATCGCATGCCTAGTCTGCATACACAGATACCACAACTGTTCACACAAAATTGGTAGTTGCACATAGAACTGCACATACATGTGGCCAGATGTGCATCCAAGTAGTTACTTAAGTTTCTGATTTGTATACGCCACCACAGTTGTGGTGCATAAAGAAGGGGTGCAAGAATGCACACCTTTTAAATCTCAGAACTTTATTGAGCCTGTCTCAGTGTTGCCAACTGCAAAATCTGTTTCTACCTGTTGAAGCATTTATAGAGACGATCACCATGATACACTGTTTTTACAGGGCCTCCCAGGGATGTTGTGAAAGGTTGATTAGATGTTTGTGAAGCTCTTTGAACGTGAAGTGAGGAGTGTGGAGAGACAGATTAGGGCTGAGCTGACTATGAATGTACCCAGAGTTTTGAGGTTGTTTATAGATGAGCTGGTGGTTCTAGAATTTCTCTAGAGCTAATTATTTTATTGTTGTTAAATCTTCAGGGAGGTGTGATGTGGTATTAAGTAATTTGCTGTTCACTCTGCTAAGTCTTGAACAGAAGTTGGGTTTGTCAGATCAGGAATCTAGTTTCCCTAGAAATCCTGCCACCCGTGGGCCAGATGGGCATTTAACTAATTCCTTGGGCACATGACGAGAAGTTTCAAAACAAAGGAAATCCTCTTTTCTTGCACTGGTAACCCACGAGCCAAAACCGTGTCTTTGCCTGGAAACTTGAATTGCAATTAGGTGGCATTCTGTAGCAGTCTAGGTGCATGGGAAAGCTTGCCAATGGCAGCTGTCAATCAAATAAATATTTGATTTGTTTTCCCTAATAGCAGCACCCCTAAATATGCCAGACAATGAAGTCAATATATTTAAGAGCTAATGAAACCCTATGATCACTGCATCTTCAAGGGATGATACATTGTCAGCCACACCTCAATGGCTTCTGCTCACACAAATATGATGTAGAAAGATTATCGTTATTACAAGTGGCCACTGCGAGCCCCGCCAGCAGATAATAAAGACACTGTCACAGTGAGTGGACCTGCCTTCCAGGGACCACCAATATGAAGTGATGTCTTAGCAGTGTTTAGGATTCTCATTTGCCCGACTGCATTAGAGGGATAGAAAAGTCTTTTCTCTCTTGTTACATAATTAATTTTATCCCATTCTCCGCAGCTATAAACTCAAAGCTCTGTTCATCCTGAAAAAAAGTCTGCTTATTCCATGCAATGCTGACCTTAGAATAAGAAACTGTGAAAGCCCTTTAAAGCAAATACCTCGATTCTGTATGACACATCTCCTACATTAAACGTCGCCAGTATATGACTTTTCTGTAGTAGCACTTTAGGCGCCGATGCAGGGGAAGAATTATGATCCCAATGAGTGGAAGTCATTAGCTGTACCCTGTGGATATGTAGAAATAAAATATTCTTTCAGTATTTCAAAATCTTTGAAGAGGACAGACTGTTCCCTGGGTTGCTAAAGGAGATAAAGAATTGTGCAGAGTACACAGGATACATTTTGTGCATCTTCCTCTACCTTAATCCATGGCTTAAATAAAAGGGATCTGAGAGCTGTACGGATATATGGCCCCATCTATAAAAGGCATAAGTGAGGCATTTTAATTAAAATGTACTAGTCCATTTGCACTGGACTGGGCAAACTTGGGGCATGTGCTACCATGGGAAGTAAAGGTGACTTTATGCCACTTTTCTGATTCCCAAAATCTGGGGGTACCAGATAGCAGTCTGAAGGCTGTTCTGTTTTACATGGGCTGCCAATTATGCTGATGGATGATAAGACTGTTGGGGATCAGCCCTGGATTGGGGTGCCCTGTGTATGTCCCCTTTCCCTCATTAGTCCCGTTAGCCTTGTGGCCAGGAATGGTGGCATAGCAGAAGGGGGATCCCTCCTCTAAACCTGCTGAAATTGGTCCAAGGTTGCCTTGTTCTTCAGGAGTGGCACAAAGCAGCCTTAATACACCAGAAAATCTGGCCACCAATATATATTAGAGATGCATGAAAACACTGATTTTTGCTTTGGGCTTATTTGCAATGTGCAAATAGATTCTTTGGTGAGTGCAGATCTTGTTCAATCCAGAACAAAGGGCCAAATTCTGACCATGCATATAGTTCCAATGGGCCTGATTCTGATGTCACTAATACATATAACTCAAGAGTGAGTCCACTGAATTCACATTGTTGCAACACAGTTGGAAATGCAATCAGAATCAGGCCCATTAGCTTCCAGGGTTTTGTTTCTGCTTGGTCTTGAATTTCTTTCAGCCTGGCATATGTCTTTGTGCAGCATAAGCGGGTGGTATGCATTGTTTTTGTTTGGAAAGTCAACTACATGATTCCTGTATATAAAACAGGAGTGCAAGCAAAAGCTGTTGCACAATCTGTTTCACAAGCCAAAATGGATGTGGAAGATTGAGCTTGGTTTGAGATAGTTGAAAAGTTGTCTCACCTTGTCCGGACAAATTGGGCACCAATTTGATTTTATTACCATATCATTAGCCATCTTGCTCATAGCAAAACCAGTTATTATTAATGTAGTAAAATGGAAAAGTACAAAGAGATTTGTACCCACTCATAGGGTTGTCGTTCAAAATGCTTTGCGTTATAGCTGAGTGAAATTCACAATATCTTCCACAGTATATTGATTTGAATGTTTGTGTTTAATTTCACATGTGTTCCTGGCTCCTTTATGTTCACTTTGAACAAATAGTCACATTTCCCGGCAGGGATGTTGGTAGAAATAGCTAATTTCAAGTGACTATTGAAAAATACTTGTGGAAAGTGAATTTTGAATTAATGAATACAAGAATTCGCACTGGAAACCTAATTCTGAGAGTCATGCTCATAGAGACCTAGATTTAGAAAAATACTTAGGTGCCTAAATTTAAGCCTGTGAATAGCTCCACTGACTTTAGGCACATGCTTAATAATCTGTCTGAACTGAGGCTCTGATCAGGGAACAAAAACACGTGACCTATGCGCCCAGTTGAATAGTTCAGATTTCAAATGCTGACCTCTTGCAAATGAGTACAGATTGTTTGGCTAAATAATTTGGCAAATAATTTCAAGTCAAGGATAAATTTGAGAAAATCATAGACCGATGGGTTGAAAGAGGTGAAATTTGTGGAATAAATTATTCACTACAAATTACTCACCTGGTTTAGATTATTCAGAACATTGCCCTTTTCCTGCTATGTTACTCCCAACAAACAAGTTTTGACATTTTAGTTTGGAAAAAAGGAAATCAAAAGTGACACCCAACTTTGATATCGGTCCTGTAATTTCATCATATATGCAGCATAGTGCATAAAATATGTATATATGGGTGGAGGAAAATGAATGAAACATTATTTTGTAAATTACACGATTTTTTTCTCAGACCTACATCTGCTCCTGTCCCTCTTCTGTTCTCAGATCAGTGCTTGGCCTCCCACAGGAATACAGCTGTGTCATCACATTATTTGGCATTCTAATATTTCATACTAACTTTTAAGCCAATTAGGAATGACTACTTACCATGCTGAATCATAGGAAGAAAAAAGGGATAATGTGTCCTTCATATAATGAACCTCTCTTTTTGGCAAGAGGGATATATATATTGGGAAAAGTGAAAAACAAGGGGGATAATTGGGAAAAGTGAAAAACAATGGGGCTAATTATATATATGCAATTAGCCCTATTGTTTTTCACATTGCTTCCACTTTCATGGGAATTGTTTACAGAGGGATGCTTGCTGAAATATCTGACCTGGTACCAATATACTTTGTATTTAAATTAACACCTTTCATCCTAGGATGTCAAAGCATTTTACAAAGATGGTAGTGTCATCCCATTGGATGGGTCAAGGAAGTAAGGCCCAGAGAAGTTTAAATAATGTCCCCAAGGTTCCCCAGTGAATGGAAAAAGGATCTAAACCCCATTACCACATACAGAGCTGATGGGTGGTGTTTATTCAGTTCAGACTATAGAAGCTTTGGGCAAGCTTAAGAGACAAAGGATGGTCCAGTGGATATGACACTTGCCTGGAAAGTGGAAGGTCCTGGTTTAATTCCCTGCTCTCCCACACATTGCCTGTGTGGACAAGTCATTTAGCCTCAGTTTCCCAGCTATAAAATGGGGATAATAGCACAGCCCTACCTCACAGGGGGGTTACTGGGATAAATACATTTGAAGATTGTGAGGTGCTCAGATACTACAGTGATGGGGGCCATAGGGATACCTCAGAGAAAGATATTGAGTTATTCTCCACGCTACACTCATCCATGGACTCTTAGGGCATGTCTACACTTACATCTAGAGCGATCGATCCAGCGGGGGTTGATTTATCGCATCTAGTGAAGACGTGATAAATTGACTGCCGAGCGCTCTCCCGTTGACTCCGGTACTCCACCGGAGTAAGAAGTGTAGGTGGAGTTGATGGGAGAGCGTCAACAGTCAACCTACCGCAGTGCAGACACCGCGGTAAGTAGATCTAAGTATGTCAACTCCATCTACGTTATTCACGTAGCTGAAGTTGCATAATTTAGATCGATCCCCCACCCAGTGTAGACCAGGCCTTATTCTAAGTGGTGAAGAAGCTACAGCAGGTGCCCATATAACACAGGGTAGACAGACCAGTGTTCCGGTAGTACAGAATGGGATGAGAACCTAAGGTATGATTTTAAGTGGAAGTGAAGTACTGTTAATCCTGGCAGGGCACTTACATATTTTATAGGAATCAATGTTAGATAGCCTAGTTCTGCTTTCCAGGTTGCTAAGCAGCCTGTGATACTTTTGACCTTGAGTGGTTTTTTTTGTTTTTAAAACTCACCTAGCAGGTGTGGAAGCTGGAGTCATCCTTTGAAGTCCCTTCATGGCCTATCTCCACACTACCAATCATCTCTGTCATGCCACTGAGATGTTGACACCCATGCCTGCTCTGCCAATGAGGCCAGCCTTCATCACCCACTTGTTAAATTGGCAAACAAGCACCTTCTGCTGCCTCTCCCACTTGTGAGACCGACAAAACACTTGACAATGGTTATGCAGCTGGTGCCTCTTATGTACAGCTGGTCCGGATGAACTTCCAATAGAAAAAGAGGCAGGTTCCAAGGGGCAGACAAGTTCTCCCAGATTTCATTGGGAAAGACTCACAGAGTGCTCATTTTAGTGCTGTGCTAAGAACTGTGGGATATGCCCCCACAAGTCGTAGTGATGCACATGGGCGAGTGCAATGCCAGACTGAACCTAGTAACTTGGGTATGGTTTGTAATGTGGCTACTCACACCCAGACTAGGCAAGCTAAGGTGCTCAGACCTGCATGCCAATCACCTGGGTTAACTCCGTAGTGCAGACCTACCCAAATATGTTATAGAAATTGGAAGCTACTAGAAGACAAAGACATGAGATATTTATAATTTCTAATTTACTGAGCTGTGTCTTTGTCAAGGAAGTTGAAAGGAAATGAGTACTGGTGTAAATGTTTAGTGCTTAATCTGAAATATAGCCTGTTTTATGGTCTTAGAAATCTATTGGCCTTTAGGAGAAGACTGTCTGTTTAGGATCTGTAACCTCCATATTGTTATTTAAAATGTCTCCTTTAGTTAATCATTGTAAAAGGCCTCTCTAGCCTACATTGCAAATTCCTTTAAAAATGCACCATGTATATAATTCATGTGGCTCTTCTTCACGTAGATAAGGGCTCGTCTGAAATGTCAGAGTGGGGGAGGAAAGGGTATCTGACCCAGGGGGCAAGGATATTGAATGCACCCAGTGTTGTACTTGACATTCCCCTAGTATTCACCGTGATAACATCAATCTGAAGGAACCCTCCTGGCATTAATATAGAGCTTCTGCATTTCAGATATGTTTCCCAATGAATGTCATAGTAATAGAGCATGAAAGGATGTCCACTTATCGTAAAGTCTTAATGTTTTTGTTAAAAATTAAAAATGGGCTTCAACAGAACAGAATAGGCCAGTTTCATGCCAGTCTACATGAGAGTCGTTAAGCTATAGTTGTCATGAACTGTTTTTACTGTATTATTTCTAGATAGTTCAGAATTTTCTCAGCTGAAGATTTGTGAACAAAGAATGGATTATTTAGTACTATTGATTTTATTTCCCTTATTTCACAGAATACATATAAAAATCCAACCAGTCATCTATGTTATGGGCATTATTAGCCCTCTGAAGAGCTGAGGTGGGGCTGGATGATGATAGTGCATATTCCTCTGCTATGCTAGACATCCAAGAGGAAACCTGAGAGTTGACTGTGGGATTCCTGCTTGTCAGCAAGGAAAGGGGGAGGAAAGTCTGGTCTCATGGAAGATTGTAATTAGACTGTCAGCTCTTTAAGGCAGGGTGGTTTTGTTTTGTGTGTCCACAGAACCTAGCATGGTGGGGTCCTGGTTCATGATGGGATTTCCTAGGCACCAGTTTAGTACAAATAATAATGGAAAAGAGGGACCCTAGTAAACAAGTCTTAAATCCTTTCCAAGTTGGTCAGCAGAGGGAACTGTCAACCAACCCTCTCTACCAAAATGGAGGCCAACAACAGACGAGGGGAAAAGGATCTGGGCGGTGAGAGACACATGAAAGGAATGTGAGGAATTTTGCAACTGTGGAAAGAGATACAGGGAACAGTCAGGCTCTGAACTAGTAGGAACTGCTGAGCTTTCCTTGGCGACTACCCATTTTTCAGGGCAGTGCCTACTAGTGAAACAATGGCTTGAAACTGCTGTCATCTGTGCATAACCTCTCCTTGTTCAGATTAAGGATGAGATGCTAGTCACAGTACTCTTGTTGCAAACCCCAAGCAGCCTGCCACTAAATAAATCCCACACATTCCTGGAAATAAAGGATGTTAGTACTTACCAGCAAAAGTTGAGTAAAGAGAATCAGAACTGCAAATTTCACTTGTAAAACGGTGATGGATTGATCATGGTACCATGGCAACTACCAACCCAACCCCATCTGCATTGGCTCTTTCATTGCTTATCAAGATTGGGAAACATTAATTGCACTGGACAGGACTAAGTATTGTTTGATTCAAAGATAAGTAAGATGTTGAGGGCTGCCTAATACATACAGGATGGGGAAATTGACAATATTTATTTCTTTTATTAGTGGTACTAGAGTATTCACTGCAGAATTAATCTTCCAGAACATTATCATTATAAGTTATTGCCACTAAACAACAAATAGAGAAACCAACCTGAAACAGTAAGGCCCTACCAATTAAGGCTATGGCCATATCCATTATTATTGTGTGTATACTTTGCATTCCTGTGAAAGGATTATCTGACCGAACCCATCAACTCGGGTATGCTGCTTCCAGCAGTGGCTTGATACTTCCTGAAAAGGCAACATCTGCCATAGTGTACCTGGCCAATGATGCAGTGTTAGACTTAGAGGGAAGAAATTTCTCCCTGGCTCTTGAATAAACATAGGGATATATGGAACCCTTCTACCATGTGGTTAGTAGCAGCACAAAGTTCAATATATTTAGGGTCCCTCTTGACAAACAACTAAACCAGCTTGAGGTTCCTCCCCACCCTCAAGAGACCTGGAAAACTAAATACAGCTTCCCTGGATGCTCTTTAACAGGCAGAGCTTCCCCATTCTCAAGCACTCTGAGACAGTGTAGAAACAGCGGAATCTTTATTAAGGGAAAGAGAACTTGGGGAAACATATTAACAGCATATCTGTGGAAATAAAGAGTAAAACACTCTCTCTTCTGGTAACTTTGGCAGTAGTGCTTCCAACTCCCTTCCCACCCATCAGTGAGAATATCTCACAGGCCCACACCAAACCACTCCTGGTTGGGATCAGTGAGTAGCAATAGTCCAAATGTCTCTTTGCAGGTCTGTCGCCAGGATGCCTGATGCCTAACTCAGCTTGGAGAGCCAGCTTTATTAAGGTGCTGGATAGGCAGGACCTCACTGGACTCCACTCAACATTACTAATGTCGTCTGCATCATCTCATAAGAACTTAAGAACATAAGCGTGGCCATACTGGATCAGACCAAAGGTCCATCTAGCCCAGTATCCTGTATTCTGACAGTGGCCAACGCCAGGTGCTTCAGAGGGAATGAACAGAACAGGTAATCATCAAGTGATCCATTCCCAGCTTCTGGCAAACAGAGGCTGTGGACACCATCCCTGCTTATCTTGGCTAATAGCCATTGATGGACCTATCCTCCATGAACGTATCTAGTTCCTTTTTGAACCCTATTATAGTCTTGGCCTTCACAATATCATCTGGCAAGGAGTTCCATGGGCTGACTTGTCTTGCAGAGAACTCCCTCTGTCTGAACTATCTCTTGCAGCAAAGCCCCACAGGAGGGGACGAGCACTTAGGACCCTTGAACAGTGTCCTGGCTGCTTGGATATGAGCTCCTTGCCAGGAAGTAAGAAGAGTTCCTTCCTCTCTCTGGGAACCCAGTAATCATAGAATCATAGATTTTAAGGTCAGAAGGGACCATTATGATCATCTAGTCTGACCTCCTGCACAATGCAGGCCACAGAATCTCACCCACCCACTCCTGTAAGAAACCCCTAACTTATGTCTGAGCTATTGAAGTCCTCAAATCGTGGTTTAAAGACTTCGATGCTCATTTCTTTTTGGACAAAGTTATGGATTGTTGTTGTTTTTTTAACTCCCTTCCTCTTTTGTATTCTTCCAGCTCATGCCAGTGACTGCATACCTTACTGTCCCACTATTGGAGCTCTCTTGTGAGACAGTTGATTTTGAGACCTGCTTTGTAGACCAAACTAGGACAGAAGATGTCTTCCTGTTAAACAGGAGCAGATGCAGAAGTTACTGGACTGCTTTACTGGGTATTAAGCCTGTGCAATGGATTCCCTTTGTTATAAGAGGCTAACACTTTGTGTTCTGTTTTAGTAAGATGAGCACGCACATCTAGTCAATACATACAACATGATGACAAGCATTCAGTAAGAAGCAGGGCAGGTTCTGATCTCACTATTTTTACTCCCATGTTTCTTCACTGACTTCAGTAATTACTTCAGATGTACACCAGAGAATAGAATCAGACCCACCATATTTATTGATCTTTCTTTTCTAACTTAAGGCCTGATCCTAAGAGGAAGTGAGCACCAGCAACTCCCACTGACTTCAGCCTGAGCTTGCTTCTAATGAGGTTCATGGTAAAATGCCTGTTTATTTCGGTGGGAGCAGGACTAGACTATTTTATTTTGCCATTTACAACTCCCACCACCCCAGCTTGCCCTGCAAATGAAAATGTAGACAAGTCAAATGTGACAATACCAGACAATTTTTCATTGGCAAGTCAGGAGACGTTTTGTTTACTTACATGAATACTGCGTTATACACAAGACTCTTATATCATGTCAATTGATATTTTCATACTTTGCTGAAGACCAACAGGAACAGCATAACAACATGGCAGTATTTTCCATCTGCCCCACTCATGGAACTCTTGAGGCACATGAAGTCAGCTTACCCACCAAAGCAGCTTTAAAGATCAGTTTTACCGCAAGGTAGAGTAAGAGAACAGAAGTTTTGCTGTCAAGTACAAGTTCATGTATAGTTATGGTGACATTGTAAGTGTCACTGGATGAACTGTGCATAGAGCTGGGCTCAAATGTTTATCCCTTTCTTTTTAACCAAAGAATGTAGATTTGGGTTGATTGAAACATCTTGCAGATTTGTGTCGAATTCACTGAATTGTTTCAATCTAAAAAAAACCTTTTCAAAAGTCAGTAAAATTGAAACATTTTGTTTCAGTATTTTCTGAGCAAAACATTTTGATTTTTCGATTCAGAATGACTTTTCATTTTGAAATTTACTTCACTTTTATTTAAAAAAAAATGAAAAAAGCATTTTAAAAAGCTCTAATGAAACAAAATTTTGTTGAATCCAAAATGCATTTTTTTGATTATTCGGTTTGCTGACATTTCTTTATGATTTTTCAGAACAGCCAGCAAACTGAAAAATCAGTTATTTGCACAGTTCTAATTGTGGGTATGTAGGCTATGCAAATGCAGCTTGCTATAGGAGCATTTTTCCCTCTCACCAACAGAGGGAGTTCTTCCCCTCTGGAGCTTTTGGCCATAGGATTTACATCTAAGAGAGTCATTTTCATTCTAAATGTAAATTAATCTGTTCTATTTTGACTAATGTAAACAGGCAGTGAGTAAACTGGATGCTCGAGTTCTGCAAACTGGTGTGAATGAAATAGCTCTCTCACCATATTACTTTTGCCTCCTCTTCCTTTTCTGGTACCCTCCTTAACTTTCCTCTAGTTTTACTCAAGTGTGTGTTGTGATTAGTCATTCCTGCTCTAATCAATAAGCATTAGGCACAGCATCCTCTTTTAAAAGACCTTCATTCTTTTCCACCACAAGGCAGAAGGTGAAATCCTGGCTTCACTGACATCAAAGACAAAACTCCCATTGAATTCAACAGGGCCAGGATTTCACCCGTAGAGTTTTTATCTGCCTAAAGCAGATAGCAGGAAACACCTGTAAAGATTACTTTCCATGCATGGCAAAAATGAACCCAAATCAGCAAATAAGTGCTTACCCCTCAACTCCAACTCCTCAAACAAGGTCAGTATGATATATTTCCACCTAGCAGGGATCATTAACCACTCATCATCCATTGTACTGATATTTCTGACCATTCAAATTGAGAAGAAGGACCTGAGTGCTTCCATGTCTTTCCTTTCATGCATCTTACTGTATCCAGAGCCCACTTAATCCATGTTCATTCTGAAAGCTATAACTGGCTATATGTTCTAGTTTATATACAGAGCAAGAGAAATTACCCAGCTCACTCCACCGACCAAACTTTTCACACAGCTCTGGTGGAAATGAGTCCCTGGGGACACACAGGATGTCGCCGTTGCTTTTTAAGCCTTCTTGACAGGCCGGCCAGATCTCAGTTGTTAATCCTAACACATCATCCAAGACACTTTTTATCTCCTCCTGTAACATTAATGCAGCTGGAATTCCATAAATCAAATCTCAGCAGTAAAAAGGTTAATAAGTTTACACTATATAATTGAAAGCCATATTGGTGATTAAAAGGATTTTATATATCAGTTTTCTGGGTCATGAACTAATTATTTTTGCTGGCCTGCAATAAAACATAGCACCATAGGCAGATAGAGACTGTAATCACATAAAATATGGAAAAATGCATTTAAGTGAATTTGATAGAAGGCTGTATGATACTAGCTTGTTGAATTTCTTTTCAGCTGTATTGTAACTAATTCAGGGACAACAGAAGGACTGCACATTCTGTGTACTCCATTAGGTTCATAAAAAGTTATTGGATCAAGTTTTTGAGGTCTCTCTCTCTTTCTGTAGTGCTAAGCTCAAGGGAACTAGACTGTCACCCATGATGGAAAGGTTCTGCCAAGGCACTGGGGATCAGATTGCCATTATAATTCATTTTAATGCATTATCTGCACATACTAATCCTTTGTTGGAGCAGAATCTTTTGTAATAGGAACATGGCTATGGAGAGACACAATTGATCATCCTTGCATAAAAAGGATGATTAAAATACAAACAAGAATGTCCCCTCTGCAACAGAGGACAGGTGTGTGTATGTGAGGCAGATAGGGTCAATTTTGAGGTGGTTCCAGGTCCCTAGCTCTGAATTCTGAACCCGGCTGGTGTTTGAGATCAGAACTTGGATTCAAATGTCTATCTTTGTGATACAAAAGCTCAGAACCACAGTCCTTCAGCATGTGAGTATTTGAATCCAAATTCAAATTTTATAGCTCTCATGATGTAGCATGAGCAGATTTTGGGATGTGGCTGATCTGCAGAGTTCAGGTTAGAGGTTTGGAGCGCGCAGGTAGCTTAACATTTTTTATATTTGCACTGTCCTTATCCTGCTGTGGTTCTGTGCAGAGCCTGTGCCAAGTTGCCCCATGCAGCCAACAGTCGCCCTGAATCATGCTGGTTGTTAACCAAGGGGCCAAAAATGCATCTGATGATCAGCACGGTGTATAAAGCCCTAGTTATGCATCTTTTCCTCCATCAAAAGAGGAATTGAGGTGGGATTAGAAAGACCTTACAGGCTGAGGTCCAGATGGGTCATGGCCACCATTCTCAGCATTGTGTATCACCTTTCAAGAGTGGGGCTGGGATTATTTGAACCTGCTGTAGTCTTCCACATAGTATTTGACACAAAGTATTTCTGCAGTATTTCCATAGCTTCTTTGATTACCACTCTGGCATCTGCTCATTATTAACCCTGGAATGTCCATTTGATAGAAGCAGTGCTGTATCATAGTGCAATGTACATGTGCAGTATGCTGATGGTTTTAAATACTGAGCTATAACCATCTCCAATAACTAAGCCAGAACTCTGCAGCACCTTTAATGTTTTAGAAAGACAATATGGCCTTTTACTCTCCACATCTGAGTCAGTTTTTAAACAAGGTTTTATAGCTCTACAGCAATGGGGCCAATGGGTTTTCAACACTGCATTGTGGGGTTAACAGGAGAATAGCAATTGTGTGAATAATGTGCTATGAATCAGCTGCTGATCTTTACATCAGAATCTCTATCTGCCACTGAGTCAGAAGGCACTGTGACTAGTCTGACAGTTTTAGGGTAAAAAATATTAATGTGCTTTAAGGCTCATCATACTGGTAGAGTCTCCGGGTAGATGGGTTTATCAGTTTTTTTTGTATGGGGACTGGGAAGGAGCAAAGTAAAACAAACAATAACAATAATAACGAAAACGAGGCCAGGGTGTTGACAAATATTATGAAGTGACCTGGCTAAATGACGCAGCACCTGTATTTATGTGAAATCCCATATGAAGAATGGTGGCATTCTGGGTTGAAAGATTGAAAGAAAGAATCCAAATTCAAATAAAATACACACACATATACACAGACCTACTCAAGGTCAATGGCTGCTTTTGAACTTCAGATTAAATAACCCAGTCTTTGTAAAATGTGGTCAACAATATAGTCAAAGAAGTCCATTTTGTAAATCCATTTGACAGAAGTAAAGCAAAATAAGACAATGGATCAGATTCCCAGCAGATGTCATTTGGCTTAGCTCTGCTCATGTCAGGGGCGTTTATTAATACTAGCTGAGGATCTGGCCCAATGGTTTTTTACTACTGTACTACTACTACTAATTAATTAATCAATACCTACCACTTTTCCTCAGTAGATCCCAAAGTACTTTACAATCTGTCTCTCTCTCTCTCTCTCTCTTTTAATGGACTTAGCCTCACAACACCTCTCTGAGGTAGGGAAGTATTATTATTCCCAACTCACAGATGGGGAACTGAGGCACAGGGACACAAAGTGATTTGCCCAAGGAGAGACAAACGGAAACTAGGGACCGTCACTAGACTTGAATCAGGGCGTTGACTTGGACAGCTCTGGGGATTAGTAGTGTATGATGTGGGGCCCAATGTCATTCTCAGATTAAGTCCATTAACTCCAATGGAACTGTGAGATTAATTTTTTTGGAGTCCTTCACATCTAGGTTACCTTATTCAGCTCATGACTATGGGCTAGATTTTATTGTTTCACACTGGTTAGCAGCCCAAGTAAAATGCACATGGTCTCAATTTAGTTTCTAATGGGCAATGCCCACATCATTAAGAAAGCTCCACCATCATTAGCACTGAAGGGGGCAACCTTGTTGGAAGTCAGCCCAGAGGAATTGAACAGTGAACAGATCTTGGGGTATTTTACCCACAACAGGTTTGTGGCCCACTGGCAGGCTTGCAGAGGAAAAGCTTATACTGATGATGCTGCCCTTTTTGAGAACTTCTGTCTCCAGCATGGTCAATCCAGCACCTCTTGTGAGCAGTAAATGCACGCACACAATTATTTAAAAAGAGAGAACCTTGACTATGTCCTGTTGAAATGTTCCTGAACTTTAACATTCTTACAGGGCACAGTGAGAGGGAATGGCACTGCAACTTATGTATGTTATGCATTACAGGATAGGGTTATCTGTGTATTTAATGCCATTTCACAGAGGGATCTTTTGTATGGATTATTTTGTTTGGAGCATAGAGGGAAAAGGCTTATAGTTATAAAACTGCACAGTAACTGCCCTAGTACAACAGGTCAGGACCATGATATAGCCTCTTGTACTCCCTGTCACTGAAATCTTTTCACTTCACGCCTTATTGCGCAAGTTCAATATACTTTTCGGCTAATGCTCTTCTGAGCACTTAGTTCTATAAACTCCCTACTCAGCAGGTGGCTTATTTAAATGTGGCTGTCGGATTGGCTAGTGGCCAAGAGTGAATGGCTCAATACAGGAATTACAAGTGTTTGGGTCTAATTCTGCTCTCACTCACACTAGCGCAAACCCATTGGCTCCAGTGGGCTGTTTGGGCACAAAATTTGGCTCTCTGTGTGAAACTGTTTATAAGACAGATTCTGAGGGCATCAGGTTAAACTAAACATAGTTCTAGCACTCTACAGCATACTAGACGAAGAATAGTTAGGGAGAGTTTGAAATGAAAACTATCATCAGCTCTCATTTAAGGAATCAGCATTTCTTCTGTTGCATGTAAGTAACTTTTATTTTACAAAGCCACAATCACCTGCCCATAAGAGGCAATGTAGATTTTCTCTAAACGCTCATTGCAAACAGGAATATTGGTGGTTTAATTGATTCTCCAGAATTTAGGCTTTTGGCTGTAGCATTTAGAAGGAGAGAGTGAAAGAACATGGTTCAAAATTATTTATATATAGACAATAACTGCTGAATGTTACAACTATATTTTAAAAGTAAGCAAACCTGTTTTCCCTCTGCCTCTCCATTCAGTGTATCAGGAAAGGGCCTTTAAAACTGGCTGGTAATTAGAGAGGAAAAAGCAGAGCTCCGCATAGCAGTCAATCCATCACATCCTGCAAAGTCTAAATGTTACCGGCAATTAAATAAGTTAGTGGGGGAAAAACTTGACAAGCAACTTTTATCACAGAATCATCTAAGTGGCAAAGTATGTGAAGCAATCCTATTAGATTCCCTTCTCCAGCCCCAAAGATTTAAAAAAAAAAAAAAAACCCACAAAAAACAAGTACCCATTAAAAGCAAAATGGAGATTTCTTCCATACTATATCTAGGAACATGGGAGATTAGAATGATAAAAATAAAACAACTTTTCCCACCTCCCCCTTCCCCACCCTGTCCAAAGTCAAATCTGTCCAGGTTGACTGCTCCATTAAATTCAAGAACAAAAAGTTATAAATTGAACATACGGAGAACAGTGCCTTTTCTTAAAGTGATGTTTCCTCGCCTTAATGGATTTAGCTATGGCAGGGAGTCAGAGAGAAGCTGTCTTAACTAAATCTTTGACTGATTATGCATTTTTTTTCTATTCATACAAGATAGATTCATCATTCCAATTTGTCAAGCTGGCGAAGTTCCAATTAATTACACCAGGAAAAGCTCAGGCTGCATTAGGCCTCTGTCAGGCCTAATCTAGTGCCTCATTTACTGGAGCCCCAAATGAAGAGATATCAGAGGTGTTGTTCCTCTTGGTACTTAATTTGATGAATGCCCTAGCAGCACGATTGGTGGCAGAGGTGTATATGTGTGTGTCTCTTCATCAGCCACCACTACGATAGTCGTCATGCTTCCTGTACTAATTTGAGGGCTCATCTGTATAGTGGATGTTTTTGGAAGGCCTATCCTTCATAGATATGCCAAAAGGTTTCCTAGTTTTGTGTGAATGTGTGTGTGTATGTGTGTATGCATATTCTGGGCCTGATTTTGATCTCAGATGTGTAACTATATTGCCTATAATGGAGTTAAATCGAATTTACAACAATGGAAATGAGACTAGAATCTGGCTCGTTGCATATAAAGATTCTATATTTTTGTCATCTTTGCCCTTGCCAAGAAAAAAAAAAGGAGCAATTTGTCCTGAAGAAGAAACCTGCTTCAAGCATTTCTCTCAACGTGAATGTCATGTATTGTGTTTGAGGGATAGTTGAGTCCAGGTTACTACCTAGATATACTATGTAAATGCCAGGAGCTCATGATGAGTTTGTTTACTGTGTGTTTATAATAGGTGTGTGTGGCATCAGAACTTTGAATAAAGCTATATAGGGACAGATATAGATTATAGATATAAAGAGATGTTCTGACTTTGCACAGCAGGTTACTATTGGGCATATACGTCTCATGCTGTTTCTTAAAGTTGTACTTTAAAGTTGTGATGGACCAAGAACATATATTTCTGTTCTGCAGGACGTTACATATTATTCAGCATATTATGCCAATATGTTTAACTTAGTATTGGCTTTTAACCAATCTTTGTGATTAAAGATTTAACGGTGGCAATGCTATCATTCTGCACGTAGGTTTAGGTGTCTTGAAAAGGGTGCAACGTTTTCCAAGAACAAAGGAGCAGCGTTAATTGTCTGCCATTGAAAAGTTGACATTTGCCAACTGAGATACCATGTTGAGATATCACATTAATTTTCTGTTCAGAAATAGATTTCAGTAGATGAGATACCAATATGTATAATGGTTGGGAAATGTTGATTTTTTTTCAATGGCATACATAGTTTTGCTGCCCAGTAAGGAGGTCATTATTTCAGCAAGGGATGAGGGAATTGTGTTTGTGAAAGTAGTGCTCACCATTAAGGGGCTGATTTGCAGAGGTGCTGGTTTACACTGGAGAGGGGCACAAATCAAAACTCTAGATCTCAACAGATGCCAACTTTAGGGAAGTCTAGATCCAGATCAAAATTATACAACTTGAAACGATCTCTAGTTTGCAAGAGCAGATTCATTTCAAGTGCATCACTAATGGCGGGTTTGAGAGCACTTGATCTTTTACAGAAATGAAAAGTGTCCATTTGTCCTTCAATTGAGGAAGGAGTAGCTGAGGTTGGATGGTTGTATTTATACGTCAACTTTTTGTAATATGTGTTTTATCCTATGGGCTAGGTACCTATTTTAGTATTTTATCCATTTACCCATTTTACCATTTTAGGCATCACATTTTACTGGTTTTTTTGTGAGTTTTTTTTTACTGTTTTTTCTATCTCTGAAGTTTTGTGAAAGCTTGAGTGGACAAGTAGCGGGCAAGAGTGGAAACTGACTGACTAACTGACCACAATATAGAGTGAAACTGACCACACACAATATGATATCAAATGCACAAAGGAAAAAAATGCCCTTGATCAAGACCCAAAACAAGGTTGATGCACCATTTGAGTCACACTTAATCATTCAAAATAAGGCTTAAGGGGTACATTAGCTTAGTGATCCACATCCTCTCCAGAGAGGTGAATTTCACCTAAGGTAAACAAGAGAAATAATAGGGGTAGCCAGAAAACAAAAATTCTATTTCACAAGGGAAAAAAAAGAGTTTTTGGTAATTGGTTTCGTTCTGAGGTGGAACAATACCAAGACCATTTGAATTTTTTGTACGAAAAAACAGAGAGAAACAGATACCAGTAATCCAGTGGTTAGGATACTCATCCACCCCCCCCCCCCCACAAAACAGCAGTTTTGTTTTCCAGCCACCTCTATTAGTTTATAGGAGACCAGGGTTCAAGTCCCTGGTCTGCCAGATATGAACCAGGGTCTCCCACATCATTACCCTAACTACAAGGCTATTAGTTATTTCGGATCTCTTGTGCTGTCTTGTTTTGACCATAAATTCCTCCCCAGAAACCTTCCAGTAGAAAGTTGCATAGAAACTGAAACATTTCTGCGAAAAGTCTCTGTTTTGATGGAAAGGCATTTTCCAATGAAACAATGTGTTTTTGAAAAGTTCCCATCCAGCTCAACTGAATAATGGAGGGGCAGGGAAAAAGAATTCCAGTGTCTTAAATAGCATATTAAGAAGACCAAAATCTAGCAAGATTTTTTTCTTATACACCCATGAACCAGGAAGCTGAAACGGATGTTCCTCAAACTCTAAGTAAATTTAGATTCAGACCCAATTCTGGATACAAACTTTGCAGTAGTTTAGGTTATGTCTCTAACGGGTACCCATGGGAAAAGGCTGTGGATGATGAGTATCTCCTTTAGGTCAGGAATTATTCACACGTCCAACTCTTACTTCAGTTAAAGGATTTTCTCATAGAAGAAAAAGGAATGTGTTGTGATTGTACTGATAATGTCCTTTTGGGAGTTATTGGCAGAAATTCTATGGTGAATAATTTTGAATATCAAATAAACTTGAGAAACTTGCGATATGTGAACAGAAAAAGAGGTGTCAAATTATTCAATATGAATTATTCTGCCAGTTCTAATAATAACCCAGCTGGTGAAAAAGAGAAAATAGCTGATCTGTCAAGCAGACAGCCACTTTGGGGCTAACTTCATCCCCTTGAGGCTGAAAAATATAAACTTCCTCTGAGAACAGAAAATTAGAAAAGACAAGAAGAATGGGATCCCTGCTCCAAATCTATCTTTTTAGCTTAATGTACACTAATGGATATTAAAAGATGGGAGATTAATGAATGTCCGGAACAGCGAACCAGCTGAAAAAACACACTTTATTTGGCATCGACACTCACAGAATCCACAGGTTAGAGAGTAAGTCAGACTATATCACTCTTTGTCAGAACTATGGAAGTGTGTCCTTGTCCAGGTAAACATGTCTTCATGAAGCAGTGGCCTGTACATATCTTGGTGGGCTACTCTTCACACAGATTGTGAATGAAAGTGTTTGGATCCATTGCTTGTGAGGACTTGAAAGAATGGAAAAGACACTTATTAAACAAGGTCTAGTAGATGGGGCACTAGAGTGGGACTCAGTGACCTGGGTTCAATTCCTGATTCACTCATAAACTTCCTGTCTGACCTTGGGCAAGTCATTTAATCTACCCTTTGCCTCAATTACTCAGTCTATACAATGGGAATAATCCTTCCCTCCCTCCCTCACAGGAGTACTGTGAGAATAAAGTCCTTTAGTAATTGTGAGGTGCTCATATATTACAGTGGGGTCATGAGGGTCATATGTGAATGTAGGTAGACTTGCAGATGCTGAGATGACGACAGTCAGGAAGATCTGGCAGAACAAATTACCTGTGAGTAATTTAGCAGGGGTTTGTGAGCAACATTTATTGTTTTAGTTTCACTCAGCTGGGGTTTGCATCTCCAGACCTTTGCTCTGGGGGTTCAAGCTCTCATGACACCCAAAATTAAAACAGCTCTAACCACTGTGTTTTGCTTGGTTTCCACCTTAACCCTCCTAGATTTGCTAACTTCATGCCAAACTTAGCCCAGATTCATATGAAATTCACTTTGACTTTGCTGAAAGCTCATCCAACTTTGACAAACTCTCAGTTAACTGGCCTGATGTGAAGAGTTTGACACAACTATAACCCGGATGTGTTTGGGCTGGCTTGGGGATTTGATCAGTGGAGGTGGTAATTAGGAGCTTTAACTAGAGCTTTGTAAGGTTTGAATGTTGGCTAAAACTCCACTTATAAACGGGGAAAGGAGAGAAGAAGGAATGTCTGATTGCTATGCAGTGAACAGTCAGTTTCCCCATTATCATTCCAAATAGGCCTGAGACCCTAATTGTCCCTTTACTGACAGGCAGAACTCTTCTCTAAAATTCAAACCAAACTCCTGGCACTCTCTTGACTGCTTTTTATCTCACCTCTTCCCTCCCTCTTACATATTTTATTCATGTAGGATCTTCAGGGAAGGACCCTGTTCTCATTCTTTTCTGTATGGTGCCTAACATGTTACTGGTGCTATATAAATAATAGTTTGTCGTAAGGCAGAGTGGCCTCGTTCTGGGACAGAGCAGATCCTTCCCAGGGAGCTGAAGCACCAGCAGAGCCCTTGACCGGGTGTGGTGGGTGACGACTCTCCTGAGCCAACCTGGAGAGAGGGGCAGCCGCTGTCCCAGGAGACGGAGAGACCCAGAGGGGAAGCGGAGAGTGACCCGCTCGACACGGAGATGAGGAACCAGGCTCCAGCGGCCGCAGAACAGTCCCTGCAGACACCGGTAGGAAGTATCCCAGGGACTCGAGACATTGACTTGGTGCTGTTGCCGGGGAACAAGGCAGCGACCCCAGGCTTCGCCGCTGACCCTGTGGCGGGACTACCCATCACTTCTAGGGCCCTGGGCTGGGACCTGGTTGAGCAGGGCAGGCCTGCGGTCCCCTACTCCTCAGTTCCACACTTGGGGCTGAATGAGTGCTAACCCCTAGGCCAGGAGGCCTGAGCCACAGATGGCTTACTTGCTTAGCCCCTGTCCAGGAGGCCAGAGCTACCAGTTGCCCAGTGGCTCAGCTGTGAACCAGGATGCCTGATCGACCCACCCATCACGGGCATTGATTTCTCTGCTTCTGCCAAACGGGCACCCTGGCCCTGAGACCCAAGGAACGTTACATAGCTATTCAGTTCTTCTTGAACCATATAAGTTAACCACTTTGGGCCCAATCCTGCAAGCCCTCGTACTCTTGACATCAATGGAAGGTCTGTGAGTGGAGAGAGCTTGCAGATTTTGGCACAGAGGATGGCGTATCTAAAAACTTTCTGAGCTGTTAAATGATGCATATCCCATTTGCCTAGTGCTGAATCGTCTTAATCAGAAGCTGTAGCTTGATAACTACAGAAAATGGGTGAGAGAGTGACAGCCTGAGCATTGTCTTTGCAAAACTAAACTCTAGCATATTAAGAGTTTGCCAAAGGCATCTCAGGGATAGGTTTCCTTTCTTCATCAATAATTTAAAACATTCCCAAATCTCCTCTGACTAGCTCCGAATGAAAGCTGAAGGCACAACTGGCAGAAGGCACAGTGGCTCACCAATTAGTCAGTCAGAGAGCTTTTTTGTTGACTCAGCCAGGACAAGGGTGGCTATGAAATCCAGACTTAAGTCCTTATAGGTTCCTTATTATTTTTTTTTAAATTTGTGGTAATTTTGTAAGAAAGGAGTGGGCAGCCCAGCCCCCAATCCACCTGGGTATTCATTAGTGTCACTGAAAAAACATACGGGCAATTGTATAAGCTGGCTCCTGTAGTTACTGACAGAGAATGTGTTGAATCCTCAGTACCATTGTGTGTGTGACTGACACCCATGGAAGGCTAGCAGCTTTCAGAATCAGCTACAAACTGTGCCATGCCCTCAGAGCATTATCAGCCAGTGAGAGATTGATCGGATTGAGGTAAGGCTTCTGAACTGGTGTTTCATTGTTTGAATGTGATATCCTGCTGGAGATTCCCATGTATATGGAGTTCTGAGGAAAAGTATGGAATTTTCTCCACAGCTTATGCAGTTCTTATTAGAATCATTTCTTATTTCGTTACTAATTCCTTCTGGACTCTTCATTGCTCTGAATCGATACACATACCCCATCCCTTTCAGAAATCCACATCCTAGTTCTCACCTTGTCCATGTAAATACTACTTTCTTTTAGGAAACAATTAGGGAGATGTCCCAAACTTAAACTCCCATCAGAACAAAACCTGAAGCATGAGGAAGTTCAGATCTAAGTTGGGTCCTTGCTATTCACCCCTGTTGTTATAGTGTGACAGATGCGTTGAGAGAAATTTGGCACCCTAGTACATCATGTTTGCTGAGGCCCCACCCTTTCCCATTTCACTTTATTTTTACACAGATATTTCAGATATTTTGGTGGTTCCCTGGAGCTAGGGTTCCTGGTACAGTAGTCCCACCTGTCCCCCACTCTCCTCAACCCTGGAGTGAAGCAAACCAAAGTCTGGGGTTAGACATCTCTAAACTTTGCCTCTGGATCCAAACTTAGTACCTTGGGCCCATCTCTAGAAAGAATAAGTCAGATACTGCATTAGTCCAAGTTAGGGTGAAGGTGATGTGGAGAGGGAACCAATCCTCCGAGTCCCTGCCCAACCATATCTTCACTGACTGGTGAAGCTTGTTGATATTACTCGTAGTTGCAATATAAGATTGTTTTAGCAGCAGCATTGATCTGTTTTCCTCCTCCTCTTTCTCTCAGTCTGCCTGTGGGCACCACTTTCTATTGACAGACCCCATGCCTGCACTTCCCACAGATTGGAATCCCATGATTCACCCCACTTTTAGACGTGGTCCCCAAGCTACAGCAGCCCAGTTCACCAGCTGTGTTTCTACAGCAGGTTAAACTGGGGTTAGCCCCTACTCTAGACTTCCCCTTGGGAGCTATGAGCAGTACAAAACGCAGTAGCACTGAAGAAATTCGTTAAAACAAAGTATCATTTATTTTTCTCTAGGAATGTAGCCATCAGTGAGAAAAAAGTTAACATAACAAAAAGCCTATACAGATATTTTCTTACCTAAGCTTAGCATTTCCCTCAGGTACCTCAGCACTTTCCCCTGGCACCCCCACGCTTCTGGGGAATGTGTTACAGTCTGCTTCTCTGTAGACCCTGACTCCTCGTCTTTCTTGAGCTTCATGGACTGTTTTACTCTGCATACACATACTGCGCCCCGCCCCGTACTCCCCACTTGTCACAAGCCAAGGGGATGTTTTGCCCAACTTGGAAAGAGACAAAGCTTCAAAGGCCTTGACACCTGTATTGTCAGTTAAGCACTGGTGACTGGGCTATCTCAACCCCTTGACTTTGGTTCCTGCAGACAAAAACCACTGAAGACTGGCTTAACCCTCACTTATCCTTTAGGAAGCAACCAATGACCAACAAACAGAGGGTCCCATAATAGTCATAAAAATATGGCAGATATCTCCCACATTCATCACATTTGCAATGTAATACAGTGACTGCCATGATCATGGTGAAGCAAATAATACTACTTTGCATTTTTATAGTACTTTACATATTCAGAGCCCTGTACAGACATTACCTAATTAATCCTCACACTCTTCTGGGAATTAAGTGGAGAAGTGTTGTTATCCCCATTTCAGAGGTTGGGAAACTGAGACAGCAGGGTGAAGTGACTTGCCCAGCGTCAGACAATGGCTCAGGGACTGCACTGGGGTTAGAACTCAGGATCTTCTGACTCCCAACCTGTGCTCATTTCTATATGTTTGTTAATATGACAGAATTTAGTTAGCTACACAGTATGGTTCTAAATTCAACCCCTTTGTCTGAGATTTTAAGACTCCCCAAATAGAAATATTCAAATTTCTAGGGCCAAATTCTGTTCTCTTGAATCCAAAGCAACTTCATTGGAATTACCCCAGGTTTCCATTGGCATAACTGGGATCAGATTTGTATGCTCACTGTTCCCAGATAACTGATTCTTGATTATAAGATTAATTAGAGCTGCAGAGGGAAGGGAAGGAAGGGAGCCAGTCTGGCCGTCGCTGCCCATCCAGCTTGCCTTGGGTTTTGTTGGCAATAAAGACTAGAGAGCTGGAAGAGCATCACTGGGCCAGCAGCTTAATGCAGGAATCACTGGAGGCATCATTTTATGAGGATAACAAGGCATTTGCAGACGTAAAAAGCTGGAGAAATGCTTATTAGTTATGGGGAAGGTGAAAGGCTTAGAAAACTGATTAGTGGAGCAGTATGGTCAGATTGAAATGAAAGCTCAGTAGCATAATCATTAATTGGGTGCTTACTTACCTACTAATTTGAGCTTGGATGTCAGCAATACTGCACTTCATTTCAAACCAGAGGTCAGACTTTAATGCTACATCATAAATTACGTAAAGGCACAACACTAACAATTAGATAATTATGGAGACCCATGCTGTTGCAATTTAACTGGGCAAGTTCAGGGCAATCATGACAGGAACAATGCTTAACCCTGAATCTGCTGCCTTTCTTTTCGCCTGACAGCCAAATAAATGTGGTTAAGGATGTATTTAGGTGTCTGGCAGCCCAGGGGTTAAAAGCTTCTCCTCCTATTAGTCAGATTCATTGACTGGCCTTGGTGAACTCAGAGGAAATATTGCAAAAGTGTTAATTACATCTGAGATAGAAAACCCATCCCTTCAATCCACTGCAGATGCTGGGCTGGGCCATCTTTTTAGCCAAAGATAATTTCTACATTGTAAGAATATTCTGTTTGTGTGTGAGATACCATCGTGTTCTGTATCTCTATCTAAACCAAATCTACAACTCTTTTCAGTATATTTCTTTGTTATCTACTTAGCTTTTCTAAATGTACTAGCTAAACTAAAAATAGGGTAGTCTGCAGTGGTCTCCCCTTAAAGGAGTGCTGATTAAAGGAGATTTACCGTTTGCAATGTGTGTTCACCCAGTACAACAAGGTGGGGTTTTCAAAAGCATTCAGCTTTGGTCTAACTCTGGTCCCACCGATGTCAACGGTGACTTCAGTGGGACCAGAGTTAAACCAATGTGGAGCACTTTTGAAAATGGCACCCCCATGAGAGATATTGGAGCGATAGTGAAGACTAGAATGGAAAGCCATTGTCATGTGGATTGAAAAAGTGCTTGACAACAGGTTGAAATTAACGACAGGAAAATCTTAAAATGTTCAGCTGGTTGGTTTCAAACATAACCAACATTCTCTGGTCTAGACATGTGCAACCAACTCTAAGAATAGCCTTTCTGTTTCACGTCTTGTCCGAAACCAAGAAGTGTATGAAAATAAACACCCACATCTTTATTGTTTTAAACCTCCACAAGGATTGGAGTTCAATTTGAATTCTGGGTGAAGGTTTAGTTGGTTCCTATTTTATCTGGACCAGTTTGGCATTGTGGACCTGTCTGGCTTATTTGGGACACTTAATTCAAGACATTTTAATTTTCCTTTGGGGGCTTGCCTGTTGTTAGTACTAATGTTGTAAAGTCATTTATTGTGCAAGTATATGATATGTGCTAAGTTACACTCCTGGGATGTTTCAGAGTAGCAGCCGTGTTAGTCTGTATTCGCAAAAAGAAAAGGAGGACTTGTGGCACCTTAGAGACTAACCAATTTATTTGAGCATGAGCTTTAGTGAGCTACAGCTCACTATTAGCGGTAGCTCACGAAAGCTCATGCTCAAATAAATTGGTTAGTCTCTAAGGTGCCACAAGTACTCCTTTTCTTTTTACTCCTGGGATGATAACATGAATGCATAGATTAAGGATAGAGAACCACAGGTGCTGGCTTTCAGTTGTCCTGGGAGGTGCTTAACCTCTGCTCAGCCCCAAGCCCTGCCCCCACTCCACCCACTCCACCCCTTCCCCCAATGCCCCACCCCACCTCTTTCTGCCCCTGCTCTGCGCCTGCCCCGCCTCTTCCCCGCCTCTTTCCACCCCCGCTCCTGAGTGCGCCCCGTCCCTGCTCCTCCCACTCCCTCCCAGTGCCTCCTGCACGCCGTGGAACAGCTGATCCACGGTGGGCGGGAGGTGCTAGGAGGGAGGGGGAAGAGTTGATCGACAGGGCTGCTGGCTGGCAGGAGGTGCTGGGGGGAATGGGAGAGCTTGGATGCCGGTGGGTGCTAAGCACCCACTAATTTTTTTCCATGGGTGCTCCAGGAGAACATTTCCTTAGTTGTTAAAACACCTTAAGATACAGAGTGTGTTATTAAAGAAGGGGCACACCTTTAATTGGGTCAGCACCACTTTGCTAAATAATATAGTTATTATATATGGGCTTCCCAGCAAGTATGGTTAAGTAACAACACATCTGGTAACCTACATTAAAGGGTTGAGTTATGGTGTGCTTTTTGTTTTAATTAGTCTGTGATAAACAAAGAATCAAAGGGTGTTCCGCTCTGGTGGCTTTCATATTTACTGCACCCTTCACCTGCACTAGCAGGTTTATGAAGTGTAGCAAAATCAAAATGTCACACACACCCTGTCTAGAGCGCTGTGGTAGATCAAGCGTAGTTTCATCCGAGTTTAAAGCGCTATTCCAGATTTGAAGGTGGGGGACGCTTCGTTTTGTTCTCTTTTTAACAGAGGACCAGCGATTTGTGTGATACCTGAGGAAAGAAAAGGAGGCCAGTTGGAAGAAAATTGCTAACTAGTGGTGGGTGGATCCCAGAGGTTTCTGAGGTTCAGATCAGCAGCCTTCCTGTTTTAAGAACTTTCGTATCCTTTAACCTCTTTAAAACAACAAAGCTGCATTGTTTTACAGTGAGGACACTCAGCATGGCAGGGCTAGATTGCAACTAGCCCTAATGGGGCTGGGGAGGAGTGAGGAGGAAGTCATCCCATATGATTAAGTTACTGGGCTCAGGAGAGGGGTAACTTGGTGAAATTCTATGGCCTGCATTATGTAGGACTAGATGACCTAATGGTCCTTTCAGGCCTTAAAATCTATGAATCTATGCCCCACTGAGTGGCTGTGTTAGGGTTACCTGGATCTTGGTTTGGCTGCTGCCCTCCCGGCATGGCCTGTGGAAGTGAGTGGGGTATAGGCAGGGTCAAGGCTCTAGTCTCCAATGTGCTAGGCAGCAGGGTGACCGGTTCTGCCACCCTTTGTCACTCTGGGTAAAAAGGAGCCTTAAAGGGGTTGGAAACAATACCCAGAGGTTACCCCTAGCACAAGGGTGATGCAGGGGCGGCCCCAATCCTACCCTCTACACTGCCCCACCATGCTGGTGGAATAGCTCGGGGTAGGAGGAATGTTCAGCCTATTGGTAGCTGTGGGGAAATTCCTTTAGGTTTGAGCAGCCAGCTGGGATGTTGGTCCCCTGAGGCAGCCAAATCTGTTAAAGTCTCTTGCCTTCTGGGCTGGGACTCTGGGGAGGTGCAGCAGAAAAACGGGCCCATATTCTCATCTCATCAATGCTTTAGGCCTAGTTAATGTCAAAAAAGAGCAAAGGTTGCTTCAGATCAGCAGCCGTGGGAGGTTTCAAAATACACCACACTCTTAAAGGGGCATGTCAGAGGGTAGCTGGCCCTCTGAGGGGGTCAGGAGCCCAGCCTGCCTCTGACAGGCTCCACAAGGGGGAATGAGACTGCTCAGGTTCACCGGGGAGTAGTTAACTCACTGAGTTAGTTAATGAGGCAGGGAAGCAGCTGGGTATGATAGAAGGTTAAGGCCCTTAGTCAGAGGGTGGACTCCTGAGGAGAAAGGTGGCTGACAGAGAGGCAGAGAGATTGCAAAGAGGATCCCGCCAGTAGAATGGTGAGAAGCTGCCTGTGAAGCCAACGTGCCAGAGAGGGAGAAGCAGTGCAAGAGGCTGGGGAAGCCTATTGAAGAGGAGAGGCAGGAGGTAGCTCTGGGAGCAGCATGGAACTCCGAAGGATTAATTCCGGCTGTTCCAACTAAGGTCCCTGAGCTGGAACCCAGTGGAGAGCGTGGGCCTGGTTCCCCTACCTACTCCAGCCAAGGACTTTGGAGATGAAGGCTCTAAACCCAGAGAGACCCCACACTAGAGCTACAGAATTTCTGACTTCCCATTATCCGGAAGGGGACCAAGACTCGGCCAGAAGGCTGGGTCATAACAAGGACTTGAAGAACA
Source organism: Caretta caretta (assembly GCF_965140235.1). NCBI lineage: Eukaryota > Metazoa > Chordata > Testudines > Cheloniidae > Caretta > Caretta caretta. The sequence goes on along the minus strand of NC_134215.1, from coordinate 75,905,506 downwards.
CAGAATTGGGTGTGGTGGCATTAGGGGGATGGAGTTGGGTGGTGTAGCTCCCCATCCTGCCCCACAAGGGCACTTGCAGATAAAGGCCCCATATTACAAGGCAGCAGCAAAACAAAGCCTTAATACAAGATTCCAACTTTGCAGACCCGTACAGCCTCTACTGCAGGCCAAAGATAATTCTAGCTTTCACAAGTGCAGGCCATATAGGGATCCCAAAGTAAGCTTTGTTCACCGCCAATGCCAGGCCGGGGGCTGTCCAATAGCACATACCCAGAAAGCCTTAGTCCATACAGGCCATTGCTTACAGTGCTGCTGACTCTGGCAATTTTATCATGAGTCTTACAACACTGAGTCTTTTGCTTAAAGCGAGAGCTGCTGGAATCAAGAGAATGAATGGGAATCTCAGCTCTCTCTCTTTTTAAAAAAAGTTTCCAGCCTCGTGATTGTAGAGAAAAACTTAAAAATGGGAAGCCAGTGTACCCCACAGACTCAGGAACCAGAAGGCGAATGAAAAGAACACAACATGTATGCTTTTAAAAGAATCTCATCTTTCTTGGGGCACAACTTATGAATGCTTGGGGTTGGAAATCCTGTTCAGAGTGGCCTGGCACTCTGGGCATGACCCTGACAAATGAATTCCTGGTGAACCAAATCCTGGCATTTGGTACAGTGGTTAAAGGCAATATGTCAAGGGTGATTGTCAGTGCCAGTGAAAGGTCATGGGGTTGGTTTTTGTTGCCACTTAATCTACCCCCCACCCACCCCCCCGCAAAAGTTAACTTTCGTGAATCTCTCTCTTCCTGCAGGCCCAGGGACTGTGGTTCTCAGAAGCTTTTGAATTCATAGTGAGTTATCTACCATTTCCTGTGGGAATTATTGCTGCTTACTTGGACTAACATGAAGGGATCAGAGCATTTGTCCCTTTAGTAGGATACTGGGTAGGGACTGTCTACTCCTCTGTGTTTAAACAGTGCCTGGCACAATGAGGTCCATTCTTAGTTGGCCCCTTAAGCACTGCTGTAAAACATGAATATTACTAATAAATATTGTGCCTCGGACAGGGGTCAAAACATGGTGCATAAGAGTGAGATAACAAAACCATCAGTACATCAAACCAATTTTGCAGTGCTGTACATGAGGAGGGTTGTTTGGGGGTAATGCTCAGCTGACTCCTGGAGGTATACCACTGGAACCCTGAATGGTGAGATTTGATTCTCCTTTGATTTTACATTGCATTACTACAGTGATGCGTAAAATTATCCAGGCTGTCTCATTCACTTCCTTTGTCACTAGTGAGTCTATGCCTTTGTGTAATTAGTATGAAATATCATAGAGAGAGGCACAAGCCAGAATCTTTCCTCCTAGAAGTTGGGTAGAGTGAGATCAAAATACTCAATAAATTCCACTATGGACTTCCTGTGCAGGGCTTAGATACTATGATGATGAGCACCATAGAAAACCCTAGGATAGATTCAAAGATACATTTTATCTGGACATTCTCCCCACCATCTGCTGCTTTAAACATTGGTGTTTTGGATATAAGGGAATCTGGACCCAAACCTACTTTGATTTGGAAACCTCCAACCTGATAGGTTTTGCAAAACCAAATGCTATACCTAACCCTAGTCTCTTCAGACAACTCTTAATATGAAGTGTAAATGGCAACAACTTCTTTGCATAAAAAGAGGAAGTACTGCAGTGAAACATGGCTTCCAAAGGCAGAGAGTTACCAGTGTTAAATTTACAGATGTCCCATTTTGACACATAGACTTTACACACTGAAAAGCTATCACCTTTATGTCAGTAACAGCACTCAAAAATGCTTGTGTGTGTAACACTGCATGCAAGCAGAAGCCATCCCTTTGAAAAATTGGCTGTAAATATGCCCTTATTTATACTAGTTTTAATCACTAAAATTTCCCATTGGTACTGCTCCTCCTGTGAGAGTGCTAATATAGACAGGTCTCTGGTGGAAACCAGTGGCTGTCCCTCCCGGAAACTTGGTGGCCTCCTTTGGAGCACAAGTCCTGAATTATTCTGTCTAAACTCACTGTGGAGTCGAAGAGTCTTGACTGGATTCCCCAGCCCAAGGACAGTAAAAGAAGTGGTAGCTTGTCGCAGGCCTGATTTCACTGCGAGTTAGCAAAGATTTTTAAAAGATGGATAATTATTGTACCAGTAGCTATTTTTGATCCAAACAGCAAAACAATTCAGCAAAGGGAATCTTTATATCAGGGAGATGGGGTGACAAGAGGACAAAAAGATCACTGCAAGTTAGAGCCAATTTGATAAAGGGAATAAAAACAATACACTGACATTGAAATAGACTTTGCAGGCTCTGAGTGCTAGTAACCCAAGCCAGGAACTTCTGAGCTAAGCGTTCCTTCAGCCCCCTTAAATCAGCCCATTTTGGTTAGGCATTGCTGCACACAAATGCCTTTATGATCTGGCCCCAAAACACAGGATGATAATACATACACTAGGAAGATTTCTATGTCATCAGCTATCAGCAAGATTAGAATTTTGCCGGGCACCAAGGCTCAAATCAGCAAGGTGTTTAAGCTTAAGCTTAACTTTAAGTGAAGTTTAAGTGGGAAAAATCATGGAGCAGGTCCTCAAAGAATCAATCCTGAAGCACTTACATGAGAGGAAAGTGATCAGGAACAGTCAGCATGGATTCACCAAGGGAAGGTCATGCCTGAGTAATCTAATCACCTTCTATGATGAGATTACTGGTTCTGTGGATGAAGGGAAAGCAGTGGATGTATTGTATCTTGACTTTAGCAAAACTTTTGACACGGTCTCCCACAGTATTCTTGTCAGCAAGTTAAAGAAGTATGGCTGGATGAATGCACTATAAGGTGGGTAGAAAGCTGGCTAGTTTGTCGGGCTCAACGGGTAGTGATCAATGGCTCCATGTCTAGTTGGCAGCCGGTGTCAAGTGGAGTGCCCCAGGGGTCGGTCCTGGGGCCAGTTTTGTTCAATATCTTCATAAATGATCTGGAGGATGGTGTGGATTGCACTCTCAGCAAATTTGCGGATGATACTAAACTGGGAGGAGTGGTAGATACGCTGGAGGGCAGGGAGAGGATACAGAGGGACCTAGACAAATTGGAGGATTGGGCCAAAAGAAATCTGATGAGGTTCAATAAGGATAAGTGCAGGGTCCTGCACTTAGGACGGAAGAACCCAATGCACAGCTACAGAGTAGGGACCGAATGGCTAGGCAGCAGTTCTGCGGAAAAGGACCTAGGGGTGACAGTGGACGAGAAGCTGGATATGAGTCAGCAGTGTGCCCTTGTTGCCAAGAAGGCCAATGGCATTTTGGGATGTATAAGTAGGGGCACAGCGACCAGATCGAGGGACGTGATCATCCCCCTCTATTTGACATTGGTGAGGCCTCATCTGGAGTACTGTGTCCAGTTTTGGGCCCCACACTACAAGAAGGATGTGGATAAATTGGAGAGAGTCCAGCGAAGGGCAACAAAAATGATTAGGGGTCTGGAACACATGAGTTATGAGGAGAGGCTGAGGGAACTGGGATTGTTTAGTCTGCAGAAGAGAAGAATGAGGGGGGATTTGATAGCTGCTTTCAACTACCTGAGAGGTGGTTCCAGACAGGATGGTTCTAGACTATTCTCAGTGGTGGAAGAGGACAGGACAAGGAGTAATGGTCTCAAGTTGCAGTGGGGGAGGTTTAGGTTGGATATTAGGAAAAACTTTTTCACTAGGAGGGTGGTGAAACACTGGAATGCGTTACCTAGGGAGGTGGTAGAATCTCCTTCCTTAGAAGTTTTTAAGGTCAGGCTTGACAAAGCCCTGGCTGGGATGATTTAATTGGGGATTGGTCCTGCTTTGAGCAGGGGGTTGGACTAGATGACCTCCTGAGGTCCCATCCAACCCTGATATTCTATGATTCTATGATTCTATGATACTGATATGCTTAAAGTTAAGGATGTGCTTAAGTGACTTGATAAATCAAGGTCACAGTGTACTCCAGAAAACATATGCACTAAATAAAGTAACATGAAAGAAATACAAACATTATGTACGGTCTGATATCGTCTCCATCACCAGGCAGCACCCCCCAATGCACCAGTGAGCTAAGAAATTCTCTCTAATTTAAAGGGTGAGGGAATGAGTCACAGAGAGATTAAGTGACTTTCAGTCACACAGAGAATCTGTGGCAGAGACTGAAACTGAACCCAATCTCCTGAGTCCCAATCCAGTGCCTTAACCCCAAGGCAAGACTCCCTTCCCCATCATGTCCAGGGGAGGGGCGAAGGTTCAGAAGCTGTGAAATCCAACCGTGTATCCTGACTGTAGCCACCTAGGGCCAGGCTGTGCCTTTTAGGCATTGGCTTATATTGGATGCAGTAAGGAGTTGAACGGCCCACAGGTGAACTCCAGGAGAAGAGGTTTCTTCAAAAAACCCTAGTTTTTGCTGAAAATACCTCATTTTGTTTTTGAAAAAAAAAATTGAAATGAAAAACTTCAGGATAAAAGTCTCATTGCCCTGTCCATTCTTTTTAAATGGCGCAATGGCTCTATATGTAGGGGACCTGAGCCTCCAGCTCCTTGCTCATATGAGTAGTCTCTTTCTCATACGAGTAATCCTATGTAAGTCAACAGACTCTGGTTAAAGGGATGAGACTACTCCTGTTAGTAAGTGTGTGCAGGAATAGCACTGGGTCGGAATAGAAGGTGTAATCATTAGTTTGCTCACAGGTTGTATGGATGCCCCTTTGACTTGAGCAGTGAGTTGAAGGTTAGGCTTTGCAGGGTTGTTTCCATGAGGATGAGAAATTGGGGGTGATAGGTGTCAGGTATACTCTTGGTATAATCTTGTTTATTTACAAAGACTGTCCACACAGGCCTACTTCTCTGAACACAATAGAAACAAGCAACACCGGGCACGTTCCTTGCTCGGAAATCCCAAAGTTTGCTGTTCCAGCAAGCACTGTGCCCAGGAGGTTCTGTCTCTTTGCTTCCTCTCAGGGTCACACTCATAACTGGAGCAGTACGAATAACTTAGAGTCAGACAGTTTAAGGCCGGATGGGACTACTAGATCTCTAGTCTGACTTCCTCTATAGCATAGAGCACTCAGCACCTGCACACTAACCCAACAACTGAAGTGAGAATAAACTATTGTTACACCCCACAGCAGACTAGACAACTATGTGCCACAGGCAGAAAAGAGGAGGGACCGAACTTGATGTTTCATTTGCTGGCAATTCTGAAAAATTTGCTGGCAATTCTGAAGAAGAAAAATTGTTTCAGGTTGACCTGAAAACAATTTAAAAAATTGTTTGGTGAATCAAAAAATAATAATAATAAACATTCACTTTGCGTCAAACAAAACATTTCATTCAACCCCAAATGTTTTGTTTTGATTTCAGCTTTTTAAAAATTAAATTGAAGGAGTTTTTGAACCAAAAAGTTGTTTTGATTCAAAAAATAAAAATGTTTTGTTTGGAACATGTCAAAATGCTTTGACTTTTTGGTGGATGGAAGGTGTGGGCCACATGCAAATCCATCACAAATTCACAAAACCATTGGGTGTTGCTGACTCTGCATTTTTCACAGAAGAAAAGTTTTGGCCAAAAATGTCCACCCAGAGCTACTCTCAATTCTGTTGGCTTCCTGCTGAGTGCCAGCCTGTGCAGGCTGCGGACAATCTTCTAGCTCCTGTGACTGCAACTTTGGAAACCCCTGTTAATCTATCTGGGTTATCTCAGCCCTGGCCATTGGGTTTAGTCCTTTTATGGTAGCCCACAGAGTTTGCAGCTGCTTTCTATTACATAAATGGGCTTGCCTGCTCCTTCTGTTGAGCCTGAAAGAGAGTGCATGGCACATCCATTGGCTGTAATGAGGTGTGTGATTGTCTTTAGATCCAAGTTTCAGAGTAACAGCCGTGTTAGTCTGTATTCGCAAAAAGAAAAGGAGGACTTGTGGCACCTTAGAGACTAACCAATTTATTTGAGCATGAGCTTTCATGAGCTACAGCTCACTTCATCGGATGCATACCGTGGAAACTGCAGCAGACTTTATATACACACAGAGAATATGAAACAATACCTCCTCCTACCCCACTGTCCTGCTGGTAATAGCTTATCTAAAATGATCATCAGGTTGGGCCATTTCCAGCACAAATCCAGGTTTTCTCACCCTCCACCCCCCCACACAAATTCACTCTCCTGCTGGTGATAGCCCATCCAAAGTGACAACTCTTTACACAATGTGCATGATAATCAAGGTGGGCCATTTCCAGCACAAATCCAGGTTTTCTCACACCCCCCACACCCCCATACACACACAAACTCACTCTCCTGCTGGTAATAGCTCATCCAAACTGACCACTCTCCAAGTTTAAATCCAAGTTAAACCAGAACATCTGGGGGGGTGTAGGAAAAAACAAGGGGAAATAGGCTACCTTGCATAATGACTTAGCCACTCCCAGTCTCTATTTAAGCCTAAATTAATAGTATCCAATTTGCAAATGAATTCCAATTCAGCAGTTTCTCGCTGGAGTCTGGATTTGAAGTTTTTTTGTTTTAAGATAGCGACCTTCATGTCTGTGATTGCGTGACCAGAGAGATTGAAGTGTTCGGATTTGTGCTGGAAATGGCCCACCTTGATTATCATGCACATTGTAGGGAGAGTGGTCACTTTGGATGAGCTATTACCAGCAGGATAGTGAGTTTGTGTGTGTGGTTTTTGGGAGGGGGGTGAGGGGGTGAGAGAAACTGGATTTGTGCAGGAAATGACCCACCTTGATTATCATGCACATTGTGTAAAGAGTTGTCACTTTGGATGGGCTATCACCAGCAGGAGAGTGAATTTGTGTGGGGGGGTGGAGGGTGAGAAAACCTGGATTTGTGCTGGAAATGGCCCAACCTGATGATCATTTTAGATAAGCTATTACCAGCAGGACAGTGGGGTGGGAGGAGGTATTGTTTCATATTCTCTGTGTGTATATAAAGTCTGCTGCAGTTTCCACGGTATGCATCCGATGAAGTGAGCTGTAGCTCACGAAAGCTCATGCTCAAATAAATTGGTTAGTCTCTAAGGTGCCACAAGTACTCCTTTTCTTTAGATCCAAGACACCCCCACACCCCATGGCAACCATTAGCACCTTTCATCAGAACAATACAATTGTTTTGTTCCTACAATCTGACAGCTGGATGCTATTTTCTTTCCTAATATAAAATCCCATCACCACTTTATAAGAGTAAGGGCCTGGATCTCTAGTCTTTACATTTCTGCAAGGGAAGTGCTGAAGGATCGGGCCCTAACTGTAACATAGTCCAATTTGTCACTCATCTTAATAATCATTATTACCCACCTGCTGCTGCTTTTCTACATGAAAAAGGAGGGTGTCTTCAGCACTTTTTCTTTCTTTTTTTAAAAGATAGAAGGTGAGCTAACAAAGTACTCCTGTCACCGTAGGTTATCCACCTCCCCAAGAGGCAGTAGCTAGGTTGATGGGAGAAGGCAAGTTTAACTGCGTTGCTCAGGGGGGTGGATTTTTTATACCCTGAGTGATGTAGTTATATTGAACTAATTTCCTAGTATAGACCAGATCTTAATGTTAGGTTTATAGGTCAGGAATGACAAGGGGGATTTGATGCATTGACATTGATTAAAGAGTTGTGATGAATCAAGATAAAACTGACATTTAATTTCTCTCCTACTAAACTAATGTAAAGGTGAATGGTCTTCTTTCTTGGATCAACAATGCAATTGGAAAAAAACTTTAGTCAGAGCAAAGGCTTTCCTTAATTACCAGTATCTAATTAGCCCCCAAGTCATTATGGCACACTGATTTTAAATAAAAGGGGCTTGCTACTCTTTCTATTTCAGGTACATATCAAAAGGGCGCTGGATGCAAAACCAAATGCCACATTTGTCGCCTCCTGAAAACATTGCTGAAGCCGGAGGCAGTGACAGTTCCTTAGGTTTCCTCTTTACTCACAAAGCCGGTAGATTCCATATTCAGGCAGAATAAATCATCTAAGATGATTGGGATTTTATTTAACTGATGGCAGGGCCTGATCCCTGCAGATGCTGAGCTCCTGCTACAGGACAGTGGCAGTATCACACAGTGCTGAGCACCCTCAACTGCCCTTCATTCCGTTCATAACTGAGTGCTCACAACCTCTCACAGGTTCAAACTCCTATTTAACACAAATAATTTAGTTCACATCGCAGTTGGCTGGAGGGTTTTAAAACTTGGTGATTCAATATTTCATCATTTATATTAAGGCACCACACCCCAGAAAAGGCTTTTGATGATAATTGACTTTTTCTTGGTTCTCTTGCCAGTAAAGAAAGAGAAAATAATACCTTACTATCAGCCCCATGCTGTTGACTACTCTATGAATACATACAGACACATTGACCTGAAGAGCTTTGAGGTGATGATGTTTAAAGCGGCAGTTAAAGCTCATTCTCTAGCCCTGATTGACTTGAAATATTGCTCATTGTATCAAGGTGACTAAGACAGGAGATAAGATCTCAGAGAAGTAGCATCCTTTTATCAGTAGATGGTAGTATAACAACATGCAAGGACTGCACCAGCATCTCGGCTGGTTCTTTAATGTTGTCCCAAGACTCAGACTGCTGGACTTTGAGCATTAAAGTGAAACACAAGACAGAGAGGTTCTGAATTAATTAAGATTCTCATTAGCTTACCTTTTGCTCTGCCATAGAGGGAGTAAATTTTATTTTCATCTATGATTTTTGTATGGTTTATCGAGGATATATATTTTTGGTGGAATTAACTCAGCATATCTTTGCCACCTACATAAGTCCTTTAATACTCCAGTAAGTTCGTTGCCGAAATCTTCCTAACCAAAAGACATCCTACATTAAATGTTTTCATATTCAGCAGAACAAAGCCCATCTTATCACCTTACGGTTTTGTTCCCTAGAACAAATCTAGATGTGAATGGGTTGAACTGAAACCCTGTAACAGAACCTCCACTCTTCAACTTGGAAAAGTTTGGATCTGGATCCGGTCTTTGCAGCTTGGGCCCACCTATTAGTTTAAGGCACTGACCATGTGCATGTCCTATGCACTACTTTTCAGTAAACTTTTAACGTAATGGAAACACAAAGTGATGGTAGGATAAAATCTGCATGTGCAATGTTGTATTCCTGTGTTTTTATCACACGCAAATCTTTCTACGAAAGTTTGTGAGCCCAAAAGTTCATGGGGCCAGATTCTCAGCTGGTGTAAATCCACTTAGCTCAAATAAAATTGCATTGATTTACACCAGCGAGGATCTATCCCTATATTTGCACAAACGATGCTTTTTTTGTGTATCAATTGAAGAGATGCCTGACTACCCAACTGGCACATGACATTACAGGTTTTGCCTTAAAAAATAAAGTCAAGTTTTCAAACAGAACATGAAAAAGCACATTTGCAGAAATACAGGCACCCGCAAAGCTTTTTAGGCCACTAAGTAAAATGCGTACACGCATACAGACATGCATGCACATGCAGTGCACCTGTTGTTGGTAGGGGGCACCTGAAACCTTTTGGACACAGAGTGAATCTGGGATGTGGGCTTTGCAGATGTTTTACAGAGAGACAGCAGGGCCGATTCAGCAGAAGATGTCATAGAAGGTGATGGAATCCTCTAAAGCCCCTAAGTACTTAAAGACTTCATTGTATAAAACTTTATATAGCAGAAAGGGAAGTGGAGCCAATTCAAATCCTTAAGTGCAGAAGGCTTTCAGCTGCTCCATTCCCACAGCACACTGTCCATCTGCCCTGCTCCTCCAGCCCAGGTTCCCATCATCTGTGGCTGAACCTTGCTAACTGGGCTTGGGTAAACCACACTTGCTATTCAGGCATCCCTGTTATCTAGGATAGGGCTGCGGGATGTGACCCTGTCTCAGATAGAGACCTTCTGAATAATTGATATTTGATTAGATTTTAGTTGCACATAATCATTTTGGTTGAAAAATTAGAACATTTTTTGTGGAAAAATTTGGAGAAACAATTTTCTGTACTGAAAATTTTCAAATTTCATTTTTTTGGACCAGTTCTATCTCTGGTCAAAAACAGCATGATTGTGTTATTTTGTTTTTGTTTGCTAGCATGTTCACAATCTCCCCTCCCCGCTTCTCTTTTGGTTAACCCCCTCTCTCCTCAGAATGTGATTTTTTTTTTAACCATCTCTAATAAATGTAGCAATGAGTAATAACCAGTGGTAGAATGTGAGGGCATCAATTGCTAACAGAAGAAATCTGGTGTCATCATTAACCACAGGAGGGAAGTTTGAAGGGTTTGCCATCAGAAATCCAAGCCAGGATTTCCTTGTGTTGTTTTACTGTGTGGTTATGATAGTTTATAATCCACGATAAGATTAGAATATTTATATTTGAAATATTGTCTGGATTTAGAGCAGGTTTAAAGAGCAGCCAGAGAAAGCTATTTGCAGTGCACAACAAGAAGTTGTACTGGTCATATAAAACCCAGGAACAATGCTTGAGTGCCATCACTATTAATTATTTACCTGTATACAAATATAGAGCACTCCTGGACTAGTATGGGAACCTGCAGTGATAGCAGCTGCATTGATATGATAAAGCATTATTCCCATTGTTCTCCTTTAGTTCAAGTGGTTAGGGCAGGTGCTTTCAGAACAGGAGGATACAATCCTTCAGACACAGTGAAATTCTGGGTGCCAGTAGTGTGCAATAAAGTGACACATGTAAAGTCCTAGATGGCAAGTAGACTCTTCAGAGCAGAGGATGCCTCTCACTCTGGATATTCGCCTGGCAAATGGGACCCCCAAATCTATTTGAGCCTCTAGGCAGTACTGCAGTATTAATGGTCACAGTTTGTTACGTATTGTTGTATGCTTAAAGCAAGATTGGATGTTTTTCTAAAGAGCCGCTCAAGTTCAGACAGGGGTTATTTTGGGGAAGTTCTCTGGCCTGTCTTATTCAGGAGGGCAGATTAGATGATTACTATAAGGCCCCATCTAGCCTTGCTAACTATGAACCTGTATTGTACAAATAATATAACTGTCTAGCAGAGGGATCGGCAACCTTTGGTACGTGGCCTGCCAGGGTAAGCCCCCTGGCGGGCCGGGCCGGTTTGTTTACCTGCCGCATCTGCAGGTTCGGCCGATTGCGGCTCCCACTGGCCGCGGTTCGCTGTCCCAGGCCAATGGGGGCTGCTGGAAGCGGCGTGGGCCAAGGGATGTGCTGCCCACCACTTCCTGCAGCCCCCATTGGCCTGGAGCGGTGAACCATGGCCAGTGGGAACTGCAATCAGCTGAACCTGAAGATGTGGCAGGTAAACTGGTGAGCCGCGTGCCAAAGATTGCTGATCCCTGGTCTAGCAGACTCCAAGTAATATGGCTGTTTGGTCTTGGTCTTGGATTGAGAACGCGATAGATGGATATGGGTATGTAATGAGAAATTGCTCTTGGTCCTAATCTAGGTATTAATGAAGTATGTATACACGGCCCATGCAGTATGACCCCTTTTAATAAGGCCTAAGAAAAACTCTATGGAAACAAGCTTTTTTTGTCTTTATTCTGTTAAAGCTTTCCTTACGTTTCCCTCTCTCCCCATTGTGCTCTTCGGGTGGCTGCTCCTGGGGCATTTTTGCTGCCAGCTTGATCTGACACCATTGCTCCTCTGTGCAGGAGCCGCAGAGCAGCCAGTGTGGGAGGCAGGGGAGGTCTTTTGCCAGCAGTCTCTTTTCCAGTGCCTCAGAGGATCAGTTCTGTGATTCACTTAGCATTTGCTGGCCTAGGGTGCAAACCCTGCTATCCCATTAGGCAGTGCTGTGCCTTCCTGCTGCCGGCTCTGCCTGCATATCTATTATCAGTACAGAAATATCACTCAGTAAGGGCACCATAAACTTTGCAACAGAGTGAGCGTAACACTTTAGGCTGCACATGACAAAATCTATTAAAGTGCAGATGTATTCAAAGCATGTTGGGGTGGGAGGGGGAGGGAGATGCGAAGGCATTTATAATACCAGTCGGCATAAAAAAATCATTGCCTGGTACACACAGTGCTTTTATGGGCACACATTCTAAATGTGTAATTAACAGCAGAACTGTGCGACTTGCACTGAAAATGCATTGCAGGCTGCACGGCTATTAAGACTGTTGTATACAACTTTCTCATTATTCACTCATATTGAGTTGTAAAACACACAGCTGTACAGTTTGTTGCCATATATCAGCAGTTAGCAAGATGGTAAGGGTACTGATCCTTCCTTTTCTGAATTACTCTTATATCTTCATTAAAGAAAATCTATTAATCAAGCAGTCCTGACTGACTAGGAATATTATGATTTGAATGAGTATAGATCTATAAAGCCAGATTCTTATCTGGTGTAAATCATCATAATGTTGTTGACCTCAGTGACACCGTGGTACAGTTCCTGAGGAGGTGGCCCATTTGCACCCGAGATGGAGATATGGTAAAAGTTTGTTATTGAATGCACTTCACTGAGAGAGGTGGGTTTGTCTCTCTGTGGGAGAAACCTGAATGACTTTTTCTAAACCCTAGGCCGGGTGAATGACTTTGTTGTGAGAGAGAGAGTGGCTCTCGGTAAGATCAGATGGCTTTAATTAGGGTGAAACCAGTGTTGGAATAGTGCCAGGGCCCGCCATGCCTGAACACCTGTAGTTTACATCTTGTGATGGAAAGTCAGACGAAATGAAAATGGAGTATCTAGTTCTCCTGGATTAAATCCAGCCTGGGTAAGCTCTCCTTGCTATCTCCACACAAACAAGCACATGCCTGAAAATGAAGGTCACTTTGGCGTTCGCCAGCTGGACTCAAGAATAGAACGTGTTCCGTGATTTCACTCAGGACTCTGAAATGAAAAGGAGCCGCAGGATTCACTTCTGCTATTTCCTCGACACATGAGCCGATGTCAGCAAGGACTAACTTATATTTGCCCTTATAATGATGTGCTCTTGCACATATTGGCTACAGTGGCCATTGAAATGTTCAGAACAAAATCTTCTATACCTAGGCTCTCAGTGTTGAGATCAGTGTTCATTTGTACAAAATTCTAAACCAAAGAAATCCACAGTTCAGGTTCAGTGCAAAATTCCTGCCATGCGGGCAGATGTCTACGAATGGGACCTCCATGTTTCACAACACAATTTAACCCTAGCAGCTCAAATATGTGTGCACACACATCTCGAAGCTTAATAACAGCAAAATGGCTGTAGTGAAAGCATTTTAGAGGTTTCTTTGCTTTATAAAATGCTGGTTTGAGGCTTTAAAGCCCTCTAGTGAGACTGAAATTGTTTAGCAGCACTTTTAGATGATTTCTAGTTATTTTTCCTTTAGTTACTCCCCTGTTGTTGTTGGGCACAAGTTATACTATTGCAGAGCATTTTCTCCAGATACAGTAACTCCTCACTTTACATTGTAGTTATGTTCCTGAAAAATACAACCTTAAGTGAAACGATGTTAAACAAATCCAATTTTCCCATAAGATTTAATGCAAATGCGGGGGGTTAGGTTCCAAGGAAATCTTTTTGGGCAAACAAAAGGCATTATATACTGTACTGTGGTTGGGAGGTCCCCCCTGCTTACCCCACACAGGCACAGTCTGGTGCAGGCAAGGACACTAGGAAGCACCTGGCGCAGGCTTCCTCCCAGAAGAACAGGTGCCCACTGTGCCGTGGGATGCTCCAGGCTCACCTCTTCCCATCCCTGCTCCACTCCAGGCCCACCTCTTCCCATGCCCACTCCACCACTTCTCTGGAGCACGCCACATCTCCGCTTCTCCCCCTCCCTACCAGTGCTTTCCTGCTGCCAAACAGCTGTTTGGCTGCGCTTCAGACTTTCTGGGAGGGAGGGAGAGGAGCGGAGACGCGGAGCTTTCCTGATCCTCCTGCGCCCTCCCAGAAAGTCCTAAGCACTGCCAAACAGCTGTTTTGTGGGGGAAGCGCTGGGAGGGAGGGGAAGGAGGCGGAGAAGAGGAACTTGTGCAATGCTCCCTTGTAAAGTCGCTGCTCTTCCACAGAATCTTACAAGCAGTGGACAGAGCAGGCAGCCAAACGACATTATAAGGGAGCATTACACAACTTTAACAAGCATGTTCCCCAATGGAGCAGTGACGTAATTTCAAAGCAACATTAAGCGGGAGGAAGTTAAGTGAGGACTTACTGTACTTGCCAAATGGAAGGAACCTTGTACTGTGGTATAAGCTACATTAAACCAAATATATGCTGTAACAGAATATGATTAAAGGGAAACACATTATCCCAGACAATCTTTTCTTGAAGATCCTTACAGCAAAACACACTATGTTTATTGCAAACTCCGAATTTGGATCCGATTACTTACAAGCCTGTGCATCTTTTGGATAATTTCGGTAGAAATCTGGACGAAGTATTCAATTCAATCCAGAATTCCAGATAAGTATAGATCAAATTCTAGGCAAACTTGGCCCTAAGTATAGATTGAAATCCTAGTTCTGTTGACTCCCCAAAGTCCCATTGACTTCAGAAAGGCCAGGATTTCACCCATGATTTCCATTTAAAATCAGGCAAAATGGGCTGAATTCACTGTGAGTTTTTGGGTTCATTCACATCTGATGCTCATGGAAAACTCCAGTGTGTGTGAACCTGTGATGGGGCACCTGCCCCACACTGGGCTCTAAGGGATTAATAAAGCCCTTGGGATGCTGCGCAGGAGATAGCCAATCAGAGAGGGGCTGCGAGGAGCAGCCAATCAGAGAGGGGCTGCGAGGAGCAGCCAATCAGAGAGGGGCTGCGAGGAGCAGCCAATCAGAGAGGGGCTGCGAGGAGCAGCCAATCAGGGCCATGCTAGCCCATATAAGAAGGGCTGCAGAGCAGCTTCAGTCACGCTCTGGAGTTTGAGGAAGGAGGAGGACTGGCTGTCTTGTAGGCTGAAGGCAGCAAGCACCCTGGACAGATCAAGGCTGCAGGCAGAGACCTAGGAAGCTAAAGGCAGCTCCTGACAGGCCGCAGGGATCTGCAGGCTGAGGCCCTGAGGCAAGGGCAAAGAAGGTGCTGGGGCTGAGGGGAAGTGGCCCAGCGAGATCTACAGAGGAGTCAGAGAGGACGCAGCAAGTGGCAGCATCTACAGAGTCCCTGGGTTGGGACCCAGAGTAGTGGGTGGGCCCGGGTACCCCCAAGCCAGTTGCCACTGGGGAAGTGGCAGAACTCTAGACTGCAATTGCCACTGAGGGAAGTGGCTGGACAGATATTGCAGCACCCCCGGAAGGGGAAAACCAGAGCATAACATGGCTGGAGGGCTGCATCATTGAAGAGGATGCTATGGTCCTGGGAGGGACGTAGGTCCCAGAGAAGAAGTGACAGCAGCGAGGCACCATCAGAAGAGGGCGCACTGGTGAGAGAGCTAATCCCTGTGACAGCCAGCAGGAGGCGCTGGAGTTGTCAGTCGCACCCTGTCACAGAACCTATAATAACTAAATATGGACCAAAACCAAAAAAAATAAGAGGTTTGCTCAAAACGCCTGTGACTCAAAGCTACTGAGTCACTCTGGGATCTCCTTAGGAAGGAGGCTTTTAACCTGTAAAACTTCAGACTATTGCATGGCCATGGACTGTACTTTGCTGTGCTTTGAATTGTATGGAACTGGAACTTGCACAATGGTTGGTATCCTTTGTCTATCCTTCAGGACAGGCCAACCATGGATACTTATTTGCCAATAATGTGGAGTTCTTACCACTGGGATATAAAAGCTCAGCAGACAGATCCGTCTATATTTCTACCTTTAGTTGGCTATTCACCCCAGATGGTAAGTGTTTTGTACCTAGGATTGAAACCATCCTAGGGCTGTGTAACAGGTTCCATGGTGACATTCTGTTATGGCCTCATCCAAAGTCCATTAAAGTCAATGAAAAGATTCCCATGCAGATGTGGTTACCCTCTGCATTTACCTTACTCCCTACCCCTTAACTGCTTGTTTTCATGGGGGGGGGGGAATGGTTTCTACTCTTTAGAAATGCGCAGAGAAAAATAGTTACACTGAGAGCAAAGAGCCACTTTAAATGATCTGAACTGACTGGGGAGTTACATTTCAAACCATTCGCCCATGCCATTAAAAAAATACTATGGCGTGTGCATCCCTACAAAATAATGATGGGCAGAATAAACTGTCTGAAAGTACCTCGGCTACTCTATACCATTTAATCAAGGTGCAGTGAGTGGAACTGGCCTAACATTTACAAAGGGAGAACTGACATAATGCATATTTGAACACCATGAGAAACAGCATCACTGGGGACAGAGAGTGAGTTTAGTTAATAATGAATGGCACATCCTATAAAATACCATTACACAGTGTTCAAGGCCCAAGAATGATGACATAATTATTAGGAGACTGGGAGATTAAGATATAATTTAAAGAAACATGACAGGGGAGGGTGTAATTGGGGAGACAAAATACACAGGAAGTTTGTAATTTACATGTCAAAATACCTTTTTCATGTTTTGATTGGATTGGACGCCGCCTTTCCACTTCATTTATCTTGGCTTCAATTAGAGGCAGCAGAAATGACATCTCACGTTCATATTCTTGACACACGCTGCTCATAGACACTTTCTAATTCTAATAGACAGTGAGGGGAAAAGGGAAACTGGATTCTGCCTCCGTCATGGACTTCTTCGTTAACCCCTAATTTGTTTCTAAATGAGGCTGTCACTGTGGTTCAAATGAATATGCGCTCAGGAATAAGGGGGCGTGTGTTTTGGTATTAGCTTATAGGCAGGGCTTTGCATGTTGTGTTCCTTCATTGCTGGTAGTACCCCAAATCTGCTTAGCTGCATAAAGGAAGCAAAGAGCATTTTGCCACTGATAGGAGAATTTTCCTATGTGAACAGTGCTATTTTCTTTTATCAGAATGATCATATTCACAATGCAGCATGTAATCAAACAGAACATGAAACAGAAAAGGTCAGGCTTGACAAAGCCCTGGCTGGGATGATTTAGTCGGGGATCGGTCCTGCTTTGAGCAGGGGGTTGGACTAGATGACCTCCTGAGGTCCCTTCCAACCCTGATATTCTATGATTCTATGAGAACCATCTCCAAAGTAGAGGATGTTATGTTGTGATTTCCTCTTTGTCAGAATTTTTTCTGCCCATCTTTTATCTAGTGTCACCACCTGTTTCCTGTTGAGCTGTAGCAGTTTGCTCCCTTTCTTTTTTTGCTCTTTTCCACCCAAACATATACACTAGACTAGTTAAAGATGGGTTTGAAATAAAGCCATGTATTTCCCAGAGACTGAAATATCTACTCACCTGAAGGCATCTATTGTTGCTTACCATCCCAATCTTGACCTAATTCCTCCCATGTATCCTGTGGGAACCAAGATTTACATTTTAAAAGGGGCTGGTGATTTTAGGTGCTTCTATTTTTGGATGGACAATTTGAGGCATCATAAAGATGCCCGATTTTCTGAAAGTGCTGAGCACCCACCCACTAAAAATCAGGCCCCGTTAAGGAGTCTCAAGTTCTCCGCCCAACAATCACGTCACTTTTGAAAATGTAGGCCCCACGGTTTAGTCTCAACCATACCTTTGCTTGTTGAATTTCCCTGTAAAACAAAATTGCCCAAAGGAACAGTAAGCGGGGAACATCAGAGCAGTAGCAGTCCTGGACAGATATCCTCTGGGAGGGAGTTTGTCTCACTGGACTGAGGAAGAAATCAGAGTTGCTGTATGAGGTTTCTGCATATCTTGAACTCCATCCGAAATCGCAGATGTACCATGGAGGTGGAAGGTGTAAGCAGTACTATTTTTGCTAGTGCTATTGGTTAATTTAGCCATCTGCAGCCACATTGGGATCACTCGCCATAAGGCATCAGGGCTTATGCAAGCTGTGAATAAGAATAGTACATTCAAATTTTGAGGTGCCCAGTCCTGAAGGCATCTGAGTTCTTAACAGAAAATAACTAAATCCATCGTTATTTAAAAATGGACGATACAATGAATAACTGACATTTACAGAGTGCCTTTTTTCAGCCTTTTTACACCTGAAAGTGCTCCACAAAGTTACAAGCCACAGATAGAGAGATTGCTTCAGTCACAGAAATGCAGCTGCCACTGGGGTTAAATAGTGCAGTGTTTAAACAGGGCAAGCAACTCCGCACCGCTGTGTGACACAGAGAGGATATCCTACTCCTTTGAAACAACAAGAGGATTAGGGCACTGGTCCGGCAAACATGTATGTTTGTGCTTCACTTTCAGCACATGAGTAGTCTCACTGAAGTCAATGGGGCTGCTCATGTGTGTAAAGTTATTTAAGTGCACATGTGTTTGCACTAACTAATTACATTTGGCAAGATCACAGCCTGAACTGAACGAGGTGCAGAGTTCTCTCTTGCTGTTTTCATTTCTTGTTCTATCTGAAACCAAGCAGTACTAGGCTGAGAAACTGAGTCGCGCCATCTCTAGGAAACGTTCAGATGCTGACCCTTAGGAAATGCTGCAAAACCTTCCTCTCTGAAAAAAGGCTTTCCGCTAAAATAACAACAGCCACAGCCACATCATGTCCTCTGCCTTCTGCCCCTAGCTGCTGACAAAAGGGGACATTTAAAACATCTAAAATAAATAAAAACCAAAAGCTGCACCCCCAAGCACAGCTTTGACCCCCAAGAAGGGCCATAAACTCCATGAAGCCTACTAGGGACTTCACTGTTGCTATTGATTTTACATGGAAGGTACTCAGTGTAAAGCCCTAAGATAGACAGAAACAGTTCAAAGGAACAAACCTTAAAAAACGGCAGTTCAGAACCAAACCTAAAGCTAGATTGCTTATGGTTCTCGATTTGGGCAACCTCGAGAAGTCATCTAGTCCGTCTCCCTGCCTGGAGGCAGGACCGAGTAAACGTAGCGTATCCCTGATGGGTGTTTGTTTAACCTGTTCTTTAAAAACCTCCAGTGATGGGGCTTCCACAACCTCCCTTGGAAGCCTATTCCAGAGCTGAAACTACCCTCAGAGTTAGAAAATTTTTCTTATTATCTAACCTAATGTCCTTGCTGCAGGTTAAGCACATTACTTCTCATTCTACCATTGGTGGACATGGAGAACAATTGATCAACATTTTTTTTGTAACAGCCCTGAACAGATCTACTGAATTTTATTCGGTCCTGCCTCAGTCATCTTTTCTCAACACTAAACTTACCCGGTTCTTGTTAACCTTTACTCATAGCTCGGCGCTCATGTTTTTTAAAACCTTTTATCATTTTTGCTGCCCTCCTCTGGAATCTGTCTGATTTTTCCAGTTTTCTTAAGTGTGTCACCCAAAACTGGACACGCTACTCCAGAGAGGCGTCACCAAGGCCGAATAGAGTGGGATAATTACCTCCTGTGTCTTATGTAAGACATTCCTGTTAATACATCCCAGAACAATATTAGCCCTTTTCGCAACTACATGTATCACATTGTTGGCTCATATTCAATTTATGATCCGCTATAACCCCCAGATCCTTTTCTGAACCACCACTGCCCAGCCAGTTAGTCCCCCATTTTGTATTTGTGCATTTGATTTTTCCTTCCTGTAGTGTAGCTGTAGTACTTTGCATTTGGCTTTATTGAATTTCTTCTAGTTGATTTTAGACCAATTCTCCAATTTATCCAGGTCATTTTGAATTCGAATCCTGTCCTCCCAAAGGCTAGTAACCCCTCCCAGCTTGGTGTCATCTGCAAATTTTATAAGCATACTCTCCACTCAATTATCCAAGTCATTTAAATTTGAACAGTTTCACCAAGCCCTAGCTGTGTATGGATTCCAATTAAAACCAGTTTCTGGATCTGTGTAATGATTGGAAATCCTTTTGACTGGAACACATTAGTTGTTAGTTGGCATAAATCTATTTTTCTCTATTAAGCCAATCTATTATGTGTCCACCACTAAACAACTGGGCAGCAGTGGAATTAAGTTTCTGTGTCTATACTGCTGCATAAATATTACAAAAGAGTCATCCTAGTTTAAAATTCCAGGAACTGCTATTCGTGAAAATGGCGACTTCACAAATTTTTCCAGTGAATTCAGTACATAACTTGTTCAACATCATCAGGGATTTATTTTAAAAAGTTTTCCCCTAAAGTAACATTCCAGAGAACCATGTTGTCCAGTCTCAAAGAACCTCTCAAACCACTAAAGAAAATTAAATGTTTGTGGGAAAAATCTAAGTGCAATGCACCTGCTGCTAAGTGCATATGGAGTTGAGAATATGGATCATCCTGACTTGATTTCAAAATGCTATGATGTTTTACTGCTGTCACACTCAAGACATTGGGCTAAGCTGGCACAGCCTGATCTGATTACCTAACCGGCAAAATGTCATGGCACCAAGGCTGAGTTTGCATTGACAAGAATGAGACTCATTGTTACTACCAATGGGGTGCAGCCCCATTGGTAGTAAGGGGCAAGTGGATGCAGGCAAGGTCTATTGTTTTTACTACTGTTTTTGCCTGACTTTGCTCTGAGAAGGGTTAGGTGGTGCAGAGTGGGAACAGCAATGAGGCCCAGCTCCTCAAAGATTTGTAGGTGCCTAATTCATACTGGAAATCTGGTAGAAATCTGGTAGCCTAAATATCTTTGAGGATCTGGGCCCTCAGCACTCTTTAGACTACAGCTTCCATGTCACCATGGTGTCCCATTTTTGCCAGTGCAGACAAGGCCCAGGAGTGACTACGAAAAAGAGCGGACAGAGGAAGACTTTATTTATTTATTTATTTACTTATTAGGATCAAAGATAGGTGCCTGTGGAAAATCCAGGCCAGAGCTCTTAACCAAAGGCCGAGGAACCCCAAAGATGCGGCATAGCGCGGATAGTGCATACATCATTAGGCCACTGGCAACAACACACTGAAGCCCTGCCCAAATTTCAATTCTTACACTTCAAATAGTCTCAGTTTTCACCAGACCAATTAATATTTAATGCACAAGAGCACACTGTAATATTCCCAACTGTGCGATCTAATATTAACAGCTATTTCATAAACCAACAAGGCCCATTCAATTGGTGACCATTTAAACTCTAACATGCCATTAAACCATAAAAGCAGCCATGAAAACACAATTAAGATACATGTTTGTCAGTCCGGCACTAAAGCAGGGAACGTAGCAAGGTCAATGCAGAAAGTAGGCTTGCAGTTTCTAGCAGACCATCCAAGGCAAAAGGTGCATTTTAAACAATATGAGAGGTGGGAAACCAACTTCCTTTCTTGCAACACTGACTGGGTGCTGGAACAAAGTGTATCCCGTACACAGACTTAACGACAGAGAGCTCCCAATTCAAGGATGACCATAAGATTTCTATGGACTCATGTGAAATAATGTGTGTGTGACACCATCCATTTCCCCCCCTTTTTTAACCAGGGCCCCCATCACCGTGTATCCACAAGACCTACTCTATTACCCTGCCCCATCTTTCTTGGCTAATGCTGATTCTAGAAGAGTTAGTGTGATCCTTGGCTGTATAAACATGGGAGAAGTGAATTGGAGTGGGCATGCGGCTTTGGTGAAACTAATACTCCACCCAGTTCTGATATCCACATTTTAAAAAGGATGTGGTAACATAGAGTGGGTGCAGAAAAGAGCCACAAAAATTATTAGAGGCCTGGAGAAAATGCCTTACAGCGAGAGACTTACAATGCTCAATCTGTTTATCTTATCGAAAAGAAGATCGAGAGGTGCCTTGATTACAGTGTGTAAGTACCTTTACGAGAGAAAATATTGGATTCTAAAGGGGGCTGTTTAATCTAGTGGAGAAAGTCCTAACAAGAGCCAAAGGCTGGAAGATCTAGTCAAATTCAAACTAGTCAAATTCAAATTGAAATTATCGATAAGATAAATTTTTAACACTGAGGGTGATTAAACTGTATGATGTAGCCAAACACAAGTTATAGGGCTTAATACAGGGGTAACTGAGCAAAAAGTAATGATCTGTTATGTACAGGAGGTCAAACTAGATGGGACAATGGTCCCTTCTTGAGTAAACTCTTTGAATTTATAGATTCTGTGACCTTTTACAGGTGGGGAATGATCTCTCTCCAATATCTCTTTGTGAAGCTTTGTGGCGCCAGTCACCCTTTGGTTCCCAAGGTGCTGGGCAAGTAGTAAATTTAATCTCTCCCAGGGGCTGTGAAATCAGATGGAACTGTGAGCACGGAACCGGGAATAGAATTCTGGCTGTTGGTCGGTGTGTGTGTTTGTGTGTGTATGTGTATGTAGGCTCCTGGAAGAGTGAAGCCCTATACAATCACATAGGCCTAAACCACCACTACTGTCCTTCTATCCATAGTTCCTATTGCAACCTATGGTTACTATTGATTTAGGGATTAAACTCCTCTTTAGATAATGAAATTAAACACCATCAGTCTGAAGGCGGCCAGGGCCTTCTCCTTGCACTATTTAATCTTCACTGTAGAATTACTCATATTATGAGAAATGGACACTGAAGCTAGGCAGGGTGACAGGGTAAAGAAAGGGACGGGGCTAAGGCAGCAATGTTATAGCCACGTGAGTGGAGCGTTTGGAGGGTTGTAGCCAATCACAGCAAAAGGCGTTATAGTCAAGCTCAAGCTTGAAGGCAAGGAGGGCATATTTCAGCATGACTACTGCAGTAACTTGATTTGTGTTCTTGTAACTCAATAATAACCATTCCCTGGGCAGATAAACTCAAGGAAGTGTTTTTAGCCCAGGATATATAGTTATTAGCTCACAAACAGGAAGAGCCCTTGAGTTATTATTTAAATTTTCCGAATAATTCCCATTCTTTCCTCTGATCAATTACATCTTGCCAAATGCACGGCTGTTAACGCAAGATGCACGCTGCAGAATGTTTATTTTGTGGTTGGTCACCAGACTCTTTGCAGTTTGCAAATTTCCATTTGACATGCTACAATATTCCTGGCACATCATATGATCTACAGGCAATACCTTTACAGGCGCACTTCTTAATAAAAGGCCATATACTCTCCATTCAGTGCCCGTGCAAAATGGGATTAATTTAAGAGCACTCTAGTAGTATATTCCTGGATCTTGGTATGTTTGTGTCAGATTTTTAGCATTATTTTAATGTTTGTCTTGCTTTCATTTCTACTGTTTCTTAATTTTGAAAAAACAACAACCAAACAAGAAAAAAATCCCCCCAAAATAACCATTTCTTATGAATTGGTACTCCGAAGGGAGCTGATCTAAAAATATCCTTGAAAATGAGAGAGCTCAGACAAAGTTTAATACATATATGATTGAACTCAATATCTCAAAGGAGAGCAATGGAATGTAGAACATGTCACCTCTAAATCATCTGTTAAACTCTGACTAAGGTCAGAAATGACCAAAAGCCATTGATGTTTGATGTCTAATATGAAGTGACCTGGTTGTCTTATTACAGGTCTGAATCGTTGTTCATATCACAAAAACTGGCATTACAATGGTACTAACTGTCACTCCTTGTTGGCAATCACATCAGAGTAGACAAAGAATGAATCCATTTTAGATATGAACAAATACTTTTCTATCTGTCAAAGCTGGCAAAAATTGTAAGTATGTTTGTTAATATTGTTTTAAAATGTTAATTTTTCAGGGTTTGTTTGTCAACCGTTTCAAAACTTTCCAATTTCACAATGAAAAAATAAAACAAACCAACCCTTTCCCCCAAAATCAGTTTTTGAAAACCAAAAATGTCTTTTTTTTATTTTCAATTTTTCAGTCCCCAACTTTTTCTCCCCCGCTTCCTCCTCCTCCCCCCCCTTTTTGAAAAAAGGAGGCAGGAAATGGGGAAAAAACAACATTTGAAAATTTTTCATTTTCAGTTTAAAAAAAAAACCCAAAATATTTTTGTTTTTCCAGTTTTGCTTTATTTCACTGAAAAATCAGAAAGTTTCCAGAAAAGCCATATTTTTAAAAGGAGTTTGGAAAAAAAATTCAACTATCTCTATCTACCTACCTACCTATCCCTGGTAAATTAGATTAGTGTAGGAAGCCCTAATGGAGCTCAGGGAGTCTTCTGTTTCTTTCCCTGGGAGTGAGACTCTCTGCTTGGAGCAGAGTTTGCTGTTGTAAATATAATCCTAGTTTTGGTGGGTCAAGCAGCATTTCCTTGCAGCCTGTTGGTCAAGGTTTGAATTAGCTTATTCTCTTCTGGAAGTTCCTTGCACAGCTGAATCCCCTTGACAGAGAGTGCTCCGTTTCCATTCACACTCTTCTTCATCCGGCACTTTGGAAACTGCATAGTTTGGAGCACAGTTGTCTTGGTCAGTCATGAATCAAATCCATAGATGTAGCTGGGTGCTAATCCATGGAAAGCCCTGAAAATCAGGACCCAGGCTTTGAAGTGGTACCTGAAACAGACTGGGAGCCCATGAGAAAACTAGCACTCTACGGGATGATGTTCACTGCACTGAGAAGTGGGATGACCACATCTGCATAAACTGGCGTCACCGCATTGCTTCTGCATTCAACCCCATACAGCATGTTATAGTAATGCAGTCTGCTGGGGGCAAAAATATGGATCTCTGTAGTCACATCCTCCCCTGGAAAGGGAGCAACTTTTCCTGGCATGCTAGAGGGGGAAGAAGAAGCTTTTCACCACTGACACTAGCTGATACTCTATACTAAGGCCCACATCCTCAAAGGTATTTAGGCTCCTAACTCCCATTGATTTCAGTGGAAATTCGGAGCCTAAATAGCTTTGAGGATCTGGGCTGTAAAGCCTAGCTGAAAAGGACCCTCAAGTTTCACACCACTTGGATGAACAGGAGGACAGATGCCTTTGACAGGAGAGATCAATAACCCAGCTGGGTCTTAAAAATTAGAGAGTATGGATTAATGGATAAAGTACTGGAATGGGACTCAGAAGACCCTAATTCTAGTCCTGCTGTACTGCTGGGTGACCTTGGGCCAGGGTCTTCTCCGTGCCTCAGTTTCCCCATCTATAACATTGGGTTAATGATGCTGACCTCTTTTCTAAAGCATTTTGGAATCTACAGATGAATGAGCTAGGTACTATTATTCAGTCTTTCTTGCTTCTGGCCTGCATTGTCTGGGTTAGGTTTGATCCAGCAGCTCTTCATTTAGGAGCTTATTTCTTGCAGACATTGTGGCATCCTTGTTGAGGCATAGGTAAAGAGCTGCATACTTGCACTGTGTTGTTATTAGCTTTGAAATAACCCACATGAATCATTTCTTTACATTTCTAGCAGGAATCCCTGTTATTCTCTTCTGCTGCATTACTTACAGAGCTGCCAACATCTAGTAGTAGTTGGTGATGGGACACAGCAGATCTACAAACAAATGCTAAAGGAAAAACAGGCCACTTTTTGAATACCATGAAAATATTAGCATTAGAAGTAATGGCTGGTATTATTTTCATAGTGTGACTGGCATCCTATAAGTACCTAAGATAGATTGTGTCTAGGAGCCGTTTGTAAGAAGTTTCTTTGCATGAGAAAGCTACAGCTTGGATTTGAGTTTTAAACCCTCCAGAGTCTTCATAGTTTTTAAAGGACAAAGAAAACCCTTCTTCTTCTTCTTCATATTCCTTTCTGTGCACCAAGGTTGCACCACTGTGCTGACCTACAGATCCCAGTGTGTGGTCAGTTATATACTCTCACTCTTTCAGATTCACTTATCCTGTGATGCTGACTATCTATAGCAAAATCCATCAGAGAGTTATTAGCTACAAAGAAAAAGCATCAAATATTCAGGCTTCTAATCTGCCTCTGAAAATCAGTGCCTGTTCTCGAAAACACAAGACCTCAAATAACTTATTATTTTGGATGCTCGAAGGCTGGAAACACTTTTGAAATCTTGTTTGTAGCTTGACAATTCAGGGTGTCTCAAGCCCCCTGGCCAAGTGTAAAAAAGGTACAATATATCACGTGTGGCAAAGGCGGTCATTAGGGATCATGTTATAATTACATGAGCCTCCTCATCGTGCACTGTGATACCTGCAGTAAAGCTAAATAATGGGCTAGCTAAATAGCATGCTAACTGGTTGTATAAAATGGGCATTTTTAAAGCAGCAAATTCTCTCGAGGTACCGTAGTATTTATGACGTGCCCATTGCTGCAGTATCTGGACACAATCAGCAAATGTGCTACCTACTTTAACTAGGCATGGACACAGTCCCAAAATTAGGTTCCAGAGCTAGATTTCTTCTGAGCTTCCCAAAGTTCAGGGTGGGATTTTAGTAGCCCTAGTCATACATTTTCCGACAAAATGTTTTTCCATCTGAAAATGCTGATTTCCTGAAAGGGAAATGTTTAACAGACCCATGTTGACGTCCATGAAATCTTGTTTAGAAATAACAAGGTGTGATGCTGGCAGGCCAGATGCCAACTCTTGCCCAGGCTGCAGGCATTAGCTAAGAACTGACAACCTCATAGCTGGAGACCAGACCAGGTCACCTGCATATTAGTTTTGCTTAAAATAGGTATTAGTCTTATACAAATGTATTTAGTGTTTAGCCTCTATGAAAGGCT
This sequence comes from Caretta caretta, assembly GCF_965140235.1. Taxonomy (NCBI): domain Eukaryota; kingdom Metazoa; phylum Chordata; order Testudines; family Cheloniidae; genus Caretta; species Caretta caretta. The sequence goes on along the minus strand of NC_134215.1, from coordinate 75,879,013 downwards.
TGTAAGTTGCTGCATGCATTAATCTAACTGGTAATGTGTGTATTCCATGCTATGGGAAAATATTACGCTTTGCTTTGTGACTTTGAAACTGTTTGCTCTGAACTTGTGAACCCAGGCATGGGAATCATCCTGCCTGCCCATCCAGAAGAACTATCAAAATCAGATGGGCCAGCAAGGATCATTACAATATGAAAGATTGGTTAATAGCCCTATGTGCAGAAGGCCTCGTCTCATTGCTTTGCTGGAAGTGGGAAATAAAAAACAGTTGATGTGACAATTTTTCATCTTTTTAGCTATTTGAACTTTGAAGGGCCAGAGGCTCTAAACTGAAGCCAGAGATCTTTAGGGGTTGTCTCCTGGGTCTGCCCTGAAAACACTTTGAACTGCAACTCTGTCACTCTTAGGATTTAGACGATAATTCATTGGTGTGTGTATGTTTGCTTGCTTTAACCTGCAAATAACTCTTATTCCTTTTTCCTAGTCAATAAACCTTTAGATAGTTTAATACAGGACTGGTTACAGGCGTTGTCTTTGGTATAAGATCTAGGGTACCGATCGATCTGGGGTAAGTGATTGTCCTCTTGGGACTTGAAGCAACCTGAATGTGGTGTGATTTTTGGTGTAAGTGACCATTTATCACTAAGTCCAGTTTGTCTGGGTGACAAGATAGACTGGAGACCCTGATGGGGGGCTATCTGTGACTCCATGGTAAGACTGTTTCAGTGATCCAGGAATTTACATTTGTTACCGGCTTGGTGAAATCTAATTATAGAACACACCTTCAGTTTGGGGTGTCTGCCCTGTTTTTGACAGTCTGCCCTGAGGTAGGTACTCTCGGTCATGAGCAGCATGACAACAGGATACAGAGCTGAACAATTGGCTGAGGGGAATACACAGACTGGTCATTTCCTCTTAAATGTCTGGTTGCTAATTAGCTGGCACAAAGCATGTGTACGGTCGTCCATAATGGAGCTGTCTTTAAGAGTAGTTTATTGGCCAAAAATCCCAGCATATGTAAAACCAGGTATTTAGTCTTAGTAATTAGTGATGACCAAGCCTTGAACCTTAGACAAGACTCAAAAGTTTGTCTATTTCTCCCTACCTTTTCCAACCGTTAGAAGAGTCTCTGTCGTGAAGTAACTGGCACTTTTTTCTTCCAGTCAGGAGGACAGCTGAAGCACCACAAGAAAAGTCTTATAATAGTTCAGCACTTCTGCAATGATGTGTCCGTTTAAGGTTACCATACCATAACCGGAGAACTCCAGCACTGCCGGCACTTAGAGTCTGAAGAAGTGGTTGCTTCCTTGAAGATCTTACAATCTAAATTCAGATCTGATTCATCGGAGAGTTTGATTAACAATGGAGGAGTCACAGAGAAAGGACAAAGGTTGCAGTCAGAGGGATCATGTGGTAACGCGGGTAAGTTATGTGCACATCTGATGGTATAGAAGGCTCCACCATTTATTCTTAATTCTTAATACAAATTTACCTTTGGGACATCTTCCAGTGGTCATTCTGATGTGGGAGCATTTTGCGCACACTTTGACTTCCCTTTGCACTGGTCCAAATGACGACACAAGGTGTAGGGCCCCCAAAGGCATTTTCATTGTGCTCAATCTGCAGCAATTTACAGCAGCTAGGGAGTCCTTGCTGCTGGGCTGTATGTGCTGACATCTGGCTCACCCCTTTTAAACACAAATGCCCTTTGGAACACCCTTTGAGATGTGGCAGTAGGTACAGCGTAGGGCAGCTCTGACAGTCATGCAGGACACTGAAGCTCCTACTGGGAGTCTATGACAATTCTTTCAGAAATCAGGACGGGATGGAAACAGGGACATCTGGCAGTTTCAGCAGAATGGCTCAACTGCAGATTCCCCTGTTGGTGAACTTGGCCAGCAAGCTACTCCAGCAGATGTTTTTCCTTAGGCATTGAGTGCTTTCTGGACGCATCTTTCCTATGCCTCTCAGGAGCAAATGCCAGCACAATGGAAATTCATATAAGCTCACTGACCAACATTAGGAAGTGTTGACCTGATCGTGAGTTCCAGAATGTAAGCGAGGTTCCGTGGAAGAACAGAGGCTAATGGCTTTTCCTTCACTGTGGAGCAGAAATGAAAAAAATACAGACTATAAAAAGCATTCACATAATATTTATCAGCAGCTGTGAGGTTCAATCTCTCTTATTTTTGTTTCCTAACTCCAAAGATCTGAACATCATATTGACTCTGCACTATATATTCTCCGGCAGGTAGATTAAATATGCAGAAAACACATTATGCATTTTGAGTTGGGGGGAGAAGAAGGAAAAAAAGAAAATAATTATTGTAACACCTTGGAGCACATTAATGAATACATTAATAATTGATCCACTGTTATGTTTTCTCCTAATAGTCATCAAAATCTTTATAAACCCGCAGTACAATACATAACATCTCATTACAACATTTGCTCAAAAAATCAATGCATATCTAAGTTATTTGTGTCAAAACTCATTTATTTCCACAATAACATGGACTGTCAAACCTTGACATCCTGTTAATAACATCCAGGACATTTGCATATTATTCAAATATTTCCTTTTATGAAAAGGGGGACTTTTACTTACACCATCCTACTCGCAGAGCTTCAGATATTTGCACATTAGCTCAGTTCGCACAGTTACAGAAGGGTTACCTGTGGCAACTAATTATGCTACACTTTATGCATATTAATGAGCCTTGTGAGCATCCATCCTCTGTTCTATGGAGAGAGGGGATAAAAAAATAACAGAGTAAGTGGGAGACCTATGACAGGCAAAATGCAGGCGAGCTGGAGATGGCTATATTTTAATGTTCTCTCTTTGATGCCCACAGCCTTTTAGAGTAGACTATCCTGGATCAGGGGAACCACTCAACCCTCCCTGCAGCTTTGAGGTCAGATTTGAAAACCAGCTTTTCTTTTCTTTTCTTTTCTTTTCTTTTCTTTTCTTTTCTTTTCTTTTCTTTTCTTCTTCTCCCTCTCTTTAGCTCCTGCTAATACCTCCAGTTTTAGAATCCTATCTTTGCAAGGGGCTGAACATCCTCAACTCCCATTGAGAGCAGCATGTCGCAGGATCAGGCCCTCAGTGATTTGCGTAGAGTGAACTGACTGCCCTAAGCTAGAGACATCTAGTGGGTCCTCTCACTCACGAAGATAAGAGTGACATATTTTGTTTTTAATGAATATTGCTCTAGCACATACTAGGTGGAATGGAGCAAGGCTGCTGTCCCGCCACGAGGTGCCATAAGGCCAGCAAGAAATGTCCAGCCATAGGAATATGCAGTATATACAATTGGCACCCCAACCAAAACACTGATAGAAGGGCAGCATCCTTTGCTGGAAATGACTGAAGAGCAATAACCCCTCTTATATGGCACATACCAGGGTACAGTCTGCAACTGTATGCCCAGAGATCTTTCAAAGGGCTGACCCATGGTGCATCAAACTCCTTCTGATTGCAGGGATTGCTGAGCCACCTTCCCAGCTGGGGAGTTCCTGAGCTTGTTTCTAGACTGTTGGTTGACACAATGGAGGATAGAAAAGAAAGATTTGATTTTATGCAGCAGCAGATGTCTCTTAAGCAGTAATCACAGTGTCAGATAGAGAAACTCTCAGGGGCTTGTGCAGATCTCTGATTAAGATTCAGTGATACCATTCCTGGATCCTAAAATGCAACAGTCATCAGAAACAAAAGAGAATGTATCATAATTAATGCAATCGAGAGAACTCTTCTCTAATTTTTTTCCTGAGTATCAGCCACTTTACTCGGGCTAGATTCTGACTCAACATGTGTGCTCCTGCAAGGGTGTGAATACCCCCAACCCCTTACAACCATACATAGATTATGTATGCAGTAGTCCTAGTCATGTAAGAGTAGGCAGGTCTCTTTGCTGCTTACTCCCTCCACGGAGTGTAGCCCAGTGGGCTAGTTTGCCTTTGTTATATTCACTGCTTTGCATTATATTCAGCAATAATACAAGAAACCCACAGGCCTGTGTCCTGTAAGACATTAGCTTCAGCAAGATAGCATAAGGCTTGAAACCTATGAACTTTGAACAGATAAACTTTGCACAGATAAACAGCCCAGCACAAAACCCCAGGTATTTGGGGAACTGAAAAGGAGTAGTTCTGACCACAGGTAAATAATTCAACCACAGAAGTGTCCTGGCAACGAACTGACGTATATAACAATTACATGAGATGCATTTAAGGCTAGCCTGCTTGCTTGCCTATATATCTTTTCTTATAAGTTTCTTATTTTCTTATGGGTTTGATTATTTGTTTTATTATAATAGGTTTATAGGTCTATATTAGAGTATAGTTTGGCTGAGCTAAGGCAAAGTTAGCATACATGTGTTTGGGATCTTTCACCTAGTTAGATAGTGATGAGCTAAAGCATAAGGTCCATGTATGGCTGCGACCTTTAACATAGAAGATGCATTAAAGCAGGTTGGCATAGGGGCTTTCCTAAGTTCATACCCTTTTAAACTTAACAGGTACACCACAACTTGGAAAGAACCGAAATAACCAATTAGGACAGAAATAACAAATGTGATACCTAGCCATAAAAGGGCCAAGGTAACGAATGGACGTCTATGATAATAAGTTGAGATCCTTGATATACTAACTTATAGGAAAAAAACACTCCAACATTAGTAAGGTGAGGAAATACAAATAAGGAAAAGGGGAAAAATCCCCTACTGAATATGCATTGAACATGGTGGTATCAGCGTCACATATTATAAAAGTGGCATCCCAGCCTAGGGGCGGTAGAAGAGAGAGATGTAGTCCTTGGGAGGAGCCAGAATGATGGCCACTGGTGGTGATGGGGGAAGGTGATGAGGGAGATGATGGCTAACATTTCAGGTTGTTGTACAGGAGGTGGTGTGAGTATATGGATGTGCAGATGTACGTTCTGTAGTGTCTCTATCTTACTAAGTTGGGGTGTTTGTGACTGTGCTAAATGTATTAATAAACTATATTTGTAAATATAAAAGAATTTCTATAATGTGAGTGTTGCAACATCAGGGTTCCCAACTATATAATTTGAATTATACTGGGCTTGATCTTGGGGCAAGAACCTGGCAACCCTGAAGGTGATAACTGGGGATTTTTTAAGTAATCAATATAATTAATACATAATCTAAAGATCAGGCAACAGGAGCAAGTGGATGGAGTGGCAGGAAGGGGCAGGAAATGTGTTGCCTCCACTCCGTTTCTCAGTGGCCAGTGTAGCTGTGCTGGTACTGGGAGGGTTGTTACTTACTGCTGGTACAGACTTACTCAAGGCTGCACCTAAAATTGCAATCTAGTCAAACTCTAAAGCCCTTGATGTTTACATAGTCCATCACTCAGGCAAACTCACGGAAACTCAACCTCTGGTCCGCAGACCCCTGGGGATCTACAGACTATGTCTAAGATTTCCAAAGGGGTCCACCCTTCCATTTGAAAATTTTTAGGGGTCTGCAAATGTAAAAAGGTTGAAAACCAGTGCAATAAGAGATTACTTGGGTAAACTCTGAATAAAACTAGAATAAGGACTTCAGGAGCAGGCCTATAATTATAATTTTTACTGTTTGTCTAAGGAGTGCTCAGCTCTGTACAATCACAGAGTAATTTATAGTCTAATTCAGACATGGATATCCTTGCTGTAACTCTACTGGAATCAATTACTACAGGAGTGAGTCTGGCTCAGGTTACACCTGTTGAAGTGACAAATCAGACAGTGCATGATTTAGTTATTTAATTTTATTTGTTCCATATTTATTTGGATTTGCAGCTCTGGGTTACTTTTTACAGGCTTGACAAGGAAAGTTTGTTTTCTAGAGGGATTTGGACTGGAGACAAGTTCTGGATGAAGGTTCAAAGGTGTGTGTGGGGCAGAGCTCTTAATTTACCTAAAATTAGGGACAAAATACCCAATACTCAAAGGAAATGCAAAATCCAACTAGCAAATCAAATCAGTCTAATAGAAAATATTGAAGAGAGAAGTTGTTCTTTAGCAGAGCAGAACATCTGTAGATCTTTCCATCCACCCACGCAACCACACACCATGACTCCACAGTAGTATCTAAAGGCCTGAACTTTTCTTGAACTGTGCTTGGTATTGTTCAACATCTTGGATAGCAAAAAGTTACATCCACTTGAGGAATAATATGTGGCAGAGATGTTTAGAATAATTGTTTTGTGCTATATTTCATGTTAACTCATCTTCCATGAAAAGACACTGAGTAAGAATGAAAGACAAGTCAAGAGGTATAAGCATTTGTTTTCTTTCAAAGCATCTAAACTAGTAGTTGCTAGTGTAAGGTGTTTAAAAAAACACACATACACTAATACTTCACTAGAAAATCTGACAACCTTATTAGCATAACTCTGACATGTCTGAGATCTCCAACCTAGCAGATTTGTTATGTTCATGTCTCACTCACAGTACTGATGCTGATAAGCTAGTAAATATAGCAATGCATCACGAGTTTCTGAACACAGAAGTCTTTCGGTGACATTTTCTGAATGAGCTATGAAAATGGGAACCACTCCCAGTTACTTGTACATCTCAGCTATTACACGTAAGATGAGAATTCTACGTTGCTAGGCAAAAGCACATCTGGTTTAACTGAATGGCTCCAGGAGTCTCCATATTGTAAGGATGTCACTCAGACAAGCAGCACTATAGTTAGGTCTGTAGATCCCTAGAATAAAAAAAGTCAATTGATAAGGTTTTCTTTCCCGAAGGTACAATAAAGTGAATTAATTCCATTCCCTATGTAGTTTCAAATAATCACTGCACAGGAATGTTGGAATTGCCACACTGGGTCAGACCAGTGATCCATGATTTCCACTATTTCCACTGTCTGTCTTTGAGAATGGACAGTACCAAATGTTCTAGGAGAAGATAATGGATATTTATGGAACAATTTATCTTTAGGGAAGATTGATTTTATGGGTAAAATGCTCATTTGGTGTACCAGGACCAGTGGAACTGGAGTCAGAGGGCCACAATTCCCTGGAGGGACTATTTTGTATTGGACACCAGTGGAACTGGGGAATGGGTGGAGTTAGAGTGGGAGTAACTCAGTCTCATGGACAGAGCTGTGCACAGGACTTAATAAAGTTCCACTTGTTCAACTCAACCTGCATTCAGCTTCACTCTTTGTTAATTAAACCCCTGGAACTCAGCACACAGGGTTCAATTCCTGGCACTTCCACAGGCTTCCTATGTGATCTTAGGAAAGTTAAAGTGAGTTAATCTCTCTGAGCCCATTGGTAAAATAGAGACAATAATATTTCCTTTCTCACATCATTTGTTTGTCTCGTCCATCTGGATTATAAACTGCTCAGCACAGAGACTGGCTCATAGTTAAGGCTAAGATTTAGTCATGGGCATTTTTAGTAAAAGTCATGGACAGGTCACGAGCAATAAACACAAATTCACTGCCCCATGACCTGTCCATGACTTATAGTATATACACATGACTAACTCTTTGGTGTTCTGGGTGGCTCTGGGGCTGCAACTGCTGCTCTGGAGCGTAGGGCTCCAGAGCACTGACTGGTGCTGAGCGGGGGTTCCGGGGCACCTGCTGGTACTGGAGTGGGGGCTCTGGAGTGCCCGCTGGTGCTCGGGCTGGGGGCTCTTGGGCATCCACTGGCCGCTGGAGCTGGAGGGGGTCTCCAGGGTGCCCCCTGATGCTGGGCGGGGGGTGGGCCAGGACCACTGCAGCCACGGCTGGTCGGGGTGGGCCAGGACCATTGCCATCATGGATGGCGGGGGATGGCCCGGGACCATGGCAGCTGCTGCTGGCGGAGGGGGGGGGCCCACAGGGCTCCCTCTGCTGTGGACAGGTGGTGGCCCAGGACTGTCGCTGTTGCCGGGGGGTGGGGCAGGGGGCACGGTGCAGCCTTACTCATAGTTTATGTGTGGACAGTGCCTAGCACAATGGAGCTTTGATCTCAGTTGGTTGCTTTACATGCTACTATAATATACTGATAATACATAGTAAGAATAACAGTTGGGGGATTATACAATTATTTCCCCCCATTGTTTCTCTTTTTATGTCTCATTATTAGTTGCAAGTTAGAACAGAAAGATCCCCTCATGGCCAGTGTTTCAATGGGATGGGGCTTAAGACTGAAATACTGCCCTCAAAGTCATCCCCTCGTTTTATGAAATCTGCCAGAAAATAAGATCAGCAAATGAATCGGCATGTGAGTGTTTAGCTGTGATTACTAGGCAAACACTGTTGGGGACATCTCTGGAATTTCAGATTTCAAGTTGACTTGCAACAGAGGCCCTGGGCCTCCTAAACAGAACCAAATTAGAAGCAAAAAAGAGCATGAACCAAAATTCCCCTCCAAACCCTTTTGGTAGCACAATGAGCTAGCCGATTCTGATGCTCTCAAGTTTGCTGACTGGAAGCACCATCCCTTTTATGCTGCCAGTCCTTGCAGGGTGTGCAAGGCTTCTGTAGGCCAATGTAAGTGGCGGCTGCATATTGGCATGAACACGGGTTGGCGCAGGGCATGGTCCTCTGCACTGAGCACCTGTAAGTCTCAAGCTGTTTGTAAGGGAGCGAGCATACCGAGTGTAGAAGGGACATGGTCTGAAGCAAGTCTGGGGAGACTTGGGTTGGAACAGGATCCTCATCATGTTGATTCATAGATTTTTAATTCCCAAAGGAACCATCAGACCATAGTATAACTCAGGCGAAGGAGTTTCGTCAGTTACCTTGGTATTGAGCCCAACTGAAATCAATGGGACTGAAACACACACCTAAAAGATAAACACATGTTTAAGAGCTTTGCTGAATTGGGGCCTTTGACCTCCATCCTGGTGCTGGACGGGAGCATGTTTTTGGCTACACATTAGCACTGGCATTCATACAAGAGCAGCTTCCTTGGCCGTTCATCCCTTTTGACCTTGCATGTATCTACGCAGCACTGCACTGGAATAAGCCCTAAGTTTGAACTCTATCATTATTATTTCTTATTTGTGTCATGCCAGTGCCTGGAGGCCCCAATCAGGATCGAGGTTGCATTGTGCTAGCAGCTGTACAAGCAGAGACGAAAGGGATCCCTGTCCAGAAGAACTGACCTCTAACTAGATAAGATGCAACAGATGTGCCGTAAGAAATTTGAAAGTTTTGTGCTCCCCAGGCCACTGAGTATCCCTGAGGTGACAATTTAGTTTCTAGAGTGCAACATCATTCTGAACCACTCATGTAATTTCTAGTCACACTGATGGCTATTTTGGAATACACGACCGTGCTGCTCACAGAAGGGAAAAGTTGCATTATAGATGAAACCTCATCTGGATTTGCCTGAGTTAACTTTGATGCTGAAGCTAAGATGCCCCTTTGTTGTGGACATTGGTTTGGACAGTGGGTTAAGAAATACCCTCTCAGTAAGCCATGAGAAATCTAGTACCGTGGTAAGAACGGGAACTCAAAGATACTACTGACCAGACATTATGATCATAAGAGAGGCCATGAGTGGCTGGGATACAGAAAATAATGTGTACATTTCATGGCACTCTGCTTAGACTTGTGCTATTGTTGGGACATTGGCGCGATAGGCTTTATTGTGCCCTATAGTTTGAAAGGAATTCAGGACTGCTGGAAACAGCATAACTGCAATACTGACAATTTAAGGGATTTTATTGCTTTTGGCAGCAATTCTTTCGTAATGTAAAACTGAGCTACTGTATCTTACAGGAAGGAGCTAAACAATGATGTATTTAGGCTGATGGGACTGGATTAACCCATTAATAAATAGGAGGTGAAGAGAGCAATCTTGTTGAATGTAATGTATGCTAATGACGTGACCTGGCTAATGGAGCCCTTTTCTATATTCTGTCATTGCACACATCAATTATGCAGCCTCTATTATCATCCTGTTTTTGTATCGTGTGGCTGAGAAATGAGAGGCTTAACAGAGATGTTTCACCCAGTGAAATGCCTGATTAGGTTCTGAAAGCAGAAACTCAGGGAAAAAAACTTTGTTACATTATATCCTGATTTAATTAGCCAAAAGATATTATTCTCAGTGAGGGTCTTTGAAGTCGTAGCAATATTGTTCTTGGCTCAGCTGCAGAGATGACTAACTGTCTTAATACCTACAGCAACTACACTGACCTAGCACTTACCTAGGGACAGAGCCTTAGCTAAGCATCTCATGTTCGGCCCAGATCATTGTTTGTTCACTGTGGCTAAGGTTTTTGTATAAACAGAACGGAGAAGAGTGACTTTGGAGATGAAAGCTGTGTTACCAAAGCTATCCAGAAGAAAAACAACAGCAACTCTGTTAACCGTGATGATTCTGTTGCATGCCATCTTATTGCACAGCGCTCCATAAGCTGCAATGTGCTTCATAGGCAATTCTCACATGGACACATGGCCCCTCACTTTTTTACATACAGGCCAGATCAAGCCTGAGCGTTGTCCTTGGGCGTGTGTGGGCCTACCGCAACTACAGGCGTAGCGTCGCTGATGTCTGTCAGGCTCAGACATCGTTGCCTCAGGGAAATACACTGGAAACGGCGCTGCTGTTTCACAGGTTCATGCACTCTTGGCACAGATACAAGTGCTAGTCAAATCTGCTGGACATGAAGGGGAAGACCTTGGAGACAACCTGGCGGCGAGTGATGGGGAGAAATAAGCAGAGTGGGAAATGGAAAAAAAAAGCCACCTCCATGCAGTAGCAGCACCATGCCAGTACTGGGAACTCCTGTGACCTTGGATTCAGTTAGTGCTCTTTAGACAAAACCTGCAACATGGGACAAGATAAGAAAAAGAGCGAGTGAAGAGCAGTGACAGTGGATCATTAACTGAAAGATGGGATAGACGGAGACTGCAGACATTAATAAACCATCTCTTGTCATCCTAGGGGCAGATCCACAGCTCATGTACATTGTCCTTACTCCACTGACATAAATTTACATTTACTTCATTGGCGCCAGGACAACTGACACCAGCTCAGGATCCGCCCAGGCCCTGCCCTGGAAATGGACTCTTAGTGATTTTTATACCCTGTGGCAAGGAGTTATACAATAACCCTCACATTTGTTTTTAAGTAACAATCAACCAGCTGGATCCCTAGTAAAAACCATGGTTCTGATAGGCACTGTGTAGCACCAGTTTTCAATGGAATCACACTGGCCCATGAAACTGCTGTAATGCGGTGCTGAATCAGGGCCAGTGACTCTTTCTCCCTGGGTATTGAGCTGCCATGATGAGGAATGCTGTCATTTGCATTGAGAACATGATTGGAATGACAAATGCAAAGGGTCTTATATTTATTTTTACTAGTCCATTGCTAGCCAACCCATCTTCTGCATGAAGTAAATAACATAGGTTTTTAAAAATAAAATAAAATAAATGAAGGGCCACATTTCCAAAAGTGGATGCTGCTTTTTGATGCTTCACTTTTTGGTGCCCACCTTGAGGCACTCCTATGGGGCTGATTTTCACAAATGCGGAACACATAACTGAAATCCGTAGGAGCTGCAGGTGTTCAGCATTTCTGAAAATCAGGACCTAAATGTCTCAGATTACATATCCAAAATCAGTGGCCACTGATGTAAATTTTGACCTAGTGGCTAATCCACCACTGACTGCATTTAGCCGCTGTTCTGGTCACAGGCTTACAGCAGTGCTACAAATGTGCAGTCTGGTCGGGCTAAGCCAGGCTCTTCTTAGAGAGAAGGAAAAAAGAGAGAGAGGAAAGAGAAGATGTAAGGCAGAGGTTGTGAAGGACACACTGGGGAGTGAGAGAGAGTCACACATCCCAGGTGGTGTTGAGGAGCTAGCTGGAGCCAGTGGAGGTGGAGTGTCACGTGGGTCCCTCTCTTTGACCTGGTCTGGTCAGGACAGCTCTCAGGATTAGGACAAAGAGGCACCGTGTTGTCACACTGTATCCTGGAGTCCCAGGAGATGGTGCGGCGTGGCAGCCATGATGATGAATCATGCTCCTCCCCCTTCTTTCGGTCAGCCAGTGTCCCGATAACCAGCTTCCCCCACCTCCTCACCAGTGTCTCTTTCTGAGGACCCCAGAAAGAGAGTTGTAGGTGGCAGGGGTCCCCACAGTCATACACATGTTAGCCATGGTGCGTACCATTGGCAGGACCTAGGAGGAGGAGCACTGTCCACGCCGCTGCCCTCTCAGGTTTGGCCCCTCCAGCTCTCCATCATGCTAGAGGGGCCACGAGAACAAAATTGAGTGAGTGGGGCTGCAACCCCTGTGCACAGGGGGTTGCAGCACCACTCAGGTTTAGCCCTGTTGCTCTCACGCACCAGATCACAATACTACTCACTCAATTTTGGCCCCGCCGCCCCTCCAACATGACAGAAGGCAGGCAGGGCCAAACCTGAGTGGGCAGTGGGATGAACAGCACTGCACCTCCTAGGTGTGCCCAGAAAGCTGGCTCCTCCAAGGCTTCCCCATAGGGACCTGCCCAGCCTTGCCCTGCTCCCAGCAGCCCATATCCCATCTCTGAGGGGGGAGTGACACTGCATCTGGGGGGGCCAGGTTGGAAGGCAGGGGCTCAGTGTGGTGTAGACTAGGTGGGTGAGGTGCTGGGGGCCAGCAGCTGTAGCAGGGATGGCTCCCCATGTTGACAATGTGCACCATCAAAAATTTCCAGGAGTGCCCTGGTGGGTGGAGTAGCCCATCCCCTCATTATTTTGTCCACAAATTAAGCCTAATTTCTGACACACTAATTTTGGTCCATTCATTTGCTGTCCCACACTTCTCTTGTTTACGAAGCATGATATTAACACAGTCCTTGACACAGTCCTTTTAACCCAGGAGGCCGTTTTGTTTAGTTAATTCAGTTTTTTTGTCTCCGTTTTGCATCTTTTCCCATTAACGTTTGTTGTTCTAGGTTATTGCGGCACTTTTCACACTTGCGCTCAAAATTAGGGTAAATTTGTAGGCCCAATTATTACAAGAAGGCTCAAAGGTATTTATGTGCCTAACTCCTATGACACACCTAAGTATCTTTAAGGAGATGGGTCTTAAAATGTCTCTGAGCCTCAGTTGTTAACATTTTTCAAATATAGATTACATTTCAAAATTTGAGGGGGAAGAAAGAAAAATGTCAAAAAATGTGTTATGAAAAATATTCCTGTTTTTTCCCTCAGTCGTAGAACTGGTTGAATTTTTTTAATATTAAATTGTGAATTTTTGAATTTTTTAAAAAAGGGATTTTTAATTATTAGTTTCCCTCTCCCCCATATTTTCTGACCAGCTTTAGTGCAAATTTTATTTTTAATTTGTGTGCCTTTGTGACTGAGTCAGGGGCCATGCTTTTGATTCATATGCCCTATTATCTCTCTATGTCCTTCCCTATTAACTTACAACACAATAACAATCCTATCACTACTTGATTCTTCATGCAGCTCAAATACAAAACTGACTGCTAAATCTGCAAATGTTTCCTGACCTCCTTTTCACTTCTATTCAATGTCCATATGATCAGTTATACATGTAGCCGCAGTAGCTTTGAAAATACAACTACAGGGTATAAATTTCTTTGCCATTTTCGCTCAGGATTTTTTCCTCAGAAACCATCAGATATAGCTAAAGCTCATTTCAAACTATGTGAATAGATCAACTCAGCTCACATTAGAAGATTTTTGCTTCGTGCTACAATAGCTGTGCGCAATTTGGATTGGTCCTTAGTTACTTGTATTTCACCTTTGGGATAATTAGTTGCTTGTGACTGATGAAGAGTCTCGATTGCATTTAGACCTGTGGAATGTCTGAAAAGTAGAGAGATTTGCCTTCATGCTTCTGACAAGGAAGGTCTGATATTCATTTCTTCTAGCATGATATTATATTAGCAGCATTAAATGGTGACACTCTATAAGATGAAAGGCTCATTACTTCTTCATGGTCATCACTGAATGGTTTTATCTCATGGCCTTCAATCATTTCCACCAGGGCTTTGACATCAGCATAATAATAATAAAATAAATAAATTCCATTTCTATAATGCTTTTCATCCAATTATTGAGAAAACCATGCTTTATAATTATTAAAGAGACAAGATGAGTGAGGTAATATCTTTTAATGAACCAGCTTCTGTTGGTGAGAGTGAAAAGCTCTTGAGTCTGTTTTTGAAGTTTTTTTTGCTGAAGTATTGCCTCTTTTAGGTCTGTAATTGAGTGACCAGAGAGATTGAAGTGTTCTCCAACTGGTTTTTGAATGTTATAATTCTTGACGTCTGATTTGTGTCCATTTATTCTTTTACGTAGAGACTGTCCTGTTTGACCAATGTACATGGCAGAGGGGCATTGCTGGCACATGATGGCATATATCACATTGGTAGATGTGCAGGTGAACGAGCCTTTGATAGTGTGGCTGATGTGATTAGGCCCTATGATGGTGTCCCCTGAATAGATATGTGGACACAGTTGGAAACGGGCTTTGTTGCAAGGATAGGTTCCTGGGTTAGTGGTTCTGTTGTGTGGTGTGTGGTTGCTGGTAAGTATTTACTTCAACAGACTCCAACGAGAGACTGCTGAATTGGAATTAATTTGCAAACTGGATACAATTAACTTAGGCTTGAATAGAGACTGGGAGAGGATGGGTCATTACACAAAGTAAAACTATTTCCCAATGTTTATCTCCCCCCCCCCCCCCCCCACTGTTCCTCAGACGTTCTTGTCAACTGCTGGAAATGGCCCACCTTGATTATCACTACAAAAGGTTTCTGCCCGCCCCGCTCCCCGCTCTCCTGCTGGTAATAGCTCACCTTAAGTGATCACTCTGGTTACAATGTGTATGGTAACACCCATTGTTTCATGTTCTCTATGTATATAAATCTCCCCACTGTATTTTCCACTGAATGCATCTGATGAAGTGAGCTGTAGCTCATGAAATCTTATGCTCAAATAAATGTGTTAGTCTCTAAGGTGCCACAAGTCCCCCTTTTCTTTTTGCGAATACAGACTAACACAGCTGCTACTCTGAAACTATTCTAGAAATTTTTTAAATTGTCTGGTAATATGGTATCTCAATTGATTAAGGCAGAGTTGTTTATGGCATTTGATTGTAGCTGGTTGGAAAACCTTTTATCCACCCCCCCAGAAAATTTTGGTTTTTTTGGTTAAAAATCAAAACCCTAAATATTTCTGCCAGATTAATATTTAGATTCTGAAATGCTGCTGCTATATCTCATGACAACTGTGGTTCCGGTGCCTCGTACGCCCATTCTCCTCTACAGGACAGGCTCCCTGGTTGGACTACATTTCCCATGATGCACTAGTGACTCCCCTTTTGCTGAGAGGAGGTGGAACATCGAGGTGGTTGCTTGGCTGCAGTGCATCATGGGAGATGAAGTCTAACTAGGAAGCTTGGCACATAGAGCATAATGGGAACATGAAGAACCAGAACTACAACACTCCTGATGCTCCTGTTTGCATGGAAAACACACATTTCATGAAAAATTTTGTTTAGCCAAAACTGTTTTTCAATGGTAAATATAAGGCCAGCCTTACACGTGATATCTACTTGTTTTCAGTTTCAGTTTCTTCCAACATTTGTCCAGCTGGATCTTCATTAAATAGAAAACCTTCCTAATTCAAAGATGGCCATCAGGAATATGTGCATAACAGAGAATAGAGTTTATAGAAAACCCCTTTAGCATCCAAAACAAAAATGTTATTAAGTGCAACAGCTAATGGCTTGCAGCAGTACGAACATGATACTAATTATATCAAGATAGGATATTTAAAATTCAGCCAATGTGCTTTATATTTAGCAGTTTGCACAAGAGGGGTTCTTGATAGTTTAAGCAAATGTTTTTTGACAGCGTCTTTCACACATTCCTCCTAGGTGGTGCAATGAACAGTACTGCTTTTAAACACTGTTGATTGGATGCTACCCAAGGCAGACATTCTGTCCAAGCTAGTCACAAAACAATCCATTCAACAATTTGGGAAATCTGAGTGTACCAGGCCACTAACTGATCCCATAGCAATTACTTCTGAGTGTGTATTTAAAAATGTTTGCCAGTGATAGAAAGCAAGTTGGATACCATGTGAAACCCAGCCTTCGTGAACAATGCTTGGTCTTGGACTTTTTAATTTGTTCAGGTTGAAGGCTGATCTTGACAAACGGACCCAGCACTTATCTGACAGTTGAGGTCTCTGAGACAGAAGCATGCATTGCTCTCCATTAATCTATGGCCTGTGCTATGAAGGAAGTCAGACAAGATGATCATAATGGTCCCTTCTGGCCTTAGATTCTATTAATTGTATAGTTCATGTTATCTCGTGGCAAGCATTCAGTATTGAAACTGGACTGCCCACTGATCATAGTGTTTGTAGACTAACTGCAGCTCAATGTTACTTGATGCTCTGAATCATTCATGGCATTCTGAGGGCAAAGTTCTCGCAGGCCTTCTGGACTAAAGACTCTCTGTTACATTTGCACTCCTTTCTCACCCCAGGGCCCCACTGATTTCAGTGCAGAGTTCTGTGAGCAAACACGTGCCAGATAAAGAATAAGCCGTAGAGATCCTGACAGCATTGGTTACATCTGATGGACATTAGCTGATTGACTCAATCCCCCATTGTTTCAGACCTTTTTAATGTGCTGCACTGCCCCTGAGTAAAGTGTTTTCCCTATTGCACCTAAATAATGGCTGCTGCATTGCAGATGTATGAGGCAGGAGTCTCGGTTAGGCAGGAGCAACCAGCGCCCCTGTGTATGGGGCAGTCATCATTTGGTGCAGGTGCTGGTGAGTTCTAACAAGGGCTGGTGGTCTTGACAGTATTTCATCAGAAATGCTAAAGAGTAGAGGCTCAGATTTAGTTCACTGGCCTCTGGTGGCAGGATGTCTGTGTGACAGCTAAGTTATGAGTGTTCAACATGGTACTGATGACAACTCTGTTATATGGAGCGGAAAAGTGGCTGTTAAAAACAGTGGAGGAGAGGAAGCTAAACAGTTCTCAGTGTGAAAAGTTACAGTGTTGGTTTGATTTGGTCACAAACAACGAGATGCTTAATCCTGGCAAGTTGCCATCTTGCGCCAATGAAAAACAAGATGACAGCAACGGTGGGGTCACGTACATCCAATGTGTAAAAGGAGGTAAGCTTTTACATAAGGCTTATAGAGCTGAGGCTGAAGGAAGCAGAGCACAAGGCTGACCATGAATGAGGTTGGCAGATGCAATTTTGCGGGATTAAAGAAGACTGCACCCTTCCCTATTGTTGCTTGCTGGAGGAAGAAGACTTGTAAGGGACTGTTCAAGATGGTCACTACGGCTATATCAGAGCCATGTGAATCTGCTGCAGCTGGTGATTGCAAGAGAGAAGGGACTTGGCTAGTGCCGCAGGCAGTGCCAACAGCCACAGAGGATGCATTGTGGCAGGACTGTGCTGGTGAGAACCAAGACAGCCAAGGTTGTCTCTCCCTCTGCTCCTCTGGTGCTCCTGGAGGATCACACATTTTACACCCTCTATAAGCAATGGGCCAAATCCTGTGATGTGATGCTCACTTGATCATGAGTCTCCTCTCAGGCAAAGCTCCCAATGAAGTTAATGAGAATTTTGCTTGAGAAAGGACTCCGTAAAAACTGAAGGTCAGATCTGGGAATGTGCACACGTACCTCTGTACATGGCCAACTTGCACATGCTCAAGCTGGGGCTGATGCATGTGGATAGTTGTGTGCGCATGCAGACTCTGAGCTGTATGTGTGCAGTGAGTGTGCCCAGGAATGAACCAGGCACTTTTGGGTGGGTACTTGGAAAAATCTGTCCCTGAATAAGGAAAGTCTCAATTTATTCTCACCAACAGGAATAAAAACAGTATTTATTAAAGGCCTGATCTGTAAGGGAAGTGTCTATTTAGGTGACAAATTCTTTAAGTCAGTGGTGATCCAGGCTCTGATCTGATACAGGTTATGCAGGTGACTCTGAGATTGCAATTAAGCACATACAGTAAATTTGCAAAGTCAAAGGCCATGCTGTGCTCTGTAAAATACTTGATGTGGTTCTGGCCTTTGCTAAGTAATAATATTCGTAGGCCAAGCTAAGTATTGATAGCAAATAGGCCTTCAAAACTTGGTTGATTTTTGCCTTAGAAAACTAAAGAAGGTGACCTCAATACTCATGCGGTTGCCTAATGTCCCTATGATATTGCAGATCCAGGGGGAAAGTTATTTAGTTGGCAAAGGCATTAACTGAGGCAATTGGCTAGGGTCAGAGGTGGATATACAGCGCTTGAATCTGTTGAGCAGCTAGGCATGATGCAGGGAGTGTGGAGAGAGAGGCTTAATGGAGAGTTCTGGTTTGGGTGGCAGTGACATCCTTTTTGTGGGCAATTGCCCATGTGGAAAAGTATTTAGTATATTTTAGTCTGTGTTTAATACAATCGGTGTGTTGTCCTTTTTGAAACAGGAGAACTGTCTTGCTTCATCTCCCCTCCCACTGCTCTCTCCTCTGTCCTACTTCCCTGCCCATTCCTCTCTGCCTCCTGACACCTTTGTCCCATTGCACCGCTGCTGTTTCTCTCTTCCTGGTGGCTTGCAATGCCAGTCCCAGGGGTTCTGTTGCCAGCTGCCCGCTCCCTTTCCTCTTTTAATATAGAGGAGCCAGTACCATGTGACCAGCCAGATCTCTGCTAGCCACCAGCAAGCGCTGTATGGATCACCAGTGAACTGCAGACCAGTCTGGGAGAGGCTGGATTAGGTGCATGTATGTTAGTGTGGGTGTATATGTGTGCATAGATCAAATATTTGGTTGTGTACGGACAGTATGTGTTTCTCTCTCTGTGTGGATATATATATATGGTATGTGTGTCGGGAGATGGCTGTATGGTGTGTACTGTATGTGTGTGTGTGTTTTCTCTGTGTCCTGTTTGTGCCTGTAGCACATGTAAATATGTGAAGAGTGGACACTGTGTTGGAATGTTTGTATATATGTGGTTTGGGAGGGATTATTGGAATGGGGCCTTTTATTTACTATTGAATATTGTATGATCATTCCTTTGCTAAATTGGTTGATCTGATAAGAGGTGGCTTTAAAAAAACACAACCTGAAATGAACAGGTGTCAGACATAAATACACAGCTGTGCGTGATTGCAGATTTTATTACTATTTTATAAGGTTGTCCATGGTTATTTTACAACACTTTTCTCTCGTCCTGATGTTGCTGCAAATCTTGTAAAATGGCTCTAATGTGGAATGAATGCCATGAAATAAAATGGGAAATTTCAAGGATCAGTCAAATGTAATGAAAAGAGAGGGAGACAGAGGGAGAGAGAGAGAAAACAAGAGAAAATAAAGGAAAGCCAGGGGAAAAAATTAGGCTACTGAGTGTCTCATTATGCAATAACATTCATCCTCTCAAGTCAATGAAAGCTTGTTACAGGAGAAAGCACTCGCCCATTGATCCACTAGGTGGAGCCATGAAGAAACATTTTCTGCGTGAAGATAATATTTCTGGTTGCTGCCTGCTCTGTGCTTGCATTCCTTACTGAATGGCTGTTACGTACAGTATCTTACGCCTGTCCTTAAAGCAATTACGTTATTTCTCCAGAGTAACATTTGGCATGTATGGGCTATATCCAGGCTTTTAGCACTGGCTAATTTATCTAGTCTGATTTTTATATGTTTGCATTTATATTCATGGTCAGATTCTATCCCTGTCAGCTTTTGTCTTACGGAGCTTGCTTTATTCTTTTCCTAATTTTAGCAAGGATATAGGTTTCCCTGCTCCTTGTGGTTTAGGACGGTGGGTTTAGTGCCCTGGATGTATTATCTTTTCCACAAGATCAACGATCTGGTGGGGTTTCACTTTTTTCATCTTGAAAGGTTCAATGTCCCTATTCGGGTATACAGCTTTACTTTAGGTCGCACTCTGGATTGCATGGGCGGCGGGTTGGATTGGTCTCCCAAGTACATACCCGGGGGTCTGGGTGGGTTATACCAGTGCTTAATTTGTAATGAAAGAGGTGCTGAGGCGCAAGTAATTTTTTTTACATTAATAACTGATGCAACAAGCCCAGAGGTGCCAGGGCTATGAACTGCCAAGCCTAGAAGTGCCAGGGCTCAGCGCTGGTTTCCACTCAGGTGGCTAGCCCAAACTGCCGCCCGTATTACGGCTAGCTACACGGCTATTTTTAAATGTGTTTTCTGAAGCAAAGCTACAGTGTTTGTCTGCTGGAGCTGGGGAGCAGGTTCCCAGCTACAGTGTAGATGCATCCTAAATTCACTCACTTCCCAGGCACCTGGATTGAATTTAGTTTATGGATCATATATTTAAATGCACCATCACCTGATGTCCTATTGTAGACCACAGATTGTACATACACAAACACCTGCCCTTTGCCAGTGCAAACACGCACGTGTTTAAAAATTCAAACCCCTGCATGCATGTGTAAATCGTGTGTCACATGCTCCTCAAGCAGCAGGTTCATAGAGAGGATAACAGCCTGCTACTGCAGTTAGCTAGCAGAGTTACTCTTTTAGCTGATATGTTAGAAATCGGTGGTTGGTGCTGTAGGTTCTGGATTCAAAACTTGACGATGGCCTGAGGTGAGGTTTGTTACTCATGCAAATGTTAGAATTTTTACTCCCAACGCTCAGTGGGGTTTTGCAGATGTCAAGTCCAACAGCTGGATGTGTGCAGCTGTTATAATTGTTCACGTCGGTGTAGCTATTTGCAGCTGCCGAGTATTGGCTCATGTGTATGTGTCCAATTGTGGGCACACTTGAATGGAGCCTGAAACTTTATGTTTACAGGCCAGAGCTCGATAAGTATAAATCAGCCATGCTCCATGGAACAAGCCCATTTTAGACCATCTGGGCATTTGGCCTTTTATCTTTAACCATAAAAAACACAGAGATTTCATTAGCACTTTGCAGGTTCAGGATTTCACAAAGAAGATCACACAAAATTATAGACATTAATATTTATGTGTATTTCCATGGTACCCATCCTTTTAATATCTGGAGGCAAATTTAAAAGTAGATCAGCTCCCTCGGAGAAGATGAACAAAGTTCACCCCCTTCTGCTCAGATCAAAGCAACTGCAAAGACAGACCTTGACCGGTTAGTCTTTGAATGATGCACAGACATTGTGTAAAGTTATTGCACAACAGGAAGCGTGAAAGTTGCATGGAAGTTGAAGCGAATCTGAGTGCTTGGTTGGGTAATAACCCCCTTCACTGCACTGTCTTAAGTTTTATGGTTCTTGTGCACCTGCTCCCTTCCTAGCAAGTGCTGTATCAGTGGGCAGAGAATGAGCATGTCTGATACTAATCATGGTAATAAGGTGCTTAGCAATGCTCTCCCTCAGAGCTTCTCTTTTGCTGCTAGGCATGAGGTTACATAGTGGGACGGCCATGCACCTACACTTTGTGCACTGCAAAGTTTGCACCTGTCTTTTTCACTCCCCGAACAAGTTGCAGCTGCAGATCAGCACTTGTAATTCCTCTTTTGTGCTTGCAACTCAGCAATGGGAGCAAAAAAAATTCATGCACATTTTGCAGTTGGAAATGGCACCCACCAGAAGGAAGCCAACGTTTTGAAAATGAAGGACTCGATCCTGAGAGGTGCTGAGAACCAGCAGACCCCACGAACTCAGGGACTTACTTTCAGAATGAAGACGCATAAGGGATTTCCTTCACCATTTAATCAGAATTACTATTTTGTTTTGTTCTTTGAAGAAGTGACATCAGAAGCAACTTCAACAGACTCTCCCCTTTCAAAAGCTAACCTTATGAATCGCTTTCAAGCCTGCAACGTGCCAGTAATGTAAAATGGAGGAGAGGCCCTGGCTGCAAACATCTACAAGATTGGCTTCCTTTCTGGAAGAGATGCTTTAGCTAAACAGAGGTTATTAGGCTCAGAACAGGGGTAAGTGGGTGAAATTAAATGGCTTGTGATATATAGGAGGTCAGACTACATGGTCTAATGGTCCCTTCTGGCCTTGAACTTTATAAACTCCATGAAGAAGGGAAAGAAACCCAAACATTGTCCTTCTGACAGACTTGACAGCTTCAGAAAGGTATGATAGATTTTTCCTGCCTGTGATCAATGGCCCTCTGCTAGAAGAAAAGCAAGAAGTAGGCTTTGTAGGTTTTTGCATTAGCTTTGCTCCTGACATTCTCCATTCATAACTTGCTTCATTCACACATGAAAATGAATTTAGTGGTTTCACCCTCGTCCTTTATCTTTCACATCCTACACTTTCTCATGAGCGGCTTTTGCTTCAGAGAAGCTCAAGTGCCTCCAATAATAGCAGACTTATTGGAGGTTAGCCTTGAAATGCTTAAGAAGAGCCTTGTGGGGCAGTTTGCACAATTCTCCACCCTGCTGTGCTTGGCTCCAACCTCTGTTCTTTTCCATCAAGACCATGAGTGCAAAATTCACTTGCAAACTTATAAAAGAACAAACCACTGAACACTGTAAGTAAACTTTCTTTTCAAGCTGACAGTGTTGTATAGGATTCTGGTATTCTCTCAGATCCTATCATTAATACTGAAAGGGCTCCATTCAGGGGCCTTTTGTAGTTGTATGTGCAGATGACTTTGTTAGATGGCAAGTGGAGTTCATTTCCATGTCTGGAAGCTTTCTCTGGTACTGCGCCTTAGGGAAGGGGAAAATATGGCTTTGTATAAGGATGCTTGGGATGGATTGTATTGGTCACTTATAAATGCCTACGAATTTCCAATGGTGATTGTGAATGTCTTTCTTTGCTGGAAAGGATGAGCACATCAGGTGGCTCTAGGTCTGAAGTGGGTGAAAACTGGAGATAAGACACCTTTAAGTAACGTTTGAATAACACCTGTAGAAAAATCAGTCATAGACTTTAAGGTCAGAAGGGACCACTGTGATCACCTAGTCTGACCTCCTGCATGTTGCAGGCCCCAGAATCTCTCCCACCCACCCACCTCTATCAGTAGCTATAACATGACGAATGGTGGTCTGGTCTCAGATGCTGTGCAAGTTCATGTCTGCTCATTACTGAGATAGGAGACTTCCCAGGTGTTACAGTCGTGATCCTTGCCCCAAGTAGCTAGAGCATTCTGCAATGCCTTCAATGTGTGTCTTGTCTCTGTTACTTACTATCTAGTGAGACTGAGCAGAGGAATGCCAGAAGGAAAGTAAACTATATGGCTGGTTTTCAAATTAACTGGAGATCCTTGAAATATGGCAGAACAATGAGATCAGGGCACAGAACCTCTTGTGTGATGAAAATTAGGCGAAGAGTCTCTCATTATCCATCCCAGTCTCATTGCATCTCTCATGGGCTGCGACTAAGGTGGGGAACGTCTCCTGTGATGAGACTGGATCGGAAAACCTCTCGTGTGATTAAATGTGGTGGAGAACCTCTTCTGTGATGAGACTGGGATAGTGACTCTCTCGTGCCATGAGACTGGGGTGGAGAACCTCTCTTGCAGTGAGACTCGATTGGAGAACCACACATGCTATGAGTTTGAAGTAAGGAACCTCTTGTGCAATGAGACTGGTATGAAGAACTTCTCATGTGACAATATTCTAATGCTAGTCACTACTGGAAAACGCATATTTGAGAGGCATGCCAGCTGGCCGGTCTCTTTCCTCCAGCACTAGAATAAGAATTTTGGATTCTCCCCCTGCTCTGTGGTGGCACCTCCATACATCAGTGGGGAACCAGACCTGTATGGCTTTAGTATCTGGGGGTTTGATAGAGACACAGGTAACATGTTTATGTTATGTACTTTGTGCACTAAGGTATCTATTTCAGGGTAGAGCAGGTTCATTTCAACTGCCAACCAAGATTAAATTATATTATTTACTTTACATGACAAGGGGACAACATGCTCAGGTTTCACATTGCAGTGGTAAGCAGTCGAGTGGAACTTTAAACGTGTACCTCTTTCCTCTCAGGTACAGAACACATTGATTGAAAAGCCATGTGGTACCTCAGAAGGAAAAGAAAGCGTAAATTGATTTAGATATTATAATGTAGAACAACTACGTCCCCTCACTGGGCTAACTCACAAAGGGAGTGCTGGGTCTGACAGATAATCACTCCAACAGACAGCGAGTGTGTTGCCAGGGATCCCACGCTATCAAGTGGAAAGACAATCTGGCAGTTCGAGGAAGTTTTTCAGGTTGGTTGTTTAACTTCTGACCCCACAACAGAATAGTGTCACTTTGTGGGTAGAATCGAAGGACTGGAAGGGACCTCGAGAGGTCATCTAGTCTAGTCCCCTGCACTCATGACAGGACTAAGTATTATCTAGACTGTCCCTGACACGTGTTTGTCTAACCTGCTCTTAAAAATCTCCAATGATGGAGATTCCACAACCTCCCTGGGCAATTTATTCCAGTGCTTAACCACCCTGACAGGAATTTTTTTCCTGATGTCCAACCTAAACTCATCCACAGCTTTTCCAGCTCGGAGAAGCGGTGGCCCACTGATGAGGGTGCTAGTCCGTGACTTGGGAGGTCTGGGTTTAATTCCCTGCTTTGCCACAAATCTTTGACCTTGCCCAAGTCACTTAGCCCTCAGTTCCCCATCTGTAAAATGGGGGATAATAACACTTCCCTACCTCACCCAGGGTGTTGTCAGGATAAGTACATTAAGGATTGTGAAGGGCTCAGATACTATAGTAGCAGGGACCATGCAAGTACCTGAAAGAAATAGGTGGTTGTTATGTGAGGTTTAACTAATATGCGTAAAGTGTTTTGATATCCTTGGGTGAAAAGTGCTATAAAATATTTTTGATATAAGGCTGTTGCCAAAGCCCTGGGGAAATGCTTGAAAGCAAATGGTTTCACTGATTAACATAAAGAACAAATCATCCTCTTGCAAATTTGCTCCCCGTTACCCTTCTGTTCTCTCCCACCTCAGAGGGACCCATATAAATCAGAAATCCCCCAGCACCTTCTGTAAGGTCATGGCACAACTTCATTGGTCCAAAGTTTTGAAAAGTGGTGCAGTAGCGTTTACTGGACTAATTCAAAAACATGCAGCTCTGCCGAGATATTTGACTACATGTCCTGCAGGTTTCCATGCAGCAAGACCTGGAAATCAGGTGGTGTGTTAGCTCTGAGGAGCATTTCAGCGCCTGGTGGCTAACATCAGAGGTCCTGCTGATCTTGCACTTTTATCCCACTCTGTCACTAACGAGCATGGCCGTTCCTTGCATTACAAAGAAATCCAATGGTCTGCTGGCATTCCGAGGGCTTTGATACCAGGGTAGTGTCAAGCTCAGCATTGCACCCTTTCCTTGATGCTCTTTCAATCAGACATACATTTGATTCGCCTCTGTAATACAGAACAAACACTCTGGGCGCGGACTTGTAAGATGGCTCGGACCTCCGACTTTCAGACCCAGTTTGAATTAGCATCAGACAAGCATCTGAACTTTCAAACCTTTGTCAGTTGGCTCCTATGTTAGCACATGAATGCATTACTGGCAAGTATATTCATGTCAAACCCGCAGCGCTCCACGTCCGAATCATTACGGAGTGCTAAATCCTCTCCTGAACTCCCGTATACCGGGTCACATCATGACATCAGCTATATTAGTGGGAAATTATGCTTAGAAACTGATGGCTCAACACTGTCCACTGGGTTCAGGCTTGATTAAGAAGCGATCACCAATATACATGAGACTCTGTTTGTTTTGGAGGGATGCATTCTTAAATACTCCAGTCATATCTGGAACTGCATATACAAAGCATTTGTTATGCCTAGTTCGCTAACAAGATTTATGTATGCCCTGTGCTGGAGGTAGGGGGCGCATACTGCGCCACAAATGCTTTTCTCTGACAGTGGCAACTCAAACTCTGCATTAGATACCCATATTTTATCATAAAAGCTTGACAAGCTTAACAATGCATTGGGTAGATTTACTCTCTCCTTGAGTTTCGTGTTCATCATTCTCTTATGTTCCAGAAATGATCCTTCCTCGAGGTCTGGAGGCAAGGGAAGCCAGCTTACAGATGTAATGGGACTCAGAAACCGTTATCTGTCAAATCAAATTGTTCCTTTGAATATTGGCTACAGCCTGTAAGATGCAGAGTGCAGGACTTTAATGCCATCAGAGAGTTTTTCTTGGTACAGAGAAATCTTCCTGTTGGTATTCAATAGTTTCTTTATGGGTTCTTTGGTCTCTAGACATGAGAAAATCCTGGCGATTTAGATCATTTGGAGAGAATGAGTAATGCTTAGTACAGTATATAACTCTTCAAATCACCAATTATGCTTTATTTTCTATTATGTTGAATGGAGCTGTTTTATTATGGATGATCATTTTCTGTTTTTACTGTGGTTTATTTCAATGATCCCTGCTGAAGGCCTACCTACAGAGTGTTTCTAGATAATAATCAACCACCCAAGACTATTTCAGTCACACTGATGGGTCTAACTTAAAATAACCAATTGAAGGCAGGGATTCAAAGGTAAGAACAATCTGAACATGTGTCATTCTGAAATGTTAAGGGAAATGGTTACCTGATGGCATGAATTAACCCAGCGTCAGCTTGGGTGTTAAGCTCTCACTAGAGTCTCAGCCTTAACATTTATGTTCCTTCCTTTGTGGGCTTAAGACAAATCTTTAGGGCTAAATGATCAGCCTCTGTCTCTGATTTTTGCACACCCACCTGATCACAGCTATGAAAGTGGGTGTGTGATGGCTGTCATATTAGCCAACACTCCAGGGACTAACCTGAGGCCCCATGGGGCCAGGAGCATGAGTGTCTACAGCTGCACCCCCAAAGCCAGGCTCTGTTTCTGGGACATCTCCGACTCAAGGAATATTTCCAACACACCTGTGAACAACATACAAATCCACAGAGACCTTCCTACCAACACTACAAAAAGAAGGATTCTAGGTGGACTCCTCCTGAAGGTCGAAACAGCAGACTGGACTTCTACATAGAGTGCTTCCGCCGACATGCACGGGCTGAAATTGTGGAAAAGCAGCATCACTTGCCCCATAACCTCAGCCGTGCAGAACACAATGCCATCCACACCCTCAGAAACAACTCTGACATCATAATCAAAAAGGCTGACAAAGGAGGTGCTGTTGTCATCATGAATAGGTCGGAATATGAACAAGAGGCTGCTCGGCAGCTCTCCAACACCGCTTTCTACAAGCCATTACCCTCTGATCCCACTGAGGGCTACCAAAAGAAACTACAGCATTTGCTCAAGAAACTCCCTGAAAAAGCACAAGAACAAATCCGCACAGACACACCGCTGGAACCCTGACCTGGGGTATTCTATCTGCTACCCAAGATCCATAAACCTGGAAATCCTGGAAGCCCCATCCTCTCAGGCATTGGCACCCTGACAGCAGGATTGTCTGGCTATGTAGACTCCCTCCTCAGGCCCTACGCTACCAGCACTCCCAGCTATCTTCGAGACACCACTGACTTCCTGAGGAAACTACAATCTATTGGTGATCTTCCTGAAAACACCATCCTGACCCCTATGGATGTAGAAGCCCTCTACACCAACATTCCACACAAAGATTGACTACAAGCCGTCAGGAACACTATCCCCGATAATGTCATGGAAAACCTGGTGGCTGAACTTTGTGACTTTGTCCTCACCCATAACTATTTCACATTTGGGGACAATGTATACCTTCAAATCAGCGGCACTGCTATGGGTACCCGCATGGCCCCACAGTATGCCAACATTTTTATGGCTGATTTAGAACAACGCTTCCTCAGCTTTCGTCCCCTAATGTCCCTACTCTACTTGCACTACATTGATGACATCATCTTCATCTGGAGCCATGGAAAAGAAGCCCTTGAGGAATTCCACCATGATTTCTACAATTTCCATCCCACCATCAACCTCAGCCTGGACCAGTCCACACAAGAGATCCACTTCCTGGACACTACGGTGCTAATAAGCGATGGTCACATAAACACCACCCTATACCAGAAACCTACTGACCACTATTCCTACCTACATGCCTCCAGCTTTCACCCAGACCACACCACACAATCCATTGTCTACAGCCAAGCTCTACGATACAACCGCATTTGCTCCAACCCCTCAGACAGAGACAAACACCTACAAGATCTCTATCAAGCATTCTTACAACTACAATACCCACCTGCTGAAGTGAAGAAACAGACTGATAGAGCCAGAAGAGTTCCCAGAAGTCACTACTACAGGACAGGCCCAACAAAGAAAATAACAGAACGCCACTAGCCGTCCCCTTCAGCCCCCAACTAAAATCTCTCCAACGCATCATCAAGGATCTACAACCTATCCTGAAGGACGACCCATCACTCTCACAGATCTTGGGAGACAGGCCAGTCCTTGCCTACAGACAACCCCCCAACCTGAAGCAAATACTCACCAGCAACCACACACCACACAACAGAACCACTAACCCAGGAACCTATCCTTGCAACAAAGCTCGTTGCCAACTGTGCCCACATATCTATTCAGGGGACACCATCATAGGGCCTAATCACATCAGCCACACTATCAGAGGCTCGTTCACCTGCACATCTACCAATGTGATATATGCCATCATGTGCCAGCAATGCCCCTCTGCCAAGTACATTGGTCAAACTGGACAGTCTCTACGTAAAAGAATAAATGGACACAAATCAGATGTCAAGAATTATAACATTCATAAAGCAGTCGGAGAACACCTCAGTCTCTCTGGTCACTCGATTTCTGACCTCAAAGTGACTATTCTTCAACAAAAAAACTTTGAAAACAGACTCCAATGAGAGACCGCTGAATTGGAATTAATTTGCAAATTGGATACAATTAACTTAGGCTTGAATAGAGACTGGGAGTGGTTGAGTCATTATACAAAGCAAAACTATTTCCCCTTGTTTATTCCTCCCCCCCCCATTCTTGTTCCTCAGACGTTCTTGTTAACTCCTGGAAATGTGCTGGAAATGGCCCACCTTGATTATCACTTTGAAAGGTTTTCTCTCCCCCTACCCCACTCTCCTGCCGGTAATAGCTCATCTTAAGTGATCACTCTCCTTACAATGTGTATGATAAACACCCTTTTTTTCATGGTCTGTGTGTATATAAATCTCCTCACTGTATTTTCCACTTTATGCATCCGATGAAGTGAGCTGTAGCTCATGAAAGCTTATGCTCAAATAAATTGGTCGGTCTCTAAGGTGCCACGAGTACTCCTTTTCTCTTTGCGGATACAGACTAACATGGCTGCTACTCTGAAACCTTTCTGGGAGCTGTAACAGATCCACATCTTCTGTGGCTCTGGCACAGAGGGGGACACTTAACATACACAGAATAGTAGGTTACCAGTGCAGCTCCTAACATTGAGATGCTTATCCATAGACCCAAATTGTTGGATGGTAAATCTCAGGCTTTCTGGTCAGGTTAGGGTATTTCCAGTGAAATTACATGGGAATCACTTTTCTTGTAACATTTTATAGCTTTCCATCCAGAATCTCAATGTGCAGAGAGACACAGGATGGAGGACAATGGGTGGGTAGGTCAAGGGGAAGTTATCCAAACTCCTTTGAAACTCTAAACAACCCTAAAGATGGCTCCCATTAGGTTTCAGATTCCAAGCAAAGTTTCAGCTCATTTCTTATTTGATTTGCTTATCCATCTCTAATTATTAGGCTTTCACAGCATGTGTAATAATCACCAGGACAGATGATTATGCATGGAATTAAGGAATTATTAATGGGGGTACTACAGTCAAAGTCTTCAAGCTACAAAACCAGGTACATTAAATGTTCTTTTTATTGGTTTTTAACTTGCAGAAATTATGACAAAAGAGCAAAGTTACTGGCCAGAGGGTTTTTTCCCTTGTAGCTCTAATTATTAAATCTGGCTGTAAATTCTAATCTCATAAACCCAGATGGATTCAGGCACAGTGATCTAATAATTCCTCTCACTCATTAGTTATTAGAATATCTAAGAGCAATTTAATTTCCCCCCACATATTACTGTGGTTCTCTCTCTCTCTTTATCTCTCTCATATGTTGTGTAACCCTTCTGCCTGTCAGAGTTGGCAGCAACAAGGGCCGGGTTCAGTATCTAGGGGATCCATTCCAATAACACAATGCAAAACCGGCTCGAGCCCCCACCCAGTGACCTGGGACAAATATATACCACCCCTGCTGGGCGCCTCCAAGAGGCAATACTTCCCCTCTCGCAAGCACATAGTCTGAGTGTAGCAAAAAGTCTTTTAATAACAGAGAGAAATAATGTGGCATTATGTTGGGGAAACACCACCAACAGGATTCATAACACAACCCATGAGCAAAAAACCCACCCCAAGCAAATTGGGGTGTGTCCTTTCCCTTTGGTTCTTGAGTCCAGCAACCCAAAATCACCCAAAGTCCCAAAAGTCCAATGACCCAAAAGTCTCTGTCCCTGGTCAGGGCAGCCCCAGAGTTCAAAAGTTTATCTGCAGAGTTTTACCTCCCAACCTGGGTGGAGATTGGGGGAACGGGTTTTAAGGCGCATCCTTACGTGGTCCAAAGCTGATGGCCCCACCTCTCCATGGGGCTCCGCTCTGCCAGCCACCCCATGAGCTGCTCAAGGCATCCGACAAACTGCTCTGCTCCACCAGCCGCTCTGCTCCACCAGCTGCTCTGCTCTCCGTCCCACAAACTACAACGCTCTGCTCTGCAAACTGTTCTGCTCGCTGTCCCGCAAACTGCTCCCCCATATATCTTCAGGCTCCCCCACTACTTAACACAACACTCAGTGATTTCAGCTCTTAGTAAATTTAGCTCTTTCGTGATTTCAGCTTGTAGTAGGGGAGCCTCAGTGCTGGCGCACCATTAGCCCAAAGTGAATTGTGAATTCAACTCAGCAGCCTGTAACTAGACTCCTTATAGAATCAAAATTAGCTCTGATATTCCACAGTGAAGAGAGGCGGAAGTGCAATTAGCATGTAAGGCTCTCACCAAGTATTAATACCTGTCCCCAACCTCTCTCAATTCAGTTTTGGAACCCATGTCCCTTGCCTAGCGAGTGCTACTTAGTTGATGGCGAGTCCCTCCATCATAACAAAAGGCCAAGTACAGTTCCACTGTCCTTGATTCCCATAATCAGGGTAATAACAATTTATTCTTCCTGCCCCAATAACAGAGACACTGGGGATCCCACATCAGCCAAAGTGACCATTTGGGCAGCTATGGCCTCATTCTAGGCGGGGTGGGTGTGCCTATGCAAATGAGATCGGCCCCTGAAGTTCTTTTCCACAACTTGCCACACCTCACCACCAGATGTCAGGGTGGAGCTCATCCTGACTCTGCTTACAGTTGCATGTGAAACAGTAAGGTCTAAGGAGCATACACTTTCTCAGTGCAGTGGGGGAGTGCAGTACAAAGATGAAATGTATGCTCCCTTGCCTGGATGTTGCTGGGACAGTCCCCTGTGTAATTTAGAGCAGCCTTTAGGAAGTGCATAGATGCATATGAAGGCTGCTGTGAGTTACATCAGCTGTCAAAGACCCCAAGAAGCTGATGTAGCAGCCACAGACCAACAAGATATAGGAGTGTCCTGGACATTCCCTTTTTCCTCTGGCCACACGCCTCATACCAAAAGCATAGAAGAGGGCAGCATAGGAAGCACTGTATCAACTCTGTGACACCTGAGGTGCTAAGAAGTCACACTACACCCCAGGATCTGCCTAAACACTAGGCTTGAAACATCTGCCCTCTCTGGATCCACAAGTTCAAATATCAGATCAACTTGGCCCTTCATCCACTGAAGGCAGATAAACTGAGTATTGTGTCTGTAGAGCTTTCAGATGACACCTTAAAACCCAAAGTCCTGTATGATCTCTCAAAGTGTGTGGCACTTGTAGCATGAGTAAAGTGTTATGCCAGTAGCCTCAGACAAACATTTCCTTTTGCCCGGTGTTGTGCAGAGTTACTGAGCATAGGTTGTTTGAAGTCTTTCACCCCAGAGGTGGCTGGATTTGGTGGTGTTTCCCAAGAAGGCCCCAATTCAGGAAAGCACTTAAGCACTTGCTTATATTCAATTGAAGTTACTGGGATGGGGCTTGGGATGAGGGGCTTGGGGTGCAGGAGAGGCTCCAGGTTTGGGGGTACTCAGGGCTGGGGTAGGGGGTGGGGTGCGGGAGGAGGTCAGGGCTCTGGGCTGGGGGTGCAGGCTCTGGGATGGAGCCAGGGATGAGGGGTTTGAGGTGCAGGAAGGGGTTCCAGGTTTGGGGAGGCTCAGGGCTGGGGCAGGCGATTGGGGCGCAGACTTACCTCTGGCTGCTCCCGGTCAGCGGCACAGCCGGGGTGCACCGCGGACCACACTGCGCCTTGGAAGCAGCCACTCTTGCCAGCAGGCACCACCGCCTCCCCAGTTCCCATTGGCTGGTTGCCAGAACCAGAACCCGGTACTGGTCACTTCCGGGGCACAGCGCGATGTGGGAACAGGTAGGCACTAGCCTGCCTTAGCTGGGCAGTGCTGCCAATGGGACTTTTAACCTCCCAGTTGGCGGCACTGACCAGAGCAAGGTAACCCACGGTTTGAGAAACACTGCACTACAGTACTTGTCTGAAGTGAATTGAAAAATACTATTTCTTTTGTTTATCATTTTTACAGTGCAAATATTTGTAATAAAAAGTAATAATATTAAGCGAGCAGTGTACACTTTGTATTCTGTGCTGTAACTGACGTCAATATATTTGAAAATGTAGAAAAATATTTAATAAATTTCAAGTTGGATTCTGTTTAATAGTGTGATTAAAACTGCGATTCATTGTGATTAGTTTTTTTAATCACGATTAATTTCTTTGAGTTAATCGTGTGAGTTAACTGCGATTAATCGACAGCCCTAATAATTACAAATCATTGAAATATAAAATGAAGAATTGTTAATGGCAAGATTAAGAGCTTTGATAGGTAAACTTTTAATGTTATAAGTCAGTATATGTTATTCTGTGCTACCCTTAATCTATTAGAAAGGGGAGGGGAATTATAGACTATATGATGATTCTATAATGTCAACATTTCTGATAATCTTTAAACATGGGTTTTTTTCATTCAAAGTCCAGTTTTGTTTGTGAATCATTACAAAGAAATGTAGTTAGAATTCTTCCTGTGAATGCATTTTGAGGGGGTGTCTCAATTTTAATGCGGGGATATTTAATTGCTTTTAATGGTACCCCAACAGACTTAAGCCCAGGCTTTCCTGATTCAGGGCCTGAAATAAACGGAATGATGCTAATATTGTGCCTAGTTGCAAATTTTGCTTTTAAACCCATGTTCAAGACAAGAACATGGAATAATATCAGCGCCAATCTCATTGTCAAAGCACTCTAGTGCTTCCCATTGATCAGGCTTTCATCTGTAAACAACACATCACAAATACTTCTTTAGTGGTGCGCACCTATGAAATCTGTCATGTTTGACGTTGGCATGTTTCTGAAGGTGTATTTTTCCATCACAAGCCTGAGTCAGGAACAAACAGAAAGTGCCCGTGCTAAGGTAGGGAACAGAGTCAGCTTTTCTGTTTTTGTTCTTTGAGGGCTTTGGGTTTTCAAAAAATAAATGTGCCCTGGTGTGCTGAGTGCACTTATGTTTTGTGCTCCAAAGACTGATGTGTAGAAGACTGATAATCAGTATGGAGCTAATTCCTGCCTTCATTGTTACTCACTTGCAAACTTCAAAGAAGAGAGGCCACTATCTTTGCACCTACAAGCATAATTTCCAGAGCTGAAGAAGGGTAATTTTCACATGCAAATTCAAGAGGCGAGTTTGCATTATCTGAGCCATTGCACATGCTGTTTAAAGGGACAATGCCATCTCTCCTACGCTTCCCAGAAGAGGGACAAGGCAGGCAGCAAAGATAATAGCCTTTTTAAAAAGACAAAAAAGACTGACCCTTTTGCAAAAGGTGAAGACACTGCCTTGTGGTTTTCTTTGCTCATATGTAGAGGGTTGTGTCACTAACACAGGACAATCTAGAATTCCATTTAACATTTAGATTTGATTTTATAGTTTCCATAAGCAGTAGGAACAGCACTGTGTTGGAATCAAAGGCTTTGCAAAAGAGTGGATTATTTTTACCATTTGCCTTGTTTTCAAGTGTTTGAAATATACAGATTTGTGTGCATTAATCTTAGCATTACTGATATGCTGAGACGACCAAAAGCAAAATCTACCATATCTACATTTCTCACTATGTCTTTTACATATTCTCTTGGGACAGTAATTTCTCTAGTTATTGTTTCCAAATCCTCTTTAATGCTCCTGCATAGAATTTTGCTTGTGAGTGACAGCCCGGTGACAGTAATAATGGAGGAATTATTTGGGAGTGTCACAGAATGATTGGAGCAGGGAAGTGGGTGCAGGAGCCAGGGTACCAGAGTTCTATTCTCAGCTTGAATACTGACTGGTTGTGTGATCTGGGCAGGTCACTCAGACCAAACTTGGGTCCCTAAGCTTGGGCACTTAGATAAGTGACCTGATACGTCAGAGGGGCTGATCTCTCACAGCCCTCTTTGAATGCTATGGCAACTGCATGTTCTCAGCACCTTTGCAAACCAGACCACCTTTTTCAGCCCCCAAATACAGCCTTTGATGCTTTATTGTGGCATCATCCAAAGACTGTGAATCATCTTAACCCATGTGCAATATAAAAATTCCGCCCTTCCTCTCAAGGGCACAGGTTATTAAATGTTTGGAAAGCTTTTGAAATACTCAGCTAAAAGGCCCTATAGAAGCGCTGAGTGTTATTATTAAGGGGACAACACTTCTCAATGAACCAAAGACAATGGCACACTGTGCTAACTGAGCTTTGCACTTCAATGGCTCCTTTTTTTGCCAGGGGTGCCATTTTTATTCATTAATCTATACATGCAATGCCCTTCCCTTCTCTGCACTAGCAGGATGAGTGAAGACTTCACTTCAGCCAGCTCTCTCTCCGCTGACTGTGAGCCAAGGAGGGGCGGTTGATGGCCATACTGGAGACGGAGGAATTCATCGCTAATCGCAATGAATTCTTTGTGTGATTAAAGTAACATTATTAAGTAAGCTCCATCTGTGATTACTGACTGTGCCCTTATTTCAGGGATAGAGATAGCAAGTTACAGATAATATCATCTGGACAATATTATCCTCATTACAGTTCAGGTGCAGAATAGAGATGTGGCCCCCACCAAGACTCCAGCTCAGAGCATCCCTGACATTCAGTTTGGATTCAGATCTGAATTTTGCAGCTCTCCCCTCTCTCTATAATGGACCAAACCAAATCCAAACACTCCTGAAAGTTAGAAAAATTATAGAGGCGGGGGGAGAGGGGGAATACAGGGATAGGGATGAATTTGGTCCTGTGTTTCTCTTTGCCATATTTCTCATGATCTATAGTGCCTCTCAGACCCAGAGGTTGTATGGACTATGAGAGAAACACAGAATAAGGATCCTGAGGTTTGTTTTTGCATGCATGGCTCTGCCCTTCTGCTTTATTTGGCTTTCAGTCTGCGCTCCTGCTCTGTGCACTGGGGTTTGGCATTCATGCACAATTATTTTAAACGTGGATTTAACCATTCTGAAAGTTTTACATAAAAGGCCTTAAAGAAAGAAGGTCGCTAGTCGTGATGACAAAAGTACTGATGGGATTCTCAAAATCCCTCTCTCCCTCTGGGAGCAAATCCCTCTTTGCATAAATGTCTGGGTCCTGGGACATTTGAGTTCTGAATATCACATGGGTTGGTGGTGTTGTCTTGGAGCCTGACTAGGGGACACATGCGATGGGATGGCACCTATGCAGGAGCTTCACAGAACTGATACATTAAATAGCCATGGGATGGATTGAAGATAACTCATTTTTAGGCCCTGGAGGGATGGAAGGAGGTCGAAGCTGGTGATATTGGGACATTATTCTGCAACAAAGGCCAAGCAGCAGGGGAATCATGGGATGTCACAACACAGCTCCAGCATATGTACTCAGAAGCCTGCCTAAGTCGGCTTTGTGAAAGCTGTACACCCCACAAAGAGTGCAGAGCCCAAAGGGAGGTGAGGGCCTGCACTCTGGGTCTATGCTAGGAAGGCCCGCGAGGGCACCAAGGCTGCCAAAAGAAATCTGATCTTCAACCAACAGCTAGTTAAACAAACAGCACTTCCGATCTGCTGTGACTCCTTGTGAAAGACAGGATGGTACAAAGTGACAGCAAGGTACCTGCTGTCTGACGCTGTCACAACAAAACATCTCCTCACCCTTTTCCTCTTCCCCCTTCCCCTCTCAGTTTCCACAAAGCTGGGTGATTTTTTTTTTAACAGCATGTTGTATTCATGCTTTTGTTTTTCATTAGCACCACAGACTGCTGTGCTGGGCATCACAACATGGGGAATAGATGGCTAGCCCTCTGTGGAGAAAGAGGTGGTTAGGGACTATTTAGAAAAACTGGACGTGCACAAGTCCATGGGGCCGGATGAGTTGCATCTGAGAGTGCTAAAGGAACTGGCGGCTGTGATTGCAGAGCCATTGGCCATTATCTTTGAAAACTCGTGGCGAATGGGGGAAGTCCCGGATGACTGGAAAAAGGCTAATGTAGTGCCAATCTTTAAAAAAGGGAAGAAGGAGGATCCTGGGAACTACAGGCCAGTAAGCCTCACTTCAGTCCCCGGAAAAATCATGGAGCAGGTCGTCAAAGAATCAATCCTGAAGCACTTACATGAGAGGAAGTGATCAGGAACAGTCAGCATGGATTCACCAAGGGAAGGTCATGCCTGACTAATCTAATCACCTTCTATGATGAGATTACTGGTTCTGTGGATGAAGGGAAAGCAGTGGATGTATTGTATCTTGACTTTAGCAAAGCTTTTGACATGGTCTCCCACAGTATTCTTGTCAGCAAGTTAAGGAAGTATGGGCTGGATGAATGCACCATAAGGTGGGTAGAAAGTTGGCTAGATTGTCGGGCTCAACGGGTAGTGATCAATGGCTCCATGTCTAGTTGGCAACCGGTGTCAAGTGGAGTGCCCCAGGGGTCGGTCCTGGGGCCGGTTTTGTTCAATATCTTCATAAATGATCTGGAGGATGGTGTGGATTGCACCCTCAGCAAATTTGCGGATGATACTAAACTGGGAGGAGTGGTAGATACGCTGGAGGGCAGGAATAGGATACAGAGGGACCTAGACAAATTGGAGGATTGGGCCAAAAGAAATCTGATGAGGTTCAATAAGGATAAGTGCAGGGTCCTGCACTTAGGACGGAAGAACCCAATGCACAGCTACAGACTAGGGACCGAATGGCTAGGCAGCAGTTCTGTGGAAAAGGACCTAGGGGTGACAGTGGACGAGAAGCTGGATATGAGCCAGCAGTGTGCCCTTGTTGCCAAGAAGGCCAATGGCATTTTGGGATGTATAAGTAGGGGCATAGCGAGCAGATCAAGGGACGTGATTGTCCCCCTCTATTTGACATTGGTGAGGCCTCATCTGGAGTACTGTGTCCAGTTTTGGGCCCCACACTACAAGAAGGATGTGGATAAATTGGAGAGAGTCCAGCGAAGGGCAACAAAAATGATTAGGGGTCTGGAACACATGAGTTATGAGGAGAGGCTGAGGGAACTGGGATTGTTTAGTCTGCAGAAGAGAAGAATGAGGGGGGATTTGATAGCTGCTTTCAACTACCTGAGAGGTGGTTCCAGACAGGATGGTTCTAGACTATTCTCAGTGGTGGAAGAGGACAGGACAAGGAGTAATGGTCTCAAGTTGCAGTGGGGGAGGTTTAGGTTGGATATTAGGAAAAACTTTTTCACTAGGAGGGTGGTGAAACACTGGAATGCGTTGCCTAGGGAGGTGGTGGAATCTCCTTCCTTAGAAGTTTTTAAGGTCAGGCTTGACAAAGCCCTGGCTGGGATGATTTAATTGGATATGGGTCCTGCTTTTGAGCAGGGGGTTGGACTAAATGACCTCCTGAGGTCCCTTCCAACCCTGATATTCTATGATTCTATGATTCACACTGTGCTCCATGCACTGGTCTAGAGCCTGTTCATTGCTACAGGATAGAGAACCTCTGAAGTTCTCTGTGATTTAAACACCAAGTGAGAAAGCCTGGCCCCGCTGATGTCAATGACAAAACTCCCATTGACTTCAGTAGGGCCAGGATGTCACCCCCAAGACTTCGGATGATGTGTCCAAACCTCTTGTATTTACAAACCTGGGCTTGCAGTCCTGTAACAATGGTGCTTCGGTGAGAGACCTGGTCCCTCTGACATCCATCCAGAATAGGAATACCACAAAAGCAGCCTTTTATGTAGTATTTTGTAACTGGCCCTGGCTGTAGTGGCAGAAATAACCATCAGAATTAAAGTAAAAAAGGGGGAAAAAGCTAAAACTTCTTTGACTCCAAAAGGTTTGGTTTGAGATTGGAGGAAGGTCCAAAGGGATCCATTGTATGACCTATCTCTCCAAGAAGGATGAGGACTTACTTAAGGTGGTGCAAGGAGAATATAACTAAGAGTAATAGGCTAAAATTAAGGGAAGGAAAATTTTGACTGAATAACAAACTTTGCACTGGACTGTGGAATAGTCTCTCAAGGCAAGTGGTGGAAGCCTCATTGGCTGAGATGCTTATAAAAACAATAGACTGAACCAAACACTAGAAAATGTGCCATAGGGGACAACCATGGCAATATTTCTCAAGGAATGGACTATATGACCATATAGGTCTTTCCAGTTCTAGTTTCTCTGATACTATCTGGCTTAATTTGTCAGTGTCCCATCAGTAAACATCTAACCCTACCTGTGAGGCCCTCCACATCAGTAGTCTCAGTTCCTGTTTCAAATTCCTAAAAGGAATGCAGCTAACAGAAATGCAGGATCTTGGTGGGTTTTACCAACACAGTAAAAGGCTTACTTTGAAGGCAAAATAAAATGGGCAGTTATTTATTTTTTGTAAAATTGAGCTCTTAGGCAGGAAGTATATATTCTAGCTGGAGGCCAGTCAGAGTTTGAACATATGTATAAGAGTTTTTGCCTGAAGCACCCCATCTTTACTTCTCTTGCTGATCCTGCTAGGAAAAGGTAAGTGGATTCTGCTCGTTTCACTGAAGCAGAAGGTTCATTACCCCACCTGAATATAAGAGAATTTAGGAGTGGATCTCTTGAGAGACAAGACCTAGGGACCTAGGGTGTGGGCTGAGCAGTCCCGAGGAGGAAACCTAGGCTATGAGGAGAAAGTATAAACTGACCTTTATATTATATAATTGTTGGTTCTTTGTTTGTAGAGCTATGCCCTGCAATGGGGCACTTTACATATTGTGTGAACTGTGTTTGTGGAGGGGACTAGGAAAGATGCCTTCTCGCAATATGGGCAACAAAAGACGCTCAGAGATTTGTTTCTTATTAAACTGACCAGAATTGGCTCCTAGGATTTTCATTTCAACGCCCAGAGTTTAGAGTTGCAGATAACACCTGTTACAATATAATTGACTCCCGTAGGAATCTCTCAGAAAGGCAGCACCTTGTGATTAAAGTTGCAGAGCTATCTAAAATTATACGACAATTTAAATTACCATATCTAAAAATACACAGGTTGCAATCAAGCTTTTGCTTCTGCCCATTGTATGCTCCCTAAAGGGGAAAACACATAATTTACAAAATCTTGGGTTCTGTGAGCCACCTGTGAGTTAAAGTTACTGACACATGAGATTATCATAAAATTATTTGGGCAGGCTGGAGAAATATTGGATGGAAAGCATTTGAGATGAGTGTAAGACAATATAAGCAATGTGCTGTCAATAGCATTCTTTAAGCCCATGTGAGGTATATTGTAAGAGAGCTATATAGATAAAAGATATAAGTGCCTTTTTCTGAACCAAGCAGATTTATGGTTTAGGAAATGGGTGTTTATAGTATCGTGTGTGAGAGCTATCCTCTCTATAGTATGGTACTGAGAATGTTTTATGATGGCTTAATTCCGAGTGGCAGATGACTATACGCATCAAATATATCTCACTGCACAGTCTTGTTCTAAGTAAACCAGAAGCCTAGAAAACTCTGTAAATGCTACCTTGGGCTGTTCAGAATTAGTTCTCTGGTAGGCTGCTTGCATAGAAATGGTCTGGTACTGCCTCTTCTTGGATGCTCATGCAGCTCCTTCTAAAACGGTACACTTGAAGGCAGGAGTGAAGCTTTGAAGTCAGATGCCTGCAGTTTGGATAAGGGCCACTCCCGATCCATGGCTTTACTCATTACCAATTGGTTATCCAATGGCAGATTTTAGGCCAAATTCTTCTCCGATGTAATTCCAGTGACCGTAATGGAGCTCTACCAGAATGGAATTTGGCCTGCTGAGTCAAATTGGTGTACACAGTCACATTACTTTATTGCAATACTGCTTTGCACTTAAATAGCACTGGTCCTCTAGAGATCCCAAACACTTTACCAGGGCTAGCCTTACGGGTGGGTGACATGGGTGACTGCCCAGGGCACTGCAGTTAAGGGGGAGGGGGTTGCCATGGTCAAAAGGCAGGGAGCTGCGTGGGCCTCGGGTGTGAGGCCATGGAAGAGAGCTTGGGGCAATGCAGTGGGGAGACAGTGTGGCCGGGGGGGATGGGTGGGGAGCCTGGGGAGGAAGCGAGGCCAGGAGTGATGGGGGCGGAAAGGTGGGTGCAAATAATTACAGGTGGGATCTTCACAAGGTTTCGGTGTTGGGCTAATTTGGCTCCCATTTAAAGCATTCTTCTCCTGCCACAAACAAAGTCCTCCCCTAGGATGCTGTTGATAGGGGTTAATTCTGTTTAAGTACGTGGGGTAGCTCACAACTCAGAGCTATTCTTTCAGGCTGTCTGCCCAGTCAAGCGGATCTTGTTGCAGAGTTTATGCTTGGCTCATATTTTCAAGGTTTAATTTGCAACTCTAAAGCTAGAAACTTTCTTTTTTGTAAAAAGGGAAAACTTATGGAAACAAGTGACTCTAAGATCAGGGCTTATAACCATGGGTCTGTTGTTTCTAAGCCTTAATTCCACCCCACTTCCCTGCTGATTATCTATCTGCATTCATGAGCATTGCAATGGATTGTCAATATCCTGACATTGATAACTCAAAGCAGGATCTGTAGCCATATTTATAACTATGCTTCACGGAATATATTTAGATAAAGTGACCATTCCAATTGTAAAGCCTAGAAAGATAAGGCAATTGGGAAAGTTTGTAATAAAAACATACCTGAGATCCGCCCCCCATTTATATAATCCCTTTGTGAACTTCCCTTCCTCATGCAACACCTTAATCTCCTCAATAAAGCAGGCTGACAAAAGACGAGGACACGATTAAACTATTGGGAAATGAAACCAAATAGCAAAGCCTGGAGTTAAAAACTTGCTGATTAAAAGCAGCACAGAATTCCTGTCACAGCCAGTTATAATGAAGTGGTTCTGCTTTGTTTTGTGGTTAAAAATATTCTGAGTTTCATTCCTGTGCACAGAGCTGTGCAGAAAGCCAAAGCTGTGATTTGGGATTACAGCCTGCTGACCATATTAGCCATCTGGGCTCTGGCTGTTCTGAGGATGGGCACGGGACTTTCTCAGCCAAATAGGCTATCTCGATTAGGTGACATTTCTGAGTTGTGCATCAAATTAGGATGGCAGTCTCCACTGCTGTGCATGCCTGTATGATTGAAGGTGGGTTATTTAGTGTGGGTGAGTTGCAGTCAAGATTTGCAGAGAGGAGACCGCTACTGGATCACCGGGCAGAACTGTTGCCAATGGATCATGCGGTGCCAGGTTCAGCTGTGGCTCGTGTTAAATGCGGACCACATGCAACAAGTTCGCTCACCAGTTAAACTGGCTTGAGTGTCTGGTCAGCAGGCAAAGCATTGCACAGTTCATTACATGGAGTGAGTGAGAAGATGCTTGTGATGTGATCCCCAGCAAAAGCCTGGGCTCAGCAGGGAAATATTTTGATTTGGGGGAAACCAAAATCATCACGATCTGCACAAGGCTTGTGCGCCACAGAACTAAACATGAACTTGACTGGCATACTCAACACCACAAACGCCAAGGCCATGCTTGATTTTATGCTGAAACAGATAGAACATGCTCTAGTAAATGGAAGGAGGTGTCTTTCTCCACTTTACAACCATAACAGAGCAACCCCAAACAGAGCAACTGAAAGGCTTTCAGCTCCGCAGCAAAGAGCACAGTGAAAAAAAATGGAAGCAGGGCCCGATCTATCGTCCATTGAAGTGATTCTTTGCATTGACCTCAATGAGCTATAAAACATACCCACAGGGAGAGTCCAAAATGAGCATTTATTTCAGAGCCCAAAAGACATATTTAGGCCATGTCTACACTTGCACTTATGTCGGCAAAACTTTTGTTGCTCAGGGGTACGAAAACACACCCTGACATAAGCACTCGTGCACAGCGCTATGTCGATGAAAGAGCTCTCTCCTGTCATCACAAACAAGTGATCTTACAGCGGCCCAGCTGTATCACTGTAAGCTTGCTAGTGTAGACATGGCCTTAATGTCAATTAAAAACGTATGATAACTAAGAATGTATTTCTGGAAGTTGCTAGTAGCATCATTTGTGTATTGGGCAGTGCTGATACTTCAAGCTTTAGTGACTGATACTCTGGCTATTGTAAGTACCATGGCCACCGTCACCAGAGAACCTGAGCGTTTCACAGTCTTTTAAATGCATGTATCCTCATGGCGTGCTGTCGGTAAGGGAAGGGCTACTTTCCCCACTTTACAGATGGGTAACTGAGACACAGAAAGTCTGTGGCAGAGCAAGGAATTAAGCCTACATCTCCCAGGACTCTGGCTAGAGCCCTAGGCACTGGGCCATCCTTCCCCTCAAGATCTTGCTCTCCAACTCCCAAGCTCCCACTCTGCTCCATTGACATCAGTGGAGTTACTTCATATTTGCACAGGGGTCACAGAGAGCAGAATCTGTTGCAGTACGAATGGAAATGATTTCACTAATAGTTTTATCAATGGAGAAAATATGATCTGAAACATTTTAAATACTGCCGTACAGTGTCCTGTGCACCTAAATACCACAGTGTGGTGTTGGCTAACGCAGAGGGTCTTTTTCATCGCATCACATCATGCAGCGCAGTTTCACAATCAGACCCCCTTACACAGGGGATTTTTTTTTGTCTGCATGCTCACAAGCAGACTCGTGCACAATGATCCTAGAGATTGCTACGTGTTACACCCATCCACATGGATCATGATCCCTGAACTAAATTTTTCATGCACATTCAGGGATATTTTCATAACCTTCATGCACACTGACACTCACGCAAAAAACTGTACCTCACAGGGGACTCGGGATATATGTGTCTCAAGTCACACACTCAGGTTCCATGCTGAGGGATGGAATCAAAAATGGAAACTGAGTAGAAATTAAAGTGATAGTGAACCACCTCATTTCATTGTGCAAGACACAGGAAATGCAAAAAAACAAACAAAAACAGAATTGATTCCATTTGTATATTCCATCTTGTCTTGTACTGCTGGTTTCTGCATTTGTATTCAGACGGCTTTCTTTTTAATTCTGTCTAGTGAGAAGTTCTCAGCAATTCAGAGTTAGCTTTCAAGGACCACACACAAGGTCACAGCATCGTGTATCCACAGAGTTTATAACATGGGATATAAAATGAATCTTTTTAGAGATTTGAAAAAAGCCACATTCATCTCTATAAGAGAAATGTGGTAAAGACACATTCTGGCTTTCTATAAGGCCCCAATTCAGTACCTAAGCACATGAATAGTTCCATTAAGCTTAAAGGCCTTGTCAAGATGGGTTCCAAAGCAATATAATTGTCGTCAATTGCTATTGACAGAAATATGCTGAATAAATACTGCTATCACAGTTAAAGTTTATTATCATTACTAGTAGTCTCTGAAGAAACAGCATGGTGGAGACATGATCTCATATTTTGCATTTTACAGCAATGTGCATTCACCTATGCTCCCACTCTATTTATTAGTAATAAATTTGATCTTATAGTGGTCTAATTTTGAAATGACAAAACCCTGAATTTCTTCAAAAAAGAGTCAGATTTTCTAGTCCTCAGCCAGTGCCACATTTGATCAAATATGCAGAGGGACTTTGTAAAATTCCCCTATCTTGTTAAGAGGGACATTATTTCCTTTAGCAATTGAGCCCCACCTTCCCCTCTTTTTAGCTGTCAACAGGGAGATTATAATTTATACTAGTTGGATTCCCTCCTCCAAACTTTACTAGATGAGTTAACCATAAAATACCCATGGCTTCATTCTGTTCTCACTTAGAGCCGGTCCTGCTTCCAGTGATCTCAATGGCAAAATTCCCAGTGGGCTTTTCCAGCAGTGTAAATCAGCAGTATATCTATTAAATTCAATGAAGTTACACTGGGGTAAAATCAATATGGGCCAGCTCAGAGTCAGGCCTTTGGATATTTATGAATGACATGGATGGCCAATAACACCTTACCATGTAGCTGGAGACC
The DNA here is from genome assembly GCF_965140235.1 of Caretta caretta. Classification (NCBI taxonomy): domain Eukaryota; kingdom Metazoa; phylum Chordata; order Testudines; family Cheloniidae; genus Caretta; species Caretta caretta. The sequence continues at coordinate 75,834,606 of NC_134215.1, read as the reverse complement.
CCTGCTTGGTGGACAGCGGAGCTCAAGGTCTAGGAAACCACTGGGTTTGACTTCAGTGACAACCACCTGCAAACAAGTAGCACAGCAGAGCCAATAATTTAAAAACCCTCTGCATTGCCCTTTCCAGTGTATCATTAAAACTAGAGCTGGTCAGAAGTTTTCTGATGACACTTGGTTTTGTGGAAAATGATGATTTGCTGAATTAAAATGTTTTGCCAAATCGACTACAGATTTGACTAAACTGTCAACTGACACTAAACTTTCACTGACACCAGTTTCCTGCTGGCATTTCAGCTTCCACAGCTCTGCAGCAGAGAACCCGGAAGCCCCCGGAGTCTTGTCTGGAGCCGGGGGTTTTAGGTTTGTTAAACTCCCTCCTCCATGGCTGGAAGCCTGCTAACTCAAGAGCTCCAGCAGGAGACAGCTCTATGCCACACCAGCGAAATATATCATTCTTAGAATCATAGAATATCAGGGTTGGAAGGGACCTCAGGAGGTCATCTAGTCCAACCCCCTGCTCAAAGCAGGACCAATCCACAACTAAATCTTGGTGGCTTATGACCCTGCAATGCAAGTAAAAGTGCGCCAGAGTTCTAAGAACCAGCTGGAGCAGACTAGCCTTTCATCTAGATTTCAGAACCAGTTCGGTTTAAATTGTTTCTGACTGAACTCATTTCGTACCAGTGTGGATGTGGCCAAACTGAAATGGTTCAACTAATGTTCCCCACTGCTGTCCCACAATACACCAATGGACTTTTGAAATCTTCCAGAATCTACTGCCAGAAACTGTGGGTTAGAAACTGGGAGGCCATTGCAACTGAAACTCTTTGGTACAGAACTAGTGTGGACGCAGGCAAATCTATGCTGGTAATCAGGTAAACAAGGCTAGTGTGGATACACTGAACCAGCCAGCTGTGCTTATGCCATTTCATTACCACTGATTCAGTTAAAACTAGTTCAAGTCTCTTGTCTGGACACATCCTTAGAAATGACATTCTGGCTATGTGAATGCAAGCTACAGTTTTCTTTGGCTATGGCTTTCTCCATCATGACCTGTCCTGAATTCTCATGTAGTTTTCCTGTACATAGTTAAACAGCTGCCGCATTGACCCTCCCACCCCCCCTACCCCCGAGGTGGCTGCATTTCACGGGTGGGTGAAATCATTCCTCTTTCCATGTGGAGTTTTTATCTACCCCCGCCCCTCCAAAAAAAATAAAATAAATAAAATAAAGAGAAGAGCCAGAGACTCTGTGAAGTCCATGGGGGACTTCACTATTACTATTGATTTTACAAGGAAGGTGTTCAGACACCATGGTGATGGATGTTAATATAAAACCCTATGGTAGTTAGATGTATAACAAGTATCTAATTTGTCAAGTACAATGAGAACTCATTGGAATAAAAGTTACATAGACTATGTACATGTAAGAGATCCAATTCTCTCGCTCTCTGTCCGTCAAGGTCAGAACTGAAGTGCACTTCTGGGTTAAAAATTACATTGTCTCTGTACTCCTACTCAAATGAAATTGAAGGCTTGCTTAGCCTCAAGAAAAAGTGCCTTCCCCTGATTCCTGCCGCACAGTTAAATGCCATTGAAAGCACTTGTAACACAAACACTTTTGTTTATGGGCAGGCATTTAATTATCATATTACTGAATTCTCAGAACCAGCTGCTGCCTGAGATTTCTGGCTAGGACATTTAACATAACATTCAAACAGTGCGTCAGATGCCCATGTAGCTGAAAACACAAGCGTAATATTTGCACTTTCCTGTTCTCTTCAAAGGGCCTCCCCGACGATATTTCTGCAAGGCTTAATCAGGAGAAGTCAGTGTGCTGTAAACTAGAGCACGTCTTTGTGACTGGATCAGCAAATAAATGTTGTGATCCGTTCAAGGGCTCTGTGTGAGTGATTAAATGCCCTCCCCTGTTGCATTCCAGGCATATAGGTCAGACACTGGGATCAGAAAATTAAGCATCTCTTGAGGGGTTGGGAGAACTCAAAGGGTTCTGATCTGTATTTCTAGGACACAAACCTATTTGATGGTCCTGATCACTTTGGGAGAAAGCCGAACCTTACTAGTATATTGTTTAAAATATTTTCAGCGGCCATTAACTCTGCTAATGCTAGACAATGCTAAACAAACAAAATATGCTTCGAACCTCAGCAGTCTGCTTTTTACCCTAACAAAGGTCCTGATGCTCCAAACCCCTACTCAGGCAAGTAAAGATTACTCCCATGAGTAAGAGTGAGCAGGCTCACGCTCCCCTTCCTCTCGTTCATCTATCTCCCTTCCTGCATTTGTCACGGTGAATTCCTTGGTCTGTCCCACCTTTCTGCTGGCACCGCAGTCCCTGCTCCAGCTTGCCACAAATTCCTTGTCTCTTTTCCTCGTGCCCTATGTTTCATTTTTCTTCTTCTCTTACTTCTTATACGCAGGGTCAGTATTCAGGTCGCCTGTGCCATCCTGTACTGCCAGCGTTCCAGTAAAGGGCTCCCTCCATCATTTCAGGCACAATCTTCCAAAGTGACTCAGGCACTTAGGAGCTTACATCTTGGGGAAAATTAATGGGGCGTAGGTGTCTATGAGTCATTCCTAGGCACTTTAGGAAATGTTACCCTTCTGCTGTGATAAACCCCAGAGGGGCAGGGTTAAAATGGGGGCCAGCCAGGGCCACTCCTTCCCCCAGCACCCAGAACTGTGCAGGGGAGACCATTATGGGGGCACTAGGACTCAGGTGGTATCTCTGTGCTCCCTCCCCACCATGGCCTTGGGGGAAAACAACCAGAAACTCCAGCCAGTAGGAGCAGAAGCTGCCAAAGCAGGGACTTTCAGACATTCAGAGAACTTCCTGTAGTTTTGATTTGACTATCTCTGCCCTCTGCTGATCAGTTGTTTGCTCCAACCCTCCCCATCCCCACCAAGCTCTTCTCTTCCACACCTGCTCCTCTTACCCTCTGCTCCCCTCTGTCCCCTCCCATCTCCTTCCCTTGTCTTCCATTTAGCCGATGCCTTCCTAAGTAACCTCCCACCCACAAATAAATTGTGAACTAATGTGTTTGCTGCCATCATGTTGTTCGCTCTGTTTGCATTCAACTCCTTCCCACACCCTGTGGCTATCCTGTCTATTTAGAATGTAAACTCTTCAGGGCAGAGACCACCTGCTACTCTTTGTTTGCGGCCCTTAGGCACTACCGTTATAAACATGATTAATTCAGAGGTACCTATTCTTGCCGAGAGGAAGAGCGACGCACTGGGAAAATCTATTTGGTTGACAAAGTACACCAGGAAACAAATCCCTTTCCTATAGCCATAACCAAAAAATAAGGTAAGCCCACTTGGCAAACCAAACAAAGCCCCTTGAAGTCAATGGGAGCCTTTCCACTTCTTTTGATGGGCTTTAAAGGGCCAATGGGAAATGTATTAAGCTGCACTTTTCAAGAAGCATCTAGATTTTGCTGTTGCAAGTCTACATGTTGCTGGTGCAGCACAGAGTCAAGGCTGTGTAAATTGTAGTGGTGTGGGTGGGTGAAGAGGCTGTAGGGGAGTAAACCCAGGCTTGTTAAAGTTATGTTGCAAATATAGTCTATTATGGCATTCTGATTACTTGAGCTGAAGTCAGTCAGTTGCCTCTGCCTTTTAGATGCTTCTGTACCGTGTGTGTGCGTACATTGCGCAATGAGAACATGGCATCCCTGTGCATGAAGCAATTCGTAAGAAGAGTAGGAAAATTGACTGACAGTGATCGCAATTTTTTACAGTATATTCCTGGAGCCTTAAAATCCCAACTGTCTTGCAAGAAGAGCTTGTCTCTTTTATAAAAAGAAAAGAAGTACTTGTGGCACCTTAGAGACTAACCAATTTATTTGAGCATAAGCTTTCGTGAGCTACAGCTCACTTCATCGGATGCATACCGTGGAAACTGCAGCAGACTTTATATACACACAGAGAATATGAAACAATACCTCCTCCCAGCCCACTGTCCTGCTAGATCACTTTGGATGGGCTATCACCAGCAGGAGAGTGAATTTGTGTGGGGGGGTGGAGGGTGAGAAAACCTGGATTTGTGCTGGAAATGGCCCAACCTCTTGATCACTTTAGATAAGCTATTACCAGCAGGACAGTGGGCTGGGAGGAGGTATTGTTTCATATTCTCTGTGTGTATATAAAGTCTGCTGCACTTTCCACGGTATGCATCCGATGAAGTGAGCTGTAGCTCACGAAAGCTCATGCTCAAATAAATTGGTTAGTCTCTAAGGTGCCACAAGTACTCCTTTTCTTTTTGCGAATACAGACTAACACGGCTGTTACTCTGAAACCTGTCTCTTTTATGTAAGCTGAGTGTCATTCAATAGAATTCAGCAGCCAGGCTACAGGGGAGTTGGAAAGCTCCAAATTACTCTTGTCCTTCCATGGGGCATTCCAGTCATTTTTACTTCTCTCTTTCCACTCCCATCCTTTCTGCTCATCTAGCACCAGCCTTGTCTCTCTGCCTTCACACATTTTGACCACTCGGTGCAAAAGCCACCTCCTCTGATGCTGCCATATATGGAATTGACTTTCTTCATGTCTTCCACTCCCCTTCTCATTTGAAATGTTGGCTCAAATACAGAACTTCTCATTCTAATCCTTCTCCTCCTTGTTCTTCCTTCTTATTTAACTTGGCAACGGTAAATAACATGGTTACACAGAGCCTTATGATTCAGTTTGTCTGAAAGCAGCTACAGCCTCAATAACATTCTGTTGCACTCTCTCATAGGATACATCCAATGCCATACTATTCCCAGTAATAGAGCCTCAGTTTTGCAACTTTCAGACTCCATGAGGGTTTACTTGGCTAGGGGAATGGAGATTCAATTCCTATCTTTAAGAAAAACATTCCCACCCAAACGTACACCATGGCTGCATGTGATTATAAAAGGCTGTGGATAAATCTTCTAAAGCAGAACCATTCGAAAGGAGGAACACTGGCATATACACAGACAGAGGGGAGCAAATTTAAATGGCCACAATGTTACAAACAGACAGTGTGATGGGGGCATCTGCTCCACACTGGCCCATAAGGGGTTAATAGAGCTCTAGGCAGGCTGCACAGAAGGCAGCCAATTAGAGAGGGGCTGCAAGGAGCAGACTATCATGGCTCAGCCGGCTCATATAAGCGCAGAGTTCAGTAGCTGACTGGAGCTTGAGCAGAGAAGGACAGGCACCTAGCAGGAGGAAGGAGCGCCAGCACCTGGGACAAAGCAGTGCTGCAAGCAGGGACCGGGGGAGCTAGAGAGAGCTCCTGGCTGGCTGCTAGGGCCTGCAGGCTGAGACCCTGAGGTAAGGGCAGAAGAGGGTGCTGGAACTGCGTGGGAAGTGGCCTCGGGACAATGGACTACAGTTGCCACAGAGGGAAGTGGCTGGCCAGGGATTGCAGGTCCCCTGGAATGGGGGAACACAATGTGTGGCATAGCTGGAGGGCAGTGTGACTGAAGAGGACCCTGCAGTCTTGGGCGTGGTGAGGGTCCTGGAACGGAAATGACGACAGCGAGGCACCATCAGAGGAGGGCACACTGGCGAACAGAGCTAATCCCCAGGACAGCCAGCAGGAGGCACCAAGGTGGCGAGTGAACCCTGTCACAGAAGGTTTTAAAAAATATCTGTCTATCTAGGTACCTATATAGCCCCCCATCACCTTAAAATCTAAGCACCTCCAAGTACAAAAGCTGAAATAAATATTAATAATAATAAAAGCATAAGGCACTCGTTAATGGGTCTCTTTCCTTGAGTGATAAACAGCACAAAGCCTGGAGCTGTTGTGCTATGAAGATGAAATGGACCATATGATCCTATTGCAATAGAACATGTGTGGAAAGTGAGGGAGCAGAGCAAAAGATCATGAGCTTCTTCAGAGGTCAACCCAATTAGAGTCTCTGAATCTGTAACGCGAATTACCAATCTGTTTTGAATGGCTACAATTACATAAAATGAACGCTGATCCCCCTAAGGGCTGGCAGGGGTTCTTTCTTCTTTATCGCATTGAGGAAAGGTCTTGTTGTCAGCCTCAGAATAGCTTGACTCCAGTCCTCCTGCTTCTCTTTAGTGTCCTAGATACGGTTCTGTAGGCGGAAGCTTGGATGTGCTGTGGAACAGAATGTTGATGCGCAAACTCAAGCCGATGATAAAAGTCATGCTAGCTTCATGTGTTTCATTGTGAAATCAACATACCCGTGAATGAACTCCCTTTCCCTACATGCCCAGGGAAGAGAAAAAGGGGCACAGTAAGATCAGTATGAACAACCCATTTGAGATGGTAAAGAAATCATTTCAGCAGTTCAAGCAGCATGATATAATACCAGTGGGGGGTGAAAAGTCACAAAGTGCTGGAGTCACTTGATGAACCGGGAAATACCCACAATATCAGCAGAGCAACCAAGGCAAAGGTTCCTGTCTTGCAACAGATACATATGGATGCTAACAGCATTTTCTTTTAAAAGAAGTAACCGAAGTCCCGGTCCATGTTTTGGTTTTCTGTCATAAAGGTAACAATGTACACTCCTGAACTTATCATCATTTTTACAAATACTGTTTATTAGATCGCTACCGGGGAGCTTTTGATGATTGTCAGTTGTATGGATTTTATGAAAACCAAAACCTGTTGTGCTAATACACCATTAGGCTACAATAGTTTCTTTAAAAAGGACAACCCCAGCAAATATACACACCGCTCAGCGTGTGCGATACGTTCCCCTCTGTGTCCTAGCCGCACAGGATATAACCCTGCTCCCTTGTTGGAAGCTGTTTGCTTTAGTGGAAGCTGTAGATGCTCATACTTTCAGCTCTGGAGAGTCCAGGTTCAGTTCCCAATGCTGACCATGATGCTGGTTCTTATACAAATGCTGATGTTTCAATAACAGCATTGAAGTCAGTCACGGCTTTGGAGCTGTGCTCCGGCTCCGCTCCAGCTCCAGGCAAAAACCTGCAGCTCCACTGCTCCGGAGCTGCTCCGCGGGCTCCACTCCAAAGCCCTGGTCAGTCTCGTCTCCTTCTGGCTTTCTGGTTAATGTGTCGTTTACGATAGGGCTGTTCCTACAATCAAACAAATGCCATTAAATGTACAGCAGGATATCCATTGTGCTCATGGTAAAGTTGCTACAAGAACTTTGATTTTCACTGATCTTGACTTTGTAAAGTGCAACGGTGCAAATCTTAATGTTGCATTAACACAGGGCTAGCCTGTGCAGAGCATTACCATGACTCTGCAGGAGAATAAGGACTCCCTCCCCCAGGAGCGGCTCTGCCAATTTTGCCGCCCCAAGCAGTCGCTGCCGAATCGCCCCGTTCTGAATGCCGCCCCAAGCATCTGCTTGGAAAGCACACAAATAGATGGCATGCAATTGGGCTGCCTCAATCATGTCTCACAGAGCCTGGGCCTGTGTTACTTTCCTTAGGTGTGAGTAGGGAGCAGTGGTAAGTAGATGGAGTCAGAGCGCCACCCCCTCAGACACCGTTGTTGGCTGGACCTGGGAAAAGGAGTATGATGCACCCCATGAAGGAGGATCACAAATTTCCCCCCAGCCCCATGGAAAGAAGGGAGACCCAGGAAAGACTGGTTTCAGAGTACCAGCCGGGTTAGTCTGTAGCCGCAAAAAGAAAAGGAGGACTTGTGGCACCTTAGAGACGAACCAATTTATTTGAGCATAAGCTTTCGTGAGCTACAGCTCACTTCATGTGCCTCTGAGGCGTGTCTCTAAGCATGCACCGACAAACGTCCCCTGACTCAGCTGAACCTAATCAACCAGTCTAGCTCATAGTTTTCCATGGAAGACGTATTTTTTTTTTAAGAGGGCAGGCCTGTGGTTAATTATGTCAGTATTTCAATGGTTCCAGTTAGATTCTGATGGCCTGCGAACTCCCTATGAACTTCGCTGACTTCAGTGAGGTGGTATTGGAAAAGGAGAGAGTTTTGACCTGGCCCCATTTGTCTCCAGCAGAGGAGCTGCCCCAGGTGGATCTGCAGCACTAAGGTCTGGGGTCCATGGTAGTCAGAACTCTGATCCACAGCTCAGTGGCAAACATGCTTCATCTGTTCTGAAGATGTTACAATGGTGCCCCTCTCCCCCGCCTGGGAAATTTCTTCATAGGGCAGCCTGAACCTGGTAGACTTGCCAGTAAGAGTAAGTGCTTTTCTCCGAAGAGACATGTCAGTTCCTCTTTGCCGCTGGAGTTCAAGCACTGACCAGGCACTGCTGAGTCATTTCTGAAGAACATTTCATCAGAGTTGCAAGAAAGCAACTGGGAGATTCCCTGAGGACACAGTGAGTTTATAACTGACTTCATCGCCAAAGTGTTCAAACCAATCAGACTGTATGACCACATTCTGCTCAGTCAATCACATCCTTTGTCTCATCGCATGAACATGTGTGATGCCAACCACAATGGCAATTGACCCTGTGTGGGTCTGTAAGGGAACTCAGCTGGGGCTCGTCCCTCGGCGGGGTGGTGGGGTACCACACCACCTCACTACACTCTCGGCTGGGTTGGGGATTACCCAGTCTATGGCCCAGACCTTCAGGCTGGGCCCCGCAAGCTGTTCAGTATAAACCCAGGCCCTGGGTCAGGGCGGGGCAGCAAACAAACAGCCAAGGGCTCAGGCCCTCAGGCAGGGGCTGAGCAAAGTAGTTCCACAGCAAACCCCAGGCTCCTAACTTTAGCAACCAGGGGGAGGGGGAGACGGCCACCCGCGAGGTGGGTGGCGGGTGGGACGCAGGCCCACCCACTCCACTGCGTCCCAGCCCGGGGCCCTAGCAGCTGCCAAAGTGGGGATCCTGGCCGCAACTCTGGCTCTGGCGGTGCTGCAGCCAGACTAGGGTCGGCTGCCCCTGGGTTATTTCCGGACTCCCCCTCGTAGCGTACCTCTGTCAGGGTGGCGTCCTCGGGGGGTTCCAGCACCATGAGTTCCTCTGGGGAGCTGGTGAGGGGTAGGCTTGGTCGCTCCTCTGGGGAGCTGGTGAGGGGTAGGCTTGGCAGCTCCTCTGTGCATCGGTCAGCATCAGGCATTGGCCAGTCCTCGGGTTGGCTGCAGCTTGCCGGGGTCTCCCTAACTGGAGCCAGGCCATGGGCGTCTGGCCTCTCCAACTGCTGCCACCCAACTGAGCTCCAGCGTTGGACTTTTCTACTTCCTGTCCTGCGCCTTGACCTCTGGGGAGCGGGCGCAGGATCCACTGGCTCCGCCCACTTTGATGTCTGGGGAGGTTCTTCCCTCGGCGGGGTGGTGGGGTACCACACCGCCTCACTACAGGGTCATTTTATATTTCCAGAAAGCACACAGCCTGAATCAACATCTGCTTTCCTGAATTAGTGGTGAGCCTACAACTCATGACAGCGGCGTATTATTCTACAGGGTTTTGTAGGTATTTGGTCATTGGTAACTATTTAAAGAGACTTTTTATACCCAAAGGATTGGAGTGTTCGGATGGGGCCTGACTGACAGACAGGCAAGAGGCTGTTTTTTAAATTCATAACAAAAAACAAATGCATGACCCTGGTCTTATAGCGACACAACGGATTAGGTTGAGAGAACATGTTTCAAACCCTATGGACTAGATTCACCGAGGAATTTTTAGGGGGTCTAGAAAATCACTGGGCTCCAAAAAGCCTGTGTTCAGTGCCTAGACTCTCTATACAATAAATGGAGAGAGAGAGAGAAGGAGACACACCTTAAAATGGGACTCACAAAAGCCAGCATGCTTCTTGCTCAAGGTAGCCAATGGGAGATGGCAAGGTGTGTGCATGATAAGCCTGGCCCTTCTCTGGGGGACAGATGCCTAAATGCACACTGCAGGGAGCTGCCTTCCTCCTGCTGCTTGGGATTCCCCGGTGCAGATCCTCTCTTGGTCTTAGGTGCCGATGCCACTTTTGCTGCTGCTGCTGGGCAGTGACAGTTAGCCTAACAGTTAGCCCAGCGGTTAAGGTACTAATTGGGATGGGGGGGACCCTCCTGTGCAAGGGCCCCTTCCTACTGAGGGGGAGAAGGGATCTGAATGGGGATCTGCAATCTCTCTGGTGAGTGGGCTGAGAGATAGTCTGATGTGGCGCTTCCTCGGTTCTCCTGTTGATGCTGTTCCACTGCGGGTAAATAATGAAAGAATCATTGGGTGAGTAAGAGAACAAGTGTGATAATGACTCTGTAGCCTGGTGCTTACAGCCTCTTGTGGGAGACACATGATCCAATTCCCCTGCTCCACTGGCTTTGTTTATCATTAGTTGTTATCCACGTTGGAGCAGCCTCACCAGCAGAGATGGGAATTTGCCTGTGTGACATTATGGACATTGTGAAGTGAATTCCTTTTGACCTGGCCCCATTTGTCGCCAGCAGATGAGCTGCCCCAGATGGATCTGCAGCACTAAGGTCCCTGGTAGTCAGAACTCCGATCCACAGCACATCCCTTGGCCCACACCGCTTCCTGCAGCCCCCATTGACCCGGAATGGCGAACCGCGACCAGTGGGAGCTGCGATTGGCCTAACCTGCGGACGCGGCAGGTAAACAAACCGGCCAGGCCTGCCAAGGGCTGACCCTGACGGGCTGCATGCCAAAGGTTGCCGATCCCAGTGATACACCAAGGAACAAAGGAACCCAGCTCATGCCTTCCACAGCTAGAGACAAGAGGCAGACGGTAGCACCATTTGTTTTTGTCATTAAGCTAGGAAGTGATCTTACTGAACGGAGAGACGTTAAGGCCTGAGTTTCAAAACTCCTTAAAAACCCTTAAACTCCTTCAGAACCCTTAAAATGCCTCCTGTAATTTTACGTGTCCAAGAGTTTGCATGTTTGAAGTTTGGATTGGCACGTGCAGCTCACGTACACATCTGAAATGAATGGGAGTTTAGGCACCTAAATACCTTTAAAAAGCTGGGCCAAAGTTTCTTACCTTATAATCTCACTCTGCAACTAAGTAAAGAATAATAACTAAGGCTAAGATTTTGTCATGGTTATTTTTAGTAAAATTCACTGACAGGTCACGGACAATAAACAAAAATTCACGGACGCCACAACCTGTCGGTGGCTTTTGCTGCTGCAGCTCCATGGTTTCCCTCCGCCACTGTGGTGGCTGGGAGCTGTAGGGCTGGCTCCCCCTCTGCCCATGGCAACTGTAAGCTGCAGGGAGGCCCCATCTCCTCCGCCCATGGTAGCTGGGAGCTCATTTCTAAAAGAGACAATGGGACACCCCCAAGCCGCTCACCTGAGATGGCCCCATCTTCCACTGCCCCCCCACGCAAGGCTGCCGTCCCTTGCTGGAACATTGCAGGGGGCCCCCTGTTGCTGGAACCCTGCCGAGGCCCCCGCTGGCTGCCAGCTCCTGCAGAATGTTGTGGTGGTCTCTGGACGCCATGGATCTTGTGACTTCCCTGACCTCTGTGACATAAACGTAGCCTTAATAATAACACTGGTCTCATCATTTACCTGCCCTGTCTCAGCTGCCCAGGTGTAAAATGGCAGCCAATACTAACTTTTCCCATTAAAAGGGGTGATTCAAGGAGGATTAACTTGCTCAGGGCCTGGTAAATGAAGGCGTGACACTATGCTACCCATGCGTGGGGTATGGAAGTATCTAATCAATTTTAACAGCAGCAATCAGGCATGACTAATGCTACATTGCTCTATTAGAGTAATGCACAGGGCCAGCCCTACCCATATGCAAAGTACGCAGCGGTGTAGGGCATGAGGAAATTTGGGGCACCAAATTTCCTGGTGCCCTACACAGCTGCGTGCTGCTCCAGCCACTGCTCTGCCTCTTCCCCATGGCCCCCGCCCCTGCTCTGCCCCAGCCCCGCTGCCACCCCCACTGACGACTGCAGCGGGGATCGGGCCTGCACTCACCGGCAGCGGTAAGAGCGACCCAGCCCGAGCCCGTACCGCGCCTCCGGCTCCCAGCCGTGTTGCTGGCGAGTGCTGGGGGGGGGGGCGGTTCCCCTCTGCCCCCCAAGGCTGGGAGCCAAGGGACCAGAGCGGAGCGGGCTGGGGGCCGGGTCACTCCACTTCCCGCCGCCCCGTGAGTGCGGGGTCGGGCCTGGCTGCCTTGCACTTACGGGGCAGCAGAAGTGGAGTGGTTTCCCCCCTGCCCCTCAGCCTCCCGCCCTCCCCCCCATGGAGGACTGGGGCCCCCCACAACCCCCACCACGGCGGGGGAGGGGTGCATAGGACACCAAAAATGGCTAGGGACAGCCCTGGTAGTGCAGACTCTACCCAGCATTTTCAGGCCACTGCCAGCTGTCAAGCAATTCTTAGTGATCCTACTGTACGGGCTCAATAATTGCAGAACATTGACGTTTTGGTCATTCAACATGGCCTCTCCTTATGGGCCTGAAAACAGGCACAGTGCAGCATGGCTTTCTATTGTTTTGCCGTGCCAGCAATTACACGGGTTTGCCCCCTCAACCCGCACTCTTTCCTTCATTGTTTCTGATCTGCAGACTAACGCGGCAAGACAATAAGCTCGAGCTGCTGCTTTCCTTCATACCCGCTGCACAGCATACCCAGCGGCGTAGACTTTCATTTAGCTCACTGGGACCTTGCGACTAGAAAAACAGAATGCCCTGCTAGACTCATCTTGCTCAAGGTCAAAGCCGGCTCACCCTGCTCTTGCCCGGTTTTAGTATTGCTTCATTCCCCCATGGAATAGTGTCAGTAATCAGGGCTTTGGGTTAATAGTTACATCAATATGGGAATGGTAGTTTTGCATCTCTGTGCTGGGGAAGGGGAACAGGAGTATCACAAGCCCACACCCTGGTGGTTCCACTGGGGAGGGTGTCTTTAAAAGTCGGGCCAGACTAATATAGGGCAGGGATTTTGCCTGCAGTGACTGCCTGCTCATCATTTGGCTGGCCTGGCCACTATCCCTGCCTAAAATGGCTCCACCCTCTTTTGGCATTCCCTCCACCGCTTGGAGCTTGCAGGGGGCTTTCATAGTTCAGCCTTCCTCCATATGCCTGGCAAATTTTCAGCCTTGAAATCACAACCTTTGTGTTTGCTTGAGGTGCATGGGTCCTGAGACCATGCCAGAAACCAGAACAGAAAAAGGAACCAGGAGCCTCCACCCACTGTAAGGCAAGAAAAACTCTGATAGCACTTCCATGCAGTGCAGACCTGGTTCATCACACGTTGCCGAGTGGCTTGAAGAGAGACACCAATGGCTGTCTCTTTGCCCAGAAAGCCTACAGGGGGATGTGTGCAAAAGGGCCCAGACCCTCCAGGGTGTTTAGTCACCTAACTCCCATTGATTGAAAAGGGAGTTAGGCAATTAATACATTTGAGGCTCTGGCCCAAGAGCTTACATCCCATTAAAGTTCAGTTAAAGGGAGTCAGTTAAAGGGGCCTATTGAAAGTCAGTGATTGGATTTGTGCTCCTAAATCATTAAGGAGCTTTTGAAAAATCCCCTCCCTCACAGCCAATTCAAAGGGTACCGGCTGGGTTGGTGGGAGGAGACTTCAGCCTAGCTGGATGGTTTGGCTTCAGAGTATTAGCATTCCGACGAGTGCTGAAGCAGTATGACCATCCCACTTTATGATCCATATGGCCTAGCGCCACACTCCCAGTCACAGGGCTGTTGTGTGTTGTGATCACCATGAAGGCATATGGGAAACTGAAGCGCTTCAACCGTCGTGGCATTCTGCCCCCCCCCCCCCCGCTCTGTTTGCGTAAGAGTCAGGAGAGTGTGCCAAAGACTGGCAAGATTTCTACTCTCAATCTTGTTAATTTCATTCACTGGCTGGCTCACAGGAACCAAGCTGGCAAGAAGAGTGGTCTGATGGCAAATCCCTGCACTTCACTCACAGCAATCCTTTTTCCTTGGGTTATCCCTCTGCTAGCTCACCCACCCTATAGGCTGGGATTTTAAAATTATTGCATTTCTTCGGTGGGAGGGAAGGAGGAGCAGACAGTTCCAGGGACTGGTAATGAGCTAGAGAGCCTATCCCCTGCTGCTCACAGTTAAAATCCAGCCAAGGCTAACAAGGAGTGGCAGGTGTTCATCCTGGCCAAAAAGCACTCAGTTAAGGTGTAACTAAAGTAGTAGGCATGAGTCCCTGTTGCCCTTGACCATGTACACCGGCGCCAAGTATGGATAAAAGACTATTAAGCCAAAATGGTCACAGTTTACACCCACTTTACACGTGCCCCCCCCCCCCCCGGTAAATACATTCTATCTGAGGAGTAGTGTTCTTTGTGCAAGGCGTTCGTCCCAGTCCAATTCCTTGTGGAAGATTGCCCAGGCCAGAACTAGTGTTAACGAGCATGCTAAGAGGCGGGCCCTACCAACTGGGGGAAAAAAGGGCACTGATTAAGGACTTTTCTGTATGGGCTTATGTCTATATAGCCGCAAATAGCTAGTATGGAATAGCTATTCCACATTAGTTCCCCTTGTGGACATGCTTATTCTGCATTAAGAATGCCTTCTTCTGATTTAGAGTGAGCCACTTGCAAGGGAGCCAGGCCCTAAGAGGCTAAATTCTAGAATTGTGACTATTTTTATTATTATCATATGTAGTGCAAGAGTACCGAGACTCAGCAGTCAAAGCCAAGGTCCCCACGGCCGACACTAGGCACGGGTGGCTGTGTAGGCATGAATGGGACCGCTGAACAGATTCTTGAATTTCATTTTCCTGCCATACTTGGAATCAATGTGCTTGCCAGGTCTGTGTGCGGAAGGCTCAGCTGTGATCAAGCTGAATAGGTAGACAGAAGGTGTGATGTTGAGGTATGTAAATTACAGCCATTGTTGGTGGTGGAAAAGGATACTCAGGACTACAGGCTGGCTTCTAATTGGCCAATAGGGTGAAAAGAGATATGCAAATGCTATTTCTGTAAATATTAGTGTGACAAATCTCAGGCTGCCAGTCACTTCCCACAGTTAGAGGCATTGGCTCAGACAGAGTCAGGAGCTAGAGAAAAGTGCCCTGGGGCATGGGCATACTTGGATTTTCTGTGGCAGGGTCTCATTTCATACACTAAATGACCTTGACTTATGGCAGCTAAGAGAATCTGTTATATAGTTGAGAGTTAAAACTCAATGCATGTAAACAGTTAACTCAATTTTATACAACTGAACTTTCACTTCCTGTTTTACATGTTAAACTATTAAACAAAAATCAACCAATATTTAATCAGCAGCCAGCAGAAGATGATGGCCAGTAGTCATACTGCACCACCTTCTGCCGACCACCCAGGAGATGACAATAGCTAGCGGTCGTACTGCACAGTCTGCTGCCAGTAAGATGTATAAAGATAGATGAAGTGGCTCAAAACAAGAAATAGACCGGATTTGTTTTGTATTCATTTTCTCCTCCCTCCCTCTGTGAAATCAACGGCCTGCTAAACCCAGTTTTGAGTTCTATCCTGGAGGTTTTCAGTTCTATCCTTGAGGGGGCCAGTCAGTTTCTCGCAAAGCCACCCCCTTTGTTGATTTTAATTCCCTGTAAGCCAACCCTGTAAGCCATGTCATCAGTCGCCCCTCCCTCCGTCAGAGCAACGGCAGACAGTCGTTCCGCGCCTTTTTTCTGTGCAGACGCCATACCACGGCAAGCATGGAGCCTGCTCAGATCACCACATGCATTATCCAGCAGCATATGCAGCACTAGAACCTGGCAAAGCGAAACCGGGCGAGTAGGCGACATCAGCGCGGTGATGAGAGTGATGAGGACATGGACACAGACTTCTCTCAAAGCACGAGCCCTGGCAATGTGGGCATCATGGTGCTAATGGGGCAGGTTCATGCGGTGGAACACCAATTCTGGGCTTGGGAAACAAGCACAGACTGGTGGGACCGCATAGTGTTGCGGGTCTGGGACGATTCTGTGAAACTTTCGCATGCGTAAGGGCACTTTCATGGAACTTTGTGACTTGCTTTCCCCTGCCCTGAGGCACAAGAATACCAAGATGAGAGCAGCCCTCACGATTGAGAGGCAAGTGGCAATAGCCCTGTGGAAGCTTGCAACGCCAGACAGCTACCGGTCAGTTGGGAATCAATTTTGAGTGAGCAAATCTAGAGTGGGGGCTGCTGTGATGCAAGTAGCCCACGCAATCAAAGATCTGCTGATATCAAGGGTAGTGACCTTGGGAAATGTGCAGGTCCTAGTGGATGGCTTTGCTGCAATGGGATTCCCTAACTGTGGTGGGGCTATAGCTGGAACCCATATCCCTATCTTGGCACCGGAGCACCAAGCCGCCGAGTACATAAACCGCAAGGGGTACTTTTCAATAGTGCTGCAAGCACTGGTGGATCACAAGGAATTTTTCACCAACATCAGCATGGGATGGCCGGGAAAGGTACAAGACGCTTGCATCTTCAGGAACTCTGGTCTGTTTCAAAAGCTGCAGGAAGGGACTTTATTCCCAGACCAGAAAATAACCGTTGGGGATGTTGAAATGCCAATAGTTATCCTTGGGGACCCAGCCTATCCCTTAATGCCATGGCTCATGAAGCCGTACACAGGCAGCTTGAACAGTAGTCAGGAGCTGTTCAACTACATTCTGCACTTGCTCAGCCTGGTGGTAGAATGTGCATTTGGACGTTGAAAAGCACGCTGGCGCAGTTTACTGACTCGGTTAGACCTCAGCGAAACCAATATTCCCACTGTTGTTACGGCTTGCTGTGCGCTCCACAATATCTGTGAGAGTAAGGGGGAAGACGTTTATGGCGGGGTGGGAGGTTGAGGCAGATTGCCTGGCTGCTGGTTGTGCACAGCCAGACACCAGGGCGATTAGAAGAGCACAGGAGGGCGCGGTGCGCATCAGAGAAGCTTTGAAAACCAGTTTCATGACTGGCCAGGCTATGGTGTGAAAGTTCTGTTTGTTTCTCCCTGATGAAACCCCCCGCCCGTTGGTTCACTCTACTTCCCTGTAAGCTAACCACGCTCCTCCCTTCAATCACTGCTTGCAGAGGCAATAAAGTCATTGTTGCTTCACATTCATGCATCCTTTATTAATTCTATCACACAAATAGGGGGATAACTACCAAGGTAGCCCAGGATGGGTGGTGGAGGAGGGAAGGATAAGGCCACACAGCACTTTCAAAGTTTAAAGCTTTAAAACTTATTGAATGCCAGGCTTTTGTTGCTTGGGCAGTCCTCTGGGGTGGAGTGGCTGGGTGGCTGTTCTTGGGCATCTGGATGAGGAGGCTATGGAACTTGGGGAGGAGGGCTGTTGGTTATACAGACCACCGCTACAGCCCCTGTGCTCCTGGTGCCTTTCCTGCAGCTCAATCATACGCTGGAGCGTATTAGTTTGATCCTCCAGCAGCCTCAGCATCACGCTGCTGCCACCTTTCAGCTTCAGCCCTCTCTTCAGCCCGCCACCTCTCCTCCCAATCATTTTGGGCTTTCCTGCACTCTGACATTATTTGCCTCCACGCATTTGTCTGTGCTCGGTCAGCGTGGGAGGACAGCATGAGCTCAGAGAACATTTCATCACGAGTGTGTTTTTTTTTTTCTTTCTAATCTTCACTAGCCTCTGGGAAGGAGAAGATCCTGTGATCCTTGAAACACATCCTTGAAACACATGGTGGAGAAAAAAGGGACAGTGGTATATAAAAACACACATTTTATAGAACAATGGGTACACTCTTTCACGGTAAACCTTGCTGTTAACATTACATACATAGCACATGTGCTTTCGTTCCAAGGTCGCATTTTGCCTCCCCCCAGCGCATAGCTAGCACCTCCCCCTTCCCCGTGGCTAACAGCGGGGAACATTTCTGTTCAGTCACAGGCAAACAGCTCAGCAGGAACGGGCACCTCTGAATGTCCCCTTAGAAAAGCACCCGATTTCAACTAGGTGACCATGAATGATATCACTCTCCTGAGGATAACAGAGAGATAAAGAACGGATGTTGCTTGAATGCCAGCAAACATGCACTGCAATGCTTTGTTCTACAATGATTCCCAAGTACGTGCTACTGGCCCGGAGTGGTAAAGTGTCCTACCATGGTGGACAGAATAAGGCTGCCCTCCGCAGAAACCTTTTGCAAAGGCTTTGGGAGTACATCCAGGAAAGCCACGAATGCCAGGGCAAATTAATCATTAAACATGCTTGCTTTTAAACCATGTATAGTATTTTAAAAAGGTACACTCACCAGAGGTCCCTTCTCTGCCTGGCAGGTCCAGAAGGCAGTGTTGGGTGGGTTGGGGGGAGTACTGGCTCCAGGTCCAGGATGAGAAACAGTTCCTAGCTGTTGGGAAAACCAGTTTCTCCGCTTACTTGCTGTGAGCTATCAACTTCTTCCGTGTTGCCTCCTGTGACGAAGTGGGACTGTTCTTAATGTTTCCTCTGAATAGTGTGGGGGTGCCTCAGTTTCCCCCAGGCAGTTCTTAAGTATCTAGGGGGTGGAGTAAGGGTGTATGATCATTGCAGAGCCCTAGAGGGCATGTGTGTGCAGGAGTCTGGACACAGAGAATGGCCGACACCCTGTTTCCTGGCAACTGATGGCCTGGGCCCTTCCCCCCCTGCAAGGTGAGAGCTGAAGGGTTGGAGAACAAAGGAATCAGGTGACCACCTGGCCCGGGAAAGGAACAAAGCCCAGAGGAGGAGGGGCTGGAGGGAGTTTCAGTTTGGGGCTGGCTGGGACATGGAGTGAAGTGCAGACGTGGTTGTCTGGCTCACTACCCCCCAAAATGGACCCAGCTGAGGGGTCCCGTTCTCTGCACCTGCAAGCTCTGTGTTAGACCATGTTCCTGTTGTCTAATAAACCTTCTGTTTTACTGGCTGGCTGAGAGTCACGTCTGACTGCGAAGTTGGGGTGCAGGACCCTCTGGCTTCCCCAGGAGCCCCGCCTGAGCGGACTCGCTGTGGGAAGCGCACGGAGGGGCAGAGGATGCTGAATGCTCCGAGGTCAGACCCAGGAAGGTGGAAGCTGTGTGAGCTGTGTGTCCTGAAGACAGGCTGCTCACAGAAAGGCGACTGCCCCAGAGTCCTGACTGGCTTCATGGGGAGCAGTTCCAGAGCATCGCCCAGGGACTCCGTGACAACTGGTGGCAGCGGTGGGATGTACTGCACCCCGTGGATGGCGCTTCCTGCAGTAAGTGACTGGGGAGCAGTAACACGAAGGGGGATTGCCGAGGACTAGGCCTGCTGAAGGCTCAGAGAGGAGCGGTTTCGGGGGGCGGTTAACCCCTGGGAGTGTGTGACCAGCGAGAAGGACTGTGCAGTAGCAGGGTTCCCCTGGGGATTGCAGCAAGCAGTCCAAGGGGCGGAGGAGTCTGCAGCTCGACCCTGGCAAAGAGGTGGTGACCTCGAGAAGGGCTGGCACACTAGGGGTTCTCCCTGGAAACCGTGGGGAGCTGAGAACACACAGGCCTGTGAGTCCACAACAACTTGGGAGGAGCGGAGTGATGGCCTGTCACCGTCTCCTTAAGAAGGACATTGTAACCCTGTGCAAAAAGAGAGGGTTGAGCGTTGGAAAGTGCACCAAAGCAGAGTTAATCGTGCAGCTGGAGGAGGATGACCGCTCTAAGGAACAGATTCCTGACCCCAACTGGGGCTATAGCAGGATCTGGGAGCAGCTGAAGCGGGAGCCAGGCATCGCCAAGACTCCTGTCCCCGACCAGACGAGGGTCTTCACGATCGGGTTCCCCATCGGGGGATCGAGACGGACGGGATTGGAGCTGAGTCTGAGAGAGCAAGAGGACTGTGAGAGACAGCGAGAGCCCGAGAAAGAGCTGCAGAAGCAGCAGCAGCATGAACTGGCGGTGGGGGAGCGGAGAGGCCTAGGGGACCCCTCAGGGGTGAGTGGGGATAGACCCCGGGGGGCCAGTTCCGCAGGGAACCTCGAGACTAAATTGCTGCCCCTGGTTAAGGGGGGGGGTTTGGATGCCCACCTCACTGCCTTTGAGCAGGCTGGCGATTTGAACCAAGGGGACCCTGCGGAAAAGCCCCGGTGTCTAGCTCCCTTGCTGGGTCCCAAGGCCTTAGACTCCGTCAGCCAGATGGTTGGGGATGTGGACAGGCTCCCACTCCTGACCCCAACCTATATGTCTGTGTGGAGTTTCCTGGGGCCAGGCCCCCCGGACCTCCAGTGGGAGCAGAAGGTGATGGTCAATGGGGAGACATTCTTGGGGTGGCCAAAGGGCATGGGCTGCATAAACCTTCCCACATGCGGCCTGCAAGTGCTATCGACCACCCCTGACCTAAGGGAGGGCGTGAAACTGGAAAGGCCTGGTGTAACTCCTACCAAGGAATGGGAGAGATGCTGGGGCATCCATGGGAATGTTGGTGGCTTCGAACTTCCCCAGGTCACCGGCTAAAGTGACCCCGCTCAGTTCGATCTCGAAGGGGGGAGAGATGTGACGAAGTGGGACTGTTCTTAATGTTTCCTCTGAATAGTGTGGGGGTGCCTCAGTTTCCCCCAGGCAGTTCTTAAGTATCTAGGGGGTGGAGTAAGGGTGTATGATCATTGCAGAGCCCTAGAGGGCATGTGTGTGCAGGAGTCTGGACACAGAGAATGGCCGACACCCTGTTTCCTGGCAACTGATGGCCTGGGCCCTTCCCCCCCTGCAAGGTGAGAGCTGAAGGGTTGGAGAACAAAGGAATCAGGTGACCACCTGGCCCGGGAAAGGAACAAAGCCCAGAGGAGGAGGGGCTGGAGGGAGTTTCAGTTTGGGGCTGGCTGGGACATGGAGTGAAGTGCAGACGTGGTTGTCTGGCTCACTACCCCCCAAAATGGACCCAGCTGAGGGGTCCCGTTCTCTGCACCTGCAAGCTCTGTGTTAGACCATGTTCCTGTTGTCTAATAAACCTTCTGTTTTACTGGCTGGCTGAGAGTCACGTCTGACTGCGAAGTTGGGGTGCAGGACCCTCTGGCTTCCCCAGGAGCCCCGCCTGAGCGGACTCGCTGTGGGAAGCGCACGGAGGGGCAGAGGATGCTGAATGCTCCGAGGTCAGACCCAGGAAGGTGGAAGCTGTGTGAGCTGTGTGTCCTGAAGACAGGCTGCTCACAGAAAGGCGACTGCCCCAGAGTCCTGACTGGCTTCATGGGGAGCAGTTCCAGAGCATCGCCCAGGGACTCCGTGACACCTCCATCTCCATTGAAAGAGTCAAACAACACGGCTGGGGTAGTGGTGACTGAACCCCCTAAACTGGCATGCAGCTCATCATAGAAGCGGCATGTTTTGGGCTCTGACCCGGAGCGGCCGTTCGCCTCTCTGGTAGGCTTGCCTCAGCTCCTTAAGTTTCACACGGCACTGCTTCGGGTCCCTGTTATGGCCTCTGTCCTTCATGCCCTGGGAGATTTTGACAAAGGTTTTGGCATTTCGAAAACTGGAATGTAGTTCTGATGGCACGGATTCCTCTCCCCATACAGTGATCAGATCCCTTACCTCCCGTTTGGTCCACGCTGGAGCTCTTTTGCGATTCTGGGACTCCATCATGGTGACCTCTGCTGATGAGCTCTGCATGGTCACCTGCAGCTTGCCACACTGGCCAAACAGGAAATTGAAATTCAAAAGTTTGCAGGCCTTTTCCTGTCTACCTGGCCAGTGCATCTGAGTTGAGACTGCTGTCCAGAGCGGTCACAAAGGCGCACTCTGGGATAGCTCACGGAGGCCAGTACCCCACATTCGACCCAGCAAGACCCAGTTCAGCGTTAATCCCCTTGTCAGGGGTGGAGTAAGGAAATCGATTTTAAGAGCCCTTTAAGTTAAAAAAAGGGCTTCGTTGTATGGACGGGTGCAGGGTTAAATTGATTTAACGCTGCTAAATTCAATCTCAACTCCTAGTGTAGACGAGGGCTGACTGACATACGAGCAAGATGTGACATCAAACAGTACTTTTTATATAGAACCTAGAAGTGTGCTAGGACCTTCACAGCTATCTGAGAACAAAGGGTCACTCAACTGAAGTGCTTATAGTCAAAACAGATGAGGAGCACACAAGGATTAAAACATAAAAACACTTAAAAAAACCCCTGCCCTTTTGTTTTCTGACCATTATCAATTTTGCATCTTTAACTCTCACCTACTTCCATTTTTTCCCTCTTTCAAAATTCCTGGCTATTTGGACAACAGTATTAAAGAAAAAGTGCTCCTACTTTCACCAAAACATATAACTATAGGGTTAGAAGGGAATTGCAAGGATCATCTAGTCTAACCCCCTGCCAAGAGGCAGGATTTGTTGTGTCTAAACCATCCAAGACCGATGGCTATCCAACCTCCTTTTGAAAACCTCCAGCGAAGGAGCTTCCACAACCTCCCTGCGCAGTCTGTTCCATTGTCCTACTGTTCTTAGGGTTTTTTCTGAGATTTAATCTAAATCTGCTATGCTGTAGTTTGAACCCATTGCCTCTTGTCCTACCCTCTGTGGCAAGAACGAACAACTTTCCTCCATCTTAAACATGGAGTATCATTGTTTATTAGACATCTTTAGTAGAGGTCCAGATTTCATACTTTAGGACAGGGATCAGCAAACTTTGGCAGCAGCCAGCACATCCCTCGGCCCCCGCCGTTTCCCGCAGCCCCCATTGGCTTTGGACAGCGAACCCCAGCCAGCGAGAGCCACGATTGGCCAAACCTGTGGATGGGGCAGGTAAACTAATTGGCCTGGCCCACCAAGGGCCTTACCCTGGCAGGCCACATACTGAAGGTTGCCGATCCCTGCTTTAGGATATAAAGACAGATGATCAGGTCTACTGTTGGCTATGTGATCTATTCGACAGCTGTGGAAAAAAGGCAGAAATTCATACTCAAAATCATGTCTCAAGTTTTTTTTCTTTGACTGGTATTACACAACCTGCTACTAATTTATGAATAAAATACCCTATTGTCCGTTTCAGAGTAGCAGCCGCATTTGTTTGTATTCGCAAAAAAGAAAAGGAGCACTTGTGAGTACTCTAAGGTGCCACAAGTACTCCTTTCCTTCTGTCTGTGAAAATCAAGTTTATAATTCGATTGTAATTTTTTTTGGGTGGGAACGGTTTCTCTCTCTCTCTGTTTGTAGAGTGCCGTGCAAAACAGGACGATGATCCTCATGGGAACTTCTGCATTATGCTAATTAAATGATGTAAATGTTGAGCAGCCAAAACAAACGTTAGCTTCATTTAAAATTGGAGATAAGTTGAACTTGGAACAAAACAGTAAACAACACTCAGTCCCTCTAAATCAGCTAATGCGCTTAGTTTACATGGTACAGATTTTTAAAATGTCATTTGGCTATTCTATTGGAAATTAGCAGTCTCTCTCTGAATCCAATATACACATACTTAACCCCCTGCCTGGCTAAGCAGCCATGTTAATGCAGTACACTTCCATTCCTTTTTGGTGGGACTTCTAAAAAACATATACACAAGTAGAGACTATCTAATGAGACTGACATTTGAGCATTTCAAATTACTGGCTGATGGGACAGAAGTGGAAAAATAGATGAGATTACAGCGTGTCTAGAAAAGCCAGACCATCTTGCTTTACAACAATAAAAAGTGACCATACAGTCTTCAAATGCACCTGGCAATATATTAAAACAGCAAGAGCCTCAATGGATACAGTTGATAGTATAAACAGAACTCTGTATCCTAATGTCTTAGTTTTCTCTGCTATTGATCAAGTGCATGTATTGACCTGAGAATGTACCATTTGTAACCCAGTATGTTGCCTATGTTCATTGTTAAATGACATGAGAGGAAAACGGTGTTTCCCTGTGAGTCAGCAGGGAATGACATAAGAGGCGCAGTGTTCTGGATAAGGCATAGAACCAAGGAGCTAAGCAACCCCTGGCTCTTGTAGGTTCCGGTTTATTCCTTGATAGACTAGGGGTGGCAGTTGTCTTTTGGCAAATTGCGGCAACGTTGCACGTTACTTCTGCATGCTGCTGAACAGATGCTGCATTCAACCACCACCGTGACTACATCTCAGGGATATGTATAGACTGCATGATAATTTGTGGAGTGGTTTTTGATCACAGGTGTCCCATATTAAGAATACTTTACAAGTGTAGACAGATTCTGAATCAGAGCTTTGATTGGTGTAAAATTCAGCATACTCCCACTGAAGGCAATGTCAATTTATGCCAGTTGAGAATCTGCCTCCTATGTGTTCCGCAACCTTGTTCTAGTTTTCCAGGCTCAGATTTCATTGTTTTTGAACATTAACATTATCCAGTTAGGTGGAATAAGTTATTCTATATTCCGTTGATTATTATTTCTGAATGCATTTGATGAAGTGAGCTGTAGCTCACGAAAGCTTATGCTCAAATAAATTTGCTAGCCTCTAAGGTGCCACAAGTACTCCTATTATTTCTATGTATGTACTCTTCACTAGTCAACAACATGGTTATGATATGGTTAACAGCTCAGCTCTAATTGTGCTGCTCAATGAGTTTTGATAAAAATCTTTAAAAAACACCCCCCCAGAACAAAGAAACCCCCACTATTTTAGTTATCCCCATCCTAAAATTCTAGACTAGACTGACTGCTAGTTTGGTCTCTCTGCAATCATTCCCTATTTGTAACCAGAATTATGAAATCGACCAAATTACTTTAAATATTTGCTGAGATTCTGTAACTATCCACTTCCCAGTTTGACTCAGGAGATACTAATAGGTATATCAGAATCAGCAGTTTCTACTCTTACCTTGTATGTTTGTTTTTCTTGCCATAAAGATGTCCAACTGGCTGAACACAAGCCAAAGCTAAAGATTTCTTCTTGTTCTCTGAAGAGAAGGTTGCGGAGATGTATCAGTAAGTCATATTACAGTTGTAATCACGTGTCGTGTCATTAAGAAGGCCCTCAGCATAAAGACTAAGGATCAAATTCACCACTGGTATAAACAGCTACAACACTACTGAAGTCATGCTTGTGTCTGCAAAATTTGAGGGGGATAGTGAAGGCATAGTACATATTTCCTACCCTAAATTAGATCTGGATTTCTGTATTGCCATGCTAAACTGCAGATTGCACAGAAGAGCTGCTATCTATACTTTTTTAAAAAACAAATAGATTAGAAGACACTTTATTAAAAATAGATAACGTTATTGAGTTTGTTTAAAGGGCACATTAAAATTAGAGATGTCAAATTTGTTTTTAAACCCATCTTCATTCCCGCCCTGTCAAGGGCTCGACAAAAAATTGGAGGCATTTTTGCCCAGAGGGAGCACAACTCTACTCAATGCAGTTGGGTGTTTTAGGATGGCCTCCGAGAGCTGTATAAAGGCTTGAAAGCAATAAAGCATCACTTATTCTTTGTCCACTGAGTGCTACTAAAAAGAACATTCTCTCATTACTATATGTAATATATAGGACAGTGAAACCAGAATACAAGTATCTGCAACCAATTTAATCTTGCCCACTTACTGCGACTTTTCACTTTTCAGAAGTTCCATGGCACCAGTTCCTCTAAACACTATACAATGATGAGGCTGCACAGGTACTACATTTATTTTCTTAGCAAGATTTGCAGCACAAAACAAACAAAAATAACTGCTGTTTTCCAGCTATTTAGCTTGTTTGCTTGCACTTTTAGGAGCTTCACAGCAGATGAAGGGTATGACAAGACTTGGGAAGAAGGGGTTTAAGCTGTCTAGAACCTTATTTTTAGGATATTGGCATAGCAGACACTTTCCTAGTTGGAACAACTGCTAAGCTTCACCGAAACATAACTTTTGTGGCTTAGGAAGATAACATGACAGTTGCCCCTCTAGACAATTCTTCACCCCCTTCTGATGATTCCTGTTCCGTACACCACAATCTCAGGAGCCACACTTCTATCTTTTGAGAGTCAGTTAAGCTTTGCCACATAATTCAGTGCAGCTCTGCTGCACTTATTTAGTTCTAACGAGCTGCTTAGTACAAGAGGCTTTGCATAAAGGCAATGTGTGGTAAAAACCACCACAGCAGGCAGAAAAGCTAGTACCACTTCAGAGGTATTTCAAAATATGCTGGGAAAAGACCAACAAAATTCAACTAAAACGTATCCTTCTACTTAAGTCATTATGGGTAAGAGATACAGGATTGAGTTGTTGCATTAATTGGCTGTACTAATATAGCTGTTCCAATTCTTAGAGACAATATATGGGTAGTTTTGGGAGATGGGAAATAGTGACAAGAATTCTCCAGTAATACACCATTGCATATTTAAGATTACAGATCTATTCTTAAACATTGAGTATGTTGGAGCAGATATATCTGTTCTAAAAGAGAGACTTCACAACCAGGTTTATGTTACTTAGTTCTAAAATACTAAACTAGTTTTCAGAGTAGCAGCCACATTAGTCTGTGTCTGCAAAAAGAAAAGGCGGACGTGTGGCACCTTAGAGACTAACAAATTTATGTGAGCATAAGCTTTCATGAGCTACAAGCTCACTTCATACTATAGTTGTAATCAATTTCTATAAATAATCAGGACAACATAAGTTTTACATTTTTATTAACCAAAAGAACCCACAGGGCTCATAAATACAAAATACAATCATATCCTTGTATGCTAAAGTTTTGAATAGCAAGTTTTTTTTTTTAAAACCTGTTTCACAGTTATTAAAAACTAACCACGTGCATGCTAAATTTGTTATCGTGCAAAGGACCAGATTCTACCCTCTAAACCTGGTATTAGACAGCAGAACTGGACCTTCAAACTTTCATCCTTTCCTTGAAAGATCCTTGTGTGTTTAAAAATCATCTTTTTGCGACAATGTAAGGCCACAGTTTTCCTGCAAACAAAAAGCAATCCAAGGATTTTGATTTTTTTTTTTAATTAAACTAGAAATGCTTCTTTACCTTTCATTGACACATACTCTTGCTTGCATGATCAGGTTTGTACCAACATACTACCCAGATAACATATCAACCATTAGGTTTTATAGTCATTATAATCACCTCGTATTTTTTAGGCTAATATTCTGTATTACTAACATGAAAGTTAAACAACAATAGCCTGGCTATCAGTTTAGTTAGGATGGAAATGATATTTTCATTGGGGGGGAGAGAGAGCGCGAGCGAGCACGTGTTCGTTCCCTGTTAAGGTGCTGTAAATTAAAATACTGCATTGACTAAATGGAGCATGCCATCAAAAGGCAAGACAGCTATATTGAACTTGAGACTTTAAGACAACTCCAAGTGTCTTCTAAAAGATGACAGTCTAAAAGATGGAGTCAAATTTTGGTTAAAGCTGCATTTGCTAGAGAAGACAATAGTTAAACTTGCAAATGAAAAAAACTGCAGTTTTAAAATATATGTATCTGCATCAGTACCACATCTATTATACACAATGGTGAGTCAATAGTTAACTGAAGAGCTAGAAATTAAAGAAAAAAAAAGTCATACTAAAGGATGGAGACAAAGTGAAAATAAATATGCCTGCAGAAAAATCCCTGTTTCACTTAAAGATTTTTTTTTTAAATAAAACCATTTAAACACTTAAAACTGTAGTTTGATAGAAGTTGCAATGACACTTACTTTTAATCACCAAAAAAATAGTGTTCTACCATATGAAGCACTAGCATCTCTAACCCACAACCCTTTTGTCAGAGATACAAAGTGGTTTTAGCAGTTCAAAAAACCATATATCTAACACTACTGTAAACTGGACATTTGCACATTGAGAATGCCATTTTTCTGCTGCTTTTTTTCAAGTGAACTGCTGACAGTGTGGTCATCTGTTAGATTATCTACAAATTCATGCTTAGTAGGAAGCAAACATTCTACTCTAGACGAAGGCAGTAAGGGCAGGCAGCACCTTCATCCTTAGCAGCAAGAAAAAAAATCTCACTGTTCTAAGTTACCTGAGGAAGAAAACAGTAAAATATTGCACCAAAGCAAAATTAGACAAGTAAAATACTAGAGTATGGATAACAATGAAGAGTACAGCCTCCGATGACAGACTAGGTCTTTGAACAAAATCACAGAAACCAGTGGAAAAAATGTGCGCCTTTACAGAAGAATGTTCCCTTGCTGGTTGATTGTGTCCAAATACATTTGCTTTCTGCTTTGTCTTCAGATCTAAACTAAATTTATACTCCTCCCCAAATCCCCTGCCTGTTTTTCATTTGTTAACCGCAGAAATTATTTAGGGTCCCTTTTAGAACCTTGCAGATTAGTGCGAGTCTTAGATGTTTTTGGACTCAGTCTGACCCTTAATAGATATCCAAAACAGAGGTAGGCTTAAAAGGCTTTTGAATAAATTCACTTTGATAAATATATCTGCTACTGGCAAGAAGTCATTCTCTGTTCCTTGCCTTGCGTCCCATTATCATGCTATCCACAAGCTTAAGATACACACACAAATTATTATAGGAGCACAAGAGGCAAGAATAATTCCCTTGAGATCTCTTAACCCCCCCCACACACAAACCCCCACATAGTGCATAAGCTGTTATCGAAGTTCAACTTTCTCTTAAGTAGTTTATCTTTCACACAGTAAAGACTTGCCTTCATAATATTGCAGTAATAGCTATATTTTGCCATCCATGACAACTTTAAATTCAGCATGAATGATGAAATAGTACCACTTGACTGACGTTAGAAGGATATGTTCCCATGAAAAGTTTGTTTGTAGCTGGAGTTAGAGCTGGAACTCTAGTTTTTAGTTAGTGTTCCTTTTCTTGATTACAGACAGCGCAAAATGAAGTCCCTGCAACACAGGAGAATCTTTTGGAAATTCTATCCTACCTCTCATATTCTTGAGATACAAATGTACTTTAATTCAGATTCTTCCAAGCAGTTCTTAAGTGTAAGTACATTTTCATTCCTCTTTGATACATACTTAAAACTCTTGCTTGTACTTTATGTAGTATCTCTTCTTTATGAATATTCTCAAACACTTCCCACACCTCGAATCTTGGCTGCTCCCACTTAGCCACATACATTTGATACCCACATCTCCCATGCAGACTAATCCAAAAGGGATTCTTTTCACGCCAAACATGCTCAGATTTCCAACTCCAATTGCCTTTGCATTTTGTTTCTGAACTTAAGCTCTTAACGAGAAAGCAGTTTCCTTTTAGCTTTACTAACAGCTGAAGCATAAGGGTTTCCATTTAATCACAATACAGCTATTTCGAATATTGTTTAGAGCATGAATGAAACAGACTGGATCTCTTCTATATGAGTAGGATGTGGATCAATCTGTAGACAGAAAAAAAAATCAAAATGATTACTTCCTATACATTCATGTAATATTTAAACCTTTTATGTAGTTTGACATGAAACTTATTTACAAATCTAATAGCAGCATGTTGTTTTATTTACCTCTGAATAGAGAGGTGGAGGCTGAAACCGGAACTCCTGTATATAGGCAAACATGTGACCACATAATTGTTCTTCATAGTCAACTGGTTGTGAGTAAGCAGGAACATGTCTAGAGAACTCTTCTTGTGATACTATATCAGCATAATTTGGTGGTGCTTAAAAAAAAGAGAGATGCCACTGTCAAATAATAAGTTCATTGAATGATTCACTTGTTTCTAGATTGTGTATGTATCACAATTCCTGATAACATTAAGAAATTTACATCCCAATAGAACAATGAAAAATTCTACAAATATTAGGTATTTTATTTTAATGACACTACATCTGGTGAACAGTAAATTCATAAAAAGAACGGAAGTACTTGTGGCACCTTAGAGACTAAAATTTATTAGAGCATAAGCTTTCGTGGACCACAGCCCACTTCATCGGATGTGTGCATGTGTGTTCGTACACACACACACACACGTTTGAAGTTACCATACAAACTGAGAGGCTAATTAGTTAAGATGAGCTATTATAAGCAGGAGAAAAAAAACCTTTTGTAGTGATAATCAAGATGGCCCATTTAGACAATTGATAAATTTGTTAGTCTCTAAGGTGCCACAAGTACATTGTCAACTGTCTAAATGGGTCATCTTGATTATCACTACGAAAGCTTTTTTTCCTCCTGCTGATAATAGCTCATCTTAACTAATTAGCCTCTCTCAGTTGGTATGGTAACTTCCAGCTTATCTATCTATATCTTCCATTCTATGCATCCGATATAGTGGACTGTAGTCCATGAAAGCTTATGCTCTAATAAATTTGTTAGTCTCTAAGGTGCTACAAATACTCATGTTCTTTTTGCAGATACTAACATGGCGTCTGCTCTGAAACCGGTCAGTAAATTTATAGGGTATGCCAATTTTATGGTATTAATAAACTGAAATGATTCAAAAGGCAAATTACAAGAATTGAAGCTTTAAACTGGCATAACAATCTCTGCTTCTATTATAGATATCATGAATCCAGATGAGAAAAGTTCAAAATACATACCTTCAGGGTGTTCTGGCATGTTCAGTGCCAACCAACTCATGTCCATGCTGAACTGGCCGGCGCTGGAGTTTCTGCTTGAAAACCCAGTACATGGAATTGTGCCAATCACCAGTGGCAATTCAATCATCAACTTGTTAGCACCAGGAATATGGATATACACCTGTGTGACAAATCCCACCCCACCCACATACAAAAGAATGAGAGGAGTCATGAAGATACAATGGAACTGAAGTTTATAGAAGCAGACTTCCTTTATGTAAGTTATTAAAAAAACAACAAATTTAGTGATTCCAGATAAGAAAAGTATAGCTAGTACTTGATAAAGCATAGAAAAGAATAGTTTTAAGGTTGTCTCTAGATGACCTTTTCCTCTTGTTCTGTAACAAGTTTTGACAGAATCTTGATGCAAATAACTTTCAGGTTTACCTTTCCACTTCTGACTTGTCTCCATCCATCTAATCACACATTTCAGAGCCACATTTTTCCCTGATAAACTTTACACGTCTAAAGCCCAACTAATTATTCCCCCTAAATTCTCTGCACTTCCTCCATCACAATAATTCCTGTCATTCAGTTTCAATAACCCGGTAATAACTTCAATTCCTTTCTTTGCCCCTCATGCCTGCAGGCCATGCCCCATTCTTGCTATTTCCTTCTCCATAATATACTGGAGAGCTGTCTGCAAAGAGAAAACTCTTCCATACCCTGCTCACCTTCCATCTTGTTAATTGAAACTTCTTCCTCTCTGGTCTCCAATACTAACAGCAACCAGTCACTATAATTATCTTCTTTACCTAATCTGACATTGTCTTCTTTGTTGGAAAGAGATTGTGCCCCATTCTTGCTGTTGTCTATGTGAAGTCACTGATATGTCTGTAGTCTGATACATCTGTAGTCTGTTTTCCACCTCTATACTAACGTTTATTTTACTTTAAAGTCTTACGATGTAACATGAAACATTCACACAACTGCATAACTTAAGCATATAATTTGAACTTGATTATTTTGAAGCACTAAGTTTATTGGTAACAAACCTTACTTACAGCTAAAGAATACTCTACTCTGATGATACAACAGTTAAGAATGGAAGGGGTTACAGGTGGGATTTTCAGAGTTTTCCCATTCCAGGTATCTGTACTCCCAGAAGCAATAGGGTTTCCTCGTACATTGGCAAGCATCTGACGGAAAGTCTTTGTCTTCCCACTGGCTAGATAAGTCTGTGTCTGGAAAATGGCAGCTTTTGGAACAATCAAACGAGAGGAACAATTCTCAATTTCTGCATAGATCGGTATGGCTTCCTCTAAAAATAGAAAAGTCTTGTAAATAAATGTGCAGTTTTCTAGCATCTATTATTTGAGGACAACACACTTTACAAAGTCTGCAAGTCATATGAATGTAGGATATTAGTTTTGTTCATCCCGTTAATGTACTCTACCTTTGTAAACTGATGTCCAGAGTTAACACCTTTTTTTTTTTAAATTTATCAATGTTTATAAACTAGACATGTTGTAAAAGTTTGGTTTGCTAGATGTATTATAGTGTTTCTCTAAGAATATCAGCAAAATACTTGCACTTCGAGAAGGCCTGCGATAAGCACTTAGATACATTGGGACATATTAGTAAATTCGATAGGTTATTCTTAATATATAGTTCTACAGAAAAAAACTAAACATACCATCCTAACAGAACAGTCTGCCTGCCTAACAGATTTATTCTGTTGTCCTTTACACTCCTGGTATCTCAAATGTAGACCACCTTTGGAATAAGAACACTAGCTTTCAATTTGCATTACCAACAGATGTAATCTTTTAACCAAGTTTACACAGGTCTGATTTCACTAACTGCTAAATGAGAAATATTCATTTAACTGTTGTTACAAACAAGCGTTGGTTTTGCACTGCTTCTGTGTTTGAAGACATGACCTAATAGCTTGATTATTAGGATTACGGTAATATTCACAAGCTTACTTCAGAGTTGAAGAAAATTCTTACCATTACAATATCCCTTCCTCTCAATTTTGGCACTCAGAGAGACTGGACCAGAGGTGAAAAACCAACAGCCAACCATCTTCTCCTGGCTTCTCAAAACAGGTATCTACAAAAAACACAATAATAAAAGTTTTTAATTTCAAATGGCAAAAGTTTGCCAGCTATTTTCACTGTGAAATTAAAGTTAATGGATACAGAGTTTTGAAATCTAGCTCAGAACCATTTTGGGATGAAATCCTGGTAGTGCTATTGAAGACTGTAGGAGTTTTCCCATGGTCTTCAACCAGAATGTGGTCATTTCCAAGTTAAAAAAAACTCATCCAAACTGAATCCAACATAAAAACTATTAAATGTAAAAGTTATTAAAGTGACCTACGTACATTTTCAATGAATTTGAATTTCATCTGTATGGAAAAAGTTTAATGCATGGAAGTTACAGCCAAGTTTTACAGTCACTGCCTTTAAAGGGCCAAGAGAAAAATATCTTCCCCGAAGGGCAATCATTGTATTTGGTTGTTTACGTTAATATTTAATTTTTATGCAAGAAAATGAAAGTAATTAGTTTAGCTTTTATTTCACCCATTAGCCTGGAACCAGCAACTATCTGGCAGATAAAGAAAAAGTAAATTATATTTTACCTATCAATCACAGTGAAGTGTGGGTGAGCACGTTTTGTGCCTGAGCTGGTCTATTTTCATAGTAATTTTGCAAGGGCCGAGTTAAACTACAAACAAACATTAAAATTCAGACCTAAGTGATGAAAGCAACAGCTCTCCCACAGCAGGACTGTCACGTTAGCTGAAATTCACATTACCTGTGCAAAGCTCCAAAAGATTGCTACAGTAAGCTTACTAAATGCAACTAAACTAAATGGGTGATTGACATTGAATCCCAGCTTACCATAACTCAAAGTCAGGATCCAAGGCATCTACCTAGCTAGTTCACTGTCACTAATATAGTCCTAAAAAGATTTGCAGCAGCCAGTATTACTGCAGTCCATGAAACCGAGCCACAACCCGACACAGTCTTTGAGACACCTTGATGCACTGCTCCATGGCATTCAAAGTATTGCTCTCCCAGTTTTGGTGCACTATGGCAGCCTGTCCCCCATGTACTACAGAACAGTTGCAGCTATGAATAGAATGCAAAAAACAATTATATATTAGGGGTTCCCAAACTGTGGTACGCGAGCTTGATGTTCCATCCATTCACTTAACACTACATTTTTAAGATGGTGGTATGTGAATCAATGAAGTGTGGGAGCCACTGAAAGGCCCCAATCTTGTAACTTGTTGAGCACAAGCAGAGTCTCATTGACTTTCACCTGTGTGCAATGAGCTGTGGAATCTGGTCTTAAATATCCAAATTCCTGTTCTCTGTAATCAAAGTTGCATAGTATCATCAAATACCATCACGTCCTTAACCTCATACCACCATTATCAACACATAAACAGATACATTTTGGACAGTCACTATAAATTTCATTGAAAAGATACCTGATGCTCAAATCGGATTCTCTATTTTAGGCTATTGCTTAGAAGATGAACTGTGCTTTTCTTTACGATGTATGGATATGAGCGAAAATGTTATTTTTTTTTAAATTAAAAAAATCTGCTTTTTTTAAAATTAGAAATTCAGGTTGCGACTTCAACATCACAAGTCACAAATGAAACGTCAATCAACTGAGATGTGATTTTTAGTTGGATTGTTTGAAATTTTAGTTTTAGATTGTTTGTAACTACTTATTTAACATGAATGGATAATTACATTTTGAATTAAACCAGACTTTGTAAAAGAAACAGGAGAGAGCCCACAGTAAACGCAGTCTTTGCTGGAAGACATCAAGTAAGTCTTCCAGCAAAACACAACGATTTGGGTAAAAACATATCCAGCCTTCTTTACTTTTTCTCACACATACACACACACACACACACTAAAAGGGGCACAATCCCAATGTTAGAAGAAGGTTCTTTGCAGAATGAATTTAAATGATGCAACTTTAGATTCCTGCTGAACAACTCTTCATATGGTGTCCTTAAATGATTAAGTTTGAAAATCCTTTTTTAAAGTTTATAGTAACAATGCAAGTGCCTTTCAAATACATAAATATTCAATATTATCCACATTAATTAGACAATATTGCCTATTTTTGATTAATAGAGTTGTGTATAATGCAAGGACTAGATCTGCTCGTTACAGATGTCACTGCCAAAAGATTTACATAAAAGTTCTAAATTTTAAAGAAAGAAAAATGAAACAAGAAGGATATACTATATTAGTAGAAAAGTAAATAATCTAACATAAAAAACCCCACATCTTAGCCTCATCAGTATTATGATGGAACGTTAAACATTATCTTAGGTATTTCTATGAAGCAGATATTCATTCATTCATATTTAAATGAATAGCCATTAGGTCCTAGCTGCTATCATGAAAGTGCAAGGTATAATTTTATATGATTTTGATAATATGGGTTTAGATAAAAGAATCTAGCTCATTAGCTTTCATCTTGCCTATTCTGTTGTTACTTATAGGCTGATGTTTCTTACTCTACAGTATTTCTAGTGATTATTAGAAGTTCAATGCTTTAATGTGGCCAAATCCGTTATAAGAAATAACGGAAAAGATCTCTGAAGCAGCTGCATTCATGCACTTAATGTTAGAAAATGACATGCAAAATGGAAGGATACATAGCATAATGGCCAGAGCTTAAATGACAGTCTCAGCATGATTAATACTCTTCTGTAATTACTGTTCCTCAACCTACTATTATTGGAGTTTAGGACACTGCAGCCCTGTGAATGTAGCTGCTCTGGTAAAAGTAACTACTTTAGGCTTGTGCATTATTATTATTAAGCCTTATTAATGCATTTCAAGCCTGCATAACTTTTTGGCAAAAGCAGCCCTGCTGGCAGGGATGTAATCAATGGTATTAAAAAAGCCACTCTGTTTGCAATTCACACAACCCAAGATCAGCTATTTATAGAGAGCTTAGAAGGGAGCTTATATGCTTTCAGAAATCAGCAAATGACAGGCCATGGTACCACTGAACTGGTTACAGCTGGGTATGAATACTTCTTGAACACAGGTTTAAAAAAATTGCTCTTACCAATAAAGCTGGCGAGTTGACATCAACATGGCTGATAACCTGAAGTTCTCTCTTTACACTTTGATCAGGTACTACAGGCCTTTCCAGAACTGCTTTCACACAGTACTGAATACTGCCATACTTTCCACTAAAAGAGGTCACCAAAGGTCTGAAACAAACAGTCATAAAAACATTTCCACATAGAAGCTTATAACTTTTAAACACTAAATATCTCTCTCTCACACACACACACACCTCTACCACCTTACTCCTTATATTTACTTTTAAATCCGCTTAGACAACGAAAACAACCACACCAGTTTTACTTTGATTCTCATACATTAGCACAATGCTGCAATGATGGAGTCAAATATGGTAGTGTTATATTTCTATTGGATTCTCTCCCCCCAACCAATGTTATGGGAAGATTTCTATTTAAGCCTTTGGGGAAATGATAATACATAAGGCAAGCCTATGTGATGGCTGGTCAAGATAACCATATAAAAGTTGATTAATCTGATATAAAGAAATCAAAACAAGAGATTAAGTTGCTCCAGTTACTCTAGTTATTCTTCAAGAGCAAAAACTTTCAAAATCATCATTCTGCGTTATATTATTTTACTTACTCATGTGGAAGTTGAAAGCTGAATGGGAATTCATGTTTTCCAGCTTCTAACAGGAATAAGCCATCTTCACCTGTAGACGAATGAGGTTATAATTTTTTAAACAAAATATTAAAAATAGTTTATATAATTTATGGAGTTTTATTTGGATGCAAAAGGGACTCACGCTGACTTCAATGGGCTTCGGCTCAGACCCCATATATTCACCAAGTTCACTGGTGAACTAATGAAACTAGGGAAATGTGTAGAACTGAAGTTTCAACACTTAACTCTAGCAACATTCTAATAACATTTCCCCTTAAGTAATTTATATAAGGTTCTTCTTGTTTTTGGGAGGAAGGGGTTAATCCACTTTTATAATTAGCAATCCAAACTTTATCAGTAAAAGATGGTTAATCACAAAAGTTCAATATTCAATACATACTCAGGTTACTAATATAAAAAAAATCTTACAGTATGTTACAAAAGATGTTCTATTAAGACAAATATTTAAAAATTCTAATTTTCTCCTTATATTTAGTTTTCACTTTGCTTAGACAACGAAAACAGACATGCTAGTTTTACTTTGATTCTCATGTACTAGCACAATGCTGCAATGGCTGAGTCACAAACATGGCAGTATCATGTGAACAAGTGTTTCTATTGGATTTTCCCCTCCTCCAGTTCATGGAAAGATTTCTATTTTGTTTCAATACTCACCTTTCATTCCAAACTCAACCATTCTTTTAAATCAAACCAATGTAGCTTTGGAAAAAACATTTATTTTTAAACTACTCATCAATTATCACCTCAAATAAGTGTACAATATCCCATTCACTCAAAAACCATACCATACAATATCATTAAATATACAAGAACTTTGTTCTTGTGTCATTAAAGAGCCTACCACACAAGTTTGAAATTCCTTATATTTCAACTTTCAAGCATCCAGCATGGTCTCATTTCCAAATAAAGGCAGTGCAACAAATTTAGCTTTGTTTTAATGATTTTTCAAACTATAAACAAGGAAAATAAGCTTTTCAAGCTTCAATGATGATTTAACTGGGAATTGGTCCTGCTTCGAGCAGGGGGTTGGACTAGATGACCTTCTGGGGTCCCTTCCAACCCTTATATTCTATGATTCTAAGTTTGGTCCTGTATTCTTGAGGAAACACTATAGTACATAATTGAATTTCCTTAAGACAGTATAAGGAGGCCAGCTGCTCTGAGAGTCTCCTTGCTGAGGATTTGAAAAACTGTTTACAAGGTACTCTGACATGCCTAAGTTCAAGTGGATTTTGAACTAAGAATGTAATTGAATGGCTACATAATCAAACAAATATAATGCTAAACAGGATAGATTCAGGTGGAACACAAGAAAGGGATAGGGAAAAAGGGAAAGTTCAGGCTAACGGGGCACACTTTAGAACTAGATAAGTTCATATAGGATAAGATCAATGGCTATTAGCCAGGACGGGCAGAGATGGTGTCCCTAGCCTCTGTTTGCCAGCAGCTGGGAATAGGGGACAGGCGATGGATCACTTGATGATTACCTGTTCTGTTCATTCCCTCTGGGGCACCTTGCATTGGCCACTGTCAGAAGACAGGATCCTGGGCTAGATGGATCTTTGGTCTGACCCAGCATGGCCATTCTTATGTTCTTTAGTATATTTTGGGTGTATTGCTCCAAATACACCCCAAAAACTGCTTGTGTTGGAACAGTTAATAAAAAACAGCATTTCAAACAGTCACAATTGAACAAATCCCCTTCAATTGCATCAATGAGGACAAGTCAATGACAAGTTTGACTTCTCCAAATAGAAGCTGACAGCACATAAAATGTTTCTCAACAGGTGTAAGTTACTGTTTATTAACCCTCAAATCCCTCCAAACGACAGATAGGATTTTTTCAACTTCTATGGACCCAGAGAAGGCCACATGGCAATTTTCTAGAGTGTTACAGACACTCAAGGAGTGGTAAAGGGGACTGCTACCATGTATTGCTCTGAACTGTTAAAAAGTTAATTTAGAAATCTAATCAAAGCATCTGTATTTCTCAAACAAATGCATTTACTCAAATTTTACTAGATACTTCTTAGCAGCTTGAAAGAGAAGTGGATCAGAAATGCAAAATGTTTGGCTAAAATCCCACAGTGAGCCAGGAAGACAGCTCAGGAGCCTCATCTCCCCAGCTACAACTACCCAGGAAACGTCACACCTATTTTGGGAACTCACTTCCTAAGTTTCGCACTGATGACACACCTGAAAATAGCAACTAACCCATTACCATTGCAAAAGTCAGAGTACGGTGAGCGTGACACGGGCACTGGACATCTCCCCAGAGCACGGCTGGCTCCCCAAACAGGGTTAGCAGGGAAGGCGAACAGGAAGACACAAGAAACAAATCAACAGAAAACCAGACAAGTCACCAGAGGGGACGCTTGGCTCCACGAGGCCAGCCCCTTGTGCAGGAAAATATTACCATCAACCCCTCCTACGGAGCCCCCTCCCCCCTCCCGGCTCACCCCTTCGGACCCCCGCCCGCCCGCCCCTCACCTGCCGGGGGCTGCCGCAGGAGGCTCTGCCGGACGTCCAGATACCGCACTTCGGCCTCCCGCCGGGGCCCCGGGACGCCCCGCCCCGCGGCCCCGCGGGCCTGGACGGACGCCTTGCTCCAGGCCGCCCAGGCCCGGCCCGTGGCCTCGAGCCGCAGGGCCCGGAGAAGCAGCGGCCCCGCCAGCTCCACCAGCACCTGGCCCGACACCGTGTCGCCGCTCGAGTAGCCGCCCCGCCGGGCCTCATCCTGGAGCACCAGGGCCAGCTCCTTCACCTTCCCCGCGGCCGCGGGGACCAGGCCGGGCCCTGCCGCCTCCGCCGCCATCGCCCCACGGCTGCCGGGGAAACCAACCGCCGCCGCCGCCGGTCGCTTTAAACCCGTCCGCCTCGGCCGGCACCTAGCTGGCGAAAGTCCCACCCACCGCGGCGTCTTATTGGTCACCTTCGGTCTCCCTGGTCCACTATTTGCCGCCTCCCTGTTCAGTCAGGGGCCTTTTCCCAGCACGCGCCTCGAATGCGTCACCCAGCGTGATCACTCATGTTTGGCCAATAGGGTGGCAGCAGTGCCGCGTGAACAAAGCTTTGATTGGAGGACAGGCGGCAGCGCGGCCAATCAGAAGGCACATCTACCATGTGCCCAGGCTGTGGGTAAACAGGATGGAAGGGGGGAAGGCGAGGGGGCGGAGCTAAGATAGGGGGTGGGGCACTCAGGGAAAGGCTTTTGCCAGGGCTTCCCTGCAGCTCGTGCGGTGTGGTCACGACGGTGCCTCAAGGGGGGGCGGGGAGGCTGGAACATGCAGGTCAAGCTCCTGAATGTCTGGAGGGCAGCAGGGCCTGCCCCATATGCAATAGAGAGACCTTGGCATCCTCGGGGGTGGTTTTGGAAACCACTGGCTCACTGTTCAGCTAGGGTTGACGCCCATCCGGGTTTTATCCAGACAGTCTGGTTTTGGACTTCTGTGTCCGGGTGCCTAGGGTTGCCAGGTGCCCGGTTTTTGGAGACCTGCCAACCCTCCTGGTTTCGCTGGGAATCTCCCAGAAGATACTGAAGCCAATCCGGGAGATTTTAGGGCGCTAAAAGTCTGTTATGTTCTCATTCCTAGCACTCCTCTTATTACCACCAAAACCCAGACACTGTGTGGGATTTCCTCTTTGTAGTAAATGTGCACGACCTGGAGCTTTGCCCTATATTTGGGCTTTATCGCAGTGGTGGGCAACCTGTGGCCCATGGGCCGCTTGCGGCCCGTCACGGTAATCCGCTGATAGGCCTCCAGACAGTTTGTTTACATTTGCAAGGCCGCCCGCAGCTCCCAGTGGCTGCAGTTCGCTGTTCCTGGGGCAATACTACTAAAATTACCCACAGATATTCCTTTGGATTTTCTAAGCAAGGCTTGCGTTGCCTGTGTTCACACACCTTTTTGTCTTTGCTCTCTGAGATTATCCCAGCAAACAAATGTTGGAGAATTTTCAGTGCAGGTGAATTTTGCATCTGAAACCATGAATACTTGCACCAGAAACTTGGTTCTAAGAGTTAGTTAACCTATAAAGCTCAAATTTTGAATATAGTGCTTGTAAGTTGCAACTAACTGTTCAAACACCATCAGGACCAAGTATATCAAAATTATTCACTGCTGCTCATGAGCAGAAAAAAAAAAGAAGATAAAAATAGGTTAACTAAGTTATTTGCAGTGGATTATTTGCTCAAATTTGGTACTGAATATACATTCTCCCAATAGTTTCACAGTATCCTCATGACTGGCTACTCTCCACCAGTATAACCTCAGGCTCTTTCTTCCACAAAACCAGATACACTGCCATGGGAGAGACTGGGCAGCCAATGAAGAGCAGGAATATAGGGAGGAGGAATGGGGGAACACTCAATTTTCCCACACAAATGAAGAGGGCACTGCAAAATGAGGAACATTCGAGATGCCTAGATGGGAATCAGACTGAGAATTTGTCTGAGAACTTCCCCTGATGATCACATTACTAGCAGGAAGAAAAGGAGTACTTGTGGCACCTTAGAGACTAACCAATTTATTTGAGCATGAGCTTTCGTGAGCTACAGCTCACTTCATTGGATGTATACTGTGGAAAATACAGAAGATGTTTTTATATACACAAACCATGAAAAAATGGGTGTTTATCACTACAAAAGGTTTTCTCTCCCCCCACCCTACTCTCTTGCTGGTAATAGCTTATCTAAAGTGATCACTCTCCTTACAATGTGTATGATAATCAAGGTGGGCCATTTCCAGCACAAATCCAGGGTTTAACAAGAACGTCTGAGGAACCGCAGGGGGGGGGGGGGAATGGGGGTGGAAGGAATAAACAAGGGGAAATAGGTTACTTTTTATAATAACTCAACCATTCCCAGTCTCTATTCAAGCCTAAGTTAATTGTATCCAATTTGCAAATTAATTCCAATTCAGCAGTCTCTCGTTGGAGTCTGTTTTCGAAGTTTTTTTTTGTTGAAGGATAGTCACTTTGAGATCAGAAATCGAGTGACCAGAGAGATTGAAGTGTTCTCCGACTGGTTTTTGAATGTTATAATTCTTGACATCTGATTTGTTCCATTTATTCTTTTACGTAGAGACTGTCCAGTTTGCCCAAAGTACATGGCAGAGGGGTATTGGTCGCACATGATGGCATATATCACATTGGCAGATGTGCAGGTGAAAGAGCCTTAGATAGTGTGGCTGATGTTATTAGGCCCTGTGATGGTGTCCCGTTTGCCCACATATCTATTCAGGGGCCTCATTTTCTTCCTTGCACTTTTGCAGCCCACCATCAAAACAGATCAACACAGCTTGAATTTCTGATACCAAATACAATGAACTATTTGTGCACACGTAGGTATTAGCACAAGCATGTGACCAGTTCGGACTTAACCAACCATGTGTGCATGCAAATACTTGATTGCACATGCACACTGAATATTTGCCTGCATACATTACTGTGACCAGGACAGCCGCCTCCTGTGTGCCCCCTCATGGCCTAGGGCAGTGGTGGTGCGGCTGCCAGACAGTTTGTTTAAATTTGCACGGCCACCCACAGCTCCCAGTGGCCATGATTTGCTGTCTTGGATTGTTCAAATAAACTTCAATTCTGTCTTTTTCTTGATCAAAAATACCCCTCCTTGGAGATTGGCGCCACCCTGTTACACTTATGTACAAGTATATTTTGCAATTTCATACAGCTGACATAGAAAATATGGACTATATTATAATATAGTCCATATTATATGGACAGAGAAAAAAGCTGGCTACATTTTCTATGTATTAGATAACAGGGAAAAGTTGTTTCACTTATGCATATTATGGAGTTTGATCAAAATTTGCAAGTTGTTTGCTCTTTGCTGGTATAAATTAATTAAAACAAGATTGCATTATAAAAATGGACAATCACACATGAAAAAATACCATGTATAATAATTAAGAATTACGGGGCTTGAATAAATGTAATTAGAACCATACAGGATATAAAATCAATGGGAAATGCTCATCTGACCAAATATTATTTATTCTAGATAATTACCTTTTAATATTTTTTTCAGAAGGATCCATCGGCAAGTACTTCCTGAATTGAAATTACCATGTGATAAGTGACCCTTTTATCAACTTCACAAAAAAACCCCTCCTTGCAAATATTTGGTTGCATATAAGACATTTTAATTGAATAATATGATGAAATTATAACATGAATGTTGAAAATTGTAGCACTGTATTTTAATTGTGCTTTATAAACCAGAAAGAGCAAGGGCTGAGTGTTACTACACAGTCAGAGAGATGATCAATGAAGCAAGAAGGTATTCATTACTGCACGACCATTGGGCTTTCCTCTCACTTCTCTTACATATTTATTTTGGCATGTGTAGGGAACAGCTGCTTGACCAAATTCACTCAACAATATATGAGTTAGTCTGTTAAATAGGGAACTAATGCTATAACAAACAAACAGTTGTAATTATTGTTTCGACCCAGCCCCAAAAACTTATGGTAAAAAATCATCACTCAAGATAATTTCTTCTTTGAGAAACTCCACAGAGCAGTGGTCATATCTAGCAATTGGTCTCAGGCTAATTCTGAATCAAGGTGAAAACACCACAGGGACATCTTCCCAACAGCAGCTGCTAATAGCCCAGCTGCAGTCTGTTAACTTGGAAATAATTTCTGTGATCAAAGCATTGAATTTAGATGGATCTGACCATTTCAGTTTTAAGATGGTTCAGTTATCTTGGATTCAGTTCCAGTACACAGATAGAATAAGTTATCAATACTTTGAGTTTGATCCCATCAAAGGAGTTCTTGAGGGCAGGGCATGATGTTAGCAACAGACAACAGTTGCCTACATAAAGGACACGTCTTGTCTAAAGTACTGTTCTCTTGTAGGGTACAACCTCTTAGAAAAGATGACTTCTGCCAAGAAGTTGCTGCTTTTGAGAGCTCCAACCTGTAGCAAGTGGACATGAATTGAAAATTTGACCAGAATCTGCCATTCTCTCCTTGCTTGAAGTAGTCTAGGAGACAGAATTATTAGCCATGAGACATTCAAAACCACTAGGGGGTTGCCTTTGCCAAGAAAGTCTATTAATTAATGTCAGAAAGGCTATCAATAAGGAAATTGATCAGGAGTCTCTGCCATTGAAGGAGGACTTTGAGTCGTCTACACAGGGAGAAACGTAATTTATACTGTTCCTAAAAACTGCTAAAGTGTAATTCAAGAAATCTGGATTTCATAATTGCATTTGTTGTGTTGTAACATGTGTACTTACGCTTAAGTATTGTTCATATACTAGCAAACAAACTGAAGGTCACAGGAATATACAAAACTATTGCATAGAGAGGGGTTCAAGTTCATTGGGACAGCCAGCCTACTG
Organism: Caretta caretta; assembly: GCF_965140235.1. Lineage (NCBI taxonomy): Eukaryota > Metazoa > Chordata > Testudines > Cheloniidae > Caretta > Caretta caretta. The sequence goes on along the minus strand of NC_134215.1, from coordinate 75,791,255 downwards.
ATTTTAGAAAGCAGAATTGTTTTGCTTTAGTATTGAGGAGGGACCATGTCTTCCCATGTGTTCTGTACAGCACAGGGTACATAAGAGAAATGGGAAGCCAGTAAGGTGGGACTGAATCTGGTCTGCTCACTTAAACAAGTCAATCCAACAGATATGTACGATTGATTCCTACTTAAAACCCCCTGTCAAGGTTCCTCCCCCACTCTGAACTCTAGGGTACAGATGTGGGGACCTGCATGAAAAACCTCCTAAGCTTATCTTTACCAGCTTAGGTCAAAACTTTCCCAAGGTACAAAATATTCCCGCCGTTGTCCTTGGACTGGCCGCTACCACCACCAAACTAATACTGGTTACTGGGGAAGAGCTGTTTGGACGCGTCCTTCCCCCCAAAATACTTCCCAAAACCTTGCACCCCACTTCCTGGACAAGGTTTGGTAAAAAGCCTCACCAATTTGCCTAGGTGACTACAGACCCAGACCCTTGGATCTTAAGAACAATGAACAATCCTCCCAACACTTGCACCCCCCCTTTCCTGGGAAATGTTGGATAAAAAGCCTCACCAATTTGCATAGGTGACCACAGACCCAAACCCTTGGATCTGAGAACAATGAAAAAGCATTCAGTTTTTTACAAGAAGGCTTTTAATAAAAAATAGAAGTAAATAGAAATAAAGAAATCCCCCCTGTAAAATCAGGATGGTAGATATCTTACAGGGTAATTAGATTCAAAAACATAGAGAACCCCTCTAGGCAAAACCTTAAGTTACAAAAAAGATACATAGACAGAAATAGTTATTCTATTCAGCACAATTCTTTTCTCAGCCATTTAAAGAAATCATAATCTAACACATACCTAGCTAGATTACTTACTAAAAGTTCTAAGACTCCATTCCTGTTCTGTCCCTGGCAAAAGCAGCATACAGACAGACACAGACCCTTTGTTTCTCTCCCTCCTCCCAGCTTTTGAAAGTATCTTGTCTCCTCATTGGTCATTTTGGTCAGGTGCCAGCGAGGTTACCTTTAGCTTCTTAACCCTTTACAGGTGAGAGGAGCTTTCCCCTGGCCAGGAGGGATTTCAAAGGGGTTTACCCTTCCCTTTATATTTATGACACCCCCAAATAGGGCGTAGGTGGTGCATAAGCCTCATGTGAATCTCTGCACTTGGGTGAATTTTGTCTGTTCATTAGTACCGTACTCTGCAGGTAGTCTCATCGGTTTCAGTGGGAATGTTTGTGGCATAAAGTGTTACCTAGTGTAAGGGCAGCAGAATTGGGCCACGTGGAGAAATTCACCCCTCTGCAGAAAGTCAGCACAAATGCTACGCATAGGGCTTATGATTTTAGGTGTTAACTGAAAAACACCAATAAAACACCCCGATTAAAAAAAAAGAAGAAGAAATCAGTGTTTATCAAATAAACACTGGAAAAGGTTACTTGTACCAAAGGACTTGTCCATCTGGAGCAGTAATGGGGACTGGGGAAGTGTGATTTCTAAAGCACACTAACATGTTCCATATTAATTGGTCATATAGACCCTGCTGGTGTTCTCTTTAGGGTCTCTTGTGTGCTTTACCGTAGTGCTGTTTAAAACTATTGTAGTCCGTGATTATATAATAACCATTACACATTACAGTATATACAAAGAGAAAGTCCAAAAAATCTTGATTGACATCTACATAAAACTCAGAAATTGCTAAAAATAAACTGCAAAAAATGAAGTTAATAAACTCCAATAAACAGAAGTCATAACTATGCATTGTTTAGGTTCCACATAAGTCCTCAGACTCCTGGTCCACACTCTGTACCAGGCTTGCAGAAGAGCCCCTCTGTAGGTTATTCTGGGGAGCTGGGATGGGGCAGAAAATTTCCATCCCTTTGCTGCATGTGAGTTTTCTGGTGAGTGTCACTAAGCACTGAACTGTCAAAATTTTGCCCTGGGAATGAAGTGCCAGTCCTCTGAGACATCCCCTGCTGAGTACCATGTGAAGAATAATGAATATTGGTGACATTTCCTATCACATACCGTCTTTCATTACTTTTATTCTGTAACTGGTAACTGAAAGGCCAGTCAAATATTTTTCAGACAATTAAGGTGACATTTACACACTGTAGATTGTTAGTAGCAGTAAGTGCCTTTTCAAAAGCTGAAGCAAATACATTGTGCCCATCTGGTCTGATATGTGTCCATATCTGTGCTAATGTCACAGATCATCTTTCTGAGTGTCACACTATCCCTGGTATATTTAGAAAGACAAATATTGAGTTATTGGCCCAGAAATTTAATTGTGCACATTTTATCTTGACAGATGTTTGTTTGTTCTTGAAGCCTTCCAGAAAAGGCCTAACAGTATTTAAAGCAAAAAAGTAATGTTAATACAAGGTTAAGTTTGGAAATTTAAAATGACAAATGTCAGTAGTGTTGCATATGTGAGAAATCTGGCCAACAATAGGAAGTGTACTGAATTAGAAGGTAATTTACTAGTGGGGCTGTAAATGTATTATTTAGTATATATTGGACTAGATTCTTGGATCTGTTGGTGCTGGTCCCCTGGCACAAAGCTACTGTATACCCAGCATGTCCACTCAAAGATAGATTCTCCATGCCCAGGGGAATCACTGAGTGATGTACAGTTTCAGAGGGCAGGGATGGAGAAAAATGGGTGTGGCTGGAGGATTCTTTCCTCCTGACAATTCCTGGTTTGATCTCTATTTACATAGCTTCATATGGAGGGCTCTTTTGAGACATAAATTAAAGGAGGTAGGCCTAGAAATAGACCCACACCAAAACCTCAGATCAGAACACCCCTTAACTTTAGGTAAGTTCAGGTCTGGATCTGGACCTTTAATTAGGACTTACTATAAACTAGAATCTCTGCTCAACATAGCTCCTTTGAGTTCAATGGAACGACACCAGTTTACACCTGCTAAAAATCTGGCCTCTTATTTACAGGTAAACACTGGTGGCATCTCCAGACTCTCTGAAAAGATCAGCAGTGCACTATTTGCTAGATCATTTCTGACTGAAGAGCTGCCTCTTGGCCATGGATGACTCTCAACACGATCCAACAAAATACTGTCTTTAACAATGCAATGGAAACATTCATGTGCAGCAGCTACTCCGCAGCACGGTGGCCGAGCGTTCATTTGCCTGCTTTTGTTTGCCCCTGTTGTTGCTATGGATTATTAAAGACAGGGGTTCACCAAAAAGCAGGCACAATAGAATGCTTTACACCAAAAGGGAAAGCAGACGCAGAGCTACCATAGCTGGGGAAGCAGAGTCAGCAGCCTGAGGCAGCACGAGCAATCTGCAGGAGAGGAACAGCCCTGGAGCCCTTGTGACTCAGTCTAAATTGGTAAACAAGCTTTAACTAATACCAGAACATTTGGTCCATACCGACCATTACAATGTGATTTGCAGAATGGATATGCGATGACTCTGTTATAAAAGGAAAACAGGGAAAATGGTCCCTGTTATTTACAATGTCAGATCATTCCTAGTAGTGAGGTCTGTGGTGTAATAGGCTTGTTGGATGTGGGAGTCTCCAGCTCTCAAACCTGCAGGGCACAGCAGCAAAAGCCACTGCAAAGTTGGTGGTAGCTTAGGCTGCTTCACATTCTGTGCAGTAGGACCCCTCCATCTGTCCCTAATTCTGAGGGAGGTTTTGGGGTAACTCCGCTAGTGGGGAAGCTGTGGAGTCACTGTAAGCCAGGGGGTAGAGGAAGTAGTTCAGACGCCTCTTTCCTCCAGTGAATGTTGGGGGATTTATGGGGTCTGAAGGTGGGGGCAATGGGATGATGGTGACAAACCATTCAAATGCCAGAAGAATTCAAAGGTAATGCTGAGGGTTTAAAATCATCGGGCAAAATCCTGGTCCCAGTGAAGTCAGTTTCAAAATTTCAGTGCGGCCAGGATTCTACCCTCACCACTATTCCTGTGCAGGGGATAATGAAAGTCAATATTTCCACAACCTCAGGTATAACTTCTAACAAACCTTCCTGGAGAGTCTGTCTTCACCACTGGAAACTAATAGATTTGTCTATTGATGGTCTCCAGCTGGAATCCATATTTCCACTTTTCCCAAACTGCTTTTTTTTAAACCACTGCTATGTTAACTGAGAAATATTTAACCAGCTGTTGGAGAGATTACTGGACAACCAGTTCACTTTGCAGTTCAAGCTGCAATAAAGCCAGTGCTGCCGCTAAAAACTAGATAGCCATTTGATTCTGTTAAGCAGAGAGTACTCAAAAATTCTAGAAGTCACGTACTGATTTATACCAACAGTGATCATATATATCCACAATCATCAATCAGCCAACCATACCAACAGATAGGATCAGGAAGAAACTTTCTATATACACTAGTTACTCCACAGATCTATATCCAGTTTAATATAACTTGTTATGGGGTTTCTTACATCTTCTTCTAAAGCAGAAGATATTAGCCACTTTTAGAGACAGGTTAAGGGATGGTCGACTTCTGGACTGCCTGATATAGCAACTCTCATCTTCCTTTGGAGTAAATTTGCATATTTTGGATCAATGAAATATCAACATCAAGAACATACACATTCTTTTCTTGTACCAGAATAACACCACACTTCCTCTTTACTGTTATTATACACACCAGAAGATTATATCTCAACCGTACTTCCACATTAATCACAGACTTCTGTGTGGGGAACTGGCTCTTTATTACATTTTTCAGGTGGCAAATTTCTCCACCTCTGTTTATTCTTAATTATTATTCAGAAACTGGTCTAAAAAAATTATTCAGAAACTGGCCTCATTTCTGTTGCTTGCAATACTTAAACTTATGCTCAGGCTTTACCTTCTCCTATGCATCTCCAATCGCAACATGCACGTGCAAAGTCTGCATTTCACTCCACTGTAAAGTTCTGACTAAGCTGCATAGATCAAAGCGTCTCTTGATGGAGATCATGGCTGGAAAACAGTAGGACGCAGTACCAGTATTTTTCTGTGTTCAGAGATAGCAATCACAGAGTACTTCATTTAAAGGATTTGATTAAGAACTCAGTATATACAGTACTGTTGCCATTCTGCGAAGAATGTGTTTTCTTATAGAGGCATTCTTGTTAACAGATACTTTTCAGTACTCTAAGAAGGTTGGACTGTTAATATTTCAGCATAAGGAAGCTTTGAGAAGTTCTAAAGTTGATTGCTTTAAAGCTTATATTTTTTTCCATATTTTCGTTAGTTACCTAAACAAGGAAACATCCCCCCGCCCCAATATTATAGCCAGTTTAAAGCTCTGTCTACACTACAGAATGGGTATGTCTCAGGATACAGGGTTTCATAGTGACTAAGGTCCCATTTACAGCAAGTTTCAGAGGAACAGCCATGTTAGTCTGTATTCGCAAAAAGGAGTACTTGTGGCACCTTAGAGACTAACCAATTTATTTGAGCATGAGCTTTCGTGAGCTACAGCTCACTTCATCGGATGCATACCGTGGAAACTGCAGCAGACTTTATATATACACAGAGAATATGAAACAATACCTCCTCCCACCCCACTGTCCCGCAGGAAGCTCATGCTCAAATAAATTGGTTAGTCTCTAAGGTGCCACAAGTACTCCTTTTCTATTTACAGCAAGGTGATCGAGCCCAAGATGATGCAGTTCTCTCAGTGACCTCACTCCTGTTGTTACATCAGCAACAAGCTACAAGAAAATGCGATGTCCTTACAGCAGGGCTCTCATTAATGTAGGATCTGATTCTTCTGCGCTCCCTCTTTTGCTCACCATTTTTCCCTTCACACATAGGGCCCATTTATCTAGGGGAATTACTACGCTGATTAAAAACCTCTATTATTCCAAATAAGTGTCCATGTAGGGAGTTACGCCAGTATAACAACAGCAGGATAATTATACTGGTAAAGTAACACTGGTAAATTTCCCTGTGTAGGCAAAAAGAACAGGCGTACTTGTGGCACCTTAGAGACTAACAAATTTATTAGAGCATGAGCTTTCATGGGCTACAGCCCCTGACAGATACAATATTTTGCGTTCATGTTGTGTAGGGTGACCAGATGTCCCGATTTTATAGGAACTGTCCTGATTTTTGGGTCTTTTTCTTATATAGGTTCCTATTACCCCCCACCCCCATCCCGATTTTTCACACTTGCTGTCTGGTCACCCTAGTGTTGTGTGAGATCAGGGTCTACATATAATCTATGAACAGGCTGACTGATGTTGTCTTCAAGATCTGAAAACGTGGAAATGGATAACAAAGGATGCTGAATGGCTACTCTGAACAGTTCGTTGTTACAAAGAACAAAATCCTTTTTCTCCATGATACAACATAGTTCCTTTCTAACTCAGAAGGCTGTGGCAAGGAGAAGGTAAATGTTGTCATAATCTAGGAATACAAAGTTATTACAAAGATTTGTTTTTCAATTTCTAAAATGTGACTGTTGCAACCACTTGGTGAATGCACATTCAAACCTAAAATGACCCAGTGCTATCTAAAGGAACTCAGACGAGGGTGAGTGAACGACCAAGCAAAGCAGCTCAGTTTGTTAGACAGTGTGTTTCTGTGACATCTGGGTGACACACAGAGCATGGGCGGCGGATATCTTAGGCAAGGGAAGGCGTTGCCTTCACAAACAGCCTGATGTCCCCCGCCCATGCTACACCCGCAGGCCCCATCCTGCCTGCTGTTCCCTGGGGCAGGGAGGCTGGGGGCCGTGGTAAGCCCCTGGGGCTGCCCCATGCCACCTGTTCTCCCGATGCTGGGGCTGCGCCACCTGCCTGGCACTAGGGCTGGAGACACTCCGGCTTAGCTGCCCGCCCACCCACCCAAAGCTGAGGCTGGCAGCTTGGCTGGGGGGCACCTTCAGGGTTGGGCCCGGCAGCACAGCCCAGGAGGCTGGGGCCACACTGCCTGGCTCTCTGGCACTCCGGGGCTGAGGGGAGCTGGGGGCACTAGCCTGGGGCAGGCCAGCGGCCACAGTGGGGAGTGGGGGCTAGGGGCGGTGGGCAGGGGCCAATGGCCACAGTGGGGGCTGGGCTCCTGTGGGCGTGGAAGGGGCAGGGCCTTGGGTGAAAGGGGCGGGGCTGGGGGTAGCATCCCCAAGTCAGAGGTTCACCCACTGCTCTTGTCACAGAGTGACAGTAATACCTTACTATGCCCTTTATTTAAAGCCTTTAAGCTCCCATCTGAGTCTTTGAACTAGAAACCTCTTCAAAAGACAAGATTTGATAAGTCATTCGGCACTGATACCCCCACATTTTAACTTCATGTTAACATCATTCTTTGCGAGTGAAGCACCCATTCAGCAAGGCCGTTAAGCGTGTGTCTAACTGAGAAGTGCCATTGAAGTCAGTGGGACTACGCACATGCTTAAAGTTACAGACATGCTTGAGTTTCTTACTCAGTCAGGGCCTTAAAGCATTTGTTTATGGGCCTGCTGATCCTATGTCTTGAACCCTGCATAGTCACTTGGGGCCTGATTTTTAAAGCTATTTAGGCACCTAAATTTGTATCTTTAGGCAGATGCAGATTTAGGTGCCTAAATACCTTTAAAAATCTGGTGATTCCTCCTGTGCAAAGTGAGTATAAAATGCTACCAGACTAGAAGAGTATGTTATTTTACCCCTGGTGTGCCCAAATGTAAATGACTACACAGGCAGCAAAGCAGTAGAGAATCAGACCTAATGGGTGCATTATTTATTTATCCGAAGGCCATTTTCCCCCATTCTGTCAGCATAAAGGGGCCTTAAAGTAGGTGTAAATGTAATTGTAGCGGTGTGTAGAGCAGAGGGTCTCAAACTGTGGTCCGCGGACCACCACTGGTCTGTGAGCTCCATTCAGGTGGTCCGCGGATAGTTCCCTCTAAGGTGCATGCCTGGGCAGCCACACACAAGAGAACGAAGGGCCACCCACCCATGCAGGCGTGGCTCCACTAATTAGGTGCCTGGACCCTGGAGAAAACGCACATGTAAGGTGAGGTGGTGGGAATAGGGGGTAGGTGGGAGGGGGCAGTGGGGTGAGAAGAGGGGGTGGGGGGAATTTGGGACATGCAGGGCTGCGGCAGCCAGAGAAAGAGGCGACTTTCCCCAGCTCCAGGGCTGTGGCTGCCAGGGAGAGACGGCCCTTCCTCCATCCCAGCCTCAGCTCTGTGGCTGTTGTGGCAGGGGAGAGAGGGAGAGACCCCCCCCCTCCTTCCCAGCCCCAGCTCGGGGGCTGCCATGGCTAGGGAGAGGGCACATTCATCGCATTAGAAAGGTAAGATGACTGATATTAAAATGAATTGTGTACTTTTATTTGTAGAACAAAAAAAGTTAATTATTATGAAGTTATTTTTATATAGCCCTTTTATCCAAAGCGCTTTACAATAGTTAGCTAACGGTACAAAAACCATTTGGAAAGATCATTAAGTGGCCTGCCAAGACCCTCAGCAATTTTCAAGTGGTCCGCTGGAAAAAAAGTTTGAGAACCACTGGTGGAGAGTGATGCTGGAGTAAATGAGCATTAGGACCTCTGGGCTTTTTATCGGCTATGCTTGGTTGAATTACAGTGTGTCAAATTAAATGAAGTCTACCACAGAATAAAGCTCAGCAACTAGACCGTTACAGACTGAAGAAGGGGTGATCACAGAAGTGACCACAGCTGCTAATTTGGGCCCATAGGTGCTGTAACGATAGCCAAATCTGAATTAATACCTCCACTATTGCAGTTATACCCAGTTATGCCACTTCTACTGCTGCTGTAATGCTCAGTGTCACTGGGAAAACATCCAAGGCTCTTTGCTGTATTTGCAAGAAAAGAGGGAATTTTTCAGGCTTGGGATTCGTGCTGACTCATCCACATTCAGACAGAGACCTAGGATCAGTGGGTTCACAGTGATATGTCTACGTTTTCCAGCTTGAGGAAACCAGCAGTGATACTGCTGAACACCGCCAAGAACCACTGCCCCGCCCTTCCCCATCGAACAGCTGTTCAAAGGCCAAGAGTTGTCACTGAGCTTAGTTTTTTACCTCCCTGGAGTAAAATTTTGAACAGTGAGTGTAATTAACCATTGGAACTATTTACCAAAGGGCTGCGGGGAATTCTCCCTTACTGGCAATTTTTAAGTCAAGACTGGGTGTTCTCTTAGATGATATAGTCTAGTTCAAACAGGAATTAAGTCAGGGAAATCCTGCTTTATGCAGGGGGGTTTTGCTAGATGATCACAGTGGTCCCTTCTGGCTTTATAATCTATGAATCTATAAAGGAAATCTTAATAAAGAGACTCCAGTTTGTCATTGGAATCCTGCACCGCCCTCTCCCTTCTCTCCAGCTCCCTACACAAAAGAGTTGTATCAGTTTTGCAGCATCCAGGACCGGTGCAGGTACAGGAAGGTTGTGGGTAGGACTGGGCTTTTATGGCTAGATTTTTCAGGAGCTCAGCTCCCATTTATGCACTTACATGAAGTAGCCAGATTTGCAAAAGTACTCACCTGCAGCATCTCCCATTATTCTCACAAGCAACTTCATTTCGGTGCCCAAGTAGGAGTTGAGTTCCTTTGAAAATCTGCAGAAACAACAAGGAGTCCGGTGGCACCTTAAAGACTAACCGATTTATTTGGGCATAAGCTTTCATGGGTAAAAAAACACTTCTTCAGATGCAGAAAATCTGGCCCTTAGTGTCTCGATATAATAGGTAATGATTTTAGAAGGGCCTAAGTGACTTAGGAGCCTCACACACATTTTCAGAAGTGACTTAGGTCTACATCCTCAAAGGATTTAGGTGCCTAACTCTCACTTATTTCAATAGGAATTAAGTGCCTAAATATATTTGAGGATCTGGGCTTTAGGCACTTATGACTCTAAGTCTCACTGAAAGTCAATGGGACTTTGGCTCCATCCAACGTCACTTAGTTTTTTTGAAGATTATCCCTAAAATCACTTTTGAAAATGAGACTTAAGACTCTTAAATCATGTTAGTGCTTTTGATAGTTTGACCCATTAATATCTCCACCTAGTACCCTTTTTTGTCGAAACTTTGTGTATTTTCCCACTGTTTGCTTGGGATTAATTGCCTGGAATTTCCCCTCCTCTCCCATTCTATACATAATTTTAAAAAAGAATTGAATTTGATTTTTGTACAGCCTTTAAGTTTCACACATTGCCAATCTGTAAGACTTTCTGAGCAAAAGCAGCCGTTATTGTATCGTTTTACACCTTGACATTAGGTACATATTTCACTTATAGACAATTTAAAAATCAAAATAGAAACTTTGTAATAATCTCCCTTTACAGTTTGGGTTATGAGAATCTGAGAATTCCCTTAGGCTTGATTGATAAAACATGGCATTTATCCTATTCCTAGGATGATGTTCAGCAAACTTTATGACAGAGGGAAACAGCTGGTAAAGTGGGTTCATGGAAAGGTGAAGGTAATACAGACATAAAAAACAAGAGGATAATGATTTTAAAAGGGGTAATAGTTGTAATAACACCATTAACCTTTTGCTTCAAATTATTCAATGTGTGGTCTTTTCAGAAGGCTAATCAAAGGTTTGCATTAACTGCAATGCAGGAGGAAGTGGCAATATACAACCTGAGGTGATTTTTTTTTCTCTTCCAATTATTCTTTATTACCCGAGCCTTAAAAAAAAAAAAAAAAAAAAAACTTGGTTGCTGAAATCCCTTCTAATTTTGAAACAAACTTTACTTAATTTCAGAAGTAATTGATTCCCATCCCCTCCTCCCCCTTTGTAGGAAACAGAGTTTTACAGGGAAAAAGCAAATAATAAAACTGCTTTGTTATAGATATAGCCAAATAAAGGTAATGGATTTTAATGACTAGCACAGAATTTCAGTAAATAGCCATCTCAAAGCTTAAACATACCTCATTGTTTTGTGTAACAATCATGAAGTTTAGACATCAGCAGAGACAGATCCCTGAACTTCCAGCTATAGAGCACAGCTACAAAGCACTGCAGAGTGATAGGACTAAGATTTGAGCATATCAGGTAGCTAGCTCTGTGGATTAGCCAAAGACACACTTTGCTAGTGCTTTACATTAACACATGACACATCAGGTTATAATATTATGGTCCTAAAGGGAGAAGTGCAAAAAGAAGTTTAGACTGTGACTTATTGGCAGAAACCCATTGTATTATCAGCCGCATCCTGTAGAACCAGAACATGCAGAGAGGCTTAAGGAGAAGGGTTCTTTGAATCTCAGACTAGTCAGTCAATAAGCCCAAGGAGATTTGCAATGAGAAGCCTGAACGTCTAGAGGAAACCAAGAACTACACAGGGAACTGAAGGTGAAAGAAACACTCTGCCACATGGAAATTCATTGCACAAAGGATCACCCTTTCCCTACCGTGTACCTTTGCTTAGAAGTCACCCCCAATTAGTAACTGAGTCAGACCTTTCCCATGCACCTTCACCAGGCTGTTTCTAATAGAAGTATTCCTTGTTTTGCAGCCACCCATTAATTCAAAGCCTTAGGTGGGAAGTAATTAAATTAGAAAAAAGCCGTGTCCTCTAAATGAAGATATATTGTGCAGGAGAGGGTGGAATCAATTTTTCAAAGGGTAACTAATGCACACACATGTGAATCTACTATATCACTCATTTGTGTGTGCACTCATGTATATATATGTACACACATTCACACATGTACATATGTATGTGTTCCTGCTATATAATGAACTGTTTTGGCTCCGCTTTGTCAGAATATCATTTAAAGGGTTAAATCCCTTTAATGCACCATCGTTTAATCAAACTCCAAGATTCTTACTCTGCAATAAACCCATTAAATCATCTTAAATATCATGTCATAATGACAATTTGATACCAACAGATGTGGTATTGGGATTTTTTAAAAATGCTTTCCTGAAGATATAGCTTCCAGAATTTTAAATCCTTGAGCCTGTTTGCACAGCTGTTAGATCTCACAGCTCTGCCATCTTTTTGCTTTGCATCGGCTATGCATTAAATCATTGGTGGCATGACTGCAAACTCACTTCGTCTAAAACACGTAGGTTTATATCCACCCCCGTAAAGCCTGAGTAGCTGGGCTCTATGGGAGTGCAATGCGGAGGGATTGTGAGGTGAAATTCCAAGGCCAGAGTGCAGTGCTGCTGGGCAGCTTCCCTTCACTACTATTCCAGAGTAGCAGCCATTGTACCTGCTCACCAGTTGCACAAGATACCAGTGATACTGGATCTGCATAGATGTGGTTGTGCGACTCCTTCCCAGCCTGCCCCGCCCCTATTTCAGCCGTCTGCACTGGACTATTACGTAGTGTGTATGGGTTGCATATGCCAGATGACCCCGAGTACAACACCTTATGTGGGGCTTAAGTAATGTGTAGGGCCTTGAGCTAGCCCTGCACACAACATGTGAATTCCACCCTAAGAAAAGCAGTTGTGTATAATCCAGGCTGGCACAAACTAATTGCAAGGGTATGGTTTTCTCACAATTAGAATGTGCTAATAAGTGTGATCAGATCTCAGACTTAAGAGCACTGACAACAAGACTTGAAGATATACATTGCCCTACACGGGTACAAGTTAGCATAGCTGGAAGATCACGGTGCACATTTTCCAAAGGGTCTGAGAATAAAATAAATGAGCACTGAACAGTGGAACTATGAGTGTTAAAATGTAACATCTGTACACCTGAATTCAGCATTAATGTGATTCAGTATTGTCAGAATAGCAAGCTTTTATCTACGGTGAAGGGTTTTTCATCTGTGATTTTATGTAAACTAGAAACAGTGTTCTTAAAAGCCCGACCCAAAACCCACTGAAGTTAGTGGAAAGATTCCCATTACATGAATGGAGTGTCTGATCAGGCACTTTGATTTGCCACATTGATTTTAAACTTGAACTTCTGGGCTGCTCTGTATAGCAGTAAGCTTGAAGTTCGGTATAAATGACCCCTAAACTAAGCTCAATATTCCATAATATAAAAAAACTGAGGAAACCCCCCCAAATGCTGACAATAGTTGAAAACCTGATGATACCAAAGGAGATGGAAGCTGCATCACTGACACTGAAAGGAATCCCAGATCACTGTTTGAAGTTGATATGGGCCTGCTGTCAGCAATGAGACTACTGGGCGAGGCTTAGCTGAGGGAATGCATTTCCAGTCATGAAATTATAAATGGGCATGGGGCTCTCAAACTTTTTTCATAGAATGAACCACATCTGAACAGAGAGATTCTCTGATGGGCACCTTCTCTCCTGTTCATGGTTGAATACACTATCTTCTATCTATCCCATTGGCAATAGAATAACAGCCCTGTGCCAGCTACAGCAATGGCTTATGCGGGGAAAAGCAATTTTAGGAAAGTAGTTAATGTATTTTTGGCTTTGTTTAATGTGACTTAGCAGCTGTAAACAAAGCGAAACAACCAATAATGTGACCACCAGTGGGGATGAGCAGAAGCTGCCGAATTTGAGTCAAGAAAGTACTCCCAGACCTGATGCAACAAATCAATTGATAACAAGGAATTTTATAGCTTGTCAGAGAAAACAGAAACAATAGAAAAGATAAGTGTGTCAAGTACATAAAACAAATTGCTCAGATTAAAATTAACTACACATTAATTTCTCAAAAGAATTACATTTTCAGTGATGTATTTACTACACAGCAAAAATTATAAGCACCATTAAAAGATTATAAGTACCATTTTAAAGGGTTGTTGGGTTCCCTCCCTTTACCCACACAATTACTATGTATAAAATATAAAAATCAGGAAGGGGAAAAATGAAGTGGTGGAAATAGCCCATTTTGTGAATTGTGGGGAAAAAATACCATCTGTGATTTAGTATAGTTCTGACTATCCCATCTGTGATCTAAGCACAGTTCTCATTGAAGGCTGAATTCCAGAGCCATTCCATATGATAAAATGTTTCTCTCAGAAGACTTCTGTGTGGATATACTTGTCTCTTCAGGAACATGTCTCTTTTAGATGAGACATAAAACCCTATGGGCCCAATCCTTCTCCAAAAGGAGTCAAAGGGAGTTTTGCCATTGACTTGAGAAGGTCTGCATCAGGTCATATTTCCTGGCTAACTTTGTTTATTAAAGTTTCCAAGGTACTTTTAAGAAACCTAGGGTTTCATCCAATGTCTAGTCTGCATGATCTCATATTTTTGGGCCTAAGGTGCTCTGTATGGATGCTGTGTACTCTTAAAGGGATACTGTCTATTAAAAAATCACATCTCAGTCTGCCATTGTTCTACCTACTATTGCTACAAGTGATACCTAAGACCTTGCGTCCACTAGACTTCTAGACCAGTACAGCTCCACTGGTTAGTGCCAACTATGGGAGTGTTAGTATAGACCAGGGGCTGTGAGCCACAAGCATTTTCAGCACCATGTTGTCTAGACCTGCTCTAAACCAGGACCACATGGCATGGTGCTTAAAATGCGTGTGGTGGGTCTATACTGGCACTCCCTTCACGGATGCTGCACCAGTGGTAGCAAAGGGAGGCTTTTAAGTAAAGCGTGTAGGCCAGACGCAGACCAAGAGGACTGTATCTGAACAAGAATAGTGACAAAAACATTTCGCTCTGTTTTTTCCCCAATCTGGTTACTTTGTGCATAAGGCGGCACTTTGTGTATAGTCAGTTAGGTTATCTTCCTGCTGCATCTACATGGACAGAGCCCCACCGACGTCAACAAGGCACAAGGGGCCACCTATGCAGATGCACTGGCATAGTCATTTCCCCTCATTGTTCATGTAGGTCTTTCAATCAGTAACAGGACACAGAGAGAGAGAGAGACAGAGACCGATTTCAATGAATTAGGAGAGATTGATTCTCCAAAATTGTCAGAGGGACTCTGAGGCAGATGCAGATCTGGATCTTTTCTATACATTGACTAGATTTCAAGTTGACAGTGCCCCTTTAATTATCTGCTGTGCCTCAGTCCAAAGGTAGCTATGGCTGAACTGAGTCATAAATGTGCAGTTTATAATGTGCATCAGGTACTTATATAAATGTAATATTAATATAACATTTGTCATCCAAGAGCACTTTACAAACACACACACACACATACGCAGTATTTCAGTGACCACTGACATTATATATAGATAGTCTTAGGCATTTCAGAACTGCGTTAAAGATGTATCAGCTTACCACGGTGTGAGGTTTCCTGCTTTAGCAGAAGGCGATGTACTTTAGGAATGTACGTGTTATTTCTCTTATCACCTGTGGGTGAATCCAATAGTATCACAAATGGTTTTGCTTTTATTTTAAAACACCTGCAGTAAGATGGTTCCTCCAAACTGATTGCTTGCTTGACTGAATCTTCTCCCCATCACCCATTCCACCCTGATTGTGGGTGCAGTCCATAAATTTATGCAGGAGTCTTCTTATGGCTAGATCCTTTCCCATCCACATCACAGGGGATGCAAAAAAGGGCCCCAACACAGGGGACTCTCCTAAGTTCTACTGTGAAGGAGTCAGGCCATGTAGGCTGCATCTTCACTGGTGCACTGAAATTCCACTGGTTTAAGCACAGCCAGTTTGGTGTGCCCATGCCGTCCACTGCTACTCTGCCCTGCATCTAAACTACTGCTGTTCTAAACTGTTCCAATTGCAATGCCCTCTGAGGTCCTCTCTCACAGTTCCTAGGCACATCTTGGGAGACTGTGAAAGGCTGCTGGTGCACTGTGGGACAGGGGTGGGACAATTATCAGAACCGTTTCAATCTGTGCTGTTTTAGTGTTCCCTGCCCTGGCACTAAACGGATGGATGCTGAAAGGGTATTTTGCCCTACTGATAGCAAGTCTAATCCTGCCTGGAAACCATTTGGTGCATTCTTGTGTGCAGACGTGACGTGTGAGGATGACACGGCTCTTAGCATGATAACTATTTCTAGTATAGACAGGACCTTCCAAGGGAAGCAGTGGGGGAAAAGACATATCTGGCTTTAAGATTAAGCTTGATAAATTTATGGAAGGGATGATATGATGGAATAGCCTAATTTTGGCCATTAATTAATCTTCAACTATTAGTGGTAGATATGCCCAATGGTCTGTGATGGGATGTTAGATGGGGTGGGATCTGAGTTACTACAGAGAATTCTTTCCTGGGTGTCTGGCTGGTGAGTCTTGCCCACATGCTCAGGGTTTAGCTGATCGCCATATTTGGGGTTGGAATTTTCCTCCAAGGCAGATTGGCAGAGGCCTTGGGGGTTTTTCGCCTTCCTCTGCAGCGTGGGGCACGGGTCACTTGCTGGAAGATTCTCTGCACCTCAAAGTCTTTAAACCACGATTTGAGGACTTCAA
The DNA here is from genome assembly GCF_965140235.1 of Caretta caretta. Taxonomy (NCBI): domain Eukaryota; kingdom Metazoa; phylum Chordata; order Testudines; family Cheloniidae; genus Caretta; species Caretta caretta. The sequence continues at coordinate 75,774,992 of NC_134215.1, read as the reverse complement.
TAGCTCAGACATAGGTTAGAGGTTTGTTACAGGAGTGGGTGGGTGAGATTCTGTGGCCTGTGTTGTGCAGGGGATCAGACTAGACGATCATAATGGTCCCTTCTGACCTTAAAGTCCATGATTCTATGACCCTTATGGCTAGGTCACTGTTCCACAGTGTTTCTTTCTATGATAGCACAGAGGATGGAGTGGAAAGATAAGGGAGAATGGGCAATGGGTCTATGACTATGCTGATTTAATGGCTAAAACCCCACGAGGAGGGAGAGCCACTACACATCTCCAGTGCAGTGCTTGCTTCCCTAGGCTTTGCTCAAAGGTTTAGTTTTTTCCCCAGCTGTCCCCTGTTTTCCCAGCTCAGCACACTCTCCTAGGTGATACAGTCAGTTGCAGGTGTCTAACTCAAGCTCCAGGCTGTTCCCTCTTGGTGGCTATATTGGATGATTTGCTTGTAACGGTGAGAACACAACTGTGCCTAACAATTTTTTGACATGCCTAATTTGGCCCAGTTCAAAATCCCCTAAAGAGTTATGGCCCAGTTGTGCTCTGTCTCCTGGAAATGGAGGGAGCTTAAAGGAGGCTCCAAACACCTGGCTGAGTCTGGGCTAGTGAATCTCCTGAAGTAAAGCAGAGCAGTCAAGAGCTACTTTAATGTATAGCACTCTTCCTTCCTGGGCTGCCTATGGGCTACTGGGCAGCATCTTGGAATCACTGTTGCTGCATATAATGTGGGGACACCCTTCTCAACCAGGCCTTACTTGAGGGCTTGGACTACACAGTGCCTGTCCATATGGCTGTCCTATGCAGTACCTGTGCCAGAGGGCAGGCCTGGGAGGGGGCTGGCCATGAGTATCCTAATGACTTTGCATCACATTCTGCTCTTCTACTTATGTGCCTGCCCCGCTTCCCCCCCACAGTCAGGTCTCAATAGAGCTGATTGGGTGCACCAAAGCAGAATCGGTGCTGTTTTTCAAAAAGCACATTGCAGATACTGTCTTTTCCTTCCAATGCATGTGAAGCTCATTGGGCCAATCATATAGCCCTGCCCTCCTGTTTGTGAAGTTTAAATCCCAGAGACCGTCTAATAATAATAATATGATTCTCATTCATAAAACCCTGCTCATCTCCAGGCTTTGAGCCTTGATTGGGATTCCTGAGCACCAATATAAGACAAACTAAAAAACAAACAATAATACTAATAGATGGCATCGTTCTCTAAGTTATCGTCTACTAGTGGAGAAACTAGTTGGAGAAGTTAAGTGACTTGTCCAAGGCAACACAGTGAGTGGCAGAAGTGAGAGCACCATACAAGTCTCCTGCCTGGCATTCCCATACACCATCTAGTACTCTGCACCGCCTCCCTCTCTGGTACCTTCAATTCAGAAAAAGTGCGTACTCAGGTGACTTAACAAGTGTACAATACACTGTTTTCCTGTGCATTATCATGGCACTGGCCCTGCCTCTCCAGAGCTTTACATGTCTGGCACCCAAGGGGTTAACGAGAATGCATGCATTTTTTGCTCTTCCTCACTGAGGAATACACAGTTTGAACACGAAAGGGCAAATTGCTTTTTTTTTCTTCTTTTTTTAATCAAACCCTCAGCCTGTTAGGATGAGGCTAATGTTGTTCCATTGAATAAAATAATATGTTCCTGCTCTTGTTTTTAATAGAGTAAGACCCAGCATTTCCATATCACTACTTTACTGACACAAGATCTTACTGAAAGCAATTTCCGGCCCCCTTCCCATTCTTTGATGACATAATTCACATTGTGTTTCTTTTAGATACACATCTCATCAGCTTCTGCTTTACTCTTCTATGAAAAAGACCATCAGAACAGTTGCATCCTCTAAAAATGAAACAAAAAAAGGGAAAGAACAGAAACTGTAAGGATAATTCTTTATCTCAAGCAATGGTAAAACTTGCATGCAGAAAATCCATGCTAACAGCGAGTCAAGGGAGATCTCTTTGGAAACAATACAGAGAATTCTCCTAGTCTAAAAAGAGAATGAGGCCTTTTGATTAGTTTAATTGGACTGCACTATGTGTTGAAAGAAGAATGGGCCACTGCATGACTATTATCATTCAGGGATTTTTTTGATACTACTATGTGAACTGCTAGAGTGCCATATTTTGTTGGAAATGGTGAGACATCATGGCATTCCATAAGATCTTCCTGGTGCTCCATGATTGGGAGTATCCCCTGGGCCAGCTGTGAGTCAAATGTTCTCCTCTGCATCTTACTCCAGAATGGAGGCAAGGAGTGGCAGTTTCTCCTCTTCATTCTGCATGCCTCTTTGCCACACTCTGGGGTGGTGGACCTGGTGCGCGGGCTCTTCAGGACTGGCTCAAGGCCTGTGCGTGTAGAGAAGAGAACATGTTTGGGCCCAAGGCACCAACACCAGAGCAGAGGTTATGGGCCTGTTACAGGAATGGGGTGAGGGTGAGGTTCTGTGACCTGTAATGTGCAGGAGGTCAGACTAGATGATGGTCCCTTCTAACCTTAAAGTCTATGAGTCTAATACTGCTAGAGCCAGGCCTATGTTTTCCTTTGTATTATGCTTCATTCATGATGAGATTGAATCTAAAGGTTAAGGATGGAAAATTAGTGATGGGCACTATTTGGCCAGCTCTGTGGAGTTCTTTAGGGCAAAATCCTAAAGTCCTTCCTCAGACCAAACTCCCATTGTGTTCAACTGGAATTTGACCTTAGCATTTGGCCTATGGGGAGAAGTATCATACAAGGTACAGCAAAGCAGGTGAGAAGAAGTTTCTGAGAAGCTAGACAACAGCGTCTGAGAAACCTAAATGCAAGCTGGGAGGAGGGTTTAGTTTTGTGGTGGATTGTGGCTCTTTTTGGAACAGGGGATACTTTACCAGACAGCCCAGCTGATACAGATGTAGCTCAGGCTAACTCAGAAGCTGAACAGCTGCGGTGGAGAGTTTAAGCCAGGTGTTGGAAAAGGGACAAGAACATCTGGGAAGCCAGGTCCACTCAGATACCTGCAGAAGAGAGAGAAAAAAAAAGAAGAATCCAGTAAAGGGATCTGATGGATGGAGCGGGAAGAAATCATATTAAGGAGTGAAACAGCTGCCACAATGGCACCAACTGAGAGAATAAAGAAGAATGTTAAAGGACAAATAATCCAGGTGAAACATTTAAAAATGAGGAAAGTATTACAAGAGCAGAAGAGGGAGGACGTGTAAAGCAAGATTTGAAAGTCACTGAGGAATACCTTGGGGGAAACGGAGGCAGTGCAGGAGCAGGGCAGCTCTAATGATAGCTAATAGAGGGACGTAAGTCAGCAGGGGGCATCTGATCAAAAGAGCACCATGGTGAAAGAATGATGATGACGACAATAAGAAAAATCAAAACAGTTTCTGAGAAAATGAGCACTAATGGGGGATTTCAACGACCTGGCTGGAGGGAGCAGCAGCTCAGTGGAGCATGTTACAAGACTGTTTCCTCACACAACACAGGGGAACACAAGTTCATCACTGCACTAGTCTTCAGGGAACAGGGCTCATGCCGTTTCCAATGTAGGCACTGTCCATTTACCTTAACCCCTAAATCCTAACCCTAATTAAATGCTAGCAGGCCTTTAAAGCCTGAGCCTGCTCTCCTTTGGTATGCCGAACTCACAGGGAAGTTAGTCAGTTATTAAGGGCTCTGTTATACCTTGAAGGCACAGCCTTCAATAAGGTGTTTAGAGCACTGGAGGCAGAAAGGAGAGGCATTGTGTCTCAGCGAGAGGACCTCCTGGAGCAGCTGGGAATGCAGAGGCTGTATGCTGCTACATCCCTTTGTGGGGGAAGTTTATTACTCCCATGTGGCCTCAGGGCTAAATAAAGGGGTCACAAATACAGGCCTTGTTAACAGCGAAAGCGGTCAGCTGGGAGAAGGATGATTCCATGCTCTGAGATAGCCCGGAGAAGAGGAGGTGAAAGGTCTCCACCCACCCCTCCAATAGTTAAGACGAGTGTGTTGTGGGGAAAATGCTGGTCACAGATCCAGTTCTTACCCTGGCTCCTGCCAGCCAGCCGTGTTCTTACACTGATCTCCTCACACCGCTACATGGTGGGCAAGAACGACCTTTGCCTACTTAGTCGCTGAGCATGAGCTTGGCACAGCTGAGGAGCCAGCCCTATGATTTTATTAGTGTGCAATAGGCAGAACTGACCAAAAAAATAAAAAAAAGCGAATGTCACATTAAAGGCCCCTTTGATTTGCTCGTGGACTCCATGAAACATTTGAGGCAATTATTTCATCTTTCCAGGGTAACTGGTGACAGCATGGGTGGCGGGAGGGGATTCAGCTGTTTTGCTATCGTTGTGATTTTTTTCCCCCCGTACAGTTCTAGGAAGGACAGTGACATCAGAAACAGAAAAGGCTCGGAGCGGCCTGATGTGACTCTCTTTTCTTTCTTGTTGTTGAAATGCTTTAGGGAACACACCACCCGTGCTGCACATGCGCCGCTCCCCTTGACATCCGGGGGACAGCCAAGTATGGTTTGAGGGCAACATATGGCCTTTTGAAATGATCCAAGAAGCACTACACACAGCCCTGCGTAAGAGGGGGAGGGGAAATCTGTAAACCTGAAGCGTCGTTCATGGTTTCTGATGCTTCAATCCACTACATGGAAACAAGGTCACTGCTAGGTCCATTTTTTTAACGTAAGAGTTTACAACTTTCAGAATATTCAGCCTAGCAATTATCACTCTGATGTGCCAACCTGATATAAACCACTAAGTACTTTGAACAGTATCTGTACAAACTAGCGCTGCTCATCTCACATTTATGGATCAATCCCTTTGGACGGAGGAGAATGTGCTTGGGAAATAGGCATGTTTTACATTGAACGAGGAGCAGCGAAATGGGGAGGGAGGAAGGAAGGGAAAAGTCATGTCGTGTGAGTGGCATCCATAAATCTGGTTTTCATTTAGTTACATAAGCTCTGCTAACCTTCCTGACAGTGCCACCTAGTGTTCACAGGGTTTCCTACTGTCCCCTATATATTCCAGGAACTTCCCATTACATTTTTATTGTTAGATTGCAAAATTTAAACAGCTTGAAGATATGAAATTAAAAATAAATAAGAAAAGAAAAATCAGCCTTTGCCCTCAGTCTCAGTCATTAATGCATCTGATGTATATGTTGAGATTGTGGAGGTTAAGGATAGATTTCATCCCTCCCTTAGGCTTAGGGATCGGGAATTACCAGGAGTAGAACCCCTGCCCCTGCCCCTGCCCTGCTGGATCAGGGCCTGGATGACCTAGGCCTTTTCTGTCTATAATTCTAGGATATCCAACTTCAGTTCATATTCATCAGTGTTTGCAATCCAGGTTGTCATCCGTTCTTTTCTAAATAGATCCCTGAGACAATTCCTTGTGTTTGAACAAAACATCAGAGTTTTTCCAAAAGCAAGAAGGATTGTTACCATTTGTAAATAATTCTGCCCTACTGTAATTTTTTTGAGCCTGAATCATCCTCCATTTCCAGCCATGCACAACAGCTGGCTCAGAACTGGCTCTGGTAAGCAGCATCTGTGGTAGAAACTTATGGCAGATTCAGCCCATCTGTATCAGAGCCAGTGCAGGACTTCTGTAGTACAAGTGGGCACTTAGGGGACCCTCTTCTCTCTTTCTCCACACACATATATGCACACGCACGCGCACGCAGAGAGAGAAAGAGACAGATCGACCGACTCTCTCTCTCTATGCTCATTTAGAATGACCAAAAAAAAAAAATAAAAAAAAAATCCCTGTTCTGCTTCTCAGTGATCTGGTGTCTGTGCCCAGCACTCTCCTTGTCCCAGTCACTCTGCCTCCTCTACCTGCCTCATCAAACAGAGCAGGCAGCAAGGGAGAATAGAAATCAAGGGAGATGCAGATTGTGGAGACTCTAAGCAAAAACTGGCGAGAACCATAAAACTTTACCGGCTGCTGCTAGGAAGGAGTCAGCTGGCTGAATGAGCTACCCAGCAGGGTGCGGTCATTGGCTGGTGGGATGAGCTGATGCTAAACTGCACAGGTTTCTCAGAGCCCCCCCAGTTGGGCTGCAGACTTTTTGCTTTCTAGGACCACATTATCCTCTTTGTCAAATCTTGGGCATTCTAGTCTGAGGAGTTTCCGTTGGATTATTCCATTAGATGGAGGAGCATTATCCCCCTGAAGATCAAACAAGATGCAATGACTGTCCTACCTCAGTAGCCTGACTCCCCCAAACTCCCACCAGAGGTGGTTTCAGTGAGAGGAGGGGGAAACAGCATGAGTTTATTCCAGTGAACGGGGATCAGCATTATATTATGCTGCATATTCTCTACTGCTTCCTGGGGGCATGATACCATGGAGGTTAGACACAATCCCTCTAGGCCATGCCCCCTTTCCATGTGGAAAGCGCTGAGCTTGTACCCATTGATGGCCTTCCACGTCACCGGTGGAAAGTAGCAGCAGGTTATAGAGTCATTACTGCCCAGACAGTATGTTCCCCCACCTCATTTGCACCTACTTTGGATTCCCGCCACAAGCGCAAGTGGAGGAGGAATTCAGCCACCATGTGTATGGAGTTATCAATGGTTTAGATCAGATCCTATTATTAGAATTTCAAAATATTTGAATTTTTGATGAAGATTGGAAACAAACTCCCAGGAAATTTTAAAGCAGATTCCCTCCCTCCCCCAATTTTTCAAACCCACTCATCTGTTGATTGTCTAGTCGTATGCCTATTGCTACTGATCCATCTCTGACTTTAGATTTTTACAACATTCTCAGTCAGGAGGGCAGGTAAAATATGGATCGGAAAGTGAAAAGGCAACTTTCAAAAGTCTTCATTACTGTGAAACATTTCCCATTCCATGTGGAACCTTCAGTGCTTTAATAAAAGCCTAAGTGAGATGGAGCATATGCCCAAGCAGTACAGAGCGTGCAGAGCAACTTGAACTGGGTTTTGTTTATTGTCATGTTCTCAGCACAGCAACATTTGTGCAGATCTGAACTGAAGATGAAAAAGAAAAAAAAAATCACCTCTTAATTAGTTACAGGCAGATTGTGTCTCTTTAGTGCCACCTGTTGGTCAGCAGAATATTAAGTCACACATGGATTGCAGCTTCTAGTTTGATCTGAATGTATTATCCTCCTGCTCTGCATGCCTGTGTTAACGGAAGGAAAACGTAGAGGAGGATATTCTATGTTTGATATAAAATCATACCCTACAATATTTGTGTGTTTCTGATTTGCCAATACCGCTTTTTATAAAAATGTACCTACCTTACGATGGGTGCCAACAGTGGTGGGCTTTGAATGGATTTGGATTTAGAATCCTAATATCTGCTGCATGGTCTTTGAATATTATCTATTAAAAACTAGCAGGTTTTTTGGAGAATAAAATATAATATATTTTCAAACATGAACACAAATTGTGAAAGGGGAAGGACATTAACCTTCTATGATACTTGTTTTGTTATCCTCCCTCAGCCCTTGTCTATTACTTTTCTTTTAGATTCTTAGACCCTTAAGGCCGGAATAATCTAGGCTGATAATCTTTGCATAACACAGGCCGGAGAGTTTCTCCCAGTAATTCAGCTCATAACTTTTGGTTGAGCTAGAACATATTTTTTTAGAAAAGACATCCAACCTAAATTTAAAGATTTCAAGTGATGGGTAATCCACCATATCCATAGGTAAATTGTCACAATTCTTAATGTACCCTCCTGGTAAAATAAGCATGCTTTATTTCTAGCCAAGGTTCATCTAGGCTCAACTTCTAACCACTGGATTTTGTTATATCTTGTCTTGTTAGATTGTGACCTCTAAGCAAGGACTTTGTCCTGCTATTTGTTTGGATATTGTGGGTGCTAATGTAACCCACACACCTCCTCGGTGTGGTGTTCTGTCCCATCTAGTGGCACCAAGACTACTTAGAGCAGGGATTGGCAACCTTTGGCACACGGCCCGCCAGGGTAAGCCGCCGGCGGGCTGGGCCGGTTTGTTTACCTGTTGTGTCCGCAGGTTCCGCTGATTGCAGCTCCCACTGGCTGCGGTTCGCTGTTCCATGGCAGTGGGGGCTGCCGGAAGTGGCACGGGCCGAGGGATGTGCTGGCCGCCACTTTCTGCAGCCCCCATTGGCCTGGAGCGGTGAACTGCGGCCAGTGGGAGCCGCGATTGGCTGAACCTGTGGCCCGGCCTGCCAGGGGGCTTACCCTGGCGGGGCCACATGTTGCCAAATCTCTGACTTTTAGAGAGAAAGAGAGAGAGACAGACAGACACACACACACACACACACACTGCTCTACAGCCTCAGCTAACATGCAGTTAGCTTTTAGCTCATGCTGTAGAGGCTCATACACTAAGCTCCAGAGGTCCCAGGTTCGCTCCCCATGCTGACACCTGGGGTCTGTCGGTGTTAAACTAATATAAACACAATCAGGAACAATACTAAAAAAATGAGAACAATATATTTTAACAAACTTTAAAGTGTTAATTACACGTGGTCCAATTCTCCCACCCTTGCCCATGCTCAGTAGTTCCATAGGTCCCAATCTAGCAAAGACTTATGCAAGTGCTTAACTTTATACATGGGAGTATTCCCATGAACTCAGAGGGAGAAGGTACTATGTGGTATACAAAATAAAATCACGGACCCTACCACTGTACATTATTAAGATCCTGCAAACTAACTGTTTTGCCTACTCTGAATATTCTTTTTTTTTTAAATTTTTGCTTCTCTTTGGCCTATTATGTGACTCTAGTGTTATTCATTAAAGTCTCAGATTGCGTTTGTTTTTTTAACAGCTCTTAGGGCAGGGGGACTTACTCTTAATTGGTACCATCTGGAAACGAGAAGGAAATGAACATGAAGAGATGGAAGGCCTTGCACTTTTACCCATTTGCAAAACTTGTTCCATTTATATGTTTTATCTGCATTGATTTGTGAAGTTGATTTCCCATTATGCATTTTTTTGTGGGGGTTGTTTTGCTTAAGGAAAGAGATGACCTAAACTTTGCTAGGAGCCCTAGAAAATAATCATTTTGAACCAGAAAGTTATACGATTCCGGCTGTTAGCGAACTAGGCCTTTTTATGCAAATTGAATATCTTCATTCCCAGTTTTTTCTGATCCTGCATCACTTGTTCAGCATTTCTTCATTCTCCAGCACTGGTTTCCATAGCTGCATGCAATCACACTCTCACACAGATGCCATTCTGTGTTCAAAGCACTGAATGCTACAGGGCATATTAGTGTTTTTATGCTTTAGATCTATCTTTATGCAATTTGAGAGCTCATTAATAGATACCATTTTGTGTGATTAAAAAAACAACAACCTGGTACATGAGAATCTTTGAACAGAAGAATGGATTGCGAGTAAAATGACTTTCTTCTCATTATGCAGATTGCAGTCTAGAGTCGACTGGCCAGGGTATGTGCAGTTAGTGCCACCAAGTTAATAATCCCCTGACTACGGCCGTGTGCAAAATATAAATGCCTCCACCCCGAAAAAAATTCTCACACATTTGTAATGCGAAGGTTTTCATATTTTGTTTTCACAAAAATGGATCCAATTTAAAACCCCATGAGATTAATTTTACAGGCTTTAAAAAAACCAAACAATGACACCTCTTCTCCCTTAATAAGTGAAATGCCTGAGATCCGATCAAGGTGGTCCACATTAAAATCTAGTGAGAGCAGACTGAAATGGACAATTTAAGACACCTGACATTTCATGTAGGTGAAGAGCTTTTTTCACATGGGGACATCTTTTGGAAATTTCACATGTGAAAATGCCATTTCATGAAAACTGCTCAGAAAGCAAGATTATGGGACTGTACAGCCTGCTCCCTTTTCTGGGGATGCATTCTTTCTCTTTGGGTTAGGTGGGGTGAATTTCTTCCCTGCAAAGTAGTAGGAGATGAGCCTTTTTGTGACCATCACTTCTGGCTTAATTAGGCAGGATGCTGCTTGTAATGTCACCACATCATCATCTAATCACAGCTCAGTCTCTGCTCCCTGTTCATCAGTTGCCTCCTAAATAAAAACTTGGCTCCTTTGCCAGTGCAACCTGTAACCCCTTAAAATGAAACCACCTGCTATTTTCTTAAAGTCTCACTTTGGTTTTGGTTACTGCTTTTCATGGTTATAGTCTTCACTGTGTATTTACAGTCCGCAAAACCAGACTCAGGATAAGGAGTCAAAATGTTCAGTGCTGCAGAGCAAAAGTGGCAAGAAAAATACTCAGTTACTTTAATTAAGTAATAAACAATTACTCTGTGTACTCAAATTATTCAGTGCACAAGGGAACCCTCAAAAGGAAGGAGGGAGGGGTGCATTTCCAAAGCGATAGAGAAAAAGGCTAAGAAATATTCTGGGGATCAATGCAGCATATAATGCTGAAGTGAAACAAAACTGAAGACCAACACATGATATCTTACTTGCCTGTAAATGCTGCAGTGCTCTTCTAGGTGGCATGACTGAGCAGACCAAGGGACTCCTCTGGAAACAGCCAAACATACCCCCTTTAGGTGCCTAAGTTTCCAATTAGCAATTTTCCAGAAACAAAACAATCTGTCTCAGGAAGGATACCAATCTGCGGCCAGTGCAGCTTGCAAAATGGCAGTGATGTAAAATCTCGTGCATAATCCACCCAATGACCACTAACAAATCTTTCAGAAATGGGCAAGCAGGCACATTTTTCATTTCTTAATCCTTAACGTTGGATTAAAGGTATGTGTCTTGGTTAGCACTGCAGTTCAGGATGGGCCAGAGCAATGAAAGAAATCCAAATGGCTGCATGCAATCCACACAATGTGCCTAGATTTCAAAACAACCACCCAGTATATTTCCCCAATCTTTGTTTCCCCCCCCGTTCTTGGTGGTAAAAATATAGGCTATGACCGTGAATCGTGACTGACATATGAAATGAAAAACCCTGCCTGATGCACAGAGATGATAGACTAAATACTCTGCAATTTCTACCTTGCTCCTTTTTTTACTATGCGCTGCTTACTCAAACACACTACTGAGCTTGGGCAACTTACCACAGAGGTTATCAGAAAACCGCATTAAATGCAGAAGGCTTAAAACCAGCTGGTTACACCACCAGACGAAGGCACACGCTGGGCCAGATTCTCATTTCCGCTTGGTGCAAAGTGTTCAGGTTCTGGCTGTTGCTGGCCAGTGGAGAATTCCTCTGGCGTTAGAAAACTCGCCGCTGGTATAAAGGGGATCTGCCAGAGTGCAGGAGAGGAGTATGGCAGGAGCATGGTAAAGTAGAATTCTGCTTTAGGCAGGGGAATCCTTTAATACAAAGCCAAGGATTAAGAAATGAAAAACATCCATTGGAAGTGAGGGGTTGTTCTGTAGCTTCCCTCACTGGGGTGCAGAATCTGGAACCTGATTGGGGTCCCTCCCCCAGCTCTGAGTTCAGTTTGGATAGTGAAACCATTGGATTGTCATTGCCCTGTACTAATCTCCATCTCGCAGTTAGAGACAAACTGGACTATAAGAATATTCTGCAGACATTGGACCAGGTTCACTTAGTGGCTGTGCAAGGCACCTATAACCCCAGGTGTATCACAGGCCAACTCAACCTCAAAAGGAGGCAGTGCTGGCTGGCTGAGGGGCATGGCCTGGGCAATGATGAAATGTGCCGATTCAGCACATATTCTGGGTAGCCTCTGCCAAGGAAGCCCCTGTGAAGCCTTAGAATGAAATTAAAGCTGCCTTCCCACAGTGGGATCGCTTTGGGGGCACAAGTTGCCTTCCTGTTCTTAAGGGGTGGATCCCCAGGAGGTGAAGCCCCATCTGCACCAATGGGAGATAATCAACTAAATGATCTTTTAAAACACTAACCAGTTATCAGAAATTGTGCACCCCTTAGGCCTGGCCAGTTTCCTGTGTTGTGGGGAAGGGGCATGGTGCCACTTAGGAGAAAAGGCTTGTGGCAATAAGGGAGCCAGAGAGGACAATGCTTCCATCCATCCAGCCAACCATCCAGATACTTACATGGCCCCATCACTGTAGCCTGTAAGTAAAAACTGCCCAGAAAGCAAGATTATGGGACTGTACAGTCTGCCCCCTGTTCTGGGGGTGGATTCTCTCTCTCTCTTCTGGGTAGGTGGGGTGAATTTCACTTGTACTGAGTAGCATGAGATGCGTCTTTTTGTGGCCATCACTTCTGGCTTTACATACAGCATGCTGACTAATAATGTCACCCCATCATCATCTAATCACAGGTCAGCCTCTGCGAGCTGTTCAGTGCTTTCCTCAATTAATGCACCTGAGCACTGTCCCTTCTGCAATTAGCTGCATGCCCGCAGCTAGCACATATAGCCCAAAATTAAGACAAGAATAATCAGATTGGTGTAAGAGGCCACTGACGGTGAATGGGCAGGAAGGACAATGATAGGAACAGGTGATTATATAGACTAACCATGTGGCAACTAACAGGTACCAAGCCCCAAAACAATTTCAATAAATCAACCAGAGATATTCACTCTATTGGTAATTCATCTCTCTGTCACATAAGACTTGGTTCACTCTGAGAGAGGCTAACATTCTTTCACTAACCATAGATGTTTAACAACACTAATAAACATCCAGAACATTTCTCAAAAACCACATTTATACTGAGCTCTCAAAAGAACGCAGTAGATTTATTTCAAATAAGTTTATTGCCCACTCCCCATAGCCCACCTCCTCTCCCGAAACCAGGCTGTTTTCTGCCAGGGAGCTTTTGTGTTTCACTGAAATATTACGATTTGTCGAAACTGTTTGATGTTGATGGGAAACATAATAATATCAGTTGCCCAGGGAGACAGATTTGTATATACAGAGGGAATTTAACCTCAAACATTCAGTTCACCTGTTCATGTGTGATTTATATCGCCCCAGGCTCTTAGGCAGACTGAACGTTGACACCCTTTGAAGCTGAAAGAGGCCCCGTGACTGGTCTTTAGAGAGCTCTATGATGTCTCTATCAGCCTGTCAATGAAAAACCAGGCAGTACAGCCAGGCCCCCTAAAGATTTCAAGGCCTTGCAGGCAGGGGAATGGAGCAAGCATTTTACTTTCACCTAGAACTTGAGAGGCCAAGTATGAGCTGCTGGTCTAATTGATTGGTAACAGATTAGTGTGCATCTACCCAGATCTGAATGACAGCATGTCCTTTAGACATGGATCAAGGAGGCAGCATCGGAGAAAGTTTCATTTAATAGTCGCACAGTCAGGTGTGACGGGGATGTTCAAATTGGGGCAGATTTGTAGGGTTTGGTAACCAGTGGCCAAGACTGCAAAGTGCCAACTAATTGCTCCTTATCTGGAATGAATGAGCCCTTGTGTCTTATAAAGTCAGAGACTTGATCAGAAAGAGGTGGGTGTGGGATTGGTATACATAGCTGGTGGATGAGAAAAATCAACTTTTTTTGCACTTTTTTGCACTTTCTGGTGTGTGTGTGGGGGAATAAGCATTGCCAGGAGTCTCTATTAGTTTTAGTATGATCAGGCCTCTGTGGTCTTCCAACCACTAGAGGGTGACATAGACCTGAACAGTCAGACATTCCACCCAGAAAAGGTCAGTGCTGCAACATACAGAGTAGCCAATAATACATTACTTCATTGTGCATATCTAGCATGTAAGCATTCGGTTAACGCTCACTTTAGCAAAAAGAGGAGGGTGGCAGAATGGAATGGTAGTTTATGCTTCCTATGCCACCTCAACTTTCCATGCAATGCACTCAGTAACACTCTGGAGGACAGGATTAAAATTCAATACACTGCTGACAGATTGTTTTCAACTCATTTTCCGCAATTAAATGTGATATAATAAAGACAGCTGTAAAGTGGTTTACATAGAATTAGGGAGTGCTGGCAAGGCAGAGCAGGGTCTGAGGATTAAAGGGGATTACAAACTGAAGATGCATCTACAATATGATGCAATGACAAAAAAAAGCACATGCTACATTGGGTTACATTAAAGAATACAGTGTGCATAAATCCTGTGAGGTAATTATTTAACTTTGGACACTACATGGCCAAAAAGGTGCAGCCCAATGGGAGAGTAACAAAAATGATCAAAGATTTTGAAAATTATGACCTAAGAGAAGTTGGTACATTCCATCTGTCAAAGAAGAGACAGAAAAGCATATATATGTAAAGGGTGTTTTTCCCAACCAACGAGAACAAAACAAGAAATGAGGCTGCAAATAATTAGATTGTAGAAAGTCAAATTTAGGATAAATAAATAAATTTAGGACAAACTTTCTAACCATAGGAACAACTGGGCAATAGAACAAAGCAATCATAGGAAGGGATGTCACTGGAGATATTCAAGACTCGACTGCAGACGCTATCATCTACTGGTGATGCTGTAATGATAATGAAATCAGTCTTGCTCCAGTACAAGAGGCAGCCCACCAGGGAACAAATCTATAATTCTCTCACAGGCTGCAAAGTTCCAGTCAGGAAATCGTTGAAACTCCAGTGCCAAGGCTCCTAAACCTTGACTAAATTCATGTTAATATAGGATGGAGATGAGAATTATGAAATTCAGTGGGAGGAGAGAATACGAGATGAAGATGAAGAGCCAGATTGTGTCTGTCAATCCACTGGCTGTATTGGTTGCACTGTGGAGCTGTGTTGTCCCAGTAGGAGCTCCAAGAGGCTCTGGCAGGAAATCCAAGCTGCTGCTATACTCTTTGCATAGGTGCAGTACACACACTTCCTCACACAGGAACAGCTCCATGTGGCGCATGACCACTGATATGGTACCCCACTTTCCTCCCTCCCTGCAGGCAGTGGAACCAGTCTGGTGCTCCCTGAGTAAAAGGACTGGATTGTGTGAAGGAACGAAGGACATGGGCAGAGAGGATAGAAGGGGTACATTTGCTTCAGTGAAATGGCGAAGGTTAAATTGTGGGTGCTGATTTGCTACAGAGACTGAGGGGAAATGGTAGTCAGGACTGAAAGTCATTTAAAATGAACTTGTTTTGTCTGAGGCCTAATTGCATCTCTCCATAAGAAACTGTAAACCAAGAGTCTGGAGCATCACTGGGGAGAATGAAAGCCATCAGCCCTGTCCTCTGTATTTAATAGGATGTCAAAATCCAAAGCACAGACACTGGTTTTTGACTGAGGTTAGGGAAGAAAAGCTGAACTAATTAGGCCTTTTCTGAGTATCCCTCTCTACCTAATAGCTGTAGACTTGCAAATCGTAACATATTGGGATCTCAAATTCACTGATGGATGCCGCTTCCCAGCCAGGGAGGTTACTTTTCATGCTGATGAGATACAGGCTCCGCTTCAACTATGCCACTGTTAGTGGGGACAGTTCCCTGATAAAGCTATTGTGTATTCTTTCTTCTCCATCCCAAAGAGATGGGAAAATAGAACTAGAGCTTCAGGTTGTGAAGACCCAGTCCTGAGAGGCACCTTGAGGAAAGTGCTGAATACCCTCAGCTCCTCATACACTGCATCTTCCAGCAGGTGCTCAACACCTTGCAGGATCCAGCCCCAAGAGATTTGATAAGGCAGCAGCAGGCTTAAGTGCATTTTCTGTTAAATATTTATTTGCCCTCCAGATACAATGAATCCCACTCTGAAAACAGCAGACACCTTGGTCTTTGGCTCAAGCAAACAAGTATAAAAACTTGAACTGAGGATCTTTTTGCTTCAGTACCACATGCATCTTCTACTTGTCCTAAAGGAGAATCTTCCTTTACTGCTAGTAACAGTAAGTCTTAGATGTAAGTTATACTGCTGGGATGGAGTGAATGACATTTTTTGAACAGGACTAAAAGGTCTCTCTATCCTTAATTTCTATAGGATAGATACCCTTTTTGTATGTCACACATTAGAGGACAACATAACCACATACCTTTAAGCATGTCTGATCCAGTTTGAAGAAAGTGGCACGCATTTAAGTTAGCAAATGCATTACACGTGGGGGGTCTAGTCTTGGTTCTGCTGTTTCTCAGAATGAGAATGTGTGTCACATAGTTATGCAGCAGCTTCACACTATCCCATGGAAGTTAATATGAAGGTTTTCCTGGTGAAATCATATTAAGAGAGTGACCTTCAGCAATTACAAGCTCCATTTCCTTTTTTTTTTTTTTCCACATTGCCAGCTTCACATTCATAGTCAGTTGCGCTGGTACCTGGTACTACAACCGGCTGCCCCTTACATATTTACAGATTGTATATATTCATACTTGGTTCTGCTAGGGCCTTCTGCACTGAAGTTAAGCTTGGGGAGGAATCTGTTTCACTGGGGAGAGAAAGATCAAAGTTGAGTATAGAAAAGTACCAGTACAAAGCATTTTAACTCTCTCCACTTTTTCTTAAATGTACCCTGTTTCTGTTAGCAGAAGGCCGACTGCCTTCTGATTTGAATTTCAGAAGCAAGGCAAAGAGGAGTTTTCACCCTTCTTTGCCCACCTTATTATTATGTATTGATTGTTAACTGTGTAAGATACTATCACTGCCTCAAAGTCTAATTTAGACAGATAATACAGTTCACAATCTTAGTGCACCAACTGAGCAGATGAAGGTCCAACTCCAAAATGGTGAATTATTAGGGGATCACCCTTGGAAGGTCATGAAGCAGGAATGCACAATCCACTAGCCTGCAGGAAGTGGGAGGTTGTTCCTAGTACAGGGCACAGCATGGAAAGTGGTGCAAAGATAACTGTGGGAGAAGACTATAAAAGGAGTTATTAGGAGGGATGATTGGGCAGACCAAAGGATGCTCAAAGGGGAGTTGGAAGACATGAGAGAACCTGACTCCTTTTGGCAAGAGCCAAAATTCTGGATGATTTGGCCGGACACTTCATCAGAGATTAATAGTCATATATTCCAATAGCTTTCTTTATTTTGTGCTCTAATATTTGCAGGCAAAAACCAACTAATTTGCACAAGTGCCTGTTTGCAGACACAAACATTGGTTTCTGCAGCCATCAGGCTGACTCTTTGTCCCATAGAGTGGTATAGATGGAGCACTCCTCTGCACCAGGGACTCAAATACATTGGGTCCAATGCTGGGAGCAGAAGCAGGCCTCTTAAGAGGAACCCACTTCCCAACAGAACACATGTTTTTCCAAGTAGCCCGTTCTCCCCGAGTGTTGAATCAAGAAGGCCTAATTCTGCTGTTGGCATGGTTTCATAATTTTCCTCCCCTCTTCCCCCCATTTCACAGAATAAAGAAGAGAAAATGACTTGCGAGTAGGAAATCTACAACCCTAGGCCCATCCTGCATTATCCTTGTGCTTCAGTGCCTCTCCAGGATTAAGAACAGTAGTAGAGATGGATTCGTTAAGTTAAGGCTGGCCAAGTTGTGGCCTGCGGGTCAACTGCTGACCAGTATGTTCTTCTGTGAGACCCTTGACCATCCTCCTCTTTAACAGAGCAGTTTGTGCAATGCTCCATTTTGATCTGATCCAAAAGTTGCTTCTATCAAGAGGCAGCGTTTCATGCATGGACTTGCAATCTTTCTTGGACACCTCTCTGTATCCAAGATGGGGCCACAATCTTTTCCTTGTTACACAAATGTAAGCAGGGCCCAGCAGTCCCTGGGAGTTGCTACTGTAGGGCCTGATTCAGGACAGCATCCCTAGTTAGCACTTAACGGTGTGCTTAACTTTAAGTGCTGGTTAAGTCCCACTGCAGCCAAGGCTGTTTTTCTAAATAGGGATGTGCTGAAATGCTGTTGGCCCTTTTTGGAAGCTATGAATTTGTGCTTCTTGTATCAATAACCAAGAACCAAATTATAAATCATATTTTAAATGTGTTGTGTTCCCCCCACCCCATCCCCAGCCAGCTCTCTCCTAGTGAAGATATATAGTGGATTTCTCTACACTCAGCACAAAATGCATCTCAGCTCTACTATACTTGACACAGCTTGTCAGGAGCTACAGAAATCACATACAATGACACCAAGTTGCAGTCTTTTCAAGCCTTTGGCAAGGATTGAGGCCAAGCTGGACAAGGATGACACATGCAATTAAAATATAGCCAGTTACCAAGGTAGCATAAGGGGGTGACTTGTTAGGCAGCATGAATTTAGTGTAAAAAGTTACAAAACTAGAATTAGGCTGAAAACAACCAGGTTCTGGGGTTTGTTTGTTTTTTTATTTTTTTCTGCACTGGTTGCTATAGGTTTTTTTGGAGGAAAATCTGCTCAGATAACGGATACCTTTCGCCTTCTCATCTACAGCTACAATCTCTTCCCTACTTACACTGATCAACATCTAAATTAATGAGTCAAATAACACACAGGATGTAACAAAGCAACCCAGACCTAGCCTTCCATGCAACATAAATCCTAATTTGTGTCTAGAAATGGTAGGAGCTGATTCTCCCCTGCCCCCCAGGCCCTCAATTTCAAGAATTTACCACCCCATACAGCCCCCCTCCTGGAACAAAACAACACACCTAAAAATAAATAAAAGGTTGGCAAATCCATGTTAGATTATGGCACAGATTCCTCAGCTACAAAAATAAAAGGCCAAGCAGAACAAAGAGATTTGCATTCTAAGTGATGCAGAAGCAGCCAGCAGTGTTTTAATGTTCTGTTTGGTCTGTGATGTCTTCATCAGGCACTCAAAGCAAGTGTCTCTGGCAGCAGCAGGTCCCTGCGAGCCTGTCAAATTCCGTTTCCATGGTATTCCTTCAGGCAGCACCATAGGCAGACAGCGCTGAAATGGACCCCTGCAACCTGTTTTGAACACTGTCTCTGATGTAGGGCCCCAGAGCGGGCATCAAACTAGCAACAAGCAGCAAGGAAAATAACAATTTTGCTTTTCACAGGTGTCAGAACTGCAAACAAAAGACTGTTTATAAAAGATGCAACATCCCCTTTTTTGTCAGTATTAGCAATCTAAAGTCATCTGGGCAGTCATCAAGTTAAGAAAGGGGTTTTGGAAGCAATACGCTACTAGAGAGGGAGCCCCTCTGGAGGAATTCTAATTGTTTTCCTCTTGAATCTTTTAGATGCACTTAATGTGTTTGGTCAGACTGTCCTGCTAATCACCGAGCTAATGGACTTTAATGGTGTTTTAATTATTCCATTAAAAAGCAAAAGGACTTTTTTCTTAAAAGAGATACAACTTTTTACATACAACAGCAGTAGCATGCTTGAGCGGTTATTCTGCATTGATGAATAATCTTGTGTTTAAACAAACAAAAAAAAAAATCAGAAAATTTCCAAAAGTATCTGAAACCTGTAATTTAGCAATAGGCTGGACAGTTGAGAAAAAGGCATCTATGGTCTTTGAAAAGCTACAGAGCTGGGTGTGATAATAAAATTGGAATATACCTTAATTTGATCAGGATACCTGGCTTCTATTTCCAGCTCTTCAGCTGACTAGCTGCAGGACCTTGATTAAGGTCACTTATCTACTCTGTGCCCCAGATTTACCATAAGTAAAATAGGAGTAATGATACTTTTCACCTAAGGCATTTTGGGATTTGTGGCTGAAAATGCTATAGTATTACCATTGTTATTGTTATTATGACCTTAGTATCTAAGCACTAATAAAGTACCTTAATATAGAGCTGACAACTGAACCCAAGGTTTTGTCCTGCAGGACTAAAAGTGTTCTGGAGTTGATCAGAATGCCTGCAACAAACTGCACCCGCCCCTCTCGCAAATCACAAAAATCAATGGTAATCTTCTGCTGTATCCTACATTACTAGGTGCCTTCAATATGGACTCTTAGGTGAGGTGTGTTAAAACAGGGCCTTGCAGAATATGTTCATTCCAGTAATTAAATGACTAGTTATTTCACAGGGTATAGACTGAAGTCCACGGGAGTTGTGGGTTTCCTATAGCTTAAGAGTGCCAGGGAGCAGTTAAAGGTGATTCACTGTTGCAATTAACATTCTAACCTGACCCTGTGTGTTTATTTAAACACTCAGCAGATAGATCTATGTAGAATTATGGCTTGAGAGCCGCTAGTGTGAAGGCTTTAAAACTGGCTAGACTGATGTACTGCTCAGGAAATTTCTTTGGACTTCAATTGCTGTGTTAAATAAAAGTTTATCATTTTGGTAAAGAACTACAAGTGAATGATGCTTTAATACATAACAATGCAATTTAGGATCAGAAGTGTGCTAGGCACCATAGTGATGGTACAAGCAGAGAGATCACGCATTCTGATTTTACGACAACACTCCCATGTTTTTCATACGATGTTCCCATGTCCTAGGAATTTACATGGGGACACCTGAAACTCCCTATTTTTTCATTACATGAATCCAAGCTTTTTCTTTTTTCCAAAATAACTACAAAACGTTTGTTCAGAGTAGAGTTTGCTCTGGATAGATCAGGAACGAACAATAGGGTGGAACAAGGGTTCTGTGTGATGAAGAGCACTTGGAGTGAAGGGGAAAGCTGAATGAGTTGTGGACTATCACAGATGTTTCTTTTTGATTGAAATGAAGGTTAATGACACTTGTTCCAGCTCTCATGATGAAAAAAGTCCTCCATTCAGAGAAACATGCCTGTGTCAGTGTTGAATCTGAAGCTAGCCGTAGCAGCACCTGCCCACTTCTTTATTTGTTTTAAGAATACTGTCACGCTCTCTAGAGTGGCTCACAACTATGAGTGCCTATCTCAGGGCAGACTGTCAGGAAACAAGGACAGACACCCCAAACTGGTGGCATGTTCTATAATCAGATTTCACCAAGCCAATGACAAATGTGAACTCCTGGATCACTATACCAGTCTTTGTATGGAGTCACAGACAGTCCCCTTAGCCTTGTCTGCCACCCAGACAAACTGAACTTTGTGAGAAAAGGTTACTCAAACCTAAAATTACACCACATAAAGTTATTCCCAGTCCCAAGAGACCAGTCACTCACCCCAAATTAATTGGTACTCCAGATCTTACCCCCAAAGAGAATGCTAGTAGCCAAGTCTATAGTAAACTAACTATAGGTTTATTAGCTAAGAAAAAAGAATGAGAGTTACTGAGAGGTTAAAGCAGGTAAAATATAACAGGTGAATCTGAGTTTGTAACTCCCAAATGGTGGCAGAGCTGCAGTAAACTGCAGTTTCCCAAAAGTTTCTCAGGGCTACTCAGAATAACTCCAGTGATCTCTGTCCTCTTGTTATTCTGCCCTGGTAGAATCCAAACATTCCAGAGATAAAGGATCTTTCTTTTAATTCATAGTTATATCTTCATCTCACAGAAGACAAACTGGCAATCTCTCTTCCCACATGGGCTTTTGATTTGATGACCATCTGTGAGGAATGCACTTAGGCTTTTGACCTCTAGCCATATACCATAATACCACTTTGAAATTAGCATTTTCTTTTAAACTCCTTAAGGCCTTCATTAGCATTTTACAAGATTTCTTTGATGTGTAATTTATTTACAAGGGTATTTACCATGTTTATACCATTTATAATGTTTGCTATTACATTATGGTAGGAATAGATAAGTGAAAACAAAACCAGTAACATACCACGAGTTTTCATGAAGTTTAAACATCTGAATACACATGTATACATTTAACCTTTACTTTGATTTACCATTACCAAGTGATTGGCCTGTGGCCCTGGACTGATCAGGTTTACCAGTGTCACAGATAGTTTTTATCTGTTGTGTATTTCATGATACAGTCCGTGATTTTGAAAATATAGTTCCCTTAGATATAAGTAGTGTGGTTCTGACCCAGTGTCGATGAAACATAAGTGAATTCATTGCAGTAACTGGTCCAAAATCCTGATTAGGAGCACAGAGGGAATTGATCCCGGACATTATAGGTGGGATTGGGAACTGTTAGGTCAGTGCTGAAGGCTTTTGAAAATCCCAGCCTATATGATTAGCTACATTATTCTTCATGAGAGGATGGGAAGGGGGTATATTCCTGGCCCTGTGTTGCTGCATTGACTGGCACCTCCTTGCTTCTTTTAGAACTGGTTACTGTTGGCTCCTATCAATGAGCCTGATCAACATTTACTCCAGTTGTAACAGGAGCCACTAGGTAAGGGCTTGTTTATACATGACAATTATTCTGGATTAAAGATAGGGTATGAATTTAGAGTGGAAGAGCTATTCTGGAATCTATCTCCATTTTATTTTTGAATAAGAGTGCCTTTCCTGTTTATAGAGGAATGGAGATGCTTCAGCTAATCACAATGAAGGTATTGATCTATCATGCACTCCGATTGGCTGCAGGGGTGTGTATCTCATTTGCATATTCACTGCATATCTCAATTACACTGCTCTTGTATCCAGAAATTGTAACAGTTTGCTACTTATTTACAGCCAAGGGTATTGTTCTTCAGTTGAAGCAGTAAGGCATTGTGCTTTTGGTGCCAAAGGACTCGGGTTCTATCTTTGATAATAGCTATTGTGTATACAAGAGGTAAAACCCTTCAATCTGACTGGCTGATGGCCGTTTTTAACGAATTAGTAAGAACACATTATTTACTGAGGTCCCTGCACTGTGGTTGGTTACAACTGTAAGACGTGCCCCTTTCAGGTACAACGTGTAAGACTTGACTACAACAATCATGGCCTCTTCAACTTGTGATCTCACTGCTCCCTGTTACTGCCTCAACATCATGAAACATGCATAGTCTACTAAGAACCATTGTGCCAGCCAGAGTGACCATGATTGATGGAGTCACACAAGCATCATGTAGTGAAGTTGACAGATCTGGCTCAACTCTGCAATTCCATGATTTTCTAGGGCAGCCTCATGGGTGGCACCAGGTAGGGTGAGCTGGGCCTGCACCCCTTTGTGCATCATTGGTGAGTTTGAGAATACCATGTGCTGGAATGTACTTATCCATCTTGGCAACATGTCCAAAGAGCATGCAACATGGCTTTTGAATATAGCCAGCAACTGAAGGAAGGCTAGATTTTTGAGAGAGTATGATATTTCACAAAAGTCAAATCACTTTAAGATCAGGATTTGGCACTGACAGATCATGTGGAATGCCTCTGTCTGTAAGAGTCCAGGTTTCTGACCTGTATAGCAATACAGTTAGTACACAGGTTTGATAGATCTTGAACTTTGTCTCCGTGCAAGGACATTTTTGCATCTATAAAGCAAGACATGGACTTCATGCAGGAATTGGAAAGACGTATTCATTGACGAACATCCAATTTGCTGTCACCGTTTGAATTTTGTTTGCAGCCTAAGTAGATGAACCTGTCAATGCTCTCCACAGTACTTGACCCCACCTGCACCAGGTATTCTAGTAGCCCAGGTCCTAGGTTCTGGACCTTCCTTGGTTTTCTGCCAGGTGTTGAACCCCAAAGTGCAGGTGGCACGTTGGGGACCTTGGAGGGCGAAGCTAAAATTCGTTGCTTTCTCCACAAGCAAGGCAGTGTTATTGGCATAGCCTGGATTGGTAAACACTTCTTGACCAATCTTGATTCTGATACGTACAGCAGCAAGTCCTAATATCTAGCTAATAACTCGACAGAATAGTGCTGGGGTGAGAATACATTTCTGCCTCACAGAAATGCAGTGAAAGCTGTGAACCAAAGACTCTTGCACCAGTACTGGTTTGAAGATTGTCCTCCAGATTTAGCAAAACATTTGGAAAGCCAGCTTCTTTCAGCTCGAGCCCAAGTGCTGACCTGTTGATGGAATCAAAAGCTGCTTTCATGTCAATATGTGCTACTTAAAGCAGATGGTTAAGTTCTCAGTAAAGCTCAGCCAAAAGCCAGAGGGTAAGGACAGCATCCCTTCTTGACCACCACTGAGTAAAACCTGATTGCTGTGGACAATGATCTCCGTTAAGGAGTGGCTACAGCCTACCAAGCAGAATGTGAGCAAAGATCGTCCCAGGGACCAATAACAATGAGATTGGCCTTTAGCTGCCACACTTGGTGGGCAATCCTTCACCTTTGTACAGGGACAATATGATCCATCTTTCTGTTATGCTGGTACTTTGCCTGCTGCCCATGCTTTTAAGCATAGTTGATGTGGACTGATGCTCACTGGTTCCAAGGCACCTTTGAACAATCAGGTGGAATACCATCAGGTCCAGCGGCACATTCATTCCATAAATTTTGGATGGCCTTTCCTACTTCCTCAAGTGATGGAGGATCAGTGTTCGCCCCTCAATCTGCAGTTGGGTAGTTTGCCAGTTATGTAGATAGACAGTTGTCAGCAGGTCCAGGTTCAGCATGCTTTCAAGATGTGTTTTTCCTCCTCAACCGCACATATTAAATACAATTTAGCTGAAAAAAAAATGTATTCTGCAGCCCTAACTTGGGCAAAAATCTTTACTCCCCTCAGAATCAAGCCTGACACGCACTGACACACACCATGACAACAGCTACGTCTGTTTGCTCTTCTTTCAGTTAAGGATCTGTGACATTGCTATCAGCGCAGCCTGAAACAGAATGAGCATAAGCTCCGGGAAGAGAAGAGGGTAAGGATGGAAACAGAAACAATCCCTGGGACATCCTGGCACCAGCAGGAGCAAAAATGTTGGTTTGCCGCTTCTGAGTGCAACAGAGCATATGGCCAGACTGGGACTGTTGTCAACAACCCAGAATGGGGTAGCTTTGTTCTGGTAAACTCAATTTTTGTCTCTATTACCAAAGAATAGTTGCATGCTGGAAGCTCTGTAGTTGCTAGGGAAAGAACCATTAATAAGTTGGTAACTGAGCAGTAAGCTGTAGCTAGTGCTGAGATTAAACAATGACTCTTTCTTCTTCTGAGTCACCCAGAATGTGACATACGGTTTGTGCTCCATGCTCAGGATGCACCTCCAGTGCTGTGTGATGCTACTTGCTTTCTGTTTTTTTTCCCCATCTTTTCCCCAGCTGTATGTTGTAAATCTGAGAGTCTCACAAGATTTATGAAATGATAAATCCCTGCCTACTGTACCAGGCATCGAATGACTTTCACACTGCTTTGGGCATGTAGAGACACCACTTTGTTAGCCTGAATAATGATGATGATTCTTTGTTCATGTATAAAGCTGCTCATCAAAGCATCTGAAAGGGAAGGGATCCACAGGAGGGCAAGCTCATAGACCAATTAATAAACCTGTGATGGGATGTTACCTGGTCCGCAGCAAACAAGAGGTCAATAAGCTTCTCTTTCCTCTCCCCTTCCATTGCTGTTCAGGGGAAGGGCTGCTGGAGAGAGACGGCGAAACTCCTTTTTCCAAGTTCTGAGGCTGAAAACCTAGGTGAGGGACGTGTGATTGTTCCTCTTTTTGTTGACTCTGTGCTGTTCTGACATGCATTTATGAGGGTTCTCTCCCAATGAACAGACCTGACTACCTCAGTGCTCACTTTCTGTTCACTCATCCCACCACCTTACAAAACTTCTGTTTCTTTCCTTTCCCCTGAAGCATGCTAGGGTAGTGGCCCTGAGAAATAAGGCAGTAATTGTCTGGTTCCAGATAGCCATTCTGGGGTTAATATTCATGGACACCAAGCCTCTTCTGGAGCACCAACAGGCTGATTACTCAATTGCCACATGTTTCTTGGTCCTACAGTGCAGTTCTAAGATGGGTTAGTAGAGCTGTGTGGGTAACTTGGAACAAACAAACAGGCTATCAACTGATGCACTTAGACAAATGGAGGCAGGTTCCTAAGTGAGCCTCTAGCAAATGGGGGGAATAAGACGAAACTTTCCCTGTGGACAGGTTATTATGTAACTGCCTGTTGCAGGGTTTCTTGCCGATTCCTCTGAAGCTGCTGGCATTGGCCACTTTTGGAGACAGAATACAGGTCAGGTCTGATCCAGTCTGGCAATTTCCTTGAGATTTAATCTAGGTTTAGTGCTGGAAATTGGAGAACCAGTTACAGCAAGTGGGAAGATGACAGTGGTATGAATTGTTACTTTTACATATGACTGAGAGTGACTCCAGCTTATATTGATTTACGCTTGTGCTGCATGAGTCAGATTTTCAAGAGAGCTTAGCTCACAACATACACCCTACCTGCTGAGCACTGCTGGAAATCTGGTCACTTATTTTGATGCTGTGGTGGGTTGCATTCACCACTTGAGTCCCCCTAGCCATCTGGTCATGGTGCTGCCATTCTCTTCAGCTACCAGCTGTCTGCTGGCAGGTCTTCTGTGACTTGGTCCTCTGGCTGGGTCACACAGTACAAAACCTCTTCCAAGGAATAACAAACTCAAAAAATAGAAACAGGTCCTTGTCCTTCAAGGACAATTATAAACAAAATAGTTTCTTGCCCTTTCTGGGTTAAATTTCCTCTCTAGGACTGAATCAGCAGGGTTCCTTCTCAGTCCCTGCCATTGATTGTGGCCAGAAATAGGCTTTGACCTGGCCTGTTTCTCTTGCTGCAGCCTAAGGAGCATCCCTCCACATTCCTCTGGCTCCAGCTAGGGACTGACTCACTGACAGCTGGCCGCTCCTTTTATTTTGACCTACTGGGTCTTGATTGGCCGTTCCTGGTCACCCGCCTTTTTGGCTGCTGGAGGACCAGATTTTGCTGGTTTCCAAAATGGCTGGTCTTTCCTTCACAGATAACTATATCCTGGGGCAGATTGAAACAGAGCAGAGGACCCTCCGGTAGGGGGCCATAAAGGCCTGCTGCTGTCCATCACAGATGCCTACACAGGAGTTGAGCTCTTTTGAAAATCTGCCCCCAGTTGTGGGTTCTGAACTTTTTTGAAAATTCTGGCCCATAGGTCTTTTCACATATACAACAAGTATTTGTAAAGCCAGGCCCTACATAGCTAGTGGGAAGATCAGAAGGAGCATGATAGGGTCACCATTTGTAGTAAATGAGTCATTACCAGAATGTCCCTTTCCGAAACCAACGAATGTACAAACATACAGGGAATGACAGAAATAACTCCTGAATTACCTCAGTTGGTATGGCAAGTAACATGATGCTCTATTCTCACTAGAGTCAGTGGCGGATTAACGCATGGACCCACGGGGCCTGTGCCCAGGGGCCATGGCCAATTTGGGGGCCACTGCAGGAGCACTGGAACCCATGTAGAAGTGTGGGGGGGCACTTTAACTGTGGCCCTGTCCCCTGCTCCTACTCTTCCCCCTTGGGGGCCCTTCCCCTGCTTCTCCTCTTCCCCCTGAGGTCCCACCCTCTGTTCCTCTTTTTCCCCCATGGCCCCATAATTGGCTAGGCCAGAAACTGGAGCTGGGCTGTGGTAAGAGCTGCCAAGGGAGCCCAGGCCACTGTGGGGAACCCTGGATCCTCCACTTGCCCTGGGCGGGGGGCCGGGATGACTGACAAGAGCCCCCGGCCTGTGTCCCTGCCCTCTGGGGTGTGCCACCCAGGGCAGATGGATGGTTTGGGTCTCCCCACAATGGCTCAGGCTCGCTGCATAGCTCTTACCATGGCCCAGCTCCAGCTTCTAGCCTGGCCAGGGGGCAGGACCTCAGGGAGAAGAGGAGCAGGTGGTAGGGCCCCGTGATGAGGGGAGGCTAAGGCCTACCTCAGCCACCCATCGGAAGAGGCTGGCACTGCTCACCTTATCAGCTCCTCCACGGTGAAATGCAGCCCCTGATGCTGCCACTCCGCACCTGCCCAAGATTACTATGCCCATGTTAACAAGTGGGGGCTCCATGACCCTGCTGGGCCGCCTGGTTCCGGGGCCCAAATGTTCTTTGTGCCCAGAGCCCCAGTAAATCTTAATCCACCTCCAAGTGACTGTAGTGACAGGCTTTGAAATCCTGTGCTGATGAAATCTGGGAATGTCACACAATTAACTCCAAGATAGATAATACCATCATATCTCCCACTGCCCTTAACTTGGCAGCTAGCTCAAGTCACGAATGGAGATGAATATCTAGATTTGGATTTTGAAAACTTCCAGACTGCGTAAGTCAAAGTAGAGTCTCCTTTAGCTGTTAGCAATAGAGAGCCTATGACATACAGTTGCACTATTCCGATTCCATCCACTGGAGGTCAGTCATATGCAAGCTACCAGTTCATTTCCTCTATTGAGGGAAGTCCTTCTGCCCACATCTCCCATTAATACTCTCTCAGGGTATGTCTACACTACCTGCCTGATCGGGGATAGATTTATTGAGTCTAGTCCGGAGAACTCTCCCATCAACTCCTGTACTCCACTGCCGCAAGAGGCACAGGCGGAGTTGACTGGGGAGCGGCAGCAGTCGACTCACTGCGGCGAAGACACCATGGTAAGTCGATCTAAGTTCGTCGACTTCAGCTACATTCTTCGCGTAGCTGAAGTTGCGTAACTTAGATCGATTCCCCCCCCAGTGTAGACCAGGGCAAAGACGCATACATTGAATGTAACATTGTTCCTTTTGGGCTAGGTTATTGGAGATCTTCACACTCAGTCACTGCCAATGGGAGAAGGGGGACAGAGCTTTTCATTCTGTGCACCATCATTTGTATTTTCTGTTACCTAGAAGGAAATCAATATGATTTTTTTAAGAGCTAATCAAAGGGAGCAGCCTTTGCAGATTCAGAGTAATTGGGGTTTCATTTTTTTAAATGCATACACACTACAAATAACCATTACGGCACTTTCCTTGGTAGGGAGGCTGGAATTGCAGCTTCTGGGGTTTAAAAAGTTCCCTTTCACTAACATTCACACTCTTCCTTCATTATCTTGTGCTAGACTCCACAGCCTTCCTGATTGCATGTTATCACCTTCAACAGAACAGCTTTGTCATTGCTAAGGGGTGTTAATCTTCCACTATCTAACACCTTATTGAGAGCTAGAGTCAAGGTGCCCCTAGTCTTCTTTGACTTCAGTGAATTTGACTTCTCAAAACGTTCCTTTTTAGCCTCAGTTTCATTTCCAGCCAAAATGCCTCCTGCAATAGCCTGAGCCGGGGACTTAACTATCCGGAATGACAACCCATCACTGTGCACAATAGCAGCCATTCCCTCTTGAGCTGCTGCAGCTGAGCTTGAAAGTTGTGGCTTTCTATTAGCTCCATAGGTTATAACCAGGAGAATGTAGTTTACATTTGTCAAGAAACAATAAACCGCTGCCAATTGATAAGAAGCCAGGAGCCCAGAATAGAACCTCCTCAGTCAGGTGGGGCAGTTGCCTTTAATTTTTATTTAGTGGTTGCGAAGGGTGCCCTGGAGACTGGTTTTCTATTTAATTAATCAAGAGAATAGGAGCAGCACTGTCAGTGTAAATTTCTATTACATTCACTCCCTTCACAATGTGCCTCTACCCAGACCTGAATGGGTCACTTCTAGGGGCGTTGTTCATTCTCCTTTAGGTATAAAATAGTAAAAAAAAAAATTAAGAGTTTTGTAAGCAAGTCAACCCTCTCTAATGCATCCGATGAAGTGAGCTGTAGCTCAGGAAAGCTTATGCTCAAAGAAATTGGTTAGTCTCTAAGGTGCCACAAGTACTCCTTTTCTTTTTGCGAATACAGACTAACACGGCTGCTGCTCTGAAACCTCTCTATTCAGTGTGTAAGGCAACCTCTAACAAATAGATTAGGAAGCAACTTCCACGATGGAAGTTTATTCTATGATTATCTACTGCAGCATTTTTCCACATCCTCTGAAGCAGCTGGTACTGACCAAGATAGAATACTGGATTGGATGGACTATGGGATTGGTTCAACAGGGCAACTCCTGTGTTCCATGACCCATTGAGTTTTTGGCTTTTTTGCTGAGAAAGCCAACGAGGATGCGGACTGGAGAGGTGGTTTTCATAATGACGAGCGCAAATCATAGCAAACGAATTAATACAGTGACCTCTGTGTCCTGAAAGAAAAGTCAGGGTTGTGTAATCAGCACTGAGTAAGCAGGTGTGTTGAATTGTGTTTTGGTGAGAGCTAAGATAGACAGATGAACAAACTCTGCAGATCTTGCAAGATTGCCATGATTTTCTTGGTAGCGTCTGCTTTACTGAAGGCCTAAAGTTGGATTTGAGGCCTTGCTTGGCATTCATCAAAAACCCAAATGAAGAAAATGAAATGCACGGACATTCAGAGTTTGGCAGACACAGGTGTGAGGAGAGTCTGATGGAAAAGAGTCTGAAAGGAAAAGAAATGGTCAGAAATAGACACCAATAATTTGGATAGGCTAAGGGTAGGCTCAGACACCAAGCTAAATGTCAGATTGTGGCATTTAGCCTCTGGCCTATGTAGGAGCAAGTGGGAAGCCACCCCATGGATTGCACAGAGAGGGGCTTTGCTTCTAATATATACATCTTATAATATCCCCAAGTCACTCTGTGTACAGGAAGACTGAGAAGGCTCTACCTTCCTTTTATCTGGGGCAAAGTTATGGCCCTGCCTCCTTCCTGACTTTGCCTGCCACTTTTGGGTGTATGCCACCAGGGGTTTGCAATAGGGGAAAGACTCCTTATGGTATCCATTCTCTCAGCTTTGACATCACCAACTAAATCTCAGTAAAAAAGCTTTAATGATCATTGACAGCAGATCTAAAATGTAAGCACTCAGAACTGAAGAGTGTTCTTCAAAACAGTTCAGTCGGCAAAAATGAGGCCCTCTCCTGCAAACCGTTCTCTTGCCAAGCTGACAAACTCAAATATGGATTGGGCCCAGAGATTGGTTTTCCCTATTTCCCCTCAGGTTGAAACTAATATAACCTAATATTTTTGCACTTAGGTTTCCAGTGCTGGTCAGGAAGTTTGGAGGCCAAGAAAATGAAGGTCGCCAAACCCTTCTGACCTCGAGAAAAATTCAATGCAAATTTTAAGTGCAGGTTTAAGATGATTGCTGTTTTACCTGGATAGGCTTACCCTACATAATATACCATGTCTGCCGATGCTTTGGCCAGTATTCATATTGTCCATCCAAACAGCATCTTATAAAGAACAGTGTAGTGTTGGAACTGGGTGCCTTCCAGAGACAACCAACTGTGCTTCTGACGAGCAGAAAATGGAAGACTACCCATTCTCCTCACCTTTGTCCTTCTCCGCCCCGTGAACTGATAAAAGAGCAAGAAGAATTGATGGGAGAAGTTATGAGAAATTGTCAGGGCAGGAGTCCCTCACATAAGAGATTGTAAACCAATTTGTTAACACTGAGTGATAGCCGCATGTATTGGGTTCCTATTAGTGCCAATGTCACAGTGATACCATTGCTTGCCAAGGTGGCTCAGAAAAGCCTGCTATGATTTTAACCTTAATTTTCAAAGACAGCTAAACATTTTTGATAGTGGGTAGCATTTGTCACTATATGAACCTACAGGCTGCTGGGTGGAGCAAGCTGGATGCAGTTTCCTTGTAACCTGGATTTTAGGAGGGGGCCCAGTAGAAGGAGACAAATGGGATCATAAATGAAATACAACATTTATTTTCTTTAGTCCTCTCTTTGTCCTCTTCCCCATATGCTTCTACTGTGTTCCATGAAACAGCAGCTGAGCCTGGGGTAGTAGTTTGAACACCAGCTAAACTCCTGCATTCTAGTGCTGCTTCTGACAGGACTTGAGCAAGTCACTTACCCTCACTGTGCTTCAGTTTTCCCCATTGTAAAATGGATAATCAATCAATCATGTTTATTGTGGTCATGTCTGGAGATCTGTTCAGATTGGGAGCTCACTGTTCAAGGCACTTTACAAACACCTTCTAGGGGGCCTCGCTTGGAGCACATGGACTTGACTGAGCCTTATTCTGCAATGAGCTCTGTTTTGTTATCAGTCAGCGATGCGGCAGGCAGAGAGTTATAGGAGAGAGATCTTTATTACAAGTGGCCTCTCGATATAATCACATGCGGAGGCTCTGGAATTTCTGCAGTAGTAGCCTGGCCCTGACTTGCATTCCTCAGCCTCTACCAGAGTAGGTCTCCTCCTGAAGCCTGCCTGATCCTCTTTCTCCAGTTCCACTTATTGTACTACAGGCTCGATGTTTGCCAAATCTGACAAACTCACTCATTTTATGCCCCAATCCACCAAGCTATTCTTTGCAGGAGCAGGCCCCACAGGACAGTTTTCAAGATCGGGTCCTTTGTGAAGTTATAGCTGGCTGGGAGTGTTTCACACTGTGCTTGTACCCTACATTCATTTGGATGCTTTCATAAATCACAAACAATTCCCCTTCCTGTCCCATGGGAGGGGGAACCTATCAGAAAAGTGGCTGAATACTTAGTCTAGTGTAAAATTGGGGTGGGGGGTAAGGGGGAAAAGATGGAATGTATTCAGTTTAGTAACAGGTTTGCTTCAGGAAGGCAGTTTTTGTCTGTTCTAGCCAAACAACATGCCCTAACACTTGCAAACTCATAGCAGGAGAGTGAAGAGAAATCTGAACATTAGTTAAAGGAAGGGTAAGGTCACTGTGACCGAACCCTCTCAGAGCTTAATTAATCTCTTTGGAGAACCAGTTCTCTTTCACTCTCATATCAATGTTTTTGCAGGTACATTCATGTAGAGCAATGCCATCCAGTGGTTGCTCAGATTCATCACAAACCCAATGGCTTGCTCCTTAGGGACGAGTCAAGAGTCTAAAATGTTTCTGGACCTGTTTTCAGTTAAAGTGCTTCGTGGACAGTAAAAGGTTATGGATGTGGTTAGGCTGCATTGCTTCCAGTTTGTTTGTTCTTTTACATGCAAGCCTGAGGTGCATTTTAAACAGAATCCAAGGGGGGGAAAAGAATGCTATGCAGGCATGTTAAACTGCAGTTTGCTTTTGGGGGTAAATCATAGTTTATGCATAGAATTCAAATATGCAGGTTGGTGGGGACTGGATTGTGTCTGTGAAAGGAGTAATCAGATGGACAAGTGTCTCAAATTATGTAGACTCTTATCTGATGCAGAATATGCAGCTGTGTGGTGCAACTTGCTCACAAGCAGTGGCATAGAAAATATAAGGATTGTTTGTTGGGACCTTTCGCTTGAGAATTATGCGCTGAGTAAGAAACGGATGCACAAGGGAAAGAAGCAGCATGGTCAGAGGAAGTAACTTTTAAAAGGGGGAAAGTATTGCCAGTTAGCCTAGTGGTTTAATGGTAGCAGAGGCGCAAGACCAGGGTTTGTGGATGTCTTTAGCTGTTAAGCCGGACTTGATTCACTGCTGCTGTTCCACTGATGGTTTTCTTCTGATCAAAGGCTGCCTTTGGTTCGTAACATGGGTGAATGTCCCCTGTGACTAGGTCGAGACCCGCAGACTCATGTCACTTGTGACTCAGAAGTCACATCTGAATGACAGTCTCTGGAAGTAAAGGACTGTCATACTAGACACACTGGGCCTTATTCTCATTTACATTAAGCCCCCTTTGCACAGCTCTGGCAGTGTAAATGAGAATCTGGCCCATTCTCTACCCATAGAAGGCATCCAGAATTTCACTAAAGCTGCCATTCACCCATGAACTCGGCACATTTCTATACATGGTGTGATATATTTCAGACATGCGTATCATCTTTGTCCTGTAGTACAAATTCCAATCAGCTGTGACAAAGCCCAGTGGGTACTTCTGACAACAGGTGTCTCATTAAACATCTCTCAACCTCACAGGCATGCTCACTGACAAGAACCAAACTCACACTCAATCACAGCTTAATCACAGCCAAACTCTATTAACAAGTCATACTAATTACCAACTTCTAACAATTTATCAGGTTCAGAGGCAAAATATCCTCTCTTTATACATGAAAACCAGCGTGTGATACTCCAGAGCTGGCCATAATTGGGTCCTTTAAAACCAAACAAAAAGATCCAGACATGCCCTTTGTGATGGTCCTTAAAGTACAGTTGTACAACGAGATGTTTTGTTTGTTTTAATTTTGTATCTGCTATGTTGCCCACAAGGGTCCAATTAGCTTGTTACAGATGCTTGTATCAGTTTTATCCTCTTAACTTGTCTTTTTTTTTTTTTTTTTTTTAAAAGAGGAGGGTAACTTGTAGCACAGATTGCTGGCCTGCGGGCATCCAGAGATCAACAACTAGCTGTTTGTGATACCAACCCCCCTGTGAAACAGACAGCCCTTATCCAGAGAATTCATAATGCAAAGAGTAAAATGAATGGGGGAGGAGAAGTTGCGCTGGATTTTGGATTATTGTGGAATAATCAGGTGTGTTCTAAAATGATCTGAAGCTGGCAATTCTGCCCTGGATAAGAAGAACTACGAATGCTTGGTTTGGTTGCTAGATACTGCAAATTATAATGCTGGGTTTATTTTAATAGCTTGAAGTGCTGCCACCCCATAAAAAATAACTCTTGGGACTTTACATTTAAATATAGATGCTCCCCTTTATCCATGTCTCTGTGTATATGTATGTAAAAAGAAAAGGAGTACTTGTGGCACCTTAGAGACTAACCAATTTATTTGAGCATGAGCTTTCGTGAGCTACAGCTCACTTCATCAGATGATGAAGTGAGCTGTAGCTCACGAAAGCTCATGCTCAAATAAATTGGTTAGTCTCTAAGGTGCCACAAGTACTCCTTTTCTTTTTGCGAATACAGACTAACACGGCTGTTCCTCTGAAACCTATATGTATGTAGTTCTACGTTAACCTGGCTGCTTTTTCCATTGTGTGGCTATATTGAGTGTCTGGGTGCTTGAGAACTCACTTCTGTAATCAATACGGATACAAAAGGGTTCATATAATAACATGAAGAGGCTGACTTGGGCTGACAGCAAGTAGGTTCACAATTAGGGATAATGTTTCATCTTTAACTCACTCTGATGTTGGAGGGGGGAAAAAAAAAAGAGACCAAGTTAAGGGCTAACTTTAGCTTTCCTACGTTTTTCAATGTAATGTCATTCAAGGGAATGATTTTATAGTATTGGTCTATAAGGCAACCAACACAGGGAGAGATCCAGATGCCAATTATTTAACTGCTGTTTCTTTTAAAAGAAAATTAACTCTTTAATGGAAGAGTATAAAGCTAGGTACTGCTGGCTCAAGAAACCAGGAGGGCACCTTCTGCTGCTTTCATCTGATGGGTTCGTGCCTGCAGTTTTTAACCACTTGAGGTTACAGCTGAATTCCTGTAGTGACTAAAACACTGACAAGAATATAAAAGACCTCATTCTTGAGCGATGCTTATAGGGCCATGCTGATCATTGTGTGGCAGGCGTACCATGGTAGGGCACGTCTAAACTCTCCTGTGTTTACCCGCAGCTCAGGGGGCCTATACGCCTGGTGCAGAGTCAGCTCACCCAGCCTTATGCTGTCTCTGCAGGAGACCCCATGACTGTGGCCAGGGTGGGCATGTGCCCTGGCAATTCCTGGCATGGGTGTTTTTTACAACCGTCACTAGCTTTGCTCAGGGCAGCCACACCAACGTTGAAGAAATGGATTGCTATTGTCCTGTGTAGGTGAGACTTATTAGACCATTGAACAGTTTCCAAGGAAAGTGGTGAAATCATCACTGCTTTACTTGTTTTCAACTGGACTGGACCAGAGAAGAGTCTACGGAACAATCCTGCACTAACATCAAGATGAATGGAAAAAGGTGTTTTTTAGTTCTGATTTCTTGGAGCCTAGGAAAATCATTTTAAATGAATGGACACAGGAGCTGCAAAGTTCAGATCTGGACCCAGATTTAATTATGATTATTAATCATGTTTATTACAGTAGTACCTAGGAACTAACCAAGATTTGGGCCCCATTGTGCTAGGCACTGTATGAACACAGAGTAGCAGATGGTCTCTGCACTGAAGAATTTGAAATAGTCATGACAGACAAAGGGCATGGGAAAAGGATAAAACACTCAAGTGGAGTGAACAAAGTGAAGGCGGCAAATGTCATGCCAGTTCCACCATTTTGTGTGTGTGTGTGTGTGTGTGGGGGGGGGGTGTTGGGGTTTAGATCCTGGATCCAATCTTCCCCAGAGGCTTTAGGCTGTTCTGATCTGGGGTTTTGCATCAGGCCGGTCTCTGATTGACCTATTGCAAAATGATGGTGCATTTGTGAACCAGATGATCATTATATGGGTTTACAATCCCTAACACAGTAAGGCTCAAATCCCTGATAGGGGACTCTACATGCTACCATAATACAAATATTACATAATAATGACACAAATATTTATGAAATGTTTCATCAGGGACAAGAAAATTGGAAACTTCACCCAACCCTAGTCTCTTTCCTCGCCATAAGAGGCCCTCTCGAACCAGAGCAAAGCAAGTGTTTTCTTTGCTTCTGCCAGCTGAAATGTGGATGAATAGGCTGGCAGGTGCAGAATCAGGCTCTACAGATTTGTTCTGGTTTCCATGTGCCTTCAGTCTAGCCTGAGCATACGAGAAATCTACTGCTGGTACAATCTCATCTCTTGCCAATTACAATGCAGAGAAAATGCTTTTAGGCAAAGACCAGCAACAACCCTTCCTAGTTCTGAGCTTCTCTTTGGAGTGGGGATTTTTTTTTTCCTTGTAGATTTTTATTGTCCCTGAAGTTTTTTAAAAAATCCTGTTTTGTGGAGCAATCGCTCCTCATTGGAATATGAAATTCTGCACCGCAGTCCTCCAGCGTGGAAATCTGTCAGGTAAATAGAAATCACCTCGTAAAAGCCTCTAAACAGCTCTGTTTTATATTTTAATTGAGGAACAGAACATTTTAAGTACTTTTATTGGGTGGCGCCTGCTGAATGACAGATGTCCGCTGTGGAATAATGCTGCGCACACTTTCATAAAACAGGGCAATTCCTTGCTTAAACCATTTACAATTAAAGGCTTGATTGAATAACAATGAGTTCTGTGCATGCATCTCATTTCTGCACTTGTTTGTGCACCTGAATCGGGCTGTAGTCTTTCAAAGGACTGCATGCATGGGTTGCTTTGCTCAAGAACCGAATGACGCCCGGGGCACAGCTGGAAATTTCCCTTTGATTTTTCACTAGTCAGAGATAAGCTTTTGGACTCGCTAACACCATCAGGAGGCTGGGGGTTTTTTAATTTCGTTAGTCAGTCTCCCAATTTGACAAGAGCCAGAGATTTTAAACACGAACACTAGTGCTTAGCATCTGAGAAAGGTTCTCACCAGCTTCCAGGCTATTTATCGATCTACTGCTAGGGCCCTTGTTACTGTAATATCTGAGTGCTTCACATACTTTGATGCATTTATCCTCATAACAGCCCCATGAAGCTGGGAAGCACTATTATTTCCATTTTACAAAAGGGGAACTGAGGCACGGAAAGAACAACGGAATTCCGGGACAGACCTGGGAAGAGAATCCAGATTTGCTGTGTCCCAGTCCAGTGATCCAAATGGGCACACACAGACACCAGACTATATCAGCAGGTGGGACGTATCAATGGAAAGACCTCAACATTTCCCTAAGCCAGTGGCTCATCCGGCTGCTGGGAGTAAGGCACATCAGTTTCACAGCCAATGGTAAAGGAGGGTGTGATGTGGCCAGCATCAGATCTGATTGCCATAACCCAATGGATCAGGTACCCATATTGCAAGTGGGTGAACTGGAGGCAGCCTTTCGGTGTGAAATCAAGCAAGGCTCAAGCCCAAGACCTTCAGGATCACCATCAAGTACCTTAACCACCCAGCCATTGCACCTCACAATGAGAGACCTGCTTATTTAAAAAAATAAGCAAACAAAAACATCAAACACCCCCCCCCCCAAAAAAAAAAACAAAAAACCTGATGGCACCACATGGGCCTAACTTTTTATTCTGTGATTGACTAGGCAAAACTCTCACTGAAGTCAATGGGAGTTTTGCCTGAGTAAGGGCCTTCAGAATTTGGCCCTACAGAATTAAACAAGAGCTAATCTAAAACAATGCTCAGATATACAATTATGAAAACTGAACAAACACAGCAGAGAGAACCGGAGGTGTGGAAAAATAAACCCTCTTCACTCAGAGGAGTTTAAACCGTAGTGGAGAAACATCCAAATGTGGGATAGCAGAGGACAAAATGTGCCGCAGGAAAATCTCCAAGGATTCACCCCAGCATGCAAGAAGTGTAAATCAATGCAAGATTAAATGAGACCGAACAAGACAACACACGTCCCAGCAAGAAGAAATGCACCAAATACTCACAAACAAGATGGAGTCTAATCCCAGTGTGTTACATGGAATCTAGTCAATCCCCAATGACTGAATCTTGTTAGGAGTAGCAAGGATTTCTGAGAGAGGAAGTGGTGAACAGTTATAGAAATGAAACAAGAGGCAAATGAAAAGTAAGGGCCAGTTAAAGAACTAAATCAAGTAAAAAGAATAAGCAAAAGGGAATTAAATGGAAAATATGTACATTCCTCACCCCTCCACAGAAAGGAATCTGGTACTAACTGATAATCAGAATGTCTACTACCAAAAACTATCACTGCAGTTACAACAGGATACAGTATTCTTTGCCTCCTCTCCTAACCTGTTGTTCAGTGTGTTAAACAGCTGCCATGTTCCATCCCAGAAGTGGCTGCAGTTCAGCGCTGAGGGGAGTGATTCAAAAATAGCTCTCATTTGTACAGCAAGCGGGGAAGAGAAGCTGTAAGGAAAGTAAATGTCAGGAGCTGTCTCCAAAGTGTAAGGGACTATTACTATTTAAGGCAGTCTTTGTATCTGGGGTGTTCTTCATGGGCCTTAAGCGGTTCATGCTAAAAATGTAATATTGTATTTCATTAAGTTAAAACAGCTAAGGGGCAGAATGCTTCCTGCCATAGAAAAAGCAACAGGATGGGAAGAAAACTTCACAGTATTCTCCAATTTGTTCCATGGTGGGGGCAGGGATTCCCTCTTGCAGAACAGGCAGGGGGGTCAGGCAGAAGAACAATTAGTGCTAACCATCGGAGTGTAATTTAATTAATGCAGGCTCTTCAGAATTCTTTTGCTCTTCAGAGCAAGCTCTGAGCATCTTTCTGTGCTGAAGTAGCCAAGAGAGATGAGACCCCACCCAAAGTCTAGTGTTCATGCCCAGCAGAAGTCAGAGAAGGAAGGGAGATCCCTTCTGAGTAATAACATAGATTGACTACAACCACAGTAATTGCATACATGTCAAGACAGCCAACCATCCTCCTAGATGCAGCTTGAGTCCCTTGCTCAGGTGCTAACACCCACTGTGGTCTCATTCACAGCTACTCCAATTTTGTCAAAGCAATTGGTAGCAGCTGGGAGGATAAGCCCCCCTCCCTCCATACCAGGTACAACTAGACTGGTTAATCTATGCTTATTAGTTATTATTAATTACTTGTATGGTGTCATAGCTCAGTAATAACCCCGTGGCACTCTCAGACACCTGGAATAAAGTCAGCAGTATGCCCACAGACATTCAGTGCTACAGACCTCCATTGCTTAAGCGTATTTGTTGTTGTCATAGATATGCATGGTCATTTGCAAATAAAACAAACTGAGTCCCAAAACAAAAAAGCTTGCAGGTCAAATTCATCTGTGGTGTCACTCTATTGACTTTGTGGTCTTACACCAGGAACATATTTGGCCCTGATTGGAGTCCCTGCCCTGGAAAATTTACAGTGGAAGGGCCTGATCATGCAAACATTTGCACTTGGGAGTAACTGAAAATGTTTGCAGGATTGAACCCTAAATTAGGACTAGAACAGAGGGAGGAGATGACAAAATAGGAAGCCCCCAAAATCTTTGTGAAGAAGTGAGATTTGAGGAGGGATCTGAAGGCATAGTAGACAGGATCAAGAAGGAAGGTGAAGGCCGAATGGCCCCGATTCAGGAAAGTCCTTAAGCACACACTTTAAGAATGTGCGCAAGTCCCATTGACCTCTCGTAGAAACTGCTTCCATAAGAAAGCAGAAAGAAAAGACGTCAGGGTGCAAACCCTTTCCATGAGGTGCTGACATCAGTGGGACTGCCTGGCAGAGCGCGGTTTACAGGATCCGGCCCTTAAGCTAGATGGCCACCGACTTCCTTCACGAGAGGGGCCAAGCACCATAGACATGCAGAGGCAGTTCACAAGGCACGCAATGGGTGGCTGCTTTAGTCAGCCTGCTCTGACAAAAGTAGAAAGTTGTTATCCCAAACCGTTCTTGTACCGTGACAAATCAAAGTATCCCACCACATATCTCTGGAGTGCCAGGAAACCCTCCCGGCATTGTTTCCAGGCAGCTGGGGTGAGGGAGCCTGCTCGTTTCTCCAACCGGCAAGAAAGCAACCCTCCCCTTCCCCTACCATCCCTGCTCCCAAAAGAAAAGAAATTTTTTTTCCAGCTGGTTGCAAAAGATTTTTGAAAAATAGCAGGGTGGGGGGGAGAGGAGGGAGTTTGGGTGTTGCTATTTTCTAAAGGAAACAGCTGAAACACGCTGGGTCTGATCCTGATCCTGTAACTCCATGGGCTGCGGTGGATTTACTCCTGATGTGCACTGGTATGAGCGAGATGAGAATCAGGCTCCCAGCATTGCCTTTCCAAAGGATTGAGACAATCTCCTGGAGGCCACAACTTGGTTAGTGTTATTCTGACCATTTTTTTTTTTTAAAAGACATTTGCTCTTTTCTGAAAATGGCATTTTCCAATGTGTGAAAAATGAGAATTGTTTTCACACAGGCAATTCCAGAGAGCCCAGAGTGTGAACAAATCTCAGTGTTTGCAAAATGCTTTGTCCAACTCTGACTTCACCTACATGGAGCCAATCCTGTTGAGTGGGAGTATTGTTTTATAAACCTCTTATTCTCATTGCCAAGTATTCTTGATTTAATTCCTTCTACATGTTTAATAATAATGACGACGTCAGTGTATATGGCACCATAAATCTACACGGTCCTTTACAATCATTAGCCAAGATCCTGCACATGCTTAACTTTATGCAGTATGAGTAGTGGTGTCAAAGGGTCCTAGACTGACACATGGAGAGATAGGGGTCTGATTCCGCATATAGTCACGAATATGAGCAGTTGTGCTGTCTTCAGTGGGACTATTCAAGTGTGTTTGCAACGATGGGTGGCCGGGGGCTGATTCAAAGCCCACGGAAGTCACCAAGAGTCTTTCAACTGAGTTGGGATTCTGCTACACCTACATTTCAACAATACAATGAACCCTCAGTGGCATCACAGTTACTCTAGACTTTCTCCCCCTGTTCTATTCAAGTTCTTATACAATTCCCGTCATCGGGATACCTGAGCAGCTGAACAAAAGGATAAGAACTAGCTGAATCCCTTGGTGGGCTCAGGCCAACCAACAGACATACCTTGGCAAAGCTTGTCTCTGGACCAAATCCACGCGTGTGTAATGTCCGTGGAATTACTAGAAGTACCTAGGGATGCATTTGGTCCTATATGTTTCACACAAGGTAACTGGAGCTGGATAAATGTCTGCAATTTTTTTGCGAAGGGAGAGGGAAGAGGTGGGAGTGTGTGACCAATGACCTTAATTAGAAGAGATAAATATGTTGAAACATGATGCCTAAGAAAACCAGGGCAGGCCTCTATTGTCGAGTGTTTCCACATGGATGGCATTGCGAAGAGGTCAAGTGTTTCCTATATACTTTAAGTAAACAGCAGATGGCAAGTTCAGAGTCTGGGCTGGATTTGAGCAGCCCCTGTGTCCTGCAGGATCATGAATGACTCTTATGTACTTAAGATTTTATACCTGGCCACATAATTATTTGAGATTGGCCAGGAAATAGAGGGGAGATTAAAAGTTATAAAGTCTGCTCATCCAGCCTAGCTTCTTGTCATATACAGTTGATCTTAACTTGGAATCATTTTTGATTCACCCTGTAATGTGCCAGCAATAGGACACTCAGTAAAGATTCAGCACGGCTGGTAGTTTTGTAACATAAGACAGCCCTCCCTCAAGGTAATGGCAGATGAACATTTCCTGCAGAAATTAAATTTGCTAAATGAAGGGAATAGAACGTTTGTCAGTTCTAGATTCCGATAAATAGAACGGCTTATTTACATGCTAGTTTGAAGCATATCAAGGCAAGATAAAATATTAGAAGTAAAAATGGCTCTTATTCTCATTTGTAACTAAATATTGGGGGGCAGGGGTACAAGTGACTGTGTGTCTAGGCACTTAGCCTTGTAGCTTTTCTTCCTTGGGATTTAAGAGAGCTTTCAGAGATTCCCTGATTACCCAATTAAAGAGCCTTCAGTTCTGCCCTCATTGGAGTCAGGAGCAAAACCTGTTATTTCATGGCTTCAGGCTCATTTCCTAAGTAACGGTTCTCATAATAAATATTACTGTATTGTACTTAGATCATGTAGTCCACTGGAGAAGCTCCAATTAATTAATCTTTGCAATGCCCTTCAGAGGCTGGGTCAATCCCTCTTTTACAGAGAGGGAAACTGAGGCACAGCAAGATTGTCCATGTTCACACAGGCGGAGCTGGTACCAGAACGCCATCTTCTTATTGAAACTCTACGGCCATGAGAAGAGAGGTGGTTCCTAAGGGCGTAATTGGAAGTTCATTGCAGACACTGGAAGGCATCTCATTGATGTCAATGGGTTTTATATCCGGACCCAACGATTTAGGCTGAGATCTTCAAAGGAGCCTAAGGGA
The DNA here is from genome assembly GCF_965140235.1 of Caretta caretta. Taxonomy (NCBI): domain Eukaryota; kingdom Metazoa; phylum Chordata; order Testudines; family Cheloniidae; genus Caretta; species Caretta caretta. Next base: position 75,732,703 of record NC_134215.1, on the reverse strand, counting down.
ATGATGTATAGGAGCTAAGGTAATGTCTACACCATGGGATCTGCAGCTACGCCGTTGTAGTGCTGTAATGTAGACACTTTCTACATTGATGGAAGGGTTTTTTCTGTCACTATAGTTAATCCATGTCCCTGAATGGCAGTAGCTAGGCTGAAAGAAGCATTCTTCCATTGAGGCAGCCGTGTCTACACTGCTGCTTATGTTCCAATAGCTAGTGCTCAGGAGTGTGAATTTTTCACACCCCCTGAGTGCCATAGCTATGTTGATCTAAAACTGAAGTGTAGACCAGGCCTTAGACTCCTTTCAAAACCCAGCCTTTGAGCTGTCTTTATAGACCTTACATTATAGTCTGCCTTTCCCCGTCTGCATCTGACAGCAAAAAGAAAAAAAAAAAAGTCAGCTGATCCCAAACTACTCTGTCGGTAGAAGTGTGGATTTGAAATCTCTCTCCTTGATAGACGGGGAATGCAAAAAGACAGACTTGGAGACTATTTTATTAGGTTAGGGTTTTGTAGAGTACTTGTCTGTATTGTTAGATCTCAAAAGTGTGTATATTCTCTGTGTATGCTCTCTCCCCCTATATAATATATACATACACACCCCACCCCTATATATTGATATGGCACAAATATATGGCAAAAGAGGGTTGCAGCTCTCTAACTTATGATCCGGTCCCAATTATGGCTCCTTCTGGATGACATCAGTATGCAATGGAGGCTCTCACTTTTTTTCCTTGCTTGAGGCAAATGAATACATTATCTAGCAGTCAGGCGTGGGGCAAAAGGGATCTGTAACTCTGAGGTGATTTGGATTCCACGCTCGCGCGGGGGTGTGAGCCAGCCTCAGAAGTCATTTTCACTGATGCTGACACATGAGGTATCCCTCAGAGACCTGTCTATCAAACTGCAACATGCTCTGCAGAAAAATTAGATTACTCATGCTACAATAAAGGGGGAAGGCGACAATAAAGAAAAAAATAGTACTTTAGAAATCACTGATCTTTACAAAACAAATTAAAATCCAAATAATGGGAAAGTGTCCTCTTAGCTTTATATGTAAATATTTTCCCTCTTTTAACCTCATTTCAGCTGGGAACTCTTGGAAACATCATATTGATACACATGTGCTAGATAAAGGCACTGTTTCGTCATTACTGTACTCATAAGATAGCCTCCTAAATATATATTATGGGTCTTATCCTGCTCCCATTGCAGTGAACGGCAAAACTCCCATTGGCTTTAGCAGGGACAGGATGGAATGCTATATCTCTGCGAATTGCAAATGGATTGTTCATGTGTCAGACTGGTAGCTAGGCAAAGTTCAGCATGCTCAGTTCAAAGAATGCTGCATGAGGCTGAGGGTATTTCTCTTGCAGTGTTTGCAGAGTTACTTGGGTCTACAAAAAGCGTTAAAGTGGTCTCATACAAAATCCATAAGACAAACATTATGCAGCTATGTGAGAGCCCTGTCCAATAAAATCTATTTCTTTGAAGAAAAAAATACAAAGTAGTAAAACATACTTAGAAAAGAAAAGGCTATGCGAGGCTGAGCAAAATCCCATAAATCAGAATGTAGAACAGCTTTGGGAAGGGAGATTTAAAAGAAATCTGCAGAATCAAAAACCCCTTGGTTGGAAATAGACCTGGACAACTACTGGGGTTAGAGCATTTCAGAGAGCACTGCAGGGCTGGTTTTATAATATCAGATAATAGAAAGGTTTGGATGAGTTCAGATTTTTCCTCTCTACTAATAACATGCTTCTATCTGGGCTTCTGCTGGATTCACTCCTTGAGTTACTCCTCGGAAATATTCTGGAATGCCAATTTAGATTTTTAACTTACCTCTACCAGAGTTACTTTATAGCTGCACGAATCCCAGTTGCAATTTCTAATTCATAAAAAAAGTATGACGGTTACAGTATATTGGCTTTGTTCATGAATGCTTACTATGCAAAAGTTGCAAAAATTTTCCATTGGGTTTACTTTCCCTCCTTAATTCTTGAGTTTCTCTATTCATAATCTTCCTTTTGCCCATGGGGCATCTTTTTGGCTTGGATCAGGACCAAAAGTAAGTCCTGAAAACTTTTCTGCAGTTCTGCAAATGTACACGGTCGTACTGAAGTCAGTGCAACTACTGACATGAGCACAGAATATTCATTTAAGAAGAGGTTTGTAAGATTGAGTCCTGTCACAGATTATTCACAAGTACATTTGGAGCGTGTCCAGGCATATTTTGCTATCAGAAATATACCCTTTAAATCTGTTTATAAATGTGGGTCCAGATTTTCAAAACTGGCTTGTAATTTTGAGTCTGTTAAGTTCTGGATGCCTAAATTAAACACCCAAATGTTTAAAAATGCCCTCCTCCCACCAACTGGAGGTACTGACAGTTGGCAGCAATTTTTAAAATTTTTCACCAGGAGTAATCGAGACCAGAATCCAGTCCTTTATCTCAATAGGGTCTAAAAGATTCAGTCAGTGTTTAGCACATCCCTTTAAATATTAAGATTTACTTTATTCAGCTCTCCGTTATACCAGGGTAACAAAGAGTAGCTCCGTTGAAACCACTGGATAATAGGCATTTCTTAAGAGTCCAATTGGAGAATATTTATTACTGCTTGTCTATGAGAGAAAATTAATGTGACTTAAGACAACTTGTTTTAAACTAAGGTTACAGAATGGGAATCTGCAAGAATAACTGCCCAACTACAGAAAATATTTTAAAAGCCCTGTCAGGGGTTCCATTTCCTGAAGCCACCTGTCACTTAAATACATCTAATCGATCACAGATGCTGAATACCAACCTGCTAACCTTGTGGCTTTAGAAGAAAATATTTCACTTCTAAATGCATTCTTATGTATTTCCTTAATTTTTCCTAAACTGAAAACTTTCATCACTTATTTTCCACTTAAACTGTATGAGTTAAATCAACTCTAACATTTCTCTTTGCTGACCCAACACTTCTGTTTAGCTGCCTCTCCACTTGCTCCTTAAGTTAGAAGACCTCTGCTTTTTTTAAAACCATAAGCACATTTTTGTTCCATGTGCTTTTCACTCATGTGTTATGGCTTGTAATCCCCAGCATGAGCAGCTTTCAGGGCTCACTGTTAAATGTGAGATTGAGAACATTCATATTGTTCACTCTAGAGCACTCATGAGCAAAAATCTGTGGTTTTCTTTTCTTAAGAAATGGGAGTCCCCCCCAAAGATAAAGACATTCTGAATATCCAGCTTTTCTAAAACATTGTCTAATCATTTTAAGCTGTCCTTTTTTTGGAATGCATTCTGTTCCAAATTCTCTGGCGTAGAACTACACTGAAGCCAGTGGAGGAGTGAAACATGTGTGTGCTGTTCACATGACCACTTTGAATTTTTAAAAATGCCATGAAAGTTACTCTCTATAGAGCCAGTTTATCCAAAGGGCTCAGGACCAGATGCTCAGATGCTCAGCACTAACAACTGGGCCCAAATTTTCAGAAGTGCTCAGTGGCCAGCAGTTCCCACTGTGACAGATTTTTCAAAGGCGCATGCAAGACCCACTAGAATCTCTTGAAAACCTGGCTACTTGTTTCAGTGCCGAAATGGGAGCTGAAGAATCTGGCTCTGATTATGCATGCTGAGAACTTAAATATCTGGCCCATCATGGCTAAAAAAAATCTCACTCAATGCTGCTTTTACGCTGGAACATTCTAAGTTTCGATTGAATCATTATGATCTGTTCTGATGAGATGCATGCAACTCCCATTGCTACCAAAGGCTCTTCCATACAAAGGCAGTTTGTGACCTTAAGTACTGAAAGGGACAAATGCCAGAAATCTGACCAGCTAAAAAGCTTAGCATTTGACAGGAAATCTACTAGATATAATCAAAATCTCCATTAGTTTTAAATAGACAATCCCAGAGAAATCAAAGGCACTTTTAGGGCCTGATCCACTACCCACTAATGTCAATGAAAAAGAATCGCACTTACTTCAAGGGATGCTGGATTAGGGTCTTTATGCACAACTCTTTCTTAGGACTGTTAAGGTGTGTCTGTGGGCAGGACAGAAAACTGTACAGATTATTGTCTAATATAGAAGCTCATGGATTCAATTAGCATTTGCTGGAAGCATCATTCTACTTTAGTTTATGTGGGCTGACTGGGAGCAGGAATTAGCAGAGGTAGGGAGCAGACTGGATTTTATTAGTCTTTAAGGGATCCACAAACAGATCAGGTTTCAGTTTCTCCCTCCACTTCTGTGTCAACCTTTGGTATCGTTTTCGCTGGAGGATAAGTTTCATTACATTATTAAGCATCACAAGTGGTTCCAGTTGTGGAAGAGCCACTATGAACTCCCATGAGTGATTGGACCCGAGTTTCCAAGCTTTCTAAGATCACAATCTCTTCTTTCAATACCTCAATTCAGCACTTGTGGCGCACTTCACATTTTACCATCGACAACCGTCATGATGTTTTGGAGAGTACAGGCTACTTTAGGGAACTTTATTCTCTGATTGCCATGATACTTAAAGGCTCTGCTCTTCCATCAATACCCAGGAAACCAACACAAATGGGAAAGAAGTGGGACAACATCCTGTCCACTAGTTGGGAGACTAGACCCAATAATGTACTTATATTAGGGTGACCAGACAGCAAGTGTGAAAAATCGGGACGGGGTGGAGGGCAATAGGAGCCTACATAAGAAAAATACCCCCAAATCAGGACTGTCCCTATAAAATCAGGAATCTGGTCACCCTAACTTATATGAAGCTATCTATCTGCAGAGTAATGTGAAGGCTCAAATTTCAAACATGGACACCTTAAGATGGGTGCCTAAATCCTGTTCCCTGGTGTTCCATTAATAGAGAGGAGCCTGAAACAATTTCCACGCAGCACCCTCATATCGTGAAAGTATTTGGATCTGGATTCAAAGTAATCCAGTAATAAGTAAATTAGTAATAAGGCTTTGCATCTCGACAGTCCCACAGAAGTCAGCTGGGCTCCATATGGGTGCAGCCATCTACCTACACACAGGGAGTTGTAGGATCTTTCATATGAGGAATAGAACTTTCTATAGACTGATTAATAAGATCTTACCCACCTCAGAGGGGATGTTGTGGGGGGTATGGATCAGCATTTACGTTGCACTCCCCATCAGTGCCTGGCCTGAGGCAGGGAAGCTAATGATCCAACTAGTGGACCAAATTCGGTGATGAATCCTGGTCATGTGCCACCTGAGACACGTTGCACATATGCCAAGAAGGGGATGTTGTAAGTATTACAATATTGGTTTTACAGAATGGCACTCTGAGGCACAGAAATTTAACTCACCACAGTCCCAAAATAAGTAAGCAGAGGTGTGAGAATGATTTCTCAGTGCAGTGGCTGAACTGAAAAAAATTAATACATTTTTCATGTCAAATTAAGAGTTTTGTTTAGTTTGAGGGCTCCCCCCCCCCTTAATTTTTTAAAAGTAAAACTGAAGTAAAATTCCAAATGAAAAGTTGTTTCAAATCAAAAAGTCAAAACGTTTCATTTCTAAAAGGCTGAACTAAAACTAACTTTTTTGGGGGGGATGGGGGTGGATTTTTTTCTGTTGGTTTTGCCAGAAACAGTTGGACGAGTGAGGCAAATTTGTGAAATGTTTGTTGACCTGAGTCTGCATTTTTCAGCTAAAAAAGTTTCATCCAAAAACTCTCACCAAGCTCCACTAGTTAGTAGCAGAGTGGACTTCCATGCCTGTGTGCTAACCACAAAATTCTCTCTTCAGGCAAACAGAAATGCTGTGAAAGGGATAGAGTACGGTGTTTGCTTGTCTGTGGCAGCAACCAGCTTGCCATTGGGCCATATGCAGGGCCTTGCACCTCCACCGAGTTCTTTGGGGTTTCACTTGAGTAGGGCAGAATTTGTCCCATAGGCCCTGATCCTGCAACTTCTTGCCCACAGCCAGACTGCTGCGCTTGTGAAAAGCCTCACCGGGGCTCTAGATGGGTGCAGCCATCTACCCACCCCGCACACACAGCAAATTTCCGGATCAGGGCCACAGCCTGGAATTCTATCAGCCTGCACAGAGTGGAGACTTTTAGTAGTCCTAGTGCAACTGGCAGCATCCGCAGCAGGATATGAGCAATCAAACTGGACCGAAGCCCATTGCCCTTTGAATTCATAAATTTACCATGAAATCTACTGAAAAATCCAGACTTTTCACTGAGATCCCCCACTATCCTGGGAGGAACTGAGCAGAGTTTAGTTTATAAATGAGATTCACCTGAGACTAGTCAGTGAAATGTCATCCCTAAGACAGAATGAAGAAAAAAGAAAGGGGGGGGATGTAAAAAGAAATCTTTGTAGCTAGAACTACCTGACTCTCCCGCCATGGGAGACACATGAATACCGTTTCATGTCATGGAGATGTAGTTAAAATGCAGACCGCATGTCCTTGTTCTCAGAATTTGAGAGGTGTGGTTTGTGCATGTGGACAAGCCATCATCCCTGTCTTTGATCTATTGCTTGATGTAGAGAAAGGCTTTTATGTATTATTCCTATATAAAGGATAATTTAGTCTGTGCCATTACAAAAAAAGGTATTACACTTTTGGTATATATGCTTCAATTATTCTTGAAAGAACATGGAAATATTTTGTCATCCACGTACACTTCAAGTTAAAAAAAATACAGGATTTTTGTGTTTACCATACAGTACCCTGGTTCTTTTTAGGCCAGTTTAAAACTTATTTTAAAGGAACACTCTCAGGTTAAAGGCATATATTCAAAAAAGAGTGTGTTACTAATACTTGTGTTAAAATTTGAAAGAACTGCTGGAAGAGCGGATTTACTAGCATTATCAGTAGCGTTTATTTCCCTTTAGCTGCATGCTCAATTTGGCTGCATGCTCAACTTCAGCCTGCACCCCATTTATTAATAAAACTACTTTAAAATAATCAGGAAGAAAGGGTTATAAATACATGGGTTAGATTTTCCTAGATGAAATATATTTATAGCCAAATTTTCAAGTGAGGATGCCTTTTTCAGATGGCTTTGACGAATTAAATGTATCTTTGTCAGGCAGGAAAGGGCTGAGAGATGTGTTACAACCCTGAGACTGGTCTGTTACAAGGAAAAGCAATCACACGTATGTTTCTGCTATTGCCCAAGGAACAATGAGCCAGAAAAGGGAGAAAGGCCCCAAAGACCTAAGAGGCTAAGGAGCCATTGCACACAGGTTCCTGGCCTAACTGAGGCAATGGAAGAGAGAGATGAGAGTTATAGTTAAGGAACTCTGATGCTTTATACCCAATGATCAATTGTATCATAAAAATAATATCTTAGGCATTGTGTTCAAAGGAGAATCAGAGCTTACTCTTTATGGGACAGAGATGATTACAGTACTATAAGGGTCTGAGTGGGTTTGTGAGAAGGCCAGAGAACAAGATGATGTGAAAGAAAATTGAGTGGTGGTGAGAAGTGTATGGAATGTCTCCATGTGATAGTAGAGGCTTAGACACTGGAAGGGCAGGGACAAGGAGGTAAGACAGCAGGCCCAGCATTCACTTTAGGATTAGCAGTGAAGGGGGATCCTTTACTGATGCCCCAAGCCCCAAATCTTGCTCCTTTTGGTTTACAAGTGTTTGTATCATTTTCTGGGTAGGTAGTTGTGGATGTGTGTGTAACCCTTTGCTCTTTGCTGTGTGTGGCAGTATATTACCCTCTGTGACATTGGCATGGATACAACACTACATCATAAAAACACAAGGTCCCAACCCCAACAATTCAACATGCTTATATTATCCTAAGCAAAGCAATTGTTTTTTTTCTCCAAAATATTGTTGTAAGCACAGCTTTGGAGCGAGGAGCACTGGACTGCTAATCCGAGTGCTGATGGTGAATTTTGCTGTCTCAGTTTTAGAAATCGAATTATTATTATCCCCATCAAAGGAGTCTTGACATAATATTTGCAAAATGCTTTGAACACAACAATCATTTAATTTGATATTTCTCTCTCCCAGCATCAGGGCCCCAGTAATGCACAGACAGCATTTCTGTTCGCTTGCATCATGGAGTAATTGCATCAGATTGGTTTGATTTGAGGCATCTCTTTAAAATCACTTTGGTCATAAATGGGACACCCTGTACAATATGACAAAGTGTTATTTTTTGCCCCAGTGACAAGAAATATGTATTTTGTTTAAAAAAATTCCCTTAATATTCCTAAGGCACCAGAAATCTGTTTCTCTGGCCAAAATACTGAAGACAGCAGTAACAGATGTCCAACTGGTCATTTACATACACAGTTCTCATGATAGTGTAATCTGCGCTAGCCCAACGAGTATTGTATTCACCTCTAACGATTGCTCTACAGCAGAGTATGAAAGCCTGCTACAAGTCTCAGCTAATGGAATTACTCCTTTAGCTCAAATAGTAGAGACCCATAATTTCAGTGCTGCAGATTCAGATTCAAACCTAATTTATGACTTATTAGCAGAGGGTTGGTACGATTGCACATGCAAAATATGTTCAAACTATACATGCACATTTGTGTGTATGCACATTTCTAACAATGAGAAGCGCTTGGACATCTAGAGCGGTTACTAGCAGGATATCATCATACAGAGTTGGAAAATACATGCCTTTTTTCAACATATTACACAGCTAATCGCTTTTCCACAGTGTATGTATTAAGCTCTCCTTCCTTCACCAGTACCAGGATTGTAGTAATGATATTTGACCAAGACTTTACTGTAACCATCCACAGAACTCAAAAAAAGATAAAAGGCATAAAAAGACACTGTGCACTAGGCTGTGAGCTAGCCGCCAGGGTTTCTTCTGCACACATCTGGCTGGTTATATTTAAGGTCTACAGCCTCTAAGTGGCACCTTGCTGAGTGATTGAACACTTGCTAAAATCTGTTCTACCTTTTATTTTAATGAGTTCTTACAGAGCTCCCAGTTTCCAAACTCTTAGCTTTCAATAGTTCTACTTGGATGTCAGACAGCCTTCATCAGAAACATGACAGCATTCTGGAGTGATGGCCCAAGTACTGTAGAATCTCCTTTGAAAGCTGCAGTGGTTTGGATTGTCACCATAGAGAACTGCAGTGGTGTTGTTTTTTTAAAAACCAGGGTTGCCACTTTCTCAGGGATCAAAATGAGCAGTGTGAAAAATGAATTCAATGAGCCTGATCCTCCACTGGTGTAAATCAGCATGGCTTCATTGACTTCCATAGAGTTATGGTGAATTACACCATCTGGTCCATAATATTTTATTTGTCCCAAACATTTAGGGCCTATACGCAAGTTACTCCTGTTTAGGGAATAGGAATCTGTTTGGGTGAAGCACTGTCGAGTGGATGGGTATGCTTTGCATACAGACTAGTTACAGTCTAAGTCCTGAAATTGTCCATGTAAATTAGGTCATTTAAAGTAGCCACCCAATTTAAGAACTATGGCCTTTTCTATGAACAGAAGGAAATAATCCTTCTCAGTGGCTGCTGCATGCAATGCTCACCATCAGGAAATATTCACATATTTGATATCAGATAGTTGATCTATGAAGACTGACTTTGTTTTACCACTTGGTTTTAAGATCCTTACATATTTTTGTAGTGCTCACAACTGTTTGTTCCACTTTATAATATATTAACATTGGATTAAAAAACAAAACCCAAGCAAATTGTTGCCAACATGGAAATTTAAGAGGGCTACAGAAAAGTCATAACAGGGGGAAAGTTCTTCTATTCTTGAAAATTATTCCTTCACCATGTGACTTGGGTGAAGGTTCATCAGGGTAAGAATACAGATTACCAAGTGGATATTCCACTGAAGACTGGAAGATTTATGTACTAATTCTGGATACGATTTATTTTGATGAATTGTGCTGTATCAATAGCTAAAAATCCAATAAATATAGCTCTCTATACAAAGGGCTTCTGCAGTCTCAGGGTCTGAATGGACAGCTTTGGCAAAATGTCAGGACGTGCATTAAAAACACACTTTTTGAGAAGTCTAATAAATAAAAGCTCTGAAATATGGTTTTCTATGAGAGAGGTATTTTAAATCATGTTGATAAAGAACCTAAATTAGCCCTTAAAAAGAAGGGGAGGGGTCAAAAGCAAGGTTCCTGTAACTAATTATTTATAGGTATTTTGGATATAAAAGTCCAGGCGAGACGACTCCCATCCTCACTGTGCTGCTAAAATAAAGGGGCGGGATGTGGGTGGGGTGAGGGGCAGGACCCAAAACATTTGAAAGTTTTAGAAGCAGGTGTGGTTAGGAGGAGGAGAATAGGATTAAAGTTGGTAGCAGTTGCCTGAAGTAAAAAAACCAAGCAGCTTCTGAACCTGGTAATGAATTGTTCAAAGCAAAATATGTATCTACTACCAAAAATAAACGAAACGGACTGGGATTTGGAGGGGGGGCACATATTTGAATTCTCCTCTTTGCTGTTTATAAAAGCAGGCTGTATCGTGCCTGTCTGTAGCTAGATTACTGCTAGCCCCAGGAAGTGGGAAAATACTGTTGAAGCACCAAGGGGGAAACCGTCACAAGTGCATAAATCCCTTGAAGTCAATGGGATTTAGGAGCATAAATCCCTTTGCGGATCTAGGCACTTTTAAAAATTTTATGCACTGGGGATTTACGCTCCTAAATCACTTCTGAAAATGTTACTCCAGGAGTACGGCTGACACTATGCATTTGTTGAGCAATACACAGTGCCGGCCTCAAATAATTTACAATCAGGAGCAGTCCCATTGGTGTGGTCCTGTGAGGTGCAGGGCACCTCCAGCTCACACTAAAATCACTGGGCATTGTAGATGCTCAGCACATCTTAGTACTGGGCTCTAAACAGGTGCAGATAATACAATTCAAACTCATAATGCACTGGATGAGAGTCCAGACTCAGAGAGGTGTGAATTTTTTAAACTCCTACCTTCAGGAATGGTGAGTGTGTGTGACTAACGCTTAGAAGCCTGGCTGAAGAAATGCATATTAAGTAGAGATTTCAGCTATTTGAGTCACACCTATCAGGCTTCCAACTGAGGCTTCCTATCAAGCTATTCACCTTCGATTGCCACTCAGAATTCCCCTTCTGGTTTTGAAGATCCTCAGTGGACTTACTTCACTTGGCCTCTCTGAGCTTATATTTCCCTACTCTTCCAATACAGTTTCCTCTCAAGTCTCTAAAGAGGGAGTCACTTCTTCCCTTGTACTGCACCATCAGGAACGCTTCCCTCTGAGCTAGAGTTACGCCTGCTCTTTCAAACTCACCTTGAGACCTTCCTTTTCATTTTAGCTCCAACCACATACTGGCAGCTACACAAGTCAGGAAGTTCTCATTGTACAACCTTTAGTATGAAGGAAAGAATATTCAGAGGCATGCATTTCGTTTAATGTGACGACAGAAGAACCTGTACCCCTCCTCCATGAAGTTGTCTGAGAACTTATGCTGATGCTGTCTGTGCCATAAGCAGGAGGCTGCAGCCTCCTATAAAACCAGAATTAGCAAAGAGAACTCATCAACTGCTCTTGAGGCCGGATTTTCAGTAGAGCTCAACTCCCATTTTAGGCACAGAAATAAAGTGGCAGCTGTCTATCAGCTCTTTTGAAAATCTGACCATAAGCATCACAATGAGAGACACTGGTTGCCTAGCACTTCTGGGCAATCTGGCCCCATGTGCGAGTGCTGAATACTTGCAAACGTGGTCCTGAGCGCTTTTGACAATTTTGCCCTAAATGACCAGATGAGAGAGAAACTGGTAGTTAGCGCAAAGAGATCCACTTAGCAGACGAATTCCTAACCCCATTGACGTCAATGTGAGTTTCACCATTGACGTCAATGGGGCCAGCATTTCATGTGGTGCCCCAGAAGCAGGGATAGACAGATAGCCTGACAGATAGAGGAGATTTGATTGTACATAGTGTGCAAAGATAAGGATTAAAAAATTACAAAAACATTAAGCTGGTGTCACTGAAACTTAAACTCCAACATCTTAAATTTAATAAGGAAAAACATCAGCCATAATATTTCTCCATCAGATTCAGCATTAATATTCAGACAAATGCCAGGGGCTGTCACTTTCCATATTAAGGTAATCCACATTCGTTTGCACTTGTAACATCCAAGGAAAAGGATATTGTGTCTGATGAACAAACTGTATTTTTTAAATATATAAAATAACATGCCTGAATTTCCACAAAGATCAACATAAAATTACTTTTAAATAAGTAAAAAGGATCTGATTATTTAGGGATATGTTCCCCTTAACTTCATCATCATTAAATCATCTGTGCTTGGGTTATCTAATTACTCTGCTCTGTACTGGAAACTTCATTTTCATGCATTAAGGTGTGAGATGACTAGCTTGTCTGGCTGAGTAGTTTGTAGTTATGGAACAGCTGCAAAGAACCAAGTCAGGAAAATTGCAGCAGAAGAGGAAATCCTCAGTAGAATTCAAGCGCTTTTCTTCTATCATAAACACTCTTCCAGATTAAATTAAAGGAATTTCTTCAAACTCGGTTCAGTCTTCAAACGTTCTTCACAATAAACTGCCCAAGATCTTAGTCATTCTAAGAAATGAATCATATTTCCCATGTCATATAGCTGATCTCTGCTGGCTGCTAATTCATTGTGTATTGATTTTAAGACTGTTATATTTTTGTGTTAAGCAGTGAAAGAATCTCTTGCTGCAAAAGCATGTTCCCTCACTGTTCCACTCATTCATCAATATTATTTCTCTCCCCTTAATTTAGATTGATTTGCCACTGTAAATAGTAAGCTTTATCCTATTCTTCTAGATTTGGACTAGTGCCTGTTAGAGGATATGCCATATTTCTAGTAGCAATGATCTATATTCCAAAGGCTTTAAAAGATCAGTTTTTAAAGATTCATTGTATTATTCTACAATATGGCATCACCGATACACTTTGTTCCCTGTATTTAATGCCACACATAAAAACCTACCTAAACCACCTGTATATTTTGCACAAAAATAGCTCCATGAAACTTAAAAGGTCAAATCCATTCCTGGTGTAACTCCATAGGGTTTAGTGGTTTGGGATCAAACAATTTAAAACAATTACTTGGGTTTCAGGGTGGAATAATTTTAAATAAAGACAATTTAAATTGCTTATATTTAAAAACAGCAGCAACATGTTGATTTATATCAGGTCAAAGCTATATACTGAAAGTTCAATATATGTAAAAGTGGTTATTGGTTGCAAATATAATGTGGCACTGTGTTTTACTTGTGTATTTGTCATAGTAAAAATTTCATGAGGCCCTGGACTTGTCTGTTTCAGGATAGATGATCATTTTAAGTGTGAAACTTCTTAATAGAGAAAATCTCAATGTAAAATCTGAAATTCTAACAATTAGGAAATTAAGTAAAGCAACAAGTATAAAATGTCCACTGTAGCAATTCAAAACTACCAAATGGGAAGAAAGTAAAGAAAGCAACATGTAAATAAAAAATTGGATTTAAATATAAAAAATATAGATTTACATTAAGAAATCATAATTTAAATAAAAAAATACCCTCCTCCCCCAGACTTTTATCCACTCTGTTTGGTTAGGAGAAAAGATATAAAAATGTAAGTGTCTTGCTCTTTTACTGATGCTTTGAAACTAAAGACTGAAAAGGAAAGAAATTCTGGATATGTTTATACGTTCCAATAGCTCTAAGAGCATTGGAGGTGACATTAGGGAACTCGGACAAAGTTGTGCAAGATTTATAATGAAACTTGGAAGCGTTTTGCCTAGTTTGGTTTGAGGTGTTGGGTGAAGTGGTTTGTGATGAACCTTTAGGTGGTTAAGGGGGCAAGTTTCAAGCAAGTCTGGGAAGAGTTTTAAATGAGCCTTGGTCAATTTATGGTTTTGGGTAGAATCCATGTAAAATTCAGTGGGTTTTGAATGGCTTTGCTTAACCTCAAACCAGTCAAAATTTGGCAGTTTTATCTGAATTTCAAATTAACTTTTTCAGAAAGGCTCAGGAGGTGGGGAAGTGATTCAAACCAAACTATCAAGTAAGCAGATCTACTCAGGCTTAAATAGAGAGGGGCACTTTCCTTACACTGGCCAAAAAGGGGAAAAATATATACAATAAAAAAACCCAAGGGACTTCATGTGCTCTGTAGTGAAGCAATGACTCACCGACATGGCACCTCCTGCTGGTCATCTTGGGAATTAGCTCTCCAGCATATGGAGTGCTTCCTCCTGGCCTATGTCTCACCTGCTGCTGGCCCCCCATGTCCCTCCCAGACCCCAGTGCCTTTTACCCTGGGGTTCTGCCCCAGCAGTACCCCCACACTCTGGGTCTCCCCTCCCAGGGGAACCCCCCAACCCTCTAAACCCACCTTACCTTAGTGGCTACTGCCAGTCATCATCTAACCCCCGCTCACTAGGGTAGACTGCAGTCTGCAATGGCCACTCATCATTGGCAAGGGAGTGGGACCTGCTGTCTTTGCCTATCCTCAGCTCTATCTCCGCAGCCCCAGTACCTTTGATAGGCCTTCAACAAGGCCTGCAGCCTGGGGGGTTACCAGGATGGAGCGCACCAGCTCCTCTTGCCTTTCCCCAGCACTGCCCTATCTCAGGTACTTTGCTCTCAGGCAGCTAGCCCCTCCTACTCCAGGGCTAGAGTGAGACTCCCTCAGCTTCTGGGCCACAGCCCTCTTATAAGGGCCAGCTGGGCCCTGACTGAGCTGGCCACAGCTGTGGCTGCTTCCCCACTCAGCCTAGCCTTTCCCAGCCGAGCCCTCTCCAGGGTTGCTTTAACCCCTTCCGGGCCGGAGCGGGGTGACCACCCCGCTACATGCTCGATGTTGAAGAATGAGATATTTGTGCCTGACACAGAAGAGAAACTATTACAGGATGGCTCAGCTTTGAAAGACATATTACCCCTGTTATGATGAAAATAAACCCTTACATTTACATCGTCCTTCCATCCTGTGGGATCGCAAACACTGAATGAAAAATGAAGTCTGTATTGCTTCTGTCATACATGTGAAACAGAGATTAACATTCATGATTTAAAATAATAGGCAAAATCAATCAGTAAACAATATGTAAGTGGGTGTGACTGAGAGTTTAATTCAGCTTACGTAGTGTAACCAATTTATTCCTTGATCTGTTCATGTAAATGTGAACCCGGATCTAATATTCGCAGCAGCTGACACATCTCTACTGGCTGAGGAAGAAATGTTGCTGGGCAAATCACTTTTACCCTTAAACTGAGATTTGGAAAACATTTCACATCCAAGACAGTTACGTAAATTAGAGAATTATATCACTTTATCAGTAGTTCAAACACTTAGATGAACACTTAATAGTAAGAGCATTCAAAAAGCCATAGTGATAGTGGACTAAATTCTGCTTTCAGAATTCCCATGGATGTCAATAGGAGTTACATCAGGGTAACCGCAAGCAGGATTTGGCACAGTATAAATGGCTGATAGAAGATTTTCTGTGAAAACTCATTTCTGAAGGAAAATTGATTTGGGACCAAGATTATTATTATTATTATTGTTATTTGGAAAAGTGTGCTTTTCACAGAAAATTTTGAGTTTTCATCAAAAACTTTTCAGATGAAAACTGAAAATGTTAGGTTTTCATTTTTGATGAAAAGTCTGAATTTTCTGTGGAAAAAAACACCCTGTTTCCCAATCAGTTCTAACCATTTTATCCATCACTGAAATAGAGCCACCTACGCGGTGAAAACACAACAGCCATTCCATGCCAGCAAATAGAGTACTAAAAAGGGGAAGGAGAGTGTGTGTGTGTGTGTGTGTGGTGGTGTGTGGGAGGGGGGAGGGAAGAGGGGGGATGTTTTCTGCATTCCTCAGACAATAAATACACATTTTCAACTCAAAATTAAAGCCTAAGTTATACAGCCTTTCACGATAGATAGAGAAAGCATTGAGGTAATTGCCTCTGTCTGTCTAGGTATGTACATGGCCTCTATCATGGTAATATCTCAATGCCTCACAAACATACACACTGAAATATGTACCAGTCAGTCACTGAAGCTCACAAAGTCACCAACTAGACAGTGCCCCCTGACATCACACTGTGGCATTGCTTCAATACTGCTCCATTGGACCAAGTTGAATGGAGGTACACTAAGGATGTAAATGAAGTCCACATAATTTAATGATTTCCAAGGGTGTAAATCCAAGCTGGGATTCAATGGGCAGAATGTGTGAAATAAGACAGGTGCATGCCGCTGTCACAAAGGGGGGCAGTCCATAATGATGAAATGACAGGCTAGAGGTGATGCCCAACTGAGCTTGTAGGGGCCAAGAAGAAAGCTGCTCATTGCCACAACAGAGAGCACCAGGCCTAGGCAGGCAACTAAACTTGGAGGAAACAACAGGAAAAAAACAACCCCTCCCCCAACTCCTGTAACTAAACAAGTGGCTGTACAAAGGAATCCCATAAAAGATTGTGCAGATAGATGAGGCTTCTAAGGATACATCTACATAGGGATAAAAGATCCCCAGCAAGGCTGCATCTGGCCTGGATCAGCTGACTTGGGGTCACGGGGCTTGGGCTGCTGGGCTGAAAAATTCCTGTGTAGATGTTCAGGTTCAGGCTGGAGCCCGAGCTTTGGGACTTTGCGAGGGTGGAAGACATAAACTAAAGAAGAAAATGAAGTCTGACTGCAAGCTTTACTTTCACAAATAGTCCTCAATCACATGAGACCCACTCTCGCCAATACAAGTGTTAAGGTGATTAAGAGTCACTTGCATGAGTAAAGCTTGCAGGATTGGACCACAATAATTGTAAAACATACTGTATCATAAAATATATTTCAACTATATGATCAACAATGCAACGATATGGAAGTTGCTTGTTTATGTTGGCCATTTTTGCTTATAAAGCAAATCAGATCTTCCAATCTTGGGTCTGATTATGGAAAAGTTTGTGAAGAGACAAGTCTCATAGTATTTAAGTGTCGCCGAACTCCTTGATTCTCGTCAGTCTGGGTACAGTTATGGAGATTGCATAAGTTGCACTGAGGGATGATCTCCTTCTAGCAATGGATGAAGATCAGGTGCCCATGAAGATATTAGGGCTAACAGCCATTTTCAGTATCATTGATTATGACGTGTTATTGACTGCTTGGGCCCTCTAATGAGAAATGACAGGGCTTATCTTGGGTCGCTCAATTGCTCTCTGTCTGAGAGATCCTAGAGAGTAGGTTCGGGTAATTGCTCTTCCTTCTGGAGTGCACTCTCATGGGGGGGTTCCACAGGACTCCATCTTGTTTCACCTCTTCATCAAAGTTCATACGAGACTGTTAGGAAGGTGAGTGATGAGGCATGGACGGTGGTACTTTTCATTCTGATAACAACACTCTATGCCTTTGTCATCTTGGACTCTTGATTTGGTCAAGAAGTTTTTAGGTGCTTGACTCCAATTAATTTCAATGGGAGTTAAGTGCCTAAGTACTTTTGAGGATCTAGGCCCTAGTGCCTAAATCCCATTGTCAAAAATGACCTAGTCTCCTAAGTCACTTCTGTGCTTTCCCCCTGCTTCCAAATCTTACCTTTAATCTCTTTGTGCCTTAGCTCCCCAGCTGTAGAATTGGGATAATATTAGTTTCTTTCACTTTCCTTTTCTCTGCCTAGTCCTATTAGACTGTAAGATCTTCAGGGCAAGGAGTGTCTCCCACAGAGTACATGAGCTGCACCCAGCATAATAGGGCCCTGATCTCATTTGAAGACTGTATGTGCTATGGTAATCCAAATAATAATAATGAATACATGATTTGGACACGCAATCCCTGCAAGCCTTACTCCCATTTCAGTCCCATATGGCTCCCAATGACGTCAACCAGAGTTTTGCCAATGTAAAGAATTATGGCCCAATTCTGCACATGTTAAAGCCATAGTAAAACTCACTCCACCTCAAACCCCAGTTATTAGCTCTTTGCCTGCTCCTGCTCCCACTAAAGGAAATGAAAGTTTTGGGCTAGACTTGAATGGTTCACTCTCTCCCCATGCTAGACTGTCACAGCTGAGATCAGATGAGGTGCCGGAGCTGGAACACCCCTTATATAAACAAGAGGGAGCTGTTGGCAGGGCAGTCTCGGGGGGTGGGCGGGAGGGGTGCCTTTGAATGTGGAACTCACTCCCAGCCTTGGTCCACTAACACCAAAATTTGTTAATCTTCCAGGCATGTGGTAAACCCTGTGTTTTTCCTCTTGTCTCCTAGGCTGAGGTAGGTGTCCTTAATAGGCAAATTTTGATTGTGTTGTGATGTCTAACTGATGGGAGAGGCAGTCAGAACACTGGATGGGCAGTTGTTTTTTAAATGTTCAAATAAATAAATACTTGCATCACCAGCAAAATGTCTTAATGGAACTTTCCTCTTGATATGCGTCTGGAATAAACTCTAACTTACTTATTTTTTTCTAGAAACATCTTGTTTCTAGGTCCCTGAGTGACTAAGTATGATTAGAGCCCTCTGAATCTAAAATTGGCATGGAAAACCATTTTCTGACTTACATGCAATGTATACTTTACCTCACTGATGAGCAGATTTAATTGGGTTCAATAATAGCATGTGAGAATCTCAGGGCAGAATTTTGCCCCATATATATTGTGAAGGGCATCAATGGTAACATTTTCAATAAGGCTCAGCACCCAGCAGCTCCGAGCCTGGCCCACATACTTTTATGTGCCAAGGAGGTGAAATTCACGCTCGTGCAATGCATTAGTGGTGCATACGACCTTTTGCTGTCACTCTGCCCTAAGAACTCCATAGCATTCAGAGCTGGTATCGTTCCTTGCTTGGGATCAGTCTATTTTACTGCAAGATATTCTGTGCTTGCAAAGCTAAGGAAAGGGGTGCATTTTTTGAGTGAATGTCTGTGTGTTTTATGATTGCCTCGCTCTGGGACTAGATTCTTACCATGTTCTTGTCTCTTTATGCCATTACCTTTCTTCTTCTTCTTCTTTTTTTTTTTTACTTTTGCCATATGCTGCCCTGATGACATTGCCTTCAGGAGAGAGTGTTTGGGCAATTTCCTTGGCAGTGCTGAAAAGTCCCCTCGCGTCCACCTCTCTCATTCTGCTGCTCCAACCTATGCACCACTCGCTGTGGATGAATTCCATCAACGGTTCATCTAACCACCTCTCATATCCCTTGTCCGAGGCTCATGTGCTCAGCTTACACACAGTCTCATCAGGATGTCATTTTGATTTAAGCCCTCGTCTTCTCTCCATTAGGTCTAAGACCTCATCTGTTAGCCACTGCAGGCTTTTGCACTGTTTCTTTCCTCCAGTCATATTGTGTGCTGACATCTTCTCCCTCACACCAGGGATCATTTGGTCCCCTTCAGTTCTGGCATGCAAATAGCACCTCAAACTGGCTGTAAACTTCCACTCTGGAGTTGTCGCTGATATGTCTCGGGAGAAATCCAGCACATGGAAATTGCTTTCTCTTTGTTTCTGTCTTGCATAGGAAGAAACATGTGGCTCTTAGAAGCCAAGAGATAAACAGAGGTGAGGAGTGTGGGTAGGGAGAATGTTATCAATAATTCATTGGCAATAGAGCAGCAGCAAACTGTTCATCAGAGATTTGAGCTCCCGTGGATGAGCTCTACCAAAGTGCACAGGCAGCCAGGCTCATTCTTCATTACATTCTGGAATGGGCCCACTAGCTTAGGTCCCTAAGAAACACTGTGAGGAATAAAGTTCCCCTCTTGCTCCCTTTACCGGCAATGACAAGATCACTTTACATCTGGATCCTAACTGCTGAATAGAGACCAAGAACTTGCTTGCACAAGTAGAGGCCTTAATCCTACAAAGAATTACACATTAAAGTCAGGTTTCAGAGTAGCAGCCGTGTTAGTCTGTATCCGCAAAAAGAAAAGGAGTACTTGTGGCACCTTAGAGACTAACAAATTTATTTGAGCATAAGCTTTCGTGAGCTATAGCTCACTTCATCAGAAGCACGTAGTGGAAAACACAGTGGGGAGATTTTATATACACAGAGAACATGAAACAATGGGTGTTATCATACACACTGTAACAAGAGTGATCAGGTAAGGTGAGCTATTACCAGCAGGACAGCAGGGGTGGGGGGAACCTTTTGTAGTGATAGTCAAGGTGAATTCAGAATGCGTAACATTAAAGTATGCAAGGGCACTGATGTTAAAGTACGTAAGTCTTTGCAGTATCGAGGTCCGAGAGCCCACACTGAAATCACAACTAGACACAGACATGAACTTGACACTTTTGAGGTGCCATTTACTTCTGGCAAGTGTGACTTGCTAGCTGCTGCTTTGCTTTTCTTTAAAAAATCCCCTTTTTAATCTTAAAAGTGGAGCAAGAATTAGCCATCAAACAATAATCTCTATCATTACAGAGAGTAGGTTTCTAGTTAGCTTGGCATATATGTATTTTTTATGAAATTTCCCTGGAAAAATATTGGTTTAAATTACAGGAGAAAATGTTTCATGAAATTGGAAATGTTTTGCAGAACCCAAAACGTATATAATTAAAAACCCTAGAAGGCATATGCCTCAGGCTGCCCTACTTCACCTCTGTCCTAAGCCTTTTGGACACAAGGATAGAACTCATCCTAAAAAAGACTGAGAAAGGAAGAAAGAAGAGAAGAAAGTTCCCAAACCAACACTTTAAGATTCTGAAGTGTTTCCTCCACTTAAAAGTACTTTAAGAGGAGAAGGGTATCAGGAACCATCAGCACTTTCTAAGCTGAATCTCATAAATATGACTGCTGCCTGGGTCAGGAAGAAAACTCTCTCCAGCTTGCATGGTACATGACTGCACATTTAGATATTACCCTGAACATCCATTATTGGTCACTGCTGGAGATGGGCTACTTGGCTAGATAGAGCATTGCTGTGCTGTGGCCTGGCTATCTTTAGAGTATATTCACTTTTATTCTTTAACCAAAACTAATGCCCGGGAGAGAGAGCCATTGTCTATATGCAGTTGCGATAGATGGCTTATTTATAATGGGGTCAAATCCAGGAGCTGGATCCAGAAAAATAGGGCATAGTTTTGTCTGAGTGAAGGATCCATTGCAAGTTTATTTTGCACAAAGACCCCAAATTTTTTACTCACATTTTAGCACAAAGTCTAAAATCCTGAGTATTAAGAAGAGCTGAACAAAGACTGCAAAGTATTTCCCACAAATGTGTTCCCACCCCTTTTGTGTTTGCTTTCCACAAATATTCTAGTGAATGAATTTAGTGGCAGGAGTGTCTGCAGAAACAGCTCTACGTATTTGTGAGCAAATATAGGGAATATTCACAGAAGCAAATCTTCATATATGTGCATAGTTCACGCTTGGAACCTGAGTCTATGTAATATACTCATCCAATCAGAAAGGAGAGTCAGAACATGTGATCCATGGGTCCAATCAAAACAAAACAGTTCAAATTTTGACTAACCTTTCCAAAGAACTTCTCATAAACTGACTTACTTATGACCAAGGAAGTATTTGAAGGAATAATTCTCAACAGCTAATAAATCAGAGAAAGTTGTGATTGGCTTGTCGATAGTTCACTAATAAAAAGAGGCAGAATTCACTGAATACATTTTTCAGTTTGGTTTATTCGCCTAACTCTAGCATTAAGTGAAAGAGGACATATGAATGCACTATAATATGGTAGACTTCAGTTAAATCGAATTTGCCCTACCTTGTCTGTGTTCAGTTTGTCTGCAGTTTTGAGGGGTTGTTACTGTCATTGGAGTGTACAGAAGTGATCTTCAGGTCATGCCTGGGGACAGCAGCCAAAAATGGTATTAAGCCAAACCTTTGAGAAGGATATATAAAAACCAGGGGGTAAAATATCAGTGTATGCACTGTATTCATTTGAACATCTTTTGCCCCATGGATTCCGCTCAGTCAGAACTCTTGCTTGGAGCCTGACTGAAAGGAATTGCTGACTGGATGCATAAGAGGTTGTCTTAGACAGGTGGAGGTGGTGGTGATACCCATGGTTTGTTGCTTTGCTATTCATTGGGCCAAATCCTGTCCTCAGTTAAGATAATGGGTAGTTTGTCCTCATTTCCCTAGGACATGGATTTGGTCTCTGATATTGGGAAACATTTGAGTAAGGGTGGCCAGAAAACAGTAATTCTGTTTGTGAAAAAATTTGCAGTTTTGACACTTGTTTTTGTTCTGCATCGGAACAAAAATGAGACCTTTTGAATTTTTTTGTGTAAAAAGGGAGGTGGGGGGAAGAGAGAGAGTGAGAGAACGAGACTGAGACCCAGCCCTACCCCAGAATAGCCAAGAGCCTGGTGGTTAGTGTACTCACCATGGATATGGGCGAGAGAGACCCAGCCCTACCCCAGAATAGCCAAGAGCTTGGTGGTTAGTGTACTCACCATGGACATAGGAGATCCATGTTCAAGTCCTTTCACAGCCTGCTTTTGGCTATTCTGGGGTGGTCTTTCTCTCTTGTTCCCAGAAATTCCATCTGGATCCGAGAAGTCTTTTAGATGCAATTTTTTCACCCAAACGAATAAATTTCCATGAAACATTTCAGTTTCAATGAAATGACATTTTGTCAATTTTTTTTGACCAGCTCCACCAATAAGCTAATTGCATCCTTTATTTTCTATACTCCTTATATTTTCTATACTCTATACTTATGATATAAACTGTCCAGGCTTAAAAAATGCTTATGATGTTATCTGTTGATGTAGGGAAACACATTAAGACCGTAATGAACAGCAGCAGCTACATACCAGTGGCTCCCACTAGGGGCTTAGCCATCCTACCCATCTAGCCACACAGTCCTGCATTGATTCCTGATAAATCAGATACATGCCCCACAGCAAGATGCATGCTCCTCCCATTCAAGTGGCTAAGCTGATAAAGCGATGCAGGTGGCACTTACCTTTATGCTTTAGATACATTTAGGTTTGCCCCGCACCCTAGAAGTAAGTAGTCCAGCCCTCCCCTCTGCATCATTGTCTTGGACGAAGCATCCTTGTTTCTGCTGCAGCTTTCCATTCTAAGATGAAAACTGTTTGAGCCTTAAGTGTGTGTCTTCAGAACCGAGAGACATGTCAAAAGAACAACTGGAACGGAAACCCTTAAATGCCAGGTCTTAAATCATTCTGGCAAATTTGCAGTCTGCTTGCATTTCCTCCCAGTCCCAAAAGTTCGGTGACGGATGACCATTGATTGGAACAAGTTGGAACTTATCATCTGGCACTCGATCTCAGATAACTGACCTCTGTTGCCATAATAAAGGGCACCATTCTAAGCATGTTTAATAACTTGCTGTAACCACATCACAGAAACACTTACAGGACTAATGGGGTTGAGGTTGTTATTTCATCAGTCTAGGAACACATTACAAAATCCCAGCACACTGCTTTTCCAGCTGCAGAAGAACAGCTGGCCCGTCCTACACTCTAAGAGCCAACCACACTTACCATTAAAGAACCAGTATTTGCCACGCCAAGTATAGTGAAAACCTGTGGTATCTCTGATGCCTCTTTGGGTTCACTGATGGCACACTCTGATATGTAATAGCAACACTTTTCAGGGTCACCCAAGGTGTCTGGGGTGAATCATGACTACCTGCTTACAGGGTAAGAGAGCCTCATCTGTGCCTACCAGGGGAAACCCTCCCAACTCTGCTGTCTGCTCGCAATAGTGAGCCCTGCTTTCTCCCTTTCCAGGCTAGCAATGTACACAGCCCACTTTGTTACACTCGAGTGCACATCTACAGTGTGCAGCGATCTGCTGCCTCTGTGGAAGCAGTACACCCCAGTTTGCCAACTTCACTTCAGTTCAACACTGTCCTTAGCACAAGGCACATAGACTTGTCTATAGTGAAACCAAATTGAACTTTCTGCAATGGAGCTTAAGCTACAGATTCAAATAAAAGCAAGGAAAAGGATTTGGAAATGTAAGGTTAGAGGTAAAAGGAAAACAGGAAACACAACCTATAGCTTATACTTATTAACAAGTTACTTTCCTGTCTAATAAGGTATTTCTTACCCAGTGGTCAGTCCTTTCAGTGCTTGTCCACTCCAGAGAGCTGGGATCTGCTTTTCCAGAGACACTCCTGCTGGTAGAATGTCACCTCCCTAATGGATTAAATTTTTGCCCTCTTTCCTTCCCTTATACATTTCTGGACCTTTGTCAAATCAAGTCTATATCTGTTCCAGATTGTAAACACAGGGTTGGGCAAGGTTGATGGATGTCAGCTGTTCTCAGTGTTGATTGGAGTGAGCTCTGAGACCCACCCTACCTCAGATGACAAGTTTCACCTCCACCAGTTTTGGAAACCAACAGTCTATATGTTACATAACTACAAAATGTCTCCTGTAGAAACATCCCTGCAATAACCATGACAACCAACTTGTTTTTAGCTTCTGGTAGAGACCACACATAACCCCCTTTTGGTGAAATATTGAGAAGGCTGTTGGACACAGATGTAATACATCTGCCAGGGCCTGCCTGGGCATATCTGTGTCAGACCACTATAGAACACGACTGTTTCTCAGTGAGAAATGTAATAATAATTTAATAATCCTGCGCTCTCCTGTAGTTTCTTTCATCCAAAGATCTCAAAGCACTTTGCTATCTCTCATTAATTAAGGCTCACGACTCTCATGGGAATTCAGGCATGTGTTTCATTTGCAGATCAGAAAATTAATAATTGTAGAGGTTATGCGCCTTAGTCACGTGGCAAGCTGGTGGCAGAACTGGGAGTACAACCCAGGAGTGCCTCCCAGCCCCTCTCTTTAGGGCCAGATTGCAGCTGACCCTTGCATGAATGTCCAAGGGGTGGGAAGGGAGCTTGGAGCCTCTCCCTTTCTTTTGCACACCTAAGACGTGTTCACCCATACTGTGGCTTGGGGAACACAGGCGTTGCTATATCCTAGCATCAAGGCAGGTGCTAGCTGCCTCAAAGAGGGCAGGGAGGGAAAGAATAAGGTGGAGATAAGACCTCTCTACTTCCCACTCTTATTGGCTAGAGGAGCTGGTCAGGCATGAAATAGAAGGCACATTGTACTTTCTCCCAGGATGGTGTATAACTGATGCAGTGTGTGCTGCCTAAAACCCTCCAGTAAGATTTCGGTCTAATTCAGTAATACGATTTCTTGGGGATTCTGCCTGCTGTTTCTTCCACTTGCACAGCTGAGGGCAACAAGGGTGCCCTCAACCACCACATCATGTTTCCCCCGATCCCCACAGACCATGGATCAGCGTAGTCACTCTGGGACTAATGTGATGAGCTAGATCCCTCAGCTGCTAGAACTCAGCATAGTCCCACTGACATCAATTTACATCAGCTGAGGATCCAGCGTGGTATTTTGACTGTCACATACCGAGCAGGAGCAATGCTGTTTTTTCCTATTTTCGCCACGACCAATACGATTTGTGTTTAGGACTGTGGTTTACAAAGATCTTATTATAGAAAAATGAAAAGAAAACTCATCTAAAATCTGGTTACATTGAAGAATTCCAGCTGCCTTGCAATTCAGTGCAGCTGTGCTATCTGCTATCTTTTTTCCCCCTTTTGCATCCCTTTATAGAACATTAGTTTCTATAGAGAAATGCATTTATTTTAAACATGGTGATTTTTTTTCTTTATTATTTGCTAGCTATTATTTTCACCAATGAAACCTACAGAATCTGATTGGGGAAAACGCAAAGATATTTTGAGACAGAAGAGCAGTGGGAAGGAAAAAAAAGAAGCATTTGTGAAGCATTTCTACTGGCAGTCTCTTGTCCATGAATTTTTCTTATGGAAACTCTAATATGATGATATTATGCAACTGCCTTCACATATTAGAATCATTATGAGCCGTAGCGGTGTGATATCATACAGCAGGTGCAAAGAACAGTTTTCTTTTTTCCCCCAAAGCAGCTACAAAATTACTTATGATTTCATTATAGAACAATCAATGCTTTGCGGAAAGAGGTTTGTATTATATTGTGATTGTGATAAAGAAAAAAAAATCTTTCTTGGGAGTTTGCAGAATTCTCAGGGTGAAAACTAAACTGAATTTAGTAGGAGCCAAATGCTCAAGTCTGTATTCAAGCAAAACTCTACTTGGTCTGAAGTGCATGCACTCCTAACTCCACACTTTACCAGGACCTCCTCCCCAAGTCAACAGAAGTTTTGCCTATGGTCATTTGGCCATAATGGGGCTGCATGAGGGAATGGTGAGCAGTATTTAGTCCCTGAATAAGGACTTTAGGAC
Organism: Caretta caretta; assembly: GCF_965140235.1. Taxonomy (NCBI): domain Eukaryota; kingdom Metazoa; phylum Chordata; order Testudines; family Cheloniidae; genus Caretta; species Caretta caretta. Next base: position 75,706,519 of record NC_134215.1, on the reverse strand, counting down.
TTTGGTGCAAAATCTTTAAAATGATCATTTGATACCTTGCACATCTGTCAAAGCACTGAACAGACACCCTTTTATTAACCCTTTCAACACCACTGCAAGTTAGGTTGATATTCTCCCCATTTTATAGATGGAGAAATGGAGACATGGAACCCATAAGTGATCTGAATGTCACTGTAATGGGGACCTTATCACTCTGGCATGGGGATGTGGCTGCAGCCTCATTTCCCCCTCACACTCTGGCTATTTTAGCTCTTTAGCTAAACCAGGAACTCCACCCTATCCAGGGTAAGGAATGTTCAAAAACAAACAGAACATAAAATTCCGATGAGAACCAGATCCTTCTGTCAGCCACTGACCACTCCCAAGAGTTCATACATCTTTTGGCCCCTCACTACAGAGTAGCTCTGAGAAAAGGAAGCAAATCATAGAATCATAGAATATCAGGGTTGGAAGGGACATCAGGAGGTCATCTAGTCCAACCCTCTGCTCAAAGCAGGACCAATCCCCAACTAAATCATCCCAGCCAGGGCTTTGTCAAGCATGACCTTAAAAATATCTAAGGAAGGAGATTCCACCACCTCCCTAGGTAATGCATTCCAGTACTTCACCACCCTCCTAGTGAAAAAAGTTTTTCCTAATATCCAACCTAAACCTCCCCCACTGCAACTTTGTTCATCATTACTCTTTGTTCTGTCATCTGCTACCACTGAGAACAGTCTAGAGCCATCCTCTTTGGAACCCCCTTTCAGGTAGTTGAAAGCAGCTATCAAATCCCCCCTCACTCTTCTCTTCTGCAGACTAAACAATCCCAGTTCCCTCAGCCTCTCCTTATAAGTCATGTGTTCCAGTCCCCTAATAATTTTTGTTGCCCTCCACTGGACGCTTTCCAGTTTTTCCACATCCTTCTTGTAGTGTGGGGCCCAAAACTGGACACAGCACTCCAGATGAGGCCTCATCAATGTTGAATAGAGGGGAACAATCACGTCCCTCGATCTGCTGGCAATGCCCCTACTTATACAGCCCAAAATGCCATTAGCCTTCTTGGCAACAAGGGCAAACTGTTGACTCATATCCAACTTCTCGTCCACTGTAACCCCTAGGTCCTTTTCTGCAGAACTGCTGCCTAGCCATTAGGTCCCTAGTCTGTAGCAATGCATGGGATTCTTCCATCCTAAGTGCAGGAGTCTGCACTTGTCTTTGTTGAACCTCATCAGATTTCTTTTGGCCCAATCCTCTAATTTGTCTAGGTCCCTCCGTATCCTATCCCTACCCTTCAGCGTATCTGCCACTCCTCCCAGTTTAGTGTCATCTGCAAACTTGCTGACGGTGTAGTCCACGCCATCCTTCAGGTCATTAAAGAAGATATTGAACAAAACTGGCCCCAGGACCAACCCTTGGGGCACTCTGCTTGATGCTGGAGTGCCTGTTCTTGTTCTCTCAGCCGCTCCAAACCTCCATGCCAAATGCTTCTTCTTGCCCTTGCTCTGAGGGTCCCACCCTCCCCAGATTTCCCCACCAGCAGTTTTCAAAATTCAAAAAAACCTTTTTGAGCTTTTTTGCTACATCAAGACAACGCTCTGCATTTCTGCCAACAGCCAGCACCAAGAGCAGGAGAGATCTGCAACCTGTTCCCTCACCACCTCACTCTGTGCTTGGAGGGAAGGGAGGCTTTATACAACTGTATCCCTTCCTGGCATTCCTTGCTAGGCTAGGCTCCAACTTCCATGGTCCCTCTGGATTACTAGTCCCAGGATTACCTTGCTCTGGGTGGAAACTAGGAACAGAGCCGACCTGGAGCTGAAACCCACCTTAATGTGTCGGTATGCATTCCAACAATCACACAGAGTGTTATTTGCAGAGCTGGGAACAGAATGCAGAAGTCCTGGCTCCTAGCCCCTTCCTCTAAACACTAGACTGTAATCCTTACCAGAAAAGACCAAAGTCCATTATCCCATCCCATTAAGAAAGGAACAAGAATATAATAAATGAATGATGCACACAAGTGTTATATTTCCAACACAAAGAGTTTTAACCTAGATGGCCTAGATGCTTTGGCTTTGGCCTAGATGGCCTAGCTTTGTTCTTTGGCCTAGATGTTCCGGTCCCAGCAGTTCTTGCTGTGACTCCTATTGCTGGATTTTCAAAAGGTCTCAGTTCTTTGGAAAATCTGGCCAGCAATGTTTAAAATAACTTTTATTTTATATTAACAAAAACAAAAAAGAACCATAGTAAAATTGGCCAGAGAGAGCACAGTGTGTGTGTGTGTGTGTCTCTCTCTCTAAGTTATGGACTGTAGCAACTAACAATAAAACGACCCAAGAACTTTTCACACAAGGAGTACTCTTACAAGTCTAAGGGTGCAGTCTGTGGAAATAATAAGGCATCATAATCAGAGCTGATTGATACTCAGAATGTCCATCTTGTGGGAAATGTCAACATTTCAAAATTGGTTTTCATTCTGAATCAGAATGAAAATATAAATATTTTTGAAATTTTCCATGAAACAGAAATTTCAAACACATGCTGTTATGGAAGTTTCTCATTTTGCAATTTCAAAATTCTGAAACAAAAAAAAATTAGTTTCAACAATTTTTTCCTGCCATCAAAATTTATACACTTTTGTAAAAAGAAAAAAATAATCTGTTTGATTGAAAAACCTTTTTCCAACAAAAAACTGTTTTGATTTGTTTTCCAACCAGCTCTAATCATGGTATCATCGTGCTGTACAACACAACGTGGTATATGTGAAGTCTGAAAGCAGAGCTGGGCTGACAGAGACTGAGCCATCCCCGCTACTCACAGATGCCCTTTATGGACCACATTACACATTAGAGAAGCTACCTGGAAATGGTTGTCCCTGGAAACAGACATCCTGGAGTGATATTGTACAATGTCAATCATCATTGACCAAGGCTTCAACTCTGCTCCAGGAAATACTGCTTCCCAGTGTATAACCCAGCTTAGCCATACTGTACACAGCGGTTTAGAAGGAACTCCCCAAAACCATTAGCCTTCAAACACACCTGGAGATGGCTACACTTTGGGTCTGATCCATCTCTGGATGCAAAGCAAGAGTGTGAAGTAAACAAGGCAGGTGTTAAGTGCCAAAAGAGCCACATCCTCTTCTTTGTTCCGCTGGAGCAAAGTTTCTCTAAAGCTGGTTTAACTGGACTCCACTTGTTTAGAGGAATTCCCTGTGGGATAAACCTGTTTTAGCAGCTTCTATGCCCCCTCTTTCTGGATGGTTGCACAACCAGTGCATCCCTACTACCCTAGGATCTCTCACTATCAAAATGGCCCCTTGAGGCAACTGGCTACTGGGCATAGACCAGAGCATCCTTAAGCATGCTCTAAATTAAGCCGGGGGTAGGACAGTCTTTAGCTGACCCCAAGATCATGGAAGCAACAAGGTGGCTTAAATCCACCTTTCCCACCCCTCACTCTGGTCCTGTAGCAAACATAACTCAGACCCGAGGCTCTACCCGAAAGTCATGGGAGTTACTCCAGATTTACACTGGCAAAGCTCAGATCAGAATCTGGCCCAAAGCGCTGGAGCATGTGTCCCACTTCATGTACAGGTTGAGAAGGCAACAAGGTATTTCACCGCCTTTTCCCACCACTCCTTGAAAAGTTTTGTCTCCCCCTCTGCAGCTTTCCATCCTTCGCTCTCTTTGCTCTTTGTTCGGAAAAATGTAACAAAGTTGTATTTGTATGTGTGCCATCCTGTTGCTATGGCAGTTCCTGGGCATTTGATCCTGAATAGTGGGATTAAACCGTAGGAACTTTGTGTGAAGCTGCTTTGACACTGTGGGTAAGGCTCTTCCTAGCCCAACGTGTGTTGCAAGAGGCTCTGTTCCAAACAACCTTCCCCTTTTCTCTTTCCTCCGACTCCGTTAATAAATGTACATGTGGCACGCTGGAGATGGGTTTGTCGCTTTTCAATCTGCCTCATTTTTCAAATTGGGCACTCCACAAACTCATAATTGAATAACCACAAACCTCTAAAGGGACACAAGGTCTGGTCAAGCTGGACCCATAGCAGCTGTCATCTGCTTATGCCCAATAAAAATGAAAACAGTCTGAGGCATTGGTGCCATCAAATCTGAACCTAAATCTTAACTCAGATTCACTGTCTAACTCATACCCTAGACTTTGGCCTAAAGCTAATCTGCATCCACGCCTGGCTCTTCATGCCATGTCTGATTGTCATCTGACAATGTTCTTTTCATAACCAGTTGTGAAATTCTGGATGATCTCAAGTCCTGCTCTGCTCTGCTCCTTCTAAAACCAGGCTTGTAGGATGAACTGGTGGGGCTGCTTTGAAAGTTGCTGAGCCTACTTTATTTTGTAAATGAAGGGCCTCGAAAGGGGGCTAAACATGGCTGATAGATAAGGAACCAGGAGTTCATAAATCATGTTCCTTGAGCGGGAAACAATCAAGTTTCATTGTATGATAATCCAGGCTTCCTTGCATGAGGATTCAGATCCAGGGGGAGGCTGGAGGTCTGGATGTAGATCTGAACTTCACCATCATTTGGGAATGGGCATGGTGTGGTTCTGGTCCATCTCCACTTGGTGGAAACTAAATGGAGTTGCAGTGAGCCCGTTTGATTGATTCTCAAAACACAGTTGCAGGGCATCAGCTTTTCCAAAGATTGCTTGGGGCCCAGCACAGACTGAAGCTATTAGACTGACCCTATGCCCCCCATCTATCAGTAGACTGGAGAGGGGGGAAAATTACCGCCAGATGCCCCCTTCCTAGAAGCCCGACCTTGTTCTATCAGATGAACAGGCCTTCCAGGTGCTTTGGAAAAAATCAAACTCACTGGTGTGTGAGTGTTAAATTGTGGTTAAAAAGCTACAAAGAATTTTGCAGTAGCTTTAGTGGGCCAAAACCTACGCTGGTGCAAATCAGCAAAGTCAGTGGGGTTTCTTACAAATGAGGAGCACCAAACAAGGGTGGTGGTGATGGGGAGACAGACAGATGCTCATAGAATATTAAAGTGCACAATCTCAATCCTAGAGAGCTGTATACGCTCAAATAGTCTTTTCCCGCTCAAAGCAATGGGATTAAGGGTAAAGAGTAATGGTCTGTAGGATTGGGCCCCATCAGTTTTATTGCTTGGCTATTCCTCTTTGCTGAGTTCAACTCGGATTTCAAGCTTGGAGAAGTGTTTTTGTTTGGTTTGGTTTTTTTGAGAGCGCAAGAGAGCGTGAGTGCTCGATAGTCAGTCAATTTTTCCCAAGCCGTCAGAGCTCTAGAACTGAGCCTGTAGATTACAGTTGTGTGCTTTTGTGTTTATGGCATACTATAATTAAATTAAGCTTGTCCCTTTAAATGGAAGGATTTCAGCAATAGTCAGTAGATGGCGCTAGGGTACTACATAAATTACCACTGAGCTAGTCCTTTTTTCTGCGGTTTCCCTGTTTGAAGAGCATGGAAGTAGCTGATTCCTTTCTAATTATTATTTGAAGGTGCAGTCTGGAATCCATTGTTGAGGGAATAGACCCTGGTTAAAGAAATCGGGGAGAATATTTTCATGTTTAGCAAAGGTAATAAAATAATTCACTTTCTTCACAAATTGTACGATTGAATTACAGCTCTGCTTCTCGACTAGGTTTTTATTTTTTGAAAATTATATCCCAGAGAGGAACATGAAAGAATCCGATTGCTAGAAAACCTCAGAAACTCAAGGGAATTCCTAACTGTGTAGATATGAATATGGATGAAAATCTATATTACCTCAGGCACCAGCTTAGCACAGAATGTTTATGAAATATTCCTAAAATTTAGTTTATTTACAAATCAAGTTACCTACTTATTTATGACACTTAAATATTTATGCATTTAGTGGACAGTTAATATTGTTGTTATTTACTATTTCTTAGGCATAATGTGCTCTGCGCTGCACAAAACAAATATAAAGATTGTCCCTCCTTCTAAGAGAGTACAAACTACAGCCCTGCTCCAAAGCCCATTGAAATCCATGGGAGTCTTTTCATTGATGTCTGTGGACATAGGATTGGGCCCTAACTGAAGACAGGGTAAACTGGCAAACCCAGGAAAGAACAAAAGCTTTGAGGCATTTTCTATTGTTTGCTTGTTTGTTTTGTTTCTTCGAAATGCCCACTGGATCAAAGTAAGTTTCAAGAGTATTTCTATGGGATTTTTGTCAGAAAATATTTAGCTCAAGAGGGTTTTTTTTAATCTATATCAGATTCTTTTTCTCTCCCTTTCCTTTGGGAACTGGGCAGAAGAGATCATGCACCCTGTCCTAAAGAACAGAGTTACATACCATTAAAAAGAGGAGGATAAACTGGAACACATGTGAAGGACTAGACAGGCTTAAAAAGAATATTTTTAGCCATGGGACTAAACAATAGGAAATATTCCTGAGTACTCTACGCCACATACCATCCAGTATACGTGTGACTGTATTTATAGGTATATGTATTATACAGTATATAGCGATTTCTATTGTGTGTGTATATACATTTGTACAGATGCATACATGCATACAACAGGATATAACCATGGTAACTATAATATACTGGTTGTGAAATATTATCAGTTTCCCCCCCCACTTCACACACACACACACACGCACACACAAATGTGTGACTAGTTTGTGCTTTCTGCAAATCTATTTTAATTGAACTTGATCTTAGAGTAAGATGAAACTTCAGCACTAGTAATACATGCTGTGCATGTCCTCTGCAGGCTGGAAAGCTGTGTCATGCAAGACATGTCACGGTTTATGCTGCAACTTTAGGGCAGAGGTCTAGCAATTCTTTTCAGGAAGAAGCAGCTCTGTAACTCATCAGAGAGAAGCAGATATTGCCCGTACAGAGTTTAAAACCACAGCAAGAACGTATTACCTTTTTCCAGCCTCTCTGGACAGAGTGTGTTTCTCCATTCAGTGAAGAGGGAACTGCTAGAGGTATACACAGATTCCCTTTAGTTTTTAGCCATCTAATTGTACCAGCCGAAGGGGTGAAATTGCGTGGTTTACGGGAGGTTTCTTTCTGAGTCTCCCCTCCCCCATTTTATTTTAACCTACTGTTTAAAATTAAAAAAAATTGATTGTATAGACACGTTAGTTTGATAGAAGAGTATTGTTAAACAAACATGAAAAATAACGTTGCAAGGGGCTACATTATTTAGTCTATAGATACCTTTATTTACTAGTGTTAGTGATCTGGATGTACTCATATTTTGCATAGAAGGTCATATGGTATTTTTTGGTGGTGTGGAGGGTAAATTGTGCGTACACACACTGTGTTGTACGCGTTTGTCATACAAAGGCATCCAACACTACTCCCCAACCCACTGAAGTATATATACATGCAGACTGATGCAAGTAATGTCTGCAGCTGAAAAACTACCCTATCGTATCTATATTACTGTGTATTATTCAGCACCAAGTGTTTAAATTATTTCGCAGAATGTTGTTCATGAAGAGTTCAATACAGCTTGTAGTTCTGAGTGCAGCAAGTACTCAGTTCCAGCGGAGAGGTAATGGAGAAAATAGTTAATGATAACCCAATAGCCGTAATCACTTCTTTTGAGACAATCCAGAAGTATGTCCTAGTCTGTGGAGCTGTAAAGCTTTCTGGTGTATTATTTTTTTAAATGAATATGGATTATTTGGAAAAAAATTGTTACTGAGCCAAAAAAAAAATGTAAAAGGAAAATGCTTTTCAGAGAGTCATACTGGGAAAGAAACTTCCTAGCAAACTGGGTTAAAATAATGTTGAAAGTTTCAACATGAACCAACAACAGACCAATTCAGAGGAAAATGCTAAACACTCCATACTTAGCTCATCCCATTGTAATCAGGTTGTAGAGGCCATTGCACACTGTTTAGGTCACACTCCTTGCAGACCCCTGCAATATGTAGGTGCAGAGGGGTGACTATAGGATAGATGGGCCATCATGCTTAACTCAGAATTCCCTAAACTTTGGACAATTTAAACCAGACTTTTAATGGGACTTGAAAAGTTCTTTGTGAGATCTCTCTTTCTTTCTTCTTTTCTTGCAGTTAAATCACAATTCGTGGGGTGGTTGGGAGAATGGGGTGAGGAGATAAAACCCTCCCTGTAGGTTTTAAAGAAATGTATTGATCTGATACTCCATAACAATACAGATATCATGTAAATATAGAAAATATATTTTTAAAACACATGCTCTAGCCCAACTAGAAGTTATGCAGGAATTAGTGGGTGAAATTTTCTGGCCTGTGTTATACAGAGGATGGATAGCATAACCATAATAGTCCCTCCTGGCTTTAAAATTTATGAATACAGGAACTGCTCCAGCTTTTTATGAAGTCATTGGGAATTTTGCCATTGAGTTCAATGGGTGCAGGATTGGACCCAAATGTAGTTTAAAAAAAGACACCATTATTTGCAGTTACTGTGAAGAAGCTGTTGTAGGTTCTTTTGTAAATACCCCTAATAGGATTTTGTAAACCAGAGCCCTCTAATGATTATTTATTTATTTTATATAGACTTGGTCTATGATGTCATTGATCTCTTGGGGACCCCTTTTCCATAAAGACAGCGACATGTCACACAGCTGATGCTCATGCATGCTACATCTCTGTACTGACATGTTAGGTAGAAAACATATATCTCCTGTGCAAAACCAGCTACTATTTAAAATGAAATAAATCATTTGCCTTTAATGTTCAGTTTCCCAGTGCAGCTAATTGAAAGGCTTTCATTCACATTCTGCACCTGCTAAAAATCAGATTACCCCTCCACTCAAAAAAGCTGTTTTCAAAAATTGGGGAGTAGGGAGTTTCATGCAGAACACTGAAATCAGTTAGACTTTTTGTGACTGAAAATGGGAAAAGTAGGATTTTGTCTTTAATTTCGTTTGCAAAATAAATAACTAAAATAACAACCAAATAATCAGCAACAGCAAGTGAAAAAGGTCTTCCCTGGCTAAGACTTTAGATGGTCTATTTCAATGAACAAAGTTTTGCGGCCAAATTACAACCCCTACAACTAACAACCATTAACTACAGTGGTGCTGGTGTAGTTTGAAAAGAATAGATCTCAGATTGGGTTTTATTAATCTCCCAGAATTAAAATGTGTAACCTTCGCTGACATGAAAAAATATTTTTAAAATGTCATTAGTAAAATGATGAATTATAGTGTTTATTAGCTTGCTGGTTTTGTACATACTGCTTGAATATTATGCAACAATTGCCAGGTTTTGAGTGAATTTCTGCTGAGGGAACGATAGAAATGAAGAGGAACAGAACATTAAGGGAGAGAATGTTTGCTTCTGTAATTTTTAACAAAGCCAGCTGTGATATTCCTAAAAAGGGTAGATCAGATATCACTTCTGCTTTAAATATTTGTGGTCATTTCAGGTCTTTGTGCAAAACTGTTTGATGCTGTCGTTTGTTGTGCAACACCAATGTATGCTGTGATACAGGGGTGCTGCCAGTTCAAAGGAGACGGCCCTGTGTAGTGTCTTTTTTTCATGTTGTGGCTTTTGCTAGAGGCTTTTGTTTAAAACATGCATCCAGCACGCTCAGTCTCTGTCTCTCTCATTCTCTCGTGTGCTGGAGACGATGAGTCATTTGCAATAATAATTATAAAATCAACTGTTGAATTTAGAAATTGAATATGCATGGAAATATTGCATAATATTGCTACCTTTCCCAGCTTAATTTAGGTAAATAAGTCTGAAATGTGTGTTGGTGGAATAATGGATATTTATATACTGGAGATATTAATTACATTGAGCTAATTTAAAGTTTCTGTTATTAATTCCCTTCTAGTTTTACTGCCTTCAGGATTAATTGCAACCACCGACATGCACACCCGTTTGGTAATATTCTTAATTACAGTTAAAATGGTGCTTTAACAAGCAGCTAGTCTTGCACTCTCTCTTTCTGTGTTTCTTTTGTTTATTCAAAACCAATATTAGCCAAGAAAAAGAACAGGCCAATATTCTGAAAGTAAAGACTGGCCTGAGGGAATTGGGCTAGCAATGATTTTGGTGAATGTTTAATTTCTTGTTTGGTTGAAAAAGGGCTGGATTGGCTATTGACAAGTCCCTATCAATAGGCAGCCCCTGGAGGTCTGGCTATTTGCACATGGACTGATTGACTTGTCCTTAATAGACATATAATTGTTGACAAATACCTTTGAATAGATGATGGCAGGCATGGCTAGGTGGACAAAAGAGGTTGCTCTGTGACAGAGACCAGAGCTGAGCGAGGCAAGAGAGACAGTACCTTAAACAGAAAATAGTTTGCCTCCATAAAGCAGCCTCTCAAGTAAAACCCGTAAAAGCAATCCAGCTTTCTCCCCACATTGAGTGTCAACCAGCTCAGATGGTAAAAGCATCATTGTACTTCAAATGTGCAGGATCCATCCAGGATGAATTTCACATCTCTCGTTCTGCTGGGTAATGTGAGAAATGCAACTTAATCACAATATTAATAATACGAGGCACTTCTGTAGTACCCCTTCCCTATGAGGTGGAGGCACTTTAAAACGTGAATGGGTTTCACCTCAAAACTCTTCCATGTGGTAGGTTAAATAAGACTGTCATTCTCCTTTTTACAAATAGGGAAACTGAGGCACAGGTAGGTTGGTGCCAACATTTTCACACGTGGGTGTGCGATGTTCAATTGAAACAGGCACCCGATTTTCAAAGGTGCTGAGCCCTTGCAGCCAGAGGTGCTGAAACTAGGAGTGTTGGGGGGTCCTGCCGCACACCCTGGCTTGAAGTGGTTTCTATCAGATACAGGGTTTACAGTTTGGTTCAGTGGCTCTCAGCATCCCCCACTATACAAATTGATCCAGTACCCCTGCTTGCAGCTCCCATTATGAGTGCTATAGCATCTCCGGAAATGAGGTGCATCGACAGACATATTTAAGTGCCTAACTTGGATCACCCAAGCTTGAAAATTTTGGCCTAGCTGACTTGCCCATGGTCACACAGGAAGTCTGTGACACAGCCCAGCCTAGTCCTGTGCCCTAACCTCATCCTCCCTTTTGAACAATGTTCTCCCTACCACACACGTGAGAGGATTAAACAATGCATGCACTGATTACCAGCAGAGGGAAAGAGAACTGAAGAGGTGCAGGCCAGGGAGAAAAGATAATAAACTCTGTTTATCTGCTACATGATAATCATTCTATATTTGTTATGTTGGGGAATTAATTACATGGATTTTTAGCATGTTTAGTACATTATAGGCATGCAATACTTGTCACAAGACAAAAGGCCATTGAAACGATGCTGCACAGCCTTAGGCAGCCATAAAAGAACAAACTGTTCAAGTTTGTACATGAGAGTGAGATCAGAGAAGCCCTGGCTCCAAGTAAAATATCAGAGGAACTTACATCTTTACCTACATAATAAATCTCTCCAGAAGTGGTCCGAAACCTGGATTCTGGCCCTTTGGTCCACGATTTGATGTGCCTGTCTTTCCAAATCAACAGCCAGCTGAGAAATCACTCTTGAAAATTTGCCTTGCAGGACGTGCTCCCCTGGTCAGTTTGGTTTCAGTAATTTCTTTACCCTTGGGACGCTGCTCTTGTCAGTTAGCAGTATCATGGTTATCTCTCTGTGTGAGGAACCCTCTATGGGGTGGGGGGGGTTGTCAGAAAGGATGTGATTTAATATTTACATCTCTAAGATAGGGTTGTCCTCTTCTGCACCCCCCTCCCCCTCCAAAATCCCTAAACCCAATAAAAACAAAGACAAAACTGCTCCCGATCATGACCACAAAGCCTAGGAAAATAGGTTACTCATTAATGTGACACCATTAAGGTGACACTGCAGACAACCTCTGACACCCAACATGAGGTTGAATGCCTCGTGCCAAAAAGACCTTGAGCCTTGTCTTTGACTTTTATTGATCAAATACGTAGATTAAATACAGTATCAGATGGCCAGGCTAAAGCCTAGAATTCTATGCAACATCTTTATATGCAACTCCTTTGGGCCTTATACAGCAAAGCCCCTTCTGAGTCATGAAAGAACACACAGACATACAGCAAGTAGATAGATAGATAGAATAACTGTACAGTGAACAAACAGATATAGGTTGAGACAGATACAAATTTACCTGGTGAGAGACAAGCTTTCGTGCTTACAAAGAGCTCTGTGTAAGGTCGAAGCTCACATCTCTTACCAAACAGAAGTTGGTCCAATAAAGGATATTACCTCACCCACCTAGTCTGCCTAATGTCCTGGGAGTAACACAGCTCCAACAACACTGCATACAACACATTTATCTGACAGACCGGCAGGATTTTGGGTTACTGAACCTTCCTACATGTCATGAAATTCAAATCTCGTCTTGACAGTTCTTTAGATATAAAGGACAATTTTTTAAACGGTGTCTTTGCAATCCCTAAGCATTCCTAAACATGTAGCATTCTGCAGCCAGCTGCTTCAAAATGTTTGTATGTGTATGTATCCATTAATTCAGAATTACTCCAATTACGAGCTTTTGATGCTCCGAAATCTCCTCTCTAACCCAAAAGAGATGGAGAGCCCTTGGACTGTCCAATCAGATCATTTCCCCTCCTGCCTGCAGCAGATGTAAGCAATTTAGTTTTTTATTTCTGCATATTCAGTGCGAGCGGAGCTGTTGGTGACCTTTCACCTTGGAGCCTGCAGGATTCTAACCCTATCAAATTAAAGCATTTTGCTCACTTATTCCCAAATGCTTGGCTGGTACTAAACAGGCATCCCGCTGCATAGCAATGGCGGGCGTTCGTGTCCGCTCATACCCCAAGCCTAATCAGAGATTATTAAGGAAAATATACAGTGCTTTAATTTGATGAGACTGGTTATAGGTACTGCAGTTAAAGGTCACACTCTTGCGTGTATCTCCCTCCGTCGCTGTAATATTTCCCTCTCGCTTGACAATCCTCGGCTCCAAACAATAGGCCAAGAAGACACGTTTATTTTTGTCACGCTCTGATGAGCTCAATAGGGATAAAAATGAATTATTTAAAGTTCGCATAAACAAACAACCCTGTGCAGGTTCCCCTACCTTTTTATTCCCCCCCCACCCCCCGCATTTTCTTTTTTCTGCTTTGTTTGGTTCTTGCCTTAAAAGAACATGCTAGAGACGTGTGCATCAGTTGGAAAGAGAACCCATGTAGATGTCAAGTCCAGATAGGCTGATGCCGGATGGCCAGTGCCTGCTTCGTAACTCCTCTTGTTGGGAAGCCAGCAATGTCTGGCTGTTAAAACCTTTCAGATGCTTCTGGGTGGGTCCCAACAATGTGTGCCTAGTAAGGAGGACCTTCTGGCTTCTTTGGCTCTTAAAGGTTTCCTCACTGCTAGGCGGTAATTGAGATATCCAGTGCTGAACAAACACACAGGGCCTGATTCTGCAAGTTGCCGAGCTCCACTGAAGCCAATGGGAATTGAGGGTGCTTTCAGCTGTTGGAAGATTTGGGGTTGTGGGGAGAAGTGTGCTGACTCGGACGTATCTACCTGGGTACTGAACCGTAATGGACTTGCATCATATTCTAAATTCATCCAGCTTCATATCAAGGGCAAGAGGATGGGGGAAGATGCAACAATACAGCTTCCCCCCCCCGCTGCTTCTCGTGGCTTTAACTCTTCTGCCACTCATTAAAATACAGAGGTGGTTTAGTCTCTTGTAAAAGCTGTGTGTTGAGAGAGAGAGAGAGAGGGAGACAGGGAGCGAGAAAGTGAGGGTTAATTCTAATCTCCTGTCAAGCCTAATGGTTTGAGCATATGTGTCCATGCAGCAGACCAACAGCAGGCGTATTTATTTCCAAAATTTACATGAGAATTGCTTTATGCAGCTGTATGTAAAAATTCAAACCACACAGTGTCACTGTATCCCGCAGGTCACTCCAAAGCCCAGTGGCATTATAGCTGGGGACAAAATCTTGCCACTTTGCCGAGGTTTCCTTTAGGACTGAAACTTGTCCTGTTAAAAACAAAAATGGGAGCATTTCCACCCCCTCCTCACTCCCTCCAGCTTCCATTTACATTCCTCAGAGGCTTCCAAACGTACAAGGAATTGGGGCCCGATCCTGATGTCCCTGATATCAACGGGAGTTTTACTGTTAACTTCAAAGGGCGACAGGACTGGGCCCTGGATCATTCCTTTGTCGATGAATAATCCCGTTAGCTGATCCAGAGCTCTGACTTTTTACTATATACACGTTGCGGACAGGCAAAGGCTGACGGGTTTGCAGAGGTTCAGTTTCAGTGCTTATCCTAAACAGAGGCAGATTGGCTCAGGCTGCTTGGGATGCTGACGGCATCCTGGCCTGTCTGCTAAATGGCTTGTGAGAGCCTGTTTTTGTTTTTTGCCAGATTTGACGACCTCCCATATATCTCAAGAGCAACCAGGGCTAGACATCCATTTTGTATCTCACTGGCAACCTGAGAATCCTAAGGGGGTTCAGGAGAGATCATATCTTAAAATCACCTTACTTGGATTATACTCTGGTGTATCCACTTATGCTTATAGAAAAGCATCCTGACATGCGAGCCAGCCTGCCGGCCTCACTGACGCTGATTCTGTGTGTATCCAAACTCATCTGGAAATTTTTGGCAAATTTTATGAGATCAGGTTTCAGATTCTACCATGGTTGGAAATGTTGAATTAGAAGGCTCTGCAGTGGAACTTTCCCCAAAAATGCAGCGTTACGGTGTGGGGCGGGAGAAGACGGGAGTTACATGAACTTTTTCAAACTTTGGAAAAGCTATAGATGGAGGTTTGGGACAGTTCTTGTTTAGTCTGAATTGGATCATTCAGCCTTAAAATCCACATGGACCCTGCTATGTCTCTGCTCTTTGATCAGAATGAACTTGCTTAAAGGTCAGCTCAACCACGGTTCAAAGTTAAGTTTTTTGATTTAAAGCCCTCTGCTCCCATCCATGAGAGATGGTCAGAAGCACTTTAGTAAAAGCCACTAATAAGTGTGATTCAGTAGTGGCCATGCCTTGTAATGTGCAAACCAATTAGAAAAGAGATGCTTATTGTCAGTGTTACAGCTTAAACACAGATCACTCCAAATATCTGGAGATTTGTTCTCTGGCAGAACATACTGGATATTACAAAAGTCCTTAGCTTGCCACTGCGCAGCTATTCAGAACTACACTGACAGAGGAAGAGAACTCAGATCCTCTCACTCCAAAAGCCTTACACGAAAGGAGAATCTCCATTAGCTGACAGCAATACAGAGCTATGACACACACTTTGGCAGTTCCGATACTATCCATTAGAGGGTGGTGGTGCTCCTCATGAGATACTTTCCAGGTTATTACAATAAGCTTTTACATGTATGACTATAACTCATTTCTAGAGCTCAGAGCAGAAATCAGCCCCTACCCCAGTATTACAATTTATCTCCAGGTGTTGTTTTATTCTGCACAAGAGAGGGATGTGTGGTTCCTGATATAGTGAACAGAGATTGTTCTCCTTCCCGAATTGCCCCATACCCCTCGCTAAACATTCTCGCCTTTAAACCCACAAAAAAAATCTATCCCAGGTGCGCACAAGAAACAAAATGCAGGAAAAGCACAATATCAAAATATTTCAGGTAGCAGTGTCACTGTTTTATTAGAAGGGCGGCGATCGCTCTTTTGAGGAGGGATCATTACCCCGCTATACACAGCAGCAGACTGTGCTGCAAGGATCGTATGGAAACACCAGACCACAGTTCCCCCCTTCACCATTCAGAACTTTACTTTGTCGATAAGAACTAAGAGAATAAAAAGAAGATGCTTTTTTTTTTAATTTTATTTTTTTCTTTGCTCCTGGTGAATGAGAGCAATTTGACTTTAAATATCAGTGCTGTGGCCAATACCTTCAGTCGCTGCATCCTGCTGGGTCCTTTCACTGGGGATTGCACAGACCTCTCTTTTCTTTTCTGACTGGACCCTTAGGCACTTTCCTATCTTCTCCATCTCATTAATTTGCCCTTGTATGTGCCTTTTGGCAGGCCAGAGAGTGTCCTGGTAATTCAGGGGGAAAGGCAGGCACAGCCTTTATTACCACAATCACTTAGCTGTGGTGTAGCAAAGGGCTCGATTTACTCTGGAATTAGACATAAACTGTTTCAGAGGACCGATTCTGTCAGCCCATCCCCCAACCAGTTGTCCCACTGATTTCAATGGGGCAACTGGTGTGAGTAAAGGCTGCACGTATAAATAAGGGTATGTCTACACTATGAAATTAGGTCGAATTTATAGAAGTCGGTTTTGTAGAAAGCGTTTTTATACAGTCGACTGTGTGTGTCCCCACACAAATGCTCTAAGTGCATGTAGTCGGCGGAGTGTGTCCACAGTACCGAGGCAACTGTCGACTTCCAGAGCGTTGCACTGTGGGTAGCTATCCCACAGTTCCTGCAGTCTCCGCCACCCATTTGAATTCTGGGTAGAAATCCCAGTGCCTGATGGGGCTAAAACATTGTCGCGGGTGGTTCTGGGTACATATCGTCAGGCCACCCGTCCCTCCCTCCTTCCGTGAAAGCAAGGACAGACAATCGTTTTGCGCCTTTTTTCTTGAGTTACCTGTGCAGACGCCATACCACGGCAAGCATGGAGCCCGCTCAGCTAACAGTCACCGTATGTCTCCTGGGTGCTGGCAGACGCGGTACTGCATTGCTGCACAGCAACAGTTTATTGCCTTTTGGGAGCAGACAGTACAGTATGACTGGTAGCCATCGTCGACGTAGTCCTGGGTGCTCTTTTAACCTACCTCGATGAGGTCGGGGCGCCTGGGCAAACATGGGAATGACTCAGCCAGCTCATTTCCCTTTTAAGTTTTGTCTCATGGCGATTGAGTCCTAGCGGCAGTGCACTGTCTTTTGCATCATCTTCTGCTGGCCAGTAGTCATACTGCACCGTCTTCTGCCGAGCACCCAGGAGATGATGATTGCTAGTGGTCGTACTGCACAGTCTGCTGCCAGCAAGATGTATAAAGATAGATGAAGTGGCTTAAAACAAGAAATAGACCAGATTTGTTTTGTATTCATTTTCTCCTCCCTCCCTCCGTGAAATCAATGGCCTGCTAAACCCAGTTTTGAATTCTATCCTTGCGGTTTTGAGTTCTATCCTTGAGGGGGCCATTCAGTTTCTCACAAAGCCCACCCCCTTTGTTGATTTTAATTCCCTGTAAGACAACCCTGTAAGCCATGTCATCAGTCGCCCCTCCCTCTGTCAGGGCAATGGCAGACAATCGTTCCATGCCTTTTTTCTGTGCAGACGCCATACCACGGCAAGCATGGAGCCCGCTCAGATCACTTTGGCAATTAGGAGCACATTAAACACCATACACATTATCCAGCAGTATATGCAGCACCAGAACCTGGCAAAACGAAACCGGGCGAGTAGGCAATGTCAGCACGGTGACGAGAGTGATGAGGACATGGACACAGACTTCTCTTAAAGCACGGGCCCTGGCAATGTGGGCATCATGGTGCTAATGGGGCAGGTTCATGTGGTGGAACACCGATTCTGGGCTTGGGAAACAAGCACAGACTGGTGGGACTGCATAGTGTTGCAGGTCTGGGACGATTCCCAGTGGCTGCAAAACTTTCGCATGTGTAAGGGCCCTGTCATGGAACTTTGTGACTTGCTTTCCCCTGCCCTGAGGCACAAGAATACCAAGATGAGAGCAGCCCTCACAGTTGAGAAGTGAGTGGCAATAGCCCTGTGGAAGCTTGCAATGCCAGACAGCTACCGGTCAGTCGGGAATCAATTTGGAGTGGGCAAATCTACCGTGGGGGCTGCTGTGATGCAAGTAGCCAACGCAATCAAAGATCTGCTGATATCAAGGGTAGTGACCCTGGGAAATGTGCAGGTCCTAGTGGATGGCTTTGCTGCAATGGGATTCCCTAACTGTGGTGGGGCCATAGACGGAACAGATATCCCTATCTTGGCACCGGAGCACCAAGCCGGCGAGTACATGAACCGCAAGGGGTACTTTTCAATAGTGCTGCAAACACTGGTGTATCACAAGGGACGTTTCACCAACATCAACATGGTATGGCCAGGAAAGGTACATGATGCTCACATCTTCAGGAACTCTGGTCTGTTTCAAAAGCTGCAGGCAGGGACTTTATTCCCAGACCAGAAAATAACTGTTGGGGATGTTGAAATGCCTATAGTTATCCTTGGGGACCCAGGCTACCCCTTAATGCCATGGCTCATGAAGCCATACACAGGTAGCCTGGACAGTAGTCAGGAGCTGTTCAACTACAGGCTGAGCAAGTGCAGAATGGTGGTAGAATGTACATTTGGACATTTAAAAGCACGCTGGCGCAGTTTACTGACTCGGTTAGACCTCAGCAAAACCAATATTCCCACTGTTATTACTGCTTGCTGTGCACTCCACAATATCTGTGAGAGTAAGGGGGAGACGTTTCTGGCGGGATGGGAGGTTGAAGCAAATTGCCTGGCTGCTGGTTACGCACAACCAGACACCAGGGCGGTTAGAAGAGCACAGGAGGGCGCGGTGCGCATCAGAGAAGCTTTGAAAACCAGTTTCATGACTGGCCAGGCTATGGTGTGAAAGTTCTGTTTGTTTCTCCTTGATGAAACCCCCCACCCCTTGGTTCACTCTACTTCCGTGTAAGCTAACCACCCTCCCCTCCTCCCTTTGATCACCACTTGCAGAGGAAATAAAGTCATTGTTGCTTCACATTCATGCATTCTTTATTAATTCATCACACAAATAGGGGGATAACTACCAAGGTAGCCCAGGACGGGTGGTGGAGGAGAGAAGTACCAGGAGGAGTGATGGAGGAGGGAAGGACAAGGCCACACAGAACTTTCAAAGTTTAAAACTTTAAAACTTATTGAATGCCAGCCTTCTGTTGCTTGGGCAATCCTCTGGGTTGGAGTGGCTGGGTGGCCGGAGGCCCCCACACCGTGTTCTTGGGCATATGGGTGAGGAGGCTATGGAACTTAGGGAGGAGGGTGGTTGGTTACACAGGGGCTGTAGTGGCGGTCTGTGCTCCTGCTGCCTTTCCTGCAGCTCAACCATACACTGGAGCATATTAGTTTGATCCTACAGCAGCCTCAGCATTGAGTCCTGCCTCCTCTTATCACGCTGCCGCCACCTTTCAGCTTCAGCCCTCTCTTCAGCCCGCCACGTACTCTCTTCAGCCCACCACCTCTCCTCCCGGTCATTTTGTGCTTTCCCGCTGTCTGACATTGTCTGCCTCCACGTGTTCATCTATGCTCTGTTAGTGTGGGAGGACAGCATGAGCTCAGAGAACATTTCATCGCGAGTGCGTTTTTTTCACCTTCTAATCTTTGCTAGCCTCTGGGAAGGAGAAGATCCTGTGATCCTTGAAACACATGCAGCTGGTGGAGTTAAAAAAAGGGACAGTGGTATATAAAAAGACACATTTTATAGAACAATGGGTACACTCTTTCACGGTAAACCTTGCTGTTAACATTACGTACATAGCACATGTGCTTTCGTTCCAAGGTGGCATTTTGCCTCCCCCCAGCGCGTGGCTAGCCCCTCCCCCCTCCCCCTCCCTGTGGCTAACAGCGGGGAACATTTCTGTTCAGTCACAGGCAAACAGCCCAGCAGGAACGGGCACCTCTGAATGTCCCCTTAAGAAAAGCACCCGATTTCAACCAGGTGACCATGAATGATATCACTCTCCTGAGGATAACACAGAGAGATAAAGAACGGATGTTGCTTGAACGCCAGCAAACATACACTGCAATGCTTTGTTCTACAATGATTCCAGAGTACGTGCTACTGGCCTGGAGTGGTTAAGTGTCCTACCATGGTGGACGGAATAAGGCTGCCCTCCCCAGAAACCTTTTGCAAAGGCTTTGGGAGTATATTCAGGAGAGCCACGAATGCCAGGGCAAATTAATCATTAAACATGCTTGCTTTTAAACCATGTATAGTATTTTAAAAGGTACACTCACCAGAGGTCCCTTCTCTGCCTGGCGGGTCCGGGAGGCAGCCTTGGATGGGTTTGGGGGGTACTGGCTCCAGGTCCAGGGTGAGAAACAGTTCCTGGCTGTCGGGAAAACCGGTTTCTCCGCTTGCTTGCTGTGAGCTATCTACAACCTCATCATCATCATCTTCCTCGTCCCCAAAACTGGCTTCCGTGTTGCCTCCATCTCCATTGAAGGAGTCAAACAACACGGTTGGGGTAGTGGTGGCTGAACCCCCTAAAATGGCATGCAGCTCATCATAGAAGCCACATGTTTGGGGCTCTGACCCGGAGCGACTGTTCGCCTCTCTGGTTTTCTGGTAGGCTTGCCTCAGCTCTTTAAGTTTCACACGGCACTGCCCTGGGAGATTTTGACAAATGTTTTGGCATTTCGAAAACTGGAAGGTAGTTCTGATAGCACAGATTCCTCTCCCCATACAGCGATCAGATCCTGTACCTCCCGTTTGGTCCATGCTGGAGCTCTTTTGCGATTCTGGGACTCCATCATGGTTACCTCTGCTGATAAGCTCTGCACGGTCACCTGCAGCTTGCCATGCTGGCCAAGCAGGAAATTGAAATTCAAAAGTTTGCAGACCTTTTCCTGTCTACCTGGCCAGTGCATCTGAGTTGAGACTGCTGTCCAGAGTGGTCATAATGGAGCATTCTGGGATAGCTCCTGGAGGCCAATACTGTCTAATTGCGTCCACAGTACCCAAATTCCACCCGTCAAGGCCGATTTCAGCGCTAACCCCCTTGTCGGGGGTGGAGTAAGGAAATCGATTTTAAGAGCCCTTTAAGTCGAAAAAAAGGGCCTCGTCGTGTGGACGGGTGCAGGGTTAAATCGATTTAACGCTGCTAAATTCAACCTCAACTCATAGTGTAGACCAGGGCTGAGCTTGTCTGGTTTGGGCCCCAGGTTTGCTTCCTGTCTCAGTTTCCACAGGACAATCCTGATTTTGACAGGCTGTCTCATGTCACAATCAGGACATGCGAACCGCTGTCATGCCATTGCTGCATTGAAGCTGTGCATGGCAATATAACACCCCAGCACAGCACCGGTCAATACTGTTAACAAGGGCTGATGAGTGGGAGATAAGCTCCCACTCAACATTTCCTTCAGGAAATCCATGTTCAAAGTACTGCAAAGTGTGTGTCAGTCTATTGGCACAAATCACGCCCCAGGTTAGTTTGTAACCTGTCCAGACTGTCTTGAAAGTGCAGCTCATGTTTTTATTTTTACAGAACCAACTGTCACAGAGTGGTGGAGCCCATGACAGGAGTGTACACTTCCATAGTTTAGGGATTGATCTGAGGCTCTTTGAAGTCAGTGGCAAAGGTCCAGTGATTTGGGGTCCGGCCTTTAATGAACAGTGAAAAAAGTTGGTTGCTTGGCCTCAAGTTTCTTCCCGTTTCCCATCAAAAATGCAAGCAAAAAGTGGTTTTGCAGTGGAAATGCCGCTCTCACTTGTGGCAAATGCACGAAGAAGCGGGACTCTGCTCCCACAGTGACTTAATATTTGTTTTTATTGCCACTGCCCTTTTCCCTGAAGGTGCTCTCTGGTGAAACAGGAAAAACCTTGCTGGAATGAGCCAATTTTCTTGAAAACATGGCAAAATGTCTGGTTTTGCCAACAAAAATTGGAAATTGGAAACTGCTGATTTTCCAAAATTCTAGCAGAGACCCAGCTGATCCGTTGTGGTCTCCATCCTCACTTTCTAGTGTGGGATTCTTGTTCAAGGGTTAGAGCAAGGAATCGGGCATCTGACTTGCTGTGGGACCTCAGGCAAGTCATTCAACTTCACTGTGCCTCAGTTTCCCTATCTATAAAGAAGTGATGACAATTAGGGATGTGACTGATCATCTCTTTTGGAAACTGGTGGACCCCAAATACTTGCTGCTTTTTCCTATCAGAGAGTGAGAGGAGAACTTGGTGCCCAAGGACATGGTTCATTACTGGGAGGCATTAATTTGTGCAGCAGGGAAATTCTCTTCCTCATTCACAGATTCTCCCTTCTCCCCACTTTCAGTGAAGACTCAGGACTCCTTACTTTTCAGAGTTCTCTCCAGAGGGAATGCCTGTCTGAGAGCTCCCTCAGTTTTCAAGGGTGAGGCAATAACATTTGGGTGATACCTCGTTGTCTATAATTGGGAGGAAATTTTTGGAGTGATGGAATGGCCTCATGCCAGGAATAGATGCCTCTTTATTGACCTGATGTGGTACCTAGAGAGCCTCAAAAGCTCTCTCGTATCTGTGAACTCTGAAGTGAAGCCCCATGATTCCTAATGTAGTTGCTTGAAAATTCATGAAGTTTCCTCAAGTCTTTCAGGGTGCTAATTGCTCATGTGGGTGACTGAAGTGCCTGCTGCAGTAAGAGCGGGTGAGTCATTCCTGTGTGGCCATGGAGAAGCCTTCTCTCACTGCCCTGACAGATTCAAAGGGTGCTTCTTAGTCCCACAGAAAAACTCTTGGAATTCAGGGGGCAGTGGCCTTGCCTTGTGGATCTTCCTCAAAGAGAGGAGATGAGTTAATAGCCTGCTGGTATCCCTTAAAGCCCCAGGTTGGGGAGAAGAGGCCAACCTTCCATCCCTTAGGATAACAGAAGCAAGCAGTGACTCCAGGACTTGATGGGATGTCCCTTGGAGGTCTTAGTTTGTCAAACAGTATCTTGACTCTGAAAGGCTTGATTTATGGGTAGTCCCTGTGAACCAAAGAGCAGTGTTCAGTTCTGGAAGGAAAGGAGGGATTTAAAGAGATTAGAATTGGTGATAGAAATTTCATAATCCCTAATCTAACAGACCAATTGCCAAAGGCAACACATCCAGTGTGGTGTTTCCTTAGAACAGTGGTTTTCAACCATGGGTACGTGTACCCCTGGGGGTATGCAGAAGTCTTGCAGGCGGTACATCAACTCATCTAGATGGTTGCCGAGTGTTACAACAGGCTACATAAAAAGCACTAGCAAAATCAGTACAAACTAAAATTTCATACAATGACTTGTTTGTACTGCTCTATATACGATACACTGAAATGTAAGTACAATATTTATATCCCAATTGATTTATTTTATAATCATATGGTAAAAAATGAGAAAGTCAGCAAATTTTCAGTAATAGTGTGGTGTGACACTTTTGAATTTTGAATCAGCATGTCTGATTTTGGAAACAAATAGTTTTAAAGTGAGGTGAAACTTGGTGGTATGCAAGACAAATCAGCCTTCTGAAAGGGATTCAGTAGTCTGGAAAGGTTGAGAGCCACTACTCTAGAACACATCTGGGCATTATTAATTTATTAATAGAAGTCTTTTGCTGCACGTGAGATAAATCAGCCACCATTACCGGGTCAGCCCACTGATAACAGTGTTTCTCTTGGGAATCTGCTTGTTTATTCCATGTAGAAGATTTAAGGGAGAGGTGAATAAAGTTTTTAAATAATTCAGCAAGGTCTGGGGCTTCAATCAGAAAGGGATGCCCCCTATATCCATGGTTGTGTTACATGAATCTCCCAGCCCTGGATGACGGACATGAAGTTCTGGAGACACAGACATTTCCTTTCTCTAACCTTTGCTTCACGAACTTCACCCTCTTATGTAGACCTGGGCACGTTCAAAACAAAGCCAATATTTGCAAAAGGTCAGACAAGAAAAATAGGGAGGAAAATATACGAAGAGAAATAGCATGAGGAAACAAACAAGCAAACATCCATCTACATGTTTACTCAGGTCAACCATTTTGGGTAACAGACCGTGGGAATTACAGACAGTGGTATTGGGAAAGTGCTATTGACAGCCATTGAGAGCAGGATACCAAGGACAGTTTGCTGTAGTGGAAGGGCTACAGTTACACCTGACATTTTGTTCATTTTGATTTCTAGCTTCAACTTCCAATCTTATCAACTTTAAAAGGAACAAACTTTAAAACCATGAACCACGGCGGAATAGGATAAGCCCTGTAACTGGCTTGATTTCCTTCCTGCCACTCTATCATGTAATTGAGTTGAGGGAGCAATGTCTTTTCATGTATTCGGGGCGTGACATCACAAGCCCATACATAAGTGAGTTACTAATAACGATCAAACGACCAAGTCCATCCTCGTCTCTGATTTCCCAGTGTGTTCGTCTCCAATGTGTTATGTTTTAAAATGTAACTACAAGGGAGCAGAGATAGCCTTTATTTCTATGTACTATACAGCACCGAGCACACTGATGGTGCTAAGCAAATAACAGGACAAAAATACCTATTAATTCTGGATAGAGAAGCAATTGGACTTGAACCCCTTCTAGACAATTAAGAGTTGAAGACTTTCATTCTATGCTATTGGAAAGGTTATTTTCCATAGACTTGCGATAAGATTGCACGACTTTCATCTTTACTCTTGATGTCACAAGATGCTCATGTGCGTCTAGCAGATGATAATCAGTGGTGACCCTACCAAAACCTGCCTTTTTAAACCTATCATAAATAGATATGGTTATTCTCTTTTATTTTCCTATACTGAATACCTTGAGCACTGAGGCTATTTAACTGCAAAATTTTATTTAGTTGTTTAAAATAACTGGTACATTTGGAAAGGCTGTCCAGCCATAGACAAACTGTGTGTGTGTGTGGTGGGGGGGAGGGGGACAGTGTCAAGTAGCTTTGCTAAATCTTATTAGTGTACAAAGATAAACTCCGTTTGCCCAGTTTACATGGGTCTGTCTTGGGTTAGACCTGCCGAGCACACTCAGCCCAGTCTAGCTCCCACAACAAAAACACAACAAAATCAAACAAACTGTAAGTTAGAATTATTGCTCTTAAATAAAGCTGATTTGAGTGTCTGGCTTTTAAGAAAAACTCCTTTACCGTATACTAAGCACCTTGGCTTGACTGGCAGTGAATTTCCTGGCCTAGTCTGCTGGGAACTTTAAATGAACACAAGCAATTATAAACCCAAAGTCTGTAGCAATTTGTAGGCATTATCTCAGGATAATTACCCTGAAACGTTCACGTTGCAAAGCAAAGGTAGATAATTTAAAAATCCATTTTTCTCTGTCCGCATTACTGTTTGGGCATAAGACCCTTCCCTTTTGCGGGCATTGTAGTGAGATAATAAAGCCTGAAATTGGTCCTTTGAAGATACCTATTGCAGTTTGTTAGAAAGCAATGAAGACAATCTTGTTTGACCTTTCTTAGCTGTATTATACTTAAATACCTAGAGAAGTTTAATTTCTCAGCACAAACTGACAAAAGCCAGAGGACTGAAAGTCAAAGTAAAAAAACCAGCCCTTAATGAGCTAAGGACAATAGTACCATCTACAGGGCCTCAGAGGAAATGGCTGCTTCCCTGCTTTGTGGGTAGGGTAAG
Source organism: Caretta caretta (assembly GCF_965140235.1). NCBI lineage: Eukaryota > Metazoa > Chordata > Testudines > Cheloniidae > Caretta > Caretta caretta. The sequence goes on along the minus strand of NC_134215.1, from coordinate 75,681,232 downwards.
TACTCCGTGGGTGTGCTGAGCCCTGGACTAGTTGTGACACCCACTCTGGCAGTGTGAGCAACACCCTAACGTTTTCTTGGGATTCCCTTTTGTGCAGCCAATGAAGTCATGAGAATGCACTCAGCTCCCACCTACATAACCAGGGAAAACAACCTGAGAAGCTGCTGAATGCAGCTCATAGTAAAGCAAAGGTCCCTGGTTTTGGTGGCTTCCCCATTCCCCAACCCCAAGCTTACAGGGAAAGGGACTGAAGAACCTGGTAAACCCTGCCCAGCTGAAAGTTAAGATTGCTCTGTCCCCGTCACGAGTGATGGAGAAGATGATGACAAATCTCCCACTGTGAAGGACCAGCAGCAGGAGAGATGCTAGTGGTGTGATACTTGGATGAACCAAGAACAGTCCACATTTTTTTTGGCGGGGGCGATGGAGAGGTTGTGCTATTAAAATATGGGATCGGTACATGTTTCATGCTCTGATGTAATCAAGCCAAGCAAAAATCTACCCATGCCACATATACATATGTAAATCTATGTATACATACAGCCACCCATCAGCACACCTATCCACCTACACAATACACACACACACACACACACACACACACATTTAATAGGGTGGATTTTTGCTTGGCTTGGTGATATCAAACCATGTGTGTTATATACTATTCTTAAAGAGTGATGATGGATTTTTGAATCGCAGTGTCATTTACTCTAGTGAAGAAGCAGGTCCTTCTCACGTTGACTTTAATGGGGACAGGATGAAGCCCCGCAGGTGGGAAATGGAAGGCTTAAAGTATAGACAGTGGAGAAAGGCAAACAAATTTGAACACTTCCCCAGCCTTTGGTTGGGGCGGGGATGTCACTCCTTTCCTGGACTCCACCTCAATGGACCCACTCCACATCACTTCATTTCCCACCCCTTAGCCATTGTGCAGTCATGTCAAAACTAAGACAGTGGAAGCTACAAGTATTCTTCTAATGGGATGGCACTATTATGTGGATGTAATGCAATGTTTCGTACAATCTGTGAGGAATGTTATAACAGGGGTTTGCTGTATCTTTTACTTGAGATTCTTGGGTGAAATGCACTATAGAAGTGCAAAGCCTCATTGTTCATTATCATCAGGTAAACAGAACTGGGGAGCCAATAAAGCAGCTACACCCATTTATCACAGAGTATTTACCAGTGGATTTTGCTTTTTAAAACAGAACCTTTAGTCAAAGTGAGCTCAAGTCTGCAAGGTGCTGAGTGCCTACAACATTCCGTCAGCTTCAGTGGGAGCTCAGGCCTCTCAGAGCTCACAGGTGGTGCTGACCACCTGGCAGGATCAGGCCCAGAATTAGCAGAAGACTATGGGTTATTACTTATTCCAGCTCTAAGGGTACTGCTCAGTGTGTCTGTTGCAATTGCAGTTCCTCTTTTTGGCTCGAGAGAGTATGGCTCTTTTTTTTTTTTTTTAATAGTTGAGGTGTAGAGTGAAAGGTGGGCAGGAGAAGAGGGACAAAGAGAGTTATCAATAAGGGGGCCAGCTGTGTGAGGTTACTGACCTGATTTCAAGCGTACCGGGGTACTCCATGACCCCTGTAATTTTACTGCCTCCTGAGTTATCGTTTGTGATTTTCACTGGAGTGAAATGATACATCAGGGAACAGTAAGGATTCCAGGAGCCCACAGATAGACAGAATACAAAGTACCTACCAAAACAGCTGCCATACCTCTGGCAAATATATTTTTTTAATCTTTTACAATGGAGACTTCAACTGCCTATCCAGATCCCCTGAGGTGTGGTTAATTGAAAACACTAGAGAAGGGAACGTTTTTTACAATCGTGGGCCCAGTTCACAGTGCAGACGCTATACAGGCACCTGCATCTCAGCTGTCAAGGAGCTTAATCCAGATTCAAACATCCCCTCTTCGCAGCTGTGGAATGTAGCCTCGGAGCTCCTGCTGCTTCCCCATGAAGACCTGCTCCCCTCAATGACCACAGAAAGAACACTGCTGACTCTGCCAATGTTGTGCTCAGTGGAGTTCACACCAAATGGGGATGGAACAAATTCTAAGGCTGCTTAGCAACATACCAGAGGCCAATCAGAGCCACAGAGAGACTTAAAAGATAACATCAGGAAAAATATTAATCAAAAACGAGCTGATATCAATCAAAGGAGAAGGATCGTCATTGGCAGAAGAATGGAGAAGGTATTCTGTTAGAAACAGTATAGCTTATCCAGCTTCTGGCTGGAAACACAGTTGGCTTGCAAACACAGCTTCCACACGTAGTTATGGCCAATTATTAAAGTCATGATGACTGGCCTAACTCTTTCAGATACTACGTGTTTACTAGAACTGGTTTAAAAGAAACCCCCAAAGCTTGCAAGATATTAAAGTGTTTGAATTGGTTCTAATTTTTCTGTGAAATAGCGATCTCACTTTTTCTGAAAAAATCACTCCCCCCAAAAATGTAGAATTGTTTTCTATTTGTGTGTCTGTGTGTGTGTGGGGGGGACCCTCTCTATTACCTTTTTAATTTGTTCTCCTTTATAAAAAGAAAAAAAAAGGAGCTTTTTTCCTCATTGAAACAAAATGCAGTTTTAAAAAGCTTTCACTGGTAAATGAAAAACATGGTCAAAACAATAATTATTTTTTGTTTGGGTTGAAAAGACATTTTCCACTGAAAGAAGTTCAGGTGGCACATTTTTGACCAGCTTTAACATTTACGACAAGCTCTAACATTTACACAGTTTTTTAAACCACTTTAACTTGGATAAATAATCCAGACCCTTTATAGGAAAAGTCTGATAACATTTAATTAGCATCAAATGACTAGGATGCTATATAAATGACTCCTAAACAACTAGATCTTTGTTTCCCTGCTAAAGAATTCAAAAAGTGGGTTTAAAAATTCTATAGAAAGTTATCACCATTTATTACATTTTACAGAACTTCCCCATAAAGGCTAAACCATTACATCCATTTTATATGAAACATGCATATTTTTAATGGTCTGTGAAAGATTTGTTTCTTTTTAGTGGATTAAGACTGTTAAGAGTTGCTTGATTGGGAGCCCTGTACTGAAATCTTTTTTTGTTCAATAGAAGAAATGCAACACAAGATGTGTTATAGTCAGCATCTATCTTGAGCTGGAGTCAGAAAGGAGAGCAGAGACTGCTGGTAAGATTACTGTTTAATGCCGTTTGTGGTGATTTTGTGATATGGACGCCTTTTAAACTAAATTGACCCTTTTTGCCAAAAACTAGTTCGCTTCACTCAGGCCAGTGAACAGCCACAACTTGGTAACAAAATCAAGTCACCAATTGCTTGGCCCAGACTTGAACTGGTGGCCTACAGGTGAAAGGCTGCGAGTCCCAAACAAGTAAAACACATTTAAAATTCTGCTGTTCAAGGCAAAATGCACTGCTGGGGCAAACTACCAACAATTCACTTCGTTTGGGGCCAACCGCTCCTCCAAGACTCAGCCAACAGAATGTTTCTCCTACCAGCTTGTGGGAATGTTCCTCTTTCTTTCCCTTTTAAGGCAGGAGTTCACAACAGATCATCAGCTTTAATCTTGACATTCCTATCCATTTCATGTCAAGCCTTAGGGTTTAATTATGACTGTGACAGCCAGAGCCGCCGTAGCGGGGGTGTAGAGGTGAAGTGGGAGTGCAAAGTTGAAGTGACTAAAGACATCATGCCTCAATAGGACAAAGGCAGGGAAAATACCTTCCTGGGTTCTGGGTGGAGCATGCTCAGCAGTGCTAGTGGCTATAGCTTTATAAAAGGCGCAGCAGGACCCTCCAGTTGCTAGGAGGGGCACAGGTGGCCATGTGCTCATCCACCCAGTTTGGCCCATTTGAGGGCTGGAGCGCTGTTGCCAGTGCAAGCCAGCTCCTCCTTGTGCTCAGGGAGTGTGAGCAGTAGCTTCCCTCCTGCCTGCTACACAAGAATGTGGGTATGAGGGGAGATTCAACCTACCCTTTTGCCCTTCTAGGGCACTTGTGCAGTATGGACCTTGTGAGTTTGAAGGCTGACCGGACTTTTGTTTTACGCCTGGCAAAAGACAACGAACAATATCCCCGACACACATGAACCGGTATTTCCCACCCTCCCCACCTCACATTCCCCAAGTGATTTTGCAGAGGAGGACACTGTATCTCTCGATTTTAAAACCTCATTTCAATGCATTGGCAGGGAAAAATGTTTTCAGCTTCCCCCATGCTCCCTTGCCTGCTTTGTGGCTTGATTTAATTTTACCAGGCTAGAGCCAGAACAATTATCTGATTCTTCATGTACGGCATGCTTTCCGTGGTCATTTCTGAAGTTTTACTGGTTCGTAACCTCTGTAATCAGAAGACCCAGTTAAAAAAAAAAAAAAGAAACTAAGTGAACAGGCAGGAATTTGTTCATATTATCCCTTCCTAGCTGTCCAGGCTTTCATCCTCTTCTCTCCCACACATGCCCTTATTGCTCCGCGACTCACCCACCAATGAGGGTCTGTCAGTGGCAGTGAGGGGTCAACATCAAAGCACTTTTACAGCTAGCAGCTTGCAGCTAATGCTGGCATTATGGAGCGAAATAGACCAAGAGAGCCAGAGAGAGAGAGAAGCATAGGGATTGAATGAATGGCTCTCTCATATAAAAAGAGACCAAAGAATAGAACAAAACCTTCTATTCTCCCACTCTTTATAATACTCCTGAGCTGAGTGTGCGTATGTGGTACACAGCTGAGTTTGAACTGCATTAGCACTCTTTCAGTTTACAAACAAGAGGCCTAATTTAGAAGAAAAATCTCCTATCTGATTATTTCTTTGTGCTCACCCATGTGGCAAAAAATGTCTGTACAGAGAAGTGGGGGGAGAAGGGGGGCTACTGAGGTGGCTTATTAACTTCTCAGGCTATATCATGATTGTGAAGGGCAATTGGGAGATCATTATTCATCCATAATTTCCAGACTCAGAAAAACAAAAGTACAAAATACGTGCAGTGAAGTCTGGCGGGATTGCTGTTTGTCCCTACACCAGCATGATGACAATACGCTGAGTACACCCGATACTGGCAGCAAGTCTGATGCTAAATCTCCCCGTCCCCCAAATACTAATGAATTATTTTGTCCGATGCCACAGATATCAAGGTTGGATGTCTTTCTAAAAGATGTGCTCTAGCTCAGCCAGAATTTGCGGACTAGATTCAGGAATCACTTGGTGAAAATCTATGGCCTGTGCTATTCAGGAGGTCAGGCTAGATGGTCAGAATGGTACCTCCTGGCCTTAAAAATCGACTAATCTATATTTTGAGCACTGGAAATCAAAGCTACTGTGTCAATGAGAGGTGTTCTGCAGAGATTCTGGAGTTTATGCTGATATGAAAGCCACAGGTTTGCTACTGACTGCATCTGGAGAATCTTGCTCTTTTGTATTAGGTTTAGCTGAATGATAGCTACAGTATCACTGGCTGACTGAGCCTGGCCCTGCTTTGAGGCAGTCAAATTGGGAGCAATGGGCATGAAGGAGTGAGCAGCTGGCAGCTTGGAAGAAATACTGGGAGAAGTTCAGTTTGGTTCTCAAATAGACATCAGAGGGGAAGGTAGAGAATACAGCAAGAGTGCAACGTGGTCATAAGAACGTAAGTGGCCAATGCCAGATGCCCCAGAGGAAATGAACAGAACAGGGAATCATCAAGTGATCCATCCCCTGTTGCCCATTCCCAACTTCTGGCAAATAGAGGCTACGGACACCATCCCTGCCCATCCTGGCTAATAGCCATTAATGGACCTATCTTCCAGACCTAAGGATAAGCCTGAGCCTCAAGGCTTTAATCCAGATCCAAATTTCCCCAAGAATCAGGGACAGCTGGACAGCTGGACACACAGTGGACTTAGCCAGCCAGTCCCCTACCATGATTCCTTTCTGTCCCTTCCTTGATGTGGGGAGTAAACTCTCATCCTTCTTCAAAAACCCTATCAAATGTGACTTTTGCAGTGCAACTGGAAGATTACCAAATCTGGGCTATTTTGAACCAAGGAGAAAGGTGGGCATGGGTGGATGGAATGAGTTCCAGAGTCCTGGAGCCTTCACTGAGAATGTCCTGCCAGCTGCCTTTACTATTACAATAGAGTCTTTAATTACTTGATCACATACTATTTTGGGGCATTTTTTCCTACAATTTATTTTCACTCTCCTCCTGTTACATATTAACTCCCTCAATGTCCAGTAAAGCTACTGACTTGCTTAGGTGTCATTCTGGTGCTGTGCAACAAACTAAAGTGAACACACAGATGTCTTATGTATGCTGACAAATATTTGTTATGACCCTGATCCAAAATCCATCAAAGTCAATGGGAATCTTTCCACTGGTGTTTGGATCTGGCCTTGTTACTCTATGTTGTGCTAATACTTAAACTATGGTAAGAATAGTTTTCTCTGTGTTTTTCATATCAATGGTATCCAGGGACGCTGGAATAAAATGAACACTACATTCTCCTAGAACAGTGGTGGGCAACCTGCAGCCTGTGGGCTGCACGTGGCCCGTCAGGGTAATCCGCTGGCAGGCCGTGAGACAGTTTGTTTACATTGACCGTCCACAGGCACGGCCGCCCGCAGCTCCCAGTGGCTGTGGTTTGCTGTTCCTGGCCAATGGGAGCTGGGGAAGCGGCATGGGGCTGCAGGGACATGCTAGCCACCTCTTCCCACAGCTCCCATTGGCCAGGAACTGTGAAATATGGCCTCTGGGAGCGCCGGGCGGCCATGCCTGCAGACGGTCAATGTAAACAAACTGTCTCACGGCCTGCCAGTGGATTACTCTGACGGGCTGCGTGCTCTAGAAGGTGATTCACATAGGTATTTTATTCTGTGGGGAGAAAAAAACACTGCATGGTATTTTGGACATGGGGTGGAAATGACTGAAAAAAGGAGCTAGAATAGAAACTTTAACTATAAAGGTCACTAGCTACCATTGTTTCTACAAAATATTAAAATTTGGAGTGTCAGCTACATCACTCAGAAATGTGTGTTGGCCCCGAAAGGTTTTCAATGAGAAAATGTAAGCAAGTACTAAGGGCCAGACCCTCAGCTAGTGTAAACTGTTGCAGCTCCATTGTGGAGCTATGTCCATTTACACCAGCTAAGGATCTGGCCCTGTATTGGGTTCTACACACTCGGTGCTGTCTAGCGGTTAATATATAAAAATTCTCTAATGATTTAAAGTATGGCATAAAAAATGAGCCACCATGAAAATCAACATGATAGTAAGGGGAAGTGGGTTGCCTGGGGAGAAACCTCAGTCGTTGCCTTTAGGACTTGCTAGGCTAACTCCAAATTCTTATTTATATTATGATACTTGCCACCATTGTTCATTAGTTAGTATGTGTTCATAACTGCAGACTGTTACAGACAGAAAATAAGGACATAAATATTTAACCTTTGAAGAGGGAACTCATTTACTGGAATTCCAACTTTATGAACTAAGGTTATAAATATATCTCAGATGTACTGCAACCAACATAATATAATGAGACCACATGAATGGCTGTCATCGTCTTTAACCTTTGATTGTTTAAAAGCTCAGATCTTCATTTATATTAAGGGTTAGCCGTGATGAACAATGAACTGAGCTGTCCAATCAACAGGCATATGCTATTATGACATATGTCACCGAAAGAAGCCATCCCACCGCCTTCTTCCCAGTCACTGCAACTTAGCTGTAGCCTGTTGAGAGTTCGAAAAGGATGTACATTTTAAAGTTGCCTCGTGGGGCCTCTGTAATGCTAGAAAAATCTTTTCGCTTGCCTGAGAATGGCCGGTTTATATTATAGATGTTTTAAATATTCAAATTCAAAGACTAGAAACAAAGTGCATTTTAAAAAAAGTATGTTGTCCCTGGCAAAGGTCTGCTTTTAGGTGCGTATATATAGGACTGGATGTCAGGATCTCCTATATGCTAAATCCCGGTCTTAATGTCTCTTTGTGTGTGACTTTGGATTAGTGTCTTAATTTCTCTGCCACAGTTTACCTTTCTGGGCAAGGAAGAAGGATGTCTACACTGCTAGGTTTAGCCCCATAGAGTGAGCTCCGTGAGCCTGAGCCTGACCTGGGCTCTGAGACTTGCTGCCACAGAGTTTGTTTTTTGCTGTGTAGCTGTGCCATAAGTGACTTGCTCAAAGTCACACAAGAAGTCTGTGGTCGGGCAGAGAGTACAACCTAGATCTCTGGTCTCCCAATCTTGTGCTTCAGTCATAAGACCAGCCTTCCTAAATGCTAAAGTATTGTTATTCTAATCAGACTTATGAACTCATAAAACCCTCTCTGTTATAAAAAGCTTTGTTACAATGCAGAATAATACAATATGCTCAATTAACAAATTTACTGTCAAGGAAGAAAATACAAACCAATTGATAAATTAAACAGTAATAAGTCACCAGGACCAGATGAGATTCATCCAAGAGTTCTGAAGGAACTCAGACACGAAACTGCAGAACTACTACCTGTGGTATATAACCTATCCTTTATATCAGTTTCTGTACCAGATGACGGGAGGATAGCTAATGTGACACCAATTTTTTAAAAAGGCTCCAGAGGCAATCCTGGCAATTACAGGCCAATAAGCCAAACATCAGTACCAGGCAAACTGGTTGAAATTGTAGCAAAGAACAGAATTATCAGATACAGATGAACACAATTTGTTGGGGAAGAGTCAGCACGGCTTTTGTAAAGGGAAATCATCCCTCACCAATCTATTAGAATTCTTTGAGGGGATCAACATATGGACAAGTGTGATGCAGTGGATATAGTGTTCTTGGATTTTCAGAAAGCCTTTGACAAGGCCCCTTACCAAAGACTCTTAAGCAAAGTAAGTTGTCATGGGATAAGAGGGAAGGTCCTCATATATCAGTAACTGGTAAAAAGACAGGAAACAAAGGGTTGGAATAAATGGTCCGTTTTCAGAATGGAGAGAGGTAAATAGCGGTGTCCCCTAGAGATCTGTGCGGGGATCAGTCCTATTCAACATCTTCATAAATCATCTGGAAAAAGGGGTATACAATGAGGTGGCAAAGTTTACATACTATACATACAAAATGATAGGATCTAAATAGCTGTTACCACTCAAGAAAGAGATCTTGGAGTCACTGTGGATAGTTCCCTGAAACCATCCACTCAATGTGCAGCAGCAGTCAAAAAAATGAACAGAATGTTAGAAACCGTTAGGAAAGGGATAGATAATAAGGTAGAAAATGTCATAATGCCCCTGTATAAATCCATGGTACCCCTACACTTTTAATACTGCTTGCAGTTCTGGTCACTCCATCTCAAAAAAGATATATTAGAAATAGAAAAGATAGAGAGAAGGGAAACAAAAATGATTACGGGTATGGAACAGCTTCCATATGAGGAGAGATTAAAAAGACTTGGACTATTTAGTTTGGAAAAGAGACGACTGAGCGGGGGGATATGATAGATGTCTATACAATAATGAATGAGGATTTGAATGGAGAAGTGAATAAGGAAGTGTTATTTACCCCTTCTCATAACACAAGAACTGGGGTCACCCAATGAAATTAATAACGCAGCAGGTTTTAAACCAAACACAATGAAGTACTTCTTCACAAAACCTGTGGAACTCATTGCTAGGAGATGTTGTGAAAGCCAAAATTATAACTGGATTCTAAACAGAATTAGATAAGTTCATGGAGGATAGGCCCATCAGTGGCTATTAGTAAAGATGGTCAGGGATGTAACCCTATACTCTGGATGGCCCTAGGCCTCGGACTGACAGATGCTGGGACTGGACAACAGGAGATCGATTGCTTGATGATTTCCCTGTTCTGTTCATGTCCTTTGAAGCATCTGGCAATGGCTTCTGTCAGAAGACAGGATACTGGTCTAGCTGGACTGCTGTCTGACCCAGTGTGGCCATTATTATGTTCTTATATATAAGCCAAAAATTAAAAAAAAAATTGTTCTTGATTTTTCAACTAAAATACTAAAAATTTCAAGAAAACCAAAACTTTTTCATGAAAACCCATTTTTCTTAAAAAAATAAAACACTCTTCAGCCAGCTCTGCTCATTTTCACAAATAATCTATGCTCAGGATTTGAACTCAAATCTTGAGCGGTAAAAGGTCAATGCACCTAGTCGCACATTCAATGGTATTAGAATAAAATGTTGTACATCCAAACACTACAATTTTGCACCATAACAAGAATTGCCAGATCCAAAGTACAGATCAGAACACATAGTATAGGAACACAAATTAATTGAGTGACTTTCAACAGTTCTATGGTAGTGAAAGAAAAAAAGATCACAACAGTACATTCTGTACAATAAATAATGAAGAGTTTGCCAATACAGTATAAACCTTTCTCACCATGTTACTGCAAAGCAGCCTATTCTGCAACATACTTTCAGTGTTACATCATAAAAGTGGTATCAGAAAATGGTTTATTGTAAATTGCAACCCAGATTGCCATATATCCACTACAACTCCAGGAATCTGAACTCTAAAGTAATTTAGAGGTAGGGTTACATCATGAAGAAAGGATATCCTCCCTGGGAGATAAAACAATACACAGTGTCTATGTCTTACAGATGTAGTGAGAGACAAAGCCATTGGAAATGGACATCAAGCTGGGGAAAACTTTTCTGAGACTAGAAAGCTTTTTCCAGGAAAATCAATTAAGAAGGTTTGTTTCTTGAGCACAAATGCTTATCCTGTTTCTCCCCCTGCCTTTATATTGCAATACAGAGTCTGTCTGATTTTAAATAAGTTTGCTCCTATCACTTTGATTGAAATAAACAGCTGATCATGCTATCTCTTTGATCACCAGGCTGTATATTATAGCTTGTACAGGGCATGGTCGTGCTTATAGTGTCAATAACAATAGCTAAATCACAAAATTCTATTTGGAGCCACCTTTCATTTCTGTAGACTTTTCCTATGTCTTTTCCTTCTATTATTGCATACAGAATTTTGGCCTCCACTTTTCTAATTAAATATCAACTTTCTATGACCAGTAATTGAATTATCCCCTAATACATGCCTAACATAGCACAACTGACCAAAATAAATGGTCACCGTTGTATTTATGTACAAATGATTTAACTCCATTGGGTTGGATTAGAGCTAGCTGAAAATTTTCAAAGTTAGAAATTTTGATGTAACTTTCAGTAGAAATTTCAAATTTTCACCCAAAAAGGAGGAAGGAAGAAAAATTAAATGTAAATGTTTATGATTTTTCCTGTCCAGTTTTTTACAGAAAGGTAAATAGAGGCACAGAAATGGTAGGTGATTTCCTCAAGATTACACAGTGGGTTAGCAACAGGAATAGTTCTGACCTATAGGGCCAGTCCTAAATTGCTTTTTTAAACTACGTCTCCTATTTTGGAAAACAGATGCTGTGCATCTCAGACATTGCAGTGAATAATTGTCCCTGGGGAAGTAAGCTATAATTAAAGGAAAGTTGAATGAACAAGAGAAGCTCAGGCTAAACATTAAACTGTATGTGTTGTAAGAAAATTCAGCTTTTTGACTGATTCACAGTGCATCTATAAATTACAGCATAATGTAACGTATCATGTCTCAGATACAAGAACAGTACTGAAAAGAATAATTTAGTTTCTTATACATAGTTAATGATGAATTACCATTTACATGTTTCAGCATTCACCAGTACATATGGCCATAATTCAGGAATCATGACAGTACAAAATCTATTACTCTAACAAAAGACTTGTATCAGACAATTATCTTGATGGTTTCTGTCTTGTTCATGGAGTAGCAGTGCCTTCAAAGAGCTTTGTAAGTTATCTGCCAGCTCTGGAAGATTTTAGACACCAATGAGCCTCTCCCCTCAAACGTAAAACATGTAAAAGAAAAACTAATGTTATGTTTTAACGTTACTTAAGAATGGTAGCGTTCTTTATTTCTTTCTTTTCAGAAAGGCTGCAGTAAACCATCAGTGTATCCAGTTCTTTCAGTTCTATGGCCTAGATTCTTTTCTATGCTTTCCCCCAAGAGTTGTGGGCTATCTGGTCCATTCCTGAAGGAAGAGAGGGCTATTTTCTCTCGATGAAGAAACCAACCACTTTGGCCTGGAGTATACAACCCATAGTTAAGGCTAAGATATTGTCACAGATATTTTTAGTAAAAAAGTCAGGGACAGGTCCAGGGCAATAAAAAAAAATTCACGGAAGCCCCTGACCTGTCCCTGACTTTTACTAAAAGTATCCATGACAAAATGGGGAGTGTTGGGCAGCTCCAGGGCCAGCTGGGAGCTTTGGGGCCCCCCACCAACCATGGGGGCTTGGAGCTCCAGGTTCTCGCTCTGCTGCTGCTCCGAGATGTGGGCTCCCCTGCCTCCCGCAGCAGCTGGAAGCTGCGTGGGGCCAAGCCAGACTGCAGGGTCCCCCCTGCTGCCCACGGTGGCTCAGAGCCCTGTGCCACCCAAGGTGGCCAGGAGCAGTGGTGTAGTCCTGCTGCCCCTGGCAGCAGGGAGCTCCGGGGTACCCCCTGCCACCCATGGCAGCTGGAAGCTGTGGGGGTCCCCCGCCACCAGCGGGGGCTGGAAGTTGCGGGGTATCCTCACTGCCTGTGGCAGCTTGGAACTCGGGGGCCCTTGCCTCCTCTGGCTGAGTCACGGGAGGTGGTGGGACCCTGCATTTCCCAGCTGCTGCAGGCTGAAGCCACGGAGGTCTTTGGAAGATACGGATTCCATGACTTATGCGACCTCCGTGACAAAATCGTAGCTTTACTCAGTGAACAAAGAAAGACCAACCATAACCTCTTTATTCTTTGATCTATATGATTTTGCAGACTGGACTATGAGTATTGTTCACATATGAGTAGGCTTGGAAGGATTAGATTTTTATCCATAAATGTTGATTTCACCGTACACACACAATCAACGAAAAAATATTTCTATCAGTGATCATCTATTTTTACAGATAGGTCAAGTGAGAAAAGTCCTGCTTGAGAACTTATTAGTGTTTGATTTACGGATCTTCAGTTTGTATATTTTGACATGTGATGTTGACAATTTGTATTTTAGCAGTAAAAGCTTTAATTTTTTCAATCTCACCATCTACTGTCATTAAATAATTATTGTCCGCCCCACCCATTATCTGACCCTCCATAACTTCCCACAACTGTGAAAATTTAAATGAATAATAAAAATGCTTAAAACCCAGAATTTTGAAGAACCGTGAAAATTTAAATGGACAAAAACTAAAAAAATGCTTTGAAGTAAACACTGATATTATCTGTTGAAATTATAAAAATTGAATTCTGCCAAGCCTACATATGAGTTAATGGAAACCCATATGATAATTTTACCTCCCTGTATTTTGTGCATAGCTGCATAAAGAAAGGAAGCTTTTAATTAACTCCTTAAGTATCATAAAACCACAATAACATAAGACAGTCATTTCAATGGAGTACAAGGAAGTAAAGTCATATACCTCAGGACCATGAGAATAGAGCTGTAAAATAGTCTAATCCTGAGTTAACTACTGATGCCCTATGGAAACTACAGCATATCATTTATCTTTCTTGTGGACAATCAATCTACCTGTAGGACTTTGATGAACACAAAACAAATTGCACACAGATTCTACTTCTGAGTTTATCATATCTGGTTTTCATCATGGTTTGCTATCACCTGCTTCATGTTATGGTTTAACCCATGCCAACAATCCATATCCAGAACCAAGTAATCTCAACAGGAGAAATTGGGCACTATAGTAGGCTACAAGCTCCCGCGGGACAAGACCTGCCTCCTTTCTTAGGTTCTTCAGTTAATTCAGTGAACTGCTGATGGATACCAACATTCCCTCAATTTGAATTACAAGCATCTCAGAATCTTGAGCCCAAATATTGGTCTTCTATTGGACAGATGAAATGTTTTTGAAAATGCTCTGACTCTTCCATTTAGTCAAAAACTTTGTTTCTTGGACCAAGCAAAGAAATCAACTCCATTTATTGACATTGTCACTTTTATTCTCAGCTTCTCATCAAAGAAGTTTCCATTGAGTCTGTCAGATTCCTTGATTAAATCATATGCCTCAGCTTTGAGCCTGTTTTTAGCTCAGTTGACATCTCGCCCTAAATATAAGCTTCTGCTTAGGGCTACCTCTTTCTCATTCAACCTGTCAATCCTAAATTTATCAAAATCCAAGATGGGGATATCCTTTTAACCTATTTATCCACATTAGACAATTGTTGGCTTTTCCCTCAAGGAGATTTCTGGGAAGCTTTCCACTCTTCTGTCACTCTGTTAGGCTATCAAGGTTGTCACATATGTGCAATTCATTTGTAGTTCAGATATTTGATAATGTCCAGGGGGTTATGAAGTTTTATAGTACAGCAGAACTAAGGCTCCCTGTCTGAGTCCAGTCTGAGGGTTGTTTTGAGGTTCATTCATGTCTGAAGACCTTACCTTAAAGATAATGGGCTTGATTTTCTTCTGACTTACATTGTTGTAAATCCACTGACTGCAGCAGATTTACTCCTGATTTACACTGGTGTAAGTGAGCGGAGAATCAGGACCAATGTTTTTTTCATATCAGTTAGCCTCTTATATGACATAATAGATCATGGTTTAAATATATTTTGTTAAGATGTAAACCTAATACTGTGGCCATTCCCCTCTGATTCTGTAAATGAAAAGTCAAATCCTTAGACTTCTTTAGTGCACCAGATGTTCACTGATGTGGTTTAGAACTTTTCCTAAGTTCTGTACATGCGTTTATTATGCAACCCTGATCTGGACAATCCCCAAACTTTGGGAAAGTCTGGGTCCAGAGACAAACTCTGCAGCCTTGGCCAATGTTTAAAATTTAGAGGTGAGGGTGAACATACACCTCAGTTCCAAACACCTATGATTAAATGGAAAACAAGGGATACATTTACCTCCCTCTATTATTTGTATAGCCATATTTACAGTGGGAGAAGAGAGACACATGGCCAAGAAGGAAGGACAGCATGGTGTAGAATCAAAACCCAGGTCGCATCGCTGTAGCTTCCCTTTCATCTATAACAGACTGAACAAAGGCCCTGGATCAGAACACCCCCAATTGTGGGATTAGATCTGAATCAACACAAGCCCAATTCTATCTGCCTTGTAGAGTGATATAGGTAATACTGAAAAAAGAAAAGGAGGACTTGTGGCACCTTAGAGACTAACCAATTTATTTGAGCATGAGCTTTCGTGAGCTACAGCTCACTTCATCGGATGCATACCGTGGAAACTGCAGCAGACTTTATATACACACAGAGAATATGAAAACCTACTGAAATGGTTCATCACCATAGCTGAAAGGCCAGTCTCATTTATTGAAATAAGACATGAAGGGATATATTCCTCTGTGGAGTAACTCCATTGGTTTAGGAGACTTCATCAGAGTTACTTCAGGGACGAATTAGCCTTTAGGTAGGTGTCTTACTGTAAAAAAGTTTCCATCCCTGCTAGAAACTAACTGTGGTTCTAGCAGAATGTCACTCCCTGGTATACGTTGGCATATCACACTGTATAAATAGTCCTGAATGAGTCTTAGCTACAAACTTTACCAGGCTATCGGGTTCATCTAGAAATTAAAATATTTTGGCTTTAATCGCTTCTCTTTTCTCTGATGCATCTCATTATACTTTCCAGGTCTGGTATATTTCTTCTATGAAGTTCACAAGATAAAATCAAGTTAATCAAATGGCAACTCCACCCCAACATGCTATAACAAGAAATGAGAGGGAAGGAAAGAGAAAAAAAGAAATCTACGCTAACATCTTTCTTTGGCTCTCCCAGTGCATCTTGTCTTACCAGCATCTGTCTTCAGACTCAGATACTGTAAAGGGATCTGCCACTGCAGGTCCTTATACCTGTGCAGAATACCGAGGATATAATGGCTCAGAACTACTGGATGGAGTTGCAGGATTGGGGCGTAAGGCTGAGATTTTCAAAGTTGCCTAGGGAGTTTAGACACACAGTTCCCATTGAAATTAGACTGTAAGATCCATGGGGTAGGTGTCATCTCTATTTGTGTGCTGAGCTGCACTGAGTATTTTATATGGTCAATAAAATTTATAAATATTAACTAGCTAATCCTTCCAATTCCTTGAGGTGGTTGTTAAGCATTATTATCCCTATTTTACAGAAAGAAAAACTAAGGCAGAGGGTAGCCACTCACATGGTGAGTAAATGGCAAGATAGGATTAGAACTCAGAGTCTTCAAACTTGTGAGCAAATGTGCTCCTTACTCCTGATCATGCTGTAATAGTATATACAAATGGACATGTGCCACTACATTTCTATGATTTTTTCCTTTAAAGGCTAAGAATAGCTTCCGGAACTTATTAAAAAAATCTCTTCCAGGTTGCCCTCTGTTTCATACATTAGTTTGTTTCATATTAGCTATTGCAACACAATTTATCCTTATTGGATTATAAACCAGGAAAAAACCAGGGGAGGCCTGATTCTCAGTTTCATGAAGGCTGCTTTACACCACTATGATGACATGAATTGGCTTTAAAGTGAATGTAAATTACACCCATTTTAGGGCCCTTTGCACCACCAGATAGGTATAAAGTAGTCTTATGTTCAGCTGATATGGAGCAAATCTATTTTTGCTGACAAAACCACGTGATAAATCATTAAAATAAAAATCGATTACTTGTGATTACTGGAGTAGGGGTAGCTGAAAGCATGCTGAAGACTGTTGAGTCTTCTAGGACATTAATAACCAAGAACCACTAGAAATAACCATGGTAACAAACAGTAGCTAAGTACAGTACAATCACCCTGATTACCATAGAATTAGCACAAAACAAATGTTTATTTTTCCTAAATATGTGGATGATGATGATGATGATGATAATGTTAGTAACTACCCCAAATTACAGAGTAGTCGCCCAAAATGCCAATGGCATTGCATTAAATGCTTTGCTCTGCACTTGTTTTCAGACCTGCCTTTTCTAAATTGTGTAGGAAGTGTATTTATAACAGAGCTTTTCTGCTCTCTCTCTTCCTCGGTCTGTCCGCCAGCCCCACTAATCTGAATATCAGTTGGATTCTCTGATCACATTACAGCTGACCACAGCCCTTTTCTGATGTCACACTCATTGCACTATTAACCTTTTTAATAAAGCGCTCTCCAGACGGCGACCCCAGGTCTGAGTCTCATTTCCACTAAGGCTTTGTCTACATGGGAAAGTTATACTGGTATAAGCTAAGGTGATATAACACCCCATGTGGACATTCTTATTTTGGTCTAAATGAGTTTTTTTCGGTTTAGTTTACTTCACTTTGGGATGGATTTTAAGCTAAGCAGAAAAAAAAAAGACACTGATTCCAGCATAAGAGTGGTTTTATGACAGAATAAAAGTGCCTGCACAGGGAGTTATACCAGTATAACTATATTGGTTTAGCTATATTGGTATAACTAGTAACCCTGATAATGAGAGTCAGGCCCCACATAAACTTCTCATGGAGTTCAGAACCCAGCCTTGCTCATACTGGTCAGTTGTAGTTTTGGCATGGACTATAACGGAATTAGATTGAAATGACTGTGCAGAATACTGAATATAGAAACATATTACAGTAGCAAAAATAGTGAAGATAGCAATTAAGATCTGGAGTAAGATGGTCTTGTTGATTCATAACATACAGAGAATGCACCTGCTTCTATTGTCACACTTGCTTTACACTAGTGTAACTTTATTGACTTCAGTGGAATTGCTCCTGATTTCCACTGATGTAAGTGGGAAGAGAATCAGGTCCTCTATATACTGTCTTGCAAAATAATCAGCTGGTATAAATCAAGGTAGCTCCACTGAAGTTAATGGAATTATTCTGATTTATATCAGCGAAGGATATATATTTATGTGTGTATATATATATGTGTGTGTGTGTGTGTGTGTACAGACACACACACAAATACAGTGTATATTTCTCTGTGACAGGAACACACACACACACAGATAGATATAGGGCCATGGCCTTAGAAATACACACTCTATGCATCAAGATTCCCGGAAAGTTGAAGTTAAAATCTAGTCACAGCCTATCAGGCTCACATCAGTGTGAGGCATAATGACAGCTGGCATTCGGCTGTTTTCAAAAAACCCTTTTACAGTATACAGCACCATGCTTCAACACGCGATTGAAGTAATTAGCTACTGAGCGGCTGAACGTACCCCGCAGAGCACTGGTGTCTCGTCTGACACATCTGGGCACAGAAAGTAATTGAAACAGCTGCTTCTGCCCATATGGCAGCAAAAGCTGGTGGTAGAGTGCCCGCTGCCTGGGCTGCACCAACCTCCGGCAAATTAGCCATCATTAATCCCAGAATCTGACCAGCATACTCAGAGCTACTAATCAAGACACTGGGGAGGGGGAAAATGGGAGGGAGGGAGAATGCAGGGGTGTGGGAGGAAAGGGGCTGTTTAACTCTATTCCAAATGGCAGCAAAGTTAAAACATCACTCTCCTCTCTCACCAACACACTCCTCAATCGGCTTGTCTAGGTGGCTTTGCCCATGCCATTCATAAGAGGGTTGCTAAAACAGCAGCATCACCGTCTAAAAGTGTCACACTGATAAATGTACGTCTGGCATCACACAAAGATTATAAATAGCTGTGTGTAAGCTAAGAACCTGGAGTGTTTTTACATGTTAGTGGATGCGGCAATTGAACCAAGGAACACTATGATCATATGATGCCCTTATCTGTGGATAAAAGCTGCACCCAATCTATATAATCGAGGTTTTCTTCATTATTTTCTCAAGCCTAGTGCAGGTGCAAACCTATATGTGCAATGTGTGCTCATTTGGGCTCGTGACACCATACCTTGTAATGAACTTTATGTAATCCGGAGTTAGTTGCTCAGAAAAATGCATCCCTCTTTGGCATTGTAAAGGGCAGTAGGTTAGGGAGAACTCACTCTTAGATCTAAGGCTGCGGATTCACTGCAGAAATACAGACTGAAATATAGAAAAAAGCCTTCTGATGACAGTGTCAGTAGCATAAAATAGCTAAAAGAAAAGGAGTACTTGTGGCACCTTAGAGACTAACAAATTTATTTGAGCATAAGCTTTCCTGAGCTACAGGTCACTTCATCGGATGCTTATGCTCAAATAAATTTGTTAGTCTCTAAGGTGCCACAAGTACTCCTTTTCTTTTTGAGGATACAGATTAACACGGCTGCCACTCTGAAACATAAAATAGCTAGTGTAGTTAAGTGATCGCCTTGATTGTCCCTTCTAGATGTCATTGTGCTATTGGATAAAGGTACGTTTTCGGTGAGCAAGCCGAAGAAAGTTGTGGTGTTTATACAATAGAAAAATAATATCCTGTAAACAAGGTCTTGTAATTGTTACCCTTCTATATCCTGTATTTGGCCATTCTCCTTTTACTGCTCCAGCTGTAAATGAACAGAAGATATTACAATAGCTGATCCTACCAGGTACAAAGAAGCATCAAAATGCTTTTCATGAACCAAGTGACTCTTTCCTTCTTGAACTGAAAAGGTTGTTTCCTACAGAGTGACTACCTTATTTTGTTTTCTCTTCAGCTTTTTGAATCAATGAGGTATGATACGACTGAGGATTTTAGCAAAGCAAAACCTGGTGAGCAGAACAGAGATTCAAGAAATCTTCTTAACTGTGTTGTGGACTCATTTTAATAGACTAACCTCCTTCAAGTGTGTATTATGTTCTGCACATGGATCAACAGTGTCACCAACATAAATCTTGTGCAAATCTTGATGTCGTTTTCAGCTTTGCCATACAATATTTAGGGTGTTTGTATGGAGGGTAGGTTGTAACCTGTGAATTATGCCTTACTTATCGACCTCGTTAACTAATAAAGTCAGGAGTGGATTCCATTCAGGACTTTACCACTGACTCACTCTGTGGCCTTATGACATTAGACATGTGTGCCTCTGTTTCCCCACCTACTACATTGTACTTAAAGAAAAGATTATTACATGAAGGTGGGGAAGGTGAAGGGGGGTGGGGCTTATGCATGCAAAGATAAATATCAAGCAAACAAACTAAGCAACACATGGGACTAACAATGCATGTGCCAGCCATCAACCTAACCACTCTGCTTGGATCTTGTCTTCACTTACCATCAATCACCCTTGTGAAATCTGTGCTCTTTGGAGCAGGGACCATGTCTTCCCGTATGTTTGGAAAGTGTGGGTACTCCCACAAATAAAAAAAAGGTTAAATACTAATACAATACCTTCCTAGAATGGATTGGAAATTCGTTAATATTTGTACAGTACTTTGAGATATTCAGATGAAAGATGCTATGTCAATGAAAGTATGTATTATGTCACACAGTCAGCATCATGACTTCACTGCAGGATCATTTAAGAGAAGATGAGCTGCAAGAGAGCAATTGCTTTGGTAATTAACAAACAGTGTAAACGAAATTATGGAGAACATATGAAAGGCAAATGGCTTCTCATGTACGTGATCTTCTTTGAGAGTTTTCCCTGGAATGTTATTCTCTCTAGTAAAACACTAGAAATCCTTAGATCCTTCCACAAGGAAATATCCCTCTTCTGTTATGTAGGGATAGGAGTTTGCCCAGATTACCCCAGTACATATCTGTGCTAACAAAAAAGGTTAATAAACTCCATTGCACTCAAGAACGGCATAAGCAGCATGCCAATTTTGGCTGCTGATTCTCATGTGCCTGGTTCTGTTCTCACTGGCTTCTTAAGCCCTGCCAGAGACATTCTGGTTCATGAAAGTGGCTTGTTAAAAAGAGAAAGAGGAGAGAGAGCTGGCCTCTTGCACTTTGCTTCCAGGAACCCATAGTCTGCAAGGGAGGGAAATATGGTGTTAATGCTTCCCTTGACACAGGTATCAGGTAGTGTTGGCAAAACATATTCTTCCCTTTCAGACATTCCAATGCTTCTGGATTTTGAAGACAAATGGAAACTATGTCTTCTATCAGGGTGTCTGCAGCCTGGGCTCTTCCTTACTTCCAAATTCACTTTTTATTATTTCTTGGCTGGCAGGGTACATCAGTCCTTGTACTCTCTTAAAGGCTGAAAGGAGGGTCACTGACTGCTTTTTTTCCCTTCAAAATGCTGTTGGCTATTTATTCAAAGAGTACATGAAGTTCCATTTCAGTAGTTCAGTTGTGTGTATTATAAGAATTCTGCAATAATTTTGTTTCTTACGTATATGTAGAGCGTGAATGAGAGAGAGAGAGCATGCACTAGGATTGGAGGCCGGTAGTAATTTTGTCTTTGTCTTTGTGGGGGGGATGAGAACAGATCATGTGTATTTTTAGGTACAAATATCCTTTTAGGTACTGGACTTCATAATATGAAGAATTAGCACTGATGCACAATGGCTGACCCATGTGCATATCACTTGATGCTCTGATCACTTCTGGTCTGCTTATCTAATACTCAGCAACCCGGTACTGATCAAAGCTTCCAATAGGCAGAGCCCAAATTGTTTTTGGGATCACCTCTCCCTTAACGAACAGGACCCACTGTTTTAATAGAACTTACAGTTAGGCATGTGCTTGAGTGCTCTGCGGAATTGGGTTCTTAGGCATCTGAAGTGAGTGGGACTTAAGTGCTTTGGTGAATCAGGGCCGTGGTTGTACAGGGAGTCGGTGGCAGAGTTGGGAAATGAACTCTGATCTCCTGAATCCCAGTTCAGTGCCTTAACTGCAAGAACACCGTTATTCTCACATCTTTCCTGTGCCCTCGTTTCTCTACCACTAAACTGAGTGCAGTTGCGAGAGAAGACAATTCAGGGGGAAAGTGTGCTTTAAAGAAGGTCTGTAAGGGGGAAGAGCACACAGGAAGCAGACGACTTCCTCAAACACAAGGGGAAGCATGGGAGAAGGCATAAAGATGTGAGTGGGAGAAAGAATCAAAGCAAGAACCCAGGGAGCTTTTTTGCCTTCCTCTGCAGAATGGGGAATGGGTCACTTGCTCATTTGAACTAGAGCAAATGGAGTCTCTGTAACATGAAGTCAAGATCTTAGGTCTTCAGTAACTCAGCCAGAGGTTATGGGCCTACCACAGGAGTGGGTGGGTGAAGTTCTGTGGCCTGCAATGCGCAGGAGGTCAGACTGGATGATCAAGATGGCCCTTTCTGACCTTAAACTCTATGAGTTGTGAAGGATCACACGCTTGTGGAAGGCAAGTGCAATCAAGTGAAGGAATGTGAACGGGGAATGACATGGGCACAACACCAGGAGAGGATGATGATTTTCACAGCAGCATCTTGGATGATATTCTGTGTGGGACTTGGCTAAGTGATGAGTAAGCAGGGACATAGTCATTAGGAAAATGCAACGGAGTAAAACTAAGAGAAACAGGATGAAACTAAAGCAGGGAACACTTTAGCTGAAAACCAGGAGAAACCTCCTGACAGTGATATCTACTAGCCCAGTGGTTCCCAAAGTAGGAGTGCCGCTTGCTCAGGGAAAGCCCCTGGCGGGCCGTGCCGGTTTGTTTACCTGCTGCATCTGCAGGTTCAGCTGATCATGGCTCTCACTGACTGCGATTCGCCATTCTTGGCCAATGGGGGCTGCAGGAAGCGGTGCGGGCCGAGGGATGTGTTGGCCACCGCTTCCTGCAGCCCCTATTGGCCTGGAGCGGCAAACCGCAGCCAGTGGGAGCTGCGATCGGCCGAACCTGCGGACACGGCAGGTAAACAAACCGGCCTGACGCGCCAGGGCCTTTCCCTGAACAAGTGACGCCCTTAGTTTGGGAACCACTGGCCTAGCCCATAGAACAGTGTCCTGGAAGTAGTGGAGGCCCATCTTTTGGGACATTGACAACTTGGCTTTAGAGAGCACTAGCAAAAGTGCTGTGCAGGGTATAATATGGGAATGGCCCAGACAGTTTAACAGGTAATTCCTTAGTTATTCTGATTCTGTGTAAAGGTTTGGGGTTGGTTCAGAGAAAGGACTGACTTTTTCTCATTCCAAGGGAGCATGACACCGTGCATGCATCAGTTCACAAATTACTTATCTGCGCATGGCCTCAGAAAGCTGGAGGACAGCACCTTTTGCAGCCAAGAATGGGAGAGATGAAGTACTGACTTCTTTTTTAAAGGATGGAGTTTTGGACCTTAAAGATTTAAAAGTTTTCCTTTTAGAAGCCACATGAAATATTCTACAGATGTGAGCACCTGCAACGCTCCAATAGTAAACATGTAACAAGGAGCATTTTTTCCTTTTTGTCCACTACCAATATTTATGAAACTAATTACATTTTTGCAACAAAAGAATCAGTGTTTCCCCTTCCAATTCCTCCCACAGTTTGACCCCTTGACGTACGTACCACACTGCACAATTAAAGCATTCAGCGTAACACCTGCATTATAACTTCGCAGTTAATTGGAGGACATGTGTTCTATTATTCTAAATTTAATCCAGCCATGTGTATATTCCTTCACCCACACGGGCACACATATAGCAGAAATTCTGAAGGTCTCATGTTTTACTTCTATGGATAAAGCTGGGCCTTATGCAAACCTCAGGCTTTCTGTATTTAGTGGTAATGTGCAAGGGATGGAGATCTCTCGTTTTCACACAGGTCTGCTTTTTAGGAGTTTATGAAAAACAAATTAACCCCCTTTAAAGATAAGCAATTGTTCATATAACCTGCCTGTCTACCCAGAGGCCTCCTATATGGTATAGGATATTCACGGACTGATAATTTTTTGATAGTTCCTATATGAGCCTTGAGCTTCCTGCCAGGCCAGACCATGTTAATAATTAATAATATTAATTATTATTACTATTATTTATTTGTACCGTGGTTGCACCTAGCAACCCCTGTCATGGCCCAGGACCCCATTGCGCTAGGTACTGTACAGACACAGAAAAAAAGATGGTCTCTGCCCCAAAGAGCCTAACAAGGCTTAGCTAAGGACAGGAGTCAGGAGCCTTCCAGCTTGTAACAATCGTCTTGCGTTTTCCCTGCTCTTTCTTTACCTGAGACCCCAATAAGAAAGACTCCTGCTTTGCAAGGGTATAACACCAAAATCTTCTCAATCTACATCTTCAGTCTCCATCAAAGAGATCATGCACAATTCTGCCACCCTGTCAGCTGAGAGGAAAAAAGTATAACTCTCTCCAGAGTGCCGAATACTCCGTGAAGCTCAAATCATTTTTAATTCAATCACAAGCATCACCCCTCTGGAGAGGCCGGAAATGACACATCACTAATTTTCCGCACAAAGCCTTTTTATTCCTTCACATTGTGCTCCTCCCCTACGTTCTACATTGGACTCTTCTATCTATTGTTTTTGCTTAGAGTTTTAAAAGAGTTTGAAATTACATTTTGAGAACATTTTCAGTGTATAGGCCCACGGTGGAGCACTCCTATGGAGAGTTAATATAAATCAAACTAGTGTGGACTTAACTGTGCAATGGTTAGTCTGGCTTGGGAGCACTTACTCATGTGAGTAAGTTCAATGGAAATACTTTAGTGCTCACTAACATTAGAAAGGGTGGCACAGTCTGGCAGTACATGGAGATCATTCTCAAGACTGTGTGGTCCAGTGCATTTACAGTATTTGCAACATGACAGACAGCTGTTTAATAATAAACCTGTCCCAAAAATCCCAAAGCCAAAAACCTCCCATAGAAACCCTTAGTGACAATGAGTGGTACCTTACTCCTTGAGGAGTCTCTTTGAAATCAAAGAGTAAGAGTATAAGAATCTGGCCCTATGTAATTTGGCCTGAATCCTGCAGTGTGATCAAAGCACTTAAGCCCATGCTTAACTTTAAGCATACAAGTATGTGCATAAATCCATTCCTATTAAGCAAAGCATTTGAAAGTGTAGAACACATGTTTTTTAAAAAAACAACAACAAAAAAGAAATCTCATTTTCTTTGAGGACTCAATCCTGCAAGGGCTGACCTGCAAGAGATTTAAGCACATGCTTAAAGTTATGCATGAGCTTTACCAGATCAGGCTCCAGTGCTCAGCACCTTGAAGGACTGAGCTTTTAAAGAGGAAATAAACTATTTCAAACACATCTGTTGCCCACAAGTTCAGCCATCAGCAATTCACTGTGTTTTTTTATCACTCTCACACAGAGGGGTGGGAGTGAGAGCCAAGGGCATGTGGATTGGGAACTGCATTTAAAAATGGCCAAAAAGATATCCCAAAAGAAGGTATTCATATAGAGCATGATATCTTCCATAAAGTGATCCCTCTTCCCTTCCCCCGAGCAAATGAATGTCAAAAATTTGTTTACTTCACACACGCACACACACCTACACCTTTGTTGAGTACAGATGATTTCAGAAAAATGGATACACTGTACTGCGCCCTTACTGTATGTAGAGACTGATACGGCTTTTGAATAATTTAAACCCTTATTACACAAGTGTCTCTATAAATAGCTGCTCTCCAGCCTATGGATTTGTGGAAATCCCCTCGCCTCCCCAGTCAAAAAAATAAAAATAAAAAAGTACTTGATGCTAATACCAATGATCACACAGTGAGTTGGAGGAAGCTGCATCATCTCATCCTATCTTTCTCTTAGTTTATAGGTTAATATTCCATGCAAACCCTTTCCTGTTTGATTACTATTTGATTTCACAGTGCATGATTAACAAAACAAATCTCTGGAAGTCACGGAAACATATTTGCTTGTTATAGACAATACAGCTGATAAGATGCTCTGTAATAACAGACCCACTCAGCCCCCAATGAAATACATTGAGACATATAAAAATATGAAAATTTAACTTTTAGTGATAGTGACTGCATGTAGTGCCTACAGCAGTCTCATCTGTTTGACCTTGCTTTGTGAACTACAAATGACCTCGCTGAAAAACAACAGAGACCTTTTCTTGCTCCAGGCTATCTCTTGATTGTATCTCTTCCTTCAGGTTACTGTAACTGCTCTTTTCCAGGGGTAGGGGGGGAAAAAGACAGAGAGACAGAGTAGAAACACTTAGCTGAAGATCCAAATGCCCCCCAGGCCTGCTTCTTCCTTAGTTCTACCATCACTCTATTAATAACGGACAACGTTTTCATTAAACGATGCACTTTCCCGCTCCAGGACAGACTTGAGTCTTCTGTACTGATCATTATAAGAGTCCCAAGAGGGCTCCTACAACCACACTGTCTTCACAACAGAGACAGGAACTATCTGTTCTTACACACATACCATACGCTGTGCTGATCCCAAGAGTGAGAAAGGCCTAATAACCCCCAAGTGAAAGAGGTACAGAGCCTAGTTATCAAATTCCATTCTGTAGGATAAAAGCATCCCCCCTTCAAAGTTCTCATTTAAGGTCTTTGTGGATAAAAGAGTTCTCCCAGCTGCCCCTGAGTGGCAGGAAGCCATTTCTCTTGCATAGCAATTAGCCTTGTTTTATTTATTTATTTTTTTAAACTGAAGAAACTTCCCTAATCAGATCGAATCATTTTCAGCTAAGGGGTTGTTGCTGCTTTTAAGAAACTGATTTCTGATCATTTCAGTGTAATACTTGAAGGAGTAATTGTTAAAAAGGGGCAGATTTAGTGTCCCCCCCTCCCGCCCCCACCCTTCTTGTGATTTTTGGCTTCCCTTTTCTCCCCTATGTGTGTTGCAATACGCAATAAGCAGATTGTTGTTATTATTTGCTTTTTTGTACTATGAAAGCACCATTGTGCTAGGTGCTGCTCAAACCTTTGGGAGGAGATAGTCTCTGCCCTGAAGAGTTTACAGTCTAACTAGGCAAGAATGATAGAGGGTCTGAGAAGAAGCAGAAGCACAGAGAAGTGAAGTGACTTGCCCAAGGATAGAAAACAGGTGTGGCAGAGCTGGGGCTAGGACCTAGAACACCTGATGCCTAGTTCAAGTAGAGAATCAAAGCATGCTACAAACACACAAAACCCCAATACATCGCCATAAATTACATCCCCTCTTTTCAGTTACGGGTGATGTAAACAGTGATTGTTTGGCTTGATGAAATGATTGCAGCATAAGGGTCTGATCTGGCTAGGTCTGAATGTCCTTTTATTATTAGCATGGTTTGTATTATGGTGAATTATCGGATGCCTCATTTAAGATTGAGTCCTTGTTCTGCTAGGTGCTAGGAAGAGACAGTCCCTGCCCAAAAGAGTTTACTATCTAGATAGATAAGGGGTGGAGGAAGGATTATTCCATGTCACCATCCAGGGCAACTGCTCCTTTATTCCCATTCTGTGATCCAACAAGGGCACCCTCTTTTAGATTTCTGGCTCCCAGCCATCACCTATCTCGGGCAGAGACATGCGACTCATTCCCTCTTGACCAGGGTTTTTCCAGGCTGCACATTCCCCTGCCTTACTCTGTGTTATTCCCAGAAAGCCAGACTGGCCAATATCTGCATTTTGCTGACTCTTTGAAGGCTATGAAAGGCATCATTGCCAGCAGCTATGAGTTTCCACACAGCTCTTTCCAAGCAAGCACATTTATTCTTAAGGTGAAAGTATTACTGAGAAAACATTAAAATAAAAGAACCTACACACATGTTAATAAGCTTACCAGAGATCACCCCTACCCCCACAACTCCAGCAGGGATTCTGGTAGGAGTCAGTCCTTCAAACCTCACCAGGTTTTTTTTCCCTTGTACATACAAGTTCATAACAGCTTTAACTCAGAACTAGAACACCCAAGCATAGGTGAGTCTTTCCTTTATACAGCTTGGGCCTTTGATCTTCAGAGTCCAGGAACAGTTAGACAGTGGTTCCCCCTTCAGGGTGTAGCTTCAAAAGGCTGGGCTTTTAGATAACCAGAGGTGGGAATTTGCATTCACCTCCTTCTAGAGATCCCCCATTCAAACCACTTGACACAGTTTGTCCAAAAATCCATTCTTGCTGGCCCATTGTTCACTATAGCCCTTTGAAGTTCAGAGCATTTCCTCAAGGCTCACAATAATACATAACCTGTGCATTTAATACAATGGACTCCAAAGATATTTATACTTAATTCAGTAAGAGTTTTCAAGAATACTGCAGGACGTTGCCTATCTATCACACTCTATTTTACAAATGGAGAACTAAAGACCAATTCAGCAAAACAGTTAAGTATAAATTCATAGATTTTAAGGCCAGTTTGACCTCATGCATAACAATTCATAGTATCTCCCTCGGCCAATGGTACTGCCTTGTTTAGCAATAAATTTAATAAGCACCTGCTTAACTTTAAGGTCCATTGAAGTCAATGGGACTTATGTACATGCTTAACATTAAGCACATGCTTTAAGCGTTCCGCTGAATAGGAGTGGACTGTTGAACTGAGGCCAGAGAAATGAAGGACCAGATTTCAAAAGAACTCAGCTCCTACTTGGGCCCAGAATAAATAACCAGATTTTTGGAAAAGATTTTGTAATTCTGTCTGTAAGTAATTCTGACTGTAAGTGACTTGTCCAAAGTCACAAAGGAAGTTTGTGGCAGTTCCAAGAATTACACATAGATCTCCTTAGTCCCAAGGCCAGTGCCTTAACCAGGGACCAACCAGTCCCTCTGATCTGAGGGGTAGTGAAGTTTGCTCAGCATCTCACAAGACTGGACCCTCTGGATAATTCCTCCATGACAAGAGACCCAAAGGTAAACAGATTAGAGTGGAAGGCAAATCAGTAATGAAATACAGCCTGCATTACAAACATGCCTGCCCCAAATGCTTGAAACATTACCTAATTCAATAATATTTATCTTTTCATTACTTACAATTAAAACTGCTGAATCATGAATTTATAATCTGGTTACTCATTTTATCACCTTGCAATTTATTGTATAAATCATTCCTTTCAGAGGACTAGATCAGTCATCAGCTGCTTCTGGTCTGTGTATAATGCACTGTATAATGAGATTGAGATTGTGGAACATTTTCTAAAGATAAGGCTCTTTTAAGGTTAAGGTTAAGGTTAAGGTTCTCAAATTAGGCACCCAAAATAACTAGTCAGTTTTGAAAATCTCAGCCTTGACTTGCTTCTTCCCCAATGTAGTATGTTCAATGCTGCTCTGTTACGAAGATATCTCTTGGTGTCTTGTCATCCTTTTTCATTAATTTTTTTGTTGTGCTGAAGTATGGATTAAAAATCTTCTGAACCCTCAGAAAAAATACCCCAAGATAGTTCAATTTCTAGGCCCACTAGAAGTGGGCCCATCATGTCAGAGCAGTCCAAACAAAGCTAGCAGATGAGAATTTGCTGTCACTTATGTCTTCAGAAGTAAATAAATGTTCCCTCTCTGACAACTGTATTTTTAAAGTCCCAGTCTCTAGAAAATACATACTCTGATTTTTTTAAATGTCGGCAGGGCTTGGAAATCTATATGACATGAATTTTTGCCTAAAAATCAATCCTGAGTTACAATTTGATTAGCAGAAAATTGTTATCACATTTGTTTCTACATTTGTGTGCCTCATGTCCTTTTCATTCATAGGCTGGCCGATTTAAGCTTTCTTTAAAAACTCCCCGAGAAAGTCTGTGACATTAAAATGTCCTTTGATGCTCTTTCACTAAGCAGTGAATATTAACAGTTATGGTGACCCTGTTCCCAAATGTGTCTCTGTTGGATCAATAGCAGTTAAGTGCCACTGTTTTACAATTAAAAAGGGGATCATTTTAAATTTAAAAGCTCATAGCTAATTTTCTTCTTGGCACTTAATGGCATAATTCATTTTTGAAAAACCACATGGGGAGAGCATATACTTTATTCTTTGTCGGCAGCCTTATAGTGGCTAATTTTTAGTGCTTATGGTTGCATCATGGATAATTTACAATCATGCATTCAAGCATTCCACATGGCATGGAGTGTCCCATAGTTTGTTCCTACCTATAAATTTGTTATACATGTGAGAAGTTAGAGGAAGAACCTGGTGGTTATTCACTGACTTTTTTTTTCATTTGAATTTTGACCCAAATAAACATTTTATTTCTGTTTCTTGTTAGGCTCTGATAGGCAATGCATCCGCCCATTGCTTCCATATTTTAATGTGTACTACATTGTGTACCATATTAAGAAACCAGTAGATAGATAGAATTTCAAGATCTAAAGCCTACACTCAATGTTATCAGTACCTGATTGCATTAGAAGTTAACAACACTTATTATTCTACCCTGTCAGGTTGGTCAGTATTCTTCTCCTCATTTCACAGATTGGGGAACTGAAGCAGAGGCATCTGAGGTAAAATCCATCCTATCCTCCACAGCTGCAAAGGGCCACTTTGGAGCAGTACAATCCTCCAGTGCAACAGCCTGCAGGTGTCTGAGAAAACACAGGGCATTGCAGATTTTTGAGGAAGATGAGCAAAGACGTCTACAGGCCTTTGTGAAGTAACTCCATAGCCTCCACATGCCATGATGGGAGGATTCTTTTGAGCTGAATCCTCTGCAAATGTGCCAGGCTGGGAACTGGATTTAGCCTGGTTTCAGAGTAGCAGCCGTGTTAGTCTGTATTCGCAAAAAGAAAAGGAGGACTTGTGGCACCTTAGCGACTAAACAATTTATTTGAGCATAAGCTTTCGTGAGCAACAGCTCACTTCATCGGATGCATAAAGTGGAAAATACAGTGAGGAGATTTATATACACACAGACCATGAAAAAATGTGTGTTTATCATACACATTGTAAGGAGAGTGATCACTTAAGATGAGCTATTACCAGCAGGAGAGTGGGGTGGGGGGAGAGAAAACCTTTTGAAGTGATAATCAAGGTGGGCCATTTCCAGCACATTTCCAGGATTTAGCCTGTGACTTTTCCATAGCCACACAGAGAAAGTCATAAAGTCAGAAGTCATGTTAGAACTCAAAAGCTCCTGGCTACCAGTCCTGGACTCAGACCACTACTGGAGCACACCTCTTATATTAGGGTTGCTCTTATCTGCCTCAGTGCCTCTGCAGAAAACATAGGCATGTTAAAGGAGAGCAGTGACATGACTAGGACTCAACTGTAAAAGATTCAGTGTGCGTCTCCAGTTGTAATGTCATAGCCTTGGTAGAGGCTCTCTATTGCACAATTATTCAGTTGTCTGCCTCTGGTATACACACAATACATGGAGTCAGGAAGTGCACCCACTTAGGCTGGGTGCACTAAGTTTAAGGGAAAGCCACCTAGCTTGTTCTTCATTACTAGCAGAGCTGGGTGAGGACCTACAAATAAACTTAGAAAAACACTTCAAGAATTCTGCCTAAAAGAAATGATTTTCATAGGTTCTCAGGCCTGGACGTTTGAAAAGCTCCTGGTTCGAGTGAACCTTGTTCTCCCACTGTGAGCTTATTGGCAAGGTTTGTGCTGCAGGATTCTGTGCACATTCATGTTGTTTCCTACGGGTACAGAGGAAGCAAGGTGGGATTACTACCCATATTGGAAACTAGCACATGACCTGCCCAAGAAAACATGGTTCTACTTGAAAGCCAACAGTGAACTGCAACTCTTGGATGCCCAGAGAGAAAAATATTTTTATTCATCCCTAATAACCCCAAATACAATTCAAGTAAACTTCTACTGGCTGCTGAATGCAGGCAAAACTCAGTGTTAGTTTGCGTGACCTGCATATGTTTGAGATGTTCTGCACCCCTCTATTATTGAAAACTTCATTCAGATTCATCACCTGCATTGCAAATAGACACTGGTTCTCGCTATCCTTTTGTAACAGACCTAGATTTGGCAATATGGATGAAAAGGGGAAAACATTTCTTTGTAACTTTTACAAAGTGCCCCTTGTACGTTTTAAAATCAATCTTTAGGGCTGGAGGTTTTGCAATGCAGAACTTCAGAGAGGAAAAAAAAAGTAATTCCCCTAAAACTATTCCAGCTATTTTAAAACCAGGAACATTGAAAGACATGAATCAGATGAGCATTTAGGACTACACTAGAATACAAGATCAGTATTACCTTAACCTTTGACATTACTGTTGTGTTTAGAGACAATGATACAATAGGGAGGAGGGATAATGTCATCTTTCAATTTATTTCTCTGTATGTGATTACTGCTAGTGTACAGTCCCAATCCTCCAGTAAACAACTGCAGTGAGTCTTCTTAGGGATGGAAAGGAAAATCATTACCCTATGATTTCATTAAGTCTACAGAGAAGGATCCTCCCTTCCCAAGGTTAGATATCTTACTCCCCCATCACCCCAAAAATAATACAAGGACTCTGAAAGCTGTTTATGGAAATCAGTACGGCTGGCCTCACGCTGACACTGATGTTAGAAGACAAATCTCACCCTTTATATGTAAAGACTAGCTGGGCTTTTATGTTAAAAGCCTGAGCACATCTTGAATTAAATATATTCTCTTTTAACAAATCACTGCCGTGCATTAGTAAAAATAACTGGAGCCACTGAGGTGCAGGAGTGTGATAAAGACACATCACGTGAAGGAAATGTTCGGGCTGATGCAAGCGGAGTCCCCCAAAGACACCCTCCCCCAGATGGGCATCTCTGTAACCCAAGTCACAGAGAGAACGGCGAGGCTGTGGATCAGGTTCTAAGAGAGTGTGCTGGTCTAACATGCCATCGTACAACACAATTAACTGCTTACACCAGGCGTTGCCTTGTTTCCGCCACATTACAGATCTCACATTTCATGTAATGGTGGTTGCAGAGTCCTCCCAGTTTTCAATTAGCCAGCCTTGCCCTCCCCCTTCCATTCATCTGTGCAGTTACATTTGACTCAAGCGGACTACCAGGAAGCTGATTGCTCACAGACATGACCTCTGAAAATACATGATTCAAATTCAGTGCTTTTTGGTTTGGTTTGGTTTGTGTATTTTTGAACCAGACATTAGATGTAGTATATTTCATATGCTCATGATTAATCAAATCGGTGGTGTAACTTTCCTTTGTCTTACTGCTGTAGGTACAGAAGAGATGCGAACTAAAATAGTCTGTGCCTACCTCATCTGCAGCATAACCTCTCCGCATGCATCTACCTGCCTATTGATTGGCCCACCTGCATCATAGAATTTCTAAGTGTCTCAGAACCAGGGCTCCATACTCTGTGCCTCTTTGAAGTAGACTGAAGTAGCTGCATACAGGTGATCCTGTTTGTAAAATCAAAGATCTAACAGCCTCCTTTTCCCTGGAATAAATAATACAATCTCTATTTTCTTCCTGCATAATTATCCTTTTATACCTATGTGAAGTGAATACTGTCCAGGGTGGGATAGATGCTTACAACCATTAGAAATAGTGTCCTGTATGCCTGACTTTCATTAGCTGCTAATTACTCATAGGTACCCCAAAGATGCCTAGTCATCACGAATAAAACATACTATGCAATTGAAATGTACATTTTCATATTACTCTGCGCTCGTGGCCCAAGCAAATGCATTGTGACTGGAGATGGACTTAAGTCACACAGTTTGGATCCAGATTTCAAACACCCGAAAGCTGTGGAGGATTAATATCTGGGATTTTAGTCCATCCCATTATAAAGACAATAGAGGCCATTTAAAGAAAGCAGAGCCACAATTAGGTTTAGAGGATTGGATGCAGGGTCTTAATTAGGGCCCACTTCTAACTGTTACAAGCTTTGATTTTTTTTTTAAAGTTCAGACTATGGAAGAAGCAGGCTAAATGGACCAGAGGGTTCCTACATCAGCCTTTAAACTCCAGAGACTTGATTTCAAATCCCGAGGCTACAACGAAACTGGCATTCGGTAGTCTCATCTGAAGCCCTTTAGTAGATATTAGTCTTAAAACAAAACCAAACAAAAAAAATCAACCATACCACCCATTATACAATAGGCTATGTTTGCATATCTCAACACAGAAAAGCCCCAGGCTAGGAATACCCATGATCTTGGCACAAGACAGCTCTATCAGACTAAAAGAAGATACAAATTAGATTTGTGTTCTGGGTTGTCTTTAGCACTGGGTGTAACAAAATGGGCTGGAAAATCTAATAAAACAAACTCCTCACAGAATATTGGGTACTTTCCATTAGTCATCAGGCCAGAAATAACATAAGAAAAGCTCCTCTTGGGGTATTTGGAATTTCTGTTTTCAGACAGAACTAGGAAGCACAGAGGCAAATGAGTCTTTCATTATTGTTCCACAGTGGATCAGCTTCAGTAGCAGTGAGTCAGAGGTAGCAGTGCCCAGTTCAAACCCCTTCTCCATCAGCTGGAGCTGAACCAGGGGGTCTCCCAGCTCCCAGGTGAGGACCCTAACCACAGGGCTAAAAGCTATGAGGGAGTCACCCCTCCAAAACTTCTTGCTAAAACAGTGTAGGCATCTCATACCAAGAGAGGGTTTGCAGCTGGGAATCCCAAATAGGGGGAGATGCTTCCCTGCAGCCCAGACTTAAGCGCCTATCTCCCATAGAGGGGCAGGGCTTCACACTCCCCACCCCTCAGTTTGGCATCTCCCATTGGCTAGCTTAGGCGAGGAGCCGCTAGCATGCTGGCTTTTGTGAATCCCATTCTAAGGTGCCTTGCGTAGGAAGGCGAGGTGCCTAACTCAGG
Source organism: Caretta caretta (assembly GCF_965140235.1). Lineage (NCBI taxonomy): Eukaryota > Metazoa > Chordata > Testudines > Cheloniidae > Caretta > Caretta caretta. The sequence goes on along the minus strand of NC_134215.1, from coordinate 75,646,806 downwards.
CTTTGTGAATCCTAGTGATTTTCTAGGCGCCTAAAAGTTAGGTTGTGGCAATGATCGGCATAACCACGCCTAAATCCCCTTGTGAATCTAGCCCAAATTCAATTGATTTCCCATGGTACTTATTACTGTATTTTTTAAATGTATGTTTATTGGTTTTCTTTAATTCAATTCACCTCCCTGTGCACAAAAATTATACAATACTTTGAAACTTAAAGATATAAAACAAGCAGTCATGCTGCAATATTTTCCTTAAGCACCCCGGTAAAACAGCCACCGTGTTTCCAAGATCCCAGAGAAATACATATCCCAATTTCTATCACAGGTAATCTGTCCATCTTCTGCCTACTGCATTTTGACTGAAGCAAGCAAGCAAGCAGCTAGTAAGATTTCTTTAAAGATGATCAGCAAAGGAACAAAAAATGCGTCTGTTCCTTCTTGCTGCTGCTTCTTTATATTATATAAAAACACAAAGTAGTTTGTTTAAGCTTTTTTTTTTTTTATTTAGTTTAAAAACATCAGGAACAACAACTGGTACAGAACAACTGCAGAGTGCCTCCTCAGCAACACAGGCTACCATGAGCACACCAGACCTGTCCTCCACACCCTCCACGGACTTCATACAGAATTTCAAATCAACGTCAAGGTCTCGGTTCTTATCTGGGCCCAGGATATCTAAAAGAGCCTAATGCTCCAGAATGAAGACTGGTTGACAACTACTCTTCTCTGACACAAGGGAACCTTTAGAATAAGGCTAAAGCTTGTCTGTGCAGGAAACAGAACTTTCTCTGGGCCCAGGCTGAGACAGTGGATTGAATTCCTCCAGGGACTAAGGACCATCACAAATCTCACCACCTTCTGTTCCAAGTGCAAGACCATGCCTTCTCTACCATAAATACATAGCAAAGGGTCTATTTAAAAAAAAAGCCCAAACAAAGCAAACTGACAAAACCCCTATCTACCTAAACAAGAAACTCTACTGTACATACCACTCCCGAGAGGATGACAAATATCATGTGACAGATGTGTTGTCATGTTGCTTCATGCATTACTGGAAGACAATCAGATACTATGGTGATGAGTGCAGTATAAGAACCTGTACAGTACCAAATATAATAATCAAGTCTGGTCTTCTTTGTTTTTGCTGGAAGAGTCGTTGGAGTTCTCATAGATGTAGCTGATAGGATTTTAAGCAAGTGGAATAAAAATCACTTCCCCTCTTAATTAATTAGGCTTCAGTTGCAAGGTGTCTCGCTGAAGCCTTGGTCCTAAAAGTTCTCCAATCATTTATAGAGACTTCTGGCAAAAATAAAGACAACAAGACCAGAAAATATAACTTGGGGTGGTGGTGAGAGGGAATGGGGTTAGGATAGGAACAACAAAACAACCTTTCGGGACGTTGTTATTCGTTATAAAGTAGGGGGAGAAGGCACAAATCCATTTTTCTCCCCCTTTGCAGGACAGCTTTCAAAGAGTATCCCCTAATCTTGTCTTTCTTAACTCCTTCTTCCTTCCCTACACTTTCTCTTAGCGTTCTCCAGTTTGTATTGCATATACCCACTAGTACTCTCTCCAATTACCATTCAATACAGTACCTATTCACTCACGGAAACTTTCTAAATGTGTGCATCGGCGATGGCTGCCTGAGGACAGGTCCATTTTTCTCTTCTAGCATTCTACGCTGGATTTGATGCCACACAATTCCCCAAATGTGGATGATTGCCATGACAACCACTGCATCATATTTTTTTGCAAAACTCACCCTCTTAAGTGGCTTAATGGATATGGTATTTATTCCCTTTTTGAAGGTTTAGCTTCAGTGACACATAATACAAATACAAATGGAGCAAATATTTGCGTGCTTCTTGGGAATAACAAAGGCATACTTAATCTGATACACACAGAAAAGACATTTTTGAACTTCATTAATACATGAGTGGAAGTCAATGGAAGAAAATGGATCTTGTTAACTGGCTTCTTGGATACCAAACATCTCATTTGCCTTAAACATATCAACCTAGCAACACTATTTATTCAATATAAAATAATCTGTGACATTAGAGGGCCCCAGCATTGCACACAGAGGAATGATTAATCTATTATTCATTCTACAATAAAAACTCTGAGGGATTTACAGTAGGAAAAGTGATATTCAGAGAGGGAGACAATATTCTTCCTGAACTGTATGGGAATTCCTGACCTCTGGGGTGAATAACTCCAAGTTCTTTCAGAAAATGGACCCTTATTTCCTGCAGATAGGAGGAATTTCAAAGGGCCAAGGGCTTATGAATGTGATACAAAGACTTGCAGGTTCTGAGACAGGCGAATGGACACACACACAGAGTTTTCTATAAATCTGTTATCATGGGCTCTGGAGCAGTTTTATGCATGCTAAGGAAAGGAAGAGAATCATGCTGGCAGAAGATGCACAGGGGGCTTTGCAATATTGGGGTCTGAGTGAAATAGAAGGGTAGATTTGGGATTTGATGTAGTCATGTGGTTTTAGCCACAACGGATTCATTTAGAACCCTAATGAGAGTTACCTTGGAGAAGATGAACAATTGCTGAGAATTGTTGATGTCTGATGGAGGAGACCATGCTAGTGTCATACTGGTCCACAGTAGCAGCAATGGGTATCAGCAACTGGCACGGAGATCGGATCTCTCTCCAGATGGTCACTGACCAACAAGATCAATATAGTATCCACATGTCATATCCTACATCCTGGTCAAGAACCGAAGAAAATATTTCCCCTGGACATTACAGCACACCAGAAACGAACACTTACCCAGTTCCTCTAAAACCTCATTGAGCAAAACTGGCAGCCTCAACCAGAGATGACTTTGCATGTGTCCCCTCCAGACAGGAAAGTGACATAATGACAGTAGCCAACTCTGTCTGTCTGTATCCATGAATGGGGTTTGTGCATGTATATGGGAGGGCTCTTTCTTTGTGCCTCCAGAAGTGTGGGCCAGCTCCAATAACCAGAGCTTTAAGAACGTCACAGTTCTTCCTTTTCTCTTGATAATGTTCTCCGGCTGATGGTTCCCAAACTTTAGTCATGGGCTGCCAGGAGTCCGTGAAGAACTTGCTAGTGATGGAGTGTCTAGTCACAAGGAGCTGCCTGCTCTCCTTGCTTTCAGCTATGCATTCACATCAAAAGAAGTAAAACATTCTTTAAATATTATTTTTCCCATCTGAGCAATTGCTGTGGTTGCTAAAGGGATATTATTCAGGCAATGGCAGTAGAGATTGTCTGCAGTCATGAATAGAAGTGACGGTGTCCATGAGACAATCTTCCTTGTAGACCATATCATGAAAAAGCTTGAAAACATCTAACCTCTGGGGAAAGTTTGGTTGGAAATTATAAGCCCTTCCTCAGCTCATTCAAAATTATACAGCTTACCTTCGAGCAATTCTGAGGGTTTGATTTGCAAAACATCACTAGTCTAGGTCCCTGTGTGAAAATGTATGCACGGTTGTGTGCCTAACTGGTATATGCAATTCTTATAATGGCCCATGCAAATTGGTTATTTGAATACACACATGGCCAGGGGGGCAGGCAATTAGCCATTTGAATGTGAAATTGCAGTAACTACATGTACATTTTTGTAGGCTGCCTTGGGATTCTGTCCACTCAAAAATCAGGTCTTTAAATTCTACTTGGTGAGTTTTCCAGAGGCAAACAAATTCCCAGAGCCCAATATCCTATTGAAATCAATGGGAATTTTTTTTCTAAGTAAGGACTGAATAATGATTACAGTACTGGTCCTAGATCATCATACTGTCAAGATGGCAACTTTGTGTTAGGTTTTCAATTATTCTTATTTTTTATTTATATTTAAGATTCCTTCAATTTCTTTTGACTGGTTTTCTGCCCTTTGTAATTACAGAGGATGCTGTGATTAGGCTGCCTTTCATAGCACGTCTCAATCTAGAATTGTTAAAAACTTAAAACAGAAGAGCAGTTTTGCATTCTGCTAACATAATCCACCTCCATCCGCATTATACTTTTCTGTGAGTGATTCTCTCTTTCTCTCTGTCTCACATACACACAGTCCTTAGTGCATCAGTTGAGAAGAAACACTCTACCATAGTAGCTAAATCACTTAGACCTTACATATGACAATAAAAAATGGCTAGTATTGAGATAGTTAGAATAATCTTATCATCTACAATTCATTGCTAATTATAGCAATAATAACAAAGGCTTCCCCAAGAAATTCCATTTGTCGTGCTAACTAGTTGCATTTATTCTCTGCTGCTGTCAATGAGTGCATTTACTAGGCCTTTCAAATGCAGCATTTTAGAAACTCCAGTTGCTGTCGTGTTCGCTCAGTCCACTGCAGAAAGGAATTTAATCTGTTGGCCCATTTTTCTTGAAGGCAACCAATTTTTTTTTTGGTTTTGCTGTCCTTTCAGTTAGTGCATGCCATGGATGGGTAAAACAACAGGAATAATTAAGACATAGTTACATATGCCCTGAGATCAGAAATACAACTTTCCAGAAACATCAACCAAAAATCTTAAAGAATCAGGGGCCGGTTTGTATTGTTACACCTAGTAACAGTAAGAGAAAAAGAACTTATTTACAATTCTGAAGCTTACACAAGAAGTCTTATGGAACTACTACTTCAGAGCAGTAATATATTTTTCCCTTTGGCAGATCTTCTCACAAGTTTTAATAGAATGTTCCACATCTGTGGTTTGAGCATTGGCCTGCTAAACCCAGGGTTGTGAGTTCAATCCTTGAGGGGGCCATTTAGGGATCTGGGGCAAAAATTGGGGATTGGTCCTGCTTCAAGCAGGGGGTTGGACTAGATGACCTCCTAAGGTCCCTTCCAACCCTAACCTTCTATGATTCTATGATTCTATGATCTGAGGAGAGTGATCCTCTTGCGGGCATCTCCCTTTTCCACCACCTAGGCATGAACCTATTTCCTAGCACACAAATTTGCTCTATATTTAATCTCCTCCACTCTCAACTGTCTTGGCCCTCTCATTCCCTTTTGTCCCTCTGTTTCCCAGGCCCCAGTGATCTTTCCTCCTTCTCTCTTGCTGCCTGCCTATCTGTGATGACCTGTGTCCCGGGGCTGGTGTCTGTGTGAGGATAAAGTCAGATACCACTGGCTCTATCCAAGCTCTGTGTCACAGATTTCTTTTCCATTGGAAGCCAACCTACAAGGCCCCAGAATTCTGCTACTGCTCACCGGAGGGATGTGTGTGCGTGTGTGACAGAGGGAGAGACAGAGAAAGGAAACGGAACACTGGTGATAGAAGAAAGGACAACAAGTATATGAATAGATCACCTGATAAGAGTCCCTGGATTGGAACTGTGAGCATCAGGTTTTCTGTGAGATGTTCACACCGATGAGTACAAAGTTCACGTTTTTCCAATAATCCCTCTCTTTCATTATTTCCCCCAAATACTCGTTCCCCAGAATACGCACAGAAAACAAATAGAAAAGAAAGGCAAAGCGGACAAACGTATTTGTGTTTGATTTATTCCAACAAATGTTGGCAGGAATCTATTTTTGAGGCATTCACACTCAGCTCCAGTCCTTATGGAGAGATAATACACGTTACGTATCATTTCCTTTTGAGGCTTTCTCCTGAGAAGTATATCAATAGTTGGGGGTAAAAGAAAAGTCACACACACCCCCATACTATTTGTTGGTATTAATGCTGAGAGTCTCAAAATTGAGGGGTGTCTCCCACAATTGCAATAAAGTCTATGGCTCACTGTTCCCACACAGTAACAATCAATAGAAATGTAATTACTAGTCGTCCTATTTGGCATAGCTAAGAAGGGTATCACAGCTTTGTGCTGGTTCTTCCGCCAAGGACGCAGCTTTGCAAAACTGTTCCTTTTATCTTTCTTTACATATTTATTACACCTCTTTAGACTGATCCATGCAAACTAAATGAAAACAACCAATAGAAAGAGGCCTGCTTGTGCCAGCAATCCCCAGACTGTCAAGCGATCACCGAAGATTGGACAGGTCCTGATGAAATAAATGTTGGCTGCTGACTCTTCCAATTTTGCAACACTCCTCTGTGTCACTGGAGCAGCCTTGTCCAAGATTGAGATATTTGCAAACTGTCATCTTTCATAAATATCTGCCTTGAGTGACACTTTGCTCCCCCCCATTTCCCTTTGAAATGTACCTAGCTGGCACTGAGCCTGCGGAATTTCATTGCTTGTGATAGGTGATTAGCAAAGAGATGATTTCCTCCTCCCTTCCCGCTCTGCCAAAGGGCTGAGTGACAGGTCCAAAAGGCGAAAGGCAGACTGGGGAAGCAAATCTGCCAGAGGCATAAGTGATGACACTCCGAAAACACTTCATTCATCTTGCCAAATTACAGGCTGGGCTGGGGACTGATGGGGGAAAAAAAAGTCTTTTGCATTTTCCTGGTATCCTCTCAGCTCCAAAAGCTGAATATTGCAGAAGGGCTCTTGGCGTTGAAAGATGCTCACAAGAACAGAGTGCTCAGTTCCCCTCTCCAGCCTTTCCCCTCTGAAAAACTAGTTCAGACCTTTCTGAAGTTAGTGGCTTCCAGACCAAGCATATAAACTGTATCTGTCCTGGCCCTCTCTTTCCCATTTGGCCCTCTCTTTCCCAGACCCTAGTGATCTTTAAAAAAACTACCCCCCTGTCATAATCATCAATAATTTAGGGGCAATTTTCAAAAACGCAAAAGGAGAGCTAGGGGTCTAACCCTCACAGACAGTCAATAGGAGTGGGGCGTCTAACTTCACTACATGCCTTTAAAAACAATCTTCCCCTAATTTGCTTACTAGGAAATGCCTCACCTGGGCAAACAGGACACTTGCAGTTGAAATATTACTTGACTATTTTGGAAGGGCTATACCTCCCGTGCTGGTGATCTGGAAGTAATGCAGTTCTGAGACAATGATTAGCTTGGTCCTAGGGGAGCTGCACTAATGGAGCCACCAACTTTTGGATGGGAGGTAAGGCTGATGTTCTGAGGACTTACGGGCCATATAACATTCCGTGACATATTCATGCTTAAGTCCATCCCTACTCAGGACAGCACTCAAGCCCTAAAGAGGGATGGCTTCCTGAACTGGAGCCAATGACAGTCACTCTTTGTCACCTGGAAATAGCTCATCTACCATACATTGAGGGGGTGGAGACATGGAAACCCTTGGGAATGGGAGTACTTTAGTGGCTCTGCGGCCACTGTTTGATTACTCTCAGGAATTGAGTCCCACCTCAGGAGATATTGTGGCCCTGTGTGTCTCTGAAGTCTGGCCTGGTGGTGTAGCTCAAGCTGTGAACTATGAGCTGAGTTTGTAGGATCAGAATGAGACTTTTATGCCTGCAGCGATCATTTAACGCAATTTAACCAGAGATGCAACCATTTCAGGGGTGGAGGCTTACAGGCTGCACAACAATGAAAGGATGGGGAAGGGAAAATGTCGAGGGACTTTGGAATGACAGACTCCTACCCTTACAAAATGTGCTCCACGCACCTTCATTTCCAGGAGAAAGGCACCTAAACTTTTAGGTTTCACCTGACAGATAATGGGCCAGATTTTAGTGTCAGTTACATTGGTCTGATAGCACCAATGTTGCAATAAGCGCATGTTAAACATTAATGTAACCGTTGACTAATCACATAAACCGGGTTGAGGCCTACACCAGGAATAACTGCCGATGTCACTTCACATTTTCCCTGGTGCAAATGAGTGCCAAATTTAGTGCCTTGTGTTGTGATGAACTTGGCTAAAATTTCTCTAGCATCACCCACCAACTATGTCTCTCAGCAAGTACTAAAAATGGAGCCCGAGACATAATGCATTGAAAAATAGAATGCCTATCCTATCCTGTGAAGAGTGAAGTGGTTACTCTCTGAGTGGAAAAATACCTTCCGTGCTTATCTCACCATCGTAGAAGTAGAAGATGGAATAGAACTATTTGATTATCCATTCCCAGGACTGTTCCCTGGCCTACAGAACATTTACTAATGCTTCTGAGATAGTCTCACCATGTAGATTTTAAATAATATTCACATTACATCAGAATCCATTGAGATGAACTGAACTGAAAGAGCTTTTAGAATACCCAGACACTTGGAATCAAGCATGATATTGTTCCTTGCACCCCTAGAGCTCTAAGGATTAGTGACAGTAGGGCCCAAAAGGCTCTGATAAGTGCCCTAGGTCTGCAAGGTTATACAAATCTTCCAAGCTACTTGATACTGCCAAAATGGAAAAGAAATCTCAAGTTAACACACTTTCCTTGAAAACATTTTCAAGCTTTCTGCTTTCATCTGAGCTGGAAAACGAACCTCTTCTGTGATCACTTTGTGCTAGGACCAGGAAGCATCATGGTATATGAAAATGGAAAATAGCAGGGATCAAACTTGGCTGAATCTTTTCAATGAATTTTAATATTAAAGTGTACAAAAATGATCTTGTGCCATTTATTCTTCGCTATACTTGACAATGTATGTACAACAGTCATATAGCATTTCTATAGTGATTTACATCTTCAAACAACAGCTAATGACACCTCACACCACCATGCAAGGTAGGCAAGTAAATAAAGTGTTCTTATGCCCTCAAGTTAGATTGGGAAACCCAGTAACAGAGAAATAAAAATGAGGGCTTCAAGAACACATCGAGTCCGTGGCAAAACAGGGATTAGAACCCCGGGAGCCCCTGGTTCCCTCTCCCTGGCACTAGCCATCTCGTATGTACATGGGTGCATGTATGAAGACACGTTTGGGTCCCGTATCTATATCTTTAGATGTACAGAAAGTGATAAATGGCACATATGTGAGCACGAGATGCAGTATAATGCAACTGTCCACCTACAAAAACACCGCACTATATGACAAATTTATTGTACATTAATTAGGACATAGTGTCCTAGTGTTAATGCAAGCTACCATGTCATTTACCTTTATTACTTATACAGCTATGGTCATTAGTACATTACTATAATTTAATAAAGTGTATTATTTCAGTCCAACTAATGTCACTGGTGAACCTATTTCTAGCCACTTTGTATATTTCACATGATGATTTAGCGCTGGTCTGACTCTTGTGTTTTCAGAAGGAAGCTGCCATATAGATGAGTTCTCTCATGGCCTCACTAGAGTTTTGCAAAATCTTCACAATGTAAGGGAAAACTACTGTGTTTTGTTTCTATTTTTTAAAGTTCTTTTAAACTCCAAAATGGACTAGTTTTGCCTTAAAATTCATCAGAGTTTGTAATTTTCTTTTGTTCCAAAATGAGTAAATTTTTCAGCAATCCCATTTCTGAGTAAAAAAATGGGTTTACTGCAAGCCAAAAAATGCTGCCTCAGAATTTGATGTTCAAAATTCGGGTTTTCCCACCTTTGATTCAAAAATTGCTCTTTTGTCACAAATGAAATAGCAAGTTAAAAACAGGAAAAATCTGTCTGAAATTTCACATCCAAATTTTTCTCCAGCTCTTCTCTGAATGTCATATTGACCCTATGCCCTAAAAGTGTTTTAAAAAGTTTCTCTTGCATGTTTTGTAGGACATTTCTCTTACTTGTGCTGAATATAAAAATGCAAATAGGGAACATTGATCTAGAATGGAATATTTTTCTAATGTTTCCATTAAGCAGCAGATGCTGTTACCAAGCTGTCATCTTTGTCGCTAGGGAAATTTTGTGTGTATGCCAGAAGACAATTGGTTGGCATAATACTGTCACCCTGTTGCATGGGTTGTTGAACGATGGACTGAAGAATCCCTGAACATGGGACCCACATCTGCAGCCCTTGCCCTCCGAACTCCAATGAGAATATGGATTGGATGATCAGAACTTCTTGCTGTGGTCAATGAAGTTAATAGGACTATTCTGTCCTTAGAATTAAGCAAGTGCTTAAGAGCTTTGCTGGACAGTGGCCCAAGTGGCCTAGTGGCTTAATTACTATTGCTTCCTGCAATTACCAGTGCAGGTAGACTATATAAATACCTGTCCATCTCTCAGAGTCACCCACATACTCACATATGCACTCAGGGACAATTTCCCCCCTGTTGTAACTGTTGACTTCAGTGGAGCTATACCGGGGATTAATTTGATCCACACACAGATCACATTTAATTTCAAAATGTGGTATCTCTTATCTGTAGGATAACATTGTAAAACTGATTTTGATATCTTTTTTTCTCAAACATCTGGCTGCGATCAATGTATGTAGTCAGAGTATATATTGGATGGAGTAAGAAGGTTACCATGTTCACAATTCTCCAACATACTGATAAGAAAACCTTATCAGTATATTGGTGAATCACAAATGGCAACAGGTCAAATCAAATTTTTATCAAGCAGCATAAAGATCATAAAAGCACGTTCCCAAGGCTACCTCCACTTTAATAAAATGAAGTCATCCATGTGTTGCTTTGTATTAATATTGCAACTAGTTTAAACATATATAAGCCATTATTTTTCCTCAAGTGTTAAATCAAATTGAATCACAGCTTTTTATGAGCAATAAAATGATAATAGACCAGATCTGGTCAGCTAGGATAATAACTTGATTCCGTACTTGGGATGTACATGTTTAAGGTTTCCATGATAAAACTGTAATTTTATACCCTAAAGTGTGTTAATAACATTAAGTGATGTAATAGTGAAAGTGAACTGCAGAATATAATACCCACAGGGCCATCATAATAGAAATAATTTATAATGTAACAGCAATAAAATCTTTAATGTTATCTCAGTCTAGTCCTGTCCCCACGTCTGAGGTTTTGGATTACATATGATTTTTCTATGGATTTACGTGTTAACCTAAAATAATTAAGAAAATGGTTTTCAGAGTGCAAGAGCCTTTGAAAGTTGATGACCTGATGATCATTTTATTAACTCTTTCATGCCCAACAAATTCCAGTGTGGTTAGTAGCTAGCATAGCATGGGGTAAATATTTTCTTCTTAGAGGTAAAAAACAAGTTTCATATTTAATACCACTGAAAATGATATATATGAAAATGATATATATGAACATGTATAAATGAGGCTCTCTCATTCAAAAATATATGATGAATATACATCCATTCCCTGCCCCCTACTCCCCTCCCCCCATATAACTATATGCATATATTTACTTAGACAAAGAGGAAGATTTTGAAAGTCTCCTAACAGATGTAGGAGCTCAAGTCCCACTGAAAGGCAAAGAGGCTTGTGTTCTTAAATCTCTTAGGTGTGTTTGAAAATCCCATCAATAGAGCTATATGCACTTATATATTAAACATAAACCTGTATAACAACCTGAAAGCTGCCTTTATTGGCCAAATAAGGATTCCTCTAACAAAAGGGGAATCCCTAGATAAACTAAAACTGGCTCTATACCTGCTCCCTTGTAGCCTCTGGGATATGGGGCACTTGGGGTATATTGGGATGGGGGAAGAGGGACTGTGGAAGGCAGTTGTAAATTAGACCAACTAAACTGGCCTAGTCCATCTTATGGCATTGATGAGGGAAACACAAAGGTGGCATAAAACCTGTTCCTCCTGCCCCTTTGGGTCTTGTGCCAAGCATAGATCAGCCAAACCTGAGGATTATTACAAAGTGTCTCCAGTATCAATGATATAAAATAGTTATTGTGCCATTAACAAAATTCTCTGTATCTCACGTCCTCTCTGGGCCCTCAAGAGAGTCATGGAAAATTATGGGAAATGTACAAAAAAACCTTATCATCTTGAAATATGCATGTTATACATAATTGTCTCTTTAAAAGCATATGCATTAGAAAAATATTAGGTCCCTAATCTTCTGTGACATCATTACACAGGCTTTCGATTAAACACAGGCATTCATAAAGTGTAACATTTTATTTTAGTTTCTCTGCTGGAACTGTTAGACTTCCTGACCAATTCCAGCCACGCTACTATATGCACTATGAAAACTCAAAAGACTGTAGATATATTACCACCACCACTTGGTGTATCCATAATTCCTTTGATCTGAACACCTCAAAGCACTGTACAAATATTATTTGGTTACATGATGTAACAGCCTTGTGCAGGGGGCAAATAATATTATCCCAATTTTATAGATGACAACAGCAAGGTATAAAGATGGGAAAGTGGCTTGCCCACAGTCAGATAGTAAGTTAGTGGTAGAACCCAGGAGTCTTTAGGAGGAATTGCTAAGAACCCCTGTTTCAACAATGGCTAAATTATTATTATTTTCTTAATTGCTATTGTTCTTTCTAGGTTCCTATACTCCAGGAAGGCATGTGCTATGCAAACCATGGGCAATTGGTGGGCAATTTTGATCAGTGGCAAGTAGCTGTTTGTGTATATGTGTGTGTGTGTATACACACACAGACACACACACAAATGCATGCAGGTACTATAGACTGACAGCTCCTTGTCTTCTAATAAAGCTGTGGTATTTTCTTATGGAAAAACAGTGGGCCATTGATTCAATTGGTGTGTGCATTTCAACTGTATTTGCCACACTTACGTGACACTTCAAAGTTCTGCAGATCTAAGACCAGTATTTAGTCCCGTGCAAGCACAGAGGATGATGGCAAAAGAGTTGCAGGCGTTGTCACCCACAGGCTTGGGCACTAGTCGCAGCTGCCTCAGGAGGAAGTTCAGAGGCAGATGCATCAGAAAGAACCTTCTCATCCAGAGTAGTTTGCCAAGGGAGAGTGCCTTTCTCCTTGCGTCTCCTGTGCATTTAGGAAGCCACACTAAGTCCTGGCTCATGTAATACACTGCACCTCATGGAATCCTCAGGGGTGGATCAAATATGGACCGCTCATCTACCCATAAACTGAATGCATAATCCCAGCGACCTTGAGGCAGCTGCTTGGATAACACAGGAAAACTAATTTCAATTCTGCTGTGTTCACAACTCTTACATGTTTGCTTTCAATGAATAATCAAGTACTGGCACAAATACTAGTGAAAATGGAATTTTAAATGCCAATATTTGCAGTTTGGGAGAACCTCATTCAGTTTCACTCTGAATAGATTTGCACTAGCTTACATAAACCAGTGTGGGTCTAGTTTTGGCTGGGTGGGGTACAAAGCTCATGATAGAAAACTTGCATGGGAAGTACATATATTTGTCCCCAGTTCTCTGCTTCTGGCTCATCAAAAAATTGTGGAAAAGCTTCTTTGCTGGTTTCCCACAAGAGGAACTTAAGCAGAGCTTTCAAGGATGGGATTCAGCTGCACATTTGTGCATATGCTGTCTTTGATTTGGCAATCACACTTATTCTCAAAGTCCCTACCCCTCTGTAGATTCCCATTCTGAGAAAGAATCTTCTGCATGGAGGGGCTGTGCATAGGGCCACTGCAGGCCAGAATTCAGGTAAATGTTTATATGGCCAAATGTTTCACGAATAAGGCCCCATATGTGGATGTGTGTATATATCCCAGCCTGAGAAAGAGTGAAACAGCTTTTGTCTTGGATCTAAAAACACCTCATATGTTGAAAGCTGAGTGGCACTGGCTTTTGCTGCTGACGGCATTGCTTAAGGAGAAAAATTTTGCAGAATATAAAGTTTCATTAAACACAGAGGGGGTTTCATCCCCAAGCTGATCTAGATAAATATTTCTCAATGGTGTGCTAGAAAATAGAGCTACTCTCTGGTCAGTTGCCAGATTTCTGCCAGAGCAAAATAATTCAGGGTTTGGTTTTTTTTAAGCCTATAAGAGAGAGAACTTTGATATCTAACAGCCTGATGTGTTAAACTCATCTTAGACTACGTTTTGGAAACAAGACCTCATGCAGTACATATAAATACCATCTGCATCCAAATTACATCAACATGTACGGTAATTGACATTGCTGTAAATTATCTGCTACTGATGGACACCAGAACCCTTGATCTGTGCACTCAGGTGCCTCTTGCTGGCTACAGAAATAAAATTACATCTTTACGTAGCATAAAAATGTAAAACAGGCTGCGCTGATAGTGTACCAAAGCTTTTAGGCTTAGCTATATTACAGGAGTAAGGAGCGGTAAAAATCTGCTTGTCACTTCTTCAGCTGGATAGGCATGACTGGTTTCAAAAGGAAACCTAGGAGTGATAGATTAAAGGAAAGGTGGCCATGAACTCTTCTTTCCCAAGAAAGTTCAAAGCCTCCTTATTTAGGTTTTTATCAAACTAAAAATGGGAAAGGGGGTGCGGAAGATAAAAACTTAAAAATAAATATTTTACGAAATTATCATCAGCTGCGCCTCCTCCAATGTGTCTGGTAAGCAAAGTGTTAAGTGAATTGTAACTAGATCCTCAGGAGACAGTTGCAACCTGGTTATCAGTGGCAGTAAATGGAAGATAATAGCCCCACTAGAGAGTTATGAAATGGCTTGTCTTTGAGCTGCCAAAGTGTTTAGACTCTCTTTTATTATATTCACAGTGGTAATCCGATATGTCCTGACTTCTGTCATCTGTATGTAATGCTTATCAACTCTCTGCCAGTGATTCACCCTCTTGTCAGGGACAATTATTCCTCAAAGTGCTGAGGTTATGACTGAAGCAATATTATGACTAGAAAGAAAATATGAAAGGTGCAGCACATCACAGCAAGCAATCTTGACGTTGACGTCAAAGTGAAGGAGGACACTGTTGATAAAAAAGGAAAAGTTTTGTTCTAGTGCTCCCAGGGTAGGCCTGGGCATTGCTAAGGTCAAGTGCATGTACGACTGCAGTAATGGAAGAATTTCCATGACTTTATTAGAGCCATGTATTTAAGGCTCTCCAGTTCGGGTTGTGTCACCATTTCTGATATAAGTCCCTGTTTACAGGCATTTAGAACAGAACAGGCAAAATTTTGGCCCTAGCACTGAAAGTTGGAAGATAAGAGCTCAGCTCTGCAGCAATTAATTTTCCTACACTTTATGACAAATAAGGAAAGCAATCTAGGGGAATCAGGATCCAGTTTGCAGTCATTTGGGGATCTCTGAAAATCCATTAGAATTAGAGAACCTTATGAGTTTCAATTCAAACAGGTTATGACAAACCAGGTTCACCAGGTGGGATTCCCAACTTTAGAGTTCCCCTTAAATGTGTAAGGAAAACCTAATAACATTTTGTCACATTTTATGCATGGATTATTGATTCATTAGCGGGAACAAATGACCAGAGTGACCATCTTTGAATGGCTAATGGAGGGCTTGTGGCTAGGAAAGAAAGAAGGCTCTGGAAAAGCTAAGAGGCCATGCTAAGCTGAATGGGCTAACTAACACGAGAGGGGAACTGAAGAATAGAAAGCAACCTGAGAACTGAGGCATAGTTGGGGCCCAGAGGTAACAAGCTCAAGGCCAGTGGAGGAAGCTGAAAGCATGGGCATTGTCAGGTCATTCTGTCTCCTCCGAAAGTAACTAGAGACCTTGGTTCAGTAGGCTGTGCCAGTGATGCTGGCCAAAAGCAGCTTGTTAGTGGATCTTATGGTGCTGCGGGAAGGTTACGAGGTGGTACCAGTGGCCAAATGAGAAGCTGCCACTGGCCAAAAGTAAAACCCATTCTTTGTACCTTGCACACGTACACACAGATAAGGATTGTTCAAAACAGGTCAGGATATAATTCACCCCACTCAGTGTTTTTAGCATCGATGCTAACAGAACTGGGTGGAAGTGGCGGTATCTGTGGCTTTGACAGTCTTCTCTCTTTAATTGCACTGTGCAATTCCTGTTTTGTGTTTCACCCTTGCTAACAAGAGCTTAAGAAATGTCACTTCCTTGGCAGGGAGGGTAAGAGGATATCTAACTACTGACAAAGTCCCAATCTGTGGGTGAGAGCACGGAGGAAGGGGGAGAGAAGGAGGGGGTCAATGGTTAACGTTAGTGAAATTATGTTACGAAGTGGAGCTACTTCACCATTTGCTCCCCCGACCAAGGAGAAAAATACAGCCGGATTCTTTTTGTGAGGCTTATCCCTGCTATTTGATTGGTATAGTTGATTAACTGTACTTGAGGCAGAGAAAGAGAGAGAGCCCACACACACCAACTGGAATCTGCTTTCGTCTTGGGGGTCATGATCAGCAGGGTCAGCTGTGCTTCCAGCAAGAAAGAAAAGAAGCCTCCTAGAGCAACAAGGAGAGAAAACGAATCCCGGTGCCTTGTCTAGTATATTGCAGTAATGTAATATAGCAGCAATAACCCCCAGAGTAGCATCTGGTGAACTTGTGACTAAATGCAGCCTGCTTTGCTCAGTGTTCATGAGTGCAGGATGTGTTTATTCCCTCTCATGAATCACGCTGCCAGATAGTTATTGCCTAAATGCAAACAGTTTCAAAAATATTTCTGGGAGCCTCCATGTGCTCCCTTCAGCTTGCCTGTCAGAGCTGCGGGTCGGTATTGCTTTCCCAGCAGCATGAGGGTAGAACTTTCTGCAAGTAAGAAAACACAGAAACTTGGGCAGCACAATAGAGATACACTCCTATGTTGAGTGTGACAGGCACTGGTGCTGGAACAATGTGTATGGGGGAGGTGGTACTGAGAGTCACTGAACCAAACTAAACAGTGTGTGTGAGGGAAACCACTTCAAACCAGGGGGTGCAGCCACCACCACAGTGCCAGCCTCTTTTATGGCCAACAAAGTGGACAAAAACCTGGCCTAGGCTATACAACATATCAATATTTCTGACACTGCAAATTCATCTCTCGAGTGCTGTGTGTAACGGGGCTATTTCTGGACGCCAGATTTCACTCTGGCAGGTGGTATTACCTACCAGAAGCAAAAGGCACCATTCTGGCCATGCAGGGTGTGAGGGACTCCTCTGAGTTTAGTAAGTAAGTTTAGTTTCTGCAGGGACAGAGATTCACATCTACGGGCTCCCAGGAAGAAAGGAAAAGGGCATGGCAGTCCCTTACCAACACACAGACCTGACCATTGGCTCTGCCATCAGCTGCCACATTGCTTGGATTTGAATTACATTATGAAAATACCTATTCAAAGCCAAAAATAAGAGCAAAGGGAACAAGTTAGCGGTGATGGCTGAAGCCCCAATCCTCTCTGCTCCCTCTCCCTCTCCCATCCTCCATGTTTCAAGGCTGTTCTATTCATCCACTTCTCCCCACCCCGACTAGGTAGCTTTACGCAATCCCAGGTTTATAACATCGTGTTAGCAGCAGCACTAATAACCCACGATTCCTTTCCCCTATTGTGTTTGTCAGAGGCAGTAATCTGGGCACTCCAGTAGCACAGAGCTGAGAAGCTATGGTGCGTTTCTATAGCAACCAACTAATCCGCAGGTGGAAGGTGATTGGCCACCTTTGGCACCGGCATGATAATTTGAAAGATCTCTTTCGCTGCGCTGTTCTGCGGCACGCGTTCATTGTATTGCAACCCGTCGAATCTTTGTAACCCACCTTGAAAATGCAGCCATGGCTGTACAAATCATTGCAAAGAGTGAGGCGACTTCCAGCAACAAGCCCTTGAAATATTTCATGAGCGGTTAAGAGGCCAAGTTGGGAATGGTGAGATGGGCTAAAACAAAGGGCTATAACAATAAGCCAGCACTTAACTGCTCTGAAGTCAGGAATCCTATGCATGTGTATGGGTTCTGGTGCATGGTAATGTTTGTTAAAGTGGGCATAGTGGGAGGAGTGCTGGGCAAGGTCCCTGTAAAAAGGTGAGCTTCTCTGGTAAGGACCAGGGAGGCCTGGGACTGGCCAAGCATGTTTAATTAGCCCCACCCTGCCATATCTGTGGTGGGTGTAGGACTTAAAAAGGGAGGAAACTCAGCAGTTTCGGGCTGGTTGAGGAGGAAAGCAGTTATACCATTCCCACATCCAACTCTTCCAAACCCCATTAATCCTAACCCATTATCACCGCCTCTTCTAAGCCATCTCTTTTCTAAATGAGTGAATTTAATATTTGCAACAGGCGTTGGATTGAGATCCCTAGAGACTGAAGTCCCAGTCTGAAGTTTCAAAAATGCCAAGTGATTTGTGTTTGTGTGTGTCTGTCGGGTGGGGGAGGGGGGATGCGGGATGACACTAGATTTTTGGATGCCAAAAATCAAGGCACCTTAAAGGGACTTTATTTTCAAAAAGTGCAGAGCACCCATGTTCTGAAAAATCAAACTCCCTTTACAGTCTCATGTTGAGCTCCCTAAATCTGAGGCATCTAGTTATTTTTAAAAAAGCTTTCAAAAGAGTCTTTATCTAAAGGACAGTTGCAGGAGAGGCAGTGATATGACAAACTTCTCTATGTTGTTCTATTTTAAGTTCCCTGGATCCCTGGAATCTGTTCTTCCATTTTCATTTTCCCCTTAAGCCTTGTTGCTCTGTCAGTTACAGTTTGTGGCCAAATGGCATCACAAACACTTTCTGCTCCCAGCTTCACACTGCAAACACAGAACGGGGAATATTAGGTAAGTATACATAACTTTAAATATAAACATTAAGTATTCACTATCCCCAGTTCTGTGTTTGCAATGTGAAGTGGGAGCAGAAAGTGCATATTATGTAACAGCCCGGCTCACGGGGATGGGAAAAAGGGGCCTGGAGAATCTTATAAAGAGAAGGAAATAATGAAAATTTGTCTTTACATCAATATAATCAAACTATCGAAAGAGGCGTTTATACCAATTCTCCAATTTTATTTTTTAAATTTTACCCATCCACTTGGACCTAAATTTCATAGCAGAAGGATATGTTGTTTGAAGCCTCTCAAAATAGTTTTGCTTGTCTGTTTCATAAAAAATTGACTTCAATGGAGCGACACTGATTTACACCAGCTAAGGGGATGGCCCTTAGTTTTTAGGAGGAATTTGAATGAAGAAGCAGGCAGTTTGGATGACTAAAACTAAAGCATTCTCCACCCCCACTCCAATGTGGTGAAGGGCATAGAGGTGGTTGTGGGAGCAGACAACTGGGGCTTTTTTCATAAAACCTTTACAGCAACTGCAAATGTGCTGAACACCTCATTAGAAATAGTTGAAGACAGGGTCCCTGGCCTGAAGAAATCATCATTTAAATTCAGCAAGACAGACCAAGTGAGCAATCAGCCCAGGTGAGTATAAAATTATCACATGGGATCTCGGGAAGGTGTGCAATAAATCTTGATTATTCTCCAGTAACTCATGTTTAACTGGCACAACCTTGTTCCTTTGGAAGAGCTTGAACATACAGAAATGTTTTTCTTTCCAATTTACATCAAACAGCATAAAATTGGCAGGCTTTTTGTTTTCTTTCTTTTTTTCCCTTCTCTCTCACTTTTTTTTTTTTTTTAAGAGAAACAAATAACTGCTCATTTCTGAGGAGCACTGGGCTGTTTCACTTTTCACCATGCCCTTCATTTCAGGGAGGTGCTGAAACTTCAGGCTGTGGGGAAATGGAAGACGCAGAGCCTTTCACCTCTAGGTCATCAGTTTGAATCCAGTCTAGATCAGTAGTGATCCAAAGTTATCACCGTTTTGTAAGTGTCCAGTGGTCTGTGTAAAGTCAGTTAGTAGTCTTAGTCCACTTCCCCATGAACAAGTTTCCACATCACAAATACCATCACCACAATTAGCATTAATTGATAGCTTTGCTGACAGCACAGAATTCAAGGACTTGCTAGGCTAGAGAGACAACTCCCCACTAGACACTCAGACCGTGGTAGTGGGGGAAAGTTTGAATTGCTGCTACCCAGGCTGCTCCTATTCTGTGTTATACCAGAGTGGACTCAAACCTGTGGTCCTTACTCAGCTATTGATACCTGGAAAACACCATTTACTTCAATGGGAGCTCTGCATTACTAACAACTGATGTACCCACAGAGGATTTCAGGCCATTTCAGGAAGTGGCAGCATATGGCGCATCCCTGCAGGAGGTCCAGAGCCCTTTACAGAGCTGAATTTCAAAGGGGGTTCCCCCATCCCCTACAGTGCAGGGTTTGGGGGATTAGCAGCATTAACCCAGGCCAGCCTCTGTTAAGTCACCATGCATCTGAACTGCAAGAGGTAAATGCAGGACGTATCGTATAGCAGATTGTAAGTGACGGGTGTAAAGAATATGAATTCTGAGTTTTCTTGAAAAAGATGAGGGGTACATCGCTGAAATAAATCAGACAACATGTGAAGCTAGTCTATGTTCTAAGAGACATGACAATTACATGACCTTGTAACAAAGCATGGTCAAGATGACACTGATACTACATGTGAAATAGAGCCTGGTGGAAAGTTGCTATTCTTCAAGCTCTCTTGCATCTAGACATCTTTTAAGGGATTTCAGAATTTAGGGTGAAAAGTGGATCTTAGGTCTTTTAAAAAAAGCCATTTCAAATCCTCATTCAGATCATAACTGCTTTTTTCTCTTTTTTTCTGTAGGCCACTTAAATCTCTGGGGCCATGACATTGTCTGGCACTGAATACAGCCAGCCCCTTTTTATCATTATAAAGAAATAATGAAAGCACATGGTAGAGATGTGCTAGTATTTCAGCGTATGGTGCCTTCCTCATTCTCCACAGATAAGCCTTGAAGAACATATAGTATGATGATAACGTTAATTATTTCCAATATAATAATGGAAAATTCCTAGCAATTCAAAATCATTCCTGCTGCCTAGAGTGAATATATGTTCAAAGTAAAAGAAACCAAACACATTCCCACTTTTGTGAGTTAAATAACAGCAAGTGACCTATATTTTATTACAGTACACAGCTGTTTTATCACATAAGTAAATAAATCACCATTGAACCAACGTTGGGAACAAAAATTTTGAATAATAACACAATTAACTTTTCCCACAAAAATCCAAGCAGCCCACTTGCTCATAGTTGCTACAAGCTGTGATTCCCACGTGAAAGATATCAACTTATTTCCTTTTCCTGTCAATCATCTGTACCATGTGGGGCCATGGTATGTCAGGTCATGACCTTTCACTCTGGGCATGAGCCTGAAAGCCACTAGTGAATCACCCAGTTTAATTATTTAGGCTGTTTCTAATAAATATAAAAATGTGGCCCTAACATATTTCACATGCTTGTTCAGTTCTGGCTTTCAAGCCTTTCTTATCAGGCCTACCAGCCTGAAAGTTTGCTATTAGCATTGGAAGGAAATCTGTCCATCACAAAGCCTATTATTTGGGCATCAGGCTTTTAAAATTGATTTTGAGCTTCCTGGATCATAAATCCATCGTCCTTCATATTGTCCACAGGGGAGTTTCTAAAACTTTCCTTGCCCCTTTTCACACAAAACTGGACTTTTGTTCATTGTCGCAATCAAGAGCTCAGATGCTTCAACATTCACAAAAGAGTTCCTTCAATGTGAATGCAGGTATGGGGTGAGTATTCACCACTTGCCTCCCTACTCCACAACCTCACCCTCTATTTTAATTTTATTCTCTAATATTCTCTCCACCTCTGAAACAAAAACAAGTAATGCAATAACTTCCTTATGATACAATGTTTTCATGTGCGATGCTCTCAGTTCCCCTTCCAGTCCCCTAGGAACAGGTTATGTATTTTCTCCCATTCCTGGAACTCCAGGCAAGCCAAAACAGGAGGGCAACCCACCTCTGAAGCTTCGCTAATACAGAGAATGGAAATCCCAATGAGGGTTTCCCTCACGGAACTTCCAAAGCCTAGAGACACTGGTCAATCCAAGTCACTAGGCTGGTTCTATATTTAGCATTATTAATATGTAATGAGTTCTTACTAACTGTACTGCCATTTAAGTGGAAAGTACATTGTAATTTTTTCTTCCCTAGAGAAAGGATTAATCCTGTGTTCATTCTAAGGCATTGCAAATATTTATGCTCTCATCACAACAAGACTTCCAACTGGTAAACACAGGATAGAACTAAATATGAGAAAATAACTGACGCTGCGTTTCGAAAGAATAAATCTTTAAATCTAGATTACCAGACCCAAATATTACTTTGAAACATTCCCCAAACATATAGCACTTTTCCAACATTTCTTGCTATTTTTTCCTCCTAGTGCTTCAGGCCTATATAAGAAGGCAAGTATGAAGCACCATCCTCATGTTTATATATTAAAATATAAGAAGCTATGCTAATTCAAAGGAAAAACAACCCTGTATGCTCGTTCATTAACTCTGTCGGCTGCTCAGGACTAGACCTGGTCAGAAAATGGAATTTGTATTCTGTGCAAGAATACAACGTTTCCAATTTTGTTCTCATTCTGAATCAGAATGAAAAGTTGAAATGTTAAAATGTACCACTAACAAAATGTCCATAATATTTTGGCTCAGAAACATAAAAATGACCTTCTTGAAATGTTTCAGTTCAATAAGATCACAATGAACATAAAAGTTGTAACAAAATATTCCAAACTTATCAAAACAAAACGTTTAATTTTGATAAGATCAGAAAATTTAGTTTTGGCTTTTAAGTTTTATTATATCTATCTATCTATCATATTCATAACATAACATACGTCCTATATATATATATATATATTCAATATAATATATATATAAGTCCAACCTTATCAAAATGCAACCTTATTGCAATGAAGAGTTTTAATAATGTCCCATCAATACTTTTAACAAAATTGATATGTTCACATGAAAGCTTTTGAATTGTCAAATCAGCATTTCACAACAGGAAACTGCTTTGTTGGAACATTTTTGACCAGTCTACTTAGGAGACATCAAAAAAAGCATTGAAAATGTAATATACTATAACATGTAGGCAGAAAACCCGGGCCCTGCCTGGTGAAAGAGTGGTCTATCTCAAAGCATCAAGGAGGACATCACATCTTGGAAATTTAGTAAGGGACTACAAAGGGGGAGGGATAGCTCAGTGGTTTGAGTATTGGTCTGCTAAACCCAGGGTTGTGAGTACAATCCTTGAGGGGACCATTCAGGGACCTGGGGCAAAAAGGGATTGGTCCTGCTTTGAGCAGGGGGTTGGACTGGATGACCTCCTGAGGTCCCTTCCAACCCTGATGCTCAATGAGACTGAGCCCTGGCCTACACGAGGGGTGGGGGATCAATCTAAGTTACGCAACTTCAGCTACGTCAATAACTGAGGCGACTTCTACCGCTCCCCCGTCGACTCCACCTGAAAGCAAAGGCACTGCAGCATTAGAAAGCAACACCTGTTGCTCTTGGTTTCACGTGCCACCCTACTCTTTTTATTCGCCTCTTCTGTCCGTTTCGGGGTGGGTTCAGTCCCACTTTTGAAGTTGTTGATCAGAGAATCAGTTGGCCCTTCCTCAAACATACAGATGGGATGCACCTTTGGGCGTTCATTAGAAGAAGGCCCAAAACAGCAAACTCATGTGGGTTCTGAATTTATGTTAGATTTCAGAGGCAGTACCAGTGACCGTTCTCTTTCCCAGCCCTCTGAACGGCACGATTTCAAAATAAATTGAGGAAGAGATAGGAAGGGGGAAAATGCCCCAACTGTATCACCGCTTTTTCTCTGGATTCCTATCTTGACTGATGGGCCATTGTTTTTTAGGCTGTACCTGCTCCTTTAATAATTTCACCACTGTCAGCTGTGAAATCCCAAACAGCTTTCAAATGACAGAGAGGCTTTGATGCTTCCCTCAGGCCAGGCTCAGATGTCTTTAACATGAAGGGCTGGAAATATGAGAGAGCCTCATCCAGGTGGATGCAAACATATCCAAGGAGGTGTTTTCTTCCCTTCCAATCAACTTGTTAGCTTCCCCATCCCAGACAACTGCAGAGTTAGTGGCAAGACTCAAACAAAAATGGTCCACTTGTTATTTTAGTCATTCAGCCATTATGAGGCACTAGCTTCCAGCTAGCTTGGCTAACATTAGCCCTGTGGAAACAAAACTGAAGTCAATTCTAGACAGGCTTGCATTTGTAAAATCGTGGCCTCCTACACAATTAGCAGGGTGTTCCTAATAAAAATACACAAATGCATAAAGTGCCAATGATCTGGGCTGTTGTAAAAGGGGAGTCTGAAATAATGAAACATAAGCATGAGCATAAAAAGAAACAGAACTTGAAAAACAATTATAGACATCTGAGGGTTGGTGAAGAAAGAGTGAACTGGGAATGCTGATCATATATAAAACACCAGACTCTGATATCCAAACACGCCTGAATTTTGGGGATGTTTGAAATGAAAAACTGGATCTAGATTTACATTTTACAAATAGTCCTGTCTTTACTGTGGATGGAACCAAAGTATTAGATTCAAACATCACCCCAGAATGTAAGGGTTCAAATTTTGCACCTTACTCCCATCTTTGAGAAATACAAGAGCCCTTTCCTCTTTATTTGTGCCTACATGAATATATATAAGCCACTTTTTGAACATAAGTAGTGAGTATATCAAGCTCATGTGAAACTGAATTGTAGGAATGTTTTGACATTCTGCATGCTTCGTACAAAACTTAGATGCTTTGCAGTATTGACCAGGCTTGTGGAACTACCATCTGCCATCTTCTCTGTCTTTACACTTTTAGCAAGACTGATTAAAATATAAAATTAGGTCCTGAATCTTCAGAGTGCTGCTAAGGCACTAGTGAAAGGAAAGAGGGTGTGACTGAGCCCTGCATTTGGCTGATTTCCAGGAGCCATAACAGCCCCTGGAAGTCATTGGCAGCTAGTGTAAGACAGAGCAGCCTAGGAGTTGCTCTAACTTGCACTGTATATTGGACCAATGCGAGGAGATCCCAGGAGTGCAAAGCTGGCTAGGTAGACTATTAATAATACTACAGGTCAGCCTGATTTTGGCACTGTTTTCAAATTTCTAAAGTTACTGTGAGTTGTACCGCTAAATTCCATGAAGCTCTTTGAAAATTTAAGAAGCATTATCTTTCATTTCAAATAACTTGCTGTTTGAGTTAAATGGTAAGTACCTTAAATGTCCCTAGGATCAAATCTGAAGTAACCGTCACAAAGTTTGCATGGATTTCCTGCCATTTCTATAGGAGCTTTTTTGTGTCAAAGAAAAGATGAAGATGTGCTGGTGAAATAGTATTTCATTAATCAGAATAGTTCTTACATACACCAGGGATCGGCAATCTTTGGCATGCGGCCAGTCAGGGAAATCTGCTGGTGGGCTGGGACGGTTTGTTTACCTGCAGCGTCCACAGGTTCAACCGATCGCAGCTCCCACTGGCCGTGGTTCGCCATTCCAGGCCAACGGGGGCTGCAGAAAGCGTTGGCCAGCACATCCCTTAACCCACGCTGCTTATATATGTTATATGCTGCTTCCCACATATAACACTGACACTCAGAAATACATGCAATGTCAAGTCCAACACAATCTGACTTAAAACAAAATTTCAAGTGAAGACTGACACTTAGGAACATAAGAACTGCCCTAGTGGGCCAGACAAGTGATCCATCTAGCTCAGTGGCCAGCACCCAACGCTTTCATGGGGAGTGTACAGAACAGAGCAGTTGCGGTGATCCACCCCTGTCTTTTCCTCCTGGCTTCTGGCAATCAGAGGCTAGGATTGCCCTGAGCATGAAGTTGAATCCATGGCCATCTTGGGTAATAGCCATTGCTGGATCTATCCTCCATGAACTTGTATTTATTTTTTGAACCCAGTTATACTTTTGGCCATCGCAACATCCCATATCAAAGAGTCCCTCAGGTTGTGTGTTGTGTGAAAAAGTATTTTCTATTGTTTATGTCAAACTTGTGTCCTATTAATTTCCTCAGGTGACCCCTGTTTTTTGTATTTCTGGAAAGAATAAATAACACTTCTCTAGTCACTCTTTCTGCACAATTCATGATTTTACAGACTTTTATCATATCCCTCTTTATTCATCTCTTTTCTGAGATGAACAGCCCTAATCTCTCCTAGTATTATATATTATATATCCTTGATCATCTTTGTTGCCCTTCTCTGAAACTTTTTCAGTTCCACTGTAACCTTTCTGAGATGGGCTGACCAGCACTGGACAGAGTATTCAAGGTGTGGGCACACCATGGATTTATATAGTGGCTGTAAAGGGGAACTCACCTCTTGAGCACCTCTGAGTGGCTGAGTGTGGTACCACAGTCCTTTTCTCACCCCTGGCACTCCCTGTAGGCTGCCAGGTGTGTTAGGTCTTCAGTGGCTTGGCCCTCTGGCCAAATCACAAAACCTGAATGAATCCTTTCCTGGGTACTAAAGAGTCCAGCAAATAAACAGTCTCTTTGCCCTCGCTAGGGTCTTCAGTCTGGCTCTGGGCCCTTTTCTCCCTCCTTGTGAGAGCAGGGAGCTATACCAGTCTCTCTGCTCAGGGACATGGCGAGTTGAACCTCTCCCAGCCAACCACAGTGCCACTCTACACCGATGCTTTTATAAGAGCACATCTGCCTTGAAAGGATGAAGGGTTATGACTCAATGTGCATGCAGGGGCTTTATAGAAAGATCATATAATGCCTCAAAGTACAGCTGGTCAGAAAAAGAAAAGGGAGCATTTTTTTTAACACTCCCCCTTTTTAAAAAAAATTTCAATATCTGAAATTTCATCTCAACTCAGAAATGTCTGTGCAGCCCTACAGATGCCCCCAAAATGGTGTATAAAATGTTTGTGAAGTTTTTGTCAAAGTTTTTTGCTTTTATTTTTTGAAATTTTTTAACAAGTACCGGGCCAGCACTTAGCCTTTTTGTAGAGTTTCGTGGGTTTTAAGTGTGTTTCTTAAATATTAACTCATCCATCTTCCCAAAGGTTAGAGAGACAAGGTGGGAAGCCTCAGACCAACACAGCTACAACTTCATTCACAAAGGTACAACTGAGAAATGGCATAAGAGTTCCAAGTTCTTTTTTGCAGGGAGGGGTTAATGAAGACCCTCTTCTCTTTGGAATTCTAAGCTCAAATTCTGGCTCACAACGCAAATGCAAATGCACTGCATGGTCTCACCACTGCTTCCTCCCCCCCCCCCCCCACAAAATTACAGCACAGTTTGGCATAAAACAGCACAAATGGCAGTCCCTGGGAATAGAATAGCAAGCTTTGTTGCATGCCAGGCTGGAGGTGCATTGGGCAGCACGGTGCAGTCTGGAATTAAGCAGCAGGGGTGTTACAAGCGATGGTTCAGGTGAAACAGCAGAGCTGGGAGTATTAGAATTTAAATAGCAAGGAAGGCATTACTGAATAGCATGGAGGGCAGGGAAGCTTGCAGGTTGATGCCTCGGGCTAAAGACTCCCCTGCACTAAATTCACTCTTGAATTCATTTCCAGTATCTCATTTGGCTTTTTTGTTATTTTATATATAGATTTTTAAAGCACTTGTCCCGAAATCAGTACATTCTAGTTTCTTTGCTCCGTAATTTAATAAAGGTCAAACCAATTCTTTCCAAAGAGTTACAGCTCCTCCCAGCTGAGTGCTTCTAGGTCAGGTTTCAGCCTGGAACAAATATTTTATGTTCGAGAGTTAAAGGTCTCTAAAAATTGCGGTTCATAGTGGAAACCCTGACATAGCCTTAGCCATACTGGTGCAAGCGGGTGCTGCTTTAATAAAAAAGCCCTTAATCTCATTTGGCTCTACCTCAGTGGCAGCTTGAAGTACTTGGATCAAACAGTACAGCTGTGAGTTGTGACACTGCCTGGACTGAAGCCCAGAAAACTTTTCCCAGAGAAAACGCTGGAGGGAGGGGAAAGGGAAAAAAAAAAAAAAAAAAGGTTTGACAACAGAAATACAATACACTGAAGTGTAAAAAAAACAAACAAACCCCAAACCCCAACCCCAAACAAAACAGAAAACCCAAAGATAGCTGGAATCCTTCTTCAAAAGGTTACTTTATAAGGCAGAAGAGCTAATTTGGGCAGTCTTCAAGCTATGGCTGCAGCTCATACTTTGCAGTACAATGGCATATGACCAAAGCCAAACAAGGAATTATACCACCCATTCAACATTCATTTGTTTTTTTTAAAAAGGCAGCTTTGAATTTTTGAAGAAGAAGAAGAAAACAATTGGGGTAATAAAAAAGGGGTTGGGATAAGTGCCATAAAAACACCTACCATGAGTGTGTTCACATTTCCCCCCTCCCCCATTATGATTATTTGAATCCTCAGGATTCCCCTAAAGGAGATAAAGAGGGGAAAAAACCCAAAACAACAAAAATAATAAAAACCACATCTGGGTGGAAGGAAGTGTTCTTTTTTAGAAGGCAGCAGCCTTGCTCAGGAGTCAGAAGGTCAGAGGGCGAATTTCTAGTGATGGAAAACATTAGAGCTTGATATTTCTCATCTGTCAGTCCCATTAAGTACCAGTTTTTAAGGACTCAGGACTGTGCAATGTGCCTTTCTTCAAGTTAGCAGGATAATAAAGATTCCGCTGCCTTTTGCAGATGTTTAAAGACATGATGTGAAAGACAAATTCTTCTACTAAAACCCTCAAGAAATGTCACTTCTGTGTCTTACCGAAAGAGCTCCAGCACATTCCTCACATAAACATCTGCCGGAAACATTTGAAAAAGGAGGCAGTTGAAATAATGGCTTTTGTAGGCTTCTTGCTTTTTTTTTTTTTTAAAAGAAAATGAATTTGTGGAAAGTTCTTTCTCCCAAAGCAACTTTCCTCTGCAAACATGCATCAGCTCAGATGATCTGAGAGAGCAAGCTGTAAAATGAAGGTGGTAAGAAATGGTTGAAAGTATTCCTTCAGAGCCTTCTGTATCAATCACACCTCAGAGATGGGCCTAAATCAGAGCTTTCTTTTACTTCAGAAAGTTGTCCCTCTTCATTGTTATCCTTGCAGCCCGCGCCGCTTCCCCCAGCTCCCATTGGCTGGGAATGGCGAACCGCGGCCACTAGGAGCTGCGGGCGGCCGTGCAAATGTAAACAAAGTGTCTGGTGGCTGGCCAGCTGATTACCCTGATGGGCCACAGGTTGCCCCCCACTGGATTAGAGAGAGATGGAAAGATGTGTTGGGAACTTCATTCCTACCCCATATCAGTGAGTATTTTGCACAGATCTATCTATGTATTTTAGAGTTTTGACCCATCACTATAGTATCTAAATGTTTCATGTAGCAGTCCCTATTAGGGTTCATGAAGGGTTCTATTCCTCTTCCTTCCTTGGTTATAAGAAGCTGTGCTTCGGATGTGTTCACCTTTGAATAGGATTGCCACCCCTGTGAATGTGTAATATGGGGCAATTCTACACAGACAAGGGAATGGATTGGATAAAGCACAGAAAATGTGATTGTTCCTTGAGAACAGAGATGGAGAACTAAGGACTCCATCTTCTACCCTCACTCACCCTGTGTAGTACCTTACTGTGTAGACCCTGCTGATGCACACTAAAGGTTCCCTAGTCAGTGTGCTTTAACATAGAATCATAGAATATCAGGGTTGGAAGGGACCCCAGAAGGTCATCTAGTCCAACCCCCTGCTCGAAGCAGGACCAATTCCCAGTTAAATCATCCCACCCAGGGCTTTGTCAAGCCTGACCTTAAAAACCTCTAAGGAAGGAGATTCTACCACCTCCCTAGGTAACGCATTCCAGTGTTTCACCACCCTCTTAGTGAAAAAGTTTTTCCTAATATCCAATCTAAACTCCCCCACTGCAACTTGAGACCATTACTCCTCGTTCTGTCATCTGCTACCATTGAGAACAGTCTAGAGCCATCCTCTTTGGAACCCCCTTTCAGGTAGTTGAAAGCAGCTATCAAATCCCCCCTCATTCTTCTCTTCTGCAGGCTAAACAATCCCAGCTCCCTCAGCCTCTCCTCATAACTCATGTGTTCCAGACCCCTAATCATTTTTGTTGCCCTTCGCTGGACTCTCTCCAATTTATCCACATCCTTCTTGAAGTGTGGGGCCCAAAACTGGACACAGTACTCCAGATGAGGCCTCACCAATGTCGAATAGAGGGGAACGATCACGTCCCTCGATCTGCTCGCTATGCCCCTACTTATACATCCCAAAATGCCATTGGCCTTCTTGGCAACAAGGGCACACTGCTGACTCAAAAGGGCACACTGCTGACTCAAAAGGGCACACTGCTGACTCAAAAGGGCACACTGCTGACTCAACATAGTTCTGTTTCAAACTGCACAATGTTAAAGCACACGAAGAGGGTCTACACAGACCAACTGGTGGTCTTTAGAAATCACCCCACCATGTAGACAAACCTTCATTAAATTGTCCCACTGAAATCAATAGGTACTATTCCTCCAACTCCTTGTATCTGTATTTGCCAGAAGTAAGCAGACAGGAGATATGCCTCCTAGGGTCTGGGGGAAAATGAAGCCCTAACTTTGATATAGGGAGAGGAGTAAACATTATGTTAGAATATTAGTGTAGACTAGAGTAGGTTAGAATGGTGTAAACCCTATGTCTTGAGAATAGTCTATCAGCAGAACTCAAGGACATGAGGAGGAAAGAGAAAAATCACCTTCCATTTTCACAGACCTTAGAAGGTCTCTTCCAACACTAACGCCCATGATTCAACAACGTGGCAGTCTGTACCATCACATAAATCTGCCCTCAGTTACATCTATGAAACCCCTCTTACTTTAATGGGGTTGCATAAGTGTGACTGAGGCAGAACCTAATTGATCTCTCTCTAAAGATTTGTAAAAGGCAGTTCATTCATGTGGGTCAAATGACAAAATAGGTTTAAATGTAGAACATTTAATATTTACAAATATTCATGAAATTATGACAAGCACATGGAACTTCACTAGATTCAGTCTGAAATCAACTGCAGGGCAGAAAATGCAAATGGTCTGATTTTAAGTGGTCGGGTCCAAAACTACAATAAAAAAACCATGCAAGCAAATGCATGCCTCAGTAACCTTTATAATCACCATGATTACATGTGCAATACATGTGCAAATTGCCAGCCAAACATTAGATTCTGCCATAAATTTTGGTGTTAGAATTTACTAACATTCCACATGCTTCGAGGAATAACTCTTATTTCCGGAAAAAGAAAAGGAGGACTTGTGGCACCTTAGAGACTAACAAATTTATTTAAGCATAAGCTTTTGTGAGCTACAGCTTACTTCATCGGATGCATGTGAGCTGTAGCTCACTAAAGCTTATGTTCAAATAAATTGGTTAGTCCCTTAGGTCCCACAAGTACTCCTTTTCTTTTTGCGGATACAGACTAACACGGCTGCTATTCTGAAACCTGTCTTATTTCAGGGTTTCTTGTGTTCTTGAGAAATGTGCCTAAAGTGTTAACAACGTATCTTTATTTCTACAAAAAACAGAAAGGTGGAGGCCTTGTTTCCTTTTAGTTAAACACTCTTGATTGTCTCATCAAACTTACTGGGAAAAATCTCTTTCCAAGTTTAACTAATGGAGGTTCAGAAAAACAGTAACATTTTCCAATTGTTTCTTATCTATTGGAGCTCACTTTCTTAAGTTGCTAACAATTGTCTTTCTTGATGATTAGTCACCACTGGATATCAGATGGTTTTTATATATTTACTAAAAAGGTTGAAAGTTCAACCTTCCCCAGGTTTCCATACAGTAATAAAACATCTTTCATGTGATCTTAGATCCCAGAATCCCTTGTGAGTTTGAGGCAGTTGCTGGACTTCTCTCCTGCACATGGCTTAATAAAATGTAAAGTTCACTGGGTTTGTGAGAAAGACAGCTTATTTCCCTGCATATCCGCCAAAGATGCTGCAGGATCGCTCTATGGTGTGACACACAGAGGCCAAAAATCAAGTTATTTCCCTTGTATAGAATTTGAAAGGTTCATTTCACACTTTTGTTAATGTATTGATTTGCTTTTCACCTGTCTTTGGCCAAATTCATTTTATGTGTGGCAGCATGTTAACATGAAAGTATTTTCTTGGTTTAAGCATTTAGGGCACAATCTCCAACTTCAGTGGGACCATCGTCCATGTTGAGATTACTTGAACGAATAACAGCTGAAGAATCTGATCCCTTGTCCTTTCATAAAAATAAAATAATAATTACAATAATAAATGCTAAATCCTTCTCACTTGACCCAGGTGATGAATCTCAGGATTTGGTCTAAAGTATCTGAGCAAAATCAAAAATACAAATCTCCCTAACCCATTGTTTGACACAGCTGATAGCTACCAGCTACATAATAAGGCAAGATGGTTATGAACAGGCACTGCTTATCATGTTGAATTATAAATGCCCCTTTCTCAGATAATTTGTAACTAAGAACACAATTCACCAATGGGACTTCAGTGAGAATTACCTGTGTTCTTTCCTGCACAGGAATATATTTAAAATACACGCTTAAATGCTTTGCTGAAATGTGGCCTGAGTTGGTAAAGACGGACATTTTAGGAAGGTTTGACAATTCTTTTCGGGGAACTTTCTGCCAGAGTTTTAAGAGATCACTTTCCTAAACCATGCTGTGGGGCTTTTTCCTCTCTCTCTAAGACATCACTGAGCATGTATGCTTGGAAGCCCGACCAGGCTGCTAAAGGAATATGCCTTTTTTTTTAAACAAACCAGGTGTGATGTAGACAGGTGTAGTATGATCTTCCCCACACTGATCTTCATACAACTTCAGACCTGACCTGAATGAAACACTGCCCCCCAGGGTAAGCGACAACTCGCTCATGAAGAAGAGAATGATTATGCTGCTGAATTATTTGAAGTAGCTTTGTGAAATATCCTCTGTGTTTTAGATACAGATAAGATCACTACACCTCACTTTATCAAGGTCCTCTGGCAAACAAGAGGGCCTAATTCACCCACCTAAATCCACCCAGAGTGGAGGACGTTTGATTTATTTTTGTAATCCATTACGGTTGTCCTTTTTGAACACACATTAAATAGTCTCCATGTTTCACTAATCTCTGTTTTATCATCTCACTGCAAAAGGTAGAATTTTATTCTAGTTACAAAACAAATAAATTTAGGATCTGAATAACTTTTGCTTTGAATTCAGTATTTGTGGCTAAAGATTTGAATGGGGCAAGCTAGGACTTAGTCTCAGCTGCAACATTTGGGGTTTTTTTCATTTTATTTCATTTCATAGGAAGTACTGCTGAGGGGGAAAAAGAGGTATGGCCAGCTGTTTTGTTTTTATGCTTTTGATTCTACAAGGTGCTGAATACCATCAGTTCTCAATGAAGTACTAGTAGCTGAAGGTATTCAGCTGCCAACACGAGGGATTGCACAAGGAATCTCCAGGCTGCATACGTCCTCTGGACCGAGGAAGCTTCTCCTGCGTATCTGCAGTTTGAATCCCGCAGGAGCTAAATTAGCGACCTCCAGTGCTGAAAGCCTCTCTCTCTATAGCCTGTGTGAAAGAGCCAGGATCTGTAGCAAGGGGCTAGAACAGACTCACATTCTCAATTGATCAGGCACAGAGAGAATTCATGACACACCCTGACCAGTAGATTACATCTACACTTAAGAATCTCAGTCAAAGTGAAGCATCCCCTTGTGTGCATTCATTCATAGGCCTGTAGTGATCCCTGGGTCTAAGGGTCAGTTTGAAAATAGCTTTGTGTTTTTTTTTTTTTTTTAAATCTCTGCAGGAGGAAAATCAACAGTATTGAGAGTTGCAAAAGAACTAGCGTCAAACTTTCTCAACATATTGATATTCTCCAGACCAACTGGTGGTGGGGGAAGAGGGGAAGGAGAGATTACTGTGTTTAATTCTAGAAATTCTCCATTTCCATTATTGCTGGAAAAGTCAGCTAAAAAGCACTTGAAATTGGTGATGTATGTTGTTTACTCGCTTGAAAAAAAAAATCCTCTCCAAATAGGGGAAAAAGGTTAGAAATGATTTGTACTGCATTGATCAATTTACCCGAGTTGTCTTTCAACAGATTGTATTAATGGAACTTCATTTTCTTTTATTCAGTCACTGGCCAATTTCATCTCATCTCTTAAAAAGATCAATGAACACGTCTCACCGTCTTTGCACAAAATGAGCCTCTATTTTCCCCTTAAACTTTGGAAGACTTTATTATTTTAATCTGTAATAGATTCCCCCCCTCTTGCTTTCAGCCCCCTGCTGTCAATTTTCTGATGCCTGTCTATTCTTTCTCTGATATAGGTTCTGTCTAAACAATTTAGGCTTTCCTTTCTGCTACATTCTGGATGCGACAGGTAGGAAATAGCATGTTCAGTTGTCAGCCATCCATAAACAGGTAAGAGCAGACCTGGGTTCCTTGTTTAGTGCTGCTGATATTGATGGGCCTGGATAAAATAACTCACAACAAGAAGAAGTCTTTACCTAAAACTCAAATCAAACAAGGGGGCTGATCCTGTAAAGGCAGGTATGGGTACTTATTTTATCCAAACTCTTTCACCCATGTCAAGCTACAATTTTACATTGTATTGTCACAGGATTTTGTTAACATCTTTAACTGAGAAAGTGGGAACTACAAATAGCTGTTGGAGTGTTTTTCATGGAAAGATAAACCAACAAGCAAAATTCAAGTGGCTTAGCTTTGATTGCATGTCCCTTTTGCCTATAATACTCATCATACTATATCCTTAGCATACCCCAATATTTCTTTGCTGCCCACTGCATTTGATTGCTATGCAATGGAATTTCTTTGCTCAGAAGAATCCTCTTCTGTCTGTGTTGACTCCCCCCCAACACTATTCAATCAATTACTATTGTAATTGGCTCTTTCCTTTGGATATTCTTGATGGTACACAACTAATCTTTTGAAAACCTGCCCTAATTACTCATAATGTTTTGTCCCAACGAGCCCAACAAAAAATGTCATCTAAATAAATGATGGACACACAATCCATGCAGTTCACTTGTCCCTGGACTGCCAATTACAACAATGTGCTCACTACACAGAACCTCTGGAAAGAACTTGTCTCAGGTCCCTTGAAGAAGATGCCCAGAAGTGCAAAGATTGAAGAATTTACTGGAGGCCACTAATGTTGTTTCAATGCTGCAACTGATCATCAATGTGAATTTTTCCATGTACATAGGCATCACTAGCAGCTGCCACACACCTCATTTGAAAACAGATACTGATGTCAATGTACAGTGCTACGTTAAAGAAGGTACTAGGGCTGTGGGTCCTCAGGCTGGCTTGGTGAATGCTACTTGTGTGAAAAGAGCACTGGCCGCACCCATAACTCATCCTGAGAAAGCCCAAATATGGGCCCAACAGGTGACAGACTCAGAATTAAAGACCCAAAGAAATTATTCACACCAGAAATTTAAAGTGCTGAAGAATTCACTCCTTTATTGTGACTCTAAAACCTCCATTTCTTGAGGCCTCATTTCCAATGTAAATAATTTTCAACATTAAAAGCAAGGGGACATCAAAATTGTTTGGAACATAGCTACCACGAAGACTAAAATGAGTCATGTCCTTCAAACTGATGGACAGTGGAGAGGTATGGCTTGATTAGGTTAAGGATTCAAAAAGCGCTTTTAAATGCAATCCACACAATTACTTCTATTCATAGAATATCAGGGTTGGAAAGGACCTCAGGAGGTCATCTAGTCCAACCCTCTGCTCAAAGCAGGACCAATTCCCAATTTTTGCCCCAGATCCCTAAATGACCCCCTCAAGGATTGAACTCACAACCCTGGATTTAGCAGGCCAATTGCTCAAACCACTGAGCTATTCCCCCCCCCCCCCCCCCCGACAATGTGAGCCCTCACACACAGGGTCATTACCAAAAAGCTCCTACTGAACTTGAGAGTGTATACAGGCATGCATGTTGAGCACTAGAGCTTGCCTCACATTTAAACAAACACACCTGTAGGTCGTAGAATCATGGATGTTACAGAAGACTTGGAAAATACCACAAAAATGCATGTTAGGTCATTTAGTCTGAAACTTTCCCCTTGAGAATTATTATTTGAGCTACAGTTTATGCAGAGCCATCAATTACTGGTCACCAAATGAAATCTATTTGGGTCCCATTCTCTTTATCTATGCAAGTACAAAACACAACACTCAAATCCCAATGTAAAGCTTTTTATAGTTAGGTTTTGTTATGTTCCACACAGAGTGAAATCCTGCATTCTGTAAAGAGAATTGATAAAACTAGTCAGTTCTGCTAACTGTTCTCCTAACGGTGCCACAGATCCAGCCTTTCAAATGAAATGTCGACAAACGGTGAATGATGGCAAAACCTTAAAATAAACATTCATGAGACGCCAACAACCTCCTAGGAGTGGATTCTAGAGCTGGCCCAAACTCTGAATTGCTGTTCTGCGGAAAATCCCAACATTCGTTTCAAATCAGAACAAAACCAAAACATTTCAAAAATTCTCAAACTGAAATGATCACAAAAAATTGTTTGAAGATCAAGTGGAAAGTTTTGTTCTGATTTTGACTTGAAAATAAAGAAATAATTCAAAATGAAAAAAGTCTTTTTGAAATGAAAAATCAAAACATTTCATTCCAGTATGGTCCTTGTGAAACACTTCGTAATATATATATTTTTTTTGGTTAAAATGTTGTCAACATCAACATGTTCATGTTGAAAATTTCAGTTTAGATGAATACAGACTAACACGGCTGCTACTCTGAAACCAGTTTAGATGAAATGGCATTTTACATCCGATAAACATTCCACTGGAAATTTTTCTATTGGAAACCTATAGGATCATTGTTACAGTGACTGCCAATACAAAGGCAGCATTTATGGATATGACTGAAAGAGCTCAGTGACTTTTTCAAGTACACTGGGAATCAGCAGTGATCCTGGGGTTCCAAACCAACACGTGAACTTTACCCCTTAGATTCACAAGGCCAAGAGAGTATTTAACATCATGCAGGGAGGGTGGAAAGGATTATGCCGTGAAATAAAAGACATGTCTCCCATGAATCAACACGAAAACTTTGTCAACATGTAAATCACCATGTAATCAATGTGTAAAAAGAGACAAAAACAAATGGAAGAACTGAAATCCTGAAGTTTTCAAAAGCTGAAAAAAGAAAAATGTTGACAGCTTTATTTTGTATCCACTTTTTTCCTTTGCACAGTTCTAGTTCCATATGCAGACACCTCTGACTGCCTCCCTTTGGCTGCTATGTTGCAGTTAATAAGCATGCACTGTATATTTGGCATATTTTTGAGCTTCCACTTGCCATTCATTCCTTGTAGAACCTCCTTTGTTACAGGTCTAGTATAGTAAGCTGCTGCTTATTGGGAATTTACAGGCCACTTGACATATGGTGCAGATAGTATACACTGTTTACAACCAAAGTTGCTTTCCCATCTTGTTCCAGGACTTTCTTTGTTCCATGACCAATAGAATCCTAAACTCCTAATCATATGTTAACAAGACTAGCTCTCTCCCCCTACCCCGCATTTGCTGGCTTTGTGTGGCTTCCAATTTTTCTTGGGAGCAATAACAAAATCTGCTGGCATCCACATACTGTGAACAGCTATCGCTGAGGTGCGCTAGCCCAGTAGTTCTCAACCACAGGACTGGGGCTCCCTAGGGGGCCTCAAGCAGGTTTAAGGGGGGGGCCTCCATGCAGGGCCAGCATTGGACTTCCTGAGGCCCAGGGCATAAAGCGCCCCACCGCATGGAGCTGAAGCCTGGGGCCCTGAGCCCTGCCACCCGGGGCTGAAGCTGAAGCCTGAGCCATGTAGCTTTGTGGGGGGCCCTGTGGCATGGGGCCCAGGCAATTGCCCTGCTTGCTAGCCCCTAACACTGGCCCTGGCTTTTATATGCAGAAAACCAGTTGTTGTGGCACAGGGGTCCATGGAGTTTTTATAGCATGGGGGTGGGGGGGGGGAGGTCAGAAAGTAAAAGGTTGAGAACCTCTGCACTGGCCTATGTTCATTCTCTCTTCCTTTTGCTGAATCGGTGTGATAAAGAAAATTAACCCCGGTTCCTGGATGTGTGTCTTTCCTGTGCTAACTTTGAAGTGAAATGCTTCAGACTTATCTGACGGGCGAACAAAGGTACTCCTAGCCCCATTCTAAATGAATGTATTGGAGATTCACAATCCAACTCATTGTGCATTCTCATCTTGGAGGAGGCATCTCTGTTCTTTGATTAGTCATGAGCGCAACCTCCCTCCAGATATTGGTTGACTTCTGAATGGAGGCGCGATCTGTAATATAGACAAGGGCCATGGCTGTGGTTCCTGAATTTGAGCTACTGTAGGTATATTCCCTTTGCCTGTAAACAGGTACTTTGATCTGCAACCCATCATAGATACGGGGGTCTCTATGCACAACGTGGGTAGAGTTGAAGTAGATATGCAACTGTACATACGGTTAAGATTTAGTCATGGGTATTTTTAGTAAAAGTCATGGACTGGTCAAAGGCAATAAACAAAAATTCATGGCCTGTGACCTGTCCATGACTTTTACTATATAAATATCCCTGACTAAAACTTAGCAGCTCCTGGGGCCCTGGGTGCTGCTACTCTGGGGGGCCCCAGGACACTGCTGCTGTGCGGGCCCAGGGACCAATGGCTAGCCCTTGCACTGACCCCGGGAGCTGACTGCCCCCAGGCACCGCTGCTCTGAGGCCCTGAGGACCGCTGCTCGGGCACTCCCCAAGGCCAGTCGCCCAAGAACCGCAGCTTGGGTGCTCCCCCTGGGCCAGCTGCCCAAGCAGTGGTCGCTGCAGCTGACTCTGGGCCAGCCTCCCTGGGACTGCCTGAGAAGCAGCCAGTATGGCTAGCTCTGGGGCCACTCCAGCAGTGCCTGATGTGGCTAGCCGCAGGATGCCCAAGCAGCTGGCCCTGGGATCAGCCGCACCGGACATTGCAGCTGCAAAAGTCACGGAGGTTGCGGAAAGTCACGGAATCCCTGACTTCCGTGACCTCCATAACAGAATCGCAGCCTTACATATGGTACATCATTGACATGACCTTTCTTTTACTGAGTGACAAAATTCCCCCATGATGGCCTATCAGCAGATTCCCTTGGATTTCTTACCACTGAATTCCTTACCACAGTTCTCTGTCCTCAAGGACTTGACTACTTCCCCAAGGGCCATCCCTAGGTGGGTGCGGGGCCTGGGACAAATCAGCCTTCCTGCTAGTCTCCTCGCCACCCAGCCAGCCACCGCTTGCCTCCTCATCACACCCCCGCCCATCTACCACTCTCCTCCTCACCGTCTGCCCGCCTCCCCGCTGGTCTCATCATCCATCTGGCGAACACACACCCCTGTCTGCCTGACTGCTGCTCTCCTCCTTGCTGTCCACTCGCCCACCTCCTCACCCCTCCCACCTGCCCACCTGTCGCTCGCCTCCCCGTTCGCCTCCTCAGCCCACTTCCCCACCCACCTCACCTCCCTGCCTGCCTCCTCACCAGAATATCGGGACAAATGGCGTCCCGATCGCACATTGGTCGGGGCGCAGGACAAAGGGCTAAATATTGGGACAGTCCTGATTTTATCAAAGCGCAGGGCTCGGGGCAGTCACCCTGATTCACCCTACCCAAGAGATGGCTCTGACTTCTCCCATGCCATTTCCTTGCCTGGGTGGTGTGGTACTGATTTGGCTCCCCTTTTCCACTTTGTGATGGAATGATGGGTTACTTCAATCACTGCTTTTCATCTACTTGGAAAATGGAAATAGAGGTGAATCAGAACTTTCCCCAAGCTGTTCGGAGCCAGCATAGATCAGTTCAGATGTACAATTCAGGAAGGAGGAAATTTTGGATCCAGTGTTCCAATTTGGGTTCATCCCTATAGGAAAGGCAGCAATCTGAGTTTTCTTATGGCCATCGTCCCATTCAAAAATGGAGTTATTCGCTCTGCTGATTTACTATCAATGGTGATGTTGTGGTGACTATGTGCTGTGTTGAACCTCTTCAATGAGGTCCCACTTGCATACAAGTCAAAGAACAACTTGAAGTGACTTAACTGGTGCAGAATCAAGCCATATTTAACTACAGAAGTTGCCCTGGCTGTGCATCTTAGTGTCATTTTCTGTTGTTACAACCTGCGGGTTATAAGCAATCTTACTCACTTTACTCCTAGTGTTGAGTAACTGACCTGTGAACAGCAACATTCCAGTGGAGATAATCATAGCAGAGATCATTATTTGCTCACTTTGGGGCTGACCCACTGCTCACTGAAGTTAGTGGAAAGACTCCAATTGATTTCAGTGGATACTGGATAAAGCCGTTCGGGGCCCCACTGAAATCAATAGCAAAATTCCCATTAACTTCAATAAGGTCGGGTCAGCTACCTTTAGTCCACTAAGGTCCTAGCTAGATTCTTTGTCTCTGTAATGGGTTAAATGCCCACTCAGCCCATTCCAGTCAGTGCAGGGAGGACTCAACTTCCTGGATTAGTCCACTCCAGAGACTGGCCACTGCATGGAAGATGCAGCAGTGTAATACTAAGCCTTTTGGATGAACAGAATATCTACTGCTCCGGAAAACATTGATGCATAGTGTTTGCAGCAGCTTTGGAGAAAGATTATTCTGGGTGAAAATACCTGATCGTTGAGCATGGCCTGTAGCATACAGGCTGGTGCCCTCTTATTTAGGGAAGAACATGTGTTTTATCCCAGGTCCCATCAATATTCACTGACTTTGGATTACTGGCTTCTTGCATTCCCTATCTCTTTACATCTTATATTCCCTTGCATTTTCTTTTATTTTGTTGTCTGCCTATTGTTGTTGCCTCTTTGAAAAGATCAATAACAGGTCTTACAGTCTTGGCATAAAATCAGCCCCTAATTTCCTTTAAACTTTAAAAGACGTAATTATTATTATTGTTGTTCACAAGAGAGATGTTTCTATCTTCCTCCTTGCCTTCAGCCCCCCCATAGCTAAACTTTCTGATGGGGCTTTGTGCTTAAAAGGAAATTAACTGCGAAGAATGCACAATTTGACTTAAAACATATTGATACAGTAAAATGAAGAGCTATTTAATGCATTTTTTGTCCCAGTGAAGCGCCATTGTAAGGAACAGTGGGTGTTGCAAACAAGTTTCTGAAAATTGCATTGTTATTACAAAATATATATTTGTGTGAGCAGTGGCTCCTTTTACTGCTAACAATTTTGCAACATTGTTTCACTTTTGTTCGCTTCATTAGTTGTCTGTGACCACAAAGGAATTTCAGTATCAAAAGGTGAGAAAGACCGTGCCAGTGTTTTTGATGCTGAGACTTGCAACACACCATTAAGTCTCACGGGGAAAAACGCTGCTCGGGATGTGAAAACACTCTGGTCAATTTGTGTCACTACTCAGGTTAAACTCCGAACAGAAAAAAAAAAAAACAACAACAAAAACCCCACCACAAAACTCTGCTTCTGGTGAAGAAAAGGCATATAAGTTATACTCCGATCACTGCTGGAGTTACAATGCCGTCCCCTATGACTGAGAGTATTAGAACAACACCCAGTAGTGCTGCTGTATTTCTAAATCTAGTGGTATTTCCATTAGGGGTTGAAATACTGACAGGTGCGTTGTGAAGCCTTATTTATTTGATGTGTATAAAGTGCTTTGAGAGCTGCGATTAAAGGGTGTATTTCTGAAAGTGTTGATATTATCAGTAGGCATGCTGGCCACGATACTGGGCTGCAGAGAACTCAGCTCTCAGTCACCTCTGTGCCTCCTCCAGGGCAGTTGGCTGGAGGTCAAACCTTCCCAAGTGCAAGATAGTGCTGTTGCTATTCTACTCTGCTTTAACATATGCTGGCTAGAATGGCCCCTAAGGGAACCTTCCACTGGACAGGATTCAACGGAGTGCATTGTGCTCTGTCCTTGGCTCCAGGACACCCCTTTTCTGCCCCAAGCTTGTCTCAGCTTCTCCCTGATTTATGCCACACCAGGTATCCCCTATGCTCCAACGGACCAGCTTTCAGGTCACTTTCCATTATCCCCACAGTACCAGTATGTATGAGAAAGAGAGAGTGTTCTACTGCCTCCATTGTGGGGATGTCCCAACTCATACCAATAAAAACTTCTATACCGCACTATCCCATCCTTTATATCTTTTTTTCTCTCTCATCTGGAGGTTTTATAGGTAGGAGCTCGGGAGGTGATACATTGCACAAGTTGGGAAGACGCAAGTTATTTATGCAGGTTGTCATAAATATAAAGGGAAGGGTAAACCCCTTTGAAATCCCTCCTGGCCAGGGGAAAGCTCCTCTCACCTGTAAAGGGTTAAGAAGCTAAAGGTAACCTCGCTGGCACCTGACCAAAATGACCAATGAGGAGACAAGATACTTTCAAAAGCTGGGAGGAGGGAGAGAAACAAAGGGTCTGTGTGTCTGTCTGTATGCTGGTTTCTGCAGGGGATAGACCAGGAATGGAGTCCTAGAACTTTTAGTAAGTAATCTAGCTAGGTACATGTTAGATTATGATTTCTTTAAATGGCTGAGAAAAGAACTGTGCTGAATAGAATAACTATTTCTGTCTGTGTATCTTTTTTGTAACTTAAGGTTTTGCCTAGAGGGGTTCTCTATGTTTTGAATCTAATTACCCTGTAAGATATCTACCATCCTGATTTTACAGGGGGGATTTCTTTATTTCTATTTACTTCTATTTTTATTAAAAGTCTTCTTGTAAGAAAACTGAATGCTTTTTCATTGTTCTCAGATCCAAGGGTTTGGGTCTGTGGTCACCTATGAAAATTGGTGAGGCTTTTTATCCAACATTTCCCAGGAAAGGGGGGTGTGTGTGCAAGTGTTGGGAGGACTGTTCATTGTTCTTAAGATCCAAGGGTCTGGGTCTGTAGTCACCTAGGCAAATTGGTGAGGCTTTTTACCAAACCTTGTCCAGGAAGTGGGGTGCAAGGTTTTGGGAAGTATTTTGGGGGGAAAGACGCGTCCAAACAGCTCTTCCCCAGTAACCAGTATTAGTTTGGTGGTGGTAGCGGCCAATCCAAGGACGACGGGTGGAATATTTTGTACCTTGGGGAAGTTTTGACCTAAGCTGGTAAAGATAAGCTTAGGAGGTTTTTCATGCAGGTCCCCACATCTGTACCCTAGAGTTCAGAGTGGGGGAGGAACCTTGACATGGTGGCATAGTGGTGGGATTAACCTGAAATCATTTTGAGATCCAGTTGAGATTTTTTGAACTAGAAATACAGATTTTAAAAAGGAAATTTTTTTTTCCTTTGGAAAGGAAGTCCAGAAAGCAGCTGAAACTGAAAGCAGCTTGTTTTCTCTCTGCTTTGGAGCCAGAGCTGAGACAAAAGGGGATTATCTTTGTGAATTGCAGGTTTTCTTTGCCTGGAGGCAGGGTACTTAACTCCTGCAGGGAAATTCACAGTCTTCCAACCCAGAGGTTTTGTTTTTTTTTTCCTAAAAGTAAATAGGGGGTGTGTGTTCTACGCATTTGCTTTTTCTTTGGGCTGGGTAAGCAGGTTTCCAAGTAGTTGGAGGTTTTTTGCTTTAATTTGGGCCCAGAGCAGAGACAAGGGAATTGTCTTTTTCTGTAGGCTGACAATCACGATCAGAGAATAGGTATTCTATTCCAGCACAGCAAAATTTTACAGCCAAGTTTTGTTTGTTTATTTCTAAACCTCGAGTGTAAAGTTAGTTAAAAACAGAGAGGTTAGAATGACAAAATCCACAGCTCGACTACAGCTGGAATTAGCCAAATTTCAGGCTGAGGAAAAACAAAGGGAACATAAAAGACAGATAGAACCCATGCGGCTGGAGAAGGAGGTACAGGAGGCTG
The DNA here is from genome assembly GCF_965140235.1 of Caretta caretta. Taxonomy (NCBI): domain Eukaryota; kingdom Metazoa; phylum Chordata; order Testudines; family Cheloniidae; genus Caretta; species Caretta caretta. The sequence goes on along the minus strand of NC_134215.1, from coordinate 75,603,408 downwards.
CCCACAAGAGGGAAATGGAGGCAAGGAAGCATGTGGAGGAGGAGAAGGAAAAAGAGAGGAAGCATGTGGAGGAGGAGAAGGAAAAAGAGAGGAAGCATGTGGAGGAGGTGGAGAGGATAAAGGCCCGGCAGAATATACCAACAAACCCTAGCAATCCTTCTCCAGGTACCACTTCCCATCCCAGAAAGTTCCCCACCTACAAGGCAGGTGATGATACTGAGGCCTTCTTAGAAAACTTCGAAAGGGCCTGCCTTGGATACAACATCTCTACTGACCAATACATAGTAGAGCTGAGGCCGCAGCTCAGTGGACCCTTAGCTGAGGTGGCAGCTGAAATGCCTAAAGAACACATGAACAAGTATGAACTGTTTAAATCCAAGGTGAGAGTCAGAATGGGGATAACACCCGAGCAGTCTCGTCGGAGGTTCCGAGCCCTAAGGTGGAAACCAGACATGTCATTTACCCGACATGCCTACTACATTGTGAAACATTGGGATGCCTGGATATCAGGAGCAAGTGTTGAATCTCCAGTAAATTTGCCCTTCCTAATGCAAATGGAACAATTCTTAGAGGGTGTTCCTGAGGAAATAGAAAGATACATCCTAGATGGGAAACCCAAAACTGTAATCGAGGCAGGAGAGATTGGAGCCAGATGGGTGGAGGTGGCAGAGAAGAAGAAAACTGGTCGCAGTTGGAGCGGAGACCAGAAGGGACAACCCCAGACCACACCCTATTACCGGGGGCCGCCCAAAGCCCCACCTACCTCCCAAAGAACCCTCCAGACCCGTTATCGTCCCACCACCCCGTTCTCCAGCAACCCTCCTCGCCCCAGTGACCCGTCAGCTGGACGATGTTTTAAATGTAATGAGCTGGGGCATGTAAAGGCCAACTGCCCCAAGAACCCCAACAGATTACAGTTCATTGCACCGGAATCACACCAGAGGTCCACAGGCCCAGATACCTCCCAGATACCCTTGGAGCGGAGGGAAGCTGTGAGTGTGGGCGGGAAGAAGGTCACCGCGTGGAGGGACACCGGAGCACAAGTGTCAGCTATCCATGCTTCCTTAGTGGACCCCAATTTAATCAACCCAGAGATCCAAGTGACGATTCAACCCTTCAAGTCCAACTCTTTTGATTTGCCTACAGCCAAGTTGCCTGTCCAGTACAAGGGCTGGTCAGGAATGTGGACTTTTGCAGTCTATGATGATTATCCCATCCCCATGCTGTTGGGGGAAGACTTGGCCAATCATGTGAAGCAGGCCAAGAGGGTGGGAACGGTCACCCGCAGCCAGGCTAAACAAGCCGTGAGGCCTAGCTCTGTTCCGGAAACTTCTATCAGGACCCGGTCAGAGGTGATGGACCCGGACCCCAGGCCAATGTCTGCAACAGCAGTAGTGGATCCAGTCCCAGAGACCCAGACGGAACCAGTCCCAGAACCGGAACCAGCCGAACAACCAACACCAGACCCTGTGTCAGCACTGAATCCAGTACTTGCAACCTCAACACCAGAGGGCCCCAGCGAACCTGAACTGGCAGCAGCCGATAACCCTACACAAGAGGCTCAGCCAGAGCCTGAATCCCAACATAGTGCACCAGCGGAGAGCGGTTCACAGTCAACAGAAACAGCTTCATCCCCTATATCGCTTCCAGAGGGACCAAGCCTAGGTCCCCAATCCAATGAGGAACTGATGTCTCCAGCATCAAGGGAACAGTTCCAGACCGAACAGGAAGCAGATGAAAGCCTCCAGAGACATTGGACGGCGGCATGGAGCAACCCACCACCTCTCAGCTCTTCTAATCGATCCAGGTTTGTTGTAGAAAGAGGACTTTTATACAAGGAAACTCTTTCTGGGGGACACCAGGAAGACTGGCATCCTCAGAGACAGTTGGTAGTTCCAACTAAATACCGGGCCAAGCTCTTGAGCTTAGCCCATGATCACCCTAGTGGCCATGCTGGGGTGAACAGGACCAAAGACCGTTTGGGGGGGTCATTCCACTGGGAGGGAATGGGCAAGGATGTTTCTACCTATGTCCAGTCTTGTGAGGTGTGCCAAAGAGTGGGAAAACCCCAAGACCAGGTCAAAGCCCCTCTCCAGCCACTCCCCATCATTGAAGTTCCATTTCAGTGAGTAGCTGTGGATATTCTGGGTCCTTTCCCGAAAAAGACACCCAGAGGAAAGCAGTACATACTGACTTTCATGGATTTTGCCACCCGATGGCCGGAAGCAGTAGCTCTAAGCAACACCAGGGCTAAAAGTGTGTGCCAGGCACTAGCAGACATTTTTGCCAGGGTAGGTTGACCCTCTGACATCCTCACAGATGCAGGGACTAATTTCCTGGCAGGAACTATGAAGAACCTTTGGGAAGCTCATGGGGTAAATCACTTGGTTGCCACTCCTTACCACCATCAAACAAATGGCATGGTGGAGAAGTTTAATGGAACTTTGGGGGCCATGATACGTAAATTCGTAAATGAGCACTCCAATGTCCTAGTGTTGCAGCAGTTGCTCTTTGCCTACAGAGCTGTACCACATCCCAGTTTAGGGTTTTCCCCATTTGAACTTGTATATGGCCGTGAGGTTAAGGGGCCATTGCAGTTGGTGAAGCAGCAATGGGAGGGATTTACACCTTCTCCAGGAACTAACATTCTGGACTTTGTAACCAACCTACAAAACACCCTCCAAACCTCTTTGGGCCTTGCTAAAGAAAACTTACAGGATGCTCAAAAAGAGCAAAAAGCCTGGTATGATAAACATGCCAGAGAACGTTCCTTCAAAGTAGGAGACCAGGTCATGGTCTTAAAGGCGCTCCAGGCCCATAAAATGGAAGCATCGTGGGAAGGGCCATTCACGGTCCAGGAGCGCCTGGGAGCTGTTAATTATCTCATAGCATTCCCCACCTCCAACCGAAAGCCTAAGGTGTACCATATTAATTCTCTAAAGCCCTTTTATTCCAGAGAATTAAAGGTTTGTCAGTTTACAGCCCACGGAGGAGACGACGCTGAGTGGCCCAAAGGTGTCTACTACGAAGGGAAATGTGGTGGTGGTGTGGAAGAGGTGAACCTCTCCATGACCCTTGGGCATATGCAGCGACAGCAGATCCAGGAGCTGTGCACTAGCTACGCGCCAACGTTCTCAGCCACCCCAGGCCTGACTGAATGGGCATACCACTCCATTGACATAGGTAATGCTCACCCAATTAGGGTCCACTCTTACCGGGTGTCTCCTCAAGCTAAAACTGCTATAGAACGGGAGATCCAGGATATGTTACAGATGGGTGTAATCCGCCCCTCTGAAAGTGCATGGGCATCTCCAGTGGTTCTAGTTCCCAAACCAGATGGGGAAATACGTTTTTGCGTGGACTACCATAAGCTAAATGCTGTAACTCGCCCAGATAACTATCCAATGCCACACACAGATGAACTATTAGAGAAACTGGGACGGGCCCAGTTCATCTCTACCTTGGACTTAACCAAGGGGTACTGGCAGGTACCGCTAGATGAATCTGCCAAGGAAAGGTCAGCCTTCATCACACATCTCGGGCTGTATGAATTTAATGTACTCCCTTTCGGGCTGCGAAATGCACCCGCCACTTTCCAAAGACTTGTAGATGGTCTCCTAGCGGGATTAGGAGAATATGCAGTCGCCTACCTTGACGATGTGGCCATATTTTCGGATTCCTGGGCAGACCACCTGGAACATCTACAAAAAGTCCTTGAGCGCATAAGGGAGGCAGGACTAACTGTTAAGGCTAAGAAGTGTCAAATAGGCCTAAACAGAGTGACTTACCTTGGACACCAGGAGGGTCAAGGAACTATCAGCCCCCTACAGGCCAAAGTGGATGCTATCCAAAAGTGGCCTGTCCCAAAGTCAAAGAAACAGGTTCAATCCTTCTTAGGCTTGGCCGGTTATTACAGACGATTTGTACCGCACTACAGCCAAATCGCTGCCCCACTGACAGACCTAACCAAAAAGAAACAGCCAAATGCTGTTCAGTTGACCGAAAAGTGTCAGAAGGCCTTTAACAAGCTTAAAGCGACACTCATGTCTGACCCTGTACTAAGGGCCCCAGACTTTGACAAACCATTCCTAGTAACCACAGATTCGTCCGAGCGTGGTGTGGGAGCAGTTTTAATGCAGAAAGGACCTGATCAAGAATTCCACCCTGTAGTGTTTCTCAGCAAAAAACTGTCTGAGAGGAAAAGCAACTGGTCAGTCACTGAAAAAGAATGTTACGCCATTGTCTACGCTCTGGAAAAGCTACGTCCATATGTTTGGGGACGGCGTTTCCACCTGCAAACCGACCATGCTGCACTGAAGTGGCTTCACACCGTCAAGGAAACTAACAAAAAACTTCTTCGGTGGAGTTTAGCTCTCCAAGATTTTGATTTCGACATCCAACACATCTCAGGAGCTTCTAGCAAAGTGGCTGATGCATTCTCCCGTGAAAGTTTCCCAGAGTCAACTGGTTAAAATCGTCCTTGAGATGTGGAAAATATTGTTAGTCTTTATGTACTTGGTAGTATATTTAGAGATGCATGTGTCTTATTAACTCTGTTTTTCCTAGAGCTCCAGGAAGAAATCCCAGCCAGTGTTTCACCCTAGCTGAGATTTGGGGGGTGTGTCATAAATATAAAGGGAAGGGTAAACCCCTTTGAAATCCCTCCTGGCCAGGGGAAAGCTCCTCTCACCTGTAAAGGGTTAAGAAGCTAAAGGTAACCTCGCTGGCACCTGACCAAAATGACCAATGAGGAGACAAGATACTTTCAAAAGCTGGGAGGAGGGAGAGAAACAAAGGGTCTGTGTGTCTGTCTGTATGCTGGTTTCTGCAGGGGATAGACCAGGAATGGAGTCCTAGAACTTTTAGTAAGTAATCTAGCTAGGTACATGTTAGATTATGATTTCTTTAAATGGCTGAGAAAAGAACTGTGCTGAATAGAATAACTATTTCTGTCTGTGTATCTTTTTTGTAACTTAAGGTTTTGCCTAGAGGGGTTCTCTATGTTTTGAATCTAATTACCCTGTAAGATATCTACCATCCTGATTTTACAGGGGGGATTTCTTTATTTCTATTTACTTCTATTTTTATTAAAAGTCTTCTTGTAAGAAAACTGAATGCTTTTTCATTGTTCTCAGATCCAAGGGTTTGGGTCTGTGGTCACCTATGAAAATTGGTGAGGCTTTTTATCCAACATTTCCCAGGAAAGGGGGGGGGTGCAAGTGTTGGGAGGACTGTTCATTGTTCTTAAGATCCAAGGGTCTGGGTCTGTAGTCACCTAGGCAAATTGGTGAGGCTTTTTACCAAACCTTGTCCAGGAAGTGGGGTGCAAGGTTTTGGGAAGTATTTTGGGGGGAAAGACGCGTCCAAACAGCTCTTCCCCAGTAACCAGTATTAGTTTGGTGGTGGTAGCGGCCAATCCAAGCACAACGGGTGGAATATTTGTACCTTGGGGAAGTTTTGACCTAAGCTGGTAAAGATAAGCTTAGGAGGTTTTTCAGGCAGGTCCCCACATCTGTACCCTAGAGTTCAGAGTGGGGGAGGAACCTTGACACAGGTCAATCTATGTAAGTGACATGATGCCTGCAGAACAGAGCATGGCACAAATGTGAAAGAAACAGATGTCAGAAATAGTTGAGAGTTAAAAAAGTATTATTTATATGACTGTCTATATCTCTGCATTTGCAAAGCCAGACTGCCTTACCTGCCAATTCAACTGAGTTCAATTCTCCAGGGCCCAGAGGTTTCTATATTTTAGAAACCTCAAAAATTAACTAAAGTAGGTTTGTTGTTGTTGTTGTTTTTTGTTATATGACAGTATGGCAGCTTTACGATCCAATATCTCAGGACATCCCTAGACACGAGGGCTGGAACAGCAGTAGCCCTTTGAAAGTTTCTTCCAGTTTGAAAGATTCTACTATTTAGACAGATTTTCTATGCTTAAAATGGGAAACACCAATGGAACTAGCAATAATTCTAAAACTGGTAGAAATATTTTTATTGCAACTTCTGTGAAGTCAGGAACCACCCCTTTCCAGCCTCAATTGCTCATGAGATATCAGACTATAAATCTGATAGTGGCATTTGTTATAAACCTGGAACTGATTTTTAGCCATCCTGCATCTCAGCACAGTGGAATTTGGGGACAGGAGGGAAATGCTTCATGGGGGGTGGAGAAGACAAGTTTTCTCTGACAGTGTTTTCGGTTGATTGATCCATCTATTATTGGTATTGGTTTGAAGCTTTTCTAATGGTAGGCAAGACCCTGGGCAAGATCAGTGGGCAAAGTGCAGGTGAGGTGGTCAAAGGTGCATAATGATAGTTAATTATCACATGGCTTTCCAATTTATCATGTGTCCACAATCTATAACATAAATTATTCTTTTTACTTTCCTAATTGTTAATCACATTAAAACATTTTTCAAGTGTGTGTGTTGGGGGGTGAGGGGGAGGGAGGGGACATGTGTATCCCCTTATACAGGGTAAACTTGTAAATTGTTCGCCCACTATAACACTGATAGAGAGATATGCACAGTTGTTTGCTCCTCCAGGTATTAATCACTTACTCTGGGTTTATTAATAAACAAAAGTCATTTTATTAAGTATAAAAGGCAGGATTTAAGTGGCTTCAAGTAATAACAGCCAGAACAAAGTAAGTCACAAAGCAAAATAAAACAAACATGCAAGTCTAAGCCTAATACATTAAGAAACTGATTACAGGTAATATCTCACCCTCAAAGATGTGCCAATAAACTACTTTCACAGACTAGAATCCTTCCTAGTCTAGGCCCAATCTTTTCTCCTGGTACAATCTTTGTTAGATCCAGGAGACATCTCAGGTGGTAAGCAGGGGTTCTCTCATGACTGGCCCTCTTTGTCCTGCTCCACCCCCTTTTATACCTTTGGCACAAGGCGGGAATCTTTTGTCTCTCCGGGTCACCACCCCTCCTTCTTAATGGAAAAGTACCAGATTTCAGATGGATTTCATTATCAGGTGACATGGTCACATGTCACTGTAAGACCCCTAGTCTCCATTCCCCATGGGCTGGCCCACAGGTACACAGGAAGGCTTTTAAGTAACTAAGTTTCGCATGAACAGAGAGCAACAATACCCGAAGTCCAAAGGTGCAAACAATTCGATTTTTTTATTGGGGTGAACTTCCAGCAAGCTTAAATCCAAGGTCCTTTCTCCTTATTTTCAAATCCCAACTTACTTCCTGTTTGCCCCTAATTTATATAGTAATATTCTTAGCTATACCTTAACCAATCATCCTACTGAAATTTAACTAACCAATCCTAACATTTATAAGATGATCAGCTAACCAATTATATCCCACCACCTTAATTAGTTTACACCCAGCAAAATTAATTATACAGCAGACAGAAACAATCACAGAACCAGACAGAGACCATACAAATAAACAATAGCAAAGTGGGAACTTTCACAACTACATCTATAAAGACATAAGGGTTTTCCATTTCTATTGATAAGTGAGTTCTTACGAGACAGAAAACTATCAACGTAAATTTCCTTTTACATCTTCTAGGCTCTTCTCTTTCTCTGGAGGGGATAGATCGGATCACCTTCCTAACAGCCCCATATTGACTAGTTTGTAATGTGAGGAGGTGACCGTATGCTTTCTAGCTTATGGCTGCCTCTGCTGCTTAGCCAAAGGCATTTGCCTAAGAACAGGGCCTCAGACTGTCACAATGAGAGAAGGCCCTTACACAGATTCTTCCTTGTATCTCTCTATTACTAGCTAAATGATAAACATATACCTACATTCTTAAAAGTATAGGCCTTTACAGGCAGGCCTGAATATCTATATCCTAACACAAGTTTATATCTTATTCTCCTAACTCCAGATATAGAAATAATATCAGCAAACAAATAGGATGAACACACTTAGTAGATTACAAGCTTTCTAATTACACCATACAAGGGGTATTTAGCGTAAAGCATATTCCAGTTATGTCATTCATAAGCATATTTCCATAAAACATATGGCGTGCAACGTCACAGTGGGCAAGTGTCATGTTAGTTCCATGATGGGAGGGGAGGGGTTACCTACAAGAGGATCAGCTAACTGGAAAGGGAAGGAAGAGAAGAGGGCAGAGCACGAGGACGGAACTGCAATGGAGTTCCATGTGATTTACCAGGGTGAGATCAGAGTCAGGCCCTAGATGTTTAATAACAGAAATCACAAACCAAGTTCTCAGTTCAGATGAAGAAACCGACAAGAGAGAGATTCATTTCTCCAAAGACCATTCCCTGTCTCACATAACTATGCAAAGGTTTTGTGTGGAAGAGGAAATTCTGGATTTCTAATGACTTTCAGAAATAAACACAGACTGCAGTATAGCAACTAAAAGTTAAACTTGCCTTCTGGTGTTATAATCCTGTCCCTGACTGATCTGTTAGGCTTTGTTTAGGATACAAAGTCCAACTGATTTATGTTTTTTTGATTTAAACAAACGCACTTATGCAGAACACAGTAACATGGTAAAATGCCAAAGAAGAAGGAAGACGCACTGATGAGAAACAGATATCACAGCCATTAGTATTGATTGGCAATTGATCAGGGTATGAGTAAGCAAAGGCCTAGAAATTCAGTGTGTAAGAGGCACAGAATGATTAGTGTGTGTAAAGAAACTTGATTTAATCTGGTTCAGAAGGTGCATTTCCCATGAAGATGCACTTTGGTCAGAAGGCACAAACTCATTAGCACACAAATAAGAGCCATGTAGGGAGCCTTGTCATCAGGATTACTGAAGACTATTTCTTCACAAACAAGGATATCTGAAAATATTTTTCAGAGGATACCTTCAATCAATAGCTTCATGTCAAGACTCCATGTGTAGCCTCATCTGGGGGTCTTAGTTTATCTAATTAGTTGTTTTTGAAGACTGCTCTGTGGCCAAACCTTTATCATATTACTGTAGTAATATTACATATAACTTTTTTTTTGTAGGGGGAGGAATCTGTGCTTCAAAAAAAAGACACGGATCCTAAGTGCTTGTTGACGAACAAAGCCTTTTGTTTAGTCGGTAGTGCCAGCAGTCGGTTCCTAAAGGGCTCAAGCTTAGGCATACCTGAGAGCGCTTCCTTTTGAATGTGTGTATATTATCTATATCTATATGAAAAAAATTGTTATCTTGACAGAGGCATGTGAGTTAACTCCTATTACATGTATACTGAGCTAAAACGACATAGCTTTTCACTCTCGCCCTGGGACCTAATGAGCTTCAGCACTTGAGAAGTGAAAGACCAATAACTTAATCCACCGTTTGAAGCAATCCCTATTTTTAAAGTAGTGGCTGTATTTGATTAAGCCACTGTAAAGTTCAGCAGAGCTGTGTCAAGTTAAATTATATTCTTTCAAGTAAAAATGCCATTTTACATGTAACGTAAAACTTCAGACTTATTGCATTTTTAAAAGAAGACTGAGTACCATTTGTTTACATCCAGCCAGATTTAACAGCCACATGGCCAGTTAATAACAATCTACAGCCTGGGGATGTTACAGGAACGGGTGTGTTTTAAAGAACTGAAATGATTTATAGATTAAGAATATTGGGCCAGATTTTCAAAGATATTTGCATCTGTAGGCACCTTAAATAAGTGCCTAGTGGTTCTTTAAAAGCTCCTAACTCCCATTGATTTCAGCAACTTAAGTGCCAAACCTGCTTAGATGCTTCTGAAAATCTCATTAAGCACCTATCTGCACTTTAAGGCACCTAAATACTTTTATAAATATGGCCCATTTATCAGAGTGATTAAAAAAGTAGCAGATTTGTTGTAATAATCTTCTCTTTTTTAAAAAAAAATTCATTTACTCCTGGGTGAAATCCTTGCCCTGTTGAAGTAAAGAGAACATTTGCTACTGACTTCAGTGGGGCCAGGATTTCAGCCCCTAAATTTTGGTGCTTATGAAAATGAGGCCGATCAAAATTAGTTCTGCCAACGACACAGCAATCCGCTACTTAACCTACAGCACCCCACAGGATAATCTAATCCTGGGCATTTCCTGAGCAAAGACTATCCAACAATGGCTAAGTGTTTGATATGGTAATATCAACGTGTACACCAGCATGACGCCCTCCCCTGCCCCAAAGCTCATTTCATTTGTGACCCGAGTCATATTTGGACCTTGATCTGCCAAAGTAAAAGACTAATCAGCTATAACCATTAGATCTGGAAATGACCAATGAGGTCACCTAATTCACCTCTGTGCCCCACATTATACAAAAGCACAGCTTCACCAGGACTTCAGGTGATCAACTCCATACCCTGGAAACTTGAGGCACTGACTAGCTATATTACCATTAAATCAATTTTGTTTGGTTTCTAGCCCAGACCAGAATTGGTGGGGAAAAATGAACTATGTGTCCTGGCCTGGGTAGTTTCTTTGGCTCTTTGATCTCAATTGCTCAATATGCAGGGACAGAGAATAGTTTAAAATGTGTGGATGTGCAAAAAGGGACCAAGCTAAAGTTGGCAACCAAATATATAGTTAGGTACAAGTACAAGTTGTTTGCAGGGGCATGCGCAGGGATTTAAGTTTGACTGCTTTCGGAGGGGCATGTTAAACAAACACATTAAACCATATCAACACTTGCACATACCTCATGTGCACAGGAATAAACAGCGGCACACTCACTGTTTCAACAAACATCCATGCTGTTTTTCTTCCCATTCTAGCACTACAGCTGAACTCTCGCATTAATCCACTGTGAATAAGTAATCGGGGGGGAATGTGTGCAAACCAAGTATGTGCATATCTATAAACCTCCTGTTATGGGGGTACATGTACGACCTGAGTTTGCATGTGCTCATAACTGCATGTTATAAGGAAATAACGTTTACTTTAGTTTGGGAGTGCCAGTGAGAGAAAGCACAAGAGACAGTGAATTGATCTGCAGAAATATATGTATTTTTGAAGATGTGGGGGGGGCATACTCCTGCTTGCCCCCCTTTTTGTGCATGCCACTGCTTGATCTCAAACGTCAATAGGAGCTGTGAATCCTGAGCACCTCTAAAAAGCAGATCATCTTTCACTTAGATCAGATGCCAAAATACGGCTCCTAATATGAGCTACTCGCATTTGAAAATATTGACCAAAACATATTCTGAAGCGACCTGCATGGATTCAACCTGTCTCTCAATGCACCACTGGTGAAGTTTTAACAGTGCTGATGCATGGTATATTCTCAGCAGACATGAGATGTTAATTCTGCATGCCATGTCCACAGTACCTGGGGACTGCCAGCAGCGGTGGGTGGAAACAGACATTTTGCTGTCTTTCACCTGCCAGCGCAGAGGAAATGAATGTCATGGATTTTAGTGTTAGAGCATTTGAGAAGCCAGAGGTATGCTTAATACAGCAAGATCTAATCCCACTAGTAATTTCTCCCCGTATGTGATTGTATATGTGGTATGTGAATCAATCATTAAGTTGAGGGCTTGGTAGCTGGAACACTTCAGACCCAAGACCAGAATGCCTTGGGAAGCCAAACAAACTTTTCTTCTTCACTGTGCTCATGGGAAGAAGTAGTTTTCTCTCTTGGAGGTTAAAATATTTGAAAAGTTTGGTCCTATATAAAATTCTGTTTGTGCTGTTGAAGTTCTAACACTGTTTACCTGAAATGTTTCTATAATTCATAAACTTTTGAGTTTCAGGTTGGTGATTTGTGAGCAGCAGATTGCACTCTCCTGAACTAAATCTAACAAGCGCCACAAAGTGAAAATAAACTGGAGAGACTTGAAATAAAAATCACTTCAAGAAATCTAAGCGTGGTGAGGGGGGTTGGGTTTTTTTCCCCCTCCCACTTTAAGCCAACTAAACTCCCAACACATTCTGATCATCTCGCCACAGTGTGTCTGTACTGGTGTACATTTGCATATCCCCTCAGTGCCAGCAGCAGAATACAAAATGGGCCCTCCTGCTCTGGCAGATGACACAGCGCTGGCAAATCAGGAGGAGCTGTCAAAAACAGCTGTCCATTAAAAGAGTTTGCTGAAACAACTAAGAGCTGTTTGAAAATGCTAGGTGGTAGAATTTAATTGGAGTAGCAACTGTTCAAAATTAAGATTAAAAGAACCAGTCGGTAAAAGGGGGCTTCAGGTTTTTTGCTTGTTTTTAAAATATAAAATAGTTATGTAGGTTTTTACAAACTGAAGTTTGATGGTTTCTTGTGGCTCCTTGCTCATGCTGCATCTCCTATATCAGTAAACATGGTCATGCCCAAACAATAATCTTTTACAGATTAAGACTATCAAATATCCAAACCACTGCCTGGGACTTTTTATCTTGCTTATATTTTAGAAGGCAGATCAAGAATTTTTCAAGATTAAACTTTTGAAAATTGGCCTTCATTTGTGTGTGTGCAAATGGTCCCACGGCACTTTGGAACACTAGTAGCATGGTGGATTTTATTGCTTGTGCTCGCTAATAATGAAATGCATACATACAAAAACCCAAGCTCAAATTCTCCTACCTGGGCTCTCAGTGACAGACCCTACTGCATATACATCACAGTTTGCAAACTCCGCCTGAGTCTAAGCAAACAAAGTCGCACACACACAGGTAGAGGCTTAAGTAGGGACCCTTTCAAATATGCCCCTTAATGTGAATGTTTTGTTGGCGAAAGACACCAGTGCACTGACCCGGGAAAATGAAATCCTCATTTGGGGCTTGATCCAAAGCTACTGAAGTCAACAGTAAGCCCTGAATTGACCGCAATGGGTTTTAGATCAGAAACAAATGCAACTTGGGTAGCAGAAGTACAGCCTTCCTTTGAACACACAGGTTTGGGCAACATGCCTCCAATCTCACTTGTTGAGACCCCCTCCACCCCCATGGGTGAGAGTGGCTAATTTAATCTCTAAAGCCTATTTGTCCTTTGTTCTTCTCTTGTCTGAGAAGTGCTGGACTGTGGTGCTAATTGATGCCAAAATAAAAATAATTTAAAACAAAAAACACAGGGACTTAGTAATCTCAACATTTTAAATGGTACATTTGCTGATTTCCATTTTTTATAAACTATACTTTTCATTAACTCTGTGGCACGTTGCAAAAACCTTTATTTTCTCAACACACACACACACACACACCATTTTCATGGCATTACTTGCTGTATGGCAGATATATTTAATTACACTATAGGTCTGAGGGCAAAGGGTAGATTTTAGTTAAGGGTCTAGCCTGGGATTCAGAAGATCTGGGTCCAATTCATGGCTTTGCCACAAATTCCCCGCATGACCTTGGGCCCTTAGATCTGATTTAGTAGAGTGCTTCAGCATCACTATTTACCTAAGCACACACTTACGTGCCTTAAACATGTGTTTAAATTTAAAGATGTGTTTAAGTGCTTTAATTAATCAGGTCCTTGCTCTCTCTCTGCCTCAATTCCCCATGTATGAAATGAGAGTAATGATCCTTCCTTTCTTCTGCCTTTTGTCTGCCTTGTCTATTTTGGATCCAAAGAGTTTGGAACTGTCTCTTACTTTCTGTATTAGGACAACGAGGCCTCAATCTCAGTTGGGGAATAATATGAATGATAAATAATAAAAATATACATGAGCCTAGATATGTTAGTATCATTAGACTTACAATTTTGCTTTGCATGGCCTAAAACAGCATGAAAGAATTCAGAGTACTTATGGACATTCATCTGTAAGATCTAAGGAGTTTTAGGATTGATATCATTATAACTTTTTAGTCAGTTGCTAGCCCCCCTTTAAAAAATAAAATGTGTTTTAAAATGTAAACATAAAACTAGAACAATAAATCAGCAAATGTGCAGGTACTAAAATTAAATTTTCTGTGCTGAAAGAAAAAATAGAAGTTGAAAAGGCATTAGCTTCTGAGCAGAAACCTTACAGTAATGCCTGTGACTGCAAGTATATTGCTCAGTGTATGCAATACGTTGCAGCCAGAAGTAGCAGTGACAGCTGGTGGGTTAGTAAACAGATTTCATTTTTGTTTTTTTCTGAAAATTATACTTTTTTTTTAATATGGTTCGTCTCTACATCATTGAATGGAAACCAAAGATGAGACCGTTTCCAATTTGTATCCAAGCTCCATTAAATATTTTATTGGACTTAAAACAGATAAATAAAATAAAACAAAAAACAAACAATCATTTGTCACATTCCACTGACGTTTGTAGTCTGTTGAAATTACATAGAAATACGGGCCTAGTGTCTAGCAAAGGTTGGAAGAGGGTGCGGATAAAGAGACAACATGTTAAGAGACACACATACAGTCAAACACATGGCTACTAGCACTTCAGTCCTCTGAGGGTTTTTTATTATTATTATTTTCAGCTGAGTTTTATTTGTGTCTTCACTTCCATTCTGAAATTTCCTCCAGCACATTCCTGCTTTTATCCCCCCACCTCTCTCCCCAAACTGCTCAAAATCTCTGCTGACTGAGGTAGACTTGAGGAAAAATAAAAAATACTTCCCCCCTCCCGAAACAATCCAGAAGAAATTACCTAACAGTATGAAAGACATCAAGACTGTTATTGTCTGTTTCTTTGCATGGATATTTATATATCAATTCTTTGATATATTGGGGCAAAAACTAGTTTTAGGAATACGTTGAAGGAGAGACAACTTCAATTAAAAAAATCTTAATTTCCATTTGTATTAAAGAACTGTACTTAAAGATCTATTTTATGTCAACTAGCTTTTAATTGTTCATCGGCCTCAGGGGTAAATTTTGAGCCAGTCACATACACAGCTCCTGTTAACAGTAATCAGGGTTATTCACACAACTCCTTGTAGATTGTGGCACTTTAGAGACTAACAAATTTATCTGAGCATAAGCTTTCGTGAGCTACAGCTCACTTCATCGGATGCATTCAGTCTGAATGCATCCGATGAAGTGAGCTGTAGCTCACAAAAGCTTATGCTCAAATAAATTTGTTACTCTCTAAGGTGCCACAAATCCTCCTGTTCTTTTTGTGAGTACAGACTAACACGGCTGCTACTCTGAAACAACTCCTTGTGTGGAAGATGTAGCCTTCAAGGAACAGGCAACAATGCTTCAGATGGAATCTGTTACTTTATTATTTCTTTTCATATCTAAATAATGCCCATACACAAGGAAATCAGTGCAGAAAGGCTAGCAATGTCCAAAGTAGTAAAATAGTTTAATTTCTAGCATTGGTAATGCAACTTCCAATTGTAGTACTTGTAAAAAACAAACAAACAACCCCAACCACCCCATAATATGAAATTGTAATGTACCTATACATCCAAACCTGGAAGGTGCTATGTGCCCCCTCCATGAAGTGTGAGGGTGATGAGACTGTTCGGCACCTCACTGAATCAGGATCAGTGATGTTGAGAATGGATCGGAATCAATCACCTTTTTGGAAGTTAATATACCTTTTCACTCCTCTTTATGCAATCATCGGGTATTGATTTCATGTCCATAAATAGTATTGTATGTCATTTTTTCATACGTGTTAATGTGTGGACTGTAATACACGAAGGAGCAACTTTCATATTAGTTCATGTATACATCAACATATGAACTTGTAAGTCCAATACTTTGCACATACATTCCTAATATATTTACATTAAAAAAATCACTTTATATAAAGGCCCTACATGGGGAAAAAACATGTACTTACAAATTATACTATGAACCAAAAGATTGTCTACTGCCTTTGCACTCACATATGAACATACATATATAAACATACATAATATATATGTGTTCATACATACATGTTTACACACACACACTGCAACAATGAATAATCAGACTCTCAGTCACCCCAACACAATAAGTGTGTCACAGCAAAGACATGAAGAAAAGATTAAGCCCTTCACCCCAAAAAACCTACCAACCTTCTCTCAGTACCTAGCTTCACAAAGGTCCTTGTGAGTCAGGGAGAAAAGATTAGCCTGGCCTGTGGAAAATACCATTCAAAGCTGAAAATGCACCATGCTCTGGTTCCATTGGTTCTGAAGCAAAAATCAATAACACAGTTTCAATGCCTGAAGCTTCTAGTGGATTCAATCTTGCAACAGTGTATTTTATTATTGATAACTAGGCCACAGGTTTAAATTTATAGGAAGCAAAAGTAAATCAGCGCATTAATTTAAGTGGCATTCCTAAAAGGAATGAAGAACTTTCAACTACAGCTGAGATAACACTGTTTCAGCTTGGTGAAGAATTAGCTTTTAGACTAAGTTCTGGGCAGTTTTAGTAAACATAGTAAAACTTCTTACTCAGTTCTTCTATTAACCGCAGATATTGGAATTCCCTTGGTAATCTGTCTCCTGAGTGGTATTCCACCATCTCAGGATAGCTAGTACCATATATGTTGCTTTGAAGGAAACAAAAGTATCCAGTATATTTCATACTCTGGGGAAAATGAGTTGATCTAAATTACAGTGTAATTGGTTGACCTAAAATGCACATAATGAAATAATCACACAGGAGAATAAGCTGGTATCTTGTACATTATTGTAATTATTACTGAATCAAGATCCATTCCATAATGAGGGGCCCACACTGGAGGCAAACATAACAAAGTGTACAAGTCTAGGTATTTCAAAGCCATTAAACTGGAGAGTTGTCACAGTGATTAGCATGGCATTGTGTCAGGCTAAGGACTAGAAAGTGACTGCAGCAATTGTAAAGAACCCAATAAAAGAGGTGGAGGATTTGATTAAAAAGTGATGGGAAAGTCCACAAATTAACACTGATTCTCTTTTAGAAAGTACTTTAGATTAACAAGCACGTTAAACTAGCAGGTCTGAGGCAAACTCATGACTGGATATTCTCTCTCCATGTTTTCTGAGACTGAGTGCATTACTGCAGTGCAAAGAGCAGAGTATCATTCCAGTTGGGCAGAAGCTCTTAGCTTTCCTTGAAACAAACCAACCTCTAAAATCAGTGCACACAGGCCACTGAGAAACCATTGTAACTAAGTAAAGCTGCCATGGTGGTTATCAGCAGGGCAAAATCCAAGAGCAATTTCTGGGTCCAGCTGCATACGATGGGGTCAACTGCAGAGGCAACACTGATCTCAGCCAGAGCAAAGGCGGCCGTACATACAAATGTAAATTGAGAAAGAATAAAAAAAGGGGGGAGGGTATAGAGAAATGAGGGATCACTCTTAAATCAAAAGCTGTGGCAGGTCACATTGCTCACTCATCTGTGTGTGCACTTCGTGACTCTCAATCAGTTCTTCTGGATTCTCAAACAAAGTGCAGAGTCCTAAAAATATTTGGAACTATTACAAAGCATAAATTAATAATGTGTCGGGAAAATGGAAAAAGGTGCCTTGGGCCTACTTAGAGCACAAAATGATCTCAACCATTATTCAACAATGATATGAAGATCTTTTATTTCATTTCTTCTTAACAGTTCCCTGTGTTTGCTATCATTTCTTGCCCAGCACCGTGTCAATAATTACTAAATTAGCAGGACGGCTGTACAATTTCAGCTCAAGTGTTATTACTGACAAGTCAAACAAAGAAAGCTGATCGAAAAGATGGGACTCCATCTCCTTATTTAAATGGACCGTGTTCACAGAAGGAGATTGAAGCCCCTTTTTCTTCAAAGGAAAGAGGGAAGGGAATAGTTTACATTTTGTGCTGCTCAAGGACAGAGAGTCAGAAGAAATGCCTTTTTAATGTAAACCTCTTTTCATTTCCAGGGGACAAAAATGAAGGTTATTTAAAAAAATCATGCTTGGTGGAAGAAGTAATTACATTTTTTTTCAAATCTCAGAGGAATAATGCTTTTATATTTCCCCAAGATGACCCAGTTTGCTTTGTGATATGCTCCCTTAAATGGAAGTGTGCTGACTCCTTTGAACTGCATTGTTTTTAGTGTCTAAAGAAGCTCCCATCACACCACACTGGAGATTGATTTAAGTCTTGTACCAGTCTCCCAAATAGTCATAAAGCTATTCTTGGTCTATATGGCCCATGGATCGAAACTGTAATATACATGCACAGGTACTTCCAAAATATCCAGGGGTAACACCAGGATTTAGCTAATGCTTAGAAAAGTACCTCTTGGACATCCAGGATCCAAATTTAAAAACCGTAAGAGATAAGAGATACAACAGCTAATTCTTATAAAGATCTCAGCACACAGTGAAATAAGTTCACTTAAATAGGAACTACTTTGGTGAGGAAGAATTTGCAAGATCAGGCTTTATATTCAACCATTAACCAAACTGGTCTGAAGTTCAAAATTTATTTTGAGTGTTCTTGTTTAAGCCAAAACACCTGGCCCATCTCTGTTGGGAACAGGCTTTTCCATGAGCATTTCTCCAGTACCTTCAATTTGGACTGAAGGTAGAAAGAATAAAGAAAACTACAAAAATGTAAAACAAAACCACAGACAGACCATTTGCATTTTATAAACATTCTTGGTAATTTTGCTACTATCAATGTCAGCTATTGGTCAGTCTTGTCCCTGCAAAGCATAAATTGATATCATTGGAGTTCAACTACCCTACATGACGACAATGAAATACATTAGATTTGGGACAATTAAAATCTCAGACCTGAAAAGCCCCACATAAAGTGCCCACTCTTGAAATATTGACCCAGTCTTGAAATCTGGAGCCATTTGAATGCACCAGCTTGAAACGGTCTCTAAATCAAATGCAAATATATATTTGGGTATTGTTTTAAAGAGCAACTTTCCAGGAATTCTCATAGCCACATGCAGATATAAATATGGATTAGGAGGCTCTTTCAGGCCTATTTTCTCTCTTTCACAGTAGATTTCAGTTGAAAGGAGAGTTCTAGTCTTAAATGCTTGAGGTGTTTTCTGGACATATGTGATGGTCTAGTAATAATGATAATGACCTATTTAAATCTCACCTTTCATGCAGAAGGCTCTCAAAGTGCTTTATACAAACCATTTTTATTATTATTATTAATATTAATACATTATTGGCCTGATATTCTGCTTTTTGTAGCAGGATGAAATGATTGTAATGTAAGCTAGAAGGACCCCATATCTGTCAAAATCCAAAACTTTAATTTACTCTCTCTCCTAATACAAGCAAAAAATTGAAATCTGGAAATACTTTTTTGCACAATGTGTGAATTAACCTATGGAACTCATTGTCACAAGATATTAATGATTGCAAGAGTATAGCAGGATTTAAAAAAGGATTAGAAATGTATATGGGTAATGAGAACAGTCAGCTACTTTAGATAGGATAAAGTGTTTTTAGAAGGGATATAAACCCTCATACTACAGGCAACTACTAACAGATTAATAAAATTTCCTCCATGGGTAGGTTATTCCCAATTCCTCTACTAGAGGGTTTCTTGCATCCTCATCCAGTCATTGTCAGAGGAAAGATACTAGACTAGGTGGAACTGTTCTCACCCTGTATAGTACCATTCACCACTTAAATACAGTCACCTCCAGGGGGAAAAGTGGTGACTATTTAACCGTACATAACACCACTATCACATTCCACTGAAACTACTAGGGAAATTCTCTGGTAGAAAGAGTGTAATTATCCCAATTGGAATTTGCCTAGTATTCTAGGATTTTAGCATTGCATCTAACCCTCATGAAGTCACTTTCAACAGCAAAATGCTGCGAACACTGAGCAAAGTAATGCCAGCTAAATTATTTACATTATTCCCCCATGTGAAACATCCCCCTTATTCTCAGGTTCCCAAACCCATCCAGGCCACTTCTGTGTTTTAAAACATCAACGGGAAACTACTTTTATTAAGGCCAGAATGACTTTTCTTTTTAAACAGAATCAGTGATACTTTGTTTACTTTGGCAAGGAACAGATTTAGTGCTCGTTAAAACCCTTTTTGTTGACTTTTACACTCATTACATGCTGTTGCCGCAACTCACAAAATTCCTAGCACAAAGCCAAATATGTTCTAAAATCTCTGTTCGTTGCCGCCGAGTCAAATAAGCAGAGATTATAATTTAAAGAAATGACATTCTGAAGAACAGAACAGCATCCTGAGGCATTAGTTCATAGCAGATTACGTTGTAATATTAGTTACACGTTAGGGTGCCTCAATGCCTTTTTTATTATTTAATGTTACATAAGTAAATATGAAAGATTTTTTAAAAATGTCCCTGTGCTTATTATTATTATTAAGTTTATTAACATTTTCAATTTCAAAACAAGTAACTCAGCATCAACGTATGGAATACGGACACTGACATACAAAAGAAATTATAAAGAATATGTTTACGGAAACGTATATGTGGCATCTGATTCTTATTTCCACTATGGCCACTTTACACTGCACTGGTAGTGTACAGGAGTCTTACATTGGTGTAAATGTGTAAAGGAGGCCCCTTTACACTGGCCCAGATCATTTAATTTAAGACAATTGTCTTTATATAGGTAGGGTGGCATTTTCAAAAAGGCTCGGCATTTGTCTAATTCAGCTCGCATCGATTTCAAGCCCGTGGCAAATCTTTTCCAAAGGATATGCTGTAGCTCAACCTCAAGTTATGCAGGAGTCACTGGGTGAAGTGATGTGGCCTATGTTACACAGGAGGTCAGACTTGATGATCATAATGGCCCTTCTGGCCTTTAAAAAAAATCTATGAAAATCTCTTTTCTTTAGATAATGTGTGTACATATATATATATATATATACACACACACACACAGTTATCCTATCTTTAATTTAATTTTGTGGGAATGATCACCTCCTCCATCAATGAAACCTACACGAGAGGAGAAGAGGCAGAAGAACTCTTCAAGAAAATCCTTCATGGAGCTCTCTGCAAACTGCCACATCAACAAGAAAATGTTTAGGTCCCTGTAGAGTTTGCGTGTGTGTGAGTGTGAGAGAGAGAAACCCACTCCCCCAGGGTTCTCCAGATCCACTGCTCCATCCTCCCCATGACTGCCTTGCTCTGGGACTGCTTCTATAGGTCCCCTTGCAGCTTACTAGCAGGCATGGAATGGGGCTCTGAGGGAATTGTGATGCTCACTATTCTGATGGGATATCTGCTCCTCTCTTCCTCTTTCCCAGTCTATTCCCCAAAGTCTCAAGAGCCCTCTTCACATAGAAGGGGAAGGCTGATGCCTAAATGGCAGGGTCCTAGCAGAGTAAGACCTACATGATATTCTCAGGGAGACCATCCTGCCCGGAAAATAAGGATAAAAACAAAAAAAACTTAGTAAGATGTTAATTAAAATATTGTTCCCAGTCATGCAAATAGTTACTCTGAGTGAATAGTCCTTCTTGTGTGATTAGTCCATTAAAGCTAATGGGAGTACTCATGTAAGAAGTACAGTTGTGCCAATAACTCATTTTCAGTTGCTGGCCAAACCAAAAAGTAAAAAGAAATTCATTAATTTTGACCCAAATGACAATTTAATTTTTTTGTCAAAACAGAAAAGTCCACAAAGTTTCATTCGGGGTCAAATGAAGGTTTTTGTTTAATTTTCGAGTTTCTTAAAAATAAGATTGAAATAAAATTTGAAATGAACAGTTATTTCAAACAAAACAATGGAAATGCTTTGTTTCAAAAAATGTAAAAATGGAATGTATTGATTTTTTTCGGAAATTTGCTTTCGGTGGTGGTATTGGTGTTTTTAACCAAAGCAATTTGGCAAATTCGACACAAATGCACAAAATGTTTCAGTTGACTCAACTCTGCACAGTTCCACGAAAAAGGCTTCAAAATAATTTTTTTTCCAGCTCTTGTACCAATTTCTTCACAAGTCAGTCTTTGCAGGATCATTGTTTCCATGTATGATAGAAGCCAAATTCTGTGGTTCTATAGCTGGTGTTCTCTCTTCAGTGGGGATTTGGGGTGAGATAGGATAAGGATAAGGATTTAGTCATTTATTTTATTTGGAATGTTCTTGTAAAGACACTCAGGACCAGATTCCCAGCTGCTGCAAAATAATGTAGCTCCACAAAGCTATGCCTAGCTGAACCTGATGAGGTTCCGGCCCTCCACATTGTCGATGTATTTTCAAGCTTCCATCCCCAATATTGAACATTATGATGTTTGACATCAAACATTCAATTATATGTGAGTTGCTTCTAAACAAAAGTTTTCTTAATTGTTTCAGATACACCATCTGTTTCTAATCAAAGTCATGTGGAAACTGGAAACCCTTATAAACATCGCCCTAGGTTTCTTTTTGGAATGAAATAAGCTCAGTAGTGAGGGGTGGAACTTCAAAGGGTTCAGGAGGTGCTGTCCTTATCCAAACCTACATGAAGCTTGTTGGTCTTATTGCACTAGTAATCTCATGGGAGTCTTGCTTTCACGCAAGACTTTTAATTTTCATCAGAGTGGGAAATACCATGAAAATTTCTTTCCATTATATTTTAGTTTCTGGATAAAATCAGGGAATTCAGAAGTGGTCAAGAATTTTTTGAAAGAAACAAACGGTTTGAATCTCAAGAAAGTAGTTAAATAAATGTCAGTGAATATTTTGGCTGAAATACTTAGAGATGTTCTGTTTTTATTGGAACCAATTCATTCCTCCTTAGAAATAATTTTCCTTATGCGGCAGAGTCTCTTAACTAACCAGAGTGGTGTTTACATTCCCCATGTAGGACTTCCTGTGTAGCCCTATTCTTCTCCCTAGAAATCTACTACAGAGTAGCTGGCATGAGACAAATAAAGAAAACTTCCTTTGGCCCAACACCAACACAATTCAACAAGTCTTGTGATCAAAGTTCAAAAAAGAAAATAGAATGGAGAAAGTAATAGTTGCAA
The DNA here is from genome assembly GCF_965140235.1 of Caretta caretta. Taxonomy (NCBI): domain Eukaryota; kingdom Metazoa; phylum Chordata; order Testudines; family Cheloniidae; genus Caretta; species Caretta caretta. The sequence goes on along the minus strand of NC_134215.1, from coordinate 75,580,681 downwards.
GTGCTCTCAACAGCTATTGTGGAATTTCCTAAGGAATAAGAAACCTTCCCAGCTTATGGAACCTTTAAAATGATAGCAGCATTTCAATGAAAAACCAAAAAGAAAAATCACTTAGAGAAATTTAGCCAAGTTCAGTTAACTTGGGGGGTCAAGAAGGCAAGGTTATTAGTCCCTGGAGGAAGGAAGAGGCTCCCCTCTCTAGCCAGTGAGAACAGATGAAGAGGAGTCATGTAATTGGGCCCCCAAGCCTGAAATATGGTTGATTTTTGAAAATCAAAGACAGAGGGGAAGCATCAATATTAAACAAAAAGATAAAAACCCTTTGAGATGTTTGTGATTGTCCATATAATGCTACTGGGCCAAATTCTGTTCTTAGTTGGTGTAAATTTACAGTAACTCAGTGGAATAACTCCAGATTTACACTGTGTAACTCAAAGTGGAATCTGGTCCATTGCATTTAAACCTGGAAGTTTGAATTTGCAGGATGGGGGATAAACCTGGATTTTAAACTATGATAATGCAAGACTCGAGAAGGCACAACATGATTATGGTTTAAACACAGCAGCTCTGAGTGAGAGCTTGTCAAGAAAAAAACTGTTTAGTGGGCATGATATTTTTATTTTCCCTCACCTCCAAAGATTTACTGTGTGTAATTGCATTGGAAGTTATGGCTGTTAATCACTAAAACAAACATCAACCTGTAGAGAGAACCATTAACACTCCATTTCAAACACACTTGATTTTTTCAATACACTTTAAGGAACACACTCTTAGAGGTCCACCACAATAGCATGGAGAACTAATATTAAAGACAATTAGGCCATCTGCTCCAAATAGGACAATTGAAGCACTGACATCTTTAAAGCACCTAGTTCCTCCTTCCTCTGGTGTTACTCAAAGTAGGAAGAAGGGAAGCTTTTATTGTTTATATAGTATGGGGCTGAAAAGCATATGAACATTTAGTAGAAAGCAAAGCATCTTTCTCTTTCTGTTGCAGAAGGCACCAGCTGGTCATCACTAGACCCTATCACCAAATGCCATCTCAACATGGTCATAACTTAAATTGTTATGGTTTTGGGAAGGGTATAGGTGGTAAGAACATAAAAGCAGAGTCAGACAACATCTAAAATCTTCCCCATTCCTTTATGACATTTCCCTTCAAAATTTATGAACTTCGTGGTTGCTAAATAAAAGTGAAGGTCTTTGGTACCTGAATTTAAATTGAATAAAATCAGATACTTGTATGTCAAAGCACTCAGACACACAAAGCCAAATATCTGCACATCAATAGTAAGGCAATTGGGTCACAAGATAACCTATGGTATATATGATACATCTTCTTAAGGCTGTTCTTGGAAGCCAATGAATTCTCTTGTTACACATTGAAGTGGATGTCTCTTATTCATAGAATCATAGAATATCAGCGTTGGAAGGGACCTCAGGAGGTAATCTAGTCCAAACCTCTGCTCAAAGCAGGACCAATCCCCAACTAAATCATCCCAGCCAGGGCTTTGTCAAGCCTGACCTTAAAAACTTCTAAGGAAGGAGATTCCACCACCTCCCTAGGTAATGCATTCCAGTGCTTCACCATCTTCCTAGTGAAAAAGTTTTTCCTAATATCCAACCTAAACCTCCCCCACTGCAACTTGAGACCATTACTCCTTGTTCTGTCATCAGCTACCACTGAGAACAGTCTAGATCCATCCTCTTTGGAACCCCCTTTCAGGTAGTTGAAAGCAGCTATCAAATCCCCCCTCATTCTTCTCTTCTGCAGACTAAACAATTGCAGTTCCCTCAGCCTCTCCTCATAAGTCATGTGTTCCAGTCCCCTAATAATTTTTGTTGCCCTCCACTGGACTCTTTCCAATTTTTCCACATCCTTCTTGTAGTGTGGGGCCCAAAACTGGACACAGTACTCCAGATGAGGCCTCACCAATGTCGAATAGAGGGGAACGATCACCTCCTTCGATCTGCTGGCAATGCCCCTATTTATACAGCCCAAAATGCCATTGGCCTTCTTGGCAACAAGGGTACACTGTTGACTCATATCCAGCTTCTCGTCCACTGTCACCCCTAGGTCCTTTTCTGCAGAACTGCTGCCGAGCCGTTCGGTCCGTAGTCTGTAGTGGTGCATGGGATTCTTCCGTCCTAAGTGCAGGACTCTGCACTTGTCCTTGTTGAACCTCAGATTTCTTTTGGCCCAATCCTCCAATTTGTCTAGGTCCCTCTGTATGCTATCCCTACCCTTCAGCATATCTACCACTCCTCCCAGTTTAGTGTCATCTGAAAACTTGCTGAGGGTGAAACCCACGCCATCCTCCAGATCATTAATGAAGAGATTGAACAAAACTGGCCTGAGGACCGAACCTTGGGGCACTCCACTTGATACCGGCTGCCAACTAGACATGGAGCCATTGATCACTACCCGTTGAGCCCAACAATCTAGCCAGCTTTCTATTCACCTTGTAGTCCATTCATCCAGCCCTTACTTCTTTAAATTGCTGGCAAGAATACTGTGGGAGACCGTGTCAAAAGCTTTGCTAAAGTCAAGGAACAAAATGTCCACTGCTTTCCTCTCATCCACAGAGCCAGTTATCTCGTCATAGAAGGCAATTAGATTAGTCAGGCATGACTTGCCCTTGGTGAATCCATACTGACTGTTCCTGATCAGTTTCCTCTCCTCTAAGTGCTTCAGAATTGATTCCTTGAGGAACTACTCCATGATTTTTCCAGGGTGTTTATAATGGTGGACAAAGCAACAGAGCCAGAACCTAGAGTAATCTTCCATCACAGGTAGAGAGAAACCCAAGAGCCTAAAATAAATCTCTGCAATACCTATCATAATACATTTGAGAATATTTCTAAACCTGAGTTTAGAAATGAATATCAAAAATGTATCTGAACCTATAAGAGAGGGCAAAGGGGAAGGAAATCTTGAGACTAATACAAACGAGCTATCATTGTAATTAGATTGTACAATTCCCAACATGTATTTTTCATGATAAAATGGGTTAGGATGCCTGAACCGAACTTACAATGAAGCTTGAAAAGGAAAAGAGACTGATTATTCTCTATTTAGTCCAGGTGTCTATAAATATGCTGTGCTAAGCACATTATTGTGACCATAACATAATGTGAAGCCTTACAAAACTATAGGAGGAGTAAAACAATAATATTAAATAAAACAACCCTAAAGTGGTAATGTTGTTTTGAGTTTAGGTAGCAGGCTGTAGGTTTAGTCACCACCAGTATGCCCAGCTCTTACTGTAAAACATATCAAACCCGTAATCATTTAGCTGAAAATGGGGTTACGATGATAGGGCAGCAGAGTCATTGCTAATGCTGGCTACTAAGTAGATCAGCACAACCAAGTACCTGAATCTCCGAAGCTGAAATGTACAGGTTTTTAATACAAGACTTAATTTGGCAAGACCAACTCTAGTGTATATCCCTTACACATACATAATTCTGCTTTCTGGCATTTATTGCAGTATCCTAACTGACTTCCCCACCCCCGCTAGCCTGTATAGATTTTCTAAACTCATGCAAATTTACCCAAGATGGCTCATTTTAATACCAATTCCCCAAGTGCTAGCATTCTAATCATTAACTAATTGTCTCTGAGCTCTATTGACAACTTGGCCACCTTCTTGCTAATTTTGCAGACACGATGGAGGCCTTGAAGAACTAAGTTAACCTTTCAATGTCCATTGAAGATCCACAGGTCTGATGACAATTGATTGACCTGGCCTCTGTGTTAGATAAAACCTCATCAGCTTTCTGAATGATGATGTGTGTAATGAGGCATCGTTAATTGACAACAGGTAGGTGAGCTTAGATGTTCTCTTCTTTGTTTCTCGGAGTAAAATGGAAAATTAGGATGTGTGTTATGGGTGCAAATCTGCAAAACATCTGAGGTTGGGACTCTGCCATTAAGGAAGTAGCAGTACAGATGCATATGTATAAATTTAGTAAAATGTAAATATTGAGTGCTTATGCTTTGCCCCTATTATCAGTTACATAAGCATGTGCTCATCTCTGTGTTCTTAAATGATCTTCTGTGTGGATCAATAGATTATTCTATATAGAGTATCTATCACTATGGAGACATCGCTCAAGGGGACAGGCAATTCTTGATTTAGTCCTAAGTGGAGCACAGATTCTGGGCCATGAGGTGAATACCGGCGAACAGTTTGGTAATAGCCACTGTAACATAATTAAACTTAACACCTTTGTGGTGTGGAAATACTAAAGAAGCCAACCACACTAGCATTTAACTTCAGAAACAGGAACGACACAAAAATGGGGAAGCTAGTTAAACAGAAATGAGAAGCAACAGTCACAAGAGCAAAATGCCTGCAAGCTGCATGGAAACCTTTTTAAAAACTATCAGAAGAGAGGCTCAAATTAAATGAAAAATAATAATAAGAGGACCAAAAAATGTTACCCTGGCTAAACAGTAAAAGAAGCAGCTGGAGGAAAAAAAAAATCCTTTAAAAATTGGAAGTCAAATCCCACTGAGGAAAATAGAATGGGAGCATAATCTCTGGCCAGTCAGGTATAAACATATAATTAGGCAGGCCAAAAAAGAATTTGAAAATCAACTAGCAAAAGACGCAAAAACTAACAACAAACAATTTTTTAAGTACATTAGAAGCAGGAAGCCTGCCTATCAAATCGGTGAGGCCACTAGAAATCAAGATGCTAAAGGAGCACTCAAGAAAGACAAAGCCATTCCAAAGAAACTAAATGAATTTGTTGCACTGGTCTTCACTGCAGAGGATGTGAAGGCGATTTCCACACCTGAGCCATCCTTTTTCGGTAACAACTCTGAGGAACTGTTCCAGGCTGAGGTGTCAATATAGGAGGTTTTGGAACAATTGATAAATTACACAGTAATAAGTCACCAGGACCACATGGTATTAACCCAGGAGGCCTGAAGGAACTCAAATATGAAATTTTAGAACTACTAACTGTGGTATATACCTTCTCTTTTAAATCAGCTTCTGTACCAGATGACTGGAGGATAGCAAATGTAACACCAATTTAAAAAAGGGCTCCAGAGGTGATCCTGGGAATTACAAGTCTGGTAAACCTAATTTCAGTACCAGGCAAATTGGCTGAAACTATAGTTTAAAAAAAAATTATCCGACACAGATACATGATTTGTTGGGGAAGAGTCAACATGGTTTTTGTAAAGGGAAATCATGCCTCAACAATGTATTAGAATTCTTTGAGGGAGTCAACAAATATGTGGACAAGGGTGATCCAGTGGACATAGTATGCTTGTACTTGCAGAAAGCTTTTGACAAGGTCCCTCACCAAAGGCACTTAAGCAAAGCAAGCAGTCATGGGCAAAGAGGGGAGGTTGTCTTGTGGATTGGTAACTATTTAAAAGATGGGGAACAAAGGGTATAATAAATGGTCAGTTTTTACAATGGTGTGAGGTAAACAGCAGTGTGCCCCTGGGATCTGTACTGGGACCCATGCAGTTCAATGTATTCATAAATGATCTGGAAAAATGGGTAAACTGAGATGGCAAAATTTGCAGATGATACGAAATAATTCATGATACTTAAGTTCAAAGCTGACTGAACAGTTACAAAGGGATTTCACAAAACTGGGTGACTGGGCAACAAAATGGCAGATAAAGTTCAATGTTGATAAATGCAAAGTAATACACATTGGAAAACATCTATGACTATAATGAGAGTAACAAAAGAGCTCTCTAAGAGCTAAGTAGTAATAACACGAGACAGCTCTCTCACTATATCACAGCACCGCTAGAGAAAGTGAGCATGAAAGGCAGACACAGCCTTCTCTCTCAGGTGTTTCCAGGTGTGGTGTTTTAGGGGGAGTAAGGTACCATCACGATGTCATTGTCCCCCTTTTATATCTTCTTCCCACTTGTTGGAAAGCTCTTTTGCTGTGACCTGGGTCAAACAGTTCCCATCATGTAGTGCTAATCTCTGAGAGGTTTCTATTGTACACAGTTCCTGGAGTAATCCTTGTGCTTGTGTGCATGTCCTCAGTAAGCCATTCACATTGTTTGGCCTTTTTATTGTTGTACCTGAAAGGCTGCTTGTGGGTGTCTTCAAACTCACAACACATTCCAGTAACACGTACACAGCCAAACTTCATAATTTCACATATGACAATAGCACATACAGTCCAACGAGATATTAATGTCTAGCAGATCAAGACTTTTAGAATGATACATCACAATGCATATTTTATACAACACATATCCTAATTACATGACAGTGGTGAATATTGTAAGTGCTAGATGTGATACTCTGGCACCCCAAGAGTGTCCCAGGGGAGTTCATCAGCCTTTGACCCAATCTGGGGGGGGGTGATGAACACCCCCAAATCCCATTAAAAATAAGGGGATTAAAGTCCTATGATTGTATGTATATGATTGTGCTTGTGATAGCTGACTGTTGCTTTAATTCAAGAGGGCATGCAGTTCATGGGTTGCTCTATTCATAACTCTTTCCAGAGTGACTTTTGCAGATTGGTGTAACTCAGTCCCTCCTATTCTGTCTGTGGCGCATAACAGTCTGGTCTCATTTCAGCTGTTGAGTTAGTGTGCGGGTGTTGGGAGGGGTTGGTGGCCTATCATATATGTGATGGGGCAAGGCCAGATGGCTATAGAAAAGTAGTGGGAGATAGATATATTAGCTCCAGGCTAAACAAATCCCTGGTACCAGGATAATTGAAATGGCAGCTTCTCCAGGTCAATTAAGACACCCTGGGGCCAATTAAGAACTTTCCAGAAGGCAGGGAGAATGCTAGGTTGATTGGGATACCTGAAGCCAATCAGGGGCTGGCTGAAACTAGTTAAAAGCCTCCCAGTCAGTCAGGTGGGTGTGCATGTCAGGAGCTGTGGGAGGAAGTTGCGCTGTTGGAGAGACTGAGTAGTACACACCATATCAGGCCCAAGGAAGGAGGCCCTGAGGTAAGGGTGAAGTGGAGCTTGAAGTGAGGGCTGCTGTAGGGGAAGTAGCCCAGGGAATTGTATGTCATGTTTCTAAAAGGTCAGCTACCATAGCTGATACTATTAGGGTCCCTGGGCTGGAGCCTGGAGTAGAGGGTGGGCCTGGGCTCCCCCCCACCTTTGCCCCCTGATTAATCACTGAGACTGGGAGACAACAGAGACTGTGCAAGGAAGAATAACTTCTCACCTCCCTCGCTGGCTTATGATGAAAATGGCTCAGTAGACTGTGACTCTTGTCTCTAGAGAGAGAAGGGTTATGTGGAGGGTGACAGTGAGCCTCTGAGGCAGCGAAATCCACCAGGAAATGTGGGACCCATGGAGGCAAGGACAGAGCTGTGTCACATATAGAAGACGCCAGACTAGATAATCCCTTCTGGCTGTAAATTCTCTGAGGTCCTAATCCTGCAATTGATTCTGTACGGGCATATATCATCTAATAGTGTAGCACAACTGTGGTGAGAACCTGTTGGGATTGTTGATATTTAAAGTCAAAGGAGTGCCACGCAGGTTCAGGGTTTATGGGTAAAATTTCTAAAGCACTTAACTGATTTAGTAAAGTAAGGCTATGCCTAAACTATAGCTTATGTTGGCATAATTTATGTCACTCAGCGGCATGAATAAACAACCCCTGAGTGACAAAAGCACCGGTGTGCACAGTACAATGTTGGTGGGAGAGCTTCTCCCATCAGCATAGAGCATCTTCACCAGACAGGCTGTGGTGTTGTATGTGTAGACAAGCCCCAACTCTGAATGACTTTCAAAGAAAATCTTTAAAACCAGTTCTTTTAAGCCTATGGCTGCAATTCAGAGCCCACTGAATTCAATGGGAAGTCTCATAGTGCCTTCAATTGCCTTGTATGTGTCTTGAGTTCAGTGGAATTAATGCATTACGACTGTTATGAGAAACTTAATCAGTGCAGTCATTGTGACCCTTCCATCGCTAGGAATGTGGACTTTTACTATTGACTTATTGCAGGTTATTCATTTCCCCCCCTCACCGTTAAAACCAGATCAATGCATGTATTAATTGGTACCTCTTTCTCTTTCTAGAAACCCCTTTAGTAATGTAAAAAATTCCTTCCTGGGTGGCTACACCAGAAGCAGATATTTCAGAAAGAAGTGAAAGAAAATAAATAAAAGAATTTGGAGTTCAGTTCAGATCAGATCAAGTTCTGAACAAATGTTTGAAGGAGGTTGATTCTTTCTCGCCAAATCACCCCCACCAGGTCAGAATAGCTCCCAGATGGAGCCCTTGGAAGCTACTGCAATGTAATGGGAGTTATTTGTATGGTACAGCAGAAGCAAAGACCTCTGGATCCAAACCAGTTTACCCACCCCTTGATTTTAGGTTGAAGGAATGAGGAGATCACTTACTAGAAAAGAGAGAGTAGCATCCAATGTTTCTCTCAAATGAATTACCTGGCACATTAGCAGCAGCAGAATACCCTTAGTCAGTGCTATTATTGGTGCTGATGTTTCCACATTTAAACAGTGGAGGTGTGAAAATTCCATAGAACTAGCAGGACCCATGCAAAGAGTAATGCTTATTTCATCAATGCTGGTTCTTGTTACCAGGGGCAAAGCAGGGATCTGGCATCCATTACTAACTACAATAAGTAAACCTGGTGTATGAACAATCTAATAAAGAACGTTGTTGCCTTTGGCAGTTGCTTATGGATGTTGCCTACCCACAGGACCACCATGCTGATCAGCAGAATTCTCTTCTCCATCTGAAACCATCATGTGGTCATGTTTTCCTGTTACTAATGTAATGATTTTCTCATCGTCATAATATAATTAGTCTTTATAATTAACATGCATTTTGCTGGCTATATTTTTCTTAACACCTCTCCAATTATCTAATGACTGATCTTCATAAGCAGTCAGTTTTGCTTTAGAGCACCATTCTAGAACACCACTACATTATTAAAGGCATATAATTTTAAGCCAGTGTAGTTTGAATTTTCCTTCCTACTGTTGTGAAATGAAGATGATCCATTTTCTTCTCATCTATCTGTAGAGACATCCACTTGTTAAGGTGCTGTCTACGTCCTCTCTCAGATAGAACAGGAGTACTTGTGGCACCTTAGAGACTGACAAATTTATTTGAACAAAAGCTTTCATGGGCTACAGCCCACTTCATCGGATGCATAGAATGGAATATTTAATCAGAAGATAGATATAGATAATATACATACAAAGAACATGAAAAAGTGGAGTAAGAGGCTAAATAATTAAGATGAGCTATTATCAAGCAGAAGAAAAAAAACTTTTGTAGTGATAATCAAGATGGCTCATTTAGACAGTTGACAAGAAGGTGTGAGGATACTTAACATGGGGAAATAGATTCAATATGTGTAATGACCCAGCCACTCCCAGTCTCTATTCAAACCCAAGTTAATGGTATCTAGTTTGCGAGTGGCTGGGTCATTACACATACTGAATCTATTTCCTCATGTTAAGTATCTTCACACCTTCTTGTCAACTGTCTAAATGGGCCATCTTGATTATCACTACAAAAGTTTTTTTTTCTTCCTGCTGATAATAGCTCATCTTAATTAATTACTTAGCTTCTTACTCCACTTTTTCATATTCTCTCTATGTATATTATCCATATCTATCTTCTTATATGTTCCATTCTGTGCATCCGATCAAGTGGGCGGTAGCACATGAAAGCTTTTGCTCAAATAAATTGGTTAGTCTCTAAGGTGCCACAAGTACTCCTGTTCTTTTTGTGGATACAGACTAACACGGCTGCCACTCTAAAATTGCTCAAATACTGCATGCTAAATTAAATTCATTGCCACACTTATACAATTAATATGGATAGGAAAACAGTATACTATCTCTAGAGCTACTATCATTTTTAACACCAGCATCATGATGGTTTCGGAACAGTGTCAATACCATGACAAAGCGTGGGGGCTGCATTAAGGGGTTTTCCTCTGTAGCTTCTTATGATTAAAGTAGACGACTGGGAGTCAGCTTTCTGTTTCCACAGACTCACTGACTGACCTGGGGCAAGTCTCTTAAGAAGTCTATGCTTTAGTTTCCCCATCTGTAAATTGTGAATACTACTATCTAATTCATCACAGTTTGTAAAATACTTTGCATTTCTCAAGGAGGAAGATACACACTAACAAGGTCATTGTTGTCCTTCTCTGGTTATATTACAGTAGTGTCATAGTGTCCTGATGGAGATCAGGCCCCTGCATTGCTATGGGCTGCACATACACATGTAGGAAAGAGTCCTGTCTCAGAAAGCTCACAGTCTAAAGATAAAGAAATATTTTATCCCCATTTTACAGATAGGGAAAACCAAGATTTAGTGACTTACCTAAAGGTAAGAGCTGGATGTTAAACTGACACTTTTTGTATCCCTTTCCATTGGCTAAGCCATTCCGTTAATCCTTCTGCCCAAATGCTCTCAATCGGAGACAGTAAGTGTGTCTACTCATTCCTTATATTTTGTACTGGTGGCCTAGATCAGGCTCTCCCTCAAGAAAAACCCATGAGGGTGGAGCTCTCTTTGAGGAGTGTCCAACAGAAGAAGTCAAAGGAAAAGGTTAGGCCAAGGATTACCCTCACAGAAGAAGCATGGGGTTGGCTCAGAATCTAGGGTGATTGATTGGAGGCCCAGTAGCTCACTGGCAGGAATTCCTTGGCTCTCCATTTATGGTGAGTGTCACAGTATTGAGGTCTCCTCATAAAAATTAATACAGCTCTGGAATATCAACTTTTCTGTCAGTTCCTGGAAGGAGGGGGATTTTCAGATCAACCAAGGGCACTAAACTCTCAGTGGGGTCTGGACTAGGGGCAGGCAAGGTGTGAGGGGTACCACAGAGGCAATGTGGATCTCCCATATGCTCCCTCTCCATGTGGATGGACAGACTCCTCACTTGAAGATTCTATGCCAATGAAATCTGAAGATTGTGAAACCAGCAAAATGCCCTTTCATCTCTGAGTGGTGTAGAATGACATGTTGAATCCCAACATTGAAGTCAGGCAGGGGCTGTGCAGATTTGTTTGAGATTTTAAAGATAGAGATCGTGCTGCAAAAATGAGTCAAACTAATTGTCGTTCAAGACTATAACGAAGGCTTACGGATAGTTTCTCTCGTTAGTTTCTACCAGACTGACCATTAATTCTCTAATTAGAAAGGTGAGTTCTGGGACTGACAAAGAGTACCTAAACAGATCTAGTCTGTTTGTGGCAGGGAACAGCATTCTTACCTATCACCACATTGGAATGTATATCAATAGAGTTTGATAGGCACAATATGCTGCCCTCCCGAGCTGTGTGAATAACTGACGTTTTAGATTGCTGGCAGTCCAAAGAAAAACACTGTTTCAGGTCAACCAAAACCTGAATTTAATTTTTTTTGAAGTTATTCAAAAAGTTGGAAAAAACTTGGTTTTGGGTTGAGCGAGATGTTTAGTTCTAATTTCAGGCATTTAATAAAAGCAAAGGACGTTTGGCAATGAAGGGCTAGATTCACAAGAGCATGGAGGCACCATTCACAAAACAGAGGTGGGGGAGGTGCTCCTCCCTTACACCCTAGTGATTAAGATGTGGGATGTGGCTTTGAAACACGCCCCCCCCCCTCAAAATCAGGAGCAGGAATTTGAACCCAGCTCTCTTCTCTCCCCAGTGAATGCCCCAACTGCCAGGCTATGGGCCATTTTGGTTATGGGCTCTCTCCACTTGGTATAAATAATTCAATAAGCATTGGAGCAACGCCTGTAACCTGGATGTCCCCCCTCAGGTCAGTGCCCTACCTATCAGTCTCACTCTCCACCCCAATGAATATTTAAGTATTTTATACAAAATGGAATAGCTTCTACAGGAGAGATTGAGATGGGAACCCCATCCTGACTAGGCCTTGGGGGCTACCACACTACAAATACCTGATTTATTAATAACAGGAAGAACAAGTCCCTTAAATTCTAACAATGGAATATCCACCTCGTGTTATGATTAAGCAATGCAGGCATCCTACATACTCAGGACTGCTAAGATTTTATTTATGGCCAGGAATTAGAGTATATGAAGAATGAATCTCTGGTGCTAAATTCAGCCTTCAACTGAAGTTTGAATTTGCACTTGAAGTTACTGTGCAAGAATGCTGAGCTTTGCAAAAATCATGCAAAATAAACAATTCACAAAGGATTTTTCTGCAAGTTACCAATATTTCCTTAGATTAAAATATCTGAAATATTCACTGAGCCCTAGAAACCTTCCACAGACAAGTATGAGCTCTTTGGTGTGCGTGTGTGCACTAATGAGGGTAAACCATCATTGGAACAATTTACCAAAGGTTACGATTGATTCTCCATCACTAGTAATTTTTAAATCAAGATTGGATTTTTTTAAAAAAAAATGTGCTCTAGTTCAAGCAGGAATTATTTTGGGGAAATTCTCTGATCTGTGTTATACAGGTTAGATTAGAGGATCACATTGATTCCTACTTGGAATATTTGAATCAGTTTCCCTTCTGATTTAAAGTCAGTTTAACTTTCTGGTTCTCAGACACAAGACTCTTGGATTTGCAGAGAAATCCTAAAAGGAGATCGAGTTTTCATTGCTCTTTAACGAGTGGGGAAATTCACTATGACTGAAGTGCAGGGGGAAATTGAAGTGAAATTCATACAGCTTTCAAACTACACTCCAAAATCCTCTGCAGCCATTGCGTGGGTTGATATAGCCCACCATACCTGGGTAATCAGATGTTGTGATCACCCCATACATCCTTCATCTCATCCTACAAGAGGCAGATGCAGTGACTGCCTCAGCAGCATGCTTCCATGTTCCAACAATACCCACTGCAGGACTAAAGTGGCATGAAGGCCTTATACAGATCACAGGGTGAATATCACCCATTGATTATTTTTTAATATTAAGGCCTTTTTTTGGCCATAGGCTCCTTGCACCTAAACAGAGCCCTACTGCAGTCAACAGGGCTCTTGAGCCCCAGCTACATTTAGCTTTTGTACAAGTAGCCAATGGCCTAGTGGTTAGGATTCTGAATCTGGCTGAGCAGGAATTTGAATCTGGATCTCCCACATCCCATCTGAGTGCCCTAAACACGAGGCTCCTAACTATGAGAATATTCCTTGATAACAACAATGGGGACCCAATAATAGTAACAATATTAATTCCCAGACTCAATTTAGTCCCAAAATCTATTGTATTTTTTTGTTATCCTTTTATACTCCCAGGGTATAAAGATGGCTGAAGTACAGGTTCTTGCTAAGGATACATTTTCTGATTAAAATCAGACCAGACATCAGTCCTCCTTTAAAAAAAATCAAAACTAAATTTGTTACCTTAATTGACCATTTTTCTTTCAAGTTCAGTAGTATGTTAATTAGAGCAGCAGTGTGACCTGTGTTATGAATCCATGCAGAGAATTCGAGGGATGTAATCTACCCCTTGATCCTTTGACTTCGCTACTTACACTGTGTGTTGGGGGCGGGAAGAGATATCAGCCTCTGTGAAGCTGGTTCTACCCTTCCTGGTCCTACAGGTGGGCAAGGAATGAGTGGTCAGGGCCTTGACTCCTGGCCCACAATGGACCAGCCTGTACAGCTGTGCCAGCATGGACAAGGAAATAATCTGTGCCAGTGTAGGGCAGGTGCAGATTACTTCCCTTTGGAACAAGGGAACTAGGGACTCAGATTCCAAGGCCAGAAGGGACCATTGTGATCATCTAGTCTGACCTCCAGTATAACACAGCCCATCTGACTTCCTCAAAATAATTCCTAAAGTCTATTTAAAAAAAAAATCCCATCTTCATTTAAAAATTGTCAGTGATGGAGAAGCCACCACAAACCTTGGAAAATTATTCCAGCGGTTCATTACCCTCACTGTTAAAAATGTATGCCTTATTTCCAGTCTGAATTTGTCCAACTTCAACTTCCGCCCACTGTGTGAGACCTTTCTCTGTTAGATTGAGGAGCCCATATTAAATATTTGTTCCCCAGGGAGATTCTTACAGACAGTAATCAAGTCACCCCTTAAATATAGTCTCTGATCTATTAATTACCCTTTACTCAGGATTTGTGGTACAGCAAAATCTAACCCTTAGCATTGAAGGTTCAGGTGCACAGATCTCACATGGGATATTTTTGTTGTTGGACCAAATCCTGCACTCTTAAGTTAGGCATCACTCCTACTGAAAATCCTGAATCCCGATAAAAGTGAGTGGAAGGTTTGCCTGAGTAAAGACTGCAGGATGTGGCTCAATATTTATTGATTTTATTGGAGTCATCATTTTGCCTCTGCTTCTTACAAGTGCTAACAGGTTTGAAAACAACCAGTCACAGCCAATAATGTATTAAAACAAAAATAAATGTATCAGCTGGCTTTCTTTATCTTGCATTGACAAGTTATTTCCTCTGTAGTCAATATTGTTACCTGCACTGCCATGCTGATGTGATGTTTCACTGTTTTTTCCTCCCTACCCAGAGTTTCCATGGAAGTAGTTTATTATCATCATCGTCAAGGATGGACAGTCCAAATACATTTAAACAAGGATTATGCAGAAATTTCGCAAAACAAGCTTGTAGCTGTCTACTTCTCCCAGCAAGATTTTTTTTAAATAAGCAGTTTTCATACCAGAATACAGGAACTAAATTAGCACGGATACAAGAAAATGTTATTTTTAGCACACCTAGCAAAGCAGAAAACCTATATTGGAAAGTTTTCAGTAGAACACAGAATCTTACTCAAGCTGTTATGGTGGATGTGACATTTTTAATCAATGTAAGTGTGTGTCAGGGGAAGGGAACCAACCCTAATCAAATCTGCCTTTAATAACTGACTTGTTGAAAAAAATTATAATCCAGATAAAAAGCACAACAATGGGATTTTTTACTATTCCATATTTGTATTGAGCCCAAATAGGCTCTGATCCTGCAAAGATTTAAATGCATTCAGCAGGACTAAGTGTGCTTAAAATTAAGCATGTAAGACTTTTCAGGATTGGGGCCATCGGAACATTGGGGGGGGGGATGTTTTCAACAGCCCAAAGTGGTTATTAGACACCCGCCTCCCATTGAAAGCCAATGTAATACTAACTGCCCCTGCCCCAAGGATCTTGCAGTATGAGGGCCCAATCTAACCAGAATTTGGACACTGATCCTGCAAGCTTCTCCATGTGGGAGAATCCCTGCGCCTGAATGGAACCCCACTTAAGTCAATGGAGATGTGCCCACATCAAGCAGTTTGCAGGGTTAAGGTGCCGGACTCTACCTCAAGGCCACAGAATGGCTCCATTACTCCACACTCACCTACTTGTGACCACTCAGGGGAATAAAATGATAATCTTGTTATCATTTTCTTTTTTATAACCATCCTACAGAATTTAATTGAGAATTATATCCCTGCTATAGAGTTTCGTAAGAGTGTAAAAAAAGCCTAGAGACAAACCAGATTCTATCACATTTTGCAGGTTTCAGAGTAATTCTTTAGAACCCAAATGGCTTCATTCCTCCAGGATACATTTTATAAGGCTCCTCTATAAGGGCAAAATCATTCTACTTGGGAGTGCATAGGGAATACCTGCCTAACTGTGTCCAGTGGCTAACAGCCACCCATATCCTGTTCCCATCCCAACTCAGAGTAATCCATTGGTTCTGCTCCTGGCAGAGTCCTGTGCAGCTATAAAAGGACAAAGACTTCCAAATTATTATTTCAACTTCATTAAATTTCAGTACGAAAAATATCAAAGACTGTCCCTTGGTCCTTCCTGAAAAGTCTTATGGAGTTTACCAGGGATGAAACAAATATAGTCCTATAAAGTCTTCAAAAAATATCCAAAATAGGGCTTAAGCATGCAAGTAAATTCACCCCTAATTCAGCAAAGCACATAAAAATATACTTAAAGTTGTGTGCTTATGTATGTGCCTAAGTCTTCACTTTGTTGTACTTTGCTGAGTACAGAGGGACTGAAATATGTGCTGAAAGTTAAGCATATGTTAAATGTACTGCTGAATAGGGCTTTAATAAGTTCTATTGAAAATGTCTCCAAACACTTATACAATTTAATAAAAAAAAAGAAAAAGATCATGTCTATAAATTCTTTGGGCCACCCCATACAATTCTACAGCAGGGATACAATTCTTCATTACATTCTACAGCATGATTCAAAGCTAATTACGGAAAGGTTATAATTTTCTACTAAATTGTATAAGACTGTTCCATAAGATACACTTTAACGTAAACCAATCTTTGACTTGCTACATCTTTTGATTTTAATTCCTTTTCAATGATGCCATTTTACTTGATTTCTTTTGTACCTTATATTTTATGTTAAGTGCCTGTTTCAAAGCGCTCTTTACTTTACTTGATTCATGAGCTAGCCAAAAATCAAATCTTATTCTGGGACTGAGTGATATGGTGCTGGGGGGAATTGATTCTTGATTTTCAAAATAAACTTCACATTAATTTGTAAATTGCCATTTAGTGGCTGATGAACACTGACATACATGAATTTCCCAGGCAATTTGTGAATTTCCAGTGTTACTGCTGCCGCTAAGACTATTAATATTAATTGCATTAAAAACCTCAGCTTCCATTGAGTCTGTTAGCACAGTCAGAGCTTTCATTATAATTTTTACTTGCCATTTGATAGATTTGTGTTAACACTTGTGGGTTTGTGTTTTTTTTTATTAAACTGGCATTCCAAGTGCCACAGCTACACAACCGACAATGTCACTGTTAAAAGCTTTTTGCCTTTGTCTTTTGAACAGGCCCCTTTCATTTTTTAAACTACTGAATGTCTTTTTGAAATTAGGAAGCAACTGCAGAGTCCGGGCCTGGGAAACCCTTCTCAGACCAGCGGTGCTACAGATTCTCTCTCTCCTCTTCCAAACCCTGTAGATGGAGCCCTGAACTAAGATCTTGCTACATCTCTAGCACGGATTGACTTCCTTTGGGTTGATGATGATTGATCGTGTTGTTTTCTTCATTACTTTAAACCTAATCAGTGCTTGGTGTAATTTGAGTAATGATTGCTCATTATTGGCAATTGTGAAGTTTAAGGCTTTCTTCATTTTACCTCACAAGGCAACCAGTTGGGAGATGCTAGTACCTCCCCATTTGTGCTATATTTGGGACTGGGGGGGGAAGCTTCATCCCAATGATAGCCAGGAAACAGCAAATAGTTTTGTGGAAGTTTTATTATTGTGCTTTTTCTTGGCAGGTAACTCCTAGAGTTACCCCCTCAAGATCAGATCTGATCACGTAAGAGGCATTTCTCAGGCAGTGTCATTCAGGTCTTACTGAAATTCTTGAGTTCAATAAATCATGCTATTGCCTCACACACCATGACTTATAAAGTGAGATAGATGCATTTCCAAATAAAAGCTTGCTGGGAGGGGAAAAAAAAAAGAAAGAAGGTAATGAATGGAGATCATACATGGGCCAAAAATATATTATCCATCATTAACAAACTGCACTTCTAGCTCTGTTATTTTACGGAAGTACCAGGGGCTTTTGTTTCAAGCGGAGTGATTGATTTACTGGTTTTAAGCTTGGTAAACACAGAAAGATGCTCAGCTTTTCACCACCTACAGGACGCACTACAGAAGTCTGGCTAAGCGTTTGGTTGCTCATGCTGGAATCATTCCAAGGGCATATCTTAAATCTACAGAAGTCAGAAAATTTCCGAGTCATATTTGCTGGAGTTAGGACAGTTTTCTTAAGACAAATTTTTTTCCTTGGGCCTACTTCTACAGTTAAATCATTATAAAATTATAGGGACTATAAAGCCACTGAAAATCAATGCATTTACATCACTATAACAAAGGGCAAAACGTATCTTTTCAGCCATGTCGCTTCATAAAATATTACATATTATTGCAGGTTTTTTTAAAATAAATAAATAAATAAATCCCATTTAGTCCAGTTTGGGTAAAATATATGGAGCTAGATCCTAGATATGACTTATTCCTCTAGTTCGCCTTTGATGCATTTATCTAAATGACTCTGTAAATACAAATTTACAGCCCCATAATCTATTGGAAATGTTTTATATTTGGTTTCATTTTACATCAAACAAACAAACAAAAAAGAAATCACACTGACCACAAAACATATGAACCTCAATTTGTTCTACAGTAAACTAGCTAATTTTGAGGTGAAAAGGTGTCTAACAGTATCAATGGAGCTTGCAGAGCGCTATTCTCTTTGTAATTCCACAAGTCATTTTGTAGTAGAGAAAGCAGGAATGCTTTCTCCCTCTACCTTACTGAGCTGACATCTAACAGCCAAGAGCATAGTATCAGTGACATACTCAGTAACTGAGGTGCCTTCAAATGAGGAGGTTATGAGTTTCCTACCCGACATGATCACACTCAGCCTTAAGGGCAGTCTCAGTGCACGCAGCAGCACTGATAGAAAGAGTCTTAGCAACAGACCAGGCACTTGCTGGAGGGGACAAGATATCTCATTTGCTTAAGTTAGACCGGAGGACCCGATGTGGATAAATATCAGTTTTCCCCCCGCTCCCCTGAAAAGAGACACTGTCTACTACGACTGTACAAATAAAAATAAATACGTTCTGATGGTTATAACATCACAATAATGCGATCATTTGAATTCATATGGAGAACAGTAAAAACAATATGCCTTCTGATTGAATTATCCTAGCTCTTAGCTTAAAGTTTCAATTATAGATACAAACAACGGATGAGAGAGAAAGTGAACAATAAATAGCATTTTCTATCAGATGTATAAAAAGCAGCGAATTGAGGGAAATGATTTTTTAAAAAGACAAAAGTGTAGCCCATCATTGAGATGAAATCCATGCCACTAAAAGGTTTGCAAAATTCAGTGTTGCTGTACTGTAGCATAGCACTATATATGCGATATTGCACAGACTCATTTGGATAGGATTCTGACTTCTTCAGTAATTACAAGCTGCAAACCAAAATATTAGACGCAATAGGCATGTGATAACTATATTCTCAAATACTGAATATACATTAAAAATAACATACAAAGCATTTAAGTGTAAGAGGCCAACAAATATGTTTAAAACTCATGAGTGATAATCATGGCAGGCACTTTTAAAAGCTGGACTAACAGTTCGCTATTGTTTTTTAAAACTTCACAGTAAATACTGAAGACTCCCTGTGTATGTATATAGGTTTCAGATAACTAATATTAATTATAACATAAAACACTCTTACCAAATAGGTCAGGTCCCTACCAGAGCATACAGTTTGTTACTGCATTACATGTATGCTCAAACACATACACGTGTAAAAGCAAAACAAATGGAAAGCCTTCAGTTTAATGAAGGTTAAAAACATTAAAAAACCCACAAGTTCAGTAACACTAAGTTAACTCATCTTGTTACGGTAACCCTTGTTCCTGATCCCCCATCACCTGCTTCCTTTTCTAGTCAAGTCTTTACTTCAGGTCTGATCCTGCAAACACTCATATGTAAGTAATTTTACTCAGATGAGTAGTCTCACTGAAGCCAACTGCACTTCTGGTGTGGGTAAAATTATGCACCCATGTAAGTGTTTGCAGAATGAAGGAAAGTTTTACGAGCCTGCTTAACTTTTATGCACAGTTAGTAGCCCTATTGACTTCAAATTTAGAAGTTAACTTTAAGTGTTTGAAATGGAACAATTTTTAGGGGTTTTCCCCTTAAAATTTTCAATTCCCCACTCCCCAGATTGTGACAAAAAACATTACTGAAAATTTTAGAGTAACAGCCGTGTTAGTCTGTATTCGCAAAAAGAAAAGGAGTACTTGTGGCACCTTAGAGACTAACCAATTTATTTGAGCATAAGCTTTCGTGAGCTACAGCTTACTTCATAAAATGGTTGATTTTTTTCATCTATCAGTAAATGAAAAATTGATAACCCTTTCAATCATTTTTTTTAAAAAATAAGGGACTAAACTTGTGAAAAATCTAAAAATTTCCATCATGTCAACAATTTCAAAACCGTTTTTGAAAAAGGCTCTCTTGATGGAAAAAAAATCTTTGTTCAAAAAAATGTCATCCACTTCCAGTGCCTGGATAGTTTTTGGGTGTCCACTGAAGAAATCATCATCAATGCAATGTTTTACTTTGGGCATGTTCTGCAACGAATGGGACTCATAACTACTTAACTTTGCCATCCTGTTAGAGCCAAGAAAGTCAAAGCCTCATGGGATGGTGGGAGTTATTTCTCCACATTGAGCTGCTGAGGTCCCAGACACAGATTATTTCTAGCAACTCCTTTTTCATTGAGCGACCTCACTTTCTCTCCAGAGACACTACAGCCCCCATAAATTGCAAAATATTCATACTTCTGATTCTCAAAGGAGTGCATCAATAGAATGTATGGGAAACTATTCGGTCAGCCCTGATTGGATGGGAGGCTTGCTTATGCACCATCATTTCATTGGTCAGTTGCTCTGCATACAGGGCAAAAAAAATACTGAGTAGAGATGAACAACTTTGCAACCACAATTTTTTTGCACTTGCCCTCTCCATAGATAAATGGAACTATTGCACATATGTTGGGGGTTGGACTAGATGACCTTCTGGGGTCCCTTCCAACCCTGATATTCTATGATTCTATGATTTGGTCACAACTAAAATTTGCATAAAATAGACATGAAAAACTAGGTATGAGCACAAACACTGGACCTGAAACTTTGCCAACATTTCAAGCTGAGGTGGAAAGATGGTGTCATGCGTCAGAAGTAGTTACAGTGCCATAGAGCTGCAAGATGAAAAATAAGAAAGTGCTGGTAACATTCTTTGGCTAGGGATGGAAAAGTGGAAAAAACCCACAAAGAGTAGGATTGAGCATGAGTACTGGGAGAGGGAGGATCATGAGTTCTTAGCCCAACTCTTATATTTGGGGTGAGCGGGACCTCACAGTTAATTAATGGGAGATTTTAACTACCTAGTGCCAACTGTGTATGATTAGATAGGTTCCTAGGCAACATATAAAATACAGGAATTGGCTGCGATGCCACCTAGAGGAAATACTATCCTGCATCTGCTTCTTACTGGCAAGGGAGACTGGCTGAGGCTAAAACAGAGCTTGGTACCATTGACCTTGAGCTACTTCAATTCAGCACAGTAAGCCAACATAAAAATGAAACACACGAGTATTAGATTTCCAGAAAGCAAATTGTGAGGAATTACAAAAATCAAAGAGACAATCCTGTTCCCTATGAAATCCACAAGAGTTTGAGTTTGGTGGGCACAGGACAGATGCAGTACGAAGAAGGGTAAGGAATTCTAACAGACAGCATAAGTGAGATGTAACAAGCTGCCACACCAGTAGCTTGAACTGACACAGTTATCCATTTATCTTCATGAAGAGGCTTTTGTCCTCTTGTTTGTACATAACTCCCCACCACCAGGTGACTCAACAAGCAGCAATTGTTGTGAATACATGTCATTCATTCTTGTTTCTGTGCGAGGAAAATACTGCCAAGGATAATTAAAGCCTGTTTCCACATTTATCATGGAGTCACAAAGGTCTCCAAGGAACGAGCCTCAACCCAAGAAAGGCTTGTTAGGCAACTCCCCTTTCCAGTCACTGCTCGTATGTACCCACAGTCTGCTTCTCTGTCCCAGCTCTCTGTTTGCTGGTCCGTGTGCTTCTTAATTGTTGCTTTGGCAGACATGATTGAATTGGCTATTGAAATATTTCTATATTGAAGTTGTTCAAATTATTTCAGTTATTGAAGGACTGTATTGCTAAGCTAAGCAAGAATGACACATAATTTGCACAAGAAATTGATAAGATCCTAGAGCAGAGAAGAACTAACAGCTGCTTGACCATTACGGAGAGAAATACCAAGTTGTTCAGCTGACCAGTACATACTAGCGAGGCTTCGGGGAGCACCTTGTTAAAAATGAGTCACCAAGTGGACGGGACATTTTGAGTGCATTCACCCTGCCTCCAGTGGAGTTCACCCCAACTTTGCTAAACCATTCCTGCCAGAGATACTTTTATGTCTGGGACTGGTAAGAATTTCCACTGAAAAGAAAACAATTTTTGGAGTGTCTGGATTGTGACCAGCATGAAGTATTTTCACTAAGCTCCATAGGGAAGCAGTCAGCCTCCCCCAAATCCCTCTCAAAAGGGTTTTCATCCCATCCCAAATTACACAGAACTTTGCACAGTACTTAGGTCAGACCCCCTTAGCTGGCGTGCATTGATCAAGCTCCATTAACTTGAGTGGAATTAGGTCAGTTTACACCAGCTGCGGATCTGACCCTACAATACATTTTTCATTTCCAGGGAAGGACACTTACTATAAGGTTGCTGCCAAGTGGGTTTGCCTCTCATTTAATATTATTTAACTAGGAAGATAAATGCACAGATTTCACAGTACACTACCTCTTCTTTCTGCCAGCTGCCATCGTACAAGGGGTTTATGGCAGGCTAGTGGGGAAATATTTTGTGGGGCTTCTCGTTACTGAAGTACTGGCAACACCCCCTGTTAAGCAGGCATTTTGAGCTTGCTTGAGCCTCGGGCACACTTCTGCGGCCGAGGAAAATATTTTCCTGCCTAGTCCATGATTTAGTTACAAAAATAAAGGGCTGCCCTTTATTTCACACCCCTGCTGGGAGTCCTGCCTTCCACAGGTCTGACATGGAGAGTGTGTAGGGTGGGAAAGAGAAGGGACTAGTCTTGATAACTGAAGCTCTGCAGCTGTCTTGGTTGTTCTGTGCTTGTGTGAATAAGAGCTCCTTATATGGCATTACTGTGGATATAAATATGCCCTTAAAAAAGTAAATGAAAGGTGAGAACATTCCTCCCTTGATATGTGAGTGGAATCCTGATATTACTGGTGCATTTCCCCCTCTTTGAAGCAGTGCGGTCCCAAAGTTAAACTCCTTCTAGATATCATCATTCCAAAGGGGCAACAACAATGCCTACTTAGTGCTTAGTTGTCTTTTTAATGCGTTTTGAGGTCATATTACTAACAGATAAAGAAATCAAAACCCAGGTGGAAATGATCTCCTGCTACCCTACATCATCATCTCTTTTTCTGCATATTTGCTCAGATTATGTGCCTTTAAAGCAGTGTGTCAGAAATCTGATCAGTGATTAAACCCCACTGTTGACCCACAGTCTTTGGAAGAGATTCAGCAAGACACATTCTTCCCAGTTACACCAAAGGACCCCTAATAAAGCTCACAATGGGTTCAAAGTAGAAATCCAGATCAAAATCTCCTTGATCTTTGAGGAAGTTCAGATCTAGATCCACACTTTGCTGCGGTTTATTGATTGGCTGAAGCAGCAAACATGTTGCTCCATCGTAACAGAGCAAAATCCAGTTCACTCTTCCAAGATATTCCATGATAAAAAGATAAAATAAAGCTTATTTTGTTTCACCACTGTATGAAATATGGTCCTAATTTTTCTCCAAAGCTGAATCCTACAAAACCTATCCAAGTTCTCCCGAGGTACATCAGTTGTAAGACTCAAACTCTTTTTTTGGCTCTTTTTGAAAGACTTTCCTGGCTGGTTCTCAGAGTTCTCCTCCTCAGTTTAATCAAAAAATAATTTATTATTGCTCATTGTAAAGTCAAGGAAATCAAATTCCATGTGCAACATAATTTAAAGTGCACATTTTATAATTCTGCTCTCAGTGTCTTTTGGCTGTGATTTTAGATGGCAAGGAAAACTCTTTGGAGCTCAATAGTGTTCAAAAAATTGTTTTGATCAGTAAAACTGTTATCCAGTCTTCTTGCCTGATCCCCAGTCGATTGACTTAGAGATAAAGTTTAAACCCTGAAACACTCAGCAACCACAAGGTGTATAAAGCAACTGCCCCAAGAGGATTCAAGCATTTCTACAAAACTATTTCCAAATGGTGCTCCATAGTTAACCCTGCTTAAAATGCAAGCCATTCAAACAGGTGGAAGCAGTTTGGTATCACGTACCTCCACTGTCAGTTTGAGAAAAAGATCTTTTGAATCTCAATACCGCAAGTGTCATTGTTTAGAGTTCAAAATATTGCATTCAGCTGATTTTTTCCTCCCCCAGTGTGGGATTGTCCAGGGACCAGCAATGTGTACCACAAAACAGGCTCAAATTTAACCTAGAGTTCCGGTGCGTTGCTTGCCAGAGATTCATCTCACGCAAATGAGGCAAGCTAATCAGGATAGTGATGCAAACCTCTCTCATTAAACACATATGGCAAAGCTGTGCCAGTGCAGACACAGAGATGAAGCGGTTTGTGCCGACCCTTATTCAAGTCCTGCAGTGGCCAGTGTGGATCTGAGACGCTCAGAGAACTGCTCGAAACGGAACCTTTGTTTCAATTCAGCCCTTTGGGGCTTTATTACTGGGGTGCAGGTCTACTCCAGTCAAATCTCCAATTCATCTAATTCCTGCCCATATCCTGCATCTGGCCCACTTTTTCCCTTCTGAGCCCAGGGCTGCTATGGAGCTGCTGCAGGTGTTCCCTGGTACTCAGTGACTTTCAGGAGCTGCTTGGAAGCTCACTGGGTCAAACTCATTTTTACCTGAAAACAAGTGACCCTGTTGCAATGACACTGCAATAGGGCCGACCTTATGGGTGGGGAACATGGGCAACCACCCAGGGTGCCATGGTTGGGGGTGAGGGACACCGTGGTCAAGAGGCTGCAGAAGGGCTTTGCCCATCCAGGAGGTGGGGAGGGGTGCTGGAGGATGGGAGCCAGGCACACGCTTGCACCCCCTCTCCACCCTCCTGGTAACATGACACCTGCAGAGCTGCTGCCACTCCACCTGCTGAGTGGCTGCCCACTGCTTGGGGGGCAGTATTTAAAGGACGCCAAAGAAAAATCTGTCCAGGGTGCCATTTTACTGAAGGCCAGCCCTGCATTGCAAG
This sequence comes from Caretta caretta, assembly GCF_965140235.1. Classification (NCBI taxonomy): domain Eukaryota; kingdom Metazoa; phylum Chordata; order Testudines; family Cheloniidae; genus Caretta; species Caretta caretta. The sequence goes on along the minus strand of NC_134215.1, from coordinate 75,555,830 downwards.
ATAAACGACTGGTGAAGTTCCAGCTTAACTGTGAACTGGATGGCATATGCCTGGTTAAAGCTGATGCTGAAAATGATTTTTATCCAGTTCCCATGCATGAATTTCAATGAGGAAGTGAGAAACTCCTGAACTGGACCGAAACTGGGAAGACTGTTTAGAGTTATCCACTGTGACAGGGTCGGGCCACATGGTTACAGGAGAGTGAACCTATTGGGATCCAGGAAGTGGGCGAGTGGAAGGACATCCCTCAGCCTAAGGGGATGATCCACAGGACCTGGAAGCCTGAATCCAGGGGACAACTAATGAAATAACAGGGACAGAAGTGCGCTCAAAGGGCCAAATGAAGGGAACCCGACAGGGACACCGAGCAGAGAACCCCTGACAGTGCCCACTGCTCCTCGAAGGCATCAAGGGAGCCAGTGGATGCCGCCCAGAGGAATTCTGCCCGGATGCATGAACGGACAGAGGATTGGAAATAGGCCCCACCGTCACAGGAGTTAGAAGGCAGATACATTAGCCCCAGATTAAGCAAGTCCCTTTTCCCTGGGTAAGGTAACAGGGGAGGTTCCAGAACAATCAGGAACTTGCTGGAACCAATTAAGGCAGGCTGGCTAATTAGGGCACGTGGAGCCAATTAAGAAGCTGCTAGAGTCAAGTAAGACAGGCAGGCTAATCAGGGCACCTGGTTTAAAAAGGACTTCACTTCAATCAGTGAGGGGTGTGCAAGAAGCTGAGAGTGAGAGGGCATGCTGCTGGAGGGCTGAGGAGTACAAATGCTATCTGGCACCAGGAGGAAGGTCCTGTGGTGAGGATAAAGAAGGTGTTGGGAGGAGGCCATGGGGAAGTAGCCCAGGGAGTTGTAGCTGTCACACAGCTGTTACAAGAAATACAGTAGACAGCTGTGATCCACAGGGACCTGGGCTGGAACCTGGAGTAGAGAGCAGTCCCGGGTTCCTCCCTTCCCCCTATTGGATATCAGAGGAGTTGACCTGTGGGTCGCACCGGAGGGGAAGGTCCCTGGCTGTTCCCTGACCCACTAAGTGGATCAGCAGAGACCGTGGGGATTGTTCTCCTTTCTTTTCCCCATGCTGGCCAGTGATGAGGTTAGCTGAGTGAACAGCAGGTTTGAGCCACTAGCAAAAAGTGGCCAAACTGAGGGCTGCCGTGAATCTCTGAGGCGAGTAAATCCGCCAACAAGTGCAGGACCCACCAAGGCAGAGGAGGAACTTTGTCACACCATGTAACTGTTTGTGGCAGGAAATCTCTCCTCTGTAACATGCCTTGTTTTTCTATCAGCAGTGTACATACATACTGAAAAGGAATTTGCCTGAAAGCATGTGATTAGATAACCCATCTCATATTTAATGAGAATTTATGGGCATTAAGCAACTTCTTGTGGAGCCTTTTAAAACCAATTCAATGCCACTGAGCCGATCGTTTATATCCGTCCTTGTACTAAGATAGTAAAATTCCATAATTCACTTTACCAGATAACTCCCTCTCAGCATAAGGCTTTGCTTGCACTCATTATAATATCACTGATACTAAAGAATACTATTATTTCTCACTCATAACATTATTCCTCATGAGTGAGGATGGCCTGTACCTTTTACTGTACTTCTGATTCTAAATAATCCTATTCTGTGTAAAAGCACACCAGGAGTCCGACGGGGGAGGTAGTCTAGGAGCACTGGGAGTCATGAGTTCTAGGTACTAGTCCCAGCTCTGACTTGCTTTGTAGCCTTGATCAAGTCATTCAAACTTGCTGCTGCCATCACTGAAACAGAAAAACAGATTCACTGCAGCCTCAACCCTAAAGCCTTACCAGTGCTGCAGGTGGCATACTTCCGTGGCAGCCACTGTGCCATAGCAATAGTAGTGTCTCTGCCCTGACCCTTCTGCATAATAAGGACCAGATGTTTATTGCCCCCTCCGCTCCTGAAAGAAGTCTGTTGTATCAACCAGCAAGGTACTAACAAGCTTCAACAGGACTTTATTTTCAAAGTGGAAACCTCTTTATCAAGCTGCTGCTGCACCCTCTGTAGCTCTCTCCCAGCCTCTCAACTCCTCCCCCCGCCTCTTCCTGTTCTTTCAGACTCCCAGCAGCCAGTGCTCCCAATTCTAATAATTACAAGCAACATCTAAACACCACAGAGTCTTGGTGGGAAAATCTTAATCAGTGGCATTGGAATAATTTTTATAGTGTGGGTGCTGAAACCCATTGAACAAAACTGAACTCTGTATATGATGGAAACTACTTCAAGCTACGGGGTGCTGCTGCACCCTCAATACTGCTAGTTCCAACACCCCTGGGCCCAATGAGAAGCAACTGCTCAGTGTCCATTGAAGACCTCGTGGGAGGGCACTGAGTCCCAGGACAGAATAAGTCCTAGTCATTCATCCACTTGTGTCTTTGGGTCACTCACAGAGCTGTAGGAAGGGTAACAGGGTTGCATGAACATCATTAGTTTACCTCAAATATCTATAGACTGGGTTGAAATTGCATGGATTCAGCTGGCATCCAAACCGATCCCTGATTTCTGGTGCCTTCTGGATTCCAGCCAACCTGTTTGTGCAAGTCTGATTGTGAGATGTGATTACTTAACTTTGTTAAGCACTTCGAAAAAAAAATCCAAATTTTAACCCAAACTTGTTTTTCATTCAGATCCTTCCTTAACAACAATACTTGACCCTTTTATAGTATCTCATCTGAAGATCTTCAGTCTTCTCCCTGAAGTCTGGATAGAGCATTTTGGAGCATTCAATCTGTTCTAGAGATCAGGACCAGCTTTGAAATTCAGATCTGGTTCTGGTTGCAGATTCCAAACACCTGCAAAGTCTAGGCTCTCCATTATTTCAAGAGGCCATGGTCTGTCCTCACATCATACCTGTGCTATACTGTTATAGTACTTTGACTAGATGGGATTCCAGTCCCATATTTTTTTTTTCCTGAATGCTTGGGCATTTTGCTTATATTGGAGGTCAGAACCCAGACGCTTCAGGGGAACTAAGAAAAGATGTGATGGGAAGGGGAGTGTGGGGTTAAAAGTGGCATATGGAAAAAGTATTGATTCTAAAAATACTTCTCTCAGTATTGATTCTAAAAATATAATTGTGTTTGTGAACCAACTTCCTTATCATTACCTGGAAAATATACCATTTTACATCATACGTGTGCTCGCCATAAACTGATTTAAATTAGAGTATAGACAATGTGCCAAAGGTTGCTGATCCCTGGTATAGACCTGCGTGACATGAGGTTCATTGTATCTGGAGCTCTGAAGGAATTTCTCTGAAAGCTGGTACAATGACCATCGCAAAGTATGTCTTGTCAAGTCTCCTTTTTCATTCAATAGGAAAGAACAGGAAGTGCTCAGTCCCTTTCCGGCATGGTGCACAGCCAGGTTCTGAGGAGGCATCAATTAGCGTTTCTCTTGAGGAGTGTTTGACACATTATTATTTAAGCTATTTCCACTGCCAGGTCTTTGGGATAATTCTACCCAGTGCCAAACAGTCTGTCAAAAATCTTGCCTAACAACTCTGTACATTCCATGCTTGAGAATTTAAGCAGATGCTTTATATGACTAGGAAGAAATAGCTCTTTCCCTATGATTACTGTGGAATTTCATGTTGTTTTAATAATGCCCAAATTCCTTCCCATCAGATAAGTTTCCTTCTGAATCATGCATAAAATACACTCTCTGCTACAGTATTAAAACACTGAGGTGAGAACACATCAGCTGTGTTGCCTGGAAGGCCTCTGTAATGTCAGGAAGCACAGTGATATCAGGGATGACTTAAGATTCACAAATATACAGGCTATGTTACATACATGCATATCATTGACTATATGTTAGCGGGATATTAAAAGCAGAGCATTGACTAGATCAATTATATAATAGTAAGGTTTGAATATATAAATGTTTTATTAAGCAAGGGATATTTAAAGGACATAAAATTGTTTGATAAGATTTACTGCAACTCATGTTCAATAAGATATTGTGTGCTTAATGAATAAGGAATGGAGCCAGGTGTTTGGTTCTGGATCAGATATAGATTAAGATTTCAGCTAAGTGGTTTTAGAATCTTGAAAGCTGTTTTTCTAACTTCTGGGCTGCCAATAGCAGAAATCTCATTAATATAGGCCATCTCCAGCAAGTTCCACCATTCAAAATGGAAGCTTATGCGGTAGAGCAGAAGTTCTCAGACTGGGGGTTGGGACCCCTCAGGGGGTCATGAGGTTATTACATGGGGGATCGTGAGCTGTCAACCTCCAACCCAACCCCGCTTTGCCTCCAGAATTTATAATGGTGTTAAATATTGAAGTGTTTTTAATTTATAAGGGGGGGGGGGGTCACACTCAGAGGCTTGCTATGCAAAAGGGGTCACCAGTACAAAACCACTGTGGTAGAGGTTCATACACTATGCTCCAGAGGTCCCAGGTTTGATCTCACTCACCGACAACCAGGATCTGTTGGTGTTACAAGAGCAATTATTTGCATGAGATTTCTGCCATTTTGGGCTGCCATCTTATGAGAATGACCATTCCCATGAGATTTTAGCCGCAGCAAGATTAAGAAATTAACATCTTTTCTTTCTGAATCTGAATAGCAACTGAGAGCACAGCAGCAGTTCAGATTTAGAGATTCAAATGGGATCCCCCTGAAATTCAAAAAGGGTTCCAGATTTGTCCCATTTCTAAGCTAAAACAAAATCAAACACTTGTTGATCATTAACATTTTAACTGAGCCATAAGAGTCATTAAAGTGTCATACACAGTGTCATTTAAGCCTTGATCAGTGTATTTTTAAGATTTCATGGGCAACTTTTGATTCTATAACTAGTTATTTCATGTAAATTCAGAGATCTATTTTCACAGCAGTGCATGCCAATAACTCCAACTGGCATTATGGGATGTGTGATTGTGTGGCCTCAAGCAAAGGCTACAGGCAATGAGGACACAGTGCAGCTCAGGGGGGGAATGCAAAGGTGGCTTTAAGTCACTTTTTAGTGTCTTCCTTTTCCCTCCATCTCCAACCCCAGGATAGCTGGGCACTGGTCTGGCCCTCCCCATGTAGCCTGGAGTCCACAAATCCTGCTTCTTACCCCACAGTTTTCTCTTGTTCCCAAGCCTTTTTGGGTTTTTCTTCTTCTTCTCCCTCAATCTCACTTTACGCCTCACTCCTTTCCTTCTCAGTTCTTCTTCTCCCACACCTCTTAGAACCTCACACACACATGTTGGGCTGGGCAAGCTGGTCTCTTTGGTCGATAGCTGCAATAGCACCCCCTCCACTAATCCTGCAAACTACTCAGAAGCCCTGCTTTGGGTTCCTCTCCCGGCTCCCTCTGGGTCCCTCACAGGAGGATGGGAGAGGAGCTGAAGTCAAGGAGGCTGGCAGGGAAAGGAGTTACGGCCACTGATCCCACCCATGCTGGCAGGTCACTAAGAGTTGGAAATGCAGCTGGGAAGCCAGGGAACATATTCAGAAGCCAGAGCCTTCAGCCAAGAGTCAGGGGCTAGGGAGGTCTGACTCAGAGATCATACCACTTACTGGACTGAAAACACTGGACAGCAGCTTCAGCTGCTGTGAAAGATAAACCAGGCTGTTTTCCAACAGGGTCTCACAGTATCCTTAGAGTGCTCCAGGTCCTTATGTCCCGTGTGATGCATGCATACAATCACAGGAGCGATGGTCCAACAAACATATAATAAGAAACTCTGGCAGCCGCAGACACAGAGAAATCATCAAGCCTGCATCCTAACCAGGATCCTCTCACTTGCTGAGAAGCTGTGGCCAAACATTACAGCAGCTTGATTGCACATTCAGAAAGACAGTTACACATTGCGGTGAATGCAGGCTCAAAATATGCATCTGGAAGGAGGCACCTCACATACTCTCCCCACCCCAGCACCACGATGAGCCACATTCAACAGAGAGGACTACAGTAGTGTTCTGCTTAACTGAGAATCTCTTTTTTCTCTTTACATCCTTTTTGCTCTGTACAAGAAGGGGACTGAAATAAACAAACATTCGAAAACCAGCATTCACACAGCCAAACTACAAACCAACAAAACTACATTCCTCTAGTTATGAGGAACCTTTAAAAAATTTGGCTGAATAGTTAGAAAAACAAAGTGATCTCCTCCCCCTCTCCCACACAAAGCCCCACATTCTAGTATTCCCACAAAATGTCCCTCCACCCAAGCCATGAAGCAGGATCTCCCCATAACAATACATCTTCCCAACTTTATGCTGTGGTAGAGTGATCTGTGAATCACCAGGAGCCCCAAGACTTGGATGCTATTCCTTGTGTTGTGAGAGCTGGGGCAAATCACTTTACCACTCTTTACTTAATTTCCCCATATAGGGAACAGGTCTAAGGGTACTTACTGTCACAGCAGGGACATGGGCAGTCTGAGCTATTGCTCAGAGCATGAATGAGGCTACCAGGAGGCCAGAGTCCAAAACAGGCCAGAGGGCAGACAGAGTCAAGAGACCAGTAGGAGCAGGTATCACAAGGGAAGCAGTGCTGATTATAGAAAAACCTAGCTGCATGGACAACTTCCTGTTCTTGTGCTTGGGTTAAATAGAGGCTGGGGACCAATCAGGACCTCCCAGTTTTCCACCAATTGGAGCCCAGGACCTCCCAGTTTTCCACCAATTGGAGCCCTCTGTCAGAACTCAGTTGCTGTTCAAGCAGCTGCCAGCAGATCAGTGAGTGGCAGCTTGGGACTGTTAAGCTCCTAAAAGCCTGTAGGTCAGGGTTCAAGACCCTTGGTGCTGGCCATCTTTTGATCTACACATGAAAAGTGTTCCATAAAAGCTACATATTATCATTGATAATTGGGAAGACCCAGGCACAGGGTTTGGAAGATTGCAGGCTAGCACCACCTCCTGTGCTTTTGAGGAGCTGCCTGGAAGGGTCATTCAGCCCCAGTCCAGTATGGTTTTAGAAGGACAAACACCACTCAAACCTACGTTGTAACACTTCCTCAAATTTTGGGAATCCGACTTGAGATCTCTTAAAAGGGTGGGTGTTTTCACTGTTTTCTGAAAATCAGGCCTCATTAAAGTTCCTCAAGATGGATACCCAACATCAGTAGTCACTTCTGAAAATCTTGGCCCAATGTGACTTTGACCATTTAACTTCCACTATGATATTACTGACTTCAATTTAAGAAAATACTGTCTGGAATTTTTCACAGACATCCAAAGAATGGAATTTTTCAGATCAGGCATCATTGTTTTGTGTGCCAAACATTGCATGCTATCAAAAGGTCTTTGAAAAGGAAAGTTTCCTGTGTTTTTTAAAAAAAAATTACTTTGAAAATTTTCTACAGCATAGCGATCTCAACATATTTATATAAAATGTTTAATTTAAAAGGTTGCCATGATAGCCTTTGGCTACTAAATATCAATCCTGGAACTGGCACTGACCTTTAGTCAATACAGTAGCTGAAATATCTTACACTGAATGCCTTACACTAAATATCTTGCACTAAAATGTCAATGATTACCAACAGCTACTGTACGGGGAGACTTTGGCAAATCAGTAAAGTGCCTGAAACCACTATGGCTTATTGCTAAAAGCAGCCAAGTCAGCAGGCCTAGCTTAACCAAGGCAGGAGGGGAAGGGGGTTTTTGGGTGCCACAGAGAGGGCAGCTTGACCCCATGTCCTTCCTGATAAGAATTGTGTTGAAGTTGCTGATACATGCATCTTAGAAGAGCAGGATGTGCCCCAGGAATGTCTATTGGGGCCTCAAGGCTGCAAACGCTGGAAAAACCCACACCTGGTTAATCGATAATCAGAAGGAACCTCTCACTTGACCATTGAAACTGCTTACTTAACAAGTTTGCTTTAAGGGACACGTCATTCTATTACTAATGTATAAATAAGGGGAAAAAGTTTGAGGTAGGGGGACTCTTCAGGACTGGACTCTCTCTTTCTCTGGATGCATCTTGTGTTTCCCAGTGGCAGACGGGCTGTCTCTGTGCCACTCGAGAGCCACACTCAGCTCTGGTAATTATCAAGGGTTGGGGGTGTTTTACTAACCTCTTGCGGACGTGTGTATAAGTGCTTGGGACTAAGTAAAGTTTAGCTTTAAGTGAAAGCACTCTTGTGCTGTCCTGTTTGTGCCAGCCATCTATCGGTTGGACAGCCGTGTCTCCCCTGATTTATTTCCTGACACCACATCGCACAGAATAAAAGTTACCAAAAGCTTTGGGTTGAAAGAACCCCGGGTATACTACCACTCATTGATAGCTGAGATTTTGTAGTTGTTTCTCCACACTACAACACATAACTGTGGTATCCCAAATAGCGATGTCTGGAAACGGTTGGTATATGTTGATGTTTAATGGTAACCACTATAATCATAGTATCGAAGACCTGCCAACCCAAACTCATGACACAAATTATCATTGCTCTTTGGCTACACTAACTATAGGCTATTGCACTTTGCATCTGGAAGTTTCCATTGCAAGGAATTCCAAAGGATTTTTTTTTGTCGTGGAAGGGAAGAAAAGGGACCTGCATAGAAACTAACTAAACCTGGTTATTCAGCCCTGGTCTACACTAGGACTTTAGATCGAATTTAGCAGCGTTAAATCGATTTAAACCTGCACCCGTCCACACAATGAAGCCCTTTATTTCGACTTAAAGGGCTCTTAAAATCGATTTCCTTACTCCACCCCTGACAAGTGGATTAGCGCTTAAATCGACCTTGCCGGCTCGAATTTGGGGTACTGTGGACACAATTCGATGGTATTGGCCTCCGGGAGCTATCCCAGAGTGCTCCATTCTGACCGCTCTGGACAGCGCTCTCAACTCAGATGCACTGGCCAGGTAGACAGGAAAAGAACCGCGAACTTTTGAATCTCATTTCCTGTTTGGCCAGCGTGGCAAGCTGCAGGTGACCATGCAGAGCTCATCAGCAGAGGTGACCATGATGGAGTCCCAGAATCGCAAAAGAGCTCCAGCATGGACTGAACGGGAGGTACGGGATCTGATCGCTGTTTGGGGAGAGGAATCCGTGCTATCAGAACTCCGTTCCAGTTTTCGAAATGCCAAAACCTTTCTGAAAATCTCCCAGGGCATGAAGGACAGAGGCCATAACAGGGACCCGAAGCAGTGCCGCGTGAAACTGAAGGAGCTGAGGCAAGCCTACCAGAAAACCAGAGAGGCGAACGGCCGCTCTGGGTCAGAGCCCCAAACATGCCGCTTCTATGATGAGCTGCATGCCATTTTAGGGGGTTCAGCCACCACTACCCCAGCCGTGTTGTTTGACTCCTTCAATGGAGATGGAGGCAATACAGAAGTAGGTTTTGGGGACGAAGAAGATGATGAGGAGGAGGTTGTAGATAGCTCACAGCAAGCAAGCGGAGAAACCGGTTTTCCCGACAGCCAGGAACTGTTTCTCACCCTAGACCTGGAGCCAGTACCCCCCGAACCCACCCAAGGCTGCCTCCTGGACTCAGCAGGCGGAGAAGGGACCTCTGGTGAGTGTACCTTTTAAAATGCTATACATGGTTTAAAAGCAAGCATGTGAAAGGATTACTTTGCCCTGGCATTTGCGGTTCTGCCTTTGCAAAAGGTTTCTGGGGAGGGCAGCCTTATTTCGTCCTTCATGGTAGGACACTTTACCACTCCAGGCCAGCAACACGTACTGGGGAATCACTGTAGAACAAAGCATTGCAGTGTATGTTTGCTGGCATTCAACCAAAATCCGTTCACGCGGTGGGAGGAGGCAAAATGCGACCTTGTAACGAAAGCACATGTGCTATGTATGTAATGTTAACTTTCAAGGTTTACCCTGAAAGAGTGTAGCCACTGTTTTATAAAATGTGTCTTTTTAAATACCGCTGTCCCTTTTTTTTTCTCCACCAGCTGCATGTGTTTCAATGATCACAGGATCTTCTCCTTCCCAGAGGCTAGTGAAGCTTAGAAAGAAAAAAAAACGCACTCGCGATGAAATGTTCTCCGAGCTCATGCTGTCCTCCCACACTGACAGAGCACAGACGAATGCGTGGAGGCAAATAATGTCAGAGTGCAGGAAAGCACAAAATGACCGGGAGGAGAGGTGGAGGGCTGAAGAGAGTAAGTGGCGGGCTGAAGAGAGTAAGTGGCGGGCTGAAGACAGGGCTGAAGCTCAAAGGTGGCGGCAGCGTGATGAGAGGAGGCAGGATTCAATGCTGAGGCTGCTGCAGGACCAAACCAGTATGCTCCAGTGTATGGTTGAGCTGCAGCAAAGGCAGCTGGAGCACAGACTGCCACTGCAGCCCCTCTGTAACCAACCGCCCTCCTCCCCAAGTTCCATAGCCTCCACACCCAGACGCCCAAGAACACGGTGGGGAGGCCTCCGGCCAACCAGCCACTCCCCCACAGAGGATTGCCCAAAAAAAAGAAGGCTGTCATTCAATAAATTTTAAAGTTGTAAACTTTTAAAGTGCTGTGCTTAAAGTGCTGTGTGGCATTTTCCTTCCCTCCTCCACCACCCCTCCTGGGATACCTTGGTAGTCATCCCCCTATTTGTGTGATGAATGAATAACGAATGCATGACTGTGAAGCAGCAATGACTTTATTGGCTCTGCAAGCAATGATTAAAGGGAGGAGGGGAGGGTGGTTAGCTTACAGGGAAGTAGAGTGAACCAAGGGGCGGGGGGGTTCATCAAGGAGAAACAAACAGAACTTTTACACCGTAGCCTGGCCAGTCATGAAACTGTTTTTCAAAGCTTCTCTGATGCGTACCGCGCCCTCCTGTGCTCTTCTAACCGCCCTGGTGTCTGGCTGCGCGTAACCAGCAGCCAGGCGATTTGCCTCAACCTCCCACCCCGCCATAAACGTCTCCCCCTTACTCTCACAGATATTGTGGAGCACACAGCAAGCAGTAATAACAGTGGGAATATTGGTTTCGCTGAGGTCTAAGCGAGTCAATAAACTGCGCCAGCGCGCCTTTAAACGTCCAAATGCACATTCTACCACCATTCTGCACTTGCTCAGCCTGTAGTTGAACAGCTCCTGACCACTGTCCAGGCTGCCTGTGTACGGCTTCATGAGCCATGGCATTAAGGGGTAGGCTGGGTCCCCAAGGATACATATAGGCATTTCAACATCCCCAACAGTTATTTTCTGGTCTGGGAATAAAGTCCCTTCCTGCAGCTTTTGAAACAGACCAGAGTTCCTGAAGATGCGAGCATCATGCACCTTTCCCGGCCATCCCACGTTGATGTTGGTGAAACGTCCCTTGTGATCCACCAGAGCTTGCAGCACTATCGAAAAGTACCCCTTGCGGTTTATGTACTCGGCGGCTTGGTGCTCCGGTGCCAAGATAGGGATATGGGTTCCATCTATAGCCCCACCACAGTTAGGGAATCCCATTGCAGCAAAGCCATCCACTATGACCTGCACATTTCCCAGGGTCACTACCCTTGATATCAGCAGATCTTTGATTGCGTGGGCTACTTGCATCACAGCAGCCCCCACAGTAGATTTGCCCACTCCAAATTGATTCCCAACTGACCGGTAGCTGTCTGGCGTTGCAAGCTTCCACAGGGCTATCGCCACTCGCTTCTCAACTGTGAGGGCTGCTCTCATCTTGGTATTCATGCGCTTCAGGACAGGGGAAAGCAAGTCACAAAGTTCCATGAAAGTGCCCTTACGCATGCGAAAGTTTCGTAGCCACTGGGAATCGTCCCAGACCTGCAACACTATGCGGTCCCACCAGTCTGTGCTTGTTTCCCGAGCCCAGAATCGGCGTTCCACAGCATGAACCTGCCCCATTAGCACCATGATGCATGCATTGTCAGGGCCCATGCTTTCAGAGAAATCTGTGTCCATGTCCTGATCACTCACGGGACCGCGCTGACGTCGCCTCCTCGCCCGGTATCGCGTTGCCATGTTCTGGTGCTGCATATACTGCTGAATAATGCGTGTGGTGGTTAATGTGCTCCTAATTGCCAAAGTGAGCTGAGCGGGCTCCATGCTTGCCGTGGTATGGCGTCCGCACAGAAAAAAGGCGCGGAACGATTGTCTGCCGTTGCTCTGACGGAGGGAGGGGCGACTGACGACACGGCTTACAGGGTTGGCTTCAGGGAGCTAAAATCAACAAAGGGGGTGCCTGTACATCAAGGAGTATTTCAGGCAGGACTGCACGGAGGGTTCCAATAAGAAATGGTGCACCTAAGTTATCGTTGTTATTGGAACAAGGAGGTTAGCCTGGCCTCTGATTGATACATGGCTAGATTTACCTCGCTGCACCTTCTCTGTGAGTGACTGCAGTGTGACCTAGAGGAATGAGTCCCCTAGACAGGGGAGGAGGCAAATGAGTACAAAACAAATCTGGTCTATTTCTTGTTTTGACCCACTCCATCTATCTTTTACATCTTTGGCTGGCAGCAGACGGTGCAGAAGGACTGCATGCCATCCACATCTCATGGCTGCTTGGCAGAAGATGGTACAGTACGCCTGCTAGCCATCCCCATCTCTTGCCTGCCTGGCAGAAGATGGTGCAATACGACTGCTAGCAATCCTCATCTCTTGCCTGCCTGGCAGAAGATGGTACAGTACGACTGCTAGCAGTCCGTATCGCCTGCCTGCTCACCATAAGACGGTTCAATAGGACTGACTGCAGGACTAAAGAGAATGACCTGGTCAAGTCACTCCAAATTTAGTCCCTGCGCCCATGTCTGCCCAGGCGCTCCCAGCCGACGCGGCCAGGAGCACCTCGGACACGATGAGGACGACTACCAATCGTATTGCACCGTCTGCTGCCAGAAGGCAAGGGGTTGCTGCTACTGTGCAGCAAAGCCGTACCGCGTCTGCCAGCACCCAGGAGACATAGGGTGACGGTTACCTGAGCGGGCTCCATGCTTGCTGTGGTATGGCGTCTGCACAGGTAACTCAGGAAAAAAGGCGCGAAATGATTGTCTGCCCTTGCTTTCACGGAGGGAGGGAGGGAACGGGGGCCTGACGACACGTACCCAGAACCACCCGCGACAATGTTTTAGCCCCATCAGAGCGCTCCATTGTGACTGCTCTGGACAGCACTCTCAGATGCCCGATTGTTTGCCATTGCTCTGACGCTGGGAGGGGCGCTTACAGGGTTGGCTTCAGGGAGCTAAAATCAACAAAGGGGGTGGCTTTACATCAAGGAGTATTTCAGGCAGGACTTCACAGAGGGTTCCAATAAGAAATGGTGCACCTAAGTTATTGTCCTTATTGGAGCAAGAAGGTTAGCCTGGCCTCTGATTGATACATGGCTAGATTTACCTCGCTGCACCTTGACTGCAGTGTGATCTAGAAGAATGAGTCCCCTAGACAGGGGAGGGGGGGGAAGCAAATGAGTACAAAACAAATCTGGTCTATTTCTTGTTTTGACCCACTCCATCTATCTTTTACATCTTTGGCTGGCAGCAGACGGACTGCATGCCATCCACATCTCATGACTGCTCGGCAGAAGATGGTACAGCACGACTGCTAGCAGTCCGTATCGCCTGCCCGCTCACCATAAGACGGTTCAATAGGACTGACTGCAGGACTAAAGAGAATGACCTGGTCAAGTCACTCCAAATTTAGTCCCTGTGCCCATGTCTGCCCAGGCGCTCCTGATCGACCTCACAGAGGCGACCAGGAGCACCTCAGACATGACGATGACGGCTACCAGTCGTACTGTACCGTCTGCTGCCACAAGGCAAGGGGTTGCTGCTACTGTGTAGCAATGCCGTACCGCGTCTGCCAGCACCCAGGAGACATAGGGTGACGGTTACCTGAGCGGGCTCCATGCTTGCCATGGTATGGCGTCTGCACAGGTAACTCAGGAAAAAAGGCGCGAAATGATTGTCTGCCCTTGCTTTCACGGGGGGAGGGAGGGAACGGGAGGCTGACGATATGTACCCAGAACCACCCGCGACAATGTTTTAGCCCCATCAGGCATTGGGATCTCAACCCAGAATTCCAATGGGCAGCGGAGACTGCGGGAACTGTGGGATAGCTACCCACAGTGCAACGCTCCGGAAGTCGACGCTTGCCTCGGTACTGTGGAAGCGCTCCGCCGAGTTAATGCACTTAATGCACTTAGAGCATTTACTGTGGGGACACACACACTCGAATTTATAAAACCGATTTCTAAAAAACCGACTTCTATAAATTCGACCTTATTCCGTAGTGTAGACATACCCTCAGAGAGGCCATCTTTTGGATATGTTTCCTTTAAGAGTACATTATATATGATAATGGCTTCATTGTCATCAAATAGAATACAATTAATTTTATTTTTTAGTGTGTTATCAGCAAGCAAACCACCACTATTAGCTAGATACCATCTGGGAGTGACAGTTTCCTTATTACAAAATATGTAAAAATATGGACTCCCTTAAGGAATCTGTTGCACTGCATCTGCTCAGATTTTTGTTGTATGCTAATGGATTTTAACCCAGCATATGAAGCATGTAAAAAAATAACAGAAAATTTTCAACTAAATTACTTGTTTCACATTTAAAGTGTCACAAAGACAGAGACAGCCACATGCAGGCTTAAGTATAAGGAACTGAGAAGAAACAAAGAAGTAAGGAGCAGGCATTTCTTACCTGCTGTTTTTTTATCCATCCCACTCTCTCAAGGGGATTCTATCTGCTCACATAATTAGGGCCACTTTATAATGTGAGCAAAGTATTGGGACTATATACTGCTGAATCTCCAACAAGCTTAGGTGATAACAAAAGACTGATGGCTAAAGCACAATTTCTATCCTTATTTCTTTGTGTTTGTAATATATTAAACAATCACAATGATTAAATGGGCTATTATAATTATGAAAGCATTCTCCAGGGTAGTTTCCTCCTCCCCATGGCCTTCATACATTTCCTTACCTCCACTTGCAATGCTACAATGCTGAAAATGAACAGGAACGACATACAGTTTGGTTAGATGACCAGAACTCATCAGGATTGGCTGTGAATACGGTAGATTAAAACCCCTCTTTGCTGAAATATGTATGTCATCATCTTGGAGAGAATGACCCATTACCAGAGTTGAAAAATAAATGACTGCACTGCAAACACAGGGCAGAGGAGGGTTTTTTTTCTTTCCCTCCACACTGTACAATTATGCAGAACTGTAGCTTTAGGCTAACAGAATTTTAGCACTTGTAAAGCAGTTTAGTATGAATTGCTTTTCCATGGATCTATATCCCCAGGCTCTTCAATGTGAAATATACCAGGCATTACTTTTTCATTAGCATCAACATAGGACACTTCACTAAAGAATATTTCATGAGCTGTTTACAATTCATATATATCTAATATATATAATTAGAACTGGAAAGATTTTGATTGCACATAAACTTTTTGCATAACTCCTCTCTTCAAATAAAAGTAACATACCACCTGCTGTGAAGTCCCGCTTACTTGTGTCCATATATACAAAAGAAATTGTCTGATGAGATGTGCTGTATAACAGCTAGGCATTATTATTATTAAAGGTGTAAAGATGCAATTCATCCCCTGCCCCACTCACATACACTTTTCTAACAATAATGTTTTGCACTTGATCATCCTGATTTCAAGTGGTATAAAAACGTATATAGAACAGAAGTACCGAGCACCTACAACTCCAACTGAAGTCAACAGGAGGTGGAGGTGCTTTTGGTACCTCTGAAAATCAGGCCTTAAATATTTTATATTGGGTCTCTTCTGTTCAAAACACTTTAGTCACATAAATTAATTAGGCTTCACAACACATCTACCAGTTAGTTAGGTGGTATTATAGACAGTGGTAAACCTACAGGTAAACTGAGGCACCGGGGCTAACTGAATGATAGAGCCAGGAATAGAACTTAGGTGTCCCCATGGTCTCTGTCCCCTTCTCTAACCACTAGACAGCATTGTTCTCATATAAACAAAGATTCCCCTCATCAGAATCAAAATCTGATACTCTCCCCTTTTTATTCTCAATGACCAAGTTCAGTATTTGCAATTCCCAAACTTCCGCTTTGCTCTGTAGGGAAATGCACAGGTGTAAAAATGCAAGGCCAGAAATTCAAAGAGTGGTCCAAGTTTGCGGAAGGCACTTCTGTAGAATGTGTTCAATTTAAAGAGGAAAAAAAAAGTATAAAAGTCATTTGAAATTCCTTCGAAAACCTAAGTCACATTTTGGTCTTTTCCACTGTTACATGACTTACTACCTGCTGATTCCAGTCTCATCCATGCAGGTTAGACAGTTTGACCCAAATAAATCGGCATGTTTAGACACACGACTGTCATAACAGGAAGCAGTGGTTTATGATAGACTTTGTTGGCCAGACATTCCAGCTTGCCCCTCCTCACCAAAAGGGTGAGTGCCGTCTTCATGAAGAGAAAATGCAGCTGGTATGACAGCAGAGGATGGCTTTTTGCTGGGGCAGAGGGAAAAATAAAGGCATCTGACAATAACACTAGGATTCGCCATTCTGACTGGCAGGGAGCATATAGACTTTGCTGGAGGAGGGGTCAAATGACTTGGATCCGTGGCTTCTTCAAACAAATAATAAACCACCCAAAACAAAAAAAAAAACAAAACCCTCTGGTGTTAATGGTATAATGAAAACAATACTTCAGCACCTGGCTCCCCTGTGCATTAAGAAGGGAACAGACCCCTGGAGTGCTCATTTTCATTTACATGGACACACTTTATAATGACAGGTTTCAGAGGAACAGCCGTGTTAGTCTGTATTCGCAAAAAGAAAAGGAGGACTTGTGGCACCTTAGAGACTAACCAATTTATTTGAGCATGAGCCCTCGTGAGCCACAGCTCACCCCATCGGATGCAATGGGGTGCAATGGATCCGATGGGGTGAGCTGTGGCTCACGAGGGCTCATGCTCAAATAAATTGGTTAGTCTCTAAGGTGCCACAAGTCCTCCTTTTCTTTTTACACTTTATAATAAGTGGCAGAGCATTACTGCCTCGTTTGGTAGTCGCCGTACTACCAATGACTTCTGCCACCTTTCACTGCATTATCAGCACACAAAGAACATCTCTGAGCGGTTCTAATGCACTCTACCTTGGTTTCATGAAGGGTGCTGCTGAGGTCTATCATCTCCTCTTGCGGTTGCATGCTACAGATTCAGAGGAGAAAACCAAGTCTTTAATACATTTTTATGTCTTGGGCCTTTTCCCACTGAAGCTGATGGCCAAACTCCAGTTGACTTTAATAAAAGCTGGACCCTCTGGGGTTCCATTCCCCGTGGCATGCCTTGCAACCTTTTGTGTAGCTCTCTCCAGCGTAGCTGAGATTTTCCATCAGAAAGCATGCCAGACAGCACCGCTGTGTGTGACTCTAGTGGTCCTTCTTTAGAGGCTCACTCTCTGTTTACTAGTCAGCAACACCCTTGATTTCTATGTCAGTGGGGTCATGAGTACAGAATCAATAGTATGGTAATACTGACTTTGCAGCAAGTTGATTTGGGGTTTGAGCACTAACTGCTGAACACTGGGTGAGAGAATTAGAATTCACCCACTTAAGAGCTGAAGATTCTCCACGTCGTAGCAAGGTGTGTGTTAGAAAAGGCCAAAGGGGAGTTTATAATGGACTTCAATGAAGTCAGAGCCAGTATCATTCCAGTATATTTCTAACACGATGTTCAGGAATGGATTTAAGTGGTACTTAATATTTCTCTACCTACAGTACTTGCTGTCAGTAGTCGCTAAATAAAAACGACTTACAATGCAGCTTTGAACTTGGTGAGCCCGTAGAGCTCAGGAGAGCTTTACTAAAAGCCCCACAATAGTTCAAGTTCACAAAGACATAATTAAAATGCAAAGAGAGAGGTGCTCAGTGAACTGCACCTTCTACTATTTCACAAGTTACCTTGATGCTGTTTCTCCTGGCCCTGACAAAAGAGTTATTTTTCTTCTCCTCAGACCCAAGCCTCTTGAATGTAAGATTCATTGCTTCCATTTGGCAAAGGAAAGTTTCTCTCCTCACTGACATTGTAACTTTATGAACGCAATGGAATTCCTTTTTCTGAGGATTTTTTTCCCATTAGATGGAGTGGTGACAACCAAACAAGGCAGAAGCATAAACAGGCAAATAAGGAGGGCTGCATTAAGGCATGTTCAACCTGGGCACACGCCTACGGCATAATTCATGGGGCGGGGAGGCAAAGCTGAGCGAAGCTGTGACCCTGTCCACCAGGTCTCAATGTCACCTACTCAGATGTGACCCCCTCACGACAGAGGTGCACCGGGGCCAACCTGAGTGGGCAGCGGGAAGGCCAATGCTGCTGCCCCTTGCTGCTGCTGTTGTGGGTCCAGCTCCAGCACAGGCACCTGAATCAGACAAGCCGGAACTTCACGGCCATCATCCAGGTGCCAGATGGGGAGCTGTGGTGAGTGTCCACATGGGGGAGCTGGCCGGGAGAGGGCCGGCAGGGGGCTGACACCAGGGGCTTAATAGGGCAGTGTCTCAGAGTGTGCAGCAGAAGCCAGTCACTGACTGACCTGGAAAGGAGATGATTAATTAGGAGCCTGTTGCAGGCATGTATGTTTTTCTGAGACCCAATGGTGGGTTAATCTAGGACTGCAAATAAGGATCACCCTAGATGCACCAATGTCCTAGCCAAAGATAGGACTTAGCACATCCATGATCTGCCACCCCAGGCACCTAGTCACTGCATCCTGCTGCACACTAGCCCATACCTGCTCCAATGCTTGTGCCACGTCTGGCTCAAAATGGAAGTCCCTGCTTCGGCTTAGTCATGTGCGGTGGCTGGTTTTTGCTTGAAAATGCTTCAAATGAATTATTTTGCCAATGCTCCCAAGACGGGACCTCAGCAGCCGTTGCTTTGTGGGTCATATCTGGGACCCAATGATGCCCAGTGCACATGACCGCTGGGGAATGGGGGCTCCATTACCTTACAGTACAGGAGGCCCAGAGTGACTGAAAAACTCGACTGGCAGAACAAAACGGTTCTGCAACGGCCACCTGGGGACGGTCCAAAATGTTCCCCATGCTATTCTGGTGTCCCGTAAGATCTGCTACCCTAAGCATCCACCTATGCTTGAGGCCATCCCTGCAAACAATTTTTTGGAAGGGTTAAG
Source organism: Caretta caretta (assembly GCF_965140235.1). Lineage (NCBI taxonomy): Eukaryota > Metazoa > Chordata > Testudines > Cheloniidae > Caretta > Caretta caretta. Next base: position 75,536,754 of record NC_134215.1, on the reverse strand, counting down.
AAAGTTTTTCAGTTGCGACACTTTCATATGACAGCATTATTATAAGGTATTGTATGTTTTCCATTTCTTCCTGTCATGCAAAGTCTATGCAGCATTGAACAAAGAGTCAATAGCCAGGATTCTTCAAGTAGCCAAAAATGGTTAATAAAGCCCATCATTTTTGTACAGGTATTTCAAAAATATTGGACGTGTGCAAATCCCAGGCTCCCAAATCAATTTATGTGTTCTCTCTTTTCTGTTCTTGGTACTCATACATTTAATACCTAATCATTGTATTACTCACAATAGATTAGAACACTGCAATTTGAATCTAGCATTGACCTTTGAGTGTTTTTAAGGAGACACTAGCAGGGGAACTACTAGAAAGGCAAACCACAGCAGAGGAAGAGTGAGAGGTCTATTTCATGTCAATGTTTCAAATTACCCCAAGGAAAGGAACACACATTTTTGCTTCTGGGAAGTTGGCTTTGGCAAGTGGGCAAAACAGTGCAAGAAATCTGATGAGATGTCAATACGAGATCAAAGAGATTCATCAAGTAAGCTGGAGAGTGAGTTGGGAACCCTGGGAATTATTGCTGGGTTCCCTCATGCTTTGGTTCGTTGCAAATTTCTTCAATTTAGCAATAAAACTAAGGGTTGCCCTCTCCCTTGTCCTTGCAGTAATTTTACAGATTTTGATTGCCGATATTATTTTAGACTAGCCTTAATTGTTAGTTGTAAGTGCTCAGATTTAGCAGTGCATGAGAAACACAGTAGCTTTACCTCCTACCACTGGTTCAGGGACTTTGTTTTCTTCTCCCGTACTACTCTCCCGCCTTCCCCCCCCACCCGCCCCAAGTTCAAGATTTCACTACTTAACAATTCGTAGTATTGATTCAAAGCTCTAACACACAAACTTTAATAACAGCAAAAGGCTTTGGCAACTTGGCTTTAGAAATGCTAAGCAGCTTTTCATTGCTTTTGAAAAAGAGGCTGGGAAAGGGAACTGAAAGACCAATGTCAGATATTGGTTTGAAATCTTATAGACTAAGTTTAAGTTTTATACTTTAACAATGGGGGTATTCATGTGATTGTAATTGGACTTGTGAAAGCAAATGTGACTTTAGGATGGGGTACATTAATTTTTAAGTCATATTGCCATAGGAAGCCTTTTCACAGAACAACATTTTTAAGCCTTGCTACATGATTTTTATTTCATAAACATATCTGGACTTTTAATATTTAAAAGGTTTTAAGGACACAACCTCATTTTCATGGAGACATTGGCCACAAGAGTTAAGCAGTATAATGCAGAACCGGCATTCTCAGGTTCTCTTATAGTTCTGGATCAAAACTTAATGAAGAGATTGTCTCATGGACAACTCTCCGCTAATTAATTATCACAAGAACTGCCTCCGTTTTCATTCACAATCACAAAACATCCCTGTGGCAACTACAGCAATTACTCACATGGATAAATTAGGCAAGTATTTCATGTATTTGCAGCTGCCTTATAATGTGAATACTCGCTAGAATGAAAAATGAGATGTAACCAATATGTGACCTTCCTGCTCTCTTAGGACCACCAGGAAGTGTTTTATGGAGCATGATGTGAGAACCGTTGATGGAGAATATTAAATCAGATTGATACAGGATAGTACAATGACACTATCCTAAAAGGGTGTGGGTAGGTTAGGTTTGAGTGCATGGTAATTAATGTTGGAAGCTAATGAAGGACCTGATCCAAAGGCTGGCAAAGTCAATGTGACCCCATTCCAATGATTTCAACGGACTTTGGACCAGGCCTATAATGAGAGGTCCAGCTGGGTACATATAAAATGAAATGAAGAAGGAATGTACTTACTGTTCAGTGATACTCCACAGCAGTGACCATATATATGCTCAACAGCCAAGGAGCATCAAGGCCTAAACATTCCTTGCAGGCACTGACCTCCTCCTTTCTGAAACTTAATGTCCAATCACATTTATTCTATTGACACTTGTTTTCCACAAGTAAAAGAAATATGTAGGTGGGGGAGAGAAATAATCTCCATGGGGAATTTTTGGATTATATTTAAAAGCTGATCAGATATACTCTTTCCAGCTTGACTGTGAACCACTGAAAACTACTCTCTGGGAACAGTTTTCCAACCAGTTACACACCCACCTTATAGTAGCTCTATCTAGGCTGTATTTCCCTACTTTGTTTATGAGAAGGTCATACAAAACTGCATCAAAAACCTCACTAAGGTCGGTACCACATCTATCACTTCCCCCCATCCACAAGGCTTGTTACCCTATCAAAGAAAGCTATTGTGTTGGTTTGACGTGACTTGTTCTTGACAAATCCACGCTGACTGTTACTTATCACCTTATTATCATCTAGGCATTTGCAAATTGATTGGTTGATTATTTGCTCCATTATCTTTCCAGGTACTGAAGTTAAGCTGACTAGTCTGCAATTTCCTGGGTTGTCCTTTCCCCCTTTTTATAGATTAGCACTATATTTGCCCTTTTCCAATCCTCTGGAATCTCTCCCATCTTGTATGAGTTTTCAAAGATAATCACTAATGGCTCAACTATCTTTTCAGTCAGCTCCTTGAGTATTCAAGGATGTATTTCATCAGGTCCTACCTTGAAGACATCTAACTTGCCTAAGTAATTTTTAGCTTGTTCTTTCCCTGTTTTAGCCTCAGATCCTACCTCATTTTTTCACTGGTGTTGACTGTGTTAGATGTCCAATCATTACTGACCTTTCTGGTGAAAACTGAAACAAAAAAGACATTTAGCACTTCTGCCATTTCCACATTTTCTATTATTGTCTCCCCAGCCCCCACTGAGTAATAACCTTCACATCCTGTTCTGCTCCTTCATATCCTGTCCTGTTCTTTATTCGACACTGTTTGGAGTGGCCAGAGTATACACGCATCTTTTGTAGTCTTCCTTCCCCTACCATATAAAGAAGTACACGAGAACCAGGAAGGTTTACTCCATTCCCCTGTGGAGCCCCACCAAGCACTTAGTGCATTATGGACTGAAATAGGATTTGGATGGTACATAGGACCTTACGAGGGCCTTCTGCACTGGAGTGAATTTCATACTTTTATTTCTTATGCAATATAAACATACATATTGGCAGGAGGTTGGGTTTGACAAACTCCAGGCTGATGCCCTCCACCCACTTCCTCCTGCTTGGATTCATAAGGGAGAGGCAGCTATGGGGAGGTAGGGGAAATACATTGTATAAAATTGTTAACAAATTGAAATACTTGGAGAAGTGAATTCCCTATTTTATAGACTAAATAACTGTTCTAAAATTTTCTGCCAGATGGAAGTTGTTGACATTTTTCTTTTCATGGCCAGGTCCATGGGTATCTATCAGGCTGTGCTGCAGGCAATAGTACTACGGGCGCAAACAGTAATTAACAATGCTAGATTCATCTCCTTTCAGTGCTTGGCATGGCATCAGTGCAGTTACACCAGGAATGAGTTTGGGCATCAGTTGTTTAGAAACAGCACATGAGAGCTATAATTTTCTGAAAGCTTCCGGGCCAGATCACCCTTGCTCTTTAGCACCAAATCTCTTAGGGGCTGATCCAAAGCCCAATAAAATCAGTGGCAGACTCCCATTTAATTCAGTGGGCTTTGGATCAGGTGTATACCTTTCTGTGTCTAATCCCAGAGCTAAAAAATAAAAATACAGGAAAGGAAATTTCTACATGCTGAGAAATCACTTTCTGCAAGTGATTACATCAAGTAGTGCCTTTTATGCTGGAAACACTACAGAGGAATAATATAAAATTACACACACAGAAACACATTAAAAGAACATTATTAAGGTCGCAAAGTCAAGCATTCAAAAGTTAGAAAATGCCAGAATTAAGGTTGCTTGTACAACCTTAATTTGGCCCCCTTATGTGTAAGGATTATTTTATAATCTTTAATTAGATGATCACAAGTTATTTTTTCCCACAGGACCATCTGACTCATTCAGAGCAAAGAATGGATGGCGCTCACTTAATGAGCAGCTATTCAATATTTTGTTTTCTTCGCATTGTTCAACGTGTGGCCCCCTGGCTTATTTACTGCACACTATTCAAATCCTACTCTACAGCCAGAATTATTAATTTCCACATGGGTTTTTCTGTGGTGCTCACCTGAGTGCTTCACAGACATTAATTTGATTTTCACAGTGCCTCTCTGAGAGGAGTGGGTATTATCCCCATTTTGCAGATGAGGAACTGTGGCACAGAGAGAATAAGGTCAAAAGTATCCACTAATTTTGGATGACCAAATCTAGATGATTTGGACCTGATTTTTCAGATTTTTTTTAATATAGCCCTTTATAAGTCTCACTGACGTTCGTTGCAGCTGTGAGTGCTCAGCATTTCTGCAAATGCTAAGAGCTAAGGGTTTCAGGTCAGACACCTAGAAAACAGGAACACGCAATTAGTGATCACTTGAAAAAGTTTGGTTTAAATGACTTATACACTATCACACAGGAATTCTGTGGCAGAGGCAGGGATAGACTCCAGTTCTCCAGAACAGCATTCAAATGTCTTAACCATGAAACCACCTTTTTCTTCCTGTAATCCCCTGACTCATTCACTGCACACCTTCCAAAGGTCCTTCCACGGAGCCATGAGCATGAGTGCTGTACCTAGCATGGTTCACAAACTCCCAGTACACCTGCCCCTTCTGGCACACATCTACATAGAGTAGGAGTACTTGTGGCACCTTAGAGACTAACCAATTTATTTGAGCATGAGCTTTCGTGAGCTACAGCATCTGATGAAGTGAGCTGTAGCTCACGAAAGCTCATGCTCAAATAAATTGGTTAGTCTCTAAGGTGCCACAAGTACTCCTTTTCTTTTTGCGAATACAGACTAACACGGCTGTTACTCAGAAATCTACATAGAGTGTGTCAGACTGCAGTCCCTCTTCCAGCTCCTCCAGAACCTCCTCCTGAGGTACTGGCTGCACTTCTCCCCCACACCTCCTGATCCTGGTACACCTTATCTGTGGCCCCATAAAGTCATGGGACCTTCTTTTCAACCTCCTCCTACCGTTGGACAAGATGGCCATCCATCATACCAGGAGGAGGAAGTTGGATGGGGGGGGAGGGCATTCTGTAACTGTGGGGCCTCTTTCTGCTCCCTTGTGAAGTCACACCTCAAAGCAGAGTTCCTCTGGGCAGCATCCACTGATTCCCTAGACACCTTTGAATTCTCTGCTCAGTGTCTTTTTCTAGTTCCCTGATTTTCACCCTCTGACGTTTACTCCCATCCCTGTTCGTTCATTTGTTGTCCCCAGTATTCACCGGTCCCTCCCTCTCAGTTGAGGGGGAGAGTCTCATCGTCCCCTTGAACCACTATAAGTACACACCTTCCAGCTTCTGCAACAAATGAAACAGGGCTCCTACAGATGACACAACACAACCCAGACTGATCCCCAGAGCTGGTCCATCCAGTGTACTGAATCAGGCAGGGGACCCTCTCCTCCCCCACTCCAAAAAATTCAGCCTGAGGCAGACACCCAGTATGGAAAATTTCAGCCCAAGTAGTTAAAAGTTTGGCAAAGTCATAAGCAGCTGAAAACAGGATCTTGTAATGGAAAATGTTGGGCAACCTTCCTAAGAGGTGGTGGTGCCAGCCTCTCCGAAGATAACGAAATCTTATTAAAAACAATCGAGAGAATGAAACCGTGGCACAGATTATGATTGTAGTTACACACCAGTTTAAATACTGAGGGACTCCATCAAAGTTATTTACACCAGTGTAAATCAACGGTAACATCATTAGAGCCGATGAAATCATTCTGGATTCGTACTCGTGCAAATGAGGCCAGAGTCTGGCCCTGCAAAGAGAGATCAGGATGTGGTGAAGTAAACAGGGCTTCCACGATCCAGCCCCTGTTGTTATTTCAAAGTCGGGGGTCAAGCTATGTTGCCAACGTTTCTTTTTTTCATATGCAGCTTTCTGCAGGCGGGCACTGTTCCTTTAAGAGCTTGTATTCTTTTCGTGCCTAAGGGTCTCTTTCCTCCATGCCGCCTCCCACCCTTGAGGTACACTTTGTCACTGAGAGCACTAATCTCTGAAGACCCTTTTCAGGATCAATGATTACAGTGTTGCTGCTCCCTCGCTTTGCAGCCTTTTAAAAATAAAATAAAAATAATAATAAAAAAAAAACAGCAGGATCATCAGGACACATTCCTTTTTATCTCTCATAATTTCCCCTTGCAGAGTTCATGTCAAAAATGCTTGATTTCCAACCCCGCTCGCCCAATTGTAAGGCCTTCAAAGGGAAGAGAATAAAAGTTGGAGCCAGAATCCCTGACCAAATGCTCTTGCAGCCAGGCTCACGCCAGCTTTTGAAGTCCCTCAGCTCACCTCTTGATGCCAGGCAGGCCCCTATTATTACCAACATTGTTAGCCATTACAAGCTCCATTTCTAGGCCTATGTGGACGAGAGAGCAAGGGAGGCCCTTTCATGTCAGGCTCTGCAACGCTGCTTCAGTGTTTGAAGGATGAAAGCCGTCCGTGTTTGTTCTGTCCGTGGTGCACAACATTTGTTAAAAGTGCAGGATGATGATTTTCTGAAGTGGAGTGGCTCATGCTCAACACAATCAACACGAATGGCGAAGCTGCGGTGAGAGCTTTTAGGAGGTGTTTGTTTGTTTGTCTACATGTAACTAGGAGTGTGAATATAATCTTGAAACGGCAGCATTTTTTAATTTAACACACTTTCATAGACCAAAGGAGCGAGGTGTGTGTGAGGGGAAGGAATAGAACCATTGCCCTGGGACGCTGCTACATGCACAAAATTGTTTATTGTAAATAGGCCCAAGTTATGACTGCGGTGTTGTAAGACACAATGTGGAAGGGGTTGCAGGGTGTCCTTCCCTCCCCACAACATGCTAGAGGCAGCCAAACCACAGCCAACTGCTTGCCCTGATCCCAAGGGGGCTCATAGCACAGAAGCAGCTCTTGGGGTCCCAAGAGAGGCAACTTCAGTCTAGGTGCAGTGGAGACTTAGAGATAGTTCTGATCAGCCCTTCCATGCAGCAACTTGTGGGTTATGCTGGGGGTAAGCGGAGCAATACAAGCTACCCCCTTTTGACCCTATGAAAGACAGGGTATGTTTTTTACTCTCACTATGTCCTCGCTCAATCAATGAGCTTTTACCTACCTCTGTTCTTTAGGGGGCGGAGGGGAGAGAGAAAGAAATCCTCTCAGCTGAATTTCATTTTCTAGGGAACGAAGCCCTGAAAAGTTTTGGCTGATTTCATACTGCAGCAAAGCTGCAGCAGTGAACTTGCTGAGATAAGAGAACCCAAAGCAAGTAAATAAATAAATAAAAAGGAAGTTCTTGTTTTGGTTTCTCATTAGTCATGATATTTAGCCTTTTATCGCAGCACAGTTCACATCCTCCCCCTAGAAATCCGGTGCTATATATTCTGCGCTAATAACAACAACAACGCTAAGAAATCTGAAAGGATGGAATGGGTGGTCAAATGTAGTTCTTGGTCCAGCTGTGTTTAGTTTTCAGATGCCCATGTGTTCTTTATTAGGCTGTCTTCCAGCCCGTCTCTGCCTCCTTTTCTATTCTTCACAGTCCAAAAATATGAACCAATTACAGACCACAGAGTGAGCTATTTACCCCCTCCTGCCTTTACACAGCTATTTCCTGCCTGCTATCAGCAAAGTTAGACAAAGATGACAACAGGCCCAAGGTTTTTACCATAAATTGAACCATAAGTGGGGACCTGAAAACACCCTAAAGCTGTTACATTTTATGTAAGGGAAAATTTGAAAAGGATTATCTGAGGAAAGCAATCAGCTCCAGACTGAAATCTATCTCACTGGTGTTTATACGATAAAATAATTGCCATTTAGGCTTCTAGCACAGTTGGAATATGAATCATATGTCTAGAGGGGTCTCCTGTGGAGGTTCATGGGCAGAGCCTCCTTCTTCACCCTAGTAGCCTCTCTGGAGGTACACTTGGGTCTCTGGGCCAAAGAAAACAGTTGTGATTACAGAGTGATGGAGTCAGCCACATGCTGATCCAGAAACCTATCATCTTCTCCCCTCCCCCCAAAAGCAAGAAGTCTGTAAAACTCATTCACTTGCCAGGGGCTGTTTATTCTGTTTAATGGCCACCTATCACCCCTTCACTCATTCTTTTTAGATTTACTAGACAAGCACAAAGCAAATTAGTGCAAAATGCTTTCAGTCAAGTGTCAGGTGGAATCAGACTTGATGAATACTATACTGTTGGGTTTTATAACTGTAGGAACACGTATACTGACAACATTGTCTCCTTCAATTAAAGCTACACTGCCTGTTTTCCGAATGCCTCGCAACTCCCCCAAAGTCAAACCGAGAACTTTTTTAATGTCTTATTTTAATAAAGACATTTTGACACACCCTGTGATGGAGCAAGCTGAGAAATCTCAGTGCTGGAATTTTTATGATGTGTTTCAAAAATGTATTCTTCAAAGAAAATATCTAAGTGACACACTGATCTGCAGCAAAGAGTGGGTATGTTCGAAAACAGTACCGTGTCTGAACCTTGTAATGTAATATTTAGAGTATAAATCTTGCTAACTTGCCATAAAAATGATTTTTCAGTTTTGCACAGCCACCAACATACAAGGCACAAGGGTGGGTGGGGCTGATTTATTCTTGACCAGAAGATGTATTTCCCCCTCAACACTAGTGCATGGAGTTACGTACACACATCGTATGTGCATGTACGTGAACATTATGTTCGTTGTGAACGTTAAGTACAAGAGCATAACCCCAAGGGATAAATTGCGTGGGGTTTTAAGAGCATGATTTTACAGTCAATAGGAACCATGTGGCTGAAACCCATACACATCTCTTTGAAAATTAATTGTCCTAAGCCTAAAATGGTTCCTATCAGCATACACTGGGTCTGATGAGCACTGCTCTGAGTAAGGCGCTGGACAATGCTGGTTCACACATGGAATGCAGGATCGTGCAACTTGCTCCTCTGAGTGCATGCAGCCCACGCAACAGATATGTGTGGCGAACAGGCCAGGAGCATAGAGTGCAAGGACTGTGACCAAATCACCTTCCGCAGAGCATCCGCACAACAGATGGTCACACTCTGGCCTTCTACATTAGTGATTAGAAATATTTTGTGCCATTCATTTATTTAATGCCTCTTCTCTGAAAGCAAAAGCTGATACAATGTTTGGCTCCATGAAGGTTGCATTAAATCATCTACAGTTCAAAAGCTCCCAAGTTCTATATGTCCATCCACACCAAAGGGCAGGATTTAAATAAGCCATTAAGGAAACTCAAATGTTATAACACTCGCAATCAGCTTGGGCCTGAAATTAGCTCTCCCCTTCTCTTCTCTGCAGTGTGAAGTTCAATATAATTTTTGCAACCCCCATAATGTTGCTGGCCAGGAAGACTACAAATATCCCCTAGTCCTCACACTACAACTGCTTAGACTGCCGAGTCATCATGGAGACAATGCCCATTTCCTTCCGTTTCAAAAGTAAAGCTCTCTACCATGCAAGAGAAATTAGATTCTCCAGTAGCTGTAGTCGTATTAAAATTTCTATTCGACATGGGCCTCCAGACACTAGAGGGCAAAATAATCACACAGCAGGTCTTGGGTATGTCTGGCATTGCATGCCAGAGGAATGCCAAAGGCATGTCCAACAGGTCTGTGAAATGCAAAGATCCAGTGATGCACAAACCCATTCTGGAGGGCACAACTAGTCATGTAATGGGAAGCAGTAGCTGCAGCCTCTACTACAGCCTATGAGCTGAAGTAACAATTGCAGGAAGGCTGCAAAGATGTTCCACACCTGCCTCAGGGGTAGAGGGAAGTGTGACAATATCCACCGGTGCCAGTTACATAGTGGGGATTAACCTTTTCAAGGGGGATGAGGTTTACCCAAAGTTAAGGGTTGAATGATATCACTGTGGCTAGAAGCAGTTATTTCTATTCAGAAGAGCTTTTATTGTAGTATTCTTCCATCACTGAAGGGCGAGGAAAACTAGTCCCCCTAATGGACTGCTTCTCCAGATACTGGTCCTACCATGGGCTGTGACTTTAAGAATTTTCACAACAAGAATTTAGCAGAGGATACACAGACTCATACAGAGAAATGACACAATCTCTGAGGCACTCTGATACCATGGTGATGAGTGTGGTATAAATAACTAACTAGAATGATGGATTCAATCCTTTTATCAAAACCCTTGCAATTCCCATTTAAAGGCAGAGAAAACAATCAAAAATGCGAAGCAAAGGTACTTAGACCAGTTGAATTATTATTGTTTAGAATCAGCAAAGAGCCATTGTCTCTTGCCAGCTGTTTACATTTCTGATTAATTACCATACTTTGTAGATGAAAAGCGGTATACAAGTGCTAAATATAACATTTTTCTCTTTTTTTCCTGAAGTTAGTTGGAATTTACAGGTAAAGTTTGGTTCTTCCTACTCCAATCAGGCACAGTGTAAGCCTCACAAAAACAAACAAAAATCAATGATGCTACGCAAGGATTGAAGAAGGACCTTTGTTCATAAAGGTGTATCCTGAGACCTCTTTTTACCTTAGAGCTGTTCCAAACCAAAATTGGAAACGTACACAATACCTTTGGAATGCATACTATTAGTAAGCCAGCTTTCAATATTTGCATTGGTACCTCATACTGATTGCAATAAGCAGAGGAATATAATACACATTTTTCCAAATATTCTCACTTACTGAAGGGCTCCCTTAGAAACCTAGGACATTCCCTATTTCATCCATCTGATGTCAGCCAGCAACAGATGCCCAAATGGACTCAAGTTGATCTGAGTAGGGTTGTACAGTTATCCAGCCTCGGAGCCACCTCTGCTTTACTCTGGGCAGTCATTTTCCCTTACTATATGTACCAATATAGCTTAAGTGCAGTGGGACTTTGGGAAAGCTCTTTTCTTTCCCTCATCATGTGTCCAAACTGCCTCCTTCTCCTCCCAACCCTCCTTTCAGCCTGTCCTTAATTCCCTTGCCCTGACCCTGACCAAAACTCTTGCCCCTAAGTGATATCTGACTCAGGGTGCACATGTACATGGGTACCCACTTGGGGCTTGGCACAGTCCTCTAGGCTGTTCCCCGCAAGATTGTTTCTCTTTTCTACTTCCTCTGAAATAATGACCAGAGTGGAGCCATATGTTTTAGGCAGAGTAGGGTGCACCGATGGCCGTGCTGAAAGACTGGAGGTAGGATAGCAGGTTGCAAGTATGCAGCAAATCTTGCACACTCAGTAAGACTGAAGGGTTGCAGAGGATGAGAGAGGTGGGCAAGGAAGAAAAAAGGAGGAGAAAGCAGAAAAAGAGAAACAATATCCAAATATCCTACCAAACCTGCACAACCTGCCTTGAACACCAAGCACACTTCCCTTCAGTCTCTGGCTGGCTTTGACTCACTCTGAGACAGACTTTTCCTCTGAAAAAAGATCTGAGTTGGGTTCATTTTTTCCTTCACCTTTCCCCTACTATGCCCAGTTCCTTTCCTTTCTATCCACCTATTTAGGGTGCTCGGATGGCCCCTATTACCATAGTATCTGAGCACCTCACAACATTTAATGTATTTCTTCTCAAAACACCCCCAGGAAGAAGGGGAGTAGCATTAATGTAATTTTTGCAGGTGGAGAACTGAGGCACACAGAGACTAAGACCCAGATCTTTAAAGGCATTTAGGCATCGCTGCACTCAGCGTTGCAAAGCCTCACTGATTTAGGAGCCTAAATTTCATTTTCAAAAGGAATTTAGGACCTTAGCAGCCAAAATCCCATTGACGGTCATTTTCCATTCTCTCTGGGCCAAGCAGAGGTGACATGTGTGTGTGGAGGGGGGGATGGGTGGGGCTGCTTAGCACTGCTGTAGCCGGCTGCCCTCACTTTGCCCCTCACCCCCACTGCTGGCAGGCATGGGTCATCTCTGGGGCCAAATGTAAAGCTGTCGCATGATAGCACAGTGGGCTACTCACACATAACCCACCAGACCCTGGGCCACAAGCTCAACTGATACAAATTAGCAGGGATTCACTGAGACCGGTTTAAACCAGCTAAAAGTCTGGCCAAGGCCGGACACTCCTGTTGACAGGAACAGCAATATTTTTAAACCAGTGATACCAAGTTTAAAGGAAAAGTCCACCAAGGAAATCTGTGAAACTTGCACATCTAGACCATTTAAAGCGATTACCTTCTCTCTTTTCTGCAATTTCATTTCCTACAGGGACTAGTACAGGGGCTTATTGATTCCATTGGGGAACTGAAAGCCTTGACATTTAATCCTACCAGGGGAAAACCACTAAAAATAACAATTTCACCTACAAATCAAAGTTGCAGAGTTTTCATTTGTACTGAATAATTCAGACAGATTTAACAAGCCAACTTTGAAAACCAATTATCACAACATTGGCTCTTTCAACTTCCTTTATCTTTTTAAGATGTGGCTAGTATAAACTTAGGATCAGAGCTTCCCATTTGAGGGACCTGTACTGGGACATTAGTTTGGTACCTCTAGGTTACCTTGTTTGAATCTCTTTCAGTTGGGTATGGAGATCCAAAGTTGCCACCTTCAATGACCATTTGGCAACATATGTAAAATGAGTTCAGTGGTCTTACTCCAGTAACTGCCTGACAAGTGTCCACATCATAATTGTTACTAACTGTTCCCTACTGACTGGCTGACTCAGCAAAAAGGACTCTTTCATCCTAGACCTACTTTTTCATCCTTTGAGGTGGTCACTCCATCTCATGGCGGAGGCTCACTGATGGGAGGGCAGAGACGTCCCTTGGGTAGGGTGAATCAGGATGACCGCTCCAGGCCCCACGCTTTGGGGGGCCCTGCGGGCTGGTGCAATTGGCTGGCACGGTCAGTCCTGGAAGAGATGAATCCGTCATTTCCGCTCTGGGCCCCACACCCGCCTAGGGACGGCCCTGTGGGAGGGCATGGGGAAACTATGGAATGTTGCTGTTAGAGTTGCTTGACATTTCTCACCTTTTGGGGTTTTATTTAGATGAAAAATGGCATTTTTTTCCAAATCTCTAAATGGTTTGGTTTTTGAAAGACTGAAAATAATGGGAGAGACAAGGTGGGTGAGGTATGATCTTTTATTGGACCAGCATCTGTTCATGAAAGAGACAAGCTTTTGACTGCCACAGAGCTCGAAAGCTTGCCTCTTTCACCAGCAGAAGTTGGTCCAATAAAAGGTATCATTCAGGCCTGCCAACAGAAATTCCGGGTCCCAGGGCCAGGGCCGTCCCTGGGCAGGGTGTGGCCCAGAGCGGAAGTGGCTAATTAGTCACTTCCCGTGACTGCCCCTCAGGGCTTGGAGCGGTATCACACACCTAGGAACCCTGCGGCCCGTTCAGGCAACTTAAAAGGTCCCAGGGCTCCCAGCCGCCACTGCTACTGCCCAGTATAATCTCATCCACCTTGTGTCTCTTTTATCCTGGGACCAACAGGCTACAACAACGCTGAAAAGAAATGAGTCTAGTTTCAGTATTTTTGATGAAAAAAGAAAAAAAAATAATTTTTTTTAAAGGAAAAAAAATTCAAAATACCCTTCCCACATATGTGCACAGAAAAAATTGCCTTTTTTTTACCCCTTTAGAGAAATCATATAAAATGGCTCCTTGCCCTTTTGGTTTGGTACTGAAAATACGATAGATTTTATTAATCCAAAACTGTCATTATTTAAACATATTAGGTCTTCCAATCCTTTAATTAATAATAATTCTTTAATTAATAATATATAATGTTGTAATAAACTCAATACCTGATCTTTCCCAAGCTACCCCATGGAATAAATTCTATTCTTGGCTACAACGATTCAGCTGCATTTGTTGTCAGTAACAGACAAGATATTTTGGCTCAGTATATCCTTTTGGAGATTGAGTTTGGACAGTTGGATCATACAGAACAAACTAGAGAATCTCCTAGGAATAATAAAATATTGGTATTCAAGTATATTGTATAACCAGTAAAATGTCAGAAAATTACATACAGAGAATCAAAGAATGGTTGCAAGTGGCTCCTTATTTATATTAGAATTTTACCTGTTTACCAGACTAAAAGCTAGATTTTCCAAAGCTCACTGAAAAGATTTTAGTTGACTTAAATGGGCTTTCGATCAGTCCACAGAACCTTAGCTTAGCCATCCATTGTCTATGCCATTCAAAAGTATGTGCCCTAGCTTATAAGGGAACTGGGTTGTTCGATTTATGCGTGGTGGAATGAGAGTCAGTCAGCATCAATGCATCAGGGCCCACTACTTGCACTTACAATTAAGGTGCCAATGAAGGAGCCTGAAGTATCAAACGAAAAGTAAAAGAACTGGTAATGCTACGGTGGTTGGAACCACAAGTCTATGATATTCCTAAAGGCAGGCAATTTAAATACAAAGTATTCACACCGTACAGTGCCGAGCACAATGTGGTCCTGGGCCATGACCGTGGCTCCTCAATGTTGCTGCAATACAAATAATAAATAGGGAAGCTCTAGAGGAGTACTGAGCTTTTCATATTAATACTAGGTTATCAGACTGGTCTAGGCAGCATCAGGCATCCTTGCCTGAATATATGGGCATCTGTCTGGCAACTACTTAAATGCTTCACTGCTCATCAGTGCTATTTGGGAGAACTGGTGGGAGTGAGATTGGCCTCTTGACTGGACCCATCCTCCTTGGTCATTTCATATTACGTCATGCCAAATTCTGCTCTCACCTATGCAGGCATAAGCATTCCCACCCCAATGAAGTCTATGAGGGAATTAGTCACATGAAAGTGATTATGGTGGGAGATGGGGAGAGCTCAGCCACCAAATGGAGGGGAGGCGGCAGAGCAGAGACCAAGGATCAGCCTGAGACTACTGCTTTGCACAGGCTTCAGATGGTTCCTCCTAACTCTCCTTTGCTGGTAGCCTATCAGTTCTTTAATTGCCATGTTCTAGAAAGAAGGAAACGACAACTGACTGGGAAGGAATGGAGGGATTTCCTGGTTGGCTATGAAGGCCAAGAGCCCCCTGGAGATTCCTGGTGCCAGCCAAAGCCTGCTGCTGGAAAAATCTGGAGGAACACAGCAGGGATCTGACCAAAGACTTCTTAGAATGCTGAAGAAGGCCAAAGGATGACAACTGGCACCACACTGAGTACTGAGGGCTTCAAAGGGCAGGAGGGAAAAGGAAGGAACAAGAGAATAAAAAAGAACGTATGCTGCCAGACACCTCATGTGCATGTGGCATCATGCTATTGGGGGGGGGGGGTGGAGGGGGTGGAGAGGGGAGGGTTTGCTCCCTCCCAACTTTGTCGACAAAACTACTTCTTTGGTTAACCCCATGTGACTGAGTACAATACATGGCTCGTTATCTCTGAGTTCTGTCATATTGACACTCACTGTGTACAACATTTTTGGATTTAATGTTAAACCACTGTTTTCTGCTCTCTGGTAGGCAAGAAGAGTACATTCTGGTGGTTAAACCATTGATTTGGGGTTCAGGGGGGTCTGAACTTTTTCCCCAGTTCTGCCACAGACTTCCTGTATTACCTTTGGTAAATCACTTGGCCTCAGTTTTCTCTTGTGCAAGACAATAATGATCGTTATCTCTCAGGGGTGATGTGAGGCTTAATTAACATTTGTAAAGTGCTTTGACTCAAATGAAAAGTGCTGTAGAAGTGTAAATTAAGCAACTGGCCTCCTTTTATTCTCTCTTAGTATCCAAAATGGTTAGCTTCTCGGGTCCCATAAACTCATTCAACAAGTGTAGCTCACGAAAGCTTATGGTCTAATACATTTGTTAGTCTTTAAGGTGCCACAAGTACTCCTTTTCTTTTTACGGATACAGACTAACACGGCTGCTACTCTGAAACCTTTCATTCAACAATCTGTTTCTTCACTGCCTGTAGGGTTGCATAGAAAAATGACCCCTTTCCCATATTATTGGAAGCTCATATCAGAAGCCAATAATGAAGATGACAAAGATGAGCCCCTTCTCACCTCTGCCATTTATTTCCAGATTTCAGGCCTTCACTGAAGTGTGTTAAAGTTCATTCCCTATTACTCAACTGACATGCGCTGCTCAAAAATTATTTCATTCATTAGTAGTGCCTTTCCAAAACTAGTCCTTTTTTATGCTGCCAAAGAGTATGCGCCATAAAGTGGTTGTGAAAACTGCTTTAGCAGACATAAACCAGCCTCTGTTGGGATGCACTAAATACGTCAAAGTGAACTCAGATGGTCCTTTAGTTCAATAGAAGTGGCACCATGGTGAAAGGCACATTCTTCTCCTGGCAAGCAAGACTAATGGCTCAAACACTTAAAGACTCCACCTTATTTCTCCCTTGTGAAACAAAATGTAGATTTTACTACCCAACCATTTAAGTCACTCTGTTTATGGTTTGCATAATTTTTACTCTTTCCAACTATATTTCACTTTTAACAACCTCAAGAGTTTATCATCTGATGTAGCCAGTGTTTGAAATTTGTTGTATAAAGACATCTAAGAAACCACAAGCCAAAGGCTAGGATTGCTATCCCGGAAGCTTTCAGGACAAGTTTTTGCCATTACCTCTGCAATGCCTCCTTTATGCACTCTCCTTGGTCCTCATTCTATCCCTTGTACAAATTTGGATAATCCCTGGTTTTGGACAAGAGTTCAAATCCCTGGTTTTGGACATATACTAAATCTACTGCAAAGTATGATTTCCTGAACATTTCAAAGATGAATTACAGTACTAGTCTAATATATGATTTAAAAATAGGAAAAAGAGAGAGAGAGAGAAAGAGAGAGAGAGAGAGAAGAAAAGATGGCTGACTGCCAGAGTTTTGTGTTAACTTGAAGTGCAGAGGTGATTTTTAATGCTTCAAACATCATTCATGAAATATTATATATGTAATTTGTACTCACAATAACATGCAAGCTCTCCAAGGAAACATTAAAATAAATAGCTTCTTTAACTCTTTTGTACCTTGATCCTATCTTATTTGGATGAATCAATAAAAGAGGGACATAAGATTGATGGAGGACAGATCAGTAGGGCAATCATGTACTTTATTACATATTTATGAGTCTGGAAGATCAAAGGATGTTTTTATGCACATAACTTGGCAAATGTGTTTTGCCACATTCAGATATATTCCAAGTGACTTTAGCAGGAATGTGAAAGGAGCTGGCATGCTGCCCACAGTGCTATTTGGTAAGACTTTGAATGATGGTGGGATTAAAAACCAAGATAATAAAAACATACACAGCAGAATGTTTATACATGCATGCAGTATATACACATACATATGTGTGCCTTTATGTATATATGGCATGTTACATACTACATTTTATATAGACACACAAACTCAGAAAATAGGGCCCTTATGCACCATTCATGTAAGTTATTGGGAGACTTGCATTTTGCTTCAATGGCTGTTGAATTAGGTCTGTGATGCAAAGAAAGCAAAGAAACTGCAGTTGTACAATGTTAGATTACAGATTGCCATGCTCAGAAATCAGGAAATGAAAAAAGTTTGTCTCCTAACATTAACTAACCAGCATCAGTTGAACGGTTACAGCTACAATGGGTTCAATAAGGGGGAGCTGATGTCACT
This sequence comes from Caretta caretta, assembly GCF_965140235.1. NCBI lineage: Eukaryota > Metazoa > Chordata > Testudines > Cheloniidae > Caretta > Caretta caretta. Next base: position 75,519,141 of record NC_134215.1, on the reverse strand, counting down.
ATTACTATCAGAACTGTCACTTTTCATTTTCCTGAAAATGTGAAAACTTAATGTTTCGTTATCTTATATTTTATACATAAAACTGTGTCTTTGCCTTTTTGTATTGGGGGGAGGGAGAAAAGGAAAGTGGTGATGGGTCCCTGCCTGTGCATAATAAAGCTAGAATTTCAATGGATCCAGGTAGGCTTTGGAGGTCCCAGACTCAGTGAAGTGAAAGGGTTTGGGGATGCTGAATTCCCACCTTTGTGGAAGAAGGCTCTCCAGAATCTTACTTCACATCATCATATGCACACGGTGCAGGAAGCTTTGCCTACTAGTCATGGACCTTGTTTTGAAATTAATCAAACACATTTTTAATTTTAATAATTAATACCACTCAAGAAAGAGATCTCGGAGTCATTGTGGATAGTTCTCTGAAAACATCCACTCAATGTGCAGCGGCAGACAAAAAAGTGAACCGAATGCTGGGAATAATTAAGAAACGGATAGATAATAGGACAGAAAAAATCATGTTGCCTCTATATAAATCCATGGTAGGCCCACATCTTGAATACTGTGTGCAGATGTGGTTGCCCCATCTCAAAAAAGATATATTGGATTTGGAAAAGGTTCAGAAAAGGGCAACAAAAATCATTAGGGGTATGGAACGGCTTCCATATGAGGAGAGATTAATAAGACTGGGACTTTTCATCTTGGAAAAGAGACGGCTAAGGGGAGATATGATTGAGGTCTATAAAATCATGACTGGTGTAGAGAAAGTAGATAAGGAAGTGTTGGTTACTACTTTTCATAACACAAGGACTAGGGGTCACCAAATGAAATTAATAGGCAGCACGTTTAAAACAAATAAAAGAAAGTATTTCTTCACACAACGCACAGTCAATCTGTGGAACTCCTTGCCAGAGGATGTTGTGAAGGCCATGACCATAACAGGGATCAAAAAAGAACTAGATACATTCATGGAGGCTAGGTCCATAATGGCCATTAGCCAGGATGGGCAGGAATGGTGTCCCTAGCCTCTGTTTGCCAGAAGCTGGGAATGAGTGACAGGGGATAGATCACTTGATGATTATCTGTTCTGTTCATTCCCTCTGGGGCACCTGGCACCTGCCTCTGTTGGAAGACAGGCTACTGGGCTAGATGGACCTTTGGTCTGACCCAGTAGGGCCATTCTTATGTTCTTATTTAATTAATTGTCTTGATTACAGGACACAAAACTCTGCCAGGGACATAGTCATTGTGGTTCCTCGAAAAGGATATATGTTTTGTGATTTAGCCACTGGACTGGGACTCAGGAGATCTGGATTCAAGCCCCATATCTGCTACAGACTTCTTGTGTGACCTGGGACAAGTCACTTCGGCCAAAATGTTCAGAAGTGTCCTACGATTCTTGGGTACTTCAATTTTTGGGACCCCAATCTCAACCAACAAAATTTTCAGTCGTGCTGATCACCAGCACCACTAGCTGAAGTCAGTGGGAACTGAAGCTTGTAACCACCTCTGAAAATCAGGACGAAGGTAGGCTCCAAATATTGAGGCACCGGGAGTCACTGGCCATTTTTCAAAATGCTGAACTCTCCCTGTGCTTCAGTTTCCTATCTGTAAAACTGAGATATTTCCCAACCTCATAGTGGTGTAGTGAGGGGGAAAAAAAATCAGATATTATGGGGAGAGAGACAGGCAGACAGACAAAGAAAATATCTTCTTAAAATTGTAAGACAGCAGGACTGGTATCATTCTTCATTTATTGTTTTTTTTATTATTATGTAGTAGTTAATAGTAATTTTTGACTAGGTTTAGCAGAATTTGATTGACTCAAAGATGCTGTAGACGGCTGTCATAATGTGTTAATATATACAGTATCTGCCAACACCATGAAGGGAAACATCAGGATATTACCTGCAGCTACTGAGGTGGGGGGGCTTGGGAGTTCTCACTACTTGAAAGGTGCTACCAACATTTAAAATAAAATGTTAATGAAAATAAAGCTATTGATTTGCACACTGGTTATTAGAATCCCAGAAGCAGAGATATTAGAGATGGAAGAGACAGATTGCTTATCATGCTGACTAATATTGTCTCATTGTTTCCTTGTATTCCTGCCTGCCTGCCTGCCTGTATCTATCTGGTGTCTCCTGATACTTAGATTGTAAACTCTTCAGAGGTCAGGAACCATCTTTTTGCTCTGTGTTTGTACAGCACCTAGCACAGTGGGGTCCGGTCCATAGTGAAGGCAGAAATCCTGCATTAGCAAGGTCCTAGGGTAATTAATAAATAACTAAATCATCATCATCATCTGCTCTATCCCCTTGCCAATGCAGGATTTCTGCCTATAATAGATTTGCCACTGCTTTCATCATACTAGTTTTAAATGCACTAAGCAATAGATCTTCCACTATTTCCCTGGAGCATTTGCTTGAGAATATAGCAATCTCACTATCAAGACATTTTTTCCTTAAACTGAATCTTCATTTTCCTTCCTTAACTGAATTCTATTTCTCCTTGCTATGAGGCTCTCAATAATTCGTTGTCCTTGGTGTTCATTTTCAGATATTAGCAGGGGTTCTCATGGCCCATGTTAGACATGGTTAGCAATTTACATGACATAGTTCGCAGTTTTATTCATTTCTCATAAATTACTCTTTCCAGGTCCCGGACCATCATCTTCTTGTTCTCTTCGGTCTCCTTTTTTTGTCTTTGAGTTGCCTCCTCGTTGACAATGTCACTGTCATTGAGGTACTCAGAAACGAACAAAGTGCTCTAGCTATGGTTGCACCAGGTTATGTCTGTGCTCAACATTTTTAGGAATTTCCCTCTCACTGCACTGACACCATAGCAGCTTCACCAGTGGCAGTGGAAACAGATGTTAGTATAGACCTGGCCCAGCTATTTTTTCCACCATGTGAAAATTGACCATTGACTGATATGTGGCTATTTACTTTTTTCCAAGCTTTACTTTACTTGTTCCTTAACAATAGATATTTTTACAGGGGTTTCCTTATGGTTTCAAGTATTAATTCAGCAAAGTGTGTAAGAGTGTGATTAAAAAGTTTAATCACACTCTGAAAAGTGTGATTAAAGTTCAGTATATGAGTAGTTCCAGTGCCTTCTGGCACATGCGTAAGTGCCTTCCAGAACTTTAGCATCGGCTTAAGTGCTCTGATGAGTCAGGGCCTAATTCTTCAAATACATTTTTTTTAATAGAACAAAAAACAAAGCATCCAATCAGTTGTACTCAGAGGATTCTAGAGGTTGCTACCCACTGATAGTAAGTCTGTTATTTTCCAAGAACTACTGATAGCTTTGAACCAAATATTTATTAAAATAACATTACAAAAAACAAAACAAAACCCACACCCCTAATTGCTTCCAAAAACCACACCCAGATCTTTCCATGTACTCCCAGAGCTCAGTAATCAACAGTGTAATGACATAGTTGAAGGGTGGAAAAGCATAAAGCTGCACTGAAATGACAGCAAACCTAAATATTATATGTGAAATATTAACATTACTGCTGAACATTTCTCTGTTCTACCAGACCCCCCCAAAAATTAATTCATCTGTATGGTTAATCTCTACAGGAAGTGGCAGTGAGCCGTATTAAGTGGGCGGGATCTGTTTGCATTGCTAGCTGTTTCAGCAAAGGTGCAGAGAAGCACACTGCATGTAGGCTAATGCTGATCACCAAGCCATAAGCTTTCCTGCTGCAGCTGCTTCTACCCTGTTCAGCCCCTCCCCCAGGTTCTCCAAGAGGAGTATCAGATAAGTGTCACTGTCCTGTCCTTGTCCATGTTGATATGAAATAGGGGCAGGACGTGCCTGCCCTCATCTACTTCCCCTTGGCCCTGAAAAGACTTTCAAAGAGGAAGGATGGTTTTATGGTTAAGGCCCTTGACTGAAACTCCATGGGAGTTCACTAAATAAGGGGCATTCCCAACTTTGGGAGTGAGGCACTTCAAAGCACTCCGTTCAATACCTAAATGTAACAAATTATTTTAAAGTAAAACTACTGCACATGTCTCAGCACCTCACTAATAATGGTAAGTGACAGCAGCAAACAACTATGGAAGCAGGTTTCTGTCTTATTTGGAGACACCAATGTGTGAAGCGCTGCAATGGAGAAGGCAACCTACTGGCATTTTTCAGGGACTATCTCCTGCATCATAGTAGCTTTTACCCTTATAAGGGATGTCTCCACTGCAATCAAATGTGGGATTGCAGTTTGGGTAGGCATACCAGCTAGCTAGTATGGCTAAAAATAGTAGGGAAGATGGGCTTCAGCGCAGGCTAGCAGTATGAGTATGTTCTCAGGGTCCTGGGTTGGCTTGAGGAGCCTGCACGGAAGCTCATGTCACTATGTAGACACTGATATTTTTAGCTGTGCTACATAAATTTAAATTAGTGCCTGGCCATACTATAATCTCACCTCTGATTGCAGTGGTACCCATCATAGTTGGATACCTTGGGCTTGTCGGCCTCAGAAAATTGTACCCATATAACTGAAGGTGTGAATTTAAACTGAGATAGGGTATGTCCATGCTTCACGCTGGCGATGTGTGTGTGTGGGGAGGGGGCGAGGGGGGGGGAGAGGATTCTCTGCTATCTCTGAGCTATCACACTAAAGATAAAGTGTAGCTGTGGCAGCAAAAGCGGGGGTGGGGTGGAGAGGGCTAGCTGCCCTGAGTGTGTATCTAGCAGTTTGGATGAGCACATCCTTGGAGTTGCGAGCCCCTCCCTCCACTTGCACCACCTTGGCTACAGCTGGTTTTAGGATATGTCTCCTTGAGCTCGGAATTACATCCTGAGCTCGAAGTGCCATCATACCCATAGCTAAGCTGGTGCTAAAGGCTGTGTGGACGGTCTTATTTCAATATCAGCGGGGGTTAATTCGATTGAGTTTAATTAAGTCATTTAGAAACTGGCTTAACTAAACCAAAATAATAGTAGCCACACAGCCGTCTGTGTCAGCTTAACCATGGCAGATTAAAATTCAAGATATATTAATATAACTTTCTGGTGTGGAAAGCTCTGAAATGGCAAAACCAGCAGCTGACTGAAAAACATAGTGGGCCAAATTCATCCCTGGTGTAATTCCTATTGTTCAAGGTGTTTGTTATCACCTGCAGCTCAAGATCAAAGGAGACACAGCTAGAGTATCTAATTAAAATGTGAGCATGTAATAGACAAGCTCTGTCTTTTGTTCAAGCAGCTCTTACTTAACACTGCAATCTGAATTTCACATAGGTTTACACAGCTCTTGAGGTCAAGAGTTTTGTTCTGCAGCTAAATCTAGAGAGGTCCTTGTCTTGTCCTTTGCTCTGAAATAACAAGATCACCTGTCCTACCCTGCCCCGAACTATTCAGACTATTCAATTACAACATTTTTAGCTACGGTAGGACTTTCTTAGCTTTCAGTTTTTCATCAAAGACCAAATACAGAGAGAAATTTCAAATTGTGAGTTAGTTTTTTATCCCATTGTGGGGTAAGCAAACTCTACATTACAAAAAAAACCCTGAAATATAACAAATCAGAACCCAGGAATGACAGAATTGTGGACAAGGCCATCCCTCTGTTCACTTTTCCATCATACACTCAGGACTGTAGTAATTGTAATTGTACTATTAATTTTCTAATTTGGCTTCTCCTGCTGGTTTGATTTTATCTGTCTCCTATCTACACTACTTAAATCACAATTCTTTGCATTCCTATAAAACCATCTCAGTGGGCTTTACAAGCATTAATCAACTAAGGTTGACACCAGCCATGTGATGTTAGTGTTATCTTCATTTTACACATAGAGGAACCTAAGTGGAGGAAGATCAAGTGACTTGCCCATGGAAGTCGACGGCAAACCCTCCATTGAGTTCATCAGAAAAAGAGTCAAGATACAAGTATGTGGCGAGCAGGGAATAGAGTGCAGGTCCTTACTCACTAGGCAAAGCTCTCATTTTTTTCATTTGTTATTGAAGGGTGCATGTATTACTGTACTTTGATTTTTTGACTAATGATCCTCTGCGTTCCATGTGTCCTGAAGAATTTGATTTGATTTGCTGTCAGGAAACAAATATTAAATTTCCCCTAAGTATTTGCATCATTTTACTTTTTGCTAAAATTTGAAAATGAATGTGAAGCAAAAATATTTAAAAGGAAAAAAAAAGATAGAAGGACAGTGGGCAGCAATGTCCATAGTTAAGGTTGACTAATGCTTTCCATGATGAGACTCAGCTTTCAGTTACTTATTGGTTTCCCAAAGTTTGAGATTTGGACTAACATTTTCAACCCTCAGTATCTCCTTTTGAGCTGAAATATTTTGTAAAGTGCCAGAAAAATAGCTTCAGTCATTTCCAAGAATGAAGTTTGGGGAAAATAAATTGTTTTGCCTATGTTAAAAAGCATTTATAATCATGCTGTTGAGCAGCTCTAGCCCTCCGTGCTTTGAAGCAGTGTCTTCAAATTTGACAGAAGGGTGACCCTGGGATCGGAGAGGTGCCTTTTACTGCCCTCATAAAAAAAATCCACCCTCTGCACATGCTCAGTAGAGGTTTGTTAGAGGCTAGCAGTACAATTCTCTGAATAGTCTGTTTATGCTGAGTATGCCCACCTCTGCAGGGCTTTATGCTAAACATACTGGCCATGCTCCATCCCCATAGAGCTCCATGCCAGCTACAATGGTTATGCTCTACCCCACAGGACTTTGTGCCAACTACACTGGGCATGCTCAACTCCCACAGAGCAGGACTATTCCTGTAATTGATGTTGGGGACTGTTGTGGCACTGGGCACCATAACTGAGACTGGAGACTGTCTCACCAGTGCTCTCAGGTGGCCTCCATGGGGGTGCTTATGCTGTGAGGAGGAGGAGGAACAACCTGACTCAAATGCAGAGGGGAGATAGGTAGGAGAGGTAGGAAAAGAACAGCCTGGAAAGAAGATAAAAATGGAGCGGATCACTGAGGGAAAGACACAGGGGGCGACTGTAACCACCAAAGTAAACTCCTGAACAGAACCTGAAACTGAACCCTGGATCTCTGAGTAGTAACATTCCTCTGCTGCTACCAAATATCTGCAATAGCCAATGGCAATGTGTCTCTCTCCATTCCCGTTCAGTGGGTGGGCCACAGAGGATAACAACTTACTACTATTACCAATGACTCCATTAGCTCAAGTGCTAGAGGTTTGGGCTAAAGATCTAAAGGTTGCAACCTTCTGATGACCTACGTGGGTGTCAACATGATGGAATTTCCATTTTAAGTCTACTTTTTTTTTTAAACCTAGGAAATTACATACAAAATACTATGTTAAAAGAACTTTAAGGTTGCAAAGTCAAGCAGTGCAAAGTTAGGGAATGCCAGAATTAAGGTTGCTCATGCTTTGTGGGCTCATGCCCTCCCTGCTTTGTGCCTATGCATTATGACACAGTCTTTACTTATAAGATCATATACTATTTTTGCCTCATTCCATGCTTGATCATGTTGTGAACCTCCTTGTGCATCACTTTCCTTGTTTATAAAGTGGAAATAATGCAGTCTTGGGGTGCTTGAGAATCAATATTTGTGAGGTTGTTTGAGATTCTTGGGTAGAAGATATGAGAGACTTTGGGTACAGTGTGTTAGGTGCCATAGGAACATGAAGGAAAACGTGATTCCTTCACTACAGAGCATTTAATCTAATTTAAGACAAAACACATAAGAGGGTGTAATAAGCAAAAGAAGGGATTGAGTGAAGACGACTGAGGGCAATAATGATAGGAATATGTGGTTACATTGAATTTGAACTTGATGGCTGCAAGTTATTTAGTGTGTGTGGTGGTGGGTGTTAAGTACAAGATAAATAAACAAACAAATAAAATAGACATCAGTCCACTGCCCCTCTACTCCATTATTAGTTGGCAATTTTCTGTAGGCATGTTGGAAGAAAAGGGTGCTTCCGGATGGATTTGAAGGAGGACAGGGTAGTGACTTTACAGACGATTTATGGAGAGCATTCCATGCATAATAAGAATAGCATGGAAGAAAGAGTGCAGATACGTTTGTGAGATGTGGACAGCCTGGAATCATTAACAGAACAGAGGCGATGGGGAAGAATTGATAAAATACAAGATAAATGCAGATAAATAGGGAAGGTTTGAGCTGTGAAGGGGCTATAAGGTGAGGACCAGAAACTTGAAGCTGATGAGTTGAAAAAGGGGGAACCAGTGGAGGGATTGAAAGAAGAGAGTGACATGGTTGCAAAATGGGAGATGATCTTTGCAGTTGCGTTTTCAAGGGATTCAAAGAGTGTGCCAGGGAGGTTAGAGGGGTGACAGCAGTCAAGATGGGAGATGATGACAACCTGGAGTGGACTTTTAACTGTGGAGTCTGGGATGAAAGTCTAAAACTTGGGAATGTGATAGAAAGAAGTGGCAAGATCTGGACATTGCCTGGATATGTAAGGAAAGGGGAATGGTGGAATCAAGATGTCACCCAAGTTGATAGGCCTGAGTGACTGGGAAGATGGAGTGATGAAGTTGTCTTTCAGTATTATGCATATTAAATTTAAGCAGATGTCAGAGGGAAAGGCAAAGATCCAGGGCTGGATGCTTGAAGACAAGTAAGCAGAGAAGTAGAATTGTGAATTGTTAATATCAAGGGAATAGTTGAAGCTGTGTGAGTAGATATGGTCACATACAGAAAGGGTGTAAATAGAGAAGAAGAGAGGAACCCCAGCAAGAGTGGGAGAGGTAAGGAGGACTCACTGAATGACACATTGAAGGAATGAGCAGAGAGGTAGGAAAACCAGAAGAGGATGGTTTCAAAAAGGAGTTTATAACCAACATTGTCAGAAGCAGCCAGGAGGTCAAGCAGAATGGTAATGGAATAGTGGCCTTGAGATTTGGCTATGAAAGTTACTGGAGACCTTGGCAAGAGCAATTTCAATGGAGTGGAGAGGGCTGAAGCCAATTTGGAGCAAGGAGTATTATTATACACTGTGCTAATTGGATCTGGAGGGATCTGCCTCCAATCCCGCTCTGTCAACAGGACATTTTGCTTTGAGACATAAGGGGCCAGATTCTCAAGTGGTGAAAATCAGCCCAACACCACTGAAATCAATGGAGACACATCAATTTACATTTGCTGATAATCCATCCTAGGGCTCCACGAGAGGCAAAAGCTAAAACATAACATTTTATATCTGTATTTACTTAGTAGAGACAGGAACTTGGAGCTGATTTCGGAAGGACTTCCTATCACAAATAAATCACATGCACTACACAATGAATAACCCTCCCCTCCCCACAAACCTATAGACATAACAGTTGCTATTTCTATATATTGTCTAAACGGTATAAAATTAAGCAGATCATAAGCCAAGTACTCTCATTACACAGGTTGATTAATCCAGCAGGGTAACAAACTCCAGGAAGAATGATTAGTTGTTTTGCTGTACAACAGATTTTTTTCCTCCTTAATTTTTTTTAAATAATTAAAAAAAAACTTGCTAGAAATTAGCTGAATTATTAATCTCTTACCCTTTTCAGTCTTTGCCTTTTGGATAATAGCCAGGGAATCGCAGTACCATATGTTGTTATAGGAATTCCCTTTTAAGATAGAAGACATATATATTAGACATGCAATGAAACTTAGAAGCTTTAGAGTGTGCATGAGATGATCTCCCTTGACATTTTATTTTTAACCCATCTATCTGGTGATTTAAAACCAATATGTTTGAGTGAGTTTGGAATCAGGTCTGTTTTAGCATCTTCAGTGTCAGTGACGTTGGGGCTGGAATTATACGGGAAATGCAGTGCTTAAACTTAAAATTAACAAGGGCTCTCCAGAAGGAACAAAAAAGGTATAAATTATGTCTGATTGAACAAACACAACTCCACTGTTGAACAGCCACTCAATGAAGAGGGCAGGGAGAGGCAATGGAGCACGGTAATGTGTAATATTACTAGTCAATGGTCTGTGCGCAGCACTGGGCTCCCAAATGCTGGAGGTGTCAGGGAGATAAATAGCAGAGTGTCCTCCTCAAAAATATGATTAATACCCTCTCCGGTCCACTGCTGAAGATGTAGTGGGTGCAGCTGGTTTGGACAGCAGTTGCATAGAGGAAAAAAAGCAGGACGACTGCAACAGAGCAGAGAGGGCAAAGAGTAGGACAAGTAGTCAACTGAGTGGGAGTGCTGAGCTCCAACAAGAGGAGAAGTAGGCCAGAGCTGGCTAAAGGTCACTTTTGGCTGCTGTTTAAGTAATGTTTACAGAACTTTCATGCATGCACAACTGAGTCGCAAGTGCATGGTCTTTGGAGGAAAAGAGGGAGAGAAAAGTGTTCAAGTTCATTGTCTCTTGTAACACATAGGCCATAGGTATCTTTCCGGAGCCATTATTCTCCCCTATACCACCACCTGCACAACCTATGCATTAGGAAGAGGCTTCTGGATATTGAGAAGCATTAAAAAATGTGACATTTTCTTTTGCTGCTGGCTGCTGTTTCATCAATCCCGAAAACAGTCAGGAAGATGAAAGCTGGTTTTCACTTCTCATGGTTTTTAAGGGATTTAAACGAACATTTGACTGAAGTTCTCAGGAGACATTTCTCCTGGCTTCTGTTGTTACCTACACAGCAAGAAGAGACTGCCCAGAGTTCAAACTTTGGCCAATAGAATCTGGGCACATTATAATAAAAGTGAATCTAGACTCTAACAAAGGAAGAAGGGTGGTGGGAGAGGTACTGTTTTAGAGCATCTACTGATGGTTTTGATCCTTTCGGATGTCATTTCAGCAAGAAAGTACTGTAAAATCTGCAACTCACCAGGCTGATTCAGGGAAAAGGGGAAAGGTTCCTTATGACAAATTATTAAATATATAACACTATTAATTTACACAGATACTTCTGTTAAATTGACACAAACATACACAAAGTTCCTGTAAGCTCTTATTGATCTGAAAGACATTTGTACTGCAATGTGATAAATCAAAAGATTAATAATCACCAGTTCAGCATTCTGCATCACCACCACCTGTCACAACCCCCTGGAAATAGGATTAACATAAGAAGATATTATGCATGTGAGCATGACACCAAAGTGGCACTATATTGATCTGAACTTTAGAGATGTGCAGTGCCATTAGCAAAAAATAAAAAATAAAAATAAAAAATGCAGATACCAGTAAACAGGGAGATGGTTGCCAAATTTACACTGATGTTTCTTTCCTCCTACAGTTTCTCAGCAGGCTCCCATATCTCTTCATTCGGATCCAAAAGTTACCAGCCTGTGGTTCCTGATGGATTTGGTGCAGCCGCTAACAAATTCATTAGCACTGAGAGAAGGCCTCTTCCTGAGAGTCTTTTTGCAAGATTGGGCCTGGACTGTAATGCAGCTGATTCACTGAAAGGCCTAAATAAATCTACCTACCTGAACTGCTGCACTGCGAAAGCAGCAGGCTTCTTTAAGAGATCCTGGCAAAAGAGGCCCCTTTTTAATGTTGAACATGTATGCAAATTACAATGTTTTGGTATTTATTAAAAAAATCCCTTGCACAAAATATGGCTAGGACATTTTAGGACAAAAATATAAAATAAATGTTTATGTCAGAAGGAAGGGTTAATATTTTTAACAAATGAGACCTTGACATGAGTATGAAAATTGCGTAACTGCTTTATTAAACTACTGTCCAAAATGCTGTCTTTTTTTTTTTTGAAATGGGGAAAAAATCATTTGTGCAACATAATATTAATACTCTGTTCCTCAATTGGTAAACATGTCAAGAGGTGGGTTAGTTATTCATGGTTCAGGGGCACAGCCCCTTTCAGAAAGAACTTTTTTTTCTCACTCTAATGAAATGATGGATAATCTGGAAGTAGGTGCTTTAAGAAGATATTAATCATTCTCTGTGGTAACGTTAATCATGCGTTCCATCATCTCCAGATGCTGTGCATCACCTTCCTTGGAGATAAAGGGCACCCAAGTCAGTAGAGTCCTTTTGATCACCTTTCTCACAGTAACTCTCTTCTAAGGCATTAAAAGAAGTCTTCACATTTCAGGGCAACCTTAAAAATGAAATAGAAAGTGGGAGACTGAGGTAATGAAGGGATTCATGGACTTCAATCCTGACCTTGTCACTACTTATGCTGCCCAGATAGCAGGTGGCTAGTTCTCTGGCCCTTTGTCCTAACCTTTGACATTTTTCAGTGCATTATTTGGTATGAGTGAGGGTGAAGAGAAAATCCCTGATAATAGGAAATAGAAAATTCACAAAAAGGTTTTTTAAAAAGCAATGCTAGTTTCCTGGGGTGGAGGGACCTGCAAAATTATTCCCACATAGTCTGGTATTCTATTCTTACAAAACATTAGCAAAAGTCAGGTCAGATTTATCTCAGCATAATGTTTGGAGAGACTTCTGGCCAATTAGACCATTTTTATGACTAATCTTTTTATAAGCTTAAAAAAATGTTAAGTATAAACCTTAGGGCATATCTTAGATGATGGCTAAAATATCTTCCACGGCAGATCAGATGCTTCATGTACCCCAATACCTGAAGAAGAAACTTTGAAGGTTTCCTAAACCTAAAAAGTTACTTTGTATAAACTGTTGAATAAAGATAAACCACAGGAGAGTCAAAGGCAGGCAGTGTTTCTGTCAGAGCATGTAAGTGTAAAAGGAGAACGGAAGTAGTATTAATTTCAAATACAAGAATCCAGTTTTTCCCATGAATGTGTTTTTATGCAGTATATATTAGAATGCACATACATGGGAACTGCCCTCCTCCCGTGGAGGATTTAAAATCCTCATTAAATGGAAATCCTAATTAATAGAGGAGATATCTTTAAAAAAATTATACTGAAAAATCAGCACCGTATGAAATTAAGAATTATTTTGTGGAATTTCACATGGAAGTTTTTGCAAATACTTTAAACAAAGCTTTGCATCACCTCTTATTTAGTTTCTCTGGAATTTTTGATAAAATGTCTATTTTTTTTTTTTTTGGCCTGGAAAACAAGCATGATACCGGAATTTTCACATGTATTCCACACGAATCTCTCGTTGCTTGTAAACAGACCTGTATTTGCTAGAACACGTCAGGCATCTGACAGTATTTCCCAAACTGTGGGTCATGATCTCAAGTGGGGTTGCTCTGTCAGCAAATGAGGTCACAGCAATCCCAAGTAGGCGTAGGCCAAGGGCGCCATTTTATAAAATCTCACACACACCAAATGTGCCAGGTCAGGCTGTGCAGAGGATGCCATTTTATAGAGCAGGGGGAAAGTTTGGGAACCACTGCATCTGTGTGTGTGTGTGTGTATGTGTGTGGTGAATATATATACATACACACTCACTATTATTATTATTATTATTATTTGTGTAACTAGGTCCTGAGGTGCTCTCTTGTGTTTTCAGCTAAATTTAATCCACTTTCCTCAGAATGGAAATACCTTGGTCCATCTTTGGCACTGCCTTATGGAAAGATTTTAATTTTCTGCGCCCACATGCCTAGAATCAAGGAGACTTTTGCCCTTTACTTACTCTCCTATCAAAGGACAGAGATCCCTTAGGAAGAGGACTGGATTCAATGACCCAGGAGGTTCCTTTCCAGTGCTATGTTGCTATGATATACCCTTGTACAGAACAGTCAAGACCCTACTGAAATTAGAGAGAATAAAATGAAGTACTGATTGGCAATTTCAAATAGATAAAATGGAAAATAATTTTATCTGTGAAACACCAGAAAGAAATGATCACCCTGATGCAACCTCATTGAAACCAGCTAGTTTTGCCATTGAGCTAAAAGGGAGCAGGATTGTGCTAAATTCCTGCAAAGCAGCTTTAGACTTTAGCTGTAATGGAAAGCAGAGGAAAATTCTAATAATGTTTGATAACCTACAGACCACATGTAAACTGGTCTCTTTAGATTCAGTTATTCTTATTCTCATTCTCAAAGTATGATTCTTCTGGGAAACAAAAACCCTGCTGCCTTTGATGTAAAGTGGTCTCAGCTATAAAACATGTTTATTATTTAAGTTTTGTCAAAGCATAGAACTAATGCAAAAGAGAAATCGAGGGAATCTATTTTGGGGTTAGGTCCAATCAACAAGGGAGAAAGAGAAAATAATAGGACATACAGAGATTGGTTTTTGCCTTAGCTAGTAAAAGATTGGCAAAAGTTTTGTAGCCATTCTGAAGTGAGCATGGGATGCACAGGGATTCCTCCCCCCCTTTTCTCTGGAAAACATGAAATACCGTGATAATAATTGTGGGTCAGAATTTCAACCCACCCTTCGCTCTCGTGTACACAAACAAATCACTTTTGTGTATCGTCTTCTGCGCATAGAAAAGATGGGATTGATACACACAGGCCGTTTGATCACTTGCATGCAGAAGTGATCATATGTCGAAGCATCAGAGTTTCAAAGCGGTTGGTACATCACAACCAGTTTTACAAAAAGCACGTATCTTGACAGGAGGTAAAAAGAGGATCGGGAAAATGAGTGGCTAGAGAGTGGTGGAGAGGAGAAGGATGTTTGGTGGATACAAGAAAAATGTATTTGGAATGAAATCTATTAAGTCCTGGGATAGTGATGTAGTCTCCCAACTTATTTGTTCTGGAAAGTGAAGTACATTCCATTATTGATAAGGCTGCCTTTGCCATTCACTGAGCTTGATGATATGATAACTTCATTTGGGACAGAAAAGCTGGAGAACAGCGATACAAAAGGCCCTTGTGGGAGAAACCTATAAATCTCGGGGGAGCTTCCTCTCTCATCACAAAGAGCTGATTGAGATGACGAAAGTTTTCCACAATTCCAAACAAACTACAATCACAGGCCGTTTGGACTGGCAGGGGACGGGAGAGGGAAAGGATGTTTGAAAGTTCATGATGGCTTTTGGACGAAAGTACCTGTGCAAAAATAAACTAAACAGCAGCTTAGCTGCCTGTCAGGATACCCTGGCACCAGTCCAAGCTATCCGCAAAGTATAATGGGACAGTTACAGAACATAACTCAGCGCTTTTAATGTAGACACCGTCGTACCTGTGCTGCTATACAAATCATTACAAAATAGTAACTCTACAATAAGTCACATATTTCCTACATAGAGAGACTTAGTAGTCTCTCAGTGCCGCAATTAGTTTTTGATACTCTATTATTTGATCCCTTATACATGATGAAGCAATGAAAATCAAATGATAAGCATGAATTGTTTCCAGATTATTCCAGAGGCTTAGTCATTTTCGGTGATTAGTTATCAATGAAATCTATCTCCTATAGATCTGATCAAATGCACTTAGGTCAACAGGAATCCTCCATTTGCTTTCAGTGGGCTGTGGATTGGTTTCTATGTTCGCTATATCTTTGTAACGATAATTTTAGTGCTATAGTAACAGCTTTGCCACACTACTGTCTGTTAGTAACAGACATAAAAGCCTAGAAGAAAGGTAAACAGTATAGCTTGATTGCTTAGTTATATTCACATTACCTTTCAAACACAAACAATATGAAATGTCCTTCTTCAGCATCTCTGAATTTGTATGAAAGAAATTTATCTTAACACTCAGATGGCCCCCATCACTGAGCCCATCACAAACAATGAATTTTTTTTGCACAATAGCCCTGTCAGGTACAGAAGTATCACTACACCCATTTTACTGCTGGTGAAACAAAGCACAGAGATACTAAGGTCACCCAGAAAGTCTGTGGCCCAGCAAATGATTCATATGCTTTTAGAGATCTAATTAGTTAAGCCCAAGGAAAGAGATAATGATGATAAGGATAAATCAAACACACGAGGATTCTCTTTACTTTGATTGTGGTGATACTGATTTTGTAATGGAACTGATATATGGCATACATGCATTTCCTGAGTATCTGAATAACAAACCCTTACCTGATTGGAAGACACTGGATTGCATTGTGCAGTTTGTCTTATTTTGGAATTCAGCAGGGAAATACAACAGTACAGTGACCTGCAACAGAAGAT
This sequence comes from Caretta caretta, assembly GCF_965140235.1. Classification (NCBI taxonomy): domain Eukaryota; kingdom Metazoa; phylum Chordata; order Testudines; family Cheloniidae; genus Caretta; species Caretta caretta. The sequence continues at coordinate 75,503,182 of NC_134215.1, read as the reverse complement.
TAATACAATATTAGTTGTGTGTGTATTTAATATTACATATCTACATCTATATTAAATGATCTGAAAAGGGAGTGTAAGGATACCTATCTAGACTGAAGACTAAATCTAAATAACTGACTCAGTCATTATTCAGGCAAAACTCCTACTAAAGTCAAAGACAGTTTCCTTGAATAAGGAAGAAATATGGAGTGTAGGATTTGTCACTGTGTTGAGGCTGATTGTTTGATTTGAATTTGATAGTGTTGAAATCTTGAAAGTTCTTCTCAGATTTTGCTAAAAATGGACAACTGAACAAACACATGGGTAAAGGAGTGAAGTCAAAACTAAGTTCAATTTGAAGTTCTCTCTAAATGTCAGGTGGAATGCGGACCATTGTGAGGTATGTGCAAAGGGGAGGTCGTTAATGAATATACTGTCGAGGGAAAAGCTTGTTGAGTTTCTTGGTTGTGTGAATATTGAAATTCTGTGGCACTAGGGTGAGTCTTCAGAAAGCAGTGGATCAAAGAAGGCAATAATGAAAATAAATATATGGAATATTAGATTATGATTATTTTAACTCACATACTTAAAAAATCTTAATTTTCACGAGTGCTCTTTGTGTTTATCAACAGAACATCATTCTTACATTAGAATTTTTAGGGTCATCCTCCACCTTTTCCATCTCATTTACTATTAGCTTTAATGAATTACCACAACAGAGTTTTCAGAGCAGTCAGTAGGTACAGTTTACAGTTGAAACAAACTAAAAAATGTGCAACTGAACCGGTCAAAGATCAATAAAAAAGGTGACACTGATCCTACCAGGTGCAGAGAATATATGATGCCAAGCTACTGAAGAAAAAAGAAATATCTAATGGCCCACAGACAATCTTTGTTCAACCAGATATATTAAAAAACCCTCTTTATTAAACACTATAATTTTCACATTGCTGAAAACGTAGAAGCTTTAAATTCCAATTTTAGTTGTGCTGAAAGATGTGAAATAGTTTCTTTTAAATACTTTTCTTTATGAAAGAAGACAATAAAGGCTGCTTATTGGCCCTCATTATCCCCACCTCGATTTGACTTGCCTACCTGCTCCACTGCACTGGTTCAAGACAATTAATCCTAATATTCAACCCTCCTGGTGTAATTTCTCATCTTGGCAGGTCTCTTTCTATAATGACTAAAGGGGAGTGGCCACGTTCTCAAAACCTTGGGGGCGAGCCAGATACATTTCCACACACAAGCCGATAACAATTTGGGCCTGATTTGTTAACGAAATGTTGCATTTTCAAACAAAACTGTATCTGAAGCCACTGGGATTAGCAAAAACAACTCTGGTCATTAATAAGCTGAACACAATAAAGCATAATTACAGGAAATTCTGCTGATACTGAAAGAGTGCATTGCAGGAGGGTATTAATATTTTATATTTCAGAGACAATGTGAACATTTCGTCAATATCATTCCAATTTCATAATCGTAGATAAACCAGGTCCTATCAAACACTCACAAAAAATTGTGGGACAGGTCCTCAGCTGGTGTAAATCAGTTCAGCTCCTTAGCTTGTGAACTGAAGCCAATGGAGCTATGTCAGTTTTCACCATCTGCGAAATATACGCTTCAGACAAATAGTGGGCCAAATTCTGCTCTCATTTACTGGGTGGCTGTAAATCTGGTGTAACTTCATGGATGACATTGGGTGGCTCTAGATCTAGAACCACTTAGATGAGAGCAGAATTTGGCTCATTATTTTTCTCTAATCTTCCCTCTTCTCTTCCTATTCACTATATTTTACTCCCTACTTCGTACCGGGTGGCTGACACCACAGCATTCTCCCTCACCAAGAGAATAGGCTGATTGCTTTTTTTCCATAGTCAGTGCTTCTCCCCAAAACACACAACAGCTGGCCCATAAGCAGTCAGCATACAAAGCCTACTTCAGTATAGCATAGTCCACTGACTGTCCCACCATTCTAATCTCTCTAATTGCAGCAGATATTGTGTAAGCTGCTAATTAGTTATGATTTTATGTGAATATAATTGGGTGGGATTCTTATGTCCATTTGCTTTGGTGATATCGCATTAGGGTTCCAATTCTGAAACGACAGCCCTGTAGGAGGAACCCAGGAGCTACAGTGGGTTTACTGCAGGATTGGGGTCTATACCTGTATTTAGAAAGATAGGAGTAACCTAACTATTCTGACTGTAACAGTCTACAATTCATTTCCCCCATTTAAATCAACTTGCCAGATAAATATTTCCTCCTTCTCCCTGATGCACATAATGGCTTAGCTTTAGAGTCCATTATTGTATGTTTCTGCAGAGCTAGAAACAGGATATTTATTCCACTGGGAGGGGAAATCCCTAGCTTCATGATCAGACCCAGACTTCACTTCTAGTCATGGAACAGCCTAACATAATAGACCTCAAAGTCCTGAGAGAGAACCTCAGCTGGTGTAACATGGCATAGCTCCTTCAACTCCAATGGGCAAACACCAATTTGTACAAGCGGAGGATTTGTTCCAGGACAACTTTATATATAGAAAAATATTTTATCTTATTTTTAAAGGTGTTTTACATTTATTTCTGATTTTAATTGGTTTAATGTATTCTGGTTTTTTTTCCCCTCTGCCTTACTTCGAAGTATCAGGGATTGGCCACAGCTGGAGATGGGACAGTAGACAAGGTGGACCAGTGCTTTGAAGTGGTATAGAGAAGCCCTTCTACATGCCTGGTTTGTGTGTCTTACTCAGGGTTATACCAATCACCAGATTTGGGATCCAGATAGATTTTTTCCCCCAGGTCAGATTGGTAGAGATCTTGAACAGGTTTCATCTTCTTTTGTAGAGTGGGGCATAGTTTGCCTACAGGGATCATCTCAGCATATTTCATTTAATCAGTCCTCTGCCATTACAGGGACCGTGGGCATTGGTGACCACTTGGTCTCTCCTATTCTCTGTCTGTTGAAGAGATTTCAGTTTCCTGAGGACTGAAACGTTTTTCATTTTAAAGATGCTGGGCATATTTGGGTACCTAGGTGAAATTTAAAATGCCTGTGATATACGAGAGGTCAGACCAGATGATTTCAATCCCTTCTGGTCTTAAACTCTGTGCCGTTTTAAACTATGAATTTTTTTCTTAGCTTCCATCCCAGGCCAGCACATTTGTACCTGTGGTACCTACAACACTTGTCTTAACAGGTGAAAAAGAAGAAATAGCTCTCATAAAATATTTTTAAATACAACCTACAAGATCATGAAAATAATCTTCTTGTATAAAGTGAACATGTTTAACTGTAAAACATTCTCTGAAATGAGGCAGCATTCTGCTCATCGCTGCCACAGGTACTTTGGGCAAAATTAAGTCCTGGTGTAAATCCAGTGAAATCAGCAGTTATGCCAGGGATGATTCTGCTTCTTTACATTAGTTTTTACTTCAGCAGAAACATTGAGGAAACATTATTGTGTTTAATTTTTGCCTTATTGTCACTCTGGCTGGAGGAGATGATGTGTGTCAATATAACCAGAATTCTTTAATTTACCATTAGTTAAAATTTCCACAGAAGATATTGGTGTGTTACTAGCTGCTCTCAATTAGGAAGCAACAAGAAATAAAAATGGATTTGACTTCCAGTAAGTGGGCTGGCAACATACATGTTTTGAAAAGAATTAGGCCATAAGTGTATGAACATCATGCCAGAGATACAGTGGTGCAACAAATATGACACAGTCTTTTGTTTGTTTTAAACCTGCTGCCTATTAATTTCATTTGGTGGCCCTAGTCTTTGTGTTATGAGAAGGAGTAAATAACCCTTCCTCATTTACTTTCTCCACACCAGTCATGATTTTATAGAGCTCAATCATATCCCCCCATGAGTCGTCTCTTTTCCAAGCTGAAAAGTCCCAGTTTTATTAATCTCTCCTCATACAGAAGCAGTTCCATACCCCTTGTCATTTTTGTTTCCCTTTACTGAACCTTTTCCCGTTCCAGTATATATTTTTTTAAATCAATTAGATCAGTTCAGAGTCCGCTGTAATTTATCAGAGAGGCTGAACTGACCCCAGCTGATCCCAGGACTGGGGAAGTGCAAAGGTGGCTTTTAAATAGAGCTGAGTGATTTTTTTGGGTGAACTTTTGTGAATTCATGTCGAATTCAGCAAATAGCTTCAGCAAGAAAATCAAGATGGTTTGTTTTGGCCACTTTGAAATGTTCATTTCAACCGTTTCAGAATGAAAAGTTTTGACTTTTAATTTTGAAATAGCATTTCGTTTCAAATTTTAAGCTTTTTTTTTTTTAAATAAAATCAAAAAACAAAAGAGAAAGTGAAAAACACTGAAAATAACCCCAAATGAAAAACTGGAAAAAAATCATTTCTGGGCAAACAAAATGAAAAAAAAACTAATCAAATTTCACTTTGGGTGGAACAAAATATTTTAAGAAATCAGTTTTGGTTAGAACAGAACTGATTTTTCAGGGGGATTTTTCAATTTGCCCCCAAACTGACAAATCCATTATTTGCTTATCTCTAAGCTTTAATCCATCTTTGCTTCCCCCTCAAATCCTAAACCGACTGTAGCTTGGGAAGGCTTGAAGATCTAGCCCACAGTTTGTTCCCCTTGAAATGTGGTAGTCCAGGGACCCGATCCAACTCCAGACAAAGGCAATGACACAGGCCTATTGACGTCTATAGTTCTAGCCCTCAACAGGCAGACATATTTTGCAGCAGTGAGTTCCACAGCTTGAGGGCTTTTGTTTGAAACTCTTTTCCTGAGGAGTTTCAGAAAACTTTATTGTTCCTTTTTTATATATATATCTCACCACGAGCTCGTTGACATCTGAAGCCACTGGCAAGCTAAAACTATCAAGATGATGGAGTTATATACCCAGTTAGTAATGTAAGGAGTATGTGGCTTATATTCACAAATAATTTCTGAGTCTTGTAGCAGTAAAAGGTTCTGAATAAGACTCAGTAAAGGTAAAGCTATCTCCTGGGAAGAAAATATTCACCTTATTACCGGTTGTAACTGTTCCATCAGCAGCAGCATATTTTTGTTTCTGTGCTTTAAGCATTTCATTCCTTGTACCTTTATCATAATACAAATTAGTCGATTACTATTGTTGCTAGTGAGTTTTATATTCTGTGTCGCTTTCCCTGCACCTTACAGCTGATTGTGCTTCTCCCTGCTCAGATTCTTCCCGAGAAGAGTAGACTGACCTGCCTTTAAGCTTGCATGCTAGTATGTGATCAGTAACAACCTGCACTATTTGGTGGCAAAGTATCACAGATTATGTTGTCTCTATCTCTGGAGTAACTAGAGACAGGAAGAGTGTTTTTACTGTCTTAAAACCACTCACACACAAGCGTGCGCGTGCACACGCAAAGCACAATGGTCTCTTTTATTCCCCCTGTAGGCTGGTGAAAATTAGGAGTAACTCCACTGAAATCAGTGGCGCTATACTGGTGTGAAACTGGTATAAGTGGAAGGAAAATCTGCCCTTGGGTCCTGTTGAACAGAATGGTTAACAGAACTGTTCAGACTCTGCATTGACCCTGCTAACCACTTGCAGATATTAATTCCTAATATTTTGGACAGACACTCGTGACTTTTCCGATGGCTTCTCTTTCGCATTTATCAGTCTCATTTATTAGTATATTTTAATGGTGGTGAGAGATTTACTGTCAAGGTATTACATACATTCATTTTGACTCATGCAAAATCCTAGTGCGAGTATCCAAATGTTGGACACAGCTGTTAGCAGACAAAAGAGCGACCCCTTATTATTTTTGTTTAACCTGACAGCTCACACGTTTGAAAATCGCATAATCATTTACAGTTTAGCAGCACTATTACTTCTTTGTACTGTTTTCTCAGACGGGGGAACGGGAACCAACTTGATATCAATCGTTCCCCGTGCCAATTCAGAGTAGGGACACCCCCCAATCTTTCATTTCAAATCAGTGGCACCTCTGCTTTGATCCAAAAGTCCACAGCTGGGAATGAAAGACTCATGCTTCCCCTGCTCAAAGTGGACTGCCTCCATTCCACCAAATTCACTCTCTGCTGTGTACCTCTAACAAATTCCAGCAGAGTCACCTCTGCTCAGTTTTAGCAGAACCTTTTCCTCCCTGTCATTGAGGGAGCAGGCATATTAATCACACTCAGCCCTACTAACATTAACAATCCGTCAAAGTGGCCTACGAGATGCTTCATCTGCTGTAACTAGGAAATTCCCCTGAAGACCTGCTGATTTGTCCTGGCACTTCTGCCTGTAGGACAAAACAGACAGAAACCACTTTTTTCCCCTTTTTCTTTTCAATTTTTTCCACCCTTCTTTCTTTTCTGCAGTAGCTCAGAGCTTATCAAGCATGAACGACATTTTCAATGAACGAAATGCTTACCCAATGTTATCTCTTTCATGGTACATGGGTCTTTACTGTTGATGACATCAGGCTAGGGGTCATTAAAAGTTCCTTTTGCAATAATGTCAGCAAGTCAATACAGTGACTCTGTGATTCTGGTGCCTTGCCATATTTTGACAACCTGTTTTTTACTCTTCCTTAAGCTATGTAACCATCAAAAAAGGTAAAAATCCCAGTTTCAGCTGGCCACAGAGGGTAAACTGTCACCTCTGAAAGGATCAATCCTAAGCAGGCTGTTTGGAATGGATACTACATGTGATCTACCTATGACAACACTATAAATCACAATTTTTGCATAGTATACGTTGCTGATGGAACAGATCACACATGCTGTAGCATGCATTGTTTTTTAACTGATTATTAAATCACATATGACAATAGTGGTTCCAATTCCTGGTCACCCTGAACACTAAATCATCATTTACCCCAGTGCAAAAAAAAGTATAAAACAGCACCAAATCAGAAAGAATGAGTTTTGCATCCACTCTTCACTGGAATAAATAACTGCATGCATCGGATGCATCTGATGAAGTGAGCTATAGCTCACAAAAGCTTATGCTCAAATAAATTGGTTAGTCTCTAAGGTGCCACAAGTACTCCTTTTCTTTTTGCGAATACCGACTAACACGGCTGTTACTCTGAAACTTGTCAATATATTAATACAAGGACCTGCTTTGTCTGATTCGCTACACAGAAATTGGAGATGGAATCTGCCTAATTACACTCCACCCTTAAGCAGAGAATTTGAGGCTATAAGCACTTATTAGAAAGTTTAATCGATCCTGGGGCTAGCTGAGGATCATTCCTTATAATACATTGCCTAGTGTTTTGTCCAATCTTGATTTAAGGGTCCCATGTGACTGGGCTTCTATCACTTCCACATGGGAGACTATTGCACGGTCTAATACATCTCACTGTCAGCATTTGTCTTTATATTCAGTAGGGCTGGGGGAAAATCAGACAGTTCAAGTGTTTGTGACCCTTTCAGACTATTATTAGGATTTTCAAAGCTAGCTAGAGTTCACAAATAGGGCTCACTGGAAAACAAGAATTCTATTCTGCAAAAATTGTGAGGTTTCAATATTTGTTTTCATTATTTGAATGAAAACTAGAGCTTTTTAAAAAAATTGTAGAAAGAGAGTGAACCACCCCAGAATGACGAGTTGTGGGAGACCCATGTGCAAGTCACTGCTGTGTCTGGCTAAGAGCACAGACTTGAACCTGGATCTTGCACACTCAAGCAGAGTGCCCTAACCATGTGGCTATTGGCAATAAGGCCAGCATAGATATAAAATTGCCCACCAGCTCTATTCACAGCTCCTTCTTCTTGTAACTTAAACTCTCCCCACCTCTTACGGATGATTTAAAAAAGCAAAACAAACTTCAAGCTAAAGGGAAGTCTGACTGTATAGGGATAGAAGAATCACCCCCCACCCTGCAAGAGATAGAATGGCATGCGTGACCTACTATTTACGATGGATAGATACTGTATTTTAACATTTCATTAGAATTTTACTCACTCCCCCTTTCTATTTTCTTGTTGGATTTTTCTCTGTCCTTTTTCCACAGTCTGCCTTAACCCCATAATATTGAACATCAGAGTCCACAATGTTTGAGTGGCTTTGTAAGTAGGCCTAACAAATTCATCCAGCCATCATATTTTGCCTCCATTTTCTCCATCTTAATTTCATCCATTTACTCCCAATTAAGTACCCTTATCCCACCCTAAAGAATTCCCATCTTTCGGTCTGACCCCCATTCAAATATTTGTAGTTAGATGGCCTTTTGCTTGCTAAGCTTATACCCATCTTGATCTTTTCACATAAATCCATTTCTGGAAGCCCCATTTTGCTTGCTCTTTTCTGAACTTCTCTAGTATGTCTTCCTGGTAATGAAGTGATTAGAAATTAATGCACTATTTCAGGTGTGGTACCACCAGATCTCTATGGAGAGAGACTTCCTCCTCGTATTTCCTACTTGCTCCATGGTATGATATATGTACCTATACCCAAAACTGCCTATGGTTTTGCACTTTTTGCTTCTGCATTGCACTGCAATATTACGCTATAGAACATGTATACTCCAGAAGTCCTGGCTTTTTAGACAAGTATCAGTAATTGCCCCAAGAGGCAATACAAATACAAATACAACAAAGAAAAAATGCCTCTTTTCAAGCCATGTTACAGGATGTTCTCACTGGTATTGTTTAAAACTAAGCATTTATTTATTGGCTCATACACAAATAAGGCACTTTTATCTTTGCTATGTGTATATTCTGGTGAGTTGAAATAATTAAAATACCATTCTTTAAAATGATAACGTTATTCCCATGCCTTTCCATAGATCAGTGTGTCTGACAAAGCAGGGCAAATGTCAAGATCCCCATTTTACAGATCGGGAGGCTGAGGCATGGAAGGGTGAAATAAGTACCCGAAGATCACTCCATGGGTCAGTGACAGAGCCAGGAATAGAACATGGAGCTCCTCACCCCAGCACTGTGCTCTATCCGCTGGACAATACTGCCTACCTGCTGCTTCCTGAAGGCTCAATTCAGCAGCCTTTAATCACAGTAGAGAGCCAAGATGGGTGAGGTGATATCTTTTATTGGACCGACTTCTGTTGGTGAGAGAGACAGGCTTTTGAGCTTACACAGAGCTCTTCAGGTTACTGTAGTTAAGGCTGTAGAACTGACCTCTTATTTTCTAATTTTGTATAGAACTTAATCATGAGCCTCAAGTATGCAGCAGAAACATCACCACAAACAACAGTTTAGATTCTGAAGACTCCAATTTCCCTTAGAGACCTGCAATTCTAACAACAAAAAAAGTCAAAAAGTCACTAACTGGGAATAAGAAGAGCGAATGAAAAGAATACGCAAAAATGGCCAAAGATAATCCAGTCGGAAAGACCTCACATCAACGGTGACATCCTGGCTCCATTGAAGTCAGTGGGAATTTTGCCATTGACTTCAATGAGGCCAGGATTTTACCGCAAGTCTTGAAGAAAGCCGCAGTGGTATCTTCAAGGAAGGGCTTCTATAGCAGCTCCCAAGCAGAGAAGTCGCTAGTCCTGCCCATTTCAGATATAACCTTAGGACAGAGAGCCAGGGACATCCTGACGTCAGGTAGAGTTGTCGCTCTGTATCTATGGAGTTCAGCTGCAATAAGAGTCCTATCCATAGAGAGACAATAGGATCAGTTGCCTAGTCCCACCTAGTCCCACCTCCTGCTTTTGGGAATGACCGATGGAATCATAAATGGCCTCATGACACTGTTTCAGGCAGGGTGCAGAAAAAATGGCCTTTCTCTTGTAGAAGTATGTGGATTTGTCTACATTCTTCAATATACAGTTGTTGTGTAAAAGTGTATGGCCACAATCTTGCAAGAGGCTCAGCACCTCGTGTAGCCTGAGACAAATTAAAAGCACTGAGCAACTTGTGGGAAGAAGGATCAGTCCCTAGATCCTTACTAGAGAATCTATCCTGATGAATGTTCTCAGCTCTCATTAATTTGGGTGTTCCTTGGCAGCCTCTCGTCGACCTATTGATGCAACCTGACCCTACTCAGCTTGTGAGGACTGAGAGAGACTCAGCACAGTGTGATATGGCTCCAGATAGGCACGAAGTAGTGTATTTATGTTGTTCTTTTTAAGAGTGCCAGAATGCAACATACTGTCTGCTAGTAGCATAAAGTGGCAGGGAACTAATGCATTTAGGCCCTGATTCAGCAAAACACTGAAGCATATGTCTAATTTTAAGTATGTGCTTAAATCCCCTTGACTTCAATTGGATTTCAGCATGTGCTCAAAAGCTGTGTGTTTTGATGAATTGGGGTGTCACCTAGATACAATAGGAACATCAGGTTCTAAAGGATAGTGCTCTAGTATGAGTTTTTCTTTTGTACTATTCCACACCCTGGAAATTAAGGTCTGCATTCACAGGGTTAAAAAGTTGGCACTTTAGCACAGATTAGGCATGGAATATTTTTTTTAAACAGGATCTTGGATGATTAGAATGAAAGGCCTTTGTATCTCTGAAGAGTCTGGATAGCCAGCTTCATCATTAATCCTCCAAAGTTAAGGATTTCTCTAGTTCAGAACCTCTCAGACTCTGATCCCTGGATGAAAGTGACTCACAATGCCTTCCCGGGCAGTCCAAGGTGTGAAACCAAGCAATGAGGGATTCAGATGTTAAGAAGGAAGGGTTTGGCAAAAGAGAGGTCAAAAGAGAGGTCCACAGAATGACAAGTGAGGAACAGGTGCCCAAAATGGCCGATACATTATGCTGTTTACTTTAACATTTTCTCAACAAAATTGTTAAGATTGTGATAGTGAATAAGCAACCTCAAAAGCTACAAGAGAATTGCTTTGGCTGTGGATTTAATTTCACTAGCTCTCCCGCACAAGCCAACCTCCTGCCCCTGCATCCCCAAAAAATAAGCTTAAACCAGAACTAAAATTTCTAATCATTCTTGAATAGAGGATATAGGTACACACAGTACAGAAAAGGGGAACAAAAATGATTAAGGGTATGGAACAGCTTCCATATGAGAAGAGATTAATAAGACTGGGACTTTTCAGCTTGAAAAAGAGACGACTAAGGGAGGACTATAAAATCCTGACTGGTGTGGAGAAAGTAAATAAGGAAGTGTTATTTATTCCTTTTCATAACACAAGAACTAGGGGTTACCAAATGAAATTAATAGGTAGCAGGTTTAAAACAAGTAAAAGAAAGTATTTCCAATGCACAGTCTACCTGTGGAACTCTTTGCCAGAGGATGTTGTGAAGGCCAAGACTATAACAGGGTTCAAAAAAGAACTGGATAAGTCCATGGAGAATAGGTCCACCAATGGCTATTAGCAAGGATGGGCAGGGATGGTGTCCCTAGCCTCTGTTTTCCAGAAGCTGGGAATGGATGACAGGGGATGGACCACTTGATGATTATCTGTTCTGTTCATTCCCTGTGAAGCACCTGGCATTGGCCACTGTCGGAAGACAGGCTATTGGGCTAGATGGACCTTTGGTCTTACCCAGTATGGCTGTTCTTATGATCTTATGTTCACTTGCTGAATATCTTCAGAAAAGATAGTCAGTAATCTCAACTTTCATTAACTCCAGTGAGAATGGAGGGTGCTCACGGTATTCACCACCATGCAGGGTCAGGCCTCATTATTTATTTTAATTATACCTTTAAGACCATGATTCCACCCCCGCCCCCCTCCGCATCCCCAAGAAAAAACAAATAAAAGGAGCCAAATGTCTTCCTCTCAAAAACAACCCCAGCAACGGGAACTAAATTAGTACTAGCCTCAGAAAAGAGGAAAGTAGCTGGAGGGGTGAGGGAAAGGGAGACATTGTCCTCAGGTCAAGGCTGAAACAAACTGCCATGGAAATCTGAGGAAAACTTGCACTGCTACTGGCTGTGTTCAGGGGATGACGGGATGCCTTTAGCCCCGAGGGTTGTCTGTTTGGCACTTTTCACACACACTAAATTAACTTAAAAATTTTAAGAAGTGGCATTGTCTATTCTTTTCGCCTTTTATTTCCCTTTAAGGCTATTACAGGCCACTGAAAAGGAAAACAAAAGAGAGGGAGAGAGACACGCACAACTCAAGGAGCACTTTAGAGTTATCTTTCAAGTACTAAGTAACAAGATTAAAAATACCGACCTCTCTGCTACTTTTAAAGCCTAGGCTAGTGATATACGGCCCAGATAACACTATATTTTCTTTATTACACCAAACTGTACTTAATTGACATAACTCAGTGGGAGGATTAGCTTTTATACAAATACCGGCCTTTTATTCTATTGCCATTGTCTCAGGAGAGCACCGCTCATATATTTCTTTTAATGTGACATTGCAAATAGGTCATTGTTCAGTCATACGCTCAGCAAGAGTACTTAGATATTTAGATTTAATTGATTTTTGTCTTTAAAAATACTGAAATCACTGGTGTGACTGATGATTGCTTGGATGAATAATTTTTAACCTGGGCCTGAAAACAACATCTGACCCAATTATAATTATCACTCTATTTTGTTACTTCATATTCTTCTTAAAGGGTGCTATGGAGGGAGATCAACATCTTGTGAGGATTGAGGAGTAGTCATGTCACTACTCCTAATTTAAAGGACCAGATGGTCTGCAATGGACTCACTACTTTTTGAGGTGAGCATCAGGAGTAAAACTCTGTGACATGAACCTCAAGGAACTTCTTTGGTCTTCTGTTCCCCTCTGATGAGTTTTTCCATGGGAAGGTACAATAAGCCTCAGTGTTATCAATGCTCTTACCAGAGATAGGGCCAAATTCAACCCTGACAAAGCAGGTGCAACTTCTATCTAAAGGTAGAAACATACCAGCTTCTACCTGGTACCATAGTCTCCGAATTCAACACTATCCTGCTGCAGTGAAAATGAGAGTCCAATAGGTGGTGGGAAGAGCGGGGAATAAAGTCCCTAGGAAGGTTAATTGAAAGGTATGCCAAGATAACTCACAAAATTATTGGCCTGATGGTGTACATTTCCAGTTTGTAAAACCTAATCTATCCGGACAGTTCATATTTTAAGTATGAATTGTAAGGAGTACTTCAACTCACATGGCCCATCTCCTGCCCTGGACCATCACTAAATGCTGCCCTGTGTAGCGCTTAGAGCGAGGTAGCACTTTCTTTCAGTGCAACAAGAGAATATACCTCCTTAGCATTATTATGGCTTGGGGCTGCAAGTGAACACCACCTGCCAGCAAAGGGGCCAGGCCCTGCCAGCAGAGAGGCCAGGCCGTGCATATATGATACACTCTGTCACTGCGTTAGAGGAAGCTGCTTGCTGCTGCAGCACCAACAAGTAACAGCGATAAAACATGCCCCACCAAGTGCAAAACCCCAGCTTGCCCCAAGGCACCATGTTGTGTGTTAGCAGGATGACTCAAGGACCCATTCAATGACCAGCACCCCAAACTGTGTAAGGCCAAGTGTGTACTGAGACCACAGCCTATCATGCTGATTGGTATTATCTCACTGTTTCCTCATACCCTCCTGTCAGGCTGTCTAGATCTGTCGGTTGTATCTTGTCTTATACCTAGACTATAAGCTCTCTGGGAAGGGAACAGTCTTTTCATTCCGTGTTTGTACAGCACAGTCCATGACTGGGGCACCTAAGCAATACAATAATACAAATGGTTAATAATAGTTTTTGTTCCTAAGTAAAGAAGAACATAGCACCAAAAAACTTCCTGCGTATTTAGAACTCTACAGTTCACTTTTAGATTGATAGATTATACAGAGCGATAAACCGTTTGGCCTAGATCTTCAGGGGGCATAAATCAATGTAGCTTCATTGATTTAAATGGAAATGCATCCAATCAGAGCACCTTAGGAACTAGCCCAAAATTCTTACCCAGTCTCAGTGTTGTCAACTCTTGGAATTTTACCACGAGTCTTGCATTCTTTAGTGGTTTTCCTAAAGTCCAAGCTCTTGGACCTTTGAGATCATGAGAGAACCTCACCTTTCATTTCAAAAATAAAATAAAATGTAAGTTTCTAGCCATCATGGCTGCGGAGAAACTCTTAGAAATGTGACGCAAGTGAAGTACAAAGGCTCAAAATCCACAGGGCAAATGAAAAGGATACAAAATGTATTATTTTTAAAAGTCTCATGATTTTAAGTCAATCTCATGAAACCCTGGAAGGAGTGTAAGAAGACATGTACGTGTACAGAAAAAGGGCATTCAAATAAGGTGCCAGTGTACCTTGATGCTCATAAAAATGCTTCTGGATCTTTAGGTCTAATTTGCTAACAGATACAAATCTGCATACTTTTCAGGCATTAACACCTGAACACACAGGTAACAGAATTCAGACACCCACAAAACAGATTTGTCCAAAAGGGCTTGGCACACATCCCCTACTCATGTTTTTGCCTCAGGCCCTTCAGAGCCACAAGTGGTTAGGATCACATTTTGGTGTCTCAGATTCCAAACATGTATCATATTTTTCGGGCTACCCATATACGGACCACGTCCTTTTCTGTTTTATGGAAGCATTGGACAGTTTTGCACCAGTGGAACAGCCTTCCCTGGACTCAGGCAGATATCCACAGAATAAGGGTATTCTTGGTTGGCATATACCACCGGAGCAGATCCTATACCACTTCCCCTTCCTGCCACTGGGGTAAGGTCTGTGAGATGGAAAGCAGCATGGCTGTCTAGTGTCTTAGTGAGCCCCAGCTGGAACAATTGAGAACCGCTTTTAGGCTGCTCTAATATGTGCAGTTGGATTGTCCTAGACCAGAGTAGCCCAGCACCGGCAGTGTGCAAAGGTGGTTTAAACTCACTTTCGTACCCCGTAGGGTGGATCCTCAGCTGGTGTAAAGAGGTGAAACTCCATTGACTTCAGTACAGTTAAGCCAATTGATATGAGCTGAGAGGATCTGGCCCCACATCTTCAGCTGTGCCGAAAGCTCCTCAAACCAAGCTGAGGATGAGCCCAACAAACATTTGGGACTTTAAACAATTCCCTTTCTACAAACCCATCGCAGCTCTCTGTCACAGGAGATTTTAATTCTCAGCACATTTTTGACTTAAAAAAAAAAGATTAAATTAGGATAATACTAAGCATCTGTGTGATTTTCTACAGCTCGTCGTCTCCCTTCAGCGAATCTGGAGATGAGTCGTTCCCTGCTAGAAATACTAAAAACCTTTTGTTGATATCATAGCGCTGACAAGTGTAATACTGACAGCAACATCATATGAAATTATAACAGGAATCTTCCTTTCAGCAGTAGGTCTTGATAAATTGGACATACAGATTCCTACTATTTACTGCAAGGTAGCGTGGCATCACTTATTCTTTTTGTTGTGGGGTGGTTTTTTTTTTTTTTTGGTCTTTAACAGGTGCTAATTATTGAGCTTCAAATAGCGTAAAATATAACAGCTGTGCATACTGTCAGAGCTGCATGGGCTGCTGAAGGTGTCTACGTGTACATATGCCAATGTGTGAGCAACTGACAGTGGGTGGTTTTGCTGTTTGCTTTAGAAATACATTTGAATAAGCCATTTTTGGTTTTTTTGGAGGGCAGTGGAAATTAAAGTGAGTTCCAGCTGAATTAATAAGAAGTTGGCCCTCTAGAAAGTCTGTTACATTTTCACCATGGCGCTAAACGAAGGGGCATGCTTCAGACTGCCTGGCACAGGTAGGGGGTAGAACAGGTAGCATGGAAGTGCTCGTAGAATATGGACATTGTTCTTCTCCCTTTGAGCTCAGCTCTCACAAAGTCCCATTAAGTCAAATCTCCAGAATGATTTTAAGATGCATTTATTGGAAGTCCCGGAATCTGAAAGCAGAGGCAGTTAAAGGGATGAAAAAAATCAAGAGAAACCGGAGTTTTAATGTGCTATTTTCTGTGTGAGCCACATCAAACCGCTGGAGTGGTTCGCATAGCAGGTGAGAGTTGATTGCTGAGACCCTTCAGTCTAACAAAACTTTTCCCTTTGTGATCTGATTTAAACGGTAAACCATAAATGCCTTGGTGCCTCCCTGACCAAGATAACAACCTCCAAAAAAAAAAAAAAGGCCTAAAAATATTAGTGTTGTCCATTTTGTGGTAGGGTCAGGCTCTTAATCAGTTTCAGAGTATAGCTGTTGGAACGGGAATGAAAGCCTTTCTCCCTGAATAGTTTGCTCCCCTCGGGTTATAGTGAAACAAAATATGTAAAGTTTTTTTTTTTTTTGCTTCTAAGTGTTACAGCCACTCTTTTAACTTTCCTTTTAAGTTGGAAAAATGCAGTGAATAGAATCATTCTTTTCAACTCAAAACTTCTTCATGAAGGCCTGAGTCTTTTTTTTTTTTGTTGCATAGGTACTAACATGCCAGCTTCAGATGACCTTTACAAGTATCACATGGAGGCTTTCTCCTGATTAAAATAGTTCTATACACACAGGGGGGAAGGCCTGTGACACCACTTCGAACAAAACCTCGGCAGGACAAGGTGTAAAAGGATAAAATATATTGCTTCCTCTAAGGAGAAGGGGTCTAAAGATTCTCAATAACAGAGAGACATGAAAACCGTGTTTCACTTTGATTAATTCTAGACAGTTCTTCTTTAAACAAATGACTAATGTGGCCCTTGACCTGCTAGAAGAATTCTTTTAGCTCCATCCTTCAGGAACCCCAAAGAAACAGTACTAAGGTTACACCTAATCCTGACCTACCTCATCCATCTGCTTTCACTGGGCAAATGTCAAGTTCATATTCTTTTCATGACGATGGTAGGGTTGGGTGGGGGAAAGAGGATGCAGTTGGTGTAACTTAATACTGGTATCAAGATTTATTTACTGCTGATTATGGCTTGTGAAGTTTTTGTCTCTTGCCTAAGTACAAGGTTGTTTGGGTCAAGGTGCATATGCCAAAAGAGAACGGGTGGGGGAAGAGATTGAGAGAAAAGAAGGACTAAAGGATGCAGCAAAATACTAAGGAACAAGTGGCTCAAGGGTAAATTTATAGTTATGTGATCTGAGCCCAGAGGGAGGCCTGTGAACAAATGCTCCCTGACCGTAAAAATGCACTAGCTGGTAATGGCTGCTAATGGTGCAGGGTGATTTTACTGAGTTAGACATGTGTGGGGAGGTAGGCACATTTTGGAAATGAGCCGATGGTGGGGTGAGCACATAAAAAACATGGAGGTAGTGAAGTCATGCTTAAAATGATTATGTTTACCCTGCTTCCACAGTTGCCTTCCCATATACTAAGGAGAATCAAAAAGAAACATGCAATACATAATACAAGGAGCCTGTGTGGCATTTTATGCTGCTAGCTTGCACAGTATTTCAAGAGGTATACTTTGCATTTTTTCCTTTTAATTGTTCTGACCTTTTGCTCCCCATTCACAGTGTGCACAGTAGCAGCCTCCCCATCTCAGGACAGCAATGATGAGGCAATGGATTTGTTCGCAAGTATTTGGGCTCACACATCTCCCATTTTTAATTAGCAGATGAATAAAGGACCCAGGGCCAGGTTTTAGTTTTGATTGTACTTTTTCAATTAATTTTTTAATAAGTCTCCCCCCCGCACCAAACCCACTCTCACACCACTATAAAGTCCTTCCAACTCCAACCTTTGCATTAATACCTGATGGACTTGGTGGAGCAATTCCATTACAGGCATCCACAGTGATTATTATCATCTGGTGACTGGGGATGCTGGCTCAATGGCACAAGGTCACTTGAATACCACTTCCCGTTACCCCGAGGCAACTGCTTCCCAAGAAAAGCCAGTTACTCACAATAATGAGATCACAAAACCCACACGCTTTCTTTTATTGTGATTTCCAGCCAAATCTGCAAAGCTAAGAAAGAAAACAGCCGTCCTTGTGTAGTCTGGCCTCTGTGCCTTTCTCTACTGAGCTGAAATAATGGCCTAATCCAAGGCCAACTGAAGACAATGAGAGTCCTTCCATTGTCTTAAGTGAACCTGGGATCAGGCCCTAAATAAATAAGCCACTATGGCAATTTAACTAGGATGTGGGTGTATGCATAGTTCTGGCTGACAAAATTAAAGACCAACTTCCAAGTTGGTGAGTTTACTTTGTTATACTGTGATGTATGGGTTGTGGTTTTTTAAAAATGTAATTCACGTGGTAAAATCTTCATTCTTTCCACGAATGTCTGATGATGCATTTTAACTGAGTGTCAGCCTAAACTGAATTTGATCATTATGGGAAAAGATAAGCGTGCCCCTAGCTGAAATGGCAACTCTTGCCTGTGCTTGTTTGAGACAAGGATGCTCTGTGAATGAGAAAATAGAGTAAACTCCTATTTTAGTAGCAAAGAGCCCTGTGGCACCTTATAGACTAACAGACGTATTGGAGCATAAGCTTTCATGGGTGAATACCCACTTCGTCGGATGCATGTAGTGGCATCCTATTTTAGTAGTTATTCTTTTTGCAGCAAACATCACTATATATTCAGTATGTCACTATTTCTAGAATTGCAACTGACACATACGATTCAATCAATACAATTTTGCCCTTAACATCCATTGGAGTTGTGCAGGAATCAATGAGAGCAGAATTTCTCCCTGAGACTCCCTGTTCCCAAACCCACCCAAAAACCCATCTGCTCTACAAAGCTTTCCAGCTACAAGACCATACACCACTCTGTTTTTTTCCCCCAATGCTGAATTGTCATATTATACACACATGTTCTTGGAGACTGTGAGCTCTTTGGTGCATGGACTTCATTTGTGTACATGGAAGATAGAGTAGGAATAGATGATTTTACTTCACAATGCTCTCCTGTATGTGTAAAAAAAAAAAATGTTTCCCAATCAATAACTGGGATATTGAAGTAGTTTGGTCATACTTTCTCCAAATGAGGGGCCTACTTAATTGTTTTGCATGTAATTTACTTGATAAGAATGAATGAAAAAAAAAAGACATTCCAATCTGTAGTATATGGATGCCACATTCCTGCTTTAGTTATTGCCAACACCAACCTGAATTCTTGATCTTTGGCTGAGGGCTGCTCTCTCTCTCTCTTAAAAAAAAAACACAGATGGAGAAATTTAAAGGTAACTTAAAACACATGAGCGGACTTACCACAGTCAGATTTAACATATTTGTTGGGTTGTATTGGCTTGGGAGGGGAGGGGGAAAGAAAAAAAAGATTCCACACTTTAAAATGTCAGTCTAGTATTGATTGCTATAAAACTTCCTATTCTAAGATGTTCACAAAAGACTAATATGATATTTTAAAGAACAGGCTGTATTGTTTGAACCTAATGTACATAATATTTTATAAATTAATTTGGGAGCGGTGAAGTTTCTGCTACAGGTGGGGTAAGAAGACCCTGTTTTAAAGGAAAGGGTAACATGGTGTCTGAGAGAGTCAACCAAAATGAAATGTGTTCTTGTTTCTTAAGGAATCACGGGCTGCTCAAACATACCAAGAGCCTCTCGTTAGAAGTCACCACTTTCAAAATGCATTTGCAAGCTGTACTGTTCCAGCTCTTGAATTGGATCATGAGTCCCTAACCTCCACTGGTCTGGCCTTTGAGCAGAACTTGAGAAGGGGATTGGAGGGGGGAGGGGGGAAGAGTGGGCATGCAAAAGGATGAAGAAGAAAAGCAAAATAAATCAAAAGCAGCTTTCTTGGTAACACCAACATCTCAAAGGCCAAGTGTAAAAGGACCAGGGCTCTAATGATATCAATTAGGCTCAATCCTCTGTGACATTTTAGATATATTGTACCCACTGAGTATACTCAAGTCCATATGTATAAGGTCATTAGCTGGATCCAGAACATAACAAATTATGAGTAGAAGGATTTTTTCTCTCCTAACACTTTCCACTTTCTAAAATAAATTACAGTCCATAATGGTTTCATGTTGAGAAGCTAATTCCACTTAATTTTTTCTTGCTATACCAGGGAAATTACTATTATATCATTGCATATATGAAAAAGAAATACTTGCTAGATTTTCTTTGCTAACTTGCCAAGGCTAAAGACCTCCTTTAGAAGATTTCATTGTATAATTGGTATAAAAGATAACAGGGACATAGCCCTTACAAGACACTATCTGCCTTGTCTAATCTTTTTCACTGTCCCTCATTACACTGTGGGCTTCTTCACAGAACATAACTGCATGTTCTGAATGGAAATGGTAAACTGCTAGGAAACGCAAAACAAGAGTCTTCAATATTGTCTGCTTGAATGTTTTGGCAGCCACTCAGAAATATGTTATCTAGTTCTATCAGCAATGTCTCAGGATGTGGTGACCACCTAAAAGCATGCTTGAAGGCTGACAATAAACTTGTGCTAATCCCTGCACTTCCTGTAACAACAAGCTTCATGCTGGAGCTGTCGTCATTTTTCAGTCCTGGGAGAGGAACTATGCCAATTTAGGCAAACACAGCAAAATCTTGTTACATAAATTGAATCAGTTCAGATCGCAGCTCCACGCGCTTTGCATGATTAGGCAGAACTGTTGCCTTCATCGAGGATACACAATTGTTACTTATCACGTTGAATGATAATATCATTTCCACTGGAATAGTTTAAGAGAAAATGCTTCAATGTATATACGATTGAATAGCCAAAACCACACACACACAGACACACACACCTCTCTTACAAAGCAGTGGGTTGTTACTGATTTGAGATAAGAAACAGGTTCTCAAGTCTAGCATTATAGTTTGCTATACGAAAACCAGGCATCTATTTCTTGTTTTCTAGCAGAGCATCTCTTGTAGGATCAACATCTTTCCAGTGCTGCCCCCAACAGGTGTGCAACACCTTTAGAACTAACCTAGAGCAGCCTTTTGATAGCAGCCAATAGCCCAGAACTGTCACAGTACTCAGCAGTAGGACCACTTCCCCTCCCCATTCTTGGACACACTCTCTCTCCAGCTAACACAGCCTCTCCCATGGCATGACTCACAGCATAGGACCATGTACACTGGCTATACACAGTTTTTGCCTCAGGGGGACTTCCTCCCTGTGCTGGTTTGGCTCCTTCCTGGCCCCCATATGCTGCCAGGGTAGCATATAGGGACAAAGGCGGGGGTCATTCTAGCCCTCATGTATTTTGATGAGTAGTCAGTAACAACCAGAAAGCTGGCAGAGGGAATCGTGATTGCAAATCTTTCAGTAAAACTGAGTTCATGCCAACTTTTTATCACCATTTCTTTGCTGTTACACCTTGCTTTCAACTTGCACCTTGGCTTTTTCAATCCACTTGATAAATGTTACATAACCTAGAATTTATTTTCACTTGCACTGTCTCTTTCCTTCTGTCTTCTTCCTCATCCAACACAGTCACATCTGTTTTACATTTATCTTGGGGGGAAATACTTTATTTATTGTCCTCTGTGTTTCTTATGGTTTAAATGTTTGTAGAAATGGGAATATCAAGGGGAGGGAGATAGAGAGAAAGGATCAGTTTAGTTTTTCCAAGGGTTGGGTTCCCATATCATAGAATCATAGAATCATAGAATATCAGGGTTGGAAGGGACCCCAGAAGGTCATCTAGTCCAACCCCCTGCTCAAAGCAGGACCAATTCCCAGTTAAATCATTCCAGCCAGGGCTTTGTCAAGCCTGACCTTAAAAACCTCTAAGGAAGGAGATTCTACCACCTCCCTAGGTAACGCATTCCAGTGTTTCACCACCCTCTTAGTGAAAAAGTTTTTCCTAATATCCAATCTAAACCTCCCCCACTGCAACTTGAGACCATTACTCCTCGTTCTGTCATCTGCTACCATTGAGAACAGTCTAGAGCCATCCTCTTTGGAACCCCCTTTCAGGTAGTTGAAAGCAGCTATCAAATCCCCCCTCATTCTTCTCTTCTGCAGGCTAAACAATCCCAGCTCCCTCAGCCTCTCCTCATAACTCATGTGTTCCAGTCCCCTAATCATTTTTGTTGCCCTTCGCTGGACTCTCTCCAATTTATCCACATCCTTCTTGAAGTGTGGGGCCCAAAACTGGACACAGTACTCCAGATGAGGCCTCACCAATGTTCCTTTCTTTCTTCAGCTGTCAATGTCAGGTGATCTCCTAGACCCAAATTTGGTGGGGACAACTGCATTTTTAAAACAAATGCCCATAAGTAGCTGTACTCAAGTAAATTATACACATACAAACTTCTGATATATAGTTAAGTGACAACATTACGTTTGTTTCTGTACTAGATACAACAGACAGAGAGCCCCCGTATATACCTTCATGCACTGTACGCTCTACTAAGCCCATTTACTGTGCTGTCACTGAACTCATATGAATTCTCAAGACGCAAATAACTTTCCTGTAATTTTCTGTTGAATAATAACCCAAGGTCACCTTGAGAATTCCTTACAGATAAAGCTGTGCAGGTGACACTGCCGGTCAGTATAAAATACCTGTGTATTCTTCACACACATTGAAGAACTCCTGCTTCCCTCTGGGAACAGTCACACCTCTCTTGCCTTCTTTCCCCAAAGAAGGCTTTCATGTCCCTTTGGAAGCTCCGACGAGTCTTTTCTCTGCTACTCTGTGCTTCTCCTTTCTCAGGAGCCTGAATCACAGCCACTATCTTTCCTGCTTGGGACGGCTAGCTGCCTTCCATCCGAGCCCTCAGTCCTCAGTGAATTGGCTTGAGGGGTTATTGGTGAATGCTGCAAGGTATCCCCTCACTTTCTATCTCACTCTAAAGCATGCTGTTTCTGCTGCCCGCCAGCCCCCTTTGGGTCTTGGGAGTTAAAGGATAAGAGAAAATCTTGCTGAGTTTAGAGCATGGTAGAATCACAAAAATATTAAGTTTATCCAGATAATCATAAGGAAAATTTTTGTAGCATTATTTTCAAAAAGCCCATCTTACCACACAGTAGAAATATGCACTGATATCTTAGGGCTTATGATATGGGGCTCTGTAAATTCCAGCATTTTTAATAAAGTGAAGAATTTCATGAGGGTGAGACGTGTTGGTTTGACAAAACTGTACACTTAAATATACCCACAAAACAGGAACTGCTTGGGCAGCTACCCACTATAGAGAGGGAACAGATGCAGAAGAAAAAGGAAAGCATGTATTAATATTACAAGAATTCTGGTGAACCTGCTTCAGGAGGGAGTTCTGTAACTGAGCTGAGAAGACCCAGCTACCACCAACTGCAGATAAGAACACAGGGCAGGGAGCCGACAACATGAGTGAGGTCCTGGATTATCAACACTTTGTTAGAGATGCTTTAGGATTAGCTTTGATTTATGGATCTTGAGTCTGGATTTTTTAAGTCCTATTTCTTATGAAGGATACATACAACCTGTCCACGTATTATCATCATTTATATTTGGGGGAAGCAGTGTTCTCTCATGGATAGGGTCATAGAGTTGAAGACCAGAAGGGACCATCAGATCAACTAGTCTGACTTCCTGTTTATCACATGCCATCAATACCACCCAGCACCCACACACTAAAACAAACGTCTGAAATTAGACAAAAGTATTATACAATCCGCAGGAGACCTATTAAGTGCCAGAAGCAGAGCATAGGAGGAACCAAGATGCACCACTGCCCGAGGCCCCTGCAATGGCAGGGAACTGATTAAATGAGATACAGTATATCCAGATGACCCCAGCAAGTGACTCACATCCCACGCTGCAGAGGAAGGTGAAAAACCCCAAGGTCACTGCCAATCTTATCACGGCCCGCATTGTGCTCGGAGCTATTCAAACAGTAAGGCAAAGACAGTCCCTGCCTTGAAGAATTTACAATCAAATTTAAAGCAAGAAGCATTAAGAGCAAAAAAAAGAGGAAGAGATGGGGAGGAAGGAGGAGATGAACAGTAATAGGAATATATAGTACACATCAGCTAAGTGTGTGATTGCTACAAGTCATGCAGAGGTGTTTTGTTTTTTTTTTTAAAGAAATAATCACATACATCAAATAGATCTCCCAAGTCCCCATTGGCCACCTACTAGCCATTATCACTTGGTCATTTCCGTTAGGCAGCACAGTAAAAGTGGATCTGAGGCAGGATAGGAAGGAGGCTCTACAGCCTAGTTCAGGGACAGCATTCAATGAGTAACAAAATAGCTGAGCAGGTCTGTGTTCTCCGCCATGGCTGATCCACAGGGGGTAGGTGCCTGCTATCGTTCCCAGTGGTAAAGTTCTGTACTTTGTAGCTAGAAGTCCCAGTGGTTAGCAAGGACTGAATGTGGGACCTCCGGCTTCAAAACATAAACCCTCTCCCACTTGAGCTACAGGATTAATTCTATTAGCTGGGGGCAATAGCAGGCACTAATCCTCTCTGGACCAGCCACATAGGAGGAGGACACCTTTGGCCATTGTGTTAACTCATGCATTCAGTGCTTTCTCCATCCACGTTCACAGAAAAGTCCCTCAGCTATGCAGAGTCTCATATAAGTACCCATATAATTCTCCACAGAAGTGATACAACAAAGCCCTATCACCTGGAGTGTGATTTCTCTCTCTACACCATCTCTCTCGCCTCCAAGAACACTATGATCCTGTGATATTTCCATTAGCGGAATATGAATACCAAAAAGTAAAATGAAAGCAAAGCCATGAAAGGTCTATTCATAATTTGATTTTATTTTTTTAATAAAAAGCTTTAATGTTAAAAAACAATCTGGTAAATTAATTCTCAGGTGCATGCATAAAATAAGATGTCCTTTAGGAGTTGGGAATTAGCCCAAGAGCATGAGGGATACAGTGGCAAAGGGCACGCTTGAAGAATGCCAGAAAAGATTTTGTAACAAATTAAGCTGTGTAGGAAACTGTGCCTGATGTTACAGGCCATTATTATGCACAGTTATGAAACACTGGTATGCATTAATAATAAAGATCAGTGTCGCCTTCTAGGGAAAAATTGAGCATTCTTTTAATTAACTTAAATTTTTCATCAAATTGATTGAAAAGCTCTCATCCTTTTTTACTTTCATGTATCCCTACATTTTATGCCGTAGGCTCAGGGAAGTTTTATCTCTAATACTTGGTGTTTTTGAAAGAGTCCGCGTGTTTTGAGTTTCAAAAAAATATCACAGCAACAAGCTAGAAGGAAGCTGGGGCATGAAATGAGAAAAAATATGGAGCAGCTTTCAAGTAAATCACCTTTTAAAATTTTACATCTAGCTTGGAAGGAAAGAAAGAAAATGCTTTTTCACTCACAGAGTGGCACTGGTGCACAGGCAGAGAGTTGGCAGCTACCATGAAGGTGAGGCGTGAAATTTCTGTTGGATATGGGGAAGATGTCTAAAATATTGATGACTAACTTCTTTTTATGACTTATTTGTCTTCCTTTACTGCAATACCTCAAGCCGCCAGTGTGGCTCAGGTGGTCTAAGAGCATGGATTCCTTCCTGAAAGGCTCTGGAGTACTAATGGATCCACTGTCTGCAGTGGACCTTGGTCACTTGTTCTGCAAAGTCACCATCCTTTTTCCTGTCTCTCTTTCCAGCCCAGTGCAGCAGTGTCATGGAGCAAGATGATTCAGAGCATTGTGTGGGGTCTCTGTGGCCTGCCCCTCCTGACAAAAGATTTCATCCTTTGGCTCTTTGTGCTTACGGGCTGTTACATTAGCATGTGTGTAATCACAGTTTGCTTCTGCTGCACCCAGTCCCACTCAGGGCATAACATAGGGGTGCAGAGTGGTGGATCTAGCCAGCTCTGCCAACTGAAAATTCCCACACACCAGTGGGATATTTAACAGCTCACTCAGTCTCCAGTGTACCACCAGAGATGAGGAAAGACCATTTAGTGGGCTGA
Source organism: Caretta caretta (assembly GCF_965140235.1). Classification (NCBI taxonomy): domain Eukaryota; kingdom Metazoa; phylum Chordata; order Testudines; family Cheloniidae; genus Caretta; species Caretta caretta. The sequence continues at coordinate 75,477,524 of NC_134215.1, read as the reverse complement.
GGGTCTAGCCATAAAATTCCTTAGAGATTTGGATACTCTTAAAATGGAATCCAAAATTTGGGGTCTTTCTCTACATTGAACCATAAGTACCTTTTGAGGTTTGCCCATCACTATGTGAAAACTTCCCAGTTCAGTACTGAAATCAAACAGACAAAGGATTTCCAATGATATTAGCATCAACCCCCTGTGATTCTGAAATATGACCTTTGGAAGGAAAAAAAAAAAGACAGGAGGAATAAAATATTTTCAGCATTCACCAAACACACACGTTGGGCTTCATCTTCCCAACGATATGCAAACACGGCCGTCTCCACCCCATTGTCTGTTCTATAGTAATTGAATGGGAACATTTGATATTTTCAAACATGACCTACAGTCATAAAACCTTGCTAGTCCTGATCCTGTCAGAGCTTGTATGATAGGAATTGTCAGGCTTGGTACTTTTATGAGAAATTACTTTCATTGGAAACCACCACATAACAGCTCTGTGTGCCAGGCCATGGTGCTGGTATTCCATCTGAGCTGGTACTGAACCAATATCGGTCAGAGGGGACACTGGAGATGCTACACCTGACTCTGCTCTCCCCTTTCACTGGTGTAAAACAGGTGCAATTCTATATAAGTGAACAGAATTTCCCAGGCCCTGGGCACTTTTATGACTATAAGTTTCCATAACGGCTTTCATAAGAGTAGGGATATTGGTTGAAATCCTGTCCCCACTGGTTGAAATCCTGTCCCCATTGAAGTCAGTGGGGCCAGGATTTCACCCAGGAAGTCTAGTGTTATCAACAAATTCTAACTCAGGTGATTATATTCTGCCTTTCTAAATCTCATTTGGAATTTGAACTGGGTATTGTATTCTTCTTCGCTTTCTGTCTTCATACTCTTGTGTAGCGTTCCTGGGCGCTGTTAAATAATGTCCATGTTTCGTACCTGAAGTGGGCACATTTCAAGTGTTTGTTGAAGTACACATCAGTTTGTTAAGTCTGTACAGCCCTTTAGGATTTATAAAGGTGAAAGGTACCATATAAATATAAGATACTGAGCCTAATTCTCAGCTACACCCACTTTTAAGCCCCCTTTACATTGTTAGAACAGTGTACCTTGAATTCAGTGTATAATCTTTAGTGTAAATGAGAATTCAAGATATTATTTTGGTTAAAACTTAGTTGCAGTGCAAACAAAATGCATCTGATGAAGGGAGCTGTAGCTCACGAAAGCTTATGCTCAAATAAATTGGTTAGTCTCTAAGGTGCCACAAGTCCTCCTGTTCTTTTTCTGAAATCTGTAAAAATAGGTAACTTTTTTAAAAGCAAACCTGCTACTGTTTTTATTTAGCTGTTTTAAACCATCATGTTGTTGCCACACTTACAATTACTAATTAATGGATCCCAATATATACTTTTACCCAGACACTCCTCCCTTTACTTCGCCATGTTTTAATGTGTACAGCACCTTATACTGCATCAGCAAAGATTAAAGTTCCTCTTACTGATGTAGAATGAAGACAAATTATACTGTTTGCAAGAGAAGAGATAATAAAGGAGAGAGTCTATAGAAATACTTTGATGAATTATATAGTGGCAATTTTCTGACATTAGTAAGGTAGGGCAGAAGACAGTGTTTCTGAGATATAGATGTAAATTCATCATCCAGACTGCATTAAAGAAAACCACATAAGATTCCTTGATTTTTGGATTGCTTACAAGAGCAATCAGTAAAATGTTATAGTCTCCTCCAAGAAAGCTCCCGGAGTGCAAAAGGTGAAGCATTACATAGATGAAATAGCTACCCTTCTGTGCTCACCATCATAAAAACAGAGTCATGCAACTGACATCTAAAGGAAAGTATCAGGGATTTGTACAAAACAGAAAATGGTGAATATAGCAGATAATGTCTGTCCCTGACCACTGCTAGAAAATCAAATGGCTGCTTCTTCTCAAATGGTTTTACTTGTTTGTAAAGTAAATTATTTCAGGTTTTTGGTTTGTAAACTAAACAATGTAATGGATGGTTAATGGGGAATAAAATGACCTAGTCCCACTAGAATGAGCTCCAAATCATATTTTATTTATCAAGTACCCCACGCCTCTCCAGGCTAAGGTGCTCCAAAATAATAATGAATATATAATAAAAGCAAAATAAAAATACTAATATCCTAAAACCAACCACCTTTAGTCTAAAAATCAAGAATGCCAAGTATACTGCAGCTTGTATGTTAGGCCATAGGTTCTCAACCTGGGAGTAGACAGAGGAGCAATCTCCTACCTTTTTGTTATTTCTAAGTGGGGTCACAGTCTGGAAAAGCTTGAGAAGCACTGTTTTAGGGGATGTCAGAAGCTTTTCTCATATTCAGAGCTTTTTTGCCCTGTATTGAAATTGAGCAAAAAATTAAGTGAATTACAAATGAATTACAAAAACAACAAATGTGTTTTATAAAGAACATGACCTCTGTGCCTACAGAAGTAAGCTAGTTCTAGAACTAGCTCACAGATCTCCACTTTTTGCCAACACATTCAACCAATATAATACAAGGTAGGAGCATTTGGGCTGAGGCAGGGCACTCTCTCTATCCAGTGCTGAGCCATTTTCCAAATAACTGGTTCAGAGGTGCTGGAGACACCACAAGTCCATGGACCGAATTCTGCTTTGTTACACTGGTGTAAATGACAGAAGAACTGGTGCCCTTACATCCAGCTCTCCGAATACCACAAGGAAACATATGTCCTAGAGATTCAGAGCAGATGACTGGGAGTCAGGACTCCTGTAGAAGACAGTGTTTTCTATCCCTAGCTGGGATAGAGAAGCTTGAAATTGCTGTTGGGATTCTGGTGGACCCCCAAAGCCAGAGGCTGTGAGGAGATGTGATTAATCAGTGTATCCCCTAGCTGCCCTGACCACAACCTGTCGCCATCTAACATACCCACTCTTGTGGCTGCATAGACTGACTACAGGGAGGGTGCTGGTGCTTTGTTGGGCTCTCACCCCTGGGGACCTTCCCCTGAATCTAGGTCAGAACACCTCTAACCAGAGTATCCATCTCTCAGGCACACAAACGTACATTCTTACAGCTTTTCACAGAAAATAATTCATTATGGACCAATTTCTCAACTCAACTCAAGCCACTGCATGCCCACTAATGTCCCCTGTCTCATGGGCACTCGCATACCACATGATGGGCCCAATATTAATACTTAGGTAGGCAGACATGTGCAAGTCATATATTCATGACTCAAGTCCCTGATCTGTATGCTCAAAATGGAGGCATTTTTGCAGGCACAATATCACAGACAATGGCTGAAAATTGTGCCCTAACATGTCAATTGACTTGTTTTCTAAAGAAACAAAGGGTTTCTTTTCCTTTTCTTCCCCCTCCCCGTTATGATTTTGGCTGTTGAAGATAATAGGCAGATTCATCATCTCAGATCAAGAGCCCAGGCACTGCTGTTCCCTTTGTAGTAAGGCGGAGAACAGTATTAAAGAAGCAGGACTCCAGGTGTAAGGCCAGCAGCAGCAACAGTTCATCCAATGCAACAACAGCTCAAGAAGGCCAAGCCACACAACTGAGGGGAGGTTGGACTCTGGGATACCCATGTTCTTGTTCTTATTATTGCAGCACAGCGTGACTAAAAAATATCCAGTCAAAGAAAAGAAATTCCTGCAGGCAAGGGGCAAGAAAGGAGGCTGGCCACTGCTGGAAATGGAACTTATTGTTCATCTGTGTAATGCAGCCGGAAGCAGAAATCACAAAAGCAAAGGCTAAGTTCAACAGCAGGTGTGGTGCTGAAAGCAACAGCAATGTTTTAAATGGGAGCGACAGCCTCCAAAAGAGATGCAACCGAGAGGGAGTTCCCAACCTCTTGATCTTACCAGGACAGCTCCTCCCACAAGGCATGCCTCAAGAGTCCTCCCTGGTGCTTGCCAATTGGGAGTGGCTTCTCCCTGCTCCTCACATGGGTTGGGTCCTGGGTTCTTTATTTCAGCATCTGGCGCTTCCAGCCACGGTAACTCCTTTCTGTGCCTGGGACACAAGGGGTGCTGTCCGTTGGGAAAATAATTCTACTACTCTGTTCACAAGAAATATAATCCACTACACAAACAACACAAAATATATTTCTCACTCTCCCCTCCCCCATCAAAGTTTGCATGTCCCGATCTGTTGAAAATCTCTCAATTTACAGACTTCTGTCTACACAGAAACCTCTCATACTGAACCAATGAATCTTATGTATTCAAATTGATGATAGCCAGACAATGTAGCTATTGCCTTTAAGTTTGCACTAACTGATTGAAAACACCCCACTGATTTTATTGAAACGCTCAAAATACTATGCACTTTAGTGCATTAAATCATGAGAATAAAGACAGAATGGCATCAAAGCTTTTGTCTTGTTGTTGTTGTTGTCATTTCTATATATTTGTTGTAATCAGCAGAAGCAGCGGACCACACAAGAATGGCCACCACTCCACTTTCTAAGGAGGATTAGTGAAAGCGCAAGTTAGAGTCTGAAAGAACATTCCTTGCCACCAGGCTAGTATTAATTTCCTGTTCAAAAGGGGCCATATTGTCAATGTGACACTTTAATCAGCTACCAAAGTGACTCTGGGAACACAGGCTTCACAATCAATGTCAATGTATTTCATGTAGTTTCAATACCGCTTAGTCATTTTGCTTCAGAAGTGCGTGAGGGGGGTCAATACATTTCATTAGTTTGCTTCGTCTAAAGGACAGTACAACATCACAACTTTGATTGTATTATTAGAATTGCCTTACTGTGACACCAGATTCCCTGATTGTGCAATACCAGACATTGAAGTGCTGGAGGGCAGTCAAATTATCCTTCACCCACACATAGCCAGCCAGCATCAGGGAAAGATATTGCAAATGAAAAGAAGGAGAGAAAAGAAGATGGTGCTCCATTTACATAGTATACACTAGATTATAGCTGCTATAAACATATCATAAATCACGAGCAGACTGAGCTTAAAGTTTCAAGGATGCCAACTCTTGGAAATGAAAGTCACCGTTCATCTTAGCTAAATATTTCAAGCTCTAAAGATATTTGGGATGCTCAAGTAACACAGAGTTTTAGCGTAGGTATTTATTTTTCTATTTCTAAATCAATCAATCCCCATTGCAAAAGCGACTTGCCACATCTATAATTTCTAAAAACCAACACTCGGAATATCAGTTTTTACCAAAAAAGAGATAAATTTCACTCTAGATAAAACAAACATAGGCCCTGATCCCATAAGCACTTATGCACATTTATTTATTAATTAATTATTATTATTATATGTATTACCATAGCACCTAGGAGCCCAAGAGACCCTTGCGCTAGATGCTGTACACACAGAACAGAAAAACGGTCTCTGCCCCAAATTCTTACAATGTATGTGTAAGATAAGGGACAACAGATGGATACAGACACACAGATGGCGAAAGCAGACAAGACAAGGAAGCAATGGCGCCATGTTGGTCAGCATTATAGGCTGTGGTTTCAGCACATGAATGGCCTAACCATCGTCACAGTGAAGGAAACACTTCAATCATTTCATGGGACTACTCAGACGATTAAGTACATAAATGTTTTTGGAATGAAAGCCTATATTTGTTTTTCCTTGGGTGGAGTTTATTTGAGTTTACTTTTGGGGTTAAAACTGATATTCAGGGAGGGATGAAGGAGAAAGAAATAAGGAAGAACAGGAGCATGGAGAGAGACTGAGAAAGAGGATAGAACAGAGCAAACGACTCATCGTCTGACAGAGAAGAATGCCCACAGTGCCACTTGTAGAATGGATTCTGCGGACATAACCTGTGTCCATGATCTCCAGAGGTGCCTGAGCCCATCCTGCTGCTGCTCGCTGGTATTTGTTACTGGGGAAGTACCTGTTCTTGGGGACTGTTTCCTTCCTGGGAGCTTTTACTCCACTGCTCCCAGCCTACTGATCCCTCTGTCATGGGGGAACTGCCCCCAAATTAGAGAAGAAAAGCTCATATCCAGGGCCCTAGGATTTTTCACAGCCGAGTTGAATTTGGCCCATTCCAATTACATATAATTTATTTCTGGTTTGATTTTGGCTAGGAAAGTTTTCAGGAAAATAGCATCCTTGCTGCTAGAAGGGTATTATCTATTCCTGATGACTTGCTTGAAGTCATACTCCTCTCTTTATGACCGAATCCTCTGTTCCTGTGGATATGCTTGTGATGTCATTAAGAGTATGTCCACACAGCATTTAAACACCTGCGGCTTCTCCGGGTCAGCTAATTCAGTGCAGACGTTTGGGCTCAGGCTGGAGCCCAGGCTCTGGGACCCCACAAGTGGGGAGGGCCTCAGAACCCGGGCTCCAGCCTGGGCCCAAACATCTATACAGCAACTTTTAGCCTCACAGCCTGAGCCCAGGGAGCTCAAATCAGCAGACTCAGGCCAGCTGCAACCAAGTTGGGGGTCTTTTATTCCAGTACAGACGTACCCAAAGGGGCTCAATTCTGCAAAGTGCTGAGAGCCATGACCTTCCACCCTATTTAATGGGAATTGAAGTTGCATGGTATTTGACAGTATCAGGCCTCAAGTGACGAAATGAGTTACAGTAAGAGATAAAGTCCCTAAAAGACAGCATCCTGTTATATTAATGTACCTAATAAAAAGCAACGAAAGAAAGCATCAGAACAAAATGAACACTGGTTCTTGGCAAGCAGGTACTGGGTGAATCCCTGGAGGGAGAGAAAAAGAAATGGACTAAAAAAGAATTTTAAAAAGTTTAACATTTGTGTTTCCTGTGGAGAAGGGTCTTGGGACTGGTTTAATATTTAAAGGAAATAGGGTAAGTCCTCCCTGGTGTAACTCCACTGATTTAATTGCATTTAGGGCAAGGATAAGCTTAATTCGGTGATGAGGGTCTACAAAGTTCTTCTATCATGCTACATCAGAACTAAGCAGTTTATGAATGGATTTAAATTTTATTTTGGGATGCCTTACTGATGATGCTCCTACACAACAGGCTTTGCACTGGTATTTTTAAATACTTAGAAGTCAATGGAACTATGCCAGTTTACACCAGCTGAAGATCCGACCCCGAACATTTCCCCCCAGATGTTTACCAATGCAAGCAGTGCTTCCAGCCGTATGAATAGCAGCAAGATACCTCCACGAGTACAGGAATGCTTTTTCCATAGTTTCTCTTCACACATACACACACTGAATATCTCAGTGAGGTCTCTTCTCTCCAGCCTAAGAGTTGAGACTGTAAGAAACCCCACGGAAAATTTCAAAGACAATGAGAAAATGACATTCCAGAAGAAGAAAGAGTAGGCTGCTGCCATTTCTCTATCTTCCTACCTTACACAAGGCACAAGGCCTTGCAGATCCTGCTGGTTCATCAACCAAAATCAGGTAAGACAAATATTCTGGCACCTTATCTTCTGCACGCTAGGTCAAAGGTCTATCAGAAAAAGGCCTCCTAACATTACCTTTGCAATGCGGTCTGTCATTCTGGAGACAAGCAGACATGTGGTAGTTATAAACACCACCAAGGAGTCAATTTTCACATCCCTCCCCTCCCCACCACTAAAATATTGGAAAACAAAGAACAAGAAGTAAAAATCTTACAGATGTTCCCCACAGAGACAAGAAGCAACGCTACACCAGGCCAATTACAGCTTTAAAAGAACCCCTGCTTCCTGTAGTTGTGAAAAGAGCAGCACTATTGATGGTGACTCAGTTAAATCAAGGAAGTGAGAGTACTTTAAAAGGGATGGACCAAATTTATAAAGATATTTAAGCACCTAATGACACAATTAGACACCGATGCACTTTTGAAAATTCCACTCCGCATACATCTGCATCTTTACGTGCCTAAATACCTAAAGTCTCTCCCTCTGTCATATCATCTGTTGAAAGGGAACAAAGGAAAACTCCCCCTGAATGAGAAGTCTACCACTTCCACTCAGAAAGTGTACTTTAGATAGCACCACTAAAAAGACCATAGCTTTCTAGTGGTACCAGAAAAGAGAAATATAATAACACTTTTGCTTGTCCTCCATTTAAGATATCTTCAGATGACGGTAGGCAGAGGAAAATTCTAAACCCCAGAAATGTTGTAAAACAATGGTGAGTTAACCTCAACACCACTCAGCATTGGCCTAAGTTTGCTCCAACTGAAGTAAATAGTAAAACTCCTACTAACTTCAATGGAAGCAGAGTTAGGCCAAAGTTGAATGATTTTGAAAATCATACTCTCAAAGTCTGAATGACAAATATTTTGCGTCTCTTTGATCATTACTTTGGGATGGAAATCTGGGAAGATTAAGATTTCTTATGAGTTGTTTTTGCTCTCATTTTGTGAACGCCACATTAGATTACTGCTTAACACCAAAAAGAAAAGGAGTACTTGTGGCACCTTAGAGACTAACCAATTTATTTGAGCATGAGCTTTCGTGAGCCACAGCTCACTTCATCAGATGAAGTGAGCTGTGGCTCACGAAAGCTCATGCTCAAATAAATTGGTTAGTCTCTAAGGTGCCACAAGTACTCCTTTTCTTTTTGCGAATACAGACTAACACGGCTGTTCCTCTGAAACCTGCTTAACACCAAAAATTTTGATGGGTTACACAGTATCCATCTTTCTTTGATATTGCTTTCTGCCTTTGTAAAGGGTAGAGCTCATTTTGACCAATCATCCTTCATTGTTTCACAAGATATGGACTACATATCAGGGAGTACGATCAACTCTATGTAGACTTCCTCAAATGACCATCTGGTAGAGTTAACCAATAGTAATTGTTTAATATTGTAAATGATTTTGAAGTAGCCGGTAATGACAGTTCAGGTACTGTTAGGATATAAGGATTTTCACATGTGAAATGAATTTGATGGGCTTAGGTAAGTCCCTGCTCTTTAGCTGGCATTTCTATTATATTCACAGAGTCATCACATTTGACATAATTTGGCATGACTGCAGTGTGTCCTCAGGAGGAACAATGGGCTAGATTGGAGATGGTGAAGCATGTGCCTGAACTTGCATAATAGCTTGCTCTAATCAGTTTACTTCAATCTGTTGTTTTCATAAATCAAACAGGCCATAATATTAATCGAAAGTCCCATTTTATGAAATACAAGCACATTTCTTTTAAATCTATGGCTAAAAAGGAATGACAATTCTGTGACAGTGTTCTAAATTATGGTACTGATAATTTCTGACCCCAGCTTGGCTATCTGTTATATTAAATAATCTCAAGCCTTTGTGTTTGTATTATACTAGAAGTAAATTAAGAAAGTCAACTATTTACACTTGTTCCACAGTAAGTTCTTTTCTGACACTGCCCCTAGTTCAATATGAGTTCTGACACTCAAATCCTTTTATACTCCTGCATGTAATAGGACTCACCTGGTCTTGCTGCCAGGATGAGTCAGCAGAAAGACTCTGCATCTTTAAACTTGGTTCTAATACAAGACGTTTTTATATAAACAAGCTGTGGATAGATTTTTAAAGTTAGCTTTTCTTAAAAGAGCATTATGGAGACAACGGTTGAGAGCAATATTTTTTATCAAGAGATGGCTGCATAAAAAGGTGTGGTAGTGACAAAAGAGAAATAAAGGCAGTTTTATGTTTTATTACCATGCTAAAAAGAATTTCTATAGCATAAAAGAAGAGTATGTATAGAACATACTCCACAGCTTTAATAAAACCCGAGTAGTTAATTTTAGCTGGATAAAGATTTGGCCTGTCACTCTAGAAATTTATATGGATTTTTATAGATTTTTTTAATAGAAATGTTATGGGACATTTGTGCAGAATAATAATAGAACTAAGATCTTGCATTTATCAAACGTCTTTTATCCTGTAGAAGTCCATTGGATTGATGTCCTATTAGACTGAGTGACAGAGTTCCAGAAGGTGCTCTGCTCCAATGAAGACCAGGGAACCACAGGGTACTCAGCACCTTAGAGAATTTGACCTATATAGAGGCAGTGAAGACTTCATTTCATATTTAATGTAATTTTCCCCCTGAAGCACAGAAACCAGGGCAAAATTCCACTGGAAATAAAAACAAAATAAAAATGTTCAACAAACTTAATATGTGAAAATAATAATTGAGATATTTACACACCAAATTAACATAGCAAAAAACAACCACGGCATTTGTGGCTTGACAACATGTGTAAAATATTAGGAAACACTTTCAAATATTTTAAATAGCCTTTGGAAGCGCTGTATAGTACTGGAGGGGGAAAAAAATCTAATCAGAATGTATCCAGTTTTGTTACTAACAAGAAAAAATATAACAAAATAAACCATTTAATTATAACATGGGAAAATAAATTAGCTTTAAAAAAATGCAACTGCCTTTTAAAATTCTGTTCAGATTCAAAAAAGAAAGAGTGCTGCTTTTTGAAGTTGGCGCCCAAAGCAGCTGTGTTCTACACAGCCCTCTGATTGTATTTGCGAATGGGTGAAATACACCGCACTCCATGCACAAGTCTGATTGAATCTGTCTTGGCACTGAGAACACTACTGAGGCAAGCAGAAAAGGAATCTAGGTCCCCAAACTGCAGGCAGGCCAGAGGGCTCCAATCCGAATAATTTCTTTCATTATTCCAGCCTACAGGATGAATTTAGTGGCTGCAATTCCTCACCACCTGCAAAAGGGGATTTGGGGCTATTGGATACATATACATGTAAATTACTCGGTCCCCCACCACCACAGCAGGGCCTCATATAGGCCTTATGAACCTCAGTGAATTTTACCTCAATTAAATCACCACGGGACTGATCCCACAGTCCTCAAGCAGCCTCATAGATCCAAGGCTCATTGAAATCAGTTGAAAGACTCCCACAGACTTCAGCAGGCTTTGGATCAGATCTCTACACCCTTGAGTAAGGATCATGTGATGGGTCTCCAAACAGGACAGACTCCCTTCAGAGTGGTTGAAAGGGCTGGATTTGGCTATGGAACTGCTGCAGGTCCAGATTAACGTTCCAATGTGGATTCAAATGCAGTGGGAAAAAGATGGGGAAGAAGACATGGGTAAACCTCATGTCCTCCTTAGGGACATAGAAAACCAGGAGTTAGGATTGGGATGGAAAAAGACTGCTCCAAGAGTCACAAATTGAAATGCAGTCCCGACTCTTTAAAATTCTCCACGCTTTGGAGGCTGAAGGGGAAGGGGAATCTCTCTGTGTGTATTTACAGGAACTGTATGTTATTTAATGGAATTGGCCCTGTAGAACAAGAGTAATTTTAAAAAAACAGGACAGTTTATAAATAATATGTTTAAAAATTTTTCAGCAACTTCAAATAATGGTTGATCATGCAGAAAACATATGATGAAGCCATCCATTCTGCTTTTCAGGGAAGTATCTTTAGCATGAACAGATTGTTGTATTAGAGAAGCTTCTTTTATCCAAAGATCTCTGATGGCATAGATATGTTACAATCTATTTAAACACACCCTGTAGACTTAAAGTATTTTTTAAATGTTATTTTATACTGAATTCGCCAAGAAGTAATAATGATCTGGCACTTATTATAAAGTGTAAAGATATGTTCTGCCCACTTCAAGAACTTATAATTAGTTGAACCACATTTAATTATTATTTGTTTTTAAAAGTAAAGTCTTTATTTACATCTTTCTTGCCAAATTCTAACCTGGAGCATATTTTGACAGCTAAATTATAAATCACTAAAACCAGGGAAATTGTACTGGGCCATCAACAATAGTGAAGCTAGTGGATGTTGCTATAATAATTATTATGCTCATCAGAGTTAAATAAAAGCCAAAATAAAGTTAATCAAAGCCTTTTATGTTGTATTTATAGGACAGCTTCCTGTGTCTTGTTGCAGTCTTCATATAATAGGAATGACATTTCAAAAGCAGGTCAAAAAACAGGAATTCCTGGAGTCTTGAAAATTAACACCTTTCTCCAATTATAAGTCTATTGGGCAAGTACTCCTCAAAAGAATCCAAGAAGTCAATGCAAGTTCAGTGAGATTCTAACATGTGTGTCCTAAATTGGTAGGCTACATTTAGGTCATTATATTTTGCCAAGCAGCTAATTTTCCTTTTTGAAGTGCTCACAGGAGGTCAGGACCAGTTTAAACATCAAAGGTTTATGAATTAAATAGTTTCATAGAGAACAGAGGGAGAAAACTTGCCTGAAGTAATACTGTATTGTGATACTACATGGTCAACCTTCTATCCAGGACAAACTATACAACAGGGAAATCAATACTAGTGCACTGGCATGTTGGAAAACTTCAAGCAAGGGTTACCTTTAAAAATAGATGAGATTTTTGTCCCTGAAATCATATTCCTTGCCACCCCACAGCTTGAACACATTCATGCCTCCAAATGTGGGTATGTGTGATACAGTTCTAGAAAGTATTCTGAAATACTCTTTAGTATTTCCAAACCAGTATAAATGCAAAACTAGATATGGTAGGAGAATGTCAGGTTAAATTTGAGTGTTAATCAAAATCAATTATATAAAGGATAATTAGAAAAAATTCCACAATTCATGACCTCTGGATATTTGTCAGTAGGTAGAGTTTAATGGGAATGCTTCCCCTTGTTGTAAGCTCAAATGAATAGGTGAAATGTTTTATCTACTAGCAAAGACAATGCAGCTTTCATAGTTGCCATTAAAATGTTTATGTCCTGGGCGAAGCATGGACAGCCAGGACTAGTGGGTGGAGCTGGACATAGTGGGTAGGGTTGGATCCAAAGCTGAGTTCAGAGCCAAAGTCAGAAGCCAAGAACCAGAGCAAGGTGAAGGAGCAGGGTCTGTTGTAACATCCAGCTGGGGATTCGCCTAGTTCCACAGACAACTTTCCGGTATCCCCTTCAGGTGTAAGTAGTGTCCCGGGCCAATCAAAGACCCCGGAAGCACTGCCAGTCAGGCTCTCTGTGGCCAGCACGTCCTGTGATACTTGATCCTACCAGGTTCACAGCCCAATGATTGCTGTTCTGCCACAGGTGGCAACATGGATGCACCAGTCACTTGGTGACCAGCAGCTTCAAGTTCTATCTCCATGGATCCTCACAGGTTCCCAGCTGTCTCTGCAGGTTATTAATATTACTGTAGTTTTCTCTCTACTAAACTGGCCTGTGGCAATGTTATCTGCTTGCAAAGCCCAAATTATAAAGAGTTTAATGGTGAACATAGGGCTGAAAGTGATCAAAATCCTAGATAGATTAGATAGACTGAGACAGCCCTTTGTGTAAGTTATCTGCTCATCCAACCATCCATAGCTTTGTCCATCTTTAATTCTGTTTGCCAATGTAATTGCCCTCCCAGCCTGTTGCCCTCCCACCCCACTAACCTCTGACACTATATTTCCACCATTCAGCAAATTCAAGGGGTGATTAGCCTCTGACATTAAAATTCCTCCCACAACTTACTTGCTGCATTGCTAGTGCTGGGCAAATATTGCAAAATATTTTCCACGCATATTTATCCAAATTTTCAAATGAATATGGTTGGGTCGTGTTCACACCCCTTGGGCATGATTCATTGCTGCATTACTCTGGGTTTATTCTGTTGCAACTCCATTGATTTCTGTGGAGTCACGTGGGCATAAAACTGGAATCTGGCCTTGTCTTTGCTTTCTCAGAAGGTGTGCAATTGAATTTCACTAGCACAAAAGGTAAGGGAGAGCAAATTTTAAACTCTCACACTCAAATACAAGTGTAAGGTGACTTTTGAATTAATTTGCCACAGACAACATTTGTGCCAGAAACCTGGTTATTAGAATTTTATTCTTCTAATAAGGAAACAGAAATAAACCCATGTTACTTAGGGGACTAACCAAAACAAGGCAACACGACTGGCATTTTAAATTTCACGGGGCAGACAAAATTTGTGAAAAAAATGTCAGATAATTTCAAACAATGAATGAATGCCAAAAGAATCACAATCCATTGGTGCATGCTCCACAGACAGACAAAAGGGCTAAATTGATCAGATACATTATTTGTTGTCCAATTATTTCCTCAGCTTTATCGACCAGTTCACGTCCAGCCTCTCTGAAGCTAGCGTGCCACTATTCAAGAAGGAGCTGTACACAAAGCAGCAACAGAGGGAGGTGACTGTTGGATAAAAAGGGGAGAGGGAAAGAGAATGAAAACTAGTTGGAGGCGAGAAGCGTGTGTCTGTGGCGGGAGCTGCCTCTGATGTGTCAAGCCAACAACTCATGCATTTTTCATGGAGACAAGCTTGTTTCCTATAATGCAACAGTAACCTTCCTGCTTTTGGACCACACCTAGGAGTGTCTCTTTATATGCTGCAGAGTGTGCGCATCCTATAAAGAGAACTCTTTGTTTAAGTTACATTTAAACCTAAGTAAAAGGAGAACTCAAAAAATTGAGATGTCTCAGGCCAGTTGCCATTTGCTAGGAGGAAAGGGTTTTATGAATTTCCTGGCTGTGTGACATTCACTCCTCTCTTTCTTTGAATTCCTAGCAGCGGCAGCTAAAATATTATTTTAAGCTGTGAGTACGCTGACCTTTTGGAGGTGGGTCCCCCTCTGGAAGGTGAAGGGCAGGTATCTTGCTGGGATAATGTCATGCTTCGGCTTGCTGAAAACTATTGTGAAATGCACTCAGAGTATGACGTTCTCTCAGCATGACACACACACACACCCTGGAGTGCCCTACTGCTTAAATGACAATCCTGAAAAGTGGTGGAAGGATGGCAAAGATAGACACCGTTTCACTTAGGGATACTGGCTAGATGCACTACAGCAGCTTAATAAATAAATAAAACAGACAGAAGACGATTTCAAGATGGACAGAGAGTGTGAAATCCCAACCTATCCCCCGCAAAAAAGAATTCCCAGAAAACGTCTTGGGTACAATATATTGGTTAGTGCTATTTGATTCCGTAGCTGGAAAAACTATTGGCCAAACATTCACTACATGGATCAGCTATTACAATCAAAGGTCAGTAGGGGCCATTTATAGGAGTGTGAATTGTGCAAAACTTTATATTAATCAAATGTGTGGCATCATCCGGAATGCTGTGTGTCGTACAGGTCTTGCTGTGATCCTGTCACTTTGTGAGTTAACTTTTCTCATTACATTTTCTTTAAGGAGGAAATACGGATGCTTTCATATCACTAAGAGCTAGATTCTGTTACCCTTACATGCAGTGACTTCTGTGGGACTATTTGTGGACTAAGGTACTACAATACTTGAGAAAGGGTATCAGGTATTTGTTAGGGACCTAATCGTGCCACTCTTACTCACACTGAGTTGCATTGTACTATGCAAGGAGTCCCATTCATTACAATGCACTAATTGGACAAATGCATCTGAAAACATGACACAGCGTCAGTGGTAAGTCATGACTAAATTATTCACTGTGATTTATTTGCCCAAATAATGCAGTGTGTGGGGGGGCTCTTATGAAGAGTGTATTTTGTTGCAGCTTGGGAGCTTCCCCGGGTTCAAACTAGCCCTGTAAACAAGACTGCATGAACGAATTTGATTGTCATTAGAACCTGATGAAATCTCAATCCAGTATATGAACCTAAACCAATGTTTTGCCTTGGTTACTTTTTCTTTTCTTTCTTTCTTTTTTTTAAGGCCACCAACCAAAAATTTCCCTGGAGGAAAAAAAGTATCAGTGTACCATAACTGCAGAATAGGTACATTTGGAGGGGTTTAATATGCTTATCAAGCGCCGGATGATGAATGAGCTGACCAAATTGTGTTTCATTAAGGTGGTGGTAAATTTAGACATTTGAGGTGGTGCAGCCAGGTTAGTCACTAGGCACAGTGTGATCGCAATTGCTGTTGAGGTGAGGAGACACAGTAATAGACAAGCAACATGTTTATAGAATAGCACCGTTTTCTGTATTTTGCCTACCCTTCCTCTCTCAAATATGGTACCATTCATTTCAAAGGGATTTTGGCTGGCATTGAATTCAGACAGTTCATACTGAAAACCTGAGCCATTAGTACTAAGCATAAGCCCTGACATTGCCTTCCCTGCAAAATATTACCCACCCTACTCATAGATAGGCAGAAATCCGTATGTCTGAAGGTGCTAGCACTTTTCAAAACCATTTTAGTCCATCTCTAATGGAAATCTAATGGAAATCGTAAATTACTGAAAAAGGTCCACAGGTGCGGAAATTTACTACTGTGTTGACTGCTGGCGAGGTCTGAAACTGAAGAACAATGCAAGATGTGCTATGAAAATGAAATATTTATGACATTCATATTCTCCCTCAAGCTTAAAAAAATCATAACAAACCTTTTGCTTGGTGACCAAATAATAAAGCAACAGAACGTAAAGAATGCTGACCTGAACTGGTATTGTTAGAACTATTTTTGCTAAATAGATTTTTGCTGCAGTTCTTCTCACACTGCAACTGTCTCCATGTATCAAAATAAACTGGTCGGAGTGGGGTGAAGAATGGAATTGTTCGTCACACCGAGTTTTGAATAGTCAAAAATATTTCTCTTTTCAGTATAGTATGACTTTTTTCGGGGGTGGGGTGGGCGGGAATTAAATTTATGGAGGCTGGGGTGTGGAAGGAGAGAATTTTTGAAACTGCTGGAAATCAATTGGCAGTTAACAGCTTTAATTTACATAAAGACAGGAGTGATTTGGAACCTGAAAATCATAAGAGAAAAAAGTTATGTTACAGACCTGATCTGACTTGCCACTGGCAGCTCTGCTATGGGCTTCATTGGGAATAGGATCAGGCCTTCCATGAATTAATGAAGAATAAAGGTTGACTTTGAGCACGGACTTCACAGATGGTATCTAAAGTGGCATGGAAGGTTCAGATATCATAAACTGGACCAGAAGCAAGTGGTCAGGTTAGGATTTTATGCAACCCTAAAAGTGAACTTGGTGGCAGTACGGTTTTAAACAGTTCACACCTAGCCACACTTGGAATCTTAGAGCGTATCATACTGATAACAAGTTGCAGGTGTGTACCATATGTATAAAAACATGGGATTAGGGTTTTTACCTCAAGGGGCACATATGCATCTTATAACAGTTCCATATATTGATGTTAAATCTTTAAAGGTAAATATAAGATTGAGAAGTAAGTGCAGATTGGTTATTATGAGATTCAGGGACATGAATGAAATAAATAGTTTCCAAACTGTGAATAAAATTAGGGAACATTTTAGAAAATTACAGAGCTTCTTACTGCCAATCTGCACACAAAGAAAGCCTGGATATTTGGTTTAGAAAAGCACCAACTTGCCCATCTTGTCACACTTTGGAACCTTGTGGACCACAGAGATTGTCCTTTTGTTATAGGCATATACAGTGCAGAGCACACTGGGGCCACAGTCTCTGACTGAGGCCTCAAGAAACAATACAAATAAATCATCATCATCTACTCTGTAGCATTATTGTGAAGTTGTACGATTTTTTTAAAAGCTTTGGTGTACTATGTCTCAAGATTCTCATTCAAGTTTTACAAAAACACTGATGTTGATTTGGATGGACTGGAACTCAAGTTTGCGTGTAGCATAAGTCTCTCATGTGATATACCCACCTCCAATTCCAACAAGATCAACAGTTTACAGCTTTAGGTCCTGAATCTGCAACTAGTTATGCATGTGAGTGAAGATACTCACATCCATGGTTGCAGAATCTGTCCCAATTTGTGTATTTAAATTGGGATTTTTAAAGGAGCTAAGCACCCAAATCTCATAGAAATTCAATGCAGTTAGCGTCTTTGGATTCCTTGCACAATCCCAGTCTTTAATTGTTTTTGAAAATCAATATTAACATACTGATTTCTAGTGTCCGTAAACGGTGCCAGCAGTCAACGGATGGAACCCATCTGATTAAACTGGAGAACTGAGGGTAAGAGGCAAAACAGAAGCTCAGAATTCAGAACTATATGAGGACAGGGATGGAATTTAACCTCTGGCATCCTGCTGAGGAAACTGAAGGTTGTTGGAAGTTCCCTCAGGCCCTGATCCTTCAAAACACTTAAGCATGCACTTACCTTTAAGCACGTGAGCAGGCCTATTAAATCAATTGGATTACTCAGGCACTTAAAATTACACATGTGGTTAAGTACTTCACTCAACTGGGACCAAAGTCATTAAAAAAATCTGAGTGGCACTTGGAAGGACAGCTACACCAAACTTTTGTGAAATCCTAAAGGTTTTAAGGCTGTTAAATGTCGAATGTGGAAAGAGCTTCCAAGCGCTGCTATGTGTGTGTTGATTTGATTTGTATAAGGATCAGACTGAGACAGGTCATGGAGAGCAAATCACTTTAGCACACTAAACAGTAATAATAATTTTAAGTGCTATTTTCCCCTTGAGATTAATTTTATTTTCTAATATAACCAGAGGCCAGTTAGAGAAAGAAGAGAAGAAAATGACATTTGACTGGACTCTAAAACAAAGCTTAATGACTGAGAAGGGACTCAAATATGATGGTAAATGAGGAAAGACCATTAAAATAGAGTAAAACTTGGCATTTACAGAGGGCAAAATTCACCCCTACGTGGAGGGCCAGTACAGGGATCATATAGCTTATATGGGACTTAAATGTTGCACTGGCCACTCTGCACAGGGATGGATTCACCCAGAGATCTTTATAATAGCCTAAAAGCTGTACAAACAAAACCACAACAATTCTCAGAAAATAGCTAGCTAGCTTAGTGGGATCCCCATTTTACAGCTGGGAAGACAGAGGCAGAGAGGCGAAGTGGCATGGCCAACTCCACATCCTGAATGAGTGGCAGAGCTGGGATTAGGCCATTCTCCCGGGCATTGCAGATATTTATTAAACAACAAAACTCTAACTAAGAAGTGTTTTTACAAATATTACATAGCCAAAAAACCTAAGACACTTGGCAAGAATTTCTCTGCTGCCACACCATGCAATCAGTTGGATGCTCTGTGAGGTTTGAGGCAGGTGCTGGCCACTAGCAAGGTAAGGACATTCCAACTTTCCCAGGGGCCTCTACTAGCAAGAGCTTCAAACCTTCTGAGTATCTGGACATGATTCTTCTGTCTCATTTCTGACTTCACAGTCGCCATCCTCAATTGAATAGCCAATGCTACAGCACTGACTCTCCGGGGCACCCAAAAACTCCATCCAACTATTCGCAAAAAGAAAGGGAGTACTTGTTGCACCTTAGAGACTAACAAATTTATTTGAGCATAAGCTTTCGTGAGCTACAGCTCACTTCATCGGATGCATTCAGTGGAAAATACAGTGGGGAGATTTATATATGTAGAGAACATGAAACAATGGGTGTTACCATACACACTGTAACCAGAGTGATCACTTAAGGTAAGCTATTACCAGCAGGAGAGCGGGGCGGGGAAAAACCTTTTGTAGTGATAATCAAGGTGGGCCATTTCCAGCAGTTGACAAGAACGGCTGAGGAACAGTGGGGGGTGGGGGGAAAATAAACATGGGGAAATAGTTTTACTTTGTGTAATGACCCATCCACTCCCAGTCGCTATTCAAGCCTAAGTTAATTGTATCCAGTTTGCAAATTAGTTCCAATTCAGCAGTCTTTCGTTGGAGTCTGTTTTTGAAGTTTTTTTTGTTGAAGAATTGCCACTTTTAGGTCTGTAATTGAGTGACCAGAGAGACTGAAGTGTTCTCCGACTGGTTTTTGAATGTTATAATTCTTGATGTTTGATTTGTGTCCATTTATTCTTTTATGTAGAGACTGTCCAGTTTGACCAATGTACATGGCAGAGGGGCATTGCTGGCACATGATGGCATATACCACATTGGTAGATGTGCAGGTGAATGAGCCTCTGATAGTGTGGCTGATGTGATTAGGCCCTACGATGGTGTCCTCCGAATAGGTATGTGGACACAGTTGGCAACGGGCTTTGTTGCAAGGATAGGTTCCTGGGTTAGTGGTTCTGTTGTGTGGTGCGTGGTTGCTGGTGAGTATTTGCTTCAGGTTGGGGGGCTGTCTGTAAGCAAGGACTGGCCTGTCTCCCAAGATCTGTGAGAGTGTTGGGTCATCCTTCAGGATAGGCTGTAGATCCTTGATGATGCGTTGGAGAGGTTTTAGTTGGGGGCTGAAGGTGATGGCTAGTGGCATTCTGTTATTTTCTTTGTTGGGCCTGTCCTGTAGTAGTATGCCAACATTTTTATGGCTGACTTAGAACAACGCTTCCTCAGCTCTCATCCCCTAATGCCCCTACTCTACTTGCACTACATTGATGACATCTTCATCATCTGGACCCATGGAAAAGAAGCCCTTGAGGAATTCCACCATGATTTCAACAATTTCCATCCCACCATCAACCTCAGCCTGGACCAGTCCACACAAGAGAGCCACTTCCAGGACACTACGGTGCTAATAAGCGATGGTCACATAAACACCACCCTATACCGGAAACCTACTGACCACTGTTCCTACCTACATGCCTCCAGCTTTCACCCAGACCACACCACATGATCCACTGTCTACAGCCAAGCTCTATGATACAACTGCATTTGTTCCAACCCCTCAGACAGAGACAAACACCTACAAGATCTCTATCAAGCATTCTTACAACTACAATACCCATCTGCTGAAGTGAAGAAACAGATTGACAGAGCCAGAAGAGTACCCAGAAGTCACCTACTACAGGACAGGCCCAACAAAGAAAATAACAGAACGCCACTAGCCGTCACCTTCAGCCCCCAACTAAAACCTCTCCAACGCATCATCAAGGATCTACAACCTATCCTGAAGGACGACCCATCACTCTCACAGATCTTGGGAGACAGGCCAGTCCTTGCTTACAGTCAGCCCCCCAACCTGAAGCAAATACTCACCAGCAACCACACACCACACAACAGAACCACTAACCCAGGAACCTATCCTTGCAACAAAGCCCGTTGCCAACTGTGTCCACATATCTATTCAGAGGACACCATCGTAGGGCCTAATCGCATCAGCCACACTATCAGAGGCTCATTCACCTGCACATCTACCAATGTGATATGTGCCAGCAATGCCCCTCTGCCATGTACATTGGTCAAACTGGACAGTCTCTACGTAAAGAATAAATGGACAGAAATCAAACATCAAGAATTATAACATTCAAAAACCAGTCAGAGAACACTTCAGTCTCTCTGGTCACTTGATTACAGACCTAAAAGTGGCAATTCTTCAACAAAAAAACTTCAAAAACAGACTCTAACGAGAGACTGCTGAATTGGAATTAATTTGCAAACTGGATACAATTAACTTAGGCTTGAACAGAGACTGGGAGTGGATGGGTCATTACACAAAGTAAAACTATTTCCCCATGTTTATTTTCCCCCCACCCCCCACTGTTCCTCAGCCGTTCTTGTCAACTGCTGGAAATGGCCCACCTTGATTATCACTACAAAAGGTTTTTCCCCACCCCCCTCCCCGCTCTCCTGCTGGTAATAGCTTACCTTAAGTGATCACTCTGGTTACAGTGTGTATGGTAACACCCATTGTTTCATGTTCTCTACGTATATAAATCTCCCCATTGTATTTTCCACTGAATGCATCCGATGAAGTGAGCTGTAGCTCGCAAAAGCTTATGCTCAAATAAATTGGTTAGTCTCTAAGGTGCCACAAGTCCTTCTTTTCTTTTTGCGAATACAGACTAACACGGCTGCTACTCTGAAACCATCCAACTATTGACTCTTATCAGTAGTAGTCCAGTTCCATCAGCTGAGATTTTGTCTCACCAGATTTTGCTGCTGTGTTCATTCTCCTAATCCTTGCTGGTAGCTTTTTCACTCATGTTTGTCCAGTAATTTATTTGAAACATATCAAAAATGTGCATCAAATCAATTATTTGTGAGTGTATTCAGCAAATTATCCAACCAGCTCTACAGCTGGGTGAATAATTTTTTAAATATATAAATAAATCAAATCAAATCAAATGGATTTCCAAATGTTTCCTGTGCAAAGATATCTTTGTTCAAAAATACATACATATCCCCCCTTTTTATTTTGCAAAAATGTTAATTCCTCCCCATATTAAGTCATTTTTGTCCATAAAAATGATATACTGTATTTTAGTAATTTCCCCCTCAAATGAGCACAAAATGAGCTCACTTTCAAGTTCACAATTAAATTTACACCTACCGCCCACAATTTTCAAGTGGTTTTACATTTCATTGTGAATCAAATGGCTCTAAGTTTTAGGGCACAGATCCTGCAAAGACTTGTACGTGTGCTTAATTTTATGCACGAAAATTCCATTCGTCCTGCACATTTTGGCAGGATCAGGGCCTTAGATGCAATTAGATATTCAGATTCTACTGCCCATTTTTGCCTTGCACTGTCTTGTCATTTGCTTACAACACCCTTTCCCCTCCTCTCTCTCTCTTTCTCTCTGACCAGCAACTCTAAAAACAACTTCCTTGTTTACTACCATGATGTCCATGCTCTTTATAAATTGCACATGGCTGTATAGTGTGGTAGACAGAGCCATGACTTGGAATGGCAGCATGAAGAATTTAATTACGGCTTTTAGTCCTGTAGTCAGTATGGGATTAAGCCATTTCCTACTACAGTCACTGAAAAGACTCCTGGGATTTGGATTGGGCCCTATATGCTGGTATGTCATTTGGAGGTCTGCGCACAGAATGTTTGCAGGATTGAGGTTTAAAACATTAACCAAACACTAACAAACTACAGTCATGATCTTGAAGATTTATACACTTATGCACATATGTAACTTTATGCATGTGGGCAGACCCACTGAGTTCGTAAAGATTATTTACGTATGTAAAGTTACTTACATGTGTGTTTGTAGGATCAAGGCCTATAACCCCAACAGCAAAGGCTATTTTAAAAATAATGTTCCCAATAGCCCTTCTTGAGCTACTTCTTGGCGGTAGTTTGCTTTAGCAAGGAAAAAACTTTCTGAGTATTATTGTATCTAGAGCTCTCCATCAGGTTTCAGTCTGATTCTCCACAACTCCCAAGATTTAGGGTGCAATATACAGTATTTCCTTTTATAATGCAACTGTTTTATTGGATATGAAAAGCATATGGTGAAATTTGAATAAACTATACAATTTCCCCTGGAGAAAACAAACTGAAGTTGTAAAATAAACCTACTATGGAGTCTGAAAAAGTAATCATGTCTAGAGCACACAGCTAACTACTGCTCTGCAATATTCTATATTACTGAAAGTTGGAAAGAGAGCAAAGAGACTTTCCTAAACAAAGAAATAGGTGAACAACAAAGACTACATGAAAGATAGACCTGATAATTAAATTCAGAAAGAGTTTGCAACAAAATAATTTCAGTGCAGGTAATACTTTTGCAAATGTATATTTATATTTACAGTGCTTTTTATATATATATATATATATATATATATATATATATATATATATATATATATATATATAAAACTTCCTCTTTGTTGTGTCTTCTGCATCAGCCCTTGCATTGTTTTGGACCTTCACCTCTCTACCATGCATCTGAACTTTCCAGTCTGTACCTCATTTAGGGCTAGATCATACAATTGGATCTGCGTGGGCACACTCATGTGGAGCCCAGTTACCTTCAAATACAAAGCAATGTATAGACAGCAATCTTTTCACCCATCATTAAAATGCAACCACTTCTGGGGTGGAACTTTAACAGTGCACAGCACTTAACAAAAAGAAATGAAGGACATCATCATTCACAACTGACAATAGAGGGGGATTTTAGATAAGCGGAACATAGTTACCCAAACTGAAATCTGAATAGCACGTTGAAATACTATAGGCATCATTTTTATATGTTCAAATTAGCTCTCGTGGATTCCAAAGATGTCTGAGTGAAGCCTAAACATCCTTTGTCATCCTGAAATAATGGGCTAGATCCTCAGCTGAAGTCAAGGGAGTTTACCAATGTACAGGACCTGAAGAACTGGTCCTTTAATTCCTCTCATAATATCCTGTTAGGATTTGGAGCAGATTTTAGAGAGGAAAAGAGAACTAGGCTATTCCTAATAAATAAAATAAAATATAGTGTGCTTGCTATTTAAACTGCCCCAAAAGCAACTCTGTTCTCTTTTTCTCCTGAGCTACAGCCTACATGAGAAAAGAGTGACCCCTCATTAATACTCTCCTTACAGACTGCTTATTGTTTTTACTTGTTTTATTTCCTTGCACTTGGAAATAGAAGCAATAAATTTCCAGGGAAATGAAACTCACTTATCAGATTTTCCAAGCATCATGTTTCATATTAGGAAAGTAAAAAATCATTCTAACTGGACTCAATATAGCTGTAAACCAATATATGGAAGCTGTATCAGAGATTAAACCTTCACGGTAGGCTTGCTCATATGAGCTTCCCAATTCAGTCACAAAATCTTCTTGTAAGAGACAACAATTTACTGGGGTGGTATTTAACGATTCACAGTATACTTGTCTTAAAAATAATAAATCAAATCAATGTAGATGACATTTAACAAGAGCAAATATTGTCCGCAATTGAGGCAAACTGTGAATTGCCGTGACAATCTTTATCCTTCTGCAAACCCCCTTTACCAGCTTGTCTGAGTTTTAAGACTTTTTTTCCTAGTCAATCCGCAGTTTTTGTATTGTAAACTCCCTCCCCCCCCTTACAAAACTCTTTGAAAACTATTTCTTGTTAATAAACAATAGATACACATTTTACAGAATGTTATTTTACTAATCACTTTTGTTTCTGACACTCTCATGCTATAAGCCTAATGCAGAATTTGGCCTTAGAGATATATCTTTTTGCGTCGGATTCTGCCATCAATTACACTGGTGCAAATCCAGGTTAACTGCACTTACTTTAATGCAATGATTCAATATTTACATCAGTTTCGATCAGAATTGGTCCATGGAATATAACTCTCCCAACAGGGGTAAATATGGAATATTTTGTGGGGAAAAATCAGTTTCATACTACTGACCAAAGGAATAAAAATAATGTAAAAGCACTTACAAATTAAAAAAAAAGAAAAAGAGAGAGAGAGAGAGAGAGAGAGAATTTTTGCAATTAAAAATCGGCGTAATGTATGGTTTTGTGTGTATTCATATGTGCATGTATACACAAACACCCCTATATGGAAATAAAAAAGTATAAGGTATAGGAGACAATGGCTCAGTAAAGGAGAAGAAGCTGGATTTTTAATTCATTAGGGATTCCTGGTTCACCTTTAGTGAGCAGTTTGCCTCAAGGACTTTATTCACTGACAGTCTAACTGACAAGGTACCTGCTTCTGAGCAACCATTGCAGACTGTCAGACAAGGCTTAAATACTACATCAAAGTTACTGTTAGATTTCAATGAAGAGACACTTCAATGTGTCCCAATCATGCCTTAATCTTCAAGTGTGTTTTCTCTCTCTTAAAGGGTGGTGCTATATTTTTCCCCATAAGCTCTAATTTAGCCAAAGAAAGCATTGCTAAGCTATCAAAACAAGTAGTTTTGCTGTAAGCCCCTTTTTCCGCTGGCCACCACTAAGAGGCACTGCAGCCTACTTTATGGAGGTTTTTAAAAAAAAACCGAAAAAAGCCAGCCACCCTGGTGAAGTGCATATTCCACACAACCGTGGCTCTGGTGTCATTCCCTATTTAATGGCTGTCAGTGAGGGGGAAAGACAACGTGGTGGGTAATTAAAACCAAATTGCAGGCAGGAGATGACTGCACAAGAATGATATTGTCATTAATACTGATTTAACATGCACCTGGATAAGGTGAGGGAGCGCAGCTAGGGAAATCGAACAGACACAATTTAAAGATGTAGTGTTTCCAGCTGAAGCATGTTTAAAATCTGAATAAAACCATCATATTTTGACAGCAGATATAAAACTGAAACAAATGTATGACATATGTCTGTAAATAAAACCTCTCCGACTCTGCATTCCCCACAAAACAAGCTCTGTGCCCTCTCTGGAAGTTCAAAAGTAAAATTTTTTAAAGGTTTTCTTGTTGGGTTCTCTCACATCTCATTTTTTAATATGTTCATTGCTTTCTCCGCCTGGACAAAGCTGACTGACAAGAAGGGACCTTTGCTAGATGAAAAGCACTGAAAAATCCAGTGCGTCTAAGGGGGGGAAAATCTACTCCATTAATATTTCAATGAGTAAAGATTTCCCACCTGGTATTTAGTGTAGGATTGTGCTACAATTCATTTATGAAGAAAGGAAACTGCAGAGTAGCTAGTGAGACAGGAGATAAAACAAAGGATGTTTGTTAACGATAGCATGTTGCAGACTACACAATTTTGTGATGTTGAAGTCCAAAAATGGATTAAAAAAAAAAAAAGCTACTCCAAAACAAAATAAAACTGTCAGCTTGAGCCCAGCTTCAGCATAGCTAGGAAAGGTTTACCTTCTGATGAGCATACAGCACAATGCAATGAAAATCAGCAGCCCCTAAATTAGCAGACTGTTTTCTGAGGGAAACACTGTAAGTTCGATGTTCTGCCAATATTTTTGTGATATGTCCAGCTAATAGGGTGACCAGATATCCGGATTTTATAAGGACAGTCCTGATTTTGGGGTCTTTTTCTTATATAGGCTCATATTACACCCCAACCCTCATCCCGATTTTTCACATTTGCTGTCTGGTCACCCTACCAGCTAAAGAAGTACATTTGCAACATCTGCAAGCCTGTTTCTATCCCAGGCTATTTGCACCATTAGGATTCATTTCAAAAATAAAGTGAACAATTTCAAAGGTCTGTTTAAAAGCTGCATGCCAGAACAGCAACTAAAATTTAAAAATACATTTCTAAGAAATGCCAACATATCGGCACATGTGAAAGAGTTCCACCTATTACCGAAACCATAGTAGTGATTGATAAATCGTTTTCTGGTTTAACCTTAAATGTGTGCATTACGGAAATGGCTATCCTCCTGCCCAGCTCCTAACGAAGTGACTCATTAGAGATTCCAGGAAGATATAGTGTCATTCCATAGAGAAAGTAAATTCAAAGAACATATCTCAAAACATGAAATAAAGAGCTCAGGTAGGGAAAAGAAAGCATGTTGGGCCCGATCCAAAGTCTATTGAAATCCTGGGAAGACTTCTATAGCCTGCAATAGACTGTGGATCCGTCCTGAGATGACTACAAGAAGCCAGGATTTCACTTTCTTTTTTCCTCTTTAGAATATTCATGGTACAATTGAGACATTTCCACAAATTTGGGATTAAACTGCAAAATGGTTGTAGGATTATTCTGATCTTTTGCTAGATCCCTCCTAGGCGAATTAGCTATAAAAGCAAAAGCAAACCACAACAAATATACTATGGTAAAAAGAAAAGGAGTACTTGTGGCACCTTAGAGACTAACCAATTTATTTGAGCATAAGCATCCGATGAAGTGAGCTGTAGCTCACGAAAGCTTATGCTCAAATAAATTGGTTAGTCTCTAAGGTGCCACAAGTACTCCTTTTCTTTTTGTGAATACAGACTAACACGGCTGTTACTCTGGAACCTGTCATACTACGGTAAGTTGTGTTTAGTTTGTCATGGGATTTTGTGTGTTTGTTTGGGGGAGGGTTGTGTTTGTGGGGTTTTGGTTTTTGGCTTGGGAAGGAGAGCTCAGAAAATGCACTGTATTTTTCCATAGGAAGCCAGTGCTGCAAAGCATGGTGAGCACCTCTGGGTCAGATCAGGAGATTTGTAACACCCTGATGCATTAGATATGTTGAATCAAGGTAGCAACATTAAAAAAGCGGTGTGAGAAACAGCAGATATAGGAGGTGGAGCAACAACTCGCACATGTACTGGGTCCCATAGCTGGCTCTGTCCCAGTCTCTCTGCGTGACCTTGAACAAGTTACAGTCTCTCTGTGCCTCAGCTTCTGATCTGTACAGTGGGGATGATAATTCCCTGCCACAGAGGGGGACTGTGAAGATAGCCTGAGCCCGAATGTCTACACAGCAATTTTACAGCCCCACAGCCCGAGTCTGAGTCAGCTGACGCAGGCCAGCCGCAGGCGTTTAATTGCTCTGTAGATGTACCCTTAGATACCGTAATGACAGAGGCCATAAAAAGTAACTAGAAAGACAAGCAAACAGTTTCTCTCTCTCTGAACACAGGGGAGAGGCTGCTGACGTTTAACTGAAAACTTAAAAGGAGGGGTGAAATCCTGGCCCCACAATGGGAGTTTCAGTTACTCCGACAGAAAGGCTTGGAAAATAAATTCAGTATCAGACTGGAACCCATCAGATCACATACCTGCTCCTTATCTTTAGCTCAGATGTCTCTCTTTCTAATGACCTCAGTAACGGGAAGTCCAATAACACTTAGCTCTCACAATCCAGCATATATTGGTCACAATGATATACCGATACTTTAGGCACATATCCTAGGACCATAATGTGGTCTATGATTTTTAAGATCAAGTCTGGGATTTTGCTATCAATTTGCTGGATTACAACACTGAACTGATAGTAATTTTAAAACTGAATATCTTACTTGGAGCCACACATATTTAAGGGGGAACCTTGCCCCTATATCTTTATAACTGTTGCCCAGAGAAATGTCAAGACAAATTGCAATAGAGAGCAAAATTATTACTTAGTGAGGAGCTTACTACAAAGCAGTTTAATAAATACGTATGAAAAATTCAGAGTTGGGGAAAACGAGAATCAATCTCTTTTATTTAACTTGAAATCTCAAAGGCCCAAAGTCTGCAAAAACTTACATACATGCTTATTCTACTACCACGAGTAGTCCTAATGAAGTCTACTGACAACTTTTGGCAGTAAAGTTAAGAACATGTAGAAGAGACCTACAGTAGTTTTCATTACAATATTTCATTCTGTACTTTTCCTTGTGAATGATGGCTCTTTTCCCTCCAGTTCTGTCCCTTCTTTTCTATCTCTTGTAAAGAACCTATTGCATAATTATTACTCCCATCTAGATGGATGCTAATAAGGCTGCCAAAAGAAGAGGAGTACCTGTGGCACCTTAGAGACTAACCAATTTATTTGAGCATAAGCTTTCGTGAGCTACAGCTCACTTCATCGGATGCAACTCCATAGGCTGCCGTCACCGTAAATCTGAGCACCAACATAAAAATAAATAAATAACACAATAACAATAAAACAAATAAAAAGAAAACAATAACAATTTTCCTCTCTTTTTCCAACCTGTGGAAAAAAAATGGCCTCACTTATAGATTATCTGTTTGCATGTGGATGCATATGAGGACCTATTCAAGGAAAGCTAATTTGGAGATATGTTTTGAATTTACTTCCAAATATGGGGAGGTCAGCAGTTTCGTGGTTTTGTTATAATTACTTTAGGAAAACCAATAATATATTTTAAAATATATATATTGGGAGATGGGACACACAGGAGCCTGTAAAATCTTTGCAAGTTTGCCCAGCCTGAGTTGCCAGAAAAATCTCAGTGGTGAGGAGAAAATCTGTCACTGCAACATCATCTTCATCATCTCCTCAAGCTTGAGGAAAGCTTTTATTCAATATGTTCAGTGCTAATAAGGCTTCAAGTAATGTCAAAAAACCATTCATGCCCATAGGGCACCTGACTCGAAAGGGAGTGATCACCAGTGTCCAAAGTAGTCTTGGTGATTCATCGACCTTATTCTACAATGCTCATCCAAGTATGAGCCTTATCTGGTTGGAAAACAAAGGCAAATACATTTTAAGCTAAACCTGGTTCACAAAATGTGACTGCATTATGGGAGTCATGTCGTGTAAGAGATTGTAAAGCAGTTACCCTGATGTTTAATACTGGGTTAACATCAGAAGAAAACTTTTACCATGAAAAGTACATTTTCTTGCACTGATTTTTAAATAGGCCTGGCTGAAAAGCGGCAATTCTGTGTTGTGAAAAAAATCTGAGATGTTGACACATTTGGTTTTCTGATGTGGAATGAAAATGAGACCTTTCAAAAAAATGTTGTGGAAAAAAACATGGGAGAGAGGAAGATGTCATTAGCCTGCTGGTTAAAGCGCTCCTCTGGAGCATGGGAGACCCACGTCTAAGGCTTCCTCTGCTTAATATGGAGCAAGGATTTGAACCTCAGTCTCCCACATCTAAGGTAAATGCCCTAACCACAGGACTGGAGTAGGTGCAGTTGCATATTTGTCTACATATCTGTCCCTTTCCACGCACCCCTAACAAAAACAAAAAAAAAAAACAGGGAAAAATTGTCAGGATTTTTGACCTGCTCTATTATACTGTTGCCACAGCAGGATACAAACTTTTTAAAAAAATATAGTTCCGTCCACTGGATTTATATGCTATCAGTGTAAAATATAGATAAGGCCAGATCCTGAACTGATGCAACTCTGGGTTGCTTCCTGGACGTCAGTAGAGTTGTGCCAATTTACACCATCTAGCAAAGTATTTTTTTCAGAAAGGTGGAGGTTGCCAGCAGCAAACCCAGAGACATCCAGGTTAGTTGCTGTTATATTTTGTATTCTCATGAGAGCATAAAGGTGAGCTCATAAAGCCAGGTTCAATGGAGATAGACATACTGGGCCAGAACCTCAATCGTTGGCCTACTTGCTTTGCACTGGCAAGGCATTTCAAAGCGGCTGGACAGGTGACCTAAAGAGGCATCTGATAATTTACCTTGCATAGTGAATCTTGCTTATAAACCTTCATTAACACAGGGTTAATTTCTAAGGATGCAGAAGAGTCAAATGTCACCATTTGAATGCTACCATTTCAGGACTTCCACAAAGAGCCATTTTTGTAATTTTTTTCTTGTTTGGAGTAATGTAAATAGATTTTTGTTTGCAAAGAGAAATATTGAATGTTGGACTTCTTTAAACTCAGCAAATACTGTAATATTAATGCATTCACTGAGTGGATTATGAAATGTATCTTGTAATTTGTTGCTGTCATTAGTTGTCTTTTTGACTCCTGGAGAAAAGAAGTAAGATTTCACTTCAAAATGTTCTTTTTTACTATCTAATTATATAAAGGTGGCAGACTAATTGGTTCTCGTGTGTGGATGGAGATAGTCACTTTATCTTTATGATAAGACATATGGAAAGGATTTCTAAGATCTGTAAGACTGTTGGTAGCAGTTCATCAGATGTTTTGTATACAACACGTCACCTGTACAAAATGCTGCATTCTGCATGCAAGCCAGATCTATGAATGCATACATCTGAAATTCATCCACATATTCACATTCACAAGCAATAAAGATGTATTATAGTGGTTTCTGTTCTTGACACAGACTTGGGAACAAGATGATCATTAAATAAATACTTAGATATTTTGTTAAATTGTAATTTTCATAGGTCCAGATTCAGACACCCTTACACACATTGAGCAGTATCTCAATCCTTGCATATGTCAATGGGACAACTTGCAAAAAAAAGTACACATCAAAATGAATAAGCATATCAGAATCTGGTCTACTGTGAATAAGGGTGGAAAATATCCAGCCCCATGTTAGTTGGTATGCGTGTGTATGTGTATGCTTGCATATTCATCATATGCAAGAGAGAGAGAGAGAGTGGACACATTTTATTCTAATAGTATTTCACAGGAACTGAACCTAGACTATGGAACTCACTGCTACAATATTATACACGCACACCCATACACATCTTATTTGAAATAAAAATATTTTTTGTAAAATACTGGGTTGGTCAAGTGTCCGAGCTCTTGCCCAGCTCTCTAGCAAGCTATTGCTACAACTCAGTGTTATAATTCTCATTTGTAGTCTTGAGCAAATTGCTGAAGAAAAAATAGTGCAGGTTGTTTTATATATATATATATATATAAAGTCATTGCTGCTCTTAAAATGGCACTTTAACTTGTGCTTTATCTAAAGGTGGCAACGCAACAAACATGGTGCCTCCTAAATGGCTATGAACTGGGAAGAGTACAGTAAATACCCAAATTCAGCAAAGCTGACACAGTATTTGTATAAGTCACACAGCCCTGCACCAGCAAAGTCCATTGCACAGTGGAAGAAATTTACCTCTGTGGACGATGGTCAGTGAGGCAACCTCTTTATTCTGCAATTCGGTTGCAGTTCTGCACAGTTATTAACATGGGTGCTCATAGAGAGCCTTATTGATGTCAGGGCATAAGGCTCACTAGTGCCAATCAGCATACAGAATCAGGCCTAAAAGAGCAACGTTCAGAATTCATGGCACAGAGAGAAATTCAGGAGAGGACATAGTTTTGGAATGGTTTGAGTTGAGGAATTTTATACCAATATTATACCAAACTACACTATCAACCAGCTCTGCAGGTGAATGGTTAGTGAGCAAATAAACATAAATTCATAACCATCAGTGCTAACAAACTAAAAGCAATGGTTCCTACGCCATCTGATTGTCTGATCTTGTCCGAGTATCTTTAGCTCCATGTTGCTTCACTGGCTCTTTTACTGCCGTGAAGAACAGGTCAGATGTGTAGAGGTG
The DNA here is from genome assembly GCF_965140235.1 of Caretta caretta. Lineage (NCBI taxonomy): Eukaryota > Metazoa > Chordata > Testudines > Cheloniidae > Caretta > Caretta caretta. The sequence continues at coordinate 75,445,175 of NC_134215.1, read as the reverse complement.
TTTTTGGTCATACTGAGTGCACGAGCTGGATTAGTGTCTCCTCAAGAACCTTTGTCCTGACACTGCAGTTTAGATGCTGCAGTGGAATTTATTCCGCTTCAAATGCCTATTTGTGATCAAACTGAAATTTTGATATTATCCTAAAAATATCCTAAATATCCTAAAAATAGCAAAGTCACCTAGCATCAGCTAGTCCTGTGCTCTTTATATCTCCTATTATAGCAGAAATGGACTAATAAACACAGGCCATTGCATTTAAAAGTCCATTATGAATAGAATTATATTTCCAGTGGTGGGTACATTGGTTTGCAAACTATACACAAAGGAAGACAGGGTTTCTTTGAAAACATGTGCCCTTTCGGGTGCAGGAGGGGGAATCTCATACTAAGCTCCAGTTTTGATGGAAATTTGTATTTATGGTCATTGTTTGATCAATAATCCATAATAACTCCAAAGAAACTGCTACAGTCTGTTATCTTATGTATAGCTTAAAAACTAAAAATTATAGACCTGCTAGGCCTTAAGGGAACCTTTGAATAAGTGATGCCCTGTTTCTGCAAAAGAGAGTTTCCTTGATAACTGAACATTAAGCTTGCCCGGAAGAAATGTAAATATCTCAAATTTGCATTCTGAATTACCATTAAAATTATATGCATGTACAATCATATCAAACATTTCAGAGCTCAGAAGCCACGATAACACTTGGCCCTTACAGCACAGTTTCTAGCACCTTTCATCTTCACAGCACTTGACAAACATTACTCCTGGAGCCTCACATTCCCCTGTGCTGTTATCCCTACTTTACATATGGGGACACTGAAGCATTGAGGTTGAGTGACTAGCCCGAGGCCACCCTGGGAGTGAGTAGCAGAGCTGGGATTAGCAGGAATTCATAGCTTCCTGGTCTGTGATAAGACCACGGCACTACCAGCAATGCTATTTTATAGCAGAGAGAGAAAAGCATTGTGGGTACTGACAACAAGGCAGTGAATATGATATCACTGAATAGCTATTTTACCTCCAAATGCCTGTAAAGTATAGCCACCAGCCATATACTAGATTTTGCTTACATTATAAGAGTGATGGGAAAACATGGAATGTTCCAAAATATGTGCAAGTAAGTTGTTTGAATTAAAACCAGAGTGATGCACGGTTTTAAATGTAAACAGGATAAATCAAAGCATGTTGCTTATTATACCAAACCCATTTACATTAGATTTCGTTCTTAACACTCTCATTATTGCAGCAGGAGAAAAAGGCTAGGAAAAGCATAAGTACTACAGAGATCCAGCTAAAACTGACTTTGGCAACAGTAAATCTAAAGGGAAAGCATTTAGTGCAGCTTGCCCCTTTGGCATATTGGATCTTTGAGAATTCCCTGATACTAAGCTGCATTCATAGAAAATATTTGATCACACATTTATAAACTGGAAAAATTCTCTTTGAGATAGACTGTTGTCTTGCACTTAGGACCTGCTCCTACTCCCTTTGAAGTCAGTAAGAGAGTTCTGTGTTCTCACCATGGTAAACCAGACAGAGAAAGTGGGCTTGCCAAAATCACTCGCCATTGCCCAAACTCTAGACTTAGACCAGTGCTGAATGCTTTTGAAATTCACCTACTCGAGGTCTTATTCAGGAAGAACTCATACCCACTTGTGTCTGAATTATGTAAGCTTCAAAGAACTATATGTAATATCTGTGCCTGCCCCACATTCCTGAACCTTTCAGCCGACCTGTCTGCAGAGCCAGCCATGAAGGCAATGGGCTGCACGCTGGGAAATGGGCCAGATGAAGTCGTTGTTCACTGACACAGTAGTAGTCAACACAGGAGTTGCAAGACTGCCCATTCCCTACATTCAGTCTTCTACTAAGCAACCTCAATCACATGCAACATGTCCTGTTCAGACCCCAACAGAGTGACATTAACCACTGTACAACTGGATCATGGCCAAGCCATTCGTCACAAGACACTCCAAGAAAAAAGACGATACCTCTAGCCAGACGGAGAGGTTCTAGAGGACAAAATCCTTGCCCTCTCCCCCAAGGGTCCTGATCACAACAGAACATGTTTAGTTCTGCTGACTGGGGAAAAGTGAGCTACTGGGAGCCCATGCACGGGTCCTGCCTCTCCTCCTGTCCAGGATCCCTAAACATGACCATGTATGTGGGTCAGGCTCATCTGTAATTTCATGGATCCATTTGCACTTCCCACACAGAGGCAGGGGAGTGCAGCAGGAGCAATGGGGGCTAGCTCAGCCCTAAGGCTATCACAACTGCCTCAAAGTGAATTTCTTCCTCCCAGTACCCAAATATGCCTCTGGAGTACAAGCGGGTTCTTTGGGCTGTGACCTGGAAACAACATTTATACCTAGGAAAGTTTGACCATAGCATATGGCATAGGTCCTAAACCTTGGGATCATAAACAGCTACAAGGGAATCATCTCCATTGCCTTGCCCTTCCCAGATTGCTAAATGGGAGATGGAAGGGTAACACAGCTGCCATACGGAAAAAATTGAGAACCCCTGTCATATGGTATTAGCAGTATAATAAGTGTGAGAGATACTCACAATAGTGCATATTAAAAAGCTGTAATTATTAATAAAACATTTCTAAACCTTCTTAAATTAGGAAAACACACGAACCTCAAACTGAGCTCAGCCTTCAGTTGTTAAAATGAAGTCAAAGGGAGTTTATCTTTGGTCACCTTTGCAGGATTTAGCCCAAGCAGTGCTTATCCCTGCGTAGCTGATCATAATAAATAAATTGTATGGTACTGTTGTCGGTTCCACATGTCATTTGGGCTTTCTGAGATTTGATGGAAGCAATGGAAACAGAGCTCTTGTTCAGAAGCAACAATGCTATGATTGCTCACATTCTCGTGGTTATACCCAAAATCGACCTCTTTTATATTTTGAACCTTTCGCTTTCCACCTTCTTATGGCTTAGACACATGAGTTTCTAAAGTCAGTTACAAATGGAAAGTGATAACTCAGATCCCAGAGCTCTGAGGTGAAATTCTGGCTCCATTGAAGTCAATGGCAAATCTTCCACTGAGTTTGAAGGGGGTGAGGGGAGGTAGGATTTCACACCTGCTAGATCTAAAAATGTTTCTCTCAACTGTCAGGATGTAGAAACTTTTAGCTGTTTGGTTTCCAGGAAAATAGCTCAAAAATTGGTGAGGACGTTGGGTTTTTTTTAATGTATATTAATCAAAATATAACTCCTTCACACAAAGAAAAGGAAATTTATTTATAGTCCACAGATGACATTGTCTGCTCCCCATTTTATGTCAGGAGGAGGGAGAATTTTAGTAAATGTTTGATTTATTATAAAGTGAATGATTCTTTGCAGTCATGTGGGGCTAGCCCATGTTTCAATAAGACAAATTGCCTTGTTGCGTACCAGTGGCAGCCAATGATAACTCATGATCCAGACAGACTGGGTTATACCAGAATGGATGAAAAATGAGAGCAAAAGGCCATGTGGCTGAAAAACAATTGTTCAGAGAACTGTGATTTTTTTTTAACTAAACATCCTTTTAGTCCTTACTTTAAAATATTTCCATGAAGATTCCGTGGTGTTGCAAATGGTTTGTGGCAGAGTAGAGAGGGGATCATCTTATCTCTTTCCAAGTAGTAAATTATCATTTTGAGACTCAAGAACATGCCATCATAAATTTTAGAGTCAGTTGTGTAACTGAAAACAAGTAAATGATCTAGTAAATTAAAAACTACTGCAGGTTTATGCTAAAAAGCTGTAGAGGCAAATGACACAAGTTTAAAATGAAATAATGTCAACTCTGAAAAACAAATCCTAAAATGACTAAACATTATTGGTTTTGATCTTTAGTTAATATTAATAAATATCACCAGAGACCCATTGATTTTTTTTCAGTTCATTTCTTATTAACACTTCAAAAAGCTCTGAATATTTTAAGATTTCAAGCATGTGTGTTTGGTTTCCACCATGACGGATTAGTTTTAAATGTTTTTCTATTTCCATGTGATTTAGTGCTTCTGTTTAAGTGGGTGACCCTACAATAACAGACCCCATGGTGACGGGTTGCTTCATGATTGCCGGTATGCGTGTCATGAAGTGTTCCACTCTGCCTGTCTGCTCCCTTCTTGTAAATACACTGAGCAGGCAGGATATTGAAATATACAAGAATCTTGCTCCCAGCGAGCTGACAGGCAGACCTGAGGGACAACACAAAGTGCATACCTGGTAGGTCTAATTTTAGGTCTGCCAGCCCTGACAATGTCCCTAGAAAGAAATCTATACTAATTTCTGGCTGACGTTCAGAGCTGTAAACTGCAGCATTTTTTATCCCTCTACCAAAATGTTCATGTGCATTTTTTCAGTATTATTTAAGAAAAATGTCAAGCCTTCTGTATGTTGAAATAAAGGTACATTCATGTTGAAGTAGTATAATTGAGCAGGCTCTTAAGAGATCCCAGTCAGGAGGTAAATTATGGTGACGATGCAAGAGTGTACTGTGTGCGGTTTTCATTTCAAGTTTGTAGTCTTTCAGATTCTCTTTACCAGGCACAAAATCAACACAGATCTAGGAGATAGGAATGTTCAAACTGAAAAGTGTCATTTGGGCTTATGGGACTGCTACAATTTCATTTTTGTGGTGTTTCCGCATTGTGTAATTTCAGCAAGTTTGTGTGTGAATCCATGGCCACTGATCAACAGAACCTCAGATTGCCACTTACATAATGCTGAAAACCTCAAGATTTTGTAATAGTAGCAGCTGCTTCTACAGTTGGCATCAAATAAGGCCCTCACTGAAAGTTCCAGCAGGCTGGCCAAGTACATCATAGCTGAGAAGACTTAACAAGTATACTCTGCTGGTAGTTGTCCAATCTCAGAATTGAGGCAAGTTGGCAAGAAAGGTCTGGCTGATGTGTCTGTGAACAGGAAAGCTTGCACTATTGCCATCTTTAGTGTATCTGTTCTGTACAAGAATTGATGACTTCATTTTAAAGTTCTGCTGGTCTGCTCTTTTTCAAAAGTCTGTTCCTGCAACAGGAATAAGCTATGTTTAGAAAATGCTGACCTAAGTAACTTGGAAAGCAACAAAAGAAATATCATAGAATCATAGAATTGTACGACTGGAAGAGACCTCGAGAGGTCATCTAATCCAGTCCCCTGCACTCATGGCAGGACTAAGTATTATCTTCTAGACCATCCTTGAGAGGTGTTTGTCTAACCTGCTCTTAAAAATCTCCAAGGATGGAGATTCCACACTCTCCCTAGGCCATCTATTCCAGTGTTTATCCACCCTGACAGTTAGGAAGTTTTTCTTAATGTCCAACGTAAACCTGCCCTTGCTGCCATTTAATCCCATTGCTTCTTATCCTATCCTTAGAGACAATCAACATAATAGTTTTTGCTATCAATGCACTAATATTTAATGCTTATCCTATATAACACTTCATTGCTTTAAAAAGCTGGACAAAAAATCTTTAGGATCTAGTTTATTCTATTAAGGATAGCACCCATCATTGTGATGTCTTAGCCATACATGTGTTTGCAGGATCGGTCCTTAAATCATTAAAGGTGACTACCTCCTGGGTGTTAACTTTATTCACATCAGTATTTCCAATGTACTCACCAGTAAAAGTTATCCACATGTATAAGTGTGTGCAGGATCAGGCCTTTAAACCAATACAGGTGATCTCCACCTGCTTGAGAAATTTCTTCCGTGGACTTTTTCTCCACCAAACATTCTCATCTCCGTTCGTCTAGTCCACCCCGGTTCCATTTCACAATGGCATAAAAGGAGTCAGGTGCAAAGTTGATATAATTTGTAGTTTTTGTAGATATTGTTCTAGATTTTGGCTGTTTTGTTGGTTTTTTTTTTTAATTCTACTTAACCTGTTTTTCAGCATCCAACTTCACATGCTCCGGAGTCACCAAATGTATTGCGTCTGACTGACATACCTTACAAACTGCTAACACCAATTCAGTCTGCAGTAGGGAGCCTGCATTACTCCTGATGCGTGTCGATCCATGTACTACTAATGCAACCACTGCAGCCGTGTGTACTAACGAAGCACTTTGTGCACCCTGCACCTCAGTTCATTTCAAACATTTTGTACAGAAGGAGAGAAGGAAAATGAGAATTGTTCCTGAAGAAACACAGCTCTGATGAGACAAAGTATATACAGTAGATTCCTGTATTCACAGTACCTGTAAGAACCTAGTCACATAGTCACAACTAATTGCAGTCCAAGATAGACCCATTACCTAACTTTCACCAAGAGCCTTGCTCAAAAAAAAAAAAGAAAGAAAAAAAAACCCACATGTAATTCACTACATTTTTGCCTTTTGGACACGGTGGAAATACTCATCTAAAAAGTCTTTGAAAAGACACCAGGCAGATTTAGTTTCACTTTCTGTGTGCTTACCTCAAATCTTTCTTACTGCTAAGCTGTGGACAAAGAATATTGCTCTCCTAGGGGTGCTACGACTTGTGATTTCTCCAAGAAAGCACGGAAAGCAGCAATAAGAATAATGATCATGATCATGATGATCAAACCCTAACCATCTCTGTGGTTCAGTTTTTCTATGCTTACCCACATTACTTTGATAACTGGAGTGTTGACTTTTGGGGTAGAATCAGCCTGGTCTGTTTTACTCATTTCAGCAACTTAACAACACGTAGAGTGCATGTGCCTCTCTAACTGGATGTTTGATCAAGGCTTTTATTTATGATGGGACAGAATGAACCCTACTCGGTCTAGGAGTCACTCGGATTGCTGATAAATTACCCCTGCTTTCACCAATCACCGCCGAGACACCACCTCTCTTCTGCCATCCAGGGAAGAGACTTGGCAAGAAAAAACACACACAGAAGCTACATGTTTCACACAGGGTCAAGACAATGTGACCTGATGTGAACTGAGGGGCCTAGTTTTTAACATTTGGAAAGGAGGGTTGAGAGTCATACAGTCCAGGAATAATGCGCTTTGCTGTGATGCATTACCCTCAGTTACCTTTGTTGCTTGTTCCCTGGACAGTCTTAAGAACTACTACTCCTAATGCTACTGCCTAGAGCTGAATGGGAACCGGATTCTTCGTTTTGCGGGAAAGCTTGCGGTTTTGAAAAAAAATGTCCATTCCAAAATGGAGTGAAAATAAAACAAACAAAATCAAAATTTTCTGCAAAATGAAATTTAAAAAACCAATACTTTGTTCAGATAAAAGTGAAATGTTTTGTTCTGATTTTGACTTTTTAAATCTTATAGTGCGATACAAAATGAAAAATGGAAATGAAAGGTCATTTCAAAACACAAAATCGAAACATTCCAGTCTGAAAAAGCTTTCTTCAATTTTTCTTTCTAAATGAAATGTTATCAAAATTGACACATTTCTGCAAAACATTTTGCTTTTGGGAAATCAGCAATTTCCATCAGAAAATTTGCAACCCGCTCTACTATTGAATCTGATAGCCAATTCAGGAAATAGTTCATTATAGAATTTCAGGTCTTTTTCTAAAAATATTAAGGGCTGAAACGCACAATGCTTTGTAATATGTGGACAATATTATGGCTGGGATTCTCAGAAGAGCCTAATGAAGTTAGGTGCCTCACTCCTATCGAAATTGAATATTTGGCCCTTACCTATTTTTAGGGCCATTTATGGGTCCATGAGCCTGGAAAGAGTTCCTTTAGGAGTATTTAGGATGCTCTTTTGCTGAGCCAATGTGACTGGTTTTTGTTTCACAAGGATTGGTGGAAAATATTCTTCAGTTTTAATTCATGCAAATTCACAAACTCAAAGCTATCAGAGTCATACACTGATTTTTTAAAAAAATACTCAGAGATCTCAAATGTAAATGCAGTTGAAAGGCTTGTCTGGTTTTGTATCAAAACTGTCAAAACCACAAAATTCACATGCTTCAGGTGCAAAGGAATAAATTAGCTCAGGTTCGCCCATGAACCAAAGCAACTTTCTGATGAGCCTTGGTTGAATTTCAAGCTTCTAACAAATCCCAAAAGGAGGCAAGTTTAATGTGGTTTCATTGTGAATATTTCACATAGTTACGCACATTGTTCTGTTCTCACTTACACTTACAAATCAGAAGTAAATTTGTTTAAGTCAGTGGAGGTAAACCAGAGTAAAACTGGTGGAAGTGAGATCAGAATTAAGCCTTCTAAGTCCATTTAAAAAAATTAGGACACATTAGTTTTTGGGAACTTATCTATGACCTAGATAAGTAACCCTCTATATACTAGCCCCCATGGATACACAAAGGTTCATTAAGATCTCAAAAACTCCATTTTCACTACAGTTTCCTTACTATAACATTTCCAAGTATATACTTACCCTGCTTACTTCCTAAAACTTTTCACATGCTCTGGTCTACACTGTAATCTGCTTTCTTGAAAAATGTAGTGTAAATACTTAGGTTGTCAACCAACTCCTATTAAAGTCAATGGAAAGAGTTCCATGGACTTCGTCTGGATTTGGATCAGGCTCTCAGACCATTGGAAAGAAGGCAAGAAGTCTGAGCAGATCTGACCTCTCTGTAGTTGGTGTGAGCAAACTCTCATCTTCTGCACCCAGATGATACCCGCTGTTCTTGGGTCCCAACAACAACTCTCTCTCTCTCTCTCTTTATACACTATACAACAAATATTCATTGCTGACACTGAATGGACCCGGAAGGCTTCCCTAAAGAAAGCTGCATGCTTTGTCAGTAGCATGCCATTGCCTTTCCCAAGGATTCATACTTCATCTTTTTTTGTTCGGGGCATGTGTCCCATTCTGTAAATCCATGTTCCCATGTGTCACCACCATTTTCTGATTAGTTTAAATTGACCATAATAAGATTCCTAGGTTTTTGGTTTTGGTGGTGTTGTGTTTTGGGTTTTTTTTTTTTTTTTTTTGCTTGGTAGTGGTTACTTTATTTTAAAAAAATCTTTTGAAGTACATTTTTATTTCACTGTCTACTGTATTTGCAAGTACTCCCTGTGGGTTTTTATTACTTACTACCGTATTTCCCTTTCTCTCTCTCTCTCTCTCTCTCTCTCTGCCAAAAGACTAACAGAAATCAGTCTCCTTTCATCAGCCTCCCTTCTTCCTAATTTTTTCTTCCTTACACAAAATGCCTGCTACTACCTTTAACACCTGACTCTGTCTGGGGTGATAATTACTTTTATTTGATGCAGCTGGTGCATCGAGAGACCTGCGGGTTCTGTAAATTGGGAATGGGCAATATGGGTGGGATGTCTGGAAAATGTACAGATCTGTTCTCAAAAGTCAGAAACTGCAATAAAGAAATCAGATTCTTTTTGAAGCTTAATCTTGCTTTACATTTAAGTGGTCTATCTGATTTTTTTAATGTGGAGTTACCTGAAGAATACTTCAAGACTTGCAGAGCAATAACAGAAAGGAAAGGTCTGTTTCTCAAGGCCCAAATGTGGGACACAGAACCAGAACAACGGACAAGGGAAAGTAATAGTGCAAGGACTTTTTCTGCCTACCTACCTTCTCCTTACTTAAACCCCAGACCTGAAACAACACGCATATGTGTGAAGCAAATTACAGGATCAAGGGCTAATATAGGCCCGCCACATGCTGTCTGGGTGCCCATGTGGCATTACTATTATTTTAATGTAAAAATATTTTTTTCCAGAACCACAGTATCATGATTCTGATTTCATTGTTTTAAACACTGTTCATTTTGATTCATAAGAATATTTATGGGTGAGTATGAAGGTAATTTTCAGCTAAACAAAATTTTGCCCCAAAAGGAGACAGAAGACATTGCAAAAAATATTTTATGGAAAATGATTTCTGTTTTCCTACCAGCTTTCACAAATACATATATGGAATGTACGGTTAGGTCCCAATAGTGCAAAAATTATGCAAGTGCTTAACTTCAATAGTGCACTTCAACTTGAATAGCACTACTCACAGTGCATATAGTTAAGCACGTGCATGCGGTTTTATAGGATTGGGACCTTAGGCAAGTTTTCAGTGTGGTCTTCTGGACAAGTAATAACACAGGTAGTTGGTGTATTCTTGTTCTGCAAACACTAATTCAGCATTTATGACATAATTTATAGAAGGACGTCCAAACCCAGCTGAAAAGGAAGGTCCCACAACTTAAAAACTTTTCCTTTCAAAATTTCTGGATTCAGAAAAGTTTTTTGTCCAAAGAAGGGTGCAATTTTTTGCTGATGGATATTCATGTTATTTTTTTTAAATGAGCTTGATTGGCTCATTTTGGTTAGTCATAAAGTTCACAAGGTCCTTGTTTCATGTTGGCTGAGCCTACCCCAGGTGGTCAAATGGCTTAGTGCTGGCATACATTAAGTCTTTAGCTGCATTAAACATCCAAAGACCAAATATTAATAAATAAATGGGAAAATTTTCAATATCTGTTGTGAATATATTTTCTTCAATTTTGATCAATTGTAGAAATGGTTGAAGTATTTAAAATGCTGGTGAAATTTCAGATTTCAGGAGAAAAAGAGAAATAAATAGATAAAGTTTACCATGGTTTTCTTTTTTCTCAACCAGTTCAACCCTCTGTCATTCCTGTATCATTAGACTTCTTTGCAGTTTATATTGAGACTTGTTTCTATCTGGGCAAAATACTAATTTCCTGTCCCACTAAACTTTTTTAAGATTTTGGACATTTTTTCCATCCTAAATCAGGATGAAAAATCATTTTCAAATTTTTTTGCAAATTAAAAATCCCTTCCACCCCCCAAAAAATTGAGATCAGTTTATTTGAAACATTTTGTTTAGATTCTGACAATTAATTTTGAAACAAAATGTCATTTTTAACAGAAAACTGAAACTTTGCATTTAGAAAATGTTGAAAAGGGTTGTTTCCACAACTTAAAAACTTTTCCTTTCACAAATTTTTCAAGTCAAGAAATTCATCGAAACAGAAACTTTTCCCATGAAAAGTTTCAATATTAATGAATTAGCATTTTTGATGCAAAAACGTTTCATCAAGAAATTCCTGACTAGCTCTATTTTTAGCATGTTTTCACATGTAGTTTGACTACATACTGGTTCCTCACAGCATGCTATGACTTGCGATTAATTATGGGATCACTGTGGACTATGTGGCTCTAGGAAGAAGGATAAAGGAGTTGGAGGCGCAAGTGGTGTTCTCGTCCATCCTCCCCGTGGAAGGAAAAGGCCTAGGTAGGGACCGTCGAATCGTGGAAGTCAACGAATGGCTACGCAGGTGGTGTCGGAGAGAAGGCTTTGGATTCTTTGACCATGGGATGGTGTTCCATGAAGGAGGAGTGCTGAGCAGAGACGGGCTCCATCTTACGAAAAGAGGGAAGAGCATCTTTGCCAGCATGCTGGCTAACCTAGTGAGGAGGGCTTTAAACTAGGTTCACCGGGGGAAGGAGACCAAAGCCCTGAGGTAAGTGGGAAAGCGGGATACCGGGAGGAAGCACAGGCAGGAATGTCTGTGAGGGGAGGGCTCCTGCCTCATACTGGGAATGAGGGGCGATCAACAGGTTATCTCAAGTGCTTATATACAAATGCACAAAGCCTTGGAAACAAGCAGGGAGAACTGGAGGTCCTGGTGATGTCAAGGAACTATGATGTGATCGGAATAACAGAGACTTGGTGGGATAACTCACATGACTGGAGTACTGTCATGGATGGTTATAAACTGTTCAGGAAGGACAGGCAGGGCAGAAAAGGTGGGGGAGTAGCACTGTATGTAAGGGAGCAGTATGACTGCTCAGAGCTCTGGTACGAAACTGCAGAAAAACCTGAGTGTCTCTGGATTAAGTTTAGAAGTGTGTGCAACAAGAGTGATGTAGTGGTGGGAGTCTGCTATAGACCACCGGACCAGGGGGATGAGGTAGATGAGGCTTTCTTCCGGCAGCTCACGGAAGCTACTAGATCGCATGCCCTGATTCTCATGGGTGACTTTAATTTTCCTGATATCTGCTGGGAGAGCAATACAGCGGTGCATAGACAATCCAGGAAGTTTTTGGAAAGCGTAGGGGACAATTTCCTGGCGCAAGTGCTAGAGGAGCCAACTAGGGGGGGCGCTTTTCTTGACCTGCTGCTCACAAACCGGGTAGAATTAGTGGGGGAAGCAAAAGTGGATGGGAATCTGGGAGGCAGTGACCATGAGTTGGTTGAGTTCAGGATCCTGACGCAGGGAAGAAAGGTAAGCAGGAGGATACGGACCCTGGACTTCAGGAAAGCAGACTTCGACTCCCTCAGGGAACGGATGGCCAGGATCCCCTGGGGGACTAACTTGAAGGGGAAAGGAGTCCAGGAGAGCTGGCTGTATTTCAAGGAATCCCTGTTGAGGTTACAGGGACAAACCATCCCGATGAGTCGAAAGAATAGTAAATATGGCAGGCGACCAGCTTGGCTTAATGGTGAAATCCTAGCGGATCTTAAACATAAAAAAGAGGCTTACAAGAAGTGGAAGGTTGGACATATGACCAGGGAAGAGTATAAAAATATTGCTCGGGCATGTAGGAATGATATCAGGAGGGCCAAATCGCACCTAGAGCTGCAGCTAGCCAGAGATGTCAAGAGTAACAAGAAGGGTTTCTTCAGGTATGTTGGCAACAAGAAGAAAGCCAAGGAAAGTGTGGGCCCCTTACTGAATGAGGGAGGCAACCTAGTGACAGAGGATGTGGAAAAAGCTAATGTACTCAATGCTTTTTTTGCCTCTGTTTTCACTAACAAGGTCAGCTCCCAGACTGCTGCGCTGGGCATCGCAAAATGGGGAAGAGATGGCCAGCCCTCTGTGGAGATAGAGGTGGTTAGGGACTATTTAGAAAAGCTGGACGTGCACAAGTCCATGGGGCCGGACGAGTTGCATCCGAGAGTGCTGAAGGAACTGGCGGCTGTGATTGCAGAGCCATTGGCCATTATCTTTGAAAACTCGTGGCGAATGGGGGAAGTCCCGGATGACTGGAAAAAGGCTAATGTAGTGCCAATCTTTAAAAAAGGGAAGAAGGAGGATCCTGGGAACTACAGGCCAGTCAGCCTCACCTCAGTCCCTGGAAAAATCATGGAGCAGGTCCTCAAAGAATCAATCCTGAAGCACTTGCATGAGAGGAAAGTGATCAGGAACAGCCAGCATGGATTCACCAAGGGAAGGTCATGCCTGACTAATCTAATCGCCTTTTATGATGAGATTACTGGTTCTGTGGATGAAGGGAAAGCAGTGGATGTATTGTTTCTTGACTTTAGCAAAGCTTTTGACACGGTCTCCCACAGTATTCTTGTCAGCAAGTTAAGGAAGTATGGGCTGGAAGAATGCACTATAAGGTGGGTAGAAAGCTGGCTAGATTGTCGGGCTCAACGGGTAGTTATCAATGGCTCCATGTCTAGTTGGCAGCTGGTATCAAGTGGAGTGCCCCAAGGGTTGGTCCTGGGGCCGGTTTTGTTCAATATCTTCATAAATGATCTGGAGGATGGTGTGGATTGCACTCTCAGCAAATTTGCGGATGATACTAAACTGGGAGGAGTGGTAGATACGCTGGAGGGGAGGGATAGGATACAGAAGGACCTAGACAAATTGGAGGATTGGGCCAAAAGAAATCTGATGAGGTTCAATAAGGATAAGTGCAGGGTCCTGCACTTAGGACGGAAGAACCCAATGCACAGCTACAGACTAGGGACCGAATGGCTAGGCAGCAGTTCTGCGGAAAAGGACCTAGGGGTGACAGTGGACGAGAAGCTGGATATGAGTCAGCAGTGTGCCCTTGTTGCCAAGAAGGCCAATGGCATTTTGGGATGTATAAGTAGGGGCATAGCGAGCAGATCGAGGGACGTGATCGTTCCCCTCTATTCGACATTGGTGAGGCCTCATCTGGAGTACTGTGTCCAGTTTTGGGCCCCACACTTCAAGAAGGATGTGGATAAATTGGAGAGAGTCCAGCGAAGGGCAACAAAAATGATTAGGGGTCTGGAACACATGAGTTATGAGGAGAGGCTGAGGGAGCTGGGATTGTTTAGCCTGCAGAAGAGAAGAATGAGGGGGGATTTGATAGCTGCTTTCAACTACCTGAAAGGGGGTTCCAAAGAGGATGGCTCTAGACTGTTCTCAATGGTAGCAGATGACAGAACAAGGAGTAATGGTCTCAAGCTGCAGTGGGGGAGGTTTAGATTGGATATTAGGAAAAACTTTTTCACTAAGAGGGTGGTGAAACACTGGAATGCGTTACCTAGGGAGGTGGTAGAATCTCCTTCCTTAGAGGTTTTTAAGGTCAGGCTTGACAAAGCCCTGGCTGGGATGATTTAACTGGGAATTGGTCCTGCTTCGAGCAGGGGGTTGGACTAGATGACCTTCTGGGGTCCCTTCCAACCCTTATATTCTATGATTCTATGGGGAGATTGATTTATAATGTGCATTACATATAATTTGTTTGTGGTGAGACTGGTTTATGGCATGCTTTTCCATGTAGTTGCCTACAATGAGGTTTACTGTGTGATTTTTACATATTGTTTGGAAAGGGCTTAAAAGGTTTGTTTTACAGAATACTTGTCATAATCAGTTGTGCTTTGGTGCATTGAGGTTGTATTAATGAGAAGCAAGATACCTTATCTGTTGCCATACCATATAATATTATAAAAGCAAGAGTAGTTGGTCTGCTCTCAACTTCATATTCAGTTCATTTTCCCTGACTGTCAGTTTCAATTAAGTTATACTTGTCCTTAGCTGGACCAGTTCCTGGTGCCAGTCCTGGATGTAGAACGGGAGCACATATATCTCTCTGGGTACATCTATCTGTGTGTATTTGGGTATGTCAAATATCATAAAAGTCTTTGTGACTTCAAATATGTTGCTCCACACCTCTTTGATCTCTGTTTCACAGGCCAACGTTATGAAGGTTAGTTGCCACCACAAGGCTAAATACTAGGTCCATTGAAGTTGGCAGCAAAACTGCCATCTGGATACCATTGAACCTGGATATGGTCCTTAGTTTCACGTGATTGTTAATCGTGCTGAATTGTGAATTCATGCCATTTCAAACTTAGAAGTGAATTTTGCAGAATTTAGAGAAAAAAGGGTATTTTCAAGGTCACAAACTGGTGACCTTTTTCTTTTCCAAAATTTTACAGCACCCTTTTCACCTGAAATCAGATGATGGTGGACTGTCTTTTGCTCTGTGTTTGTGTGGGGTCCTGGTCCATGCAGTAATGCAAATCATAAATAAATGAGGATACCCTTCTTCATACTGAATAGTACTTGCTCTGCACCAAAGGACTAGCCATAGTGTGAGGTTCTATTCAGTGTGAGTAAGAATATCACAACCTGGCTCTGAATTTGAATGGCTTGATCCTGCAAGATGCTGAGCTCTCTCAACTTTCACGAAATTAAATGCATTGCAGGTTATTCATTTATGGGATATTTTAGAACATTATTCATAATAGGGGCATCTTCCACAAGAATATATTGGAAATATTTTTTCTCAGAAATACACTTTTTTGATTTATTAAGATGGGAATTATTTATCAAATATCATTTGTTTATTAAAAGGAGACCTAATCCTGCTCTCCTTACATGCTCAATTCCTAAAGTAGGAGTTGAGGTGCTCAGCACTTAGTATGAGCATGTCCTCTTGTAAGGACAGAAGGATTTGATCCATCCTTAATAACACCAATATTTAACATACAACAATGACATGTTCATGAAGCGAGATGAAGTGCTTGTTTGAGAAAGCCATTAAAATAGTCCCAACTTTACCAATATGAGAAGCACCAATTGTGAACAAAATCTTCCTCTGACGAGGGCCTTCTTTGTTAATCTTCACGTGTAAAGCTTTATAGGAGTTATTGAGATGAGACTATGCCAGATAATGGTAATTGCTAGAAGCTGAGATAACAATGTTCCAAGGTTGCTGTTCCAATGGAGGATATTGCTCCTTCATATCAGGAATAGGGAAAAATAAACAAATAAGGTTGAGTGTAGGGAAGTTGTAGAGCCTGTTTTTTCTCTCACTTTTACCTGAGTCATTCCATTGACTTCAGTGGAGTGACTCTGGAACTAAACCAGTGTAAGTAGGAGAAGTATCAACTCCTCACCCCTTTATAAAAAAATTTCTAATGAGATTTCCCCTCACAGAGTGAAAGATATGAATCCATCCCTTCCCGCCACCCCCATGCCAAGGGACTCATCGATCATGCTCAATAATTCTGCCACTGAGGAGACAGTTCCCCTTTGGAGGTTCTGCATGGCAGAGCTCTTGTGGAATCCTGGGGTGGGAGGGTAACAAAATGGAACCTCCCCCACAGGAAAAGCCTTAATGGATTACTCCATTAATTACTCTCTTTATTTTTGTCTCTAAATTCGACACTGGCAGTGCTTGAATTGGAGGTATTAACAGGGACTACATGCTTTTATTGGAAGGCAAATACCTTGTAAAACATATTGGGAACTTTTGGAACGAAAGCCGCTATGCCCTGTAAATGTCATTCCTAATGATTATTCTGTGGCCCAGCTGAAATTCTGATGGCTGGCTTGCATTCAGAGACATGTTGGGTGGGACATTCCCAGGTTCTCCCAGCACAGAACAGCCTGGATTACTTCAGATGCCTGGACTCTCTTAGAAAAGTTTTACCATACATACATTTCAAAATAGAAAAGCCACAGGACACAACATATTGAGACCATTGATACATTCATGAACCTTGACGAAAACATTTTCAAAGTAAATAACTGTCAGGATGTGCACGCTGCACACACGCTACCGAGATTACTTTTACACTTTTTCTGTCAGTATCAATTAATTTGGCTGAAGCTTCCAATCTTCCTCCCATTCAACCTCCACATGTTTGTGTATCTGTATTTATTTGGATCACACAGTATATTTGTGGTGTTGTGAGAAGCACCACTGCAGAAATTCTGCTTAAAAAAGCAGCATTAAGCTTCCTTTAGTGTCTCTGTCCCCTGCAATAAACAAAGCTTTTGGCTTTAGCCTGGTTTATTGAGAGAAGTGGAGATGTTGACCTCCCCTTTTCTGTTTAACCTTTGCCTCTTTCTGTCTCCGTTTTGACAGCAAAGGAGAGGGCGTTCTTGACACTGGTGGGGGTAAAAATGGGTTGTCTTCAGCTATCAAGCCATTAATGTTTAGTCTCTTTACAGGGGTAACATTTAGAAAGCTACCTGGAATAAATGTCTGTCTGCTTCAAACAACATGTGCATCAAACAATGGATCCCAATTTGGGACTCTGGGAGTTTCCTGGCCAATTGTTAAGACTTTGCACTCCTTTCACTCCAGGGAGGTCTGAAATGTCAAAATCTTCTGTCATCTCACTTGTCATATCACATCCCGCAAAGGAACACGGAAGCCATTATCCGTTCTGCTGTTTACTGTCATGAAAACCCATAAATACTCATTTTCCATAAACAGTATCAGCCCAATTAAAGCACTCTTTACCAAGACTGATCATTTTCAGACAGAAAGTATTGATTTATCCACCTATGGGCACTGCATAGAAACATCTCTTAATGAGAATGATAGTAACCCCTGAACTCTGCCCTTTCACCCTATAATATACTCTCTCAATTTTCTGTTAAGTGGTCTAGTGGCACATCAGCAGAGATGGAAAGACACTCTGATTCTTTAATGTCGACACTGGAATGCTCGAAAGGAATGCTCAAATCTTCATTGTAATGGGAGGTGAACAGAAAGGTCACTTATATGCAGAGCTTTCAGCTTGTTTGACAAGTCTTCTTTAATAAGTGAAACATTGTTGGGGTACACTTGTCCATCAAATGCCGCGGCCACTCAGTACAGACGCAACCAAACAAAAACATTAGCAACCTGATTGCTTGGTTCTGGAAACTGTTCCCCCCTCCCCCACACCTCTCCAAGTTCCTTTCTGGTAATTTGTATGTTGACTTACAAAAAAATACTCGACCTATAACAAGCATAAGAGACACTTGATTTTGTTCTGTTCAGAAACGTGCAATTTGTAACCCTACGGCGTATGTAGCTGGTAACTGAACTGGTATACAAGCCAGTACATTCAGTAGTTAAATTAATCCTCCTTTGGAGGTTGATAGTTGTTTGATATATGGTACAGGGCTGACACAGGTATTTCTAATGCCACTTTACCAAACACATGACAAAATTGTGCAGGGAGTATACACCCTTCATGCAGACAAATGCACACAAGAGAAAATCCTAACAGCTTTTAATTTCCATGCTTTTCAGTTTTATTGATGTAAATGCTACTGTTTATAGGACTAATGACACAGGCTGGCTCAGCTGAGTCAATTACACCAATAGGTACTTGGATCAGATATTTTGCCTGCTTTCCATTTGCACTGTCTATATGTCTGATATTTGACTAAATTAAATTGCACCATCGTGCATTGGTACTTGCCATATGTTGTATCTCAAAGCATTTTAAAGGACAATGAAAAAAAAAATATATAACATAGTTCAAAGATTGTATACAGGCATATGTGTCAATCATTATGAGCAGTATTCAGTACATAGCCAAGAGTGTTACACTATGGTGTCCTCTAATCTGTGGTGGTGTTAAATGAATAGGAATATTGAGAAGGATGTTAGGGACATCTACTGTTCTAAATTGTGTGGGATTGTGTGTGTGTGTGTGTGTTTGTTTGGGGGTGAGCGGGATATTTGGTGAATTTTAGTACTCAAGAAAGTGAGACACTAATGGCACCATCTGGCCTACAGCATAGTGCTGTGCAAACTTCCCACACACAGCTCTGCCAATGCGCTTCAATTCTGACCTTCAACACCCCTTCAGTTCCTGTAATGAGTCTACGCATCTCTTGAGAAGAAACTGTCTATTGTTCTGGTTTCAGCTAAGTTGTGCAATGTTTTGCAATGTGGGCAACTGCCCACTGGTGACTAGCTGAGGCCACTAAACGCAAATCTGAACCTTGCCTTGTGGAGGTGAAGAGCTTGTGTAATAAACCCATACACCATTTTATGAGATTCCATCTCCTTTACAATTCACTCATCAAAAGTAAACAGAATTAATTTGGATTTAACATCTGATTCAAAGCATAGCACCCACAAAGGACCCAATTTTGCAACCCTTACAGTGTCTAGTACTTATGCAGGTACTCATGCTTCAAATCACTGGGACTATTGGCGTAAGCACCACTTCACTTGAGTAAATGTTGTGCGATCAGGCCCTGAATGATTGATGCGAGATCTGCAATATTATATCACTTTCAGAGACAGAATACTGCACTAGCTGGACCACTAGTTTCTGTGTTCTACAGTAGTTAGTTAACCCATGCATGTACCACACTAGAGCATATAAAAGAATGTGACTTCAAGGGCTGCAGTGTTTGCTGAGAGTCCAAAATGCATTGAACAATTTAGATCAATTTAGATCAAATCCACTCCTGTCATTTCGATTGGAACCAGCACTTGATCTCATTAACTTTATATGACCACTATGTTGCTTTTCGCGACATGCATAGCACATAACAGTGCTTAGAATAACCACTAAGGTAGGAATAATGTCATTCTTAGATGCATTCATCCTTTGCTATGATATAGCTCTTTCTTGGACTTTTCCTTCCATTATTTAATTTATAATTCTGGCCCATTCTTTATTAGTTCAATGGCAACTTTCCATAGCTAGTAATAGAATTATCCAATACCTACCTACCTAAAGTGATCATTTTTAGTCAAAATAAAGGAAAATTATATTATTTTTAGGAACTAAGAATACTGGATCAGACCTAATGTCCACCTAGTCCAGTACCTTATCTCTCATAGTGGTCAACACCAGATACTTCAGAGACGGGTGCAAGAAACCCTGCAATAGGCAGGTGTGAGATAAATTGCTCCCAATGAAGGTCTGATCCTAATCTCAACTAGTTAGGGATTGGCTGAAGCGTGAGGTTTTATCCTGCTTTCAAAATGTGATAGCATTAACTATTGCAACTCTAGATATTGTTGTTATCTATTGTGGCAGAGCTCCGACCTTGTCCCTGTGGGTCCCGCGCTTCTAGGTGGTTTATGCTAGCCTCAGTGGCTTACTGCAGCCCTCCATGTAGCCCTTCTCTCTATAGGGTCAGGGTTACAGTTTACTGAGCCCTTTTCATCATAAGCCAGCAAGGAGGTTGGTGAGAGAACTGCCACAGTTTAGCCTCCTGTCCTGATAGGGGCCTGTCTTCCCCTCCCAGGAGCTGTTTCTGTAGTGGCAGGTTGGGGGGAACCCAGGCCCGCCCTCTACCCTGGGTTCCGGCCCAGGGACCCTAATGGTAGCAGCTGTTGGCAGTCGACCTTTCACTGCCAGAGTTGCTACATTTTCCTGGGCCACTTCCCCATAGCTCTCCCACTTCTCTATTCTTCACCCTTACCTTAGGGCTCCCTTATCGATGGCTTGAGGGTGTCCTCATTAACCAGCCCTTCAGCCACAATTCCTCTCCTCTGGCTCCCTGGCTCTCCTCAGCCTGACTGGAGTGAGCCCTTTTATAGTATCAGAAGGGCCTTAATTAGAGTCAGGTGTTCACATTACCTTAATGGCCTCATCTGACTCTTTGCGGGTTAATTGGAGTCAGGTGTTCTCATTAGCCTGGAGCAGCCTCTGCTCTGGTCAGTCAGGGAACAGAAAACTGCTAATCCAGTGGCCAGTATATCTGCCTTCTACTAGTTTGTTGTACCCAACTGGCCTGGGTCTGTCACACCATAAAATATCCAAACCCTCCTTCAATCTTGCTTGATTCTTGGCCTCAGCAATATCCTGTGGCAATGAGTTCCATAGATTCAATGCACATGATTTGATTACAGAGATTTTGATCAAATTAATTGGAAGAATTATATTAACTGGGGATTGACTTAAGCATATAGAATTGTATATTTACATTTTTGTACAGTCCATATGACCTACTATAAAAGTATTAGTGCCCATCGATGAGATTCCTGGCTTGCAGGGCCAATTACATTGGACTCTTGGAAAAGGATAGTTTCACTGTAGGGCAGTAACACTTTTAGATGCCGTGGCAAATGGCTATGGACTGTGAGGTTGCAATGTTGTAGTAAATGGTGATCTCTGGTAGGCACATAGACATGAACTAGAAGAGCCCCTTGTGGGATTTGTGAGAATAATTTGATTTCTTCAGGTATGAACATGTGACCCACACATTTCTAGGCACTGCTCATTAGTTTTGCGTTATCAAGCTGCCTTCTTTCTTCTCCTTTATCCTTCTGTCCCCTCAGATACAGAGGATGTCCACCAGTTTCTGCCCTTTATTTTGGTCTTGTGCTGGTCTGTTCAGGCTTCTGAGAGTCATGCTGATCAATTTGGCTCCTTTCTCTGTTGTTCCATATATTGTTTCTTTTGGCTGCTCTTTTTTCCTGTTTCCAGGTGGTCTGTATCATAACATATCACAGAAAGTGTGTTGGTGGAGTCCTTAATGTGAGTCCTAAATATGTCCATCGTAATCTTACCATATATGATTCTTTAGACTGGTTTGTTCTACTTAGAATTTCTGATGTTGCAAGAAATGCTCCAATGTCCTCTGAAGATATTCCACAGGCATTTACTTTGGAATGAATCAATTTTCTTATCAATTGAAGGACATAAACACAATCATACTAGGCCAGACCAATGGTCCATCTTGCCCAGTATCCTGTCTTCTGATAATGGCCAGTGCCAGGTGGTTCAGAGGGAGTAAACAAAACAGGGTAATTTTGAGTGATCCATCCCCTGTTGTCCAGTCCCAGCTTCTAGAATTTGAAGGTTTAGGGACACCTGGAGTATGGGGTCCAATTTCTGTTGTAGATTTCCATGACACTGTGGAATAAAGGAGGATAGACATGATGCTGGGGTTAAAAATTTGTATTTTTGTGTGAGTGCCAATCATGCTACTTTTCCAAATCTTTTCAAATTTATGAAAGTTGTTTGCTGCTTTTGATATTCGTTACCTGATATCTATCACGGTGTCATCATAACTGCACATCTCATGCCCTCGATGGGTAAAATACCTTGCTTTTTCTAGTATCAGGGGGTTGCAATGTTAGTCTGTATCCACAAAAACAACAAGGAGTCCGGTACCTTAAAGACTACCAGATTGATTTGGGCATAAGCTTTTGTGGGTAAAAAACCCACTTTTTCAGATGCTAGAGTTTCTTCGTCCACTCTAATGGTTTCTTTTGGGGCATTGATTTTGTTTTGCCCTTATTGATGGACAAACCAGCTTGTTTTACTGTACCTGCCAAAAGTGGGGTCTCTTCGTCCATTAAGTGATGCGTGGAACTAAGCAGGTCAATATCATTAGCTACAACAAGGTCATCCCATTGTGCTTTATCACTAGTCCATAAAATTCCTTGGTTGCCTTCTGTGGTTTCTTTCCTCACGGCCTCATCAATGACCAGTGCAAACAATAGTGGGGACATAATACTCCATTGTCTTCCTCTGGTTGTTACTGCAAACCACTGGCTGATGATGTCACCATCTCTGACAGCACATTCGGCATTACCGCACAGATCACTGATGAGTCTATCCTGTTGCTTTGCGGGAACTATTTTGGCAATACTTTACTGATAGCTGAGAATGTCACCCGTGTTCTTTCCTTTGGCCACATTCCCAGTAAATCATGCTGCAGTGACCCTAAGCAAGCATTCTTTCTAAGGGGACATATTATACTCCCCTCCATACACAGGCTTAATTCCACATTCCCATTAGTGTTACTGAGATGCACACATGTTTTCACACTGTAGTGGGCACAAACACTGGAGACCATCTTTATGCACTGACTTAATTTTTGCATATGTTGCTTTAACTAACCCTCTTTTCCTTCTAGACTTCGTTAAACAGAAATTGGTTCCCAGGCTAAGAGAGTGCAATAGTTTAAGACAGAGAAAATATTTACAGTAAATTGCACTCTACTCTTAAGTGGTCCAGGAGCATGCTACGTAAATACCCATTTCCTATACTAACTGCCTGCATGCTCGAAAGGATCATAAAGCCCGTTGCAATAAAAATCTAGGCAGATGCAGGAGAAATCACTTCATCCATTACTGAAATGCAGCAACCTCTGGGGCAAAATTCAACAGATTTGTGCACAGCACAGCAGCAGCATACAGCAAGGCAGAACACAGTGGAATAGTTTGACGGGCCGTGAAAAATACCTATAGCAGTTAAAAATACTGTATGAACGACGGTATTTTGTACAGCCAGATACTATGCAATAAAACACCGATGGCTGGCCCAGGTCAGCTGACTCTGGCTTGTGGGGCTATATAATTGCAATGTAGATGTTCAGGCTTGGGCCGGAGCCTCTGGGATCATCCCCCCTTGCAAGGTCCCACAGCCCGAGTCCTGAGAGCCCAATTCAGCTGACATGGGCCACCTGCTGGTGTTTTATTGCAGTGTGGACATACCCAGAGGGACTGATCACAGTTCGAACAAGAACCGTGTTTTGGAATAATATACAAAAAGCTCCCGGTTTATAGCTGGAGGGTTTTTTCCCCCAGTAAAGTAATAATGAAGTTTGCAAAGGATTCACATCATATTACACAAACAGCAGTTTTCCTGTGCACCCATTATTCTCATCCTCCTTATATTATTCCTTCCCCCCACCCTCACCCCTTTTTTATTTTGAAGAGGTTGTTGCTATAAAGGAGGAGGGAGAAATGGGGCTGAAATGGAGGGAGAGGGAGGAGAACCTATGACACATGTTAATGTAGAAATGATATTTACAAATCTGTACCATTCCACCATAAGATGCAGGATTTTCTGTGGATGAAGTACCAGTTGAAAAGCTATGTTATCTCAGCCAAGGTGCAAGTTTAAGCTACCCCTAAACAGCCCTTCCCTGGGAGGCATGGTGTCTTAAATCTGTAATGTAACACAACAGAGTATTCATCAATCCACACAAGACATGCCTGTCATCACAGCACTGTACAATATAATGGATTTGTTGAGGGCTAAGTTTGCACAGTGTATGATCAAAAAAGGAAGACTCACCCTTACAAGAGGGTGTTGCAGAGAGGAGAGAAGGCACAATAGAACAACCCTAGCCACATCCACAACTGCAGGATGGCTTAGAATAACATCTACAAAACATCTGACTGGTTCTGACTGTTGAATTCATAGATTCCAAGATCAGAAGGGAACACTGAGATCATCTAGTTGGACCTGCTGTATAACACAACTTTCCCCAAATAATTCCTAGAGCAGATCTTTTTTAAAAAAAAAAAATCATCCAATCTTGATTTAAAAATTAAGAGTGAAGGAGAATCCACCATGACCTTTGGTAAGTTGTTCCAATGGTTAATTACTCTCACTGTTAAAAATGTACACCTTATTTGTCAAGTTTCAACTTCCAGCCATTGGATCATGTTATACCTTTCTCTGCTTGACCCATATGGCTAGCCAGCTGGGGACTGGAGGAGCCACAGAGCATGTTCCCAATATGGTCGCAGAGCCAGTGCCCTAAGCTTGCATGATCCCAATACAATCTTGAGTACTAAGGAAGGATCCTGCCCTATTGCTTGTGCAGGGAGAAGAGGATCTTTTTTTTCCCCTCTTCCCACAAGCACAATAAAGGGCAGGCTTAAGGCCTGATCCAGCAAATCTAGTCTCATGCAAACAGCCATCACTCATATGAGTTCTCCTATTGGCACTGTTCATTTTCTTCAATAGAAAGGGCTACTTGCATGAGCAAAAAATGCTTACAAGAGCAAAGGTTTTCAGGATCTGGCACTTAGCGCTCTCTGATTCACACATGGGGGAAGATGATGATGTTGACATTCAAACCTACGAGATTGATTGGTTTTTCATGCATTGCACATTTATAAGTGTAAATGATGCAGAAAATTCATGCACATGATAATCAATTAATAACAGTATTTTATACAAGAACTAGGACTCCACATACTGTGAAACTGGCATATTTTACTCTAAATTGACCTAATACATTTCCAGGAATGTGTCAATTAAAATTTTAGCCTTTTGGAAGAGGGGGAGAGAGGCTACAGAATCCAGGCTATTAAATACTGGGAATAAAATCAGAACATTGGTTTCCAGCTGGCTTATTAAGGGAGGTTATAATTTAGAGAAATAAAGAACTGGAATTAGGCACCATTTCAGTATAGGCAGCCTGCTACTGCCCCTCTGCTAAACATTTAATTTCTCTAAGTCAGATGTTCTAAATGTGTAGCTGTTCTAACCCTTGTTTCTTTGGTACCATACAAGAGAAAAACAACCCTTCGCTCTCCTTAGGGACCTTGATTTGCTTCCAACATACTAAGATAAACAGCCACTTTCTAAACATGATAGCATAATTGACCAACATATATTATAAAGAAAAAGTATTCACCTGTGTCCCTCATGATATCTTAGGTTATTACAACTATAATACCAAAATTAAGACTCTGATCCACTTTTCACTCTTTCTGCTCTTTGTTCTCTCTCTGCATTTCTCTCATCTCAGAAAGGAAATGTTGCCACTTTTGTTAATGGTCAGTTTCACATTCAGGTTCTCATTGCAATTATTTTTTTTTCTTTAAATTGTGGAAATGTTTCTATTTGGTTTAGATTTTGTCTTGTGTATATATTATACAAATATGTATATTCGGCCTCAAATGTGAATCAAGTCTCCGCTTGGGAACTGATTACATCAGGAACCAAATATTAGGCGTGAGATCCCAGCCCCACTGGAGCTGATGAGAGTTTTGCCATTAACTCCAGTGGGCCAGGATTTCACCCCAAATCTCTATTCACAAGCACAGAAAGATCAGAGGTACGATAACAGTTTTGCCCTTATTGGACACAAAATATTACTACTAAAATTATGCCTGCCTGTTTTTAACTGTGCATCAGTAGATCAAAGTCAGAGATTATTTTGAAATCAATTAACATAGAAGAAAAATTCATCGTAACAAACTTTGAGGTTTGATTTTCAAATTCTTTGCTGATAAGAGGTTATCCACTGCTTATCCCTTTACTGCTTAAACTTTAGCTGTCTGTGTTTTACGTACATTTCACTGCTACTTAAGTATTGTGTGTTTTTGTGAGCTATTTTATTTGTCATTGAAACATTTAGAGGCAGGAATAAAGTTTACACTCTGGCTTAGCCTCTGGCTAGTGTTAAATTTCAGTTGGAGCCAAAGTGCAACAGAAGCATCTGACCAATGGAGAAGATACAGTAGCATTTTTGCTTCACGTCTTAGAAAAATTATTGACCCCTAATACAAGGAGTAGGGAAAATTCTTTCAGTCCATTCCATCAGTCTTCCCAGAAATAGCTACCATTTTCAGCATTGGGGGGGGGGGGGGGCTTATATATACCACAATGCACAAGTATTGCTGCAAATGGAAACCAAGAAAGCAGTGCTAGAACAAAGCCTATGATCACATTACCAAGTTTCATTAAATCCATAGGGGCGGACGATAACGTTCTCTCAACTGTGTCAATCAGAAATTCCAAACTGTATCAGAATTTCCATCATCCATGTTTAAAATATCTAGATATTTTCACTTCTCTCTCTCTCTCTCTCTCTCTACATGCACACACCCTTGCAGTAGGATTGTGATTTGGGGTTGGGGGGTGATTTATTTTTGCGGGGGTGTGTGCGTGTGCGCTCTGTCTTTTTGTCTGGTGGCAGCTGTTTCAATCTGACCTCTCCCATCTAAAACTGCTGGGCTGTGCAGTTCCAGCATACCTCATGGGGCTTCTGTAGAAACAGTGCTGTTTACCATCTCAAAGAAGCCGCAGCTTTGTCGACCGATCACACATAATAATGATCATGATCATGCCCGAAGCTTACATGCACTGATCAGCAGGATGCCAGCTCTAGACACACCTGAGGAAACATACATTTAAAAACAAAATTGTGGAATAATATAATTTCTATTCATGCCTCAACTACCTGTGCGTAGGTGCACTTCCCATGACTCTCACTACTGGCTTCATTAATATGGTATTTCCAGTGGATGAGAGTTTTCTTTACAAACATTTCTTTACAAATGTCTTTACAAACATTAATATTTATTATTACAGCTGAAGGGAGTAGCTGGCCTTTCCTTTTTAGAAGAGGACTTTCAAAATATTTGAGAACATTCCTTTTCAGAAAAGCAAGTGAAATCTGCAGACACTGTCCAGGCACTGAACTTGGTAAGGCCACTGGACTTTCTACAGTCAAAGGACTTGATCCAAAACCCATTCAAGTCAATGGAAAGCCCAGCATTGATTTCAAAAGCCTTGGGATGAGGCCCTGAGGCACAAATTAGCACCAAGGAATGATGGAACAGCTTTCCCCCCTTCTCTCCGCAACAAGATAAGGCAGCAAAAGCCTGTATTTTCTACGGTGAATTTTATTTTTGTTGGCTGTTGCCCTCACAACCATTTTGACAGCTGTGCCTGGGAATGACCTTCTGAGAAGCACACATGCTCTGTACTGGCTTTTCATTTTGGGTGCATGAATTATAGCCACCTTAATGTATCTGTTAGGTGGACATAAAATAATTGGTCCTAATCCCGCAGGAGGCTGAGCATTTCCAAATGAAGAGACGATCATCTTCAATTCCCACTGACCTATAATGGATTTGAGGGCATCCAGCACCTTCCAGGATGGGCCGAGAAACGAAGCATTAAGCGGTAGACATTTTTACTCTTCAGTTCTTCACTATGGGCCAGATCCTCAGCTTCTGTAAAACACCATTGCTTTACTGAAGTCAACAGCGCGACTGATTTACACCAGCTGAGAAGCTAATCTAATGACTGCATAGGACTCTGTTCAGGACATAATACTTAGTGTATGTGAATTCATAAATAGGTGACAACAGTGTAAAAACTCCACATAATTTAATAGCCCCATGGGGCTACGTCATCTTCTCCTTTGATTTAAAATGACTTCCTAAGTAACATTTATTCTCTCTCTTTTAAATTCCTCTTTTATACCAAAAAACTTTAATAATTGAATTATTTGTTTGTTTGTTTAAAGCTTTTATAGTTTCAGCCCCTTTGTGGCATTGGAACCATGGCGCTTGTGTCATATTTAGAACCTTGAGGTTTTTCTTTCACTATGACCGTACAATTTCAGACTTTTCCCAAATTACTAACATTCATTACCTTGTTTAAACACTGTTATTTAAAAGCTATTGATATGTAGTAAAGATTTTAGGATGATCGGGCACCTACAGGCTAACCACGCCTTTAAATTTTGCATTTAAAAGTATAGCAAACCTCAAAGGGAAAAGAATAGCCTGGGTCAATCCTTTTCAGAATGCATGTTCCTCCTTTTACTTTTTCAGTTAACTGGGAGATTTGTTCATTCACCAGAAGAATGTATTGGTGCAATCTTGTTTCACAGGGAAGAAATATTATAAAAAAGAATAACTAAGATATATTGTGCATTTTTATTTGCCAGGAAAATACACTTAGCTTTTAGGGGGACTCATAAGTTAATGAATTGCCTACAGGGGGAAAAAATCCACCCATAAATCTTCGCTTCCTTGCTTTTAATTGTAAAACTCTATTACTGTCCCTCAAAGGGTTAAGGGTACTCTTGGCTGGAGAACAATTCATTCTATGGCTAAACGCAATGACAAATAACCATTATTCTTTCCAACTGCACTGATAATCGGGACAGCTTAAACATTTTCGCCGGTATAAGTGAAACCATTAATCCTCTTGGATTTCACGATAAGTGGTGACTGCGAAATAATGACTGTGTCATTGCAGGCAAGAAAAAATGTTAACAATTAAAACAAGTTAGCCATTATCTTACACAGTACTGAATCGCTTTCACATTTCATTAGCAATATTGTAAGTGATATGTACCTTATTAAAAAGCTCTTATTATCCAAGAAACCTAATTAGTCAAAATCTCTCAGTCACTGGTTTAATTTTCTAATGATATAAATGCTGTGTTGGGTAATGCAATGCGAGGAGATTCGGCTGTTTGTCCAAAAAGAAGCTCCAGAATGAAATGCGCAGGATGCTTTACAATAAGCCTGCTGTGTATAGAAATCAATCTCCTTTATTATTGGGGGTTTTTTTTAGGTAAACGAGGATTTTGTTTTCAATATATCACATGAACACGCAGAAAAAAAAATCATCTTCTCCTTCACTACTTAAGCCAATTGCGCAGTGCTGTGCGGATTGTAAGGTCCAAGAAACGTCAATGTAACTTTTTTGTCAGGCAGCAAGAGGCATTTTTATTCTCCTCACATTCAACCCTGCAGCTCTCTATAAATGAAACTGATGAACTAACACCTGAGGCACATCTACACCTGGAAACACAAGAGAAAGAGGCCTCTGTATTTCTCAAATGCAATGTCAGAGATCACATTTTCAAATCCTATAGGCTTTAGCCTCTAAACCCATAAAAAAAGACCCAAAGTAATACCATGGCTGCTGGTGCCTTTAAAATATATACAGGACTAAAAATATGTATCACTTTTTAAAAACCAGACACTGTTTGCCTTATTTTCTTGGCCAGTAGAACTTGGTGTGAATTTTTTTTTAACATATTATGGCTAATGTAGGGCTCAATCCTGCAAATGCTCCCAAGCACATAATGTACTGCACTTAATACACCTGGTAGTAAATGTTTGCATGGCACAGTCCATACTTACTATTTCTCATTTATCTAACGCCAGCCTATTTGACTCTGTACAATAGATACAGCATATTACAATCAGAATCTATTATTTCCAACAGGAAGTGACTAGTTATTCATACCTCTCATTTCCCCATTCATACGTCTCACCATCCATAATACACAGAAACAAAACCAAATGCTCTCCTCAGATGTGCATGCCGAGCTCCCAATGGATGCGTGCATCTGCAGGTCAGTCTTTTTATGGGCCATTGCCTCTACATAGGGACACAGGGTCTGATCTGAAGCCCATGGAAGTCAATGGAAAAACCTCTATTAGCTTCAGTGGACTTAGGGCCAGGGCTTTGGATCAGTCACCTACTCTCCACATGAAATACATGGATATGGTAAATCCAGTTAACATTTAATCCCCTTCTACTAAACAGGTACTAAATATTCCCATGACCCATTTCACCCTTTCTTTCTCTGCCCTCAAATGCCCCGCATAATCCCAGTTTGGGGAGTGAGATGGGGGTTAGATGTATCTCTTTGCTACTAGTCATAAGCAGGCCAGAAGGGTGGCTCCAGACTGCTGACTCCAGTTTAAGCTATCTGCCGGACTAGGAGCACAGGATAAAATCTCAGACTTGGACACACGTCATATTAAAATGCTTTGTTCCTTCTAGATCATTGGGCCTCTCCAACTCCCATTAATGTTGGAGCTGCAATGAAGCTGAAAAATTAGGACCCTGGATTTCAAAATTTCTTATTATGGAGGTGCTTGGGATTTTGGTTCAGGCCCATATTAAATAAATATTAATTTACATCAATTTACAGCAGGATTGTTCAATCCAGGTTTACTGTTCAATCCAGGATTACTACTCAACCCATGTCCTTTAATACAAACAAGTGTCACCGTTACTTTCATGCAACTGTAATTTACAGGTCCTGAGCAGCGAAGACAGTTTCAAATTTTCTTACCAAAGTTACTGTTGAAAAAACACATATTATTTTTAAAGTCTGACACGAAAAGTAGCGAGGGAAGGTAGAATGAGTGAGGAGGCTATTTCTTTGGTCCCTCCCTGAGAAATATTGGCTTTATAATATACACAAGAACAAAGAAAAACAAACATAAAGCAAATGCTACCAAATCAAAACCCTCCACTACACACACAACTTTCCCTCTGAGGAGAGGATGAGGGAAGGAACAAACCAAACATGAGAGACGTCAAGTTGCCTAATGCACAACCGGCAGGCACTCAGCTGCTAGGATGATGAGCACCTCTATAGAATAGGGTTAGTACACACCATATTTAAGATCAGGCCTTTTCTCTCTGTCTCGACTGCAAAGGCTCTTGCTCAAATTGTTATCTGCAGCCTTGATCAATTCAGTACCCTTCCCGCAGCGTCCAGGACACTCGCATCAATTTTTTTCCAGGGTGGCTGTGTTTTGAGGTCCCCTCCCGCCCCCATTAGTCAAAGGTTTTAAAATGTTGAAGTATTTTTGAACATTTTGGAGCAAGCACCAATTACAGAAGGGCGTGTTTGTGTGTTCATGAACGCACGCGTGTGTGCACATACACACGCACCACCATGGACCGGCATCTGTCTGTACGGAACCTAGCACGCTTTTGTGTGCTGCACTACATGTCTATCATGAATCCACAGGGGGAGATTTTCAAAGGCCTAAATGGGAGTGAGGTACCCAATTCCCACTGAATTTTAATGGGAGCTGGGTTCCTCACTGCATTTTGAGCCTTGAAAATCTTCCCGCATGTCTTAAACTGAGAAATAATTGCTTTCCTTTACAACTACTTCATTATTTGTCCATCAATGAGGCCAAGTCCCTCAAATCCCTAGGCCATGATGCTTGGCATTCATCCTAAGTCATTTCCAGTTTTCTTTGAATTGTAGTAAGACTAATATTAATGGGAGACCAGCGTGGAATCTACAGTGGTATTTCCTAAACGAACTGGCATCAACATGTAATTTATGGGGGGAAAATTATGAATTAATCAACCAACATATGCCAGGAGCAAGGCACCAAAATTGTAACCTACAACAGGAGCAGGTTGCAACTGGGCATTTTGAGCCCTGCTTCAACCTGTGCATACTTGTAACATCTTTAATACCAGAAGAAAGATTCTAGGATTTTTTCCCCTTAAGCCTGAACCTTATTAAATTCAATTTACTTTGGCCTTTCCTAGCCGCAAGGGGAGAATGATATATTTTTTCTCTTCAGGCTGGACTGCACTTAAACGCAACCAGGGATTCATGCAAAACCATCCAAGACTAAGGCAAATGCTTCGGGAAAGAAAATTTACATATAGCTGTTTCTGCAGTAAATTGTCAACTGATGTGTTGCTTCAGGATGGGTCAAATCAGCTGAAAGTCAGATCCCGGCTTTGCCAATGAGTCACAACTTTATCAGGTCCTGCCTCTGGTTATTACTGCCGATGTGACCATCTTGTAACTAAGGAAATGCTAGTGCAAAGCTAGGCCTGTCGTGTTCTATATAATCTCCAGGCCTCAGCCTGTGTCTGCAGGTGTTTCTCTGTATTGAAGTTCCCGAGGGAATCTTCAGCTTCACAGCAAAAGCTGGGTGAAGTGAAAGTGATTTGATTTGGATCCTATTACAGGCACTTTACCTCTTCTATTTCCGTGATAATAGCAGATTGGAGTCGATTATTGTACCGGGAGGGAAGTTAATGAGTTGTCGAGAAACATTGGTAGAAGTGGCACAGGAAAAGGGGCATAAATAAAAGTTTAGAGTGAAGTGAAATCTGGGAAGCAAACCTGCATAAATAAAGTGTGCTTCTCAGCTCCTGTCAGAGTTTTCTGAATGGCTCTGGATCAATTCCTTCTTTATTTGGACTGAGAAATGAAGGATTTCTTCTCACTTTAACCTCCTCATTACAACCCCTTGTACACCGCTCATTCCTGAGCTCTATCCCCTTTCACAGGAAACTCAACCACCCAAACACAGTTGCCACAAGGAGAGAGTTTGCACTGGTTATCTTGCTTTGTGTTCCCAGGAGTCCAAAAGTTTGCCAGCCTCAACTAATGCACCTCAGAGAGTTACAGAGGCAGGAATGAAACCCTAGCTGGGTTTGAAAGAGGCACTTTATGTCTGTTCACAAAAGAAAAGAAAAACATTGAAAAATTTCCAAGAACTCCTGCTAGGTGACAAAGTAGCATTTGTAAGATGCCCTTCAGTGCTCCTTCAACTTCAATACTGAAACCTTTGTGTTCTCTGTGGTGTGGGTTGAGATGGAAGTGATACTGGGTTAAAACAAACGCATGCTACATCAAATGAGACATGGCTAATAAGACAGAACAATACGGTTTTACTCTGATTTTAAATGTGGCTGAAAATTTTAACATGGCTCACCCACAAGTTAGATCGTATTTTAGCCAACGGTCTGAAGACATTATAATAATTGAAATAGTGCCTGTCGTCCACGAAGATAGTCAAACGCTTTACAAACCAGATACACACAGCACCACTGAAAAGCAACCACATCTGACTGCAATGGAATGGCACATAGCAACACTTCCTGGCAGTGTGTGCGCAGGGGAGGGAATGGGGGCAAATCTGGGGCAAAGATGCCAGGGCAAGTCTAGACTCTTATAGAAAGTAGTTCAAAAGTGGCCTGATCTCAGATCTAGTTCCCTCTTTACTCTTCTCACTCCAGCCTTTCCGCCCTTTTCATTTCTAACTCCTGCCTTCCATCTTCTTAATGTGCGTATATACTGAACTAACCCCTAATCCCAGTGAGTCAGATGTCCTGCCTCTCCTGATTCAAAACCCTCCCAAAGACCCATTTCTTCCACAAGGCCAGCAAACACCAATATTGTCAACCCCAGGTGTTATCCTTAGTCAGGCCCCCAAAATCATGAAACTGGCTTAAAAATCATGAAATTTTAAAAAATACTACATAGCGGGTTCTTTGCATTTTCCTTCCAGTTTCTGAGCCTGTATGGTACATTCATTTCATGTTTTCAGACTTTTCTCTGCAATGATGAGGGCTGGAAATTTTATTTCTTGAAATGTAGGCTGAGCTATTCATACAGCTGTAACCCACTGGTGAGTTTATGTAACAAATGCCCTTTTGTGCCGGTCCGCGGAGGCAATGGGTTGTTACAGCCTCTGTCTGCAGAGTGTTAGTTCAAACTTTAGCAGCTTGTGCTTTTAGCTGTGGAGGTCTCCGGTTCAAACCTTGGTGTGTTGGCTAAGAAGGTGGCCATCACATAATCTCTTGATTCCGGTAAGTAGGGCCTTAAGAGAAATACCCCACATCACAAGACCCATGATAAAACTGTGAGAGCTAACAACATTAACCCAAAGTAGCAGAATGACTTCTGCACCCCAACATTATATGGCTATGCCCTTATTCAGATGAACAGTTAAGGACTGAAGGTACACCAGAAAGACGCCATAAAAGAAATATGCTTTTTCTATAACTTTTTTCCTCCATCTCATGTGCTGATCATTAGGATATTTGGGGGCATTTTCAAACCAAGAAGCCCTTGTGCCATGCACATAGCACCCTGTGCCAATTATGGTCCAACAGAAGGGAGTATAGGGGATTTGCTTTTGTCAGTGAGGCAATGACCCTCCAAGTCCCTTCATTTATCTGTTATTTCATTTAGGATAAAGCTATGAAAGGACACAAGCCCCACTCCATTTAAAAAAGTAGAGGTGACCCATATTAACTGATACTTTCACGGATGCTGTGTTGCCCTCACCTTCGAGAGCCCTTAACTGAAACACTAAAGGCTGAAAATATGTGTGGATTTCACATGACCAACCTTCTTCAGCTTATAAATAGAGTTGGTTCAAGTGCTGCACGCCTAAAAGATAATTACTTTATGTTTTAATCGGCATAACGCCCCCCCCAAATGGTCTCATCAGGGCACACATAATTCCTAGAACCCCTGGCTCCCAGGTAAGATATAGTTGCAAAGAAGGTTGCTCCTCAAACACTCACAGCAAGAGTACTGTTATGAAGTGGATGTGTGTTGTGCATACAGGCATCATTGCTCTCCATTGCATCAATGCAAACTTTGCAGAACAAAAATGTGGGTGGTAAATGACATCCAAAATTTGTTGGCTCCATTCAGAGAAGTGAGAATGACCATGGCCACAGCTGAAGATTGTCAGCAGTAAAGAAAAAAGTTTCAAAATCCAAATACAATTAAATCATAGGCTCAAAGACTGGATAAAACAAAATTTCTAATTAAAACAAAAAATATGTGACTGCTTTGGATGGAAAGCACACTGAAATCAACAGGGGTCTCTTCAATGGGTGCAATGAGGTGTGCAGCAGTTTCTGTGTCCCCTCTCCTCAATGCTCTTCTTCTTCTCCACTCTTTCTTCTCTCTTCAAGACTTTCATACTCCCTTCAGTTCTTTTCCTGATCCCTTTTATCTTTCCTCCCCTCCACGTCTGCAGTTCTCTTTCTCCCTCCCTATTTAGTCTCTCCTCTCGCCATTTCCCATAGTGATTGCCCTCTCCTTCCCCTTTCTAGTCTTTTTGGTTTCTTCCAGTTGCCACCAGGCTCCTTTTTGCCACACCCATTGACCTCTCCTGTCAAATGTCAGAATCATTCAAGCGTTTGTCAGCTTCCTCTGCAAGCTGATCTGCTTTTAACTGCATATCTTATTTATTACTCTGAGTTTGGACTGTGAGTTGGGGATGGATCCTATAAACAGCTATTGTGGAGTTAAGTTGTCATAATACAGTCCTTGTTTCTTCATTTACAGAAAGGACCAGAATGAGTTCTAGGAGGGACTTCACATGAGAAACATGTGGGTAAAAGGTCATTCTCTATTTCTCTGCTGAAGCACATGGGGACTGTTCTGCTCACACAGAACAGTCACCAGGTTAACAAGTCGGATTCAAACCCATGCCTTCATACACAGTCCCTTATACAACACATCTCAGTCCTCTCTATGAATTGGACGGACAAAAACTCTGTGATGTTGAATTAACTCCACAATTACTCTCCCAGGTTGTACCACTGTGAATGACTGGGATTAACTGTTTTCCAGACCAGACAATTGGTTTATTACTTTAGAGCTGCCCCTGACACTCAGCTGGCGACACCATTTTACTTTAAGAAAAATATGGACTAATGATTCTAAAACAAATAATAATAAAAATAATTCATACATTTTTTTCAAGCAATTTATACAAAATTGTTCCAAGCAGCTTTGGCAGTGTCCCATTAGAGTCGGGTGATTTTTGTGGGGGGAAGAGAAGAGGGATTGTTTTTAGACATTATGCAGAATCTACATCCCTTGCAGAATTCTTGTAAAAAAATTCAGCGCTAATAAGAATGACCATACAGAATTTACAAAGAAAGCTCAGACACCCTCTAATAGCATGGCAAGAGAAAAGGTAATGAGAAGCTTTTATTCCAAAGGTTACTAATGAAGAGCTCTTTTGGAAGTGAATAATTTTGGCTGTGACATTGAGTCTTGTACACAAAAGAATGGCAAGGCTGAATTATCTCTTTACAATCCTTATTCTACAGATATAATGCTTCTTTTCCCATTGGTCTATCAGTCTAAACAACCACATTTTAAAAATAATAGCTATTTTTATACCTACCCAGAGGAGAGTGGCACAAATAATATCTGACTGGAGAGAATGAAATTATCCTAACTTGTCAATCCCTATATACTGTATATTTCACTTGAAATGGATCTGCCTTTACCTATAAGACACCAGGACATTGTGCAGTTACTGATGCCTTACTGTAGAGTCTCCTTCTCCAAACAAAGCTTTCAATTCTGACTAGTTGTTATAGGTGCCTGATTTACATAATGACTTTATGGTTCTTTCTCAACACACAGGATATGAATCATTGTACTCAGATTGTCTTAAAGTCATTATTAGCCAATTAGAACTTTGGGATTTGAATAATCAATCTACAGTTATTTCTTAGGAATCATACTGTGATATGCTAAATGGTGATTGGCAATTTTACTCTGGTTTATAAACTCAGAACTATCAAGGAGTTTTCCAGCAATAAAGACACCACCTCAGCTGCCCTACTTCCTTCAAAGAGATAAGGTGGGTGAGGTAATCTTCTCACCCACGTTTTATCGGACCACTTCTGTGGGTCCAATAAAAGAGATTACCTCACCCCTTGGTCTCTCTAAAGGCCTGGGACCAACACGGCTACAACAACACTGCATACTGCTCCTTTCAAAGGAAGCAAGAAAACCTTCAAAACTGACAGGAAAGAAGAAAAAAAGCAAAAGGTAAACAAACTTGGATGGTCAAACTAATTGGAAAGAGAACAATTGTCTAGTAGTTATTAGAGCAGAGGACTAGAAGTTGGAACTCCTAGATTCCGTCTCCAGCTCTGTTACTGATTCACTGTTTAACCATGGGCCAGTCACAAAAATCTGTCTGTCAAAGTTTCCTCACCTATAAAATTGGGATTGTGAACAGTAATGTAGCTCAGAGAACAGGGCTAAAAGTTCATATAGTACCAAGAGTTCACTTGAAACTAGAGTGGATCCTGAAATCAGCTTATTACACAGAGTTTAACCCTAGTTTAGGGAATGTTCCCAAACTGAGATTATATTTTTTGTTATTCACACAAAAAGGATCCTATAAGGTTTGCGTATTTCTAGGTACCTGTCTTAATGTTTGTCAGGCCCTTTTTGATCCATAGAAAGGTGTTACATGAGGCAAAATATGATCATTATTAACAATAATAAATAATAGGGAAATATGGGGGATATGTGATACTGCATCCAAGTGGCTAATAGAGATATTAATCTATTCATATTACAGAATTTTTTTGGTGCCAGTTGACAATGACATTGAGATTGGGAAGCTACCAAGACCTTATTAGAAGAGCTGCCACCTCATGGCATATTCCCCTTGCAGATCATAACAGAGTAGAGAGAGAGAGTTCAGTCAAAGTTACATATTTGGGCACACTTGCAGATCACGCCATTTTTGTTTGGAAATCTCCTGGTAACACACTCTTGATACCATCACGGCCATTTGATCAGGAACAGAAACTACCCGTGTGGATGATGAATCGTGTGACTGAGTAATAGCCTAAGTCAACTGTGGATGTGACCGTTCACTGGAAGAAGGCAGCATAATGAATCTGCTCCAGGGCTTAGGGGGTTAAGTGCCTTGCCGGAAGACGAGTTAATGATGTACTGCTGCATTCAATGAAGATTGATTGAGAATAGTATAAATGGGCAATGGGCAAGGACAAAGGGGCTTGCTTTTGGGAATGAAGCAGAGTGGTGGGGGAGAGACAGATTACAGCTGAAGGTGGCTGGTGTGCCGGGTTGAAAGAATAGTCTCTAAAACTGCAGGGAGAGACATTTCAGTGACGAAAATTTCACTCATGTTTCCAACTGTGAGGCAGACTGGGAGAAGAATGGTAGTGCCAAATGTCTACTGATAAGATTTACATCACATAAGACAACTAAATTGCGGCACAGGTGTAGCTGAACCTTATGTTATACTATAGTCTTCTGCTTAGTGAGCTGCTTTAAACTTTGAACGAGCATGCTGACTATTTTATATTAAAACCAAAATGTAAACCATAGGGATGAAATATGCAAGAAGGAAACAGCAAAAGGATGCAAAATCCCCTTATTATGGCAGTGCGCTGTCCTGTGGTCTTGAACAAATACTGGGCATTAATATTTCAGGTACTCAGGAGAGGAACTGGCATGACACAGAGAGACAATGACCATGCTGCAGTCTCATTACAAGGCTATCAGAGAGCGAATGTACTCAGAAAAGAGAGACTGAGCAGAGTTCACTACATCAAGTTCAACAGGTGACTGGCACAAAGGCAGACAGAGAAATATCATTATAAATCTAGTCAAAGTAGAAGAGTTTTACAGAGATAAATTAATAGCATCTAATCTCTTTTAATTCTGGTTAATGCTGCATGTTATTACTGTACCCAAGATAAAGACAAAAGCTTTGCCCAATAAGTACATAAGATGCTCCAGTTACAAAATATAAATAAGAATAGTTTTAGTCTGCTACTGAGACAATACGGTTAACAGTGTAAATCCAAAATAGGAAGAGTGCTGGGGAAGGAAAGTCTGTGGCATTGATACCATACAAAATAGACCATTATAATCTCAAGACTAGTTATCCTTCATCTAATAAGAAAGCCTGGTGGTACAATAAAGCTACATTAACTTTTCTCAATTAATCTCATTATAACACCCATTTGCTATAAGGAAAAGGACACTTATTCACTACCCCATTGCAATGGCTCACTGTAATCCACCCTTCCTTTTTTAATTTCTCCTCCTGCACAAGAACAGACAAAGGAGTCCAGAATAACCCACTTAATGTAGCATCTCCCCATGTATTTACACTCAGGTCTAGATACACTAGTAGTAATTACCTAACAGATTTCCATCACAACTTTCTTGGTTAATCAGACCTGCCCCTCTCTCCCAAGTAGAAAAGACAGACCATCAGCGTCCCCTCCCTCCCAGTAAGTGAATCATCTTAAACACTTTATGTCTAGGATGGAATTCAAAATTATAGTGAATCATCCAAAACATTTTATGTCTAGGGTGGAATTTTTCCTCATTTCCTTCTCCTTTCTCCAGCATCTAGTCTAAGGGACTGTTCATACATTATGCAATACACTAGGTGGGAGGTCCTTAATTTTGGGTGATTGTTTCAGTGTCACAAAGTGTTATAAGAGGGTCTAGAAAATAACCAAAAAATATGATACGTAATTTGTGGACTGCCCCTAATAGAGGCCAGTCCTAGGCTGACTTTGGTCCTGTTGTGTCACTACTCAAAAGGGAGTACACATGTTGCTACACCCCTTTAAGGTGTGTAATATACTCCCCTCTAGAACTGGTTGAGAAATAATCCTGATATTCTTTCCTTTTGTATTTTATTTATTTATTTTTGCTATTTGAAAATTCATAAACAGTTGAAACGTTTGGCCAGCGCTAGAGTTGGTAAAAAAGATGGTGGGGAATTTTGTCAAAATCCCCCACCCCCGCTTTTTTTTTTGAGTGAATTTCAAAAATTTTGACATTTCAACTTTTCATTGAAATTTGAAAAAACTTCAACCAGTTCTGCTCACCAAAATGGCTGGCACGTGATGGATGGGAGATGGAGTCATGGCACTGCTGTCTCTCTGCCAAGTCCACCCACTTTGGGCTGCCAGGTGCAGCCAGGAGATTAAATGGGGAGCAGTCCCTGTGGTTTCCTGGGTATGCGGACTAAAATTCTACCCGACTCTTCTGCAAACTTCCCCAGTAAGCCCCCATCCCCAATTTCCATCTCTACTATGCACTCACATAAGTGCCAAACAGGATCTAGTCTTGAGTGTTTGGATTTTCCCAAAGCTGGGTGTGAAGAGACCATTTCCCTCTGTTGCCATCATTCCATACTTTGAAAATAGGTGCTATTGCACTTTTATACTAGCTTTATAAAACCATATCGTATGACTCACATGCCTTGCTTTGTCCACTGTACCTTGCATCCATTTTGGTTTGCCTCCTACAGTCCAAGAAAATCAAATGTTTCTGAATGGAGTTCAGTATCACAGTTTCAATCAAGATTTACTATAACCAACATCACACATGCC
This sequence comes from Caretta caretta, assembly GCF_965140235.1. Classification (NCBI taxonomy): domain Eukaryota; kingdom Metazoa; phylum Chordata; order Testudines; family Cheloniidae; genus Caretta; species Caretta caretta. The sequence goes on along the minus strand of NC_134215.1, from coordinate 75,405,034 downwards.
CATCAGTTTAGTCTATATGTTTTGCTTTAGCCATTCTTTGTACAGCTTCAAACAAAAACAAACAAAAAAAAAACCCCAAAAAACAAAAACATCACAATCAGGGCTAGATTAAGACATAGGCACTACAAGCATGTGACTATGGTCTCCGTACTTTGAGTTATGTGATATCGGAATCTCAGCTTTCCTTTAAAGAAAGGTGGGTGTGCTAAGCTTCTAGCCCTCATGGTTAGGAATAAAAGATTTAAAATGTGAACCAAGTGTAAATCAATACAGTAACATCTGCCTGAGTATGCAGATGGCCGGAAAGAATAGCTCTCAGCGATGTGAACTGCTCCTTTCATCTCAATGGGGTGTTAACTCTAGATTCACTGCTCTGGGAGGCCCTGGCAACACTACTCAAACAGAGGATTGTGTGTGGCAGGAGGAAAAGAGTGCAGAGGGCCATGCCACACCCATCCCAGCAGAAACACATCAGCTATTTGGGATGCTCCCCTGCTGGAGTCCCCTATCATTCTGGGTAAGAAGGGTTCTCTTCCCACTTCAAGCAATGGACAGGGCTACAGAACAAGGGAAGGGCCACTGAATGGGGGGGTGGGACCACAGGGCAGAGCAATGGAGGATATTCATTAGTGGTGTGCCATAGGGCCCAGGTTACTTTAATCTAACCTCGAGCATAGTCAGTAAATATTCTGGTTTGGGGGGGATTCAGGTTTTTTACAAAAACTCCAAATTTCTTCAAAAAGCAGATGCTTTTCAGACCCCCCCCCCATTATTCAGCTAAAACCACCAATTTTTGTAGAAAAAATAGTTTTGCTCAGTCTTAAATAGCAGTTGATTCTCTCTGAGCAATGTGCCCCAGTGGCCACCGGCTCTATCTGATCATGGACACAGTGACCATGCTTCTTCCCTTGACCACCAGCCTCCTCCCAGAAGAGGTTTACAGGCTGCTATCACTGAGTTTATCTCTGCTCTGTAGTGGGTGCAGAGATGCACTGTGTACTTGCTCCGCAGCCACCCGCCACTCTTCTGCTGCCTCTAGGTGAATTTATCTTCTAGGAGGGGCATTTAGATAATTTCATATTGGACCCCTCTCCCCCCCCCAACTGTCCAAGTGTTTATAATGTGAAGTAAATAAATCTGCTCAGTTTGGATAATTCTGAAATTTTGCCAGTTTCTCCCTGTGTCTGTTGGGCTCTCTACTGCTTGTTGCTTATTATCTAATACTTTCGCCTCAGACTCATTTAAATCTTTTTTTCTCCTAGGCCACACTCTTTAAGAAAGGGAAGAGGGAGGATGGGTTCTTTTGCTGCTTAGGCTCCCTTCCTATTTATGACTTGAGGTTTCAGGACGCTTTCCAAAACTTTCTCTCTCCCCTCTTGTAATTCAAATCTATTGTACCCATAAAAAAAATCTGGGATTTATATTTCCCCTCCCCTTTGGAAAAAAAAAAGGTTTAATTTGATAATTGCAGAAATGAAAGGCTTCTTTCAAACCTGACATTAAAAATCTCTAATAAAATGGGGAAAATGAAGGTCTAGGATGACAGTCTTTATCAAAGTGTATATAGAGACATTATATGTTCCAGTAATTGTTTAGGCCGGTGAATTAATGAATCCCTCGCTGTAAGTCTCCATTTGAAATGATTTCAGTGGTGTCTGCTGCTCTGCTGCTTTGGAAAAGCCTGTTGTCTGAAGCTCTGGAGAAGGGCCTTGAACCCTGCCATTCAATCCCTTTCAGCCCATCAGCTGAGTCTAATTGCCAGAAAGCACACGAGACCCCTAAGCCTGATTGTTCCTCGACCTCCTTTGAGGTTCTGAGGCATGAAAAGCAAAAGGGAAAAAAAAAGCTCTCTTTTGATCTTCTGTTTCTTTCTCTCTCTCTCTCTCTGTCTCTCCCTTTTTTCTTGACTACTCCTACTCTAAGAATGACACATTTCTTTATATGGCTTCTTCTCCTTCTTATAAAGACAATAATTAATAAGGCCTTTATAAAATGAGGCTTGAATTGGTGTCACCTTCAAGGGTGGTCCAGGGCTCTGAAGTGAAACCCCCGGTGGGCTTAGGCATTGCATGGCCTTTGCACAGGTCAGGTTTAAATACCCTGACCTCAATTTTCACTCTCCTCCACTAATGAGCCGATTCACACATGGATACAAAATTATATGAGGGAAAAGACAAAAGGAGCAAGGTGTAGTTGACACCACACTGGCCAAATTTTGTTATCATCTTTGTGTCGATGACATCACGGCTGTGGACATTCTCAAAGTGGTGAAATCTCTCTCTCTCTTTTTGTCTCCTGCTATAAGCTTTATATAATTACTTTCACAAACTCGCACTCTCTGCCTGTTATTTGTTCAGATGTCATGAAGCAGCGGCATTAGGTGGGCCCGGCGACCAGTTGCAGGGCTCTTGTGTGGTTACACAAGCATAACTGGGTCACTTTTCTGGAGGTTCTGCTTCACTGCCTCACTGTCAATTGTTAGGATAAAGTGGCATTATTTGTATCCATTCTATTTCACAGGCTTATCAAGTTGACATCAAAAGTCCCCTCGATCTCCCCCACCCCGCAAAAAAAAAAGATCAAACCAAAGATGTTGTATGTCCATTAAAAGAAAAATGGCACTGGTTGACATTGAATGAGTTATCAAAGGTAGCATGGCATTGATTTCATAAGCTTCTTGGTTACTTTAAAATGCTTAACGGGTTTATTAAAAGAAAACTGTGCCCACAGCCAAACCCATGGGTTATAATCCTGTCAGATCTCACAAGCTAAGCAGTGTCAATCTTGGGCAGTATTTGGATGGGAGATACATTCCTCATGACACTTGTACAAAATGTTTATGTTAAGGTCCTAAATATTTGTGCCCATTAAAAAATCCCATGCCATTTTTTTCTTACCATAGGACAACTCACCCCAGTGTTCCTAATCACATAATAACATTCTATCAACCTTACTGTTTTAATCAGATGTTATATTTGTCACTTCTTGTCCTGAATAGTTGTGCAGTGTTCCTGTTAAACAGTAACTCTATTCCTCAGATGTGGCTGAATGTCACTAGAGGTTGGAGTGATTCCTATATCCTTTATCTACCTCTTCAGGGTACTGCGAGGGTCAGTGAATGAACGTTAGCAAGGTGCGGTGAGTTCTTCAGGCAACAGTGCATTAGAAAGAACAACATATCACCAGTAGGCCAACTCCTTAAGTCCTTACTGGGTCCTTATTCAGGCAAAGCTCCCACTAAGTTCATCTTCAGAATTAAAAACACTTTAAAAACATTCATTCATTGAGTCTCATGATATCCTTATGAGGTAGGCAAGAGACAAATAACAATCCCTTTCTTAAAATGCAGCCACCTCTGGCCTATAAACCAACTGGTGTTTACTAACCTTTCCATAGTAATTTCCCCATAATAAGGACTGGTTAAAAAATGGAGTCAAGACTTCAGGATTTGTTGATGATTAATTAGTCCTATAGTTGTATTATGTCAGTAGCTATCATGGAAATCTAATGGGGAAGAGTCCTGTGATCTGAACTTTTTTTTTTTTAAATGATCAGTTGCAGTATCTACTTTGACTCATCTCAATTTATGTTATTTTGCCAGATAAATATTAAGAGGAAGCAGCCATGGAGATTTGATGCATGCATGTCACTCCTCCACGCCAACAACATGCTACCTTTAATATTACTGTACTAACCCTAAAACCCAAGAAATAAGAACCAAACCTCACTGGATATTTTTAAATCTGAAGAATTAAAAAATAAATTCATTAAAAAGGAAATATGAATCCAAATCGCTTGTCTTTCTCCTGGCTTGAAGTGTGGATGTTGGGCGTGTTGGGGAGGAGTGGGAGCGGGTGAGTAGCATACAAATACTGGAGCCAGTGCTAAGATATCTCAGTGATGGTTGAAAGGGCTCAGCACTTCAGCAGAATCAGACCTTACAACTGCAGGCAGACATTTCCCATGCTGAATAGGGACTGCCATGCACAACTGAAATGAGCTAATAATTCTCCTTGAGCAGGGGGCAAGGGCTGGACTCAGCTGTTAGTGGAAAAAAGCATGTTGGAATAATCTGATTTGGTCTCACCAATAGCTTTTTCGTGACAGCTAATGAGGGCTACAAGCAAAGAAAGGCTTATTTTTCCATTCCTTTGTCATTTTTTTTCTTGTACTTGCAAAGAGCTTATATATGTATGGAGACTTTCTAGGACCGAAAGCAATGAAATATCATATATGCAACTGCTATGGTCCTCTCAGAATAAGAATGAAAGTGAGTGTCACTGTTGTTTCAAAACTAACATTAAATAAAATTACTTGATCTATATGACTGTTGTGGAATTTAAGTTGTATGGGCTAGATCTTCTGCTCGTGTAAATCAGCACAGCTTCACTGAACTATGCCAATTTTTAGCAGCTGAGGATCTGGCTCTATAACTTCATCAATGTAGCATGTTATGTTAGTAAGAGACAATAATGCAATCTGTTTCCGAGTCACTGGTGGGACTGAGGGAATATCAATTTATCTGACTGTTAACAGGTTACTGTAATGCAGCATTATGCAGTGCAGTACGGGGCCAAGCTAACAAAGAGGAAATTAATTGAACGCTTGTTAAACAGCAAGTAGATGTGCTTTAAACAGTAAAAAAGTCAGGAAACATAAAAGTTAAGGTTCGTAGAGTAACCTCAACTTCCTTACATTATACACATGGAATGTTTCAGATTCTTTGCAATACTCTTAATATACTGCCACTTCGTTTCTGCTCTCTCAGACATGTAACTCCTCATGATTTATCTGAGAGTAAAATTAGGTACTATGTGTGCATTCAAGACATGTGAAAGATACTATGAAAATCATATATTTGGTACACCTGACTTGAGTATTTAAAATGTTAACCTGAACGTTACAGAGATTTGTTTTTGTGTGGTTTTTTTCCTTGTATTTTCTGTCTATGCATACACACACAAATAAATATATATAATAAAGAGGAACTATATATAATATTATAACTATACTACACCATACATCACACACACACACACATTATATATACATACACATATACATATATATATATACATACTATAAAAATATATAATATTAAATAGCTGCCACATTTCATCCAAATTGTGGCTACCTTTCACTGATGGGTGACATGTGTGTGTATTAATAATAAATATGTACATTATTTACATGCACACTTATATACAAGAATTATTTCACCCATCAGCATAGTCACTCTTTGCAATGAAATGTGGCAGCTGTTTAACTGTGCACACAGAAATACACAACCATTTATTTAGGATGAGGGAAAAATAACTTTCCCCTTTGTCCCCTTAGGCACTGCATTGTCTTTTTTGTAAATAATCAACTTTTTCCACTAGGAACATTTTGTCTTCGGTGAAAAAAAATAGAACTTTTTGCTAGAAAATTGTCAAAAGCAAAGGTAGTGATATAATACATCGTACTAAAGCATAACCTAGCTGCCTGTAGGATGGTTACATCTACTCCAACTTTTTTAATGGTACTTTATTTTCTTCCTCAAAGGGGATTTGCTGAAGTTTTGTGCAATAGAGAATTTAGTAGGACCTAAAGAAGGGAATGTTTTCATGCTTAAAAGCTAGTTTAATGAAATGTATACATTGGTCCAATAAGCTTCATTGTCCACTTTTTTCTAAGGATTGATAAAGCTATGTAGTGTCTAGTAAGTACCTATGAAGTTAAAAGACTTTAGTGATATTGATGGCAATAGCTAGGTACAACTACTTCAGCACCATTCACGCAAACCCAGGAAACCTCTCAGCCCTCATCTATACCACCACTGTATCTTCTGTTCCATGCTCAGATAAGCACAAAGTTGACTCTCAGCATTTGCCAGTAAAAAGCGAACATTTGCCAGCAGTTATCAATGCAGAAATCCTGCCCCAGTAAAAATGGATTAGATGACCTAATAGGCCTTTTCCCCTTCTTTATGACTCAGCAGAGTGCAGCTACCTTGGACATGAAATACATTCAACTTTACAACAGCTCAAGGCAACCTTACACAGAGTAGCTGAAGAAGTGAAATTACTGTCTTTAATAAATCAGATGGTGGACTTTGAGTAAGTTCATCTGTCTACATAAGAGTGGAAAGCTGGCCAGGACACCTGGTCTCATACTCCTCCTCCTCCTTCTTCTTCTACAACTGATGTCTCTGATGCAGAGGTTGTCAACCTCCACCTTCCATCTTTTGCAGTCATGATAGAGTGGTAAAACTTCCACTTTCCTTTGGCTACCAATCCATCTGATGATATTTCTAACATAACTATCTCTCTTTCTCTTCCTGGTCTGCTTGTGATCTTGCCTGATAATGTGAATGCTGGAAGCAAGAGCCGCTGTGATCAGTGAGTTATGTACTCATAAAAATATGTTATTCTTTTACTTAGGGCCTCAAATAATTGTGCTCTTTTAAAATTCATCACCTCTTCATTCATAGATTTGGTTATCCAGCTTTTTAATATTCTTCTATAATACCAAAACATGAATGCTCCAAGTCTTCTCTCGGTGTCCTTTTTAAATGTCCAGTCCTCACATCTATACAGGTGATCTGGCCTTATGTAGCACTTCAGCATTCTAGTGCAGATGTGAAGTTTTAACTTTCAACAACACAGAAGCCTTTGGAAGTTGGTGAACACATTTTTTGCAAGCTGTATCTTTCTCTTGATTCCTTCATCAAATCTTCCGTCTGATGTTATTAGACTCCCTAAACAGAGGAATCTATTCATCTGTTCCATCACTGAACATTCAAGATATAGGTATTGCCTGCCTTGTGCACTGATGTGTTTGCCTATTTTAATACTTTTTGTCTTCCTAATTATTGATTATCATTCTGTATGTCTTGCTGACATTGCTCATAGCAATAAGTATATTCCGAAGTTCATTCTAGTAAGAAATTACCATGAGAGTTTCAAATGGCTACAGTAACTAGTGCTTGGTTTTAAATATGATCTGAAAGACGGTATCCTCCAGAATATAGTCCCCCAAAGGCAACACTGGAGCACTTGTTTAGTATTGGCTTACAAGGTGGAGAAACACCTACTGAAACATCATTAAACTCCCTCATGTCCCCGGGTTTTCCCTAGAGGTCTCCTCTTGATGGGTAAAATCCTGATGGGAGTTTTACCATTGAGTTCAATAGGACCAGGATTTCACCCCAAATATTTAATGGTCCTGAGAGGTATTCCCACATGATTTCCACCAAACAGTATCCATGTTGCACATGAATATGGTAAAATTATACATTGGGTGCAAAACACTGTAAGTAATAGCTTCATATGCATACAGTCTACATCAGAAAGCCACACAGGGAAGAAAGAATAATAGTAATAATCCCTGTGGGCCAGACTCTGAGACCTTTACTCATGTTGCATAGTAACTTGAATCAATGGGACTGACTACTCATGAAATAAGGTACTATGTAGTGTAAGTGCGGGCATCTGAATTTGGCATGATATAATTATTTTTATCAGTACTGCTCCAGGACTCAAATATATTCAAATACTGTAAATTAGTATTTCTGCTTTAGCCGAATATATGTATTTAAGATAAAAGATAAATAATGATAAAATTCATTAGAACTTCCAATAAGCTAACTTGTAAATTCTGACTTGTGTGATGGAGAAAGCATGGGGAGTGAAGATGTTTATTAAAATGCTCTGAAAGATGGCTGTTTGAGAGCAATATTTCATTTTTTACAGTATGTATTTCAGTTCTTTCCCTCCCCACCCCCAAACATCCTCCTTTTCAGACCGCCCACAATGAAAACAGTAAAGAGCACATGGGTTTCCTCACAGATTCTGTATGAAACTGCTAATACACACCAGCTAGCGTACCCTCCAGGGAAGTCACTTAGACATGAAACTAATAAAGACATCTGCACAAGTCTTTCTGCAGATGCTGTTCCAAAAACTATGTCTTTTTAACAATATTCATTCTGACAATACACAGCTAATAACTGCATTATGAATGCTGTAATATGTCATCTTCTTATTCAGCACACATCTATTAACAGCACTGGGAACCTTAAATTCCTTCATATTCCACTTTAACTATCATCTACAGCAGGGATTGGTAATCTTTGGTATGCGGCCCGACAGGGAAATCCACTGGCGGGCTGGGACGGTTTACTGGCAGTGTCCACAGGTTCGGGCAATCACAACTCCCACTGGCCACAGTTCACCATCCCAGGCCAATGGGGGCTATAGGAAGAGGCAGCCAGCACATCCCTCGGCCATCATCTCGTGGTTACTCTGGCTGGACTGCTTGCCCCTAGCTGGGTACTTAGCTTTGTTATTTCTGGCCCCTTGCTTTCTGCTGAGGGGCTCTGGCTCCCCAGACCAGCTACTCCCTGACTTGGGAGAGAGAGTCTGGGGCTCAGGCCCTTGCTCCTGCTTCCTACTGGTCACTGCTGGCAGGCCTCTGTGGCTACAGAGGGATGGCTAGAGCACTCCACCATGGGCAGATTGGGGAACTCTGTGCTAGGTCACATCTTTATGGTTAGTACCTTCTGGTCTGGGTCTCTATAGTTAGATTCCCGAGGGACTCCATAGTGATCCCATCTGGAGTGGCCCTAACCATAGAGATGCAGCCTAGGATCTCTCCTCAGCTTTCCCAATCAGGAGACAAACGCCTAGGCAGGAGCAGTACAGAGAGATGCTGAAAATGCACTAGCAGGTCTGCAGCTCCTTCCAGGAAGGCTGTGAATCCCTCTGCTCAATCAGGGTTATGGTAAATGTAGTTATCCCTCCTCATTTAGGCTCTGGTCCAAAGCCCATTGAACTCAATGGGAGTCTTTTGTTTGACTTCAATGGACATTGCGTCAGCCCTTTATTCACTGGGGCATTCTTGCATCTGTTTGTTCCTGGGGCTGGCAGGCAAGCTGCTCTTGGGGCAAAGCCTTTGGCCATGGAGTCTGTTTTCCCCTCTGGTCCAAGGGAGTACAGGTCTCTTGACTCATTACTTTCCCCAGGCATTTTAACATGAGTACATGCAGTGCCAAATCAAAATCTTATAGCTGGTCATCCCCAGCCTTTGGAGGTAATTCAAAAGCTGAAGCGGGACCCAAATTTTGCAAATGGCCCTGTCTTTATAATGGACTAAACCAAAGGAGATGTTCAAAACGTGGATCTGAATTTTTTGGCATTTAAAATAATATCCTGCCATCTTGGTAAAGGAGGTCCTTGGTTGGAATTTGCTATGAAGGTGCAAAATTCTGTTTTAAAAGATTGAACAGAGGAGGGGCATACGAAAATACCAAATGGCAAATACAAATGTTATTAGAAACTATTGCAGCAAAATCTGTTCCATAACACTGAGAAAATCAGTAAGTGTTCTATTATAGAGATACTGCAGGAAGGATTAATATTTATGATCCAGAGTTCAGTGACATGGATGTTTTAATTTTTTCTCGTTATTAATTGGATTTTCCACTAAACACTGAAGTGGTAAAATGCATTTAATCAATATGCTTTGCGACTAAATGAGCAAAGTACTGATTGTGTTGTGCAAGGTTAAGTTATGTATTGTATGTTTTTAATCACAGCAGTCTCTGTTTATTTCTCATTTGTGAATCTTATGATCCTGTTATGTATAATGGAGTGAGAACATAAGCATGGCCCCAGGGGTCAGACCAATATCTAGCCCATCTAGCCCAATATCCTGTCTCTGATGGTGGCCAGTGTCAGGTGCTTCAGAGGGAATGAGCAGAACAAGTCATATTTGAGTGATCCACCCCATCATCCAGTCCCAGCTCCTGAAAGTTGGAGGTTTAGGGACACCTGGAGCATGGAGTTGCATCTTGGCTAATAGCCATTGATGGACCTATCCTCCATGAACTTATCTAATTCTTTTTTGGGGCCCAATTATACTTGTGGCTTTCACAACTTCTCCTGGCAATGAGTTCCACGGGATGACTGTGTGGTGTTTTCTGAAGAAGTACTTCCTTTTGTTTATTTTAAACCTGATTCCTGTTATTTTCATCGGCTGACCTCTAGTTTTTGTGTTATGTGAAGGGGTGAACACCACTTCCCTATTCATTTTCTCCACACCATTCATGATTTTATAGACCTCTATCATATCCCCCCTTAGTCATCTCTTTTGTAAGATGAACAGTCCTTGTCTTTCTAATCCCTCCTAGAATGGGAGCAGTTCCATCCTCATCATTTTTGTTGCTCTTCTCTGCACCTTTTCCAGTTCTAATATATCTTTTTTGAAATGGAGTAACCAGAATTGCACACTGTAAACAAGGTGTGCACCTACCATGGATTTATATAGTGGCATTATGATATTTTCTGATTTATTAAGTATCCCTTTCTTATTAATTATCCCTTAAAAAACATCCTATTAGTTTTTTTGACTGCGGCTGCACATTGAGATGATTTTTTCACAGAACTATCCACAATGACTCCAAGCTCTCTTTCTTGACTGGTAACAGCTAATTTAGACCCCATCATTTTGTATGTATAGTTGGATTATTTTTTTCCAACGTGCATCACACTGAAAAAGACCGATGAATATAAAATAATACCTATAAAGTGCTTAAGGAGAGAGGGTGTATATTAGCTCCTCCTTGAAACCTGCACAGAATGCCTTAAAATTGTACTGATTCTGCAGATTGATTCTTAGCAAGAGCTACGTACTTATTAAATTATTACCTCTTAATTAGGAAACATTGAATTTAAACCCAAATTTTTGTACAGGTGCATTCGTAAGCAGTTTGGCACATGTCAAATTTAGGAACATAAGCCCCCCGTCACAGGCTGGCCTTTGAAGAGAGTTAGAGTTCAGTCTCACCTGTGCCAGGGTTTGGCCACCTCCCCAGGTAGAGGGAATGAATACCAGGCTCACTAGGAACCAGCTTAGCGGGGAGATCAAAGGTCATTCTGGGGAGAGGAGGAGCAGAATGGCCACCCAAGGAGACGTCCAGAAGCGGGTGTTCTGTTAAAGAGCAGGAGAACAGCTAGGGAAGGGCCTAGGTTGAGCACATATGAAGAGGCCCTGGAAAGGAAAGTCAGGGCAGTTTAGGTTATAGTGTAGACAGCCTGATTGCTGAGGGTCCCAGAGCTGGTGACCTGTAGTGGAGGGGCAGGCATGGATTCCCCTTAGGCTGACACCCTTTGTGCATGCGGAGACAGGGAGCAGAACCCCTATTGAAAAGGGGAAGAAGGGACTGACTGGAGCCAAGGAAGGCTGGAAAATGAGCCCCAAAAGAGCTAAAACCCCTCATGGAGGAGGACAGACCCTGAGAAGAAAGCTGTGGCTGGCAAGAGTTTGGGACAGAAGGTTGGCTTTGTGTTTCTTTTGGGACTTTGACTAACTCCTGGTGGGACAGACTGAGGGCTAAGGACTCAGCCTAGATGGAAGGTGGTGATTCCCCATCTGAGAGAGGGGAAACTAAGGCAGTAGGCTAGGTTCCAAACTGAGACCACAGTTGCTTAAACACAACTCCTATTTAAGTAAATGGGATTAGCATACACATGATAGGACAGAACCTGGTATGAAGTCTGCATCCTACCCTCCCATCAAGTTATATGGGCCCCCAATGCCGCCCACTATTTGCAGGGATCATTTTATGCCACATCTTCCCATCCACTTTCAAAATTAATGCCACCTTCTCTCAAAAGAAAGGGGGTGACATTAAAGATGTAATTCCGGTAAAGTGAAGAGGATTACCAAGATCAGTTTAATAGAATCTTTTCAAAGGGGAGCACAGATAGAACATGCAAAAGAAGTACTTGTGGCACCTTAGAGACTAACCAATTTATTTGAGCATGAGCTTTCGTGAGCTACAGAAGTGAGCTGTAGCTCACGAAAGCTCATGCTCAAATAAATTGGTTAGTCTCTAAGGTGCCACAAGTACTCCTTTTCTTTTTGCGAACACAGACTAACACGGCTGTTCCTCTGAAACCAGATAGAACATGGATTGCTTTGGCAGTATAACCCGTCCAAGGTGTAGTGACATTCCCCATGGACTCCTAGAGGCATTGAGGCAAAATGCTTTCAGCACTTCCCACTGGGTGGCTCTCCAACCTCAACCTCCTACCACACAGAATATCTGAAAGACACAACTGAGATTAAACTGAGCTTTAATGGGTCAGGGATGGAAAGTAATGACTTGCTCGGAAGCAGAGAACCAGTGTTAGCTGTACAATGGTGTGAATGGCTCAGATGTTTCAGGGCAGTCTATCAGGCACCAGAGAGTGTTATCAGGATCACCTGTCTGTGATGCTGCATTATCTGCTTACCCTTGGTTCATCTATTTTAAAGGAGTCACTGGGTTTACCTAAAACAAAACAAGCAACAGCAAAGAGCTTCCCATTACGATTCTTAGCGAGGAGGGGGAAAAAAGTAACATAATGATAAATAAAGTTGAGCTGAGGGGTTTAAAATCTGCAATTGATGCTGTGCAGCCAGTAGATAAGAGTCTTCCAGACAAGTTAAAATGCACAGATATGCCAATCATGCCCAGATAGATTCAAAGGGTGGTGAACACATGTTACTCACATTGCACTGGCCTGTCTCATGTTACGCAAATGACATAAATGGATTCATAATCGCACATTTGTCTCATTGTGTCACCGTTTTAACAGGGAAAAAGCCATTGTCCACGTCCAGTGGAAACAGCAAAGCAAACCAGATCAGATTATTCTCGTCATTATTCCAAGTGAATTGCCAGGCTGTGGGAGTGCTCTGCTTGTCTGATACGAGTGCAGAGACTGAGACCAAATATGTCACCTAAATGCATACAAGGACCCATTCTGGAAGCCCTTAGTCAGGAAAACTCAATGCTTCTGTCTGAAAATTTTAGACAACCGACTTGGCAAGCCACTTCCTTTCATAACAACCTTTTGTGTATCTGTGAATACTGGTCTCTTGCTGCTCACATATAGCAAGGAAGTTTCCAATCTAGCTTTTCCTTTAAAGTTCTGGGGCACAGAGACAGCTGAGAATAACACACACATTCAGACTGGGACTAATCCTGGAGTCCTTACTCTGGCAAGATACTCTAAAGCTGGGCAAATAATGGGAAAAGCTATTCAGGAGCATTTGGGTAAATTAGAAAGGAAATGTCTGTTCTTCACATTTGCAACTTTTGTATTTATCCTTCCTACCATTCACCCAAGTGGAAGTCTGTTGCTGGGAAGAGCAGTGGAGTTGCCAGTGGGATGATATAAAACCATTTAGGGGCTTGTCAAACATGATGAGATAGAGACATGACGACTACAAATAAAAAATTACAGGCTCTGAGCTGGTGAGGATTTATCTTCAACAAAGTCACTGAGGGTCCAGCACAAAGACTGCTTAGTTGGGCTTTGCGTTGTGGAGGGCGGGGATGAGAATTTAGCCCCTAGTCTAGTAAATTATTGATTCCTCATGGGAATGCAGAATATAATACATGCCAAGCTTCAGATGCAGGAACTATACCTAAAAACTAGGGCCTGATCCAGCATCCACTGAAGTCAATGGGAGCCGGATGAGCCCCTCAGAACCTGAAAGATAAGGATATTGACTCTTTAACCAGCTCTATAAGGATCCAGTCCCACATAATCCAGGAAAAAAATTTGAGCATCTGGGCTAGTAAGGGTCCTTATGGATTCTAGTATGGCATTATTCATCAACAAGCCAGTCCCTAATTGTTTTTTCCTGGCTATGTGCCATCTCGTGCTCCCCTCTGTGATGTGTGCAGCTTCTAATGAGTTGTATGTGACCAGAAGACTTTGGGTCTCAGATGCACCCAAGGAGTTTCATACCACCTCTGCCATGTGGCCACCTTTGACGTGCCAGGCATGTCCGGGTTCAAAAGCACTAATCTCTTTTGTCAGAGGAGAAACATGGATCCTGCTTTTAGAGGAAGAAATGACATAGCTAGGGAACAGGGTGGCATGGTGGGGAAGAAACAGCAGAGATGAGTGAAGGAAGGAACTCTAAATTCGGTTTTCACATGCTGCTAGGGGCCAATGCATCTAGTCCCAGGAATGACCTGTGGGTCATAACCAATCAGATCACCCTTCCAAATTTTATTCCTTCAATAGAAAAGTAAAAGTAGCATTAAGATTTCCTTCAGTATGCTCTCCCTGTGTTTCAGAGAGCTTCTTCTCGGGGTCCAACCAAGCCCTTTGAGATTGCAAACTGACACAGAGAAACCTAAGAAAAACAGCTGTTCCATCACTGATTCTTATCTAATTTAGTTTTCAGTATCTAACAATTCGGGAGAGGTGGGTTTTGCAAGCATGTTTACCAGAACTCTGGCCTGCCTATCAAAATCAGCCGGTTTTGTTTTGTTTTGTTTCTGAACAAGCTGTTGCTAACTTATCCCTTGTCCCTGCACAGTAGCTAGCAGTCTGTACTAGAGTGTGACGCTCTATATTATAGCACTGTGGTAGCAACACTATACTTAAAAATGAGATGGGCACTTATCTCCAGCAGCTTATTACAGTGTATAAGGCTGTGCTCAACTCTTCTGTCCACTCCTTGGACACAGGGAGTGTTTTCAAGACTGGCAGCTTGACGACACAGTATCTTAAACTATTTTCCCCAGTCAATTCTCAGAGAGTAAAATTCCCCTCCACCGCATCAAGTCCATCTATTTAAGTGCAGGAGTTTTAGGGGTGGATTTCAGCCTCAAACTGAGGCCCTGGGAGGGGCTGCAGACCATCCGTCCTCCCCTCAGTTTGGCACCTATTCTGCATGTGTCTCAAAGAGAGGCTGCAGCCTCTCTGCTTCACCTGTGTTGGTGCTAAGGCCATCCGAGTCCCATGATTATATATAGTGACCCACTGCCCCCTCCTGGAATGCTCTCAGCTTTCTGTCATTGCCTCCCTTTGTAAGGCAAGCACAAACATGCCTTCTGTGGCCTGCAGAGGGGATAGGCCCTATCTCCATGAGAACTCCACCAGCAGCTCCACATGCCTCCCCACATTGCGGGGCTTAAATAACACAGAAGCTTTGCACAGGCTATTTGTCCCAAGACATCAATTCAAGGAGGCACTTAAGCATGTGTCTCATTTTAGGTACGAGTGGGACTTCTCACATGCTTACGAACCTCGCTGAATCAGGGGCTAAATGACTTTCACCCTTAGGTGGCTGGTCTAATATCAGCTGTGCATGTATTTCAGGCATCTCTCAACCAGGTTAACAGCAGATTTTTCAAAGCTTGTGGTGATTCACAACCACACAGATTAGAACAGAACCCTAAACCTAAAATCCAGCATGGTGAGACTGGGGATAATTAGTCCTTGGAACTTCTACGTTAGCCGAACCTTCATATACCTGGACAAACATTACAGAGAAGAATAAAGTAGAGTCGATAATAAGGCTGTTTCTGGGCTGCACTAAACTATATTTTGAACAGAACAGCCCCAGAGATTTGGGTTTGTGGGTGGTGGTAGTTTTCTTTTTTTTTGTGCTAAAAGTAGCAAACATTTCTGTGTTTTTAGTATACATACACAGTGCACAGAAGTTTTGTGAATATATCCCACAGGCTTCTGTGTGTTATCACTTCAAAGGCACTGATCTCTTTTTTAAATGTCCCTGTTGACGCCTCAAATCTCTGATCTGTAAGTTGAAATTGACTAAACTGAGATCTGATAATATGCAGTTTTACTTCCAGCTGCATCCTGTGTTCACAGTAATAAAAGCAGTGATTATCTTTGATATGGCTGATGATGTTACCAGGATAGCAGATATTCCAGCTGGTTAATTTAATTTCAAATCTTGATGGTAACATCTAATGGCTGTTTTTTAGCTAGTGCTACAGATTTCACTTCGTAGTGACCAGTGATATTGTTGAGGTAGCGCACTTTCCCTAGAGAGTTTCTAGCTAACTATTCAAAACAGGTTTCAGAGTAACAGCCATGTTAGTCTGTATCGGCAAAAATAAAAGGAGTACTTGTAGCACCTTAGAGACTAACTAATAATAATAATAAAAAATTTGTTAGTCTCTAAGGTGCCACAAGTACTCCTTTTATTTAAAACAGAATCAACCACCAGATAACCACACCGTCTTTAACTCGAGGCTGGAGAACTCAAATCAAAATCCTGGGCTTTGAGTTTTAAAAAAAATCATGGCAAAACCAAAAATATCTCTGAAGATAAAATAATCTCCAAATAATAAAATTAGGATCAAAATAATTGTTGATCGAGTCCATACCCACATTGCCAGCCTAGGATATGAGCCTATGAGAGATAATTGATTAAATTGATACTACAAGTGGGTTTTTGTCAAAAGACCAAGGCTATGTTGTTTTCTTCTTCATTTTCATCTCTAAATACTGATGTTCGAAGCTGAAGGACCCAGATGTCCCTCTCCAAGATGAATCTCTGCAGTAGTATCACTGGGTGTCAGCTCATCTTCATTTGTCTCCTTCTGGACATGGGCCTAAGCAAAATTAGGAAGAAACTTGATAAATCCAAACTCAGAATGTCCTTGTCCTTAGATGGGAATAGTTCAGCAGGAGAAAATCTGGCCCTTTATAAATAACTTGGAATTTCTTGTTAAATCATTAGATGTCTTATGATTAAGAATTACAGAATTAAATGGATAGAATCTGGTTGGATTGTAATCAAAGAAGCCTGTAATAGTTGTATTCAGGCCTGTCAATTAATCGCAGTTAATGTGTGCAATTAACACAAAACAAAATAGCTAGATTTTTTTAAGTAGTCATGATTAATCACAGTTTTAATCGCATTGTTAAATAATGATAGAATACCAATTTAAATTTATTATAATACATATATTCATACAAGTCCACTCAGTCCTATTTCTTGTTCAGCCAATCACTGCACACTTCCTATTTACAATGTCACCTGAAAGTGAGAACAGGCATTCACATGGCAATGTAGTAGCCTGCGTTGCAAGGTATTTACGTGCCAGATATGCTAAACATTCGTATGCCCCTTCATACTTCAACTTGTAGGCTCTAACGTTTTACATTTTTTGTTTTGTTTTTGAGCACAGTTATGTAAACAAAAAAATTCTACATTTGTAAGTTGCACTTTCACGATAAAGAGATTGCACTTCAGTACTTGTATGAGGTGAATTGAAAAAATACTATTTCTTTTTGTTTATCTTTTTTACAGTGTAAATATTTATAATAAAAAATAATAATATAAAGTGAGCACTGAATTCTTTGTTATAATTGAAATCAATATATTTGAAAATGTAGAAAAAGTTCCAAAAATATTTATAATACATTTAAATTGGTATTCTATTATTGTTTAACAGTGTGACTAAAACGGCGATTAATTGCGACTAATTTTAATAGTTTGGCAGCCCTGATTGTATTGTATTCCACAACTGCTCATGCTATTCTGTACTATGAATTGCAGGCTTTCCTAGTTGATAAAGCTATACGCTGGCAGATGTAGCAAAAGTCTAAATGGATGAACCCTGGGAAGCCCTGAGTATTGGACACAAGCAAAATTCTTCCGGAGCAGGTCAGAATCCCATATCCATTCCTGTTATACTACACTGCAGAATGGTTCTTACTGCTCTCTGCAGGAGCAGAATGCTCACCGTACATAGGGATAGCTAGTACTCACCAGTGGGAATTCCATTGAAGTCAGTGGGAGTTTTGCCTGAGTAAGGACTGACAGATTTGACAGTATATATAATTATTTTTAACCAAAGTTTGAAATGAGGACAGTTTTGAAAAAAATGAGTTCCTGCCTATCAGCGCAGCATTATCACAGATGCTGCCACTGAATCCAATGGGAGTCTTGACCGAACAATGATGGAGGGGCAGGATGCCAGAAGTAGCCCACTAACAAGATAGGTAACTGTATTTGCTAAGAGGAATAGAACAAAGCTGGTGGAAATAGCTACTACTATTTCTAAACTCCTACAGGGCAGAACCCTCCCTCACACAGACTATACCAATTCCTTTCCCTCCCTCATCGTTCTGAGTGGTATAAAGCACTCCGCTCTCGTTGTGCTCTCTCTGTTCCAGTCCAGGAGCTGACTGCTGGTATGACCTTGGCAGCTAAAAGACCCAGATGCCCAGCTCCAGGATGAATCTCTGCAGCAGTGTCATTGGGTCTCAGCTCGTCTTCCCTAGTCTCCTTCTTGGCTTCACTGACAGACCTGCCTGTGGGGTCTGGTGTGGGGTCATCTGCTGCTGGGCTGCTACTCTGAAATCTGTCCTCCTTGATGTCACTTTTCTTTGATTTCTGAGGATGAGGTGCATTCCCTTGACAAGATGCATCCACAGTGTCTGATTAGGGCAAAAAAGGAACATTCCCCTCTACTTTTATAAGCAGAGTAGGTTGGCTGCCTATTCCTCAACTGGTTTGTAAATGACAGATGAAAATTAAAGCCCTCTGGGAAGTGAAGTGGCATAATGCAGGAGAATAATTCCACACAAATGGCTCCTTCTTACCATGAGAAAATATTGGCTAACTCTCCACATTGCATGATTTAATGTGCTATTTAATTCAAAGCAATACAGCTCTAAATACAAATGGTAAATATAATCACACATGTTAATTAAAACTGAGCATACATGAGATATAATGTCATGGAAATGTTTGTTTATGAGTAGATTTAAAACACGATTAATATATTGTTGAAATGTTTGTCATTTTATTTTGAATAATATATTAAAATGGCCCACATGCTCCACGGGGCCTCCTTTGTACGCCGAGCTATATGAATATACGAAAATATTGAGGCCAATTTCAGATATTCTTATTAGGATAAAACTGATTTCTGCAGGAGGAAAGCCTGATAGACTAAAGGATTTGGCCAACAGTTTGCGAGAACTTTATCCACCACCTAGGAATGTTAGCTAGAAGTGAAGAAGCAATGTAAGGTGTTTATATATCTGTGATTAATTCAGGTAATCTGGTTTATGGACCCTCTTATGTAGATGAAAAGGATTTACCTTTACGTCTGATTTGAAAAAAATATACATCAGATTTAGTGAACAACACACTGCAGAAAATGGTCTGGCTGAATTGCATGAACATGTTTCAGAAAAGTAGAGAAATACTGTGTCTTCTTCCTAAGGCAGTAATCCTAGTACCTACAAATTGCAGATCTTATCCTTCTTTACAAATATGCAGAAGTGGACAGCAGTTGTTTTGAAGGTAATACACATCTAATTTATATTCCTTACAACACATGATTCAAAGCATAACAGGGAGGGGTGCCGCTAAAGACTTTTAAAGTGAGGAAAGGGCTGTGATTAATACTTTAAGAGGTAAATGGAGGAGAAGTCAACTATCAAAGAATGTCAGCAGCATTCCTGTGGCCAGTTCTAAGCACTGACATTCTTCATGTGGTGAAGTGGTAATTCAGCTACAAATATCAGAGAGGCGTTGGGCAGAGAATTTCCTTCGCATGCATTGCCAAAAGGAGCTGCAAATTAACAGCCCTATCTTGCTCCCATTTAAGTCACTGAAAAAATTGCCACTGATTTTGATGGAAGAGGCCCTAAGACACTTTGAGCCAGATCCTTGGCTCAGATTCCATTCCATTTGCATTGGACTTAACACTGTCCTTAAAGGGCCGCAAGGAATTCCTGCCACATGGCTGGAAGGGGGCGTGGCCATGTTCCAGTGATCTCTGGCTGTTGGAACGGTCCCTAGAGAACCTGCCAGCCCATAAAAATCAGAACAGCTCCAGGGCTGTTCTAACGTGCACTTAGAATCACCTTTTGCCTCAGCTGCCAGCCCCTTAATTCCGTCATTTGAAAACGTACAATATAGATTAGATAATTATTGTCTATACAGATACATTGGTCATTAAAAGTTCAACATTTTCCAACAGGCACTGCCCTGTTAGCACAGACGTCTCTTTTTCTAAGCTGAAAGGGGAAATTGTGATAATTTCAAATGGGTGTGGTACCTGCTGGAAAATGCTGTCTTTTAAAATGGCTAACACTATATAATGGACAGTCATTTTCCAAACAGAGAAAAAACAAAAATGGATTTGAAGGGAAAAAATTGCACTTTGTGCAGCTTCAGGCCATACGAACAGCTCATCATAGCAGGTAACGTAACAGAGAAATTGGGGTTGCTGGGAGTTCGAGATTCTACTTGCAAACAATAAAATAAATATGATTGCATTCCACCTAGCACTAGTTAAAAGGTAAATGTGCCCTGTGGTACTTGTAAGACAAACAAGATGATGTGGCAGAATGGAGCAGACTATAATAGGCTTCCGCAGCACAAATTTTAAGCTAATTTTCTTTGCTTAGTAATGATTATTATACCTTTTTCACCCTGCAACACACTCCTATATATGACTCCCATAGGTAAAATCGGTTTGGCAAGTTTAGTAAACTAGTGTAAATAAGCACAGATGCACATTAAAGCCCTGACTCCACATTAAAGCCAAATCAACACCCTCTACTAATAGAGATGTTAAAAAAGATAAAACACCTCAAAGCGAAGCTTCTGTGTTTGTGCTGCTATTTCATGTCAAGGCAATTACAGTGATGCTATTAGGAAAGATCAGGGAGGGAGCAGTGTTGTCATATAGGAAGAAGAGAAAACAAACCTTTAAGCAATCATGTAGAGCATGCAGAACATCTTAAAGCTGGTGAAGGAACAAAGCTTAGTACTGTCAGGGTATTGATCTGTTCCAGAAGGTGCAGAGTTCTGTACCACTGTGATTGCCTTCCCTGCTGGGTTTAGAGAGGTCTGAAAAAATACAGTATTGATTGAGCCCAGTTCCTGAGAAGTAGCTTACTGATAAACACTGACTCAGGCCACCAGTCCTGAAAGCAAACTGTTGCAAAACAGCACAGCTCAAATCACACAGCTCATATGAGTTATAAACATGCAGATGGCATAGCATTCGCTCCGTAGCATACTCTCTTTGTTATAGAAAGGTAGCTTGGCCTACTGGACAAGGAAACTTTGGTTCTATTCCCAGCTCTGCCACTGATCTGCTGTAAGCTTTTTTGGGGGGGAGGGGAGAGGCAAAGTGGGGGGTAAGGACAATATTTTATTATATATTTGTGCAGTGTCTAGCACAACTGAGCGCCTGTCTCAGTAGGGGCTTTCAGATGCTTCCATAAAACAAATAACAATAAAGTTCTGTATTTAACAATGCATGGACTGGAAATGTTTTCCTTCCATTTCTTATTCTGCACTTGAGTGCAATGCAGAGAATGATGAATGTATCTAGATTTTAGTCAACACTAAAAAAAAGCTACTCACACCTTTTATTCTGTTCAACATCTGCTGAATCTAAGAATTACGTGGACCTAAACAGATCAAACAATGAGTTTTTGAAAAGAAAACAATTCTGCACTTGCTCAACCCTCAAGTGTCAAGCTAATGTCAGAGGACCTTATGGGTGCAGAACAACGAAGATTATGCCTCTAAGTGCATTAAAAAGAAACCTGGAGTCCCCTTGTGATGGGTTCAGTCACAGAGACCCCTTGGCACTGTGACCTGATGTGCTAAATTTACCTCTGAGCCTGTTTCCCCTGCCAGCTTGGGACTCCAGAGCCCTGCCTTGTTGAGCCAGACATGCTAGCCTGCTGCAACACAAACCTAGGTCTGGTCCACGCCCCCAAAGCTGCAGACTTTAACCAAAAACTGCTCAGCAGATCACCTATCTCCAGCACCCAGACACCTAGTTTCCAATGGGATCCAACCCCCAAATAAATCCATTTTACTCTGTATAAAGATTATACAGGGTAAACTCATAAATTGTCCACCCTCTATAACACTGATAGAGGGATATGCACAGCTGCTTGCTCCCCCAGGTATTAATCACTTACTCTGGGTTTATCAATAAACAAAAGTGATTTTATTAAGTATAAAAAGTAGGATTTAAGTGGTTCCAGAACAAAGTAAGTTACCAAGCAAAATAAAACAAAACATGCAAGTCTAAGCGTAATATGTTAAGAAACTGATTACATGTAAATCTCACCTTCAGAGATGTTCCAATAAGTTTCTTTCACAGACTAGACTCCTTCCTAGTCTGGGCCCAATCCTTTCCCCTGGTACAGTCCTTGTTAGTTCCAGCAGGCATCTTAGTTGAAAAGTAGGGGCTTTCTCATGACTGGGACCCTCCTTGTCCTGCTCCACCCCTTTTATAGCTTTGGCACAAGGCTGGAATCCTTTGTCTCTCTGGGTCTCCACCCCTCCTTCTAAATGGAAAAGCATGAGGTTTAAGATGGATTCCAGTATCAGGTGACATGGTCACATGTCACTGTAGGACCTAATTTTTCATTACCCATGGGCTGGTCTACATGTACAAAGGCAGGCTTCTTGCAGGTAAACAGAGCCATTTACAGTCATTTGTCCTAGTCAGTGGGAGACATCCAGATTCTAAACCACCATTATGGATGCAACATCACACCCCTAATGAGATATTCTTTCTCCCAGTTGTCCCATGTTCCAAGTGCGGTTGCACTAAGAAGTTGCACATGCAGGAGAAGATGGTAGGTGGGAGATTTTAAGCCAGCCTCAGAACTGAGCAGGCCAGTTTTTCACGTCTAAACTGTAAAACCTCAGAAATGATTATTTGTGCATGGAAATGCAGAGCCCAGTGTAATTTTTAGTGGCTGGAACATTTAGTCCTATAAAGTACTATAAAACTGAAGTAATGCTATCAGAACTGTGGGTTCAGCTCCATCAAGGCTTTAATGGATGCAAGGAAAACAATTCTTAAGCAGCATTCAGAGATTTAGCTCACAAACTATTACTTCACCCACTGTCTAGAGTGAGAAGAGGAAGTCTGCCAAAACAGTAGGGAATGAGAAGGCAAAAGAGAATGAGAAAGAGATACTGGGCCAAATTCTCTTCTCAGTTACATGCCGAATGAATTTGGCAGCATATCCACCTTCAGGTCTGAATGGCTAGACACATTTGCTAGACACATGTGTGAAGTTATCGTTATCCAGATGTGTTTAGATTTGGTTGGAATAACCCAACAAAAGGGGATGATTAAAGATCATTTAAAGCACTATTTCTCAATGGAACTCCCCTATGCCCTCTGTGGAGCACACACACTTTGTTCAGAGCTGGTATGAAGAATCAAATTTAACTCTCCAGCCTGAGGCATCTCATAAGAGTATCCACCAAGATTTTAATGTCTTATCTCCTTGCCAAAACTTTGACCTCATATGACTGCTATACTGTTCTTTGGAAACATGCTTTGTATAAAGAAAGATGATGCAAAAAAAAAACAATATTCCTAATGACAATCCTGTCCTCCAAATGAAAGTCAAATAGACGACTGTGAAGAGTAACAAAATCAGTGTTAAAAACTTCACATTCCCCTCCCCCCCCCGGTGTATTGTACCTAGAATACTGGATATTTCACTAGGAACAGTTTCACTACTTGGCTTCCCTTTTCTTTTATGTTAATCTAAAAAAATACCATTGGAAGAACTTCTGAGATCTCATCAAATAGCACCCATATACTCATGTGGTGATTTTTGTTGTTTGTTCCAGATTTGTTTCAAATTTCCAGGGAGTTAAGGATAAATTCTCCCTCTGTGCACCTCAATCTGATTTTAATGCCTTAAAATTGAAGACTTCCATAGAGTCATAAATGCTAAGGCCAGAAGGAACTATTATGATCATCCATTCAGACCCCCTGTATTGCACAGGCCATAGAATTTCACCTAGTGAAACCTGACTGTATCAAATTGTATTCTCTGGAGATCTTCATTTTAGGAACCATGACTCCCTTCTTCAAATCAGTACACAAAGCTGAAGACCAGGGCCCATTTAGCTGACAATCGCAAACACTGGGGTCAAGTTCTCAAAAACAGAGAAGGCACTGACTTTCCTGAAGGATTACTCGGCTACCTGGGAAGTCCACCAAAGGGAAGCCCTTGAGAAAGTCCACCAAAGGGAAGCCCTTGAGTCCTGCCTCCATCACTCCATCCATAGTTCAGGTGTGTAACTTGTGACTGCACCCTCCCCCCGCGCCTGATAAAATATGCCACATGTTTCAGCTAAGCAGCTCATTGATCCCTCACTGTACATCTTATGAAAACAGCAAACATGGCTTGATTGATTGAATTTTGTAACTTTCATATCTGAGAAAAAAATTAAACATTTACAAGATCGTGACACTCTCTTTTTCTCTCTGAACTCCACATTGTTTTTAAATAAAGAATCACTGAAGCAGCAGACCTTCTGGGTCATCCAGGTCAGTTCCCCCTATCAAGCAGAATTTTCCCATACACTCTGACCCTCTCAAGGATTTTATCTCACCTATTTTCTGAACACTCCTAATGATGGTGACTCAGCTTTCTCACTAGACAGCTTATTCTACTGCCTATCTCTAATTGCTCTTACGGTTAAGGAGGTTTTCTTTTTCCCCTTGTGGTCAATGTGAATTTTCCCATTCTTATTTTTAGATCATTCCTCTCACTTTAACCCTCCTGAGGAAACACAGTTCTTTCCCTCCCATCTACTAATACCTCTCAAGCATGTGCACACTGTTGTCATATCCCCTTAATTTATCAAGGATGAGTGAGTAAACTGTATTCAGTTAAGGGACCAATGAAAATGCTAGCAGCAGAAATATTTCCAGGCCAGTGGTTCCTGCAGGGGGGGCTCCCCTGAAGATAGCTCTATCTGAAAAGAGGAGTGGACCTACTGCTAAACCTCTGCCCCCTAAAGAATCAGAATGGGAAAGGGAGCCAAATGTCAGAGGAGAGTAGATAAAAGACCACTGACTAATGAATCTCAGATCTCAAGGGGGTGTTGGGGCCACTTGGTGAGTCTTTGGGGTAGTCAGGGACCAGTCAGGCTCCAGTTGCCCCAAGACCATGATTGTCTTCTCATTTTTCCTGCTCTAGAATCTAGAGAGGAGAGTCTGCAGAGCCCTCAGGTCAGCAGCCTGGTTGCTGCTGAGGGTCTGGGAGAAAATCAGTTGGGCCATCATTTTCTCTTTAACCTCTCTTGGTGATGAACCCGTCAGCCATTAGTAACTCAAATATCTGTGGCACACATGGCTAAGAGCACTGATTAACAATAGGGTGGACAGCAGCAGACAAGTGGATTGGACAGCTGACCACCTGAACGCAAATGTTGATTCATCACATATCAGGTCCTTATCTTTTCAGTTTTAACAGACTCTAGTTTTTATGCCATATTGTTAAACAGGCAGGGATCCAGAAAAGGCCCAGGAAAACTAGGAATGGGCCAACATTATTTAGTCTCATGTTGAAAATATGTGAGCAAGGTTTGAAAGTTTAGTTTGAATGTCCACATTACTAGGTTCAGTTCTACTTTGGAGAATCCCCGGGGGATAAGGAGGAGCATAAAAAAATTATTTGAAGGAGAGAAAGGTGAAAATGAAGCCAAGAGGCAGAGAGAAAAATACAGGCCAGATGTGGGGAAAAAAACAGTAGAGAAAAATACTAGGGAAAAGAAAAGTGTCATACTGTATATGGGTGTTTAGAGTAGTCACTTAAGTGAACCTTGTCATGAGTTGTTTCTTCTAACCCTAATTTAGGTGCCAGTTCAGGAAGGTACTTAAGCATATGGGCAACTTAAGTATATGAGTAATACCCCTGAAGTCGATTAGTGAGGCTCGTATTTAAGTATCTTGCTGAATTGGGACCACATAGCACAGGCTTTCCTTCATCTAGAAAACCACCTGTGAAAATCCCCTTGATAAAAACCTGGCTGTAAATTACAGGGTAGTGGAAGGGGTTTCTTTCACCTGGAAGGCAAACTAACATTGGAATCTCCCCAAAAAGTCTGAGAGATTTACAAAATCTGCAGGACAAAGAGCAGGACATCTTCTTGTTCTTAATTTTTTGTAAAAGTTGGGGGTATCAACTTTATACAAATGGAGTGAATGCTCTGATACTCAGGTAATCAGCATGGGAATGTGTGCAAATGGCATTTATGTATGGCAGTGGTTTTCAACCGTGGTCCGCGGACCCCTGGGGGTTCACAGACTATGTCTAAGGGCGTCCGTGAAAGATTGTTGTTACCATAGAACAGTGGTTTTCAACCTGTGGTTATCAGATCCCGGGTGAGGTGCGGGGGGGTCCACAGGCTATTTCTAAGATTTCCAAAGGGGTGTGCACCTCCATTTGAAATTATTTAGGGGTCTGCAAATGAAAAAAGGTTGAAAATTGCTGCTGTATGGCGATAAGAAAACAATAACAGGCTTGTTTTTTTTTTCTTCTTAAAAAAAGGAAACATTTTTCTTAGTCTTGACAGTCTACAAAAAAAAAACCAAAAAAAAACAACCCAGGAGCAAATATTTAAAAGGGGGAAGGGGGCATAAGCTTCTCCATGGTCACTAAAGGAGATGAGCGCAGAGTTGTAAGAGACTTACTGAAGTGAACAACCTTGATCTGACCAAAAGGAGTCATTTACTTTTTGGTACTCCCCAAAGGTTTTATTCCTTTTGGCTGCTAGGCCAGGAATGTCAGCCGTGTTGAGATGGGGCACCCTGGAAAGTGCAGAGCTGAAAGCCAGCAAACAGGTTCCGCATGACTGCTGTTAGGTCTAGGAGACTCCATAGAGACCTGAACTCTTTGACCAGATAGGTGTGAACCAAAGAGGGGACCGGGTCATATGGTTTCAAAGTTTTCTTTGCTTTACAAAGGCTTCCCGCCTCCCCCACCTCTATCCCCAATAGCTTGAATTGGCTACAAACCTTCAGTCTGAAAAGAGAGGAAATTAAAACAAAAAATAGAAGTGCTTTCTCTTTGCAAATAAACCACAACAGAGAAAGGCCCGGCAGGGGAACTGAAGGCTTTGCTCTGACTGACTTAGCCCATTTTTATGGGCATTAACTAAAGCCAAAACAATAATGAAATTGGTGTGACTGTTTTTGTTGTTGTTGTTGCACTCAACAAAACTCTCTGAACCTTAGGGTTATGAGCTGGGAGCTCTTTTGGGAAGGGATTTTCTCTCCCTATGGGTATGTGCAGCACCGAGTACAATAAGTCTCGATGTCGATTGAGGCCTCTCGTCTGCACTGTAATACGAATAATTAGTGAGAATGAATTGAAAATCGTATCCTAATCCTCAAGCAGAATGGGTGCAGTACAAGGAATTTGGGGGGGGGGGGGGCGGGGAATAGGGAGGACAGAATTCACCAACGGAATTCACACAGTTTGTGGGACCGGTCCCCACTTGCTATTCCAGTTTCTGGGCCCGTGGCCTCAATGGCGGCTGCTAGGCACTCACATAATACAAATAATAAATAATAGCAATTGCACTCTGACAGCTTAATAAATGCAACAGTGCTCTGGTCCTGCAGCAGAGGCCTGCAGCTCAACTCCTGGAGGAGCTGTTTCCTTCATGGTTATTGATATATATATATAAAAACTGGGATGGGAGGGGTGAGAAGAGGAAGAGATTCCAATGGACAATAGGAGTGAAGTCAATCAAGAAAGGACATTCCCCTCCCCCTCCCCAAAACAGCAAAGGTGCCACTGCCCCTAGTTTTCAGGTGGCAACATGTGGTGCAAAGCGACCGCTCAGCTTTCTACATCACTAATAAAAGGTTACGGCTTCAAGCTTTTTTTTAAATTTAGATCTGTTGTTTGGTAATTGGAATAAACATTCAAATTTGAGCATCAAATTTCTCATTAGTTTCACATCAATACCTGTGCTGAAACTATGGATCAGTGAACTGAGTTTCTCACTGCCCAAGTGAATTCATTAATCATTCTCTCCAAAGATGGGTGTATAAGCAGACAGCTTTTCTAAGCAGCTGTCTTCTGGTAAAACTCCTAACGTATCTCCTGTTAAAAAAAAACAACTTTTCAGCAGTCTACTATTGTCTTAATGGGAAGATCTACCGGTATTGACAGGTCTGGTAAGAAGGAACTGGATCTCCACTCAACAATGCATTCCAATTTGTAAATGGTCACTTTATGGTTACAGATAGAAAGTTTTAAAACCATTCAGACTTAGTTACCACTTCTTATCTGGGGTATCATGAAGAAGAAGAAATACAAAACCGAATGCTGCAAGTCCCAGATGGATGCATTCAGTGAACAAGTATAACCTTAAACTGAATACAGCTGAGTGTTCCCACTCACCCAAAACCACATGGGCTTGGTTCCTCGCCCTGCGCCCCTGTTCTTCTAATAATAGATATTTAGATTTATTTTCATATACCTTGACGGGCTGGGGCTACTTGGACAGATTAGAGTCCACAGTAGTCTCCTATTTTCCATTACAATCTAAGCAAGTGCTTAGGTAATTGGAGCTTATCCTTTTTAAATATATGCAATCAGGAAATTTGAGACTGCCTTGATAGACCATATAATATTTCCTTTAGAAGCTCCCTGATATGCCAGCGTCTACAGGTTCAGCCATACAACAATGATCTCACTGGGTACCCTTTCTCTAGCTGCGTCACACACTTAGAAGTAAGATGAGACCATGGTAATCTTTCTTTGAAAAAATATATAAACAAGGACTTCTGGACTGACCTTGTCCAAACCAAGCCCACAGACAGAAAAATAATGGTTCAAAATGCCTTATAATGCCATGCTAAATGGCTAAACCTTTGCCCCATGTTAAAACTGATATTTGATGTGTTTGATCTGAGGTGAAGTTTACATATATTACTGAAATATAGGGTATTTTCATTTTAAAAAATGCCAATGTTCTAATTCTTTGGCAAAACTGTAGATTTGCTCAAAGAGCAAATTTGCTATATCAGTGGAGAGATTTCATCACTTCTGTATCCCCCCGCCCAAAGAAAGGCTGTTTGTTGTGAAGTAAGTTTCCTGTCTGAATAAAGTGCTTAGTAGTTACAAAAATAAATAAATAAATAAATAAAATAAGAATGAAACAAATTAATCATTCTGCAAACACATAAATCCACATTAATCTCTATAGAGATTTGGCCAAATCCTGATCCTATGAAGTCAGTGTGAAAACGCCTATTGACTGGAGTGGAATTAGGCCCTTAATTTGAGAGAACTGGGGGGGGGGGGTGTGCGCACGCTGTTCTTTCATTTGAAGCATCGGACAGTGGTAACAGTCAGAAGCAGCATACTGAACTAACTGGGCCAGTGCTCTCTTCACCCGCAGATTCCAAATACTATTCAGTTTTCCAGTACTAAAAACATTTCCTGCTTTTGTAGCTTTTAAAAAATGTGATCTTTCACCAAATCAGTAGACTATATGTATATATTGATATTGTGCCCAGCACTTATGCCTCAGTATCCGAACAAACTAATGGTGTTTGAGAATCAGTGCTCTCATCTCATACTTAGGCCTGGTCTACACCTAAAAATTAGATCCACCTAGCTATGTTGCCCAGAGCTGTGAAAAATTTTGCACCCAGTGTGACAAAGTTAGGTTGACCTAACCTCTCACTGTACATGCAGCTAGGTCAACCTAGCTACCGTCTCTTGGAAAGGACGGGAAAACCTCTTCCCAATGTAGGAGGCATCTACACTAGAGAACTACAGGTGTAGCTGTCGTGCTGAAACTGCTGTAGCGGAGACATACCTTTAGATTGTAAGCTATTTAACAGCCAGGATCATATTTTGTCTATGTGTTTGTACTGTTCCTAGCACAATGGGGCTCCTTATCCCTGATAGGTCACCCATTATGCAAATAATAAATATATATATATATATATATAATAAGGTGGTTCTAACGAATCTTCAGTAAGAAAGAGAACATATAAAGTATGTAGCAAACACAGAATGTTCTAAGCTTTAGAATGTTGCATTTCTGAAACAATCCCACCAAACAGAGGAGATCCCGAGTTCTATTTACATGAGTGTGCCTTGCTGCAGTATTTGCAGCTGATGCTTTGTAATAGAGACTTCAGTCCTCTCTGCCATGGCTACCATGGTATAGCAACTCTTAAGCAGTCTTAGCGGTATGTCAACTGGGCACATTAGTAGGATGTCCAGTGGGTTGCTTTTTTTGATATAATTGATTGCAATCCTGATCCCTTTACTCATGCAAATGATTGCATTGACTTGAGTGAGAATGGGGTGGGAGGGTGGGGGGGATGATAGATGACTCATTAGGACAATTCATTTGAGTAAGGTGAGCAGGATTTGGCCCATTGTATCTTCAAATAATAATAAATATACTTCCTGAAGAATCCCAAAACACTTCAGCAAACAGAAGTCACTTCTCCCACCAAATGCAGATACCTTTCCAGGAGATCAACAATTCACATCAGGTTAAGATATTTCCAAGACCCATTTTCTTTGTGTACTATGGGCTCAATCTTCCTCCCATTCAAGTGAAAAATCTAACTTCCGTTGGCTTTTATCATGAAGATCAAAGCCCTGTGAGTCTTACACCTCTTCTGTTGAATAGTTCATTGTTCCAGGAGTAGCTGTATTCAAATCCTGAAGTAAGGTACCACTCAACATTAACAAAGGTGGCAGAATCAAGCCCCAAATAATCAAATCCAACTCTGAGCATTTTCAGTTGCTGAGACTGAACCCACAAAATGCAATACGCAGCTGTTGGCCTTTCTTCCTATTTCACCTGTAATAATATGTATTTCTTAGATGAAACAGTGCATTTAATCTATAGGGTAGTTACACTTTTGTTGATACAAGTACTTTGCTCAAATTTCTGTGCCTAAAACGGTATGCACATTTCTTTACGACAGAGCCAACTTCTGACTCAGTTGTAAATGAGAACTTTACCTGAGTAAGCACTGACTAAAAATTGAGAAAGGATCTCAGGATTTCACTCCTATATTCCACATCACAATAGGAGATGAACTTGACCCCAAACCCCAAATCCAATCACTCATCACTGCTAACCCCCTCAAATGCGGAAGAAATTTGGAACCAGGTCCTTCTACAATTAACTTTTCCCCACTTATAAAATAAATATTGTACAAGATTATTACACTTAAATATAACACAGCTGTTTGGAAATTATACATCTTCTTTTTTAAAAATAAAAATCATTATTATTTACTTAATTTGTAAGACTTATAACAGAAAGTTAGCACTTAAAATTAAACCTCACTCAACCAGGTAATATCTACTGAACTGGAATAAGTATATCATAATCTGACTTGAGGGGATCAGGTTTGCGTGTATGTACTATGTATGATGAAATTCTAGACACAATGCGGGTGAGAGAAGGCTAACATTACCCCATTTTCCAAGTTACATTCCATACACATATTTAAGTCATAAAGGGAAGTCCAGGCCTCCTCCAGAGCTGATACTTAAGCCTTTGGGACAAGTTACCTGGTGATTTTTTTTAAAAAAAGAAAAAATACTTTGTCATCAAATTCCTATTAAAGTAATTTGTAAAAAAAAAAATTAAGTGAATTTGATAACTTGACCAAAGCATATATCAATGGTAAAATGTGAGCCGCGGTTTCCTGAATGAGGTTAAAATAATTTTCAAGGGCCTTTGCTTTAAAAAGAGCCACTTGTAAAAGTGTAGACAGATTCAGGGAAATGATGTACAGCACCCACCCACAATCCCCTGACAGCTTTCAAGGAATTGGGAGCTGACATTTTAGGCACTTTAACAGACTATTAATTCATTCCTGTTAGTGATTCAAGAGCAAAATTCACCCATTGCTTCTTATTACCAAAAGGAGTTCAGAGGATGGGACTATGGGATTTTTTTAAAAAATGGATTAAGTAGAATCATTGGCCAGTTTATTTTGTTTCAGTATTTCCCTGATTAAAAATAGCCCCTTCCTTCATTCCCTGTGGTTCTTTTGTCTCTTTGGGAGAAAAAGCATTTCCATGACAGGACCATCACTCAGTACATGAACAGAACACACTCTAACACGGCTCTTCACAGTTAGGGAATCCAAACTCCATCTTAAGAGCACAGGACAAGGAGTGGGCTGCCAAATCAGTTGGAAGTTATGACACTTTCCTAGCCCACAAAATCCTTCCAATATCTTTCCCCACAGTCATCTCCTTCCACCCAGTTCTCAGACCTTTAACTCCCCTTGTCTCCTCCATCAAATGTGTGGTATAATTACAATTTGTCATTTGTATTACTGTAGTGTCTAGAGGCACCAGAGACGACCAGGGCCCCATTGTGCTACGTGCTGTACAAACACATGATTAAAAAAAAAAACCACGGTCAAAGAGCTTATACTCTAAGTAGATGAAAGAAAGGAAGTATTATTATCCCCATTTTACAGATGGAAAGCTCAGGCCTGGAGAGATTGACTTGCCTAAAGTCACTCAGGAAGTTTATGGCAGCACTAGGAATTGACCTGAGATCTCCTGAAGGCCTGGCCACCACATTAACCACAAAGATCATCCTTCCTATTGGAAGCCTGTCTTAAGTTCCCATCCATGACTTTGCACCAGGTCCCACAAAACCTAGGATCAGCTTTGCTTCTAACAGCGCTCTAAACTGAATGTGACTCCAAGTCTTGGACATAGAGGAATTTTCCATATGGGGCAGAGAGTGTACCCTGGTGTAATGGCATTGCACATACATGCCTTTATGCCCATACATAAGCAACCCTGAGTGAGGAAAAAGAGAGGCTGGGGGAAGGAATTTCAATATCCTTCATTGTCAGCCTTTGTGCTAATGAACTTTACAACTAGAAAATAAAAATAAGAACAAGAACAAGTAAAATTGCATTTTTGAAAGGACAGAAAGTGTATCATAGCGATATACTAATCCTATAATTCCTTAGAGAAGCAAATAACCTTTTCTCTTGATATAGGCACCGGGCATTGATCTGTCACACTGTTTGTTCTAGCAGAGCTCCCAGAGGTGCATTCAGTTTTTGAAACGTTAAGGCTAGTTCATTAGCCGTCCCTAGCTCGTTTCTCTGAGAGAATCAAGATAATACTGTGGTTAGTTAATGGCTTTCTCTTGTTTCCCCTAGAGCCCGCCTGTCTGAAGCCTGCAGGCCCAAGAAGCTTTCTTTCCCCCTTCCTTTCACTATTAGTCACAGCTGGTAAGACTCACAGAAGCCTAGACTGTTTGAAAACAGTCAAACCGCACAAACGTTTGAGTGTCTCTGCTGCAAACAACAAACTTGGTCCACGTTGCCATGGTGGGGGACTCCTGCTTCTACTGTGTTGGAATGAAGAAGGGGGTGGGGGGCTGGGGGAATCCTGAATATCTCATTGTGAATGTCTCTTATTAAACAACCACCACCAAAATATAAAAATAAAAAAGGAGAGAAAAGGAGAAATCCTCTCTGAGGGAACTGATGATCTACAGTATTTCCTGGAAGGTGGGGGAAACAACCAGCTAACTTTAAGCAGAGTTTACGTCTCCAGGATTAGCCATGCGTGCAGGAGATGAAGATGATGCCACTTGCCCTGCTCTCAATGCTGTTGCTCAGCATCATGGTTTAGTGGTCGGATACTCACAAGCAGCAACCTCTCCCAAGAGCCACCCAACTAGCTGTTCCTAATGGATGTTCACCATCACAGTGCTCTGCTTTTTGTTTTTAACGCATTTTGTCCTCACCATTCTCATGTAACTGCTGAAGCAAAACAAGGCAAGTACAGTTGTTCCAGCTAAGCATCATCACTAGTGTCACTGGGATAAATGCATTGCTCAGCAGGTCGGGCTTCACAATGCATTGATTTCTTTCGGTTTGTGCAATTTTTTAAAAAACTAGTACCTGGTTCTCATGAAAATGAGATATTGACCCTGATGGCTAGTGTCAAGTTTTTCTAGGCAGACACTATCCAAGTTTCCTTTAGACAGTAATTTTATTAATGTACATCAAAACTGATCTGCCATCCCCTGCTATTCCAATGCCTTTCTCCCTATCTAGGTGTAGATTCAGTCTGTGTTCATCACCATGTGATCTGAGTTGCTACGAAGCTGACACTATCAGTCATGTAGGCAGTGCAGTTGTAGCTGTGTTGGTCTCAGGATATTAGAGAGACATAGTGGTAATAGCTTCTATTAGACCAACTTCTGTTGGTGAGAGAGACAAGCTTTCGTCCCGACCTCACACCTCTAGTTGTCCCCTACCACCCAACACTGGAATCCATATAAGGTATCATCAAACAACTATAACCCATACTTGATGGGGACCCCACCCTGAAATAAATCTTTCCTGCACCCCCTCTTCTGGCCATCAAACAACCCCCCCAATGGCCAACCTCATCATCAGAAGCAAGCTCCCCACAGATCAGGACACACCAACTCAAAGCAGCACCAGACCCTGCCAGAACAACAGATGCAAAACCTGCAGACATCTCCACTGCTACAATGATCAACACCCCCTCCCCCCAACACACCTTTCAAGATCCATGGATCTTACACATACGTAGCACAACATGTACTATGCCTCATCCAGTGCATGAAATCCCCTAATAACTATGTGAGTGAAACCAGACAATCACTACGCTCCCAAAAGAACTCACACAGGCAAACACCCTATCCCCTAGGGGTGAACACTTTTCACAAAAAGATCACTCTATATCTGACCTATCAGTCCTCAGTCTCAATGGAAACATGCCCAACACTTTCAAAAGACAATCCCAGAGCTTAAATTCATTACTCTGCTGTGCACTGAAAATTATGGACTGAACAGACAGACTGGATTTATGGCTTATTACAACATTCCATCACCTACTAACCTCCTCTTTTTGTCCTATGACTGCAGAGATGTTAACGGGACACGCTACCTTGAATGGTCCCTTACAATATGTGCTAACTCCTTGTGCTACACAATCTGCTCCACCTTCCGTTTTGCTGTGATGATGGAAGTTCCTTTCCCAGACCCGAAGAAGAGCTTTGTGTGGCTGGAAAACTTGTCTCTCTTATCTCCAGTCATGAAAGACTGTGTGAAGTTTTTCTCTATCTAGGTTTTTTGTTTGTTTGCAGACACTGAAGGGAGTAAGAAGGCTCCTGCATGGCCCAAACTTAACAGGCAGCTGGAGAAAGCTGCCAAACCCTCTGAGCCTGAGGACTGAGGCAGGCCACCCAGAGATGACCTGTAACTCTCGATGGTGGAAAGGCACAATTTAAAGGTTTGGGGGGGGCTCCCATTCCTCTCACAGCTCCTTTCCCACTTATTTCTCCCATCTCCTCCCTGCTGTGGGTGCAGAGTAGGCTATGGACACCTCCTGCTGAGCAGGTAACTGTGGCTGCGGGCGAACAAGGGACAGGACTCAGTGGGCTTCCCCACGTCACCTCTGGCAGAGCTGCACTCCCAGCCTTGTTTCTCTTTCCTGCTCTGGGCACCTCCGAGCAGGGCTCAGCAGGAGTGCTTGGTGCCATTGCCTTTCCCAGGCATGTCCCCCTCAGCCACCGTCAGCCCAACTCCTGGCTTGGCAGAAATCATTGGTTGCGGGGGGTGGACACACACATGGGGTCATGCACCCCCATACATGTTGCCTCTGGGGCCACCTGAAGATGACAAATTGCAACAAATTGCTGGGGCTCCTCCCACAAGGAGAAACCACAGAGACAGAGAAGACAAGCCAGAGGGAACTGGGAGGAGAGCTTAGAGGGTAGGTTTCAGAGGAACCCTGAAAGCCAGAAGCAACTTTTATTTATTTGGGACTTTTTGTCATGGACCCTTTTGTATGAAGCTTTGTAATAAACAAGCCCCAAGGATGGTATTATTACGTCAAATGACAAAAGTGCCTGAAGTGGGGTTATTACCTTCCTGAGAAGGGAAACTGAAGTAGGGAGATGTTGTGATGCTGCAGTAGCTCAGCAGGGGCTGCTACAGGGCAGTAACACCCTATGACACCTCTCTGGAAGGCTGGGGGAGAAAACAGTCCAGCTGAAATCCCATGGGCCTCTCAATTCTCTTCATTTTACCCATCACCCTTGAAACTCCATAGGTAGGCCATTATCTTTCTGACCAAGGATTTCATTCAGAGTTTATCAGTGTTATCCCTTAACCTTCCATAAAGGTTACCGCATAGTACCATGGCACTATCCCTATTGAAATATTAATCTGCAGAGAGAGACCTAGGTCTCTTCTACCGTGCCTCACATGACCTTCTCATATGCAAACTAGGGAAATATAGCCTAGACAAACCTTCTATAAGGTGGGTGCACAACTGGCTGGAAACCCCACTCAGAGAGTAGGTTTCAGAGTAACAGCCGAGTTAGTCTGTCTTTGCAAAAAGAAAAGGAGTACTTGTGGCACCTTAGAGATTAACCAATTTATTTGAGCATGAGCTTTCGTGAGCTACAGCATCCGATGAAGTGAGCTGTAGCTCACAAAAGCTCACGCTCAAATAAATTGGTTAGTCTCTAAGGTGCCACAAGTACTCCTTTTCTTTTTACTCAGAGAGTAGTCATCAATGGTTCAGTCAAGCTAGAAAGGCATATGGGGGGGGGGGTCCTGCAGGGATCTCTCCTGAGTCCAGTTCTATTCAATATCTTCAAAAATGATTTGGGTAATGGCATAAAGTTTGTGGATGATACCAGGTTGGGAGGACTTGGAAACACTTCTGAGGACAGGATTAAATTCAGAATGATCTTGACAAACTGGAGAAATAGTCTGAAATAAATAGGATGAAATTCAATACGGACAAATGCAAAGCACTACACTTAGGAAGAAATAAGCAATTCACAAATACACAATGGGAAAGGATTGCCTAGGAAAGAGTACTGCAGAAAAGGATCTGACGGTGATAGTGGATCACAAACTAAATATGAGTCAACAATGTAATACTGTTGGGGAAAAAAACCAATCATTCTGGGTTTATTAGCAGAAGTTTTGTAAGGAAGACACAAGAAGTAATTCTTCCACTCAACTCAGCACTGATAAGAACTCAACTGGAGTACCGTGCCCAGTTCTGGGCACCACATTTCAGAAAAGATGTGGACAAATTGGAGAAAGTCCAGAGGAGAGCAACAAAAATGATTAAAGGTCTAGAAAACATGACCTACAAGGAAAGACTGAAAAAAATGGGTTTGTTTAGTCTGGAG
Organism: Caretta caretta; assembly: GCF_965140235.1. NCBI lineage: Eukaryota > Metazoa > Chordata > Testudines > Cheloniidae > Caretta > Caretta caretta. The sequence goes on along the minus strand of NC_134215.1, from coordinate 75,368,197 downwards.
AAGAAAAGACTGAGGGGGACATAATAATAGTCTTCATGTACGTAAAAGGTTGTTATAAAGAGGAGGGTGATAAGTTGTTCTCCATATCTACTGAGGACAGGACAAGAAGTAATGGGCTTAAATTGCAACAAGGGTGATTTAGATTAGACATTAGGAAAAACTCCCTAACCATAAGGGCAGTTAGGCACTGGAACAAATTACCTAGGGAGGCTGTTGAATCTCCATCATTGGAGGTTTTTATGAACAGGTTAGACACACACCTGCCATGGATAGTCTAGATAATACTTAGCTCTGCCTTAGTGCAGAGGAAGGGATGAGATGACCTACTGATGGTCCTTCCAGTCCTACATATCTATGATTCTATGTCCCATGACCTCTATACCAGCATTTACACATGAAAATGTTCAATAAAAGTCATCTGAAAAGAAAAGGAGAAGATCTGAAGGTCTTTCCTGGAAGACTCCTTGGCTAACTGGGGAATTAGAGGTCTCAGCTGAAGGGGTGGAGATGTTGAGTCTAACAAAAAAACTTGTCACTCAAGGCTTTGTCAGGAGTTTTCTGGCAAAAACCAACCAAACAAAACCCACACCAGTTTCAAACAGTCTGAATAAAATCTCTTGTCTCCTCTTGATTGCTCAGGTTTTCCTCTTTTGTGATGTCCTCATCCTACAAATTCGCCAATTATCCACAGAGTCTTCCATCAAAGAAGCAGAGTAGGGGGGGAGTAACAGCAGCAAAGCAAAGCAATAAGCAACCTGCCTCAAAACACAATATGTGTTAAAAAACAAACAAAACGGGAATACATTTTCCTCATTTACAGATAATATTCCTGCTTCTGAGAAATTCACATCAGGAAATGCTTTTGCAACGAAGTAGGCTATAATGTAGTTCAACAGCATTACATTGTTTTGCTTTACATATTTCTGCTTATTGTAAATTCTACCACTAAAGTGTCTATTTACCCCTGCAGGCTCGGTTTCATAGCCAGTTTATATCACAAATGTTAGGATTCATGCCAACCTCTTTGGCCTATTTATCAGCTTCTCACAGAAATGTGTCAGTGCCTTCTTCCATACTGTCCTTATGCATGGAACACACCTCCTGAGTTATCCACAAGCCCTCTAGCCTTTTGGCATTTAAGTCCCTCCCAACCACCTACTTCTGCCACGATGCCTACAGGAACTAGCTATCCTTACAAGTTTGGGAGTCTTCCCATTGACTTCAGACATCGGATCAGCCTTTGAGAAGTAACTGGGCACAATTTATTGTAAACTGTGTGTTAACAGAGCCTTATATTACCTGATGCCACCTTACCAATTCTGTTGCATCCTTCCCCCAACCTGTGAACTCTACAGGACAAGGACTAGGCCTTCCCCTTTTCTTTTTGGAAAATGCCTAACAAAACAATAAGGAGGGTTGTTTCAACCATGTGGGTGTTTTGTATAAAGTTTGGTGTGATTGGATTATTACATTCAAGACAATCGGAATACTTTTTGTCAAGTCAGTATTGAGGAACAAAAGCATATTAGGAAGTTTAAAATAGGGACAATACTGCTCACTCATTTTTGTAAGGTTCTTTGAGATCTACATATTCCTATGTAATTACTCTGTAGTATTATTATTCCATCATGGTTTGTCTAGCTTTAAGACAGGCTCTTGCTCTCATGAGTATAGTACTCAGTTCAAGAAGTATTGTCCTTTGTTCTGTCTTTTTTGTCAAAGAAATTGAAGAAAACCAAAAACACAACTTTTAACCGATATAGCCTATGGCCATGCTATTGTCATCTTATGAAGATGCTGTGTCCCTGTGATACTAAAGTGGATAATTAATTTTCTTTAATGTAAAGTGAAAAATCAGGGACCAGAAACCATTGAAAAAGTGCTACATAACCAGGAAATAAACAACTTCATCTCCACATCTGATCACCAAATCCATTTGATTATTTGTCATTAATTTATAATTCTGCTGGATTTTTTGCTTTTGTTGAGTTTTGAGCAACTTGGTACAGCAAGTCTCCAAGCACTGAAACTGATGCAAACAAGAGAGAAAATGTTGTCAGGAAATCTGTGCACCTTGTAGAATAAAAACAGAACATCCTTTTGTTTGCTCCAGGGGAAAAATGTGGCATTCTTCCTACAGAGTCTGTGATCAAGACGTTCTTAGAAGATCTGAATTCATGACAAAATTAAGAAAGAGAAAAGTTCAGAACATTCAAGCCACTCAGCAATTCATTTTCAGATTTGCTCTCCTTTTGTGTTTTAATGAACACTGCAGTTTTGCTTAAGATCCCAGAAAGGGCAGGAGCTGCTGCTACTTCGTAACAAGGCCTTCTAGCTGAATACTAGTTTATGACTTCTTCCAATAAAGTCATAATTGGTTAGGACAGAGAATCCCTCCACTCCCCCCCACCCCCAGCAAGACTTTTTCCCCAGTGCTCCTCAAACAATTACAAAAAAGCAACATGTATACCAGTAACATTTCCAATTGTCCTACATGACCAAGAGGCTGCAATTTCAGGACTGTGATTTGGAACATATAAACATTAGTCATGCAGTTGATTTGTAAATTAATGTATCTTGATGCTGCTTCCTGTGCTTATATCACAATCTGTTGTTGGCCTTTTTTCAATTTGAGATCTACACTTCGGAGACTAGCAGGGGCTGTTAGAGAAAGGTACCAACAGAAGCAACATGATCAAATTTCACTTTTAGATTTTGAGGAACTACAACAAAGAAACATGCATTTTTATTTTATGAAGATGCACTGAAAATCATTACATTGCCTAGAAGAGGAATTAAGCTTGGCAAATTCTTTTGCTTCAGTTCTTCATAGACACAGTAGAGCCTGCATATTATTATTTTTCTTTTAGTGGCAGATAGCAATGACTAGTTCAACACAACAGGAAATTATCATTTTAGTCATTTATGACAGAGGATTTGTTGCAAGAGTATTCCAGTGTATTGCTAATCTTTTCTGAATTATCAAAGCCATGATCCATCAAAGCATTTAAACACATGCCTAACTTTAAGCACCTCAGCAGTCCCTACTATTGTTGTGCTTAACGTTAGGCATGTGCTTACGTACTGCAGTCTAGACGCACAAGTGTACTTAGCACCAAATATAAAGAGTTAAGTGGGGAAGGTTAGTTGAAAATCCCTTTTGTGTCGTCTTGTATAATGTGTTTACAATTTTCTTTTTGGGAGGACGATGCTGCTGAGTTGTATGCAAACTTGTAAAATAAAACTTGTAGTGTCTGTGAGAACTTCATTTCACATATGACCTTTTACAGTAATTGGATCTGAATTATAATCAGTCACCTGAGTCCTGAAATAGATAAAATAGTTTTTTAATGTTAAAAAGTTTTAGCCCTTCGTTGATTATCTATCAGTGCTTACAGTCCTGTGAAAATAAGATAAATGAGAAATTTGGTCTCTAATTAGACTTCACTAGATTTACAGCTTTTAATTTATACGCCAATGCAACTCAGGCCGGCACTAACACAGATAGAGATGGAGCCACAGTTTTCAATTGATTTAACAATTTAATTGCAGCATTAACATCCATTAACATTTAACTAACCTTTTAAACTAACCTCAGGCACAACCTTAAAGACTAAATGAAGTAAAATTGCATATAAAAAGGTACTAACATACAGCTGTAAGAAGCCAGAGTGAATCTTTAGGGAGATTTAGCATCACTTCCCCACATCAGCAGGAGGGAGTCTGTTTTCCTTCTTGAAAAATTCAGTAGGAAAGCATGCTCTAATTTATAGAAAAAGGAAATAGACACATTTGATGGTTATTAACTCTCATTTATATCTTCTTGTCTATACGTGATGCCTAAAGGATGCACTATCCCTTACACTGGTCATGCACTAAAAATCAATTTATTACACAGAAAAAAATAATACTGCTGCATTAACTGATAAAATCACATATAAAGGAATATAAAATAACCCACTGACATTTGATATGAAATGGAAGCAACATATTCTAGAGCTAATAGGCAAATATGGCTCATTTATACCGGTACAAATCTAGAGCAACAGCACTGAAGCGAATGGAGTTACTCCAAATTGACACCTGTGAAACGAAGGGATAAAGCCACGAAGAACAGTGAAACATAAACACTGAGTGCTTGATTTATATAAGTGCTCTGCACCCTAAACCTCCAGATGAAGACAATAGCAGCTGCAGGTGCTCAGGCTTCAGAAGTCAGATCCTTTGACCAAGACCCTCAGCTGGTGCGAATCACCGTCCTTTCATTGCTTTGGGAATTTACACCAGCTGAGGATCTGTCTACACATTAATAGGTGTTCTGTGCATAGAGGCCATAAATCTGGACTGGAGCACTTAGCACTGTGCACTGCCTTGTTCTAGGGTTTGCTCAAGATTAATGCTTTGGGTTTTTTTTTTTTTTACAAGAATGATAATGAAGATTTTTCACAGCCATCTAAAATTGAATATATACATTCTCATCCTGTAGGGATTCTGACTGGATTTTTAAAATTAATTCTTATTGTTCTCTTTATCATTCATAGTGTATATTAGGCAATTTTGGCCTTTTTGTTGTAATATGGTAAATGCTTACATTGGACATTACGGGCTAGCGTGTGCAACCCTTACTCATGTTGGTGAGCACATGCTGGTGCTAGTGAAGTCAATGGGTTACGAGTGTAAGTGCTCACCAGCGTAAGAGTTTCCAAAACTAATTGTGCATGTGGTGTCACTACTTTACCATATTTAAAGTTTATATAACAACACCTGAGTGTCATCAAACCAGGAGGACAATAATTTGCAAAGCATCATTAGGACCTTGTGCTTTATGGCTGTAATGATGACTGTTGTATGCAGGCAGTATTATGTCTTGATGTAATACACCATTATGTCGGATAGTGTTAATGGTCCAGGGATTAAGGGCTTCCTAACAGCACATATTGACACCATACACTATAATGACTCCAGTGGAGATGTTAGTCACGCCAGTGAGCGTTCTACACTACACCCTGACTAGATACCTCTTAAATGTATTAGGTCAATGATCAGAATATTAAAAGCTTCATTATTGTATGCGTTGACACACTATATTGTGTCTTCATGTTTTCAGGCATCTCTGTTTCAATTCATGTTGCAGCACTTAGAAGATATGTTGAGGGTATGCCAGGTCCTTTGATGAATGCAAAATATGCTGGTTCTTCATTCCTCCTCAACGTCACATGACAAGATTTGTACTCAAAGTAAAGAGCTGACCTATTTGGTGATACAGTATTTGATTTTCACTAAAACTTCAGTTGAAGGTTCTTTCTTTATTAACTATTAATAGACTATTGTGGCATTTGCTGTATTTCATAATAACAAACACCATAGAGTTAACAGACTCTTATAGCCACAACATACAATCAACAAGTTACCTAACTACAGCAACTGATAAGTATGTTCTAATGTCATCCTTTTAGCTCCCAAGGTAACTACATTACCAAAGAAACAGAGGGCAAAAACAAATTTTTCATTTTAAAGAATCAAACAACCACTATCAAACAGCACAGGTAAATTCCAGATTTTTAAAGTTATTTAGCCATTTTTCCACTCAGCATTGCAAACACAACTGACTTTGAAGACTAAGTCTCATTTTCAAAAGTGACTTACTTAGGCACTTAAATATCTTTGAAAATCTGGGCCTAAGTATATTTGGGGAACTCCCAAAATACCATATGCAAGTACAGTCTATCATAAAAGGGGCATTTTGCTGTGGATTGTTAACAGTCTAGGATTAATTCCCCATATAGCTGCATTAATAGCTGCTAAATATAACCACATATACTATAGCTGGTTTCCATTCCAATGGAAAGGGGATCTTTTCAAATGTACAGGGGGAGATGTACTATGTGGATCCACTGATCAGTGTTCACAGCCAAAATAGTTTCCCAGGGCATCAATACCATTTGTGGCTGATACTGTACCTTCTGGAGCTACATATATTCAGAGGTGGTCAAATATGCATGTATTTCTAAATGCTAAGGAACTTAGTGAATCCTGTGACTCACACGTTAGAGCTCAGAGTTACATTGATTCTGATTAAGATGTTATTCCTAAAGGAAAACTCCATATCCTGTGAGTTAATGGACTTGTTCGTTGTTGCACCTCCATCAATAACAGGTGGTATAAATACCTACCTGGTGTAACAATCAAATCAATCTACCGTATTTTTAATTTCTGAAATTTCAATAAAAGCCAGTAGAGACAACATATCATTAATGTGTATAACAAAGTGTGAACATTCCATCTTTCCATGGTCCAGTATGCACAGAACATCACTTCCCATCTCCTGGACCGAATCACACCATCTCCTGCTTCGAATTTATGAATCATATAAAGTGTGACCATGATCCACTGGCTCCCCATTCATAGATTCCAAAGCCAGAAGGGACAATTATGATAATCTAGTCTGACCTCCTGCATAACACAGGGCACAGAGCTCCCCCAAAATAATTCCTAGAGCATCTCCTTTGGATAAACATCCAATCTTGATTTAAAAATTGTGAGTGATGGAGAATCCACCAGTTGTTCCAAAGATTACTCTGACTGTTAAAAAATGATGCCTTATTTCCAGTCTGAATTTGTCTAGCTTCAACTTCCAGCTGTTGGATCACGTTATACTTTTCTCTGCTAGATTGAAGAGCCCATTATTAACTATTAGTCCCCAATGTAGATACTTATAGACTGATCAAGTCACCCTTTATCCTTCTCTTTGTTAAGCTAAATAGACTGAGTTCTTTGAGTCTAACCCTATAAGGCATGTTTTCTAATCCTTTATTCATTCTTGTGGACCTCTGAATCCTCTCCAGTTTATCAACATCCTTCCTGAATTGTGGGCACCAGATCTGGACACAATATTACAGCAATAGGAAAACCAGTGCCAAGTATAGAGATAAAATAACCTCTCTACTTCTTCTTGAGATTATCCTGTTTATGTATCCCAGGATCACATTAGCTCTTTTGGCCACAGCATCACACTGGGAGTCATGTTCAGCTGATTAGCCACAACCCCCAATCTTTTTTAGAGTCACTGCTTCCCTGGATAGAGTCCCCCAACCTATAAATATGGTCTATGTTCTTTGTTCATTTCATGATCTAGTTCCAAGTTGCCTTCCTTATTTTGTTTGGTTTATAAACCATCAGTGATCTTGCTTCATCATTGAGTTTGTCTGTCTGTCTCTTCTCCTTCTTAACTCCTCTGCTCATCCAGTCCTAGTCACCTCTGAGACCTTTTACACCATCTTATCACTGTGGCCAGATAGTCTCTACTCTGTAGGTTCTGCCATCTAGAAGAAGATTCCCATCTCTCTCTGCCTCATGGACTCTCCATATCTCACTTAAAATCTGAATTCAGAACTTCTCCCTTGCCAACACCTCACAATTATTCTCTCTTTCTGTTTCAGTTTAACACTGCAATTGTATTATTTAGAACAACCATCCAATATTTTGGAGATATAATCTGCACAAAGGAGCTAGGCAAGACATTTGTATTGTGTTGAAATGAAAAAAAAAAAAAAGATCTGTAGTAGAGCTGTCAGAAATATCAGTGGCCATCTTCCAAGTAATTCATTAATGCTTCTGGAATCCAAGCATGAGCAGATCATCGAAATCCATAAACCAGATCAGTGAATGCAAACTTTTACAACCTCAAATAGTGGACTAACATAAAACAACAACAACAACAACACACACACTTAAGAGGCAACGCCATACAGAAGGATCAACATGAGCATATACTTTTAAAAATGAAAACATAGAAAGTTGTCCAGTGGATCAAACTGATCTAACAGATTTTTTGTTTTTAATTAAGCAATTTCATTCCACATTATTTACTTCAGATCCTGCTCTGCTTTGCACTGTTCTGCTAGAACAAAGCTGCCCTAAAGCCAGCATCTCTTTCTTCTGGTAGGCACCTCAGGAGGGGAAAAGCTGCTGCATCACTCCCATCACTCTCTGACTTTGGCTCAGAAAGCAAGGTCATGGGATGGATTCACTTGGTTGTTCTTGCACAACGGAAATCCCCAGCTGCTGTAATGACCTCAGTCGTAGGGGCCATTGACAGACTGCACAAGTCAGAACAACCCTCAGGCTTCCATGGCAGCTCCTATGATTCTGGCTTAGGACTGGGGGAATTCATAGTTGACCTACGGCCTTCTTTTCACAGTCATGATATGCAGCCTAGTAACTGTGATTTTCCTGGGTGACCAAGGGTTTGTTACAGAATCATAACAGAGGATGGCAAATGAGATGGGGCCAGTAAGGAAATGCATAAATTCCTCCTCATACCAGATAAACACCAGTTCTCTGATCATTTGGGCAAAAGACAGTTCTGTGCATGTGAAAGTCCAATATACACATGGGAACACCTGTTCATTCCTTACTTTAGGGGGAAGCACCCACCCACAGAAGCTATGGGTGCTTAAATTTTAAATTTACTGCGCACAAATATTTCAATAAATAAGCTATACATATATGGTGCCTGATTATTCTAATTACCACAGTGTGCGTCACTGAATCAGAAAGTCAACAGCAGAGAAGGAAAAGGCCTGTCAGCTCATCTATATCCTCTGCCTGAACAGAACGGCCTCTACAGTAGGTTATTTAGTGCTGTGCCCAAGCTGCTTTTAAACATCCCAGATGATTGGACTCCCCGGTTTATCTCAGAAGATCTAGTAGCCTGGGATGAACATGGTGTTTACCCCTCTTTTACAGTCTATTCCATGCTCATTTTAGGCCTCTATGTAAGAGTTTAGGTTACACAGTAATTGCTTTTGGAATCTACTAAATATAATTACACAGTAATTTGCAGGAGCCTGTAATTACTATGTAGTTACATGTAACCTACCCTATAAAGTTACCAGGTAATTTAAGGAGTAATTTCATGACATCCATGCTCTGTGAAATTAAAGTGTTAATATTTTTATGACTAAATAATAAATTTTACTTTGCGGAGGGTGGGGTGGGGGGTTGTTTTGGCAAACTGGTTATAAATATTCCCTACTGCAAATATCATTTAAAACCTCACCTCAATGGTTTTTTTTTTTCCTTTTAAAGGGAACCACATTTAATGTTTAAGGGCAACTGTAAGAAAGTCTATAGGTTTTATAACAGTTCTCCACCAACTAAGGATCCTGAAAGGTACAGACCCTGTTTGAAATAATTTTCTGCAACTTTAGCAGCAATGCACATATTTATAGTGGACAGGTCCCTCCATTAAAATGCTGGAAATATTGGCCCTGATTCTGGGCTTAGGTACTCTGAGCTTGGGCAGTCTGTTGAGGGATGAGGGGTAGGCAAAGGTGGCTGTGTATAAACTTCGAACCCCCCAGATTCATGAGATGGCCAGGGACCTGTGCAGTCCTGAGAAGCTGCTCTAATTTACCAGCTAGCTGTGCCGCAGCAGATCCCTAGGGAGACATCCAGCAGCAGTGAACTCCAACCATACCTCTTCCCTTCTCTGAAGTTCCCCCTCCCAACTCAAAAGTACAATATTTATACTTTTGATAGGACTTGGGAGGAGAAAGGTAATTCCACTATGCAGAGGATTTTGATTCGCGTGCACAGAGTTTGTGCTGTTAGCTAGAAGTGTGGCAAATGTCATGCAATTCATACAGAAAAGCTTTGTAAAATGGACTGCAAGAAATACCTTTGACCTATGGAAACCCTGAAAAATGTTGTACACCCTCAACATTTCCCATTACTGTCCATCAATTTTCTTCAGACCATACTGCAGTCCTGAATGGGCCTTGTTACAAGACTCACCCTCTCAGATGCAGAGCTGCAACACTTCCACCTCATTTCTCCATGCCAATCTTTGGCCTACTCCTGCTGTAGAGGTCTTGGCCCTTCATCCAAGCCACTTTAAAGCATTCAACCCCTTCCAGGATAACAGAATCCTGTAGTCCAAGTCCAAACCAATATCACAGCACAAGAGTTTTTGGACTCAGTCTTCAGCCCTCTTCCTTACAGCTATGGCTTATCTCACAACCCAACCACCAGCTCCTGAGCTCCAATTAACCCAACCATCAGGGTCAGGTCTACCCTTCTTCCAAGGGCCAGTTTCTTGCCTCACATAGGAGCATGTACAGGCTCCTTCCCATCCAACATTCAACTGCTGGGCTTTTCTCCTTTTAAGTCTCATACCTTCCACAGCTGTAGTGAGGTGGGACTAACTGAACAGGGTTGACTGGCCCAAGGCCTCCTGACTCTTGAAGGGCCACATCACCCTGTTACAGGCCTCAACCTAGTAAGATGAGAAACAACCAGCAATTTCTCAATTCCTGACATTCCAATTGGGGCTATTTCAGCAGGAGTCAGTGATGATCAGCACCTCTGAGGATCAGGTCCTAGATCTTCTGTCCCTCGGTCACATTTGCAGCTGGTCGATGTTTTGATGACAGATAGGATCACATTTTTCGTGAACATTTCCTCAAGAAATTCATCCCATTTGCCAGCCAGCTCTGGTCACATTTTGTATCTTACTCTTCTTCACACCTGCTTTTACCTTTCATAAATCAAAACCGTAAGTGGGAACAAGTGAAAAGCAATACAGATTTTGGCTTCATATGCTGACAATAAGAAGGGGCAGACATCAGATAGTGCCAGTCCCCAGTCCAAGGAGGAGAAGGATGGTCTTGGGGTTAAAGTACTGGACCATCTGTCAGGAAATGTTAGTTCAATTCCTTAGGCAGGTCACTCAATCTCTCTGTGCCTTAGTTCCCCATGTGAAAAAAGGGGTAATAATATTTCCTTTCTCTCACCATGTTTCTGTCTTTTCTATTTAGATGGTCAAGATTGTGAGGCAGGGCTTGTCACTCTGTGCATGTACAATGCTTCACGTAATAGGACCTTGATCTCAGTGGGGTCTGCTAGATGCTACCACATTACAAATAATTAATCACAATAATCAAAACTCAGATTTAGATTAAGGATGTATGCTGTAATATACATTTTATTTTACAATCAGTAAATCTTAGAAAACTACAACATCATTTCCAGTAATTTAGAATTTTGCAAACAAAACAAAAAAATCAGACAGAAAAAAAAGAAAGAAAGATCTTGACAGGAAATGTGAAGCTAATTAGCTTTCTGTCCTCAACCTGGAGCTTTAAAAAGTTCCCAGAAAGAATCGCATTTTTCCTAGAAAAGATGTGCAAATATGACTTGTCTGCAAATCCAATTAAAGCTGATAAATAATTCAGTTCAGGTAACTCAATATTCAAATTGAAAGCAGGCATCCAATTTTGGGGAGGGGGAGGAGCATTAAAAAAACATTGTGAACACATTGTGTTACACTGATACTTTGCCACACGAGCTGGACTTTAAATGAAATGTACTATTTTTAGTCAGATGCTGAATTGCTCTAAACGATAATATTTAATAAATAATATTATAGAACATTAATAGTAATAAAAATATTTAAATATTTATGGCATTCAAGACAATGGCAGAAGGACTGGGTCCTGAATGTTTCTGTAAAATATTATCCCTTATGCTATTATTAGTACACACTCAGGATGCTCAGAGTTCAGCTCAAAGCAGTACATGTAGATATAGCTCTAGTTTGCTATATCTTCGATGTAGGCCCTAATCGTGCAAGGAGTTCCATGTGGGCAGCCCCCTGTGCTTGCATTGCTGGATGGCAGGGTCCGTTGATCATGCTGGCCCTTTAAAAAAAACCCCACAAACCTCTGAGGGCAGGTAAAGCCCAGCATGACTATTACAATGCCTCAGCTCCTTCAAGGACAGGCATGCCCTGAAACTGATCATGTGACTGGGCTGAGCGCAAAGCCTGATGGGAGAAGAGTCAGGAAATAAAAGGCAGGTTCTGCTACTCATTCTCAGAGATCTGAGGGCGAGTAGGAAGACTCTCTGCTGGGCTACCTCAGGGGAAGAGCTGTGGCTGTTTGTTGAAGCCCTGGGAAAGGAGCCTGAATGGAGCAATGGCCAGGTGTGAAGCACTATTCACAGACCCCCAGTAGGAGGGCTGTGGATTGGGCACGGATGGGAGGGGCATTTCCTGTGCAAGTATTGGAATTGAATTGGCCTATTAATAAACCAGATTCCAGAAGGGAATTTTTGTGTGTGTAGGGGGGAATTCTGGTTGTGTTGCCTGTGAATAGAAGGAAGGTGGTGAGGGAACTGAGGCACAGATATATAGATATAGATATATATACCTGACAAACCAACCCCAAAACAGACTGACTCATGGTGATGCTGGTTTTAAAAAGTCCAAAAGACAGATTATAAATTAATTTGGCATGTGGCTGCCTTTAGGTTTGTCAGAGAAATTTGAGGCCCTCATACATCGTACATACCTAGTATACTGGGGCTCCATCCCCTCTCCTTTCATTTTATTTACACAGAAGTTATAGGTGTCTTGGGGAATCTTAGTACAATTGCCTCCCCTTCTCCCCGTCCACCGCCCCCATCAGCCCTGTGAAAAAGGAGTACTTAAGCACTTAACTTGCACATGTACTTTTTGAAACTGCATCTGCAAATTGACTATATAGTGAGTTATTATATCTAATTATTTGTACGTGCAGTTGTGGCTGTTGGACATACAAAATAGGCATGCAATTACACACACAACTTGTTTCCAAATCTGGACCAAAGTCTAGTACGCTACTACTTTATGAAAGCTTTGGTGTATATATTTTTTCATCCAGGTGATGTCAACTCAATCATGATGCATCTCTCAAAGAAAATGGAAACACAAGCAGATAATATGGCTGTGCGAGTTTAGTTTATTTTTAAATCAATGCAGATGTATACAGACATATTAACGGCAGCTTTCCAGCTCCTGGCAAGCTGCTAATGAGGCCCACAGTGCAGCAAAACCTGCTACAGCTAGTACAGATTCATGGCAAAGTGACTGTGGTGGAAACAGACTGAGCACATGATCTGTGAGCTGGTACTTAGCACGGTTCACTACCTATTCTTCATTACTTTTAGACTCGAGCTCGTGTGCATTTTCTGCTGGGATGCCTCATGGCAAGTTTTCCTGACAAAAGAGGGTAAAAATACAATACCACACAACACAACAGCATTCTCTTGGATTTATTTTATTTTGTTTATATCTTAGTGGGGCCTTTACACCATGTGTTACACAGGGCAGCTTGTTTATTCCATTTTCCCTGCAGAAACAACTCTCTAGGCAAATCCTTAAAACATCTAGGAGTGTCTTGAGCCAAGGAGGGACTTGTATTTTGTGTGTAGAAATATGCTCAATTATCCTGGTGTCATTGCACTGTTGAGGTCCATGTAGGATTTTTCTGGGTGGTGATTCATATTATCCCATCAATGAATTAGGGGGAGATTTAAACTCTTAATACCCACCACAAGACCCAGGGGAGAATAGACTACTTAATATGAATAACAGCACTAGAAGAAAAACACTCCACCCCATGTTTCTTCTGCAACTTTAAATTGGACACAAAGAGGAGGAGAAAAAAGTGAATTAATAATGGAGAAACCTGATTAGAATATAATTTGTCCTCATTAGTACAGCATTCCTGACATAAGGCTGCTCCTTGAATCCTGTTTACTTTGAAACTCCAAAGAAAGAAAACCTATACAGTTGTTAACACTCGGCTTTTCAAGGATAGCTCCCTAATGAGGGTGGAGTGTATATGAGCCGGTTGGTTCTTTACCATCAGAGAACACTGAAAACACATCTGTGCACTGAAGCATTATTGGGCCTTTCAAACAACCTCTGTGGCCACTGCCTATAAATCTCTTCCCCTGTCATGTTTAACTAAAACCCAATACCCATTCAACATGAAATCCATCAATGTTATACAGAAAACAATGACAAAGCACTCTCCTTTGTGTCAGGAAAAACAAATAATTCTGCAGGAAAAAAAGGGAAACCCTTTTCCGCAAGCTTCTGCAAAGGCACAGACACAGGAAGGGGGCAGCTTTCTTTTAAAGCAACATATCCTCAGCTATAAACATTCTCAAGGCCATCATTATCTATACCAGGCTGTGCAAGATAAAACATAATGCATCAGGAGCATCTATGTGTTGAAGCCTTTTATCTCAAGCATGTTTGTCGTAAGGACAAAGTCATCTTACACCATCAGCTGTACAATCCTATTAAATCTAAGTGGATATTGTGTTAGTGGAGCAAAAGATGTTAAAATTCAAATTGTCTCTCTCTCTCCTCTCACACACAAATGAAATGAAGGAACCTACTGGATGGATTTAGTCTCTTACTATTCTCATATTATCTGCAGGAAACTTTAATATTCCTGGAAGAGCTTCATTTTTCACAAAGAGTCAGTACATTTCTGCAAAAACCCTCTTGTTTGGTAAAATGTTCATGTGCAGCTCTCTGCTAAAATATTTGCTATTCAGAATTGGTGTTGGTGACTTTTGATTGGCTTCAAAACTGAGCTTGCCTCCAAGACTGAGCTTGATAAATTTATGGAAGGATGGTATGATGAGACTGCCTACAATGGCATGTTGCCAATCTATGACTGCTAGCAGCAATATCTCCAGTGGTTGGTGATGGGACACTAGATGGGGAGGGCTCGGAGTTACTACAGAGAATTCTTTCCCAGGTGTCTGGCTGGTGGGTCTTTCCCATATGCTCCGGATCTAACTGATCACTTTATTTGGGGTCGGGAAGGAATTTTCCATTGGGTCAGATTGGCAGAGATTCTGGGGAGTGTGGGGTTAGCCTTCCTCTGCAGCATGGGGCATGGGTCACTTGCAGGTTTAAACTAGTGTAAATGGTGGATTCTCTGTAACTTGAAGTCTTTAAATCATAATTTGAGGAGGTCAGTAACGCAACCAGAGGTTAGGGGTCTATTACAGCAGTGGGTGGGTGAGGTTCTGCGGCCTGCAATGTGCAGCAGGTCAGACTAGATGATCATGATGGTCCCTTCTGATCTTAAAGTCTATGAGTCTGTGAGACACAAGTTATTATTTTGTGATAATTTCTAGAGGCCCCAACCCAACTGAGATCAGGACTCCACTCTGCTACATGTTGTACAGTAAGAGACAGTCCCAGCAACAAAAAGTTTACAATTTCAATAGACAAGACAGACAAAGGGGTGGGACAGAGGAGGTAATATTATTAGTCATATTATGTCCATTTTACAGACATGGAACCTGAGCCACAGAGAGATTACATGACTTGCCAAAGATCACACAGTAAATCTGCGCTAAAACCAGGAATTGAACTCAGATCTGAGCCCCAGCCCGATACATTCCTTTCTCTTTATATAGATGATGGTATTGTTGCTGTTTTGCAGGGGGGTCAGTTAATAGCCCTCTTAGGGAGAAAGGACAGTTGTCTGGTTAAAGCACAGGAGGCCTGAAACCTGGGTTAAACTCTTGACTCTGCTATAGACTTTTTGTGTGACTTCTGGCAAGCCTTTTAATTGGTTGGCGCTTCAGTTCCCCTGTCTGCCATGTGAAGATAATATTGAACTAACACACAGTGAGGGTTAATTCAAGCATGTTTGCAAAGCACGCTGTGATACTCATATGGAAGGTACTCTAGAATAAAGCTATTTTATTGAAGTCTTGGGATAGAAAATTGTGGGGTCCAGTTAGGAATTGTGCTCATGCTCAATGCAGATACTACAGTGAAATGCTAGGGAGTTCAGTATTGTTGACAGTGGCATCATTCAGATAAGTCAATAAACCAAGGTCCTTGTATATCCACAGTGAAGTTAAGAATCAGATGATACTTTTCATGAAGAGTGAAGGATATTCCCTTTCTTAACTAAACAGGTTCTAATGTTCTGTGTACTCTATTGCTGAACATGGGAGCATGGATGGATTTGTATACACATTAACTACACTACTAGTATCAGACTCTTTAATACAGGAAGTATGAAAGGTACCATATCAAGCTGGATTCTGGTGCAATACAATCAGTAACTGCTGAAAACAATATGAAGCCTGATTTTAAAACCCTGAGAAGTCAATGACTGCTCCTGTGATTGCATGCATGTTGTAAACTACCTGGCCAATTACTGCGATTGTCTCTGCAAACCAGGAAGGTGCCAATGGTCAATTAGGCGTCTTATCCCTAGCCACAAATGGCCTTCATTAAGGCAAAATGATGATTCTCCAAAAGTTCTAGGAGTCCTTTAGAAAACTTCTACTGCTACAAAAGTAGCATGAGGGGAGGAGTAGCAGACCATCAAGTGCTTATACGAACCTTGTCACTCTAATGGACTATGGATACGGTGAAAAACTATTGAATGAGGAGCTGAGATGACAATCTGGAGGGCCAGGAGAGCATGTGGGAAGGCTGGAAATGTATTGCAGAGGCAGAAAGACTTTGGGGAGGTCAGAGGTGATGGGAGAGGACTCAGCAACCCTTGGGAGGGTAAAATGGATGGAGAGAGAAGAAGAGGTAATGATTGGAAAGGAGAGGGAAAAGAAGGTGACAAAATACACCAGAATGGCTCAGAAAGTGTCAGATCTCAGACCCAGAGATGGCTCACAATGAAGGAGGTAACAGGGCCTGTGGGAACATAAGCCACCTACTTAAAACAATGTGTTTAATACACTATAAATAAAAGGGAGTGGGCGGGGGAAGGTTTCCTTCTGTTAAATATTTACCAATCAAACGCCTTCTATGACTTGTGGACCAGAGCAGAATCTGTAGGGTTCCCTTTGTAAAAGCCAAATCTTTTTACTTGAAGATAGCTACCCACATTATGCTGAACCTGTTCAACTAATCTCTAGGTGTGACACTTAATCCTGACTCTGTCTTTTAAGCATCCCATTACTGTAAAGACATTAGCTACCGAACTTAATTAATAAAATCAATCATAATTAATTCTTTCAGCGTTCATAGAGTCATTGCGGATATTTCCTTAAGAGTTTCATTGTAATTTGACATTAATGGAGACCGAAAATAGTCAAATGATTTAGAATATATAGAATAATGTACACCCTGCTGTACATAATAAGGCTGCCTTTCCATTGAGGGGGTGATGGTGGCATCATAAAGCAAGAGTGCAAAGCTCAGCTAATTAATCAATGTCACTAGGGCTGTGGTGGAATTTCATCTGTATGTTTAAGGAGTATTTTATCCTTTACTTCCATCAGTTTTAAATGCTACACCACTGATCAGCCATGGCTTTCACAAGTGCCTCCATGTAGCTAGACCAGAGGTTCCCCCTTCATTCATGCTTCCTGAAAGGGTGATTCAGGCCCTTCATTTGTAATGGCCTTGGTTGCATTGCATGGATTTTTGCAGTGCAGAAATGGGTCTTCTATTTTGATTAAGTAGGGAATTGAGGACTTTCCAAAGACATGGAAGGCTGATAATTGACACAAAGCCTATTAATCACCTTTAAACACATAAAAGGACATTGGGCATCCCTGTAATTGGCCATCCACAACACTCACATTCTAGTCTCAGATTTTACACCCTCCAGTAACCATAGCCATCAATGGTTGTTGCACATACACACATCCAAGGGCA
Organism: Caretta caretta; assembly: GCF_965140235.1. Lineage (NCBI taxonomy): Eukaryota > Metazoa > Chordata > Testudines > Cheloniidae > Caretta > Caretta caretta. The sequence continues at coordinate 75,350,706 of NC_134215.1, read as the reverse complement.
AATTTTACTCCTGATCCTCTAAACACTTAAATATTCAAAAACACCTTTAGGCTTTGGATGCAAGTTTTCCCTTAGGAAGGATTTGCAAGAATCAGCACTTGGGTGGGCAGGAACTTCCAGCAGGTCATCTCATCTATCTCCCACCATTATGGCAGGATTAATTTCATTATCCTAAAACCATCGGTGACCAATGGGGGTTGAATCATGCCTTGATCACTCCTCTGAAGGCAATTCCACAAGCTTGCTCTGCCACCTGTCGCATTTCCTAACCTTCCTTACACTTATTAGACCAGAAGGTGTTCTCAGTTACATTTGTATCACTCCAGAGTAACTCCATGGACTTGGATGGAATTTACACCACTGTGAGTGGAATCAGAATTTAACCTCTGGGGGTTACAGAATGGGAGTTGGAAGAGTGTGTGAAGGAGAGAATATTAATTTAGCCAATTATCATTTTGCTAGTCTAGAATGCATGTGCGCACGCATACACACACACACTCTACATGGGTACACATATGTATGATGGACATATATACAAAAACGTGCTATTAATTCCTAAGCAAAACTTTTAAAGTAAAGTAACACAGTACGGTTAGATTTCTCTCCCCTTCTACCTGAATAGCAATTTCTTTTATTGCACATTCTGACAAATGAGTGAGAACACCAATTAGTGTAAAAAAAACCCCAACAAACAACAAACAAAAAAGGCAGGGGCGGGGAAACCATTTTCTCATGTTTAAGCTAACCCAGCAGGGCAGCAATCTTTTTTACTGATTCTTTTACTGATTGTTCCAAATGCAAGGTACAACATGTGGTATCTCTCTCTTTCTCTGGTCTTCATCCATCAATCAATATAATCCTATAAGAGTTCAAACTTCAATACTAGTTACATAAGAGACCCACTGAATTAGATAAACTCAATCACTGCTGGTGATGAAATGATTATTTAATTACTGTCAACTATGCATTCAATATCACAGAGAGGAAATCCAAGAGCATTGACAGTCAATGGTAATTTATTAATCAATTAAACAGTACTGCTCGGCTAAGCATAATTTGCAGGATTAAATTAAACAATTAAACATAGGAGGTAGTTCTTGTAACATTAAAGGCTGGCAGAGGATACAGAGAAAGAAGGAACCTTCAAAGTTAGAGCTCAAAAATTGGTCGTCAGTGTAAGAAAAACAAAAAGGCAAGAGGGTTGGAGCTGGAAGGCATGTTTCTGATCTCACACCAGTTTAACTGCATTGTCATCCGTGGAGCTGCTCTTTAATTTTACCAGCAAGGGTAAATTCAGCATCTGAACCAGGTGCCTGCCCCATTTCTCAATCGCCTGGGGTCATTAATTCCAAGTCTCTGAGTCAAGGGGAGAACAGACCCTGCTGACTTGTCAAATTTATTTCAGAATGTAAATATTATTCCAATTACAGTGTAAACAAGTGAGATCAGTAATCTTATCTCGAGCTCATTTCCTGGGGTTTGCTTAAATTCCTATAAGACAGGATTGTACTTCTTTCAGAACTGGCTGTTCCTCAGGTTTATCCCTGCAGGGCCTCCTGCCCCTAGCTCTAGGTCTCTCTTGCCTCAGAGACACCCTTGGGGTTGTTGTGTTTTTTTTTTTTGTTGTTCTCTGGAGATACACACCTGATCTGACTATGAGGGTGAATGATCTCTGCACTTCTCCTAATTATTACTATTATTACAGTAGCACCAGGATGCTCCCATTGAAATTGAAGGGGGGGGGGGAATTGTGCTAGGCGCTGTACATACAAGTCTAAATAACCTAAACAAATTATAAACAATAAAAAATGCCTCCCTGTTCACACAACTTTTGTTACTTACATGAAACTTGTGACTTCAATAGCTATGAAGTATTTAGGCATTTAAAATAATGGGCACTGGGCACACTGTCAATCTCTTGGTTAAATACTTAGTTATCCCATATTTTATAACATGGATGGAGTTTTGTCTAGTGACATGGCACTGGGACTCAGGGATCCTGGCTGTACTCCCAGCTCTCCCGCGGACTTGTTCTGTCACTCTGGGCAAGCAGATTACCTCTCTGTTATATGAGCATGGTCCCTATGTCACAGGTATGTTGGGAGGCTCACTTCATATTTGAAACACACTTTGAAAGTCTCATGATGATGATGTGGCATGGAGGGTAGATTGGTGGAGCAGCCCACTCTAGGGATTGTGGTGATGGTCTTAGCTGATGGCTTTGAGCAGAAACCATGCAAAACCTAACAGTTTCCGGTGAGTTCCAATTTAAGATTTTTTTGGGTTCATTTGAACCAGAGACATGAGGCAGGAGATGAAGGTACAAAAGCAATGACACTATAAAATGGGCAAGCAAATCCATGGAAACCAAAACTGCTGATTTTCAGGTCACTCCACCACTGAGGATCATCTGGAGTTGGATTTACTGTGTATCATGATCAGGGAAATGGGAGTCAGAGGGTTCCTGTTCCCTAGAGGGACTGTTATTAACGGGACACTATAGGAACGGGGAACGCACAGGGAGTTAGGCTGGAAGAACTCACAGGGTTTAATAAAGTTCCATTCATTGAATTCAACCTGCCTTCAGCATCCCCGTTTGTGAACAAAACATACTGTACCTCTTGGACTAAATTCTACTCTCTGTTATAGCAGTGCATAAAATCTGGACCCATGATACTGAAGTCAATGGCGTGACTTCAGATTTACACTGGTGTAACAGAAAGCAGAATCTGATCTGTGCAAAATATTATCTTTCCCATCCTTTCCTAAACCCCATCTGGTGGTTGTTGATCTTTCACTTTGTCTTGTTTATCTAAAACCAATACCTATTCAGATTCCTATCAATCAATGCTACATTGGGAATGATGACAAAAGAGTTCCAATTCTCTTGTTTAACAACTTGTTCAACACCTATTGCCTTCAGAGACCTTTCAACATCTACACTTCCTGACTTCATACCTCCCAATCTTCTGAATTTAAAGGAAATAAGAGAGAGTGAGAAAGTCTAGCAGCAAACTGCAGCGGAAAACATCCAATTCTCTGTTGCTGAGGGCAATGTGCCTGACAGAAATATCATTAGTAGTCTTGGGAACTTTACATTCTAATGAGAAGTACTGCAAACTCAAACCAGTGGGGTTGTTTTTGTTGCAACAGTACAGTGCAAAGATAACCAGCAAACATTAGACTGTGTGTGTTGCTCTGACTGTATTTTTCACAATAATTGAATTAACAGAAACTCAAAGGGAATACAGCATTTCAAGTTTAATGATGTCACACTGCTGTTGCTGTGTGATAACTTTATTCACTCTTTGTACAGTAGTGGATTTAGTCTTACGCTTGTGAGAAGCTTGGTTTCTCATCTGGTAAATGTGACAAATGCAGAAGAGTTGAGTCAGTCCAATGATTAAAAACACCGTATATAGGAACTGATCTTGCAAACCTTTCTTATGTGTGCAGTACTATTTCAGCATTGATCCGACAATCAGATCTAGACAGATGGACATTTGTGCTCATGCAGATGTTCTGCATAGCCGTATGGAGGCTACGGCTGAAGTCTGCAACAATTCACATGTGTAAACACTACTCAAGTGAGTAACAGGATTCAGGACTGCGTCCATAAGCCTGGAACTTGTGATCATTAGAGGATGTTGGTAGAGTTTCTATCTGAACTTTCCATGAAACGAAGGGGTTTGGGATCTGGTGTCCCAGTTCCAGAGATCTGATCTTTTTCCTGATCAAAATCCAGTCTCAACGTATTGAAAACCCCATTCCAATCAGTAAAACAGACTTGGTAGTTTGAAAACCTGGTTTATTAAAAAACAAAAACTGTCCAGTTCTCTTCCAGCTTTAAAGTGGCTACCGTCAGCAAAGAAGCTGGATAGGGATATAGAATAAAAGAATCTGCATTTTCCTTGGCCTTTTCATGGATGTATTAATATTGTGCTGGAGGCTGATTTGGCTAAAAAGTTCTGAGCTAGGAACTGGGGTTATGAATGTCACTGTTCATAATTCTTTTTTAATTGAATCAGAGCCCTCCTATATCAAAGACCAGTTTATAGTGAATCATCTACTCAACAAATGAAATGATCAGTAATGCACATTTTTAATGGGGGTGGGAGATAATGCATGTTACAATTTTGTGCACAGATTCTGTGGCCAGATACTACAAAATCTGTGAGCACACATCCTATGGCCATATGTTGGATAGTATACAATTAATGTTCCATGCCAGCTAGCATTGAATGTTCCAGTTCAATACCATAAAAGGAAGGAAAATCTAAATGTAAATAATGACTGTAACAAACAAACAAAAAAAAAATCCAGACTTCCAGGATAATTGGGTTTTACTGATTTCTGTTACACTGCTGCATATGGATAAGATACGTCTCAAGCTCTTCCAATGTGCCCTAAACAGTGTGATTATTTTCAGAATTTTTATGTTGTGAAAAAGTATTACATAATGATGCAACCTAATTTAGGGCCTGATCCTAGAGACACTTACATGTGTAATTTGCAATGTGTGAGTTTAATGAGTCTAGTCCTGTGAGTAAAGTTATTCATGCCTATCTCTGCAGCACAGAAAGCTATAGGATTTTCTGAATGCTTTGTCATTAACAAGATTCTTCTTACCATGATAATCAAAGGAATATACATATAATGCTCCCACCCAATCCAAAACCCACTGAACTCAATGGGCATGTTTGCATTGACTTTAGCGGTCTTTATATCAGGCCATAAAGACAAAAATTACCAAGGAATTGGTTTTACAAGCATGTGGGAAATAATATATCTAATTGGAGCTGGAGGTGAGAATTTAGAAGCTTTAGAATAGCCTCAGATCATGCAGCCATATAAAATGGTGAGCGATGGGGAGCAACAGTGTAATGCAACGGTATGATAGTTTTAAAATCCCTAATCAGATTGAAAAAAATCGGCCTGCCCTGCAAACTGCATTTTGATAATTTCATACACAAGTCTCCATGTGCTAAAAGAGGAGCAATTTGTTCCTACAAATTTTAAATATGACTTTTCTGGTTTAACATTATGAGACTCACGTCATATTATAGGGGCTTAAATACTGTCACAGCTGAATGAGCCCCCCGCCCAGTGGTATTTATTTACAGCTGCTTCCTAAAAAGATAATTTTCACTCTGAGAAATTTTCATAATTAAGCTTGGGATGGCTCATGCTATGCAGTTCATCAACAACAAGGACATAAAGAACACTGAAGACTCATTATAGACAGCACAAACTTAACTCATTATCAGTACTTGGAGTGAGCAATCTTAGACCATTACTTTTAATGGGATTAGCTTTTCTTGTGTGCAAAAGGCAGCACAGCTCTGTCGATTTAAGATCCTTTCCTTATTATAACAACATGGGCCACGTTCCTTCTAATGGGAAGCTGCTCATTCTAACTTCACTTCTTATGGTTGCGGTGGCATGAAGCCCATGAAGCACTTCATGAGAAATATGGGATGGTAACAAGCTGTTTTCTTAGTTTATTTTTGCCTCTCTGGTCCCTGCATCCTTTTTTCATCTTCCTAGGCCTTACCTTTGATCACCAGAAAAATGGAATGTGATTAGCTCACTACTAGGTTGTGTCTTCACTAGAATTTTCATCTATCCCCAGGTGCCCCCTCACTCCTCACACAAGGGTTGGAGGAACCTCCACAGAGAACACAAGGATGAATACTCCCCCTGTGGACTCCCAAAATCTCATTCCACTTATGCACCAGTTTTCTGAAGGCCATGCAGGATGTTCTCCAGTGAGAGTCTCTAGCTGCTTCTAATACTGATCGGACCTGCCCATTTCCAACCAGGGGAAGTAATCGTGATAATGAACCAAAAGGATTGCAAGTGGAACAGGTCCTCTTCTGCTCAGACAAACCTCAAACATTAGGATGCAAAGTGCTTTGCTCTGTAAGGAATGTGAGAACAAATCCTCTCTTGAGAGCTCTAGTATATGCTGGTTTAGCAACATAATAGCATGGGAATAGCATGACAACAGCCTTTCTCCTCGTGTTTCAGTGTCCATACCGGGAACCTTAGTGGGGAAATAGAAATTAAACAAAATTCCATCACACTTTTTCAAACTTCACAAACTGTTCAGTATTAATTTTAGGTGATGTTTTCCTCTGGTTCTTAATTTCATTCCCATCAATTTGCTCATCTATAGACTATAAACCTTTAAAAATATGACCTCCTATTTTATAATAATATGTTACATTTCTATGGAGACTCCCATCTGAAGAGTAAAAGGTTAAAACGCAACATCTGTATGGTTAATATTGGCATCTCCATTTTGCAGACAGGGAAACTGACCAAGAGCAGTTTGACACTTGCCCATGGTTAACGTAAAACACTGAACTTCTGGGATAAGAACCCCAGTATCCCAAGTCACAGTCCAATAGCGATAAAATATCCTTCTCCTAAACTAAATCTTTTAGAGAAAACAGATCTGTATTACAGGATTATTTCGAATTTCTCACAGAGCAAAAGATTTAAAGGAACAAGGACCTATCCCAGCAAAATGTGTTTGTTCTAACATACGTAATGCAACTTTGGATACGTTACTCCCTAGTGTTTGTTTATGAAGTAATCTTTTTGTCTCATAGGGCTAAGCATGCAGGTCTGTTTTAACAAACCAATTATAAGTAAATTTGACTAACAACATTTGTGTAGATGTGTCAGCCTGGCTGCTGTGGGAAGCCATGGGTCTCTAATCTCCTGGAATTCCTGCTTCAAAATCCCTGAAACATCAAAACTCCAGAGCTACGCATTTCTCTTGCAAAGCAATATCCTTTAAATAAAGCTGTCAGCATGCTAATAAATAAGTCGTATTTAAAAATACAAATCACATACCAATAGAAGGGGGGTGTATAAAAGGGGCAGAGGGGGTGAAAATCAAGGCATCCAGACCCAGTCAAGCATAAGATTATTTATGAGAGAGCTGCCTTGTAAACAAAGGCACGGAAAGGCTTCCTGCAGTGTACAGGTGCTTTCCAACCCTCACATGTCACAACTGAAGCTGATTATTTCCAAGAAGAGTGTTTCAATCAATATGGGACTTTTTAAAAAGAATCATTAGTCTTACAGTACAAATCCATCAGTTTTGCAAGGTAGAAGCCATCCGTTCACTATCCCGTATTTTGTTTTCTCCTTCCATATCCAGAAGCACGATACCCAAAGGTAGGCACATGTGCGGAAATCTACTCTGAACACAAACTGCAGAGATGAAAGAGGGAGATCCAGGACAATGGAACAAATGGTGGGGGGAGAACCCCCACTGAATCAGTTAAAATTGCTTTCTAAGTTCAAGCAAATACTTCGAGCTGCCTCACAACTGCGGGGATCGCATCAGGCATTGTGAAACCACCATCCAGAAGCGTAGCAGGTCAAGATCTCCTTTAGACCTCGCACCGGGGTTCAGAGAAGCAATAAAGGGGTGCTGGAGAGCTGCAGGGCCACATGTGGTCTCCCAGCATACTCAGAATTCCATTTCCAGTGCTGTCATTGTCCATCCTGTGACGTGCCGAGTCCTCTAAACTCCCACTGAGGCCCATAGGAGTAAAGGGTGCTCTGTACCTCACAGGATATGGCCCTATTTATATCCCTTTATTGTGAGATCACAAATTCATCCGCCCTAAAGAGTAAGAAAAATGTAAATCATGGATTTTTTCCCCCTTAAATTTGGAGAAAATAATATTTCCTGTTGTCTTATCATGGCTGACCTGAGAGCTTTCCATGCCTCTAATGAGGCTAGATTGTGGCACCCCATACGAAGTCAGAGATGGAAACCTTTTTAGTAAAGGATTTCCACTCACAAAATGAAAGCCTTAGGAGTTCACTTCAGAGACAAAATACCAATAGAGACATTATTATCATCACTGACATGCACACAAAGGAAGCCAGAGGCTCGGAGCTCTGCCTCTGTGTGGTTAAAAATGTAGGCACTTAGCAGGGAATGAAAATTACACCGTTCTGAGGTCCGGGACCTGCCATATTTAGTCCTGGAATGGTGCCAAAATAAGCCCAGCTAGAGTAGGGGATCAGGGAGAGATTTAAAGTCTGATAGCATTGGGGCTATAAACAAACTTCTGTACGCTGTTTTCCAAGACTACCAAGAGACTTCCTACCTAGAATTGGCGGGTCATGTCTATATCATATATTTTGGACCTTCAATTCACATAATTCTAATGATTAGCTTGCCTGCTTATTTTTTTGTGAATACAGACGGTTATTTATTTAGAGGGGGAGATGTGACTGATGACCTTTTTTTTTTTTTTAAATGGGAGGCAAAATTAGCATAGACCCCTGGTATCTACCTGTTTTGAGCACTCCAAGTATGAGCGCTCATGTCACATTGAAAAATGTGGATCAAGTGTATTTGGGAGCACAAAGCCAATGGTAAAATTATTTATATTGGTTGCATGTACTTTTTTATTGTAAAATGCCTTTTGACAAAAGTGCATACAGCTATCTTTCATGTTCAGCACAGGATTTGTGCAATTAATACACAACTGTGGGGCAACCCCATGTATTTGAGTAAAATGGAATTTACTCCGGTCATTTGCCGGGGAAGGAAGTGCAGCAGATGCTCACATGGGAATATGCTCCCAATTTAGTTCCCCTCTCCCCCGCGAATAGCCAAGGTTTGTATAAGGGGGATTATTATTGGATGGCTAATGATAGCTTTTCGAAGTACCCAATGCACTCATTTGGAGTGAATTGGTATGTATTGTGTGTGGTGTAGTTTTAGAAACTTATGCTGATGATCCCTAGAATCCAGGCTCTGATGCTTAAAATAATTATACACATGCTCAATCTCTTACACTTGGGTATACACTGACCTCAACAGGACTCAACATGTGCACAGTGCTAAGCGTGTACTTAAGTGCATGAAGGATTGGGGTCTTAGGTCTACATTTTCAAAAGCAATTTGTGATTTGGGATGCCTCGGGTTTAGGGAGCCCAATCTGAGACACCTTAAAGGGGCCTGGTATTCAGAAAGGTCTATGCTTTTCTATTTTATATAGGATTTTATACCACGCTCATCACTGTAGTATCTGAGGGCCTATGGCTGAGCACTCCCCTATGAAAAGAAAGCCACTTCACGTGTCTCTAGCTGGGCAGACAAGATCACTAGCAGCATCTGAAAACCTATGCTATATATATTATAAATAAATAGGGACATTCTTTACCTCTTTTCTTTTCTTTTTTGCTTTGGTTTAGTGTCCTAGACAGTATTCAAATACAACAAAAAAAAACAAAAAAACCCCCACAACTATTTATTTTACACAGACGTTAAGAGATGTATAAACCATACAAAGGGTTAAAGCAGTTAAATAGAAAGATATATGTTTTAACGGAGTTGTGCTTTAAAATTACTTCTAATTTATCCACTTACCAGACATGTATGGAGGTAAAATGATCAGCAGTAATGTGCAGCAGAAAGATATATACTTTTTTAATTGTAGCCAAGAGGAAAAAAGCAGCATGGAATAACTTAATCGTTGCTAATTATAATATCACTGAGGTAATTACAATAGATTTTGATTGTCTCATTTTCACACCAGAGGAGGGAACAATACTGGCTTTTCTCTTAATACATATTTGTTTTTAGAGAAGAGCTGACAATTACACTAATTGTAGTCACAGCGTGAAACTTTGTTTTTAAAGAAAAAATTGTCGACATGTCACACAGACTGAACGCATCCTTTTTGTTTTGTGAGGTGCAAATTAAAGACATATTAATTGCTTTGTTCATTGTAACAATGCAGAGAAACACTAATGCAAACATGACCAATTCTCTCAGAGCCGTACCAATTGGAAAGAATTCCGGGCCCAAAATGAACATGGCCATAGCTAGAAAAGGAACCTCTTCGTAGCTGTTGTGGATGCCTCTGAGCTGAATCCATTCACTTGAACACTACAAAAAGCATCCTATTCCTAACAAATGGGGGTGGGGGGTCTGGTCAAGTTAAAGTGGAAGGAAACAAGAAAATGGGGTTAGATCCTCAGCTAGTGTAAAGTCTATTGACTTCCGTTAGGTCCTTCTCAGCGCCACAGAAGGTGAGTCTATACTTCAACCTGGGGGTGGGGGAGGTAATTCCCAGCTCGAGGAGACATACAGACACGAGCCCACCTCAGACAGGATTGTACTCAGGCTGGATAGCCCCTCCTACCACTGGCTCTGCCACAGCGGCACTCTAGTTTCAGCTCTCTAACTCAGTCCTACCTAGGGTTGACAGTTTTGGTTGGATGTATTCCTGTACGTTTCATCACATGACATACTCTTTAATCAACGATTAATCTTTCATTCCTGGAGACCCCAGGGCAATCCTGCAGGCTTGGCAACCCTAATCCTACCTAGTGCAGGTACATCTTCTCGTGGTGGGAGTTACATCCCCATGGTGAAGTGTAGACATTCCTAGACTGACCACACAGGGTCAGATCTGGGGTCCATCTAGTCTAGTATCTTGTCTGCCCAGTGGCCATCACAATGTACTTAAGAGAGAAACACAGGAAACTCCACAGCAGGCATATTGGTGGGTGACTTGCCATTTCCTGCTTTTGAGACCTAGGAATGATCGCCAGTTGACACAGTACAGGCCTGACAGCTATGAATCTCTCCCCTCTTGGTAAAATGGAGATGGGAATACCCGCTCTTGTACACCACAGGGATTTTGGAGGTAATTTTTGAAGATGAAAAGTTATAAGAATTATTTTTGAACATTTTATGAATATATTATTTTTATTATGGTGTTGCCCAGGGACCAAATCAGAATGGGGGATCCATTACCCTACAGACTGTACATAGACTAGTGAACAGTCTGAATAGGTTTGCATATCCTGAGGAGGTACAGTAACTCCTCACTTCACGTTGTATTTATGTGCCTGAAAAATATGACTTTAAGCGAAACAAAATTAAGTGAATCCAATTTCCCCATAAGAATTAATGTAAATGGGGGTAGGGGTTCAGTTCCAGGGAAATTTTTTTCACCAAACAAAAGACTACACTACACACACAGTATAAGTTTTAAACAAACAATTTAATACTGGTACACAGTGATGATGATTGTGAAGCTTGGTTGAGGTGGTGAAGTCAGAGGGTGGGATATTTCCCAGGGGATGCCTTAATGCTAAATGATGAACTAGCAATCAGCTGAGCCCTCAAGGGTTAACCCATTGTTGTTAATGTAGCCTCACACTCTACAAGAAGAAAAGGAGGACTTGTGGTACCTTAGAGACTAACCAATTTATTTGAGCATAAGCTTTCGTGAGCTACAGCTCACTTCATCGGATGCATACTGTGGAAAGTACAGAAGACGTTTTTATACACACAAACCATGAAAAAATGGGTGATTATCACACAAAAGGTTTTCTCTCTCCCCACCCCACTTGCATCACTTGCCCCACAACCTCAGCCGTGCAGAACACAATGCCATCCACAGCCTCAGAAACAACTCTGACATCATAATCAAAAAGGCTGACAAAGGAGGTGCTGTTGTCATCATGAATAGATCGGAATATGAACAAGAGGCTGCTCGGCAGCTCTCCAACACCACTTTCTACAAGCCATTACCCTCTGATCCCACTGAGAGTTACCAAAAGAAACTACAGCATTTGCTCAAGAAACTCCCTGAAAAAGCACAAGATCAAATCCGCACAGACACACCCCTGGAACCCCTACCTGGGATATTCTATCTGCTACCCAAGATCCATAAACCTGGAAATCCTGGGCGCCCTATCATCTCAGGCATTGGCACCCTGACAGCAGGATTGTCTGGCTATGTAGACTCCCTCCTCAGGCCCTATGCTACCAGCACTCCCAGCTACCTTCGAGACACCACTGACTTCCTGAGGAAACTACAATCCATCGGTGATCTTCCTGAAAATACCATCCTGGCCACTATGGATGTAGAAGCCCTCTACACCAACATTCCACACAAAGATGGACTACAAGCCGTCAAGAACACTATCCTCGATAATGTCACAGCTAACCTGGATAGCTGAACTTTGTGACTTTGTCCTTACCCATAACTATTTTACATTTGGTATTTTACAATGTATATCTTCAAATCAGCGGCACTGCTATGGGTACCCACATGGCCCCACAGTATGCCAACATTTTTATGGCTGACTTAGAACAACGCTTCCTCAGCTCTCGTCCCCTGACGCCCTACTCTACTTGCGCTATATTGATGACATCTTCATCATCTGGACCCATGGAAAAGAAGCCCTTGAGGAATTCCACCATGATTTCAACAATTTCCATCCCACCATCAACCTCAGCCTGGTCCAGTCCACAAAAGAGATCCACTTCCTGGACACTACAGTGCTAATAAACGATGGTCACATAAACACCACCCTATACTGGAAACTTACTGACCACTATTCCTACCTACATGCCTCCAGCTTTCACCCTAACCACACCACACGATCCATTGTCTACAGCCAAGCTCTGCGATACAACCACATTTGCTCCAACCCCTCAGACAGAGACAAACACCTACAAGATCTCTATCAAGCATTCTTACAATTACAATACCCACCTGCAGAAGTGAAGGAACAGATTGATAGAGCCAGAAGAGTTCCCAGAAGTCACCTACTACAGGACAGGCCTAACAAAGAAAGTAACAGAACGCCACTAGCCGTCACCTTCAGCCCCCAACTAAAACCCCTCCAACGCATTATCAAGGATCTACAATCTATCCTGAAGGATGACCCAGCACTCTCACAAATCTTGGGAGACAGGCCAGTCCTTGCTTACAGACAGCCCCCACCCTGAAGCAAATACTCACCAGCAACCACATACCACACAAGAGAACCACTAACCCAGGAACCTATCCTTGCAACAAAGCCCATTGCCAACTGTGCCCACATATCTATTCAGGGGACACCATCACAGGGCCTAATAACATCAGCCACACTATCAGAGGCTCATTCACCTGCACATCTACTAATCTGATATATGCCATCATGTGCCAGCAATGCCCCTCTGCCATGTACATTGGTCAAACTGGACAGTCTCTACGTAAAAGAATAAATGGACACAAATCAGATGTCAAGAATTATAACATTCATAAACCAGTTGGAGAACACTTCAATCTCTTTGGTCACTCGATTTCTGACCTAAAAGTGGCTATTCTTCAACAAAAAGACTTCAGAAACAGACTCCAACGAGAGACTGCTGAATTGGAATTCATTTGCAAATTGGATACAATTAACTTAGGCTTGAATAGAGACTGGGAGTGGCTAAGTCATTATGCAAGGTAACCTATTTCCCCTTGTTTTTTCCTACCCCCTCCCCTTCCTCAGACATTCTTGTTAAACCCTGGATTTGTGCTGGAAATGGCCCACCTTGATTATCATACACATTGTAAGGAGAGTCATCACTTTAGATAAGCTATTACCAACAGGAGAGTGGGTTTGTGGGGGGGAGGGAGAAAACCTGGATTTGTGCTGGAAATGGCCCACTTTGATTATCATACACATTATAAGGAGAGTGATCACTTTACATTAGCTATTACCAGCAGGAGAGTGGGGTGGAGGGAGAGAAAATCTTTTGTAGTGATAATCACCCATTTTTTCATGGTTTGTGTGTATAAAAGCGTCTTCTATACTTTCCATAGTATGCATCCGATGAAGTGAGCTGTAGCTCACGAAAGCTTATGCTCAAATAAATTGGTTAGTCTCTAAGGTGCCACAAGTACTCCTTTTCTTTTTGAGAATACAGACTAACATGGCTGTTACTCTGAAACCTTACACTCTACAAGGCAGCACGAATGGAGGGAGGGGAGACAGCATGGCAGAGAGAGACACACACCCTGTGGGAGAGAGAGATGCTCATTGCCCCTTTAAGTAAGCTGACGCCACGCTAAGTACATTGCCTTTTTAAGTAGATCAGCAAGTTGAGACAGCAGCTGCTGCCAGCAAGCTCTCTCCATCCTGAGCCCTGTCGTGTCCCCGCACCCCGCTCTATGGAGATGGGGTAAGTGGGGTGCAGGAATAGAGGGGAGGGGGACACCCTGACATTAGCCCCCTTCTTCCCTCCCCCTCCCTGCACAGCAAGCAGGAGGCTTGGGGAGCAGCTCCAAGGCAGAGGGCAGGAGCAGCACATGGCAGTGGGGGAGGGACAGCTGAACTGCCAGCAATTGATAGCCTGCTGGGCAGCTGCTGCACAGGGAATTTAGGGGAGCGGGGAGCTGATGGGGGGCTGCCGGTCCACCCTGGTTCCAAGCCCCCACCAGCTAGCTCCAGCGGGCTGCTCTTCCTTCAAGCAGTGGACAAAGCAGGCGGCTGCCAAACGACGTTTTACGGGAGCATTGCGCAACTTTAAACGAGTATGTTCCCTAATTGATCAGCAATATAACAATGAAACAATGGTAACCAGGAGGACTTTAAGTGCAGAGTTACTGTATAAGTAAGCCAGATGGGTGAATTTCCCCTGCCTCTCACACAGACAAATAGATTGTCCAAATGGATTGGAGGAGGATTAGGAAGAAATCAGGATATCTGTTTTTAACTGCGAGAGACTTGCTCAGATGACAGCAAACTTTATTGTGTACCATTTAAAATTTTCAGTGAGGGAAACTGGTAGTTTGCCACTTGAACACATTGCATCATTACATTGTATAATGGAACCTTGCCAAGTGACCTGCTCCCATGTCAAAAGATCAGGCACCCTTCAAAGAATGTTAAGTGGTATTACCTGTTTTCTGATGGGAATCTCACTTCCAGTTAACATGCAGGCTGCTCCAGCAGATTACGACAATATTACAGATATTTGCACTTACTGTTCATGATCTTTGTGCTTTCTCCTACTGTTCCGAGGAAAACAGTTGGAAGTCAGCTCATCTCCACTCTATCAGCTCCAATGAACACATTTCACAGATCCACAAGTGCGCATAAGTTAGTCCATTCTTGACTAAGTGTGACAAGCAAGGTATTTGCATTCTTTCCGTAATCTACCCTCACACTTTTTCCACATGTAGATGAAATATTCCAGGAAGGAAAAATCTGCCTGCATATCAGGAAAAAAAGTGCTTTCCAATCATGAACTGGACCATCATTGTGTTAGCCAAGTCCAAGATAACCTGTGCAGAAATAGGCTTCCATTTCAGATGAGGACTCCAATTTTGTTGCGTCCCCTTACACCACAGCTGAATTTGATCCATTTATTACACCACAGAGTAATCGAGCTTTAGAATGTCCAAATATGGTTTCCAGATTTGCAGCTCTTTTTACAAGACCATTCTAGAGCAGGTGGAAACTTTTCAAAACTTCAAAATTTTGACAGATTTTTTTTTGAAAATTTTCAGAAATGTTTTTAAAAAAACAAAACACATTTTTACCAACTTTAATAATTTTCAAGACCAATTAAAGATTATGAACCAAGACTATACTGTGTACACGTATGCACTAACCCAGTGTATTGTATATACACATAACGAGGCAGTGAGCAAATAAGAGGTTTCCAACAATTGTTACAGGTGGCTGTCTATATTACAGTGATGGTAAAAAGCCAAACAAAAAAAAAATCATCTTTCACTGTACAAGATGGAGGAATGCTTTCTCCCATGATAATTGGTTCCCTTCTATAGTCACGATATCCTATCACATTGGGTTAATTTGAGGCTAATACAGGGCCAGATCTAAATCTCAATGAAGTCAAAGTAAGTGCTTCCACTGACTTCCATGTTCTTTAGATCAGTCCCATACTGCAAATAACTGGTAATTTTTTTTAAAATCTATGTTGTTACAGCACTACATCCAATATGTCAAGAAAGACAATCACAATCAATCCCCGATGTCTTTTCTTCTACCCAGACTTCTCTGGGTAGTGGTGTGATACGGTCACCTCCCATAGATTTGTTTCCTTACCCCCTTACATTGGAAGAAGAGAAGCAAGGATGTATCTTTCTGGTCCTTAAAATGAAGCACATGCTAAAGGCGCTTTGCTGGATCAGGGCCAGAATGTGCAGCCCCACGAAGGGTTAAGCTTTAAAAGTTTGATAATTAGTGATGCAGAACATCTCCAACTCCCAGGATAGTCAAATAGGAGTTGAGGGAGGACTGACCACACAGGCCCTGAATTTAATTAGACAATGGCCCACACGTACCAGCAGTGCAATGCTATATTTAATAGAAAAAAAATGAAATTCTCTCTTTCTTATTATCCTTTAATCAACATATTTTAAAATATGTTGCTGAAGAACATGACAAAAGGACCCTATTGCTCTGATACAAATGGACTTAGCAATAGCGAATACCATTCCCTTCACTATTTTAAAATGATCTTACTAGAGAGAAGAATACAAAATAGTCTCTCTATTAATGTAGATTTTGAACTGGTTAGACCTTCAGAAAAATCTCTGCATATAAAACAGGAGTTAACGTTTGACTTTTAGATCCATGTTACCCACAGAAGAAATGCTGAGAGCAGTAAGTAGCTACAGGTTTTACATACTTAGTTAATTAGCAATTCTTACCAAACAGAGTGTATCTTTCCTTCTCAGGGTTCAGCCTGGTCTCTATTAGACATATTTACGGGAAAAGTCAATGGATAAGACATTAGAGGCCAACCTCAAAGTCAGAATAAAGCAACCATAGACCTTAGAGAAGTGCTTTATTCGCCAAGAATTGGTTGGTTATTGATCTTGGTCTATGTCTCTGGTCACAATAGCACTTACCCTAATTTTTCTAGTGTAAATATAAGTAAATTTGAATGGGTGTTGCTGAAAACAATCTGTAAATCTACATTTTGTGGTTTATGTTGTAATTGTAGTTACGGGAAGGTTCAATATCTGGAGCATGGTAAGGAGACAAGGCTGTGGCCTGGCAACCTCAGCTCTGCAAATATGTCCTGAAGCACTTTCTCAGAGGTCATTAAAATGACTAGAGCTATCACTCTGCTCCGAAAGAGAAACCACATGGGTACTCATAAGAAAGGAACTGGGGGAAAAAATGTTGTAAAGAAAAATGTTATGCATTTAACTTCAGCTTTTCTTTTTACTGAGGTCAACCAGATAATTAAGCAAAACAGATATGCAGAGTTTCTTTACTTTTCTGCAGAGAAACGTTAATAAATTACTGCTTGCCTCAGCACTACCATAGTTTCTTTCCTTTGTGTGTGTGTGTGTGTGTGTGTGTGTTTTCTTTCTTTCTATATTTTTGTTCCATCTTTAACATTTATTTTGAGGGCATCTTCAATTTATACTCTGTTCTTTTAGGACCTCTGTCCTATTTGTCCTATTAGAAACACCTCTCCTTATCATGTGATTCTAGAGGGTTAATGGCCTTTGTATTTCAGTTTGATAGTACTAAGGAAATTTGAACTGGAAATATCCAAAAACATAATAGCTGTATTGACAACAGCACTGATCTGAATTTAAATTAACACTGGGTGAACATTAGTGTGGTATTGCTGAAAAAATATAAACTTTAGTACTTAAGGTGCTGAACTAAAACTCACTATTGCTGAGCTGTTATTTCTAAACTTTCTGTCCATTAATAAATATGGATGAGATTACTACTTATTTTATGTGCCCATTTGGATGTAAGGAGATCTACATCCTTACCACCCCAGATTACCTAACCAGAGCAATGAGTGGAGATTGCTACATGCCCTCCTCCACAGGTGGGTGGGCAGAACTAGGGAGTGGGTGAAGCCTTCACCCTCTTTCCCCAACCTGCTAGCTAGCATGGAAAGGGAAGTAATCTGCAACACCTATAGGAGGGACACTGAATACTTCTTCCCCAGAGCAAAGGTGGGACCAGGGACTGAACTGTGACTCTGCACTATATTCAAGGCGTGTGCCAAAGTCAAGGAATTATCTTTTTCAGAAGAAAATCTTTACTCTAACCGGTTTGAACAAAAGTAAATCCTGACTAGAGTATAGTCTATTTATAAAACACAGTAGTCTGTCTGCATAACACAGGCCACTGTGACCAAATCACCTTGTGTTCTGCTCTCTGCACTATTTCTCCATTGTTTAACGAGTCCAGTTCAAGCCCTTTGTCGAGATACTTTTTCTTTCATATGGCTGGTGTACAGCAGCAGCAGCTATTTCATCTGAAGTTGATCGAGCCAGATGGCTACGTCAGGAGTCGTAGAATTTATTGCAGTGATGCCTCCTTCATATTAATAAATTTGGCAGTAGGTAGTGATGTGTTCAATGGTCTGTTGTGGAGAACCACACTCACACGCTGGGGAGTCCTTGATTTTCCATTTGTACGTTAGATGTCCGCATCTACCATGGTTGGTTTGGATTTGGTTCAGAGTTGACCAAGGTGACTGTGGAAGGTCAAACCCAGGAACCTTCTGTGTAGGATCTGGCACAAGGTGCTTAATTTTTATGTCTTCTTTAGCCCAATCTGCTTTCCAAGCCTCCTTCTGATTGTGGCCTGACTGAATGAGGTTAAACGAATGTTCCCAGAAAGGCTTGAGGGACTTAAGACTTGGGGGGGGGGAGGGGGGAGGGCAGGGGAGAGGTAGGGCAGCCATTGTCCAGGTGGTGGATAGGAATACATATGCAAAGCTCAGTGAATCTGAGAAAACAGATGTCTAGATACTCAAAGCCCTTCATTGGCTTTTGCCTTTGTTTACCACAATCTCCCACAACAACCTCCATAACTGGAACCATGAACCTGTTGACCAACAGGGGTAGGTTTGAGAGTGCAGAAGAAAGAAATTTCATAAAGCTAGACCTAGAATACAGAATTCACTCCAGAGAGAGAAAAGAATGACCAAAGATCTCACCGTGTTCTCAGCTAAACTTATCTCTTAGTTTTCTCCTAATAAGCTCTTCTCTCACATACACTAAATCACATAAACTAATCGAGCTATTTATCCTTCCCAGGTTATCGGAGATAAAAAGAGAGATTGTTAATGTTATTTCTATTTTGTAAATAAGTGGGAGGTGATCTAATACCATCTTGCAGATAATAGATCAGATAATGTAAAACCTGTGCTAGCAATTACCCTTATTCAGCCAACCCCAAACTAGCTCCAAGTGTACTGAGCATAGTTCCACTCTACCTTTATTAGAAAACCTGCTGAGTTAAACAACCCATTTCTACCCGTTCCTTGAGTGGTGACTGTAATACAGTACAGGTTGCACTGTAAGGGTAGAGTGAACAATTCAGGCATGAGAACAAAATAGGTGAGAAGAAGGTGCTGAGGAGACCTAAAAAAAAGAGAAAAGACCAGTGGTATAGCAACCAAGAAGACCAGCTAGCAGCCAGATTATGTATGTGATCTTATGCTGTATTTTGAGATTCTTACTCTTCCTTAGGGGATGTGTTGTTCATACGAAAGATGAAGGAGATTATACCATGTACTAAGTGGAAGAGCATAAAACTTATCATTTTAAATTTTATACACAAATAACTCACATTTCAGCACTTAGATACTATGGCGATAAATGTCTCCAGTGGGTAGATTTCCTGATATAAATCTTGAGTAACTCCACTGACTTTAAGGGGAGTTATCAGTTTCCATTGAATTAGCAAGACTCCATCTTGAAGAGATCCAGAAACAGTCTCTTTCTGGTTTTGCCTATGACCTGCAGCTCAACCTGTAAGAGCTGCTTTGGGTAGTGAAATATGAATCCAAGTTCCCAGCCTGTCCCCGCAAATCACTACAACAAGCGATATTTGAAGTGGTTCAAATTTGTACTCACATAGATGTTGCACCACAAAAACTGCATAAGTGAATAGAAACAAGCTTTATAAAAGCTTAAAATCAGATTGGAGTTTGATTAGTCTGAGGGTTGTGTGACACTGTACTATATTTTGTTGTACTGAATCAATTTCCCATTCTTAATTTACAGGTGATTAAGCCCTACTTAGTGCTTGATCCAAAACTCACTTAAGTTCATGAGATACTTCCTGATAACCTCCCTGGGCTGTGGAGCAGTTATTAGTGAGGAGCTATATTAACACAGAATACCTGGATACACTTCCCATGTTGGATTTATTCAGGGTTTTATTTGCAATTATTACTGTTGTTGTGTTAAAGGAAGTATTACTAACTTTAAACGAAGCCTGTAAACTAAATATCCTTTGAGGCTTCTCAAATTAGGCACTGGCCTTCTTCTTAGATAATCTTAGTACCTAACTAAATAAACTAAGTAGTTGCCTGTTGTGGGGTTGAGCTATAGCACTTTATAAATTCATAAATATAGACCCGATTCATAGATTCATAGATACTAAGGTCAGAAGGAACCATTATGATCATCTAGTCTGACCTCTTGCACAACGCAGGTCCCAGAATTTCACCCACCCACTCCTGTGAAAAACCTCTCACCTATGTCTGAGCTATTGAAATCCTCAAATCGTGGTTTAAAGACTTCAAGGAGCAGAGAATCCTCCAGCAAGTGACCCGTGCCCCATGCTACAGAGGAAGGCGAAAAACCTCCAGGGCCTCTTCCAATCTGCCCTGGAGGAAAATTCCTTCCTGACCCCTAATATGGCGATCAGCTAAACCCAGAGCACATGGGAAAGATTCACCAGCCAGATACTACAGAAAATTCTTTCCTGGGTAACTCAGATCCCACCCTATCTAACATCCCATCACAGGCCATTAGGCCTATTTACCATGAATATTTAATTACCAAAATCATGTTATCCCATCATACCAACTTATCGAGTTTAATCTTAAAGTCAGATAGATCTTTTTCCCCCACTGCTTCCCTTGGAAAGCTATTCCAAAACTTCACTCCTCTGATGGTTAAAAACCTTTGTCTAATTTCAAGTCTAAACTTCCTGGTTGCCAGTTTATATCCATTTGTTCTTCTCAGGGGGTGCTGAGCAACCACATGGCGATGAGCACACTCAACTCCCATTTAAACTAATAGAGCTGGAGAGTGCTCAGTATCTCACAGGATCAGGCCCTTAGTATGCTGAGACATGCTACAATACTCTGCTGCTATAATCTGTCATTAGCAGGTACTGCCACCAGTCACAAAATATCTTAGCTGGTATTTACATTTATTCAAACAGTGCAAAGGCAGAATCTATGATGTGTCTGCATCTCTAATGACTATTAGGAGACTATGGGATGAGAATAATCACAAAACCTGAATGGAGATAATAAAGCCAATAGTGCTCAAGTGCTGAAACAAAGAGAATCCCCAGTAGGGCAGTGATCTTCTGAATGACTTAAGTAGCTCTGCATAAGCCTTTGAATTTCACCTTGACTTTTAATGAAGAAAGGGAGAGAAAAGCACAGGCCAATTTCATTGATTGGTGTAACTCAGAAATCTAACATAAAAGCATCTAGATGATTCAGAATATACACCATCGAAAGCCAAATTCCATTGACTTCTATTCCCCTTTCATTAAAATAGCCTTCTAATTTCTTCCTTAAGATAGATAGATGGATAGATAAAATCAAGTGTAGCCCATTGTGAAACTCTGTGACTTTGGTTTGCAGGATGGGGGCAGGGGGCTGGTCAGAAAAACCCTTTCTTTTCTGGATTCAGTTTTTGTGGGTTTGCATTCCCTGAGTTTCACTTTGAGGATCTGGGTTCTAATGAACCCCGATATTCAGAGTATACTCAGTGAAAGATTTACCTTGTTTGGATTAGAAAAGTTCACATACACAACCCCTCTCCCCAAAACAAACAAACAAACAAACACCCAACAAAAATGGCATCAGAAGGAGGGGCCCTTGCAGGTCTTGAGAACACAGGTCTGATCAAAGCGCATTGCAGCGAGTCATATTGATTTCAACAGGCTATGGATCAGGCCCGATTGGGTTATGCCACAGTATGGCAAATTCAAATTCAACACGTATTCCCAAAACAGCACTCCGTGCAATGCACAGTCCCTATGAATGCCATTGCTGAAACAATATGATCTAGTAATAAATACTCGGATGTAGTCGTTTGAATGTATGATCACCTGCTCCACTCAACCATATGCGCTCTTCTCATCCCAATGCAGGCAAATGCCTCACCAGAACTATGCCTGCCCACAAGCTGTTGCGTTTTGTTGATAATAAGTGGTCTCAAACATACGGACAATCCAAATGTAATTTCAGAGCTATTGACACAGGAGCTAGAAGCCTGGGAACCTAATTTTGCTGTAGAAATGTTTTCTGTGAGTCTTCTGACTGCCTAACTTGCTGCAAGACTTAGAAAGGAAGGCAAATGTGTTTTGACTTCTGGACTATGTAGGAAAATAGATGTGCATTTATCTATGAATTATAAAGGCCAGATTGTGAGCCTGGCTACGCTACGGGACAGAGGAGCTAAGAGGGAGTAAGGACGCACTTACTCTTATACGTAAGCTAACCACATTGTGGTAGCAGCAAGGTGTGAGAATACAAATTGTGTAGGGACATTATGCATGTAGGTGAGGAGTGATTGGGGCGGGCTGGGGAGTGCATGAAGCCTTGGCTCCATCCCTAATGAGCTAAACTAAACCAGCATACTAGGGCAAGTAATCTGTGCCAAGTAATCTGTGCCATGTGTAAGTAATCTGTGCCACTCCTCCCTCTGCTTTCCTCACTGGAATGAGGGAGCCAGACCGCCACTCTCAGAATAAAAATCTGGTTCTTGATATGTTCCTGGGGCAACACCACTGCGCACTACTCCTTATTCAGGGCATGTGACAATGAAAAGCCATAACTGAGCCCTAAACATTTTTGGAAAGTTAAAGACCTGCTGTTACTGATACCTAAAATGTGTACCTTTAAGATGCTAAACGTGCACTGAATACTTCAGCCACATGTATAATGTGCAGGTCAGTGTTGGGGGGGTGGGAATAGAATTTCTAATAATTATTCATTAAGTTCATTTTAGTTAATATGCAAAAACAGTTCAAAATATAGATTTGGGGGGCAGTTGGCTCAATAGTCCCCTTTAATAACTTCTATTTTTTTATATTTAGTATATTGTGGCAACAAGACCAGCAACCCATCCTGAAACATTATATATGTGCATACATGGATCTCCTTTTAAAAATATATTACATATACACACCGGCATATTTACATATACAATGTTTAGAACTACTTTTTTATATACATGAGGGTTCAATATGGGAGTATATTTTTTTGCATTTCACTTCAATGTGTAAAGTTAAGCACAAGATCAGGCCTTTCTAGTATTCCCATTGAGGTAAATTCAGGGAAGTTACTCACATGTGTAAGTGTCGGTAGGATCAGGGTCCTACTTCTGATGTTGCATTTACACACACACACACACACACTTACATCCAATCCTGTGAGGAGTTGAGAGCTCTCAATTCCCTTTGGTTTCAATGGAAATTACAGTCATGTCTATTTATGGAAATCAATGGGCGCTGAGGATGCTTGGCACCTCACAGCATCGGGCTGTCTAAAAAGTGAGGTGGAGAATCAAGTATAAGCTTACTACCTTGTTTCAAAGCACAAGTTTAAGCTGAAAGTCACTGTATTGCATTAACTTAATAAAAGTGTTGACTGTGAAATCAATAGCAAATATCTTTGTTCTACTTTTTGATTGATACACTTCTTCAGTAACATTAATGCCAATATAAAGTTTAAATTGTACCTATTCATAAAATTTTGATTGATACTATAAGTAGCCAAAGTCCTACTATGGATACAATCAATTCTGCACAGATCCTGTGCCTTATTGACTGTTCGAGTGACTGGGGATGGTACCTTTTATTATTGTTATTATTATTATTATTATGGTCTGCCCTGATGCCCCCATGCAGGTCCAAGGCCCATGGGTATTAAGCCATTTCATTACTTTCCTAACATATAGTGCTCATGTAGGAGGATGCTGTTAGTGTACAGGCCCCTTGGGTAGCTAGTTATGAAACTAGAATTGCTGCACTTAAGCAAGATTGTCAGACTGCTTGGTCTCCTAGACACTGTGGCTCCAGCTCCATCTACAAAACTTTAAGTGCCACTTGCTAAAAGTATGGAAAAAAACATATCCTGTCTTTGTGTATACTGCATCACTATTAGTGGCGTTTTGTAAGATCGTGAGTAAGATGGACAAACAAAATTATGGGTGTTTATCAGCTGAAAGCCTGATTTTCTACACTTGAGACTCAAAACAAGGTTAATTTTAGAGTTGACAAATGGATTTATAACATTTGGTATAAGCCCAGCTCATCTCTTGAACTGAACTGACATCAAACATTTTTGTAAGTTTGTAATGTTTTGGAGAAATTCTTGACACTCAACAAGCCAGTTTCCACCTTGATGGTTTCATTAGGCCTGGAAACATCTGGGCCAGATCCCAAAGTACACCAAAAGCAGCACTCATCACACCCAGGGAGGGAGGGCAAAGGCAGCTTTCCACCACCTTTCTTCCCCCTAGCTGACCATAGGGGCTTGCTCTGGGTTTAACTGGTTCTTGTCCTCAGGGATACTCTCACTTGTGATGACATATAACAGCTCCCAAGGACCTGTTCCGCCATTCAGGATTACCAACCCCACCCCACCCATAACTCCTTATGCTGGAAACAGCCAGGGCCCACCGTCCTTGTTAAAAAAAGTACCTCAATAAGTTACTTTCATGCTACCTAAATTCTGTCCCACTATCTCCATAGGGTTTTAGTAGGACTTAGGTCTTCTGCTGGTCCTCTGCACAGAGGTTAATTTCACCCTGAAAGAGGACTCGTATTGGTAACATGATAAAATGTGGGAAGACAAAAGCTGAACTCCTTCGACTGGAACACTTCAAACAGACTCAGTCAGAGAATGAGACAGATTTTCAGGAGTGATAGCCATCTGAATCTGTCCAGGTTCTCCTATCTGAAGCTCAGCCCAGTTTATCCCAGCCTCCTTGATGAAGAAATCCAATCAGAGTAGATTTACTTGTATGATTTCTAGCTCTTGTTATCTCAAACTAAAATGGCAGAAGGAATTAATAAAAACAACAATTATTGTTACCACAAGTGTTATGTGTAGGGCACTCATCACCATGGCCTCTAGTCCCCTAAACTGAGACATGAATTGACTTAATGAGAGAGATTATACAACTCTTCCCACTACTGACTGCCAGGAAAACAAGTTCAATCAGTGTCCGGAGTCATACTTAAGTGTATTTAGATAGGGAATCAATTTCAAAGGCAAAGGACCACTAATAAGAATGCCCTGCTTCCAGTATCTACAAAGGTCTACTCTAAGGACAGTGATCCTCAGCATTCCATGTGAATATGGGTTACGTAGTTGGATGGAGATAGAGATAAGGGTCTTATGAGAAGTCTCAAAGAATAGTCAACAATCACAAGTGTTCAATACCATCATCTAAACTTTATCAACCTACAGTATCAAGTTAGGTTCTTAGAATGGCATCCATCACTTTAGGATCTGAGAGCCTGACTGGTTTCCTAAACCTCATGGTATATTTTCCACTACCTGATTGGGCAAATGAACCTTTGTAAAACAGGTCCTATGCCTGAAGAACTCTCTAGAGCATTGAGTCTGTTGTGTGGTGATCACCTTAATGAGACACAGCAGGAAATAGACAATTCTAGGGAATCTCAGGAAAGTTACGTCCAGATCCTAAGCTGGTACAAATCGGCATACCTCCCCAATTGACACTAGCTGAGGCGCTGACCTCTAAAATGTTTCCCTGCCACTTTTGCTGAAAAAAGGGCATTATATTTCACTATGTAATTAGACTTACCTAAAAATAGCTGGATTCTTTTCTGATGAAGCAGATAGAAGGATATAAACCAGCTTTATTTGTTATTAGATTTTATAGTCAAATTTCTCGTCATATTCCTTCCAAATAATTCTGTGTATATCTAGGATGTCCACCAAAAAGATGCTTGTTCCCTCAAATACACTAACTCAAGCACAAATACCCAGATCCACGTAAATAACCCCTTCCCCACACATCTGTATGACCAACAAGCAGCTGCCAATTATCAGTGGAGAAACCATTTACAAAGTGAATAATTAAAACTGGTTAAAACTTTGACAAAAAGTTTTTTCATCAAAAATGGGTTTTGTCTACAATACAGATTAACAGGGCTACCCCTCTGATACTTTATCTACAATGGAATTTTTCCACAGGAAAGAAAATGGTGTTCTCTTAAAATACTCAGGTTTTCACTGAAAAATGGAAAGCCCGAAATGTGAAAAAGTTCATGTTAAGTCTAAATATATTTCAGGTGGTTGCTTGTTTGTTTGTTTTTGACAAAAACTCAATTTTTCTGTGGAAAAGAAATTTGTTTCTTCATCGGCTTTATGAGTAATCATAGTCAGAATGACTCACAAGCTGAGTTTAACAAGTTCACAAATGCATTTCCCCACTCTCTCTTTATGAGTGCTAAGTAGTATCAGTTACACTAGCAATCACTGTAATTAAACACTGAAATATAGGCATCCATTTCTTCACATGAGCCCCCAACCTCCCTTTTTGAACATTTTCTTCAGAAGGAAATCTCACATAGGTGTTGTGAAAACCCTGCGTGCATCTACAAAATGTCTATTGTATAGTTCGGGGTGAGAAAACGACCTAGAACACCAACAAGCTATATCCGACCACTAATTGAAGCCATTGTTTAGGAACGTTATTCATGTGTGGGCTAACAACTCATCTGAAATTAGTGATTGCTGTAGATGAAAAAGCTGAATCCCATGCCCCTTTTCCCTCCACCCCAAAAAGGGGGAGAGGGGAAGGTAGATAGGGCTAGAAACAAACATTTAGCATTAATGACAGCAAATACAAAGGTAAAGCCATATATTATGTGTTTATGAACTTTTATGCATGCAACCAATTAGACTCCAATGTGTAATACTAATTCTGAAAGATACGTTTCTTTCTAGAAATATACAGTAGCTTTCTCAGTTCATGAGATAATCAGAAAATGCATCTCCTTTTTCTGTTTTCTACACAGTAGGTTTAAATAGAACAAGCCATTTGTTGCTTTACTGCCTATCTTACACCTTATTTACACTGCATTTTTATGTTCCAATGTGTCTTATTTTTTTGTCGGCATTCCCCACCATGCAGTTTACAGGGTGATGAAGAAATAGCCTTGCAGGCACTGAAAAAGAGATACAACATGTTAAGACATAATTCCCTGCAGGGCATTCGAGGCTGAATTTGCTGTCACAATGAGTACAAGCATCCATAACTATCCATGGTTTATGTGGATTTGAAACATAAAATTAGATTCATTTTAATCTTCTGAAGCAGCAATCTTTCCTTGAAGGCTGAGAAACAACAGCATATGAATACAGTGAGAGAGAGGACAGAATGAAGACAGGAACTGAATAAAATGAGATGCCGGACTCTCCTAGTAAAAGAATTGAAGTTCCCGTATGGATAATAACATATCATGAAAACTCTACTGAAAGGGATTGAATTTCTGCCAAATTCTCTGTTTATATACAAGCGATCTCTACCGAGGCTACAAGGTGGGCCAACTATGTAAGAGGATTGGAAAGTTAGTCCTAGAGTAGAATTGACTATGCTGAGGAAGGTTCATGACACTGCACATTTGATAAGTAAGATCTGATTTATGACTATGCCCTCCACTCACCTAGGCAGGGACAGACAGCACCAACTGAACAATGCGAAAGTTCAAAATAATAAATCTCAAGTTTCTGTGCCTAGTCCGAGAGGAGTGCTTAAGGAATATGCTGCCCCAGTTTTCTAGGATCAGGCTTTGCAGCTGGAGTAACTTCAACCTTTTTACAAATTTTCTTTAGGGATTTCAGAATCTCTCTCTTCCGCCCCAGCAGTTTGCCAGGTTTGTCATGCTGCTCTGCCTCCCTCAGTGTACTCAACAATCTCACTAGGAAAATATTTTATAGTCAGAACCACTCTAGTTTATTTTCTTATTAATACTTAGAATATTTGAGTATGTAAAAAAGTATATTTCCCTGTCTCCAGCTGGCAGACACGACTGCACCTGACACAAAGCAAGGGGGAAAATATAAGAACAGATTCTCCCTCCAATCCTAATACTAATATTCCGAGATATGATGCCTTAATCTGAAAACAATGTTAATTTTATTCTTCCCAAATAAGGCTGGGTTAGATCCTACTCTCATTTGAACCTGTGTCATACCAGTGCAGCTTCTCTGACTTCACTGGAGTCACTCCAGATTTACATCAAATGTGACAAAAGAATCTCATACCTATCACATCAAATTAAGTGAAACTAATACAATGAAGTTTTAAAAATAGTTTCATAACCACTTGATTTTTGTTTTCAATCATCTTCCTGCCCTCCCATCCCAAATACAAACACAAAATATTCTGTACACCAACAAAGTAATAAATTACCAGGTTAGGCCTTCTGCTGTTCCAATGTGCCAACAATTTGAGAGAAAAAAATATCAATTATAAACACTAGTTAACTTCCAATAAGACATAATAAAAACTGCCACTGATATCACGTTAATTTCAGTTCATATTACTAAAGGCAATACAGTCCAAAAACCTATGTACCTGTCATTATAATCTGGCATCATGAAAGCTTGCTTCTGCGAAATGGAGTACTATGCAGCATGTCATTTACTTTCCTGTAAACAATGCTGCTTAAGTTATTTTCCAACGGTTTCTAAAGAAATCAGGTAATTAAAATGAAGCCAATCTTGGATCCCAACCCAACAAAGCACATACCTAACTTTCAACTCAGTGGGACTACGCACATGCTGAAAGTTAAACACATGCTCGAGTGCTTTGATGGATTACGGACCTTGGCCCTAATTAAGTTCTCATTTAAATAAGCATACATCAGGTGCTGCTCCATAGATGAGGTTGCACTGCTGTAAAGGAGATCAGAATTAAGCCCTTAACATATTATCCCATTATAGCTATGGGCCAAATCTGGGTCCAGTAAAAGTGAAGGGCAAAACTCCTATTGATTTCATTGGGACCAAGGTTTGACTTTATGTATTTTTCAAAGAGCGCGAAAATGTTGTCATACAGTCATCCCACTACAAAGCTTTTCATAGACTCTCCATTTACCCTCTTCTATGGTCCCAACAATTTTTCAGAATGAATAGCACAAACACTGTGTTCTTTACTTGTCAGAAGTACAATCTCCCTGGCTAAGAAAGACATTTTTCTTTTTGAATTCAGCTTCGCTAGTGGCATTTGTTTTTAATGGACCATTCATGTTCACCTTCTATGACTCCCAGCTGAACAATTGTGCAGGTCCAATCCTTTCCTTTGGGAAAAGTCCATACAATAAACAGACTTAGCACAGAGGCGTTCCAGCTGTGAAGACACTACCCTTCTCTCCAGTAGATCTGCTCCTTGGATGCTACTTCTGCAGCTGAGTCTGAGGGCAGCTGGTCATCTGGGGAAACCGCTTGCTGCAGATCCACTTGCTACTTACCTACACTTAACCTACCCTGCCTTGCCTCCACCATCATGCTACTGTGCTTCAAGCCCCTGTAAAGCAGTGCTCTATGGCATGCACAGGACAAGGACTCTGAATGGATTCTCCACATTCACTCCCACCTCTCCCCACAGCAGGATTGCAATGGTTCTCCTCTCTTTCCAGCCAGATGTGACAATCAGATGGAAAGGGCCAGAGCAGATTCAGGCCATATTGGAAGATATTAATTTTAATGTACAATTCCTTTCTTAATTGCCATCCGAAGTCTAAAAACTGAGCTGAAGATCACCTAACAGCTAACAGCTAACATACTCTCTCAAAAACAAACAAAGAAAAAACCCTCCATTCATGAACCAAATTAGCAACAATTGGATCAAACGATTATTCATATTCCACAACCAAACACACAGAGGCACAGCTACTAGCTGATTGGTTTCTAGTCACTGTTTCTCCTGGCTATTTCACTTGATATTCTGCATATCCAAGTTTTCCAGCATTAGACCCACAACTTTAATGAGACACAGAGCTCTGTTATCACTGCTGTTATACTGAGATCCCCAAGGAAGAGAGGACAACATTTAATTGTGTTTATGCTAGTCAACACTGTATACAGAACAAAACATGACTGTGTACGTGCATGTTGCAAGACACCTTTATGCACAACGTGCTATATATTTTCCCTTCAACTCTCTCATATTGGAGAGAATAAAGTCCGTTAAAAATCTTTTCCTCTGGGATTCCAACATAGCTGTAGTGATAATAGAGAACTAGGTTTCATTAATATTTGATGAGTACCAAGCACAATGGCCCCGATCTTCACTGAAGCTACAATAAAAATAATAATAATTAGAGCTGATAAAAATGGGAAAAAATAACAAAATCTGAATTGATAGGAAAACTTCTATTTTCTAAAAATATTTGACTATCCATAACAATAAATATTAATAATGGTGATTATAGACTTGCAGGGGACAGATGCTTCAATAAGCATAACCACACCTGTGTATGCATTTTTTCTGCTTATTTGTTCTTACATAGTTAAGTGATAAGTGTGAAGTTACGTTGACAGAACTCATGGAGTTTGTGATCCTCCAACTCATAGAAAAGACCCCGAGTAAAGTGAAGGATTTTTGGGTAGGATGCCATTCTCTAGTTCTTTGCTAAACACATGGGATGAAATCCTCACGCTACGAAAGTCAATGATGCCTGGATTTCACCCATTGTCTGCTGCCATAACACCTACCACTGTTGTCCAGTTGTGTTTCTTTTAGAGCTGATAAAATTTCAAATTAAAAAAAATTTCAATGAAAAAGGGGGATACATTTTTTTCAAAAAACTTTTCACAACACATTTTTCTATTTTTCCACTAGCGCTAGTCTCTTTTGTTGTCCAGTATCAGTACAGCTGGGAATTAAAGTTGTGCTTTTGCGAATAAAGTAAAAAAAATGACAGGAAACTCTCCTCGTTTGAGGTTTCATTACAAACTTGAACCTGAGACTAGATTTCTTGAAAGACTGGCTAAATTGTGAACTTTTGGAATCTGGGGCAGTTTACGATTTCACATCCAAACAATATGCAATTTGTGGTTTCACAAGATTTTGATGCAAAACTCAATGGTTTTAACTGAGTTTTGCTCTGAGTTTTTGAGTTCATCTCTACAGAATGACACTGATGAGTTTCACATAGCACTAACAAGATACTTTGTAGCCAATTCAAATGCTTCATTTTTTTTTCAAAGATATACATAGACATAGCTACACGAGGTGACCTGGAAAAAGAAACATTTAAACTTAGCCTTCATTTAAACATCTCACTTTAAGATTGCAAAGTAAGTAAAGGAAAATACTACAATTTACCAGAACAAGGTCAATTCCACAGTAGAGTAGAGTTTTCCTTTTAAAGGTTAACTTCTAAGGGGGTTAAAATATTCCTCTCCACGTTAAAAACTGACACACACTAGAAGTTTGTCTTTCAAAATCAAATACAAGAGTCGTATTTGATCGGCCACAAACAAAGAGGGTGTGAATAGATATATTTTTTCCAAAGGCAGCTGTTCTAACCTGCCATTAAAAAAGTGTACATCATCAATTAGTTAATGAACCATAATTGTGTAAATTTCACTTATTTACTAGTTGTTTTATTTAATGTGGCACATAAATATTACAGTGATGGGCATACTGTAAGAAAGAAAAACATAGCTAGAGGGATTGACAGAATTGCATGCAGTATATTCTTCTTTTCACTGTTCCTCCATTACTATATGAACAATCCTTATAGTACTTAAATAAAGGTAAAAAAGCATCACCAGAGCCTTTGGAAAATAATTTTCATGCAAATTGTTAATCGCTAATATCTCAGCCACATGGTAAATTATCATAATCTAGCACATATTGACGGAACCTACTGCACACAGATATGACCAGTTAACACTTAATTTTTGCATTCCCCATTTATGCAATTAATTAGAGAACACTTAACATTCTCTCTAACTTCAAGCTCTGCATGATCATGTTTGATCATGAGGGAATTTGAAATCATTTATGGAGCCAAGATTTAAATACAAGAGGAAACTGAGATGGTGAGTGTTAGAAAGAGAAGCATGAATATATTACATGACAGACTAAGCTGTTTGCATATGAAGAAGCCAACATAGATAGATAGCAGACATTTATTTAGACTAGGATAAACATATATCACTACATGTCAGGTAACTTTTGATCGGATGGGAAATATACAGAGATAGTTATATGACCTGCTGCTGTTCTAGTTTACACCAGTGGCTGAATTAGTCCTCAGCTGCCCTCTGGATTGAGGCAGCACAATAATGGATGTAAGCCAGTTCTGCCCTTTTAACCTCACCTTTTGGGCCTTGCTCCAAGTACAGCACAGACAGAGTCAAGGATCTGACCCACTGACTTTTTCCTTCTGATTCATTTTCCAGGGTAATTCATGTCCTCAAATACATAGGCTGTTGTCCTACTTTACAGAGAAGCCACTCATTTGATATGTCCATTTCAAATAGGTTCTGTGATCTAGGACTATAATAAGTGACTCATTGTTTGAGATTGGTAGCTCCCACATTGTCTTGAGGAGAGAAGATCCAAAGATCCAAGACAGTTATCCCTGCAACCAAGATATAGCACAGCCATTTAAACTGCTGAGAGGCTGGTAGCACCAATAGGCTCTGTATGTGGGGGAGCGGGGGTGGTGGGAGGTTGGCCTGTCTCTCTGCTTTGAAACTATTTGGAGAAATACTGTATTCATAAGCATCCCGACAGTTATAATTAAATGGTTAGGAAATGACACCTCTGCAGCAGGTTTGATAGTTGGGGGGCTTGCATCCTGGTCACTTGGTTTCATTAGCCTTCATATTTACACTGGCCTTGGTGAATGTCCTGGTATCATTTTTCCTTTTCTACAAGATTTGTAAGTTCATTCATTAGCTGCCTTCCCCTCAGAGATCATTTCCTAGGACCAGCAAACACCATATTTGCAGATCTGTATTGTCTTGACCCAAACAACACATCCTTCAGCATGTACTCAGACACTACTGTTCTGCATGTGATATAAAAACCACAGACAGACAGAAGAATCATCTTGGTGCCTGGTTCTATCCACAGTCATCCACTAGAGTGACATAAATTACATTTGTATATAACAAAGGGCCAAATCCTAAATTCATTAATTCTCTCCCTACTGAGGTCCAAAGGAATTTTGACAGTGTAAGGCTTTCAGGTCAGGATTTGCTCCCAAGTTAGAGTAAGGAGAATGTAAAGAATCTCCTCTATCTTATTTTTGTGGAGATCACCAAAGAGTGTTTGTTAATGTACAGGTAGCCGTAATCACAGAACCCATTCTCCATATGAGAAAGGGTACCTATTTTTTTCCCTGTTGAATTTGAGGATTCCTGACTGCAGTGGACAAAGCATTATTAAATCACGTCATTAGCTTATGCGCAAGATGAAACCCTGTGTTTCAGGATAGACTCAGTGGAGGTACTGCATTGCAAAGCTGAGCAAGGATCTCTGGGGGCCTTTACCACCTACCAATCCAAGCTCCAATGGATGAAGTGACAGGACCCTATGAATTTTAAATAGGCACCAGATCACATTACCTCCCAATCTAACAGTCTAGCTGAGCCATCCTACAGTTATACCCAAAACCTAGCAGCACACATAGGAGGTTGAGGTGATGCTGGGTTACAATAGAAAGAAGCCTATTACTATGCAAGTTCACTGAAGACTGCGTGTTTAGAGAGTCATCTATGACTGTGGCTAAGCTTAAATTTTGGTTTTCAAGAGACTAATGAGCCCGATTTTCATTGGTGTTGAGCACCTACACCTCCAAATGACTTCAAATGGATGCCTGTTTAGCGATGTTTCTAATTAACATATCACAGACATTTCAGTACAGATGTGGCCAGGCCCACTTTTCTGCATGGTGCAGGTTCCTCTTGCTGCTGGGTGTGAGCTACTCCTCCTGGAAAGTCAACTGGAGTTGAAGATGCTCAACACGTCACAGGAACAGGCCCTCCCATTTTTAATGCAAGTACTTGCTGTAGTGTTAAATAAGCAAAATGCACTGAGTGAGGTTTGTCAAAGGCAATTTCTAACTGTGGCAAGTGATAACAGCTCCTGTAGAAGAGTTACCATCATGAACCTCTCTCCTCAAATAGAAAGGGGGCCAGATCCCCAGTTGGTGTATTTGTACCAGCTACTGATCTGGCTCATGATGCTCAGAAACAAACCCATTCATTGACTGGTCACAGCCAAGGTGAAGACTATAAGCA
The DNA here is from genome assembly GCF_965140235.1 of Caretta caretta. Lineage (NCBI taxonomy): Eukaryota > Metazoa > Chordata > Testudines > Cheloniidae > Caretta > Caretta caretta. The sequence goes on along the minus strand of NC_134215.1, from coordinate 75,316,595 downwards.
ATGACTGTGTTATTCTGTACAAATACCAGTCTGATAGTTAAAAATATCAGTTTGTGTCATTAATGTCAGCCTGTCTCTTTAAAATCAGACATAGAAACAACTTCTTCTTGTTAGCTACATCCACTATAATCCGATAGGTGCTGTAAGAAGCTGTAATATTTAAGGTCTTTTAGCTGGTACCTCTAACATCCTGATTATCCGTTAAATATTAAATGCTTTCAATATAGATTCATAAAAGAGGCTAATGATCTCCTGCCACTTGAAGGATGAAGATGGTAAATGATGACTGATTTTTGTTTTGTTTTGATTCTGCCAGGCAGGCTGATGACTTTATATTCTGTGTCCATGGCTCAATGACCCACAAATCTCCTTTGATATGCCAGGCAGCAGAGAGAACCAAGCTGAACGGATCAGAAGGAAAGTGAAAGGGATTCAGCAAGCCCCCCTACACCCCCCCCAATGAAGCCATCATGTGACAGAAATCCTAAGACTCTGCTGTGAAAGGGGGGTGGGGGAAGGGAATAGGGCATTGTGGTGGCACAAGCTGATAGAGACGTCAGAGCCGCTTCAGTAATCTCACGACGCTTTGGCCCAGTGTGGGGGCAAATGAGGCCCATATTCAGCATGGCGTGACAGGTAGGACCACCCCGAAAAAGCTGTGAGGGGGCAGGCAGTTGGACAAATCAAAGCAGAAGAAAGTAATTTTCGATAAATTAAAGAAATCTCCATGGAAATTAGCATGAAACATTTTCTAATCTCCCGCTTTTCACTGCCGACAAGGGTCACTGGTTTAACTTCTCTCTCTTATTTTATTATTCCCCAGCCACATTCCTCTGCTTTTTTTATATCCTTCAATTTTTACTACCTCTTTTTCTTCCAGTCTATCATTTTTAGCCTTCCTTACATCAGCTTCTTAACCCTTTTAGGACTTCCACTGTTAAATATTCTCGAGAATTAACTGATCCATGGCAGTTTAAAAGACATGCTCCAAAGCAGTTGCCATTTCTAAGAATCTGTCTATTGAGTGGGCCGTCATGTTAACTGTGATCAAAGTAACATTCCCTTCATTGCAAAAATTGAAAACCATGGTTTGGTTTGTTTTTTGCAATCTCCTTTAAACTTATAATTAGACCACAAATGCTGTTAGAAGCCTACAGCAAGTGCATTGTTGGAGGTAAGGCTGCTAAGCCAGAACATGATCAGTTTTTAGTTATTTCAAATTTGTATTTAAAGTATCTTTCTCTTTCTCTCTTTGCTACTCTGTCTTTGATATCAGAGGGTCTTAGGAATAATTCCTTTTCTTTCACACACTTTGTTTTAGAAGTTCAAATCTGGGCACGTTTTAAATTAAGTTGATCTGAGGATGTATACTTTTTAAAAAGGTAGCAACATCTTTGTTAGTGAATCTGACATAGCAAAGAGGCTGCCATGTAAATAATGATTACATGGGTAAAGGAATAACATTTCTCATAGGAATAACATTTCTCTCAACTTTCTAGTTAAGTGCATTAAACAAATAAAACTACAGTGGTCCATGATACAACATTTAGGCTAAGGAGAGACAAAAAACAAAAACAGAAGCATGTACTGTTTACAAACTAAACAGCTTAAATGCCAGATATATAATCTAATCATTAGAATGTTTAATTTCATCAAGAATACTGGGTCAAATCTACAGTAGGGGTCAAACTCATCCTTTATGACTACTTAGCAGTAAAATGGAGGTTATATGCCACATTTCAAACCCAATAAGTCTTTTTGTGCAGCATACCTATGCAAGAAAGATTTGCAAGACCTCCCCTGAGCAGCGTAAATTTGACAAACTGAAGATATCATAATAATGTTGCACAGGAAGAGTGAAAACTTTAAAATGGTTATTAAGGATGATGTAAATAGTGATGGCAAAGTTAGTTAAGTCTTTGTCCCTCCTCCTCCCCCCAAACTCCCTTCAGTGCTAGATGGTATTGCCTGTGAGAACAATGACCCCAGATGTTTCATGATAGGGTATAGGAGTGTGTTCCTTGGAACGGTTTTGATAAAAAGTGGTCCAAATGTGTCATTTGCCATCAATATGGAAAAGAGTTATATTTAGAATGAAAACTGGTAGAGTTTCTATCAGTTTTACTACTTGCACAAGCAGTGTGCTACATGTCTCATTTTCTTGAACAAGACAGATGCCTCTGGTGTGAAAAATACAGATGTTCGCGTATACAACAGACAACTGTGGTTTATCAAAAATACACTACTGGCACTGACTGATGTCAGGCTTAATCATTCAGCATTCTAGTGGGAGCGAGTGAATTATTGGATCTTAGTCATGAGTAGTTTATGTTTAAAAAGTAATACGTCATCTTCTTTCTTCTTTATAGGGGTTGGAAACTATTGAGCAGACAGCAAAGCCTGAGGCTTTAGGTAAGAAGCTGAACGGAACCCAGAAGTGAAGGTGCACAACAAGAGGGTATAGACATGGACAAGTATCCATGTTTTTTTCTGAAAAAAATGTCAATTCAAGAAAAAATTCAGCATTAGAAATATTACATTGAAACATGGAGCCCTCGGGCCGGGGGAGGGCAGAGGAGGTGGGGGAGGAGATGGAACCTATGTTTATTTGAAAAATAAATTTCCATATGTAATCTCAGCAAAATATACATTACTTAACAATTATGTGTTTAAATCTAGGCATAGTTTAACAAACAGATTCTTAATTTATTCACTGCTTATCATATTCTAGATGATGTTTAAACAACATTACCCACGCACACACAGGACTGCTTTATTAGTTTAGAAGAATTCACCTGAAGAAAGAAATTATTTTTATTCCACCATTTGTTTTTAGCAATCATAGATCAGGTGGTATGCACCCATGTTTGGGTTCACCAAATTGAATCATTCATTTCTTCTGTCCTATGTTCTTTCAGCAATAGCATTAAAAGTTGCCAAGCAGATATAAGTGCACTAACAAGGCATTAAAGTTGCTCAATATTTTGCAATATGAAATATTTATTTAAAATTGTTCAAGAAAAAAAATTATATCAAGCCTGCCCATAATTTGATAGAAAAAATACTTTCCCTTTAAATAAAAAATGACTAGCATGAACCCAGGTAATATGAAAAGAGGAAGGCATGTCTTGAAAATATCAAGCCAAACCTGAAACTTATTTATATAAGCTACGAAGCTGAGATCAAATTTTAGGTCCGTGGGGCTGTTAACTCAAGTAACATTTGATGGATCACTGTATTGTGCAAAATGACTATCATCTACACCCAGCTCAAGTGCAAAGCTAGAAATTTGAACACGCTGTTGATCTCATTAGGAGTCACAGAGGTGCAGTACATTGTCCCACTCAGTCTTCAACCATTGTTGCCAAGTGTCCATGATTACATGTCAGAGATTTTGAGGAGGGAATCTTTTGGAACATAATAAATAACAGTCTTATCTTACACATTTTTTAAAATTTGAGGAATGTAATTTTGAGAGGTAATATTAGTTACCCAGTTAGCTCAGCACCCCATAGGAGTGGGTCCTGTATATCACTGTAGTGAATTACTGCAAATATAGGATCTGATTAGATAAAAATTATCAAAGGGCTGGAAAGAATGGGCCAGATTCTCCATGGTGGCTGTTTGCATTTCACCACTGGCAAAATCTGGCTCTAAAGTTGCTCAGCTGACCAGGTAGAATCAAACCAGTGTAAGGATAATCCTCTGGTGGCTTAGACCCTGACATGGGGGACTCTTACACCCCTTACCCAGCCTGCTGTTGGCATAGCAGGGGTAAGTGGGTGTGGCCAAAATGACCCTGCACCATACCAATCTTAGGCTGCATATTTTGGCCCCTTGTGACTATTTGTAGTGAGCTCAGGAGAAAGACCCTGCAGTGGGGAAACAGAGGTAACAGGATCAGGGGAATGCAAAGGTACCCATTAAAACAACCTTGCACCCCTTGCTTGACTTACTGCATTTCAGCCACACCCTAACATCTAGCCCACTGACCTATGAGGAAACATGAACAGAGATGAAGATGTATAATTTGGTTAAGTGATTAATAAGGAGGCCATGACACCAGTCTTCAAATATTTGAAGGATGTAGAAGAGGACTGCATGTAACTAGGAATAAGAAAATGAAATTAAGGAAGAAATACATATTGGTGTTCCCAACTGGGTCATATCATGCCATCGATAGTTAAGCAGAAGGTGCTCAATGAGAACTCTGCTTAAAAAACAAAGATACTAGTGAGATCCATCAAGCTGTGGAATTATCCTCTGGGGAAAAAGTGGAAACCCATTGTTTGAGACATTTGAAATTAGTCTGGACAAAACACTAGTGCAGAGATCAATCCTGCAGTGGCATAGGGTAGGACAATGGAGGAAAGGTAGATGACTTAGTAAGTCTTTTCTATCTCCAGCCTCTATGATTCCATGACTTCTGAATCATGGAATTTAATGATCACTGGGAGTCTGAGTAGGAATCCAGATTTTATTTTCATTTTTAACTCAGAGACAGATCAAAACAGCAGCAACCTGTTGGGTCAAAAAAGGCCCTATGTGACCTCGGAGACAAAGAGCATAGTAGTAAGGAAAACCTTTTATTGATGTGATAAATGTAATGTTTTTTAAAACTCTGGTGACTGGACTAAAATGAAAGAACTGAGAAAGAACTCTACATTGGCTCAAAGATACAAGTGCCTGGGATATCTTCTTGGAAGTGGCAAGTTTTGTGCACAAGTAGAAAACTCAAAGCAATTTAGGATTGCCTAAGAAAAGATAACAAGAAACAAATCCACCATCTCCTTAGTTCAACAGGATAGTACTTCATATTTATACCATAGTTTGACACCATCTCAGTACCTAAGGTTTCATATACTGTACAGAATGAGGAATCTGAGAAATTATTCCTTTATCGTAAGATGCATTTACATAAATGCCCTCTCAATTAGTCCAGACTTTGAGAAGCCCCTTAAAGTCAGGTGGCTAGCGTCTTTAGTAGAGAGAAACATAGTTTTACTGCAGGAAGACAATGGTCAAGAACAAGCAATTGACTTCACTAGTGTGAAACTTTTCTCCCAAGAGACTCGTTATTCAAGGACTGAAAAAAGAATGGCTTTCCATCAAATGGACTTCGGAGAGTTTCAGGTACTATCTCCAGGGGCAGGAACTTGTATTAGAGACCAAATAGAGATGTTTACAATAGAACGAGAGAGAAAGAGATAATTTGTACTGTAGGAGATGGTACCTGTCCCTGCAGCCATATACATTTACCATTTTTCATTGACCTTGGCAACAGAATATGGCAGTAGATTTTTTCATGAACAGAGGAATCTTTTCCACTTTCAGGAGAGGGACAAGGCAATGTAATGACGAGGGCTCTTTAACTCCTGTAAGCTGGAGCATGGCTGGGCAGATGGTTTTCTCTCTACCTAACCTAACCTTTACTTGTCTCACTCAATCACTCCAGCAGCATCATTTGTCCTTTATCTCTATGCCTGGACTGGGATTCATCTGGAATGAATCTAGTTTATAGGGTGGGAATCTGGCAGTAGGAATGGAGGTATGCAGCAGCAAGACTATGCTGTAGCATGTCCTTTGAAATGAGAGCCTACGAGGTGCTAAATATTGAACTCTTCCATTTTCCTTGGCATGTGGTTTGTGTTTATTGGTGATTCTGATGGATCTGCACCTGTGGAAAGATTTTGATTGCGTGAGAAAGAAGCCATTTGGAAAGCAGGTTAGTAAACAGAGGGCTATGATTGGTGGAGGGATTTATGGGTGGGTTCAAGAACCCTGTAAAGTAGGCTCCTTTCCCCAATTAATTCACCTAAGTAAGGGAGCCCAGAGGGAAGATCTGGCAGAATTCTTAAGGCAGCCTGATGGAGACAAAGAGCCTCTGTCATTTTTCCCTCTAGTTTTGGCTGTTCATTCTCTGGAGTTGAGCAATGCTCATCGTTTGGATTTGCAAAGTTTTGTGCAAACATTTTTTTTCAGTTCCTCCCCAAACCCTAAATCCTTTGTGCTAAATTCTGCCCTCACTTACATCCCAGAAATCCTGTTTTGTATTACAAGGAGTTGCCCAAGTGTAGGAAACAGGTAGTTATCAATGGTTCCATGTCTAGTTGGCAGCCGGTATCAAGTGGAGTGCCCCAAGGGTCGGTCCTGGGGCCGGTTTTGTTCAATATCTTCATAAATGATCTGGAGGATGGTGTGGATTGCACTCTCAGCAAATTTGCGGATGATACTAAACTGGGAGGAGTGGTAGATACGCTGGGGGGAAGGGATAGGATACAGAAGGACCTAGACAAATGGGAGGATTGGGCCAAAAGAAATCTGATGAGGTTCAATAAGGATAAGTGCAGGGTCCTGCACTTAAGACGGAAGAACCCAATGCACAGCTACAGACTAGGGACCGAATGGCTAGGCAGCAGTTCTGTGGAAAAGGACCTAGGGGTGACAGTGGACGAGAAGCTGGATATGAGTCAGCAGTGTGCCCTTGTTGCCAAGAAGGCCAATGGCATTTTAAGTCCCCCTGTTTTTTCCCTCTGCAATGAAAAAAAACCCCATCCCTTTCTTTGAAGAAAAGCCCATGTATGGATTAGAAAGTCAAGATCTGAAGCTCATGGAGTTTAATTAGAATCATCCTGCTGGGGAGTGCCTCACCACGGAGCAGGAGCATGCACCTCCAACATTTCCAGGGAATGTCAGATCCTAGGAGATCTTCAGGTGGCTCAGATACCTAGGTGCTTCAACACTATTCCCTGATTTCTCCTATTCCCTGTCTCATTCATGACAACATGACTCCCTTGGGACCCATATTCCCCTGGACTGCTGACTCCCTACACAACTACATCATTGCTTGGGTGGCAAAATCCCTACAGGGGAATGGAGGAGAAGGAGGATGTCACAAAGAGCAACCTTAGCTCTCATGCACAGCACAGTAAGGGTATGTCTACACTATGAAATTAGGTCGAATTTATAGAAGTCTATTTTTAGAAATCGTTTTTATATATTCGAGTGTGTGTCCCCCCACAGAAAATGCTCTAAGTGCATTAACTTGGCGGAGAGCTTCCACAGTACCAAGGCAAGCGTCGACTTCTGGAGTGTTGCACTGTGGGTAGCTATCCCACAGTTCCCGCAGGCTCCAGAAATGAGATTCAAAAGTTTGCGGTTCTCTTCCTGTCTACCTGGCCAGTGCATCTGAGTTGAGAGTGCTGTCCAGAGCGGTCACAATAGAGCACTCTGGGATAGCTCCCGGAGGCCAATACTGTCGAATTGTGTCCACAGTACCCCAAATTCGACCCGGCAAGGCCGATTTAAGCACTAATCCACTTGTCAGGGGTGGTGTAAGGAAATCAATTTTAAGAGCCCTTTAAGTCGAAAAAAAGGGCGTCATCGTGTGGATGGGTGCAGGTTTACATTGATTTAACACTGCTAAATTCGACCTAAAGTCCTAGTGTAGACCAGGGCCAACACTTTATCTTCAAAAGTGTGTGGCCTCTATTATGCCCGGGAGGTTTCTATAGAATGAGAGGAACTGAGGGGGAGCACGGGGTTTAGGCTCAATCTCCACATACCTATCCAAATAAACATGGATTTAAATCACTAGAATTTCCACTGTTTTAATCTCCTCCAAATGGAAAAAAAAGAAAAAAAAAAAAAAAACCCTGACTGGCTGATTTGGCCCAGTCTGTATTCTCCTCCTGTTGGATTCTGTAGGCAATACATCCATGACACCACAGACACTTCCATGGCAAGACTGAACAGAAAGAAGATATGAGGGGAAACGCCCTTCAAAAAAAGGCAATTTAGGCCAAGGGAAATGAGAAAGTCTGGCTATCTCTACCTTTTGTAGAAACCTCACCTCTTTTCCTTTAAATAAACTTTACTGCAAAGGGTGTGATTCTGCTCCCACTTACACTGTGCAAGTCAAGAGTAAATCCACTCAGTTATTGGCGTTTTAAACCAGTTGCTAGCCAGCATGAAATAGGAATTAGACCCCAAACATATATACAGTACAGCACTGTATGTGTGTGTATGAATAATTAATTGAAGTTATAATTATATTACTCATTATAGTGGCAGAGATTTTATTCCTTTGGTGAGAGGTTAGTTGGGCTTTTTTTCTGTTTTGACTGTTTCAGCACATCAGGCAGTCATTTAGCATTCAAGCTCAAAGTCTCTTTTTTTTTTTTAATGAAAAATTGTTTAGTGCTCCTGGGGAGAAAAAACACATTTCCCTTTACCTGGTTCACCATTTGTTGCTTCAGGGACAACAGATTATTGAGTAGGCTCCAGGAAAAAAAAATAGCTTAGTTGTACAAAAGGAAAATTTGCATTAAATCATTTCAACTCTTTGAGAAAAATTGTTTGCATTTTCTTTTTTCCAGCGTTCCTTTTGAATGTGAGACAGAAGCAGTTGTGCTAGTGATCATATAGCAAGCCCAATTCAGTATGGATGCGCTTCTTAACTTGTCAAATTTCCTTATCCCTGCAACCATCCAAAGAACTTCTCCTCTTCCTCCTTCTCCTCCTCTTGCTGTAATGATTACGTTCACAGTGCACACAGAGAAGTTAGATAAAAAGATAAATACTCTCGCAGGAAGGTTGCAATGAAATGTTACTTTATTTCTTAGAATTCAGAACAATACACAAGAACCCCAAAACAGGGAGAGACAAAGCAGGCTTCTCCCTAAAACAGAGAGGCACAACTCACCCCATCTTACTCTAGGCTGGTTGGTTGCTGACAGATGGATGCTAGACCCAGATTGCCTGCTTCCCTACAAAGCTCCCTGGCCCTGCCAGCAAGGAGGGCCAGGAAACTGCCCTGAAATTTAAGGTGACAATATACAATTTTAACAGAGTTTTCAACATGGCCCAATTATTACCTTAATTCTTGGGCCTGACACTACCCAGGGATCCCACTATTTTGGACAGCATTCTCACCCAAGTTGAAAGAACGAGGAATGCTTGTGGCACCTTAGAGACTAACAAATTTATTTGTGCATAAGCTTTCATGGGCTAAAACCCACTTCATCAGATGCCCCTGAAAGCTTATGCCCAAATAAATTTGTTAGTCTCTAAGGTGCCACAAGGACTCCTCGTTCTTTTTGCTGATACAGACTAACTCGGCTACCACTCTGAAACCTGTCACCCCAGTTGCTTATCCTAGGAACTGCAAAAGGCTGAACATAGCTTGTGCTGTTGAGTAGAGAAACTTTTTTCTGTATTTAAAATCCCCTTAGGGCAGCATTCCCAAAAGTTTGAAAGCTGAGCCACTCCCCCGCTTCTGTAAAACAAAGCCAATCATCTCCCCTTACATCCCAGCATGTTATCAGAGCAGCATGGGGGAAACGTGCAGGTCCCAGGTTTTGTGCCCCCTCAGCTGGCCTTTCATGTTCCACCGCGGGGACATATTCCATACTTTGGGTAGACCTGCTACAGGCCAACTCACTTGCACGTTTCCTGTTAGGTGAGTTGGGTTTCCCCTTTCAGGGCATGAGGCAAAATTCCCACACCACTTTGGGTGTAGCCAAGCATCATCCCTTCTCCTCTCCTCTACCCTCAAAACACAGGGGGAGAAATCCTGGCCCACATTGAAGTCAATGAGAATTTTGCCATCAGCTTCACTGGGGCCAGTTTTCACCCAGGGTCTTCAGTCTGAATTCTGCAGAGTCTACTCCTTGATTCCAGCAGCAGCAGCATGAGGTGGAACTATAGTGACAAACCACTGGCTTGGGCCCCAGGCTTCCATCATTATATTCCACTCTCACGTCACTTTAGGACTTCCCTGTGAGTTACACTTGAGCCCCGGGTGCTCAGAAGCTTTAAAGTTTACATAGATTTGGGTGGCTTTGGGCTTCCCTGGCAGCAGCATGCCATGCTCTCTGGGGCAAGCCTAATGGGGAAGCTCCAGAGCATGTGTAAAGTTTGAGATGAGCAGCAGCTGGGTCCTGCCTAGAGCCAGCCACCTGATCTTCGAATGCACGGAAAGCTGTGGGGCACAAAAGAAAGCCTGGAGCATGTTTGGAGGGAAGATTGATCTAATCCGATCTGAACCTGGAAAATGGTCAGTTTAGTTCAGATAAGGAGGGTAAAGGATGGCACTGGTGTATTCTAGCCAGGAATTGACATGCTGTTGTATCTGTTGTCCAACAATAAGATCTAATTTAGCAAGGCTATAGGGCCATTAGTTTTAGGAGATAGCAGCCTCTTCTTTTCCCTTTAAAGAGAGATCTTTTGATCCTATATGGACAGTCACTGTCTGTTTCTTTCATTGTGTGGCATAACCCATTTGTTTTACCCCGGAGATGGAGCGTTTGATCTGATTCCTGGCCTAATGGTGGAAAATAGGAACGAACTGGTGAAGATCAGGGTTTGCATTAGATGCACTGCAATAAAAAAGGAGCTTCTGAAAGGGGAAAAAAGTCCTTCACCGAGAAAAGACATGTCCCAGACATGGATGTGTGTTTCTGTGTACACCAGAGACAGAAAGTGAGTTTGTAGTTGAAGAGCTGAGTAAACTGAGACAAGATTATGGGATTAATCAGAACCAGACAAGCAGGGCCAGGGGAATGGGTGTCATTTGCATGGGCTGGCATTACTAGGCCCAAAAGCAGCGCAGTACAAAATCCTTCCCATGAAGAGCTTTTCAAAGGCCCACGGTGCATGGAGATAAGAATGAAGGGTTAGGGACTGGCTAGGAGAAGGAGAAGAAGCCACTCCTTAGACCATGGGAAAATTATTTTAGGGGATCCAGGCCCCTAAGGGTTGTTTGATTACTTCAAAACTTGTCAGTGACCTTTCTCTTTCATTTTTACTTGGTCTTCATGACTTTTGACACTTTTACCATGACAAAATTACAGTCACGACATGTGCATCCAGCAGGCAAACAGGTCAGGATTTATCTTTGTAGATCTACTGTATCTGGTTAACACTTTATGCCTCTCTTCTAAAAATAATCAGGGATGATTTTCTGCCACAAGAAACAGCTACTAAATCTTCTCTTTGCCTTCACCTCAGCTCAAAGGATACCACAAAACACACCTTTTCTTTTGCCCTGTACACTTACCCTAGTTCAGTGCTTCTTCCTGTTCAACTTACAACTCCTCCCCCCACCACCACATAACAATGCGGTACTTTGATTTGATCTCTCTATTATAAATACTGCATATGCAAGAAGAGTAAATAGCCATTGGAGTTAAGAGATACTGTCCCAACCCCAAAAGATCAGTCTCCTACCTCTTAGACTCTTGTCTGTCACACCTTTATCGCACTATACTGCTGTCTGATATGCTTTCCCCCGCCTCTGCAAGGCCTAAATGTGTCTATGTGAGCACAATAGGGGGATGATATTCACCCTCCTGGGATTTGTTTTCATTGCCCATCAGAGATTCCTGGTTTTGCAGAAAGGGGTCTGAAAACAGGAGTAGCACATGTGCCATCCAGTATTGCCTGGCATAGGGCCTTCTCCTGCTCCACTGAAGTCACTTGGAGCTTTGCTACAGTCTCTAACAGAGGCTGAATCAGGCCCACAGAGAAGAGCCATTTATGGGCCAAGTTCTCTATTGGTAAATGGAAATAACTTCAATGAAGCCCGTGGACGCGGCTTATTTACACCTACAGATAATTTGGCCCTATGTCTTCAGGATGTTCTAAGTAACACCCAGCTCCTGCCTTTCCAAGGACATGACCCTAGAGCGGTTGTGGGAATAGATAGGGCTAAACAATTCAGGGATACAACATGAGTTAGAAACTTCCTCTGCCAGTCCCTGTTCAATTCCATCTGTCTACTGAGGGCAGCGTTTATTGCCTTAAATATTGTACCCAGGCAGTGCGGTGATGGGTGTGAATAACAAGAGAAAGAAAATGAAAAAAGAAAAAAAAATCTAATTTTGTTTTACAAAATAACGAGCAAAAGGGTTTTAGAAGATAGAGACCCACTCATTCTCAAGGTTTTGTTCCTCGTAACTGACAGTGTACTAACTCCTTAAAAGGAATGGAGAGAGCACGGTAAGTGACAGAGAGGTGACTTTTCTCTCCACAAAGGAGATCTCCATCAGCAGACTGACAAAAAACTAATGGGAAGAAAATAATAAAAGGACTTGAATAGGACAAATCTTTGATTTTTGGGGGGTTACGGGGAAAGCAGGGGTGTAGGATGGGAAGGCACTGTTACATGAAAGAAATATTCTTTGCCTTCATTTGCAGTGTTTTCCCAAGCTTGTCATGTTAGCAGATTCCAGGTGGCCAGAAATCATTTTTAAAGTATCACAGGAATCCCACAAGACTTTTAATTGCCAGGCATCTATGCTCTGTGCACTGTAGTGGAGTGTGGGCCCAGCCCTACAAAGTGCGGAGTGTCCTGATGGCCAACTGAAGTCAGTGGCTCAGCCCCAGACAAAAGTCATTTGGAGTCTCCATGAACCAAATCCTGAGCCCAAACCCAGCACGTGAGACCAGCGATGAACTAGAAGGGCCATGTTCTGCCCCGACCATGTTGAGTAGTACTGTACTCTGAAAGAAGTCCCATTGAAATCAGTGGTATAGCTTGCAAAGTAAGGTACTACTTAGCATGAGTAAAGATGGCAAAATCTGGCTCAAATTATTTCAGACAACAATGGTGCGACACATCCTGTGGGAGAGATTAATATTATCCTAATTTTACTGAGGCACAGGGAGGGTAAGGGACTTGCCCTGGGTTACACAGTAAGTGGGTGGCAGAACTGAACACAAATCTCCCATTCCTGTCCTTTTATCACAAGACCAAGATTCCCCTTTAAAACACACAACCCATTAGGGAACAAACTGAGAACAAAACAGAAAAGGTTTTGAAATGTGCTGCAGAGGACACAGTATGATAAATGTGTTTCAGGGCTGCTCTACAGAGAAACTGGAAACAAAATAACAAATCCATGATAATTCACAGCTTGGGTTATTGTCCTCTGTTTAAAGAAGTTGTTAAAAGTTGACTTAAGTTACATGGAAATAGCACACCTTTCGTCCAAAATAAGAGTGCCCACACAGAGAATTGAACCAAAATAACTAAAGGTGTGAATCACAACCATCCTACTTATTTTGGTTCCAGTTTCTGTCTAGACAACCCAATAGCAAACTCTGAGTCCTACTGAGAACTGAAGCAATGAGAACCAGCCATGCTGTTTTTCAGAGTGGTTTTATGTTCACATACAGTGTTTCATTTTCACTTATGATCTATAGGATTGGTGTAGGATTTGAAAGATTTCATTCTGTAGGAGTTTACCGTGCATCTTTGAACTTGAATCTCTAGAGATGAATGGTTAATACATTAATTCACTCTACCACCTCATCCTCCCTATTGTTTATAACTAAATTGTATTCTTTGGACCCCAGCAACCATGTTCTAATTAGCTCCCTTTGTGGTATGTTTCATTTGGTTATTTATTTTATATCCTTTCTAGCTCAGCTTCTTGAAACTATGCTCACCAATCTATAAAGCCTGAGAGCCAGTAAGCTTTTTACTTGGTACATATCTCTAACATTTATGTTCACTGAATAAAGCTGCTGAATAAAAGAACTTTGCCTTCTCTAAGGCGAAGAGAAATTTACCAAACTTACATCTACATATAAGCAGCTACTGCTAAAATAAACCCCTATGTATTTTTCGTATGTAAGATAAAAATGCAGAGAGGGATTTTTGCTCAAGATGAGTGGCTAGACAACCCAGTCCTGCAGATATTCACCGTTTCTCCTAAGTGATGCCACATACGAGGCCTGCAGGTGCCACATTTCAGATCATATGAAATTACAAGTTAGCAAGCGCTCTCTCCCCATGGGCTCAAATACTATTTCTTAAAGGCTCAAAATAGGACACAGGCTGGAGGGGAATTTTATACTCTCTGAAAGGGAATTTCTGTGTTCACTTAGAATGACATATGTGATCTTTTCTCCCCTCAAAATGTCCCTGGAAAATTTTTATAATTGAGGACATGTCTATTATATCTGCAGCCCCCTTGTGTGATACCCGAGTCAACATCTGCTTCGGACACAAATAGAACCAAGAGCTCCATGCCTTCCTCCAGCACTCATCATTCTAGTGCAGCAGCGTCCAGAAACAGAGGACACTCTACTCCTGAATAACTTACAATGCTCTGCCTGCCACTCCCAGACAACCAAATTTCAGTTGCTAAACTAATCCATGAGCACTCCTTTCAAAGCCAGTTTAATTTGAAACAGGTTCACAATCTCCTAAATGTGCAGTTTCATTTAAAATGGTTCTATCATCTCCTGGATTTGTGTGTTCTTCTTCCCATGTGATTTGACTCTGATTCCAAGCAACATTTCCCAATTTCTGCATCATCAAGTCAAGTTCTATTTCCTTGTGCTACCTCTTTTTCAGTTCTCCTTCATCCCTGATAAACAGCATCATCCAACAGACCAGCAGGACCAGGGCAATATTTTAGATTTCCTATAATAGAACTCAATTTTTTGTTTCAGGCAAAGTGTAATTTTGTCTCAATCAGCAGTCAGTAACCACATCACCAATTAGATTGAAGTACACTTTACAACAAAATATGCAAAATTACCGAGAAAAAATTCACAACACAGACAGAAGCTCGATTGTGGGTAAAATAAATATAACTGATGAACCCTGCGGGCTGCAACATTGATTATTATTTATTATTACAAACTCTCCAAAACAGATGATTTGATGTCAACATGTTATTTTAGGAAGTGCACAATTGAAGAAAGCATTATTTCCATGGATTGAATCATAAAATATGTTTACTAAGAAGAGATGTGCACTTTTATTTGAAATGATTCTGAATAACAAAGAGGAACTAAGACAATCTTGAAGTATGATAATTGGAAAGAATATCTACATTTTTAAACAGGTTTCAATTAAGAGAAAATAGTTTTTGTATGAGGCTAGAGTTTCTCTCTCTTCTCTTCTTTTCTTTGTGTAAAGTAAAATTCCATCTGGCTGAATTTAAAAAAAAATACAGAGTAATAGCAAATTTAGGGTCACTTTCTCCTGCATCACAAGCTGACTTTGGAAACTCCTCTTGCATAGCAAGAATCAGTCCTGTCTACTTGCATTGATCTCCTTTCCAAGCAGAATATCATCATGCCCGATGTGACATATGGAACGAGAAGAAAGTAATAATGAAAATCAATGAGTCTAAATATTCTCTGCTTTTAACTCACCAGTCAGTCTCTATGGTTGTGGCTTTTTTTCCCAACTGCACCTTCTTGTTTAATTCATGTTATCCACAGTGCTATACAACAATATCTCAAAAAATTCAATGTCAGTTGAACTCAATTGAAAAGCACAAACATTCAAAAAGAAATTTTCTCTCTCTGTACACGCACACACACACACACACAATTTCTTTTTGAACGTTTGTGCTTTTCGTTTAAGTTCATCTGACACTGAATTTATTTACACACACTTCAGATGGATAGGGCATTGAACTGGGACAGAAGAAACCAAGGTTCAATTCCTAGGTCTGGTGTGTGACCTTCGGCAAGTCACTTCCTTTCTTGGGTCTCAGTTTCCCCATCTGTAAAATGGGGATAATGATACTGAGCTCCTTTGTAAAGTGCATTGAGATCTACTGTTGGAGAACTCTATATAAGGGCTAGCTATTAAGGTTACTATTATTACTATAGTGTTTCCTAGAAGTTCCAGTCACAGTCAGGGCCCTATTGTGCTAAGCACTGTGAAACCAGAGTAAGTCCCTTCCCCAAAGACGTTACACATGAAAATAGCCAAGACAAACTCCACAATCAAACACAACAATAGACTGATATCCGCCTGTACAGAATAAGGGCCCAAATATAGAGATGCAGAGAAAAGAAGCCGTTAAGCCCATACTACTGCAAAAGCTCAGTCTTCGGGGTAGTGAGACGGATTCACCATTGTTACCAACCTCTAGCCTCTACCCAAGACACTGCCAAGGTGGGCAGCTGTGATTGCGAACAGAATTCACATAAGTTCTTCCGGTGCGAACCTTAGAGGGTGACTGCTGCATCGGCAGATTGCTACTGCCCTCATCGCACGGTTGTCAGTGGGAATCTACTGCTTCCATTTACAGGCGAGAAGCAGGAAGTACACCCCTCTCCTGTAAATGGAAGTTGTAGATGTTTTGCTACCCCAACCAGAACATTCTCCATCATTAGGGGCTGCTGCCTATATTAGCATACCCCAGCCGTGAATTTGGCCCCGGGACGAGAGGGCAATAGGTCTTTTATTGTACTTTTCAACTTCTCAACACCTCATAGAAGTGATTTTTTTATTATTATGATGATGTCAATATGAAGGGGGAAAAAAATCTAGTAACTGCTCACTATGTAGGTTTCCAAACTATGTTCAAGAAATTCAGTATCAGTGACGATACCTAGCTAAATACCTTCAATTGCTACATTTGTTTAGCTATATATGTGTGTCTAGTTATTTCCCTTTAGAAAAAAAGTCCAACCTTTTAGTGCTGGTATGATTCCAAATATTCCTCTGAAATACTTATAAAATCATTTTTAATTTTCAATTAAACGTGCAGGAGATTTCCTAACACCTTTCAAAAGAGCCAAGGAACCACATATAATAAAAATTGGCAATCACAAAAAAAATGGAAAAAATGTGCCTTTTTAAATACTCAGAGGCACCCAATATACTCTACAAAAGCGTGCACACACAGAAGAGTGAAAATTAGTTAAGTATAGTGGCTCAGATAATACATTGATGAGGATGATAATAAATAGATACTCATTTTGGGTGTATCACAACGGCTTTAATTTCGAACTCAGGAGTGCTACACTAGGAAGGAATCTGGCCAAATGTGTTTGGATGCATAACCCATTAAGGCTTCCTGAATCAGTTGTTATGTAAAAAGGGGAGAAGGAAAGAATTGTATTTAAAAAGTGTATTTCTTTAAAAGCCCAACTTCTCATTGTGTTTTATTTTAGGTACCTAGAAAGTAGCAGCTTTTATCCTTTTTCGGGACCAATTTTCAAGTATTAGAAAAGCAAACACCATTGTGCGTTTTGCTGCACGTGTATTCTCTTAACAGTTCACCCTATTTCATGCAACGGAAAGAATTATTTCATTGACCGGTGTAGGGTCAGCAAACGATGCAGTTTCATCTAGTCGTGGGGGCACGATACTGTAACTATACCTAAAGGGTGGGCAGGGGGTCCTATGTGTTGACATGGGGGTTGGAGCGAGCAACGGCAAGACCGGTGCCTTTGTTATTATCACCAGCTATTTACTCCTATGATGGACAGGCACAACCACAGAGGAGGCTCCAGGAGCTCAGAGGCTACTGCAGGTCAGAGGCTAGACCCGTCACCACAGAGCAGGTCTCTGGCCTATGATGATTCCTCCTCCTGGCCCCCGCAGAGTTTCCCTGTGTCAAGTCCCTCTTGTAGATGGGCTAGATATAGAGGACAGGATTTGCCCCGAATCCCTTCACAGCTTCATTTAGAATGTTATGACTCACTAGCGATCACGACAAACAAGCTGCTCTGATTTACATTCTGTACAATCCCTTTCGGGGCACATGGAGTAAAAGTCAGTGCAGCATCTGGATCTAAGAGGTGCTTTAAATATTTCTTAATTTAATGCACAGTTTTAGTATAATATAAACACAGCAATTTGATTTACCAGTACTTTTATCCCACTAAAATTTTGTGCCACAAAATGTGAGCCTAGAGTACACGGTTTGACCAGATATTCCAGACCTCAAGGTCTTACGGATTTGGCAGAGAATAAATATAATTCACTGCCGCTTGTGAAGGGAATGGTAGCAGATATACAGCCACAGTACTCTTCCCTGATTTTAAAGAATCGGTGCTAGGAGAGCAGTTCTGGAGTTATAGTACAACAGCTGAAAATTAGGTAGCTTGCAAGTAGACCATGTTATTGATAAAAGCAATGTTTTGTTTTTAAAGGTTTATATTTTATAATGCAAGGAAGAAAATTCTCTCTCTTTTCCTTTCTCATTTTTTTTTCTGAATTAAACTTCTTTAATTTAAGAGAGGAATGCTTTAACTTCAAAGCTCCATAATGACAATAGTTCTTTGATCTTGAATTCCATCAAATTTCAGGCCATCTTGGGAAAGGCAATGACCAATTTAGTTCAATGGTCAGTGACATAAAACCAATATCTTAAAAATGACACTTCAGCTTTGGGATTACAAAACTAGGGAGACTGACAAAAGTTGAACAAGATTCTACACCAAGCACAGTAAATACTGTGCATATAAAGCTAAATTCCTGTTAGCAGTACAGGTGTTGGCAAAACAACATGAATTTTCAAGAGCAGGCTTATCAGCTGGGGGAAAAAAATGGAACAGAGTCTTGATTAATCTATAACCTTTATAAGTACAGCATATATAGGCATATTAAATAGAAAACAAAGACTACAGTCACATATTGAACAATAGAATTGCAAGAATACATATAATTTGCCTATAATCTGCAAAAATAGTCCCTATATTCCCCAGCTAAAAGACACACACACAAAGTATTCCAACAGCTAGAAACAGTTAAAATTTTAAATGAAGAGAAATTCTGAGAATTTATTTGGGTATGTGACATTTGGGGGTCCATTGTGCGCTGTGTCAATCCAGCAAACAAATTAAAATTGCAGTAAATAGGGGTCTTTGTCTTTAACTTGGGAAGAATGTGTGTGCATTTGATCTTGACTAGCATTGCTCCTGCAGATTCCCAAGCATAAGACAGATGGCAGTGCAACCAAGCTAGAATATCGGCCTGCATTCGCTCCCCCTGGGTCTAACTCCTATTATCCACTTGTAAATTAACCTGTCAATTTATCAATCAACACCATCTTGATTCTCCCCTGTTCCACTGCCCAGCATTGCAGTGAATTTGCCTCGTAAATAACTGGGAGCCCCATGTTTGTTAGTATTGTGAATGAGTTTATTATCACTTTGATGACTGCTATGAATCACAAATGCTGCCGAGAGCCTGATAAGAAAAAAAGAGTACACTCACACATTAACAGAGTTGAAACTATTTGGGAGATAAAAGATGGAGTAACAATGATAGCAAATCATTTCAATTGGGAAAAAAATGGACTAAAATTGTATTTTTTGTGTGTGTTGGGCAACTCTCTGCTTAACGGGGAAAAAAATAAAAAGGAATAGTTTCATTTGTAATGCTCAGAAGTGTCTTTAGTGCTACATTTCTGGGCTGTGGCAACTTGCTCCTAGAATTTCTGAGAGACTATTAGATTGCGTGGCCTATTTGCAAATTTCAGAAGAAAAACAGCTGTTCTTTTAGATGCAACAAGTATTTACATTTATGCTATTTTAATACTATGCAGACCTGTAAATAAGTTATGATAAAGAAAAGCCAATGCAGTTAAACCAAAAATAAATACAAACAAAATGGTAGGAAGGGAGAGGACTGTGGATTAAAGACAGTCGTTTCAATACTGATCACTTATAGAAAATGCACTAAAATAATAATGACTGTTAATTATACAGTTGTTTTGTTTTTCTTTTGAAAAAGTTTCAGTGTTTGTTCAAATGAGTTAACTTTGCTCTGATTAAAAAAAAAAGTCAGATGACAGCCTAAATGTAACATACTTTAATGACTTTAAATGTTTTATAGTATTACATAGTATGAAAAGTACAATTGATTTTTACAGATTTGTGTTCAAAAACTCATCTAGTTCAATAATGTCGCAAAGACTTTATAAGGTAATACATGTGCCCTTGTAGCCCATTGAAACATATCAAATCTAAATAAGTGACAGATTAGATGTAAAAGTTCAAAATAGCTAAATCTGTATGACTCATATTTTGTATCAGATGTAAAATCATGTTCTACAGAAGTTACATTTGGAACTTAAATTCATAATATAAAAATGTATGTTTATCTAGAAAGTTAGAAGACTATAAGCAAAATGAAGCAAAATCTGTTTGTTTCACCAGTGTAATGCCAGTGAAGCCACTGAGCAAGCTATGGGTAAAGAAGGGTAGAATCTGAACATAGGTTTATATGTTAGAAACAAAAACTCAGTTACAGACTTTCAAAAGAAACCAAGAAAATTATCTTGCTTCATTCTTTACATTCTGCTTCTTTACCTGCTAGTTATTTCTCGTTTATTCACCTCTTATCATATTCTTTTAGCATCAGTAATATTTTTAGAGTGGTACCGAGAAGTTAGTGGCAAACTTCAGACAACTTTTTCAATTTACTTTGCAAAATATCCTATAAAATCCAATTATTTTATAAAAATGCACTTGGTTTGGACTGATACCCTTTTTTTAGATCTCTTCTATACATTGTTTTTTTTTTACATCTATTTTAGTCATGTCTTTCCAATCCACCGACAGTTTCTGGGCTTGATTCTGATCTCAAATCCTGCATAAATCAGGAATGATTAATGGTGCCAGTGGAGTAACACAGTTGTAGAAATGGTGTAAAATGAGATCAGAATGAGGTTCTATATTTATAGCTACAGAATGTGCAATTTGTAGTAGGTTAAGATTAAAAAACCACAGTATTTATAGAACTATTTCCCAGAGGTTTTGTGGATCTGCACTGCAAATCTACAACACACAGTTTCTGGAACACTAGTGGTAAACAACGCAAATGCATACAGAGAAGTAGTTGTCATACAATAACATCTCTGGCACAATTAAGGTAAAGGAACAGGATGTATGCTCAACATTGTTATGCCCAATATATCATTGGTGGAAAAGTAATGGAAAGTGAAATTATTTGTTCGAATGCAATTTAGGGAACCTGATAGGTTGTCCATTTTATTCAATTTATAATTAAGATAGTGTTTAAATTTGAAATGAATTCTATATATGCATGCTCAATAGGCTATAGCACAACAATAAGAATGGAATCACATCTCATTTTATCATAAATTGTGTAATAAGCGATAAGGTAAAAACTAGGGCTACAATCCTTCCAGCAAAAATGAAAGAGAGCGACCTCAATTGCCCTAATTCATTCTGCTTTTTTTTTTTTAGACTCTTCATTTTCTCCTCTGTTCACATTATTAGCTTACACATGAGTGCATTATTAGAAAATAACAAAGCCAAACAGGGAGACTTGGAAGAAGTAGGAGATAGGATCCCCTCTACAGCTGAAAAGTATTCTCGTCTCATTTGTTAGGAGTTGCAAAAATAGTTTTATTGCCAGGGAGGGATAGTGACCTCTCTCTTTCAACAAGCTTGGTGGTTGGTCTTTTGATGGAAAAAACAAGGGGACACAACATCTGGTAATTTGTGTTACCGGGCTTAGCTGAAGGTCTTAACGATGTAAGCAGATTATTTCTGAAGAAGAACAAAAAAAATTCCGGAAGACTCAATGAACTATTTAAAGTTATTAGCCGGTGCATTCTGGCACTTCAGCACTCTTTTTGGATTCCTTTTTCTTTTTAGAGGTACGCCTTTGGAGTAGATTGTTCCAAAAGGAGTTCTACCACCTTCCAACTCCACTGCACTTTTCTGGTGGTCCATGCATGTTCCATCATGCATGCTGAGCCCCATTTTCCCCCCCTCCATTGCAATGGAGACAATTATTTTTCTGATTACATTTTCTCCTGCAGAACATTAAGTAGCCTGTTCCACCCCTTTTGAGACGCTGCTCAGGTCAGGGAAGGCAGCAGTCGACCTCAGATTTTAAGAAGGGGGGCGGGAGGGGGAGAAAAATTGATGGATGGAGAGTGAAGAAAAAAATAAATTATGCGTACACTTGTTCAGGAATTTCAGGCTGAAAAAAAGATGCCCTAAGTAAAACATCCTTTGCTTCCTCCCCCCGAAAATTGCCTAAAAAGTCTTGCACAATTTTAGTTTATTATTCCCTCCTTGAGTTCCTATACTCCAAATATTTCAATTGCCAGTAGTGTGGTGGTTAAAATATTTACTAGGTTGTATAGTTTTCATTGTAGGAAATTGATCCATATTTCCCACAAAGGGAAAAATTATAGAAGAGTCTATAGGTTTAGATTAAGGAACATGTTCTTCAGAAAGCCACATGGCCATTTGTTCTGTTTGGCAAAGTTCTGGAGAAGAGAATACAGGTTAGGTCAAAGATGGAGCAAACTCACTTACTGAGCTTAAGCTAAAGTCTGATTATAGCCACAATATTTCAATTTGAAAACTATTGTCTTCATATTCATTTTACCAAACATCTGCAGTACATAGTGAAATTTTGCATGTAGAACTTTATCAAGCAAGACACAATAAGTAAATATGCAAAACCACAAACACCAACCCCAAGTCTTGTGTTAAAGCTCGTTACACTGTAGATTTCAAATGGGAAAAGCAATGAAATCCCACAGAAATCCAAATCTCTTCCAGGACATTTATATGACCCATTGTTAATTGCTAGCTGTCGTGTGTTTCAGGTTTGTATTTTCACAGACTTGTAGAGTTTAGGGGCATTTCAATAGGCTTTTCACAAAGATAAACATCCATTATTAGAGTCTAATACAGAGTCTAGTTGTCATTTCTTTTTCCATTGGTGTAAATCAGAAGTAACTCTATTGAAGCCAATGGAATTACATAAATGTAAGGAGAATTTGGCCCACTTTCTGTAAACATTGTACCACACTAGTATATGGCACAGTCCCTTAATTTATATATATATATAAACCCACTTATAATGGACCAGAGTTTCCGTTGTGCTCAGCAGCAACCATTTAGGCACCAAGATGCGTGGTCAGATTTTCCAAAGAGCTCAGAACGTTGGGTGCGGAGTATTTTGAGAATCGGGCCAGATAAATTTTTGTCCTGGGACAACTCTGCCTCTTAAGAAGGCAGAAAGGATGGTCTTGGGTTTAAGTACTGAACTAGAGTTAGGCAATCTGGATTCTTTTCCTAGCTTGGCCACAGCTCTCCTCAGTAGCTTTGGGTAAAATACACACAGTATGTCTTCACTGCTTTTTTAAAGGGGGTGGGGGGCTGGGAGAGGGTTGTTCATAACTCAGATTAGCTAACTCAGATTAAAATAGCAGCAAAGACGCGTCAGGTCAGTTTTTAAACTCAGGTGAGCATCCTGAATTCAACCCCAGGCTCCCATAGGCTTTAACTGAGCTACGGAGTTAAAAGCTTCACTGCTGTGTCTTCACTGTTATTTTAAGCAGAGTTAGCTAACCAGAGTTAAGAGCTCATCTCTTTTTGCAGAGAAGCCATACAGAGCCTTGTGCCTCCAAGTGCAAGCTGGGAGATAACAATTGTTAACTCATCACTGTGTTGTTCAGTTATATCTGCGCACCGCTTGGACATCCTCAGATGGGAAAGTAGTATACATGTGTAAAATATGACTTTTTCTTTGTGGGCAGCTTGGTAAAGCACTGTTAACAACCCTCAGGATTTTATCATGAGATTCATAATATCTGAGGTTTTATTTAAAGTCTCAGCTCCTGGAGACAAGAGGATACTCTTGAATCTCAACACCTTTAAAAAAAACCAAAACGCTTCTAGCCCTTGCGATTCTGAAGAAAAAGCTTGAAATGTGGCCTGAGTGAATCACAAAGGCTCAAAAGCCAAAAAAATAAAGAAAAAGAATCTAAAGTGTAGTTTGTTGGGGCATGGCGGGGGGGGGGGGCCCTTGATTTTTTTAAACCTGTCTAATGATTTTTTGGACCCTGACTCATGAGTTTTGAGCCTGTGGGGTAGGCCATAGTGGAAAAGGTGCCATGTACGAGTACAGTGGACCACTAAAAAGTTCATTCTGATCTTAGAGATTTTACAGGTGTCAGTACTGTTCCCTGTACTTAAAATGGGAAATTACTGCTAGAACAAATGTTTTATTTAGAAACTGTTATGTACCTTTGCATGTGCCCGCTGTGTATTTATTATGTGCTTATTAGCAAAAAGAAAAACAAATAAAAGTTGTTCTCTTCTTATTTCAGAACCCTACTGAATCTCGGTTTTATGTTATATTATTTCATCCACTAATAATGAAGGGTCAGATCCTATAGGCTTTTCTAGGGAAAAATTCCCACTCAAATCAATGGGAACTTTGCCCACGTGTGTGTGGGGGGGCTGCTGTCTAGTGCCCCCTTCAGGGCTATGAGTGGTACTGCACACAGTCCCTGCTTCAGTCTGCAAAGTTTAGCAGCCAGTTTGAGGCAAGGTAGCCTGTGCTGTGAACTTGGCATCAGTCTTGCTATGGGTCTTGGCATCTGCCCCAGAGCAAAAGCAAGCAAGCCTTCTTAACTGACCTGGTGGTTCTTGATTGGTCAGTATTTTCTCCTGGCCTTTCTAGGCTTTTGGAGGACTGTCCTATTGATCACCCATGCTGAGTGGATTTTCCTTGGGTGGGGAGTGTTACGTCACTAATGCCTCCAGTAGGGGACACAGAAGACCAGATAGATCTTGTCACACTGTGTGAGGATTGTAGGATCAGGTTCCTTGTATTGGAAACCATTATGGTAATATACTAAACATGAGGAAACAATGAGGAGTTAACGTGTGCGACAGATGTGCGCCAGGGGTCTAGTTCCGCTGGATTTATGCAAGGTTGACATACCTCACCTATGGAAGAACAGACTTTATTCTTCTCTTATGCCCTGGTACCTTACAATGAGAAAAAACAGTCAGTGTAAGCTCAACTTGCCAAATTCAGTCTAAACCCATTTCCTTCCCTAGTCTCCTCAATACTAATATCCTCAAGCATTACAAAACAAAACAAAGCACCCAGCAAAGCTCTTTAAAACAAAGGTTTCTAGGGCCTGAAATCATTTGCACTGGAGTCAGTTGCAAAAATCTAATTAATTACCCCTTTATGGTCCTTTGACTCCATTGAAAGATAAATGGTCACCTCAGATTTTGATATTTCTGATAATACAGTAGTTTTGCAAAACCACACACTCTATTTCTTTTTATCAGAAAGGGGCTTTATAATGGATGTCCTAACTCCATCCCGCAACCTGATCCTAGCAACAGTGCTGGGTGTAACAGTAGCCACTGCATTCATGACACACTCATCCATAACATGTGACCTTTGTAACCCTGACCCAGATCATGCGCCGGAGCCAGGAAGTAAAGTTTCAGTTAGTTTCTTGCCTGCACTTGTTTGTGTTTAATACTTATAAGAGTGGACACAATGTAAAGCCTAATTTTCAAAAGCGTACAATACTCAACAATACTCAAAGAATAACTCCTGTTACTCTTAAAGGGAGCTTTTGGGTGCTGAACTTTTTTGAAAATCAGGCCATCTGTGATAGGTGTTTTAGGAATCCTTTCTTTGGGTGAAGTTCCCTGCCCCAGAGAGACACAGGGGGAAGCACAGGGACTTTGTGGGGTGGGGGAAGGAGGGAAAGATTTTAAAAGGCACAAATGGGAACCAGGTACCTACAATGGGAGTTGGACACTCAACCTTGTGCCTTTGAAAATTCCCTGAGAGTATTCAGAATCTTACAGTTTGGGCATTTCAGGAACATCCATTTTTATGCTGCTCATATAGGGGATCGTATATAATAGAAGCCTATTTTCTAATTATCCAGTGACACGAGGACCCTGGTGGGCTTCAAGGCTTCTCAGTTTCTGGTCGGAGTCAAATGCTCTTTTTATTTTTTAATTGTGAAATGTTGCTGTTAAGTGGTCATGATGAACCAAAAGCCCACATTGAGAAAAAAGCATCTAAGGTATTTAATGCCTTCTCTGTACATCTTTAGTCACAATGAAATTTTTAGAGACCACCACTGTGTGGAAAAATTATTTGTGGGGTGAGGATGAGGGTGAGGGAAAGCATTCCATACAGTACTGCTGCTGAAATTATTTTAGGCAACGTCACATGAGAATGAGGTGAAAATGCAGCCCTCCTCTCAGACACAACATAATGTTTTATGGTCTCCTGTTAGAGTATTTTGCTTTCTGCACACAGTCACAAAGGCCTGTTTCTATACATTATATGCAGCAAGGGCTTCAAGCTCTGAGTTACTTAATAAAAGGGCATTTAAGGGTTATCCAGACACTTGTCATTTTGGGCAGTTAGTCAGTTTGCTAATACAGTACAGAGCATTCTGTCTTCCCCTAAAAAAATCCCTACTTCTTCCGTACTCTGTTGGCACTACATGAATTTACTCTGCATTTAGGCATTATTGGAAGGAGAAAACAAATTTTAAAAGTTTTGCAACTGGTTTATATATTAAGAAATGGGACCCCAAAATTATTACTGTGTAACAAAGTCAGCATTCAGAAAGATCAAAAGCATTCAGGTGATGCTAAAGCTATATAGCACAAATTCTCTCCTAATTCTCTCCTTATTTCACACAGAGGATCAGATCCCTGCATCCTCAGTGAAACACATGGATATAAGGGGGAAAGCAGCTCTAAGACACCATATGTTTTCCTGGGACTGACTGGGGTCTTAAACCAGCCATCAGTGTAATTTAGAGCGGCCTACAGGCTGCTTGAGATTATAACAGATAGAACTGGCCCCTAGAAACTACTCCATTGGTTGGGAATCACTAGTCATGCCCCCTGTCTCACCCAGTCATTACCCCAGCCAGCAGGAAGGCACCCTGTGTTGATATTACACTATCCAGGGATTACCTGTTAGGAGAATCGCCAGTTGACATTCTGGGGCATCTCTCTATGACTGGCTGAGTGACAGAACCAGTGGGCATGATCTGACCCAGAGTATTAATACCAAATTTTCCACCGACTTACATCCCGTGCAGTACTCTGTTGGAGCCAAAGGGTTCAGAAGGTGTCAAAATATATACTTGGGCACATTCCTTCAGCATAGGCAAAGCTACCAGAGGTACAGGGAGGCAAGTTAAACCTACTCAGATGTTGCCGTTTTAAAATTGCCAGGTGGAGCCCAGAACTTCTCCCCCTCCGTTAGTGAAAGCAGTTAGTAGAACTGCGCTGGGGGAGGAAAAGACCGGTCTTGGGACCAAATTACATAACTCACCCCTTTGACATACACACATGTGCCCAAAACAACTCCAGAATCCACTAGTGGTCTGCTGTCAGGAGGAGAACATAATAACCTAGACGGTGCGCTCTTTGGGACAGAGTCTGTCATTTGTTATACGGCTGTACAGCACCCAGAACAATGGGGCCCAACCTGCTTGTGACCTTCAGGTGATACTGCAGTATAAATATTAAATAATATAGCTGGATTAGGGGAAAGGCCTGTAGGAGAGGCTGGGGAGAGAAGGAAAATGCATGTGTTTGGAAGCAAATACAGGGTCAGATACTTCCAGATCCACTCCTATTTCGAAATACTTTAGTACACAAAAAGAAAAGGAGTACTTGTAGCACCTTAAAGACTAACAAATTTATTTGAGCATAAGCTTGTCTCTAAGGTTCCACAAGTACTCCTTTTCTTTTTGTGGATACAGACCAACACGGCTGCTCCTCTGAAACCTGGCGTTTAGTACACAAATATTCCCATTGATTTCAATGGCGCCACAAGCAGAATAAGATCCTACTTAACAGGAATAAGGCTGACAAAAGTTGGCAGCAAAGAAAGTTAGAGATCCAAATCCTAGAGAGGTGTTTAGGGCTTGTAACAGAGAGAGAAATGTGCAGAGGAGATTGTGAGGAAAAGGGAGGGCTTTTAATACACACAGAGTACTTGGTGAAGAATGAAAAATTGCCTCCAGTTGAACTAACTCCCCCTTGGAAAAGCTGCCTAAACCAGGGAAGAGGCAAGTTTAGTCCTTTGTGAAACAGGAAGGATGCATCTAGATGCTCCAGCAGTGAGTCCATTTGAGACGGACAGATAGAGAGCGCAGAACAAGACAAAACTATTTGACGACGATAGAGCCTTACAGCGATGTCAACATACGAGGATTCAGCTAACACTATAAGTGAGCGCATATATCAGAGGTCAAACATGGTTGCATGTGGGACAGACAAAAAACTGACATGACCATTGCAGGCTATTATATCCTTGTTCCGCGCTGTTCCCATTGTTCACATAAGGTGCTGACGTGCCTTGCTTCGAAGAGGTTAATGGCAACATGACAAATCTGCTCCCACCTTGCTCTGTTAAGGGCTGTTGCTTTCAAGTTTGACTTCCATGTAACTGTATACAGTTTGAACTGACCACCATGAGAGTGGGTGCCTTGCTTTAATGGACCATAAAAACATGGCGTATGGTATTCTCAAGTTGGCCATATGAATAAGGCACCCTGCTGAGCTGTTATGAGCATACTTTGAATGCTGGACATCCAATGATAAAGGAATTCAGAAACTTGGCCCACCATTTGACCAAAGACTGTGCATATGGAACTGATCAAGTTTCCTGATATGGTGATAGTATGTTGTCCATGTTTCACAACCACACAGAAGTGTTGATAGCACAACTGCCTGATAGACATTTCATTTAGTGCTTATTCTGATGACCCTATCGTCCCATAGGCGGTGTGACAACATTTCAAATGCAGAGCTCACCTTGGCTATGCAATGAGTAATCTCATCATCAGTTGTGACATTCTTTGACAGCATGCGTTCTAGGTAACAAAACTTCTCTGTGAACTTGAAAGGAGCACTGTTGATCTTAATAATTGGGTGGACATGTGTATTCCTGGTTCAGATTGGTATAGTAGTTTAGCTTTCTGTAGGTTAACTGTGAAACTGCATTCGCAAAGTGATCAGTTATAAATTATACATCATTGATCAAGTGAACAACCAGTCATCAGCAAATCAAAGCTCCTTCATAAGTAAACCTGTCGTTTTGTGCGAATACAGAACCACTTCCCAACTAAAACCCCAAAACTACACAGGAGGAAATAAAATAACATACTTGTGGTGACATTCAAAAATGAGTCAGTGAAATATATTGGAAACATATCGACACTGTGAAATCTCCCAAGTGTGCTGATACCATACCACAACCAGGTCTCCATCATGAGACTGCCACCTAAAATTGGATCGAACTCTCACCTACCCATCCACCCTGAGATCTGCTGGAAATGAGGAGATTATATGAGTTGTGTCCCATTAATCTTTCCTGTAGAAGAATTTGACAGATGGACTGGATGAAGGGGAGGTAACTGAGAAGAAGCACCTGTTAATTTCAGGGAGTTACAGGAAATTGGGAGAGAAAAAAATCACAAGTGGGTGGAGGGGTAAGAGCACTATTCTATTACTGGATATCTTTTGAACATGACTGACAGCCCCTGCATGTCCATGGTAACATCTGCCCACCTCTCCTAGGGGAAAAAGCACAACAAAAAAACAAGAGGCAGCCTCCAAGAGCATGAGTCGAAGAGGTGGATGATGAGTTGTCAGAAATTATTACATGCCAATGTGTAATATATGGTGGATGGTCTATTCCTGTAAAGAGAAGGATGGAAGGAGTGGGTGACAAATTTATGCTTATTCTTGCAGCCAAGTGAGATATTCTGCCTGAGAAATCATGTCTGTTTGGAATTAAATTGACACGTTCCACTTTGACTATGTGCTTTGGGACAAGAGGGAGTTTTTGTCGGAGGCGTCCTTGAAAAGTTCCTCTGATTTCTTTACAAAACTTAATACTTTCTTGTGGGTAAAAGGAGCGAACTGACATAGTCTTTGATGAAGAAAGCTGATGTACTCACACTCTCTTACCACTAACTAGAAGCACTGAGATCTTTTAGACCTGGTATTGTATAGTGCCATATGTGGGACCAAGGCAGTAGGACTTCATGGAATCCTATATGCTGTCCTTCATTAAAACAGCTGCCGGCTTGCATAAGGAAGTCAATTTAGCAGATATAAGGCCAGTTCAAGTGTGTGTGTGTGTGGTGGGATGGGGGCGGGTGGAGAAGAAAAGGAGATGACCTAGCTGTTTCTGGATGGCCAGCCCAATTGGCTGAACATCCTTAAAGGTTTTTCACTACAAGTATGATATTAATTGTGTGTACTGTGGCAGAGCTCCGTCCTTGTCCCCATGGGTCCCGCACTTCCAAGTGGTTTATGCTAGCCTTAGAGGCTCACTGTGACCCTCCACGTAGCCCTTCTCTCTCTAGGGCCAGGGTTACAGTCTACTGAGCCCTTTTCATCATAAGCCAGTAAGGAGGTTGGTGAGAGAACTCCCACAGTCTCTGTTGTCCCTATGGGCTTATTCCAGAACAGTTTAGCCTCCTGTCCCGACAGGGTCCTGTCTTCCCCTCCCAGGAGGTATTTCTGTATTGGCAGGTTGGGGGAACCCAGACCCGCCCTCTACCCCGGCTTCCGGCCCAGGGACCCTAATAGCAGCTGTTGGCAGCTGACCTTTCACTGCTAGAGTTGCTACATTTCCCTGGACCACTTCCCCACAGCTCTCCTGCTTCTCTCTTTTCTTCACCCTTACCTTAGGGCTCCCTTACCGATGGCTTGAGGGTGTTTTCGTTAACCAGCCCTTCAGCTGCACTTCCTTTCCTCTCCTCTGCCTGACTGGAGTGAGCCCTTTTATAGTATCAGATGGCCTTAATTAGAGTCAGGTGGTCACATTGGCATAATGGCCTCACCTGACTCTTTGCAGGTTAATTGGAGTCACGTGTTCTCATTAGCCTGGAGCAGCCCCTGCTCTGGTCAGTCAGGGAACAGAAAACTGTTAATCCAGTGGCCAGTATATCAGCCTTCTGCTACTCTGCTGTACCCAGCTGGCCTGGGTCTTTCACAGTACATATACATACAGTTATATCTTCAGCTGGTATAAATCAGCATAGATCCACTGAAATCAGTAGCAATACACCAAAATACATCAGCTGAGGATCTGGCCCATAGTTAAATGTGCTTATTTCTAGAGTTTGTGTTTCATTCCTAAAGTTCATTAACCTCAGCTATATCACTTACTTATTCCCGTTGAATTAGGGTACCTATGGCGAAATAGCTATACAATTTTGTTATGTTCAAACCAACGAATAAAAGAAACAATGATTTTTAAACAGCCACAGATATACTCAATAAAAATGTCTGTGGTCCTTGACACAACAGTACTTAAAAATCATCTCAGTAAACCATCCAAAAGCAAGCTGACTGGATTTTTCACAGTACGTTAAAAAGAAAAAAAGCCAGTATATTTATTCATAATAAACAAATTCTGAGAATGAATCCTGAGCTGCTGTGTAAGAGGAACAAGTAATTTCTCTGAGCCTGTGAATTTTTGAGATCTTGCTCTTCCCTGTCTAGTTTATTAATAGTGCACAAAACTGGGCAACATATTTGTAATCAGTCTTTAATAATATGTCAAGCCCCTTATCCTAAGAATGTACTTTATAAGAATTTTATTCCATCAAAGTTCAGATTAAACCTGTTTAGGCAATGTTGTACATTTTGCACTAGACAGTAAACTTTCAAGTTGTTTTTCTTTTAAATCCACTAAAAGGTGTTAATTAGAGCTGGGTAAATATTTCCTAATGAACAGTTTATTCAATGAATGTCACCTCTTTTTCTGTTCATGAATTGTCTTTGTGCAGACAGTGATTTTCTTGAACTTACTTGTTAACTCAAAAATTATTTAGATAGTTTACCTTGATCTGCAACCCATTAGCAATCTGTGAATTGTGAGTATTCAATATTCAGAATTTGAGATGTATTGATTTGTTTTGATTGGGTGCATGTACCAGATGGTGTTCTTTCTGTTCCCTCATTGGATGAAGAGAAACTTTTAGAATCAGATTTGTGCAGTAAATACTGAAGTTTATGTATTCAACGGTTGCTGTTCATAAATATCCTCTATTATTAGCCTGAATTTCATTCAACAATCTCACCAGAAAGCTGGTTCACAGGAATATTTGTCAGAAGCAGAGGTGAAAGTAAGCCGGTACGACCCAGTACGGTGTACTGGCAAGAGCCAGTGAGCCGTAATGGGGTGGATCGGCTCCCCCAGGTGCAATTTAAAGGGCCTGCGGCTTCCAGCAGCGGCCGGAGCCCCAGCCCCTTTAAATTGCTGCCAGAGCCCCGTTGCCGGAGCCCTGGGGTAGCGGTGGCGGGGTTGGAACGGCGGCCAAGCCCTGGGCTCTTTAAATCGTTCCTAGAGCCCCACCGTCGCTTCCCCAGGGCTCCGGCAGGCTCCGGGGATGATTTAAAGGGCCTGGGGCGGTAGTGGCGGCTGGAGCCCTGGGGTAGTGGCGGTGGGGCTCCGGGGACGATTTAAAGGGCCCAGGGCTCCGGCTGCCGCTACTGCCCTGGGCCCTTTAAACCGCTGCCAGAGCCCCCGGCTGCCGCTGTTACCGTGGGGAAAGGGAAGGAGGCACTTGCCGGTACAGAGTGGGCCGGGGCTGGCTCTGACCTCCCCCAGCCCCACCCCTTCCAGGGGCCAGAGCCGGCCTCAGTACCGGTAAGTCCTTAGACTTACTTTCATCCCTGGTCAGAAGACAAGAGGGACAAGAACACAGCGAGGGCCCACTCTTGCGCCTTTAGATGTCATCGGCAAAGCACCTAGTGTGACTTCAATAGATGCAGGATTGGGCTCTAAAAGCAAATTCATTTATAAATTCAAATGAATATTCACATACAAATGTGAAATATTTGAACGCCCACCTAGCTCTAATAATATTATGTAAACACAGGTGTGCACATGCACACATATACACACGCACGTTCTAAAGCCCAGTACAAATAACTAACCTTCACAACCCCTCACCTCCGAGGTAGGAATATGTTTCCGAATGATTTTCCACAACTGAGACCTTAATTCAGGCCAGAATTTTTTTGTTTGTTTGTTTTGTAATGATCTATTTCATTTCTCTTTTCTTTTTTAACACAGTACCTGAGGGCTCATTTAATAGAACCTGACCGATACAGTCTCTTAACCTTGAAAATCATCACAACGCTTTTTTTTTTTTTTTTTTTTAATTTCACCTCACGAAAAAATGTCTGAAGTGGGAACAATAGCAACAATGATATGATCTGAGGCCATGAACACAGATTAGGTCTGCATGAAGGTATCTTTCCGGACTCCATTTGGAATCTGCATGCGTATGTTTGTGTGAGTGTGTGTGTGTAAGAAAATATGGAAAATAGCATCTTCCATTAAAAAATAATAATGATACAAGCTAGGGGTTTTGTGCATACCTTTGACTGTAGCCAATAACTGTCAGTTAACAACAAGCGAACCAGTGATCGGGGGATTTTTAATGCCACGTTGGCCCTGGAAGGAGGACTCTTTCATTTCCCATACTTTGTCACTCGCCATAGAGCGGGCTGACATAATGGACTTTTACAACAAGCTCAGAAGCAATTGGCAATTAAGTGGTTTGAAGGGGTGCTTCTGGGCTGCTGTGAAAGGCTTCAGGTGTGAAACGCTTGTTTTCAAGAGTACTAAGCAAAATGTATAGTTGCTTTCAGGGCCCCCCTTGTCCTTCTGAAGGAAGGGGGAGAAATGGGGGAAGCAAGGACACTCAAGAGCAATTTGCTATTCAATGCCTGAATGCTGTGTGCTTTTTCTCTTCCCCCCCTCCCCATCCTTGTGCCGCTAGTAAGAAGGGCAGATTGCGATGGCACAAACAGCTTTCAGCACAATGGCAGATCAAGAGAGAGGCCAGGGAAAATGAGACAGAGAGAGAATGGAAGGCTGAATGAGGTAAGGATGGCTTGGTTGTTAATTGTGGGTAAATGTGTTGCAAGGGTGAAAAGGGTTCATGGAGTACTTTAAACCTATACCCAAGCAATAAGTACAGAGAGTTGTGAAATAAGGAGATATTCCTGACCCTTTGAAGAGCTATAGTGGTGCATCTGGCCCACTTGAAAAATAAATTGAGAACTGATAAATAGATAGGCAAATATATCTGTGTGCATTATATACTTGTATTTCTAAAGGAACCCTAACCAGCAAACAAACTAGGATGTCACATACACAGTATTCTCTCTCCCAGCATTACTTAGCCCCTCTGACATTAAAATCTCTAAAATACAAATATTGCCTAAAAGACCAATATTTAAAATGTGGCTTTTTAAAGAGCAGGGAGAGAGGAATATGAGTTTTAATTCGAGGACAAAATATTTTGTTCTGAGACTAGCACAAGGGTAAAGGAAACTTCAAACAGAACTAAGGGAACAATATCCTTCATGACGACTGTTTCATGTCACTTTTCCTTGTATGACCTTTACTTCCAACATATTGATTTTTTCCTAACCCTTTGCTTTGCTTTGCAGAAAAAAGGAGTATTGAGTCTTTGAGTTGCTTACATATCACTATTGTACATTCATTCTTAAAGGTGAAGGATCCCCTTTCAGAAGATGACTATCTGATTGACAATATGATTAGGATTGTCTGAGGACTTTTCATTTTAAATGTAGTGAGCCATATATATATATATATATATATATATATAGTTTGAGGTGGGAGGACAAAATACCTCAGATCAGCCAGACTTTATGGCATGTTTGTGTAAGAGATCTGCTAGTTTATATTTTTCATATTTTGGGGGGGGGGTGGAATGGGGAGGTGGGGAAAATCAAGGAAGTGGGACTGTTCGATTCATTATACCCCAGCACGAAATGGATTTTACCATTCTGTGTACTGACATTGCTAGATGGCCATTAGAGGCTTTCCCATCGTAGCTCACACAACTTCAGAGATGGGCCTGCATTTGAAACAAACACGATTAATTCCAATCAGACAGATGAGCTCACATATGCCCTAACAAAAGTGTGGGTGCATGACATGTGTTAAAGAATAATGACAATAAAACTAAAATCTGTTGATTTAAAACGCACAGGGAAAGGGTCTGGATAAAATGTCATCTGTAGGACCAACACTGGGACGGTTAGGTCTCTGTCTCTTACTCTCCACGCTCACCAGTGCGAATCAGGTGTAACTTCACTGAAATCCACTGGGTAACATCTTGTAAAACCAGCATGAGGAGAAGGATCATTGTTTCTCCCCTATCCCCAGTCTTTCCCTCACTTTCCATCAAAACAAAACTCATGTCATTTTTGCCAGACAGCAAAGGCAGCTTGTCCAAATGGCAAAACATCTAATGGCAACTCATAAAGCTATTCCATGTGAAGGAACCCTCTACTGTCCATCCATTCCGCCCTCTGGGTCTCATCTACTGCCTGTAATGTGAAGAACTGCAGTATAAATAAAATGCTATTGGAAAGTATGCAACTACCTATTTTTAATACTCTGCCACCCTTCCACTGAGAAGCAGAAGCAGTAAACTGGAGAACTGCTGCATTTCAACTATTATTGCAACTGAAATGCTGTTGATATAATTTTGGCCATGGTTTCAAGGAGGGGCTTCCTTTTGTGCATGCACAAGTGACAAAATTTACACGCACAAAGCCCATTTGCGCCTAGAGGGAAGACTCCCAAAGATGTTAATGGGAGTCTTTGCATTGACTTCAGTGGATGTTAGATCAGATCTACAGGTTTTACTCATGTACAGTAAGTTCATTCACACACACGAGCTGGTGATAATACTCACAAAGCATGCACGCAAAGTTGGACACAGACAAGCGCAAACCAGGTCCAGGAGCCGCTGAAGCTTCTTTTCAGATGCAAATAAACTCACGCTGCAGTGGATGTGCCAGCTGTGGGGCCTGAGGCCTTTAAACCCCCACCCAGAAATGAGAATGGCACACAACGCTGCCAACAAACTGGTGCTCAGCTGCAAGTGTGTTGTGCTTGTAGAGACTGCAGCATAAATAAAATAATATCTTCATGCCATCAGGCACATGAATTTATGCATGTAACTTCTGGCTCCTGATGATGAGAATAGATACCCTAGTTGTTGTTTTGTGCATTACTTATCGAACTTCATGAACCTAGATTTTTTTGTGGGAATGAGTAGATCTGGTCCAAAAAGTTGAGAATATTTGGAGAAAAAAATAGAAAAGAAAAAAAGAAAGAAAATGTATAGTTTTTCTTGAAATTTTCCTTTTTTTTTTCAATTAAAACTTTTATTTTGGTTTGGTGGGGCAAATAAAAGTGAAAAATAACAATGAGTCTGTGTGGCACCTTACAGACTAAATTATAAGTTTATTTATTGGGCCCAAATAAATCTGTTAGTCTCTACGGTGCCACAGAGCCAGAAGAGTTCCCAGAAGTCACCTACTACAGGACAGGCCTAACAAAGAAAATAACAGAACTCCACTAGCCGTCATCTTCAGCCCCCAACTAAAACCCCTCCAACGCATTATTAAGGATCTACAACCTATCCTGAAGGATGACCCAACACTCTCACAAATCTTGAGAGACAGGCCAGTCCTTGCCTACAGACAGCCCCCCAACCTGAAGCAAATACTCACCAACAACCACATACCACACAACAGAACCAGTAACCCAGGAACCTATCCTTGCAACAAAGCCCGTTGCCAACTGTGCCCACATATCTATTCAGGGGACACCATCAAAGGGCTTAATAACATCAGCCACACTATCAGAGGCTCATTCACCTGCACATCCACCAATGTGATATATTCCATCATGTGCCAGCAATGCCCCTCTGCCATGTACATTGGTCAAACTGGACAGTCTCTACGTAAAAGAATAAATGGACACAAATCAGATGTCAAGAATTATAACATTCATAAACCAGTCGGAGAACACTTCAATCTCTCTGGTCACGCAATCACAGACATGAAGGTCACTATCTTACAACAAAAAAACTTCAAATCCAGACTCCAGCGAGAAACTGCTGAATTGGAATTCATTTGCAAATTGGATACTATTAATTTATGCTTAAATAGAGACTGGGAGTGGCTAAGTCATTATGCAAGGTAGCCTATTTCCCCTTGTTTTTTTCTACCCTCCCCCCCCCCCCCGATATTCTGGTTAAACTTGGATTTATGCTGGAAATGGCCCACCTTGATTATCATGCACATTGTAAGGAGAGTGGTCAGTTTGGATGAGCTATTGCCAGCAGGAGAGTGAGTTTGTGTGTGTGGGGGGGGGTGAGAAAACCTGGATTTGTGCTGGAAATGGCCCACCTTGATTATCATGCACATTGTAGGGAGAGTGGTCACTTTGGATGAGCTATTACCAGCAGGAGAGTGAGTTTGTGTGCGTGTGTGGCCCAACTTGATGATCACTTTAGATAAGCTATTACCAGCAAGAGAGTGGGGTGTTTCATGGTCTCTGTGTATATAATGTCTTCTGCAGTTTCCACAGTATGCATCCGATGAAGTGAGCTGTAGCTCACGAAAGCTCATGCTCAAATAAATTGGTTAGTCTCTAAGGTGCCACAAGTACTCCTTTTCTTTTTGCGAATACAGACTAATACGGCTGTTACTCTGAAACCTGTCTTTGCTTTTGCTGATACAGACTAACACAGCTACCACTCTGAAGCACGTGAAAATGTTTCCCCAGCCCTCGTAATAAGTCAATCACAGTTTCCTTCTGATTTTTGCAAAAACAGCAGTTCTGCTGAGTATGCGAGTTGCTTCACTTATATAATTCATTAAGAATGATAAAATTGGAAGGACTAGAATAAAATTTCTCAGAGGTGATTTCCTCAATGGTGTTCTGACCTTACCATGCACAGCCTTGCTTATAGATTACCTGGTGGAGATAGGTTTCAGAGGAACAGCCGTGTTAGTCTGTATTCACAAAAAGAAAAGGAGTACTTGTGGCACCTTAGAGACTAACCAATTTATTTGAGCATGAGCTTTCGTGAGCTACAGCTCACTTCATCAGATGTATACCGTGGAAACTGCAGCAGACTTTATATACACACAGAGAATATGAAACAATACCTCCTCCCACCCCACTGTCCTGCTGGTAATAGCTTATCTAAAGTGATCAACAGGTGGGCCATTTCCAGCACAAATCCAGGTTTTCTCACCCTCCACCCCCCCACACAAATTCACTCTCCTGCAGTGAATTTGTGTGGGGGGGTGGAGGGTGAGAAAACCTGGATTTGTGCTGGAAATAGCCCACCTGTTGATCACTTTAGATAAGCTATTACCAGCAGGACAGTGGGGTGGGAGGAGGTATTGTTTCATATTCTCTGTGTGTATATAAAGTCTGCTGCAGTTTCCACGGTATACATCTGATGAAGTGAGCTGTAGCTCACGAAAGCTCATGCTCAAATAAATTGGTTAGTCTCTAAGGTGCCACAAGTACTCCTTTTCTTTCTGGTGGAGATAGTAGGGTATACTGTGAGTGCTTCCAGCTATCGCTTTGCCTGGAATGAAGTTATAACTCAGTGCATTGTAATTCAGAGAAACAGTTGGTGCTGCAGGCCACAAAAATTCTAACCAAATTTCAAAGTGTAATGTATATAACTCAAATCTTTAAAATTCTGAACAAAAATTGCTGAGAGTTTTTTCAGTTTAAGGGCCTGGTCCTGAAGTCAATGGAGATACCCCACTGGCTTCAATGGCTATTATATTGGGCTAAATCCAGACAAACTTCACTCAGGTCAATGGAATTAATCTGGATTTGCACAAATGTAACAAAGAGCAGAAGTTAGTCTTCTATATATTGTGGGACAAAAATATGGTATATGTGACACTCAAGAAAGGGTTAATCAGCTCTCAGCAGCTGGCTGATAACCAAGTTCTATCTTAGGTATCATTATAAACCAATAAGAGTTTGTTGATGATATAATGCTTCTATCTTGTGCTTCAGTCAAAGGGTATGTCTACACTACGGAATAAGGTCGAATTTATAGAAGTCGGTTTTTTAGAAATCGGTTTTATAAATTCGAGTGTGTGTGTCCCCACAGAAAATGCTCTAAGTGCATTAAGTGCATTAACTCGGCGGAGCGCTTCCACAGTACCGAGGCAAGCGTCGACTTCCGGAGCGTTGCACTGTGGGTAGCTATCCCACAGTTCCCGCAGTCTCCGCTGCCCATTGGAATTCTGGGTTGAGATCCCAATGCCTGATGGGGCTAAAACATTGTCGCGGGTGGTTCTGGGTACATATCGTCAGGCCCCCGTTCCCTCCCTCCCCCCGTGAAAGCAAGGGCAGACAATCATTTCGCGCCTTTTTTCCTGAGTTACCTGTGCAGACGCCATACCATGGCAAGCATGGAGCCCGCTCAGGTAACCGTCACCCTATGTCTCCTGGGTGCTGGCAGACGCGGTACGGCATTGCTACACAGTAGCAGCAACCCCTTGCCTTGTGGCAGCAGACGGTACAGTACGACTGGTAGCCGTCATCGTCATGTCTGAGGTGCACCTGGTCGCCTCTGTGAGGTCGATCAGGAGCGCCTGGGCAGACATGGGCACAGGGACTACATTTGGAGTGACTTGACCAGGTCATTCTCTTTAGTCCTGCAGTCAGTCCTATTGAACCGTCTTATGGTGAGCGGGCAGGCGATACGGACTGCTAGCAGTCGTACTGTACCATCTTCTGCCGAGCAGCCATGAGATGTGGATGGCATGCAGTCCTTCTGCACCGTCTGCTGCCAGCCAAAGATGTAAAAGATAGATGGAGTGGGTCAAAACAAGAAATAGACCAGATTTGTTTTGTACTCATTTGCTTCCCCCCCTCCCCTGTCTAGGGGACTCATTCTTCTAGATCGCACTGCAGTCACTTACAGAGAAGGTGCAGCGAGGTAAATCTAGCCATGTATCAATCAGAGGCCAGGCTAACCTTCTTGCTCCAATAAGGACAATAACTTAGGTGCACCATTTCTTATTGGAACCCTCCGTGAAGTCCTGCCTGAAATACTCCTTGATGTAAAGCCACCCCCTTTGTTGATTTTAGCTCCCTGAAGCCAACCCTGTAAGCGCCCCTCCCAGCGTCAGAGCAATGGCAAACAATCGGGCATCTGAGAGTGCTGTCCAGAGCAGTCACAATGGAGCACTCTGATGGGGCTAAAACATTGTCGCGGGTGGTTCTGGGTACGTGTCGTCTGGCCCCCGTTCCCTCCCTCCCTCCGTGAAAGCAAGGGCAGACAATCATTTCGCGCCTTTTTTCCTGAGTTACCTGTGCAGACGCCATACCACAGCAAGCATGGAGCCCGCTCAGGTAACCGTCACCCTATGTCTCCTGGGTGCTGGCAGACGCAGTACGGCTTTGCTGCACAGTAGCAGCAACCCCTTGCCTTCTGGCAGCAGACGGTGCAATACGATTGGTAGTCGTCCTCATCGTGTCCGAGGTGCTCCTGGCCGCGTCGGCTGGGAGCGCCTGGGCAGACATGGGCGCAGGGACTAAATTTGGAGTGACTTGACCAGGTCATTCTCTTTAGTCCTGCAGTCAGTCCTATTGAACCGTCTTATGGTGAGCGGGCAGGCGATACGGACTGCTAGCAGTCGTACTGTACCATCTTCTGCCAGGCAGGCAAGAGATGAGGATTGCTAGCAGTCGTATTGCACCATCTTCTGCCAGGCAGGCAAGA
Source organism: Caretta caretta (assembly GCF_965140235.1). Taxonomy (NCBI): domain Eukaryota; kingdom Metazoa; phylum Chordata; order Testudines; family Cheloniidae; genus Caretta; species Caretta caretta. The sequence goes on along the minus strand of NC_134215.1, from coordinate 75,276,414 downwards.
GATGGGGATGGCTAGCAGTCGTACTGTACCATCTTCTGCCGAGCAGCCATGAGATGTGGATGGCATGCAGTCCTTCTGCACCGTCTGCTGCCAGCCAAAGATGTAAAAGATAGATGGAGTGGGTCAAAACAAGAAATAGACCAGATTTGTTTTGTACTCATTTGCCTCCTCCCCTGTCTAGGGGACTCATTCCTCTAGGTCACACTGCAGTCACTCACAGAGAAGGTGCAGCGAGGTAAATCTAGCCATGTATCAATCAGAGGCCAGGCTAACCTCCTTGTTCCAATAACAACGATAACTTAGGTGCACCATTTCTTATTGGAACCCTCCGTGCAGTCCTGCCTGAAATACTCCTTGATGTACAGGCACCCCCTTTGTTGATTTTAGCTCCCTGAAGCCAACCCTGTAAGCCGTGTCGTCAGTCGCCCCTCCCTCCGTCAGAGCAACGGCAGACAATCGTTCCGCGCCTTTTTTCTGTGCGGACGCCATACCACGGCAAGCATGGAGCCCGCTCAGCTCACTTTGGCAATTAGAAGCACATTAACCACCACACGCATTATTCAGCAGTATATGCAGCACCAGAACATGGCAACGCGATACCGGGCGAGGAGGCGACGTCAGCGCGGTCCCGTGAGTGATCAGGACATGGACACAGATTTCTCTGAAAGCATGGGCCCTGACAATGCATGCATCATGGTGCTAATGGGGCAGGTTCATGCTGTGGAACGCCGATTCTGGGCTCGGGAAACAAGCACAGACTGGTGGGACCGCATAGCGTTGCAGGTCTGGGACGATTCCCAGTGGCTACGAAACTTTCGCATGCGTAAGGGCACTTTCATGGAACTTTGTGACTTGCTTTCCCCTGCCCTGAAGCGCATGAATACCAAGATGAGAGCAGCCCTCACAGTTGAGAAGCGAGTGGCGATAGCCCTGTGGAAGCTTGCAACACCAGACAGCTACCGGTCAGTTGGGAATCAATTTGGAGTGGGCAAATCTACTGTGGGCGCTGCTGTGATGCAAGTAGCCCACGCAATCAAAGATCTGCTGATATCAAGGGTAGTGACCCTGGGAAATGTGCAGGTCATAGTGGATGGCTTTGCTGCAATGGGATTCCCTAACTGTGGTGGGGCTATAGATGGAACCCATATCCCTATCTTGGCACCGGAGCACCAAGCCGCCGAGTACATAAACCGCAAGGGGTACTTTTCGATAGTGCTGCAAGCTCTGGTGGATCACAAGGGACGTTTCACCAACATCAACGTGGGATGGCCGGGAAAGGTGCATGATGCTCGCATCTTCAGGAACTCTGGTCTGTTTCAAAAGCTGCAGGAAGGGACTTTATTCCCAGACCAGAAAATAACTGTTGGGGATGTTGAAATGCCTATATGTATCCTTGGGGACCCAGCCTACCCCTTAATGCCATGGCTCATGAAGCCGTACACAGGCAGCCTGGACAGTGGTCAGGAGCTGTTCAACTACAGGCTGAGCAAGTGCAGAATGGTGGTAGAATGTGCATTTGGACGTTTAAAGGCGCGCTGGCGCAGTTTACTGACTCACTTAGACCTCAGCGAAACCAATATTCCCACTGTTATTACTGCTTGCTGTGTGCTCCACAATATCTGTGAGAGTAAGGGGGAGACGTTTATGGCGGGGTGGGAGGTTGAGGCAAATCGCCTGGCTGCTGGTTACGCGCAGCCAGACACCAGGGCGGTTAGAAGAGCACAGGAGGGCGTGGTACGCATCAGAGAAGCTTTGAAAAACAGTTTCATGACTGGCCAGGCTACGGTGTGAAAGTTCTGTTTGTTTCTCCTTGATGAACCCCCCCACCCCTTGGTTCACTCTACTTCCCTGTAAGCTAACCACCCTCCCCTCCTCCCTTTAATCATTGCTTGCAGAGCCAATAAAGTCATTGCTGCTTCACAGTCATGCATTCGTTATTCATTCATCACACAAATAGGGGGATGACTACCAAGGTATCCCAGGAGGGGTGGTGGAGGAGGGAAGGAAAATGCCACACAGCACTTTAAGCACAGCACTTTAAAAGTTTACAACTTTAAAATTTATTGAATGACAGCCTTCTTTTTTTTGGACAATCCTCTGTGGTGGAGTGGCTGGTTGGCCGGAGGCCCCCCCACCGCGTTCTTGGGCGTCTGGGTGTGGAGGCTATGGAACTTGGGGAGGAGGGTGGTTGGTTACAGAGGGGCTGCAGTGGCAGTCTGTGCTCCAGCTGCCTTTGCTGCAGCTCAACCATACACTGGAGCATACTGGTTTGGTCCTGCAGCAGCCTCAGCATTGAATCCTGCCTCCTCTCATCACGCTGCCGCCACCTTTGAGCTTCAGCCCTGTCTTCAGCCCGCCACTTACTCTCTTCAGCCCGCCACTTACTCTCTTCAGCCCTCCACCTCTCCTCCCGGTCATTTTGTGCTTTCCTGCACTCTGACATTATTTGCCTCCACGCATTCGTCTGTGCTCTGTCAGTGTGGGAGGACAGCATGAGCTCAGAGAACATTTCATCACGAGTGCGTTTTTTTTTCTTTCTAAGCTTCACTAGCCTCTGGGAAGGAGAAGATCCTGTGATCATTGAAACACATGCAGCTGGTGGAGAAAAAAAAAGGGACAGCGGTATTTAAAAAGACACATTTTATAAAACAGTCGCTACACTCTTTCAGGGTAAACCTTGCTGTTAACATTACATACATAGCACATGTGCTTTCGTTACAAGGTCGCATTTTGCCTCCTCCCACCGCGTGAACGGATTTTGGTTGAATGCCAGCAAACATACACTGCAATGCTTTGTTCTACAGTGATTCCCCAGTACGTGTTGCTGGCCTGGAGTAGTAAAGTGTCCTACCATGAAGGACGAAATAAGGCTGCCCTCCCCAGAAACCTTTTGCAAAGGCAGAACCGCAAATGCCAGGGCAAAGTAATCCTTTCACATGCTTGCTTTTAAACCATGTATAGCATTTTAAAAGGTACACTCACCAGAGGTCCCTTCTCCACCTGCTGAGTCCAGGAGGCAGCCTTGGGTGGGTTCGGGGGGTACTGGCTCCAGGTCTAGGGTGAGAAACAGTTCCTGGCTGTCGGGAAAACCGGTTTCTCCGCTTGCTTGCTGTGAGCTATCTACAACCTCCTCATCATCATCTTCTTCGTCCCCAAAACCTACTTCTGTATTGCCTCCATCTCCATTGAAGGAGTCAAACAACACGGCTGGGGTAGTGGTGGCTGAACCCCCTAAAATGGCATGCAGCTCATCATAGAAGCGGCATGTTTGGGGCTCTGACCCAGAGCGGCTGTTCGCCTCTCTGGTTTTCTGGTAGGCTTGCCTCAGCTCCTTCAGTTTCACGCGGCACTGCTTCGGGTCCCTGTTATGGCCTCTGTCCTTCATGCCCTGGGAGATTTTCAGAAAGGTTTTGGCATTTCGAAAACTGGAACGGAGTTCTGATAGCACGGATTCCTCTCCCCAAACAGCGATCAGATCCCGTACCTCCCGTTCAGTCCATGCTGGAGCTCTTTTGCGATTCTGGGACTCCATCATGGTCACCTGTGCTGATGAGCTCTGCATGGTCACCTGCAGCTTGCCACGCTGGCCAAACAGGAAATGAGATTCAAAAGTTCGCGGTTCTTTTCCTGTCTACCTGGCCAGTGCATCTGAGTTGAGAGCGCTGTCCAGAGCGGTCAGAATGGAGCACTCTGGGATAGCTCCCGGAGGCCAATACCATCGAATTGTGTCCACAGTACCCCAAATTCGAGCCGGCAACGTCGATTTAAGCGCTAATCCACTTGTCAGGGGTGGAGTAAGGAAATCGATTTTAAGAGCCCTTTAAGTCGAAATAAAGGGCTTCATTGTGTGGACGGGTGCAGGTTTAAATCGATTTAACGCTGCTAAATTCGACCTAAAGTCCTAGTGTAGACCAGGGCAAAGTGTTGCAATACCCTGCTGAGAAAGTTGTGTGGATGGAGTTTCATAAAACTGGTCTGAATTAAAGCTGTTAATGTTATTCAAATTTTGAAATGATTGAAAAATATGGACAAAACTGATATTTTCATTATTTCTTTTCCCTTGTTCCTCTAGCCAACTGCAGGTCTAGTTGGAATAATTTTGAATTTCAACATATCAATGGAAATATCAAATTTTGATAAAAACGGGGAAAACAGGAAAAATGTTAGGGTTTTTTGCCTTATGGATTTCAACTAGTTTTAGTTGGGATTTGTCTCTTTGGCTTGTGGAATCTTCCAGCTATTGTGCTCATACGCCGCCCTTTTTAAAAAATATATAGTAGCTACTAATTGTCTAATTTGCTTCCCAACTCTATCACCCCAAGAGACAAAGATATGTACAATTTGGGACCAAACAAACGTCTTTTTCAGGATGGTTGACTTTCTGATGTACCTCATTCTCACATTGTGACCCGAATTAATAATATTGCACTTAGCACTTAATACCATTTTCCAAGTTGAAAGTTCTGTACAATCAATAGTTGATTCCAACGTACACAGGATTCTTAGGACAAAATAATCTACATTGTGTAACCCGCTGGTGAGTATGTGTAACAAGTCCCCCAATACACAGAGAGAATGAGTTATTAAAAACCCCAGTGGAACTGTAGCGGCTCATGCTTTTAGCTCTGGAGGTCCCCGCTGCAGGCTCCAGTGTGTTAGCCAAGAGGGCGGCTATCACAGCGGCATAATGTTTTTTATTGTGTGCAGTGTTGTTGTAGTTTGTGTTGGTCCCAGAACATTAGAGAGACAAAGTGGGTGAGGTAGTCCAATAAAAGATGTTACCACACTCACCTTGTCTCTCGAATGTTAATTTTTGATTATTATTACTACCACCAGCTTTCATTTCTCTTTGGGGTTAGGGAATGGATCTATGTTTCGTAAAGCACCGACTACATTTGCAACAACATGTATAACACAGAATTTGAACATGTAAAGACACAAGAAGACACTGGGAGGTCAAATTTAAGGCCCTCTGTTTCTTTTTATTACCTCAGCTATCTGCGGTAACAGAATTTTTTCTGAAGAACAAGTAATTCTCTCTGCAAATCACCAGTGAACTCTCACTATAGGAGTGTCTTCTGCCAAAGAATGGCACCTTAATGTTACCAAACTATCGCATGTTAGAGAACAGTTTCCCATGACTCTGGTGATTTTCAGTATGGACATAATAAATATGCATGACTCAAATACTTTACTATGACCACATGGTTTACTAAATCATTGTATAGAACCTCTCTCCAAATCTCTACCAGGCCTAGAAACATCTTCACCCTCCCCTGCAGTTTTGATTTCAATTTGATTGGCTATTTTGAGAAAAAAGGTTGTCCACAAAAGGCCAGGTCTTGTCTTTGTATAGTGCTTATTACTCCAAGCAGTCCCATAGAGCCAGATTCCGAGATCTTTGCTTCTCAAGTCATCTCATTGAAATGAATGGGAATATTTGAGGAGAAACATGCCACTCAGTGAGAGTAAAGGGATAGGTATCTGGCCCATAATGAGTTCTATGATCAGAAGTGGGTGTTTGCAGAATCAGGCCCCTAAAGAACACTAGTAGTGGATGTGGAACCTTTAGGCCCTTTGAACATAAAGTGCCACTTTCTGCTTCTGATTTAGCAAATGCCTCTCGGTCACAAAGGCGTTTCTGATCCATTCACCCATATGACAAGGCTTGGAAAGTTGAACCAGTAAGTCAATACTCACATTGAACTATTTTTGTATTTGCCTCACTAAGACCAAACAGTTAGCAGGATACGGGGAAATGTCTAGCTTTTCTACGTCCTCATGTACATTATAGTGATGCATAACTGAGAATGGAATATTGGATGAAGTAGTGATTGAATTTGTATGTTTGACAAGTCACATTGTTGTCTTTCAGAAAATCACAATAAGCATCCTATGGAAGAGGTATATAGTTGGCCAGTATCATTGGCCTCTTCCTTCTTCTTGGTAACTACTCCTTGGCAGTATTCAAAATAATGTGCCAAATACTTTGAAGGGAGAAAGGGAAGAAAAGTGGAGCTCTCAAATTAGCTTTTAATCATGCTTTTTTGCTCAGTCCCTGAAAGACAAATGAGACTCTTCCCCTCACACACACATTCTTAGAGTTTTCAATTTATCTCCCATGGACTGTTTCATTTTGGAAGTCTTATTCTGTCATGTTTGTTTTCTCATATAGTGCCCTCTCAACTTTTACTCAGATGTGTTGTCCTTTCTTGCTTCTTAGGGCTGGTCTTCACTACAGGGAGATCAACCCTGCTGCAAGGAGTCGATTTAGCAGGTCTAGTGAAGACCCACTGAATCAATGGCAGAGCACTTTCCAGTCAACCTTGGTATTCCACCTCTACGAGAAGAGTAAGGTAAGTCAACAGGAGAACATCTCCCATTGACGCAGCGCAGTGTAGACACCGGGGTAAGTTGACTTAGGCTATGTCGACTCCAGCTATGTTATTCATGTAGCTGGAGTAGCATAGAATCATAGAATCATAGAATATCAGGGTTGGAAGGGACCTCAGGAGGTCATCTAGTCCAACCCCCTGCTCAAAGCAGGACCAATCCCCAATTAAATCATCCCAGCCAGGGCTTTGTCAAGCCTGACCTTAAAAACTTCTAAGGAAGGAGATTCTACCACCTCCCTAGGTAACGCATTCCAGTGTTTCACCATCCTCCTAGTGAAAAAGTTTTTCCTAATATCCAACCTAACCCTCCCCCACTGCAACTTGAGACCATTACTCCTTGTCCTGTCCTCTTCTACCACTGAGAATAGTCTAGAACCATCCTCTCTGGAACCACCTCTCAGGTAGTTGAAAGCAGCTATCAAATCCCCCCTCATTCTTCTCTTCTGCAGACTAAACAATCCCAGTTCCCTCAGCCTCTCCTCATAACTCATGTGTTCCAGACCCCTAATCATTTTTGTTGCCCTTCGCTGGACTCTCTCCAATTTATCCACATCCTTCTTGTAGTGTGGGGCCCAAAACTGGACACAGTACTCCAGATGAGGCCTCACCAATGTCGAATAGAGGGGGACGATCACGTCCCTCGATCTGCTCGCTATGCCCCTACTTATACATCCCAAAATGCCATTGGCCTTCTTGGCAACAAGGGCACACTGCTGACTCATATCCAGCTTCTCGTCCACTGTCACCCCTAGGTCCTTTTCCGCAGAACTGCTGCCTAGCCATTCGGTCCCTAGTCTGTAGCTGTACATTGGGTTCTTCCATCCTAAGTGCAGCATAACTTAAGCATAACTTAGGTCTACTTACCACGATAGTGAAGACCCCTTAGAAAAGATCTCATCAAACAAAATTAATAATTTCCCCATCCTTTCTTTTCCCTACTACTTGCTGAAAACCCACTTGGGTCCCACTTTAAAACCTAAGACTGTGTACTAGAATTATGAGAGTTCTCTCTTTTGGTATTACCACCTGCTGCATATAAGCACTTCTAGACCGTATGAAGAATTCACACACAAACTGTCCAAATGTGGAAATGAAAACCCAAAATAAAGGAGCATATCCATATCCTTGGAGACACTATAATATGATGGTTGTTCTGCCTGTATGCAACCAGAACCAGATAATATCAGCAATTTTGCAAGAAAACATGATTTCACAATATTTCTAAGCATTCCCAAAGAAAATTGGGTAAGATTTGAGTGGCCAATCAAAAGAACCATTATCACTTGAATTTTAAGGTTAATTCATTCATTCCTAGTCAGAGCAATCGGAAAATTTCTTTTACTCATTTTTGGTATGAGTTTCCATGGGGATTTTATTCTGCATTTTTGTTTGTTGTTTGAGTTTTATTTAACACTGAAATGTCTATGCTATTTCTTTGAAGCAGATCTGGTTAAAACACACATTTAATATAAATCTGGATGTGCCAAAGCCAACATCACCACCACGAGTCTATTTAAATCCTGGATGCTTAAGTAGTGAGCCGATTGGGTCACAATATAAGCACATATTATTTATATTACTGTTGTGCTTAGATCTCAAACCCACGTTTGGTCCATATGGTGTTAAGAACTGTCCAAATACATAGTAAAAGATAGTGCCTGACCTGAATTCAGTCTAACTAGACAGGATAGACCAGTGGTTCCCAAACTAGGGGCACCGCTTCTTCAGGGAAAGCCCTTGGTGGGCTGGGCCGGTTTGTTTACCTGCCGTGTCCGCAGATTCGGCCAATCACGGCTCTCACTGGCTGCGGTTTGCTGCTCCAGGACAATCGGGGCTGCGGGAAGCGATGGCCAGGACATTCCTCAGCCCGCGCCGCTTCCCGCAGCCCCCATTGGCCTGGGATGGCGAACCGCGGCCAGTGGGAGCTGCAATCGGCCGAACCTGCTGACGCGGCAGGTAAACAAACTGGCTCGGCCCACCAGGGGGCTTTCCCTGAACAAGCGGTGTCCCTAGTTTGGGATGTAGTTTGGGCTAGACAAAGGGTGATGCAGTAAGGTGGTATGTTTTGCCCAAAATCACGCAGAGAGTCAGGAATAGAATCCAGGTCTCCTTAGGCCTCTAGCGCTCTGCTCACTAGACCACAATTTTAAAAAGGTTTTACTTTAATTCAGTGGGATGTTTAAGTGCTTATTGCACATGCCCAGTCGCATTCTGAACATTAATCTCTCACGCATACTTCCATTGATTAGTTCCAAACTGTCAAAAGACCTCTGGCCACATTCAATCATTTTTATTGGGGTATATTTGTTTACAAATCAAACTTTTCTGCTAGCAAAGTCAAAAAAAATCTGTTTTTTTTCTGTTTTTAGTGATAAAAAAAATATGTCGCTGATTTTAATTAAATGTTTTTTTAAGACGTTTCTTCCAAGTTGAGTAGTCATCTTACAGCCTTTAAGCCACTTCCTATGTGCATTTGATAAACTCCTCAAAGCAGAGGTTCAGCCTCCTGATCTTGCAATGTAATCTGCAGTCCCTGTGCCCACTGACTTCAATGGAAACCCGTGCAGGCTACAGGGCAGGTCTCACTAGCGGCTGCCGTGCAAGATTGGGGCCTTACCCTGGAAGAGGGGATACAGAACAAACTCTTGAGGTTCTTAAAATTCTACTTCGTCCTTAGACAAAAATCCCGTTGACTCCACTAAGGGCTGAGTGAAAACCGAGGGCCCAATTTTGCCACATTTACATTAAGCAAGTTGTGGTGATGAGCTCAGTGGGATCAATAGCATGCAGACTAATCCTATGAGTAAGGGTTCCAGTACCAAGCCCTGTGTAAGGACTTCTGGGTTCAGCCAGTCTTATCGGCATCATTGGCTCTATTTCTGTGGGAAAGGCAAGGAGGGTTTGGCCTACGATATTAATGACAGTTTCACATACACGACAGTACAATATTTTTAACTGTCGTGTTACAGCTTCCTGCAGGGGCTACAAAGCTGCTGCTTAGCAGCAGTGTCCCACTCTTAATTAAAATTTTTGGAAACACTGCAATTCAGCTGGATGGCCATTCCATCTCAATTGACAGCTGACTAGAAGTGGTTTTCACAGCTGGGCTGCTGATCCAATGCCCAGGGAGGCTGCAGTATCACTAATTTTGCAGCACGGTTTACAAATTAATATTTCTGGAACCACTGCAAGTCAGCTTGGTGGCCATTCTGTTTCACTTGATAGCCAGTTGGAACACATTTTACTGCCACGCTAAACCTGCTACATGTAGCGTGGCTGCACTGCTCTTGTAAGGTGCTGTAAGGAACACTATATATCACCCATACAGTATCACCATTATCTTAAGGGCAAGGGCAAGTCGTTAAACATGGGCAGTTCTTAACTGTTCCTTGTCCAGCCACCAAGTGAAGATTTATTGAGAATCTCATTACGTTAACCTATTTCACGTTTCCCGGACACCAAGCTGAACATCTCAGGATTCCAAACCTGAGATCTGCTCTTACTCCAGTTGAAATCAACTGGAATTCTCCGATTGACTTCAGTGGGATCCAAGCTGGGTTCTCTGCAAATGCACTGCATACCAGGTCACCCTGAAAATCTGCTTCATAAAAGAGGTTACACAGTTGCTATCACTCACAACTAGGATAATCATTATCCATTTCTATATGAATATGTCATAATAATATATATCTGATCTCTTCACAACAAACAGGACAGTCAGTTTCACATAGAGAGAATAGACCCCTTAGCTTTATTTACAGTGGTAAAGCTCATACTAAGAAGCCATGTTTGACCGGGTGAGAAAAAAGTTTATAATGCTAAAATCCATTACCAAACCCTGGCTTATGGGACTCTGCAGCTTTCTGGCCTTATTATGTACGTGACATAAATGACACAAGGGGATTTAAAATTAAATGCATGTTTTTACTTCCTTGCCAAAAAATATTCATATGTCTAACGACCTTCTCATCACCTGTCTTGGAGCAACAACAGCAGCAGCAAAGCGAAACAAGCAAGCAGGAGCAACAACTAAACACACAGGGTTTTGTGATGGTTTATGGAACATGCCACTGATACAACTAAAACTCACAAATAGGAAATTTGTGTAGCTACTAATGCGCAGCATATATCAAAGCTTCACGTTAATGTTTATAACTGAAAGCAGAACCAGACAAGCTTGTTCGATATGCTTCCCCCTAGATTTCTGAGGTTCACAGTGCCATACGCAGGAAAACAGTTAAATGAAACCTCATGAAAGATAGCATTGTATTTGCTTTAAATAAAAGTCAGCTGTAGCCCCAGTTGTTCACTTCCCCCCCACACTCTGAATTTACAAAGCACATATTTGATTATGCGGATTTTCCAAGCTCTGCTGGCTTTTAATACCAAGTTGTGCATAATAAGAATTTCCCCCACTACTTGTGCAGTGCATAGTCTCAGAATAATGTTTTAACTATGTAACAAATGTCATGCATTTTTATATATATCACTTGTTCTATATATAAATCTTGTTTCCCTGTAATAAGAAAGTGACTTTTTTTAACTTCTAACCACAAGCCTTAACCAAAGGTGTTGAAAGTGGCCAGTGAGGGGAAAGAAAGAAGATCACAAACTAGGGCCACTAAACAAAACAAAAGGGGGGGGAAAAAGATTAATCTTATTAGGATCATATATCATGAGGTTGTCAGGTGTGAAAGCAAACGAATGGCCTCTGTTTATCTGAGCTAAACCGAGTGGTTCACCAAAAGACTCACTCCAAGCAGGGTTTTTTTTACCCTTAATAAATTGGCTAAGTCGGTGCAGAGTGTTGATAATGAAGTATGTGCGAGTGAGGCCTGAGCTTTCGTCCTAGTGTTTAGATGCAACTAAGCTCCCCCCCTCCCTTTTTTTTATCACAGCTGATTCAGAAAGCCCTTTGGAAAGATGAAGTAGGTAGAAATCAAAATAAATGGATTCTATTAAAACCAGCAATGCATCAACTGCTTGATAAAGTGATTAATAAACAGCTTAGGATGGTGATTGATTAAACTCTTTAATCAAAGTGCTAAACTGACTTAATATGGATAGTTTCAACATGTTCAAAGTATACATTTTCTCTACCGAGGGTTCAGAGTTGTTTATGTAACTTTTCTGAAGTGTCTCCCCTAGGTCTGACCTTCAGATAGCTAGGACTGTGGAATGTGTAAGGATTATAAAGTGCTAAATATACTGCATTGGTCGCTAGAAGTTTGCAGATAAATTATTCTGCTGTATCACTGGACAACAAATATTTTTTTCCAGAATTTCAGATACCTTCATAAAACAGTTTCTGTATAGGGATATTTAAACCCCTTTGCAATTAAAGGGGATAGCACAACATAAAAATCCATGTTATATCACATTTCATTCCCTTTTCTCCCTCCCAGTATTTATTAAGATTATTGTGTGATGTCTAGAAGTCTAGATTTTTTTATTCTTAGACTGGTTACACATGTTTACTTCTAACTGGTATATTTAATTTAATCCATAGTCTGCTTCAAGAGCTGATGCAATTTTTGACACAATCATCTGTTGGTTTCATTAGGCGAATTTACTAAGACACTTTGCACTGGAAAGTCTTATTCTGTGATTTTGAGGGAGTGGGGGGAGGGAGAGAGAGATGTCAACTCTCTTGATTTTTTTTGTGAAACAGAGAATATTTAGTATTTTAACTTAAGTCCCACCTTCTGGAGTGATATGAATGCAAGAGAATCTCAGCTTTCATTTTTTTTTTTAAATGTACATTTCTAGTCCTTATAACTGTGGGGGAAAAGTTTGAAAATGTGATCTGAATGCAACCTAAAAGCTAAGAAACCAGACAGCCAATAAAAGAACCCCAAATCTGTTTTTTAAAAATCGCATAATTTTAAGCCAATTTGGGGGGGGGGGGGGGAGGGGGATGACTTATGGTTTTTCAGTGCATAGGGATGGCAATACTGTGCCCCATAGGGAACTGAACACTCAAATCCTATTGGAATTCAAGGGGAATCAAGCATCTAACTCCCTTAGGCTTCTTTGAAAATCCCAACCTTACAGCTTCACAGACTTTGGAAACTGAAACCTTTGAAAGTGGGTCTGTTGATTGGTTGTTGTTGGGTTTTTTAAAACAGTGGGTGCTGCTGCCAAGAGGGATGAATGAACTAGTCCCCAAGGACACAACCCTCTACTCCGGTCAAAATTGTGTCCAGGTGAAATCTTGCCCCTTTTCAGAAGTTCGTATACAAGGAGGACAGCTCGTTGTGTCTGCTTCAGCCTGGGAACATATCAGAGCGACAGAAGCGTGGGTCCAATCTAGGCCTCTGTAGCCTTGTACAGTATAATAAATGTTAGTAAGCTTCAAATGCACCATAACCATAACTATTTCTGCAATAAAATGATCAGTCACTATAATACATAGACCCTCTGTGCTCACATACCAAAGTGTTCAGGTAGCAACGCAGTTATCCAGTTATGAGCATGGACAAAATAAATACCCCATATAAGACCTTGCAATAGCAAGGTGCTTCACATTTTGAATTCCCAGAGGAGGGGGAATTCTGCAAGAGAGGACTAATAATGTGCAATGGTTTGAGCACCAGCAGAGTGAATCTGCACAGGGATTATCAATAGTCTCGTCACCTAGAACATATGGGACAAACAAGTCACTTAACTAGCTCAGTAGGTGGCTGTGCAGTGTTTTATAAACAATCAATAAAACATTATAATCAATATCTTGATGAACCACCAGCCATTGAAGGTTATTAAAGTGAGTGATTTTCCTGCAGAAATACACAATAGGAACTGTGATTTCACAGTAGATTAACAGTCCAATTAGTTGCATGTCCTGCCGCCAGCAGTGCCCTATCCCAGATATTTAAGAGGAATATCAACATGTGCCAAAACATCTAGTCAAGTGTATTGTACTAGGTCATGGAACAATTTGTTCCTGTTTCCATCTGATGATTCCCCCTCTGCCCTGCCCTGAAACACAAAGATGGGACACTCTTCTATATCTCTGTTCTGTTAGCTTCCTTCAAGGCTTAGATGTCCATAGTTTCACAGAGCTGTGGGCACTCAGAGCCAGAAGAACCTGAATCTTCATATTTAATTGATTCTGTAGCAGAAAAAATATGGTCACAGTTTTTAGATGAACTTTAAAAGGAAATGTATGCATGTCTGGCAATCCTCTTTTGGGCGTTTCAAGGAGTAAACAGCGCTAGTTCACTCCATGAGAGGTGGAATTTACATCGTTCATTGAGTTTCCATATATTTATTTCCAAGTGATTGGGTGGGCTTTTTTGGGGGGGGGGGGAAGGGGGCGCTCCATTCAGCCAGGGTCCTTCACTAGCCAGCACTGCCCCAAACATGGACAGCTCTAGCCCTACCCTTTCCACAGCCTGTAACTTTGCTTTGCCCTTTGACTTAGGGAAACCCTGCTGAATTTGCCCTTGACAGGTCAGTCTTTACAAGTGCTGTCCTGCTTTACAGTAAAGTTGGGTGAATTTTTTAGCTTTTAACCCAATTTAAATAAGGCAAAGGGTGGGTGGCTGCTCAAAACTCAGTCTAGATTGACATGGTGTTTAATTACAGCTCATCAAGAGCAGCTGGTGTGAATGGAGACTTACATCTCCATTTCAGATTCATTACACCATTCAGAAATGGTGATTACTTGCACTATTTGTTTAAAAGGTAGTGGATAAAAAACAACTGAAGTTTACATTTGAACTGTGCGGCAGTAAATTGAAATGACAAACAAATGCTAAGCTGTTTCAGGAGCACATATTTCAAATCAGCTTTACTTGTCCTATTGAGCACCTGGTAATCTGTGTAAGCTGGTGGGTCCAACTCATTGGCCAGGGCATAATATGAAGCTCCCAAAAGCAGAAGAATTTCAGTCCCTTTCTTCACAGGTGGGTTTATGTCTCAAATACTAAAACAGCCCAACATAAATTAAATAGATATCCTGGGTCCTTCTGCTGCCTGGATCTTACCATGTCTTTTCCCAAGACCCAGAGTCTCCTGATGGACCCTATGTGTTCTCTTCAGCCTTCTCTCCCAGCAGAGCTGTTTGTTAGCCTTCTGTCTAAGACCCATCACCTGGGAGGCAGCTAATTAGTTTCAGGGGGGGCTAAGTCCACTGGGGTGTATTGAGGACTGTGTTGAAATTGCAAGCTACCACTTTAAGAGTGGGGGGTTTCCTGGTCATGTTTATGGCTTGGGTGCACTATACAAAAGCATTATGGGATCAGAATCAGGATGGAAAGGGCCAGCTTAAAGCAAGGTGGGATGAGCTGTGCCTCTCGGAGCCTGTTTTCTCTATTTTGGGGTTCTTGTGTGTAATCATTCTAAATTCTAAGGAATAAAGTAGTGATACACTGCAGCCTTCAAGCAAGAGTATTTGTGTTTCTCTCTGTGTAACACACATGTTCCTCAAAGGCCTATCCCCATCTATGAGACAACGAATCCTAGATAAGGATAGCAACCACAACCAAATCAGATGTAATTTCATAAAAAACTCAAACAGAAATATACAACGTGCTAGGACCAAATGGTAATGATCTGAACTTGTGATAGAGAGTACCAACTGAGAGCAGCCTACATCAGATGCGTTGGTAGTCCATCTAGCTACTACTAGAAAGACTCATAGACTCATGGATATTAAGGTCATAAGGGACCATTATGATCATCTAGTCTGACCTCCTGCACAATTCAGGCCACAGAATCTCACCCACCCACTTCTGCAATAAACCTCTCACCTATGTCTGAGCTATTGAAGTCCTCAAATCATGGTTTAAAGACTTCAAGGTGCAGAGAAACCTCCAGCAAGTGACCCGTTCCCCATGATACAGAGGAAGGCAAAAAAAACCCAGGGCCTCTTTCAATGTGCCCTGGAGGAAAATTCCTTCCCGACCCCAAATATGGTGATCAGCTGAAACCTGAGCATGTGGGCAAGATTCACCAGCCAGATACCCAGGAAATAATTCTCTGTAGTAACTCAGATCCTACAGCATCTAACATCCCATTATAGGCCATTGGGCCTATTTACCATTAATAGTTAAATATCAATTAATTGCCAAAATCATGTTATCCCATCATACCATCTCCTCCATAAACTTATTGAGTTTAATCTTGAAGCCAGATAGGTCTTTTGCCCCCACTGCTTCCCTTGGAAGGCTATTCCAGAACTTCACTCCTCTCATCGTTAGAAACCTTCATCTAATTTAAAGTCTAAACTTCCTGATGGCCAGTTTATATCCATTTGTTCTTGTACATTGGTACTGAGCTTAAATAATTCCTCTCCCTCTCCGGTATTTATCCCTCTAATATATTTATAGAGAGCAATCATATCTCCCCTCAACCTTCTTTTGGTTAGGCTAAACAAGCCAAGCTCCTTGAGTCTCCTTTCATAAGACAGGTTTTCCATTCCTCGGATCATCCTAGTAGCCCTTCTCTGTACCTGTTCCAGTTTGAATTCATCCTTCTTAAACATGGGAGACCAGAGCTGCAAACAGTATTCCAGATGAGGTCTCACCAGTGCCTTGTATAACGGTACTAACACCTCCTTATCTCTACTGGAAATACCTCGCCTGATGCATCCCAAGACCGCATTAGCTTTTTTCACGGCCATATCACATTGGCCATATCATAGTCATCCTGTGGTCAACCGATACTCCGAGGTCCTTCTCCTCCTCCGTTACTTCTAATTGATGAGTCCCCAGCTTCTAACTAAAATTCTTGTTATTAATCCCTAAATGATTGACCTTATACTTCTCACTATTAAATTTCATCCTATTACTATTACTCCAGTTTACAAGGTCATCCAGATCCTTCTGTATGATATCCCAGTCCTTCTCTAAATTGGTAATACCTCCCAGCTTTGTATCATTCACAAACTTTATTAGCACACTCCCACTTTTTGTGCCGAAGTCAGTAATAAAAAGATTAAATAATATTGGTCCCAAAACCGATCCCTGAGGAACTCCACTGGTAACCTCCCTCCAGTCTGACAGTTCACCTTTCAGTATGACCCGCTGTAGTCTCCCTTTTAACCAATTCTTTATCCACCGTTCAATTTTCACATTGATCCCCATCTTTTCCAATTTAAGCAATAATTCCCCATGTGGCACCATATCAAATGCCTTACTGAAATCTAGGTAAATTAGATCCACTGTGTTTCCTTTGTCTAAAAAATCTGTTACTTTCTCAAAGAAGGAGATCAGGTTGGTTTGGCATGATCTACCTTTTGTAAAACCATGTTGTATTTTGTCCCATTTACCATTGACCTCAATGTCCTTAACTTCTTTCTCCTTCAAATTTTTTTCCAAGACCTTGCATACTACAGATGTCAAACTAACAGGCCTGTGGTTACCCGGATCACTTTTTTTTCCTTTCTTAAAAATAGGAACTATTTCTCCCATCATATGGTACAACCCCTGAGTTTACAGCTTCATTAAAAATTCTTGCTAATGGGCTTGCAATTTCATGTGCCAATTCCTTTAATATTCTTGGATGAAGATTATCTGGGCCCCCCGATTTAGTCCCATTAAGCATTTAGTCGAGTTTCGCTTCTACCTCAGATATGGTAATATCTACCTCCATATCCTCATTCCCATTTGTCATGCTATCATTATTCCTAAGATCCTCATTAGCCTTATTAAAGACTGAGGCAAAGTATTTGTTTAGATATTGGGCCATGCCTAAATTATCCTTAACCTCCACTCCATCCTCAGTGTTAAGTGGTCCCACGTCTTCTTCTTATTTATATGGCTATAGAACCTTTTACTATTGGTTTTAATTACCTTTGCAAGGTCCAGCTCTACTTGACTTTTAGCCTTTCTCACTTTATTGCTAGTTGTTCTGACCTCAATAAGGTGGGTGAGGTAATATTTTTTACCAAACCAACTTCTGTTGATGAAAGAACCAAGCTTTCAAGCTACATGGAGCTCTTCAGGTCAGGGCTTGTCTATACCACGCAGCTTTTAGTAACAAGGCTGTGTCGACACAGCCTTGTCGCTAAATGTCAGCATGTCTAAATGCTCTTTGTCAGCACTTTGTCGGCACTTTTGCCGACAAAATACTTCCAGCCCTGCAAGCACTGTTCGCTTTGTCGGCAGGAGAGCACTCCCGCCAACAAAGCCACGTTCACATTGCCACTTGCCACGGCAAAACTTTTGTGTTTCGGGGGTGGGCGGAGGGCTTTTTTAAGTACCTGTGAAAGACAAAAGTTTTGTCAACCACTTGGCAGAGTAGACAAGCCCTAAGTGTCACAGCTAAATACAAGGCAGAACAGATTGTTTAGTAAAAGCTGCTAACATGTATTCTAAGGGATAATTCAAGGGGAAGTGGTCCATCAGTATCCCTGCAGTCGTAGGGACAAACAGAGAAGGGAGGAATTGGTGGGTTACACATTGTTGTAATAAACCATAAATCCAGTGTGTTTATTAGGACTCTTTCTTAGCTCTTATTAGACAGTAATCAACATCAGAAAAGCCATCATTCTTGCTACCATCAGTGACAATCTCAGTGGACAGGCCAGGAATTAAATTGACATGTAATTGAGCTACACTCTCACCCATGGAGCTTTGCATTCCAAGTCAGGGTGAAGGCGCTTTGCTAAGGTAGGGTGGAGAAGCTTATTCGGACACTGCCAGTACTGTACAAGAATTATCAGTGAATAAAACGGAGGACTCCATTGTTGAGTGATGCCAATCAAGAGAAAAGACTGGCCCATTGACAACTGAATAACAATTGGGTGGGCAGGAGAAGGAACAAAGACTGAGAATATAGGGGGGCATACTGAAGAATGTAAAAAGTTGGACTGTCGGAAGGGACATGGACCTGTCTCATATAGAACTTATATGTATCACACAAAACATACAAAAAAGGGAGAAAGAAGATGGTTTGATATTTATAATCAAAAGCCAAGTGCCTTTCACATGAACAGCTTTTCTAGTTTTATAGAGCAAGTGCTTGGTGAACGGCTGCACTCACACCTCTTGATGAGCTATACTTCATGGACATCAAAAATTCATACAGTCTCCCATTAAACGTGGAGTTTTATCAAAGAAGCAAATTAGATAAATATATGCACAATTCTTTGATGTATCTGGAAGTCACATATGGTATTTGTTGGCATTATTTTCAACAATACATATCTAGTGAGTCATTGCTATTATATTAATATTATTGCATATCTGTGATTCAGTAATATCTATCCAACTACTAACTTAAGAGCACCATAATTCTGAGGGGTTTTCCCTCAGGAGGAGACAGTGTAGGTAGCCACTTTGCATCACAGTAACATTCCCCAGAAGCCTTTCCATGACTGGGGACCTAGGCTTAGGGTCACAGCAGAGAGCATTATAAAGCCAGGGTGAGTTCAGCTCAGTATTGATTGCTATAAAAATCATGACAGTTTACAATTTCTGAAAATTGTATATTTAAGTTTAAATGGAAGAAGTTTTAATAAAATATCCCAGATCTCTGTCACTTTGCACGACTGATATTTTTCTACTCAGAACTGTATCTGGTTTGGACTAAAATCAGAAGCAGAAACTGAAGCTGCACAAGCAGGGGGTTCTCACAATACTGTATTTATAACATGGCTGAAAACAGAAAACACAGGAAAGTTGGAATCATCTTTCCCTCCGCCCTCAGGCAATACAGTGGTGTTTGCCTTCAGCTGAGGCTTTCAAACTTCCTGGTTTAAACTGGAGGGGAATGGCAACAGGGCATGCCGAGTATGGGTTCTTGATTTTGTTCCTTGCAACTGAGACATGAAGTTGGCGGTTTTCAAAAAAGTTCTGATTTAATTGGGACACACCATAATAGGTACGGTGTGTGGTGTCCTTATTAATAAATGTCAGAGTCTTCTGCATCCCCACTGCCTGCTGCTGTTGAATGAACAATTTATTTTAAGCCAAATTCAGAACTTTTAGGTCCTGATCCAAAGACCATTAAAGCCACTGGAAATCTTTCCACTGACTAAAAAAACCCAGAACAAAACAACAACAAAATATTTGAAGACACTGAAAGAAATCTTGTTGACTTTAACGGCCTTTGGATCATGCTCATAGTGAACTAGCAGTTCAAGATCTTCAGCTTTTTGTAGGCGCAATGTACTGAAACCTCTGCGTATGCCAAATTCTGGATGAACACTCTACAGCCGCTGCCGGTCTCTGTTCAGCAAAGGAAAGTTTCTCACCAGCAGTAAAATAATCTCATTTGACGAAAGTCTAGCTGCTTTACCTTTTTGCCTATGAAAAAGAACAGATCCTATTATAGCCCTATAGCCTATAGCCCTATTACAGGCGACTGTCTTAAGAGACCAAGGAAAAGGGAACATTTCCTTTCTAACTTCTGTCAATCCTTCAGCACACCTTAGTTCAAAGAAGGACTTTATTCTATTTCTTTCTCTTTAGAGAACTACTAATTATTACAATCCAACCAAACTGTGACTTCACCTCTATAAATAGATTTTTTCTATGCAAGATTTTATTTGTTAAGAGCAAAAACAATACTTGCACATGTATATGTTCAGGGCTAACGAGCAATGCCATCTGTACGGCTGGAATATTTTCACACTCCTTTTCTGTTATACCAAACAAACCCTCTCCAGCTGATTTGTCTCATTGTAGAATGCAAATTGCTTATAAAAGACCTCAGGGTGTGAGAAGACACTTATCAGACAGATATTACACAGGGGCTCATACCAACTACACTATCTACTGTACAATTTTCAATGCATTAAGAACAAAAAGGTATCAGCAAACCTGCTTTTGTGTGGCTATAGTAATTATAATCTGAGGTATTTCTGTTTGTTAAGACATGTTGCTTAGGAAGCTGATCTTCCTTACTTTAGGTCCAATACTGCACCTACTTCATAGTAAGTAAAGTACTGTGAGTCTTGAATAAAAGATCTGAGAGCAAAATAAACTAATTTTGCTCCTTCCTTTATTTATATGCAGTAAAACCAGCACCTCTAAATTATTCAGATAGAACCATAGTGTTTTGAACAGCTGTGTCTTATAGCCATTTCTTGTAAATATGATACAATATTATAGAAACTTTGCTCATTAACCCCTTGATGCAAGAAGTCCTGATTCCCCCAAATTAAATTCACTGTCGGTAACTGACAGGTGCAGTCCCATGGAGCTAACTGATTTGAATGAAAGGAACCCAGTAATTCAGAGCCAAATAATTTTGCACAGTTGTACCTGTCAATTCAGAGCTGAACCAGATGCAGGAGAAAAAACAGATGTACAGTAAGTAATAATGATCTCGAAGAGGCTCCATTACCAGTGTTTCTCAGCAGAAATTGCCAGAGGTAACTGTGAAGACCAGAATTTATATAATATACACCGTTTAGAAATACACTTGCCAGGCCCCAGGGACACTGCTGGCGTATCCAAAACAGCACTGATCATCAAGATTTCTCACTTTGGCAAGATGTGCATCTGTAAAGAGGATTCTGGGGAGTTAGATTATGTGGTTGAATTAAAAAGTGGAATCTTGGTACAGTAATGGATTAGCAAAGCAAACTCACTGTGCTTGGCCAGTTTAGTCTCAGGTTTATGTTGCTCACTGATTTCAGCACAGTGGTTAGTTTAGTTTTATTATAATTACTTTGCTTTTAAAGGACATTTGTAAAAATCATTGAAAGGAGGATCACAGCAAGTGGTGTTCTCCACAACCTGGCCCTGAAATTCAACTTCCTTGTTCATACAGGGAAGCCATTAAGGTATAATCATTTTTAATGCATCATAAATAATCTTCACACTTGCTGTTAAGTTAATTAATATAATCAGTTAAGCCAAATGCATCAAAAATGAAGCTTATTTTGCAAACATGCAAAATGTTCTGCCTCATTGCCTCTCTATCAAAATTAAATGTCATTTCGCTAACAACTCTTTCCAAGTTTTAATTTCAATCCTTTATCACAATTCCTACATTTTTTTAAAAAACAAAAAAGGTCCCCTCTAAACGAAGATATCCTTGTGTGACAGACTATAGGAAAATAGTCACATGACCACTAATTGGGCACGTAGGGCCCAATCCTGCAAATACAGCTGTCCAATCTTGCTAACACTTAAGAGGTCAAGTTTCTCAGGGCCATAAGTGGATCAGGATCAAGTCCTTGAATATTACACATTGACCTACATTACCTTGCCACAAATTACTTTTATGTAAAATGAAAGCAACATAGGTGGTTCTAAATAGTATATTTCCATGACCACAAACTTAAAATAAAATAGGTGCCCATAAAACAAAAATCTATTACTAACTTGTAAGAAAATAAATGCCAGGTTAGAAACAAATAAGTGCATGGTTATTCTTGTGTTCATGCAATTGCACCATTATTTTTCAGTTCACAGGCATAGTTCACAACAATCAAATAATATTTACACAAAATGAAAGGTACAGAAGAATAATCATAGATATTTTACTGTCTTCTGTAGCGCAGGGAGGAAAGATTGAAGTTCCACCAGGAACTCCCTAGTATACTGTCGACCTGAGGCTATGGCAGTGATATGCTGAATCGATATGTTCTCCAATCATGTGTCCAGTTAGTGCTACACACTTTGGGGTTTTGTTCTGGTTTCCTGTGGCCTCACAATGAAAGGGAGATTGTGGTGGCATTCTCTCTGCTTGTAGCTGAGCTGTCTCTGAAGACCCTCTCTCTTTCAGTTTCTGCCACGACAGACCATAGGTTAATGCAACCCAAAGGCTACATCATTCAATGCCCGTTCCAAGACTTATCAAGTTAGATACATGTATATGAAATTTCATGTAATAGTATTCAATGCCCTGCTTAAATGAGAAAGTAAGGAGACATACCTTATATTTCAGTTCTCCATAAACTGGTTAAAAGGATTCTTTTTTGTATATGAAGTTAGAGTAATTAGATAAGAAAACTTCCATAACCCAAATCTTCCTTGCTCAGGCAAAAGTACCAGTGAAGTCAAATGGGAGCTTGAGGTTGAAGTCAATGAGACCAAGCAGGAATACATTATGAATTTCCAATGATTAGTACCCTATGTTCCTCCTTACATTCAGTTTCTGTTCCTGGTAAGACTGGTGCTTCATTTTTAACGTAAACTCTTTCAACTCCTTATGTGCCCAAGTAGTTCTTATATACACAAGCGGTTGGCCTCATAGTTCAAGTCACTGCATATACTGATAGAAGTATTTGTTGCAAACAATATATTGAATACATTGAGGGGTACTTTGTTTCTATTTGTTTTTTCTCTCCCTGTTTGTGTACATCACATGTTGTGTATTTGAGCCTTGCATTTTCTTCAAACATTCCATGACAAGCACCCAATATTCAGGTCTCAGGATTTGAACTGCATGACTTGTAACTAAGTCAGATGTTTCTGTTTCTTTTCAGGACTAGATGATTAAACCTCCATAAACTACTTCCTTTTCCACTCAAGCCAAATTTCTTTTCATTTCTCTATATTAGTGGTTTTGCTCTTGCCCGTTGGAGAATCTAAGTGTCTTCCATATAAAGTCAATAGCAATAGTAAAATTCCTAGTGAACTTTGTGAAGTCTCTAGCTCTTCTACTTCTCAGGGTAAAAGCTCTGCTTGGCATAGGGTTTTTGTTAAAGTTTTCACACATTTTCTTTTGTTTACCAATATACACCTCGGATGAAATCCTGGCCCCACTGAAGTCAGTAATGGCAAAGCCCCATTAATTTCAATAAAGCTAGCCTTTCACCTTCATGCTTTTATTTATCAGACAAATTCTGCTTTCCTCCAAGAGGAATCTCCACTACAGACTTCAAAATTACCGCTCATAGACATTTGTATGAGCAAACCTTTGCTTGTGTGAATGCTCAGGAGCAGTACAGAATATTGAAGCATTAACAGGCCTAATGAAAACCCTGCTGTTTTCATAACAGCTTTCCACTATATTTAGCAAGTTCTAGGCCCCAGTTGTTCAGTGACCTCCCTGAGCTCATGAGGAACTCCGTGCCACGGTGGAGCTCATAGACTGTCGGGAGCCTAGTCACGGCCGAGGTTCATCGTGGTTTTGGCGCTCTATTTAAAGAAGCAAAATCCTGGTTATCGCATCAAAAAATACTCAGTTAAAATAAGCCAAAACCATAATACATCCAAGGAATAAATCATTTTTTTAAATTAAAGTTTGCTTAGCCATTAGCTGCCAATCCTACAGCAGCTCATTCTAACAGCAAGTTAACTCAAACAGCAGGCAGTAGACAGTACATCACATCTCTGGAACATCAGAGCTGTTTCCAGCAGCCTTCTCATTATTAGGTTTTTATCCTAAAGTTGCTTTCTTCACGTCGGAAACAATTTCCCCCAGCCAGGTTTTAAATCAGTGGCTTCCTATCAGTGCTCATTTGCGTCTAAATGAGTATTCTATTTTAAACACAGGCCATTCACTCTAAATGAGTTAAAAGATATTAAATGCAGCTCAAGTACTTGAGAATGAACACACTCCATGAGAACAACATTAATTTCAGAGCAGGTCAGTGTGCTAAGTAGACTGGCTGAAACTTTTTTCCCCCATATCAAATATGCTTACATCCATTGGCTCAGGGCCCAAGGCAAAGCCCTCTGTGATGCAGAAGTCTTGATTTCCTCTAGTATAGAGGGAAGGAGGCATGGCTAGACTTCCTGGAAGCCCCTGCATCTTATTTCTACTGAGGAAGTGGGCTCTTCCTATGGAAGATAACATTGTGGATGGGCTTGGCGATAGGCTGCTGGATCTGAACTTTGGAAATGTCTGCTGCAACCATTGGGGTAGACCAGATGGGGCTGCAGACTCAATACATTCTCTGGCTAGTCCCTGCCATTTCATTCTAAAAAACATCTGTGCTCCTTATGCATGGGCAGTGGGACAACCACTTAAGATACACTGGGGAAAAGATCAGGAGGGAAGAAGTGAGAATATGTTAGTTCAGTCTTGACAAAGGTACTAAAAGGCTAGCAATAGAGGGAAATGGAAGATGTGCTCAGTTACCAACTCCCGAGAAGTTGCTGTGGTTTTTCAACATAAGCACAGATCCAGTGAGCAAAGTGACCCCGACAACAGTCCATCCCGTCATTCTCCTTTCTGCACTGGCATATTCAGAGTGGGTTTGAAGCCCACTTCTTTGGCATAAAGACATGCAGTGGCTCTCTGTGGAGTTTATCTGCTCCCCCCCTGCCCCGTATTGAGGAACCATGGGATTATAGGCTGGAATAAGGATTTATGATGCAGCATTGCACTTGCTCTTCAGTAAGGGGGTTATTTAATCCCGCCAACACTGCAGAACAGATGCATGAAGCCCAATTACTCAGGCTTTAGAGAAGTTTCAAGTATTTTACCCTTGATTAAAGTAGAGTGCCTCAAGCTTCTACAGCAAACCTGAAAACGTTAATGCAACATTAAATTCCAAATACACAGAGGACAACGCACTTGTTGACTTCTATGGGAGCAGGATCTGGCCCAGATATATGAAACATTTCAAAAGGAACCTTGTCTTAAAACAAGAATAAGACTAGACAAAAGTATTTGAGTCAGGGCATTGCTAGGCAATCTTGCTGGTTGTCAGATCTGCAGTGTAATGACATGTCAATTTGATTTATTTTGTGCATGAGCCCAGAGCTATCCTTGGGCCTAAATTCTTCTGTACTTTAGTTTTTCTTTTGTTCTGATGGCACTTCTCCCAACATTACTTGACAATGAGTGATGCTCCAAAACCCTGATCTTTCACACTCTGTCGGTGACCTATAACTTTTCATGCATAACCTTTGACCTGGGTCCTGACAGTTTGATTTATTGTCCAGTGTTATGATTTATGAGTATCTTCTCAGAATAATTAACGGACAACAGGTGGCGGAATAATAATTTTGATTACCCAGTGGTTCATGAAGCCACTTCAAAGGTGACTTCATTTACTGAATAGGAAAAGGACAACAATATGAAATTAAACAAAGCAATCCTTTTATGCCTTTGTTTTTCACCCCTTTGTCCATCAACACAGAAGACTTTATTTAGACTCTCATCTTGAACTCTAGGAACTTGAATTCTGTGCAGAAGACAACACTTCCCAGCTCCTGGATTTGGTAGAACTATTTTTCTGTTGTTGAAAAGAGTCTTGATTAATTGCACGTTGTCAGTTTCCATAAACCTGAGGAGTCTCTTTTTAAATCTAGCTTTTGGAAACTTATCACCACCAGAGGCAGAATTTATTCCAAAATGCATATTTTGATAGTTTATCTTTTTGCTCAGGGAACTATTGAATCACTAAAAGCCTCATCCGACAAGGTGCTGTGCACCCTCAATTCCTGTTTAAGAAAGAGTGTTCAACAACTTGTGGGATCAGGCCCAAAATTATGCAATTGAAGTATTCAGTTCAGGTAATTCAATGACATTATGTTTCCCCAGGGCCCAAATCTGCAGCCTGTATTCACAAATGAATAGCACTCACCGAATATCTGTATTGAAGTCAACCGGGCTACTTTGGTGAGTGCTACTCAGCATGAGGAAAAGCTGAAGAACTTGAACTCAGGATTGTAGTTATAAGAAGTTTATAGAACACCCAAATGCAAATGATTACTAGTGGGATATAATTATGGTTGCTTATTATTCATTCACTTTATAAAATGGATCTAGAATGGTAGGATATTGTTTGCAAATTTTCTTCCATTAACATAGCTCTCTTTCCTGCAAGCTGATGGTGGACCCAAATCCTACCAATTTCAACAGTACCTTTATAACTGATCACTAAGTTCCACATCATCCCAATAAAAGCGCAAATTTGCGAACCAGGTTCTGACAACACATTTTATTCTCTTCTATACATACTTTATTTTAGAAGGCCCATAATTGCCCCCATTTAATTCAGTTGATTGTTTTCCATTGTTACTTTCAGTAACACCATGTGTTGCTTTGGAGATGATGGTGCTGTGTTCTGTATGGGTGCTGGGTTTCAAGACCTGGGTTTCAGAGCAACTGCAAGTGCTCAACACTTCTGAAAATCAAGCCATCCATTTGTTGAAGAACAGAGGTTCTGGATGTTTGTTTTAAGGATGAACATCTGATTGCAAACTAAAATATATACTTCAATGCACACTATCCATTCAATCATTGTTAGACATGCTTTTAAAAATATATTAATACTGAAATAAGTTGGTTAATGGTGCTATTTCTCAATGCTTACAGAAAGATAAAGGGGTTCACTGGAGTAAATCAGTGTAGCTCCACTGAAGTTAGTGAAACGACACCAGCAAACTAAGGATCTGACTCCAAGAGCTCTTCCTTTCCATCTCAGTCTAAAAATAAATCTAAATCTAAATAGTTGTTTGCAGGGATGTTGTAGCGGGGTGGGTCCCAGGATATTAGAGAGACAAGGTGGGTGAGGTCATATCTTTTATTAGACCTTGTCTCTCTAAATATTAACGACATTTAACTACACTCCCCTCTCTGTGTCACAATTCCTCTTCACACCCAAGAAAGCACATGAGAAATGAAGTTTTGCATGGCGCTACAATAGCGATATTGCAGGCTTATCATTTTTAATTGACTTCTTGACTTATAAAAATATTCCTACAATCCTGCTTTACATTGCAGTTTAATAACAGCTTAACACACATCTATGAAATATTCATTCCTGTTACATTAAAATTTTAAAATATCTGATGAAGAGCCTGGTTAATAGATAAAGCAGAATCCCTAGAATATTAAAATCACTCCGGCTTTCCACAAGGTTCCTCAGTGGAAAGGAAAGAAACTACTACTCTTGTGATCAGACTTACTTTATTTTTTTTCCCCCACTAGAACTCATAACGATACCCCTGCAACAAAACACTATTATAATAAAGCCAATTTTGTCCTATACTAGTTTTATTAAACCTTTAATACCACATTAGCTGTTTAATATACAGTAGATGTAGCGATGGAAAACCGCTCTCCTCCAGACTCTCTACTCAATAAAGATGAATTTGCAGCAACTCATTTATCAGATTAAGGGTAGCCTCTTTCAGCTTATGAAATAGCCAAAAGCTGATCTGGATTTCCACAAATGTTATAAAATAAAAAATAAAATAAAATAAATAGTGCATGGATTGATCACAAACAGTTTGCAGCAAGTAATTAATATTTGAAATTCAAACTGGATTGCTTAGTGGTGATCTATCAGGTAAATCACATGATGCTGTTTTTGCTCCTTGATTGGATGATTCACATGTACTTCTAGTGCAAATACTCCCACGTGAAAATCTTAAATGGAATGTCTGTGAATATGCACAACTGCAACTGTAATTTGGGCATACTTCAGCAAAGATGATTGCCACTAAAATTTAATTATTCAATGCTGCCATGTGTTTAACCAAAGCAAATTAATTTCAACATCTGAATAACTACTTGTGAAATTGGTTTTTTGGTTTGGTTGGTTGCTTGGTTTTGGGTTTTTTTGTGTGGGCAATACTCATCCAGGTATAATTCTGTTTTATGCTACAATTTTCTATTTTGATTTTATAATGTATTCTACAAGTAGTTCATAGAGAAAACTATTTTTTAAATAAAAGCTTTTAGTAACAAGAAACCTGCATCTAGCAAATGTGTATACATAAATTAAAGGGCACAAATTCTGCATGCCTCCTTCCTTTGAGTCCTACTGACCTCTTTGGTTTGATTCTCACTCGGGAAACTAGTTTACCTTTAAAACGGTAGATGCTCTTGAATCATGACGTGATGTTAGTACTTTGTTCCCCATCAATTTTTAAATTAATTATCTGGAAGCAACCAGCGGTTAATTTTTGGCCATAGACTTTTTGATTAGAAGCTGTGACCCTTTTTGCCTTTTTGGCATATGCTATACAACACCCGTGACCCCTGACACCTGATTCAACTAAAAGTAACTCCCAGATAGATCGTTCATATTCAGCAATCTCTTTGTTACACTGGGATGCTTATCCACTTCATTCCTTAAAATCCACTTTGTTTGTCTCCTCTTCCCTCCCTTTATACCCCCATTGCCCATACTTATTTTCTAGCAACATTTCTACCATTCCATTTGTCTCTCTCCTTCAATTTTTAAACTTTACACTATCCCATCGTCCCATATGTTTGTGTTGCACGCAAGGAGGTTTCTTTAGAAAACGCTGATGCTAATTATAAATTTAATTTGCATTTTAATTAGAACGGTAGCAAATTAAAAGCGTGGCAGCTGGAGAATTTTGAACGCTTTGCAGAGATTTGGTGTCAGTATCTCCCTGCCTCTGACTTTGCCGTCTTTTCATTTTTTCCCCCCTCACTATCTTTCATTCACACAAACATATTGGCATTTTTTCCTCCTCTCTTGTTTCTTTTTTGTCTAGTTTTTATTTCTCCATTTCTCCCCCCCCAGGATAAAATTATAAATTATTTCTTTTTTGTACTGATAAACAGTATACTCTTGTCTTGTGCCAGTACACCATGTACTGGAGTGATAATGCTGCTTTTAAGTGAGCTTTTGTGTGGCCCTGTTGGTACTGCCCTATTTTGCTATTTATATCCCCCATTTATTTACAGGTAAGACTCTAGTCTATTTCCCCTTGACTAATTTCAAGTTCCAGGCTCTAAGGTTTCTGTAGCCTAAACCAGTGCATTTTTGTAAAGAAAAAAACATCCTATACATTGGCAGTAGTCTGTAGAATCTTAATGAAAGCCATTCAGAATGCATTGGCGATTTTACAACTTTATTCTTCACAAATGCAGCATTCAAGATTGTGCTTTTGGACAAAAGGCTGAAGTAATCTGTCAGTCTTTTGGCCTATAGAATGGCATATATTCTGGCCCTACTGTCTCTCAGTGTTTTCTTTCATTTGTGATGTGAGCATGTCTGATTTTAGCACTCACGTGAGCTCATTTAGTCAGTCCTGTCGTTTTCCCTATGTTGTATCTCCATGGTCATTTTCATTCCTTCTGTTCGCTTCCCTCACAGTGTCCTTGCTCAATAATATTCATTAATTGATTGACAGCTCTGATAGACCCAACTAACCTCTATCTCACTCTCATGTCGGTTTTTAAATAAGTACTTGTACGTCCAATGACCTTGTCGCCTCATCAGATATCAGAAAATGAGCATGCAGATATGGAGCAACCTGATTAGCAAAATAAGGAAGATCTCACTTCTGGCACAAGTCCATAACAAGCACTAACAACTAAGTTTACAATTATGCATTTTAAACAAAAGAGACTTACAAATGAGGAATAAACAGACCTTAACCAGTTCCATGGGCATTGTCTCTAGTGAAAGCATAATACGGAGCTCTCATAACACGATGGTTTTTCTAGAAAAAGCTGGAAAAAAGCCAACATTACTCAATGTGGTGCTTTTCGTTTGAATTTTAGAAGGTAGTCTTTTATATTACTGTTTCTAATTGCATTTTAAATTGTTTGTATAATGTTGTAAAGCACCCAAAAATGCCTACACAGGAGAAGAGGGGGATTTAGAGATAAAATTATATTTCAGATTACTTAGCCAAGATTCTGCACAGTAAAGACTTTTTCTCTCAGAAAAATTGCTTAAGCCCTTGGAAAGCTTTGGGCTTTATGTTTATTATTTATTTATATTACAGTAATATCTATAGACCCCAAGATTGGGATGCTACTCTGCTAGGTGTTGTACATACTAAAGATCAGTCCCTGCATTAAAGAACTTAGAGTGTAAATCAACAATGCAGACAGAAGGAAATATTAGCTTCCTTTCACAGATTGGGAACTGAGGCACAATGACTTGCCCAAGATCACGCAGGAAATCTGTGGCAGAACCAGGAAGTAAAGCTAGATATCCTGAGTTCCAGTCTGTTGCCCTCTTCTTCCATTTTTCAGTTTCTAGTCATCTGGACATAGCAATTACAGAAATGAATTTGGTGAAACTAGGGCTTTGTTTAGCCTTGATTTCAGTGGCAAGATTTTTGAGGTGATTGTAACAATGTTAGGATGGATTGTACTTGTTAAATGGGCTAGATTAACAAAGCTGTTTATTATACCATAAAATGCTTTATAAAGACAAAGCTCAAAGTGGATTCTAATTTCTTGGGAGCTATTTGAGAGCACTGATTGGGAATCTGTTAGGATCAGGTGGGGATGTCACACAGTCTCCTCCAGTTGCAGGGCTGGGAAGGAAGAGGGCTGGGGCTGGTTGACCTTGGTCTTTGTTCTTGGTTCTATATTAATCATTCATGTTGGCTGAAATTCACCAGTGATAATAATGGCCATTAGAAGACCTGCAATGCAGCAGTACCCCGACATCTTCCGGGCCTGGACAACTGCAGAGCATTCACACAGACAGACTCTGTGCACACCACAGGGAAAAAAATGTTTGATTTGGGCTTGGTCACTACTTTGCGTGAAGAAATGTGACCCATTCTTAGTAATGAGATAGACACAAAGTTAAATGAGTCCATCATCATGCTTACCCATTATATCATAGAACCATATCTAATTGCTGCTGCAGTTACTCTCTGTCTTTCTCATGACAATATACCTTGTTATTCAAAATCAAGCCTGGAATCCGGGGGCGGAGGGGGGGTTCATACTCAGCTTTCATTATATTCACACTACTAAAAACAGGAACACAATTTTATATAAAATTCTGGCATTGGCCCATCACTGATATGAGCATGAAGATCAAGATGAGGAAGGAACAAATCAACCAAAAAAGAAGAGAAAATGTAATAGAAAACACTGAAGCATCTGTAACACAACAAACTTTAAAATATGACCTGGTGTCTTGGAGCGAAGGTCAAGTTTCTTTCAAGAAATGCTGTGCTCTCATAGGTGGAGTTTATTTTACAACAAATCACATCTCCAATTTATAATTCTCACTTATAGAAGATTCAGCTCCTGAGCTTTTCAGCCGAAGGAGAGGAAACCAGAGGCCTGCAGAGCTTTTCTTCTCACGAGTAATCCTTACTCAGGTAAGTAGGCTCATTAATGTCAAAGCCTTATTTACGAGCAACGATTATTCATTGACCTCAATGGGACCATTCACATGGGTATGGATTACTCACGTGAGCAAAGCTTTGCAGGATCTAAATACACTAAATTGCCTTCAAGAGCTAATTTTTGAAAATGAAAGATAACATTATGCAAAATGTTGATGTCTGGGTACTCTAATTAATCTACTATTTTAATCAAGATTGTATAGTAAAGTTCTAATTTCTATGTCACCATGAAATTTCCCAGATCCATTTCTCCTCCCCTGCCCCCAATAACCTTCTAAATATTTTGATAAGCCCTGGTCAACTAAATCTCTTGCAATAACTTCTTATGGTGAAATTGACCATAGAGTGTACAACACTCCACAAATTATAAATCTTTCACCTTGGCACTTTGGAAAGGCTTGGGTGTTATTTCATGTAAGTTTTTGCAGCTGTACAAAATACTTTCATTAACCCAAGAATGGATTATTTGGAGTGCTAATTAATTGATTCTTCAAAATGCCAATTGACATACTCCCAGGGAAAACCTGATCTAAGCAACTATGTTAATCAAGCTATTGTACTTACGGTTCTGTCTGAATATCAGACCATCTGAAATGAGGAGAACTTTGCCATTACTGTCCTGGACCTCTTGTGGGCAGCTAATTAATATGAGCAGAATATGACAGTTGCACTTGTACATTCACTGTACTGCCTGACAATAACTCTATAAAATTACATTTCAGCTTAAGAATGGAAACAGTGTTAAATACCATTATTTGCCTTCCTTTGATGTCTGAGAGTCATTATGAAAGCAATTACAGAAGTTTCTCTGTCTGTATGTCTACAGGGTATTTATATGTATCTGTCTGAGTCCTTTGCCAGGTGGAAAATATATGGCATATTAAAGACAAGGGAATTCAGCCTCAATTATCAGGCTATGAACAGAGGAAGAAACAAAATCAGAGTTTTGCAGATGATCCTGCCAGACAACAGTAATTTAATATTAAAGCCAGGCAAGCTGGGGAAAACTTGCCTAGTGCAGGAGCTTTTTATTTTAATATTATTTGTTCCCCCTTCCCCCACACACTCCATTGCCCTAGTTTGTTTTCCATTTTTTTTCCAGTTCCTCTGTTCATTTTAAATAAGCTCACACTTGTGAGTCTAGGGATCTTGGATTTTTTTTTAAAAAAACCTACCTTTTGTTTCTTAATTATGCTGTGGATATTCTTCTGTCTAACCACGCCCAGAGAAAACATGTTTTTTGTCTGGTATGTTGGCAGGTAGATTGAGTGGGTCTATGTATCATATGAGGTGCTGACAGGTGAGGAGGGAGCACCGTACGGTTCAGGGGATGCTGGGTAACTCGCAGGGTTCAGCCCTTACAACAGTACACATCACAAAGTATGTGTACGCTTACGGCAGTGTGTGGAGTCCAGACACCACATGCTCAGCAAGCATTGGTATAAAGAGCAGTGTAGACACTGAGGCACAGTTTAGATGAGTAGAGTGCCCTATACACCTGAACCCCAAGGTGTACCCTACAGGGGCTCTCTACATGCCCAAGCAATGCCTCCCACATCTACACTGCATCCCCTCTGCCAGAGCCTTTCACTGATGCAGGTAGCTACACACGGCAGTGCCAAGTGTGGCTGCAGCCTGCCTTTCACTGCAGCATGTAGCTACACGTATGGTGCCTGTATTCTCTACACTCCACCATAAGCGTAGAGAGCCTCAGACATGCTACAGTAGTTTGGACTTTGAGCTCACCTGCTTGCTGGAGCCCGTTCCTTCTTGCACTGACTCCAGTGGTAGCATGATTGGGTCCATGGTTTGGAAGGAGGGAAAATAGTTGTGTTCATTTTACTTACACACACATTTTATAAGGCCAGGAACGGCGAACCGTGGCCACTAGGAGCTGCGGGTGGTCGTGCAAATGCAAACAAAT
Source organism: Caretta caretta (assembly GCF_965140235.1). Lineage (NCBI taxonomy): Eukaryota > Metazoa > Chordata > Testudines > Cheloniidae > Caretta > Caretta caretta. The sequence goes on along the minus strand of NC_134215.1, from coordinate 75,243,151 downwards.
GGTCTGCCAGCCTGCTGGCAGATTACCCTAACGGGCCGCATGCAGCCCATATGCTGCAGGTTGCCCACCACTGCATTAGGTTCTTGTGAGCTGTATTTAGTTGTCTTCTCCATTCTTCAACTATTCTAAAGTGGCATCCCAGTGCACAATTTATGTACATACTATTGTAACAAGCTGTGCCACATCAGGCTAGATTTCTCTTATTTCTTGTCAAGCCTGTCACACTTGACTGCTGAAGTATTTCTGGATGGTCATTATTACTAGGAGTTAGTTGTCATACCATATAAACTTAGCTGGACAGTGCTCTCATACCATGCCAGGGACACTGATTCATGTACTGCATGCTGGGTAATAACATGAAAGAACTCCATGTGTTAAAAAAAAAAGCCAGTTTAGTTTTACAAGAGAATGATTTACAGAGATGCTGCAACTTCACCTACCATTCAAACCATGTGCACACAAACTGGCTTTGTGGTGCCTCTTCCAAACTCTTCCTACTTGCAACCTGTGCTCCTCTCCAAGTTCCATGCAGGTTGCTGCAGACAACAAGCCATATTGTTTCAGACAAGACACATTTTAGCTCACAGATATGCCCAGTCATTAGCAGCTGATGCTGAGGGAGACTCACAAGACAAAGTTTAATAAGTGCTTAAAACATAGTCTACAGACTCCTCTTCCATAGAAGACTTTTGTGCCTGGTGCCATCATTTGCTTTAGGGAAGCTTGTCTGTTTTTTCTCTCTTGTTCTTCCAATGCTCTGTGTTGTCCTCAGTTTTAAATAGAAAGCTAGAAATATTGCCAACACTTAATTCCAATTCTCAAGTATTCTGAAACTGAAACCTCTAGGAACATATCCGTTGCCACTGTAATAATTGTATTGTAGACTCTCCCTTCATGTTCTCTCCTGATTTGCTCCAGGAAAGTATGTAACAACTCAGTAACGCCCAGTAAGCCCCCAGAGGCAAGTTGGTCAGAGAGAAGGCATAACACATTTATTAATTACTGGGCTCAGTATCAGATTGCTCAGACTTTACAAAACATCGAGAGCCTGATTCTACGTTGTACCGCACCATGTGTAGTCATTAATGCCAGGGAAAAGTGCATGCAAAGTGGATACAAAATGCCATCAGTTCAGAATGGCAGCACCTTACAACCCACTTTGTCCTGGTGCAAATGACTACGCAAGATCCAAAACAAAGGCGAATTAGGTTTCTTGTTCACAACTGACATGCTCAGAGGCACCATGTAAGCATTAACACAGTCATGCCATACTAATACTATATCATCTCATTGTATTGTCATCATGTAGAGCATGATACTTCCCCATGCAAACCTAAGTATGGTTTGATTTTGCACAGGACTTGTACTATCTGCAGCTTCACATACATGGTAGATTCAAAGGTCAAAAATAAAGAGTCCAAACTATCCTCTCTACTCTAGCTGCTTATTAGAAAATTTCATCCATTTTAGGCTTTTTGATATTGTAGGTCACAGGCATCTTTGTTCTTCTCTGGAATCTTTTCCAGCATTTATGATAGACACATATTTCCAGCTCCATGTTCTTTCTGCTTAAGTTTTCAAAGTAGGGAGTTATTAGACCAAGGCAATTTTCTTAGGGCCGTCTGAACCATTTTAGAATGTCTGAAGTGGCAACAACTGCACTGGTCCTGTAAGGGTCCATTTTGCTCCCCTTGAAGTCAGTGGCAAAACTTAGCTGGACAGTGCTCTCATACCATGCGAAGGAATAGACCCTACTAAACACATAACCCCTTTGAAATGCAAGGCCTATGCAAAATCCTCTGAAATTAGAAAATTGATCAGAAAGCAGTCCTCGTGTATATTTACTACAACAGTTTTGTTACAGAAAGTTTAATGGATGACAGAAGTCAACATGAAGATGAAAAGATCTTAACAATTTTTGAGATATTCCGTAGTAGGGAAAAGAGAAAGGATTTGAAGGGATAATAGTTGACCATTTTACAATATAAATCTGCTCTTGAATAATTAAATCTACAAAGTATATCAGCCTGTCCTTAGGAAGCCATGATATTTTACAATGCATTTTAAAAAAAACATGCTTTGGATATTTAAACAAATGTAAAAAGGTAGAGGAAAAATATTTTTTAAGTTCATATGAACTTGCAGAAACATAGAAATTCAGTACATTCCTTTAATTAAAAAGGAAAAACACAACTTTCAAGAAACACACTTATTTTCTTCAAAAAGGATGATTAATACAGGTTAAAAAGCTTTTCTCGTTTTACAAAATTAATACCATGTTTAATTACATGAGATTAAAATTTCATTACACATTATACTTTAATTGGCATAGACGGGGCCAGAGGTTAACACCTCTGTACGAGTTACCTTTTGTACTGTTCCAATATCTAATAACATAGGAGTTTTAAATTATAAACCCTGACAACATTTAACAAGTTTCCTACATGTTTTAATTTTACCCTAGTAATCTTTTATGTGGAGCTCACTGGTGTTCCTGAGGTCATCATCCTGAATGATGAAAGGAGCTGAGAAAGAAATCATTATAAAACCTATACAGCTGGACATTATTGAATTATGGTAAAGATGTTATCTGAAATAAGGATGTCTATTATAGGTTTAAGTATAATTAGTTTAGGGCAGTTGTGTTAGGGCAGTTGCTGGTTAGAACATTGTATGTGTGTGTGGTGGTGGGAGGAGAGGGGGGCGATTCACCTCATAAAAGAGTCTGGTACCGTTCTACTCAAGGAAGACCAAAGAGAGATTTGGAAGACTCCTAGCTATGAAGAAGTGAAGTGCTCTTGAGCTAGATGATCAAAGATGCTACATTCTAGGAGTAGGACTTTCAAAGGGCTAAGGGAATTAGGCACACAAATCCTACTGAGTTTTAATGGAAATTGGATACCTCATTCAGGGGCCTTTGAAAATCCCAGGCCTACCTATAGCAACATTTCCCCAATGTAAACCATCAGAGGTCACTGTTTCAATGACACACACCTTCCATTCTATACATCCTCAGCTAGGCTTCCAAAACAATTGGTCCAGGGAGTGTGGGAGAGATCAACAAAATAGTGCATTTGAACTACAATCTTATGTGCTGGCATGTGTGTAGCTCTGGCCCTGAGCCAGTAGGCCAGCTGACTCTTTCCTCCCATAATGTTTATCGCTCTTTAGTAGCCAATCGATTCAAATACAGCCTCTAACATTGCATAAAACCAGCAAACAAGCCAAAAAGTAGTGCCCAACAGCAGTGCACATAATGTGGGCAGCCAGAGAAAACCAAGCGGTTGTGCACCAAACTAGCAGATATGCCTGACCAACCAAACTAAACCATATCAGGCCGATTAAGGGAGCATGGATGAAGGGAATGGAGGCTGAGCTGGACTAAAATAGCATGTGGCACAAACTGCAGAAAGGGGCGGCAAAAAGCGCTCCATGGTATCGTAAGCGATTCTCACATGAATCAACATGCTTTACTGTAGCAACATAAGGCTGCATTTCAGATACATTTTAGCATGAGTGCAGCTATGAACTCTTGCCCACAGAGGGCTGAGTATCAAACATAAATAAGGTTCTGATCCCAAGCCTTTAGAAATCAATGGGACTTTGCCCATTGACTTCAGTCAGATTTGGCTGAGGCTCTTAAGCAGCGAGGTCTCTCTCACTAAATTGCTGTACTGTTTGCAAATGGAACTTTCACCAGAGTTCATCACTTGCCTTTTGTTATGCCTCTTCACTGTAGGTTTGGCGGGTGGAGTTGGGAGGTGGTGTGTTTCTTTGTTGAAGAAAGATGACAGTTCCAGTCTTGTTGCATTGAACTCCTGTTGGCTGATGGAAGTTGAGAGCCCTCAGGCCCAGATACTATGGGAGTTAGGCACCTAAATGCCTATGGGAGTTAGGCACCTAAATGCCTCTCAGCAGCTGAGCCTCAGCACCTTGCAGAATCAGGCCCAAAGTGAGCCCCGGAAAAAGAGCAAATCTATATGTAACAACCTCTAAGTTGGCCCACGGGGGAGGGATAGCTCAGTGGTTTGAGCTTTGGCCTGCTAAACCCAGGGTTGTGAGTTCAATCCTTGAGGGGGCCATTTAGGGATATGGGGCAAATTGGGGATTGGTCCTGCTATGAGCAGGGGGTTGGACTAGATGACCTCCTGAGGTCTCTTCCAACCCTGATATTCTATGATTCTATGAACCAGGAGCATGAGTCTTTATAGCTTGAGTTAATGAGCTGGCTCTGTAGTTGGGGACTCGAACAGACTCACCATATCCTCTGTCATCTGGGCATGCAGGGGGATATGCCACACACATATAGATTACATATACACCACATTTCCACCCTCTTTATTTCACTACTCAGTGTGAGCAATTTAAGGTTTCTGCAACAAGTGGTTCTCAAATCATTTTCTAATTGCACTTTGAAAACTTTTAATTTGGAAATATTTTATTTAAAAGATGGATTCAGATGGATTTAGTGTGCAACAGACACTAAAGTATGGTAAAAAGGGTAGTAAACTGAAATTTGCTTTTTAAAAAAGGGTACTCATGATTTTTACATTGAATTGCTCGACTCCAATATGCTTATAAAAAAAAGGTTGATCTATTTGGCTACCAAATGTTTTAAATAATATGCCTCCTATATAATCCCAAAGAAAGCAGAATATGTCGAAGAGTCATATGTGACCTGACTAGATTTTGTACTATTGAATTTTTTAGAAGTATTTCTCTGGTACTGATCGTTCTTGATCTAGACGCCTTACAATAAATTAACACATACCTTCAAAAGGATCACATTTCATATTTTGGCAAAGGAGTAGGAGCAACTCTGTGGTGGAAAAACTAAACAAAAAATTTAAAATAAGGACGAAGGACTGTAAGCCCTACCCATTGTTTTTCTCTCACATCCTACAGCGTTCCATGCCCTCAATAGCTGAATTTAGTCCTTTAAAATTATCTTTAGTGGTCCTCTGTGTGGTCTTGTCTGGCTCACAGACCTATTCTACTTTTTCAGCAGCAGTAGAGAAGATAGAGAAATTTACCTTTATGAATCAGAATTAACTTCTGACACCGCAGAGCCCAAGAGGCTATCAGTTAATATTGAATTGAGCATTTCTTGATTACCCTGTAATATTGACCAGGTCAGTATCTGTATTGATCACCTGCCATATAAACGCCAGCCAGGTAAATTAAAATACCTTGGAGCAGCATTAAACTTCATGCCAATTTATCCAAAATTTTCTGTGTTCTTGTTGCTCTTTCCTACTCTTGTTGCTCTTCCTGCTCTTCCTACTTCCTATTGTGCATATGCTCCCACCTGCCCTAGTATTTCCTGAGCAAATGCTACTTCGTGCTGCAAACGACCCATTAAACTTAATACCCATTTCATGTAAGTTGCATAGATGAGTAGCACTCTTCTACTTTTCTACTTATGGTTATCTAAAAAATGACCTGTAGGGAAGGGGTGTATGCATGTAGCTGGTGAAATTAAGTGAGAATACAATTCTGGTTATCTGAGTTTTTCCTACCCTAGTTTACAGTGGAATCTGATTAACAGGCCACTGTTTCATCAAAATATAGGATAAACAGTATTGCACTAATACAGCTGCAATATGATTGGAAGAAAGGCAATATTCAGTCTTTTGTTAAATGCTATTGCTAGAACTGAAGCTAAGACAGGACAAGAATTCGCAGCAATACGCTTTTCAAATATTTATGATCAGTCTCAAATTACATCTTTAGACATTAAAATCAAAGCTCCATCTGACATAAACCAGCATAGCTTCATTGAAGTCAATCAAGCTATGCTGATTGGCTTTTGGTGGTCTGGCCCCAGTGTCTTTTTGAGTAACTGCCTCAACTTTGGGCCTGATTGTTGCTTACAGAGAAAAGGAGTGACATCAAAGTGGTTTGGGGGTACTTAATGAAATGCAGGATGAGACCTTTAGTGAGTTACTACAGTAAGTAACTTCAAAATATCATCTTCATTAAAGGAACAAACTTTCTGAGCCAGCAAATGAAATATTAGTAATTAAAATATGTTTGCTTAAAAAAATAAATCTGTTATGGCTCAGACAGTGAAATAAGATCCTTTAGATTAATGTTTAATTGAAAACAGCATTTACTGCTCTAGTGCATTTGAGAGAGCTCTTTACTGTTTCTTTATGTATAATTGTGTTTTGCAGCCAATTTAAAATAACTAGATGAATGCAGTCCTTATAGAAGGTGAAGATGAGTCCTTGCAAGGATAGCAGTGTCTACAGGGGTTTCTTTCTAACAGATATGAAAAAGTAATTTCCATTCTGCTACTTTTGTGTGATCCTTTCTGCATATCAAATGTATCTCACACACACACACACAAAAAACCCTAACTAAATACCTGAGAAGAATATTTTCTAAAAACGAACAACATGTCTTATTTTAATATTCCCTGGGTCTACGTGTTCAAGAAAAAAATGAGGCAATAATCATTACAACTTTTTTCTCTCGGAAACACCTTATAATTAATTGTGCTAACACTTGTTACAATATGGGAATTTGAACGTTCCAATAAAGAAAAGGAAATGGCTGCATCTCTAGACTGAGTTGGAGATACTCAATAGGAGAGAGATTCTGAGTGGGGTTATCAAAGCGTCTCAGTGACTGAGGAGAGAAAGTCCTAATGACATTCGTCCTAAGTCACCAAAGTGCATTTGGAAATCCGACCCCTAAGCCTGCTTAACGCTAATCACAAGTAGTCCCGCTGACGTCACGGACCTTGCAACCTGATCAGTACGGACCCAGAAGTCCAAGCTCACCCAATCCCCTGGGTCCAAGCTTGGATGGCTAGCCACAGCTGCCACCTGTGTGGCAAGTCCACACTGTTATTTTTAGTGCGCTAGCTCCAACTGAGCTAGCATAAGTCTGTAACCACACTAGGAATCACACCTTCCCATTGCGGTGTAGCTATAGCCAATGGGTCTCTGCCCTGGTAAGCCCCTACAACGTATCATCTTTTACTTTTCCCAAGGTCTTCTAGCCTATAGGAAATCAGTAGCACACACAGCCTTCAGTTTGGTGCATGTGTGACAGATTTCAGGCTGATGATGTTTTGAAGCTCTGTGTGTGTTGGGGGGGGGGGGGTCAAAAGTTAAATTTCCACATCATGATTTCCTCTTACTCCCTTCCATGTGAGATATAGGTAGATCTGCCTGTGGAGGGTGTTCTTCATACACAAATCCTGAAGGAAAAAATTCCCTCCTCCATAAATTATCCTGCCTCATAGAAGGGTTACCGGCTTCTTTGATTCATGTCGGTAAATATGATCCTCAGGTGGAAGGTGCTAGATCTACATTTTTAGCATATATCATTATAAAAGTTAACAATGAGCTTTGTTTGGTACAGTGTCCCTTTATACTTCCACTGGTTCTTGTCCTCCTCATACTTTCTTTGGCTGTTTATCTTGCTATGTCTTTTGTCTAAGTTTAGACTGTAAGTCTCCCAGGTCAAGGACCTTGTCTTTCTATTTACCCATAAAGAAACAAGCCCAACTACCTGTAAACAATTAATAGTAATAGTTCATTTTAACTGAGAGCATCCCTGCGAAGATGCATTAAAAATACTATATTGTTTTATAAAAAACAGCTTTCAACCAAGAGAGGAGAGGACCTTATTCTGACTTACTCATTAGCATCTGAGCTGCTCACTACTGTCAAGAACTTACACATAGCCTGACTGCATTTAGTGTGTTGGACTATTGTTATAGACAAGAAAATGTCTAACTCTCTCAAGGTTAATTGACTACTGCTCTTTGAAATATACATGAGAGTCTTTATTGACTATCCTGCATCTGACCTCACCTGTCATGCAGGAGGAGGAGGATAGTAACAATGAATAGGACTCCAGCAAAGGATGAGCAGGACAGAGGTGAAACATAGTGGAGTACACTATGTTTTGTCAACATCACTGTTTTCATTCTTTGATGTCCAGCACATAGTCCTTTATTCTACTTCTGTGATAGCAAAATCCATGAAAATCAATGTAATTCTGAGATGTCAGCAGTCTTCCCAATATTACCAGGTCAGAAGAGACTTTAATTTTAAACAATATGCAGTGTTACACAAATCTCCCAGCCAACTCATTCCTAAAGTTCAAGATTGGTACAGTATTTGGCCCTTGTTTCTTATGAATGGAAATTCCATCTATTCCCATGATCTGGGGAAATTCCCCACATCATCAGGGGACCCCAAATATATGAAGGTCCTGGGAGAGAAAGGACATGCATTCTAACCTCAGAACATCCTCCATCCCAGTCTAGTCTGGTTCTTGAACCAGGTCCATATCCATGCTATCGGAGCATCCCTAGCGAGGTCTCACAACACAGAAGGGAAAGCTATGTAAATTACACACAAAAGTTCCCTGGGATTGGAGGGAAATGCTGCCTTCTCTATGACTATCTCAGCACCCCATCCACACTCCACACATGGATCCCAAACCTGAAGAGCCCCTGAGGTGGTGCCTCTATGGGGTCCAGGGAAGACTGGAGGAATATCATATTGGTACTGATGTCACAGAGGGAGTTCTCTCCACTTGCATGACCCCAGGGACCAAGCTACTCATTGCTCCCAGAAGCCCTAGGTAAAATCTGGCCAAAGTGTTTGCTTTGAGGGTTCTGGATGTTTTGGCAAATGAGACACATGGGAAGACAGTTCATGAAACAACATCTGCAGGTTTTAAGTATTGTCTCTACCCGGAAAACATGCCACTCAAATTTGAACAAAAATGTGCAGTCATTAAAAGCAACAGTCACTTTTAGGCAATGAATGGATACATCACATTTCATTGAAGAGTCATTATTGTGATGCCCAAATTGGAAATTTTTGAAAAACAGGGTTTATCCTAGAAATGCTGACAGAGTCTTGCAGACAGGAGCACCTCCCTGAGAGCATGTCTGCAGGCCGAGGCATTTAGAGCGGTTTGGTTACTACCAAAACATGGGCATGTCTAATTTTTAGTATATTTCCAAGACTTAGGTCTCCACCATGACGAGTTTCCATAAGAGAATTGTTTGATGACCACAAAATAAGCCCTCGTGATGCTTCCACCATGGCAACGGATTTTTTTCTATAATTTACCATGACCCAATTACAGCCCTAATGATGATACATTGCATTCCACTGCCAAGCTGTCTAAACCCCCACCTGCTTGTAACAGCTCAAAACAGAACATGTGAGTATGACCAGAAACTATAACAGTAACTAAGGGGCTGATTGTCTAAGCCTTACTCACGTTGAGTAACACTTATTCAGATGAGCGATCCCCATTAAATTCACTATGCAATGTGAGTAAAACTTACAGGATTGGGCCCTACATGTGTACTGTATGCTGCCACCCTGAAGAAACTTTGAGACTGAAAACAGACATGTATATTATATAGACGCACTGTCAAATTACCATGCCAACCACATATTGTGGTGAAGTGCCAGGAACTCGGAACCGGTTAAATCCAGAGATGCTGGAACAATTTAAACTGTAGGGGTGCTGAGAGCCATTGAACCAAACTGTAAACCCTGTATATGATGGAAGCCACTTCAAACCAGGGGATGCAGCAGCACCGCCAGCACCCCTAGTTCCAGCACCTCTGGTTAAATCTCTTTGGACAGGATTCAGTCTCTGGCTAGATTTCATAATATGGAAGATCCACCTACTTGGTTTGTGCTGGACAGACATATTTTCATTACTGAAGTTCAGCCCTTGAAGGTTAAAATATGCCCTTAAAAAATCTTTCATCTCCTACCCTGTATCTGCTAGCTGTATAGCATATTTCCCTTGCCACTAATTCTGATCGCATGCCCTGATGAACTCATTTTATCTTTTGGTATAAATCAATTACAATTAAAATATAGTTTGTCAACCCTCATTGGAGTACTGTTTCATATTAAAAACATTTTTACTCATGAGAGCAAGTGTGATTAACTTCAATAGGAAATTTAAAGTTCAACTTACTATGAGCAGAGGGAATCGAGCACAGTTCTTCCTTTGCAGAATACTTCAGGCTTGTTGTCAACACAGGGAGTAACACCAGTGGATACATTTACACTGGCCAGTTCCAGACCAGCAGGGACCTAAGCAGACAAAAAAAAGATGGACGTTTTAAACAACATTTTGATTATTGGTATTATATAAGAGCTCAGTACAAATAGAAAAAGACAGTGTTCTTTATTTTAAGGTTTAAAACTTCGGGGGGTTTTTGTTTTGTTTTGAATGAACATGTTTGAAAAGTGAATGGAAAGCATTTTATATTTTAAATACATTTTGTGAATGAAAGGCAGTAGACCAAATTCTCTGCTGGAGTAGATGGATGCAGCTTCCTTGACTTTATTCCAGCAGAGAGCTTTGCTGTCACGGTTCCATTTGTCTTGGGCATTCACAGACATGCTGGTTCACCTTCCCCCAGGAGTGCTCCTCTTTGGCTGTCTTATATTACACACTCAAATACCTACCCAGCCGCTGGTGTGCGACTCCCACTGCCAGATGAACAGCAACACCCCACTCAGCACAATGTCATCCTCTCTTCCTCCCTCTACAACTCTGTAGCACATCGACACTCTCTCCAGAGTCAAATTGGCTAATGTCTGTTGATTTACAATTTGCATTTATTATATTTAGGGCCCAGAGGCTTCAGCTGAGCTCAGATACTGTAGTGATGGGCGGCACTATAAAACCCCTCAATAGACAAGGCAGATTAGGGTCCCATTGTATTAGGCACTGTATGAACACATAGTAAGAGACAGTTCCTGCCCTGAAGAGCTTACAGTGTGCAGAGACATGGCTAACAAAGGGTGGAAGGGGAGAACGGCCAAAGAGGTGTCAGGCAGGTCATTAGCTGAGCCTGGAGCAGAACTCTGTTGTTCTGACTTCCAGGTCAGTGCCTCACCCACTAGACCAACTATCAAAAGAAACAGTGGGCCACTAATGAAGTGGAGCTGTGTTTGCGTGATGTCACCTTGTTGGGTTCAAGAATCCTGTCTCTCCACACATAAAGAACTGCCCTGCCTCGCTGACTCTCCCAGTGATGCCCCACTCTGGTCACATTGTATTACCCATTCTGCTCTCCCGTGCATACCTAACCAGCCAGCAGCGTGCACTTTCTATTGCCAAAAGACTTCCTACCCCCAAAGACTGCATAGAATCCTTGCACTGCAGACATCAGAAGTGAGACAATAACTGGCACAGTTACTAGACAAATGTCTCCTCCTTTCTATTCACACACACACACACACACGACTCAGGATTGGTACCATGGTCCATCAGCTACAAGACAGAATGAAAGAAAGCCTCCACCACTTGTGCTAATAGACAAATCGCTGAACTAGCCTGGGTAAGGTGAGGCAATGTGATATCAGACATGGATGATGCAGGATTTTATGTAAAACAAGAATCCTTACTCTGATATTTCTATTCCCTCCTAGAGAAAACCCAAGGTGGGGTTACTTCCCTAGAACTACAGTAACATGTGCAGCTCCAGCAAAAGGTTAGAGAAAGGAAGATCAACATAAAACTGACAGGAAACTCAAGGATCAGCATTTATCCCCAAAAGAGCAAACAGTCTTTAATATACAATATTCATGGGAGTAGCTTGGGTCCAATCCTATTATTATATTGCAGTAGCAGTCATGGGCCAGGACCTCATTGTGCTGGGTACTCTACAAACACAGAACAAAAAGACAGTCCCTACTAACTGCTTTATGTTCTGACGTGCTCCCTTGGGAAAAACTCGTTTTTAAGTCAAGGCTGAACCATTTATTTGCATCCTGGATCCAGTATATTAATTTTAAAAAGCATTATGGAATTTTCCTCCACCCTTCCCAAATATTCTTAAATTTCGAAAGGCAAAAGGAATCGGCAACTGACTTTTTTTTTTTCAGGTTAATCCACCCGCTAATGAAAAAGAACAAAGTCAGTTTGGGTCATGGGCCTTGGTCATATACGGCTATTGTTTGCAGCCTACGAACACATCGCCTTGTGCTGTGATCTTGTGCAATGTCACAAGCTGATCAAAGCTGTAGTACATTAATGGAGGATTTCCAAGGAAAACCCAGATACATCAGAAAATAGTGTTGGGGATTTAATTGTTGGTAAAAGGCATGCCAGTATTTAGCGAATAGGCCAGTACAGAATTAAATGTATTGTGCTGCTCTGGGATGAGACATCAAGCAAACATCTGAATAATTCTATTAATTAAAGATCAAATCCCAAGGTATTTTTGTATATAAGTGGGGCTGTTACCCTGGTGTCCTGGCCAAATGCTAGCTCACATAAATGTCTTCTCTTCTACATTGTGTTCCTATGAGCTTTTAGAGACAGATGTGGTGTAATGCCATAGACCAATGGTGAAACGCCATAGACCAGTGGTGCCCAAACTTTTCCTGTCATGCCCCCCATTACCAGTAATAGAATCTGTCTGCACCCCCCCTCCATTATTGCACAGCCATGGCTTTTTTGGCAGATGGGCTTGGGCTGATGGTGGAGCTGGGGGCAGAACTGGGTATAGGGGAAGAGCTGGGCTAGAGGCAGAGCTGGCCTGGGGATGAAGAGGGAATGAGGGCAGAGCTGGGATGGGGGTGGAACGGAGGCAGTGTGGAGCTGTGGCTCAGAGGTGGTTTGGGGGTGGAGTGGGGCTGGGTGGCGCTCCCTCTCCACCCTCCGTGGCAGCTGGCCCAGACCCCGCTACATGCCCCTCCGAATGTTCCTCCATATCCCCCTTGTAGGGCACACCCCAGTTTGGTGACAACTGCCTTAGAGATGACTGTGTTTCAGTGATAGGCCTTAAATAAAGTTTGTAAAGTACATTGAGTTCCTTTGATGAAGGAAACAATAAAAAAATACTGTTATTGTTATTAGAATTTACCTCCACAACTCTCTTGTGTCACTATATAACGGCCTGGGCTGGCCCCTTGCTCAAAGGTAAAAATAGCAAATATTTTACTCAGTTCAGGCAAATGACATTTCTTACCATTTACAAAAATTGTATGTCATTTTTTGCAGAAAAGAGTAAAAAATGCAAAGCAATAAAATCATATATATTCTAGCCCCATTGACTTCAGTGAGGCCATGATTATACACACACACACACACACACTTACTATTTTTCAGCACTACTTTTGCGCCCACTTTTCATCTAGCTGCCATTAATGGGCACCTCTACCCATTACATTGGTGGGATATCAAAACAGAGGAAGGCCTGATGTATCCCCAGCGCTCCTCCACTTTAATCCTCCACAGTTCAGTCAGCACCCTAAAGCTACATGGAGGTTACTGGTAGAGCTCACCCCCACTGTCCCTCGACTTAGACTTGGCACCGGACATCAAAACTATGTGAGTGAGAAGTTACTATTTCACACCAGTGTAGTTGCTATGTGCTAATAAAAGGGCTTAATTTGGCAAATGGATTTCTGCTGCACCCTGATGTTGTAATGAATACGATCATTGCATTTGCCATTCACCAGAAGGTTTTGATGACTGCAGTCATCGGAACTTTGATATATTTCCCTTAAGTTTTTGTTCAGTCAGATTCCTTGAGTGTCTTACTGCACACTTTTGACAAGTACAGCTCTAGATTAACAAACTGCAGTTTTGTTTGACCCTAACTACCATGTAAGCTCCTAGTTTTCTCTAGTCTAAAGTACACTGAAGTATTTTTCTGCTTTCCTGCAGTTTTTAAGTAGATAATAAGTCCCAAAATTCGCCAGCCTTTAGCTGAAAGAACTTGTCACGGTGGTTGGTAGCTAATGAAGATCCCTTTAGTTTATCTTCATCAATTGTCAAATATTTGAGTCCATGAAGTGGTGTGATGAGGTACAAAGACAGATATTTGAAGGGATTTTAACTCATTTGAGCAATTACATGCTTAACTGCCCTGCGATAATCTGTCAGTCTGAGTCTTTTCTACACAGCAGAAGTGGGGAGTATTAGAATAGCTGGATTTAGAGCATAAAGGCCTGGTCTGAATGGAAGAAAGGCAGCAGAGAAATTAATTGCCAGTAACAAACAGCAGGACTACTTGCAAGTTATATATCACATAGTTACCTACCAGCAGTGATAGAAGCTAGCTGTAAAAATAACATACTGGATTGTGACAAAACAGTCACTGCTATGAAATCAGTGAATACCATGAAGAATTTAAACCGGTGTTAGCTAATTAAGTATACATATATTATGTACAGATTTGTTGTTGATACACTTTTAGCAAAACCCACATATTCCTAATGGCAGTTTAATGATTTTTTAAAAGGGATCAAATCATTTACACACACATGCATAATTTATATAAACACACACATTATATCTATAACATATATATTTAAATATGTATACAGCATACATACAAAGACTGAATCAAACAATTGTGGACAGGAACTGTGAGTGGAGAGAAAAAGGTTGATTGCTTAACATATTGTAGGTTTGTGTTAAAAGAATGAAACACGAGAGTCAGACCTTCCAAGCCTCTGGCTGACAATGGAAGTGAATGATTAGAGGTTGCCCTGCATCCCTTGTTCCCAATAAGGCTGGGAGCAGCAAAGAAAAGAGCCACCAGGGAGCCCATTGCAGCTTTCTAGTCCTTGAATAAGGGCTTCTTCGAGTATCCCAGCTAGGTAGGGCCCCCAAAGGGCTGGTAACGCCAGACAGGGATTATGCGGAAGGGACATCCCATTCCTAACTCTGATAATTGAGCACATATATGTGTTGTGTGTTACACACATATCTACACATGTGCACGTGTATACATTTATATACACGCACTCTTCTCACAAAGCATGCTTTTTATGGCACCAGTGACTTCCTACACTGGCTATTAAGACGGGAACAGCGTGGCACTGTCATGCTCAGGGATTCCCTACATGAGGTAAATCCCCAGGGTGTCCCTTACACCAGCTCTCCAGCCCCTTTGCAGTAAGGATCTGCTCTGTTCTCCCTAGAGGTCACAAATTTTAATCTTCGTCTTTCAAATGACACCAATAATTCATTACCAGGTGGGTGGATACTGGACTAACAACATTCTTTAGTGATGCTTCAAAATGCGTACAACCAAATCTCTCATTGCTACCTTGGTAACACTGCTCATAAACAAACAAACCATGATTTATATGTAGAGGACCATTTTATTCATATTACCCATGTTAATTATGATGTTTATTTTAGATTTTCAGGCTCTCTGAGGTGCCAGCTCTGAAGAAGCTACTTAGCATACTAGCATTAGGTACAAAGCAAAAGCCTTTCACTTCAGGGACCATGCTTCAATTCTGACCTTAGGTCATAGAGGAAATAAGATAGGTAATCTCAGCTCTGTCTCTAATGACCAGTATTCCACATCACAATGCTACACATGGCTGTCAACCTCTACTCAGAAGAGGCTCAGGACACAGCCAACATGGAGAACTAATTATCCTTCACTCCTGGTGAGCAAGTAGGCAGTCCAGCTCAGCAGGCTGAGATCACTGGTGAGATACTGCAAGCAGGCTAATAAAGTAGAGGAGTGCTATATATGTATGGCTGTGATGTTCAGTGCATGAAGCACTTTATCTGATCTCCATTAATGAGGATTTTATTTTAATCACACTGTACAGCATCAAAGACAGCAGAGCTCATTTACTCTGTAAGGCTGGCAGCCATCAACTCCTGCCTTTTCATTTTAGGGCACAGAGGCAGGATCCATTCCCTACAGGCCAAATTAAGTCTGGCCCTTCCTGGGGCAGAGAGGGCACTGGGAGTCGCTTCCCTTTCTAGCTTACCTGTAGAAGAGGCAGTCATAAACTGGCTGTAAATGCTGGAGAGCACAGAAGGAGACTCTCCAGCTCTACCAGTAACTTTAGCTGGGCCAGCCAGGGCATGCCTGAATAAGAGAGTGAGATCAAGCCCTCATTCCTTCCCAGCACCTTCAAGAAAGCATGGGAAGAACACACTAGAAAGCAGGTAACACTTTTCTAAGATCTGCTGCTCCTCCCAAACCTCTGGAGCTACTCTACTGTCACTGGGAACAGAAAGTTCTTCCCCTTCAGGAGGCATCAGACTAATTGGCTAATAACCTAATATTTATTGGGCTGCAACAGCTTACAATAATTACAATGTTCAGTAACTAGCTAGACCATGGGGTGAAGATACCTGGCCCAAGAAACACAGCACATGTATAAACAGGTGGGTGTGGTTTCATGGCCATCAGCAGTATTATTAGGCAAGGAAGCTATTTCCTTTGATTTGGTGTGGGCAGGAGTAATACTGAAAAATGCAAACCTCACTCCAAGACACAGAATACAGGCAGTGAAGAGAGAGGATTATTTTTAATAAAGACCTGTATTTTTCTGCACATTACAGTAGCAAAGGAGTTATCCCCCTGAAAAGAAAACATTTAAGAGGCCAATTAGACACTATGCAACCATGCATCAATTGTCAAAAAGATACCTTAATGCAGAGTTTTTGAAGTCAATTATTTGCTTGTACCGTGGGATGATTACCAAGAACTGAACCAACCCCACCTAACATGACTGTTCTCTTTACTGCAGAACTACCCAGAACCTGGAGTTTATATGCCTAGGAAGAAGGTGTGCCCCCTGACCCTCGGTCTGTGGTGTTCTGAGAAATGTAATTTAGGACTCAAGTGGCCATTTTGAGGCAACTTGGTTAAATTAAAGAATATGATTTAGTTTTGTGTAGTGCTGTGTTAGCTGGTCAGTTTGCATTATATATGAATATTTTTCTTCCCTTTCTGAATGAAGAAGCAGCTCTTAACTTTTTTAGGTGAAAGATTATGAGCAAGCTCCTCTTTAAAAAGGGCCTGAGGTGAACAGCTGTAGAACTGAACTCAGGTTCTTCTCGCTCCAGATCAAGCTCAGTAGGGAGGAGGTGCAGTTGGATGACTGGTTCTTGCCATGAGCTTAGGGATCTAATTTCTGGGCATAGAATATCAGGGTTGGACGGGACCTCAGGAGGTCATCTAGTCCAACCCCCTGCTCAAAGCAGGACCAATCCCCAATTTTTGCCCCAGATCCCTAAATGGCCCCCTCAAGGATTGAACTCAGAACACTGGGTTTAGCAGGCCATAGGGATCTTCTTCAGTTGAGTTGTGGCAGATTTCTGATGTATTTTGCTAACTTCCTCTTGTAATTTTTTTTTAACACGAGAAATTTGTGTAGTAAACCTTCCTGGTTCCTTACTGAGACCTACCAACCTTTCACACCCTACTAAAATGCTCAAAGATATCACTTTGAGCTTGTGTCTTTTTTCCTTTAATAGTTAGTCTTGCATAATAGTGGTTTTTCCTTTTCAGGCATGATATTTAGAGGTTATTTCTTCTTACTTTAAGATAGACTTTTTTTAAACAGTTTGTATAGAAAAGAGTCAGCCAAAGTCAGATTATATCAGCTTGTGCTGTGGTACTTCTGTTATTTCATTGTCAGGGGGACAGATTTCAAGCTGTGAAAGAAAGTTTAGAGAGAGTCAAGTTTGGTGTAACTTATACTGTTTTCCACTCCCCTCACAGAATCCAGTTCAGAGGTGCAAGAGGGAGAAGTTAAAGCAACCTCTAACTCTACACAAAGCCAGAAAAAGAATTGCACATATACCCACCTAGATTAGAAATAAATTTGCCCCAAGCATTTAAGTAATCCAAATTCAACAGCTGGGTACCAGTTGTAATGAATCCAGGAGCTCCAGACCTTAGATATAATTATTATGTAAAATCTCTCATGGACATGAACACGAGACTAGAACCCTAAGCTTTTTGCTCCAAAAAGCACAGGCCCTTTCCAGTTGAACTAAAGGAGCATTAGTGTATTAGTTGCATTAGTAGCTCATCAGCTATGGGGATCCACCCACAATCAGTCAACGTTACTCATACCAAAAGTAAAGAAGAAATTGAACCTGGTAATTGTCTAATGTACAGGGTGGCTGAACTATTTGTGTTATAGGCTCTGTTACCTTGAATTCCTTTCCTATTAAACTTTCACTTTATGGCTTCACCTGCATCTGTGATGTGCAGTCTCATATTAATTCTAAGGGTGTAAAAATATATATAAGTTTCACAGGCACTCACTGAAACACAACCCGGCTGGCTGGCAGCTATTAGAGAGCATAAAATCTATATGCCTGAGGTTACTTTTGTCCATTGGTCATGTTGCCACAGCTGACCATGTGTGCTCCCTTACATATTATACCTATTCATTGACGGGAGCTGCCATTTAGTGGATTCTGATAACTATGGACTCAATGTAATCAAGGTCATATTAAGGCACAGGCAGTACAGGCCTGTGCCTAGGCCCTCAGCTCCTGGAGTGACGTGAAAAGGGCAGAACCTTGGCCTGCATTTAAAAATAAAGTAAGTTTCTAGCCCAAATGATGGTGAGAAAAAATGTGACAAGGGTAACTGATGGTGGAGTTGTGATGAAGTAGGAATGTTCTTTATGTTTTCTCTAAATACAGTGTGTGTGCCTCAGTTTCCCCTATGTGTTACTCGAGTATCTAGGTGGCGGGATAAGGGGGTGTGACCATTGCAGAGACGCGTGAAGGGCAGGTGTGATTGCTGACTGACTATCTGGGCACAGAGAGTGGCTGACTCTTCGTATCCTGGCAACTGATGGCTGGAGCTCATCCCCTGCAAGGAGCCAACTGAAGGTGTTGGAGAACAAATATCAGGTGCCCTATTTGCCTAGGAAAGAAACAAAGGATGGAGGAGGGGCAACAGAGGTGTCTGAGACTGGGCTGCTAGAAGCAAATCAGTCTCCTGGTTTGGAACTCAGTAGGGAGGGCCCTGGGCTCTGGATTCCCCCACCCCCACCACCCATGATGGACGGTACTAAATGTTCCTGATTTCTGTGCTAACAAGATTTGTTCTACACTGTGTTCCCAATGACTAATAAACCCTTCTGTTTTACAGCTCTGGCTGAATGTCGCTTCTGATTGCAAATTTGTGGTGCACGGCCCCTTTGGGGACATGTAAGGCTTCCCCAGGTGTCCCATCCAGGTGGAGTCACTGCAGGGAGCTCAGTGTGTCAACAGGGGTGCTAAACGTTCCGCGGTCAGACCCAGGAAGTGCTGAAGCTGAGGAGGCTTCTTGCCCTGGTGAAAGTGTGCCCTGAGGGGAGACACACTGCACTAGAGTCCTGTCTGAACTTCATTCAGAGCGGTTTCAGAGCACTGGGACTATGACAGGAGTGTTTCAGGGGGAAACAGTAGCTGTTAGAGGGGTGACAGATCTGCTCCACGGATCTTAGTGAAGTGTTCACTCCAAGACCACATTGCTGTAGGGCCCCGCTAATAAACCCCTGCAGAGAACTCTGTGTGTGACAGAGGAGTTCAGTAGGGTCACCCCAGCCCACCCAAGTAGATATACCCCGATGCTAGAATATGTACTGGGGACCCCTGAGGCTACTCCTGCAAAACCCAGGGGAAGAGACCCCTGTTGCTCCTAGGGGTTTCAATGGAGTCTCTCTAAGAGGGCCCCCCTCCTGCTTCCATGACAGAGGGTGAGAGTGGTGACACAGCACACAGGTGGAGCCATGAAAGGGAAAGTAGAAGAGGTCTCATGCTGTGATGTGCTTAGGTTACCAGACTGTCTCAATTCGACCCCAGATCTGACGCACACTGTGTCTCAGTGTCAGGACCATGAGAGACTTCTGTAGGTTTCAGCAGTTATCAGCTGAAACTGTTTTTCCCATGTTTTAAGTGCTTCTGCAGAGGAGGGACTTCCTGCAGAAGACAAGTCATTTGCAATTTGTGCAGATTCCCACCTCAACATAGGTCCAAATCAAACTGTCAGACCAGCAGCTGGGTAGGCACTGATATCAACAGCAAAGTTCCCGTTGACTTCAGTGTAATCAGGATGGGCTCATTAACTGAATCGTTAGACCAAAGACTAGATAACTAGCATAGCAGAAATAACCACCAGTTATGTTTTTTTCTGAGCACGTGTTTTTTTATGAGCATGATTGGCACTGACAAAAAATACAAATTTTTAGTACCAGCATCACGTCTGCCTCCCTATGGAGCAGTCATGGAAATCTACAACGGAAATTCTAGAGAAGATCACTCCTTCCAAAGTAAATGGCTGCAGAGGATCTTTAGAGTACAATGGAAAGAGTTTCTTGCAATATTAGAACTTCTATGGAGAGCAAACCAATCTAATGTGCCAAATAAGAGAAAATGACAATGATCGACATATTTAGGACATGCTTTAAGGATGCCACCCATATGACTGCCACTGCAAGTGATAATATGGACACAACCTGGACAGAGAAAAAGGGAGTAACCTAGAGAAACTTTATGTAGAATAGAGAAAGAAGCCAAATCCACCAATTCAGAAGCCAGCACAAGACCAAAATAAATGGAAGAAGCTGGTGGACATCCTGTGCACCTGAGCATGTGGAAGAATAAACAAGTTCCAGCCAGAAAATGCATACAGATGCCGATCCTTGAATCAGGCTTGTAGTTTTATGTTTTGTGACATTTGGCTCGGGTAACTTCCAAACCCAAAACACTCCTTTTACAACTTAATCAGTCCTTGTCAGCCTGATGTTGAGGTACTTAATTTTTTTGCTGTATAGTGGGTAAAAACCTTTCCCCACTGAAGTCAATGGGAGTTTTGCCATTGACTTCAATGAGACCAAGATTTCATCCCAGCTCTTTTGTTTAAAGTTTTCTGCCTTATAGGTCAGGGCTTATTGACATGAGACTAGGAGGACCTAGAGGTGTTATCATGAAGGCTTCCAACTTTGTTTTTGCCTCACATGCTGACTCCCCATGAAATGGACAAGTATAAAACAGGCTACAGCCACACACTCTCTTGATGACCACTATTGTCTCATCATTTCCTTATACTCCCCCATTGCTCTGTCTGTATCCATCTGTTGTCTCGTGCCTTATATTTAGGTTGTAAGCAGGAACTTTTTTAGTTCCGTCTTTGTTCAGCACCTAGCACAATGGGCTCCTGGTCCATGATTGGGGCTCTTAGGTGCTACATCAGGGATCGGCAACCTTTGGCATGCGGCCTCTCAGCGTAAGCTGGGCCGGTTTGTTTACCTGCAGTGTCTGCAGGTTTGGCCGATCGCGACTCCAACTGGCCGCAGTTCACCGTCCCAGGCCAATGGGGGCTGCAGAGAGTGGCATGGGCTGAGGGATGTGCTGGCTACACTTCCCACAGCCCCCATTGGCCTGGGACGGTGAACCGCGGTCAGTGGGAGCTGTGATCAGCCGAACATGCAGACGCTGCAGGTAAACAAACCGGCCCAGCCCGACAGTAGCTTTCCCTGGCGGGCCGCATGCCAAAGGTTGCCGATTCCTGTGCTACATTAATACAAATAATAAATAATAAGTTTATATGCTATAGCCAATTTTCTGCTTCTAGAACAGTATGATTCAGAACTACTTTTTTGGTTTATACACATCTAAGGGTTGCATACCATTCTGCCTTGATGATTCTTTCCTAGGTGTCCAGCTGGTGTTTCTTGCCAACATGCTCAGGGTTTAGCTGATCACCATACCTGGGGTCAGGAAGGAATTTTCCTCCAGGGCAGATTGGCAGAGGCCCTAGGGGGTTTTCACCTTCCTCTGCAGCATGGGGCACAGGTCACTTGCTGGAGGAATCTTGAAGTCTTTAAACCATGATTTGAGGACTCCAAAAGCTCAGACATAGGTTAAGGGTTTATTACAGGAGTGAGTGGGTGAGAGAGATTCTGTGGCCTGCGTTGTGCAGGAGGTCAGACTAGATGATCATAATGGTCCCTTCTGACCTTAAATCTATGAGCTTTACTTTAGGAAATCATTTAACGGAGCCTCTTATTAAAAAAGAGAGTGTGCAAGCAAGCAAGTGCATGCACGAGATGGGAGACTTCAAAATCTATCATCTCCTTTATTTCACAAGCAGAGATAGCCATCTGAAATTCAAATCTGCAAGGAATACAAAAGACTGAAGTTTTGCCTGAAATATATATCGTCTACTTATTAACACCATTCCCCAGGGCTAAGTATTTTTGAGTGTAATAGAAAGTTGTTAATGCGATGAGTATAATTATGATGAGGATTGATTAAGTTGGTAGCCAACGTACAGCAGCTTTATATCTGAGAGCACCATAAAAGAAAACCACATAAACAAGTTGTGGAGTATACTGTACGCAAGGATTGACAACCAACTCCCTAGTGAAGTAACATCAAAGCTAATGCATAGTGTATGCAAAACACCCCACAAACACACAGAAATTAATCTAATTGTTTTAAGGTTTCCATGTTAGAAATTTAAAATCTGAATATATTAGCTGCTGCAAAGGAGAGGAAAGTATTGACAGTTGTAGCTATTCCATGCAATTAAACTCAGATGTGCTCCCTTTTTACACTAGCAGTTGAACAGCTATTCTTGCCTTTGGAATCTTCTTCTAAGTTTAAGAAACACTAAAACAACATGGGAAGAATTCTCTTGCAAACAATTACTGGGCCTGATTCACTATTGATTTCAATGGAGTAATAACAGTGTAGAATTGGTGAAAGGAAGCGTGGAGTCAGATCCACTGTTTATAAGCTCTTTCTCCTTTCATATCTCCTTTCTGTTTCATATCTACCTGCAGATCCCACACTGGGTCTGACACATGAGCATGTTTTGAAGTTATAACAGTGAATCCAGGTGGCTGAGGTCAAGACAGAAGTCTGAACATTTCATATGCTTGAGTTCCACATCTGTGACATGTACATCTCTGCGGAAACAACTTTTTAACGATTATTTATAGATCATCCTGACTTTGAACTACCAAAAAGCACAATAATTAGCTGCACTGAGTTTTTGAAGTGGAATTACTATAAAGAAATTGGGATGTAGTTGGGCCTGGGAATTACAGATTTGACCCTGCAATGTGCTGTAGATTGTGGCCCCAAAGCAGCAATAAGTGAGTGCTTAATTGTATTCACGAGTCATTTCATTAAAGACAATGGAATGACTCAAGCGCTTAACTTTAAGCATGTACTTAAGTTCTTTGCTGAATCAAGGCCAGAGTGGTTAGCATCATGCAAGATCAAGCCCTATATCACGTAATGCGTAATATATATTTAGATTGGCGGGAGAGGTTGTATATCAGATATTTTACACAATTGTGGAGGAATCATATTTCTTACACTTTTCCTGATATAAAGCTAGAGACTCAAGTTGCAGAGATCTTAGGTAATTTTTAATTTTGTGAAGAAATATATAGGAATATTATTCTCCTATTTTCATTGTGGTTTATAAGCTCTTACTTTCAAAAATGCAATTAAAATTAAAATAATTAACGAACAGCAGTGTGTAAAAAAATCAGTAGGATACACGGAATAGTAAATACGACTGAATCAGATACAACAGCACTGATAGATAAATGTGGCATATAGAGAGATACAGTCCGCTTCTGCAGTGAAGTGATACTGTCACAATTAGTTCAGTGCTGTTTTAAGAATTTACCAAAAAAAAGACCTTTGGATTTTTCATCTTCAAAGGTTACTGCTAATCAGCATCCAGAGATAGCATATTATAGATGCTTTTTTAAAAAGATATCAGAGCTCTAACTATGAGTACTAACATAGTATCTATCAAAGTCTCATGGTGCCTGCAATTCTGACAAAAGGCACTCCAAAGAACTGGCACATGCCACCTTATTTGCATTTTTGCATCTCATTATGGCCATAATTGCATACCACCACATCAATTCTTCCTTACTATCTCAGAAAACATTATCAGTGACTGAAATAAAAGCTTAAATGTCAACAATTGACAAGCAAGAAAGGCTGACCTTTGAAGGATCTCATTCTTTTGAGAGTTGCCCTGGTATGACTCACTCCTTAACTTTCTGTTTGTGTTTGATAACACCAAAGTAACATAGTTGCTGTAAGGATTGTTTTCGTCTGTTGAAAATAGAGAGGAAGTCAAAGAACTGTAAAAATACAATCCATTTACACTAGCAGTCATCTGGGACTGACTGAACATTTTCAATGACAGTTCTTACAGTCATTGAAACATTAAAGTTAGTGGACATTAACATTAAGCTACAATGGAATTTCTGTGGAATTATATATTACATCTATATTAGAACTAAAATGTGATTAATGTTATGACAATGAACAAAACAATCTTTCTTCCACAAACATGCTAACCGCTTTACATACTGTAACAAGTGTTTGACAATTACAAATAGCTAATCTAAAAACAAGGATAGCCATTCACAGCCATATTACATATACTGCAATATCTACTGGCCTTCATTGGATTGATCTAATATTTTACTATATTCCCCCTTCCTACCATCATTTCATGGCCTCATTTGCTTTGATTTGCATAGCAATTTTGGTGCACATTTTTCCAAAAAACACTAATCAATTTTAGCTTAAAATAAATTACCCCACCACAGAAATTGCTGCCAGGGACCAAAAATGCTAATCAATTTTGAAAATCTGCATCATGGCTTGCATCCCAGATTTTTCCATCCAACCCACATCAAAAAGAAATGATAGAAAATTATGTTAACATGTTCAACTGCTTGTTTGCTTGTTTTAGTTGAGGCATTGGTTATGCTTCAATGGCAAACTAATAGCCTGCTTAGAATCTCATCCAGTTTGTGCTACTTTTTATTTTAATGGCAATATGGAGAGGTTGTATAAGGAGATGTCTGACATGGTCCATAGCAAAAGTTTTAGATTTTCTAACAAGAGTATATTTTTATTTCATTTTTGGAAACTATTAGTAAGAAGAAAATTAAACTGTTTGTTTCCCAGCCTCACATTCTCTTGTGGAAGGAATTCATTTCCCTTTATTAGAATTCATTTTAATGAGCTACAGAATTCAACAGATTCTTTAAAAAGAAAGCTGAGATATGTCACCTTTCAAATCCTATGGAAGATCATTAGGATGTTTGAACATTTTACATAAAACAATGGTTTAACTCAGTGTTTTTCATCTGCTTCAGCTCTTTGCTTCATTCAAGTTTTGGGCATTGATTGGGGATTCGATTAGATTCATTTTCAGGCCAAGTTTTGTGTTTCATTTGGTTTGACTTTAAGGCAAACATTTAGGCTGGTTCTTATTTTAGCCAGACCAAATTCACTCATTCCTAATTACTGTCTGTCACAGCTATAGAGCTAGCTACACTTCTGACCCCTCTCTGCATGCATTTCTTCAGGTGTTAGCTGTCTGTCTGTACCTTTCTCAGGGTGGTATCCCGCAATTCTCCCACTCTTAGACTGGATCCCAGGCTACAACATCCTGTGTACCAACCATGATTACTTAGCAGCTGGGTTCAGCTCCCTTTGGGAGGTCGTGACCAGTAGATACAACCGATGACCAGACAGCTCTCTCAGAACAAGATGTAATTTCAACAGCAGGAAGAAAGCATAACATAGGAGAAAAAAAAAAAAAGAGTTGAACTCAATAAAAGGTCTATCTTACCTGTAGTCCTGGGTAGGTCTATCTGACCCTCAACCTCTGGAGTAGGGTTGTCACCTCTGATGCAGTTCAGGTGTTGGTCTGCCCCCAGCAGTCTCTGCTTCAATCACACCCTGTCTTTCAGGTTGGGACCTGTTGTAAGGAGAGCCAAGTAGAGCAGTTGCCCTGCTTCCAGGAGGCACCAAAGTGCTGTACTTTTTTTTTACTTTTTTTCTCTGCTGACTGGCTGGCTTGGATGGAATTACAAATTGTATTATACTATTAGCTACAAGGTGGTGCTATGTGTAACATACAACAGCTATGCCTGCTGGTGCATTAAGGTGTCTTAAAGAGAACATATCTCTTGGATCTCTCTGAAGTGGAAGCGCTGTAACCTGTCCACATCTGGTAGATGATGGGCAGGGAGGGGTACCAAAAACATTTTCCATCCTGGCTAGCAAAATGGCTGGGGCCGCTCCTGCTTCAGGGACTCACTCCCTGTTTGAGTTCCAGCAGCCCAGCCAGATATTGGAGGTATGCATCAAAGTAGATGGCTCTGCTATATCTCCTATCCCGTGAAGCGTTTGCCAAGAGATGTGAATATCAGATCCAACCCTCTCTTTCCAGGTGTATACCTTGACAAGTGAATTAATTCAGAGTATGCATACAGTAAACATCACAAATCCTGGTCAAGATACAATATTCGTAAATTACTACAGATCAGCCCCACATCCTACATACTGCCAACAGATCTAGAAATAAAATTCTGCTACTGCTCTTTGACAGTTACAAGCACCATTTTTAAAAGGCCATTTCCAATCCTTGTGTAACTTAGTCTGCTGAAACTCTTTAAACCCTGTTTTCAGGGACATAAACCAACTGCAGCATGTCTGGTCGACACAGTGGATCTGTCCTATCAAAATTAAGTGTCTTTTAGAAGAAAATGTCATGGGGGGGGGGGGGGGGAAGAAATTCTGGCCCCACTGAAGTAAATTGAAAACCTCCCATTGGTTTCAATGGGGCAGGATTTCACCCGTGGTGACTAGGGTCCTGGTTCTGTAATGATATGCTCACAGGCAGATGCTGTGCATTCAGGGTTCTGCTCACATGTATCACACCGCAGGATGAGGATATAATATTGCCTGTATAATTTTGCTTTATTCTTACAAATCCCTGATTTCTGAGCACTGAAGAGGAAAGGAAGAAAGATACACTAGATCTCTGTGGCCAGAAAAGTCCTTATGTTGCATTCTCCATGATATACCACAGAGCTGATTATTCCTCCAAATCTAACCAAACCAAGCCATTGCACTGAATTGGGTCCTGAGTCTTTTTTTCCTGTTTGCAGAGTGGCATGTACATCTATTGTACTACATAGCAAATCACAAAATGTCCAGCTCTAGACCAGGGCTTTGTGGGAAGGGTCCCTGGGCTGTTTTGAAATGGTCCTCTTTTTAGGGTCATGCTGTGACCCAACTTTATGGCATAAGGAGGAGTAGGGGCCGAGTACCCAGTAGCCATCCCTGAGGAAATAAGTGGGGAGCAGGGAGTCGGGGGAGGGGAATAGGTAGAGACTTGGCTGCACCCCCAGCATCTGCACCATCCTTACACAAAACCAGATGTAAATGCACAATCTGATTTTTAGATTGGTTAGGCTGGATGACAAAGTTCAACAATACTTAACACATCATCTTTCCCACACACATCCTACCAAAAATATTAGTTTCCTATCCTTTTAAATAAGCCCACTTCAATAAGATTTCCCTTTTAAAATCTCCTAGACCTAATTAACATTGTATACTTTGTTTCCTGTTGCAAGAAGAGCTTGGGATAAAGCCCAGCCTCTCATTATAAAATCCCCTACAACAAGATTTTCAGGCCTTGTTTTACATCAATCTGTAAAAACATCTACCTTCATGGATATGATTAACAGTCAAGATGGATCTGTTGCTTGTTGCAATCACAACTTCCCGTATTTATGAAGATTTTTTTCAATTTATAATAACCACAAAGCATGAAGCATTCCCACATAAAAATAAAATCAATATTCCCTATGAAAAATAGCGTTGGAAATACTTAAAACAATTCTTCAGCTTATGTCCTTTTTGTCCACACATGGAAAATGAATCTTTTTCTTTTTTTAAGTTATGGATTGTTTACTATAAGAACATTTGTCATTGTTGTTCATTGGAAGATAAAATGCTGGAAATGTACAGGGTACTTACTGGACAATTTAACACGCTAGGGTCAGGCACATTCAGACTGTATAGCAGCACAACAAGAGCAGATATTGAAGATGTCTGAATTCCAGATTATGGTTTTCAGAAGACATGGTGTATTGTTCACCCAGGTTGAAAGCAGATGTATGTTTACATGCTTTAATCTTGGCTCAGATGTGAGCTACCATGTTAACAATTTTGTTGCCCAGGCTGCCCTGGCTTGGGATTTAAATAAAAACAAATTACAGGTCTTAACAGTGATAGATGGACTTCTCTTACATTGATGTAGAGCATTTTTGCCTTAAGATTAAAGGCTTACGCATTTATCTGCATAAACTAACCCCTGGAGTAGGGTACTGCTGACATTTTCCAAGAAAAATGAATATCCTAACTTATTCCAAAGAGAAGACTTGGTATTTGTATGGCCAGAGTGACCTTTGCATGTGCCCTTTCAGATTAGGTGCACTACATGGAAAATTGCGCTCTTACAGTACTCCATAAATCATACCTACCAATTTTCTTTAAAGGGGTATGTAAATATCAGTGTACCAGGTGGGTAAACAACACTAACCTCATACAAATGGCTTGAAAATTGAAGAAAAGCACCTTATTTTGCTGCTGAAATTGCTTTTGAAGCCCAGCATCATGGCTTGGGTTGTAGAATGCATGAAATGATTTGTGCACTGGGAATAGAAAATGGGTTGATGATAACTACACTCGACACAGTTCCTATGTTTCTGAGTTCTTTCGATGATCAAAGATATCATTGCTGTATATTACTTTTCTCTGCAGATCCCAAATGCATGTGAATTTCAAGTGACATACACATTATCTGCATGTTTCCAAAATGGTCAGCTGGCTTTTTAGTTTGTATTTCTCATTTGAGCTGGTTAATGTCTCTGGTCCAGTTTCAGCATGAGTCTCCTTGCTCTAGGCACATAACATTCCATTAAAAAATATTACTTCACATGCTAAGGAAGAAGAAACGAAGTTGCGGCCTTTGAAACTGCCCAAGTGTGATCTGAAAAAGTATCAACTATGAAACTGCGTTAATTGTTGCTAAGACATATTGGATAATAGAGTAAGATATAAATAAAATAAAAAATGCCTGATTTTATACACATCAGTACATGCGAGATATACGTTATGCATGTCAGATCACACTGGTGTAAAGCCAGGGATCTACTTCAGATGAGATACTTCAGAGATGATTTTGGTATAGCTTATTTCCGTTTGTAAGTTTCATTAATTTTTTGAACGTCTCATTTTCTATGCATGTTTTATTGTTATTATTGTGTTGCTTGGCTACGGCATTGTTCTGCCACATCCCCGAGGTTTTAGCATAAATATCTAAAGAAAAAAGTAGATAACTCATTTTATATTGGATGCTGAAAAGGCAGAATTCATAGAGGCCTCAGTTCAGCCTGAAGCCTGGGCTTAGCATTAAGCATGTGAAGAACCCCACTGGAACGACTTACCCGCTTAACATTATTCTTTGCTGAACTGGTGCCAGGAGTGATGCAAGATTATCAGTGAAATTCCTAGGCATTGGAGTCTGGCAACTTCGTACTTCTCTAACTCATTCGTCCAAAGATGTACGTACTTTATCAATATTAATTATTTTAAGGCTCACCACATCCATGTAGGTAATGATTATTGTGTCTCTTTTTCTGAGGGGTACATTGAGGCGTAAAAAGGTAAAAGCTAAAATGTTCAGAAATGTCCATTAATTTTGGCTTCACATTTTTTGGTGCCCAAACTGAGAGACCTTTTGTCTGTCTTACAGGAGTCATGAGCTCCCACAACTCCTACTGACTTTGGTATCATATTTGCTGATGCTCAGCACCTCTGAATATTAAAGACCAGTCAGCTCAAAATGGGTACCCAGGAATTAAGCTATCCAATGTTAATGAATGCTTTTGAAAATGTGGGCTGTAGTGACATGACTGACATCACACAGGCAGTCAATAGCAGCCAGGATCCAATAGGAACAGAAGCCAGGACCCAAATCTCTGCTTCTAACCATCACACCACACTAAAGTACATACTGAGATGAAAATTATAATCACCCATGGGAAAAGAATAAAATATATAATCCATTTTTAGCATAAGCAGGTGCCTCAGAGTTATACTGTATATCAACATTTCCAAAGTCCTTCTTCAAAATCCTAAAACCAGCTCAGCTAAGAGTGCCTTTGAGGCACAAGACAGAAGTCTCTGAATGGCCTGAAGTAAAATATTTGAAGCATTTCTGAAAACAGATTTATTCTTCACAAAAGAGAGGAAGAAAACCCAACAGATAACTTTCGCCTCTTAAGGAAAAACAATGCTGGGGGGGAGGGGCGGGGGTTGGGTTTCCAAAGTTGGCAAGTTTGGCAGAAACTCCACAAGTTCACATCCTCTTCCCACTGTGGAGGGGAAGGGATGGGGCATGGCCTCATGGCATCGTCAGCCTCCAGACCTGGACTGCTCTTTGACCCCTTTCTCCCTAGGCTTGCTTAGAAGTCATGCTCCCACCTGCTAAGCCTGTGGAAGGGGGCAAATGTGCGGACAGAATTTAAAGCGACAAGTGGTAGCATTAACATACCTAGAGCTTTCCTCTGTGTTGCCAGGAGAGTATCCCCCATGGAGTAACTGCTCCTGATTCCATACACAGTCTCTAGCTTGATGTGCCCAATGATATGGTGTCAACTTGGAGTAAAAAAGAGAAGAATTAGGCTTGCTTTCTGCATGGTTTTGTCTTTTTGACTCTGCTCCAAACCTTGCAATGGAAGGGAACCATGCATTGAGATAAAGGTATAGGATTTATTAAGGCACTGGACTTGGAGGTGAAGACACTAAACGGGGACTCAGGAGACCTTGGTTCAAGTATGACCTTGGGCAAGTCACTTCATCCCTCTGTGCCTCAATTCCCTATCCAAAAAGGGGGAA
This sequence comes from Caretta caretta, assembly GCF_965140235.1. Taxonomy (NCBI): domain Eukaryota; kingdom Metazoa; phylum Chordata; order Testudines; family Cheloniidae; genus Caretta; species Caretta caretta. The sequence goes on along the minus strand of NC_134215.1, from coordinate 75,212,611 downwards.
AATAATATAATTAACCCAGGGAACTCATTGCCACAAGGTATGACTGAGGAAGTGCTTAGCAGGATTCAAAATAGGATTAGACTTCTATATGGATAAGAAGAATAGCCAGAGTTAAAGTGGTAAATATATTAAAATTGAATAAGCACAATCTCTGGAAGGATGTAAATACTCAAGCTTCAGGCATAAGCCAAACTTTGGGTGACAAGAACATTTTTCCTAGGTGCAGGTTATTCTATAACTTCCTAATGCAAGGTTGCTTCCTCTGAAGTTGCTGGTTTTGACTACAGTCAGAGACAGGAGAGTGGTCTAGAAGGACACACTGGTCTGATTCAGTTTTGCAATTCCTATGTTTGTATGTTCTTAACTTCATTTCCAATAAGTTGCTTAATATTTCAGTTCATGATCATTATGCTGGGCAGATCAGATCGGTGTGGCATATTAGAGTGGGAATTTGGACATCTAGACTCTATTCCTGGCTTTGCCAGTGACCTTGGACAAGTCAATTCAGCTCTCTGCCTCTCTTTCCTCTCTAAACCTTTATCTATCTAGAAGACCATACTGCCTCTCTGATAATGAGTAGATTTCTTAACAAGAAGTGATATTGAACTAAAATGGCAGAGTAAAACTCTCACATTACTAGCTCAATATTAAATAATGACACTAAACTACATTATAAAAAAGAGAAAACTTTAGATTTCCTTGCGGCCTTCTCAGTTTACAAATATACAGATGAATGAAGATGTTAGCGGAAGAATTCAACTAAAGTGAAAACAGACATAATTACAATTAGTTAGCGTTGTATTATAATTGATGCATATAGGGTCAGGTTTCTTTATTTGAACCATGTGAAAACAAAATCTATTTCATATTTGTTAGTAATAAAATCCAACTGATTAGCAAATAATTTAAAAATTTGTCACATTTTACCTGAATTTATGTCAGAGAGAGGAAAAGGTTAAAATGAAGAAATATGGCAAAATAAAGCATCACATAAGTGACAACTTTTCTGACAAATGACTGCACTTATATAGGAAGACTGTACTTGCAGATGAAGCTTCGAGAAGGAATTTCACTTTTACATTTTAAGATGACTCTCCTAGAAAATACTACAAAACACTAGCTACATATAATACTAGTTAAAAGGGCCAGATGTAGATTTTCAGTAACAAAGAAAATTCTCAGAAATGGGAAGAGCAAATAAGCATGTTCATGTTCATTCATGCTAGGTAATGCCAATTTTGTGAATGAGGACTTGCCATGCAAAAGTTGAACAACTGATTTGGGAAAGAAAGTAACCACCTGGCTTCCCTCTGTTTGGAGGCATATTATTTTTGATGGCCAACTAGCATGTCTAAGTTTGTCTAATCTAAGAACATCATGAGGATGTAAATAATCTAATTGAAGTAATTATCCATAAATTTGAGCCAAAGCTTGCACTGGAATCAAAGCAAACTATCTGATTTCCAATAATGCTTGTGAAATCAAGATCTCACCCACATTTATATGCAATACCTGTAAATCAAAATGATGCCTAGACATACACAGATGTATGTGCCAAGTTATTATTCATATTACAGTGGCATCTTGAGGTCCCAGCTGAGACTGGGGCCCCTTTGTGCTCGGTGGAGCACGTACATAAAGCTTACAAAGCTCTGAAAAGTTTACAAAGTTGCCACAGTCATACCAGGTCGATGAATTTTCCTTTGGTAGAGTTTCCATTGTACCTAGCCGGTTCCAAAGTCATAGGTTTCCTGTCGTTTAAGATGAAATCATGTAAAAGTGCCCTGCAAAAAGGGGACATGGCACAACTCTATTTTTTTCTATTATTGTTTTTTCTTTTTGTGACAATAAACACACAATACATTTTAAAGGAAAACAGCTTTCACCTGCATGCCCTTTTACTAAGAGAAGTCTTATAGCTCATCAACGCCTTACCATAGATACTGATTTAGTCAATGAAAGTCAATGGAAAGATTCCTATTAGTTGTCACACTGCAAACTCAGACAGAGTAGTAATGAAGTTAGTTTCCGCAGCAGCTATTGTCTAGTGCCACTAAGGCCTGACGACAGTAGCTTTGAGAATTCCTATGTGATGAAATATTCTATGACTATAGGAACCATGAGAAAAGACGTGAAAACCTTTGCATTACGGTACTAACTGTATTTTGGGTGAGATTTCAAATGAGGCTATGTGATTTAGGAGTATATATCCTCTTAAAAGTCAGTAGGGCTTGTGCTCCGAAATCACCTAGGTGCTTTTGAAAATCCCACTTTTTAAAAATACCTTAGGTCTGGATTTTCAAAGGAGTTTATGGGAGTTAAGCAGACACGGTCACTTACGGACATACTTAGCTTTACATATTTGAGTTGTTTTATAGAGTTCAGTAGAACTACCTGCAGGCAGAAAGTTAAGCAACTGCAGGATTGCATGGTCAGGGCCTAAAACATCACATTACAGAACTCAGCCCCAGGCAGACTACAAATAGTCTAATGGCGACTTTTTCCTTGTTCAAAGCATTTTCTTAAATAGTGTGATGCTGCATTCAGCGTATTGCTGGGGTTGTGGTGGAAACTCCTGGCTAGACCTTCAACTGGGCCTGGAAAGAAATATATACTGGTATTATTAATTATTCATGTATAGTATAGTTGAGCCCAGCGGCCCCAGTCAGGATGGGGGCTCCCCTTTGCTGTGTTCTACAAACACATCATACTTTTAGAATCTTTGAGTGGGGGCAACAACCCCCCAACATTAGAAGTCTGGTCATAGTTTTGAGGACCCATTCCTGTCCCTTGTGAAGTCATTGATCTCAATGGTATAGAGTGTAGTCCTCTGTATACCATTATATTATTTATTTTTTGATACTTCAGATACCGACAACCTCTAGCCATAATATCTGATCTGGAAAATTATGCAACTTAAGTCTATGTCTAGTTTCAACAAAATCACCAATTAAAAAGGAACGGAAACTGGGGGGGAAATAACTTATTAAAAATACCTACTCTGCAAACTCCTTGGAAAGACAAAGGATATAATAATCACAAGTATGAAGAGTGCAACAAAACAGAGGCAGGCATTTAAATCCATTTACTGTTTACGAAATTTCAAACCATCACATTATCTTACATCTACCCTGCAGAATAGGAAAAAAAATAATAAAAAAGAATAATTGGATTTGACAGGCTGTGCTAATAATGAAAAGGTTTTTAAATGTAAGCTGTGTACCAATCACTGCCTAATCAGGGTTATGCTTTTCAAATTATATTGTGTCTACTTTCACCTCCTGTCTATTATGGAAATAAAAAAGAGAAGTGCTTAAGCAAATCCTCGATCTGTTCACATATATTTTTAATATTAATATGTCAGAGCAGCACCAATGATGATATTAGGCAAATGACGGAATTCTCCCCCCAGCTGGACATGTTAATTGAGAAGCCAAGTTTTGGAGGCAAAGTTCACGTCTGTGCAGATGGCAGGACAATGGAGAATGGCAGACCTAGGTCAGTGTCAATCCCAAACCATACTTTAATGGCTCTCTTCTCTGCTTTTTCAACATCAGCTGGTCCCTGTGGGGTGTATAAGTTGGGGAAGTCTGTCTCTGCATTTTTTTTTCTGCCCTTGACTCTGGTGCAGTAATTTCATGTAAAGAAGATGCCCCTCTGTGTGATCAGAAAAAATAAGAAATTCCACTTCCTGGTTTAAGCCAAAATACATCTGAGAGCCACATTTTGAATTCTCTTTTCAGCTTTCAGTGCTAACCTGGCTGCATTAAAACCTTGATCCGCAGAGACTGATCCAAAGCACGCTTTCCATTAACCTCAGTGGGGTTTGGATCAGGTCCATCAGTGCTGGACAGTCACTTGTTTTTCTTATTTTAATCATTTTTGTCCTTTCTGTTCAACATTATGGGTCCAATTCTCATTTACAGGAAAGCCTCTTTCATTGTGCTAGCTGTAAACTGTCTGTAACACCTAATTTAAGACCCTTTACATGACCTGAGTGGTATCAAGGAGCCTTAGTTTAAATAAGAATCAGGCCCTGTATATTGTTTACATTTACTTAGCAAATGTATTATTTCTTTTACCATGATCTGTGAATCAGAAACAGATTACATATCTCTATGCAGTGACAGACATATAGTTAGTTATACTGCACGGCATCACAAGAAGACTTTAATCGTTTCAGTTTCCTAAGTGATATAATTATTTATTATCTCTAATTAAAATGCAGAGTTTGGCTGTCTCTATGAGACTAGATGAAAAGCCTTTTTAATGAAAAGAGCAACTGTGAGCTCTAAATTTCTTTATGGTAGAGATAACTTATGTAATCACTAGTAACCTTTTTCAAGAATATTATCTCACTATTTATAAAACAATGCCTTCTTTACTTTAGAAATTCCCATTTGCATATGAAAAAGTGCTTTATTTATTGATGCTTGTGACTGATGTATATTCCTCATTCAGGGGTGCTCTTTTTCCAGTCTTCCATATACGGTAGTGTCTGATTTTCTTTTGAAACTACCTAGAATAGTATTTTTACTAACATTTTCCCCTCCAACAATTAATAAGAAAACAGAGGGATTTTTAGACCTAAACTCACTTTGTAATGACTTGTTTTCTAGTATAATTTCAAAATTTAAAGACTGCAACCTTTTATCTACTAAGAGTAGTTCTGCAACAAAAAGAAAAGCTTTTCATTTTTCTTTCTCATCCAAAAGTACATTTTTGAATGATCAGTTCTCTAGCTAATGTATATAGTAAGCTATTTTATTCATTACATAATATAAACAACCCCCCCCCCCAAAGATGGGAGTATCTGACTGCAAAACACATCCACAAATCAAACATATTAAAAATCATATCAACTAAACAGTGATATGACTTGACTTCTTTAACTTGTATATAAAACTTGCCACTCAAGTCTATTTTTGTACAATCAGTGGTATACAAAGTGTATTAAAAACACCGGCTGAATCTGACGTGTAAATCTGTCAAGTATTGTTGACACAGTTTTCTGCCAATAAGTGCACAACAAAAGATTGAAATAAACAAGTTTTATATGAATAAAATATTAAGAACAACTATGTCATAGCACAAATTGATGTGTGGGCAGTGTATTCTGTATATTGCACAATTATATGCGGCCTGATCCAAAGCCCATATGAAAGATCACACTGATTTCAATTGTGCTTTGGATCAGGCCCACAAGCCATTTCTTGATCATCTGTATTCTTTCAAGGAACAGAACAATTCATCTTCAGTGGGGCTGGTGTTGTCACTGAGGGCAGAAAATGACTTCAGTGGACGTAGCATGTGTGTAAATGAGGGCAAAATTTGACCAAGTGTACTGACAGGCAGGTGAAGTTGTAGGCAAAATGCCTAAGTGTTTAACTAAAGGTTACAATAATCTGCTCTTGAATTTCACTAGTTAATGGCTCTGTACAGCAAGAATATATACTCAGATAAACCTCAGTTTTAAATCCATTTTCTGTTTACAGTCCTTGTGTTGTGATACAAATGATTATCTTTTACCTTATGCTCTTCCTCCAATCAGTACCTCCTTCAGAACCAGTACCTTGCTGTGAATGCCTCCGACTTTCACTCTGCTTCACTTTTACAGTAAATTCTATCCTAACTCACACAGGACCTGATAGTCAGACTCCTGAGCCAGGGCCTCCTAGTTACCTCTAAATTAGCTTTTCGCTAGTCACTTTGGAAAATATTTGTCGGCCATTCTGGATTCCTATATTTAATCAGGTGTAATAGACTAGGACACACGTATACTTTCTCTTTGTGCTTTAAATTCAGCAGAGGTGATTCTTGCAACTGAATCTTGACCAATAGATTTGCTTTTTCCCATCCTCAAACTAATCTATGTAAACCATTTTAAGCTTGGACAGTGAGTCAGAATAACATTCCACACAGGAAACATAGTATATTGATCAAACATTTAATACTGGACATGTAACAGTCAGTGAAGGGGAACTTCTTTTGTCTTAAATTTCCTTTAATTTCATTCAGAACATTGTTAGGTAACCCTTATTCTAGTAATGAATGATATAGCTATACCAATTTTTATGGAATGACAGCCAATACCTTAGACTACAAAAGCAGATAGCACAGAAAAATACAGAGAGGAAGCAGTGCTAATAACCCATCAAGAAAGCTGATTGAAATAAAACTATCAGTTAATTTTGAATATTATTTACCTCCATGATATGTAATCCTTGATCGTTATTTCAGATATCATACTAAGGGCACTTTCTCATTTATCAGATGAAGATTTTCTTTCGTAATTCCCAATACGAGGAGATAATATTATAGGGCATGAGCCAAAGCCCACAGAAGTCAATAGAAAGACTCCCAGTCGCTTTAATGGGCTTTGCATCAGGGTGATAATTGGCAAGATTTTCAAAGTTAGTGACACAAAATTGGCTTCTTTATTTAGATTTATCCATGTAAAATTAAAGTGCCTATCCATTCACTCTGGGCACCTTTAACAAACTTAAAAATGCAATTTCCTTCATTATAACTACATTTCAGCCATGCCCATCCCACCCATCCCCCCACCAGCAAACCAGAGGTGCTAACAATTAAAATACTTCCCCTTATGTAACAATTAACCACACTCAAAATTTTCTGCACTGTTGAGGCTTTTTAAAAAAAAGGCTTTGCAGCACACAACTGTACACTTACTCTTATGTATGTCTAATTTACACAGGTAAATGTCCAATGGGAGTGTGCAAATGAGGTGTCTTCATGCATATATGGCCAGTTAGGTGAGCATATCAAGTCTGGTAAGTGCAAATATATGCTCATGATTGTGTATAACTAATTTGAAAATCTGGCCCATACCTCTTAGTTTGGTAAATTAATGCCTTTCTAGTTTTTGGTTTATATGAATTGGCTAGTATTTGTATGATCATTTATACTCTCCTACATTTTGTGATTAAGGATTTAAATAATTTGTAACCAATTTACGTAAGAAGAATCAATGCATTAGTGCTACTCAGGTTTGAGTTAATCTCAAATGATGCAGATTTACAACATCACATTACAAAAGCTCAGAGAGGAACAGGCAACACAAGAAAATCTGGTGAAATTCAGATCATTCTTTTCATGTGTCATTCAGATAACATTACACAGGCTTCAGTATTTGCCATCTACAGATATTTTTTCAGTCTTTTTCATTCTAGTTACTCTTGGCAACTGTGTTAAGCACTAATGCAGTTTGCACATTATTATCAACAGGAAATCCCTGGCATCAAAGGATTAATTTTATTCTTTGTCTCCGTTTTAGTAACAGGAAATAAATGTTACCTAGTCATTGTCCTAGTCAAGTCAAATAAAAGAAACTATATCTGCTGACGAGCCATTATTATCACAGTCAACTAGATTAACATTGATTTACTGTAGGTAAGGGCTGTGGAGGGGTCCATTCTGTATATGCTCAATAGCAGCATGATTATTTACTGTAAACCTACCCTCTGATTTTCTCCTTAGGCTTCTATTGTTGTTATTACAGATAATTCACAGGAAATTATGGTAGCTCTCCAGGTCTACAGTCCTTGGTCAGAGACCTAAGCAGGTGTTTGCTTAATAATTTGGTCAAAGATCAGTGAGTTAAAGGTTAGGCCATGGATAGTGAGAATGGAAGGGTCAGAGCACTTGAAGGAGGGGGCTGAGACTTGATCTTCCTGAGTCTGGAACAGTCAAACCTCAAGGTCACCCATTAGTGATCCTGCTTTAACGGACTGTGAGATGTCGACCATAAATTCACCACGCCAGCACCTTTAACCCTATTAATACTGTTAATATTGGAAGTAAAACCAAGGACTCAGAAGGAACCTGCCCATGGAGAATTATTCACAAAACGTCTGTGATATTAAATTGATATAGTAAAGCTTACAACTGTTAATATTACGCTTCAAGGAAAACCTTTCTTTACTTGTACCTCTTTGGAAAGAGGTTTCATATATATAACCAGATTAGATTAGGATGGACAGATAGATAGACAGATAGATCCCCTTCACATATAATATACATGTGCATGTGTCAATGTCTATCTAGTGTATATATTGATACACCCACATATTATAAGTGTATGAGTGTATAAAACTGAGACACCAACGCTCCCTCATACCCCAAATTATTATATGCATATATGTGTGTTCAAAGATTTATTATTATGTAGAATTAACAGACAACATTCTATCAAGTCATCATCTGCTGTCTGGTTACCAGGACTGGATCAATCTAGCAGATGTGCTTTGTCCTTGTTCAAGTCAATGGCTATATTTTGGTGGTTAAGTATTTTGGCACAGAAGAACATGTAATCATGTAATCACAGGTTCTAAGATGTTTTTAATGGCTGTTCTCATGCAGGTACAGTGAAGTAAGGACAGTAATAGTATGGAGCTAGGAGTCATGGTTTGCAAACCATTTTCCCCCATCTCAGTCTGGGTGGGTTTGTAATCCCTAAATTCATCTTGAGCTTTTGGGATTTGAAAAGTCTTGAAAAAAATTGGTAAAAAATTAACCAGATCTACAGATTTTTGAATAATTTGGGGTCTTAACCATGTGAAACTGCTATATTTCATCATAAACCAAAATTCCTCCCAGTGCAGTCCTCATCTCCCAGATCTGGGCTGTCCTCATCTTTTGCCATCTTTGGAGGGAGAAGACCTTGGCTTCCTGTAACTCTTGCCTACAATAACTTCAGTGGATATTCATCTGGTTCCATCTTCATTCATAGATGATTCCAACACCCCAGAAGGGACCATTGTGATCATCTAGTCTGACCTCCCCTATAACACAGGGCATATAACTTCCTCAAAATAATTTTTAGAGCAGATCTTTTAGAAAAAAACATCCTGTCTTGATTTAAAAAATGTCAGTGATGGAGACTCCAGCAGTCCTTGTTAAATTGTTCCAATGGTTAATTACCCTCACTGTCAAAAATTTACACCGTATTTCCAGTCTGAATTTGTCTAGCTTCCACTTCCAGGCTTCGGATCATGTTATATCTTTCTCTGATAGACTGAAAAGCCCATTATTAAATATTTGGTTCCCCAAGTAGATACTTATAGATTGTAATCAAATCACCTCTTAACCTTCTCTTTGTTAGACTGAGCTCTTTGAATCTATCACTATAAGGCATGTTTTCTAATAGTTTATTCATTCTTGTGGCTTTTTCTGTAAACCCCCTCCAATTTATCAACATCCTCTTGAATTGAGGGCACCAGAACTGGACACAGTGTTCCAGCAGCGGTCGCAACAGTGCCAAGTACATAGTAAAATAACCTCCATACTCCTACTTGAGATTCTTCTGTTTATGTACTTCAGGATCACATTAGCTATTTTGGCCACATTGGGAGCTCATTGTCCACAATGACCCCCCAAATCTTTTTAAAAGTCACTGCTTCCCAAAACAGAATCCCCATCCTACACTCTTTGTTCCTAGATGTATACAGGTAGACTTAGCCTTATTAATATGCATATTGTTTGCTTGTGTCCAGTTTACCAAGTGATACAGATAGCTATGAATCAGCTACCCTGTCTTCATCATTATTTACCACACCCCCAATTTTTGTGTTATCTGCAAACTTCATCAGTGATGATTTTATGTTTTCTTCCAGGTCATTGACAAAAGTGTTAAATAGCTTAGGATCGAGAACCAATCCCTGTGGGACCTCACTGGAAACACTACTGCTTGAGTTTGATTTCCCATTTGCAATTACATTTTGAGACCTACCCTTTAGCCAGTTTTTAATCCGTTTAATGTGTGCCATGTTAACTTTATAGTGTTCTAGTTTTCTAATCAAAATGTTATGCGATACCAAGTCACCATGCCTTACAGAAGTCTATTACATCAATCATACTTGAAATCTCATAAAAAAAGATACCAACTTAATTTGACAAGATCTATTTTCCATAAACCCATGTAGATTGACATTAATTATATGACCCTCTTTTAATTCTTTATTAATCTAGACCAGCAGTTCCCAAACTTGTTCCACCACTTGTGCAGGGAAAGCCCCTGGCGGGCCGGGCTGGTTTGGTTACCTGCCGTGTCCACAGGTTCGGCCAATCGCGGCTCCCAGTGGCTGCGGTTCACTGCTCCAGGCCAATGGAGCTGCTGGAAGCGGCAGCCAGTACGTCCCTCAGCCTGCGCCACTTCCAGCAGCTCCCATTGGCCTGGAGCAGCGAATCACGGCCACTGGGAGCCGTGATTGGCCAAACCTGTGGATGCGGCAGGTAAACAAATCGGCCCGGCCCACCAGGAGCTTTCCATGCACAAGTGGCAGAACAAGTTTGTGAACCACTGATCTAGACGTTCAAGGACCACTGAGCAATTTGGTCCCTCCATCTTCCTCTTTGAAGAACTGGCAAATTGAACACTCTGCCTTCAGCCCCCTCAATATCTTCCAGAGGGTAGGTTGCCTGCCCAATCCCCCATTTACCATCTGCTGGATGCAAGCAGGCTCCACCCAGTTCTACATGTGACTTCTTACTTCATTCTGCAGAGTTGTTGCCAGAATTAAGTATTATTATTTATGTAGTGCAACAGATGTGCATGGCACTTCACAGAATAGATAAAGCAGATGCCCTAACAAGAAGAGCTTGCCTTCTAAGTTAAGACCAGAACTACATCCAACAATAACACAGGGAGGGGCAGTGAAGGGGTAGAGTGAAGGCAAGGATTACAAAGACACATGGGAGGCGAGTGTAACTGTCCAGACTTTTAAGAAGGATCTTAAAAGAGGAAAGGGATGAAACATAGCACACAGGGTAAGGGAAGGAGTAATTGCTATTATTTACTAGTTTATAGCACCAGCACGGGTGCCAGGAGCTTTACAGAAGACAAAACGATGACAATGCCCTCCGCCAAAGCATTTACAGTCTAAGGTCCTGAGTGTGCAACGGGGCCCACTGCAGGACTGGGGACTAAATGACTTCCAGGTACTAGAAAAGAAAATGGTGGAGATGGGAGTGGGAAGACACAAAGCAGCCATCCAGATGACTCACTTGAGCTGAATGAAGAGGTCACAGAGGACTAAAAAGAGATAAAGTCAGGCAGTTAGATGCATGGTTAGGGAACCTGGGCATTACTGAATCAACAGCCCCAGGTCAGCATTAATGAAATATTCAGGGTAGACAGCCACACAACATATACTCAATATTGTGAATGGGAGGACATTTGGAATTCTCTAAACCTGACAGCCTTTTGGCGAGGAAGGTTTTACAATTCCCTATTGTTCCTCCTATCCCCACATTTCTGAGGTCTGAGCCTGGAAAAAAAGTGCTGTGAGGGAAAGAGCTTGGAACTAGAGCAGTGTCCTACCACATACTGAAATCAGGGTAAAAAGAGCTGGTAGGGAAGAGCATGTTTCAAGAGAAAAGTAGCTTTTGCATGAATACAGATTTCATAGGGATTCCAACTTGCAGGGCTAATCCTGCCAGATGCTGTACCTACATGGTACAGAGTCACCAACTGACATCAAAAGGTTCTGGGCACCACACAGCACCCAGCAGAAGTGGACCCTCAATCCAGAACTCTTGGCTTCAGTTCATATCACTTGAACTCATGTTGTTTGAATGGGCTTAAAGCTTTATACAAACTGTTTGCTCAATTGCCTTGCATACGGTGCATGATGCTGTGTGCACCTGTTCGTTTTGATAGCAAGCACAATAGGATATTTTTGGGTTGAAATCATCATTTGTAACAAATGATTTTTTTTAATTGAGAATAATTCCGGATCTGAAGACACAATGAGAATATGTACAAAAAAATTCCTTCCAAAGGCTTGAAAAGTAAAATGTGTCAAAATATTTTTAGACCCTCAAGATGTATTTTGGTGACACAAAGGCAGTTTTCAAATGGGGGTCCTCTTTCTTTTTTTTTTTAATGGGCACAAGCTTCTGTCTTTAAGATGACTTCTTCTGGGTTTTATTTAACTGAGCCTCTAAAAATATTTTCTGCTTTAAAAATAGAGAATATAGCTGTAAAACATAACAAATTGCATACTTATTTTGCTGGATGTGCTGCCTGCTAATTAGATAGGGAATACATGGTTTAAAAAAAATCTGATCAGGGAAAAGAAAAATCAGTAAGCCTCATCCTCTGAGCCCTCTGCATGTGGAACTCCCATTAATTCCAAAAAGCTTCCAAAATCAGGTGCATTAAGACCTCAATCCTGCAATGAGTTCTATAGGCATTGCAGGATTGGGGCCTACATTTTGTGTAAACTAAGAATCAGCTTTATTCACTTATTTTTAAAGATTATTTGATACAAATTGTTTTACATTCAGACTTTAACTTATGTAGGCATGTGCCCTACTGAAGACCTTGAAATAGGATTTAACTGGGACTTCTGTGGGCCACAGGCCTCAAGCTGGCCTTCTGCCCAAGGGTGAATTCCATCCGCACAGAATACTCAGGTCACATGCCCTACACTCCTGTTGTCCAAAGAAGCAAAGCAATTCTCCTTTCCTGGGTGGCCAAGACATTAGGGCATTGTCCTAAGCTACTTCTTCCTAGTCTGAATGAAGAAATTGCACGGGCTTTTTTTGTAAAGGGACTGTTGCCCCCTTACTAACATTTAGTGGGGGTGTTCTGGTTTTCTAGCTCCCAGTACTAAAAAGGTGGAAGGGTCGATGGGGAATCAGGACCCTGAGACTGACAGTCCCCAGGAAGAATGGGGAGAGGTCAATGCTCCAGGTCAGCCTGAATGACAGGGCGGGCAGGCTAATCAGAGAGTCAGGAGGCCAGGGAGGTCCCATCCTCTGTGTGAGTTGGAATTGCCTGGATCAGACAGAGTGGGGCCGAGCTAAGGAGAAAGCAGGGGCCCAAGCTGAGCTGGGGGGCAGAGCTGGGCCAGATCCAGAGAGAGCAGACCCTGTCCTGGGAGCAGAGCTGCAGCCCCAAAGCCAGAGGCACAGCCCAGAGAGAGCAGACTTGCCCTGGGAGCAGAGCTGCAGCCACCAGAGCCAGAGGGGCCAGAAAAACAGCCCAGGAAGCAGATCAGTACTGGGAGCAGAGTCACAGAAGCAGCCTGCAGAGCAGACCTGTCCTGGGAGCAGAGCTGCAGCAACCAGAGCCAGAGGGGCCAGAGAAGCAGCCCCGGGAGCTGGAGGCAGAGCAGCAGCAGTGCAGAGACAGAGTGGTGCGGCTGGGGCTGGAGCAGACCGGAGCTGGGTGCTGTGAGCAGCTCGGGAGAGCGAAGGGGACCCTGGGCAGCGGGCCCAGCACAGGGAGATGCTTCAGCCAAGGGGCCAGGCTTGGATCATAACCCCGAGAGGGCGGGGGGCGATACTGGGAAGAATACCACTTAGAGCCTGAGAGCGTGTGGCCACCACCAGAGCAAGTGTCCAACCCTCAGCATCCCTGCAGCACAGCCAGGGCCGGAGAAGAAGGCCTGGGACTTACAGGGAACAGACTGTGAACTGCCCTGACATTCCAGAGACACTGTTTGTGATTTTCCCTGCCAGAGAGTGGGTTGATGTGTTTCCTTTAACCTTTCCCATTTTTCCTTATTCTTTTTAAAATTAATTGTTGATTAAATAACTTGCATTTGCTTTAACTTGTATGTAATGGTCAGTGGATCAGAGAAGTGCCCAGTACAGAGAGAGTACCCCAGAGTGGGAACACCTTAGCCCCTGTCCTAAGTGACCACAGCAGGGTTGGGGGTCGAGCCCCCCAGGAATCCTGGGCCTACCCTTGTTGGGGTTATGAAGACTCTGCCAGACAGGAGAGTGGAAGGGGAGTCCTCAAGGGCAGGGAGGCCACTGGTTAAAGGAAGTGGGAGCGAGGACTCAGATCCTTTCGCTAGCCCACTTCACCGGGGTAGTGCAGAAGCCAGGAAAGTGCAGAAGTGCAGAAGCCAGTGGAAACTTGATTTTATTAAGTCTTCCAGAGTAGGAAACTATGTATTATGGGGATGCCATTTCCATGATTTACCTTGGAGAACAGCACACAGATTTTGTTCATCTAGATGTAGTTTTACCTTCTATTTTTTAAATTTGTTCTCATACGATTGTACTTATGTATGACTATTAATATTGGAATGTAGCTTAAAGATTTATGCATGTGCTTAACTTTAGGCATGTGAGTAGCCTCAAAGACTTTAATGGGATTTCTCAGGTGTGTAAAATTAAGCGTATGTAAGAATTTGGAGCACCGGGACTCAAGTTGCTTTGGCATGCATGAAATAGAGTCTGATTAAACTTTTCAGTGCTTGTATTTCTTTTTTATAAATATGTTTTCAGGCAATGGAGCTGAGGCTGTCTCTTTCATGACTGACTAGTCTTCCTCTGAGAGTTGTTTAGATCACTTTCTAAGAGGGTCAGGGAAAGACAAGAAATAAAGGTTTAATAAATTGCAAAAATATTCATGTTGCAAGAGAAATGTGCACTTTCTGGACATCTCCCAGACTGAAATAGTCTGAGCATATGAAGGGGGGTATGGGGAAGGAGTAGAAGCTTCAGATGTCCCAGAAAGAATTGTAAATCAGAATTTACTATTGTAAATTCTACCAGCAGCTCTTTAAAGTGACCACAGGTGAGACTCTTTGATATACAGCAATGGGATCCAGAATTGCTGACAAGCTTGTTTAAAGCAATCCGACCATCACTTTATCGTGCTTAGAAAATAGCTGGAAACTTGGAACCCGATTTCCTAAGTTGCTCTGAATTTAGTATGTAGCTTGTTTTTTCTGGTGATACTTTATGCAAGATGTATGTGCAGCCTGACGATTATCACTCATTGTTATGTAGTTAGCGGATGGCTTCTAGATGCAGTACTGTAAAAGTTCCTTCATTTATAAAATATGAAATGGCTGACCTAAGTTAAACCAATTACTAAGTTCTTTATAATTTTTCCAGGTGTTTTCTTCATTATCAGATATCAGTCAACTCCAGGGCAATAAACAAGCTAGTTCTGGAATTTGTGGAATGCTCAAATCATCAATTCAATGACATGCAGTTCAAATCTGAAATATTAGCAGTTCAAAATTCCATTAAGATGGCCGTCAGATGTATTTTTACAATATCCATATTGAAACGTGAAGCACAGAAGCAATCAGAGACACTTTGGTATCATAAGAAAATATTTCCTATTATTAGGATGTTCGGACAAAAAAAATCTAGATTGAGTTTAGTGGGCAAGATGAAATATTTCAACCTAGAAAATGCTTCTTTTAGTTAGATCATCGTCATTAACAGAGTCCATATTATGTTCTTTCAGCTGTACTGTAGGTGTAAAATGATAGCAAGAAAAGCTAAAGGAAGAAATGCAAAACAACTGAGAAGTGATTCTCTTATATAAGATACACAAATATAACACTTGGGTTACTACAGTGTTGAGGGGTTATAAGGAGATAGACAGTGTGTGTTTCATTTTAAAAAATACTATGTATAAAATGATTACCATGTCTCATACCCTTATGTAACGCGTTCTTACAACTACAATACCCACCTGCTGTAGTGAAGAAACAGATTGACAGAGCCAGAAGAGTACCCAGAAGTTACCTACCACAGGACAGGCCCAACAAAGAAAATAACAGAACGCCCTAGCCATCACCTTCAGCTCCCAACTAAAACCTCTCCAACACATCATCAAGGATCTACATCCTATCCTGAAGGATGACCCTTCACTCTCACAGATCTTGGGAGACAGTCCAGTACTTGCTTACAGACAACCCCCCAACCTGAAGCAAATACTCACCAGCAACCACACACCACACAACAAAAACACTAACCCAAGAACCTATCCTTGCAACGAGGCCCGTTGCCAACTGGGTCCACATATCTATTCAGGGGACACCATTATAGGACTTAATCACATCAGCCACACTATCAGAGGCTTGTTCACCTGCGCATCTACCAGTGTGATATATGCCATCATGGGCCAGCAATGCCCCTCTGCCATGTACACTGGCCAAACTAGACAGTCTCTGCATGAAAGAATAAATGGACACAAATCAGATGTCAAGAATTAAAACATTCAAAAACCAGTCAGAGAACACTTCAATCTCTTTGGTCACTCTATTACAGACCTAAAAGTGGCAATTCTTCAAGAAAAAACTTCAAAAACAGACTCCAACAAAAGACTGCTGAATTGGAATCAATTTGCATACTGGATACAATTAACTTAGGCTTGAATAAAGACTGGGAGTGGATGTGTCATTACACAAAGTAAAGCTATTTCCCCTTGTTTATTTCTCCTCCTATGGTTCTTGTCAACTGCTGGAAATGGCCCACCTTGATTATCGCTACAAAAGGTCCTTCCCCACCCCCCACACTCTTGTGCTGGTAATAGCTCACCTTTCCTGATCACTCTCGTTACAGTGTGTACGGTAACACCGATTGTGTCATGTTCTCTGTGTATATAAAATCTCCCCACTATATTTTCCACTGTATGCATCCGATGAAGTGAGCTGTAGCTCACGAAAGCTTATGCTCTAATAAATTTGTTAGTCTCTAAGGTGCCACAAGTACTCCTTTTCTGTTCACAAGAAGTGTTGATGTAATAAAATTAGTGTTCGAGAAAAAGGCAGGTTAAAATGATAAATGTCAAATATTAGTAGCTCTTTTTTTTAAAAAAAAAAAAAGACATCTCCCACGACACTTCACCCTCCACCTCCTGGTCTCTTCTACAGATGGCAAGAAGGTTCACAGTAAAAGAAATTAAGATGATACTGTGTTGACAGGAGCAAGGAGACTCCAGTTTACATCCCTTCAGACAACAGGCATGACATCATGTCTCCTCAAACTGACACATTAATGAATTGAGAAACACCTGAACTTTTCTAGAAAAGAGAACCTTTTACACCAGCAAGTTATTTGGTGTCAGTAATAATACGATTCCGTATCCTATCCCACTCCATATTTGATGGCAGAATTACCTTTTGGGCCCTAACAAGTTGACAGGGGTTCATTTTGCTGCCTCTTTTAATGACATCTTCTTTTGCAGGTAAACTGCAGATGTAATGACTTCTTTTGCCTCCGAGTACTGCCGAAATGTCGTTATGACCCAAGATGTCTCAATCTGGCTAAATGCAAATGGGAAGCGAAGGGTTTTTAAAGGTGAAACTGATCTTGCTAATGAAGAAGTATCACTCTTCATCTGGACAGGGAGCACAAAGCTTGTTAGATCAAGTTAAGTGAATGTCACAGGTTAGAGTTCAAGCATAACACAGAATCGTGACTGAAGATTTTATCATCTATTTGTATAAAGAACATAACTGAGAGGTGCCCAGTCAAAACAAAGGAATATATGTCTAAATCTAGGTATTTTGGAAAGACCCAGCAAGATATGCAATGAGGCTTTTACTTTAAAATTCAGTAGTTTGGGGACCATAATTATGAGAAGTTTAAGAATAGAATCTGCTCCTTTAGTTCAGTAAAGTGAAGGTAAGTACAAACTGCCTGTTCACTGAGGCTGGAAAATGAATCCCAAAGTATCTGGGTTTTGTGCTTAACTACAGCATGTAACAGTTTGTAAAAATGATTTACTCTTGTCACTAGGTGTGTGTGAGTTTGCATTCAGATTATTCACAGGCTTTCTTAATGCAAGAGGGAGCTACTTATGAGGCTAAAATAATCTGAGATCTGTTCTTCACTGCGAGCGGGAAGCAATCTGGTCTTAAGTTTTGATATTTCACTTCCTAGATGGTTGAAATACCATGAAGAGACCAGAGGTCACTTTATTTCAGACCCACCAAAGGCTCCCTAAAGCTATTCAAAGCCCAAGAAAAGCATACATTTAGATACTGAGATATTCAGATTTGCATGCAACTTGAAAGCCCCACCCAGATTTAGTGCAGAAAGGATGCTATCATTTTAAGAAGCCTAATCTAGTGTGGTAAACATTAACTTGTGAAGGCATCACAAACGGAAAAGAAATGGCACTGATCAACAAAATTTAACGCGTGGCTTTGCAGGTGTTTCCTGCATGTTTAAATCATTCAGAAATACTTTGTTTACAATTCAGCTCCTACTGATACTCTTCTATTAAAAGCAGCCCACTGTTTGTAGGATTGCAGGGATGCTTGAGATGCACACATTTTGTGAATGGGCCCAGATTTAAGCTAATGCAAAACCAGTTCAGTGATTCACAAAGAGAGAATAAATAAAAAAGCCTTACTAGATTCCAATGCCTGACTGATTCAGAGAACATTTTCAAAACACCACATGAATATTTTAAGGGGGGTGGAAGAGGAGAAGCAGAGATTGGAAGATACAGGCTCAGATTTTCAAAGGAATGCTTGCAAATATACATGTATATTTCTGTGCATGTCTGCTTGAAAGTGTAGGCTGTTTGAACAAGCAATAAATTTATGTTTTATAAATAGGTTTATTTTAACTATCTTTATTCAAACTTTTGAAAATTCTTTTATGCAAAAAGCAGAAATGCAATTCTAGTATATTTTGTGTCCATATGATACAAACTATACATTGACTCCTTATAATTCCTTTTTTTTCTTTCCATGGTTTTTGTTTACAGTTGCTTTATATAAGATGCTTTGCCTAATTCATTAACACAGGAGGTCACAAATAAACTCTGGACAGGAGATGGATCTAAAAAGGGGATGGATAATATTATACTCAGTGATATCTGTGGTTATAAGTGATAAACCAGATTAATGTAGAAAATCAGTGAGTTATGCCACAGATGTATTTTGATCAGTATCAAATCTCACAGATCAAGATATCCATTTTATTGACATGGTTCAGATATAGAGCATTGTACACAGGGCCAGTTGCATTCCAAGCTGAAGGAGTGCCTTGGAACTAGTCCACTACAGATTTGATGGTCTACTCATTTTATGCAATGTCACAAATCCTGTTTCCTGTGTTTCACAGGGATATTAACTGGCTGATTAATTTTAGTCTGGTTACCTTGAAAGAAAAAGTAAAGTATTTGCAAATAAGTTAAAATGAATTCTCAATTAAAACATTTATATGAGTCACATCCTCTGTGTCATTTTAGCAAAAACAAGCAACTACATTTGCTTCTAACAGGTAGAATAATGACTTTTTCACCTGACAACTGCCAGCTTAAAATTCCCACACATGTAGACCATTTCTGTTTCATCTTTTCTTTGAATTTCAGCTGCTTTGCTTTTCAATGCCTATGCTTTGCTGGTGTCTCCTTTGTGTCTGAAACTCTCACACTGAGTTCTGCCTTTTTGGTGCTGGGTTTTCTTTTCACAGTGACATTTCAACATAAACAGTCAATATTCATTACCTCAAAGGAGACTTCTCTATTGCTGACCAATTAAATACCAGCTGAGCCAGGCAGACAAAGGTAAAGAAGCTGTAATACAAGGCTGTCTTGGAGCATACTTTCTGTTCCCATAAAGGGAAAAGAAAGGTAATCAAAGCAAAGAACTGAAGATATTGGGAAAATTCCAATCAGCACAAAACAATTTCTTGAAATGTTATATTCCTCCTCTTTATCTTGCATAGTCCCTTCCTAGTTTTATTTAATCTGTAATCAGGGATACAAAAGATTCACACACATTTATATATAAGAGGACAGAGACAGCACCCAGGAATGCTTTTGAAATCTCTTTGACTTCAGTGAGATTGCATGGCTGGAAAGGAAAACTTAGTCTAATGTTTGATGCCAAGAAATATGATTTTCTTTTACTGTGGAAATAACAAATCTGATTAAGATGTGTTTTTAATGTTACTATATTGTACACAGACCAGTGCAGCTTAATTCAATTTATACCATGTGGTGAGCCTGGCCTGACACTGGAGAAGTCCATCCAAATCAGTGACAAGTGGGACAAGGGTAAATGAATATAGGGCGCTAGTGGAAATAAATGCAAGAGGGATTGCCCTGGAGGCTGATGAACCTCTGTTTAATCCACAGAATAGTTATGGCATGGGCTGCAGAGTTACACACTGCCCCAAAAATATAGGCACCGTCTCGAGGCAAGAGGACAGTTCCATCTCTGGCATGTGCACAGTTCGAGCATTCTCACAGGTGACTGCACCTTCAAAGTCTGCACATACACACAAATGGAGTCCAGGGAGAGGCCCAGCTGATGTGTTAGCCAAGACTGCATTTCTAAATCTGTAAGTGTTTACTCAAGGTTTTAGGTGATGAGGATGTTTTTAAAACAGTTAAGAAAATACCATCCTGATTTTTAATCTGCAAGCATTACAGCAATTTAATTACGTGTGTCAGCATATGTATCAGTGGAATGTCTGTGCAAAGAGAGCTAAGCACTTATGAGCAAAAAGTTATGCATACCTTCAGGATAGTCCAGCTACAAACATGGCACTGACACAAAATCAGCCTCTTTAGAAAATGCATGTACATATGTGCAAGAGGTACTGAAGCCAAAAAGACACGGAGGCTGCTTAGCATTTTTTCAGAATTAGGCTTTATAGATATATTCCACAAATCTGTTGAAATAACATATTTAATTCTCTAGTATGAAATAGCTATTGTTTTTTTTCTATTGATATACAGCAACCTCTGTACTTAAAGGGTTCTTTTCTCTCATTCAGTTAACAGACAGGTGGGCATTTCTGTAGCACACTAGGACTCTATCCTGACCTCCCTACTCAGTGGATGGTTTGCCTAAGCAAGGAATGCAGTTGTTATACCATTAGGTATAAACACAATGCAAAGAATTGGTGCATATGCCTTGCTAAGAAAGAAACTTTATCCTCATGAATGATCTGTATTAGGCAGGGTACTTAACCCTAAAGATGAGGAGAATTTAATAATCACAGGGTTGGATCCATTTTGTTGGTTTTATTTTTTTTCCCATTTTTGCAACCAGCAGCTAGAGGGCACAAAAGAATACTTTTACCTTATATTGTATCATATAAAGGAGCTCTACAGACTGAACAAACAAAAAATCAATACTGATTTTTAGTATATCACATATTTTGTTTAGGATGTTAATTTCTGTCCTAGTTCGCAACAGGTGGTGACAATTTAGAAAGACAATGTGATGTAAAAAGATCAGGCTAATCAAATCACTAAAAATGTGTATTTAAACCCCGAAGCATAACAGGTAGTCGGCACATAACCACTCTGAATTTGGCCATCATTACTTGCCTTAACTGTTTTGTAAAGCTTTCGTTTAAAATGAACATAAACACACGTTTAACCTCCTTCATTCTTACATCTTAAAAACTAATGCTGGCTGTGATTCTGCATTAATAACAGCTATTATTTTTGCATTCATAAGGAGCTTACAAGGATAACCGGGGAAGTCATAGTACACTCTTCCTGTCAATTAAAAAGAGAGTCAGTTGTAGTTGCAGAGTGCTTTATCTTATCATTTCACTCAGGACATTTCCAGGTTCATGGATCTGATCTGAACGACTCCAGCGATAATAAATGTGTAAACACACAGAATGTACTGTAGCAAGACAGCCACCAAGGAGGTTATCAGTGATTACCAATTTTGGAGTCTCCCGATCTTGGAAAGGGTATTATCACTAGCTACTAATACTCAGGAGCTAAGGTATTATATCAGGACCATTTATTTGAAAGCATAATAGCTTGACATTTTTCTACAGGAAATCCTAATAACCTCAGGAGGAGTCACATCTATTGCTGTAGTACAAAATGAGTTGGACCTCAATAATATTATATATAACTCTCCCCAATCTCCCCTGTACGTCCCCGCCTCCCCCATGAACTGTACCAACCCCTTAGGCACAAATGAGTTGGATCTGGATAGAGTGCCATTTGCCAAATTGTAAATTGCCTACATTTATTTTGGGAGTGCACTAAACAGAGTGCTAATTGCCTTGTTTAGCACTTTCCTTTCTTTCATTTGCACTGGTGTAAAATCTTAGTAAATTAACTCGGGATTTTATTATGTAGGTATCATGTGAACAACGCTGAATCGGTGAGAAAGCAGCATCAAAGGACGGATAAAAGAGGAGTTGACTCTACCCATAATGCCATTTATAGGTCCCTGAAATTAAAAAGGATGAAATTAACTTTTAATCCTTCTGCTTTTCATATAGCTGATCTTAATGTAACATGTATTACTCAGTCATTTTATTTGCAGTTATTCATTTTAAAATGTTATTAACTGTGATTGCAAGCGTGCGCTATGAGAATGTGCAGTTGCTTGTATTCCTACACGTAAGTGTGCAGGATTCCATGGCCATTTTTTTTGAGTTGCAGCCAAGCACAGAGTTGGGACTCCTGTTTCTTGTCAAAGAGATCACTCCTATCAAGCAGATCTCATCTAGCTGTTTGGTGGCCTATGCAAAATTAGCTGGTGATCTCAGACCAAATCCTAGTGGAATGGCGTCTGTCCACATTACAAGTAGCAGCACCAACTGCCCTTTATTTGGGATATTGTACATTAAATCCAAGGAGAAAATGGACAGTGTAGATTAAACTCCACACCCACTCCCCTTTCTTAGTTGATCTGAGAGTACAGGGAAACGTTCGCTGACACTACACTCGTTAAATAAATAGAGTATTTCAAGGTGAAACCTTGGCCCCACCGAAATCAATGGCAAAATCCCATTGAGTTCAACAGGGTTGGGATTTTACTCTCAGTGAGTAATGCTGTCTATAAGCACAGCATTCTCTTTAAAGGGAGAAAAGACAATCCTGTGATTAAAGCATCATATCAACAGTCAGATGAGCTGGATTCTATTTTGAACACCACCACAGAATAACTGTGTGATCCTAGGCTAAAGTTTCCAAAAGCAGCCAATGGTTTTGGATGACCATCTTGAGACACATTCATTTTAAGAAGTTCCGAGAGCTCACAACTTCAACTGATTTTAACAAGATCTGCAGGCACTGAGCACCATCCAAAAGAAGGTCCATATGGTCCCAACATAGAGGAAACCTCTAATCACTGCCCACCATTGAAAAATTTGGTCTTACTCTCTTCCTTAATTTCTTCATCTGTAAAATAGGAATAAGCATCCCACTACCCTTCCTCACATGGTTAACACAAGAGGAATTTGAGATGTTAAGATGGAAGGACCTGCATAATATAAATTATTATTGTTGTTATTATTATTATTATTATTAATAAAATGAGAGACAACCCTTACAAATTTTATCCAAAACAAAACAACCAAAAAAGATCAGCCATGAATGGTATTTTTAAAGGAACAGTAATATGGGAATTAAAACAAAAACTTAACATTTATAAAAAAGCAGGAAAACTGGAATGAAATTTTGTCTCACTCTCAGTCCAAACCAAAAAGCTAATATAAACGTCAAGGCTAGAATCAGAGCTGGTCAAAATTCAGACTTTCTACCCTGCTGGAAATTTTGAGATTTCAAAATTTGGTTCAATCCTAAATTGGGCCCAAAACAAAAATATCAAAATCTTGGAATCTTTCACAACATGAAATATTCTGTAAACATTTAATTTTGGCCTTATGTAAAACTTCATTTCAACTTTATCATTTCAAATATATTATATTATAACAAAATTGTGATTATTTCCCTCAAAAATTTAGACAATGGATACCATAAAAAAACCTGATTTTGTCAAATCAGCATTTTCCAATGGACAACTATTCTGTCAGAAAATATTCAACCAGCTCTAGCTAGAATCATGGAAATTAAAGATGGAAAAATTCTGCTTTGTCATCGACAGTAGTGCATTTTGCCTGCCAAGGCAAGATTGATCCATATGATATATTTGTTAGTTCATTGTCCTATCTGATTTCAACAGTTGTTAAATTTGCACATATAAAGAGTTTACCAGAATAAAAATAGACTGATTGAAGTTAAGAACAGTTGAAGTAAGTACTTTAATAAGAAATGTTGTGTGGCTCTCAGTTTGATTTGAGCCAGGATTTTTTTTAAAAGAAAAATACCAGAAAGGTATTTTTTTCTTGGAGTGCCTATGATCTCACTGAAAATAGGAAACACAAGGAAATTAGGAATCAAAAGTTAATGGGAAGTGGATGCTTACCTTCCTTATGAACCTTTGAAAACCCAGCCTAAATAAATAGTAAGTAATGTGTTCCTTTATAGGCCCCCCCAAACTGTACACCTTAGGGTTCCTTCAAAAATAGTACAAGGAAGCTCACAACAAAGCTGTGTTTTTTTATGAGATTTTGAATTCAGTTTCCAGACCAAAGTGGTTTGGGTAGGTTCCAGATAAGTATCTGAACTTTTGGATGATTCTCTGAAATGAACTGCCAAACCTTTTGATGTGCCTGCATCATTATTTGACACCTGGCTGCTCTGCAGTTGAATATTATGTAATGAAACAAGATATGATTTAGTGTGTATTAGTGTGATATGATTTAGTGTGTTGCCAATGGAACAAAAGAGAGAGTTCCTAACAATCATCTGTAGATAAATTCCTAATACAGGGCTAGACCCTGCTCCCAGCAAAGTTAATGGAAGAGAGAATGAATGACTCTGTAGTCCAGTGCTTAGGGCACCCACTGGAGCTGGGGGGAGACCCCAGGTCCAATCCTGCTCCAATCACCCTATCATTAGTTGACCACAGTGGAAAAGCTTCATCAGGAAGGATTGAGGAAGTCCCACATCAGAATATCCCATAGTGGTCAAAGCACTTTCCTAAGAAATTAGAAACCCCTGTTCAAATGCTTTCTCTCTTTCTGGCAGAGAGGGAGTACTGAATTTCAGTGTCCCACATTCCAGCTGAGCACCTGAACCATGGGACTAAAAGTTAAGGTGGGCACTACTCCCACCTCCTTAGGATTTTGCCAGATTCTGAATGAGACCTGATCTAGTTGGCGTGCTCAGAGGTCGCTTTCCAGACCAGGCCCTATATGGGACATAGACAGCTGAACACCTGTCTTGCCCGGTTCATAATTTGTTCTAAAGCTTAGGCGGAAGATAGGCATACAGATGCCCAGAGGGAGGCAGCAATACACATGCTCAGAGGCATAGGCATGGATGGAACTCTTACCCTGAAAATGTAGGTGCCAAGTGAGTTTAGGAACCTACAGGATTCAGCAGGAGTTTTGTGGATTGCAGTGGAGATATAACAGGGATTTAGGTGCCTAACCTGAGATTTAGGTTCAGCAGTACCATTATGGATCCCACCCTTAATGACCACCAACATTTGGCTACCTTGGCCTTCAGAAGTCAGGATCTTGGCTTTAAGAAACAAGTCTGATATAATAAAGCAAATTGAACCAAACATCTGCTTTTGATCCATTTGTGTGTCATTACTTAAACACAAAAGACATCTGATGCTAAGCAGAAAAACACACATCCAAAGAGAAAACAATTGTCTATGAAGGTAAGTGAAAAGATTTTTTTAAAAAAGTTTCCAATATAGTCCCTGGTTTCAGGCAAAATTAATGTGCTAGAGAATTTCTATGAAGAACATCAATATAGGGACATTAGCCTCAGTTAGTGTTCCAGATATATGCTGCCCAATCCCACCTTGTAACAGAAGGCGAGGGTTTATTTTAATTTATATTTTAGTGGAAAGGTGCCAAATACTCTACTCTGCATGTACAAGTCCCTGTAGCAGTACAGGAGCCTCTCCACCTCCATGAAGCCTCTCAGAAATACACAAATTAATTTTATTTATATAATATACATATAGAAATGTCTCAAAGGAAGAGAAATATCCAAAAAGAAACAATCTAATTAAACATATTGATTAGAATAACAGGGTAAAACTAAGCCTTAGCAGGTGATGATGTTTGCCACGCATACATGCACCGGCAGAGATCACCACGATGCACAGCCCATTAAATATCCATGCATTGGTGCCAATTAATAAATTAATTTTCAGAGCTAGAGCTGGGATTAGAACCTCAGTCATCCTAAGCAAGTGCTCTGCTTATGTGAGCTAAAAGATCAGGTCCATTATTTCTTTCAGATCAGGATATAAATGTCTCCTGGAGTATTTCCTGCCAGACACGAATTCAGGGATTGAATTATGGAAGATGGTTACATAAATATGTAGGCATTCTGGAAGTTTTTAGTGGCTTCCTGAGGATTATTAATATTTATTATTTATTTTTATTTATTATTTATAAGTGTCTCTACAGCTCTTATTACAGAATACATATGTAGGATATTATATAGTGTAGGATTTGTATAGTGTCATAGAATCGTGTGTGGCACTTTACAGCTGGCCAGTATGCCAAACTAGAACATAATCTCTGGCTAAGGAATTTATTGACTAAGGCTCTGATCTTGCAAACTGTTACACATATGCTTAATTTTAAGTCAGTATGACAACTCACTTGCTTAAAAAGCTAAGCATGCTTGTAAATGTTTGCAAGACAGGGGGTAAAGATTTGATTCAAAGCCCATTGAAATCAATAGGAATCTTTTCACTGACTTCAGTGGGCTTTGGATCAGGCCCTAAAGGCATAAGTACAATACACACACAAAAAAAGAAAGAAAGAAAAAAAACCTTGAACATGAACAAGTATCAATTTGGATATCTCAGTGGGATATGTGGTCACTGAAACCAGAGTGCCTCACTTGTCTTTATAGGGAACTGAATGCTTACGAAAAGTGTTAAACTGTGTGACAGCATTGGAAAGCAGAGTGGGAGAACGCATTTTGGAGTCTAGTATTTGGCTACAACTTGAATACTACAGTGTTCATATTTCTTATTCCCTATGGGGGTGTGGGGAAAGGACTAGAACAAAGGGAAGACAGAGAACATTTCTAATAGAAAAGTGTGTGTGTATATGTGTCTTATTACATAGAGAAATACATTAAAAGAATATTCAGGTTGCAAAGTCAAACATTCAACATTTAGGAAACCCCAGAATTAAAGTGGCTCATGCAACCTTAATTTGGCCCCTATGTGTGTATACACTATGTTACATCCTTTAATTACATGATCATATACTATTTTTTCCATAAGAATCTGCCAAATTCAGTGCACTGGCTAGATGGGGTAACCCCTTTGCTGAGATTCCCGTCCCAGTTCCAAAGCATGAGGGTCCTACAGCTTAACAACAAAATTGCAGTGATAATTTTTGAACATGGGTAAAACAACTTATTTTTGCCTAAGCTCATTCACAGAAACTGCTTAACCAGTTCTGCTGAAACTTTCCCAAAAACTTCAGCATCATGGAGGAAAATGTAGAGCCACAAACAGGCCTGGATAAACCAATGTGCACTCGGTGCCCTTGCACAGGGCCCCCAACCACTGAAAAACAAAAACAAAACTTGAGTGGTGCTGCAATCCTGGGTACCAGGTCACAATGCCACTCACTTAAATTTGGCCTGGCTGCCCCTGTCATGAAAGAGGGGAGGTTGTGCCAATCCTGAGTAAGCGACGGTGTGACCTGGTGCTTGTCCCCCCTCCCCCTGTGCTCACTTCTCCCATAATCACCAAACCATCAGAAGGCTCTCCTCACCACACCAGAAAACCTGATGTGCCTTCCTGGGCGGGGGGGGACACATCTGCTGAGTGAGGAGAAGGGAGGCAGCGAAGTTTTGCCTAGGACGGTGATTGTTTTGTACATCACCTGGTCTGTCTAGTTTAAGGAAGTTGGGGGAGCTAATTTTCATAGAGCACAGGGCCCCAGAATTCTTTAATCTGGGCCTGGCCACAAGTTAGAGTCTTCTACAGTGAAAAGGGGGAAGAGAAAATCTGTAGGATGATGACACACTGACCTAACCAGAAGATGTGGCATACCTAATGCAAATGAATAAATAAAAGTTCAACGTGATAAATAATAATAATTACATATGTGGTAGTAAGGTGGTGTCACTCATGTAATAACCTGGAGATGTGTTTCAAATATTGCTACTTCCAACATTTTAAAAAGTATACAAATAACTCTCTAAAATATTTCTATGATAGTTTTTCTATCAGATATGGGACACATTCAGAATACATGAGGATGTGGTGTGGCATACAGGTTTTATTTGCACTTATTTGGATCAAGCTGCATAACTCATTTTTGGCTTCTTTTGTTGTTGGACTTTTGGGCGTATAAGGAAAACTACTGAATTTATCTGTCTAGTTTTTTGTTATGGACCCCATACCATCACTCTGGTGTCTGAAAAAGTGACCTCTAATGCATTATAGATGTATTATCCCATTTTTTTAAACCTATGGGACAAAAGCTTTCCACTATAGACCTGGGGTGAAATCCTAATTCTATTGAAATCAAAAGAAGTTTTGCCACTGACTTCAATGAAGCCAGGATTTCACCTCTAGTCTAAACTCTTATCAATATAAGATAAGAAAGTGAGGAGTGAAGTGAGTGGCAGAGCTAAAAGGAGAAGCCTAATCTCTTGACTCTTGTCCTGTGCTGTCACTACTAGCCAACATTGCCTTCCTGGTTAAAGTGAGCCTACGTTTGCTTTAAGCCAAGACCAGTAGCTGCCCAGATGTGAAACAGTTAACAGAAATGTGATGATATTTAATTTCCCTGCCCACTGAAATGCAGTCTGCAGTATGTGACTCCTAGGAAATTAAGTGTCTATTAGGAAAGGGTTAAAGACAGATATGTAAATAGGTATATTGTCATTTGTCCTATATGTACTACGGTGTAGTGAAGTATGCTGGGATTTATTTTTTAAGTTTTTCTTTTCCACAAATTGAGAGATTAACCTGGTCCCAATTGAAATGGCAGCCCATATCATACCTTCCCTTGATCTCACAGCATGGCTAATAACAGCTGGGGCCTACCAAGCAGGCTTCTTTATTTTTCCTTTATTGTTCCAGGCCACAGATCCGTGAACCTTCAGCATGTTATGTACTTAAGCATGGGCAGGTTGATGTCATTATTTTCTTATTGTTGTGGAGCTCCCTGGGTGTTTGCCCATATTCATAGAGAGGAGCTTGTGTGCTCTTTGTAGGTTAACCTTTTAAAAAGGAGATGCTCGACCACTTGCAAATTTAGCCTAGGGCTGTGACATTGCACTAGGCCGATTGGTACGCTTCAAAACACGTATTAGCACCACTTGTGCTATTTCATCCCTCTTTTTAATTTTAACCCAGTCTTGTTAGATAAATCTTATCTGTGCCACAAGCAAATGCTTGATAGAGCATATTTTTAAAGCCTTGGGGGGGGGGGGGGAATCATGGTATGTCTGGGTCACTGTGTGCTTTGTCTAACTATAAGCATAGCTATTTGCCAGTTTATCTGTCTGCCTGTCGCTCTGTCTATCTCTCTAGTTACCTCGCAGCAAACAAGCTATGAACATTAGCACTGAATTGTGAGAGCTACAGGGGACAGTGCTTCTCTGCATGAACCATAGCCACATTTAGCTTTTACAATCCTATAAAAATTGGCCTACTTGATATCAGTTCAGACTGGAAAGCCTCAGGCTTTGATGTAAGCACCCCAGAATATTTCTGTTTAAACTATAAAGGATGGAAGACACCTATAAAAATATTAATTAGCTCCAGTTGACACCAGATGCAGTTAACATACTGCGTGCCAGCTCTGAAATACTGGAGTTTTTATTAGGTAAGCTAATGTTTATTGCAATCATTAAAGTCTGAGTCATAAAAGGCTGAACATAAGATGTTTCAGGTTGGTGTTATTCCCACTGTGTGTCAGACACAGGTTTGCTAAAATCCTTCTTTCAGGGTTAATTTTTTAAGATGTCAAATTGCAAATGCAAGTTTAAAAAACAAATTGCAAGGTTTTTTTCCTTCAGGTAGTGGGCCAAATTCAGGTATGTATATGGGTGCATCTCCATTGGTTTCAATGAATTTGGCGTTGTAACTTTTAAATAGAGTAGCTTCAAGCAGTACCACAGATTAGACTTAATGGCTGAATTACTTTAGTAACATTAATTATGATAATGGTAGTCCTAACAGCAATGTTTCCTTTATTATGTTTTTGTAGGTGGGTAGTTGGGGCTGATCCTGCACTGGTCTAAACTGGGGGGAGATGTGTAGGTGCTAGGAGAGGTAACCACACACAGATAGGCATCAGACAGACTTACAACCCATTCTGGTCACTGCCAGCTCCTTATGATGTGAGCTGGGTTAATGGGAAGTGAACCAATGCTTGTGTATATGTTTTGGGGATTAGTCTTAAGGTCACCACCACTCTGTGCCCACAGCTAGCTCCATTTTCAAAACTTGTGCTGTGCAGAGAGCATGAGAAACCACACAATGCAGAGATTTTTACAGGATAGAGACTGACTAGTCTGGACCTTTGATGGCTTTTGTGTACATAATGTGGTCTTCAAAGCCCCTTCACAACCTGTGCTGGCCCATTTTGGATTGTCTCAGTGTTTCCTTTTATCATTATAGGAAAGACAAGAGACTACTGGACTTAAGGACTTAATAAACAAGAAAATAAAGTTATTTGTAAGAGTTCATATTTTGAAAGATTTGCAAATATTTTTATGCATAGCCCATCGACTGTGTCTCTTGCATATTTCTGTGCGTGTGCACATTTGCAAAGTGACAGCAGTGGAAATACATTTATTCACCTTTGCTTTCTGATAAACGTTTGTTGTTTATTGTTAAATATTCCCATATTGTACTGACCTACAATATAAAGTAGCAACCATCTGAATTCAGTTTTTTGTTTCATTTTGTATCTTAGAACACAAGATAAAGTAAAATTAACAAACACATGCTCAGAAAAACTAGTTATTTTCTCTTTACCTGCATAGAATTGGCCATTCCCCCCCCAAATTAGAAGTTTTTATAATTTTCACAAAATATAAATAAATAAGCATTGAAAATTATATCCTTGTGAATTTTTTTCCCAACCTGCTCTAATTTTAATGGGTCAAATCCTGAAGACTTGATTCAATCTTTGTTCATGCAAAATTATTATCAGAGTCAATGGGAGCTCTGCCCGAGTGATAATTGAATAAAGACATCACAATATGACCCTCTGTACATTTTTGGTGTGTTCCAATAGGCTGGAAATGATATGTATTATTGGAATGCTGTGATGAATTAATGAATTAAAATCTCATTAATCTGAATCCTGATTATCTTAAAGTAGGCCATATTCTCTGAAGTG
This sequence comes from Caretta caretta, assembly GCF_965140235.1. Classification (NCBI taxonomy): domain Eukaryota; kingdom Metazoa; phylum Chordata; order Testudines; family Cheloniidae; genus Caretta; species Caretta caretta. The sequence goes on along the minus strand of NC_134215.1, from coordinate 75,181,681 downwards.
TAATAGCTACATTTAAAAGTAGCCCATCTTACCTGAAACCCCATTTATCCAAATTTACTTTAATCTTTCTCAGATAATCAAGGTTCAACTGTACATATCAATATCTTTACATAGGATTTGCAATGGTTTCATTATCAACTGCAAAGTGTGATTTGCTCATGAATCCTCAACATGACTACTGCCTTTTGATATGTCATGTTAGGGCAAAACTTAGGGTCAGGTTTTCCTGAATTATTAGGTATACATAATTACAAAAAACCCTCTAGCGATCCAGTGAGTTACTCTAAGGGTCTCTTCTCCACAGAAATATTCTTAATTTTCAATGGTTTGTAGGCCAAGACAACGTCCTAATTTTATTCAGAAGCACCCCTTGACCCTTTTTGAGGCCTTCTGGTTCCATCAAAATCCCACGAACACAATAAAATTGGCACATTTTCACCTCTGAAAGGTATTATAATCTATGATGCGGTCACCCCATATGTAAAATATGCCTTCTGTGTGACACCCTTTCATGCTATCAGTGCATAAGTGTTATGATTGCATAAAATCCTTACATATTTTAAATGATATTCAGAAATATGCTTATGCATTTTTAAAGAAGATCCTATTTTCTTGTCTGAACTCTTTTAACAAAGACATTATGCTAAGTATAAAAGCTGTCCAATTTTTTCCAACCTTTTGCTTCTCTCTAAACCACAGTCATTTTGCTAGACATTGAAAATGTCTTGATTTAGTTGTCTTGCTATTTTGGGCCTGTCCTGCCCCCTGCAGTGGTAATAAGGATGGGGTTTCCTGCTGGGCCCTGAAGAATACCATTTCACGGCCGCCACATAGCTGGCGGCTTTTATTTATGGAGCCAAGAAAATGAATGGGTATTAGTGTCCAAACATTTCAACATGCTCCTGCGGCCATGCACAAAAGGGACTGATTTGCAGAAAATTTCCACTTATTTTCCAAAAGTATTTACCTTGCAGAAGCTTGGCTGATCATTATAATGGCATAGCTGAGGGGGAAAATGACCATTTCAGAACCCACTTTTTATCTATGTTTCTGAACCTTAAAAGAGCTATACTTCTTCCAAATAAAGATAATAACCTTGGTTGCTAGGCTTTCATGGATATGTGGATAAAGCCAGGCGTTTTTTATTTTATTTTATTTATTTTATTATTATTATTATTATCTTTACTACACATGAAATAGGCATTACCTAAAAGTAAAAACCTCTCTCTGCAATGCAAACTACAGGAATATTTTTTAAAGAAATTCTGGAGATTCCATTGCCAAAGTTTGGCATAAGGAGTACCCACTGGAATAACAAGTAGAATGGTTATTTCTGACACCTGTACCTTTACTTACCTGTTGGGGGCAATGCAGTGTTTATTTTGTATGTTTTCTAGAACATCCTCAGAATTTTGGAGGAGATTTTCAAACAGCGCACCACTTTGCAAGCACACAAAATCACACCTGAACATTGCACCTACAAACAACTGCAGCTATACTTAGGGTTAACAGATAGCAACTGTGAAAAAACAGGACATGGGGTGGGGGAAATAGGTGCCTATATAAGAAAAAGTCCCAAAAAACTGGACTGTCCCTTTAAAAATGGGACATCTGGTCACCCTAGCCTATACTAAGATTTGCATAAGTCCTTTAACTCACATGGATATGCATATGTAGCTAAGATTTGCCCCCTAGAAATCCAGCTGGAGGTGTCTACAACATGTGGCGTTCAGGTGCACAATTCAAACACCTCCACACAACTGGAGGTCAAGTGTTGAAGATCACCCCTTTCCATTTATAGGAAACCCATAACACAAAGAGGCAAAGCTGCACCACTCGCATTACAATATCATTTCTTGGAAGTTCCCAGCAGGTAAGATGTGAATTCTAGCTAATAGAATCATAACACCACAGTAGCTGCTGCTGTACAAGTTCATGCGGGCCACACTGTATATTGCAGTCTGCAACCCTTTCATGTAAGACTCGGAGAAACAAGATATATATGAGAATTTGGCAGGGGCCAATGAACTTGCAATCCCTCCATTTTGTAATTATTTTTATACAATACAATATTCTAGATATAAACTACATCTCTTTGCTAACTATTTATAGTTGCTTCACTTACCTGCAATAAGAAATGTATGTGCAATTATAAATGAATTCAGAGCTTGCCTAGTTTTATATTAATATTTGTAGCTACCATTATTTCTTTTACTGGAATGCTATTTGTGATTATAGTAATATTTCTTATTAAATTACTAAAGGCATCACTCTGTTTCTTAAAACAAACAAGGGAAGCCTTTTTTATTTTATTTTATTTTATTTTATTTATTTTATTATTATTATTATTATCTTTACTACACATGAAATAGGCATTACCTAAAAGTAAAAACCTCTCTCTGCAATGCAAACTACAGGATATTTTTTAAAGAAATTCTGGAGATTCCATTGCCAAAGTTTGGCATAAGGACTACTTATTAATAATTAATAATTATTATTATTATAAAAAAGTCTCACAAAGGTTTGTGTTACATGACGGACTCCATTCCTTTTTATGGTGAGGCAGACAGGTCATGCACTAAAGGGGAAAAGCTTTGTCCCTGCACATGGTCTGAATACCTTGGAGAGCCAATGGATTCCACAAGAGAAGAAAGCCTGAATCCTAGACAGTTGTGCTGCAGTGGAGCTATTCTCCAGGTAACATTGAAGCTTGATAGTTGCTCCATGCCTCTTATTTGGTTTTTGGGTCCACTTGATTAAGGATTCAGAGGCACCCACCTGCAAGCTGGCATGAAGGAAGCCCCATACTCAAGGCGTGCAAACCCACTACTTCAGGTGGCTGTCCTCATCATGTGACCACCCTGCACACCATCCCCAGGGATGCCATGGCTCCACTATAAGCCTGCAAAAGGGGCACTTTGGATTTCCCATTTATAGTTCTGAGGAATAATGGTGGGAAAGAGAGAGGACGATGCTGAAGGCATCTCTCTTCCTGCTTCTACACCTTGCAGGGAACCCATGGTGGATACAATGAGAAAGGCAGAGGGTACTAGGCAGGCCCCCTTTTCTTACCCTAGTTTTTCTATGGTTGCAGCAAGTTTGACTCTCCTCCAGTTTACATGGTAGAATAAAGCTCACTGATGTTTCAGTTGGGGAGAAGCAGTGTGGTGTATGGAATCAGCACAGGAGCAGACACCAGGAGTTCTAATCCAGGCTCTGTCACTTTCTCTGCCTCAGTTTCCCGGCTGTAGAATGGTTTAATTATGGTTACCTACCTATGGATAGTGGTGTTGTGAGAATTAATCACAAAACTTTGAACAAGTAAAGCACTAAGTAATATTAATTTTAAAAAATTATTTCAAATTCTGGTCCTTTCATAGCTACTGATATTTGATGAAAACCTAGAAACAGCCTTAGAAATCATCAGCTATTGTGCAGTCGGTGAAAACTTAGCTTTCAGAAGCACCCCAGGCCTATTAAACATAAAGCACTAATGGCCCTTTTAAAAAGCTAGCCTGATTTAAACAAATATGTTAGAATTTGCTTGGGTATCTTTTTAACATTACAATGTGCTATTTATTTTCCTGGCTCTGAACAGTATAATTAAGATTGTGAGTTTGTGAATACATTGTTAAAAAAAAATCCAGTAAAGAATATACTATCCTGAAAACTCTTGTGGAAGGTACAGTAGATAAAAGCTTGTTCTTCCCACTAAGAAATTCTGACTTGATTTCATTCAGTTGTAATGAAGCAAGAGAACTTTAACAAAAATGAATACCCTGTGGTCTCTTTTGTTCCCTTTTTTAATACATCTTGGTTTAGTCAATGATTGAGGAAGTCTATCAAGCTCTGCTCAAGGTTCTCTTTTTAATCGTTAGAAATTTATCTTTAACCCCCCCACTTATTAAAAATATTCAATCTTGTCAGGTTAGCAAAAAAAAAGTAAATTTTGCTTTCTTTTTCCTGCGGTTAAGAATTACTTTTATCTGACAATGGCTTTGCATGTTACAGCATTAATTTTGCAATAAATTACAGTGCAGGTAGGTGGAATTACTCACATTGCTTGACCAAAGTGTCTGACCTAGCCAGACCCCTGATTGATGAATAGTTTTTCATTTTGTTCTGCCAGCCTTATCAGACAAAATCGAAAAACTGAGTGAAAAAGATCCTATTTTATGTAATAGCATTTTGTTATATATCATTAGCACTTAATTCTGTCACCAGCACTAGGTCTGTGTTAACTAGGTCTTTCAACTTAATTCTTTCGCACCTCCATGTGACATCCATTGTGGGAACTTGATGCCCCAAAACTATTTGTCCCAAATCATGAAATAACTCATAGACTATTATTGAGTGATTCAGTCCACACCCTCTGAGAGAAGACACTCATGTATTGTGGTACTTTCATTCAGAACCTCTTTACAGTGCATCCACTAGGCTTATGCTGGACATTACAAAGTGCTGTTAAACCAATTGAGAGCTCCTGATATGGTCTAACATTTTGTATTTATACAGGACTCACCATTTGAAGTGCTCAGGTTTGGCAAACATTGGCATCACAGTGACATGGGGAGTATTATTAAACCCATTTCAAACACAGGACAACTGCAAGGAAGAGTGAAATTCACTCCATCGTAGGGTGCCATCTGTTAAGGGCTTATGTGGGACTTGGATAATGCATAGGCCTTTCCACAGGCATTTTGAGGAAAGAATGGCAAAATTTTCAGCAACCTGATCTACATTTTGCCGGTTCCATTTTGTGGCTAATCAACTAGTAGCTAATTAGCTAATGAGGGTAGCTAATCAACTAGTATGAACTCAGAGAGTTTTGGCAGCAGGAATTTCAGCAGGTGGTCAGCCAGTCAACAAATTAAAATCTCTATATTGTGGAAAATCTCTATATTGTTTACTTTTCCAAGGGTCCAAAATAAACCAATTTTTCCTTTTTTAAAAAAGTTCATGATTTTTTAAAAAAAAATTTGAAAAACATTGTCAAAACAGTTAAAAATGTGGTAATCAAAACCCAGGTTACCAGCAATCAAAAGTCAATAACCATTTTGCTAACCCTTGTAATCAATTTTCCATAAATACTTTGATGACAATTGTGATTTAAAATGTAGTATTATTTTGTAACAAAAATGAAACATTTTAGCATTTTCTACAAGTAATCATAAAAGATTTCATTTAGGAAAAAATTGGCTTTTTTGATTAAAAAAAGAGTTTGAAAAATTTTGACCATTTCTAGCAGGTGGGAATGACGTAGCTCAGTGCAACTCTCTCTACTCCCTGCCTACTTTCCTTGCAGAAACAAGTTCACTCCTGTTATCTCTGAAAAACCAACAATCAGGGGAGATCAAAATAGATTCTATTCTGCTTCTTCAGTAAAACTGTCTGTTCTTTTTCTGACTGTAGGATCATTACAACTTGCAATGGTGTAAGAGGAAGAAAGTATAAAGTGGGATTTCCAGATCCCAGATTGATTTTGCAACATCAGAAGTTGGAAGGATAAATAATCCTCACCTAGAAGTTACAAGCTTAATGCAGGAATGAGATTCTATAGTCTATGTTATGTGGAACATCAGCCTAGATAATCACAACGGTCCTTTTTGGCCTTAAAAATCTATGAATCTGCATCTTTTTGACCCATAAACTGACAAAATTTGCTACAAAAAATCGTTGAAGGAAAAATTAATATGCAATGCCTGGATGCCAGAAATGTCTAATGTATTAGTTTTCCCAAGAGCGAATGTAAACAATGAGGTTTTCATTCAGATATCACAAGTACATAGGATTTTTTCTATATTTTCCTCAAAAACTACATTTTCCACATTGCAATTTTCATGCACATGGTCCATAACACTACATTCCAGTTCCCTACTTGTTAGATGATACATATTCCATAGTACCTCTCAATTAGATTTTTCCCTGTACATGGAATACCTCCCAGAACTGGTTCATCAAATCATAACTATCTCTCACTCAAATATATATGTAAGACTCATTTTTATAATGGCTCCTTTAAAAAGTGAATCAACTAAATAATTCTCTCTAAATTTCACTATTTTAGGCTCCTATCCTGCAACTAGACCCCATGTGGGTGAAGTCAATGGGGGTTTGTGTGAGTACAAAGGACCATCTGCAAGGATCTGATTGCTGGATTGGGGCCACAGTTGAAAGACAAGATATATTTATTTGTTTATATTTTAACTACAACAAAAATCAGCCATGCTTTGAGCATGTCTTTGCTGAGTAACCAGTGACCGTTTTCTGTCTTCCCCTACCTCTAGCCTAATATATTAGGACTAATACATTGACTCATGTGCAATTTGGATTGCAAACTCTTTGAGGCATGGGCTATGTGGTATTTGTCTTGAACAAATTAGGCTACTGTAAAATAATTTAAAAAGTCAATAACTCTTTTCACACAGCCTCATAGTTTTGTGTCTGGTTTTATCCATATAATAATTGTCAACAATGATAAAAATTCTTGGTATCTTGACCATCCTCACAGACTATGCTTTTACACCTGCCATCTTCCTGGAGTCTGTTCAGTCTGTATTGCAACTCACAGTGATGTACCTGCAGTCATTCCACTGATTTCAGCTGAGTTACTCCATATTTACACCAGTGTAGATGAGATGAGAAATCTGGCCTCTGATGTGAAAAAAGCTATTTATGCACTTTCACAAAAGACAGAAGTCTGATAACTTTGGGTCTACACAAAAATGAGACAGAAATATGTTAGTGAAAGCCCCAAGTTTTCTAAATGTAGATGAGCACAGATTAAGAAAGCAGTAATTAATTTCCTTTGACCTCAAGCGGAAATTCCTTTCTAAAGCTGTCATAAAGAGAAAGAGGCCAGAGAGAAGAAGTGAAACTGTGTAACAATGCAATTAAACCCTTGTAATGAGGTCAGCCATTGGACTTGTTGCAACTGATATCATTATAGGAATGAGGAGGCATTATACAGATGGCCTGATTTTTTACTTGATTCATTTTTCCCCTTTAACTCTTTAACAGTCAGATGTGTAGTTTATAAGTGTTATACAAATAATTATGGTTTGCCATTGGACCAGCTTTCTGATCTTACTAATGCTTTTCCAGGAATATTGATGAATGAATGAATGAACAAATTTTGGGATATCAGATAATAGTATCGTTCTGCCACAAGTAAGGCTTCCTCCAGATAATATTTTTGCTCAACAGCTGTCAGAACTGTACATCCAAGTGCAAGAAATTATTCACAGGACAAGTTTGAACTTTGGCATTTCTGAGGCTGACAACAGAAAATCTTTCTTTGTTATACTGTGAGCCTGATTTTCAGTGCAACTTCTGTCTGGCCTTTGCTTGCTTGCACAACTTTTGGTGCACACACAGCTGCATTTGGTGCATTAATACCTGACAGTATTTGTCACCTGTGTGCCCAGGTAGTAGAGAGCCTGGATACGTGCCAGTGAAAAGTGGAAGCTACCTGCTAAAAATCAGGCCTTTAAACATTAGTGACGGGCAACTCTGACTTACATGGAAGTTTTGGGTGTTCAGGGAAAGCAAAATGAAATCCTAACAGCTAATTTCAATGTGAAAGAGCCCTGAATAGTTTGGATACTCATCTGAAGCTTGTTTATCTATTTATTGGGCTGGCAAAAGGATGGATCCTGTTACAAGATTATTCATTGATTTCAGCTGGTCTGGAAACATCTTGGTTTTGCCTGTCTGGTTAGGGCAGAAATCAGGAAATGCATAGAAGCTTGTAAAGGAAAAAAATGATGACGTAAACCTCAGAAAAGATTTACTTATTGCAGCTCAAGAACTGAATGAAGCTTTGAATCAGTCCTTATTTTATCCCAACTGGTCTTCCCATGTAGTTTAAGGTAGGATCTCTGGGCTTTAGGTATCTGACCCTCAGGGTCATAAGGAGCCTGGATGGAGCAGTGAGTTAAAAGCAGAGTAAAAACCACTACTGTAGTTTTTGTACTGATTACTGCAGATATGCTAACTGCTGGGATGAACTGTGCTCCCTCTCATAGGAAGAAGGGCCAAGGACTCAGGAGAGGGAGGGGGATAGAAGTCCATCTGAGGTACTGAGCTAGTAGAAAGAATATGTCAAGGGGGGCCTGAAGATTTTGTGGTCCTAGAAGGCTGATAGATTGGGAGCTTATTTAGCCTTAGGGCTGGTCTTCACTACAGGGATATCAATGCTGCTACAATAGATGTAGCAGGGGTTGATTTAGTGGGTCTGGGAAGACCCGCTATATTGATGGCAGAACGTTCTCTGGTCGACCCCGGTACTCCAGCTCTCTGAGAAGAGTAAGGGAAGTTGACCGGAGAGCATCTCCCGTTGACACAGCGCAATGAAGACACCAGTAGCAGATGACAGAACAAGGAGTAACAGTCTCAAGTTGCAGTGGGGGAGGTTTAGGTTGGATATTAGGAAACTTTTTCACTAGGAGGGTGGTGAAGCACTGGAATGGGTTACCTAGGGAGGTGGTGGAATCTCCTTCCTTAGAGGTTTTTAAGGCCCGGCTTGACAAAGCCCTGGCTGGGATGATTTAGTTGGGGATTGGTCCTGCTTTGAGCAGGGGGTTAGACTAGATGACCACCTGAGGTCCCTTCCAACCCTGATATTCTATTATTCTGTAACCTAAGTTACGTCAACTCCAGCTACATTATTAATGTAACTGGACTAGCATAATTTAGGTCGATTTACCCTGGTAGTGACGACAAGTCCTTAATCTACCCCTGCTTGTTCTTCTTAAGAATGCAGTGAACCTCAGAGAATTTCAGAGTAGCTGGTAAATACAACCACAAATGCAGATGCTTCTCTGAACTTGAACTGTTAGAACCTCTTATAGGGGCTGATCCAACGTCCACTGGAGTCCATGGGAGTCTTTTAACTGACTTCAGTGAGGTTTGGAGATTTCTTCATTTACTGTTTACAGCTCTGGTTGGCAATAAAGCAAGGTACTGCTTCCTTCATGGGATTACTGTCCTTCTGGTTTCAGACAGAGCCAACAAATTAGACACAGCAACAAAATAATAAAAATTATGCAAAAAGTGAAACTTGAACATTTTCTAACCTCAAAAAAAGATTCAGTTCAGGTTCAGTTTGAGCCACAGACAAAGGTTTGGGTAAATTCCTATTTCATCTGAATCCTAAAACAGTTCAGACCTTTATGGCACCATTATAAGATAGCCTTTTAACTAGAAATAATGGAAGGCTGTATGGTCTGGCAATTAGAGCACAGGACTGTGTGATCTGCTCAGATGCCAACTCTGCCACACGCTCAATGTGAGTGTGACCTTTGACAAGTCACTTAACATCTTTGTACCTCAGTTTCTCCTCCGTGAATAGTACTTAGCAACCTTTGTAAAGTACTCTAAGCTTTGGAGAAGAAAGGCTGTATGTAAGTGCAAAGTGTATGTAGCATTTTAAGGATATTTTTAAAAGAGGCAGTTGAATGATGTCCTATAAATTTTGTCATCTTTCTCTCCAAATGGACTACAATATAATATTTCCTCCAGGAATGCATTTATTATTTAACACTTTTCCGTGAAAGGTTTCTTTTACATTGCAAATGCTAAGAGTTCCTCCATAGGTCTTAGTCTATTGACCCTTTACCTTAAAACAAGCTATTAATGCTTAACACTGCTATTAGTATTCAGGGAAGTAATGATTGGTACTGAAATGTAAATGTGCAGTAAAAACAGCTTCTATTTTGTAAAATAATTATGTAGCCTAATAATTATTTCATAGGACTCTTTTTGATTGATGGGGAAAGGGCACCAAGTAGTTTGGAATCGTGATTCTTTTTGGTCTAAAATTCTAATAGCAAGGACCAATCATTGTTTCAGATACAGTTACTTTTTTATAGAAACTGCAACAGGATGATCCTTGAGTCTGTTTCATCAAATTACATCAGATATGGTATTTTTAATTAAACTTTTTTTTTGAATGGCAAGGAATTATTATTCTATAAAGGGCAATACCAATTCTTGCAATCTCCAAGTCAGTCATTAGAACCCTGAAGGTCAAACATAGTTCAAGTCTGCAGTGAAGTGAGACTTTCTCTTTCCACTCTGCTGTCATTGCACCTGACCCTAACCTGGTAAAAGCATCCCCAGTGGTGCCAAAGAGGCCTTTCCATTCTCAGTGTACTAGCTACACAGGTCTTTCACATTTGAGGCTGCCAGATAAATGTCAAATTGCAATATTCTTATGATGTTTAATGGGAACCAGGCTGAGAGTGCTTCAACCTGTTTCACTTTGGAGAAGTTTTTGTCACGCTGGCTTAGATGGAAAAACAAGTCACAGATCAATAATGTACATAAATGGAAGAAATTCACAACACTGGGCTTTCCTAGCTGATTCACAGCTTCTAGAAAAATTGGAAAAACTATCTAGCCATATGTATATGTTCTGTACACAAATGGCTACAGGATTTTCTTTGTTCTATTTTAAAGCAGGTAAGTCTATATCTACACTTTTCTTGAATGAATAATGTTATAAACTCTTATAGTGGTTTTCATTGCAAATGTTCAAGTTTCATGTAAGTCATAACTGGGCGTACATGGGTACATATTTATATTTAAATTTACCTAGCTGTCCTTGTAATTTAATTTTTTTACTAGTTTGGGATTGTTTGGTTTTTTACATTTTAAATTCTTTTTAATTCCAATGTTTTAACTCAGAAAACAATAAATATTACACTGGTTTATTACCCATGATAATCTACAAATGGATTGCAAATGAATGGAAAATTATAGATCAAAATGAATCAATTACATTTGCACAAATACAAATTAAGAGAACAAGAAAGACTGTTATATACTGGTATAACTTAAATATAGAACATATTTGGTAGAGCATCACCAAGATGATTTATACACCTGCTGCCCTGATTTTTTTTTGTGAAAAAATTCTGAATTTCAAAAATTTTCAACCAACTCTAGATTCATAAAATTTAAGTCTAGAAGGACTATCATGACCATCTAGTCTGATCTCCTGCATAACACAGACCATAGAAGCTCAGCCCATAACTTTTGCATCAACTCATTCATTCTGTTTGAGCTATAACATATCTTTTAGAAAGATACCAGTTTTGATTTTAAAAATGGCAAGTGAAGGAGAATCCACAATGTCCATAGTTAAGTTGTGCCATAGATTTATTATCGTCACTGTTAAAAAAAAAAGTGTGCCTCATTTCTAGTGTAAATTTAAATAGCTTCATCTTCCAACCCTTGGATCTCATTATGCCTTTTTCAAATAGTTTAAATACCCTTCTACCCTCAGAAATGTCTTCCCATATTGCAATTTGTAAACCATGACAAAGTCACCTCTTAACCTCTTCTTGGATTAACTAGATAGATTGAGCTTCTTTAGTCTCTGACCAGAAGGTATGTTTTCTAGAGCTCAAATCTTTCTTGTAGCTCTTTTCTGAACCCGTTCCAATGTTTCAGCATCATTTTTGAAGCGTGGATATCTTACTGGACACAGTATTCCATTAATGGTTTCACCAATGCCATTTACAGAGGTCATATCATTTCCCACTTGATACTCCTTTGGTTATATATCCCAAGGATTGTGTTCCCCCTCTTAGCTACAACATTGCACTGGGTGGTCATATGCAATTGGTTAGCTGCCGTAATCCCTAAATTCTTTTCATAGCCACTACTTTCCAGGTACAGTCCCCGATCTTATAAATGTGATCTATGGTCTTTGCTCCTGGATATGTGACCTTGTATTTGACTATATTAAAATGTATGATGCTCAAATGAGTTCACCTACCCAAGTGATCCATGTCATCCGAATAAGTGACATGTTCCCATCATTATTTACCACTCCACTACTTTTTGGCATTTGCGAATTTTACCAGCAATGATTTTATATTTTCTTCCAGATCACTGATAAAAATATTCAGAAGTATTGGGTCAAAAACAGATCACTGTGGTACACAACTAGAAACACCCTCATTCCCATTTACAATTACTTTTTGAGATTTATCAGTTAGCCAGTTTTTAATCCATTTAGTATGAATTACATTGATTTTCTTGCTTTTTTAAAAAAATCATAATGCTATGTAGGACTAAGTCAAATGCATTACAGAAATCTATGGCAACACAGTTACCTTTTTCAACCAAACTTGTAATCTCATAAAATATGCTTCTGAGTGATTTATTTAGCAATTGATTACTTGCTCTTCCAACTATTATCATAGCTAGGCAGGAGCAATGCTTCAACCGGGCCTGAACTTCGTTGAGTATATCCTCTCACTCCCCTATACCTACACAGAACTAGACACAACACACCCTCCCGGTAAGTAAGTCCACTTAGTTACTGAAAATACACGTGCAGTGTTCTTGCTCTTCCATTTTGCATTATGAATTGAAGTATGTATGGTACTAGCAGTACTGATGGATCCTCTTGCAGATGGTGTACACAGAAGGTAGAGAGAGGCTGTCTGTTAGAATATTAGAGACTAATCCCATTACTTCACAACTAAATTTTAATTTAAACATCTTTTTTTAGTACCTTAATGCCAAGATTGAGCGAGTAAGGTTCCAGTCTGATAGGCCAAGGGACTGAATGACTAGAATCTCCAGTTTGCTAAGGATAGGAAGCAACACAAAGTGTCCTTAAAGCATCCACAGATAGACAGGAAGACTTTCCAGTGGCGTAAAACTGGCAGTCTTCCCCCAAGTAAAGGGCATGTTTGGAGTGTTCCAGGGGTGGGGCCAGGGTAGGAGGAGAATGAGTATGGTGGGATAGAACTACACTACACTCAATCCTCCACTGGTAATGGTGTAAATTAGGCCTTCCCCTGGGTAGCCAGGGCCAGGTGGCTCTGAAACTTTAAACCTCTGTGGCTGCTCATCTCCACTATGCAGCATGGATGTGATGGAGAATCAGGGCTTGAAATCCTTTATTTATCCCTACAACTGGTACATCACGAGCAACAACCTGTCATCCATCCATTTATCTAATTTATATTTTAAGGTGCCAGTTGCTTTGTTATTTAAAAGCTAATGTGCCTCAATCCTGATCAGAACAAGATTACCTCCAAAGATGAAAGTGTAGTTCAGTCTCTGTGATCCATTTGTTCACTGGCTGCTCTACTGAGAATGCCAAACAGTGGTGGTGTTGGGTTTTGGCCAAACTCATTTCACGTAGACTACTAAACTGTCAAATAGTAAGAACTTCTGTTCATCGGTGACCTAGACTGATTTGAATGTAGAAACCTACTGTAGAGATGAAAGACTCTCTCACACTTGGTAGGTTCCCCTCCCTACTTTTCCATCATTATGGAATGATAAACAGCATGTTATCAGGAAAGATATTCATTATTAAACTCCAGATGGGAGCAGAATTTTTTAAATCATGACATTAAAAAGCACACAAACTTATTGTTTCTAGTAAGGCAGGGATTTCTGTTTTTTCCTTTGCTATTTTTCCTTGGTTAACAATATGATGTCCTTGACTGCTACTGAGTTCAGCTGGTAGCAAAAAATAGAGTAAATCTTTTGAGAATACTGGTTCTCATGAGATTGCCAGGCACTTTGTTTAAACTCAGGTTTCAGAGTAACAGCCGTGTTAGTCTGTATTCACAAAAAGAAAAGGAGTACTTGTGGCACCTTAGAGACTAACCAATTTATTTGAGCATAAGCTTTCGTGAGCATCCAATGAAGTGAGCTGTAGCTCACGAGAGCTTATGCTCAAATAAATTGGTTAGTCTCTAAGGTGCCACAAGTACTCCTTTTCTTTTTGTTTAAACTCAGTTGATTCATTCAAGGATAGCTTGTACAAGCATCTGAACTTTTGGACTAAATTCAGATTAACACCCAAAGCTTCTCAACCTTTGGCAATGTACCCATCACCAAGTACTCAAGCATGTCCAATAGAGAAAACAGATAATAGACAAGCATGCTTACCTTGCTATGCAAAATTAGGAAGAAGATTTCTAGGTTACTGAGGCTAACTTCTCACTATTCTCCTGCTTAGACCCCTCAATTACTTTGCTCTTATACAATACAGGGCTGAAATACCTTTCTATTGTTTATATGCCAAGCTCCCTTCATCTCCTCTTCCAACAATGTTCTAAATCACCCCTTAATTCTATAAAGCATTCCAGTGATAATGACCATAGTCCTCTGAGTTACTTTGTGCATCAAACTCTATTGTATTCACTTGTCCTACTGCATTTAAGCTCTCTGAGGCAGGACCCTGTTAATTCTTCAACATGGATCACTATAGCATTGTGGGTCTGATCCCTTTTGAAGTCAGTGGGAAGACTTCCAATTACTTCAGTGGGGGCTGAATTGAGTCCTGTAGGCACTTAAGATACAGCACCATCTTGCCTCTCCTTATCATGTTCCTGTGGCTTTTCTTACTGGATTTTAAGTTTTTTCCAGTATAGATTGATTGTGTGGCATATTGTGTGGCACATTTCCCACTTTTCTTAGGGGAGGTTCATCATAGATGGGAGCTACAATTTTAAAATATGGTCAGAACTGGTCATTTCTCAAGCAAAAAGAAAAAAACAAACAAAAAAAAAACCTGCCAAATTATAGCATTGTGATTCTGCTACTCTGAGGATTGAGCTGGGCAGAACTCTAACATCAGTGGAATCACTCCCATTGGTGTCGTGCTCTCATTGGAGTCAATGGGACTTCTGCAGAGGAACACTGAGTTTTCATTCCTTTGCATATTACAATTATTTTTAGTAGTTTTTTTTTAAAAATAAATTGGTTTCTAAGAAGAAGAAAAGAGATGTGAATGTTTAAGGTTTCTCTTTCCTGAATGTGCTTGTCTGATCGGCCCAAATGGGAAGAAGAAACTGGTGTAAGAATTTTGTTCCTGTTCATTTTGTTAATAATCTTCTTGTGCTGAGTCTTGTCTGGATGCTTTGTAACTGGGGCCTGGCTTTTTCTTTTTTTCCCATTATGACATTCAGTAGTAACAAGCATTCTTCTGTTCAAATTTATATCAATTAGTTTGGGACAGTAATTCAATCGGACGGCCCTCTGGATTTTGAAAGACTTGCAACCATGTCAAAGTGGCGACCTTTTTCCTCAGCTCTCAGCCAAAAGCCATTTTTTTTTAACAAGGAGCTCTTGAAAAGAAATGCCACTTTGATAATTAGTTATTGATCATGGACAATGTGGTGACAAATACCATCGGATTATCCAGACGCCAGTGTGTCATGACACTGGGACTTCCTTATCGCAATAATCTTCAAAAATAAACGTACAAGAAAGGTCATTAAGGCCGATCTTCAGGGAATAATACCCAGATAATCTAACTTCACTATTAAAAATAAAAATACAAAAGTATTTTGGACATGTCAAATTATGTAATAAGCCTGTTAAAATAGCCGCCAGATAAGGAAGATTTGGGAAGTAGAGCATTTGCTTTGAGACAACAATATGCAAAGTTATTATGATAATTAACCCTTCTTTGGCCAGCAGTTTTACCTCAGTAGAACACCATTAACCCTCCTACCCTGAAATGTCTATTAGAAACAATTTGGGATCTGAGCACAAGAAGACCATAAAAATTATAGACTTAAAAGTATAATTGACTTTTTTTGAGGGCTAATTTAGACAGCACTTTGAGAATCGCATAAAATTGCTGCCTATGAGCCATTTAATAGAGAAAAAACTAGAAAGAACAATTCTATTGTACTTAAAGAAAAAAAAGGTTTCCATTAGTTGTAGAGTTTCTTTCTGGGACTACTGATGTAAAGCATCTCTGCTGAAACTGACAAGGATATACAACCATCTATGGCACAACTTTGTTGGCTTGGGGGTACAGTACATAAAATACTGCTATCAACAGAACTAGATTTTGAGAGGGGCGCTCACTAAAGTCCTTTTCTAACTGAACTGTTTTGACGCAACAAGCAATAATACAGTGTATGGCTTCATGGTGCATTGCACTAATAGGTGGATACAGAGTGTTTCACTTCTAGATCATTGCTTCAAACTAAATTCAGAGCAATGTTATTTTATTTATAGACTTATCTATGATGCTTACTTATGAATTTAGCAACCCTGTGAGGTAAAGTAGTATCATTATGGTGTGGAAACTGAAGCACTGAGGGATTCAGGGACTTGTCTAAGGTCATAAGGATGTCTGAAGTCTGTGACAGAACTAAGAATCAAACCCAGATCTTTTGGGTCCCAGCCCAAGTGGTTGACAAAAAGGCCATTCTTTTGTTCAGTTATGTCCAATGGCTGCTGGGTGATCTATGTCAAATTTGCATATCCATGTCACAACCCACAAAATAAAACAACATAACATACCAAACAATCTGCCAACACCACCTTTGGAATCCCTCTTGGTTGTTTCAGCAGAGTCTAATGGACATGGAGTCCAGACACACCTCTTACCCCTAAAGGTGGTCCTTTCAGATAAGTTTCATGTCATATTAATGCGGAAGCATGCAGTACCTGTTTCATGGATAAAGGTCCGCAAATTATTAGGCTGGTTAATCTGTCATGAGCACTAGTTAGTTTTTACTTATAGTCTATATTACTTTTATAGGCTTCCTTTACTTATTGGAATTTTATTATTTTATATTGTGTCAAACAATTTGTTTCTGACTGAATTGCCTTTGCTTTGAAGAGCTTCCAAAGAGATGTTCTTGGTACTGTTATGTATATTCAAGCTGTTCTAAAATATGGTTATGGTAAAATGTAAAGGTACCATTTATATCAATATGCCATTATTTTTGGTATAGTAAACTACTGTGAGGTGTTTGAACTCAAGGTTACTTCACTTTATTATTGAGACTGCATTATGTCTAGTCTTGAGGAGGAAACTAAGAGTTAGTTAAAGTCTGGGGGAAAATATGACTATCAGAAATGTGAAATGACATACTAAATAAATAGAAAAGCTTCTATGGTGAGAAAATGAGCACAGTTCTGGAAGACATAAATTTCTTAGTTCTAGTCCCTGTGCTACCAATGATTTATTTTGGAAATGTAGGACTGAAAGGGACCTTGTTAGGTCATATAGTCCAGTCCCCTGCACTGAGACAGGACTAAATATTATTAGACCATCCCTGGCAGATGTTTGTCTAACCTGTTTTGAAAAATCTACAATGACAGAGATTCCACAACATCACAAGGTAATTTGTTGCAGTGTTTAACTACCCTTGCAGTTAGGAGTTTTCCTAATGTCTAAGATAAATCTCTCTTGCAGCAATTTAAGCCCATTATTTCTTGTCCTGTCTTCAATGGATAAGGAGAACAATTGATCATCCTCCTTTTTATAACAAACTTTTACATTCTTGAAGACTGTTATCATGTCCCCCCGCTCAATCTTCTCTTCTCCAGACTAAACAAACCCAATTTTTTGAATCTTTCCTCATAGGTCATGTTTTCTCGACCTTTAATCATTTTTGTTACAGTCCTCTGGATTTTCTCCAATTTGACCACATCTTTCCTGAAGCGTGGTGCCCAGAACTGGACACAGTACTCCAGTCGAAGCCTTGTCAGTGCTGAGTAGAATGGAAGAATTATTCCTCATGCCTTTTGTTTACAACACTCCTGCTAATACATCCCAGAATGATGTTTGCTTTTTTTGCACAGTAGTACATTGTTGACTCATATTTAGTTTGTGATCCACTATAAACCCCAAATCCTTTTCTGTAGTACTCCATCCTAAGCAGTCATTTCCCCATTTTGTATTCGTGCAATTGAGTATTCCTTCCTAAGTATAGTACTTTGCAATTGTCCTTATTGAATTTCATCCTATTTATTTCAGTTTGTCAAGATCATTTTGAATTCTAATACTGTCCTCCAAACCACTTGCAAACCCTCACACTTTAGTATCCTCTGCACACTTTATAAGGGTATTCTGTTAGGCATTAACAAACTCATTTATGAAGATACTGAATAGAAATGGACAGATCCTTGTGGGACCCCACTCAGTATGCCTTTCCAGCTTGATTGTGAACCATTGCTATCTACTCTCTGAGTCTTGTTTTCCAATCAGTTGAGCACCTTATAGTAGATTCATCTAGGCTGTATTTTCCTAATCCCTATATGGAGTTCTATCTTCTATCTCCCTCGGTTTCCTCATCTGTCAAATGGGGACTACGTTATTTCTACAGTATTAAGACCACAAATAGAATAACTCCACCCCTATATTTTGGAATGCTACTGCAGAAATCTGTAATATTCTGAATGTCAAAGTAGCATGTAGTTTCTGGACCCTATTTCTCTTTGGCATCCAAGTGTCTTCAATAGCTAGCAATACTTTTCGTCATGTTCAGATGCCCAGGAGGCTGCACCCCTTTCTAGCCCCAATGAGCCACATGTTAATCATCTCCCAGCTCAGATACTGCAATATATTGTCACTTTTATTGGGCTGGACCCAGAATATTTTAGAAACTACCACCCTTGCCATAGCCATGATCTACCATGACAGCTGTGCACTTCAGGGACAGTGAAGTTGACTTTGTCTAAAGGGAGACTCACAAATGCAGCAGGGCATTGGCCTTTCTTGTCCACTGTTTCCAACTCTGGAAATTCATTCTGCAAGGTATCACAGATCTTACCCTTTTCAGAACAAAATATAAGATCCTTCTCTTTTCCTGGGCTTTCCCCATATAGACTGTGTATGCTTTCTCACTGCATCTTGAGGAAATAGCAAGAATATAATCCTTCAGACCGATTGTTTGAGCAGATACCATGGTGATGGGTGCATGATGAGATAACACAGTTTATTTTTACAACAGGATAATAATTCTTACCTACCTACTTTCCAGGGAGTTGTGAGGACTAATCAGTTAGTGTTTGCACAAGTCTGTAAAAGGCTATATAAGTGCGAAGTATTATTATTATTACCTTATGATGATATTGACTTTACCTTGTCAAACTGCAGTACTTTCCCCTACTTAGGATGTAATATCGCCATGAAGTGTTTATATTCCTATAATGTAAATGTTTCCTTTTGAAGGTGAGTTGAGTGCCATGTTGTTACACATGACCAGCAACATGATTTATTTGCATGGTGCAGGAAATTCAGGTGATTCTAAATAAACCTTCTGGGGACGCTTCCAGTTAAAGCTACTTATGCTTTTACATTCATGGTTTGTCCTCCACGATGTTTGTTGACATGCGTTTTTAAAAATCTGTTGGGCCAATCCATACAGCCCTCTAGGGTCCTATGTTTTGCGGCATGAGTAGGTATGCTGTCATTAGTTTGGCACTGAGATATAGCTGACTATAGGAACAGGGGCTCATTTTTCCTTTCAGCCTGATTTGGAAGTGTCTAGCTTTGGCCTGAGAGCAAAGAATTAACAATTGTATAGAATCAAGCCCACTATCCTTCCTCGTTGTGATTAGCTCTTAAAACACATCCAAAAAAACCAACAAAGCCACCTGATCTGTCAAGTCTATCCTTAGTATCCCTATGCCACGCTGACAGATATTTACCCCCTCCTCTCCCCTCTACATCTGGATGAATAGGGACAGGTTCTCCACCCCTCAGAAGATTCACTTACATTAAGTGGTGCGGTGGAAGCAGTGAATGAACAATAGACGGCTGTCAGGCTCGACAGCAAGGCATGGATGTATGAGCGCGGAGCTGACAGCGAGGGCCTCAGAGGGTAAACTGCTTTGCTGGAACTAATTAAACAGATGAAATTATTACATGAATATGCAGATGTTGTTTACATTTTACCATATGGTATTATTTCAGGTAATAACTCGCAGGAGGATCCCTTCCTCTCATCAAGAGGAAATGGGTTGAAAAGGAGGTTCCATGTGTCACCTTTCAGTTGCTAGGCAGACACTGATATCGCAGGCTTCTCTCCTAGTCACCGCTCCCTGTGACTCTTCTTGTAACCACACTATGCTGGAGAAATCAGCATTCTCCCTACCAGGCAATGTAGGAAGAGATTACCCTTTATTAAGCTCAAATGTTTATGGTTGCTAATTTTTTTTTCAATTAAGTTAGTAAGTCAGTCGCTTTTCTGAGAATGACCTGCAGCATGCACTTTATAATTGAGAAGGTTCCAATCCATAGTCCATAGGTAAGAATTGACAGATCTGTCCAAATATGTAGAGGCTGGGAGCGTGACATTTCCACAGAGAGCCCGACATGCTACCGAGTTTGTTAGCATTTACTGCATTGCCAATGTGAAATGTTGATAACGGAGGCACTCCTTTTCAATAAGTTTCCATTCATCATATTGAAAAGGTTGCTCTCTAGAATTATAGAGGCAAAGGATTATTACAGACAACAATATAAAGAATCATTAATAACAGGCATTTAGGGTGGGCAGTCAGACACGGACACTACACAATTACTGTACATCCCAGGCAAGGATACATAGCGAGGGTAATCAACGTAGAAAACATTTTTTCAAGGGTGTTTACTTTAGATGCATGACATAGAGACAGACCCTAGCAGGCAGAGTGCTAGCACAATCTGCTTTGGGAGCTATTTAGCATAGCATAATCCCAGCCTGGGTAAAGGAATTGGTGTAGCCATACTGGATACATTCAATCTCAGATGAAGAAGGGACACAATCAGAGATAAATTATTTTGGATATAATTGTTTCATATGTAAATCCAGAGGCAAGGCCAAGATAGAAATCTTACTGGTATGTAGATTACGCCACAGCTCTGTCAATTTCTTAGAACTGGCCAAGTGACTGTCTAGCCTGTCTGCTACTAGAATATCCTAAACTCATCATACTTTGGTACTAATGCAGGCAATAACTCTACCATACTGGTTCAGCATCACATTTCTATCATGATCACTTTCACATTTTCCCAGGTTGTCACTGGCCCCACGTTTACAATCAAACACATAATACACCTTTCTCTTGCTCAGATCATTACCTCTCTATGTCCTCCTGTCTGGTATGTGGACTAATCACAGTGGTCAGTTCCCAAAAACTCTTGTATCCAATATGTTTCCACAACACTTTAGCAGACAATGCTGCCCAGCTGTGCCACCAATACGTTGGCAGATTGGTTGTATACAAACACTGAGACATTTGGCTACTAAATGTCCTGTCTTATCTGCATCACTATCAGAGACTACCTTAGGCCACCGATGACCTATGTTAGCATGAAATGCAAAGCCATGATTTAGAGGTGACAAACATGCAAGAGGTGGTCTGGATTCTTACCCTTGTACAGTGTCTCTGAGAGAGACCAAGAGATCTCTGTCTTGGCCCAATATCATTGTCAAAGTTTCAGTTTGGACAGCAAGCAAGACAGCCTTCAGTCACTCTGAGTAACTTATCAGGAAAAGCCAACCAAGTCTGAAGCAAGTTTTTCTATCTCTGATGAATCAGAGATTGTCTATATGGAGTTTTGGGGCTGGCCCAAGACTGTGGAAGGAACTCCCATAGGAGCTAAGGGCCATGGCAAATCTCATCATCTTCTGCTCTAAGTGCAATGAAAAATTCTTTGGCCTTGTATTCTCTAACGTAAACCTATTTATACTATAAAAACATCCAAAACAAAAGCCACATCACTGCATATACTTTTTCCTCGGGAAAGAGGATGAGAAAACAAACATGACAGATGTTAATCATGTTGCTTATCGCACTACTGGAAGGCGATCAGGTACTATGGTGATAAGTATGGTATAAGAACCTATATAGAATAGAATATCTTTCCCTACCATTGCCCCTTCTACCTGATGAGCAAGCAATGAGAAGTGCCTGTTTTCTCTGATGACTGAGATAATCAATATCCTGTTAAGGAGAGTCACCCACCATCTAGTAACTGTGGATATACACTCCAACCTGATCTCAAGAAGCCAAATCACAAAGGAGATGATCTTGCCAACTACTTTCCTTTCTCCAACTTTCCCTTCTTGGTCAGCATTGTTGAGAAGTCAGTGACGGCAAAACTACAATTGCTTTTGACCTCAGTCATTCAGAGAACTGAGTCCTCTACCGTAAATAAGACTATTATATTTTCCAGGTCAGAAAAGCTTCTATAAACTCCCACAGGTTATCCTTCTAAGTTCAGTGTCATTTTCATTTTGTAATAATATTAGGAATAAAATATTTAAAGAGTATTTCTGTAAAAATTCACTTGAAATTTTGTTTTGAAAAAACACTTCTTGTAAATTAAAATGTAATCTTTCTAAGTAGTAGAGCAAGCCCTATGTTTTGTATGGCCCTGTGCAAACAAAGTTAGGCAGGAGGTCCATTTATCTCCTCCCAGCCTGTTACCCACCTTCAGATAGAAACCAACTCTTCTCTGCTTGTGAATCAGACAGAAACCAACTCTTCTCTGCTTGTGATCACTCCAGGTTGTAGATTCTTGGTTATGAACCTCTCTGGCTTCTGTCAATGTATACACTATACATTGATACTACTAGAAAGAGCTTGAGGAAAACAGGCAACAGCAGGGAAATAAATTCAAGGACTTGAATTAGGATGAGAAGAGCAGAGAATTGACTGAGAGATCAGAACTAGGAGACAGATGAGAGGAGAAATGGATGAGAGAACAACTGGAATGGGGACTGCCCAGGGTAACAACTGGAGCTGAGAAAGTCCCCTTATTGACTCTTTATTTTTTCGGGTTGAATCTATAGGTGTGCACAAAGACCACTGGGTAAGCACAGCATAAGGCTACCACTGCTGAGCTATAACCATGGTATACCTGTTACTGATAACACTATAATAGCTCTTGGAGTCTTCTCAGCAGCCTTATAAGTATCACTTCCATAAGATTCTAAAGGATTCCAGGAGAGTACAGTTCTATCCATCCCCTCAGGTACACAGACACTCAGGAATTCTTGAAGCCCTATCACTTTGCCTGCTATCATACCTCTAAAATCTACCCTTTCTTCTCTCTTTCATTTATCACAACTCTTGTTCATTATCTGATCATTTCTCACTTTAGCTCTGGTAATATCTTTCCTGGGCCCTCACCTCACCAATCTATCTAAAATGCTACAGCTAACCCATCTTCCTTTTGTGTTACACCTTGAGCACTCCATGGACACATTGCACCTCTCTCCTCTTTCTGGATGCCTGCCTTTAGACTGCAAGGTCTCCTGAACAGAGACGACGTCTTCTCTGTTTGGAAAGTGCCTAGCACATTGTGGATGCTACTGGAAATAAATAACAACAAAAAAGTAAACTGTTCCTGCCTTCATACTTTAATTCATCCTGCTTAAACCATAAGCTCCAAAAGAGTAGGCACTTCTCTGTGTAAGGTATATATATATATATTGTGACAGGGTCAGGCCAGATGGCTACAGGAGAGTGATAGAAGGTAGATATATTAGCCCCAGGTTGAGTAGGTCCCTTTTCCCTGGGTAAGGCAACAGAGAAGGTTCCAGAACAATCAGGAACTTTCTGGAAACAATTAAGACAGACAGGCTGATTAGAGCACCTGCAGCCAATCAAGAAGCTGGTAGAATCAATTAAGGCTGGCTAATCAGGGGACCTGAGTTTAAAAAGGAGCTCACTTCAGTTTGTGGTGTGCATGTGAGGAGCTGGGAGCAAGAAGCACTAGGAGCTGAGAGTGAGAAAGCATACTGTTGGAGGACTGAGATGTACAAGCATTATCAGACACCAGGAGGAAGGTCCTATGGTGAGGATAAAGAAGGTGTTGGGAGGAGGCCATGGGGAAGTAGCCCAGGGAGTTTTAGCTGTCACGCAGCTGTTCCAGGAGGCACTCTAGACAGCTGCATTCCAGAGGGCCCTGGGCTGGAACCCGGAGTAGAGGGTGGGCCCGGGTTCCCCCAAAACTTCCCAACTTCTGGTCAGACACAGGAGGTTCAAACTGAGGGCTGCTGTGAATCTCCGAGATGAGCAAATCCGCCAATAAGCACAAGACCCACCAAGGTAGAGGTGGAACTTTGTCACAATATGCAATTAAAAATAAAAATAAAACAGTTAAAAATAACAATAGTCTGTTCATTAACCACCTATATGAATCACTGTACGAAACTGGGATAAGAAGTGTCCTTCTGACTTCACTCGATAGGCCCTTTGAGCTAAGGGCAGCAAAATGTCTGTCAGCTTTTTAGCAGCAGATTCTATTTCAGTGACTAATGCCTCAGCATTTTGCAGTCTCTGGTTCAAATTTATCCCTGGGGGATGCCAGCTGAAATACATGGAGTTACACCCAGGATATATTTGGCCCCAGTGTCTCTTGGATGAAGGCCCAAATCTGACTGTAGAAACAATTTACAACTTTACATTCAAAGTAAAGAGATATAAAGGAACTGATGTACTCCTGACACGGAGAAGCCAAAACTGTATAACATTATGTTAGTCCAAATTACACTATGATCTGTGTTAAAGAGCAGAAAACTTGAGCCAGACCTGGAGTTTTGCCATGTTGAATTCCATTGCACTAGCTCCAGTTTAGCAGATAGGTCATGTCAGGTTCCTAAGTTTTTTCAGCACTCAAGTGTCTACATAGATAAGCACTTTTTGTGAATAAAAACTGTGGTAAAATGTCCATGCATTATGCATGTCATATATTATCTAGAATTTATGGATACATTTGTGCCATTTCAGAGGTTTTTAATTAAACAGAAACAGTTCTCCGTATCCCTCATGCTATTTCCAGAATTTTCAATCTTTTCAGAATTACACATTGTTCTTCCATTGGGTGAGAACAGCCAGAAGCAATTTCCTACACTCTGTTATTTTAGGTGTTTCTGCAGACAGTATGTGGAATTGACTCAAAGAAAGAAAATCAGTAGGCAAGTGCAAGAAAAAAATATTTTAAAATATTTTATTTTTAAAAACGTATTTTAGGGCTAGATTTTCAAACACCAGTCTCTGCTTGAGCACTGTCACTTGAATAATTGCAGGATCACTTTGAAGTCCTGATCCAATCTGGGCAGATACCTGCACCCATACCTAGCCTTACTGAAGATAATGGCTCTGCATGGGCACAGGAATCAACCAAGCAGAACTCATTGTAATACTGGGGGCTAAGACATTTAGGGCTTAATCTTGTAAGGAGCTAAACTCCTTTGTGAGATGCTGAGCAATATTCAGCACTTCCAAAAATTTCTCAGCAGCTTAGAGGGTCAAGGTCTTGTATGTTGAAATATCTAATTTGTGGGTGCAATGAGATACGTAGATGCATAAGTACAAATGTGTGTGTGTGTGTGTAACCAATGGTTATATATATAAATAACACTACTTGGAATTGCTGGAGCAAAACTGTGTCTATAAAGGGTTGAAAATGTGGTCCCTAATGTTTAAGACTCTAGTCCTGCATTAGAATCCATTCAGTTACACATCTCTTTTCATGTTCCTGAAAACTTTATGTTTTCAGAAAATTGCACAAAACTTGTATTTGGTTATAAATACATGGAGAGCCATGATAATTCATGTCTTTACAGAACAGAAACATTTTGGTTGGAAAGGGGCTCATTTTCGGTGAAAGTAATATTTCACCAAATTTTGCAAAACCCAGACCGGTTTTGAATTCACAGTGAAATATAGAAATACTCACATGTATTTCATACTTTTCTGATTACTTCCAGTGCATATTGGTAATATCTCTAGATGCACATTCCATAAGCAAATGCTTTTTTTCTTCTTCTGTTACTTGGTTTTGCACAATAAGATCCTGTTAGAACTGAAATAAGCACACCCTTTTGGGGCTGAAAATACAAATTTCATCGTAAAATGGTATGAAAAACGAAATACTGTTTGTGAGCAAGTTGCCAAAAGAACAAAAGATGGGCCTTCCTGGTAGTTTTAATAACTGAAAAGAGATTAGCAAGCTTTGACAAGGTCTCTGAAGGCAGACGGCTAACTTAAAGGGAAGAACTAATGATTCTTCCAGAACTAGAGATAACCATTTGGGGCTCTGGCTCCTTTCAAAAGGAGTGAAGAAGGAAAGGGCTCTATACTGAAGAGTTCACCTGCCACAGATGAATACCTAATGGTTCAATTGCATGTCTTATATGCATTGTTTGTGAGGTAACTCCACTCCACCACAGTTGCCTCTTTGGAATAGTTTCTTACTAAAACTCTGGATTGTTGGCTTTGTCACAAGCCCAGAGTAAGGGGCAGCATGTAGTTACACTGCCCAAAGAGCAGACCCAGGGCCATATTGAGACTTAAATCTCTGGTTCCCCTGCTGCTGGAGCAACATAACCTGCCCCGGCCCTTTTGCTGGTACAGCTCGCTCTTCCCTCTGCTGTGCTGGTGAGGCTAAATCAAAGTTCCACACCAACCTCCACAAGAAAGGGAACATCTGAGGGTTAAGCCTATAGAAAAAAAATGTGTATTCAAAGGTGCTGTCCATTTCCTTTTTCAGGAGCTAGTTCTTTTCTCTCCATTTGGAAAGAGCCTCAGATCATCACGCTTCTAGTAGTCCTCACCTGTCAGCATCTCTCTAGGCCTGATACCTACAGACTGGGCTTTTCCTCTCACATGGTGTAATGATGAATACATGTTCATCTTGTTACTTTTTTTTTTTTTAGTGTGTCAGAGGCATTTTTTTAAAATACCAGTATAACTGAAAGCAAAATTTGAACCTTTGTGTATAACATGTATGGATAAGTATATTGGTGTACAATATATGAATGGTGGAATATACTTTAAAAATTAATTTATTTTTGAAGTCTGAAGAATAAAAAGAATGGTTATGTTATTGAATCTGGAGAGAGATTTGGTAGCACTGAGGCCCCAATCCAGCAATACCCTTAAGCATGTACTGAACTTTAAACAACTTTAATGGGTCTACTTACATACTTAAAGGTAAGTGTGTGCTTAATGGCTTTGATGAATCCAGACCTTAGTTCTCATGACACATCAGGATGAAGATCTTAATGAGGGGCTTTGAAGGAGGGTTTGTTTGCTTCTTTGCAGTGGAGTTGTGGATTGCGCTTATGAAAAAGTTCTACAGAATTTAAAACAAAATAACATCATCCCTATGCGTTTTTATTAACCATCCTAAATAACTGAGTACAGAATTCTATCCCTGCTCCAGGACCATTTAGGGTAGTTCAAAAATCCTACTAAATTCTATAGATTGGTTAGAGTCACTTTTATTGAAACTATTGTCTTTACCCCTATTAAATTCTAAAAGAAAAGTGGGGTTTTGGTTTTGCTCTTTGTTTGGAGGAGGGTTGTTATGTTAAATTTCTACCAGAGTATAAACAAAGGTACCATGGCATTTTCACTGAAGTATTTTACATGAAGACCAAACCAAAAAAAAAAAAAAAAAAATAGCAGAAGCAACTGGTTTCATATTAGATTACATTTTGGAAGTTCAAACAAAAGACATTCTGACAAAAATTAAATTGAGGAGCAAATGATTTCATTAAGACAATTTATATCTGTAACAGTTGTGAATGGTAGCATCCGCGCTTAATAATCCTTTGATAAATTCTTGTTACCTTTCATTTCCCAAATGTATCTATGCAGGTACGCAGCATATTGGAGGCAGATGCTGCAGCAGACGAAAGTGTCTGCCAAAAAACACTTTTTTTTTTTTTTTGGTATCTAAGTGTTCTTAAACAGTACAGTTAAGTGCACTAAGTAGTTCTTATTCCTGGAAAAACAAATGTGGGATACACTATGATACCAGCAAATACTGGTATCTGTCTTTTTGCCTTTCTAGCCCTTGATCCCACAAGCTTTTACTCAGACATGTAATCTCGCTAACTTCAATGGCACTAATCATGTGAGTAAGAGAGACAGTGTCGGGCCGGAGTGATCTGAAGAGCCCTATCACCTTTGATCCACTTCACAACAAAGCTTCTGTCTTAACCTTGACATGTCATAGGGGAATATACTAAAATGGAAGCAAAATTGATTACCGTATAATTAAATGGAAGCTAGTGTTTCCATTGCAGTAGCTAACAGCCGTGCAAACACTGCACACTGGAACACTTAACAACAATATTGCTTTAAAAAAATACTTGCCTGATTTGGAGAAGACGCTTTAGATCCTAAGCATCATATATCTCTTTATGGTTTTTACACTGCTGCCTATCACTGTAGCGTCTGAGTTCCTTCCACATAAACCTGATAGCAATAGTAAAGTCCCTAGTGGACTTTGCTGAGTCTCTTGCACAAAGACATTTTCAGGCTAAAAGCTCTGCTTGGAATAGGGTTTCTGGTTTGGGTTTTTAGATTTCATTCATTTACTTGTTTTAGATTGATTTGTTTCAAGGGTTTTCAAAGTTTTTTTTGGGGGGGGGAGGGATTTCGGTTATTTGGTAGGTTGGATTCTTTGAGGGTAGAAACGGGGGTGTCAATGTGAATTATCCTCGGTCATGCCTTTCTTCAAAAGATGGTGTGTGTGTGTGTGTGTGTGTGTGTGTGATATTGTCATAAAATAGACTGGTTTGGGAGCTTGAAAGCAATATCTTTCCCCACTAAACTGCTTTATTACTGCCATTCCCCTCCCTCTTGGGCATGCATTCAGCTGAGACTAGGCCAAATTGGCAGTCATTTTCAAAGTGCGTGGCAGGCCCATGATCCCTGGGAGTTTTCAGCTGACATCTCTCTCTCTCAACCTGTCTACGCAAGGGTCAGTGGGAGACCTGACTCCCAGGCCCTGGCTTGCTCAGGCTGTGTCATGAGTCAGGACCAATATAAATTAAAATCTTAAAGTCATATTATGAAAGCATTCTTTACCCCCCGAGGTATTTTTTTCCCCTGTGACAGTTCTCCTTTCGACTGATTTCCTACTTTTCTATTCTTAGAGACTACAGCAGCAACCACATTCTCGGGGATGGGAGTGGGGGTAATATCTGGCTAAGAGAGGGTTAAACAGACACCAGATTTTTAATACTTTTGGTCAATTTGTTGACATTCGATAAGCAACAGTGAAATAACAATAATACTTGGGGCCGCTTATCACTTACAAACAATAGTCCAATGACAATGCTCACACTGACGGAAAAAATGGGAGCAGGAATTAATAGTGACAGTCCTGCAGGAAACAAGGGAGAAATTGGATACTAAGTTATAAAATACAGACTAACCCAATAGGCACATGCTGCTGTTATTATATTAATATTGTTAAAAATATCAAAGCAGTTTAAAAATGGAATTCTGCTGTAGGTAGATGGACAGTATTATTTCCTCCCTCCACTTTCTTTTAAATAGAATTTTTCACTCCTTGTTTGGCTTGGAGGCACCGATATAATTTGTTGCTCAAAACTGGGCGCTGAGATCTGTGAAAATAAATCTGAGGATTAAAGTCTCCCATCGGAAGGACAGAATAACACTACGCCCAGAGTTCTCTCTGTTACAAACAAAACCATCTGAGTCACTGTGGTTATGAATTTCATTGATGTTGTTCAAAAGTTAGGGAAAGGGTGTGTGTATTTTTTAAATTGTTCTTCCTGAAGACAAGAATATAGGAGAAAAACAAATTCAACACCTGCAATAAGAGAACTTTGTGCTGTCTATGCATAAAGTTTATGTGAGGCTAGTACATACAGCAGTGTTCACATCTGCGAACTGAATGGCAAAGGGCAGCACCATGGCTGTTGCTCCATGCATACAAGGTGCTTAATTTGTAAAGAAACAGGTGCTGGGGCTCACGCAATAAGGTGCTGGGGCTCAAGAAAATGTTTTATATTCATAACTGATGCAGCAAGCCCAGAGGTGCCAGGGCTACAGACTGCCAAACCTAATGGTGTCGGCTCAGCCCTGGCACAAATTAAGCACTGTGCATACCCATAAGCAGAGCTGGTGTAAACGGTGGGGTGCTCTCTGGGACGCCTGGTGGAATTGTGTCTGCCTGAGGCACAATGTCTCCTGGATCTCCCACTGTGGGAATGCAGCTCTCCCCAGCCCCCAATGCAGGGCTGTGCCTTAGAGGCATGATCGAGCCCTTATTAAACAAATATACCACGTTTCAAAGCTTTGTTTTAGTGAGGTTTTTTCCTGTAAATTGTAAATAAAAATACTTGACCTAGTGTAAAACTGACTATCCTCTTTCTTTCAAGACAGGATAAATGCAAATAATTGAGATCTCTGGCTTTAGTAACGACATGTTTCTTTCCCCTTCAGCTTGCTTTTAATGCTCCCCGAGACAGACCTTCATTTTCTGCAAGACATTGAGACTTGACTTAATGGGCAGCAGGGGTAACATATCCAGCTTTTTACACGTAGGGTATCCTGAGGTACATACAAGCCTAGTTCTAAGATATGATGAAGTAATCTATAGCCGGGCCCAGCCTGCCAGTTCAGGCCTAAAGGGATTTGATTCAGTGTCAGAACCTTTGGCTCATGGGGTCACTCTGTCTTCTTGCTTTTCTTATAACAAAAGCAGAGGGTTTTTGTTTTGTTTTGTTTCTTTCTCTCTCTCCCCCCACCCCCCAATCTTGTGAATTCATCAACCGCTGTTTGTTGCACTGGGCATTTATTTCAGCCTACTGAAACGTTTTCATTAGATGGAGGCCTCTGAAGTATGCTAGAGGCTGGGACTGTGTGAGTAAAAAAAATCTTAGGCCTCTCCAGAAGCAGGCTGATTGAAATCAGCACTGTGTCAGGGGCTGTCATATCTCAGACAAGACATAAAACACACGGAAACATCAATAAGCAACAAGCCTCTGACAGCTCTGAGACATTCCAGCTGACAAGAAGAGAAAAGGGGTAAGGTTAGGGCTCATGGGGGATATTTAAAATGCCTAACAGCCAGTCGAAGTGTTGGCAGGCTTCAGGGAGGCCTAGAAAAGACAAGATAAAGTCTATCAGGTTATCACCAGGTTTGAGATGGATCCCTCACAGCAAGGCCACAGGGATGAGACAATGACACAACTGCTTTTTTTTTTATTGTTATTATTCTTTTATTATTTATTTTTAAAGGTACCAGAGGAACAGGCCGTATTTACACCGAGGTTACCCAGACAAGGTTTGTGCTGGAGAAGATTTTTAAAAAATTAATAAATAAAGAAGAAGAAGAAATGTAAAAAAGAGAGGAGAATTCTGTGAATTAAAGAATTCTGCTTTTAGCCACCATATACAGAAATCAAAAAGTATTAACAAGTTTTTTTTCCATTTAATTTCCTGTACACCAGCCGCTTTTGTTAAAAGATCAGAGATATTGCTATTTACTGAATTTTTAATATGATCTTTATTAAAAGGCAGCACACATGTTTGGTTTTCTTTTTCTTTTTTTTTTCCTTTCCTTTTTTTTTTTTTTAAACATGCATGGATATAAAAATCAAAGCTCAGGAATGAGCCATGGTTGTTTGATATTGGTCCCTTTATATTATGGTATGATGATTCAGATTATTATTTAAATTTAAAAATAAAAAACCCACAACCCCACATATAAATGGCTCTCATCCTCCTTTGACTCTAATTTATCCTGCAAAGTAGGCAACGGGCATGACACTTTAACCCTCACAGAAGCACGCTAACCAATCAGATACGTTCTAAATGTCTTCAGAGCAGCGTGATATGACTCACCAATCAAACTATGAGGAACACAGAGTAAATGGGGCTGTGTGTAATTATTTTACAGTTCCAGGTTGCAAATTATCAGCAGTTTTAAGGATCAAAATCTCACCCTGCCCTCATAGGTTTTTAATAATTATTAGAATCATAACCATAGAAGTGAAGGACAGGAAGGTCATCTAATCCAATCCCCTGCACTCAAGGCAGGACTATGTAATAACTAAACCATTCCTGACAGGTGTTTGTCTAACCTGTTCTTAAAAACCTCCAATGACACAGATTCTACAATCTCCCTAGGCAATTTGTTCCTGTGCTTAACCAGCCTGACAGGCCAAAACCTCCCTTGCTGCAATGTAAGCCCATTGCTACCCATTGTACATTGGTTGTTTGTTACAGATAATAATGAGGGTTAGCTTGCCGCTTGGACTACATATCTGCATACAGGAATATGAATTGTCCTACACAGCACATTTGTATCTTGAGTTCAGGCAAAGTGGCATATATAGGACTAAGTGCTTGTTTACTCCATTCCCAGAAGAGGTTGGTGATGATATGGGCAAAGCCTTAACACCACATTCCCCTCCTCACTGGCCAGTGCAGAAGAGCCAGGACAGTGGTATAGGCCGGCAACAAATTTCTACTTTCTGGAAACGAGGAGGGGAAAACAGAGAAGGAAATTTCCTTTTTTGAGATGCTCCTGTTATGGCACACATAAGTGGCATGTAGTTGTACAAACTGGGTCCTTGTGACAAAATCTAGATCTAAGAAAATAAATTAAAATAATAAAAATTTATCTGGATTAGCAAGTAGAAGTATTCTGTCCTATCTATCCATCTATGGGCCTTCTACAGTGCCCATTACTATACTATGCAAACACGTCCCAAGTAAATTAGATAATTTTGGCAAAGTTGCCAGTGAAGTCCATGGAATTGTTTGCTCATTTCCCTAATCCTTCTCTCGCTGATACCAGTGTAAATCCACTGAAGGCAACTGAGTTACACTGGTGTAAAACACAGTGCAAGTTTTGATCCTGCTGAAGTCAATGGCAAAACCTCCCATCGATTTCAATGGCTGCAAGATCAAGCTATGGTCCTGCAGCAGGAAGTTGTGGTGCCACTTGGTGCAGGGGATCATACCCATGAGCTTCCCATCTTACACACAGTAAGGACCTTCTCAGCCCCAGAACTAAAGCTCCAGCAGATGAAGATGAAGTGTTGCAGCCTCATTGCTGGCATAGGATGGGGTCAGGCAGGCCACTCACTCCCCTAAATATAACTCAGAAGAGAACAGAATTACCAGTTGCTAAAAAAAGGGAGGAGTGAGCCAACCATCCATTTCAAAAAGATGGAAGATGTTAATAGTCATTGCGTAGCTGGTGCCTGGTAAGGAGGAGGAAGCTATATGGGGAAAGGGACACAGGTGAGTGAACCTATAAAACATGGTTACACAGAATAGCTGTGTACACAATTAGCAAGTTAAAAATAACAGTAATTATGTCAGTAATTCCTACTAGTGAGAGAAGGGAAGATGGGGAGGACAATGAGAGAAGCTTCTTTGGAACTATGATCACATCATTCATAGGGGTGTGCTTTGGTATGCAATCTGGCATGAAGTTCAGTGGGCCAGCTGTTGCACATCACCATGGTTCTCTTCACCACCACCACCCTGGACCCACAGAGTTGATCCAAAAGGCCCTCTGTATCCGGAGCTGAGAAGGAGATGCTTTCAAAGCTGGGGTGCAGACACTCCATGACAGAACAGGTTATTTCCGCCCCTGGCAATAAATACTGAACACAGGACCCTGCATGGGTCTATGCCTGGTTTTGCAAAACAATTGATTCCAGTCTGGATGCACTGTCCTGGAAGTGCTACAAATACAAAATGAAAAGCATTGTCTGCTCTGTATATGGGAGCAATTGCTCCTTTTTTGATACATCTGGATCACATATTGCACTAACTCTGGTCTAATATTTTCCACTGGCAAAAGGAGTACGGTACTACCTGTCCCTTCCTCATCATGTGAAGGCTGGGACAATTTCTAATTTCTATAGGGACTATACCAGATATAATTTGCACCTACCTGCATCATTTTAAGGAAAATTTATCCAAACAAGCACAATTTAGATGCGATCAAAGATCAGAAGCTTCTAAAATAGGGCAAGAACCTTGAGTCTGCAGACAAACCCATTTCATACAAATCTCAAAGTGCTTAAGAAATGTAAAAAATATATTATAATGAACACTCAAACTATAGTTTTATGTACCACAAGCCTGCAGACTCTACAGTCATTAAGCTCTCATGAGGCTAGATGCACAAGTGAGGTGTATCTACTTTGAACGACATTGCTGGCACAATCTGGCCATAACTGGTTGCACTGACCCATGGAGGAT
Source organism: Caretta caretta (assembly GCF_965140235.1). Classification (NCBI taxonomy): domain Eukaryota; kingdom Metazoa; phylum Chordata; order Testudines; family Cheloniidae; genus Caretta; species Caretta caretta. The sequence goes on along the minus strand of NC_134215.1, from coordinate 75,147,904 downwards.
AACCCAAAGTGTGATGGACCTAGTGTAGACTTATACCACTCCCCAATGGATATGGAACAGGAGGCATAGCCAGCACGTCCCTTTGGAGCCGGTGTAAGTTAGAGCAGACCTGAAGCAAATGTGAGCTTTAACGGAACTGTTTATATACCTCCTCCTCACAACCTGTCAACTCTGAAGACCAGCCATGCCCCAGAATTTGGCTGGAAATCTGGAAAATGTGATACTCATTTTTTTTCCTAAATAAGAAAAGGAGGACTAGTGGCACCTTAGAGACTAACCAATTTATTTGAGCATAAGCTTCCGTGAGTGACAGCTCACTTCATCCGAGGAAGTGAGCTGTAGCTCACGAAAGCTTATGCTCAAATAAAGTGGTTAGTCTCTAAGGTGCCACTTGTACTCCTTTTCTTTTTGCGAATACAGACTAACACGGCTGCTACTCTGAAACCTTTCCTAAATAAGTTCTTTCTAGGAAGGAGAATATTCTAAAACAGATGGACCCCTCTCTCTACAGTCAGTCAAAAAGAATTAGATATTCAATTGTCTTTAGGTGGGAGAGAAAACGTATTTTAAAGCTGCAATACTCAAACCAAGATGGTGATGGGCTTTCGTTGAAGAAAAGAAAACCAGGTTATTTCATTCTTTTCCTTTCTCTCTCTGCCCCTCTCCCCCCGCACCTCTCTCAGGACACAACTTCTGAAAAAAATAAAGATCAAACATGCGAGTCTTTTTTCCCTCCTTAAAAAGAAAAAAGGTACCAGAAAACCTCCTCCTTACTTCTTAAAAGAATTCCACAAGGTGAACATAAACAAATGCATTTTTTTTTTTGCTCTTCTGCATAAGAATCAGACTGTAGAAATTACACACAAAACCTGCTTAAGAAGCTTTTACATTTGTCAGAGTCAAGTTCACTGATCATTCCCTTTTAAGTTTATCTGGCAATCAGTGCTGTTTTTAGGAGTTAATGGAAAGCAAACTGATTTCTTCTTAGTCTGTAGTTATTAGGGGAGGTACTCAAAATCCCTTATTATGAAACGGTCTGTGTTATGAGATATTGAGTTGGTCCCGACTAAACTAATGAAAGCCTCTTTTGATCCACTTGATTCTTGGAATCTCAAGTACTCTGGCTCAACTTTAGCTTGCAGAGGCAATGAACTCCCAGCTACAACAATTGATTCACCCAACAATGGATTTATAAAGTAATGCATTGAAAAAGCTAAGCATTTAAAGAATATGTTGACAATAATAGTTTACACAAACAACAACAAAAACCAGCCTGACAGCTTAAATTGACTTCAATGAGACTTAAGCATGTTTAAGTACTCTGCTTGTTGAATAGGGATGGATTTAGACACATGCTTAAAGTTAAGCATATAGTTAATTACTTTCAATTGGGGACAGAAGTGGTGTGTAAATTTGGGCCAAGTTATCATGAGCATTGCAAGGACATTTTAGACACCCCTCAGTAGCTGGGATGAATATGGTTTTAGGGGTTACAAATGGCCTGTACGGCAGTATGGAAAAGGCTCAATGATCTTAGTTACCTTTGAAGTGACTGTAATCAGAGGTTACCAACAATATTGAGTAGATGAAGATTATCATCAATATCTATTGTGATTGTTTACAGATTTAGCACAGTATGTTTAGAGACTCTTCCTCCCCTGGTCACTGGAATGTAACCTTATACGGTATGTCTTCATTGCAGGGTTACTTGGGTGATAAGCACCTAGGTTAGCCAAACCCAGGTGCGAGCAGCCACACTGCAAAGTCCTATTTGAATTACTGTATCCTCACTGGTGCTGCTTGACCCCAGGTGTGTTGCTAGGACTGCTGGGGGCACATTCCTGGATTGCAGTAAGCTGAGTTGCTCTATCATTCTTTCCCAGTGAATTGTTGGATAACTTGTCTGCCCTTCTGGGCACACATGGGGAATTGTGGGAAGGCACTGGAGGACTATCAGCACTTGATTTAGCCTGCATCCTCAACACAAAGTGAGTGAGATACCAGTACCAGTGAAAACAGAACATAGGCTGAAACCCCCCAACCTGGGCCAGCTAGCCCAGGTTGAAAGCACCACTAAAATCAGGTGAGAAGTTTGTGTTTGTGGATAGCTGGGCTACGAGACAACATCAAGGTAAAAGCCCAGGCTAATTCCGCAGTGAAGACATCATAGTACACATGCTGCCACAGCAACAGGAAATAGAAGGGGTTAGGAAGGAACCAAAGCACAGTTTATCCAATTACAAGCCCAAAAGGAAATTGGATAGGCAAATTGGATAGTAAGCTCCGACATCAGAATTGGTCAAGGGCATGTGAGTCCTCTTGCAATAAATGCTGTGGCCAGGGTTTCAGTTTTATAGCTCATGGGAATGATGTCTTGACTTTGGCACTGCATACAGAAGCTCTTGGGTTATATGTCTACACTGCAAAAAAAAAAAAAAATCAGTGGCAGCGAATCTCAGAGCCTGGGTCAATTAATTTGGGCTCAAGCTACAGAGCTAAAATTGATCAGTGTAGACATTCCCGCTCGGGATGGATCCTGGGCTCTGAGACCCACCCCATTCCAGCCTGAGAAGGAAAGCCGACCCTGCTATTTTTATTCCTGTAGCACATGTCCCACGAGCCCAAGTCGAACACAGGCTCTGAGACTTACTGCTACAGGGTTTTGGGGGTTTTTTATAGTGTAGATGTACCCTTGGATTGCCATCACTATTAAGGAGAGCATGATTTACTAGGGCATAAAGTAATTACATGCAGCTTCAACTTCAGTGGCAACGGAAGTCTAACTAAGAGTCATGTTCACAGGGACATGAGTTCATCTGGTATGAAGAACGTGAATAGAGAAGAATTATTTACCCCTTCACAGAACACAAGAGCTAGGGATCACCCAATGAAATTAATAGGCCGTGGGTGTAAATCAAACAAAAAAGGAAGTACTATGGAACCTGTGGGATTCATTGACACGGGATGTTGTGAAGGCCAAAAGTATAACTGGGTTCAAAAACAAATTAGATACATTCATGGAGGATAGGTCCATCAATGGCTATTATCCAAGATGGTCATGGACCCAACTCCATGATCCAAGAGTTCCTAAACTTCCAGTTGCCAAAAGCTGGAACTGGACAACAGGGGAATCACATGAAGTTGCCTTGTTCTGTTCATTCCCTCTGAATGATCTGGCAGTGGCCACTGTCAGAGACAGGATACTGGGATAGATGGACCATTCATCTGACCTAGTATGGCCGTTCTTATGTAGTGCAGTGTTACAGTGAGGACTATGGAAAAATGTTTTCTAACATGCATGCTGGAAAATTAGTTTTCATAAGAGGATTATTCTTCTCATCATAATAAACCTTCACTTCCTCCCTGCAGCAACTGTCTCATCAGGGGTTGTAATGGCACTAAATAGAGGGCCAAATTCTATTGTCCTCTACCTCTACGCAACCCCACTGAAAACAAAAAAACATACTGGAGTTCACGTTTGGCAGAATCCATTGGGACACTAGTGCTACCGAAGTTACCTCTGATACCCATCCTGCATGCCCCAAACAATCCAGGTATATACAGTACCACCAAATATCACCATTTGAAGAAACACGTTAGGTTAGCCAGTGCCAGAAGAGACTGCTTATCAAGTAGTGTGACTCACAATTTGTGAGCTGTGCTCCAGACTTTGATTTAAGAGCATTATGAAACTATGTAATTTTGGTGTAGTCTTTTTATTCCCATGGTAATTTATGTCTGTGGGTAAGCATTTTATTTTATCATAGGCATGGTGCTGGAGTTATTTTCTGAAGCTCTTGAGGTTTCCTTTGATGCCATTGAAATTAAAACCAGAGCCGCAGATAGTACCCAGGCTGTTCGTCACAGAGTCAGAGGTTAGAATGCATTTGCTGCTATTTATTGTGACTCATCCACTGCAATAGTTATTGTAGCTGTTCACATGGGCAATACAGAAATATTAAAACCATAGACACCAACATTCAAGAATAGTGTATAATTGACTTTGTCAATCACATCAACATTATTCCCAATAGAAACGTCTATGTAACATAATAGCCTTATGTTATTATATTGGGAAACTTTAAAATAAAAATTAAAGTTTAAATAATACTTTATTTAAGATTTAACTAAGTGAATGACTTGCATTTCTAGTAAGTAAAGAGAAAACATAAGCAGTATTCCTGCATCTACCATATTTAAATTAAATTTCGTAAAATGTACATTGCCCACTACTGATAATAAAGTTAAATAAACAGAAATATATATATATACATACACACACAATAGCTAGATAACACAGAATACACCCTTGCACACTACTATAACTTTTGCTGTTGAGAATGCTTAAGAACATAAGAACGGCCATACTGGGTCAGACCAAAGGTCCATCTAGCTCTGTATCCTGTCTTCCAACAGTGGCCAATGCCAAGTTCCCCATAGGGAATAAATAGAACAGGCAATCACCAAGTGATCCATCCCCTGCTGCCCACTCCCAACCTCTGGCAAACAGAGGCTAGGGAAACCATCCCTGCCCATCTTAGCTAATAGCCATTGATGGATCTATCCTCCATGAATTTATCTAATTCTTTTTTGGACCCGTTATAGTCTTGGCCTTCACAACATCCTCTGCAAGGAGTTCCATAGATTGACTGTGCATTGTGTGAAGAAGTACTTCCTTTTGTCTGTTTTTAACCTACTGCCTATTAATTTTATTTGGTGATCCCTAGTTCTTGTGTTATGCTTGCATACACATATTTTAAAAAGACCTCTATGCAGCAGGTGAATTAATAGAAAATGGTGTTTTTAAAGGATACAACATTTCTTGTAACCTTTGTGGAGAGAGAGGGGCAAAATACAACAAAACAGATATAAGTCCAAATAGTTCTGATACTTACGTTTTAGAATTATAGAAATACTACTGTCCTATTCAGTGTTTTGCACGCACACAAAAATTATAATTTAACAAGGATTTTAATATCTAAATTTTTAAAAAATGAAGCCGGTGTCAGATCCAGCCTCCTAGTTCAATGGGTGTGCTCTACCAAACTCTAGTGTAATCACAGTATGAAACAAAACAAAGCATAAATACAAACAGAGCACGATACAATGAGAGCACCAGGAAAGTAGGGGGCCAGCCTCACTACAGGGCCCACTTCACGTGGCTGCTCAGGAGTGGTCCCTGTAGCCATGAGCACAGCACCCCATTCCCACATCCCTGCTGCCTGGAGACTAGACTACCTGAGGTCATTGCCCCATATCCCACTCCTCCCCCTTGCGGTGCTCCTTATGGCAGATTTTGCCATTCAGTTCTCCACAGCAGCACACAACTCTGATATCATCACACAGCGACGTGGCTGGGAGCTGCGCTATCATGGTGCAGGGCCCACGCTGGAGAGTCTCATACAGTTTCTCATGCAAAGGAGCAAACATGGCTTCCTTCCCCCTGCCTCCCGCACGGGGTGATTTTGCACCCTTGGTTTCATGATTTCTGTGGGTGCTGTTGAACCCATGAACTCTAGCGAAAGCTGCCACTAACTGAAGCGTGGTCCTAAACTCACAATGCACATCCCAGTACCGAGAAAAATCAAGCCCGGATCCTTACCTGAAACAGAGTGAGGTGGGGGGGAAACAGGGAGGGCAACAAAAATTATTAGGGGGCTGGAGCACATGACTTATGAGGAGTGGCTGAGGGAACTGGGATTATTTAGTCTGCAGAAGAGAAGAATGAGGGGAGATTTGATAGCTGCTTTCAACTATCCGAAAGGGGGTTCCAAAGAGGATGGATCTAGACTGTTCTCAGAATGACAGAACAAGGAGTAATGGTCTCAAGTTGCAGTGGGGGAGGTCAAGTTGGATATAAGGAAACTAGGAGGGTGGTTAAGCACTGGAATGGGTTACCTCGGGAGGCGGGGGAATCTCCTTCCTTAGAGGTTTTTAAGGTCAGGCTTGACAAAGCCCTGGCTGGGACGATTTAGTTGGGATTGGTCCTGCTTTGAGCAGGGGGTTGGACTAGATGTCCTCCTGAGGTCCCTTCCAACACTGATAGTCTATGAAATAGTGTCACTTTTTCAAGTTTCAGCCACAAAATAAGCTCCGCCCATATGAGTTACCAAAATGAGACTCCACTCACTATAAAGTGTACAGATATTCAAAATATGATAACATGTGCCCTCTGAACTCTGTTGGGTGCTTTGAGCTGACTCTGTCAATATGTCCATGGGCTCTGCTAGGCTCTTTGGGTGTGGCCCCTTCTTGATTGAGAGGCAAAACAAATAGTAGTATCTCCCAAACAACACCTTCGCCACTTGTAGCACCAAACTTGGATTCACAGCAAATTGTGCAGATCTGTAAGCCTCACTCTCCTCTCTTACATGAGGAGTGAAATGGTTAATAATGTTGACATCTGAATGTTGTTACTAATGGGCATCTGAGTTAACACTTTGATGAGGCAGTTCACATCTCTCAGAGCTATTGTTCCTGGATCTTTCCAGGCACAACGTGGAACCTCTGCATCAGTTACACTCAGTTCACATTTTTTGAGGTTTTCTTCACAGCCCTAACAATTAGAGACTGCCTGTCTTATGGTTTGGGCGGCAAGGGGGTGGGGGGTTTGTTGTTGTTTTTAATAAAGGCTGAGATTCTGGAGCACAAGATAGCATCTTTAAAGAGGTGCCATTATGACACATAGGCATGTCCCACCTATTTCTGAACCTGCATCTGGATTTTGTAAGCTCACACCTATTTCTACTCTGAAAATTAATGAAGAGCAAACCTCCAAAGGTTCAGAGTTTGGGTTCAGTTCAAATAAGCAACCAAAATTTTGGATGCTTATTTGAGCTTCCAATCCTCTTTAGTCTATGGCAAGGAAAACCTACAAGGAAAACCTAAAAGCCAGAAGGGATTAAAAAAATATTTTGAACATATCTGAACCATCAAAAGATTTGGTTACAGTTTGTTGCTGAAAAGAAAGATAGGTTAAAGAATGGAGAGTGGGGAAAGTCAATGTATTTTGCACATCTCAGTGATCCCCATCTCAGCTGAATGTGTTGGCACCCAGCAGAGTTTAGAGCAGTCTGAAGGCTGCTCTAATTAACCCTGGGGAAAAAAATCTTTACAGTTGTGCACTATACACAGCTCACCCAGAAGAAAGCATCTGACCAATAAACTGACTGACAGAAAAATGTGCATGCATTTTAGAAAATTAATTTAAAAATTATAAGCAAATGTGTGCTTTAAAAATATGTAATTAACCCTTTTTAATTACTGCTACACTGCCACTTAAATAAAGGTGATCAGAGTTCAACAGAATGAGATGCTTTATTCAACAACAATTTAAATTAATTTACTCACTCATATATTCTCTCTAATGATTCCATGATACAGTTGGTTTCTTTTATCCAAATTTTAGCGTACATCTATGAACATAATAGTTATCCCAAACTACCAACAGCTGTAAAACCCTGATAAATCTTATGGAATTAACTGTTGTTACAGGGAGAAAAAGTGACTTGGTTAGTTGCCACATGTTTGATTTGCACCTACAATTCAGCTAAGGGTAAGAAGTAGCCAGATTGCTCTGTCTTTTAAAAAGAAGAGAGAGGAAAAACATATGTACTGAGAACATCACCCTTGAAATCTTGTTGCTCTAGCAAGGATACGCTGACTGTAGCAAATCTGCTTCACACATGGTCTCCTTTTGTTGCTTTTAATCATCTACAACAGTGATTCCCAAACTTGTTCCGCCACTTGTGCAGGGAAAGCCCCTGGCGGGCCGGGCCAGTTTGTTTACCTGCCGTGTCCGCAGGTTCAGCCAATTGCGGTTCCCAGTGGCTGCGGTTCACTGCTCCAGGCCAATGGGAGCTCCTAGAAACGGCGCAGGCTGAGGGACGTACTGGCTGCCGCTTCCAGCAGCTCCCATTGGCCTGGAGCAGTGAACTGCGGCCAGTGGGAGCCATGATCTGCTGAACCTGCAGACGCAGCAGGTAAACAAACCGGCCCTGCCCGCCAGGGGCTTTCCCTGCACAAGCGGCGGAACAAGTTTGGGAACCACTGGCCTAGAACATCCAAACTAGGAGATTCCTCTGTGGGCTGTTGTCTTTACACCTAATCTTGAATGAAGTTTCAGTAGCAGGATCTTGTAATAAACCCCCTTCCTGAAGAATAAAGGCTGCACCTACCAGTATTGTTTGAGAGAATGACTCTTGATACCAATCATGAACCTAAATATGGTGCACTGCAACATAAAGAGCAGTTCCCGGGCCCCATCATTTAGCTATGATACATGTTAGTGAAAATTTCACTTCAGTTTCATTCCATCCATGCAGTGTTTTGTGCATAATAATAATATATGTAATGTAATGTACTTATACATAATCTGATCACTGACTAAATGTTATAACAAAGAAAAGTGAAATAAGATTTTTCTTATGGCCCATCTAGGATAATGAATCTTTTCTTTTCTGCTTTGAAAAAAAATATTAGGAAAAACCCCAAAGCAGCAGTTGGTTGCCTTTATTATTGCTCTTCAATCTCTCATTATATCTGTTGACTGCCTTGAAACGGACAATGGATATTAGGAAACTACCCTGATTAAAAAAAATAATTCTAGGAACTCCTAAGTTTCGCATATTTTTGATCTACTGTAACAGTTCCTAATTTAGTGAGCTCAGCCAAATGATTCAGATATAGCTAAACTGGAAAATATCATTAAAATCTTTATTTTTTAAAAAGAATTGCATTTAGTACCTGCACTGTTTCTGACCTATGATATTTTCATAAATAGACTGAGGCAAATAACTATTCCACGCATTCCAAAAGACAGATCATGATAAATTTCTTCGTTAGGAAAATGCCTAAAGTGATAAGGCTAATTTTGCCTATATTTTGGCCAACAACGTATGTCCAAATAACAATAGCATGCCATTATACTAACACGATTTCATTATATTAATATATTTGCTACAGCCAAACACTAATGTTCAACTTTTGTAAGGTTACTATAAAGACTTAATTTAATCTTGCCATATGCACAACATGTGTATGGTTACTGACTGATAACAAAACTAGTAGCATTCATTAAATATTGCTATAAATCTCCTACTGAAATAGCAATAATATCGCCTTCCAGCAACCACAATAAATGTAATGCTTAATCTTTCTCTGTGATATTGTATAACTCTAGCCTGCAGCTAGACTTCCACTGTAGGTGGTACTGTAAAGGATGAGTCTGCAATGACAGCATATGATGTGTTCCTCTTTTCCAGCATATGGTAGTTCCTGAGTCTGAAAAAAACTCTTGTTTTTTCCTTGCCCAGAGAAGACAGGATTTAGAGTGGGATAAGAAAGTAAAGAGAATAAAAATGTTTTAAGGGGGTTCAATATTGCACTAAATAGGTATCCTATTCATTTTTAAACTTTTATCTAAGTGCATTTTTCAGCTGTGTTTCTTGTAACTTTACCTCACGCTTATATCTGCTGCTCTTTATAGCTCTCTCTTGTGCTTTACTTTCTCCAGCACTGAGGATGATATAACTAACTCAGTAGATTGTAAAGACACAAGGTGGGTGAGGTAATATCTTTTATTAGGCCAAAAGTAGATTGTGTGGGAATTCAGGATTGTGTTAGCATATCTCTGCACTTTCTTGTTTTGGTAAAGGAAATACCAAAATACCAAAAATCTATTTTCATAAAAATGTTGAAGCCCAATTTCCAGACTCTAAAGCTTTGGTAACCTTCAGAAAAGCATCCAAACTTCCAGACACTCTCCAAACAAACTCCTTCATTTTTTTTATGGTTTTTCATTACTAGCTTAGCTTCCGATTTTAAAATTAGAGGTCCAGGGCCCCAGTCATGGAAGATATTCAGTGCCATCAGACCCCATGCACTCCAATGCACTGGATGTACCCCAGTGAATCTTGTATGGCTCTGTGAGTATACAAGCCAGCCCAGATGCTGGAGTCCCCGTGTGCAGCAGCTTACAGAATCAAAGCCCAAACAAGGAATCTGCACGCCCAAATTCTGCGTCAGAGTATGAAAAAGTAGCTCCCATTGCAAACTAAAGGCTAAATCCTGCTGTGTTCCTTTCCTGCTGGGATGAGGTGAGCGCAGAGAAGGAGCGCGACAGTGGGCATCCATTTGTACAAGAGACATCCTGCTTGTGCAGGCCTTGCAGCCATACCACACAGAGTGTGCATAAACTCTCTCTCCTTTGAAAAGCAGCAGCAGCATTCACCCCAGGCTAGTGCTTGTTGAAGACTGAAGCATGTGTGACAGCCAGCTGGGGACCTGTCCAAGCCCTCTAGCTCGCAGATCATGCCCTCTCAGAGCTCTGTTTGTCACAGTAGCCTGTTCCCCCCTCCCTCATGCTCTCTTGAATGTCAGGTTGTGATCTTGCCCTTCTGTTGCATGTGCTGGGGAGAGAAGCCTCCAACAGCCTGTTCTACCGCTGGCACCGGCATGTGGTACAGGGCACGTTTCAGCCTAAATTTATTTGTTTTGTGCCCTACAGAATATTTAGGCCCCTGTTCAGCAAAGCTTTTAAACACATGCTTACTTTGAAGCACATGCTCAAGTGCTTTATTACAGCCTTGGTGCTGTACAAAACACAAATAAAAGACACAGTCCCAGTTGAAAATCCTGAAAAACTTACTCACTGGCTTATCTTTATGTACATACTTAAGTCCCATTGAAATCAAATGCTTAACATTAACTACATGTGTAAGTGTTGGCTGGATCAAGGTCTAATCTAGAATTCACAATCTAATCTAGATTAATCTGCATTTTGGGGAGCCTGTAGAATGAGTGGATACTAGAGGAATTACATGCGTGGATATGAAAAATAATGATACCTTTCTTCAATATAACTGTTTTCATATGTATGTTAATAGTTCCTTAATCCAGATATTTTTTAAAGGAGAATCTTTAAAGGTAAATTTAAAATGGGCAATTCACATGCAATACAAAAGGCACTAATTACAGCAAAATGCACTCATGTTCACTGTTCACCCACATATGCAATTTCAAGATTACTATTTAAAGTGTGTATTGCATCCTTATCTAACTTGTCCAGTAGGTTCAATTATTTGCAGAATTTGTTCTACAGTTCTGCAGGAATTTTTCCGTTTGCCTCTGCTGTGATTTTCTTCTGACTAAACATCCTCTAAAACATTTTTTTGATGCTTCCCAGAATTACTGGCACTCTGATTACAGTATCCTGTTGGATGGATACCATGAAAGCTGCTCACTCAGGTAACTATGTAAAGCAGTTTGATAGAGAGAAAGAGAACTTTAAACCAATCACAGATTTGAAATTGACCATCTTATCATTATATTTTCCTTTCATATTACTTTCCTCAGTTATGGTATTTATAATACTTAACACGTTATAGCACACACACACTTTTATATTGCTAGTAATTAGGAATCGTTGCATTTCATAAGGTTTGTCTCAGATTGGATAAAAAACTTCCATACTTTATTAATTTTGATGTAGATCGTAACTGAAAAGGTTGCTTCTCCAAGGCTCTAGCACCCTAACACACTATTAACAATATAATTAAATCTCAGCAGCTGTGATCAAATGATCACTTCAGCAGGAACCCAGCCACCTACAAAAACTTCTTTCTGCCCCTTCCTCGTCTAGGAAGCATAATCTCAGCCTTCTTCAGAAATCCTATCAAAGAGGTGTCTTTTGCAGCATGCCTGGAAAATCACCAAATTTCAACTATTTTTGGACCAAGGAGGAGCAATAAGTTCCACAGTCCTGGAGGCCTCACAGAGAATGCCCCACCAGCCTAGCCTCTAGAAAAAAACATATAACAACCTTGGAAGCCCTCTACTTTCCCAGTATTTCATGAGCAATAAATGATGTTGAAAGCAGGGAGAATCCAGAACCTCTGGAACCCACACCAAACTAGGTCCCCCACTCTTGAAACCTGACCCTCTTTCTGCAGTTCCACTCATTATAGCAGGGCATGAGACCATTTTCTCTTCCTAACTTGTGATGGAATACACCCCTGTGCAGAAGGACAGCATGAGGACTTGTACTTCCAACCTTACATTGAAGGCTTATTGAGACAAAAATGGAGCATAGGCTGTGCACTGGCTCTTTGCAAAGAGATGAATCTCACTTTCGGAATGTAATGGTCCAGCAGGTGACATACTCTCTCTTTTGGACTTGAGGCTGCTCTTCGCTTTAGTGGCTTCCAAAAGAGCATCTTGAGTGCCCTGGAGCCAGTAAAGCTTCAAGGCTCTGGCTCTTGCCAAGGTGACTGGCGCAATTTTTAAAAAATATATCCAGGGCAACACGATATTCAAATAGAGAAGAAACAACAAGAATGACAGAGAAGCTGTTGTCCCCTGACATCTACTGCTGCTGGGGTAGGGCTGAGGGAAGTGGAGGCCTCTGAAGAGCCTCATGATTATTTCCCCTTTGAAGATGTAGCCTGGAGAAAGGGCTTTGGACATTCCAACTCCCTTGAGGCTCCTGGTGGGAGAGGGAGCTGGTCTTTTAGTTACTCTGAAGGTGCTCCTGTCACTTACGCACTTACATCTCTAGTGTAGCTGCTTTATTTTTTTGAAAAATGCCCTCGGAGCTGAGTCCGATCCAACTTATGCCAGTTTCATACCAGTGTCACTGCACCCACTTCAGTGGAGTTACTTCTCATTTTCAGTAGTGTAGGAAAGGTCAGCAGCATTGACTTCAGTGGCCTATGGATCTGTCTACACATTATTTAAGCCTTCTCTGATTACAATATTGGTGCGTGCTTTATTTTTTTTAACCATCCAACATACTTATATAGTCCCCATGATTGTAGTATCTGTGCACCTATAGAAAGTTCTTATTGCAGAAACATTCCACCTTCTTTTATCCATTCATGTCGGGGCTTGCTGCCATGGGAAGATATGCTGCCTTAAATGAATTCCATAGTATACAAAAGGCCTGACACACCCTTGCTGTATTCCAGCATTACACCTTTCAACTCCATTGAATTCAACAGTTACACTGGGGTAAAAGTGGAATAAAGCCATGGAGGATCAAAGTTTCTACACAGAGTTTTAGAAGGAGCCAGTGCAATTTAGTGTCTTCTTTTAGTTCTTTCAAATTCTTTTAAAAAAAGAAAAGGACCTGTTTTCTTGTGATTTTTCCATTTGACAATATTTCTGCCAAAAAGGAAAAGTCCTTGAACCTTGACTTTCTGTCCTACTACAGATAATGAGACAACTACTTAAACTGCATTTAAAAAGTGCTGAGTAGTTGAACTCGATGCCTAATGATGTTACTCAGTTAGTCGGCATTTGATTGACACTAAAAGTAATAAATTAGAACAGAAAATGATTTTACCAGATTCCTGAGATGACAGACAGGCTAAGTGTAATATCCTCTATTACAGTTGTCACTGGATTTTATACAGTTCAGATCTGAACAGCGCAGTTGGGAAAGTAGTACAATTTCAAGGGCCATATCCTCTATGGTGTAAAACAGCATACATCCATTGAAGTCAAAGGATCTACACTGATTTAAACCTGCTGGGGATCTGGTTCCCTATTTTTATACCTGCTTCTGTTCAAGCACAGGAATTAATTCATACAATTTTGGGCAGATAAAGGCAGAGGTTGTACTATTTCTTACTTCTTTTCGTATTTTAAAAGATAGTAAACAATATTTAAAGCTTGGCATCACTTATTTTATAGGCTGTCTTCATTTCAGGAAGTCCAATAGTAAATCCATAGCTCTCAAGAAGCACCTTTAGAATCGTTAGCATTCATTGTTAGAATCATTTGTTTTGTTTTTTTAAAAAAGGACAAAAGGCAAGCATTGCATATTTCACCAATCTCAAAGAGCCATTAGTGTTTGGGGTAGCTGCAAAGAAGAAATGAATACCTATATTTGAGCTTTACTTCTGTGCAAACTATTAGCACTGATTTGATTTTTTTTTTTAAATGATAAATGTCCATCCATAAAACTTTTCTTTAGGATAAAACAAGCCACAATATAAAATCTCTTTCAAATAAGGTTTATTTTAGGCTAAAGAATCATTGTGGATGATTTTAATTCTGATTCATTCAATGAGCTCTTCTAATGCAATGATTTTCTCCGTGGAGGATCTTAACCACAGTGGCCATTTGCAGCTGATGGTTTTTTTTTTTTTTTTTTGTATAAATAATTTATAAAGCCACTGCACACTTATACTTTTACACTGAGAAAGAGAGAGGGAGAGCGAACAGAATTGCATCTTAAACTCTATTTACAAATTTACTTTGGCAGGCCCTCTTGCTTCCAGTAGGAAACCATGTTGCATATTTAATTTGCTCTTTTGTTACAATGGGGGCTTAGGTTAGTTAATTTCAATTTTCGATTTCAAAAGCTATCAAATATGGCTCAGATGAGAAATCAATTTTTCTCAGCTGTCTCTGTTTTTGTGATGGGGAGGTTTCTCATTGGTTGAAGGTTAGCCATGTGACATAGCAAGAGATTAGTTCACTAGACCCCGTGTTTCAGCCACCTCAATTACTGACTGCCTCTTGTAATTTAGCCTTATAACACCTAATTTCAAGATAGAACTCATATTTAATTCATGAAAGCTTCCACAAGAGTAATTGTGAAATAAATTGCCATAGAAAATATCCATTTGTGACTCATTTTAATTTTGTATGCTAGTAGCATGCTATTTGTTCTACTTGTTTAACACTTTAGCACAAACATTTTTTTATATTGAACTTTATGGACTGCTAATAGGTTATTTTTCACTATTTCTTCCCCCCCCAACCCCCCAATTAAATATCCCTCTCCTTTGCAAAACTCTCAGGCTAGTAACATTTAAATAGGTTGCTAAATCACAGGAACTTATAATCTCCTAATAACTGAATGGATTGTTATGATCTGCTCATAACTTTAAAAGTAGCAGATGAAATCACAAGTGCTGGCTTGTAAATGGTAGTTAGATGACAAGGATCACTTGAAGGGCCAAGGAATAAATACAGTTTAATTTCTGTAATGTTTTAAACAAAGCCATTCATTACACATATTGACATTTCATGATAACATTGGTATATATTTTAAGTCCTTTAACCAAAATAAATGTTTCCACTGTATACACACCACTTTGTCCTTTTCCTCCCTGTTGCTATGACAACAAGGTGGGTAAGGCCTCCTCAGCTGCCAAACTCAGCTGTCATCCCTTCACCCTAAAAGCCTTATAATTGCTTTTATTTGCATACGACAATTAGGCAGGATGGCTCACAGCAAGAGAATCAACCTTTCTCTCCCCCCCCAGTGCACACAACGCCAGCCTGTAATTTATAAAAGATACACGCCATGTGGTGGAGCACTAAAATAGAGTGATGAGTCCTTTCATCTGATTGTAAGCCATTAACAAAAGAAAACATCCCCTTTCAGGCTGTAAAAAATGCCTATCTGGTGTGAACCTGCAAAAAAAAAAAAAAAAAAAACCACAAAGTTTTGCCTCCTTCATACAGACCCTTCACATTCATTATCACACTGAAACTCAGCAGAAGAGTTCTAGTGAAAGAGTTACATTTCGGGGCTTGATGAATAATGGAGCGCAAATAAAACTGACGACAGGGCAAAACTGGATCCAGGTTTTTGTCTGGGCATTACGTCACAAACTGAGATGCCAAGCTGTGATGGTCATTGCTACCTTCTTTGCTGAAATGATTGCAAGAGGAGCATGGGCTTGTTCTGCATTCAGGTCCTGTAAAATTCTCAGGCGAAGCTGGATGCTTAAACCCTGAAGCTCTGTATGGCTCTGGTTCAGGAAAATATCCTTATTCAGCAATGCACTTTGGCACAAGCTTAAAGTTGAAGCAGGTGTGCTTAAGTACTTACCTGAATTGGGGCCTATATGTCTGCCTAGATTAATGGTACAACATATCAAAATCCATAGAACATTTTATACATCATTTACTTTTGATGAGATACTATTTCTAACTCTAAGAATTAAGAACACTGTTCTTCTGTATACTGTACGTCATCACCTTAGCATTCTAAGGGAACCCATTAAAAACAACTTCTATCCAAGGAACTGTTCCCTCATTTCTTTTCTGTACTTTATCTGAAGAATCTGAAGACATTCAGGATATTCTTCATATAACATTTGAAATACTTGAGCTTCTTCTCTTATTAAATGTCCCTTCTCTGACCATAAACAAGAAATTGCCTATGGCATAATCACTATCTTGAATCAGGAGCAAGCTTGTCAGAGAAAACAGAGCAGATCAAAATTATGAAGGCAAATAAGACACTTCTTTGAGGTGGGGAAGGGAAAGAAAGATTTAATAGCAGGGAAATGAACAGGCAATAAATACTTAGGTGTTAAGTCATCTGCTGCTAGTGTAGACAGTTCCATCTAAAAATAAATCAACTAATACTATACTGTAGTATCATGGCAGGCAAACTTTTAAGCCTCATTCACATGAGTTCCCCACAGAAATCAAAGATACTAGTTGAGGGAGTAAAGCAAGGAGGATTAAGCTTCTCTAACCTGCACTTAGGATTGATTCAGCCCTCAGCCACCTCCAGGATCAGAGTCAGGGGAAGAGAATAAGAGAGAGGGAGGAGTTTACCTCAGCTCCCTTGTATTCAGTTGCCCCAAAATATGCTCTAGTGCAGATGAGGATTTACTCATATTTTTTTAATCCAGCCTTCTTCAAGTCTGTTTTTTGGGGCAGGGGTGAGGGAAGGAAAGAGGGCATGTAGTCTCATAACCTTGACAGTTCACTGTTCTGTATCACAGCAGCCAGACAGCCATAAAGAACTGGACAGAAGTGCCAGCAAAGAATTGGGCTTGTGAATATAACCTAAAGTCTGCAAGTCTCTCCATACAAAGTAGGATCACCAGATGATTATGCCAGTCCTAGATATCACGAGAGGAACTGTAGCCTTGAGATTTGAGCTGGGTTTGATTCCCAGCTATGTCTTTGATTTGAGGTCTGAGCTTGGACAAATTACAACCCTTTTGTGCCTCAGTTTACACAGCTGCTAAAAAGTTAGTTACCTCACTGAGTCGGTATGAGCATCAGTTAATATAGAAGTTAAAGATGGGAAACCACCTACTAGTCCACTCAGTGCATCTCCCTGTCATTGCAGAATTGTTGCCTACTGTAGATTTGCTAAAGTTTTGTCCATTCTAGTTATAAAAGAGACAAACAGCGGGTGCTTCCACAGTTTGGAAGCGTATTCCTCAGTCTAACGGTAACTGCCTCCAGACTGTCTATCCGGCCTAAATTTCAGTCCATTTTTCCTCCTTCAAACCCCATGTTTCACCCTAAATATTTCCCCAATCCTTGTTGTTGACCTCGCTTCATTCTCAATACTTACAAAGCATTTGAGATTCCTGAAAAATCCATTATAGAAGTGCAAATTATTGCTCCTCCCCCACCAGATATTTTTCAGTTGAAAAATAATAGAACCTGTTCCTGTTTTTCCCTAAGTCAACGTGAAACCTCCCATTGATTTCAATGGGAGAAATAGATTGCTTAATATTGGAACAATTTTTTTCTTGTATATTTAATCTTAAAAACATACTGTCACTGAGCATTTAAAACATTTTGAGTCAAATTCTACCCTGGAGTAAGCAGGCCCCACAGTAGTTGGACCTGCTGATTCCAAGGCTGAATTTGATGACTGACCAGTCCCCCATCCATTTTTTTTTCTAATTACATCTTTGTGGTTGAGGAGTTGAAAGGCTGATTGTAAGAGTCCATTGTGAAAGTAGAAGCTTTATTTGCTAAGATTCCTTCACATCAGAGGAAATTACGATTTCCTGATTCATAAAAAATGCATGCACCACTTATGTGAGGTTTTAGTATATTTGTTTCAAGTAAAGTCTGAATTTTTCGCTTAATAATCTAAAGCACCCAGAAAGAAATATGTTGTTCTAAACAGTGAAGGGAGCAAGTCAAGTGGCAAAGACCGTTTTTTTAATTTATTTATTTTTCTTAGTACATTATTTTCCCTGTGCAAAATTCACAAACCCGGTGGGGTGAGGAGCAAACCATAAACAATTAGGCAAAGGAAAAGTTTATAAGATGAAGCTTCCTGAGGATGGCCCTATCATGCACTCTGACCATTTACATAGATTTTATGTCACTATTGGCTGTAGTACTCAATAAAAACACTTACAGTACAACCACAGCAATGTGGCACTGTTCATCACATACACATAAGAATCAGAGTGTAAGCACCCATTCCCTGAGCCATGAGCCAAATTCTCCATTTATTTCCACAGGTGCAAATCCAGAGGAGCTGCAGTGAGGTTACTCCAAATTTATATCAGTACAACTCATGGCAAGAATTTGGCTCAGAGTGCACACAGTACATAAAATGGGATCTACGGAGTTTATATCTAAGTGCCTCTGAGTACACTAGAGTTTCCAGCGTTTCTAAAGCTTGATTTTAAGAACACACTGTTCTTCTGCACAAATTCTCCCTTTCTCCTTCTAGAAATTATCCAATACATGAGAGAGAAAAAATATGTGAAAGATCAATGTAAGGGGAAGAGGATTTTGCTGGTGTATGGGACTGCTGCACTTTCCCGGGTAAATGTTACTTTGCTGGTCTACATTTTTCAGCCTGATTTTCATCCTGGCCTTATCTGGGCCTCTTTTTCTGAAGGCCCAAAATAGTTAGCATAAGCAGTTGAAGGTGAAATGTGAACCAGCAATTATTTGCAGCTACTGTTAGATGTCTAAGTCCCTCATTGCAATAGCAAGTTGGGGTTGAGGGAGGGGAGCAGAAGACATCTAAGTGGTCTAAACTGTGGATACAAATAACAGCACTCACAATTATTGGTGCCTGAAAAAACAGAAGCCACCGTCTGAAAATCTGCTAATATTGTTGTTCACATCTGATCAGTCTTCTGTATTTGAATAAATATGTAGTGAATGAGAATTTCGCCTGAATAAGTCTTACAAGAATAGGCCCAGGATGCCTGTATATTTCCACCTGTCTGCATGATAGATGCAGCCTGATAACTTTTCAATTTTTTCCACTGATGAGATAAGCAATAAAGTCCTAGTAGTTCAATCCATAAACGAGCCCGCACACAAAAAGTGCGTTTAGTGCGTTTTATATACATCGAACTCTGAGAACACTGTTAGTATTATAGTTCAGACATTTCTCTTACAGATAGAAGAAACTGATTCAGTTTATGACAAGGGACTTGATCTGTTCCCATTGACTTGACCGGGGGCAGGAGAGGGCCGTCAGATTACATATGTGTTTTTATGCTGATTTTGTGATGTAGTCTTCAGTGAAAGAAAAATAACTTGTTACTCAATCTTGTACATAGATACAGTGCAACTGTTGCACTGTACCTTTAATCTCTCTCATTTGATATGCAGATTTTTTCTCTTTATTCCCAATGAAAGGCATATACTCCAGGTAGGAACTCTACGTTTTAAATGAAGCCTCATGTGTGCTAATATTAGAGAGACATTAATAATAAAGTTGGAAGCAGGCAAGTCTAAGCTGATTTCTGACTTGGGTTTTGTACCTCAGACTCTGGAACTTGACCTGCAGAGTTTGACACTGACATGTTTTAGGGAACAAAGTCTCTCTACTGCTACCTCATCCATCCTCCAATTCAAATCTCATCTGAGAAGTGCTGAAATGAAGCTGTCATTCAGGCCTGCTCAGGGACCTGTCAGCAAAACATTGAGCCTTTTCATTTTGATGGGTCAGCCTGCAATCCCCTTGAAAGAGAAGTCCGTGCCACTGTGGTTTTTCTTTCCACAGGAATTCTGAATTCTAATGAAACACCAAATCGCTCAATAAAGGCAGGGGCACGGGGGAAGTAATCCAACCCAGATCTGAGTGAAATTTGTATTTTATCTTCTTCCCCCCCCTCCCAGCCCATTATTATTATTATTATTATTTTTTGCAGGGCAGGCGCTAGCGGAATGAGGTGTCCTTTGTCTTGATGCTACACTGAGATTAGGTAGCAGCTCTCTGAAAATGAAAGGGCATGGCTCAAATTTTCTTGGGTAAATATCCATCCACCTATTGCAGTTTGCACCTACAGTGCTACATCCATCTCTAATGTGTGACTGTGCTAAGAGAAGGGGGGGGGGAATCACATTAGTATTCTTCTTTTTTCCAGAAGAGACAATCTTTCATTAACACTGTATAAACCTTCTGCAAGCCAAAAAGGGAAACCTTACCTCCCCTCAAGTTTTCCACCCAAGATTAGTCTCTACTTATGGGTGATTTAGGGAGGAGAAGGAGGGGTCAGACAGAGTGGAAGAGAATCATTATTTATATGATAGGTTGATGTTTTCTCTTTAAAGTGGTTTTTATTACCACACATGTTTTATGTTTTTAAAATATGTATGAATTCAGTCACCCTTTTATGTTTGCTGCCACTGAAAGCTTTGTTTATTTTAACAAGGAGATAATTGTATTTTGCTAACTGTTCAAATTGGAATCATTAAAGAAGATATAGGCAGTTTGAACAGTGATAGGATTTATTCCAGGGTCTGTGCTATAGGTTTGCATTTTATTTTTAGTGTATGGGTTAACTAAAGAGTGATCCTAATCATTTTATTTGTCTAGTCTTTGCCTTTCCTCTGCAGTGCACAATAATGTAAAATAAAATTATTGCAATTAAATACACAATAAAATATATTAAAAAGCCAAATAATTTGGCAGTAAGGAAAAGTGCAGAGCCCTTTTCTGCTGAATCATATGAATCATGGAAAATATATGAAAATAGGTCTATGCTAAGAACATGATATGAAACTAAAAAATAATAATATATATGGGAAATACTGAGGAGTAGATTGAGAAGTTTTAAATGTGGAAACACACTCCAGTGTGCCTATTTAAATATATCAATTAGTCAGTATATGACTGCTAATGGCACAAGTGTGGCAAGTGTTACCTAACTCTCTTCATCTTCCTGTTAACTTGCAAGTGTCTCCAATCAGTAACGTTCCAAAAATGCTACAGCAATGCTCCCACCCTATAATTACGTTTATGCTATTCAATCTTGCAGAATCACCATTTTCAGAATCTCACCCTTCCTCTGGGAGACCCCACCTCAAACATCTCATCTTCCTTGGCTCTGTCTTTCCAAAGAGAATCCATTATAACCCCAGGTGATGAAAAGCCCAGATATTATTGTATAGTATGCAATAGAAAAATGCATGTGTGTGTGTGTGTGTGCATACGTATATACCTCCTTGCTATTTTTTTGAGCACCAAGATGAAACTTTGACGCTAGCAAAAGAATAAAATAACATTTTTCCTTCCAGGATTTTTTTTCTCCCCTTGAATTGGCACACATCTTCATGGGAAGTCATTGTAGCAGGTCCCTAACTCTCTAGCTACACTGACAGAGTATGCTAACTCTGCTCTTTGCTCACCCTGCTATATCTTAGTATTGCACAATAGGTGGAATGTATGATCACCTAGTGTTCTGAAGGTGCATTATATCTGGACATTTGTAGATGAATTAAGACAGTGGTAGACTCTGCTTTTTTTCTTTTGTCAGCCTATTAAAATCACTTCCCTCCCCCCTTCTTTTTTGTATTAAATCCACTGCTTTATTTCTGAGTAAGAATGGTGCCTACAGTAAACAATTCTCCCATAGCAATTAAGACCTATATCTATGCTTTTTCCCAATGAAATATTTAAATGCTTTTAAAATTCTCCAGTTCAGTAGGTACTGTGCTTTCTCAAAATGTTATGAACCACAAACATAGCCTTTGGCTATATCATGGCTATTTTGTTGTGTATTCTAAACATAAGATACATAGCCTTATAAATGGGCGAAGGTTGCATAATCATTTTTACCTTTCCATTATATCCACAGAGCTCACAAAGCAAATGTTTCTTATTCATTGTCAAGTACTCTATGATTGTTGATTACAAAAACTTCATAATGGAAATTTTCAGCGCGTATCAGCAAATGTTTGCTCTTACATAAAGAACAGTATAACCATCCACCTTGGCAACTTACATTCATTAAAATGTTTGAAGAAGACGAGGGTATTGTTTCAATATTTGTAGCTTGCCAGTGCCTTGTTCTCATATTGGAGAACTCACCCTTGCAAGGACAGGAGGTAAATTTGTCTATATGGCATTTTAGGGCCCGATGCAATGCCCACTGAAGCAAACTGGATCAGGCCCTTCCTACAAGGCATTGCAAGTCCATAAAGACTCCACATTAGATTCTGAGTTGAAGTAAGGACATCAGACAAATTCATTTCACTTGCCCAGACTGAGGGCTTGTCTACACATACAGTGCAGCACCGGTGCAGTTGTGTCACTGTAGCACTTTAGTGAAGACAGTACTACGCCGATGGGAGAGCCAATGGATTTAGTTAATCCATCTCTACAAGCAGCGGTAGCCATTTTGACGGGAGAAGCAGGCGTTAGGTGGGTATAACTTCTTCGTTCAGAGGATTTTGGATTTTTTTGGATTTTGGATTTTTTACACCCCTGAGCAATGTAGTTATACCGATGTAAGTTTGTAGCGTAGACCTGGCCTGTACTATCTTTACCAGTCTAAGTCCAATTCATTCCTGAAAGAACTCCACCAACTTCTGTGGAGTTGCACCTGCTTGGAGCAGGGGTCATTTTTGTCTCTTATATTTTGCAAAGAAGTTTGGTGGCATTTGTCACAAATAAAAAAATCGGGGTGTGGGAAGCGAGGAGGAGGGAGCATGTGGATGTCACAGAGTTCAGTTGTGACGCTGGCATGTACTGAGGGTGCAGACGATCCTCCTGTCCCAGAGGGAGCTTTGAGAATCATTTTCACTCATGGGGAGTGTACCTACTGACACACCTCTTAAGGAGTTCTGGGCCTGCCTCCAACCTCATACTCCTACAATTTTTGTCTTGGCTAGCTAGGAGCAGTCACAACCTGGCCTTTAATTTAAGGCCTGTGAGCTACATCTTAGCCTCCCATGGATAAACCTACAATTTGGTAAAACATGCACCCGGAGCTCTGGAGTTAGCTGTCATAGAGTTACAATGGCAGTTTGCCTACAGGTTGGAGAAGTGGGGGTGGGGGAGTGATGCAGCTGTAATTAGAGCACCAGGGCGCTACTGCTCCCCCCATCGCCTGAGAAGACAGGGTGTAGAAGACTCTCAAGGGGAATTACTGCTGATGTGGTTTATGGAAGCTAAGATGCATTTTAGAAATACTTGAATGGATTCTTAATACTCAAGCTTTAATAGATTTTAACACCTCTTATCTTCTTCCATCTCACCCTTCCCACCTAATTTACAATCTGCAATAATCAACAACTTGATCTCACAAGACACCCAGTGCAATTTACAAATCAAAGGAATCTTGACACGCTTCTCCAAAACAAATCCCTGAATATGCTGGGGTACACCTCCTATGGGTGTGATCAAATAGCAAGCTTTGGCCAACCTATTTCTTACCTCTTGCCCCCCTTTAAGGGCCTATTTCTGCAACCTTTAGTCACACTGAGTAGCACGTATTTAAATGGGATTCTGCACATGAGTGAGTACTACTCAGTGTGAGTGAGGGCTGAAGAATGAGATCCCAAGTGACAAGCAGCATACATTGCAATGGGCTTAGTTCACCTCTATGCTAATTGATGCCATTGCAGGTTTTGAATGAAGACACTGCAAACTCAGTAGCATTCCAGCTCCCACAAGAACCTCTAGTATTTTTGATTATTTTAAATTGCTTATTATAAATCTGAATCTCCCAGTAGCCTGGTATTAATTACTGTGATAGAATCAAGGCTGAGTTTGTGCCACTGGCTACTTTTCTGAGTTCACAAAGCTACATTTTTTAACATTTGTAACATTCTGGTAAAACTAAAACCAGAGTTGTTTTATGAGTCAGTAAGATACGCGAAATATAAGCGATACTGCCAAACAGATATTTAAAGCCCATTGTCTGTTTCTGTTCTCAAGAATAAGATCTGTATCTTGCAGGTCTTTATTATGTTTATTATTACTAGTGAATTAAGATACTGATGTAGTTGTTTTATTCTTGATTTTAAAACAAACCAGAAATAAACCTAAACAACCCCCGCCAGACATTAAACACCAAAACGATACACCCATGAAGCACTCCACAGACATCTACAATAGTGAGAGACCTGTTCCTCAGGCTCCCAACCCCCTAGTAATTGGTTATGATGTTCAATATAAGGGATAAACGAGTGCCCCTCTCCTGCCCGCTCACAGTATGCCATAAAGCACTGAAAGGGTTAATGGGTATTATAAGAAAAGGTAATTGCAAAGCATAACTGCCGGGGTTATCCCCAGAATTGGGAGGTGGTGATGTATAGGTCTCCCACCCACTGGAGCCTCTCACATCTTGAAGAGCAGCCACTGCTGTTTCTTGATTTTCACTTTCAGCAGCAACTGCTAACCCCCAGTGTGCTCTTGCAAGTTTCCTACACCAAGCTAGTACTTACAGCAGAGCGCACGTGCCCTGTCCTGACTGTAAAATGACATCAGCATTGTCAGCATAAATATAAATCACTGTGTGGTTTTTTTTAAAAAAATCCTTCATATTCTACGGCTGGATTTATTGGCTGTGAAAGAGCAGCAAACTGAGTGGAGTGGGTATTCCACAAATTGGACTGAGATATGTATTTATTTATTGTTGAAACAAAAAAAAATTGTAGTGAGTCAAATGTAGAACCTAGTGTAAAAATGAAGTTTTAAATAAGTAATTGAAAAGTCAGACTGAATCTGTGTAAAGTCCCACTGTAGCAATTTACGCACCAAATCTGAAATTGTTTGTTTTTAGTCGACACTCACAACATTATGAGCCTCCGTAAGAAAACATTATGTTGACATCTTTCAGTTGCATGTTGAAACATAATTTTCCCCTTGATATAATTTTAATGCATTCCGATAAAGGCTTGTACTAAAGGAAAGTGAGCTGTGTCTGAGCTCAAACAAACAGATAAAGAGAGACAACCAGTTACATTTCCCCTGGCTTCCACTCCTTGGGGATATCAGGGAGAATTACCAATTTAACGGAAGGTTTTGGTTTTTATTTTACTGTGGCCAACTTTTCCTGCTGACTCCTAAATTACTTTTATTTGAGAGCCTAGCTTTAGGCACCCAATATGAAAACATTAGGCTTAGATTTCCAGAATAAATTTTTCTTCCAACTAATTTATCTCAGTGTCCAAAAAGGGACAGTTTCACTCATTTAGAGCTAGATTTTTTTGTCCTTTACAAATACTGACTAACTTATTTCATGACTGTTCCCACTGAAATTAATAGGACTACCTGCAAACTAAAGAATTGCTCATTGTGCAGAAACTGATCCTGGAAATTGGGCAACCCTTTCTCACCTTGGAGAGCACTCACTCACTGATGGAAGCCATTCAGACTATTTGTGTAAGGGCTCATCCATGTAATAAAAGGCTGAGCAACCTGGCCATCGGTAAATATCTTAAAACTTTGTTTTCCATACATGATCCTTTAGATTGACGGTTTTCTTGTAACCTCTCTTTGCTGTCTCTTTTTCTGCCCTTTTCCTGTACCTGAGTCCCTCTCCCAATTACTTTTATTGTTTTCTAATTTGAAGAGGGCATCAGTATTGGGGTTTTTAAGATGGGGCTACAAGCTACAAACTAATTATAACATGTCCTGGGACACCTCTACAGCTGGGCAGTTACTTGTTATACCCGATGTTATACCCGATGTCCTAGAGACATTTCTGTTGTATTTATATTATGTATATTTTAATTTGCTTCCCCCTTTATTGCATCTGCTCAATACACATAAGGAGACGGGGCTTGATTTTGCCTGGCCGCCATGCAAAGGCATAAGAGTGAGTATGGACTTCCACCAACTTGCACAATCCACATGAGGGCTGAGCACAATTACAGCTCAGGCATTTGAGGCTGATCTCCAGCTGTTTCCCCTCCCGGAGCAACTGGGCAGAGAGTGGGCAGGGAAGGGGCATAGCTCTGTCCCCTTTACATGCTTGCCAGTGGTCTGTCTGCACAGAAGGCAGCATGCTCTACCCTTTGAAAGGTTGTAGGAAGTGACATCATCTCCCAGTAATTCAGAGCCCTACGAGACACTGAGACTCTCTTCGACACAATGACTTCCAGCACTTTCCCAGGGTGCTGTACCTATACACTGCCTCTTATTAGGGGCTGATAACACAATCTACCCCCCTGTAATATTTAAAGTAGTGTTGTGCTCTCCATAATTTCATTCTATATCGTAATATTAATGTACAATGGGAAATCTTTGCTGCTGTAACTTTTTGGGTGTGAGTATAAGCTAGGAGATAGCCATTTATACCCCCAATTGACACTTCTGTCAAAACTATTCCATTGTGTTCCTCTGAAAGGTATTCTGTCAGCACGAGAGCACATCTCCTAGATTCTTTCCCCTTTGTCTTCTGCATCTTCACTTCTTTTTGAGGATGCCTAATGTAATATAATTGAAACAATTTTATTGTCTACAGCTATTCATTGTAATGTTTCAATGACAGAAAATACTGGTCAATTTGACAAGTTAATATTAGTTTAGTGGTCATTTGAACACCTTTAAACCACTGGGCATTAAAATTCTCATCATCTCCCTTCACCTGCAAACTGAATACCACTGGTACATGGGGAAGGTAGAAGTGGGGATGGGAAAGGAACTTTTCCAGTGAAAATATTTTCTGGAATGGGTAACCACCCGTTTTGCTTATTGAGAGGACATTGTCCTTTCTTATCAACAGGACTGAACCACTCAAGGTCAATAAACAGCACTGCCAACTGGCACCTATAAAGCTCTGAAACTTTAGCTTTTCCTTTATCCACAGAGCCTGATTATGCTTAAATGTAGAACAGGTTACACAGACATCCGAGTTTCTCCTTTGCAAAAATGAAGATACATTACAAAATATAAACCATGAAGTTGTTAATGTATTCGATGCCTGTTGCCCAACAAATGCACTTCAAGCTTTAATGTCTTACTGTACAACTAGAGTAGACCTTTGGTGTATACTGGTACCATAAATTCTGGGAGGATCCTTAAAAATGACAAAAAATATTTTTTTAAGAAAGTGCATGTAGAACTTATTGCCACTGGATATTAATTAAGCCAATAGCTTAATGGTTTTCAGAAAAGGACTTGACATTTGTATGAATAGTGAGAACATCTCAGTCAGCTAGATATGATAAAAATAATTTTAGAGGGGATATAAACATTCATTCTTCAAGTCCATGTAAATATACATATTTAATTATTTTGTAAATTCAAATTATATAAAGAACCTGATCTTGTTCCCACAGAAGTCCATGGCATTCTGATGTGAATAGAATCCAATCCAATGTACATTTTTACTCTAGATTTTTTTTAATTACACTTTTCCCTATATGGATTATATATACCATGTGCCCTAAAACATCAATCATGGTTCCCACTGATTTACAGAGGCAACTACAAGGGAAGGTACTGTGGTTAGTTCCTGCCAAGAGGTCACCCTGGGATGTTTCTGATAAATCAATGGGAGCTTTATGAACTGGTTTTATCCTCCGTTCCAGGAACAAATGCTTGCAAAGTCACTAACTTGTTTCTCTGCAATGACCTAAGTAGCGGCACCAAGACTAATTCATCAGTTTGCTGAGACACACCATTCTGATCTCCTGGTGCATTTTTTCCCTTTTACACCTTATATTTTGGTTAGTAGCCTTTAAAAAGAAGACTAGCTAATATGAAAACATAAATATTCTAAATGAGTACAGGGTCTGCTTATTACTCATCACCCTGTACTTTAGGGTCAGTTTTCAAATCACATAACTCCCATTGATTTTAATGGGATCCACATAACTAAAATCCCACAAGACACTTTGGTAAGGTTTGTATTTATAGTACCAAACTTTCAAACAGATACTCAATAACATAATAATCCTGTTAATGGGATAATACCCCAGATTTTAAATAGAAAAAACACGTGATTACAAGCATGTTGAATAAGTCTGCTCTGAACCCATAAGAGCAGAAATTGATGCTTACAAAATACTCCCCCACATAAACACATTTCTAAAAGACGAAGAAATGAATGGATCTGGGAGAACATATAGTAGCCACTTGTATTTAAATATATATGTATATTACAGTAGTCCAGAGTAAGATTACAGTATTCTAATGTAATAGTCCAAAACACTGAAGCTTATGATATTAATACCGCAGTTTTTTGGGCTAATGCTGCTTTTTATATGGGTATTTGTTTAAGGGTAATTAATATTCATTATGATTATTAAAGCATAATGGGCCTGATTCTTGGACTGGCATCACCATAGATTTCCTTTTAGCACCTGCAGTGCTGCAGATGCAAATAACTCTAACCGCAACTTTGCATCTGCAGTTATCGGCAGGTACTGTTCCTGCCCATTCAGCATTTAATTACCAAACCACATTGCAGGTAGTTAGACATAGACAGGACGTTAGCTGTGCCTGCAATTTGCAGGTGCAAAAATAGAGGTGGCATTTTAAAAATGTAACCCAATAAGTGCATCTCGAACACAGGCATTTGAGGTATGTGGGGGTTTTCAAAGCTCTGGACAAAGGGATTTCTATTAGTTGAACTAAAGTAGTGTATGCAATATTCATTTGAACTGGACTCAGACTGTTGTGACCACTTACTGTATTGTACTGCGAGGGGAGAGGGCGTTCTCAGGATATTGTAAAAGATTACTTGGAGGTAAGCATGCCAAGAGCTGTTCTCTAGAACAGAAGGTGGCCTAATTATTAAAAGAAATGGCTCCCATCTCTGTGATGGTCTGACCGTTTGTGGATAAAATCCTACAACTGTGAAGGGCCTCGTGCACTGTGGGAGGGAGGGGGGTGGAAAGAGAGAGAGAGAAAGAGAAAAATCAAAGTGTTCAGCAGCCATACATCAGAGAGACTCTGCAAGAATGGTATCATATTTTTAGAGCCCCCAGAATTCCTGACCAAAGTAGTAGTTAGTACCAGGTCTACATCAAAAGAAAACAACATTCTGTGTCATTGCTGGCCTCCTCTCTGATGTTTTGCCCTCAGCTTCATAATAATCAAAAAGTCATGGTTAAAAAAAAGGCAGACTGTCCCTTTAAAATTAGATCATCCGTTTTATTAATATGCGGAATGAGTTGTCAATTGACCAAGCAACAAATGTACATCCTCATATCCTCATTTTCACTTCTATCTATGAATATTTTAAAACCCTAATGTGTGCTTGGCCATTTGGGTTTTGAGCAAAGACTTATCACAGTGTAAAACCCCTCATTTTTATCCCTTAGCTGAGGGCTTCTTTTTCCCTTTTCCAGGGTGTCATTAAAAATCTGATGCCAAGAGCTGGGACTTGGCAGGGTTTGCAATATAATTTGCAATCTGCAGTGTTTGCTGGCTAGCCCCCACCTACCCCCCCCCTTTTTTTTAAACCAGCCTGCCTGCTAGAGTCAATAGGGGGCATCCCTCATCTGTCTAAAAGAAAAATAGCAGCATACTAATTAGAATTCTATTTGCCAGAAGCCTCAGAGTTGCTGTGCTTATAGATTTCAAGCTTCTTTTGTTTGAATTAAATTGCCAACTTTTCCTCCCCCCCCCTTCCTTCTTTGCACTAGGCATGAAAGCGCGGGTGCCTTATTTGATTGAAAGGTACGGGGGGTTGGGGGGGGGGAAGCCTTAGCTATGGAAATGCTGAGGAAATGTCAGGGTTTTGTTTAAAAATGCCTGGTATGCTTTTCAGTGTGTGACTCCTGTCTTTATAGCCGGGTTGTCGAGGGGAGGAAAGAGAGGTTGGCATTAAGTAAAGGCACTCTGCCCCCTTTCCCTGACACTGAAATTCTGGGGGATAGCTGCCATGCTTTCACCCAGCTCAGAGCCAGATGGTTCAAGCTTGGATAAAACCTTAGGATGAGATCACAAAGCTTGTTCATAACGGAACACACAACATCTCTGTTTTTCCATTAATACCTCCTTTTGTATGCGTTGTGTGTGGGGGTGCGACCGAGGGATATGTCATAAATCCAAAGAAAAATGTCATATTTAACATTAATTTGTTTTCATAACCCTGTAAAAGAATTCAAGCTCTCTCTATTAAAATGTCACAATTAACTATAGAGAAGTTTTACGATTTTTTTTTTTTTTTTAGTTCATGAATAGCTGAGTGAAATGTACATTGGAAAGTTTCTCAGCACACTGAAGCCCCAGAATGATTTATGAGTAGGAAAAGAGTGCTGCAGAGTGAGCTTCCATTAAAGCACAACAGCATTTATGTCATCTTTCTAAAGGCAGGTATCGAAATAAAATTCAGGCCGAATTCACCTTTTTAGTTCACAAATTATGCTCTGTTGTTAGGAATCAGGCCTCATATGCTGATCCCAAACCAAGGATGAGTGAATCATGGATTATTTTCACCTCTCTTACTGTTTGAGGAATGTCCAGAAAGAGATCACATTTATTTTCAGTTTTATTCGTCATGCAAAATTACTTGATATTTTTTGTGAATTTCCTTTCCTGATCAGCTTGTTATTTGAGCTTACTTAGCTGTGATTGGCCACAATCATTCACATGCTATTGTTTCTGTTCCCTAACTGCCTGAGCTTATATCTCTTCTTATTTGGTTTTTGGCATGTAAGTTCCACTACAGTGAATTTAAAATTGTTTAAAATTGTACAAGCTTAAACTTTACTTTATTTATTAGCATTTAGTGGTGCAAGTAAAACTCAACTGCATAAATTATCATGGGAAGTGAACACTTTCTATTCATGGGCATGAGCATGGTCAGAGAAAATTCATTTAAAAATCCAAATAAATATTCACAGGAACATTTTTGCAACATTTGTCTGGTTCTACTCCGAACATGCCTACAACATGTGATTTCTGAAGCCAAATTCTGATCTAGTATACCTTGGATCTGATTTTAGCACTGTATAAAAAAAAAACGTTATCTCTGGCATAAATATTATTTTAGTGGTACCTAATAAAACAGTTAAACCTGTTTAAAAATAAAGTTCTTATTTTCTCCTGAAATTGTCATGCTCATACCTAAAACACTGAGTTCCCCTTTAATACACACACATACACACATTCACTGGATTCCCCTCTAATATTCACACATCCCATATTTTATATGTATAATGTGTGTGTATGTATATAATAATGTATATAATAATATTTGTGTGTGGAGAGAGACTCTTTATATCTCAGTAATTGTTAATGTTATTTTTTGCACAGTGTTTAAACAATTTCATGAACGAAACAGTGCTTCAATATCAGCTAACCAGTGCATTTTTATGTGGGTCCTTTGTGCATTAAAGATAAAATCTTCAAGAGAAGAGGAAAAATATGGACATTAGTAACTCTTACATATACTTCTTGGTGCTATTATATTTTAATTAGCACAATTTGAAGACTGTAACCTTTCCCGGGCCTACATTATGCATGAATATTTTATTTGCATTAGTATAAAGTAAAAATAATTTGATTATCATTTGTACTATTTACGATTACATGTTTTTAGACACGCGCAGTGTCCCTATTTATAGCCTACTTTAAAGTTCTTAAATAGCATAGAGTGCTGACAAGCAAAGTATTGATGTTTACAGTATCATGCAAACCCTGAAGCCAGCCATGCTCACATCTCTTTGAATTACTTTTCCAATTGCAAGCCTCTAAGAATCCAGTCCTCCTTTATCTTTTCTCGTTATAAAAAGTGGCAGGAGGCAGAGTGGCAGAATGACCCACAAGATGGCACCTGTCACCAGTGGGATTTCTCCTGCATTCTGCAGGCCAAATTTTGTTTGAACTCACTGTGGCCTCTGTCATATCCTCATTTTCCCTTCCACTCTTGGCTCTCCTGCTTAATCCCTTTCATGCAGGCTGAGGCTCTGTTTACCCAGCGTCCAAAACCTTTTTCTGCAAGAATCCAAAGTAAAACTTTAATTTGAAAGCTGGGCTAAGAATTAAGCAGCAAAACACTGTACTGGAAGCGGTTAGCTACAGAAGCTGCATCCTTTCTCTGGGTTTACTTAAAGACATCTTTTTTCCCCCTTGTAGTATCAGTAGGCTCAGTCTTATAGATGTGCATCTGAAATACCTGATTACTTTGGTCTCAAAGGTGAGGGAGTTGATTAGCACTCTAATGAAGCCCTTTGTTATTACTTAAAGGCAAGGTACATCACAAGTAGATGAAATATACAGTAAGTAAGCTTCCTTAGGCTTGCCCTGCTGTATTTTAACCCTGATGTGGTAGCATGCTATGCAAAATGAGATTCCTATTCATATTAAATAATGGTTTTAGTCTGCAATAGAGTTGTGGGAGGGTTAAAGCCCTTCTAATACCAAGCAGGAGGGAAAGGGAGTAAGGAGATAACATCTCAGGAAACAAACTGGCTAAGTCATCCTTTACAAGATAGTTTGTATTTTGTCCAGAATGGTGTGGGGAAAATTTCGCTGATCAGTTAGGAACAAATATGTAAAGAAAGCACTGATGAGTATCCCTTTTCTGCCTTTGAATACATGATGGGGCAAATCCAAAGACCCTTACAAGCAGCTCAGCATCCACACAAGAAAACCAACCCCACAAGCTCATAAAGATTCTCTCTCTTACTTCTGGGTGAAAAGGAGGGTTGTTCCTTTGAAGAAAAGGGCACAGGACTCATCCCCAGGCATAGCAGATCATCTGTGACCAGCCTGGGTCCCAGTGGTCCTCCATACAGAAGCCCACACTGGTTCTCATCTTCAACACCCCTTCCTCCTCTATCTCCAGATCCCAGGAGCAGCACTGACAGAGATTTCTCCTGGTCGTGTCATGATTGGGACCTGCTTCGGGCTATATGATGTTCTCCCATGAATCTCCATCTGACTGGAGAATGACCAATATGCATCCTCCTCAGTCCTCTCCCGACCCATTCCTCCTCTTCCCCCACAGCAGCTTGTAGCTTATATCAATGGCATGAGGTGACCTCTATGGTGTCCATTGGAGGTCGGGGGAGAGAGAATCGTTCTGTGGAGGGTAACTAAACTCCTTCCCCCATCACTGGAGGGGGGAGATCCACATGCGGTCCTCAGTTCTCACCCAGAGAAACTTCCTCTGAAGTCAGTGGAAAATAGCCTTGGTTGAAGCTCAGTAAGGAACTCACTCTTTGGCCTGAAGTTATGTGAGAGCATTAACTGGCTTAGAACATAATTTATGTATTCTAATTCAACCAAAATTTGTGAAAATAGTATAGTTATATTTAGACACAGGTTATCAAGGGAATTAAATACACTACTATTATTAATTATTATTATTAAAGCCTTTAAAATGTTAAGAGGATCACATTGATTATTAAGAATATCCCTTTAATAGCACTTCTCTACAATTAACTCAAACAGCAGAGGGCTTTTCTGCTTCCTACATAAGCCAATTTTACTGCTAAAATCCTGATGTCATCAACAGCTCTAATGCAAAACAATCAGGTCATAAATGCATATTTTGCAGAAAGGCCCCAAATCCTGGTAAATTAGTGTAGATCTGAAGCAGCAGGCTCTATGCTGGTGCTCTTCTTACTAGGCAATAGGGGGAAGAATTAGAGGGAAGATCTTTGACAGAACTTTTTTCAGTTGGAGAATGCAGTTCCATTGAAATTGAAATATTTACATAAGAACAGCCATACTGGGTCAGACCAAAGGTCCAACTAGCCCAATATCTTGTCTTCTGACAGTGGCCAATGCCAGGTGCCGCAGAGGGAATTAACAGAACAGGTAATCATCAAGTGATCTATCCCTTGTCGCCCATTCTCAGCTTCTGGCAAACAGAGTCTAGGAACACCATCCCTGCCCAACCTGGCTAATATGAAATTGTGTTAATTTTGCTGAAAAGTCATTTCGGAGAAAAAAACAGGGGAAAGAGTTACAATGTTGAACAGTCCCATTTCAACATTTTAGAACAAAAAGTTTTGATATTTCGTTTTTCAAAGACACTTTGGTTTACTTTATTAAAATGTTTGTTTTATAATATGTATCAAATAAGAAAATATCAAAATTGAAACAAGAACATTCCTACTGATCTGAAACAAACAAAAACAAAAATCAAAGAAATTAGAATTTTCCTTTGTGGAGAATTTTAATATTTTCCTGTTTCATATCAATTAGAAAATAAGCCAAATTTCACAATCTCAAAAGCCTTCACAAAATGGAATTTCTGTCCTTCACCCAGGTCTGGAAGACATCTTCTCCGATAGGCCTCAGTGTGTTTAAGGAGCCACTCAGCAGCAGCTATTGCAGCACTCACTCTGCTTGAGCCTATGATCCCCAGGAAGCAGTAGCCAGTGGATCAGATAGCGATGCATCTCCAAGTCTTGTCCCATAGCTTCCCAGCCTGCCATAACATGCTACTGCCCCCGCCCCCCGTACAGTTTAAATGGTTCTCCAGTAGAGGGGGCATGCCTTTATTTGCTCCCAAAATCCTTTCCCTGCCCTCCTACATGGCACATTACTGTTTTTCTACTTTATGTTGGCCTTTCTCCCAAAAAGATGAGTGGAACAAGATTTTCCTTCCTGAAAAATCCTTGATTTAATTTTCAAAATATGGGCATAGCCCTGGATAATAAATCCTGTTTTTAGTTTGCAGTAGAATTTTGGGAGGGAAAAAGCCCTAACAACAAGGCAGCAGGGAAGAGAACTATCAATAACATCCTAAAAGGCAGAATTACTTCTTATTATTAGTATTATTATTATTGTGAAAGCCTTTAAAATGTTAAGATCATACTTTGATTATTAATTCCCTTTAATAACACTCTCTACAATTAAATCAAACAGCAGAGGGCTTTGCTCCAGTCCACACAAGTCTATTTTACGGCTAAAATGCTGATATGATTAACAACTCTAATGCACAGCAATCAGGCCACAAAGGCACTTTTTGCAGAAAGGCCCCCCCCAAATTGCAATTTTGCCTTCTAGATATTTTGGCAGGGTGAAACTTAGAACAACTTCAGAGTTATTGGGCCAAGTAACTTGCCACAGGGGTCAAAGGGCCAAATTCTATTCTCAGTGATACTAGTGTCAATGTAGAGCAACACCCATGCCTTCACTGGAGTGGCACTGAATGATACCAGTAAAAGCGAGAGCAAAATTCAGCCCTAAAGAGTTGCATGGGGTTTATGTCAGCACTGAATCTGGCACATGGCAATAAAGGTGCCTGTTTTTACTGCACACAGCCTTCCCAGTCTCATCCAAACATAGATGCCCACCTCCTTCTCAATACTCCATAGACACCTCACAGTTTCCCATTGTGTGATCACCAGCAGGTTGCAGGCTGGTGCTTCCCTCCTCGCCTTTCTGCACTGCAGGGGGTGGATCTGCAAGAGGACTATCAATACAGTGTGTTTGACTGAGTTGCCTGCGCTTTTCAGAAACGACTCCAAAAATGGTTTGGGTTTTGAAGCGTTGTAATTAAACTCATCTACAGCTGGTGTAATGAAACAAATAACAGAAATTCTTTGCATGTCAAGGACAGCTATCATTTGTGCTTTTTTAGCACTGTTGTTTCACAGCATTTCCTGGGTGAGCTCCATTACTTCTGCTTCTTTTAACTACCATCCTGCTCACTTGGGAGTCATATTTAAGGTCAGCCAGTAAACATTAATCCTGACTGGAGTAAAAATTTACTCCTCACCCTGGAAATGACAGGCCTGTACAACAACACATGGAAAAAAAAAAGTCATTCATTATTTATAAAAAAGCAAAAGTAATGGGCTGTCTTTTCTTACATTCCACACGTCCTGTATGAAAACTCTAAACTGTATATTATTATAAAAGCTCTGTTCCCTGTAATATCTCTTTGATTTTGTAATTATTTTAGGCTTTCCACTCAGGAGCAATAAAAAGAGCTTATATTTTCTCAGCACTTAGGTGAAATAACTTTGAAATCATGCCTCCTAGTTTGCTTTATGCTTTCTAGTTCTCTATAGTATAATTTATCTCAAGATGTCATCCCCCTACCCCATATGACAGTCTCTTTGAGGCACTAGGGGAAAATAATAAAAAAGAAGGATATTTTGGGTTTAATTTGGGTTAGCCACTCCTTCCCCCCTAAAAAAGATCAGAAAATCAAACAACACAGCAAGAGATAATCCTCCACAAATAAATTTATCAAGAGAGAATTTTCTGCAGACTTACTAAATGGTCATAGGGGATATGAGGTAGGGATCAAATATACCGTTGAGTAAGGAAACAGAGAGCACAAACTTTGTCCTCAGCTCGGGGACAATGATGCTCAAAGATTAACCCACCCTCTCAATTAACACCTCACATGAAAATCCCAGCAAGGTCATGGGATCTGTGCTGCGACTCGGTCAATCAGCATTGCCTGCCTCCATACAAACCAAGATCGAATGCAGAATTAACACTGGTCCCCCAAGCCTTCACTCGCAGACTCACGTCAGATTAAGCCCTTGCATGGAGGAGATATGAAAAGCATTTCTAATTAGGGTCTGAGGTTACTGGTTAAAATGCAGTAGAGCAGTCTACCAACCATTCTTCTCCTTTTTTTATATATAATTTTAATTAAACTCAGATACTATTTAATTCGTACCTGCATATATTTAGTACTACTTGAATGCAAACCTGATAAAGAATACTCCTGATCCCCACTTAGCTGCCACAAGGACTTATTAAAGGGAGGGTGACTGTCTTCAAGATCTTTCATGGGTCCTTTTGCAATAATTACTTTTACTATCAAATGAAAAGCATAATATTTTTCTGTAAATATTTTTCCCCCTTGTAAAACGTCGACACCCCTGCTCTCATGACAAAATTACAATTATAACTTGATTGGAGAGGTTGGGTACTGGCAGTCTAACCTAATTTATTCCACATGTGTTCTGCTCCTCTTTTTCTCCCAGTTTACAGCATTCTTGAAATGCACACCGGGGGATTTTTTTTTTGCACCCCTTTATTCAGCATGGAAAGTGGTGCTAAACCTCCTGCATTCTGAAAACGAGATACGTTGGCATTTGCCAGGTCCTGTTAAATTATTAGCTATTCTATGGCACTATTCAACATTTCTGCCATTGTGCGATTAGCAATCTAGATCCCCAGTACCAATTTTTAATATCTGAAATGACCCTTGAAGCCTTAAAAGCACACCTTCCGCAACTCAAGCCTAGCTATTGCAAATTATGGCTTTGAATAATTCAGGAATCGTTACAGCAGCTCTGTACTTATTAAAGCATTGGGAAAACTTTTAGAACTCTGATATCTACAGGGCTCTCTATTGTTATTCTGATGGTAAAGATGGTGTTATATGCAATATTGCTATTCAACACACCTCCACAATGCTGTTTATGAGGAGTCAAGGAATAATCCCAATAAGCGCCAGTAGTCAGCAGTAGCACCTGGGGGTGGAGGTGGGAGGGGATCTTAAGATTTTTCATATAGTAAGCTGAAGCTTCCATAGGAGTTGGGGGAGATGCTAATGTGATGATCTTTTCATCTAACTTTAAATAATAAATCATATCATCCAAAAATAAGGTTCAGAGAGCACCACAGTGATCTTCTACTTCCCAACAACTTCCTATTTTACAGCAAACATAATAATCTAAGTACAGAACTTGAGGGTTTTTTTTTTCTTGATTGTCAGAAAGACAGAAAATTAATTTGACTGTTTCAACAACATACCCTGTCCATGCTGATTCCAAGTA
This sequence comes from Caretta caretta, assembly GCF_965140235.1. Classification (NCBI taxonomy): domain Eukaryota; kingdom Metazoa; phylum Chordata; order Testudines; family Cheloniidae; genus Caretta; species Caretta caretta. Next base: position 75,110,260 of record NC_134215.1, on the reverse strand, counting down.
AGCAAGTATCATAGGCCTTACTGACAAGGCAGATCTTAAGAAAAGCTTTCACAGAGGTGAATTTTTCATCGAGGTTTTATTAGGTCCACAGACGATCCTCAGCAAAGTGCAGGCCTCAAGTCATACCAGTTCTAACATCCAGAAAGTCTTTATCTTCAACATAATCAGAAAGCGTATGTCTGTTCCACAAAGAAACCTCAATCAACAAACAAACAAACATATAGAGAACTTGCTTTCGAAACTCAGATTTTAAAATCCCCGAGGAAGGATGTCATACCTGAGTAGCTTTGGTTAGATTTTAAAATATGGGAATTATCATATTAGAATAAATCACCGGGCCTCTCTCATCTGGCAGTGACCTAGGCCTGATGCATCATTAGAAAGCTGAAACCATCCAAAATAAACCTAGTTAACTATATGGTGTGGTAGTAGCTAAATAAATTGTCAAGATCTTTGGCAAAGTTCATGCAACCAGGTCCAGTTCCAATCTGCTGAGAGAGTACCAGAACACTCACATTCATGCTGACTATCCTCAGTCATGTGGTTTAGTAGAGCTAGCTATGAAAAAGGAGGCTCAAAATGTCAGTGCATTATTTAGGATCCAAAGCATCAGACACTGCCATACATCATACATGGCAGTGACCCAGTCACCCACAAAGTTCTCCCTATTGTAGTCACTTTATGGGAGGCATCTGAAGGGCCCATAGGATGCGATTACGGAGATTAAGGGAGATACCTCCACAGTGTCCCAACATTTTTGAAATATCTAAAGTCCATGTGGGAGAAAACTAGTCCAACTCACTGAAATTGCTCAGTAAAACCAGCAAAGGGGGTTAGAACAAAAAAGAAATACTAGTGTGACCACATTCATGCTATCTGGTTTAGAGCAGGTGATAAGGTTTTATTTACCACCACGTTGGTGATATCTGATTTGAAGCAGGTGATAAGGTTTTATTATTGCTGCCTACTTCGAAAAGCAAATTACTTTCCAGGTGGCAAAGCAGTACATCAGACTTGACCTGGTTTGACTGCGAAATCTGTCTGCCCAGGAAAAGGAGGAATAAAAGTTCCACCATCCTAATAAAGGTATAATGGGTAGGCAGTGAAAACTCTCTGTTTGAATGCCACCTTAATGTGAATATCAACACTTGGTACTTTCACTTGAGGGTTTTACGGTACTTTGAAGGGCAGTAAGAAATAGAACCACATTCTCCTGGCTTCCATTCACTTTTCTAGACTCCCATTCGCTCACCAATACACCACACTAACATCCTCTCTCAAGCAGGAGTTTATACTGAGGAGGTTGTTACTATAGAAGTAGAAGAAGCTAGAACAAGCCAAAAGAATTTGAACTAGTTTATGGGTTTTTTCCAATCCTGGTTTATGATGCATGCAAACTGACATACCTTGTAACTTTTTAAATGAATGCAGCTGCAAACATTATTCCCAGTCTCTTCGTGCATTCTTAGTAGGAGACTCTTCTGCCCCATATAAGAACTTTCCCGCATCTGTCCATCTCAATGTCACATTTCCTCTGAAAACATAAAATTCTTCACCCTTGCCAAATATATCTTAAATTTCTCTGTCTTTTGGTCCTTGACTTTGTTGCTGCATTATTTCAATTTCATGGGGCATTTGGGGGTAAATGTATATGAAAGGCTGTCAATGAATTAAGGGAGAACTGAAGAAATGTTTAATGCATCTTTAAAATGGGGCAAACTATTTGTCTCAACAAACTGCTTCAAACATGGAGGGGGAGGGATAGCTCAGTGGTTCGAGCATTGGCCTCCTAAGGCCAGAGTTGTGAGTTCAATCCTTGAGGGGGTCATTTATAGATCGGGGCAAAAATTGGGGATTGGTCCTGCTTTGAGCAGGGGTTGGACTAAATGACCTCCTGAGGTCCCTTCCAACCCTGATGTTCTATGATAAGTGTGGGGGGGGGAATGTTGAAAACTTGCAAAAGTGTAATGCTAGAAAAGTTATTTTTATAGGACTAATCCTCTAGGGCTGAACACTCTCCTAAGGAGCTCAGTACCCTTGACTCCCACTGACTTCCCATTCCTGCAAGGTACTGAGCAATCCTGTGATATGTTGAGTGCCCTCATCACGCCATGAAGTCAGTGGGAGTTGAAGGAACCATGCAGAATGGAGCCTAGTGAAAATATACATGCAATTTTCTATGTTTTTCTTTAGAAACTTTTACCTACCACCAGAGCCATCAAGATTTTTGTCCCTTCATATATATCCTGTTCTGAAGTTATACATAGCCAACGCTTCCTTTAATGAACTTATCACAAATCATTTCAGACCAAAGTTTCAAACAATGGCAACTTATTTACATCTGCAGAACATCAATGTGCAGACAGGTAATTAAGAGTCCCTGACTCTTCTTTATTAAAAGTGTCATTATTTTGAATAACCTGTACATTGTCATTGTTAATCATTATTATGCTTGCCCCTTGTTTATATTCACCTGTTTGACACCCATAGGGTTATATTTGCCCTTTGATATGCAGAAAGGTCTCCCTTGTAGGTCAGTGGCAACCACATGCATTCACTAAAGCTTGGATCCCCTGCTCCAGCTAACTAATCTTGTTTTCGTTTCAATTCTTTGGGCGAAATTCACCATTTTGCAACACTTTAAGTCCAATTTTGAAGATTTAAGTGGCGCATAAACCTTGTGTTGGCTCTCAGCACAGTAATGAATAGAACTAAACCATTTAAACCAAATTCTGAGCCCTATGTTTTCCCTCCTGATATCTGATTCACAGACACTATTCTTTCTCATATACATTGGTTTCTTTCAGAAGACCAGATCTTCTTTTCAATGCCTTAACAAACACGAAATATGCACAAGGTAATATACTGAAAGTATAATAATGAGACCAATGATAATATAATAATGATAGTCAAAACTCTATCAAACATGCAATTAATATTTTAATTATATAGTTCTCTGGTATATCTGCATCCCATTGTGAAAAATAACTGGGACTAGTAATTTTCAAGAAAGATGACAAGATTACTATTACTAATGTTCCAAGGTGCAAGTATTTATTTTAATGTTATTAATGTTACTAATTATGATGAATATGATTATTTAGAGTCATTATGTGGTAGAAGAGTTTGATGATCCATTCAGGTGCCTAGAATTTAACGTTCAGCCTATACCAATAATTCACTGTAGAAAATTAATAGCACTGGTCGAACTGTATTGTTCTAAACATACACAGCAATTAAAATTCTTTTTTTTAAAGTGGTAACAAAAAAATAATCCAAATGTACAGATTGCTCTGTTAACCAACAGAGCTTGTGTTTGCAAGATGATAAGAAAAGCAACTTTAAAAGAAAACATTAGACACTGCAAAAAAGGATAATGACTTTTTCAAAGGGAGAGAAAGTTTTCCATGGCTTGCTCCAATAAGCGACCTTCCTCAGATAAGCCATACTATTACAGATCAGGAATCTTGTGCTAGACACTGTACATACATCCAGGATGAGACAGTGTTTAAGAGCTACAGAGCTTACGCACTCAATAGACACGACAGACAAAGGAACTATTAGGCAATGCCTATTTTGCAGATGGGGAGCTAAGATTCAGAAAAATTAACTGGCCTGTTCAAGCTCACACAACTTCCTTGCTAGAGGCAGAAATTGAACTCAGAACTTCTGAGGCCTAGGCCAGGGCCTTAACCACCAGATGACTTTTCTATCAGTCTCACTGGTCTCAACAGGGCTACTTGCATGAGCAAGGTAAGGTTCTGAAGACTTCGGCCAAATCGTGCCCAACCACATTGACTTCTAGGGGAGTTAAGTGCCATCAGCACTTTCAACCAGGTGCTCAGCACCTTGCAGGATTGATCCTAGAGATTCTATAGATATCTTAAACTAATATTGCCCATTCACTATGCACAGCTGTCTCCACTGCAACTATATCCCTGATGGCATACACTGAGAAAGGGCAGAACCATTATTAACTAGTTAAACCTGATAAATACAGACTCTCCAAAAAGGAAGGAAAAAAGTGAGCATTTTAGCTTTGTAATATATTTACATCTGTGACTAGCACTCCATTAGGAATGGTATCAAAGGGGGTGGGATGCTGGTGTCTTTGCATTTGGGCCTTTCACATCTTCTGCTTGATGGAACTGAAAGGTTTCTGCTTGTAAAGCAGTCACCCTGCTCAGCTGTCTCTTGCTCCAGTCCTCCTTTCCTCTGCAGTTTATGCAGCTCTGATTTCATTTATCAGCCCCCTTGAATAGCAACATTCTTACTGTGGGAGTAAAGCCCTGTATTAAAGAGGATGCTTTGCAATTTGCATGCATGCACTGTATTGCCAAATGTTGAATGGGCACTTGCTTGCCAAGGGACATGCAGCAATGTGTATTCCCTATCTCCCCCACTTTGCTGGTTTCTTAAATTATGTGTGTTTTACTTCTCTTTCATGTTCAAAGCAGAGCAAATGTATTTGATATATTTTGAATGCTAAAGCATGCCAATGACATCAATCAAACTATGGAACACTGGGAAAGCTGCTATAGAGTAATCAGAATTGGCCATAAGCCATAAATATCTACTGTCTCATGATTCTTTTGGCTGCTATGCAAACTTTGATCATTAGCACTGATCAATGATCATGAGGGATAAAATGGCATTATGATATAATGGCATGTACTCTACAGCTGATACTAAGGCTATATACGACCTGTTCTTGACTAGATCAGCTTTCTCTACACTCTTGGAGCATCCATTTATATGGCAGACTTTTGTTTTAAACTCAGTGAGTAAGTTACAGAATACTACAATAGAATCAGAATAGGCACAGCCGGTATGGTTATTTCTGTATGTTTTGCGTTTGTATTCTATGTAACATACCCTTTATAACAAAGGTGACTACCTCATAGAACATTCCTAATTATTCCTGATAGGTCTAGATTAACGCCATAAACTAGATTAACGCCTTTTCATTATTTTCTCCCTTGTAAATGAATTGGGCATTTCCTCTCTTGCACAATAAATCAAGCACTCCATTTCCTCTCTTGCACAATAAATCAAGTGTGTCTCCACTGAGGACCTATGCACAGAATATTTGTAGGACCAGGCCCCAATTTTCATCCAATACTTATTTGCACTTTATATATCCTGCAGTTGGCCTCCTAGTAAATGTATCATTTTCTTCTTCTCACGGGTTGGCACAAAATCAAACTTGCTTCCTCACTCAAATCCTGTCCTCCTGAATGAAAATAAACAAATAGGCCACGATTATGTGTTTCTCTTACTGCCAGTGCAGCTCTATATTGTGTATTCTGCATGCTGTGCTTGTATGACACTACCATTGATGTCAGGTTTGCTCCTGAGGACCAAATGTAAATTATTTCTTCCTTTTGGGTCTGTGGGGTGTAGCCTATTGCCAGTGTATTAGTGGGCTCAAAAAGAGTATAACTGGGGTCAAACAAGAATTAGATACATTTGGAGGATAGGTCCATCAATGGCTATTAGCCAAGATGGTCAGGGACACAACCTCACGCCCTGGGCGTCCCTAAGACTCTGACTGCCAGGTGATGGGACTGGATAACAATGAATGGATCACTCGATAAGTGTTATGTTCTGTTCACTCTCTCTGAAGCACTGGCCACTGTTGGAAGACAAGATACTGAGTTAAATGGACCATTGGTCTGACTCAGTATGGCCATTCTTATGTTCTACTGTGAATGAGCCAGCATGTGTAATTAAGTAACAAGAGAAAAGAAAACATCTTTAGCAAGGTTTATTTTAAAATACGAGGCCCAAACCCTAACATCCTCAATTTTTACTCCGGCTAACTCCCAGCGACTTCAGTTTTGACTGATTGTGGCTTTACCCTATATGCTGGAGCAGAGAAAAATTAAACAAATACAGTACTATTGCATGCTCTTTAAAAGCATGTGTGATCAATGATAGCCCATTCATTCTAATTTCAATGGTGCACATTTTCTCCAGAAGTGGTATATTTTACACAATTGCGCACACCACTTGACTGCTCGACACAGGACTATGGACTAAACCCTTAATGAGCCCAAGAAGAATCTGACTTCATCCTTTGTTGCTAGAGTTGCACACACAGATAGGCAGCTACTTTATGTGGAAGTGATGACAATAAGTTAAATATGAGCTGGATGCACAGCCAGTATATTTTACCGTAGCCTAATTTTCTCCGAATGTTGCCCTGGAGAAGTCATGTATGGCCCAGAAAGGAAAAGGATTTAAATGTTCTAAAATTCCCTCATCTGTTACTTCTCCCAGAGAGATTCAAATACCTTCCTCCCAACTGCAGGAGTTGTGCTCATCCAGTCAGGGCTGAGAAACAATATCTGATGGCTTATGTGACCAATCACAACTAATGCGGCTCAGAACTGGTCACAAGGAAACTCTTCATGGTTAACGTGTACAGTTATGATAAAAAGAAATGCTGGATACATACACCCACCCACCCACCCACACACCTCACATCTTAATAATGGCTAAATTACAGGACATCACCTGACCAGAAAGAGAGGCTATATTTGTCAAGGAGGTTATTCACTGTGAATTTTTCACTTTGCTCTATTAATATTCCTTTGAACTTCTATAAAACTTTATGTCCAAAGTTCTTAAACATTCATTTATTAGTGAATTAAGAGTCACATTTTACAGCAAGACAGAAAGAAGGTAAGCGATTTTCCCCAAGTTATACAGGAAGGCTGCAGCACAGCCAAGAATAGAGCCGGTATCTCCAGAGTCATAGTCCAGCAACTTAGCCATACAACTTTCATTCTACCATGGGGAAATCATCCATTGGAAAGGAGTTTTAATTTCCAGATATTCTTGGCTTGTTTCTTTTTTCCTGTGTCCCCCTCACTGTCTGGAAGTCACAAAAAATCTTGAATTAATGTAGACAATTATTTATTTAAGTTCTTCCTGTGACAGATTTAAACAAGCTGATTCATGCATAGGCATTTCACTCTAGGTTAGAACACATTGTCCTCCAAAGTAACACTGTTAAATTGAGTGGAATTAGCACCCTCCAAATTCCAAGGTACATAATACATATTATAAACTTGTCTAACTTGGCACTGATATGACAGCCTCAGTCTGAGAGGGCAGAGAATGAAAATGAGTTTTAGGCACCAGGTATGTACAGGCACAGTATCTATGTATGTACAAAAGGGAGTACTTGTGGCACCTTAGAGACTAACAAATTTATTTGAGCATAAGCTTTCGGATGCATTCCGATGAAGTGAGCTGTAGCTCACGAAAGCTTATGCTCAAATAAAATTGTTAGTCTCTAAGGTGCCACAGGTACTCCTTTTCTTTTTGCGAATACAGACTAACATGGCTGCTACCCTGAAACCTGTTATTTATGTACAGTCCTTCAGCTGATTGCCCTGTCTACCTAAACACTTGGACTCAATTTCTGTGCTGCAGTTTGGTCATAGAGCCCCCAACAATTCAGGATTCCCCAAGCTGAAGTCTCACATAGCCCATTTTTCCTTATGCAGGACAAAAGTTTCCTGCTATTTCTTCAACAGACCCTAGAGGCAAGTGGCCAAATTCTGCCACACCTGTGTAAATCTGCAGGAACTGAAAAGACCTATAGCTCAAGGAGAGTATTTATTAACTAATTATGGAGAAAGCTGCCAGGTCATAACTTTTCTGGAAAGCATGAGACCAACCAGTTAGGAAGGTTGGGACTCAATCAGTAAATAAGTTTTCATTTCAAGTGAGATTCACTAGAGTAATCAATATTTTTCTTTTAAAGGATTTTCGATGAAAAACAGATTTTCAGCCAAACCAAAAGTTTTCATTTTTGAAAGAAAAAATATCCAAAGTTTTTCAAATTTTGTCTTAGTAGGGCAAATCCCACTGTCTTTCATATCTCACTCCCCCTCCCCCATTTTTTCCACTGTAAAATGGGGGGGCAGGAAACAAAGGTGAGAGAAAATGTGTTCCTCACACACCCCCACCATAAGAAAATGTAAATGACCATCGACAAAAAATTAAAATTTTCATACAAGCGTTTGATTGAAACAAAAACATTTTAGTTTCTTCTGAACTATTTCACAAAATACATCGTGGCTTTTTTTTTCAATCAGCCCAAAAAATCTTCCCATGCAAAGGGCCAGCATGAGGTCTACGTACCAGGCAAAGACTAAAGCAGCATCTGTAGATTTCACCACCACCACCAGCAAAGAGGACATTCTGGGATGGGGAAGGGATAGTGCCAGACAGCAGCACCCAAAGAGTATTGCAACAGTCCTATCTCCTGGTGCAAATTTCCAGTTTGGCCCCTGAAAATATCTAGGATCAAGTGAGCAGACGGGTAGCACCTCACATGTGCACTGAGAACTGCTTTGGCATGACCCCTAATGATTTCAGTGCAGTTACGAGTGTCACTGAGTCCAGATTCTGGCTCCAGTGGGTTTCAGACTCTCCTTGTTCACTTTTGTTGTGTTAACACAACTTAGAGCCTTTAATATGGAAAAAGTTCCACCCTTTGTATTTAATTTGAAGGGAAGAGGAGGGGAATCTCTATTAGGTCCTCTATTAGATTTTCTTAACTCACCTCACTGAAAACACAAGAACTCCTGAAGAAGAAGAAGAAGAAGAAGAAGAAGAAGAAGAAGAAGAAGAAGAAGAAGAAAACAGTCTGAGATGTAGTGTGACTTTTTGCTTTACTGTCATTCTGAATTTCACTCTGCGTGGCTGGCAGAATAAACTAGGTAAATCATCAGAAAACGAAAACGACACTGATAAAGCCTGATCCAAGTCCCACTGAAGTCAATGGGTATTTTTGCATGGTCTTCAGTGGGCTCCGGATCAGGCCCAGAAAGGGATGATTTGTCACCCAGAACAGCTTTCTCTTTTTTCTTTCTCACTGTCATTATCTCAGTCTCACTGGTACAGTCCAGTTTTGCACTTGCATCACATCCAACCACCCATTTCCCTATCAAGAACATGATAATGATGACGCTGTTATGGTGGACTGATTATTATCTGATGCTTTATGTAGTCCATTGGCTCTCATGTTGGGAAATTTCCCACTAGCTTGGTGGCATGGTTTTTTTTTTAAAGCTTTCTCTTCATTGTGAGCCTAATGGCTATATTCAGGCTTGCAATAAAAAGCAGCCTTACTGGTTGAATGACAGCAAGTTCAAGTGCTTTTGTGGGCTCATTCTCTACAGTTTGTGACATTGGTAAAGTGTTTGCTGTAATTCTGCAAAATAAGCTCCAATTTCCCAACCAAATTTCAAGTGAGCAGATCTGCAGGTGCACACTGTTGTAGGGTGAATAGAGCCTTTTGCAATACAGACACCCAATCTGTTCCCAGAAACAAACACACATAATGGTTTGTATGTAATATCTAGATCTAGAGGGACTGAGAGATAAATATAAGCAGAGAGAAATCTTTCAAAAATATTTTAAGTAGATTCCATGCTAGTAGAAGGTGCCGGGTAGTCAGCCCTAGAGACTGAATACCATTAAATAGCCACTTAACAGGTACACTATGTGTAACTGGAGTTTTAACTTCCTCACGAGACTTTGCCATTGTGTCTCAGCCTTGAGAGAGAGGAATTAGCAGCAAGACGGAGAAGGTAGTTCAGTCTGCATTCCCATTATGATTCCCCTCTACGCAGATGGCCCACAAGAGCAGACATTAATGTCAGTTGTGCTCGTGATGCAGCAACATCACCTGCAAGCTGAAAAATGAAAATCTGTGGTTTTTTTTAAAAGAAGCTATCCGTCAAATATGAAATATACACTATGGATCTGACCCTGCAACCCTTACTCATTAGAATAGTTCAAAATGGAACTCTTTGAATGAGCAAGGTTTGGAGGATCAGGACTTACAGTCCTTAGAAATAGTCATGTATTTCTTTTAGTAAGTTTGAAACTGACAGAAACATTTCAAATTTTTGAAAGTAAAAAAAAAAAAGAATTCGACTTTTAACAACATTTTCACAAATTCCTTCTCCTTTCCCCATTTTTCAACTGGCTATTGAACTGGCAGAAACGTTTCCCAGTTGAACAACATTTTGAAATCTCAAATTAATTATTTTCCTCTCTTTTTTGACCATCTCTTTCATATAGGGAGCATTTGACTGTAAGTCCTCTTGAAAATGGGTATTTTTGATAGGATTTACTTTACTTCTCTGTTGTTTCACTCTGTGCCAGCAGTGGTAACACTGTATTTTCAAACCTTTTGGCTTACACGTCACTCTTTCCTGGTCCCTGAATGCCTTCAGTGGAGGGGCAGGGGAGAAGGTGTTGTGGGGGTTGGAGGATTTTCATGGCATGTGTGCTAAGCTAATATTTTTCTGCATCATTCGTTGCTAATATCTGACTTGAAAAATCTCACCCCACTTGCTTTTCTGTCTTCTTGAATCTAAATCCTAAAACAGCTCAGAAATGAGCTGCATTTACCCTCCTGCTCTCTTTCGATCTCACTGTCTACCTATTAATATGATTCATCATCATGGTATTTCAGGCCCAGATTTCAATGGAAGTTAGAGCCTGCATACCTTTGGGGATCTGGGCCTGAGTGCCTAGCTAACCAGTATCCTCAGTAACACTCCTATCTAGTCCTATGAATGTCTTTAAAAGACCCTTCCTCCTCTCCTAGTTATTGGCATGCACCTGAAACTGGTTGCTTGGCCTTCAGGGTACTTGTTTGTGATCAAGCTCATATTGTTCACTTGGCTCTGGAAAGTCTCAAAGGCTGACATAGTATCATTATAGTTCAAACAAACTATACTGACCATGGCAGCAAGGATGTTGTTTAAAACTCTAGTATTTCCTCCCTTGAAGAAAAATTCTTGACACTAGAGTGTTGAAAATAAACACTACAGTCAGCTCTTTTCCATTTATTTCATTTTTGATGGTTAGTGGCAGAGTTAAATAGCACTAATGCATTCCACTTTTTCCAGATACATCAAAGAAAGAAAAGGAAAAAACAGTATTGCCAAGCAAAGTTTTCAAAGAGCATATGTATATATCTTTTCTAGCAGGCTTTCTAATGGAAATTATTGTCAGTTAATCCAAAAGATTATCTTGATTAAACCAGAGAGAGCTTCATTTGGTGCCATGCAGTGAAGTACAAGAATGACCTTGGGACTTCTGAACACACTTTGCCTTAGCACTTCACAAAATGACGTGCTTTGTTAGTGTTCTTGCACCTTGCAGTTTGCAGTATAAGCAGATGTTGCTGTTCTATTACAAAGTCTACACCAGAAAATACCTCCTCAATTTTCAAGGAGTTACCTGAAACATTTGTGTGTGACTATAAAATCCATGGTATCCCATATTTGTAGGAGGAACAATACCAAATTTGTCCCCACATAATCACTACCAGGCCATGTTAGACATTGCCATTTTCTGGTAACTTGTCCAAGCCTTACCATACAGAGCCAGTTTTATGAGCATGGATAGTGACAATTAAATGTCAGTGTCATTAAATGTCATTGATTTGTAAAAACTAGGCAAACAAACATATTATATACACACACACACACACACACACAATATTTGGATTACAAAATTAGTTGATAATGATAACTATGTTGACATAACATACTTAGACCCATTCGATCGTCTTATTAAAAATATTAGCACTATGGAAAAATCAACATTGCACATGTTAAATGGATTAAAAACTGGATAACTCATAAATCTCAAAATGTAACTTAGTGAGGAACCAGTCAAATGGGGTGTCTCTAACGGGGACCTTGGGGGGATCTATTGGATCCAAGGCTGTTCAGTATTTTTATCAATGATCTGGAAGAAAATATAAAATAATTTCTGGTAAAATGGTAACATTTGTAGATGATGTAGATTGGAAGGGTAAAAAAATTTAAGCACAGGGTAGTAACACAGAGCAGTCTGGAATTCTTCGTAAGCTGGGTGCAATCAAATATGCATTCTACTGCAGCCAAATATAATGTGATACATCTAGGAACAAAGAATGTAGGGCATACTTACAGGAAAGCAGTGACTCTGAAAAAGGGTCATTGTAGATAACTAATGAACCCCGTATGATACTGTGGCTAAAATGGCTAATACGATCCTTGGATGTATAAACAAGGTCTATAGAGGATAGATTAGTGGTAATACCATCTGCCACATATGGCATTGGTGAGACCGTTACTAAAATACTGTAAACAGTTCTCATGTCCACACTTTTAAAAGGTTGTTGACAAATCAGAAATGGTTCAGAAAAGAGCTACAAGAATTATTCAAGGTCTGGAAAACCTGTGTTATAGTGGGAGATTCAAGAAGCTCAGTCTATTTAGATTATCAAAGAGAAGGTGAAGACGTTCCTTGACCACAGTCTACAAGCATCTACCTGGGAAGAAGGTAACTGACAATGGAGAGTTCTTTAATTAAAGGCATAACAAGATGTAATGGTGGGCAGTTGAAACTAGACAAATTCAGCTTAAGAAATAAGTCCCACACTTTTCATAACGAGAGTTGTTAACCATTGGAACAACTTACCAAGGAAAGTGGTAGAGTCTCTGTCACCTGAAGTCTTTACTAGAACACTGGACATCTGTCTAAAAGAAGTTGTTGTGCTCAAGACAGGCAAAATTTTATGTCCTTTGTTTTACCGGTGGTCAGAAAAGATGATCATAATGATTCCTCCTGGCCTTAAAATCTACCAGTCTATGAATCACTGCCTCATAGCTCACCAGATCTTATTGAAAAAACTACAATTTAACATTATACCACGCTTATTTCTCACAGGGATTGTGATACCATATCAGAACACTGGTCCCCCTAGTCTAGTACCCTGACTCTGACAGTCACTGTAGATGCTACAGAGAATTGTACAAGAAACCCTGAAATGGACAATTCTCTTACAGGAAGTTTCTTCTTAAATCAATGGTTGGTTTAGGGACAGGATTTAAATTTATAAATCTCCATTCTAATGTAACTGCTGAGGGGATGGCAGTTGGGATTCCTGGTCTGTCAGGGCTAGGGATGATTTTCCAAAGGGTGCCCCACTCCCATGTGGTGTTGGGGGGAACATGGGAAGGTTTGCATAGGGCCTTGATTGGATAGTACAGAAAGAGCTCACTGACTCTCCTCACCCATCCTGGGGTTTAATAGGCTCCTGGGAAACATCTTTTGTACCATTCTTGGTAAAGAACATTCTTGGGAGGAGAGAAAAAAGACAGCTGAGGTTGGCAACACTGTTACAGATGGAGCAACTGGGCTTTCAGACCCCCTGGTGCAACACAGGGGGTCACTCCTGAGTGCCTTCCTCAGGCCTTGTTTAAGGCCTTGAGGACTGCAGTCCCTGAGGCTGGCCACACAGCCCTGCTAGGTCATGTCACATTAGCCATGGGCTCCTAGGCACTGCCCCTCAACTGGATTGCCCCACCAGATTTCCCAGTGTCTATGGGCAAGTACATAGCCAAGAAGAGGATCCCAGCCCTCCTTCGCTGGGGAGCAGCAGTAGCCATACAGATGGCTCACTGCTGGACATACTTTCAGTGTTTCCTGCCTTGGACCTGATGGCATCTGAAGCTGGAGTTAGGACAGTCTCAGGCCAGCAGGATGGTGTATCCCGCTGCATATGGAAAAGACAAGAGGTGAGTGGTGTGGATACTTTGAACCCTCCCAAGCTGCTTCTAATGCACAACCCAGATCTCCTGCAGTACTGAGGCCAGTGGGATGAGTGATTCCAGGCAGGCCTTTGCCAGCATAAAGCCTTTTGTCAAGACCCAATTTGCAGTCCAACCCATGGGAGTGATTCGGGATGAATACAGATTAATTGACTGCCAGAGGGAACGTCATTTATGAAATAACTGACCCATAACTGTGCTCAGACCACTATGGCTCATTTGACTCTGCTTATTATCATAGTGCAGGTAAGTGCCCTTTAGCCTAATGGGACATTAAATTGAATTCCAGGATCCATCCTTCTGACTCTAGCCTCCTAAACTTTCATTTTTAAACCAATTATATTGTGATACAGCCATTCCTATGGGCTGCTTTGTATCATATTCAGCCTTTGAGTAATTCAGCCTGGTGCTTGAACGAGCTTGTAATCATCTGAGTTGTGCCCAGGGATGCACTACCTGGAGCCTTTTTTTTTTTTTTTTGCCAGGCAGAGAAGGTTTTTTTTTCTGACTCTATTACAGAGTCTCAAAGATAGGTCCCATTGGTTGGGAATCCTGCAGCAGATTCTGGCCTCCCATAGGTCTCCTGGGATCCACAATGCAACCCACCTACCCCTCTGACGGGATGATGAGAGTGAATCTTAGTGACAGTATCCTCAAAGAGATCTCCTCACCTTGAAGCTCTTCCCAGAGTTTTACCACTGGAAGTGATGATTTGGGCAATGGATTAGTCTAGAATTTAGATTTAGATGACGTTTTGACCATTTTAAACTTGCTTGTTTGGGCAGAAATACAGTCCAGTTTCAAATATTAATGCTCTGGATAAAATTACTAATATTCCACTAAACCCCAAACATTGACATCAACATACATGCCAAATCAGTTAACAAGTAGTTAGTGAAATTATCTTTGTAGATATCTTTAGCTCAAGGTGCAATCTCTGTTTCTTATTTGATGCTAACAATCTACAAACTGATATTATTATTACCAGAGTCACCATGTATATGTTGCCAATTACAATTTGTTCGGAAGAAATGTTTTTCTCTTTCCAGTACATAAATTTTCTTCCCCTAATAAAGTGTGGAAGGCTTCCCAAAGAGTTTAATAACCCAGAGTCACTGGAGTGTAGCTGTTAAAACAAGCTAAACTGGTTTAAATTCTGAGCTGTCAGATTTCATTTGAAATGATGAGGTCTGACCACTGTTTTCATGTGTATTGGTGAAATTAGGTCATTTCCAAACGATATGCAATAAATATTTAAAAGTACGCCAAAGTTCGAGTTATTGTTCTGAACTCTGTACAGCTTGAATGTAATCAAACATCCAGATAAACTATTAGTTTATTAAAACATACTAAATAATGGTTAAAAAATTTTAATAATCTGTTAAAAGCAATGTTCATCGAGTTAAAACAAATCATTTTAGGAGGGTATTTTTCACCATTTCTTTAAAAAATAAAAGACATCTAGTTCAATCTTTTTTTTTTCAGACTGTAAAAGCAAATGCATATGGCATGAAAATCTGTTAAAACATAACACCTTATACCTTGATTTGTACCTGCTCCAAATATATTTGTCTATAAAATTAACTGCACATGGTGGTTTTCACATTGGCTTATTTTATCCATGTGTTCAAGAAACTGATTTAATTTATCATTGATATTCGATATAATACTGTTCTCCTTAGCAGACATGAAAAAGGGGACAGGTAAAAATACACCTAACTCGTTACCTGCATTCAGGATGCAAACAAGGGAGCCTACTGCCCCATCTGCCAGTCATTTATAGCGCTAGACAGTCGGACATTTAGCTTCAGTTAATGGGGCAAGAGTCAAGACATTCAGAGAGGGAGTTCCAGAAAGAACGTACCTTAAAATCTCTGTTCTTTTTATAAAAAAAAAATCATACTTTGAACTTCTATAGCAGTGTCCATCTGAAGAGCTGAAACCCCTTTGCAAATACTATATAATCAAGCCTAAAAAAAAAAAAAAAGCACCAGAAGCAGCTAAGTATTATTATCCTCATTTAACAAATGGGATAACAGACACAGATGGGTTCAGGGCCAGGCTATGAAAGGCCCTTATCATAAAAGGAGTCTCCCACTTCTGGCACAGCCCACACAACAACCTGTGACGGTCCCAAGGTTTCAGCCCCAAGACTGCACTTGGCCTGCTCTGCAGCTGGAAAAGAGGGGTGAGCCCGTCTAGTCCCGTTATGCACCAGGCAGCTACATTCATCCCAGAGCTCACGATTGCAAAGGTTCAGCCCCATCTGGCAATCAGTTCAATGGCTAAATGCCACAATCTAACCCTAAGAGACTTGCCCATGAATGCCAATGGAAGTTCTGAGAATAGAATCCAGATCTCCTGACTTGCAGTATGCCTTCACCGCATGACCCTTCTTCCTCCCCTGAGCCTGAAAAATCCACCAGCTCTTCCGTAAGCAAGGCTGTAATACAAATAATGCCCCAGCTGAGTCACTCACACACAGTTCCATCCAAGCCGGGACTGATGTTTATGGTGATGCATGAACCTCTGTGGACAGTAAAATCTCACCACTTTTCTTTTCTTTTTAGTGTAAGGGAAAGCTGCCATATGGACAGCCCCGGAGACTGAAGTTTGCCACTTACTTGCAGAAGAGTAAAACCACAGACTTGTCCATATTGCCCTCCTAATGCACCTTAACCCTGGCCTACAGGAACTACCTCCAAAGGCAAAAGGATAATTTAGTTTCTCCTTCACCCATTCAATTCATAACTTTGCTGAAAGTCCCAGTGAGGGTAGTGGTTTGTACACACATGGCAAGTGGAAACTGCACTGAGACCAGAATACTCCTTTCATATAAGCCATAATAAAGCCATGGTGACAACTTGGTCATTACTAACCCTGACTGGATTTGACCTGAAAACTTAGATTTAAGATGCTCTATATTCTGCAAAAGTCCAATGCCAGCTGGCACATTTAGCTAATGAGGCTGCACTCTGAAAAGGTTAAAGCTTCCAATCTTACTAAGACTTGAACGTGTGCTTAACTTAAGGCACGTAAATAATTCCATTGAATCCAGCGGTCTCAATCCAACTGAACTCAGTGGGACTACTCACATGCTTAAGGTTTACTATACGCTTAAGTCTTTTCAGGATCTGTGCCTAAACAACATGGGTTTACAGCCCATCAGCCAGAACACTTTTTGCTGGACATTCACTGGACGTCGCTGGACAAAGCAGCTCAGCAATCCCTGCTGATCTTGTCCTTTGAATGCTAAATTCTTGCAAATTGAATCCCTTACCTTCTTATAAGAAGCAAGTACACAGAGTAGAATGACTATACGTGTGAAGGCATATGGCAATAGACAGTGAATCTAATTCTAGCCTCTCCATCTTAACCAAATTATTTTGGGGAACCCCATTGCAAAACAAACTCTACATAGCCTGTTGGGACTACTCACCTGAGTAAGGGTTTACAGGATCAGGTTCCAAATCCTAGCCCTGTAAGCAGAGCTTATAGGGCAGGGAATACTATATTCAGGACCTTCTTTTAATTTTCTTCTTGAGGTTTAATTATATTACAGGAAATGTTTGGCTAAGGTACGGTTACTCATCATGATCTCTCTATTAATAGCAGGATCAGAGAGGTTTGAGTCAATTTTTCATTTTCACTTGGCTTTAACTTCCAGAATATAATTATTTCCCCCACTTCATTTATAATGTGTTTTAGAAATAAATTATATCTTTTAATTTTCTGTAACTAAAAGAAAAGCTTTTTCTTTTTAAAAAATGTGCATTGTAGTGGGCAACATATTTAGAGCTTACGATCAGCAATTTCTCTAAAAAGGAAGATTTTCAAGGGAAAAAAGTAGCTCTAAAAGTAATTTCAGCAGCAAAGTAGATTAAATATCCACCATATTAGTCACAGAGCATTAGATGGAATTGGATTGACTGGGGAAAGGTCAAAGAGTTACTGAAGGTTTTAGCCCACCAGAGGAGCAATAAAATTCAACTATACTTAAAATCATTAGCTTTAAACCCTTTGATATGAGATCCAAACCTCCAGCACTCACACAAGGAACCTCCAAGCACCATGCCAAGTAAAAAAGAAACCCTTCAAGTGGTCTAAATTTCATGAAAACCTTTAAGTGAAGTGGAAGAGTGAAGAGAGAGGGAGAGAGACAGCATATGTGTGCACAAGGGAGATTGGAAAGCAATCAAAAGTGGAGGAAAAGAAAATGTGGCCTTCCAAGAATGCTGATTCATAAAATACCAATAGGCAAATTCATTTTAACAAGCAAGTTTTAGAGGAGCCTGGAGTTCATTTCTTGGAGAGCAAGGAAAGCCACCTACAGATTCCTGCAAACTTTCTCCAGTTCCCCCCTCCCAATCCTGGCAGCACTGCTCAAATGCTCATTTCCACCTCCTCATTTTCTTAAGATAAGCTGAGTTTTTTCCTAATCAAGAAGGGTTGTGTTTGTGGAGCACATGTAGCACCAAAAAGAGACAATCAAACCGAGATCTGAATCACATGGCATGATAAAGCAAAGATGCTATGAGCTGTCAGCGCGGCATGAAGGAAATCTATAAACTCAGAAGTTGTCTAACACCGAGACAATCCAAGAGAAAGAAAAAGACAGGAGAGTAATTAAATCCCCTGAAGACAGTGATGGGTCTCATGTTTTTGAACTAGCTCCTTGTCTAACAGAAAGAATGGTTTCTACCCGAGAGAAGAGAGATAAAAGAGAGACTTTTCTGTAACTAATAACCAACTGACATATTTCTGTTGATTTTGTACTTTTTTCTACTCATTTTGAAAATGACAAGTATAATTAAAGTTGTTAAGTACCGTGAGAGACTTGTCAGTCAACCAAAACATCAACTCTTATAATTTCCCTCAGTAAGTACTGCATATAGCATGATGTGCAAGTAATGAATCTCTTGCTAGAAAGGTTAGTCATCTGATGTTCATTTTTTAAAAACTACATCCAAGATCTTTTATTTGCTGGATTGGGGGGGAGGGCGGGGAAGCTGCTGAGTCTTCTTTTATGTGTTTGTACATTCAGAATGTATTGAATGTAATGTGCATAATTTGGGGGAATTACAAAGAATATTTCAATGTCCAGTCTGATAGACTTAGGTTTTTCATTTCAGTACAAGTCCTGCCCTTTATAGAAACCCATAGATATTAATGCTTGGGCTTTCTCAAAGGAAAGTAAACAGGAGTTAAGGGGTGCATAGGCTTTGTGTTGCTACCTGCAAACAGTGAATTTCACCCCAGCTGATGAGCAGGGAATTTATGCAGTTAACTCATTTGGACTGACAACAGCTCAACATGTACACAGTCTTTAAAGCCTCACAAGCTGTAGGCTACAGCTCTTGTTTTGGTTGCCAACCAGCCTATGCATGGGAAAAGTCTTGTCTACAGGAGAAGACACCAAGCCAGCAGAGTTGAGTTGGTCTGAAGGGGGAAGGAAGATGCAGCCTGTACAGGGCTTCAAGTAAATGACTTTCCTCCGGGATCAAAGGGGGAACAGGGCTCCTCTTGGGACAACACAACCATGAGCTGCCCCTTAGTCGGTGCTGTTAGCAAAGCCTCAATCCAACCCTTAATTAGCACAATTGGCAAATATACTATGGACAATCAACTAGGCTTTTATAGTAAAAATCAAATAGGCCTGATTATTGAAGGGTGTTTAATGTTTACTATTTCCCCTTTTTATTCTTACCACTGAAACACAGTTTTCCTTACCCAAACCCTAAATGGAGTCTCTACTAGTTATATGTGAAAAATGCAGCATATTTTATCGGTGATTGGCTAGGGCCAGATCAAGCATCTTCCCTTTTGCCAATGCAAGGTCAGGCCTGATCTGGAAGGATTATTTTGGGTGATGAAAGAGCAGTTCAGTCTTCATGGCAGTTTAATCCTTGACCTCTAGGCCGAGAATGCCAAATTGGTGGTTGTTTGTATGCTGTGGACACTTGTCCACTAAGAACTGGAATGGGACCACTAATTCATTTCACATAGTCCATCTGATACCTGTTAGTATTGTGCAAGCTTTAAGTCTGATCCTGCTGTACTGAAGTCCATCAAAAGTTTTGTCAATAGCTTCAGTGAAACCAGGATCAAGTTCTTTGTTTTCAGGATGCATGCAACTTTAAATATGCTATTTCGTCTTAAAATAACTGACCTATTTCAACAGAGAAGTCTTTAAAACCATCTAAAAATTCCTGGTTATCTTTCTTCTTGATTTACTATGTCTAACTGGAATGTAATGATTTACTAATCTGGAACATAATGTGGTGCAAAGACAACTCTTCCTTTCTTTCTCCCCACCCAAAAAATATTTGAGCGGGAAACCTAAAATTCTGTGGCATACATTCCTTTAGTGTGAATAACTCTCTCTCTCTCTCTCTCTGTGACATTTTCATAATTCTTTATTTCTGATTTTAAAATTTTTCAAGAACAAATGTGAGGGGACACAGAGTTTGTGTAGAATGTAGGTTACTTTTGGGATATATAAAAGGTGATGTCCCTTGATATGTAAGGCCCTTGTGAGACACTGATTGACCCCATACAGCTGCAGAATTGACAACTCTTAACTGGAAAAAAAATCCCTATCTGCATATTTTATAACAACCTTGTACCATGGATAAAATTTCCCAATAACCTTCAGAAAAAGGAATTTTTTGAATGTTGTGAAAGTAAATCTAGAGAGTATACAAAATTTATGGAACATATTGCTTAAAACTGTTTTATAACTAAGAATCTATTAAATGTTAGGATAAAATATTCACGCTCAAAACTTAGTATCTGAGGATGCTATTAAAAGAAAATTTCCGAGGATATTATACAAGAGGCAGAATATACTATTTTATCAAAGCTAAAAGCTAGTGTTCCATCATTTAAATCAGAACTGTAGGAATAGGGCTCAAGTGATCCATTTCTTTTCATGGATAGTGACTGAAAAAAGTTGACATTTAATAGGTTTCTAGTCTCTAAAATAGTCTGTTTTCCATCTCTGAAGGCTTATTTTTCTTTCTAAAAAATGGCGTGGAGCCTGGGGGACCCACTTAAAGTTTCTTGCCATACTTGCTCAAGAAACACAAAGTGTTGGTGAAGTATAAACACAGAGCCCTTTTTCTTTGACGCACTCTGCAGTGTGATGGGATAGTGTTGTTAGTTTACATGAGAGAAAATAGCATAGGCTTTCTGAAAAAAAAGTGGAATTGGATTAAGGCCTTTGTGCAAGCCTCAATGCTGAGGGGAATTAGCAATAGTTGTAGGCACTTAAAGGAGCTCTCATGCTGAAGCTTATCCCAGATTTTACACAATAAACATTTGAATATCAACAGTGTTTTGCAACTTGCAGCACTAATGTATAAACTTCTCCCTTTTGAAACCCCCAAATCCCTCCAATGTCCACAGTACTCTCTACATAAACATCTAGAGCCTATAGTGGAAAACACCCAGTCAGTGACGTAAATCTGATTTTAAAAAAAAAATCCACAGAATGCAAAATGTTTTAGTATGATTAGTTGGTTGAAGCACTTCAGAACTTCGATTTTTTTAACCATTCAACTTCCCCCCACACCCACTTAAAAGACAAAGATGCCAGAGAAACATGAGCTCAACTTGGCTTTATTAATCTTAGCTCTGTTTGATACTTTAAAAAAAAAAAGCTACCAACGTTTTAAGTGTTTCACTTTCAAATATACCGATACATTCTTTGTAAATAACACAAAGTTCATCCATACAGGTGCACTACACCACCTTTTCTAGTCCTCAACGAGTCTGCTTCACAGTATTCCACCCTAAATTATGAGAGTTTGGAACAAAGATTCAGTTCCCACCACTTAAACTAATCTGGTACTAGGATTCAAAACATACTGACAAGGATTTTAGATGCCTTCCTACTACAGTTGTTCTAGTATCCATAGATTTGGAGTCATTAGCATTAAGTGAACTCTGTCGGTTTGTTACATGATTTTGAATTTTGTCACATCATACGTTGCAAACTCACACTTCCATAATGGGGAAAAGTCCTGCATATTTTCTCATAGTGATCCGCAAACTTGCAGAAGAATCTGATTTTCAGAGAATGTGACACTTCTATTAGTTTTTGTAGGTGCTCCTTAATTTCAATAAATTGCACAGGGGCTATCAGCTAGATGTAGGACAAGCGCTTTAGAAACAAGTGGTTTTTGTGCTCTTAATATGATCTCAGAGCATATACTTTAGCTAGAACATAGAATCATCACATATAAATCTCCTATTTCCCCTGTAGTTTGTGTTAGTTAGGGACATATGTAATCGTTTTACAGCTCTGTAGTCATCCATGAAAATGTTTTACAGGGAAATAAGTCTATAGTGATCCAATATGGTGGGAAAACACTTGTGGGAGATTATTTTTGGTTACAATGTTTGTTTTGTGCTTGAAAAGACTGTGATAAAAAAAACCTCATTGCATCGAGGAAAAAATGAAGACATTACTGCCCTGTCCAGTTCTGAAGCATGTTGAAGCAGTTTTCCCATTGAATTTGATACAATGATGTGTAGATGAATAAAGTTATCTCCAGTATTGAATAGGATGGTGTCAGTGGGAGGGTAAAAAGGGAGGAACTTGGAATCTGAAAAGAATACTTTTTTTTTTTAGAACTTGAAGGTCAGAGTCCAGCTGCCGTAAAAGGCATAAGGACAAACAAAATGCTGGACAGGCCTAAATAAAGACAACTATAGACACACCACACACACACACACACACACACATATTGCAGAGGTTTCTTGCTTCAAGTAGCTATTCTATTAACCCACATTTCTATAGGCAAAGAACATTTTAGGTTTCACACTGAGGAAAACATAGGATGATCAGGAGCAGCTGTAAATTTTACAGCTTTAATGAAACAGATGAAACAGGCCAGCAAAGGTAGGAAAAATTAAAAAAAAGAAAAACTCTAATGATTATCATTTTGTTTTAATAGATTCTAATTATTTCTGATTGAGATGGGCCAGTTACATTGTCCTCCCCCCTTTTTGAAACAAACAAAAATAATCATGAGCTATTAAAACTATTCTAGTAGATCTGTTGCCTAGTATGATACCAGGCCTTTAATAACAAGGAGCTGAAGCCTTTAATAGTGAATCAGCATATGAACAAATACACACTTTTAGTTAATCTGTGCTTTTAATAAAGCAGTTTATTTGTAAGAGTTATCATTCTGATTTATAATAACCTATCATTCACAACTGCATGATCTTGGAAATTATGGGAAGACTAGTCAGTGAGATATTCAAAAGGGTTAATATAACTGATTGGGGGAAATCATCAGTTAGCATTAAAACATCAAGTTGATCTGCATTTTGTCATTCAGGCTCAGTGCTGCTTATTGTTTTGTGTCTTGTAATTATTCCAAATTTAAATGGCTCCCTCTAAGATGAAAGAACCATTACCATCCTTTTTAAAGAGTAAATACTGGTAACCTGTTCTGCTAGGGTTTTTACTGAGAAGAAAGAGAAAAGCTGGATGTATAGTGTAGTTTCAGAGTTTGAAGTTCTTACTCTCCTATTACAATTTTCTTCTCCTTGGAAGAATGTATTTATAAACTTCAAAAGAGAGGTAGTCATGTGTACGGTATAAAAACCTGTCCAATGTACTATCATATTTTTGTTTTCATTTTCAAATCGTGACATTTGCTCATCAGTTCCTCCTTTGTAACGTTTCTATTGCTAGTGTAAAATCTTCAAAGTGAGTCTGAAAGAATTCACAAGCTGTTGCAGGTAGTATACAACTAGATCTTTCATTAAATAAACTTTTAATACCACCATGCTACTGCCACCAAATGATGAACTACCAACATATTTACTACAGCTTTAATACCACACTATGCGTTTTACTATGTAACTGGGAAAAAAAAAAAACAGAAAAAGCCTTCCATTAAGAATGGAATTCAAGCATTTTCATCTACACAACAGCTAGCAAAAAATGTTCTAAAAATTAAAGCCAGAATTATATTAAAGCTGAAATATAATGTAGATGGGAAAAAAACAAGGAGTTAGTAAAAAAAAAAAATCTATAAAACATTGCATTGGTTTTAACATATATGTTGTAGAGCAGTAACCAATTGCATTATCTAGCAGGTGGAAATGTTACACTGTGTGGTTTGAAGTTACTCTCTTTTGTCTATAGTAGATCTTTGAGTTTGATCCAATCTATATAGAGAAATCCAGGGATTAATCTAGAGGTTTAAGTGGTTTAGCCACAGGTTGGTCCTGCTTTAATGATGCCAGTGGATTTGTATTACTTTCCACACCAATTTTTTTATGACTCCCCTACATAGTGTATCTTGCAATTAGACTGTTGACAATCTATTATGTTGAAGGCAGAGGTAGAGTTACACAGGGAACCAACCGTACAGCACGCAATGCTGTAAATGTTACTCACAGATGTCTTTTAAGAAATGGTAGTTTGTCCCATGTGCTCATATCAATGCTGCAGTGCATCTCGTGAGTTTCAGTGGTTAAACCAGAATTGATGACATGCTGAGTCTAATGCAACTCTTACCAACAACTTTCAGAGATTAGGAGCCTGTCAGGGTGATGTCAATGGAGGTTTAAGCACTGCTTTCTGAAGTTGTTCTGAGTTAATAATTAATGGATAACTTTCTTTGATAGCTCTTTTATATCTGGATGCAGCTGTCTGAAAATCAAACCACAAAGGAAACTCGATTTTTGTTTGTCATTAATTTTGACTTTACTTAGCAAAGCATTGCTGTGTCCCATCATCAGAGCTTTACTAATCTGGCCCCGGCATAATCTGAAGATGAAATACTTGATTAATACAAAACAGCTTAGTCAATTTTTAGGGTGATTTTTGTGGGGAAAAACATTTTTCCCAAGTAGTTTTCAAAACACTTTTGTAGATGTGTTAAATCTTCAAAGCAGCTCAGTGAATCATAGCAGCTTTTGATGCAATGAGCTAGATCCTCAGTTTGTGTAAAGCAGAATAGCTCCAATGAAGTCCATGGAGCTATGCCTGTTTACATCAGCTGACGTTCTGGCCCTATATAGCTGGGAAATACAGATCTGCGGTTCAGATTCCTATGTATATTTTCTGCCAAGATCAGCTTTAAGAATGATGATGTGAATCATTTTTGTATATTATTATTTGCATTCTGGTAGTGGTCACAGTGTGCAAGGCGCTGTCCAAACATATATGAAGACACAATCCCTGCTTCAGAGTCTGCAATCTTCTGTCACGATTTTTGAATACTACCTATTACGTATGCATGTGTAAATTAAATCTGATTATACTAACACTAAACCACTTGCCTTTGAAGCCAGTTCTGCAAACACTTCTGCTGCACATGTGAGTAAATTTACGCATATGAGTGGCCTCAGTAATGATTCCTGTTGGCAGCCCTTTATAAAGTATTGACGTGGAAGTATACTGAAGAACCCATTAAATGTTCTACTCAAACTGATCTAGTCTACTAAAATTAGTTTTACAATTGAAATTAGGGGAAAAGAAGTGCAAGACTGAAAAGAGATGAGATGGGGGAAAACACATTCTGGACATTCAGACATCTTGTCAACAAATCTTAAATATTTTTGTTTCTCTGAAGAATTACTAATAACTTTATTGTGTGTATTATTTTGTAACCTAACAAATAAAAAAAGGAATTAAACAGAATTTTGGCATAACTTTGGTAATAGAAAGTACACATATGTAGACTGGTGGGTTGTCTTATATTATATACCAGAAAATACTTAATCTCTTAATGTTGACTTATTCCTATATCTGATCACACATGACAAATTAGTACCGAATCTAATAGTTAATAACAGCTTTCAATATCTGCCCACGACGTTGCGACCAATTAATAGTCATATTAAAAATATTTTACCAGTCAGATAACTAAACAGCTGCAAGTTGCTTTTCTTAGAGGGTACATATTTGTATGGTTTTTTTTAATTATTTGAATAAAGTACAAAGTATTCATTATTAGATATATTTTTCCCCTTGGAGCTGAGTTTCTACCACATAAACAAGTGCTATTTTGCTATTTTGCAGACTGCTCAACTTTCGTAGTAAGGAAATAAAATTAAATTCTTGGAAAATGGTGTGATTTTGGTACAAAAACCACAGCAACCAGTCTCAACTGTTGCTATGCTGTGCTATTAGATACTGCACTAGGATTCTTGAAATGCTAGGTACATGCACTTTTTTGGTCTTGTGTTTAATATAGAGCCTATGTTTCATTACAGTGCTCTATATAGCAGGTTAACGGTACTGAAGAACTTGCAGTTCACCTTTTGGTCCAATAAGCAATCTTTTCCTGTACTTTAATACTAATAGGGAGACAGCATTTTTCACTCTGTGTCTTAGAAATACATTTGAGTGTTTGAACATGTGTTTTAAAGCTACAAATGAAACTCTTAAAAAACTAAGGGAGGCTTGATCGCCAGTGATCAATAACGGCATCTCTCGCTTTTGTTTGTTTGTCAGAAGCTGAAGACACATGGAGGTCTTAATATACTTCTTCATGTCCTCACCTGCTTACACGAATCAGGACAGGGAAAGATACTGCATCAGTCTCTCTCGATCTGCAGTAACTATTTGAACTGGACTTGAGAATTTGTCGAAGTCATACACGATATTTCTTGGGAGTAGAGGATCTTTCTAGCCATCATAACAAATATACATATATAGAGACACACATATTCATATACAAAGAGAGAAAGAAGTGTCTGCATCCAAGACAGCATCGCTATCTCTAGTATTACCCCTTGCATTCAAAAAAAGACAAGGATAACAAGAAACTTTCAGTGAACTAGTTAATTACACGCTTGACAGTTTCATCTGCAAAATATATTTTTTCAGGAAGTCACCATTGTTCAAATCATCATGTTTTGCAGACCTCTCAAATGTCAAGACATTAGAAAGAGAGTGAGAGAGAGAGAGAGGAGAGATTTTGAAAGAAAAATTGGCATTATAAGGACTGACCAAAATCTGTACCATTTCAGTGCCCATAGTTGGATCAAATAGTGACAGAAGGCATGTACAAATTATTATTATCACAATTATGTTTTAGGGCTTGAAATAAAGAGTTGAGGGAACATCTTTAGCTCTATGTCATGTTTTTAATTTGAAGGAAAACCTGTTGTAGGAATATTGCAGAAGGAATAATAACTGTACTAATTCCAAGTACTCACTGCCTTCCTTACAGCATATTCTTTGTCTGCATGATCATTTTATAGTTATCTAATCAAGGATCATTTCATTTCCAGGGCAAATGTGAATTTTCCTTAGAAAAAAAAATCCTTGTTTCAGCCAGTTCTAAAAATGGTCTTTTGCCATAAGAAAAGGTATAAGATACTCACAGAATGTATAGCAATCTGACATCAGTGTTAACATTTCCTGAGCTGATTTCAGAAATGCCCTGACAGAAACTTCATTAGTTGGAAATGATCAAAGTGTAATAATATTGGACAAAATCCCATGTTAGAATGTCGACAAATGTCTTAAACAGAAATGCATGAGTACCTTCAGTTTTAGATTCTTCCCCACGAAATAAAATGTAACCAACATCCCCTAAAAATATTCATTTTAAACTAGTATGTTATATAACCATTTTTAAGAACATGGATTTCTTCAGTATAAAATCTCTTGTTTGTTTCCTGATGGAAAACCATTGCTTTCCTATACAAGTAAACAACCTGACAACTGACTTTGTATTAAAAAACTAGGACAAAGTCATGTTTCTTGCTGAAGTGTCACTTTTGCTGATGTGATTACCTAGGTCAGTAACATTTGTGCTAGTTCTTGTCACTTTAAAAATGTACATATAATTAGGGTGACAAACAAAAATATTTAAATCACATTAAATGCAGCTGCAGATAGTAAAAGTCATTCTGTTCACAGATTTATTCTACATGATTGTGAAGCTTCTCAGGGCTGATCGTGCAAACTCTTATGCATGTGAATAACTTTACTCATGTGAGTAGTCCCATAGGCTACTTCTGTGGGTTACAGTTACTCATGTATGTAAAGATTTGCAAGATCAAGTCCTTAATTCTCCACTGTCCCCAATTTTTTATTAGCCTGTGCCCACAAGAAGAGCGTACCTGAATATTAGCACATGGAACAATTTGCACAGTTGCTCCAGTGTAATTGTTTTAGATGTTTGTGCTTGAAATAAAAGCTATGTTAATAAGTGCACTGTTGAAAGCTTTGGTGTCTCCAGAGCTAAGATGCTTGTTTTCATTTGACTAAAATTATTAATAATACAACAAAAATTGTTTTGAAACCATTTATATGGAGTACATACCTATCTCTTTAGCTAAAATCAGTGATCCATTAAGGCTTTTCTAGCTTTTTTCCAAGCTGTGAGCATACTGAGTATTTAAGTGTGTGTAAGAATGAAGGTGGGGGGTAGGTTTAGCTGAATAAAAGATTGCTTGATATCTTGAAGTCCTTTGAAGAGTTTTATAGGCTTATAAAGCCCAGTGTGAATGAATGACATTTTTTCCCCTTTACTTTTACATATTGAAGTTTGTTAACCTACGTTTCAATTAGTGAGTAATTATTAATTGTACTAATTACGCATTTAATGAGAAGCACATACTTTGTAGAAAAGTTAAGCTTAAGTCTGAAATTGTAGCTGCAGACTTAGTGATGCTTTAATGAAGGCTGGAGCCACATTTTCAATTTTATATCTGAGCCCCATCCGTGATGAAATGTTACAACTTCAGAACAACTTTTGAAAATAAAAATGTGTAAATAATTGGTTTTAAATGTAATAAGTGTAAAAAGAATAGACATTTTTAACAGATAGGAATAACTCAGATTAAGTACATATTTTCAAAGAGAACTCATTATGATCTATTAGGGATCTGGTACAGTTTGTAAAAATCTTCCTCATTTTGTTATTTGCCTGGCTACCCAACTGAAAATAGGAGAACTAACAAATTGCAGTTTGTCGCCTGCCATATAATATAATTCTTTGTTCGAAAGGAAATTAATATTACATATATTATTTTAATTAGCAATAATGTGTGACATCAAGAAGCAAAAGCCAAGGAATTCAAATCTTATCTCGGTACTCTGTCCTCACCTTTTCCCACCACTACATTTCCCCTCATACTCTATTAGTTCAGGATAGAGACAAAGACTTAATTTGGAATTTCTTAGCTTGGTTTGTGTCAACCATTTTTATTTTTGTGTAGTTTTTTTTTAATCATGCTTTCAGGTGAATGTCTCAGAATCTCATGAAATCTATACTAAATATTTTTTCCTCTCTGGAAATGGACATTTTCAGAATATTTTAATAGTATGCCTGTTTATACATCAATTAGGAAATTGTTATTTCTACCTTTCGGGCGCATAAGCACACTCTCTAACAAAACTAGATAACAATTATATTTTAATCCACTGTCAAATCAGGAGTTGGAATAAAAAATTGAAATACTAACATGTTAAAATATCTATCGATATAAAATAGCTAATCAGTTCTTTCACGATATGTCTTGAAATTATCTGAAAAATGGAAAGCAAAGAGTATAAAAATGATTGCTGCTTTTCCAAACTTTTTTACATATTTAATATTTCCATTTACCAAGGCAGGCGACTGCTGTATTTTGTATTTATTAATCATGTATTTCAGATAATAAAAAAGTCCCATCGCATTATCATCACACAGAAACTGAGACAAATAATCACATAATAAAAAGGCATGTGTATAGATAATATCA
The DNA here is from genome assembly GCF_965140235.1 of Caretta caretta. NCBI lineage: Eukaryota > Metazoa > Chordata > Testudines > Cheloniidae > Caretta > Caretta caretta. The sequence continues at coordinate 75,080,891 of NC_134215.1, read as the reverse complement.
ATAAATGTAATTAAAACCATCTAATTTTTGTGGGTTTGAATGTGGGAAGATTTAACAATATTATTTATAAATTACCATTCTACAATTAATAATATTAACATTGTAAAAATTAGCATGCAAGGTAGCTAGTGACTGTCTTATTTTAAAGCACTCTTTATAACATCCTTGTTGCATTTCCCACAATTAAGTCGAAACTTAATCCATCAAAAGTATATACAATTAAATCAACTATAAGCAGATAAAATTAGTCTTCATATCTTTCCCCTATTCAGATAGGGACATCCAAAATTAAAGTAAATTAACTAGGTTATTGAAATCCACTTTGCATGATCTTGATTTTAGATTTAAACAATATTTTAGCAAATACAGGCAATTAAGGTTTATACAGTAAACACCTGAAAACTGATTGCAATTCTATATTAACTGGATTTTATAATATTGACAAGAAATTCCATTCTCGGAACCAGAATTAGACAATGAATTATTATGTAAGCAATATTAACTATATTGTACTGCATATAGCTCATTGAAAAAATATATTCGAATAACTAAATATCCCACTTTTTCACGAACTAACTTTACTTGCCAAATTTTAATTAGTAAGAGAGAAATTAAAGGACATAAAAATTATTTGGTTTGATTTTGAAATGCTAATAACAAAATCTGCAAAGATTCATCATCCTAGCAAACTCCAGAACCTAAAGCCCAATCGCTGGACCCCTTCCATTCAAATTAATGAATTGGCCCAGATCCTGCAATCAGGATAAATGTGGGCAAACCTTATACCAGCACAGAGACTTACTACATTCACTCCCCAGACCCAATTGTAGGATCAGGGCCATACAGACCCTGACGGAATGGCCCCCCTTCTCCCTAATTTGAGCTCTTTAACAAAGGAGTTAAAGAACTATCGCATCTTGGTTGTCTGACAGTTTTAGTTGAATGGTTTTGTGAAGAGCACTTATTTCCTTTCTTCCTTGTCATTCTTTTAGGGAACCAGTAAATAACTAATGTTAGTGGCCTCCTTTTCAGCCTCCATGCTACTGAAATAAAGCTGTAGTGGAATAAGGGCCTGATTCTGGGCTGGACAGTTTCCTTCCATGTTATAAGCTATGCAAGGGCTCTGTGGGAGGAAATCTCCTGTACCATCATGGGCTACGGGGACTGGATTTGCTTCCTCTCCCACATCCCCCAGTGGAAAAAGAACTGGTGGCCACCTACACACCTGACACATTCCCCATGATGCACAGTCAGGACCATGCACCCAGAGGCCACTCCTGCTATAAAATATGGCCACAGGTGGGGCTCTCTGCAGCTCCCTGGCAGCATGAATCCATTGGAGATCTGCTCACTGACATTTCTTCTTGACCACAAAAGCTCCTGAAACTCCCAGGATCAGGTTTACAAGGCCAGAGGGGAGACAACGTGCATCTCTTCCCCTACTCCCTCACCCCACAGACCCCAGACTGTGGCAGAGAACTCTGCACAAGTCACGGTGGAAGGAAGCAGTTGTGTCTCCCTTCCATAAAGGATGGGGAGTGCTGCCCAGAGAGGGGCGAGGAAATAATCTGGCTCTCTGAGAGGTGCTGAGCCTCACCCACTGGAGCCCTTTGAATGAGCTTCAAGTCCTCAGCACTAAGCCCTAATTTTTTAACACTGCTGGTGGAGGGTTGGAATATAGCCTTCATTATTCTCATCAGAAGGGCATCTTCAATACTGTCATGACGACATTTAGTTGTTGTGAGGAACAGCAGCCATAGGCCCTCCATGCTACTTAAACCTGGTGGATGAGAATAACCATGGAGACTTTCCTGCCTATTCAGAGTAACAGCCGTGTTAGTCTGTATTCGCAAAAAGAAAAGGAGTACTTGTGGCACCTTAGAGACTAACGAATTTATTTGAGCATGAGCTTTCATAAGCTCATGCTCAAATAAATTCGTTAGTCTCTAAGGTGCCACAAGTACTCCTTTTCTTTTTCCTGCCTATGTGAATGGCTCGCCAACTACAAAAGCAGTTTCTCCTCCCTTGGTGTTCACACCTCAACTGCTAGAATAGGGCCTCATCCTCCCTGATTGAACTTATCCCTAGCCTGATTCTTGCTTGCACCTTTATACCTGCCTCTGGAAATTTCCACTACATGCATCCGACGAAGTGGGTATACACCCACGAATGCTTATGCTCCAATACATCTGTTAGTCTATAAGGTGCCACAGGACTCTTTGCCCCTTTCCTGCCTCTGTCCCTCATGCCACAGAAAGGGTGTCCCTGTCAGCTCCACAAAGCACCAGTGCAGAAAGAAGAGATGGGGACACACAAACATGTTACATGGAGGCAGCGCTTCCAGCACACCACAAAAGTGGGCAGAGAGTGGCCTCAGATCTGGTGGGTGGGTTTCACCTCCCAACCCATTCCCGAGGGAGTCCTATTACACTCCGTCAATGTGAGTGACCTGGATTTCACCCCAAATGAATAACTGAGAATTAGGGAATTGCTGTAGCACTTAATATATCTCAAAGCTCTTCCATCAGAAAGGCTAGACAAACAGTAACCTACAACCACTCACTTGATATAGAAGCAAGGTTATCAGTAGTAGCCCATATCAGTGCTTACATAAGGCCTTCTTCTGCACTCAATATTCAAGCAAAATTCCTTCTGAAGCCAATGGAAGTTTTGCTGGAATAAGAAGTAGAGACAAGTGCAAGATGACCCTTCGTTAAAATATCTAAAAGTTCTGAGATGGAATATTTCAGTTGTTATCCAGGATTGATTGATTTATGTGTAAACCAATGAGCATAGCTAAGATTTAATATCTCAACTCAAGAGTGAGGTACCAGGGCTGCAGAGTCTACTTCCGCATCTGTAGAACAGCTCAAGCTCTAATCTCAATCAATGACAACTCATTATTAATACTAGAGGTGAGAAAATAATTGGATTTTTTGGTTTGGCCACGAACCAAAAAAAAATCTGGAAAAAAATGGTTTCAGGACGCCCACAAATGGAAGTTTTTCCCTCACCAAAAATTCATTTGGGGCCAAAACTGACTGTTTCATACTACAAAATGAATATTATTTCAATTTTTCTTTTCTTTTCATTTACAGGTGATCATTTTTAAAAAAAATCAAAAAGGGTAGAAAAAAAAATCTAGCTAAATTTCAAAACAAAATGTTCCTTCAAGACGAGAACTCAAAAAATGACATTTTGACTTTTTTTATTTTTTTCAGCAAACCCGATTTGTCAAATCAGAACTAAATAGTTTCAGTCATCCTGAAATTGCATTTGTTTAGCGAATAACCTGTTTGTCTGAAAAATTTCAGGCAGCTCTAGTAAACACTTTCCAAAAGTCTCTTATTTCTATTCACGTAAATTCTGCGGGATTACTCAGGTAACTGAAGTAATGCACGTGCTAAGTGTGTGTCTGATTTTGCCTCCGAACTTTCATATTCAAATTCAGAAAAAAAAATGTTTTTTCAAACACCAGTTGTCAAACAGAGCCTAATTCAGCCCCCTTGTGCATGTACACTATGAGATTGTCTTTAATTTTACATGATCACATGTGGTTACTGAAAACAGGAAAACAAAGTGCTAGGCTACTTTAAGTGATACCTTAAGCTGGTATCACTGCCAGCTCTGCCTATGAGATTGTGCTGTGTAGCCTGTGGGCCTTATTTTGTATGCCTTACATTCTCAAATTTCCTATGGAAATGAATGGGACACTTGAATGGCTGGGAATGTAAGAATGGCAGCAACTATATGAATACCGATACGTTTGCATGCACATAGGGCCTGATCTAAAGCCAGTAGTCATTGACATCCATTAACTTTCAGGACATTTGGATCAGACCCAAACTGTATATACACCACATTCAAACAGCAGTAACTGGTACGACTACCCCTGTCATCTTTTTCTTTCTTCCTTTTTTTTTTTTTTTTAATTATTATTTTGCACAAGAGACAGTGACAGGGATATGGTTTTAGAAGTTGAAAAAAATATATTTTAAAAGATATGCCCATTTTCAAAGAGATGATTTAAGCACCATTACTACAAGAAGGACCCAATCCTACAAGCCTCACACACATGCAAGACTCCCAGTGAAATCACCCACAATATAAATGAGATAGTGTTGAAAAATTATTTACTTGACGCAGTTAACAGCCTTGATGGCTAGTTTTTTGGGCTGCATTGTACCCATAAGCGCTGCCCCATGGTGGGGGCAGCAGGGAGCTGCCCTGACCCAGTGCGTACTCCAGGAGGTATTATGCCTCAGGGCATACTGCGTGCTACTCCGCAGAGCCTGTCGGCTCCCTGGCCCGTTTGGCTGACTTGCGGCACACATCTCACCCAAGCATTTTGCTCAGCCAAGCGCAAGCAGTCTGCAAGCATGCTTAGACCCCTCATGGGGGGACAAATCGGAGGATGCTCCTTGAGCCCACTCAAAACTAAATTATGGGGCCAAATTCTCAGCTGGTATAAATGGATATTAGCTGTGCTCATTTGCATTGGATGAAGATCTGGTACTAAATATTCTGAAGAGAATCCTTTAAATATGATCCCGACCATTCTCCATAGACTGAAGCATCACCCCAACGCCACCTTCCACATGCAACCCCCAAAATAATCTGACTGACCAATTTTACCAGGAAAATTACACACAAAAGTTAAAATCCCTTAGACATTGCGGTTCAAATAGTGCTAGGTGGAAACAAGGATGTCTGGATCCAGATACAATAGAAGTATCCGTAACTAATGGATCCCTGATCCTGCCAACACCTAAGAATGTGTGTAACTTTACTCACAGTGGGAGTCTTCAGCGGGACTCCTCACGTGAGGAAACTTACGCATGTGCTTAAGTGTTTGCAGTGATATTGCGCCACTGTTTGGGCAGCAATGTTTCTACAGAGGGCCACCTACAGCTCAGTAACAAAAAAGCAGTTTGCCTAAAATAGTCTGTTTCCTTCGTCAAGATCCGCTGTGCACTGAGTTGATTGCATCCCTGATTTGGGTTCCTTATCTCTATTTAGGAGAATTCTCTATGGTAGGCAGGTCTGAGGCAGGCAAAGTGACAATGGGTCTCGGGTGGATTTGTGGACAAAGGAATAATATTATATCATCGTGTCTGTTCGGTGCCCTCTCCATACACAATAGCTCTGAGTGGCAGTGCATGGTAAGCGGATAAAGCAGTAAGTAGTATATGATCTGATGAGCTTGTCTAAGCTGGGGGCGTCTCCTCTACTCGGCTAAATTAAAAACCTCCCTGCAATTTCACTCCTAATCACCTCCTCTGACGCTGTAAGTGATGATGGTCAGTTAACTCCTTCATTCCTGCCACCATTTATCAGTACCCCAAAGGTTTATGCATTAACAGCCTCTTACTCTTTTAAACTGATCGTGTTAGTGTTTTTGGAAACAGCACATATGAAATATGCAAAGAATCAGAGCTCAAATACTACATGCCAGATCCTCCGCTGCTTTAGGGCAGCTATGCACCACTGCTTTGGCACAATCTACCCTAAACCTGGCAGACCCAGCTCCTGGAGAATCTCCCCTGCCTAGGGGAACCTGAGGTGGCACAGAATACCATAGTGGTATATTCACCACAGTGACGCTGGCAGACCGGGTGTCAGATGATGCCAAGATCCCCACGTCTCAACTGAACATTGACCAATACACAGCTGGAATCAGGCTGGGCTCACCTGTGTGTTGGTATTGTTAAAATAGGTATTAGGATTATAAGAATGTGTGTAGACTTGATTGAATATTTGGGAGTTGCTGCATACGTTAATCTCATTGATCACATCTGTAGCCCATAGAGTAGGGTAATATTTAAGCATTTATATTATCAGCCTCTGTGACTGTGTAAATCACCAGACTGGAGAGAGACATTAACTAGTGTAAAGTGCTGTTCTCCAACAGAAGGTGTCATGTCCTGGCCAACGGGGAAGGCCCACTGACACCAGACAGACTATCGTGGAACATTAAAGTGGACAAAAGTCTTTGTTGTTCTGCTCTTTCCGCCTCCCCCCATGGAGATGAGTCATGCAAGTGGATTCCTCCCATCACCTGAGTTTGCAGCTGAGAGTACATGAGAGGAGGGGAATAAAACCCCCTAACAAGAAGGAACTGGATCTCTGGGCTTCTTGGACTCTGGGGCAGGGCAAAGTTTTGAGGCATAAGCAAGGGATCCCCAACTGCTAAGCCTGGGTTAGCCCTAAAGCCGATATACAGCTTGGTTATTGTAGAAGCTTCTATTGCCTTTTGAAACTTAAGATTGTAACTCATTTGTGTGTGTGTGTGTGTGTGTGTGTGTGTATAATGTGTACCTGCTTTAACCTCGTAAATAACTCTCCATTCCTTTTCCTATTAATAAATCTGTATATAGTTTCTTATAGGATTGGCTACAAGCATTGTCTTTAGTGTGAGATCTAAGGTGCAACTGAGCTGGGGTAAGTAACTGGCTATAACCTGGATATTGCTGTGATTCTTGGTGTAAGGGACAACTTATCAAAAAGGTAGGCTCACCTGGGTGGCAAGCCAGACTGGAGTATCCAAGGGGACTGTCTGTGACTCCATATTAAGGCTGTTACAGTGCCTAAGGCGTTTACACTTGATAACTGGTAGGTGAAATCTAAGTTAAAGGGAACCTCCCTCTGGCCAAGTCAGTAGAAGCTGTGCTGAATTTGTCTTGGATGGAAGTTGCTTTAAGAAACTTGAAAGGGATTACTGTCTATAGAAAGACAAATAGAGTCCTGAATTCAATGAGTCTGATTCTCCTCTTTCTCATACCAGTTATAAACCATAACTCAGTGGACATTCAGGCCGTGTACTCAGGGCTAATTTAAAAAGCACAGATGGAACTCAGTCACACATACATTACGAAGAGTGAGGTATTCCCCTATGCTAGCCAGACTCAATATATTTGCTCAGAAAGAATATAAACATCACATGTATATTAGATGTTAAAGGAAAGGCTGTGCTCAAAATATTAAGGAAACCAGTCCTAGGATTCTTGGGTCAGATCCTAAAGTCCTTGTTCAGTTTCTACTCAGCCCAATTCCCTCAGCCAAACAGCACACACTGAAAGCCAGAAGGTGTGGTGAAGCCTAGGATAAGTATCCGATTTTTGAGCAGTGCACTTTTATACCAACTATTGACCAACATGGAGCATCTACACTACACGAATATCATTATCAGTGTTCCAGCCCCAATCCTGGGCTCCACTTGCAACCCCCGTATGGCAACAGAGCGGGTCACAAAGACAACTTAAGTGACCAGTGGAAAATGTCCTCAGTGCAGGAGGTGTCCTTGGGCTGTACAGGGCTGGTGTCTTACGCCTTTCCCCTTTGCAGTCCCCAGTGGAATCGGGTGGTTGGTGGCAGGAGAGGACATATTGGGGGGTAGAACCAGAGGGCTCCTGCTATTCTGGGCCAATGGAGCCCTGACAGGTGGGAAATCACAGTAAATGGGCACAGTCCCCTGGGAATGTTCTAATTTATGTCAGGGACCAGTCACAGAATTCTAGGAAACAAAAGGTAGCTTAAAGCTATCTTTGTTCTCACCCCACTCCAAGTGATGTCTGCTGACAGGCACATCTCAGAACTGGAGACTCCATCTAGTCTGTTGCCCCTTGCCTTTTTCTCTTCTTATAGCCTCATTTTAACACTTTCATTGTGAGTGAGTGAAACATTATAAAATTAACTTGTATTGCCCAGACTATTCCAGAAAAGCTGTTAAAATTAGCATCATTAATAATAATACACAGCACTTATACAAGGCTTTACATTTTCAAAGCACTGTAGAAACATTAACTCAATTAAAAAGTGACATTTCCACAAGCAGAAACTGTCTCCACAGCACGAACCCATGTGCTTGAATTGTCCAGAAAATCTCAGACTCTGTGCACTGGTCACTATCTTTCACCCATTCGAGGAGGATCTTCCTTTTTTCCCCCTTCTCTTTTGTATCTATGCACCCATCTCACTGAGTACCAACCAATTAAAAAAAATTCAGGTGGAAGAACACTGATTTAGCCTCAGCTAATTGGCAAATCCACATTACCCCACTTTTCAGCCTAAATTACACAAAAATCAGAGCTACATCAGGCACACGTCTGGGCAGAATAGGTCTCTAAATTGGTGTAAAGTGTACTTAATATTGATTGCTCTGCAATTTCCAGAACTGTTCAGAATCAGAGTCATGTAATTAGGGCTTATTTGAATTTTTTCTTCAGATTTATAAAAGAAAGAGGGCGAAAAAAATCAATATATTAACCTGACTATGAAGGCAAAGTAAGTGAAACACCCATCTCTAGTAATTTAGATAGTGAATTCATTGGGGAGAATAACATTCGTTTATGGTAACCATATTTCAGACCAAGTATATACGCCTGTACTAATTTCCAAAGCATAAACTTAAACATGTTCATGCTGCAGCTAGCTTGTTTTTCACTTCTAGGCTACAAAATTAATTCAATGCACAAATGACACATACGTATACAGACACAAGTCACTCCCTTTTTTTCTTATGCATACCAGCCAAACAACTTTGCTCACCAGGGCCCTGATTCAGCAACATATTTAAGTATGTGCCTAACTTTAAGAATGTGAAGTCTTTGGGACTACTCACATATTTAAGTACCATAGTGGACTGAGACCCATAACGATGCCAGTTTCTGACTCCCGCACGAAAAATGTTGAAGTTATGGGCCATAGTGTGTCAGATACATTCAGCTGTTAGTCCAAACTTCTACATAGCTGACCGGGCACAGAGTGGCATGCATGGACTGGAGACATTCTCAAAGAGTGGTCCCAATTTTCCAGGTGGCATTGTACTTTGGCACTCCACAGTGACGCCCAGATTTCACACTGGGGAGTTGCAAACACCATGCCACTCCAGTGTAGGACATTGCCTTCATGGCAAAGAGCCAAAGTAATAAAACTTTCAGGTAAGAATTACTTAGAGAATAAAGTAATTAGTAGCCTAACCATGCAACCAGTGCAGCTTTAAAACTACCAGCATAAATGTTTGTTGTCTCTGCCATAAACTACTGCATTACTCACTGGCTGACGCTGCATTACTTTGATATCCCAAACACAAAGGACACTCGTTCCTGCCATTGAGGGGCACATGGCTCCACAAACACCCTGACCAAGTGGCTGTCTTGGAGAATCTGCCGGTGCATCTGATGTAGGAGTTTGTTGCTCAGAAACACATGTAATGAGTCTATCATGCTACTATCTAGGTGCTGCAATAACACATAGGCTGATAAAGTGAGCAGGGTAGGCACAAGGACCCAAAAAAACATAGTGGCTGGGGGTTACTCACCTGTCGGCTTGCACTGCTGTTGTTTCACCTTTCCCTATGAGCAATAGTTGCTAGGAGCTCCCTCTTCCAAAACTTTGGCAAGTAAGATTTCATTAGCAATATACTGCAGCATAAATGCATCTTAAATTGATTAACTATTGTGTGTGTATATAAAACTAGTCAAACTAATTTATTCAAAGAAGATGAGAAATATCTTTATACCGAAACTCTGAAACAACCTTCACACCAACAGTATTAGGCACTGGGGCATGGTTCTAATGACAAGTCGCCACACTTTTCCTTCCTTTAATAGACAGTTCAGACATTGGCAAAGCTCCTATCAGAGCATTTAGTATCTGCCGTAAGCCTCTATTTAGCAAGAAGATTACATCCCCCAGATTTCACAGTTCAAAAGTTCATACTGTACTGGTCTATTCATAGACAGCTTGATATTGCCTCTTCTTTAGCAAGGAAAAAGATCAGTAATATTTTGAAACAGGGACTTAAAGAGCTTGTTTTATGTAGGCAATGCCAGAAATCTCCTAAAAACAATCCCCAACCTTAGACCAACTGATCAGATACCTTCATTCACTGGCGTGGATTTGGTAGTTCTTAAGAATTTATCTGACTTGTTATTAGACTTGAAATTTTAAAAAGGAGAGTAAAATAAAAAATATTGAATAATAAGCACTGCAGATCTTCTGGTTTTAGTTAGTACTTTTCTTCCCAAAGGGAATAGCAATAATCTTTAACAAGACATTTAAAGTATCCAGGGAATAAAGAGTTTAAATTAAATGTTTGCTTGCACATAATTGTTATGAATGGAAAAATTTGTTAAGGGTCACTGTGATACTGAGGGTCTGTCCATTTGGTAAGAGGTAAAACAGATATGCCGTCAAACTGTCATCATTACAGACTGCACAGTACCTTTGCATGTTATCCCTTAGCCAAATTTAAAGCAGGATAATTTCTTACTACATAACTTCTCCGTTCAGTTTTAATTAAATAAAATAGCATCCATTGCTTTCTGTGCTGCACTGCTGTTGTGTGTTACTGTGTGCTGATAAACAGCTGCTACACCCCACCACAAAGTTGGCTGCATGTCCAGAGTGGGTGAAGGAAATCTGATATGTATAACAATTTGTTGCAAGTACACAGTGCTTTTGATCGTTTCACCACACAGTATGTATTACATAGACAGGTAATTATTGTCCCCATTTTAGAAACTGTGAAAGTGATGCCAAAAGATTAAGTGATTTCCCCAAGGCAACAAATGGAGTTCTTGCCAGAATTAGAACCCAGGAATTCCTGTTTACTGGTATTGTTTCCTCACCTTTCTATCTAGTCTGTAAACCCCTTTGCGACTCTTTAGGAAGGAAAGCAGTGTATGAATGTAAGATGTGGTGACTGCTTTTCTAGCACCAAGCCAGCTATTCCAGTGGAATTACTTTGGCACCAACATCAAGAAAAAAAATGCAGACAGAGTTTCTTAGAAACTTGCTTCCTTGTAAATTGCTACCGTGGCACTGAGGCCAGAAAAGGAGCACCAATGTGGAATCATGGCAGCTGGAGTTCATGTCTTTAGCTTGAGCCCTCACAAAGGGATGCAATTCCCCCCCACGCACACACCCATCATCTTCCCTAGAAGAATGTTCCTTCCTGAAAGAATAATCTTTGGAGTCTCTAACCAGAGCGTGCTCTGAAAAGCTTCCCTCTAGCAGTTCCTGCAAGTGGCTCCAGGATGTCACCCTCCCACAGCACTCTCAGCAAAGGTGACAGAGAGAGAGCTATTTCAATGCCATGTCTCATCCTCAAACAGCAAGCAGTGAGCTGCCTACACAACAACACAAATCCTTCTCACGATCCTCTGAATACGACTGGCCCAGCGCCAGATCCTTCCACATGTTAACACAGAACCGTATCCCTGGAATACCCAGCCAAACTGTAGTGGTGGAAACTCTGTGATAGGAGACTGCATTAAATATTTAATTGTGTGATTTCTTCTGCGCAGACCTCAAAGCAGTTTTCTATATCAATATTTGCTCTATTGATATGTAACCATATTTTGACTTTAAGAAATACATTCAGGAGCAATAAAAAGTACTTCATAAACAGTAACTAAACGCTGTTTGTAGACTTTAGGCAACCTGCTGCATTTTCTAAGGTGGGTGCGTTTTGAAGAGTGTATTAATTTCAAATAATTTTAAATTATTCTTTTTGGCTGTCGGCTTTACCCTGCTGAAAATCTAGGCCAGGATGATTCAGGCATCATTATATTGTAATATGAATTCACTATCCTCCCTTCATACAACATACACAACATGATTCAAGGTTAAGAGCAGACTATCAAAAGACTCAGAGTATGGACAATTTTAATGGTAAGGGAACCTTGACTTTTGCTGATTATATGAGTTCAACTAAAATTGACCTTCAGTTTATGAAGATTTCATTTTCACAAATAAATGGTATGACTTATGGGTTTTTATTAGGCTGACAAAAATTATCAGAATAGAAGATTTCAAGGCCACGGTCTCTTCATTTCAAATTACAGATTACAGAAGGAAAGACCTCGTTATGCCTTAAAAGCTAAACTAATTTTTTTTTTTTTGTTTCTTAACTAGGCAGTAGTATTACTGTTTATGGGAACCTGTATGGCTGCCAGCTACCAACATGCCACTTTCCAGCGTTATCACCAGAGTTGTCATTTGTGCATATTTATCCTGTTAATGGGATGGATTTATGACTAGTACTGAATAATTTGGTCCTGGGCTACACTCATGTATTTTATGGCATGTGGTCAACATAGCTATGGGTCTGCAACTGCTCTATAAAGTGGAGCACGAAATCATTAAACTGAATGAGCACAAATGTCTGCTGTGTTGTTTTTAATTATATGTTTATCTCTTTCCCTTTTATACCTTCATTCTGTTTGTACCACATGTGGCCACATATGGGCCATAGATGTTGTCTTAGGGAGTTTAGGCAAATCCTAGGCAATCATCTTACTTTGTTTAGAAGTGTCTGGCTTAGCATGGCAGCAATTATAAGTCTATATATCTTAATCTACATACAAATTCCTGATTTTTAGTGGAGTCCAATATTCAGAGTTGAGGGTATTCTAAAGGGAAAATGAGCAAATGGATTTCTCAATCATGTGGAATAGTGGTTGCTATAGGGATTGTTTTAATGGTTATCACAGGTTAATCATAGGTTTATTATTTAAATTGGACATTTAAATTAAGACAAAAGACATGTCCTCAAAAGTTTCTGTAATGACTCATGTAGAATAGAAAATCCTAAAGATGGAAACCCTCCCTAAACCATCAATTAAACCAGAAATGTATGGTGCTTTCGGGACATGCTTCCATTTTTTTAAAGTTTCACCATGTATGATACATGTCAACCCTCCTATGGGTTTATGGAGATTAGGCAAAGAGGATACGATAGCCATTGGAGGAGGTCTCTGGTAGCTCCATTGGAATGGACAGGGAGCAGGGGGACATTAGAAGCCAGACCCTGGACAGAGGCACAAGGTCTCCATGAGGATAATCTTTGTGGATCCCTGGAGATTGGCTAGGTTCAGGAATGAGCCCTGTGGTTTATTCCATGGGGGCCATTTGGCTCATTCCCAGAGGGCTCTCATGCTATTTATGGTGGAAACCATCCATCTGGGTCATATACAGGCTTAAAATTTGCTTTCCAGGAATTTTCATACTAGAGAACTCAATCACCTGGATGTTCATGGAAAGCAAAGAGGACAAAATTACAGACCCATGAACCCACCACTTTGCAGTAGTGAGGGCTTAAGAACCTGCCAGATAACTGTATCCAGACAGCAGGATCTATGGAAGTTCCCATACATATGTTATTTTCCACACTGGGTTGGCTCTCATTTATGTTTACAACATTGGTTTAAGAGCTGCATCTTTCAGATAGTAGAATGTGAACAATTTACGCATTTAGCAAAATCCACCTAACCTGGGTCAAACTACATTCACTGTTGGAGTTCTGCCATCACGAGCAAAGAATTACATATCTGATGGCACACGCTTTGGTGAGAGGGTGATGGGGAGGTCGGGAAGATCAGCAGCTTAGCAATGATGCTTCTGGCAGCCTCTGAGGATAGAATTAGGTCCATTGACATTTCCAATCCAGCTTTAAAATTATGCTTTTAATTCTTTAACGTAATATGTTAGCAGACCTAGAAAAAAAAATCTCTGCTCTGTCAATTGCTATATATTTTTAACTTTTGCACCAAAAATCCTTAATGGGAGTGATATAGGACTGCATTGTATTATAACCACATGAAACTATGAGGATTTTCTTTTGCTCATTCCATATCCTAGCTTTGTTAGTAGGGCACTTGCCTCTGAGTTCTTGGAACCTCATTTGAACTCTTTACTTCAATAATACACAAGTTTTCCTCAATCATTAGTAAACAGTAATTCATATCAAAATGCATTGCATTTAATTCAAGACAATTAGCAGTCTCTGCACAAGAGAAGCCCCGAAAAGGTCTAGCATATAAAGGGGGAGGACACCTCAAGTTCAGAGCTGGGGTTACCAGCAAGGCAAGGAAATGATTTCCCCACTCCAGCTGTCTGCATCAGCACCGAAAGACCTATAATCTCAAGACAGAAAGCACAAATGTTCACTTGAAGAATAGAAAACTGTCAATGAGCCATGTCAGAAAATGCACAAATATATGTATATGCTCATACATCACTTGCCTATGTTTCAGATCTGAAGCAGAACATGTGGAGGTTGAACGAGGGCTCAGCTAGGTTAGGAAGAGTGCAAAAATCAACAGCACTAAAAGCTACTTTTCAGGTTAGCATAATCTTCTGTCTGCAAACACAGACTGGTTTATCTGATTTTTTTTTTTATTGGACAGCTGTGATCTTCTCCTTTCAAAACCTTGTCACTGCCGTTCAGCAGAAATGTAAGTGATATGATTAAGGAACATGGCATCTTGTATAATCGGTCGTAATCATTATCTAGGGGTTTCGGTAACATGACACATGCACAGCAACTGCAGCATCTGCTATGGACTGACAGATATCTCAAGCTCAGAATGATGGATACACACTCAGGGATTTGTAAACTTGTCCTCGCTAATGCCACTATCCTGATGTGAACTTGCTGTGGCTACGCTGCTTAGAGGCCAAAGATTAAAAGTGCTCTGTAAAGCTCATCCTGTCCCTCATCCACCTGTGTCCCTGACTAATATAAGATATATTGCCTTGGCAGACCTTTCCCACTTTCGCTGATAGGATGGCACTTTTGGAAGCAGTTTTAAAATACAGCATTGCATGCTAATATCATTTCCCCACCTGACGGGGTTTTTCAGAACCACTCAGCACTGGTCTAAGTCTGTTCCCACAGAAGTCAAGAAAGTAAATTAGTTATAAACAATAGGGGTTGGATTCCCTGCTTCATCCAGCTTCCAGAGGAGGCAGTTCCAGGGGGAGCTGCTATATTCTGTGCTGCTTGGCGCGAGCCTCTGAGCACCATCCAGCAGCTGCAGATTGCTGGTCATACCCCATATACTGGGGCAAGGAGCTGCTCTATGCCATGAGGGGACTTCCCCATACTTGGACTACATGGCCTGTTTCTTTTGTGCTACTGGAGTGGTTACTATTCATTGTTTGTATATGTTCCTGTGTGTTTTGACTGCACAGAGGATCCCCAGAAATATTGAATCAGTAGGTAGATATGAGAAAACTTAGGCTCTTGTTCTCTTGTGTATTGGGTATGGTTTTTGCTGGCCTGCCGGAGTGAAGCTGTCTATCCCCAGCATATCTAGCCAATAGGAGTATTAGTGAGTGGTGTATAAGCTCAGGACATGGCCCGCAGTTGCTATATACCCCCCTTTTGGGGCTGCTGACAACTGGCATAATTTAGAGACGCTTGAGGCTACTCTGAGACCTGGCCCAGTGCCCAAACAGGTCTAGGATCCAAGGACCACCTTTGCAATACTTGCATCATGTGTTCTTCAGCCATACTGGAGAACTGGGGTGAACATTTGCCCTGGTGGTTTTATTGCAGTTCCTAATTTTGACTTTGGCCATTTTTAAATAACATTTCATTTTGATTATGTTTGTGCCCCTTTTCATTCAACTTTTGACAAAAATGAGTTAAATCCCTGGAGCTGGGGGATGCAGCCAATCAGCAGCCCTCCCCCAAAAGTGGCCAATGGGTTCCAGAGATTCCAGGGGTGAGGGAGGAGCTACCTGGTATTCCTCAGTAAGTGTCTTTTTTCTCTCACTGCTGGGGTGGTCTGCCAGCCCCGTCAAGTTCCCCCATCTGATAGAATTTTTCAGCTTCAACAACTACAAAGTTTTATCGAAAAATTCCCTACCAGATCTAATTAAGAGTCTGAATCAAATTCCTTTACTCACATTGAGCAGCACCTTACCCCATAAGTAATCTCATTAGATCAGATTCTCAGCTGGCAGAAACTGGTTACACTGATTTAGACCCACAAAGAATCTGGCCCATTGATTTCAATGGAATGACTAATGGGATCAAGTGCTAATCAACCTGACTAAAGGTTTCAGAATCTGGCTCTAAATTTGTGTTCTTTGGACAACAGATTGAATTTGATAAAGAGAGCCAATTAGTTACCAGCTTTTTATGAAAGAGACAAACATAGATTTCAGATGTGTCCTGCCTTCTATTGTTTCTTGTAGGGTTGCCTCATGAAACAAAAATGTTCATGTCTCTTATTCTCAAAGTCAACCAGGATGAATGATGATTGTATCAGTGCCAGGATGGGGATTTTAAAATTCACTCTTCCTTCTTATTTTCATGCGGGTCAAAGCTTGAAAAAAAAATGTGTGCAAATAAAACAGACACAGATCAGACATAAAACCTCATCTGCTCCATTTCTTAATGCTCTTCTGTTTCTGATAATATAATTTCAGGAACTGTGTAGCATTTGATAGAACAATCTAAAATTATTTGGAATAAAGATGTGTTTGAGAATATCAATCGGGATAAGATTAAACACAACAAAATGAACTGAAATGAAACATGGAAGAGAAAAGAATATAACATGAAAGGGTAATTATCGGAATCCCATCTCTAAAAGAGTTGCATTTACCCTAATCACACTGCTACACTGCTACAGGTGATGTTGTAAACTTTAACTTTCTATTTAGATGTCACCAGGAGCTCCCGCTCTCTGTTTGCCTCCCAGACAAGAAACGGCTAATAATATTAGCTACCTGTTTCAAGTCCCTACCAGAAGAAGATTAACAGAGCATATTTTCAATGGATTGTGCAACAACATGAAGTCTTCTCTAATCTTATTTGGCACATTACCCACTGGATTTATGGAAATCCCTGATGAACCTTAACCTAGAGGTGTAACAGTCACATAAACTGTGCGTGTGAGTGTGTGTTGTGGTGGTCATGAGATACGCCCTTGATTTTAACTACTAGCTAAGTCTTTGAGTAGGTCTACAAGTAACCCTTAAATCCAAAGGGAATGAAGGCTAAAAATCAGGCTTCCAAACACATGGCACTTGGGCTGATTAGCAAGGAGAAGAAAAGAATTAATAATGAGCAGAAAAGAAAAAAAAAGATAGCCAGAAACTACAAACACCAGGGAGCCCATTTCAGTGTTACTTGAAAATAAAGCAACAATAGGAAGACTAGTCATCTCATTAAATAATAATTTGTTATTTTCCTTTAATGCAGCACATGTTCTTTAATGGTTGTGACTTTTTATGCCAGTTTGACTATAATTCCAGCATATTTATCAAAAGGAAAATTGTAAAACTTTTAATGAGTCCTTGAACTGACCACCTGTGAACAAGAGGTATTGTAAGCCTTGACTCTTGAAAAATGAAAAACAGTTTAATATTTTCCCCTATGTGACTGATCTCAAGTACATTGTAAAATTACTGGCAGACAGCTTATCCCATGTTCCTTGCAAAGTTAAGACAAGCCTACATCTTCTTTGCAAAGGGAAAGTGTAGAAAAATGTCTCCGTTTCTCTCATTTAAAAAAATGAGGGTAATTAACAAAAGATAGAGATGTGTTTACTAAAGAATGATCGTTGCAGTGACTGTGATCATGTCCCTTGAAAGCCACAGAAAAGCAGAACATCAAGGGAAGTTTCCATCAGTTGAAAATAGGCATGATGACCTTTCACATCCATATGACTCATGAGCTGGATGTTTCTGAACAGAGAGTTGTGTGTACTCTGACCAGTATTTTTTGGACTTTTAGGTGAAGAGTGGTTTCTAGTTTGGGATTAGATGAGCATAATTTATGACTGATAACTTTTTTTTCTTCACTCAATATGATTAAGGAGCACAAACATTTCTACAATTTAAACCTCCCTCTCTTGCCTTCTATTAAAATAATCAAGAGATGTATCATTACTAACACATACACAAAACCAAACTGCCAGAGTTTCCAGGAAAGACATTTTGTTTAGATGAGTCTAATAACGTGTTCATGTAATGTGGCAGAACTGTAGGATGTGCCTCAGTTATGCAATTTGTGAGAAAAGCATACAGACGCCTAATGCATTTTAAGAGAGAAAGTAAAAACATACCCCGATATATCATGAAAAGGAGGAATAGAGGAGAATCCATGCAAAATGAGAAGTGACAGCATCAAAAATGCCCGACCTTTTGTTACAGAAATATTGGGGTATACAAGTTAAACCTGTCCTTTCTCTCAGCTGGCAATTACATGGCAGATAACTCAAAATTTTACTACCTTGGCAGATTACAGAGATAACCTTTTCATAATGAACAGGTTTCAAACACTTTTTCCAATGTTCTGGCCAGGAACAGGCGTTCCTGTAATATAAAGCATGAATATCCTATTGTTACACTTGCTCTTTTCTTGAGCATACACTCTGACTGTGGACAGTGGAAGGAAAATAAAAATCCCATTCTTTATATTTGAGGTCCTGGGTGTGTTTGTTCTCTCTATTACTGTATTTATGCTGTGGTACAATACCCAAGATTCGCTAGGTGGTTTCCAAACACAAAGGAATACATGGTCCCTGCCCCAAAGTGCATTCAGTTTGCATAGCTCTAGGGATTGATGGGATACATAGCTGTGCCCTTTTAAAAGATTATAGCGATGCCATAGAATATTTTGTGCTTTTACTGAGCGATTTACTACATCAATAGTTTTGCCCTTTGGATTCAAAGTATGGAACCACATGGAAACATGCAACCACCCAATATTCTCTTTGGTGACACCAGCACCAATTGACCCGGGGGCATCTTGTTTCCATATGATATATTAGAATGGATATATAGTAGGATGTGTTGCCTCACACCTCCCAACCTTTGTGTCAAATTTCATCTTCCGGTCTAAGTGCTGAGTCACATCTCACTAGTCTTTTTTTTTAAAAAAATTAGCCTTGTTATGGCCAAAACTGTATGACAAAACCACACAGCCGCAGTTGGGTTCCAAATAACCATGCTTACTAAAGATGGTATACACAAATATACCAGACCTAGCTACTTAAACACTGCTGCTCTGAATGGCTTCTGGCAGCTTCTAAAGCATAAAACGCAGTGAGCACCTCTAGATGGATCTTAAAGAGATACTACCCTATCTGTATACACCAGTGGTTTTCAAACTGGGGTATGCGTACCCCTAGTGGTACGTGAGCTCTCACCAGAGGATATGCGAGAAAAATCCTGTAATGGCGGACATCACAGTTTATTTAGTAAGACTTGGCAATCTAATCATAGGTGTATTATGAACCTATCTCAGATGGGGATACACAGTAGACTACTTTATTTAGACAGCGGTACACAGCCTAAAAAGTTTGAAAACCACTGCTTTACACTACAGGCCTAAAGCATAAACATTTACAATGTGGCAAAAAAGATGGTGATAGGAACATGAATGAGGCGTTTAAAATTCAGACATCCTGTATTTGAAAATCCCGGTGGAAACAAATCAGTGGATATCCGAGGTTTGTGCATGTCAACAAAGGGTAGAGGGATAGCTCAGTGGGGGGGGGGAGGGTTAGCTCAGTGAGGGGGGAGGGATAGCTCAGTGGTTTGAGCATTGGCCTGCTAAACCCAGGGTTGTGAGTTCAATCCATTTAGGGATCTGGGGCAAAAACTGGGAATTGGTCCTGCTTTGAGCAGGGGGTTGGACTAGATGACCTCCTGAGGTCCCTTCCAGCCCTGATATTCTATGATATCTGTAACTATTAATATATGTTTTGTTTCATTTGGAATGAGTTCTTCTGGGATTTTTATTTCTTTCATGAAATAGTTTTCAAATATTCAGCAAAACATTCTGAATAGTTCTAAAGGCTTTTTTAAAAAAATGCATCTCATTGTCTCTGAGGCATCTTATTCTAACGTTTCAAGTTGATATCTATGTTAAAAACTCCCCGGCTGCTACATGAGAATATATGCTGGTACCAACAACACAGTTCTGTTTTGTGGATTAGAGGTGGAATTTTCAGCTAATCTAATGCACCAAAAATTGCAAATGATGCAACATCTGAATATTTTTTTTCATAACTATGACTCAGTAAATGCCAACCATAGACACATAAAATGTGTTTAATAAATAATACATGAAAAGCATAATAGGTCAAATTTGTCTCTGGCATAGTTCCGGTGATTTCACTGGAAGCACACCAGGGAAGAATTTCCCTCAATAATACTTGCATCTGATAATGCCTGTTTTATTGTTATGTATGTGAGATTGAGGCCTGTAACATGCAAGTTATACTCCGTTTCTGCCCAGACTGGCAGAAAATGTGATGAAAGGCTGTAACAGACACCACCTGTTAGCCACAACCTTATGTTTTGACTTGAATCGGCCTTTCTGCCTTTAAAGACCTTGATATTCTGTACTGGTGCAGAGTTCAGTGTAGGGACTTAGAGGAGGTGATTTTCATTTGCTCCTGGAACTGCTGAGGGCTGGTTTGAACTCTGGTGCTGTTTAGGGCAGCTTTGTGGGCTTTGCAGCAGCTAGGAAAAAAGTGGGACATAGGAAAGTTCTAGTCATACCTCTTCCCATCGCTGGACTAATTCTTTATGACCCTTCGCCAGAATGTGCTCTGTGACAGGGGATCCTACAGGTGGAGGATACTAGGTTCCTTCTGGGAAAATCCCCTACTTTAAGGGTATTCCTCAGGGGGACGGCGGCATGACAAGCAGTGGGGGAGGGGCTTATGGATGCTTCGTGGCTGCTTTGCACTGGCTATGGCAGCATAAAGTGGATGCAGAATTTGGCCAGTAGTGTCCTTGCAGAACTAAACACCATCAACCATAGAGCTGAGCAAAAAAAAGAAACAAAAAAGAATATTGGAGAATTTTTTGAAATTTCAGAGTTGTTTCCATTTTTAATTATGTCCTTCAAAATTTTCCACAAAATATACTTGGAATATTTTGTATTTTTAAAGTTAATTATGTCAAGGTCTGCGGGGGAGGGTCACTTTTTCTTTTCCTTTCATTTTTTATCCCTTTTTCCACTGTCACTCTGTAACTTTTCCAAAGCTGAAGAAGTTCTAAAAAGTTACAAAGTAGGAAAAGGAAACTTGGAAAAAGGAAACAAAAAACAAAACAAAAATAGACCTTGTTCACTCTATTGCATTCATTGGCAAAAGGAAAAAGAGAAAAGAAAGCAAAGATCCATTTTTTAAAAAAAAATCTCACCTTTTGAAAACTGGAACAAAAATTTCAATTCAAAATGAAATGAAAAGTTTTGATTCATTGCATTTTCAATTCCCAATTCAATATTTTATTTTACTTTTTATTTTTTGTCAAAACAACATTTTCCCAACCAAAACAAAAAACACCGTCAGTGAAACCCCATTTTTTGGAGGGAAAATTTTTTGGCTAAAATTTTTCAACCAGCAGTTCATAAAAATATACAAAATAAGAGTCAGATCCAGATTGCTTCCCTATATGTGTACATAAGTTCCATTGGAAGAACACAATGAGAGATCTTTAAACAACCACCGTTTTTATAAGGCTGCCTAAAGAGAGCTCATAATCCTTGGCAATTGCTTCAGTTAGAAGAAACAATGAATAAAATATATGATATTCATCAGTGCATGAGTCATTGGCTCATTTTATTGCAAAAAGTCTGTTTTCCTCAATGCAGCATTCACTACCCTGACCCACACACTCTAGCTATGACTCACCATTGCATTATTATTGTTTGTATTACCATAGCATCTAGGAGATCTAGCATCATTCAAAATGTATACCTATATAACTCCAGTGAAATCAGCTCACTAATGAATCAGGTCCCATTATTGTGCAATTTAAGTTAAAGTAATGTATATCACAATTATCTTTTTGGGGGGAGCATTGTATTATTTTTAAATAAAAAATTGCAGGGTTGTATTATTTTTAAATAAAAAATACCATGCCGATACCAAGGAATCTGATGCTCTAGGAGTGACAACAGAATGGCCCCTGTACTTGGCATCTGGTTTCTTGGAAAAAAGTAAAAGAACGTTCAGCCAAATTGATCCAATTGTTTGAAAACTGCTAAACTATAACAATAATTTTCACCATCTATTTTCTTTAGCTGAAATCACCATTGGACTTAGCTTAAAATATTTATTATTATTATCCAAAGTTGTGAGACTTATTAACATTAAAAACAAACAAGTGTTTCGCAAGACAGAAACAAATAATCACATTGATCTGGAGGGAATGTGGGTTTTCTCTCTTCTTTCAAGCAAGCCGAGAATATTTGTGCAAGTGAAGCTTAAGGGTCAGGACAGGCAGTTCTTGTAACTGAGGCTGTCTGTCTTCAGGCCATGCAACTGTGCTGTAAGTTTCCCTACTGTCTTGGCAGTGATCCATATCCTGTCCTGGAGACACTGAGCTGAGACGAAGAAGCTGGTTAGGATATAACCTGAAGTTGGTTCAAACAGAGGTTCCCATAGGTGAACTTCAGTTGCCTTACCCACAAAACTGCCTTGAGTCGGGGTAAATTTAAAATGGTAGGGAGCTGTGTGTGCCAAAAATCAGAATCTCCTGTGTGTTTACTTCCTTGTGAATCAGTGGAGATTAAGCTAATTAAAGAAAAAGTAGAATCTGTAAAAATTAAACACGGTCTATAAATTGGAGAAGCAGCATTATTTGAATCTGTTTTCGCCAATTTCCAAGGACTAGACTAATCTCATTAGGTCATTTCTGCAGCAAATCTTCCGTTTTCTGGAAGATTACAGCACAGAAACTGCTCTGGGACAGTATTCTGATGAGCATTTCAGAGCTTTGGCATTTGTAGAATGGGGCAGATTATGAATGGCTGCTACAACAGCATTCATTATCTCCTCTCACGTCATTATCTTACTGGGGTTGCCAGAGAAAACAAGAGTTAAAAGACAAACATTGAGGCCCAGATCCACTGCTGATATAGAGAATCATAGCTCCATCAGCGTCAATGGATCTACACCGGCTGAAGAGCTGGCCTGGATGTTCACAGGCATAAGGGGAAGGGGAGAATTTCATCAACCTTCCACTTATTGAAGGAAGGGGAAATAATATTAAGGATCCACATGCTATGATGCCACTACTGATTAAACACTAATTAAACCAGTTTTAGATTACGGCACTGGAAAGACGGTTAAAACCGTCTGCTTATTTTTTAAATATGCTACCAACCAGCTGGGAAGGGGAAGCGATCAAGATAAAACTCCAGTGCACTTAAGTGAACTTCACCTTGACACTGCAAGTCTGGTTAAGGCATTTCCCTCCATTTAAACCCTGCTGTGGGGATGCATGGGTGAAGGGAGGCCATCACCAGCCCTCACACATGGGCATCCCCTGCACTTCATGGAATGAATCTCTACACGTCGTCCCAGATGGGTCAACACTAACGGCAGCACTGGGAGTGGACCAAGGTGGGGACTGTGGAATCTGTGATTACACAAATCCTCTGGCTCATCCACCTCATGCAGGTGATAGAGTGGAGTTGTGCAGGATTGTTCCAGCTCTCTGTGGGCGTAAACATGCTGCAGCTCCACATACTGGATCTGGATGGGGAAATTGTAGTTTGGCACCTCCAATCCCCACATGCAATTGTCCCACACAAGTGACTATCATTTTATAGATGGAGTGCTGGGCACAGCATTCAAAAGTAATGAAAATCATTAAGCACAGAATACATAGACAAACACGTAGATCTGGAGAAGGCATATGTGGGCAAGAGACAAAATATCCCTTTCCTTCATAGGTCTGATGGCACTGACTGTTCAGTGGCCTGTGTGAAGTGGGTTGGAGGTCTCGATCCTCACAGAGGGATTTAAGTGACCCCTGGGCCTGTACTGGCCCTATGCACAGGGATGAATTTCACCCTCAGAGTGCATCTGTCATGTTAGGAGTTTGTCTCTCTCCATGAGTCTGCTTAGCACCTTTGATAGCTTGAAAGCTACTAATTCTGGGGATTTTTGTTTCTTTCAAAAGATATATACCACACCAGAGGAGAGGCACACATGCCGTTTAGAATCACAGCCCTGTCATCTCGCACCTCATAATGACACAGAAACATGTAATTCATGCAGAGACTTGTAATTCTGGTATCTTTCTTTCGTCTGATTTGTTTATTATATGGCTCGGATGCACTGTGAAACTGATATGTCAATGAAATGATGACTGAAACGTATTTTGTCCTTTCTTGAAAAATATGCAAAATACACAACCAACAGCATGTAAATAAATAGGAATGTGGTATGTATTTCGGCATGGGATTCTGGAATACTTATTGATACTGAGCTGCAGCTTACTCCACAAAGAGTCTCATGGAAATCTATGGAACTACATTGTCCTTCTATATTAAGGAGTGAGGAATAAGGGTGGAAGAACCTGGACTTTATTTTTTCTAGTGAACAGAGATCTATTTTTTAAATAGATTGTTTCATTCATTCATTCAATCCCTCCACAGATAGCATGAAAGTGTCTGCTTTTGCACTTTACTATTGATATTTGATTGAGCTGTACAATTTACTACTTTTTTTTAAAAAAAATGCAGCCCTGAAGTCAGCTTCAGTGTTGAAGCAAAGGCCATGACACTAGAGATTTTCAACCAGATGGAGTAAAAATAATATTGGGTTTGTGTTTATCAGTGCAGTAGGTGTTGAAAATATACAAAAGATGACCATTGATCAAAATAAGAGATAGACCCACTTCTGTGTCTGTGCAGATCTATAAACGTGTATATCTCTTAAGTGTATATGCGCACATTTACTAAAGTATCTTGGCATCGTGTTTATCTTTCAATTAGAGTTTATTAATATTTCTGATGGTGCAATCAGAATGTATTTTTCTCTTCTTCTATGACCTGCTACACATATAAGACCTTTCTTTAAAATCTTTGCTGTGCTGTACTTTACTGCAGTTTCTTGTTTAATGTTTTGTTTTGTGCTTAAAGGCTCTATTTATTTTACCAACGAATTCTTGGTGGCTCTGCAACTTTGTGTCTGAAGCTCTGTGTGTAATAGTTATATCTATATCATTATTATATTCTATTGCAGCAGTCCCTAAGGGATCTGATTAGGGCCCCATTGTACTAGCTCCTGTGAAAACACAAAGTAATATGATAAAATCAGCCCCAAAGAGCTTACACTTTAATTTCTCTATCTCAATTTACTTGAGCCCAGTGTAACCCTTAGTTATATCTACTTTATTTAAAAACAGCACTAATTAAAGTATAACCCATTTGAGAAAAGTTAGTTTCATGAGAACATCCAAATTCAACCTACTAGCTCAACAAGGACTAGCAAGCTACATACTGGAGCAATGAGAAAAGTAAATCCCAGAGCTGAAGGCTATCCAGCGATAATGATATCCAGGCTTCCTTCCCACTGAATTCAAATTTGGAAGCTGGTGATCTCCCAAACCATTGCAGGACGAAACCTAAGGTGCAAGTTGGCATCCAAGATAGGTCAGACTTTGGGGATTAAAGGTAACACCTTGAATTTCGCACATCAAAAATCAGTGCAATCTACAAAGCAGAGGTGTGTAAAAGATGGATCGGTGTTTAATACCTCAATATAGATATTTAATGACAATAGCTCAAATGTATACAGACAGAACTTTTCACTTACAAAGTATTTTTCATCCTTGGATCTCAAAGCTTTTCATCAAGGAGGGTAAGTGCATAATACCCAATTTATAGATTGGCAAACTGAGGCACAGATAAGATAAGTGGGTTGCTCAAGGTCAGGTACTACATCAGTAGCAGAGTCTGGAACAGGGCATTAACCACTAGGCCATACTGATTCCCATTTATTTTGATGAAATATGTAAAGGTAGTTCGGGATTTACAAAGGTTCCCAAAGGACAAGAAATTTTCTTTGAAAACCTGTTAATGTATAAATAATGTATGAAAACCTGTTAATGACCTGCATGTGCAGTGAAGTGAGAGTTTAACTTTAACAAAAACCTGTTTGTGCTTTAAAATCTACAGTTTGCGTAATGGAAACAGATTAGAAAGAAATATTTTTAATATGCAGAATGTACTTATTATTGCACAATCAGTGTGCAAATGACCTGGGACACAGTCTAAACAAAAGTCAGCAGCTACTAATGAGGCTTGTTAGGGATGCTAATCTATGTAAATGTTATTAATTGAGAACATCTATCTTTTATCTCCAACATTTGGTAATCAGGCAATTAAAAAACAATGACATTCCCTGCGGTTGTTCTCCTAGTAAAGAAAAAGTGATCAAAGAATCCAGAATAAGGAAAAGAAAGTCCCTTATCAAGAGCTAGGCCTTGCCTTGGGCTACCAGGCCTCATTAAAGGCAGAAAAGCTCTGTTGATCACCAATTAACCTGATTTGTAGGAACTCTGATAAAGACCTCAAACAACATGAGTTTTCTTAACTATAATAAATGACACAGTTTATTGACAAAAATAAAAGCGTTTGGTTTGAAAAAGAACATAAAGGGGCTATTCAAATTTGATAGCCATACCAAACACTGGTCCTGAAAGATGAGGATAGGTTTGACTTTACCACATTGGTGGCATATTATCAATGCCAGATACAGTCAACCTTATTAACAGCCATACAGACAACCAAATAGATACATATTTTGTAGTCATCACATAGATTTTACTCATCTATAGTCATAACAGACATTAGATTGCATTAAGAAAAGGAGTACTTGTGGCACCTTAGAGACTAACCAATTTATTTGAGCATAAGCTTTCGTGAACTACAGCTCACTTCATCGGATGCATACTGTGGAAAGTATAGAAGATCTTTTTACACACACAAAGCATGTGTGTATAATTAATTATGTATGTGCTAGGCTCATGAATGGTAACTTGATGCTCTAGGGTGAACTATGCATCTTGAAACAAGAAAGTAAAAAAAAAAAGTGAATATTTTCATGAAGCTTAATTGGTGGACATTTTGTGATCATGGTTGTTTTTTAATCTTAGCAGTTGCTTCAGATTATCTCAGGTGTAAATCGCCATATGCCTTTTTAACCCATTACTCCCCCTTCTCCAGAGTGTAATTCCTTCCTGTGAGGCCTTGTGTGTCCACTGTGACATCCCCAGTAGATAAAGAAGTGTAGTGTCACTGTAAACCATCATTTTAATTATTGCCAGTAGTGCACGAATTCAAGGGGTGGTTCTGCGATGTGACAGTGTCTCACGTTCTCTGTCTCTTTCTCTGTGGAGGGAGAAGGAATAATTAGCTACCCTAGAGTTGAGGGCCTAGAACTGAATTCAAAGTACTGTAAATATGGTACCAAACTCAAGCTTTGTCTACACTTAAAAGGTTCACCAGTATAGCTGTACCCTCCAAGTATAGTTTTTGCTGGTATATTGGCATCTGCGCTATGGCTTTTGTCCCTATAGCTCCATTGGCTAAAACTACACCCCTAACTGACAGATATGCCTGCATTTTTCTAAAATGTAGCCCAGGCCTTAGATGATAGAATGCATTTGAGATTGTAAAAGTTAGGCCTAATGAGATTTACTCTATTGAATCTTTGCCCTTGATCTTTGTGGGGTAGATCTGACTCCTGATTACTTTGATGGGTGTCCGATTGGGTCCTGTAACCAGGCAATGGCTTCCCAAGCTCCTCCTCATGGCCTGGGAGGAGGGACTGCAGCACCTGCCTCAGTTTCCTAAGAACTCCACATAGTCCAAAAAGACATGAGAAAATTCCTCTGCTGGATTTCTACTTTCTTAAGTCCAAATAAACTCAGACTCCAGATGGGCCCAGTTTCTCTTACCTGAGGATCTTTAGGCTGTAACTCTCCACCATCACATCTCACCAAGGTCTGTCACTGTCCTTCTTCCGCCCCTTCCACCCCAGTTGTGCTCCCTGCTCCCAGAAAGGAGGCTACTTCACCCCAATCTCAGACTGGCCCTGTCTATTCTCCATGAGGGACTGTTTTATCCTGTTCTCTAAAAAGCTGGAGAAGACAGTACTTGACCTCTCTCTGTTCTTGCTTCTGGCTGTCTCCCCTGGCTATAACAGGTCTCTGTTTTTATACCAACCCCCCAGAGGCCTGGTTTAGTCATGTGACTGTCTATCATGTGACTTAATTTTCTCCACTTGGGGAAGCAAATCAGCTGTATCACAGGTGGGCTGAGACCTATCTCCCTTTAAAAGGCCAGCTACCCTTTGACAGATCCTCAATAGGGAAAATACCATTATCACTTCTTCTTACCCATCCATTTGTCACATGCATTCCAGTTTATGTATAAAGGGTTTAGTTCCCCTGCTTTCCTTGTGATGAAACTTCAATCATTGATATCAAAATTATATTTTCCTTTAAAAATATGAGATATTTCCCCTTCAGATCTTGCCTTTTTCCTCATAAATTTGTAAATACAAAATCTGCAATTAAATTAGCAATACAAATAATTTAGGAATATTCAAGAGCCATAACTGAGCAAATGGAATCATCTGTTTTTCATGAGTCTTTGACCATAAAAAAATTGATCATATCTCACATATAGCAGAGAATCTCAGCAATGATCCTAAAAGCTAGAGCATGCTTTTGTAGGTGCATTAACAGCAAGATTATCTAGTGGGTGCCTAAAGTTAAATATGGAAATATATTTAGAGACCAAAAAGAAGTCACAATATCAATGGTAGCTATGGAGTGTCAGCACCTTTGAAAATCAGACCACATTCATTTAGGTGTAAAATACAGGTCCAGGTGTTTAACATTGGACAACCAAGTTTGAACGTTTTGATCTGAGTTCATTTCTGGGTGCATTTTTTTTTAACACAAGGCATCTAGATTTCATTTTTAAAAGATGAATATAACTTTATTGCTCCATGGCTCCACTGGTCAGTTTCTATCTGACGTTATAGATCTGAGCGTGTTTTACAAGAAAGGCAATTGTCTGAAACCAATTATCTTGGTTGTCTTTGATTTAACTGTTAAAGCAGCTGCCATCACTGAGATGCTATTATACACAAACAATTGTATTGCATTGTTAAGTGCCCTGCATGCCTATCTCATTATTAGAAGCCAATTAAATTTTCTTTATGATAAAATGGAAAGACTTAGAGCCAATAATGAGGCTAATCTGAAGAAATCTGGACCAACTGCAAACAGTACCTAGAAGACCTGTAAACAGAAAAGAGCAGTAATTATATGACATGAGAAAAAAAAAACAAAGAATAATATCCATTGAAATTTCAGAAGCAGGCACATAGAGCATAGATCTCTGTCAGTCTAGATTGCTAAAGTAGTACTAAGATGTCTTAATTATATGATTGATGCAAGCTTCAAAAGAAAGCTTGGTCACCAGAATGGTTACAAGGCTATGAGTATTATCTAAAGGATAAAGAAAGCCATTGAAAGAAACCGCTACAAATGAAACTTGAGACCTTTGCATTTTGGTACCAATCAATAATATGTTTATCTATAGTAAATTTAAGATGATTTGATTACATCAATTATTGAAATAATTGTGATATTAACCCACTTTGTAAGGACTGGAAAGCACATCAGACAGTCATTTGAATACATATGACACTGCATCCCAGAGGACCCAGTTCAATTACCCCCTGGAAGTACCTAGAAACAAAACTAAATTCAGCCCTGACAAATCAAGTAGAAACTAACACTTTGCCTACCTCAATTCTCACTGCTTAAATCAAGACCACTTTAACTTATTACACCATCACATTTTCTGTTTTGTCTTCAGAATAGTTTGCCAAACACAGCTGATGGAAGAAACAAGCTTTGAAGAGCTCTGTGTAGCCCAAAATCTTATCTCTTCTACCAAAAAAAGTTGGTCCAATAAAAGATATTACCTCACTCACCTTGTGTCTCGATAGATAGATAGTTAGATAGATTGGATAGAGTGAAATGGCTGCCAGTAGTACTGTTTAAGCCATAGACACATTAATCCACAGAATGTTTTGAGTTAAGCCTAAGCATCCCCATAGACATCTTCTTCTGGGTTGACTTTGGTGCAGGCTAAACTATCTGACTCATACAAAGGCCAATAGATGAAGCAGTGTCCTTCTCCACTCCTCTGAGCTGTTTATTATTATTATAGGGTAACTCCTTTGCTCAGAGAGACCCAAATATATTCTTAACACTGTTCTGCCCAATTCTATTTAAATGCCATTTTATGAGTCTTGATTGACCAAGTCTGATGGTTATAGAGGGAGAGTTAATGCTACATGCATTACACTGAAGAGACAAAAATAAAAGCTCTACTCTGCAGACAGGAGGGGTGAAGGGTCCATTGAAAATCAGAGAGATTAGCAACTCATCACATTATTTGTGGGTTATCAGGAGACAGAGGTAATGAAAGTGAGACCTATATACTTAATCAATAAGAGTTTGACTGCATTTTGAGTTCATTTTCCCCTGCAGAGAGAGAGACAGCAAGCTTACTATTGATCATGGTGTTAATCCATAACTAGTCTGGGCCTTAGCCTAGTGGAACAAGCAGGAAAAATAAGATAATAAGCAGGAACTCTTGATCTTTTATTATGGTGTGCTAGATAAAGAGAGTGCAGGGTTCAAGGTGGAATAGTTTATGGTTAACCCTTTCTTTGCTGCTTAAGTCTGAATGCAGGTATCAAAGTGAATTAGCTAGGTCTCATTTGTTTTTTAATATTGACCTGATTTTGATTAAGTTAATTGAAAACCCAACATGAGGGCACCCATCTATATATTAAAAGGAATTCAGGGAAGAAATGAAGTGTGTATCTCTTAAAAAACAGTGATGGTGACATGGTGTCTATGTGGAATATGATTAAAATGCAAGGGCCAGATCCCTAGCTAGTGTAAATTGATATAGATCCATATGCTGATTTAAAGCAGGCTTAAAACTCAACTAAAATACTTTCCTTTTTAAACACAACATGCTCATCCGATGAGACTGAGTAGATAATATTTTGTTGCATATTTATTGTAGCTATTATTTCATATGTGTCTCAAATATTTTCTGGAGATGATAACACTTAAGAATATTTTTTTAACTGACACAGTAATCAAGACAACTTAATCCTTCCCATGGCAACAGCCCAGTGATGTCAGAGATGTCAAAGATTTTGAGGTGAGCAGTAGACAAGAAGTAGCAAATAAAATCCAATTATCTTTTACTAAACATTGGGAGTAGAATTATTACTGTGTTGGGCATGTGTTATTTTTCAATAATTTGGTGATAAATTATATCGTCAGTCTAATATTAAAATAACCGCTTTCCTTTCAAGGTTTACATTTAGTCTTTGTCTCTTCAATAAATTTGATTTGTAGCATCGGAAATAAAAATTTGAAGATGCTTCCTTTTAGTTTTTTTATGAGCACGCCACTACAGTCCTGAAATATTTAACCATTTGTCCAGTCCCTGTAGTGATACAATAGAAATATTTATATTTAGATAGGGCACACAGTCTTAGCACCTTCTACTGTGATCCTGTGCAAGCGAACAAGATAAACAGGTTCAAGCCAGATCAGTACTTACATGTAAAGCTCCCAAGAAAAACACAGGTTCTAGTTATGCAGAAGTTGGCACTTTTCTTTCCAAATCAGTATTGCGCTAATATTCAACATGGCATTGGAGGGCACTGTGTTGCTGAAAGTGTTGTCTTTTGGATAAGATATAAATTTTTTTCTTATTACGGGTAAATATTCAGGTGAACAGATGGGCTTGTGAGTGCAATTTACTAGCGCTGATTGGAAAATGTTTTTCATTTTCATCAAAATTTCAACTTTTCATAAAACCCCTCTGAAAACGAAACATTTTTGGCCAAATCCCAAACGTTTTTGGTTTTGGATGAAAATTTTCAGTTTTCAGTTCAAAAGTTCTGATGAAAACTTGAAATGTTTGGTGGAAAGCAGACATTTGTCATGAAAATGTCCTTTTAGTTGAAACCACAATTTTCAGTTGAAAAATAGTTTTGATGGAAAATTTTCAGCCAGTCCTACAATAAACGTATTGTTTCACTACTGTTGCAAAACTGGCTCCCATCACCATGTGAGAGCAAAGATTAGCACTCAGATGCATAGCTATCTGATTAGCGCCAGCAAATCAGCTGATTAGCCATCCAAATGCTAAGATCTGCACCCACAATGAATTCAGAGCACAAAAGTACAGTCACAAATTATGGTTTGCAAAAGGGAGAGCAGGGGGCTTGAAAAATTATGTTAATGGATCTCATCACAATTTGATCATTTAATCTAATGCCCTGGCCAAATTATAAATCTGTACATTGCATTCTGACCACCACCTACTACCATTTCAATTGGATGTGGTATTCGTCTTCACTTCTGGTCCAAAACTATCTCATTCTGATGGTGTGTGCTATTAACAGCTTCCACTGTCTACCTCACAGGTGGCTTGATTTTAGTGGTTGGTGAAGCGGTACCTGAATACCATTTACCTTCGTCACAGATCTGTTGTGATATTTAATTAATGTTTGTAAAGCACTTTGAGATTCTTGGATGAAAGACAGTGGAATTGCAAAGAATTATTATCATTATTATTATTATTATTATGAATAAATTCTACAACAAAGAATTGGTGACAGCTCTCACATGCTCTTAAAAACACAGACCTATTGCTGCAATGTACTTTTCCAGCTGTGAGTGAACTGTTGTTTCAGATACTCAAACAGAGAAAAGATTAATCTTCAAGTAGCAGATATCCAGTTATTCTTTAGTGTTCAAGGCACTTTACACTAGGGTATGTAATTTAACTGCACATCATAACAAAAATCAATGTATGGATAAAAGAAGAGCAGGGGGAAAAAATCCCACTGTTCTTTAGTTTAATAATACACGCGTACAACATTAAGAGGAAACATGCTAAGATGAATCCTGAGAACTGAAAAGATTTTTTTTAAACATCAAATTGCTAAAATATTGCTTTAGGTAGCACCTGCAGATTAAGCTCAGTGGTTCTTCCTACACAATACCTACAAGCAGACAGATTCCTGTGAATTAAAAGCAAACTTCTCTTTGGCAGTTTGGGGGCTTTTTAAAAAAAACCTGAGATTTTGTTTTGTTTATTTTTGTTTGGGTAACTCAGTTCCTTACATTGTGTTACATCTTCCACATTCTTAAAGTGAAGTTTTCATCAAATTAAAGCTGTAGCGAGGTATTGTTTCTTACTGACAAATAGGCTTCTCCAAACTCTGTCATCTCATCTTCATCATGCCCTTGAGTGCACTTGTTAAACTTGCAGTAAAGAGAGTTAGTTACTGAAAAGAAAATAATAAGCATATTTTGAGCATCTTCTATCTGTGTGTGGCCACGGACTATGGTGTCCTTCCAAGTCCTGATTAGCTCATGCATATATTTATATATTGCATACAAATAAGGATTTGCAAGCTTAGATTTGTGCACTTTTGACTACATGCCCCCAAAACTTTATGGATTATATTTCCGGACGATGACCTCTATTTTAGCTCATGCTATTATTTAGTACTATCACTCATTCATGGAAATGTCAGAATTTCACTTGTAAAAGCCTATTTACACATGAAGACAGACCCAAATTGAGTGCACCTAGGTGTTGCACCGAGGCAATACATCTCTGGGATCACTAAAAATATGATCGAGGACAGATAGGGAGACAAGCATACAGCTTGAGGCTGAGTTGAGACCCCTTTAAAAATTAGCTGCATGACCAAATTAGATACATGTTATTATGACCTTCCTAAGCACTCAGATACCACAGTGATGAGTGTGGTATAAGAATCTAGATGGAATAGACAACAGAACATTTTGGAGGGTGATAATCAGATGTAATCATGGATGTCTGATGTTGATATGTCACATGAACTTCAAGGACTAAGGATTTCTGCATTTAAAAAATACCTAGAAACATAGACATAGTAGCTGATTCCATAGCGAAGAGCAATAGAAAATAGATACTGTATATAAATTCCAAAGATTGGAGTATATTGCCTGCATCTCTGGGCAATATACTGTACCAGTCTCAGGCACTGAGAAGTATCTTGTTGCTAACACAGTTTCAATCACTGTTTGAGTGTTAGCACTCACCTAGCTTTCTTAATAGAATTTCATGCATCCCATCTTCAGAGTACTTTCTAGCTAGCTATCTTCATAACTATAGTATCTGAGTGCCTGCTTCAGAAATGTTTCCATATAAGTTAGATACAGGTTAGAAGTAGCAGATCAAGGACTAGGCCATGCTTACTACAAAGGGATGGCAAAGTCAAGTGGAGCTGTTCCATTCAAAAAAGTGCTGTATTCCATTTGTTGTGTTGTGCTATTGGCAACAGTAGGTTTAGTAGGTAAAGTGTTTAGTAATTATTCCCCTCCATAAAATGTCATCCACTGGTTTAAAATGAGGTAGATAGATTTCTCTGGTGGGATTTTTATTCACATTGTTTTACAACGGTTGGTGTTTAATTTTGATGGGTTCTGAAAAAAATGGAGAATAATACTGATTCATACACTGCCAACATGTCAGGATTTTTTAAAAGAAAGTCTCAGTAGGCCAGAAAGGCTTTTTTTATGACTTTATTATCCAAAAAGGTATTTTTGTTTACAAAATTCAGCATATCCATTTTATTTCAATTGTGTGCTGTTGTACTGCTTTCAGGGGAACTTGCTGATAGATCACAGGAAAGCAATCAGTCCAATAGATAATACATATAAAATTATTACATGCATCCACACAGAGAAAAAAAATGTACAGAATGAGAACAGTTTACACTATTGCCTTGCTTGACCCTTTACAGAGAGTTTATTTGTGTTAGACTTTACCTGCTCTTTATCTGTATTAGATTATACCTTCTTTTAACATGTGATAATCAAGATAGAACTTGGTTAGTGACTGAAAATGAGCTATGGAGCTGAGCACCAGTGAAAACCCAGCCCAGGTGAGTAGGGATCTCCTGCACATGTTAGCGGAGGCACACGTTGGTTAACTTATTGCAGTCTGATGGCTTCTGCCTCTTCCATAGTTGTGAAATGAGTTGATAACCTCACAACGCAAGCCGCAATCCAGTCCCTTGTGTTTGGGTGGGCTACGGAGACTGATCTATACTCCCAAGTTGATAGATGGTCCCTTCTGGGTTTATCTTCATAAGAATAGCGTGGAGAAGATAATAATGATTCTGCAATATTGTACCTGTTCTGTGGATAAACAGGACTTCACTCTCCATGGCTGTCAATCCAGCATCTTTCATGAAAACGAATTCTCACACACTGAGAATGCAATATTAGACGCAGTATATGTTATAATCAATATAAAAAGATGTAGGAATAAGATGTTCCAGACACATATGGACCTGCACTGTTGAAACTAACAGTAATTATATAATTATTTGATATTAATTATATGCAATTTACTAATGTATTAAATTAAACAATACCGTACATAATTTATAGTAACTGGTGTAAAGATGATTTAATCAAAAAAGAAGCAAGGTAAACAAATTAATTAAATATTATTGAAGCCAGCATTAAACACTCAGTCATACATTTGATATAAACCTAAAAAAACAAATGCCTGTAGTCTATGGGCTCCATAAATGTTTTGGGTGAAACATTTGAGAAAATAATTTGGTACATTACATTTATTTGAAATATAATTAAAAGAGCTGGTTGAAATTTTTAAGATGAAACTTTTAGTTGTTGACAAACAAGGTTTTCAATAAATATTTATTTTTTAAATCACATTTTAAAAGGTCCATTTCAAACTCTGTGAAATGGAAACAATTTGAAAAAAAAAACGTTTAATTGACAATTATAATAATTAGGTTTAAAAATATAAAGCATTTCATCTTTGGGTCCTGCACACACCATGTGGCTGAAGGAACAGGAGTAGGATTAACGTATATTGGGCCTGTCTGTACTCAGAGCAAGACCAGATAGGGTGGGTTAACGGTGGTTTTAAGTCACCTATGTAGCCTCTAGAGATCCTTGGTGGATCTGCTGCAACCTGGACTCTGACATATTAGAGCATCCCCTCAGACTCAAAATATGATAATGCCACTATATAAATCTATGGTACACCCACAACTTGAATACAGAATGCAGTTCTGGCCACCCCATCTCAAAAAAAGATATATTAGAACCGGAAAAAGCACAGAGAAGGGCCACAAAATGATTAGGAGTATGGAGCATCTTCCGTCTGAGGAGAGATTAAAAAGATTGGGATTGTTCATCTTGGAGAAGAGATGACAAAGAAGGGATATGATAGAGGTCTATAAAATCATGAATGGTGTGGAGAAAGTGAATAAGGAAGGGTTATTTATCACTTCACGTAACACAAGAACCAGGAGTCACCCAATGAAATTAATAGGCAGTTTTAAAATAAACATAAGGAAGTACTTCTTTACACAATGCACTGTTAACCTGTAGAACTCATTGTCAGGGGATGTTGTGAAGGCCAAAAGCATAACTGGGTTCAAACGAGAATTAGATAAGTTCGTGGAGGACAGGTATAATAATAATAACAGAATAACAATAATCTGACTAGTAAAAATCTGAAGTAACCCCACTGAAACCAGTGATATTGCACTGAGATAGTGAGATAAGAATCAGCCCCATAGAGTTCATTACTGTCATACTCTATCATACTATGAAAATATGGCCTATGGAAAGACTTTGCAGATGGTGAGACAGGCAAAGGATGCAGAATTAAGTTTAAGCCTGTGCAGTGTAATGATTTAGCATCAAAGTGACTATATAGTACCCAATAAATTCCATTAAGATTTCTAGGGGTTCTTATTCAGAGCATATTCAGCAACCTGAGAGTATAGCTAACTGTGTGTGCTTGAAAAACACAACAGCCATGTGTGTCTGGCTGGCTGGCTATCTATCTATAGATATATCATATTGTCTCAGTGAGTGATATTTGCCCTATATTTTGTTGTTTAGGTTTTTAATGAGTTAGAATCCTGCCAGCATTATGGGCCTGCATATTTCTAAATAAGTAAATGATTGTTTGACCCAGTCCTTCAGCTTCATAGTCATGGAAGTCAATATGTGAAAGGCGTGGAAGATCAGGCTTTTAAGTGAAGGCCATATATGAACAGAACTCTATATTATTTCAGCTCTGATTGACTTTGGATTTAAATGAGCAACCCCCCAGTTGACTTTAACTGAAGTTTCACACAATTAACTATTGTAGAACTGCCCCCCTTCCTGGCCCCCAGATTACATGTAGTGGATGTGACCCTGCAGTGCTTCCTCTGGTAAAACTCATCATGAACTTCAATGGGAGATTAGCCAGTAAAAGGATAGCAACTGCAGGTCCAGAGTGGGTGAAATTCACCCCTGTGATGATGGCCTACTCAAAGCCTATAGACCAGTTACATCCCACTGAAGTGATGTATAAGCTTTATATGGGCCCTCTACAGACGGGGAAACTTCACTCTATGAATAATCATCACTGATAAAATTCATTCCAGTGCAAATGCTCCATAGGCCTAACACTGGTCCTCTGCACAGAGGTGAATTTCACTCCATTTAATCCACTGACATGACCACAGTATAAGTACTGTAACAGAGCGTTCGCCCTGGGATGCATGCGCACATCACTGCTCAGATCTTTAAGACTGAAGGGACTGAGTTCAGGGACCACGTGACAGGGTCAGGTTGCAAGCAGCCTTTGCTATAAATGGAGACAGCCTACCCTTGAGTAGAGAGAGACCCAGGGAAGTGTCTGTAAATTCAGGTGTCACTTGAAGCCAAATAAACAAGAAATAGAAACAGCATAAATTATGTATTTAGCACAAAATAACGTTTCACAGTGAATTCATATTTTACTAAGTAAAAATATTATGGCTTGATCGTCATACATCTCAATAACAACAGAACCAGTTTGCAGTCACCTGGTTTGTTTTGTTTTTACCAGACAACTGTAACTAAATTAATTCATTTTCTAATAAAATATTTCAAGATGTTGAGAAAATACAGATAAGTAGACAGAATCCTTCTTACGATCATCAGCATTAACATGAAATCTTTTTCTGCTCATTAAAGAAAATACAGTCAATTTAATTAATACACATTAATCCCTAGTTGACATTAAAATCAGCTAAAAAACAACATTGATATAGATTATTAAAACTGAGGCATAAAAAAGTGTTAAAGGTGGCCACTATGGAGAAGAAAATAATTTCTAAAGATCTATCTGTCTCTCTTTGATTCCATTTTAAATAAGTCTGTAATCACATTTGCCAAACTCCTGTTACCCCAAGGAAAATTTACATATAGAAGAATAGTTTTCCTGTGAGATTCAGTAATGGAAAAGTACTTTCTTCTTCTTCTTCTTCAGCACTTAGCCAAATGGTCGGCTGTAGCCATTGTTCACCATTTGGTCCATTCCTGTGTTGCCACAAGGGCTTGACAGACCAAGAGTCCAATGTCAGAACCCATGTAATAGTGCGTCTTCCTCGAGGCCACCTCCACCCCTCTGTTGGTGGAATTTTATCCAGAATGTTGCAAGCCACCTGGAGAATAGCGTTTGCTGGAACGTCATGCGGCATTGTGGTGACATATCCGAAAAGTGCAAGACACCATCTATGCACAATGGCCCCAATAGCCTGTAGACTGGAGAATCTGCAAACATCTGCATTACAAATGAAGTTGTTCCAATTTATGCCCAATAAATGACATTAGTATTATGTGTGGAAAGCCTCCAGCTTTGCCCAATCTGAGCAGCATAGGGTCCATGTTTTGCAATTGTACAGCAGTATGGAAAGGATACAGCTCAAATTGATCCTGAACTTGGTTGTCATCTGGAGATGATGTTGATTCCATAGCAGACTCTGTGATGCCAATCCGGTGAAGTACTTCCATGTGAGAGTTGGAGGAACAGGTGAGTTTGGAACCCAAATAGCAAAAGCTGGAGCCTGCTTTGGCAATTTCTTATTCAAAGAGATTGGAGTCATGGGTGGACCTGATCATAGGTTTTGCAGCTTTGTTTTTGACCACAAAACATAGAGGCCAGTCTTGGCTGACTCCTCCTCCATTTGCTAGAATGCCTCATGAAACTTATCGGGGCTGTGTACTAGAAGAACCATGTCATCAGCATAGTCAAGGTCCAAGAGCAAGAGATCACCGATCTTAAATGCCTGTGGACCTGATGGAATACTGTATTATGAAGTCTATTGTCCGACAAAAGAGTTCAGGGCCCAAGACACAGCCCTGCCTGATACCAGATACTGATTTAAAAGGTGCCAGCATCTGATTCCCAAGATGTACACGGGCAGTGGTTGCATTATGTAGCATGCTAATCAAGTCCAGCAGTGATTGGGACACCTATACCCTTGGTGGCCTTCCATAATCCGACACAGTCAACTGAATCAAATGCAGCCTTAAGATCGACATACATTATGTGCAGGACCTTCTTGAACTTATGGTGTATCTCCAACAACAAGTGGAGGGTCAAACTGGTGTCTAATATGGACCCGTTCCTCGTAAAGCCCGATTGTTAGGGGCAATGCTACTGATGTAGCAGGTGTTCCAAACGCGCCAGCAGAACAGGCCCAAACACCTTCCCTGGCACAGACAACAAGGGGACTGGCCTGTAACTCTAACATTCACTGCGCTGTCCCTTGCCCTTATAAAATGAGATCACAATACCATCCTTCCAGGTGATTGGCAAGGTTCCAGTTCTCCACACCGGATGAAAGATGGCCAGAAGTGATTCCGCTACAGGGTCAATAGCGCATTTTAGGAGCTCTAGGAGGATGCCATCAGTGCAGGTTGTCCGTCTGCTTTTCAGTTTGCAGAAGGCACACTTCACTTCATCCAGCGTTGGTGCGTCAGTGCAAGTGTCTGGGTCCAGAACCACAGTGGCTGCTAAATCATCCAGCTCTCAGCAAGCAGCAGCTGAAAGATGATTCAGGGCACTGTGATAATGTTCCACCTAGTGTGAAAGTACTTCGGCAGGCTGAAATTTGTGAAGCTGAAGGGGGCCTGTGGAAAGTTCTGTGCACCACTCACACTCTTCTATAGCAGGCATGAAGGCTTGTGCAGGACTTTGCATAGGACACTTGCACTGGGTGAATTTCACCTAAAGGTATGTATATACTGCAAAAAAATAATAAAATCCTGGAGCAGAAAATGTAGATGTTTGGGCTCAGGCTGGAGCTCAGGCTCCAAGATCCAGCAAGTAAGGAAGTTCTCAGAGCCAGGGATCCACATGGAGCCCAAACATCTGCACTTCTATTTTTAACCTTGTAGCATAAGCCACACAAGTCCAAGTCAGTGGACCCAGGCTCTGAGGCTTGCTGCCATGGGTCTTCTTTTGCAGTGTAGACATACCCTAGGAGACCTTGGAATACCCAAGATGTCCCTTTTCTCCTGAAATCAATGGGAATTAGGTGCCTAAATACCTTTGAAGATCTGGTTTCAAGTGACTTAGCAGTCTAAGCCCCATTTTCAACTTAGGGCTTGTCTTCACTACCGGGGTAAGTCGACCTAAGTTACGCTACTCCAGCTACATGAATAACATAGCTGGAGTCGACATAGCTTAGGTTGACTTACCCCAGTGTCTTCAGTGTGCCGTATCAATGGGAGATGCTCTCTGGTCGATTTACCTTACTCTTCTTGGGGAGCTGGAGTACCGGAGTCAACCGATACTCGATTTAGCGAGTCTTCACTAGACCCACTAAATCGACATCCGCTGCATTGATTGCAGCAGCATTGGTCTCCCTGGTAATGAAGACAAGCCTTTAGACATTTAAGAGCCTATGTCCCATTGACTTTCAATGAAATTTAGCCTCCTAAGGGTATGTCTACACTGGAAAAAAAAATCCATGGAAGGCCCATACCAGCTGACTTGGGTTCCCGGGACTTGGGCTGCAAGGCTGTTTCATTGCAGTTTAGACTTCTGGGCTCAGGCTACAGTCTGAATTCTGGGCCCCTCCCAGCTCACAGGGACCCAGAGCCTGGGTCCCACCCTGATCCCAGAAGTCTACACTGCAGTTAAACAGACCCTTAGCATGAGCCTGAGTCAGAGGGCATGGGTCAGCTGTGGGTATCTAATTTCAATGTAGACATACCCCAAATGCCTACATCTCGACTGAAAATGAGGCTTAGGCTCCTAAATCATTTATGTGGTTCGGAAAATGTTACTTTAAGTGCTTTGAGGGCATAAATAGTATAATTGTGGGAGATGTGTATTGGCTAGAGAGCAACTCATCTTGCACCTGTGACTTAAACAAGACTCCAGCTGAAGTTGACAGGGGTGTTTCCTGGGAAAGGAGATATAGTACGTTTTGGTTTTGCATTCCACTGTGTCTAATAAAACAGAAATATTTTAACAGAATCAGAAATCAATATTCTGTTTCCAATGCTCTACAAGTAGTTAAAAATACTTTTAGCTAATGATGGGCCAAATTAAACCCAATGAGAGTTTTGCCACTGACTTCTTGGAACCCAGATTTGGCCCTGTATGCAACTTTAGATATGGATTTTCAAAAAATAAAATGAGTGTTCTTATTACATACAGATTTTAATCTGGAGAGTATGGAAAAGCTTAATTTCCCTTTTCCTCCCTGATTTTTTGCTCTCCTTTAAAAACTTATCCACTCCCTTATCAAAGGAGATTACACTTACAGAATCTTATCTTCAGCTTATAACTTATTTAATTCACTGTTTCAAAGGGTTAGATAAAACATCAAAAGGGGAAAGTGAATTGTGTGATTATCCCATGAACAGCGTGTTTTAAGAACTTACCTTGCTGCTAAGAAAATGGAGAAACATTGATTTTTATTGCTTGACATGTTCCAAACTATGATAAGGTTTTGGGCTAATTAAATAAGATGCAAGATTTGTTCGTGTACTGTTTTGTGATAAATGTAGTGTGCTTCAGTATTTACTTCTTTTTCCCTTAATATTTTAAAGTTTCCTTTTAAGTGCGTGAAAAATGGGTAAAACTGTCAGTTCTTATCATACATGACCTTGCTTTTTTGGCTAGCCTCTTTCCTCTTATCTATCAAACGCATTACTCTCTCCATCATCATATGGCAGTGCAAACAGTGCAGCTAGCCAGCAAACATGACCAAAGCTACTTTTAAACTGCCTCTAGACTCTTTAAACTCAGCTAAAAAGCTGATTAGGTTCCACCTCTCTGGGCATTATCTCATTTTGATAGCCACACTACGAAAAAAAAAGTGATCTAGCAAAAAGCTGCCTCACGGGAAAGTTAAAGTGTGTGCTTACTTAGGAAAGTATACTTAAAGAATAATGAATTGATTAATTAATT
The DNA here is from genome assembly GCF_965140235.1 of Caretta caretta. Classification (NCBI taxonomy): domain Eukaryota; kingdom Metazoa; phylum Chordata; order Testudines; family Cheloniidae; genus Caretta; species Caretta caretta. The sequence goes on along the minus strand of NC_134215.1, from coordinate 75,038,929 downwards.
AATTAAGACACCTAATTCGTTTGTCATAACCAACTGTGTAAACTAGTCTATCTATTTGCTGAGGCTTGGAAGGAGCAAAAGCTTTTTAAAAAAATCTTTTTTGGGGAAGTGGAAGCAACTTAACATTTCCCAAAGCGAGCATCCCAATAACAGAAACTGACAAGCCTGCCTGGTATATTAACCTTTGCATCGTTTTTGTTGGTTTATTTGTTTGTTTCCCTTTTAAGATTCTTTTCCTGTGGTGTGAAATTAACCTAAATCAACGCAGCAGACGGGGATTTCTACCGTAGGCTTGAAGCAAAAGTGAAGGGGCAAAGTGAGGGAAAGTGCGTAGGCGTCCCCCCAGCTAGCTTTCCAAAGGATAAAACAATATTTAGATCTAAAGCTGCAGAAGAACACGAGTATATTTTATTTCCTTTATTGTCAGTAAAACACAGCAGTTAGAGGAGAACATAATTGTGTTGCATTGTTTTCTCACTGATGGTTAGCCACATTTACCCCGGTTGACTGGAAGATGTTTGATCTCTCCGATTGGTCTTTGATCCATACACCTTCACACTAGATATCTTTTTTTCTTTTTAAACCAATTTTAAAAAGAAGAGATTAGAAAGGGGAGGGGAAGACTGGCTACAAGAGAAAAGGGTGTGGTTTGATGTGGGGAGGTTAAAGTCAGCATGTGTAGGAAAACCACAAACCATTGTTGAGGGTTGTTTGCATGATTTACTTTTGCGAGTGAAATACAATGGCCACTATTCAGAAAATAGTCAATAGACTGTAACAAGCCCTAAAAACATATATGCTTCATTATAACAGAGCCTAGGAATCATGTTTTTAAGTGTGATTTGCTTTACTTTGTCAATAAAGCAGCAGGCAATATGTCAAGTCTCTGGCATACAATAAAAGTGTACACTTTTCCTCCCCTCTAAAACCAAGAAGTTTTGGGCCAGAGACTTATCTTGTTTCCCTTTCTTACCAGCTGCACAGATTGTAGCAGATCGAATGGTTACAACCGCCTGAATTTATCTTTAGCACAAATGCCCCCCAAGACCTGTAAAGAGAGATATGTTTAGTGGCAGCTGATAATCACTAAAAGCCAAACGCTGTAGTAACAAGGATTTAACACCTAGAGTGCGCATCATTTCCCCCACCGATTTCCCAATATCCGGAATACCTTCGACTGATTTGACCAGAACTGCTTTTAAAATCGAGATTAGAATATGGCAGATTAATTTCCAAAGTGTTATAATTAACATCCACAAGGCTCTGTTTCACCCCTAAACCTACCTTTAGCATCTTCATTAAATTCCCCCTAATACCAGGTACAAGCGAAAGTGCCTGGAAATGGCCCTTCTCGCTGAGAAAAGGCTAGAAATGGAGAATCATCCTAAATCTTGAGTAGCAACACTTTAGACACGGTCCTGTTATTATATGGTTAAAAGGATGCGGAGCCCAAACCATTCTACGCAGCTGGATGGTTTACCCAGTGGCCTTTGGGGAGTCTTGATCGCTTTGTCAGGCGCCTTTCAAAACAGAAGGGAAGGGAAATGATTGCAAGGAGAATACAGTCTTGTACTTGTATCATAGGAAAGTGTTGCTGGCCTGGGAATATCCTATTATTGCATGTACACATCTCTGTTAAATAATAGGATTTAGGGCGGGAAATAACTACTGCAATCAGCGTTTTAGAGATCATCCTAATTCACAAATGGATCACAGGCTGCGTGGCTCATCATAGACTGATGCTCTATTTGTAGTCTGTCAAGAATGTCAATCTATCGAGTGAGTGTCAGAGCATCTTTATGCTAGGGTCCCTCGTTGGCCCAAGAACATCGAAGAAGAAGGACATCCTACCTAGCTGGGACTTTGCCTGCCCCTATTTGTCCCCTGGTGACTTAGATTTTTCTATTCGTTTGACTACAGCCTGTGAGGAGGTGGCTTGAACCCCAGGGCCAGCGTTTCTCGGGAGCCCCTTTCTTTTAGCGTGTGTTCCTGGGGCCCAGCTGACGTGAAGGAGAGTTTCTCCATTGGGTTCAGGGCTAGCAGGAGAGTGTCCCCTTGGGTCGCTGAATCTGGAGTGAAATATTACTGGGAAATACTAAACCCTCCCTTGAAGGCCAGGGGAACGGTTCATAGCCAGCGGACAGGAGGATAAAGGCACATAAACCTTGGTCCGTTTCCCTCACTAGACGTCAGGTCTGCAAGTTCTTCGGTGTAAAAAAAAAGATCACAATTAAGTAATTGCCTGGGATTGGGGGGCGGGGGTGGATATTTTTTACATATATACCTCGTTGGAAGAAATACGGTGATGAGGGGGTTAAAGAAAGGGCCTCCTCTGAAGACCAGGGACCCACAGATATCTAACAATAGGTAACATTACCGATTAACATGATCTGTCAACACTCCTTTGACCCATGTGACTAGAGCAGATCTATTAGCTGGCACCTACGCTGCCTTCTCAGTCACCTTGGTAAGACTTTGCACCCCCTGGTTGCGCCTGAGTCACTGGTAAATATTTTCTTACGCCAGGCTGCCCTTTCCCTCTCCCTGATCCCGGTGTGTGTACTTACCTTGATAGCGGCTGTTTTCTTAGCACAAAGATGGCACTTCCTGGAGCCTTGCAAACATTTTTGTTATGGAATTAAGATCTGCAGGGCAGATAGGACGGGTGCTTTCTGGACAGAGGACGGGCCACCTTTGGGAGGGAGGGGGGCTAGTGGGCAAAGAAAGCGGATGTTAGTATGGACCGTGCAGGTGATGGTCTGTATTCAGTGCCACCCAATAGCAAATAAGGCTTCCCCTCTTTCTTTGGGGACAGGATCCATTTCTTTCCGTCTCAGGCCAAGTTTGGGGTTTTTATCTGCTCAGAGTTATGTGGCTTGCTGATTTCTTCCGATGTTGCTGTATGTATCACTTGAGCCAAAAGTACACTTTTTGGGGACGGGGGCGGGGAGAGGGCTTGTTACTTACAAAACAACCAAGTATTTCATATTAAAAGGGCAAGAAAACTTTACCTTCAAAGATGGGAAAGATCAGAAAGCAAAGGGTCCGGATGGACAGACCTAGGTTTCAAGGTGACTAGTCTAGAGGGTGTTTTAACGGATAAGTCACCGATTTGTAGACAATTTTCTAAAAAAAGTGTTTTTCACCATACCCGCTGGAAAATCGTTTGCTAGTTCGTTTGTTACGATCTCAACCAAGCTGACAGTCTATCTGTGTGCTCGACTTACTAGCCATGACAGTCAGTGGGAAGAAGTCTCTCTTTGACTTCAGTGGGCTTTGAGTCAGAAGCTAAAATGTCAGTTCTCCATATGCAGTAGATTGATAGCAATTACCTACCTAGCTTATTCCCTTTGAGACCGTGTTAAGAAAGACTCTGTTCTGGGTCCCTACCATTGACAGTTGATCAGGTAAACAGAGGTTGCAGGCTGTATATGAAAACTTTGCAGTGTTGCAGTCGGAGAGTGCTGTCGAAAGTAATGACCTGTCTCAGTGCACATTAGTTCATCACAATTTGCAATGCTGGGATGTTGTGTTTTTGCCTCCTGGGACAATCTACACTTAACAGCCAAAGGACTTTCTGAACTGAATTTAATCTGGGAAAAGCCTCATGAGAAAATTGAAGTCTGACTTTCTATTCCCCCCTAAACTTCTTTGCTGTAACTCAGGGGTTCTCAAACTGGGGGGTCAGGACCCCTCAGGGGATCGTGAGGTTATGGGGGTTGGGGGGGGTTGTGGCGAGCTGTCAGCCTCCAACCCAAACCCCGTTTTGCCTCCAGCATTTATAATGGCCTTAAAGTGTTTTTAATTCATAAGGGGCCGGGGGTGGCACTCAGAGGCTTGCTCTGTGAAAGGGGTCACCAGTACAAAAGTTTGAGAATCACTGCGTTAACTGATCAGCCGCAATTAACTATTTGCCATGGGTGGTTGTGTTGCATACTCGTGTGATTTGCAAGTGCCAGGCAATATGTATGTCCAGACAGATTTTTTTTTTTTAAGGATCTGAATTCATTTAAGGGACTGACGCCATTGGCTTGTGTGAGTTCGAGTCCCATAATAAAAGGAAATATGCTTTAAAGACTATAGATAGTCAGGAAAAACAAGCAGCCCTGCAGTCCTAGTTCACAGAAACCCTTCACTGTATTTCCCGAAAACCTAGTCTGTGCAGTAGGACCTGCTGTGTTAAATTATGATCCAAAGGCTTTGGGGTGGGAACAATCAATCAGAATACCTGGGGTAGTGTGTAATGTGTGTGCTCTTGCCAGCAGGAGCAAGCTGCCCCCGAACAGAGTCCCCCAGCAGGTTAAATAAATATCATACTATAGACAAACCGAGAGGATCACATGGCAGCATCAATCAGCTGTTGATAAAGTACAATCTTCCTTTAATACACGCTGAGAAAGTTATTTAACACTTACAAAACCTGTATCCACTGCTTTTCCCTTTTCGTAAAGGGGGCCGAGGGGGAGGAAATGTTCTTTGAAAGTGTAACTCTTTTAAAGAGACAGGAGGGGTGACGGTTGCACTTTCCTGGGGGATACAATAGAAAGCTTTTAATGAAGCCACAGACAGACACTGTCTAAAGTACATGAGCCACAGTGCTGACCAAAAAAAAATATGGAAGCGGTTAAACGAGCAAGCAAATGCAGAAGTGGCCAGAGCCAATATCATGCTGCATATCAGGGTGTCTTTTCATTCATAACTGCACAAAGCTGGTGATTGAAAGGCTCAAGGAATTAAGGTAACTGATTTGCAATTAAATAATATAGTGCCAAAAACGTCTCCTAGCCGCAATATACAAATCTCTCTTTTATTTCCTATTGCAATGTCTGAGAAACTAAACAAGGAATATATAAATAAGTGCTCGCCTAGACAGTATGCCAGAGAAATGGGAAGAACCCTATGGGACTGAATTAATATAGGAGTAATTAATTTCCTCGGGACTGTGTGCGGAACAATTTGATCGTGCGTTGTGAAAAGAACTGGGAATATTTTAATGCGCTGAATTTTCAGCGCCCGCTTTTCAGTCAGGTAGTTGAAAATGGAAGTAGGTTGAATATTCAGGGGCAAAGTAAGAACAAGAGTATCATACAAGTGCGTTTTTTGATCCACTGTGTTTGTTACCATTCTGCTTTCAACTTTGCACTGTTAATTAGCATAACACACCCCAAAAGTCCCTTATCCTATTATACATGAGGTGATAGGCCTCGATCCTGCAAATATTTACCTCCCTCCCCCCAGTGCTTAAATCACGAGAATACTCCCACTGAAATCGATGGCATTATTCAGGCACATATAAGTTAAGCACCTGCCTAAATATTTGCCTAGGCACCATCAGATGTCCCTGCATCTACCCACAACTCCGAGTGCCAGAGAGAAAGTGAGAAGTTTAATAGATAAAGCAAGACACTTTGCAGCTACAAATACAGGGGAAACATGGTTCAGTCACCACAAGTAAATTCTGACAAGTCTGCTCTTAACAAATGAAGATTAATGTCCACTCTAAAGGGAAGCTGTTCTAAGTGCTGTTTATACAAGAGAAATGCTGGAAATGGAAAAGGCAGGCTGATAGCGACAACGCTGCTGCTATACAAAGTGTTGAAATAAATGGCTGCTGATCCAAAAAGTGTTGACATGGATGCTTTCCCCTACCCTGTACACCGCCAGCCATTTCTTTCAATGCTTTAGGAACTCAGAGTAATACAGGAAAGATCCCGTGTTCACAAAATTGCACCGTGTTGCTGATAATTTCAGACAATATCGTTACATGCTAAAGTTTATATCTAACACTGCTCTGCAGACCTCTGTTGTGGTATGGTCGGAATATACGAGGTTACGTCGGTGGTATGTCACACGTCTTATTTACTTCAATTGGGAATGATCATAGACCTCTCAAGATACACACATACACACGAAAAATCACTTACACCTCCAAACAACATAAGACAATTGTGTTTTTGTGGCATCAGACATTCAGCTCTCTATTAATGTTTAATATGACCTTTTGGGGAATACGGAATGTAACTAGATAAGGTGGCAAATTCTGAACTTGTATCAGAAAGATAACAAACAAATCACATCTAACACACACACACACACACTCACACAATGTGCAGTTAGTTTATGACGTCACCAGGTGCTGTTGATTATACACAGATCACGTACAGATTCGAACTGCACAAAAAATGCTTTGTATTTTGTAGAGTGTGTGTGAGAGAGGGAGAGAGAGAGAGAGAGCCACATTTACCATTTAGGTGGGTGTGAGTGTGGGCGTGTGTGATGAGGGGGGCCTAAATAAGACACCAAAAGTAACCTAACTTTCGGCTAGTTGTCCATTTGCTGTGCTAAAACGGTTTGGCTTAACTCCCGGAGGGTTGCAATTTCGGAGAGAACAAAAGTGGCTTTAAAAAGTCACTGCCCCCGTACGTGTGAATAAGAAGCTCCGCACCGTGTCCAGAGCATTCAGTGATTTGTGACGGAGAGCCCTAACTGTAGGTGTAAGACAGACTCTCTCCACTTTGCCCTTGGCCACCAGGACTCCTTCAAAGAAAGGGGAGCCTGCTGGATCTTTTCCCCCACACACGTTCGTTTGTTGTGGGCGTAGCCGGGGGGTTATGGACTCACTCGATTTGTGTTGACTTATTGATGTTTGCTTAAAGTTTGGGGTGGGGATGAGGAGTCGGGGGGCTATCTTGTATCCAGGCCACAGAAGAGCGGCCCAGAGCTTTTTAGCCACAGCAGCAGGAGCAAGTCCTGAAGTAGCGTCTCCTTCTCCTGTAATGCGTTTGGAAAGTTGCGCTAAAGAGCTCTTTTACCTGTAACAGACACCCTCAAGCTCTCTCCAGGGGCCTGTTGGGCAGATGTAATGGGAGGGCCAGGGGGGCCTTGTTTGGCTAGACATGGGGACATTTGTCATGGGTGACCTGTGCACTTCAGCTTCTGAGCTCAGCACTGTACGGAGGGGCTTGGGCTAATGCAATAAAGCGAGAGAGACAAGAGGAAAGGCCTATCTTGCCCCAGGGCCACCACATGCTCACTCCGCTTTACTGTCAGAGCTACATGGAGACGGTGGCTTCATTTCATATTCCATTAATATTTACAGCGGCGATTGAATTTCCCATTACAAAGTTCACCATACACACACTGCTAATATGAAATATTAATCCTATTGTGCGCATTATGAAAAGTCTTACTATTAAAAAAAAATCCAATCGCCAATTTGCACCAGCAAATTCATTTACTCCATTCACTTGGAATCAGAGGTTTTCATCCAATATAGAGTCTTAAACGCCCTTTCCATGCTCACAGTTTTGATCTGCATTGTGGACGTGTTTATACATCTAACAACTTTGCGCCTGAGTTTTACTAATAAGATCAAGCTCGAAAGGGCTATAATTTTCCATCTATATAATTTATAAAACAGAAATGGCAAGTTGTCAGATTGTTGTTTGTTTTTGCTGAGTCTTAAAATAAGATCCCCAAATCATAATAATATATGCATACTAATCACGAGATGTCTTAACCCTGGATGTATACGAGAACTTTGGTTATTTTCTTTTACTAAAAACAAACAAAACAACACAACAACAAAACAGGTTTTGACCAGTTTGAGAATATAATCAAGCCCTATACGTTTTAAAGACGAGTCATCAACTTTGCAAATTGCAACGGAGTCATTTTTCATTGCTGATTATAGAATGAGCATCAGCACTGACTTCTATGAAAGGATTGTTGTCAGTAAAAAGTCACAAAAGTGCACTGGGAATCAACTGAATTGAAATCAAACTAATCGTTTCACCAGCCGGGGTAACAAAAAGAAGTGTTGAATTAAACTTGTGCAACCATTAAAGTTAGGCCAAGAGAATAAATGACAGCGATTCTCCCCCGCCCACTGGAATATTTTATTGCTTTTCGATTTTAGAGGTGGCATACCTACCATCACTCTGCTTTTTGCCCTGAATATATCGTCTTATCTTGGACGAAGTGCAAAGCTGCAAAACCTTGACAAAAAAAACGTAATGCTTTCAGCCTCACACAGGTATATAATCTAACTATTACTTAGAGAAATGGGGCAATCCTGCACTACGAGTAACTGGTTACCTCTTTTTGCTCTTGACCGCTATTGATTCATAGTAATTGCCTTAGAAGTTAAAGAACTGTCAGAAACTCGGTGCATGGCATGTGTGTGTGTTAAAATAGTTGGGAGAAAGTTGTAATTATCTGTAATTTCCTCCCACTGTTTGTAGCAGTCTTTTCCTGGGATCACACTTAAATGACACTGGTGTAACCCGGTTTTTAACCAGCTTTTGACAGGAGCTGGACTGTGTTGATTTACAACAGTGTTGACTCTCTGTTGTCAGCAATAACTAGGAAGCCTCTGTAGAGACAGTCTCTTCACCTTGAATCCCAGGGACCTCTGCTTAAGGTTGAGCTTGAATTTATCTGGGACAGTTCCACCTTTGGCTCTGCTAAATAGAACGGTTTCCTATCGGTCTGGGCCCTTTCTAATCTCACTTGTCCCTGGTTTTGATCTTGAAGTATTTTGATCAAGAGGGGCTTATGGTTTTTGCTTTTTTTATTTCTTTATTTCTTTCTTTGACCAGTGCCTCCTCGACGTACAGAATAAGCAGGAACGCTTTCCTCTATATTTATCATTCTGAATCGACTTGTATTAAGGCAGTTTGGGAATATTTAAGTTAGTTTTTCAGTTCAGGGGAAAGACACAGGCTCTAGAAGGTATGGTTGGGTGACATTTTCACGATGAGATCGGCTCCCTCTTCCCCCCCCCCACCCCTTTTTTTATACAGCCCTAAATGTGTCATGCTTTGTCACATCCTCTGTGTGTGTGTTTTTAGAGAACATTTGAATAAAAGGCTCGATGCCAGGTATTGGTGACACAGTGGGTGGAATTTTCAGCCTTTCCACAAAGAGTTGGAAGCCTCTATTTGCATAAGGTCAGGGTACAGCTTCTGATAGAACTTTAGCAGCATCTCTGTCTCTTAGCAACACTCTTGCACTCTTGGTCCCTGCATTAAATTGACTGGTCCTTTCCTTTTCTTCCTTTCATAGGGAGGCTTACAATAAAATGTCACCCTTCCAACCTGTGCCTGTCACCCAGTAGGTCATCTGTTTCTCTACACCTCCCCCCCAGCCCCCACCCTCCACTCTTCATCTCCAATTAGAGGATGAGATTATTCATTTGGTACCTTCCCAAAACGGCTTCATTTTTTATTTTGTTAATTAATATTAATAACATTTCTCCTTTTGTATGAATAAAAAGGAGCCCTCATAAACAGAGAGGAGATAAGGAGCAAATTGCAGGCACCTGCAAAACAATGGGATTGGAGAGGGGTAATAAGGCGAGTTGAGATAGAGAGAGCAAGGTTTAGGTCATCCTCTCCACCCATTTAGTTGATGCAGGGTTGAGCTCAGCATGGAAGCCTTCAATGTGCTTAGAATATTAGAATCACCCCTCTTGGCTCCGGGATGGGAATTGGTGACAGAATACAGATGCTGATAGGTGGTGTTAATGGAGGGTCAGATTTGGACAATGGTATCCATCACTTGCCTCATGGCTCTGCTGTCAGATGGAGTCATTTCTGACTGCTCTATCACCAAGATTTGGGAGCGATTCAATTATTACATTCAGCTTGGCAACGGTGTATACAGATCTACGCCCAAAGGACCGAGAAAAAAATGGACTCCATCTTTCTTGGTCCCCCCCCCCCTCCAAATTATAAAAAGCCTTAACTGTTCAATATGCCCCTTTGCTCCTTGTTTCTAAAAAAAACCAGCTGCTGAATTACTCGGTCTCCGAGTAACTTGGCAGCTAAATTAGCACAAAGAAACTTTTGTTGGGAAGATTATTGCAGATCTGCTAAAGTTTGAACCATGGACAGAATGTTTGTATATTTCATCCTAGAACTTCAACGACTGCCGCTGAGCAGGGCTCAGTGAGCCGTTTTCATAGCAAGGCTGATAATGTTTGCACAGTGGCGTACAGAATATTTATGTCTGCAGAGAACTGATCCAAATGAGAAGTAATTCCTACCACCCCCACAAAACCTACAAGTGGGCTTCTTCACCCAAGCGGGATTGGATTATTATTTATAAAGTTGTAGTGTCCAAAAATTAATTAATTTAAAGCACTGGGCTGAAGGACAAACCTTAAAAACGGAGAAACTTCGCATTGTTTTCTTTATATTTTAAAGGTGTTTAAGTGGTGGCAGCCCTTTTAAATTCAGTCCGGATTTTATTCCCCGGCTCCCTGTGGCGAATTGATCCACTTCTAAGGAGGCATGGCTCGTTTTCGCTAACACGTTATCCATCTCCTGAGTGGTGCAAATGCTGAGGTGAAATCTGGTGCTTTTCTTCAAAACTCTTGTCTTGGGTGTTTTCTTCCTGGCCTCTTCCTTTCCAGGTTTTCAGACACCGTCATTCCTGCAAGATAAATTCTCAGGTAATGGGTTCTGAGAAAAAGCTACAGAGGTTAAAAGTCAACTGCTTCCTCTTTAATAATTCACATGTCATATTTCTTCCACTTTGTCAAGTTGGCTAAAGAAGATGGACAGGGCTGAGACAGGCAGACACTTGAGTTTATTATCCAAGGGCTGGGGAATCCTTGGAAGGGCGATCCCTTCTTTACCTATGTAACAGGGGCAAACCTACTTGTTGACTAGCTCCATCAGATTGCCATCTGCTCGACTTGTCTCCAGCGGTTTTGCAATGAAACAGCTGTTTACAGTCAGACAGTTGTATGTAGCGTTTTCCTAATTCTCGTAGATTTTCTCAGAAAGAAGCTTTCTCTCCCTTTACTCTCATGGAGGTTAACCAAACTGTTCCTTCACACCTTTTGCTGTTACAAAAACCCACTGCCCAACTGTCCATCGAGTAATAGTGTTGAATAGGAGCCTAATTTTTCTTCTTATTATTATTTTCCTGCGTTAGCCAGAGCAATGTGACATTGATCATGCCTCCTATGTGATAAAGCACCTTCACGTGGTTTGTTTTGCTGTTCACATTTTTGAGAGTTTGGGACTAACTCAGCAGCCTGCCGTGTAAAAGCAAGAGGTGGTGATGATATAGGCAAAGTCTGAGGAAAGCAAAAGAGGTAGGGATAGGCTCCTGAAATGTGTCTGAACCTGGAAACAATATCAGAGAGTGCAGCTTCAGGCAAACAAGATACTGCCTGCATCCAATATACAAACACTGACTCGTCTGGAGCGTGGCATAGTTCCTCACATTTGCCTTCTATCTATTTACCTAAACAGAAACAAAGTTTAATGAAAAAAGAAAAGGAGGACTTGTGGCACCTTAGAGACTAACCAATTTATTTGAGCATAAGCTTTCGTGAGCTCACTTCATCGGATGCATTGAATGCATCCGACGAAGTGAGCTGTAGCTCACAAAAGCTTATGCTCAAATAAATTGGTTAGTCTCTAAGGTGCCACAAGTCCTCCTTTTCTTTTTGCGAATATAGACTAACACGGCTGCTACTGATAAAGTTCAATGAATCACACTTCGACTAGTCCACGCTCATTTGTCTTTCAACATTGCTTGTCTTCGATTTTTAGAAGAACTTTTATGATTAAAACGTTTTATAGAAGATCTCTAGCCCTCCCCTAATCCATAAATTTAGTGGCAGCCTGAAAAATCTAGGCTCTGTTAGTTTGCGGGCGGAATAATATCATTTATTGGTATATCTTTAGTTATATTCTGAAATAAGTTTATAACAAAAGGGGGGAAATAAATCGCTTGTTGCAGTATATATATATTCACTGGGAAACATACATTCGGGTAAATCAGTGAGTGACAATAGAACGGATAATATCAGTATTATTCTGGTTGCCGTCTCGTTACTGCTGTATCACTATGGTAAAGTTTTCCTCTTGATGTGGTTTAAAGGAGTATAATATTTTAGCATTATTTCATTTAAGAAATAACCAATTTTTTACGTCTTCTTTTTACTGTAGTTTGATGTGGCTTAAGTTTTATCCGAACAATAGATAAATACCTTTATCTGTCAGCTTTCCGGAACTTTGTACACGAATGGAACATCAGGCCAACTTTCAATAATTTAGCAAAAGGACTTATCTGTACAAGTGAGAATAGGAGCAGCCCTTCTGGCCGTTGGGAACTTTGCCTGTGTGTGAGTGTAACTCTGTTACCTTTTCGATTAGAACATGGGCTGCCTTGTAAATTTCCCTTTCTCTGTGCTGCATCACTTCGGGGTTTTTTTGTGTTTCTTTGTTTGTTTGTTTGTTTTTGCCAGGGGAAACCATTTGCACTAAGGAACAACAGCCCAAGAATGAGAAACCTCAGAGGAAGAACCATCACCCAAGCTGGGCTAGCAAGAAGCAATCAGTTCGTGGTAGCCACACGGCCAGCAGGCAGGCAGGGTCTCTAAGTTTGAAAAGGAGCATCAGTTTGGGATAGCAAAGTTGAAACTCTAAAGCAATCTGTGCAGAGTGAGTCCTGGGAGCTGCTTCTGACTTCAGTCTTTCTTATTTAAGAACTGATGGCATCTCAGCCTGGCACAAAGAAAACCCATAGGGCATGTCAGAAAGACAAGGTGGGTGAGGAGGTATCTTTCATTGGACCAACTTTTCTGCTGGTGAGAGAGAAGCTTCAGAGCATCCACACAGCTTCACAGGGCACGTCCTCATTCTATCTTTGCTTGATAAAGGCTCATTTGTTTGGATTCACACTTGCCAATCTAGCGAGGTGCCCCTTGGGGGTGGCTACTTCTACATTCTTCGTGTACCTTCGTTCATTTGGGATAAAGTTGCCCGGACAGAAGAGTGTAATTTACACCCCAGACCGTGCGAAGCTTTTTGTTTTGTTTTGTTTCAAACTCAAGCCCTGTGTCCAACTCCTGAGATTTGGATCTCTTTGGAAATGTAGCAAAGCAGAGGCTCTAGTTCCCAGGTTGTTAGGAGAGAGGCGAATGCAAGTGGAGAGCTCAGTTAGGAGGGAGAGATAGAGTCATCTTCCACGGGCAATCAGCAATGAAAAGCATTTGAAAAGCTGCCAGCGAGAATTAGAAAGGGAGCCCTATCCTGCAAAATCAGATGGTTTAAAGTGTCCCTGAGCAGCTGTTAGGCTTGGGTTTATTTTTTTTATTTTTTTTTATTTTTAACACCTGCGAAGTCTACTTATGTGGATGCTACTGGAGACAGAGCTAGGGAGAGCGTGACAGCCTCTGTAAAGTCCTGGGTATAATTCCTTCAAGTTCCGGAGGCGTGACAGGCACTGGGAGGGGTGGGGATAAAACCACTGCCCAGGGAAAATACATGCAATGATTGATAGATATTCACACACCCATATAAGTCTATACCTATGGTCTGATTCTATACATATGATAACCACACAGGTAGTATACATATGGACCTCTCGGTATACCCAGCAGGCGACCTCCTGACCCCCAAATGGAAAAGAGATGGAAGATGTTGAACTGAAAACTTATTAGTGTTGGTTCTACAGAGTCTCTGTGTGTGTAATGCACACGGTGTGTGTAACTCGAAAGGAGAAAACCTAGTACACACAAGCAAAAGCCCTAAGAAGTTTAAAAAGCCCATTGAAGAAGAAGAGTCGCCAACTCTAGCGCTCTCCAGTCATTGCTCATTACTGTAGGAAGAAGGGACGGTATTGATAATGAAGCATGCTCAGGGACACTGATATTAGAGAAAGGGGGGTCGGGGGGAGAGAGAGGGCAGGCGCCAGACTGCTGGTGAGCAACCCCCCAAGCCCATAAACCCTTCCCGGCGCTTGGTAAAGATGCGGTGTTTGAAATCCTGCTGATTGCATCAAGAATTCTGCTAACACCTATCATTTGAAGTCATCTGCGCTCTGTCTTCAAAACATCTCGAGTATTTTTTTGATTCCACTTGCTGCTGCTTCTTATTGCGTTCTCCATGTCTCTCTGCAACTTGTCATAACCTGTAATAAAATGCCCTTTTGGTGGGGAGTTAAAGTCCAGAGGGCATCAGATCTATTTCCAACTGACAGCAGAGAAAAGAAGCAGGGCAGCGGTTTGAGGTTCTCTTTTGTCTGCCTCCAGGTTTTTTAACCGTTTCACAACTAAACACCACAGCACACCGGCCAAACACCTTGAGAGCCAGCAGCCTGTCAGAGCATCTCAGAGGGTCATTTGTTAAACAACGAGGCACTGTATAAGGAAAACGTTACAGCTTCAGAGTTGACAAGCTATCGATTACAATATTTAATGGGACACTATTTCCCCCCTTCTAGCCATGTGTTTGGCTTCTTCTTCTTCTTTTAAGCCGACTATCCTGTTTTTATCAGTGTTCACTTTGACAGTGTGATAAGTGTGTGTGTGTGTGGGGGGGGGGCAATGAGCCAAATTAGCCTTTTTCATTATACACACAGACAGTTGGACTCTCTTTTTTAACCCCCCGAGTTTCAATCAAAGCTGTAATGAACCTCCTCTGGACAACGCTTTTTTTGTGGCTGTATTAGTGAGAATCCCTCCCAAGGTATTTATTATATTTATTATTAGTAGTAAAGTGCACTGAAAGAAACAAGGACACACACACACAATCAAGAAAGGTTAGACGTGACCATATAGGAGGTTAGTAGACGCATATTTAGTGAATGATCGGGGCATGAGGAGGAGACTGTGAGGCCAAGCAGCATTTGAAGGGCTAAAGGGGAATGTTTCAACACCAACAACCGCAGATCCAGCTAAACATAAGCCCTGCAAACTGAAATGATAACCCCCCAAACTGTCCTCCTGAAAGGCCAGTCTCTGCAGAGCTCACTGGCTGAGACTGGGCTGCGATTAAGTATTTATGGACGCTGTATCTTTGCAAAACATTTGCTCTGCGTCCTGTATGTTTTTCCCCCTGCTTCCTCCTAGTCCCTTTCAAAAGAGGCTGGATTCAGACACAGCCCCTGTGATGATATCAAGATTTTTTTTTTAATGGTCAAGCCAAAGCGAGGTCATTCTAATAATACCCAAGGTCACTGGTGGGAGCCACTGAGTCTCCCAGTCATTTTTCATTTGCTTGCAGCAGTTAATGACAGTTACAGAGGACGGGAACTTGGAGCTGATGGCCATGTGATGTCACCAGCACATGCCAGAGGATTATAAGGGCAGGTAGGGGGCAGAGTTGTGGATTAAAAAAGGTAGGGAAAAAACCCCAAAACCATTAACTGCTTCGCTTCGCGGTTCTGTGAAGAAAAAAATAAAATAAAATAAAATAAACACACAAAACAAAGAGGAGGGGAGTGGAGGTGGATTTTAAAAGCCAGTCCTCCAAAATGCCAGATCAGCTGCTAGAATTGTTCCCCAGACTCAGTGACTCAGCAGTGAACTGCAAAATGTGTGTGTGTGTGTGTGTGTGTTGGGGGCGACGATTTACTACACAACCCAGCAGTCCAGAGGTTGCAAGATAAAGGGGATGGGGGTATTTTAATAAGCAAGGATCATTCCTCTCCCTCCTTTCAAAATAAAAGCTTCTCATTCTGCTCCCACTGAACTCAGGAGCAAAACTCCTCTTGACGTCAATGGGAGCCGACCTGGACAAATCCATCAGCTGTTCTCTTCTATATTCTAGCCGACCCCTTAAAATGTGCTGTCCCCTCCCACCCCGCCGTCACTATCTCAGTCCCAAGGTCCACCCTGCCGCTTTGCTTAGAGCCCTAACCGAGATGGGTATTGATTTAACCACGTGCACCAACTACAAGAAGGTTCAGGATCCAAGATGCCCCTTACACACACACACAACCACACACACACACATCCCCCTCCTCTGTCACTCCAAAGAGTAAAGCCCTCCCCTGCCTTCACCGACTCTCCTAATAGTTAGGGCTGGAGCAGAACTGAGTTCCACATTTTCTCCAGGCAGGAATATATAGCCCTTCAGTGAAACAGTGTTTATTATACATTCAGGTATTACACATTGGAAAGCCATGAATTTGCATCAAGCATTAGAAGGGAGGGAATTCTAGATCAAGATCATTTTAAGCCATTTGAAACTTAGGCTTTTTTTAAAAAAAAATCTATTCCATTTCTCTATGCAATATTTTTTTGAGATGTAATTATATTCCTTTCTCCAAGATGTAGGGCTATAAGAAGTAATATTTAACCACTAGGAGAACTTTAATAGTTACAACCATATATTCTGTCTCCTTGAGAGGTAAACTGAAAGAAAGATAAAATACACTTTTGTCTCAACAACGCCACACAAATAACCCACTCATTATTATCTAGCACATTTTCTTGTTTTGCTCATTAAAAAAAAAAGTTTACTTCACACTGTACAGTTGCTTCAAATTCCTCAATCAGTTCCTTTGTTTCCACATTTCTGTTCCCTTCTAAAATATTAACTGCCTTGTCAATTTCATTTTCACTGGATTTTATTATTACTGTCTGTCTATTGTAAAAAAAATATATCATTTGCCTGCTCTACTTTTGCAGAAATCATGACACTACAGCTATTGAAAAGGGGTTTCCTAAACAAAGCTGAATACCTGTTTAGAATTCTTATCCAATAACATGGACTTTACCACTATGGCTATCAAAACAAATACCATCTATCCAGATATGGTGGGCCAGAATAAAAGAATTAGGAAAATAATGGAATGATTTAGACCAATAACTGAACTCTGGGTTTCATCCACAGCCCCGTAAAATTGGTGGCAGTCATTCCATTAACTCAGTGGGCTTTGGATCAGGGCCGATCTGAGGAAAGGCAGATCAGATGGGAAGAAATGCTAAAAACCAAACTGATATAATTTGTGTAATACTGATTGTAACTCATAATCCCTCCTCTGTATTCTTCTATCTTTTGAGTCTGTCACACCTTCTTAAGACTTATGTAAGATAACTTGTGCTGTCAACACTTCCCTTTATCTGAAGCAAAAAGTTAGTCGCTAACCACAGTTAAGGAAAAGGCTGGATCTGGGGCCAAATCCTTTATTGCTATAAACTGGCATAGATGCACTGATGTCATCAGAGTCATGCAGATTTATGACAACTGGAGATCTGTCCCAAAAAGATAGTGTTAAGGATCTTCAGGTAGAGCCTACCACTTTCTTCAGTAGTTCTGTAACAACCAAAAGGAAGATTTTGGGGAGCAGATACAAGCCCTTTCAGTACTCCTTGTAACAAAAGGAAATGGGGCTTCCTTCCTATTTTCCTGTTTTTCCTCAAAAGTGAATAATGTGCCAGTTATAATTAGGCCTGACTTAACTTATCTTAGTTAATAGGATTAGTATCAGCCTCTCTTAACAATATCCAAATGCACAGAAAGACTGTTACCGACTCGCTCATGTCTTTTTTGTCCTTCTGTGATGGCCAGAGTGACGCACCTACAAGCAGAGCAGATTTGTCCAGTGGGAGCAGGAAGATTATCTGTATCTAGTGAAATAAGGCGTGTATGGCAACCTTTGCCAAGACTCAAAGCCAGAACCTACTCACTATAAAATAATTGTGTCACTATCTTCCCAATGCACTCTTCATGTTTCATTTGTCTTTTGACTGTAATTGAATGGTTGAAAAGCAAAAAATGTAGACAAATTCCAGCTGTATTGAGATCTGTTTCTTTCTCTGCTACCATGGCCCATCATTAGATAGTTTCCCTCTCTGTGCAGAAGGTCAGAGAGTATAAATATAAATTGCATTTTGCATTACTTCTAGATGAGTGAAGCTGTCAAAGCAATAATATAAGCTTTCAGTCCCACATTCTACCACTTCTTTCCCATTTTTTGGCCAGGAGGTCATGTGCAAATTGAACGTGACAGCCCAGACAACATGTCCAACAGACTTATATTGTTAGACTGCTCTGCCCTGGCACTCATCACAGCATTAAACCCTCATCGGACTTAGAGCTCTTAACTAGCTACCAACAGTAGCCCAGACTTCTTGCAAAAAAAGTTCAGTCCATACCAAATATACATCACAAAAGCATTTCTTCTTTGAGATCTCACCTAAAAGTATTCAAGGAGAAAAAAATGGAAACAACTGATAATATAATAGGCACACTTTACATTCATATCCCCACAGAATACATTTGTACAGTATATGCATAGACCAGTCATATCAGTAAAATCTTGTTCCTCCATAGAGTTTTAAAAAGTTAATGATTGTGCCCTTTTACTATAGTAGAAGAAGCAAGCACTTGTCTAGTATATATTTGCTGGAACCATATCCAAATAGAAATAAGTAAGTATTCTTCCAAGTGTCTACCTCCTGTTCTATACAAACAAGTTCTGCTTTATGTGCATTGGCTAGATAAGGCACCATGTATGGAAAGGAATAAAAGTGACTGTCTTGGAGCATGCCTGGAAATAAAGATATATTTATTTTGTACATACCAATGAGAAGTTTCCCCTAACTAGTATTGGGATGATGTAATTGGAATCTATTGTGCAAATACAATATATTAAACGGGGTATTTTAGATTAATTTGGCCAATAAGGGTCAAATCTAGAGTCCACTGAAGTCAGTAGGGGTCTTGTCATTCACTCCAATGGCAGATGCACCAGACCATAGAATGGCTTTAAAAAATAAATCTGTCACACTATGTACAATGTTGAAGGAAGGATAATGTTCAACGAGATAAAGTAAATGTCTATAGAAACATTTAATGGAACATGGAGACTTTCACATTTAGGTATGTTAAAATGCAGCACAGGCTGGTAATGACTGAAAGTTGTTAGCGTCAGACAGCTGTTGAGTGACCTATGTGAAATGAGTTGATGGTCTTGGTCCAGCTCTCAGCAGAAAGGGGTTCACATTACAAATGGCACTAAGCTAGCAAGCCTTGTTGATAGGTTGAGCAGAGAGGCCAAGGACTGAATTAGCATGAAAATGATGCTATCCTTTTATCCATAGAAATGATCTCTCCAGGTGAGGGTTGAGAGGTATGGGTGGGTAGAGAGGAGGCATTGTTGCTGTCCCTGACATCGCTCTTCCATGAATAAACAGAGAATTACATTTTCAAAGGCTGCCAGCCTGTCAATCTGTAGACTTTATTTATTTAATAAATCAGCATAGTTCCACAGACTTCAGTGGAGCAATGCTGATTTATAGAGGATGAGGATCTGGACCCAAATATTCAACAATAATTGTAAAAGGGTCTTTGATCATGAACGCACAAGTATTATTTATATTTACATTCCAGAGATTTGCATGTCGCACAGTGGGGACTATTTTATCTCTTCAGAACATTGCACCAGTATAAATAATCCATTGACATTCAAAAGCAAAAATAAAATGCCCTCTATTTACCACCAGATGGACCAGAAAGTTTTTTCTTCCAGCATCTTCCTCAAACAAATTTGACAACAATACTTAAATTCAAAGTTCAGTCAAAGGAAGAGAAAATGTGGGAAGAGAAGAAAAGCAAATGTTCTTGACTAGGTGATTGTATTACAGGCAACTACAAACCCACATGCTTAAATGTGACCTAGAGGCAAACCAGAGAAGAGCTCTATGTAACCTCAAAAATCTGTCTCTCTCACTACAGAAGTTGGGCCAACAGAAGATATTACCTCACCCACCTTGTCTCTCTAATAACCTGGGATGAACACAGCTACAAGAACAATTCTGCACTTCACAAATAAGAAGATAGGATACCACACCAAAGTATGATATAATATACAAAAACAATTCAGTCCCTCATTTGATAGTGCTTTCATAGCATTTGTGTAAACCAGCACAAATCCAGAGTGAACTCTTGAGGCAATTGGACCCAAACTTATCAAAGGTAGAGATGGAAACTATCAACAGAAATTACTAGTAGTGAGGAAAACATGTGAAATTTAAGCTTGCAAGATGGAAAACTTAAAATATGCAGCAATGTGTTTTACCTTTGACTCACAAGAGAAAAGGAAGATGAAAGCCAAGATAATATTGCTCTGAGATCAGAACTACATGTGTTGGTCTTTCTCTTCCCGTTCTTTTCATCCTGTTTTCTAATTGTCCATCCCAGTCTCTTCTAATGCTGTTTATACACTTGCATATTTCTTAAAGTATCCCATTGCTGCATTACCACCAATAAAGCTCCACTGTTGACAACAATGGTGAGAGTAGCTACTGGCGTTTTAGCTATCATTGTCAGAGAAGGGCTAGATGACAAAGTGGCTAACCTATCAGTGATCTGTCTGGCTACATCTACCCTAGCCTCTTTCTGAAAATTTCCCCTCACTGGCAGCAAGAGCCGGAGTGCTGGTGTAGACTTGTGGCCAGTATGTCTTCTAGTGGTACTCATGGCAGAGCTGGAAAACACAGTGGTTAAAACTCCAACAGCCACTGCTGAACTGTCTATGGGCCTGACTCAAAGCCCTTTGGAATCCCGAGGAGTCTTTCCAGTTATTTCAGTAAGCTTTGGATAACACCCTATTTGAGTGCTTCATTGTTACCACCAGTGAAGTTCCCGTGGTGGTAGAGTAACAATGGGGAATCTTAAAGAAAAATGTTTTTATAGTCAAGGCCTTAGTAGAACCTTTTCTCTCACTCAACACTGTTTTATCCATTTCGCAAAGCTTAGCCCAAGCTATTCCACTTTTCATCATCAATATAAGTAGATTTTGCCTGGCATGGAAAAGCACAGCTTCCTGAAGACGTCCTAGAAATACCCAGGGAGAAACTGTCATGCTTACAACCTTAAAGTGCCAGGTGGTCATGTGGTGAATCCGGCAAAGGTATAAAGTTTTATCCTTATTTTAAAGTTAAATTTCATGAGAGAGAGAAATAAACCTTTAGGAGGCTAGGGCCATTTACAGATTACAAGGAGACCTTCTAATAATGAGTGGAAATCAGTTGAAGACCAGTCACATAGCAAGAGAAGCCACCCTGCCTAATTCTTTGAGCTGTATGGCCCAAGCACATTCAACATAAGAATAAAAGCCATGCACAAAGCATGTTCTCGCAGCAAAGAGAGAGAGAGCTTAGCTAAATTTTTAAGTCAAGCAGTCTGCACTATGGTGATAGTGTATAGCAGAAGCTATAAAAGCCAAATTCTGTCCGGGGGTATGTGTATGTATATGTCTGTGTGTGTGTGTGGGTAGATATATATATACACACACACTTGAATAACCCTATTCTTAAGGCTAATATTATCTGACAGAAGAACTGTTGCAATATTTTCAAAATCCTGAATTTAATCCTTACAGGTAGCCAAACCTCTAGGCAAACCTCTCAGCAGACTTCTTAGTACAAGATGAACCTATCTTTGTAGTAGAACCATATTGGCTACATTTTCAAAGATGCTTCTGATATGATACCCACAATCTGGAAGTCAGCCATAAACCACTTTATATGTGTGGTTTGCATTTCAGCCTTCTCTTACTGTGCTGGCTTAATTTCTTAATGTTCATAAAACTCCTTAAACCTTTAAGGGGAAGATTTATGGCAATGCAGAATGGATCTATCCTACAAGTCTGCTACATAAAACCCACCCATTTGGCAACATGGACAGACAAAATGGAGATTTTGTCTTTACCGTAGAATCTGTTTTAATGGAGGATCTTGACCAAAATCAACTGAAGTCCATGTAAAGACCCAGAATGTGAATCTAATATGTCTTTGATGTAAAAGGCCCAATTATATGAGGACTTAATTCACTTGAGATTCAGGTTTCCAACCTGATTTAGATAAAGTTAAAGTATACCAAACAATTGGCATGCTCAGAGCATCCTACCATGGCTTTAGGTTTTTGAATAAATGTTTCTCCTAACATTCTTCCACTCTGAGAAATGTTTTACAGGTATCATGAATGAAGATCTATTATAGCCATTTCACCTAAGACCATATTTTACATTGATTCTATATACATAACTCTCGTCACTTTTAATGGGATCTTTGCACAAAGACTAAGGATACACTATAGTCCTTCAAAATCTTCTCATTCATTATATAAAATGAGGAGAACCATAATCCATGCAAGATCTTTAACTAACAGTCAAAGTGTAGCCCTCACAACAGACTCTTATTTGTGGCCTATCAAATCTTTCTCAGTTGTCCTGTCTTTATTTTTCCTTTTGGTAACCAGTTTATGGTCTTTTAGCTCACAACCTGGACCTCGTATTTGTAACTTACTTTAAAAAAATTGTTTGACATAATTGATGACAAGGTAATTTTCTAACAAGTAAGGTTTGGGTTTCGTGATCTAAGTCCAAGGATCCTTCACAAATAGTAACTATAAAAAACTGTAAAACATCTCTTCCCTTTGGTTTATGCTATCTGCCATGTTCCTGCTCAATTCACAAGCATTAACAAGGCAATGCTGTTGTACAGTTTCAGTGTAGCTGTGGATTGATCTCTCTTAGCAACACCAGATCTCCAAGGCTGCCAGAACAGAGTGAATGTGGTTATAAATGTGGTGGTTATTTGTCTCTAGATCTCACTCTCCAAGGTGATGTAGCAACCTGGGTAAGTGATATTTCTCATTCCAATGCTTCTTCTGCAATATTTGCTGTGCCTCTTTTTCCTTCCAACTTACACTCTCTATTTGATGGCAGTTTTAGTGAAGTTTGTAGATTTAACCACTTTTCCACAGACTATCATCCATCATGGCATGTATTTAATGTTCTCTCCACTGAAGTGTTCCATTCACACCGTTTTCTGATGTCAATATATTTTGTCTTTCCCCAGTCCCCACAAGAGATGCAGGATGTATCCACGTAAATTATGTTGAATTATCCATTCAATATTATTTCCTAGATTGACACATTTCTTGACTCTGCAATGCAATTTCAAAACAGTGTCTATTTATGTGATTATTAGAATTACGTGAATGTTGTGGGTCAGATCCTCAACTGGTGTCACTTGGAAGTCAAATGGAGCTACCCGGATTTAAAGCATCTGAGGATTAGGCCCAAACTTTAAAGATTGCTTTCCTAGTTGGTATTGTTTGAACTTGAAAAAAGGCATATGTGTGAGTGCGTGTGCATATCAATATTGATATATACATATATATATACACCATATGGCATGGTATAATAACACTGGAAACAGTTGTACCTTCTGATGAAAAGTGCTATATAAGAGTTAGGTATTATTATTAATATTATTATTATTAACTCTATTTAATCCTGAAACTTCAAAACAAGCAAGTCCTACTAATCACATCAAATCATTATTTTTCACATGAACTTGTAATGTCCACTCCTACTGAAAATCAGGCTTGCTTTTGCCCAGTTTCACCTCTTGTAGCAGAAGGAAGAAAAAGTCAAATCTCATCATGCTTAGAAGACCCCAGTTCCTGCAGATGATAAGATGAGAAATATCCAAGATCAGCCATGACTCCAGGTTACAACCTATCTTATGAGGTAGCAGCCGACAATGATATGCCTCTTACATGGTGTCCATCGCAACAGAAGCATGTAGCACTCAGCATCTCCAATATAACCTTATTTTGCCTTTTGCAATAATAATTTCATTTTATTGCTAATTTGTCCTCCGTGCTTATCATGTTGTGAACTAGGGCTTTATAATGAAGTTTTACAGGGGAAAGCCATCACTTCAGTCAAAAAATCTGTGAGAAGAAACTCATCTGTGTTTCTTGAGAGTAACAGAATTGTGACCAAATGATGCCCCTGTTTTTATACATCTGGAAAAGCTGTTCTAAATTAGCAGTTCTAAACTTGTTCAGTGTTTTACCTACATGGGCCAGATCCTCCACTGGTATAAATGAACATGGTTCCATTTGAAGTCAATGAAGCTGGATGAAGAGATTATCTGAAGTCAATGGAGATGAACTGATTTACTCCAGCTGAGGATGTGGGTATGCATAGTTGAATAAATACCGTGTTCTTTGTTATGACTGATCAATCTGGATAAATCACCTGATCATTTCCTTATACAATATGAAAAAGCACAGTAAAGGCAATTCATTTTTAAACTATTGTGTATCTATGTCGACATCTATTACTAAGAGTGTATTTCTACATCTTTATAATATAATTGTATAATATATATGCACATGTAGAGCTCAACCCAGGGCCCCAGTTCAGCAGGGCAAAGCAGCCGGAGGGATACCCCCACCTCAGAGGAGTCCTGGGATGGTGCAAAGTTGGTATCGTTGATCCTATGTGATGTTCTACTTCCCGCATCACCACCAGAACTACTTTCAGTGTAGGGCATGTGTCAGAGGTGGGAGGGGGTATGGCCAGTGAGGCTAGTGTAACTTAGAGCATCCCTGTAGCCAACTCACAACCACCTTTCCCTGCCCAAACATCCTCAGCTGTGTCAAGCGTGAAGTGGGCATAGCTGAGCATTGAGCCCAGACAGTACATAAATGTTTGTGTTGATAGAGAAATAGTTCTATGTGTATATAAGAGATATAATTCTACCTATGTATAACTGGGAAGCCGGAGAGCTGAGCTCCTAAGCATTACCCTCAGCAGAAATAGCTCTGAGATTGGCACTTCCTTTAGTTCTTCCCTGATGTCTCTGTTTTCTGATCTTCGTTGTTAGGGACAGTATAATAAGCTAGTGTTGGCTAAATGAATTATTGCAAGAGTGGGTCAAACATTGGTAAAACATTTTTGTGAATAAATTATTTCCTGAGAACCCCATGTGGTGCACAGACATCATAGTGGCTCTTAAGCCATCTGCCCTCCAGGCCACTAGCATGGGGATCTCATGTGTGCTAGTGATTTTTGGCTGCCAGAATAATCCCTTAGCACCATTGACAACTAGTGTAGGGGACAGAACTAAAGCCCAGCTGGCCCCAGGTTTTGAGAATTGCTATGATGGCTGAAAGCCACCTTTCAGTACCCTCCTGCTTTCTAAAGATGCACCAAGCACTCATCAGCCACAGCTGAGGATTGATGGCTTGCTTTTTTTTTCTCCCCAAATCCTCATCCCTGTTCCTTGTTTGCACCATCCTCCCTGTCACTTAGGCTTCTTAACTAGGAGTCATCTTTGACTCCTCTGCTGACTTACACATCCAACCTGCATCCAAATTTTGCCATTTCTTCCTGCCTAACATTTCCAAGATTCAACCTTTTTTGTCTACACTGATAAAACTTTGCAAGCCTCTTCATCTCCCAGTCACTGCAACTTCTCCATTGTGTCCTTCCTGACACATCACCCCATTCAATAGGATTGTAAATGCTCTTCTCTCTCTTTTTGGATGACCTTCCTCACTTCAACCCCTTTTCCATCAGAGATATTAATCTTGATTGCCCAGATATCCATTTCTCCATAGCTGTCTTTGCACCTCTTTCCATTCTCTTACCGTGAAACTCCTTCTATAAAATGATCCACTAAGACACTAATCTCTCCTCCAAATCCCTCCTTATGAGCCAATACTTCCATGGTCTCTCCAAGAAATTAGCCAACTACTAAACGATAGGTTGCAAGGTAGCTGGGTTCGGTATAGTAGATGTGTAAAAATCCAACACTTCCCACTAGCTAATCTCTCAGGTCAAGAAAATGTGAGCTCCATTTTTTTTTTCAACATTGTTCATTTGCCTAGCTCCCAAGCAGACGCATAATCTCCTACCTGCTATCTCTCAGTCCCCCTCCTCATTTGCATTCATGTCACTAATGACGGTGATTAATCACATGTCCTGGAATATCTTGACCTGTCTCCTGAAATTTCTAATAAGCCAATTTCTTTTTGTTCTTGTCACTCTTTGTTGTAGGTGCATCACACTAGATGATCATCAGTTCAGCTTGCCTTCAGGTAAAGCTTGCTTAAAGTAGTGTCTTGTTGATTGGATTACATTTGAACATCACTTTAGCTGTTTTCATATCAAGAAGTTGATTTTGACCAATGCCTTTCTTACTTAAAGAGCACTGAGACTGTGTTTCTTTAGAGATGCAGAAAACGACTTACCAGAACTTTGAACTCTGATCAACAAACCCTCCAACATTTGCAAGATTTCCATCATGTGCCTTATATTTTTCACTCTGAGCTAGTCTAAAACTCCATGGAAACAGCTGCCACTGAGCCAGAGGGAAAAGGAAATAGCCCTAAGCACAGGAGCCAGCGGAGTAGTTCAACTTTGAGTTATCTTCAGAAGGAGGTGATTATATGCTGGCCTCATTTTTAACATGCCCCTTTTCTGGAGGGGTGAAATGAGAAAGGAGGGATTTGAAGATTGACTGGTAAGTGTTTGCAAATGTCATATCAATGAGCAGAGAGAAGAGAGAAGAGAAGCTTGACTCCCAAGACTTCAGCCCTTAAATATCTGTATAAAATATAAGAGATAGGAAGGTGGTTATATTTTATACAGATATTTAAGGGCTGAAGTCTAACCAGTGGTTAGAGTGCTAGTCTGGGCTGTAGGATCCCTGAGTTTCCATTCCTTTTCAGCTACAAACATCCTGTGTGACCCTAGGCAAGTCACTTAGCCTCTCCGTGCCTCAGTTCCCCATCTGTAAAATGGGGATACTAAATCCTATCTACCTCCTTGGGTGTTGTGAGGATAAATACATTAGAGAGTGTGAGGTGCTCAGATACTATGGTGAGGGAGCCTATCGAAGTACCTACGATAGACAGATAAAGGAGTGTGTTGAGAATGTGAGGGTATAAAGCAGAAATGGAGCCAGACATCATAATAATTTCTTACCTGCATAGAAAGAAGCAGGTTCGCTGGTCACAACAGCACAAGAATATTGAATTCAGGAAAGCCAGTTTTCAAAAATTAAGCATTCTGATGAGTAAGGGAGCAAATATGAAAATCTGCCATCATGGAAGAGGATGGGAATTATTAATATGTATTCTTTAATTATAAGGCAATCATACTTACAGTATCTAGATTTTGGGCCCTGCTATATAAATTAAGTTCATCAGCATCTCTTCAACCGATTAAACCCTTTAGATTTTAGGCATATATATTAGAGTACTTTAGTTCAGGGCTGTTTTTGAAGTGAGGGGCAGTGGGGGGAGTTGTAACTTTTCTCTATTCAGGAGCATGTTAGTGGGGCTGATCTAGCACATGGCTGTCAGATGAATGCCTGCTGGACGATAGTTCTCATCATAACCTGGTGGTAGCAAGACTGGAGCTTATCCTGGTTTTGAAGGGAACAAACTCTATGAGCAAATATCTTCCACTGAACAAACTCTTCATTCTGTACCTGTTAAACACAACTGAGCTACTATAATTTGATAGCTAAGTCCTACTGCTTTAAGGGCTTCAAAGATAAAGTCTAGGGGGTGGATCAGTTGCATGAAGCTCATGCTTAGCACAGCTGAAAGTGGAGGAAGAAAAATGTTGCTTTAAGCCGCCTTCCCTAATCCTCGGAAAAACTACTGACAAAGTCATATGAGTCCCAAAGAGTCTAAGTGCAGGGTCCCCACCCCATTAAGTTCAGCACTGGCCCTGTAGGTGGTGTACCACAGGCACAGGGCATCCCTCCATGGGATCAAAGACCTCTCCCAGACAGCTCAAAAGGCTGAAGCCCAGATCCAAGGATTGACTAATCCATTCAGTGTGGTGTTCCTTTCTCATAAAATTCATTAACCCTTTCCTTCCCTGGCTGGGGCTAGGATTCATCTACTCCGGCACAGCAAGGCAGGTGGTGGTAAGATATTCATACACACACACACACACACACACACACACCCCTCTGCAGGAAGAACAGGAACATTTCCCCATAGCAATGGCACTTTTTAATGTTGTGGGTATACCAAAAATGGCAGAAGAGCTGAATTACAGGGCTCAAAGAGAAAGATGGGGGAAAAAATCACAGAATCCACAATGGTGACAAATTTACTTCCTTACCAATAACACAATACTGGACTGCTTCCAGAGTGAGACTATACAACGCTATAGCACACTGGTAAGCAGCAGTGTTAGACTGGACAAATGTGACCACATGCTGGTGGTGGACAATAAAACCATTCTGAGGCCAGTGGGCAAATGCAGCCTGTCAATAAGAAACCCACAACACAAGGGACATGATCACTTATTTAGACTGGTTGCCACACAGGAGTGCCACCCACTGCTGGGCAGCAGGACAGTGCAACCCATGGATTTTATTACAGCCCAACACCAGAATATTCCCAATGTGTGAGAGAAGGAAGAATAACCCCCTGAGCCCTTTCACAGCTTTCTACAGAATATAAGGACATATTTTAAGGAGCTAGACATGTACAGGGAAAGCTGATGTTAGAAACAGTGCAGCCTTTGGGATTACTGAAACACAGTTCCATTAGCCCTGGTGAAGCCACTGAAGAAGGAACTGGCAAGCCTGCAAAGAACAGACATACTTATATTAGTTTAAATTAGCAGTGGATCAGCAGCCTAGCAGAGGTGAGAACATTTCAGGTCACCTTGGGATATGCCTTGATCCAAAAACACTGAACAAAGCATTGAAAACAGGCTGCAATGGGTTGGCAGTAAAAGCCACGTCCCAAGGGTGGACTATGTACTAGTAACCTCTGGCTGCAACAAGTCAGCAAAAACGGGCACAAAAGATGCAACAATAACAATAGCTGAAAAGAAAGATGTGACAATCTGCATGGAGCTTGTAGGGAGAAGAACAGGTTGCAGGAGGGAAGAGTTTGAAGGAGGCACCAGGAGGTCAGTCTGTGTTCACATTGGTAGAATGCTAGCTTAAATTGCAGTGTCTCTGTAAATAGTTTTCTTAAGAAAGAGCCAGTTTAGTTTTAGAAGCATGGAGTCCTTTCATGTTATTACCCAGCACATGGTACTTCAGGGATCTGCAACCTTTGACATGACACATGGCTTACCAGGGTAAGCCCCCTGGCAGGCCAGGCCGGTTTGTTTACCAGCCGCGTCCGCAGGTTCGGCCAATCGCGGCTCCCACTGGCCGCGATTCACTGTTCCAGGGCAATGGGGGCTGCGGGAAGTGGCGTGGGCTGAGGGACGTGCTGGCCGCTGCTTCTCCCAGCCCCCATTGGCCTGGAGCGGCAAACCGCGGCCAGTGGGAGCCGCGATCGGCTGAACTTGCGGATGCGGCAGGTAAACAAACTGGCCCAGCCCCCCCCAGGGGGCTTATCGTGGCGGGCCATGTGCCAAAGGTTGCTGATCCCTGTGGTACACGAAACACCACGCAGGCAGGTAGACTCCAACGTTTCCAAGAAAGTGTGCATAGTCGTCAGGCTTTCTGACCCTTCAAACAAGTCTGCTGTATCTTTGTATACAGCTGCAAAGTTAAGATGTTTTCAAATTTAACTGCACCAACCTCCTTTTCAGTCAAAAATCACATACGTTTCCTGGTGGTGTTGGAGGTGTCAATTTTGCCTATTCAAAGATTCCACTATTCTAGATGGGTTGTGTAGAACAGACACAAACCATGCCTCACGAATGTGTTCAAACTGAGGGCCCTGGATTCTGGATTATGTGGAGATTTTTTTTTTTTGTCTTTTTAACTCTAAATCTGTCAGACAGTTATTAAATCTATGAGCACCATAAAACTGTTCCAACAGAAAGACTCAAATTGACAAACTCTACAGATTATGCTAGCAAAACCTAGGACTAAACTGGGAGGAGAGGTAGATATGCTACAGGGTAGGGATAGGATACAGAGGGACCTAGACAAATTAGAGGATTGGGCCAAAAGAAATCTGATGAGGTTCAACAAGGACAAGTGCAGAGTCCTGTACTTAGGATGGAAGAATCCATGCACTGCTACAGACTAGGGACCGAATGGCTAGGCAGCAGTTCTGCAGAAAAGGACCCGGGGTTACAGTGGACAAGAACCTGGATATGAGTCAACAATGTGCCCTTGTTGCCAAGAAGGCATTTTGGGCTGTATAAGTAGGGGCATTGCCAGCAACATGATCATTCCCCTCTATTCGACATTGATGAGGCCTCATCTGGAGTACTGTCTCCAATTTTGGGCCCCACTCTACAAGAAGGATGTGGAAAAATTGGAAAGTGTCCCGCGGAGGGCAACACAAATGATTAGGGGACTGGAACACATGACCTATGAGAAGAGGCTGAGGGAACTGAGATTATTTAGTCTGCAGAACAGAAGAATGAGGGGGGATTTGATAGCTGCTTTCAACTACCTGAAAGGGGGTTCCAAAGAGGATGGATCTAGACTGTTCTCAGTGGTAGCAGATGACAGAACAAGGAGTAATGGTCTCAAGTTGCAGTGGGGGAGGTTTAGGTTGGATATTAGGAAAAGCTTTTTCACTTGGAGGGTGATGAAGCACTGGAATGGGATACCTAGGGAGGTGGTGGAATCTCCTTCCTCAGAGGTTTTTAAGGTCAGGCATGACAAAGTCCTGGCTGGGATGATTTAGTTGGGGTTTGGTCCTGCTTTGAGCAGGGAGTTGGACTAGATGATCTCCTGAGGTCCCTTCCAACCCTGATATTCTATGATTCTATGACTTCTTTGAAGCCTAAGCACCTAAATATGCTTCTGTCTCACCAAACACAAAGCTTGTAACCCTCTCTGAGAACCACATGTGAAACTTCCCAGAAATCCTAAACTTCAGCAGCACAGTCTTTGTAGCACCCATGCTCATCACTGATGAAATACAAGTCTCACTAAAGTTTCAAACAAATTATTTTCAGCTGTGCTGGAGTTATCTGAGCATGAAACCCCACCCCCCACCACCACCTTTTAATATATTTCATGAAAACTAAAGAAATTCCAAACCAAAAATCTTCATTAAAATAGATCCATATGTTTGAAGGCCAGGAGGGACCTGCAAGGGGAACCCAATCAAATTTTATCCAGTAATTCCTGCAGTGGAGAGATTTTTACCTAACACATAAGTTGGTCCCAATAACTTGTGGTTGAATTCCTTTTTGAAAGAAATGCATACTTGATATAAAGACCTCAAATTATGATAAATTTGTCAGTTAGAAGTAACAATTCGGAACATATTTCCCTTTAAAATATTGTTAATGATGTTGTAGTTAGGGTTTTGAAACTAAGTGCTAGAAACCAAGGTGATCCATTTGGGGTTCTTATATCTACCATGAACTCTGCTCTCACATCCCACTCACCCATCACCTTTAAACCAGAGACACACCTACCCATTTCCCCTATGATCAGACTTGATCTACATTTTCCATATCAATGAATTAAATAGCCACAACATCTGTAGTTGTTTAAGGAATGCAGGATAGCTTCCCAAATCATCATTTTTAAAGTGGCAAAGCAGTTCTACACTGTTCTTAAGATTTCATATTTATTTATTTTCATTTTAACACAACTAGTTGTGTTTAAAATACTAGTTTGCTCATCTTGGTGTTAATAAACATTCTTAAAGGTGCATTAAGGCCTTAATTCTACTCTTTTGGAGGAGAATTCCTGATTGCAGAGGAATAACACCAGATTTACAATAGTTTAAATGAGAATACAAGTTGACATTTGATGGGAAAGAAAAAGCCTCCGATAATTATCTACAAGTATCCAGGCTTGATCCCATTTTGGATTTTTTTTTAAAACAACGAACACAAAGATTTAATAAAAATCAGCTTTATTTTTTGCTGATTGTTTCATACTAGATCTATTGTATAGAAATCTCAGCAGGTCTATAGCACCAGAGAATACTTTTCTGTTAAAAATGTACTTTGAACAGTTGCTGTCTCTGAGAGATGGTGTAAGGATGTGCTAAACCCTGCTCATGAGTGGAAAAGTTGGTATCAGGTTGACATGTTCATATGGAAGTGAGCAGTAAAGTGTGTCAAAATTGCGTATATAAGAGACAAGGTGAGGAAATATATTTTATTGGACCAGCTTCTGTTGGTGAGACAAGCTTTGGAGCGCCACAGAGTTCTTCTTCAGCAGAGTGTACATACCAATGTAAAACGTAAGGAGTTACTACATCCTGGTAACTTGTATTCAGATACACTGAGGAATAAAGAGTCCAGTCCAGAGTGCACTCAAAAACCTAAACAAAAAACCTCCAGGCAAAACAATAGTAGTATGCCCACAGAGTGTAACTAGACTACGCTCTCTCTTTCTCACTCTCTAAACGTCCATTAGCCCCTAGAAAGAAAAGAATAAAGTTACTCTCCCTCCCTTTGAAACCTCTACCTGCTTTTCTCACTGTTCTTCAGAGGAGTACCTTGAAGTAAACTATCACCAGCTCGCCAGGACTATAAGCCCAGCATTGGAAGCTACTTGTTCTGTCTCTCTCGAGTTATGCCGATATGTAGATTCCTATACAGAGAGAGCATGAATGAATTTCCTCGCTCTCCGGTTTATTTCAAGCGCAGTTTCAAAGTCAATGAAATATGGGAGCGGAAGAAGGACAATTGTGCCCCAAATTCCTTTGATCAGAATAGAGAAGGGACAGACCCTGCCAAGATTGCTCAGCTACAAGGGTGATGCAGACTTTATAGATCCGATTTTTTCTTTCCCAGCATGGATTGCTTTAAAATAGAGGTACGTCCGTGGTGAGTGTGCCAATGTGTGTCACGGCATCAGAGCCCACTTACAGACACGGCTTGCTGGGCACAGAAAACGACCGATTATTCCTCACTAAAAGAAATCCCCTCTCCCTGGTGCCTATGATGCTCTGTCACACAATGTGGCATGGGAAGGATTTCACTCTAGAGAGAGTTCAGACGATGTGAGTCGGAGTTATGTCTTCCCTCCGCATTTAACGATAGAAATAATAAGAAAAAGTAACAACACTGTGCATTGACAGACCCCAAACAACGTTAGTTCTACGAGCAAATCTGCTGCTGGAACATAATAGACCGTAGCCAACTCTTTGGTGTATCATGGATTGTTTTTAATGTGCAGGGCGTCATCACCCATTCACAGACACGAGGGCTGATCCTGCTGATTACTGGCGATCTTGTCCCTAAGAGCTGTAAGTACATGGGCCTACCAGCGCAATTTTAGCATGGTCTTGGTGAAATTGTAGATTGCCGATCTCTCTGAAGCAAAGCAGCAAAAGCTGCAGGACAGTCTCTCCCCAGCTTTTCCATTGTGTCTTATTGTTATTGATGGTTGTTGTTTTACAGGTTTAAAATAGTCATCACTGACCGGAGATACCTTCTTGGCAAAAAGTGTCAATCAGAAATTCTGCTCAGCCCTCCCCTAGTCGCTATTTCAACACTTTTCAATCCCCCCAGCGGCACTGGGAAGATGTTCTTAGCCAAATACATGATTCGATTAATGAGCACTTCTGTGTGCTAAGGAATGCAAATTCTGTCTCTCCCTGTATTATTAGCTGTATCAGAGTGTTTGTCCTTTCAGACCTCTTTGAAGTTGATGAAGGGAAGGCTGTGAGCTGGCACTGAAGGGGTGGGTGGGGGGGAAACTTCTGATTCCTCGGGTTTTTTATTTGTTCTCTTGCCAAAAACGCCAAAGGTAGCTAAAGTTACAGAAATTATTTTAAAATGTGTGTGTTTGTTTGTTTTCAAATGCGACAGATCCCCCCCCCCAGTCCTCCCTTGTAATAATAATGGGATCTGATGAGCAGTCTGCTTTGAAATTATTTTACAGAATAAACACTCCCATGCCCTAAAGAATCTGTTACTGTTTGGAAGGCGTATAGGAAGTACATTCAGTTGCCCATCCCAAACATGTGAAGACTTATTTTTTATTGCTTCAAGGTATACATTGATTTCCCCCTTCTTCTCCTCTCTCCCCCTCCCCCAAGTCCTCCCCACCCACACTGGTCAGAGTATGTAGAGTATGGAAGGCACTCTATATCACTTGTAAGTTACCTAAAAGGTTTAATCGAAGCAGCAACTGGATATTGGCATTTTAAGGCATGTACCCAAATATCAATTTCAGTGTCAGGTTTTTAATGGGAGGCATTTTGATTCGAGATGTATTTTTGAAGTTTGCAAACCGCTCTGAACTTCTTACGAACGCTGAGATCTTGCATTTATCAGGGGTGGTGTTGGGTGATCACTTTAGGGAGCTTTTGATGATGAAGCTGAGAACTAGGTAAGTTAGTTCAGGGAGCAATGGAAACCATCTGCAGTGGTATGGACGGTGGCAGGTTGCCCTTGTTCTATGTTGTTTGTGGACTCCGCTGGTTGTACCGATTGGCTGTAAACTCTAGGGCGATTTTGTGTTTATAGCATCGGAAATTCAAGCAGTTGTGCAAACCTCAGAGGAAGGAGATCAAGATAGATCTTTGCACCACACAGTGCGTTGGATGCAACACAACTTGGCTTTAAAATGTACCACAATGCCACGAACATGTTTCTATGAAATGTCATTGCTTTCATTATAATTCTCAGACATCTTATTTGCCTTTTAGGTACGTTTTCCAGTGTGCATTCGCCGTCACTAGGGGAGATTTATTGCTTCGATTGGTTTAGCTATTCCACCTGCACTTCCCATCGCAGTACTGCTGTTACCTAGGGATGCTCTAACATTCACTCTCCCCTGGTGACATTACAAAGGAAATAAAATTGCACACCCAACTTTAAAGACAAACATAAATGGACAGTATTAGGACCCTTTCTGAGTGTGATGACTCAAGTGAAGTTTTTATTCCAGATAAGACCCCAGCGTCAGTTAAACTTTTGGCGTGTATCGCTTTTCCTCTTGAAAGGTGTTAAAACAGCAATTCAATTACAGTAAATAGTGTACATCATCTTCACAGCTGGAAAATTCTGTAACTAACTGTGACCAAACGTTGTAAAGGAATATAGCTTAACCAGTATTACTTTTTTTTTTTTTTTTTGGCTGACCACAGGTTAATTAATTTCAAGGAGCTTAGTATATCTAAACAGGAACATACTGAGATGCTGGCAAGAAGTCATAGAATATAAAACGTGGAATTAGAAAGATCATATGAAATCTACATAGCAATATTTTTGCCTGGGAATAATTCTTACATTTTTCCCACCCTAAAGTATAATAATAATAAAATAATAATTATTAGTAGTACTAATAGAAATAATAATAATTAATAGCAAATAGGGTAAATCCAGTCCTCTCATATATATAGTCTGTGTCTATATGACACACACCAGAGATATACATAGCATGTATCCATTGACATATACATACATATGCATATTCCAATATATACATACATATATGACGCTACCTTGAACAATATATACAACATAGACCACACGATTTTTATTCAACATCCATTGATACCCCAGCATTAACGGCATCCAGCAAATGTGAAGAATCGCGGAATCAGTACTGTAAGTTGTACACAGAGAAACGATTGCTTCTGAGTGCAGTCCTAAATCATACATGTAAAAAGCTCAAGGAAAACTCCCAATAACTCAGACACCTTTATCATTTCAATTAATGGTAATATTAATATTAGCTGCCGTCTCTAGTTGCACTTGAGAAGATTTAAGGAGGATTTAATTTACTTGAGGGTATATGAAAAAAGCATTATAAACCCTTGGAGGTGTTTTTTTAGTGCAACAAATGTATCTGTGGGTTTTTTGTAACCCCGTCAGTTTATAGAAACACTATATTGCCCGATCTTCCAAATTTGCACAGCCAAAACTTTCCTTAGGAGTAGAATAACTTGTTTGACTCCACTGCAGTCACTGAGGATTTACTCTGATGTAAATGACAGCAGAAGTAAGACTTCAGGGGGAGCTTTGGGAGCCTAAGCGATAGGGCCTTAAGGTTTGAGTCCACGGTCAGCAAAAGAACTTGTAACGGGGAATACTGACCACCCTCTACTAAGTACCCTTAGGTCGGTCATTGGCTATGTGCATGGACCATTGCAGAGGGGGCAGGTTACACCTGTAGGAATCCACAGGATGCTTGCTGGGAGCAGAGTCAAGAAGGGGCTCTTAAGCATTTATTCTGTGTTTCTAATCTGAAAATCATCCGAAAACATTCAGCATCAAAGACCAGCCTTCTTATTATTATTATTATGAGTTATTATTAATTATTAGTATTGCTTTTACATATAACGTGATGGGAGCAGGATGGTCAGCAATTCCAACTGGTAGAAGAGCAGCAGTGAAGAGGAAATCCCGGACTGGGATATTAACAACAATAAAAACAATAAATAAAAAGCTAGGGGTAGATCCAGACGTATTTTCTGACCAAGGAAAGCAGAATCGGGCCCCTTGCTCTTATCATTGACTTGGACTGTAGCTGCTCATGGGAATCAATTTCTTTACAAATCTATTAGCGAGATGATTTTGACTTCTTGGTTGTCGTTTTTGTTTTTAATGGTAGCATAATTTGTAAACCTTGTTGATCAAAACATCTATATCTAAACAATAAAAAAAAAATCCTGGTTTCGCAGATAACACAAGTTTAAAACCTCAGCTGCCCTTTTGCAAGTGATAAAAGGAGAATATTTAAAAAAAGAAAGAAAAACAAACTCTTTGAGTCCCATCTTCCATATCGCCATTAAAAAACCTGAAGGAGGGATAAAACAATAACAAAGTAAATACACCAACCAAGATTCTGTTAAAGAGACAGTTGTGTGTTCAATATTTCATTTTAAAATAGTCCCAGATATTCCCCAGTGCATCGTAAAAATGTGAGCATTAAACTTTCTCGTAATTTATTTGTCAGGAAGCAGAATTATTTGCGTTTTGGAAAGTTCGTTTTGATTATTTTTTGTTTGCGTCTCGGATTTCTGATTGCATATTAACTTCCCTTTCTATTTTAACCCAGAGCTCCAAACCTGTTATTTCCTTTTATTTCAGTTTGACTTGATTGTTTCATAGACAACGATTTTACAGAGAGGCGCACAATCACCCACATATATATGAAACTTGTATAGACTATTTATATCTATCTAAAACTTAAAGAAACTTTTGTGATTTATCCCCCAAAATATAGTTTTGTTCAGTTAAAAAACTTCAGGAAACAAGAAAGTGAGATAAAGCCTGAAATTAATTTTTGTGACCAAAATTACACTTTATTTTTTCCTCCAGCAAGGGAATTTCGTTCCTCCAAACCTGTCTTCTTATATTTTTCCTGCAGAACCCAAAATACTCTCAATATTACTAGTTTCTTTCTCCTTCGTTATTCCATCCTGTTCTTTCTTCTCAACTTAGAAAGGTGTTCCCGAAGAATTTAACCTAATTATTGATACAATATCTTGAAAACTCTGACATATCTGAACGAAAATGTAGGCATAACCCCCCCTCCTCCCAAAATACAAATCTTCCTTATATTGTCTAATCTTTTGAAGAACGGGTTTCTGAAATTCTGGTAAGGGAACTCATCACTGAAGATTTGTATTATTTTCTTGAAAGTCCTTCAGATGCTTAATATCTTAAATACAATTTCTGTAAAATTATGTTTGTGTCATTGGCATAAATATTCACACCAAAAGACAATGCACATCAAACACGTCTTTCAAAAGTTTTTTTTAATGTTTGTTTTGGGGTTTTTTTTTGCAAGTTGTGTGTTCGATTTTATTTTTCTTCTTAAAATGTCAATCCTCATTTAGGAAAGGTGAGATCTGTAGATAATTATGGGTTATTTGTTAATTATCTAGTTACTTTTGATGGTAAAAAAATACACACATTTTCTATTGTGTTAATTACTAGGATGTCATTCTACTGAAGGTATCTTTGTCAATTGCAAGGAGCGGAAGGGGCGTGGGGAGGGAGGGAGAAGAGCGAGATTGGAAAGCTTTTTAAAAATAAAATCTTAATAGGTTTTCTAATGGTAATTTAAGAAATTAAAACCTTACCATGTTACATATTTTGCCTGAGATCGTTTCTCCTCTCAGAGGGACCTGGCATTTATTTATTTCTGGAGATTTTTTTTTTAATACATCGTTTTCTCTACAGTTTGGTCCAAATCTTTTTTGTTCATCCTTCTTTATACAAGCAACCATCTTTTCTTTTAATAATTGTTTCCATCCCGTAAAACTGTTAAAACTAAATGTATTCTATTTTCTTGCCTTTTTCTCACCTAAGAAAGAACATCCAACTACAAAAGCGAATCAGCTAAATAAATAAATAAACAAAAATCAAGCAGGGAGGCGGAACACAACGTATTTTATGCTATTTCTTAATTTTTATTGCTTACGTAAAACCTAACGGATCCTAATGTGCAACTGAGATAACCTGGACATAATTCGAGCTCTCTAAACCTTTGGCCTTGAGCTAATTAAGAAAAAATATACTCCAAATTGCTATTTCCAAAAACACCTTGTTCATTTGTCAAAGTTACCCATGTAATTTTTCTAAACCCGCACAGTAATTATAAATCACTGCATTTAACTCCTCTTCATTATCCTCAGAAAATCAATATCAATTCATTTAAAATGATTCAGATTATAATAAACTTGCTATTGCACTGACTTCTCCAAATGCGTTGCCCATGGAGTATATCGAACATTTTTTTTTTTTGCCTACAGTCCATCCCTTTCTTACCTATATCGCCTTCTTTTACCATCCCAAAGTTCTTGGCAGGACACTTTTTCGAATAGATAGCGACTGTATTATTTCCACCCAGCTAGTCTGCGTGTCTCACACTGTTAACTACACTCCAGGCAGCACTGACTTTTAAAAATGTTTTCCTATGTACGAAACAATAATAATCTGACATACTTGTCGCAAACCCCCTGAATATGGAGCGCAACTCAAAATGAAAACCAAAGTCAAATATATTTTTAAAGAATTTAATGTAGGCAAAATCATGTGGAAATTATTTGGAGGGGATATAAATTGATCAGGGATGGAAATTATGAGGCACTCATTCTGATGGTTTGGGGCCAATGAAAAGGAAAGCTTAGAAAAACGTCTAGGTGTGGAACATTAATTATAAAACACAGAAGTCTTCACTTTTGTTCGCTTGGTAGGAAAGCCTCATCTCTCTCTCTCTTTTCTCCTCTGTCTTTTAAAGAAAGAGGATCCTAAATTCCTTTTGACTGATAGGAAGTTACAAGACAAGATGCAATTTTCTCTTTCTTTTCTGACAACTCTGTCATCCCAGGGATCATAGTCATGTCAGGGTGTCTGTCTCTGGGAAAAAAAAAAAAAATCACTGATGCCTATGGCCATCTTTGCATCAAAATTTTCCAGACCTCTATTTTTCATTGTGATCTCACTGATCTGAGTTTGAAATGCGAACGCAGTAAAGCCCCTAAGCCTTCAATCGTGTGGAATTTTCAAAAGATCTCTAGAAGCAATCTCAGGCTGTCTGACCCCTGACAGACGTAGATCCCTTTATACCTCTCTCTGCCAGCACTTCATTTGCTGGAATAGCTTTCAGATTTGCACCTCCAGATGACAACCTGAGTGTTTATTATGTATATGAATCCGAAATCTTCACTACATTACAAAGGAGGCTTCTTAAACATGATATTTAATTTCAGATCATAATTACCTGAGCTTTTTTTGCTTCTAATTATCGATTCCACCTTCCTCTCTGTGTCATGTTGATAGTTTGTTTATTCTCCCTTTTAATCAGTCTTTACAAAAATCGTATTACTTGATTCCACAGGGGAATTAAACATGTCACACCGGACACACATCATGACTGTGTGGAGATATACACTGGACTCCCATCATGTGGCGATGTATAGTTATAACTATATCTTATTTGCTCTTTATTGCTAGCTAGCTGTGTGTGTGTGTGCTTTGGAAACAGTACAATCCAATAACTGTTACTGCCATTGCAATCCCAGTGGTTAGTATACTTCATCTCTTATTAATCTATAACAGGCCATTTACAGCGGTGTTTAAGTTCTGTCTTGTGACGTAATAAATTGCCATTTGGTATGAACCAGAGAAGCTCAAAGCCTTTATATTTTCCTTGCAAACTTCGCTAACTTTCTAGAATCCCAGGTGTCAGTCCCTTCCCATTCACCTGTTTAACTGAACATTCTACCGCGCCTAGATTGTTTATCTTTCAAAAGAGATGGATGTGGTAACTCTGGACCCTGGCATTTAATTTATCAGTCGAAATGCTGTATCTCAAACATCAGGATCGTTGTCATTCAGAATGTTAGGTTTATTTTAACTGACCTGGTTAGGTGAGAGTTCTAATTGGAAGTAACGATCACAAATTCTATTTTCAGTTTTAAAATCCGAAAGTGGTGAAATGTTTAAGATCTTACAAAGTAGGTGCTGTCCAAGTGTGTACATGCCTCTCCAACGCAGCCCTGCCCTCCAAACTTCTAGGCACATGCGACATAGGGGTCTATTTAAATGGTAATCTTTAAATATTTGCAAAGGTGTCTTTTATGTGGCAGATATTTTTATAGATTTCACATTACTTTCCCCCCTCCCTTTGGACATAGGTTCGTTCTGTTGCTACGATTAACTTATGAAAATAACTAATCATTAGTTTAATTTGCTTAGCAAACGCCTGCCTGTGTGTTCACATGTTTCTGTATTTATCCATTTTTTCCCATAAAACTTGTATTAAAACAAAATGTTACTTTTCTTTCTCTCAGGAGCTGTATATACATAGACCCTCCCTTTTTGAAATAGACCGCAGGGACTGTCATTAGATCAGATGGCAAGCCTTTATAGAAAGTGTTTTGCATAATTACATACCAAAGCCAGAATAGTCACCCTCACATTTTATGGGTCACAAACCATCAACAATTGGCACATTATTGTCCAAGAAACCCCAGTCCATTCACTGATAGAGAAAAC
Source organism: Caretta caretta (assembly GCF_965140235.1). Classification (NCBI taxonomy): domain Eukaryota; kingdom Metazoa; phylum Chordata; order Testudines; family Cheloniidae; genus Caretta; species Caretta caretta. The sequence goes on along the minus strand of NC_134215.1, from coordinate 74,998,489 downwards.
TAGACTGCCTAATCTAGAACTGAAGAAGATTGAAATTTCTTCTAATAAGAACCCAGAGAAGATTATTTTCAAACTGACAACGTGTTTACATATAGTTATAAAGTTCAGAGGACCGATGAGGAGAGAGAAAGGGTAAAACCACTAAACATGATTAAGAATTGCACAGTGGCCTAATATAGATGGTTCATCAAAAAGGAACAGACTGAAAAGCCCCCCCACAACCCTCTCCTTTTCAGATCTGTTCCCTTTTCTACCGTTGTGATTCAGTAATTAAGATATTCTTATTTAGACAGACAGCTCCTCTGGTAACTGAATAATATTAGTTCCCTTTGATGTCAAACTTTTGACAGTTATCACACTCGCGTTGGGCAATTTAGCACAAATGCCCTCTTTTCTTTCTTTTTCTTTTTTTTTAAGGGGGGGTGAAGACTTTGAAGAAAAGTAATAAGTGTGATCGCTATCAGCAAATGATGGAAATCGCAGTGGACAGCCATCCCTGGGTATAAATTACATTTTGTTCTATATAATGAAGCAGAGTTTTGTTTTTACCTCATTGGGCTATCATTGTCCAAAATTAGGGCAATAATCCCACTCACTTCACACCAATTCACCACTCTCTCCCCCAGATCTCCCGCCACCACCACCGGGTAAAGGGGAGATTTTCCATTCCCTTCCCCCCTCCAACCCACCCAGCCAGTAAACCTGCGAAGCCATCAGGAATCGCCCTACTACAAAATAAAGTAACAGCTGAACGCTGAGTAGGGCTGATGACTCAGGGAGGGTGTTTCACCTGAGTCTGGATTGACATAAATCCACTCTTGTGGACGCCAGAACTTTGGATCTGCCAGATGGCAGGATGATGAACCACGTCTGTTGTATGATATTAATAAAAAAAACGTACATATGAACACGTTGCTTTTTTTGACCCCCGGTTGGCTTTATTTCGAAGGAGCGTGGTGACGTCTTCTCCCAAACCGCCTCTAAATCAGTTACCTGTTCTCTCGAGGGGGTGAGCTTTCAGTCTAGCAAGCACAGCAGCATCCCAGAGCCTGCGTCAGGAAGAGCATCTCTCTCCTAGGGGCTTCTTGTCTCTTTCAGAGGGAGTATATGAGGATGCGGGACCTTCCTGGTAACTTTGGGGAATGCTCTTTAACCCTGGCCCTGGCATTGCCCACCACCCCAGAGGAAAATTCGGAAGAGCTCGATTTAGGAGGGACACGTGAAAACTCCGGTGCAACGTGGTAACATGATCCGGGAGTAGGGGAAATAACTTGTGGTTGGTTCCCCCCCCCATCCCCCCCGACTCTTTCAGCAAAACTTTGTCTGGGGGATGAGGGCGTGAGGGGGGGGGGGGAAGAGAAGTCAAACTCTCGCAGGTTTCTCGCGAGATCCAAGCAATTAAGAAAAGAAAAAAAAACAGCCCTTTGCTTTCAGCTCCCATTCCCACACTGTGTCTAGATGTACATGGAAATCAATAAAACAACCTTAATGATTTTTATAATCTAATTATCCCCTGAACTGTGAGTTTTTTAGGGGGTGGGCAGGCATCGGTCAGGCCACTTTGGAAGGCAAGAATGCCTTCGGTTTCGTGGACTGGCATTCTTTCATAAGTCAAAAGAATTGATGTGACCCTTCCCGCACGCCAATACAACCTCCCCGTTTGGTGGCTTGCTGGAAGTGAAAGTCTTCCTTTAAACACTTGCCCACCGGCTTTGGAGTGAGAAAATACTGAAGGCAAAGAAAACACCCCTCATCTCCCCCCCAGCCCCAGTGTATTTCCATCAAACAAACAACCCAATACTCTGTGTGTGTGTTTCTGTGTGTGTGAACTACTTACCTACACAGTTCTCATTGATACCTACCAAGCACTGTCTTTTTTAGCTTCCCAATGACGAGTCTCATTAACAGCGGTAAGGCTCGGACTAATTAATTTAAATGCTTTTGGTAACATTATAGGAAGAGAGAATAGTTTATGTCCACAAATGGGTTATATTATTTTCGGGCTCGCCTTATCACACCACTCCACGTGCCATCAAAGGAAGGATCTCTCTCTGTCTGTGGGTGTGTCCCCGCGGTACCACCTCCATCAGGCTTTCCTGGAAACTTTTGCCCAAAAGGGCACAGGGCTATGTAACATTTTCCGAGGATTTGCATTACACCTTCACTCAACGGTAACAGGTTAATACAGTGGAAGTTCTCCTTCCCCCTTCTTGAACCCACTCAGATGGCCAACCTCAAAATCCGGTTGCGTACTCCAACTAAAAATTAGATTTTAATTTGGCGGGGCAGAGAAATAAAGGGGACTTCTTGACGATTGGTTGCTTTTTCTCGTTAAGATCTTAAAATAAATCTTCGCCTTTCCTCTCCCCTTCAGCCGGGAGAAGATGTAATAGAATAAAGCCAAACGGTTCGAATCACCATAAAGTATTTGCAAACTGAAGCTCTCATTTCTGTCCCTTTTTGTTATGGAGGGTTGGGGAGATATCTTAAAACCCTTCAAAGCTTTTGGGCTTGCATCTCACAGGGCTGTGTTGTAATGGAGTTTGACAGCTTTCTCAAACAGCTCTGAGACTGCGTCCAAAATTAAAGTGAGGACCATCCGCCGACCACTTATTTAAAGATTATCCAATAATTCATTTGCAGACTTCCCATGGAAATTTTTCAGAGTAGCAGCCGTGTTAGACTGTATTCGCAAAAAGAAAAGGAGGACTTGTGTCACCTTAGAGACTAACCAATTTATTTGAGCATAAGCTTTCGTGAGCTACAGCTCACTTCATCGGATGCATTCAGTGTAATGCATCAGATGAAGTGAGCTGTAGCTCACGAAAGCTTATGCTCAGATAAATTGGTTAGTCTCTAAGGTGACACAAGTCCTCCTTTTCTTCATGGAAAGTTTGCAGATCAAAATTCGGATTCCCTATGAGGTGCTTGGGCATACAGAATATGTGTTTCTGTCCATCGGCGTGTGGTCACGATGTGAATTCCCATTTAACAGTTAATACCTCAGCCATTTTCATAACACCATTGCAATTGATCAAGGGGAAAGGGAAGCAGCAATCATATGCACAGTAAAGAAAATACTATATTAGAAAGAAAAGGCAGAGTACAGAGTGGTGACATAACAATGGATCATCACTCTGATAGAACTATGCAAGAGATTCCATTCACATGTTTATAGTTGGATTCCTGGGGGGGGGGGGCGAATGTGGAGAAAATATCCTCAAATACTTGCAACAGGTATGGGGATATTGCACCTGTCTCCAAAGGTCCTAGCAAAAGAAAGAGGCTATTTTTGAAAGCTTCCTATACAGGGATCAATTGTTTTAAAAGTGGGTGGGTGGGTGGGGAAATGCATTTTCCTCAGAATATTTCAAGGAGAAAGCAACTTGTGAGGGGCAATGTAATAGACGGGTTCAGTTGGGAGAGATAATGTAGTCAGCTGGGTAAAGTCAAATGAAGTTCTTCCGTGGTAAAAAGAAAAATGAAAAGCATTAAAATGGGTCACCTTTAAAGTATTAGGCAAACTTCTCCTGGGTTCTCTGTTCCTAGTTTTCTCTAGAAGTAAGAACGCCCAGACATGCATAAAATCGATAACAATCGATAGAAGAATCCCAAGCAAAAATGCATTTCACATTATAGACATTTATTCATGTTTAACAGCTGCATTTCATAAACACTGACTTAGTAACAATATGGTACAGCTTACAGACAGAGAGAAAGGCACATTTCTCTACACACAAACGTATTTAAGGATCTGAGATTATATTACACTGTTTAAAAATGAAAAAAAAAACGCGGGAAGGGTAAGAGTGATAAGGAATGGATGTAAATCCATTGACTTTTCTTATCTTTTCTTTAAAAAAGGACAGAAAATACATCATATAACTGCATGACATACTGAACATCAGTTCAATTATTTCCCCCTATAACTCATTTCTAAAATCATTTTACACATTGGATTTAACAACCGTAAAACACAACAAAAATACTGGAAATATCTGAATATCTGTGTTTTCAGTTAGCAAAGGAAGTTTTGTGTGTTTGCTTCTTTTAAGCCCGGAATGTGACACTTAGAATGGACAGCTCGCATTTTTCATAATAGGGTCTGTTTTGCTTAAAACAGGGTGAAATATGATTACAGAATAGCACAGGGTGGATCTGCAAAAGGAACCTATCGGCAAATGTGATCACAACACAGGATCCATTCTAACGTAGTATTAATTGCTTTCTTTGCAATATTTTTAGGGTTGCGTACGATCCCATCAACGGAGGTGAAGAATCGCAGAATATATCCCGGGTTCGAACACACCGTCAGTTGCTACAATGAAAGACTCTCTTTGCTACACCTGAGAATATGTTCCCTTAAAAGAATCGTCCTTTTTCTTAGACTTTTTAAACGTGACGTACGAATAGTCTGGTAACAGGTTAATCAGATCAGAGATACGCAATGGCCCACATTTATTTTGAAAATGTTACTAAGTGCGTGTCTTACAGAGGTGGAATGATTAGTCAGATCAGATTGGCCTTACGACATATATAAACCAGGCAATAGCTGCTTTCAAAGGCCTCTAAAAATCAAAGAGAAAATATAAACGTTCCTCCATTTCTCAGCTTTACACAGTGGACCACAAAAATACGTATTTTCCTCCGAGGATCCGTAATAAAAGCAGTGGAAACGAGACTGGTTTCCTCTGTATTAACTACTAGTTAAACTGGCAAATAATATTGTTCATTCATCTTTTTCAACGTTGATTTATAGCAATCGACAGGTTAAAGCGTCATCTGACTTCATTGCTTTTAAAAGCTGTCTATTTCAGAACTGTCACTTTTCATCACTGAAACCAAATAAAACACTTGAAGAAATGAATTGAGAAAGACTTTTAGATCATGTTTATAATTCTTTGTCTGGACGTTAACATTCCTAATGACCTGACCTGCTTTAGTTACCTCTACATCTAATGTTAGGAGTAAAATAAAATCACCAGTTCAGGCTGCAAAAGTTACAGAAAAGGGAGAAAGTGTGAGGAAAACAGAGGGAAAGCAGTGCACAGACCAAACACACACAATTATAAGGCAGCATGTGTAATATACACATGTGGTTCACGCACACACAAAGGCTTAGCTATGCGTAACTTTTTTCCTCTGTTTAAAATGTGCAATGAAACAAACAAGCATGGCTTTAATATATGTTTACTCCAGTGATATTTTCCTTGCATTATTAGGACATTCATGTTAACTGACTGTGGAACTAAAAATTTTGAAAGCGTGTTAAACAATATTGTAAATATTCTACTGCAAAGGACATACACATAAAGATAACTTATCTTTACTGGTTTAGATCTGCCAAAAATATAAACAAACAGATACATTAGAGAGAAATTCGGAATAAGAAGACTAATCAGATAATACAGAAACTTACTGACCACATTAAAATAGTTTAGTTTTGTGTATACATGAGATCATTGGACTGTATATTTGCATGGCTTTTCATTTTATTTTTTAAAAGCGCATCTTATCTTCAAGCTATTATATTTTGCATATGTATATTAATATAAATGCGCCCAATCTGAAATGGCAGGAATGCAGCTTTTGGAAAAATAGCAATAACTCAGAAATGAATTTCTACCAAAATATAGAGATTACTTGGCTTGATTTTTTTTTCTGTCTTTGAAATAATAGTCAACAATGCAAAAATAAAAAATAGATTTCGAACTTCGTTCAAATAAGTGGAAACATAAATTTGCATTTAACTAGCTAAAAATAGGAGCCTATGTTGCTTTGGTTTTGGTTTCAGTCCATCACTATATAGATACAGATATACACATCCACATAACACCGCTTTAATAAGCAACACTTCAGTTCCCAATTAGTAATACAGTGTCATTCCAATATCAGTAATCGATTTTAATGTCTAGATTGCAATGGACCAAATATTGCAAATGTTAACTGGGTATTTATGAGCTATATAAGGCTGAAATATTTCTAGAGGCAAATTCTTAGCAACACACTTTACTGTGATTTGTTCTAACTATTGAATATTGATAGCCTCAACTTGCTGGGCTTTACTGGTATAAGACTGTTTTAACATTTGTTTGATTTATTATGGCTTTTCTTTTGAAATGCCTAGTTTAATTGTATTTTCTTCTACAAACTCCATTACCACTGCAAAAGTCGTGCTAATGGGCTTCTGTATAATTCAGCCGCACTTCCGTACCTTAGAGCGCCACCGTGCTGCTTAAACTAGATCTGCACGGCAGAAAATACATAGTGATATTTGAATACACTAGCTTTTTATAATCAGAAACCTAATAGACCAGGACACTCGAAAGCACTTGCTACTAATAGTTTACGAGACATTATATCTTTGCTCAGTATCTTCTATAGTATCCCAATGTGCGTGAAAAAAGAAAGAGAGAAAGACAAAACCAGAGTGTACAATTTCACAAAGACTGACGTTGTAACACAAGCTGCAATGTTTAACATGAGATATAAAATAACAGATAGTTTTTCTCACCGTGCCTACAATTTAAGACCCAATTTTTATTTTGTAGGTAACTAACCTCAGAGGTATGTTGAATGCAAAGTTATCTGGTAACACAAACAGCTATAGGAGACTTGCATATTCAATTAAGACGTGCAAAATCAAATAATTGCAATCAGTCATGCAATGACATACGAAGTATCTTTGATATTTTAAGATCAGGCTCCAATGGCGGTCTTTAACTATTTCACTCTTAAATATCAGCACAAAAATATTGAGCTCGTTATACAAAGTACAAAATATTACACTTCCTCGTTTCCCATTCCCCTCCCCCCCCAAAAAATCTGTTTATCCAACTGAATGAAAGTAAATTCTAGCAAATAAATCAGACCTAATTGGTACCATTCCATTTTTTTCCTGTGGCCAGAGGAGAATGTTTTAGAAGCAAAGGTAAGAAAGAAAACGCCAACGCAAAAGGGACACATTTTCGCCTCTTCAGTGAAGATTTCGTAAACTATTAAAAACTCATCTCTAGCAAGGGAGCCAAGGTCACGGGCACATTTGCCAAGGACTTCATGGGACTGTATTTTTGAACTATCACAGGTCGTTGTTGCAGGGACGTGGTTGTGTGGTCCCGTTAAGATTTGTATTGAATCTGAGATGCGGAGCGCTCCTCTGCAGGTACCAGCTTCGGAAACGGGTAACACGTGTGGAGGACACAGGAAAGTGGAGCCAGAAAGCAACTTTTCCCTGGTTTTTTTTTTTTTTTTTTTTTTCTGTTTTGTTTTGTTTTGTTTTTGACCGCCGCAACACTTGGTTTGGCTAGCAATAAATGGCCAACTTTTCGCCTGGTTCTCAAACGCACGGCAGCGCCCGCCTTCACTTGCAGACAAGCTCGGTGGGCTCACGTTGTACACGTCAGTTGTTTAGCTTGAAACATGCTATTAAGTATTGATTAAGAACATCTCCGGGTTATTCCGAGAATACAGAGAGCTATTCAGGGCTGTTTGACTTTACCAGAAACTAGAGAATATTAGCTAATGAGCAAGAGGCAAGGTACAATTCTTATTCGGGGTGTCCTCTCCCCAGCATTAATACCGGGGAACTAGTTCAAAGACAACAGAACAGGAGGGGGGGAAATATCCAGCCAGAATTTATACTCGAAACAATATGACCAAAGAGCTGCGACAGGTGGAAGAGACATAATTGCGCAATGGTTCCGGTCTACAATTAACATAGAGAGATAACATGCGAAGTCCAGTTATGTTAATAGCAGAGGATTCAAAGGCACCTTGGCCGGGTTTATTGAAGGAAGCAACAAACCTTTAATGCTAATTGCAAAAAAAAAAAAAAAAGAGGAGGAAAAATACTTGATAACTCTATTTTATTTCACTCTATTTGATTTCCGACGTCACCTGGAGTTCGCAGAAGTTTGGGAACTTGTCTGGGGTTTTTCCCCCTTTCTTTTGGGTTAAGAGGTCGGGTTTTCTGTTCGACAATTTAATGCCTGCAGACTTTAAAAAAAAAAAAAAACATGATTTTATTGCTATTGCACTTCCTACCGCAAGATGCAAAGCAAGTCAGTGGAGTTTGTATTACAACTATGTCATAATGTTTCGCTGATGCAAAACATGTAGCTAGAGGGGGTTGCTAATGATTCCTGGATTAGAGAGAGAGAGAGAGGCTGGTTCCATATAATAAAAAGCAATGTAAAAACGAACCATTAATATCGGGCAACGGAATATCTGTCTCAGTCCCCCACATGCACGCAGAGATCTGTCATGAGCCTTTTAAGCACCGCAAACGTTTTGCATATTCTCCCTATTAATTATGTTTACATCCTATTCATTTGCGTAGTCTCTTTGAGAGAGTCAGCATCAAACTTTTTTTGGGGGGGGGGGGAGAATGTACTGGGATCTAGCGGCTTTTCCCTTCGAGGGGATGACTATCGGCAAGTAACTTGTCACAGCCAAAAATATTAAAATCAAATCAAATAAAAAAAGATGAAGAGCTGCTCAGGGTCTAAGAAATTGTGGTGGAAACTGGGAGCGAGATGATACCAGGAAAAGGGGGGTGGGGTGGGGCTGGGTCCCTTTTTTTCTCTTATTGTCTCTTCCTTCCATCAACATGCTTTTGGGGAACGATCAGGGATGATTCAAAGCGAGAGAGGGCAGAAGTACGTGGTCAGAAGTTACCAGTCTGAAATTCACTCGTTTGTCTCTGCTAAAGGGTGCAGGCCTGAATCCTTCTTCTGTTTCTGCTCCACTGGAATATTGAGAGGGCTTGGGGGGAGGGAGGGAGTTCCATATATATATAGTATTTCTCTTATATATGTATATACTTAGGCGGGGGGGGGGGGAATACAAGAGGAGGGAATTGAAATCTTCCCTTTGGACTCTCCCCTCATATTATGTCCTCCAAGGCCTGGGAGGGAAGATGCACGCACACTCTCTTCATTCATAAATAAATAGGAATGGAGACTTAAGGGCTGCGGTCGTGAAGGGGGCAGGAGGGTTGCTTGATCCGGGTTCAGTGACCTGGGCCTCTGAGGACGCCAGCCACAGGGAAGAGTCACGGCGGCTCGTAGCCAAATAATAAAAAGAGGTGGGGGGGGGGGACTCGAGAAATGGAGCTGGTTTGTGGCGGGCGGATGTCTGCTCCCTGGAAATGAACGTGGGGGTCCTTAAAAGCTGTGATCCTCAGGGTGACGCCACCCCTCTAATGCTCGGAGTGGGGCGTCCGTCCCACGAGAGATCGCAATGACCGGCGTGCGGGCGTCTCTGCTCCCTGCAGGGCTGGATTCCGCTCCCCACCGGTCAGCTGCCCCTTAGCCCGGGGTCTGGCTATTGCCTTGCAAACGGGCGCGTCCTCTCCAGCAAGGCTGGCGGCGGGCTCCAGAGGCAGCTTTTCTACCTTGGACAAGACGTGTGTCCTTTTTAAAAGGAGCACAAAGCCGAGCACTGCACGTCCTGCTTACTCCCGGGAGGTGGGTGGGTCGGGAAGCTGGGGCTTTAGAGGTGACTAGCCACGCCAAGGCTATTTCACACAGCTGCGGCAGCGGGGTTGCTCCGAGGGAATATAAATGGGGCAGGTTGGATAAAGAAGGCAGGAGTCAGTTTGCATATTCACGCCGTAAAGTAACCAGGATTAGAAGGCAGGTTCATTTGTTGGGTGTGGCCGCCGATCATTTACTCCGCGGCGCCTCACCCCTGCGGGTCCTTAACTAAGAGAATAATGGCACCCAGGGAAACCTGAAGCGTTTCGGTCACCCTGGTTTAGGTGCCAGCAAACCAGCTCCCGGCGCTGCATGTCCTCTACCTTTTACACTGAAATGTCCTCTCTGGTGTAACCCAAACCCCCTGATCGGATCCAGGTGAGTGACTCAAACAGGCATACGATTCTATCCCACTCTCCTGGCCTTTGTTTGTGGACAGCCACCTCTGGAACACTCATTTAACATCTCCATATTTTGCTTCCTTAGAGGGGAATGATATTATAGATACAATTGCAGGTTCCACCTAGTTTTAATGCCTTCAGTTTTCATCCCCTCCTCCCCCGACATCGCTTCCTCTCCAATATTGTAATTAATGTCCTTGTTTAGGATCACAGGCTTGTTTCAAAAGATTCAAGATCAGGCCTCATTGATATTGATCCTTGGCCCGATAGCCACTTTAATCGTTGGATCTGCGGGTGGAATATGAACAAAATATGGTTTTCAGCAAAGCCATCGAGTGCGTGTGTGCGGAGAGAGAGAGACGAATCAGTGTGCTTGTAAAAGATCAACCTTAGAGGGAGAACGGAGATTGCAGGTACTGGATGAGTCAGTCTGGTGGCTTTACAGATACAAGGGACTGACCAAAGGACACGAACTCTGGCGCAATCATAGGAGAGGGAGGGGAGTGGAAGACACGTAGGTATCTTTTGCAGTCTTTAGCGTTCATCTGAGACGTTTAAGGGGCCCGGCGCTTTGCATCCTCCCCCAGTGCGCCAACCAACAGTCACACCGAAGGCGGTGTTTGTTGCGATACCCCACGCCGAAATGGGAACGCGACTGGCGGGCTGTGTCTGCTGCCCAAGCCTGAAAAGCAAACTTCTCAACTTGAACTGAGCAGTGCCGAGAAATAGCAGCCAGGGACGATCAAGATGGGGTAGGGGGAGGGGTCCAAACGATCTTTCCTAGCCAGAGCTATTATGAAGAGAAGGAAAAATAAAAGTTTTAAATATAACCTAATTACATCTGCTTTCTCCCCGCCCTCTCACCATATTTACGCCATCCCTTTAAAAAAAGCTACATTTGTCAGGTCTGGTGGGCTTCTAGGGTCTCGGTGCATAGGAAACAGGTGTTGTCAGATTGCTAGTGTGGCAGTAAAGTTTTAAAAATCAAGTAATAAAGAGTTAGGCTGGTTGGAGCAATCTGCTGGCTTTAATCTGGGTTAATTTATACGAGAGGGGGGAAAAATCCCCTCACACTCACTTAGAGATACTGAAGGGCACAAACATAACGAGAACAGATTCACACTCCCACACTTGGAAGTAACATCCTGTGAAAAATAGATGCCTTTTGCAGAGCCTTATCGGTGGGATGTGGGAGCTTGTTCGATGTAAACAACCCCCAGTAAGAAGAAATGCAATTGAATGAAAGATTAAAAGCCCCTCGAGTTGTGTGTGTGTGTGTGTGTTTGTTTTTTAACACCCCGGCTACATTTAGCATCAGGACTCCAGCGAGGCTGGAAAGGATTTTATTTAAACTCCTATTTCTTTTAGGAATAATCATAACAATAGCTCTCTCAGGGCTGTTTAATCCGGACAAGTTCTTCTTCCTTTCGCCGGCGTGTAAATTGAACGCTGGTGACATTGGAGTGCCAAGTAGGCAGCATTTCGGATCCATCTGTAAGTTCCCAAAGCCCCCGTGAACGCCTTAGCCCACCGCGCGCTAGAGCCAGGACCAGGGGACCACAGCAGCTCTCCTGGGAGCATCTTTATCCTGGAGAAAGGGCCAGGAGGCTGTTCCATTCCAACCGGCTTGCGAACGTTGCTGCAAACAGGTGCTCTGTGCGAAATGCTGGCGGAAGCTTGACCCCATGTTATTTATAAACGTTAACCCCCTTGTCCCGCAAACGAAAGGCACACACTTGCCCCCGAAAGAAGCATGCGAAAGGTAGGTTTCTTTCCAGCCAATCCAGTTCCCCGTTACTCTTTGCTTCCTTCCATCAGTGCGGTGCCCTCGCTTGGGCTCCTAGTATCCTAACCTCGACCCAGCACTGGAGCTTGGTGATAGCGGGCTCGCTTTCAAGGCTCACCCTGGCCTGCCATCCCCCCCTTCCCCCCTCCTCACACCTTTATACCACTGGGGCTGGAAATTACCAGTGACCCTGAACTGTGTCTTGGCTATGAAGGCCAAGACAAAAGGTTCCGTGTGCACAAATACAATCTACTTTAGGCCTAGGGATCTGACTCCACATTATAGAGGGAGTCCCTAAGAAGGCTGCAGCTCTACTTTAATTTTGGGGGGTAAAGGGGTAACTTAATATCGAAATTGGGTGTCACAGCCAAGCATAGGCGTGGACTGCAGATCTGCCTGCTAAGCAGCCATCATGACACGTTATTTTGCTTCAAAGGGGAAGCAGGAATGATCTTCAGATATGATTCTCTCCCCCTTTTAGGGCTTTATGACAAATCACCTTCATTGTATCAACCACTTGTTTCTTTTAGTATTGCCAGGAAAGATTTCATTAAGGCTCCTTCCCCACCCACCCCTCCAAATCTATTCTCTGTCTCAGAGTGCGTCTCCTAATCATAATTAAAATCGTCTCATATACATCGGCGTCTCTGGTGTGCACACTGAATTGCAGGTGACTGGACGAAATGTTATTTCACTGTAGTCTATCATTTTTACATTAAAAAGTGGCGCAACGTTGCCAGCGTGAGATAAGACATATTGTGACTAGTGAGAGATGCGATAGGAGCGATATTAACAATCGATCGTTTAATAGGCAGACGTCATGCATCATGTTCAGTTCTATGACAGCCCTGTACTTCAGTTAATATAATTAAGATTACAACTCAAGTGGTATTGGAGGGAACATATATTGATGGCTTGCAAGAATAACATTCTGAATATTCTGGACGTCTCTCTCTCTCTGTGTGTGTGTTTTCTTAAACTGCCCTCTGATAAACAACATCGTATTACTTCATATATGGAGAAGAAAACTGATAGATTATTTGCAGACAGATAATTAAGTCATTATGATGCCCTTGCCCAAGAAATTCAGTTACATTCAGAGAAGAGTAAGAGCACGAAGCTAAGTTTGTCTGTTATTTAAGGGTGTGCTTGTTTTATATTGTGTTCTTATCCCTATACATACACCGAAGTCCTAACTGTTTGTTTGTGGCATTCTGGAAGCAAAGCAATACGAAACATTGGGTTAGAATTCACATTGGGTTATATGTCATTTATAATTTCTTTTGTAGAATTGTTAGTTTTCTCAATAAACGGACCCACATGGTTCATTTTATTTCAGGACACAAATTGCAGCCTGTCTTAAGGACCTTTTAGAGGTAGTTCCACTTTTGCCTTCTCTGTTGCAAATAGAAAATACACTTCGGTTTAAAGGTTGTAGGAATTCCCTTCCGAAAAGCAGAAGCTTAGCAGCATTGGTATGGCTGATAATAAAGTACAGCTTGAAATGATCTCAACTAGTGGAATATTAATCAAATCAATCAAGGTTGACAAATGAGAAATATTCGAGAGAAGGTGGTAATTTACAACTTTGTTATTAGTTAAGAATCTCTCGCCTTGTAAGAGTAATTAATAATTCTTGGATGGGAACAATTTGGAAACGAAAAGCACACTGTCTTTACATACAAATGGAATAAAGAAAGGGGTTGAAAGTGAGTTATGTGTCAGGGCCAGAAAACATAAAAATGATTCTTTTAAAAGATAGCTACATGGGGATGTAAATATGAACACATACACAGAGACAGATAAAAGCCAAACAGGAAATAGGTACAGAAAAAAATAATTCAGAGCATTGATTACAGAAGTCACATCTATCGTCCAAAGATTAAACGCAGTGTTGGACTGCAAAGTGTTTTAGAGAAATTACACCCAGTAGGAACAGTGCATGGCAGATATCAAGAAGTAACTCCAAACTGATTTGAGAAATGTGTGTCTCTTTCTCTCTCTCTCTCTCTCTCTCTTTTTTTATGTGACGAAAGACCCCTTCTCCCAAACTTCCGATCCGAGAGGGAAACTCAATTGTCTTTAATGTTTATAGTGTTAACCCTACCTATCTTTACATCTACTACAACACTCCTCCCTTTTCCTTCCCCACAGACACACATTGATTATTACACTCTATGGACCATCCCACCCTCTTTTTCTTCACCCCCACCCTAAAAAAAAAAAAAACTGCCCCAAAGAATGACTTGTTGGGAAAACTATAAATCATTTGCCTGGTTGAAACCTTGAAGACTCTATTTAAGTAAATACGCTTACTGTGAAACAATGCATAGATCCAAGTCCTTCTCCGGATTGCTTCCCAAGTGCTGCCATCTCCAAAACTTTATTTACAAGAGAAGAAGAAGGGGTGGGGGGGAAACTTTGGCAAACTTTATCTCTTCTTTATTATAAGCTGTAGCCTTGCCTTGGTAAGCCCCAGTCTGTTCTACAAAAGGTGGCTAGAGATTGAGATTTATTGGTTTCCAAATGAAAAGATTCATTCGATATAAGAGGTTAACTCAAAGTTCCTTAAACCGTGACTAGCATTGGCAAGAAGCTTTGCCTAGTCAGCACAAAGGCAGTTCAAAGAACCCTTTAAAAATACACACAGATACACATACACACAAACACACTCTCACACTTTAGTCTCAACGGCAATTTTCTTTTCATTTTTGTTTCTTTCTGCCCTTACAAAGCCCTGAGCCCCTTTGTAGGTAGCGGGAGGATTTTTTTTTTCCAAGCTGAACTTTGCCATTTTGGTGTTGACCAACCCCCTCTTCTTTTGCAACCAGTGAATGAAAAGACTCTAGGGAAGGGGTGGGGGGAGTAAACGGGGTGAGCAAAAAAAAAAAATCCCCCCAGCCTTCTAATTTATAGTGATCAGAAGAACGTTTTTAAATATAATAGGAACCCCCCTTCCCCCCCAAAAAAGCAAGAAAGATCCATGCAAAGAAAAAAATAAGGAAAGGGATAAATGATAGGCAAGGAAACAAACACATCTGAAGCTAATAGATTGGTTCAGATTGTTTAAAGTTTGCACCCTCTCCCCCCACTCCTCCCAACAGGGTGTGAGGCGTAGAATGTTGTCATGACACACACATGTGTCGGTCAGTCTTTCTGTGCGAATGTGTGTATGTGAGAGAGACACAGAGAGCGAGAGAGAGAGAGAGAGAGACAGAGACAGACAAACGCTCTGAAGCTATGGGGCAGAATCCTGTGTGTGGAGCCTGAACTATGGAAATGCTAATGAAGGAAAATTAACCCGGCCGTTTGTTACATTGCAGAGAGATCAATGCCTGACCCAGGGGCTGAAGGGATAGCTTACTTCTGTAGGAAAGATATGAGATAATCGCCCTGAAACACACTGGTGCCGAGACACACAGGGAGAAATATGAAAATAATCATTTAAAATGAAGGGGGAAAAAGCAGCCCTTTAAATAAAGTGCCAGGAGATAAACCGCTAAAAGGTGTTTACATGGGTTGCCATTCGCACTTCGGGGCATTCATGCAAAAAGGATATGCCTTGAAATTAGGAATGTCTTCATGTCGCTTTCTTCTCTCTGTCCCGAACAGAGACAGCACCGCAAACCTCATTGCAATCCTCTGATTTTATCACCAGAAATTCCTCTCATGACTGAAGAAATTATTCTTTTGTTTAGAGCAGGAAGAAAGGGAGCATCCCATCTATGGGTGGAAAGCAATGGGAAACCTGGACTTTGGGGCAGATTTTGGATTCGGAGTAGAGAAAATAAGTGATTTATTCGGCGTGCAAACTTTCAGGCCCATCAGCTTTTTAACAACAGACCCAGGGGAAAGGGAGCGTTGAAGAAGCTTAGAGTTATAAGTGGGGAAGTATTTTCAGAGACAGTTTGGTTCAGCAAAGAGATTGACCTTTCTGGTTTGAATGTTTTCAGTGAAACCTCGAAATAAAACATATGGGAAGATGAATGGCTTAGAAGGGGAGAAATGCTGCCTTAAAAGCAATCCGCATAGGACAATGATACCATTGGCGTGGGACTGTTGCAGTTGTTCCTCTATTTCTTTGTCTTTAAATAAGACATCAGAAAACCCTCCATATTAGTAACAGTGACCACGCAAAATGAATTATGATGTTGGAAAAGGAGCAGGAAATAGAAAATAAGGGGGAAAGAAGAGCCTAGATCTTAATAAAGAAGAGATCAACAGAGTAGCATTGTTATCTGTATGTTCCAAGAAGCAATATGGACAGTATATGGGCTCTGACCTGACTGCTATTGCAGAAATTTTTCACTGACCACAGTGACAGCAGGCTCGAGTTTCTGTCTGAATAAACTATACCAAACTTGCTATCTGGCAATTGTTTCTTTCTCCTGCTGTTTGAATTTCATCCCTACTAGAAGGAAAACTAGGATTGTTCTGAAATATCTCTTTTGTTTTGGGGAAGTCTTTCTTGGAAAGCCAGTCTGCATATTCTTAGAGAGAGCAACAGAGAAAGGCAGGCTAAGTCTTGCTGTCTAGTGACAGAATGAATTTTTAGGCCAGGGTAGAGTTAATTTCCAAAGAATTGTTAATTAATAATGTTGCTGGAGTTAAGGCACTAACTTGTTGGGTGCGATTAGATTATGTAGGAAGGAAAAACCTGTGTGCAGAATCCATTAGTCTACAAAATCGAGAATGCCTTTCTTGTCAAGAAAAATAAACTTTCTATAGAATAGAGACAGACAATGAGCTCAGTGAAATAAACAACAAGAAATATGACCACTTCATATGCCAGGAGTACAGCAGGTTTGGGTTGAAATGCATAATATCTCTTCAAATGACTAACTTGACCCCCCCAGAAAAAAAACACACCATTACTACTGCACTTGCATCTAGTTAAATATATCCAATTTTTTAATCCTAATCCAAAAGCAAATTGAGTCCCATTAAGCATGTAGAATTATTTGTCTGAAAAGGAGGAAGATCATGCTTTATAGGAGTAAACAGTTTGCATTCAGTGTGAGAGATATTGCTTAGTAAAATCTGCGTTTTAAAAACATTAGGTTAATTCTTTAGTGTTGGGGTTAATAGAAGATTAATTTACCTTTGCATGTGACGCTCTAGGTAGTGGTTAATAAAGAACAAAGGTTTAACCTTAGTATGTGACTTTTTTTAAAAAAAAATGGAAGAATGAAAGGGGAAAAATAAATTAGAACTGAACCACAAAACGATGTAGGAAGAGTCAAGTGTGAACATAGATAGAAATAATAGGGAAAAATGAATCTATGAAAACTGGGCATCCAAATAGGAATAAATGCAAAGTTAGGGACATCCGAGAGATAACTCTCTGAATCTTGCATAGTTTCTATAGCAAGAACTTTAAAAAAAAATACATCTGGAGGAAAACTGACGTTTTTGCAGTTTGATTTTTTGCAACAAGTATCCAAAGATCTAAACTAATTGATTCTGGAGTTTCTTGGAATTTATCCAAAGAGCAATATAGTTTTAATTGTATGTTGCTTAAAACTCCATTTCTTGAACAGTGTGAAACAAGTCATAAAAGTCATAAAGCGTATCACTGTTTTTCTCCCCCCAACCATAAATACTCAACCGACACTTGGAAATCTTTCTTAATACTCCTAAGGGGTACAAAATAATTTCAAAGACATGTAACTACATCATAAAATTGGAAACCGTTAATCCGTTTTAACTGATTTAGAAGGCAGTTATGATTTTATTTTTTTTTGGAGGGGTGGAGATAAACCTATTTCTAGTCTCCCACGACCAAGGGAGATTTCGAAATGTATTTGAAAACAGGCATTCTTTTCAGATTCTCGCCTGCTGAAAAGGAAACAACAGATCCCCTCTTTACAAACCATCCAAGAGGCTCTAAAAAGTATTTGGATGGAGTTAAATAAGTTTTTAAAGTTTATATACATGTTTCTGATCCCTGACTTACTAACCCCAGCCAGCAGCGATAATCGCTAACCAGCCAAAACCAACCTTAGCAAGCCAACTTTTCCAATTAAGAATATATTTTGATCATTAGAGGCAATGGTTATAAATAACAGATTATTTCTTTTAAAAACATGGTAGAGGATTCATTCCCTTTTCCCCCTAGCCGCCCACGCTTTTCGTGTCTAAAAGTAGCAGGACAACTATGCACTGGATAGAAAGTGAAATGTGGCTAGCACAGAGGATTCATTAATTATTGTAAAGGGCTTGGTTTGGGCAGAGGAGGGAGAAGCAGCAAGCAGAGACCTATTGCATCTTTGTAGATCTCTTTGGCGTTTCAGAGAACGATTCAAGCTGGAAATCTGTAAAATCCACGTAAACCTTTCTCTTCTCAATACTAACCCACCCTTTGACACCGCTGTATTGAAGTCGGGGCTTGAAGGTCCTTGGAGGTCTCTGAGTGTGACAGTACTTAGAATAGCGGGTAGATGGCACAATTTTCTAACATTTAGAAAGAAGAACCCACGCTGGGAGCAATAAGTCCATTTAAAAGCCCTTTATTTAAAAGGAACAAAGATAACTGACAAGCAAAGTACAGAGACATCTCAATGAAATTTCTAGAGAAGAATAAAAACTCTCTGCAAAGGAAAATACAAGATCTCGGCTTTTTTTAAAAAAATGTACAATAAAAATAAAATAAAATAAAATAAGTACTCTCCTAACAAGTCGATGTGGTTCATCGAATGATGTATACTTAATTCGGGTGTCCAGCATAATTAAATATGAGCAGCTATGGTCAGGAAAGAAAGTAAGAAATTAAGGTTAAATGTTTCAGAATGAAGACAGCTGTTAGAATTCCGTTGTTCAAACTCCACCAAATCAGCACAAACATCTTTCAGGGGAATCGGAGAAATAGGGACATGGGGACAGACGGGAACATCTGAGTTCATGATACAGTTTCTAGAAAGCGGAAATAATCTAAAGTTTTATAACGATGGAGAAAATTTTTCAGGATTTGACAGTTCTGGAATTAAGGTGGCTCTTTTTCTTTCTCTCGTTCACATTTGCAGGAATAGAGGAGTTCAAATAAAAGGTGAGGGAGGACTAATACAAGAGTTAAGCACATTAAAGTTGAAATTTAAACAGGGGTACACGGAATCATTTTGGGGAGATCGGTTTCCTAAGAGCGGATCGCAAATATTTAGGGAGACATAGAAATTCGAAGGTTATCTTTGCCCTTTTATCGTCCGTCTCGTACTCGGAAACTTAACGACTTGCGATACCAAATACACACGTCATCGTCATTTTTGCTAAAGCAAAGGAAACAAGCAAAAGGGGGCGGGGGGGGGAGAGAGAAAGTGTAAAGCAAAGCAAAGTGCACAATTATCCATCGAGATACAGTTTATTATAGGCTGCGAAACACCACTAACCACAGACAGCAAAACATCTCCAAAAGCAGAGAAACAGAAGATACATCGTGGCTCCATTTAGTATGAAGAAAGAAAGAAAGAAAGAAAGAAAGAAAGAAAGAAAGAAAGAAAGAAAGAAAGAAAGAAAGAAAGAAAGAAAGAAAGAAAGAAAGAAAGAAAGAAAGAAAGAAAGAAAGAAAGAAAGAAAGAAAGAAAGAAAGAAAGAAAGAAAGAAAGAAAGAAAGAAAGAAAGAAAGAAAGAAAGAAAGAAAGAAAGAAAGAAAGAAAGAAAGAAAGAAAGAAAGAAAGAAAGAAAGAAAGAAAGCGAATTTGGTTCAGAATATATGGCGCTGTAAGAAATCCGTTCCTGTATAAATAATTGTATTTGGGTGGGTGCTTTTCCGACTATTTGTTGAGTAAATCTCTCTCACTGCGCTGAAGGCGAATCCCTGTTGATAAATCCATCATTATCGTTTGGATACAGGGAGACAGCAGCGCCACTAAATTTATCTTACATTTGTAGCGCTTTAATAGACATTTATTAAATGCTTTTAGAGAGAGACATGGGGCGCCTGATTACATCCTAGTTATAGACAGAACATAAAGACACACGTTAACACCAATTTACTAGAAAAAGAAAGGAAAGGAAAAGAGAAAAAGACAAAGTTTTGGAGTAAAACTGCCACATAAGCATGTTCACATATGACCTAAATACTATATTTTCCTGGCACGCCTTAGGAGTCTAATAGTGACATTTATTTGTCTGTATCAGACAAACCTCTGTATATTTTTTGTTTCTTTCTATAACATCAAACGATATATGACCATTTGCAATAGACTCATCACACTCTTTCACACAAGCCCCCGCCCGCCTTCCAGCTTTTAACTCTAATTTCAATCTTCTTCAATTGAAGAATCTCCAGGGACCTGGGCAAACTTGTGTAAAATAGTTAAACCAAGCGGGGTTCAAAGAGGATTGCTGAGTTCCTCTCACTGCCTTAATAAACCGAAGGGCCCACTTCAAAGAAAACACACTGGAATCCAAAGTCAAAATATTGCAAGGCTCGAATATATGGCAGGGTTGAGACGATTTATTCCGTTTCACGCGTTGGTTGGGACGGAGTTGTAAAGACTTCGCCCTTCTTTTTGTGGGAATCCTTCATTTTGCCTTGTGCCTTTATATTTCTTACTAGAAGATCCTTGTTTTACTAGCGTTCAGGTAGGTTTTAAAAGTCACCTCTTCGGTCTACAAAGTCAACTGTCCCCAGCTGAGATCTGGTCAAATTCCGTTGGCATTGCTACCTTTCCACCGCTCTGATCCCACGTATATTTCCTCATTTTTTTTTATTAGAATGATAACTACGGATACTAACTCTCTCTCTTTCTGTGTATGTGTAGAATATGGACTGGTAGGGATTCTAAATTCGATTCACAACAATTGAACACTCAGGTATAGAACAAGCGGCTATATTGACTAAAATTCACACACTAGATTGGAGTTTATTCTTCTTAACACACTGTGGGCTTCCTTTAACCAAAGACCTGAAGCCTAAAACACACAGCCGGTATCCGAATTTTAAGAAAATACTCAAAAACTGTCCCTCCTCCACATTTCCCCCCCCCCTTTAAAGAACACTTCCACTACCTAAAAGTTTCCATAAGAAAATTAATACAAGTGACACTGTGCTGGGGGAAAGCTCATTAGTTCGTTGTCCAACCCTAATAAAAGAACAGAAGTGCAAATTATGGAGTTCAGCTTCACACTCTCTGTCAAATAAAATCAACCCAGTGCAAGCTTGATTCAGATTGCTGCTAACTTGGCCCGCAATTCTAACTCCCTTCTTCCCCCTACCTCCTCCTAGTAGAAAGGATATTCAGTGGAAAAATCTTGTTCCAAGGAGGGTAATGATCAAGCTTTACATTAGGAAGACTGCGCAAACTCATTTCCCCAGCAGTAATCCCAATAATTTTAACTTGCTGCCGCAATGGAAGGGCTTGGAAAGGGGGTGGGGGAGTGGACAAGAGGACTCCTGAAATAACATATTCTTTCCAGCAAGGTAAAAGAAAAGCGGGCCCTTTGTTTTGATAATTAACTCAGCCCAAACTAGGAAAGCAGATGTGTTTGCTTAGCTAATCGTAAGACAAGTTTTTGTCAAAAAGAAATCCTTTTGGAGCTTGCAACTGGGGAGGAAAGAGAAGGATTCCATTATTGTCCTCACCCGTCCTAATATCATATAAACGGTTCCGAATACCTCGATGGGGAGAGTCAACAATAATTTTAATAACAATCAATAAATAATAATAAAAAAAATGGAATCTCTCTCAAAACCAAGCCAGGTCCCTGAGCAATCGGTCCTCCCAGCTACCACGCTAGAGCTGTTGACGTTTTACTTATGGGGGGCAGGCGGGAGTGAGGAAAAAAACCACAAAGTTTTAATGACACCTATGACATATTAAATTAGGCAGTTTTACAATTGGGTTTGAATACGATGCTAACTGATTACAAGTGCGTTATCAAAAGGGCGATAAGATTTATAACTTCGTGAGCACAAACCTCTTGCTGTAATGACAGTAGACGTTCAATGGGAGAAATAGGAAGAGATTGTGTTGTCCCTGTATTTACATTGACTGTAGCATCCACAATAGCTGGGGCTTGGAAATCCATAGGCCAAAAATACCTTTATGGTCACCTATTAACTAGTGTGTTATTTACACTTTTTCTGGTGCGTCTTATTCAATCCTCCTGTCGCCTACGATTTAAAGCACGTTTCTCCGCCTCGCTAGGTATTTTTGTATTTTTTTGCATATCTGCGCTACACAAAAGGCTGCTCTCCCACCCTCCCTAAACCAACACATTAAGCAAACTTAAAAAAAAAAAAAAACAACAACAACAAAAAACCTAGGGTCCTATTACAAACCAACGCCCAGGACTAACTGCTTTAAAATTACTGCATAATTAGATTTAGCTGAATTTCACCATTAATTAGGCAGCCGCACTGCGGGGAGCCTTTGAAATCTGAGAAAATGGGAAAAATCATCTGAAGCACGTTTTTTTAAACCCAACTTCAATAAATCCTGACCAGGCCTGAATTTCTCCGAATCTCTCTTTCCCCTGTACAAAGCGAAGTGAAGCAAAGGATGATTCGCAGGACCCAATAAAGTTTTAATTTTTTTTTTAAAAATCCATGTATATTTTTAAATCCTGCTTGCTGTCCGTGCATATGACAGGGGTTAGGAAGTGTCTTGACATTTTTTTCCCCCAAATGAACCTTCTCGAGAACCCCTTTCTCTATGAAGAACAAGCCCTGATGTAACACTCTGAATAGATCTTATTTGATTTCAATGGCCATTGAGCTGAAGAGGAGGCAAAAGCTTGTTTGGGAGAGATTTTTCCACAGGTAATTTATATTCAGACTGTATACCATCTCTGGATGGGAGATCTCTCTGCAGATGTATAAATTTACCTACACGTGTCTGGCTATAAGTCTTCTAATGTTCTGAACCCACCTATACTAAAGGATCTCTTTTAACTCCTTCACCAAACGCCTGGGTATGCAAATGTCCTACTACCTACAGCACATACAAATACCAAACACAGCTCATGGATGAATGAGAATTGATAGGGGACTGTCTTTGGTGGTGGGCTGTTGTTGTTTTTAAATTATTCTGCACCTCCCCGAAAACACACACACACACACACACACACACTTTCAATACACCATCCAGGCAGAGAGATCGGTTTCTGATACCGGCTTTTCAAACCTGTTTGTTAGGAGGGGAGGGAGGGAGGAAAAGCGTTCATTCAAATCCACTGGATTGGGGGGGGGGGGCGCTGAATGGAGAGGGACGTCGTTAATGTTTTCTCTGATTAGATCCCTGCTTGGTTAATTACAGAATCACTTCGGACCTGCATTTACTTGCTTCGCCTGGAGTTTTCCACGGCGGTTTTCTGGTTACAGACGGACCGGCCCTTCGCTTTTCCTTTTGTTTCTCTGCTGTCTCTTCTATTTTGCACCCAATGTGTTTCCTATTACTAAAGCGCTGCCTTTTTGCTTCGCAGCTCAGCCCAGGCTCTTGTAGTGCACTACTGGGAGACGCCATGTTGGCTGAGCTAATAGGACACCAAGTCAAAAGCAGGCTTCAAGGGATACTTCCACGCGCTTCGTCTCCCCTACCACGCACCCCCGAAATCCCACTGAGCGCGCACATCCCGGCTTAGAGGAACCAGAACCCCCGCGCTATTTGGGGAGGGTTAAAGGGGGAATTCAGCGCCGCGCCAGCAGCGCAGGGCACTTTGCAGCCAGCGTTTTAAACTAAAGTGCAAGCCCCCCCCCCCCCCCTCGCCCCCGCCTCGGTTGGTCCGATCCTCGATGCCCGTCCTTTAACCCGCTTTGTGTTAACTTTTGAGATAAACCTCCCCCTGCCCAGACATGGGGAGTGAAGCTAACTGGGAAAGGTTTGGAGGTAAGGGGGGGGGTGGGGGAGTCCTTCTCGAGACATGTTTTAAAGTGTCTTAAAAGCAAGCGATCGCCTCTTTGCTTTTACTATTGTGGTTCGCGTTGGGCTGTTTGTTTCCCTTCCATCCCAAGCACTGGTGGAGGTGGCAGAAACAGCGAATTCAGATCAGATAAAAAACCCCGCAAAAGGGGGGGGGGAATAGACACTTAAGAGGAAAGAGTCGCCATGTTTAACAGCTTTTTTTTTTAAAAAAAAAGATCTCGTCAATTTCACATAGAACAAGCCTCTCATTCCCAGCCCTCCTCTTTTGTCCAACTCAGTCGTTGGATAGGTCTTTTGTTCTAACTCAGCATGAAAAGAAAAACTTTCTTTAAATGCTATAAACTTAAACCTAATGCAAGTCCCTAAACAAATCCTCCTCTGAGCATTCCAAACATATATACATGGGTTTTTTTGTTTGCATCCACCCTATGCATTTTCTGTTTACTCTTATTTTTTGTGAACCAAAGCTAGCTGCAAAAACAGAGATCTCTATAGATAGCTTACAGGTTTTCAAACATAAAAAAACAACAACCAGGGAATGTCTTTTGATTTGAAAATCATAAATTATAATTTAATGCCAATAACAATGTACAGCAAACGGTTGCTTACAATAAACTAACACAAAACAAACAAGTAAAGATCCTGTGGTCTTAGCTGGAATAAAAACTTCACACACACTCACTCACATGGAGAGCACTTGCAATAGAAAAAGCTAAATCCAGAGGTCAGCAATCCCCTTCAGTAACACACGCACACACACGCAATTTATATATATAAAATCAGCCGTGGTTCGGGTGTAAAACTGCTCAAATTCACAATTATATATATCATTCCCCCCCACCCCTCCACAGATGGGTCTAACTGGGCGGAAGATCAGGGTTTAATCGACTTTAAAGAATTATCTCTCTTGCTTTTTTTTTTTTTTTTTTTTTAAACCACAACATGGTGTAGTAACTTGTGGTAGAGGGGGTGGGAAGCCTCACACAAGGACAGAATTGCAAGCTTTCATATACAAAGCATCTGCTATAGACCATAGGTGGGGGACGGGACACACACACTCACACATGCACAGAAAAAAGAAAGCAACCGATTTCAAAATCAGATCACCCTGCTTCGTGTCTTTCCTTCCTTCAAATTTTATTTGCGATGACAAGGGATAGTAAGTATTAAATACACAAATTGTGTATCCGATCCTGCAGCACTTACGCAGACAAAATTCCCACTGACCTGAATGGGACCTTTGCCTGCGGGAGGATTGCAATATAGGGCCCTGCAGATGTATGTTTGTAAGCAGAGGTACATATACATTCACATATCCCAAATATAAAATATGTTGCGAACCTCTGGCCATGCTTTCACTGACCAATTTTTTTAAAACCCACTTGCTATTATATATACACATTAAAAACAGTCTCCTCAGTCCTACAAGCTAAGTCACTCCATTTGAAGACCTCTCAATGACAACGATAGATGGCAGTTACAGAGTATTATAAAAAATCACACATGCTTAAAGAAAACTCATTGCAAACAACTGACCTGTATTTACAATACTGCTATTACCTTGCTCCAGTGATCTTGTGCGTGTATGTCAGAAATTTACAAAAGATTTTTCCTCCCATTCTGATCATAAAATAGATACTGATCTTCAGAATTCTAATACTTTTTCACAACAATACCTTTCCTATGCAGGCACTTAAGTGTGACAAAAATAAGAGCCTTCTCTAGAAAATCCATTTTTAATTAACAGGAGGATTAGATGAATGGGGGGCAATGGTTTACCATTTCAATATAGTACTTCCTAAACCAAAGATAAACCATGAATTTAAGTCCCCCAACCCCACTCCCGAATTAAACAGGTAAATACACTACTATAAGTCTGCTACAAACTTATTGTGACAAGTAAACAAATCAATTGCCTATGGATTTATATGACTACAAACTATAGAGAAGTAATGTGGTTTCTGAAAGACATTTATGACAGCCAAACAAGTTTCAGATATCAAATAATATTTTAATTTCTGAATACTTTCAATTTTCCTTGGAATATAACACACAAAGACTCGACCAAACAGTTCAGTTATTATAACTTTTACAGTATACAGAAATGTTGCACTTAAAAAAAAAACCTTCAGTTTTTTTAAACACAAAACTGTAAACTCTAAGATACTGAATCAATCACGTTATCTATAAGTGCCAACAGTGTTATTTTGTCATGCTGATTTCAATGATATTTTTTTAAAAAGGGAAAATATCAACAATTATTATAATACAAAGGGCTTGCAAATATACAAACAGATAGAGGAGTTTAATAACAATTCATGAAGAACTATGTGGAACCCAATCCAAATTACAAAAGTTCACTTTGTTTTTTTTTCGTTTTTTTTTGTTTTTAGTTTTTAGTTTTTGTTTTTTTAATCAAAACCATAATGTGTCTTGGACACAATTCATTCTACCTACAATAAATCCCCACAGTTCATTTTCTGTCTGAAAATATCAAAAACCTAGTTTTTTGGGGTAGTTAAGTGACATGTGGTTCATTCGGGCCTATATAATTATAGCTCTCTCTCTCAGCTTCAAGCTAAATTTTGGGTCACCACCTCTAAGTGCGCTTCCATCATTGTGTTGTTGAGGGGTTTTTTCCTTTTCTTTTCCTTTATTCCTATGATACTTTCATGGACTCAGTTTTAATTCTTTCAGAACATATATTTTAAGGATACACTTTTTTTAAAGAAGCCAAGATTATATCAAAAAATTATTATAGAACCACAGAATAACCTGGTTTGAAACCAGAAAAATACAAAAAAGAACAACTATAGGTACATAGACACATAGGACAATTAATAATTTGGAAAAAAAAAAGACTTACTTTTTTCCATTGCTAATTTTCTCCAAATTTCCTTTAAAAGCACTTTCAGCGAGATATTTTTCTTTAAAAAGTTTACCCCACAAAAGAAAAGAAAAAGAAAAGAAAAAAGAAAAACCCACCCTAATGTATTTCCTTCCTTCTTTCTTTTTTTCTTTTACTTTTCTTTCCCCTTTATTTTTTAAACAAAAGAAATGACAAGTAGCAAGTTTTTTTCTCTTAATGACACGGGAGTTTTTAATGCATTCTGTAAAAGTTCATTTGAGAGTCTTTTTTTTTTTTAATTCACAGTCCATTATTTTTCCCCTGTCTTCTTTTAGCAAACTTGTAACATCCTTAGCAGAAGGAAATATAAGCAACCACCAGAACCCAAATGTCATTTGCTTTCCTTTCCCTCTCTTTCATCTCCCTTCTCAATATATATATATTTTAATTTTTTTCTCCAATATTTTATTGAATGGACATATAAGGCCAGTTAAAACTGCTGCCAGACAGTAACATATCCCTGATTAGGGTTTCTATTGGGGTTTTACCTACCAAACGGACGAAAAACAATTGCTCTATGACAGAAGATGAGACAGTGCGCAGGGAGGGAAGACGTAGTAGTAACTTCCCGAATCGCGTTGGTTGGTTGGGATACTGGCTCCTAACGTATTCTTCCAAAGCACACTGTGACTTCTCCTGTAAACTTTCAACATGGGCTACATCAGAGAGACCACAGGCATCTGGAAGAAAGGTTAAAAAAAAAACAAAAACAAAAAAAAGAAAACAATCAGTTTAAAGAAGATTGTTTTTTTTTTAAAAAAAAAAAACCTGGTAAAATTAGGCGTAGATAGTGGTTGATCATGTCGCCCTCAGAGCTAAGCACGTTTTTAGCAAAAGGTGAATATATATATTCCACCTTCCGGAGGGGTCTGCTCTAGAATTAAACACAGCTTTAAGATCTGAGGGTTTGATTGCACTACTGACCTAGGTGTTGATACTGAGATGCTGGGAAAGTGTCATTTTTTTATTATTATTTATTATTAATTTGCAAAGGTTGAAAAGCGTGCGGGGAATAAGCCACTATTTCTTTCCCACTCGGAAAATAATTGGGAAGAGTCTCATCATATGGCTAGAAGGAATGATAATTATTAGCAATAATAATTAATAATAAAAACTGGCCCAGCAAAGCATAACGGCGCCCCAGATCCAGCAACAGATTCTCCCCCAAAGAAGACAACGCGTTTTTCTTCAGTCTTTGAAACTGATTTAAGTGGCCCTTTAAAACTGATCTTGTCAGTTTAGCCTATTCAGAGGCAGCCATGCAAACTGTGATCTCTCTGTTCGTTTGAGCTGTCCTCCCCACTTTCTTTTTCTTTTTCTCACTTTTTCTTTTTCTTTTCTTTTACACCCAAATCCTCTACAAGACGAAAACTCACTGATATGGTCTGGACATTTTTCTGATACGCTAAAATACAATAAGTTCCCTTTAAATCAGAGACGTCTGTTCTGAAAGAGCACAGGGTGTGACCTGACCTCTCTGTGGCTTCTTAGGCATAGGGCTAACACATGCATATTCTGCGAGTCATTAGGACCCAGATTTTCAATAAAGAAAAAAAAAAGAGGGGAACAAATAAAAACGCAAACATCATATACATCTATGTGAGTGTCTGTTTTACATCATTGAGCGTTATTGGGGCATCTGAGAAGCTGCATGCATAACCCTATATTTGCATGTGTGTATTTCCACAAAAATCAGATAACAGAAACCTTTATCTAGTTGGGAGGCAATTTGCATGCCAGGCCTCACATTTTGCAAATAGTAATAAATTTAACAGTTACGACAGTGTCGGACGATTGTTTTCTTGAAAGGCTAAAAAAGTGCTCTTTAGAAATCCAGCATTTGAAATAAACTCATCAAGGTTGTTTTGGGGAGTGTGTGTGCGGGGGGTGGGGAAAATCCGAGCTGAAAATTTGAGCGAGGAATAAAATGCATCCTTGAAAAATGACAGGAAAATAAAATAACCATCCCACAAACAAACGGTACATTCTGCTTTTCCTACGGCTAGATGCTCCCTGCTAATTGATCACCTAAGGACTTTAGCACAAGTAATTTCTTTTTTTAAAAAAAGTTTTACTTGCAAAGCAATAATATATAAAAGGAAGTTTAGGTCACGACCCAGAACCTGGACAAAGTCCAGAAAATGACTTGGTTCCCCAGACCCCCTTTAACACAACAAGGAATGGATTGTGAGTCCTCCTCCCCCCACTCCACAGAAACGACATTTTTTTTCTTCTGTTTCCTGATATCAGGCTTTAAAAAACTTGGATGAGTAATTATTTTACAAGTCCTGCTTCCATTCATATGTTTATCACGTGGCCACTTTCCCAAGCTTTCAAATTAGTTACAAAAGAAATCATTTAAGAAAACAAAACCACCTTAATCCAAAACTTCTAGAGGTCCAAGACAGTGGGTCACCGGCTGCGCCTTAAAGTTAGCAGCCTCGACTAATGTAGTGCCCAAATTAGAAAGCATGTATTTAAATATATATACATATACATACATCTCTCTCTATATATATAGCCTCCAGAGTTAAAATCAAGTCTATTACTCACACAGGTTAAACTACGGTGCAAGTTAATTAGATTTCACAATGCATTCAATGATTGTTTTATAACTAGTATACTATTTATATGCAGGAAAAGTTGGCACGTATTTTCCACTTTTAATTATCTAAGAAACACCTTATTGCTCTGATTATTTCCTTCCAGAGAAATAGCTGTGTAACCATAGAATTAAATTTGTAAGCCCCAGCTAAGAATCCTTTCCTGTTACTTTTTCATATTATTAAGATGTATGTACTGGAGAATTATCTTTTACAAACCGCTACTTACTTTGGACCATACCACTCCTGCTATGTGTAACTACAAACTTCCCCCTTCCATTAAACGACACAGCACTGCTCCTTGCCATATTCTATTTCACTCAGAGACAGCTCTTTGGGAAATATGATTTATTTTATTTCATGGGATGGAAGCGAATGTATTTTAAATTCAGCTTTTCACCGCTTAACTTTTTTTTTTTAATTCACTTTTTAAATCACAGGGCTGCTTTTGTTGTTGTTGTTTTGTGGTTGCCCATAAAATGATCCTTTTTTTTCAGGGATGGGAAGACTTGCTTTTAACAACATCAGACAGCTTTTGCCGCTGTTCGGATTGGTGTCGTTAAATGCCAGAGCTATACTGTTAAATCAAACATTCTTTTCACTGGGGAAGGCAGAGGCTCACATGCCTTATTGGTGCTTAAAAGTCCCCCCCCCCCCCATCATTGTTAAAACTATTTGAAGGCTCCCTCTAAGGGTGCTTATAGGCCAGGCCTTCCTTCCAGAAACACATACCATTTTTCTAAAAGGACACATGTAGCAATGATTCTGGTGGGGTTTCCAGCTTCTTACACTTTGCCAGAGTGAACCGATTTCAAAGGGGGCGGCTGGGGGTGGGAAGAGTGCAAATAAATGCTGCCTACCTGAGGTGAAGAGGACTATGGCCTTTAAACAGCTATATTCTGCAGAGTCGACATGCAATGCTTTCAGTTTTTCTACTTGCTCTTGGAAGATTCGTATGTGGTCCATAAAGGCGACCACTCGGTCAGCAGACATCGGCGAAGCGTGGAGGCCAGCAGCGGCCAGGAGAGGAGCTACGTGGAGGGGCATGGAGCACTGGGCGGCATTGAGGACAAATAACTCGCTCCAGGTCAGCCTGAGGAGGGCCACCTGGTCTGTGATCTGGAGGTCTGGGAAGAAGGGGATATTCCTGGCCCACTCCACCGCACTGAAGAGCATCCTGGCTGCCAGTTCACAAATGTTCTCGATGCCCATGATGTTGTTGGGTTGCATGCATTGACTGCCAAAGCGGGAGGTTGGGTAAGGTTCTGCTCGCAGGAGAAGGGAGATATATCCGGATAGGTAGGAATGGCAGTTGAGAGGGTCCCCATTTGTCAAGGCGAACTGACCATGAGTTGGCTGTGTGGGTGGCATTCTGCCCCTCTGGACGGCTGCAGTAAATAAAGAAGAAACTACAGCAATTAATATCTGAATTGCTACGATCCTTTTCCAATCAAGTTCTACTTTGTGTGTGACCCTGGGTAAAGGCAGCTTCTGGGTGGGGAGGGGGGGACGACATGCATTTTCCAGACAGAGTGCAGCCTGCGTCTGGTTCAGGGCTCTGCAGTTCCTGATTAAAGTAAAAGCAGCAATAAAAGCTAAGCAACGCTGGGTACATGCCTCAAGGCTGCTGCTCTGAACTGCTTTAAGGACACTACGGATCCTCAGTTCCTAAACACACAAGAATTCACCCCCCCCCCCCACCTCCTCATATGTACCGAACGTCTGTGTGTGTGTGTGTGTGGTGGGGGGGGGGGGTCCTCTTCATTACAGCTGATATTGCTTATTGATTTAGGGCTGCAGCGTGGGGAGGGCGCAGACACCTTTCGAAATCCAAAGTGCTCGTCCCAGACAGCATTTATTGACTATTCTACAATCCTTTAAAAAGGTAAAATTCCCCTGCAACACATAGACGGGTAGCTACAGCCAGGCGACGGGCGAGGGTTATTACTGAAAAGCACCTTTATCAGCTGCTCATGGAAAGTGGGCCTTTCATTTTGTTAATAAATTTACATGGTGACAGCGAGAGGGAAAGGGAATAATAGCCAGAGATGCAGAAGGAAGGGAGAGTGGCTGAAATGTGCGTGGCTTAGATTTGTTATTTAGCATATGCCAAGGTTAGTTACTCCTGTAGACACACAAAAGACAAGCCAGGCAGTCCAGAGCCCCCTAACCCTTAACCTACATAGCAGCGTCCAGACACAGAACACGCCATTGCAAGACTGGAGGCTCATATTTCTCGTCTAATTTTATATCACAAAGACTCGATTTGCACGGATCAGGAACCCCTCAGCTACTTATTTCTTTCCTCCCTCTCCCGTCCCTTTTACCACATTCTCGCTGTCTCTCCTGGGGGTGGGTGGGGAAGAAAATAATAATAATAATAATAGTAATTAATAATTAATAAAAAAGACGGGTTTATTTTTAAAAACCAGACTGCGAATCCACAGTGGAATGCAGAAGAGCCCTGCAGGGATGCGAGCTCCATTGCTACAGTAATTCGAACCTCCTGTGTAAGGATGGGTGATGGGGGTAGGTATTCATCTCTCTATCTATAAATTCATACACACACGAATTGGGGAAGGGGGGGGTGTAATGCTGCCCATGCAGGAGGAAACATTAAAAAAGTAACCACGCCTCAGACGATCCATCTCCCTCCTTAAACAGCTGAACCTAAACTATCCACTTCCAATGAACCTCCATCAGCCAAATCACACACATCAATGAGGAGGGCCGGAGAAAGCAGGCAAGCCCCCCCCCCCCCAGCCCCCAATACCTCTTTCTGAATTAAGGGAAAGTTTCTCTCACTCGCTGTTTATTGTTGATTTGGCCTTTTTTCCCCCTTTCTTAAAAAGAAACAGATTTGCTTGAAGGGGGGGGGGGGAATAACAGAAAAGCAAAATGCAGTGACTGACAATTGGAAAACAAATGAAATCCCAATACCTTCCCGTCTCATGCCAACTTTGAGGCATTTTTTGAGCCGGCAGTACTGACACTGATTGCGGTGGTGCTGGTCAATGGGACAGTTCCTGTTGGCACGGCAAGTGTAGCTCAGGTTCCTCCGGACACTCCGCTTGAAGAAACTCTTGCAACCCTCGCAGGTAAATTGGCCATAATGTTTGCCACTAGACTTGTCCCCACAAACCACACACTCGATGTGCTGTTGCTGCTGCTGCTTGTCTCCTCCTTGGCTCTGCTGGCTTGGCTGGTTGGTCTGGGCTGGAGTGCTGGGGGGCCCTCCTTGTCCCGGGGTTTGTGGTGTGTGAGGGGCCCCAGCGGGTGGTCCTTGCACTGGAGGGGCTTGAGCAGGCTGAGTTCCCTGAGCTCCGGGTACATCGTCCTGGGGGTCTCGCCACGCACCAACTACCATTGCCATATCTATTGGACACCGTTTCCAAACTGCCTGTCCCCCCTTTATTTTTAAAGTTTGTTTGCTTGGTTTTCAGATCAGCTTTGCAGCAGTTTCTCTCTCTCTCTCCCTCTTTTTTTTCCCCTTAAAAAAGGAGAAAAGAGGGGATGGGGGGACAGAAAAAAATGCCAGCGAAGGCGGAGAACGAGGGGTGTTGGGGGGGGCAGATTGCGAGTCGATTGTCTGGCGTAAAGACAGAAAAGTAAGGGGGTGGTAGGGGTAGGGGGGAGAGAGAGAGAGAGAGAGAGAGAGAGGAAAAAAAAATCTCTTCAAAGATCTCCCTCTCTCCCTCTCTTAGAGCTGATCTGCTGCAGAGGAGTTGAAGGAGGAGAGGCGAGTGTCGGGGGGCCAGGTCCAGGGAAGCTCACAGTTAGCCATTCAGGAAAGCCATCAAAATAAGAATGGAGAAAAGGTTACAGATGACACACAGGCTGCAAAGGGGGAAAAAAAAAATTGCACAACTGAAAAGACTTTTCTGGGCGCAGAAAGCGGAGGGCTTCGCTGTAGTTTTTTGAAGTCCAGGTTGTGGAAACATCAACCGAGATCAGCTTGGCTTCCCCCCCCCCCGCCCCTTTCTTTCCGCTGCTTCTTTCTCCTGCTCTCTCTTTCTCTCTTTTCTTTTCTTTTCTTTATTTTGCTGCTGCTTCTTCTCCTCCTGCTGCCGCTGCCGCCGCTGCTCGCTGCCTTGTGCCGCGTCTCCTTCTTTGCAAGTGGGGCTCTTAGCGCAGTTGGTTCACACAACACATGGGGTGGAGGGGAGGGGGGGGGAGGGGGAAGGGGGAGGTGAAGGGAAAGAGTCAACTCTCCAGCTTAGAGCTCAGCCAGTGATAATGATAAAAGAGGAGAGCAAGGAGGAGGAGGAGGAAGAGGAGGAGGAGGGAAAGAAGGATCACAACCTAGAAAACTGCATCGTTCTTCATGCAAAAAAAAAAAAAAAAAAAAAGGCAAGACGAGAAGAGGCACAGGAGGGACAATCAGCCCCCCCCCCCCCAGCAAAAAAAAAAAAAAAAAAAAAAGCAAAAAAAAAAAAAAAAAAGCAAAAGCAAAAGAACTGCGAATCAAAGTGATCAAATATGCTAAGAAGGGGGGTAGGGAGTGACTGCGGTGTATAGGAGCGGGGCTGGCAGAGTGGTGAGTGCTTTCCCTGCGATCAGCTCGCCGAGCTCTCTATATAGTGAACTTTGACACGACTGCTGCAACTTAGCGCACGTTACCATGGCGACCGCTCGCCTTATAAGGCAGCAGACGGTGTTTGACTGGTCAAAAGCGCCCGGACCTCCCCTCGCCTCTCATTGGGCCGCTCTGCCTTGCGCTGGCTGGCATGGCTGCCGAAGCGCGCTGCCCGGTCCTAAAGGGAGAACGCTTCGCGGACAGCTGAGAACGGAGGCCTGGGGTGGGGGTGGGGGTGATTTTTTAAAAAAATATGATTGTTATTATATCTTTGCACTTTCACTTTGCCTTAGTTGCAGGATCTTTCCTAAGAATGGGAAGGGTGGGGGGGGGGGAATAAGGCTGGAGACCCATATAAATATCCATGGCAAAATGAGACTGAAATAGTCTTTGTAGCGCTCAGACTTTATTAACTCTTTGATCAGGCACGAGGAAAAAAAAAATCTGATCATATCATCACCTGTAAGCAAGAGAGTTAAATTACATTTTCCTGTTCCCCATTGTGGTGATAATGTCATAAAAATAAATTCCTGATGGATTTTTTTTCCCAAGGGGGAGGGAGGGTAAAAATAACAGCTACTGTGCTAAATAAGGTGATCGGATGCGATTCTTATAAATCAAAAATTGGGGAAGGAGGGCTTTCAGAATTGATATTCTTCAGTGACTACCTTCTCCCTTTAGGGTTAAAGTTTCACAGGTATGTAGATTTAACTTTTAATTGCTCAATCCGCGGAGAGGATGCTGACAAAAAGATAACTGTGTCACTCGGATGCTGCAGTTAAAAGACATGATCATGACCCTTATTCAGCATCATTTTTAAAAAAACCCTCTAAAATGGAGTTAGCTGTAAACTATAATTTCAGTATCTGCAGCCCTAGCTAACTATTGTGAGTGATTATTTGCAAAGGTAGAGATACCTGTATGCATACCATACACATTAGTGTAATGTCTGTATGTATGCTACATATATATTAGAGATACATCTATCAATGTATATAGACAGAGACATCAGTGAATATGGTACTTGATCACAGAATAGTTGAGTATAGACTTCATTGTTTCTTGACTGCTCTGGCATTTCGAGAACCATTCTTTTCATCAAACACCCAAACATACACTGGAAATAATTAGCATACAAATACACACCACACATGTCTGACTATCTATATATGTGAACACATACCCACACATTTATTCTGAGTTGCACCGGGTTTACAGAAATAGCAATGATTTAATCGAGAACAGCATATCTTACATTCATTATGTTGGAAAAATTCAATGCTGCTTTCCAGAATATGAATTTCTTTTCTTTTATCAGAAAGCGAGGCGGTTTGGTCATAACGTAATACATTTCTAGCTATTCAACTTTATTCTTTTTGTTTTAGGCTAAGCAGAAATTCACGGATAACACACAGGGATTCGGTGGCATTGTGACGCGGTAGCACAACCTCTGTACTATATACGGAGCAATTCTAAATAGGTAACCGATCTAAGTACACAGGGGCAATTGTTTATACCCTATTGAACCTGGGTACTACGCACCATAACAGAGATAGTTAGTTTATTTTCTATTGAATATCTGCAGCAAGCACCAGAACAGACAAACGCATGGATAGATAGAAATCAATTTTAAAATACAGAGATCAATGGACAGGGAGACAGTTGCTTCTATACAAATATACACATACATATAAACACATGTGTGAGATGGGGACTTATACACATACAGTCAAACTAAGTAGAAACATGGGGACACAGATGCATACAAAACTATATTCAGGATTAATTGCAGCAGCTTTCCCCCTCCGCACACACTTTTTCATGTTGCCACATGCACACCCCTTCTGCCGCAGAAATAATATATGTCTCTAAAGCCGCAGGTGCTGAGATGATTGGAAAGTTGTAAAAAGCACCTAGACTTGACACTGTCCTGTTTATAAACCTGGAATATAATAAGATTCCACCAACAAAGATGCGCGCCTGGTCAATTTCAAAGGCAGGCTGTAGAATTCCAATTGATCATGATGTAGCAATATAAACCCTTAACTTAAATAGTAATCGAGGGGGAGACAGAAAGAAAGGGGTTGGGGGAAGGGACCTTTTACGGTTAAAATGTGGAGAGCTGCCTTATGATTTCCAAATAACGCAGACATTAGGGGTCACACCTTTTGGTTGAGAATATAAAACATAGTTGTTGAATGTAGTTTATGTGGCATGTCTTGGAAAAGGTTTCCTCTCTCAAATCTTATAAAGTACACAGGGATAATTCATCATCTAAAAACATTAACATCTTAACAAGTGCAGAAAGAGCGTTTATTTTTTTAACAGGGTCCACATTATGAATAGTTTGAATATTTGATCTACCTATGTATGCTTAAAAGCTCCAGTATATTCGGATTACTCAAACTATAATGAAGAATACCCCCGATTAACTATTTGCTCTTCGAGGGATACAAGAATACAACTATTTATTAGGTAGTTTGCTATTTATTTGAAAGCACCCCTGCGATGTAGGCTGATGTGGAATAGATGAATATAATGATGAACTGCAGCTAATTTTGCTGAATAATATTTGAAAAATGAGTGTATCGCTGATAGAGGAAGATTCTAAAATGTCCTTATCAGAGCTAAGTCATAATAGCACAGTTATATTTCGAAAGTAGGATGGTATTATTAATCATTATTATTCTATTATTTATTATTGTTTACAAAAAAGAATAAATCCCTCCTGCCATTTTACTGCAGATGTAAATTTATTTTAATGAGCGGAGGGCGGAAAGATTTATGTTTACTAAAATAAAGTTTGGGATAGCCTCCCTGTAAATCGTTAGAAAAGAGGGGGAGATCTGTTTTTCTGGCAGAAACTTGCCTAATAGTCCTCTAATTCTTTATAGATTAAATCGCAATAGGAATACAGCACCGAACAAATACCGAGTTTCACTCTGAACTCAGTGGAAAGCAGTTACGTCTAACAGAATGCAATGAATTCCTCTTCTCCCTGAATATAGTATGTGTGTGTTTTTCTCTTCCACCACACTGAAGTTCCATGAATAGGGAAAGTGGCTCCTATTGTGTGCCTCTGAACTTCCAAGTCAATGCAATTTTTAACCACTGGCTTGTGGTACTTTGAAAATCACCAGGGGCTGTCAGAGTTGGGTCCTCTGAAAAATTTACAGTGCTAAATCAGAGCATATGCTGTGAGAGAGGGGAAAAAAATTGCTTAAGATTGGAGCAAGTACAGTATCTGTCTGCCCCCTAGTGTAAGTCTCTTATCTGCCTAAAATTCAACTTTAAAAGAAAAGGATCTCTTAAAGGGAAACGACTTTTGGCTCACGTATACATACGAGAATGAAACTTCTGTGCATTTTAATCTGATTAATTCCTAAGGATTTAAAATTAATTGGCTTGGACACTCCTAGATCGGACAGTAAGATTTCTGCATCAGGGTTTCTCCCAAGCCCTGTGTTGAATAGGTATTTTTAAGCGGGGGGGACGGGGGGGGGGGGGTGATTGGTTTGTGATTTTTTTTTTAAATGAGAAGCCATGCCTCTCACGCTTTTGTCAGAACAGAGCAGTTTTGCTGCTTAAAGTCAGATCTGCACCTTTTGCCATAAAGAAGGATAAATATTTGCCTTAGAGCTGCAGACCAGCTGCCAACCGCACCTTTCGATGGTGAGTATATATTCCTGCTTCTTCTCATTGTACTTGCTTAAAACCGAAATTGTTTCTGGTGGGAGAGACGGGTCCTCAGCGCTAACATATTCAACACCGACCTTTCTCAAAATAACAATAAATAATAATAGTAATAATAAGAATTAATAAAAAAACGCTGCCAGCTTCACACGATTACAAAAGTCCGTGCAGAATCCCTAGCAGTGAAGTTAGAGACTTAGTCCCCCCATCCCTAATAGTCAGTTACGATAACCAAGTAGAATTAGTCAGTTACTATAACCAAGTACCCTTTCACAGAAGGGCTATTCGTTCTTCACTCTTGTTTGAAATGACTTTGATGCACGTTTGTATATTAGCTTTTGAATCTGATTTGGGGTCGTTTTGTTTATTTTTGCTAAAGGACGTGATAACTGATGATGCTGTAATTGCAGACACTGGGTCTCTCCCCCCCCCCGCCCCCGCCACCCCTTTCGAGCAACCCACGTAACCTTAGAAACGCTAGTTTAATACGCAAGTTATCTAACAATTGTTTTCTTAAGAGAAACACAAGATCACAACACATTAAAAAAAAAAGAGTGAGAAAGAAGAAGAAACTATAAGTAAACATACCAAAACCATATTTGCCTTGTTCAAGGTCCCAAATCGCTTGCATCTTCTTTTTCTACCTCTCCTTTAGTTTGGCAGGTGAAACAAACAAACCCAAAAAACCGCTGTTTGCCCCCCTGAAAAGAGGTGCGTTGGGTAATTAACGAGAATCTCCTTCTGGGTGTTTATCTAAGCGATTGTGCAAACTGATAAAAAAAAAGAAAGTAAATCAATAAATAAAAGAAAAGGACGCTACAGCCTTCGAGGGGTGGGGGGAGAAAGAAGGAAGGTGAAGGGAATAGATCTCCCCCAACCTAAAGGGAAGTGATTTCCGTGTGTTATTAGCGTTCAGCCTTGGGGGGGGAAAAACAACAACTGAACACTCACTCTAACTTTGCCCAGACAGGGTTTGAGGGAGAGCTTTGTACATAGCTATTAGGAATGTGCGCCTCGCCTTTAAGAGAGAGAGAAAAAAAAAACAACCCACCCAAACCCAAGGTAGGAGAGATGTCTTTGAGTGATCCTTGTCTCTCATCTCATTCCTTAGAAGGAAGAGCGTCTTGCTACACCTTGTTTGGAGCTGAAAAGACCCGAGACTTAAAAACCAAACCAAAACAAAGGGGGGGGGACAACAACAACCCCACAGCCCCCCCCCCCAGTCCAGCCGGAAACAATATAGATAAATAAGAGTGAAATCTCCTAACTTCGTGAGTGTTGTGGTCGGATGTATGCCCCCGATTTCAAACCCGCCAAGAGAAAAACCGCAAACAGCTGCAGGCGAGCGATCAGCACATGCACAGAGAGGGAATTGGGGGGTGGGGGGGGGGGGGTGGGTGGTGAAGGGATAGTGTCCTGGGAAGGGTCGGTAGGGAACGCAAGCACATGCTAAAGCAAGCTGGAAAAGAATCGGAGCTAACCGGGGAATCTCTCTCTCTCTCTGCCCCTGAAATCCCAGCTAGAAGGACTTACTCCACATAGTTATTTTAAAATGGGGGAAAAAAAAAAACAAGTCCATCTATAAAACCCGCTGTTGCTCATTAAAACCCCTAGAAAGACATTTCCCCAGCCCTTCACAAACATGGCAACTTTAGAAATGCAAAGCGAGGCTTCGCGGTTTTACTTTGTTAATTTTTTTAAAAAAAATTGAGGCTCCTGTTGCAAACCTGAGATTACTCCCATTTTCTACCCCCCCCCCCAAAACAGTCCTTCCTCCTTTCCTAATGAACGAGACGCTAGCTCAGGGAGAGTTTGGGACAATTTGGAATACATTATGCTGCATTTGGCAGTCTAGTACAGTTTTAAACTTAATGGATTCCTGTTTCTTCCTTTTTGTTTTAAGAAAAGAATGGGACACACACACACATACACACACACACAGATCTTTTATTTTAGGAAGCTGTTATGGTAAGAAGTGTGTCAGACTTGACAAATGGAACAAACCTTCTTCCACTCTTACTTGTCTTTGCCTTAAAACAGGAATTAAGTTCACCACAGTTCTGAATGTTAATTGCATGTTTACTGAGCTAATGAAAATTAGGAATGGGTTTTAGCTCCTCAAACAAGGATGAAAAAACGATGAAGGCAACTATCATCACAGCCTGGGGGGAGGAATAAACGCACAATATTGCCCAAATTGAGGAAATCTTTTAACTGTTCATGAATACCCTAACTATTGTCGACACAAGTTTCCACTCCTGTGAAGTCTGATCAGTACATGGGAGATGGAGACACAGCCCTGTTGAATGAATTTTTATTATTGCCAGAGGGACATTCAGACTTCCCTCACCCCCATGCAGTCCTCCCCACTCTGCAAAATAAACCCCTTACGGGTGAGAATTCTTAAGGTGTGCTGACAAGCATATGATACGTAGTAAAGTAATTTCCTCCCTTAGCCCACGCCTCCCCCTCCCCACACACCATCTTTCCCAAATGTTCCTTTTCTCTCAATCCCAAGGGTTGGGAGGGAGGGGGGCAGAGGACGGGAGAATTAAACCTCCCCCCGGGTTTATCCTTGCAATCCAAGGATGAAAGGATGACCTAATAATTCAGTTTTATGATAACAATTTTCGTGCTTGAAAACAAACTGCCCATAAGGAAACAAGGAAGAGAGAGAGATTGTGGACTATACCTTTAAGGATTCTTCCCCCCCCCCCACCTCGCTCCCGCCCCCCCTCCAAGGTGCTGCCTGGAGGGGATTTAATTAAACCGGCTAAAGATGTTTTAAATCTAAAATAAAAAATAATTCCAGGGAGACGTTTTCCCTCTGCTGTGCAGCTCAGCGTTTGAAAACTTTGGCCCAAGTTGTAGCGACAGCCACAACTCTGCTCTTCAGGGGTCAGAGGTGAGGGCTATTTTAACCCTAAAAGCCTGCGAAAGACCAAGGTTGAAACTAGACTTGCAATACTAATAGCCATAATTACCTCCACCCATTCCAGGGGCATTCCTGCAGAAGAAATGTTAGACGCCGGGTAAGAATATCTTGGGGTGGATCATTTTTTTTTTTTTTTAAATAACAGCAATATCAAGGAATTTCTCAAAGTGCTCCCTTTGCCTGTGGGATTGGAGGTTTTGTTTTTTTTTTTTTTTTTTTTGCAAGCATTCCCAAGGCGCTAGGTCTTTGTCTTAGAAGGAATGGAGTGTCTGAATGGTGTGAAAGGGACAGAGAGGGTCGCTTCAAATCGATTTTACTTGTCCTCTCTGTCTTTTCGGATCAACGCCCTTCAATGGTCACATAGGTGCTCTTTCAACCAAAACCTTGTGCAACATTTTCTGCCTGTATTGGTGCTAAATACAATAAATGCTGGGCAGATTTTTTTTTCTTCTTTCCAAAGCAGAAAGCACCCTAATTAAATTGTTTTATATGGACAGTCAAGACAGACCAATTAAGTATGCATTAGTATAAAGATATATTCTGGAGATAATCGCTCTATACAAGATGTGCAAAGTTCCTCCGGCAGAGAGGGTGTAACACCTTTTGATATGGATTCCCCCCCCCCTCCTCCACCAGTCGTCTCCTTTACCTGTATAAGGCACTGGATAAATTAGTTAAAAGCCATTAGTTAGAGTGCTTTATAAACAAAGTTAACATGTGGATGTAGTTGTTTGTATAGTGGAATATTTAATTGTAGTACACATACATAATTACGGCTATATATATAACATGGCTATATAGCTGTAAATTATATATGTGCAGTAAGGGTACTTCAATTATATATATAAATGCAAGTAATATTCAGCTAATATAGAGACAGATGACTAAATACAGACATATAATGAAATATATAGCTGTGTATAAAATATGGATCAAATAAACACACATGCTAAATCTAAAATATGGTTGTGTATTCATGTATTATATTTTATACACACGTGTATACACATACACCTATCTCTGCACTAGTATAAACACATACACATATTATATACTGATTTAATCATTTACAATAGAAAATATTTCACATTCCAGGCACGGGCTTTCCCTGGGATGAAATAACAGATCAGAAGAAGCACTCATGGACTCCTCTTTCTGGCCATTTTAGTACCTTAGAGAAAGCTCTCTAACGTGGGTAGTTATAGAAAATAGGGTTTAATATCTAGTCCGTTGTTAATTGTTTTAAAGGCAGTTTCCATATCCCAGCCCTGACTCATTTTAATCTATTAAAGGGGGTTGGGGGAACATAGCCTCAGATTGCAAGGAGAAGAAGCGTATGGATGGATGTGAAGTTCCTGAGGCACCTTGTATTCCCAGGCACTTCCGAAGAACGACGCTGAGCATGACTTTGCTAGGGAGTGAAACCCTTACAGCGAGACATCCTGATTCCTGCACAAGTGGGACTGAGGAAACAGACCCCTCACCCACGTCCCCCCCTCACTCGACAGTGAATTGTTAAGCGAGGAGAGAGAAAAAAGAGGGGGTACAGAATGGCAAATGGAGTGTGTCTGGTGGCTTGATCGAGATTCATTTTGCTGCTGCAGTTGGAAAGAGTTTAGAACATTACAGGGAGATGGGAGATATGGTGATGCGTAGGTGGTTTAATGTCAAAGTAAACAGGTTGAGAACAGACCATTTAAAACCCTATATTTCTCTCTTTACTGGGTACATTCAAGAAGAAATCATAACATAACTGTAGGAGAGGCAAAGAACTCATCTAAAGGAGCTCTCAGCAAGTCTCCTCCCGGACAAAAGTCCACCTCCTGTTGGGCTGGGTATTGATCAGGAGAGGAGCCGAAGATGTCACCACACTAAATATTTACTGATCACACACAAATAGCCGGGACTTGAACGATTTTCTCCTGTGAGGAGAGTAGAGAGAGAAGGGTAAATCATTTTATTAGTGTGTATAAAGCAAAGAGCACACTCTGGCTTGGAGTGTTTTAAGATGTGTCTTCAGCTGGATGAAAAGAGTTAGGGAAATCGATATCAAGTGATTAGGCGACCCAGTAGAGAGAGGCTGTGAATTTCATGGATTTGGCTATACCGGGATGGGGAAAAGAAAAGAAAAATATATCGGGAGATTAAAGGGAGGAACCCATTGTAGCAGAACCAATGAAAAAATAATACCCAATCAGCCCGAAGAAGGTAGGAAGAATAAGACCCACATTTCTAAAATGATCCCTATCAGCTAGGCAGAGGAATCAGGAGCACACATGAAACAGACAAATAGGAGGCGAATAGGAATTCTATAAGGAAAATACAACTAGGAGAAGGACATAAAAGTTTGCCCCACCCACATGTAAAGCAATGACTGAAACACTGAGAAAATGGTGACAAAAGACATAACAGCGAGAATAAAAAGGAGAGGGTTGGAGTACATGATGGTCAGACTTTGAGATCAAGTTGAAGGGACTTCAGTTATCTATCTCCGTCAGGCAGGAATGTCTTTAATAACAGCAGCTACAGTCAATTCATCTCAGTGGTGGGATTTTGTTCCCACCCCCTAAAATAAACGTGGTGAATAAAATAGATTTTAGTGTTTAACCACAGCGCGTTATACTGTAATAACAGCTCCTCTAGTCTGTAATCTAGAGATTACTGCATTTCTAAGGTGACCACGAATGGCACTTCTGAAAAAGACAACATGATTAAACTCTGCTCTACCCGTATGAGTATTTTAATTCGGATGGGGATTCTAATGCAGGGTCTTCAATCCCAGCAGTTTTTAAAGGACTATTCAATTCTGTCTCAGGTACAATCATATCAGTTGATGTGTGGTAGTAGGTTATGTACAACTCTGCTTCAGACAGTCGTGGCAAGTAGCAAAGTATACAAAGCTAGAACTCGACAATGACTCTGCCAATCAACCCTAAGGTAGACTATTTAAAGAGTCTGGTGAATTTTTGCATAGAGTAAGTGTTATTGTCTCCCTATTAAAGGGACTAGCTGCCGCGGACATCTTTTCTTTGGGGGAAAAACCCAGACAGGGTGTCACTGAATAGAACTAAGTCAATACGCCCAAGGAAAGTTTTTAGAAGCAGCTCGAATGATGCTATTTTCTGAGAAGGATGGAGGCACCTTAAACTAGGAGCCTCAGAGCAGAACTGATGGGAAAATGGCTTTTCACTTCTCCAAGTGCTAATTTTGCTACCGGGAACAAGCACTGGAGTTAGCAACAGCTAGGAATAGGCAACTGGTTACTTAATATCTAAGAAGTGGCCGAAAAAAATGGCTTTTCATTCCTTTGTGTGCCCTTAATCCAAACGCTATTTTCTCCCTAAATTAAGGCTACGGGGTTCACACTGCCCTCTTGGATCACTAATGCAACAGGAAACCCCAGGATAGACACAGACTAATTAACAGTTTTCCATAGCTGAAGCGGTTTTTAAGAAT
The DNA here is from genome assembly GCF_965140235.1 of Caretta caretta. Taxonomy (NCBI): domain Eukaryota; kingdom Metazoa; phylum Chordata; order Testudines; family Cheloniidae; genus Caretta; species Caretta caretta. The sequence goes on along the minus strand of NC_134215.1, from coordinate 74,954,794 downwards.
CCCAGTGGATTAGACCAATATGTTCAGGTGTGAGGCCAGCAGGGCCTATAACGCCTCCCACTATAATCTTATAACCTCTTTACCTAATTCCTTAGATTGCAGATAGGAAGAGTCTGACCCTCGAGGTCGTAAAGAGCTTGGTTTCATTAACCCTTCCCGCTCCAGCACAGAACCAAGGTTAACTACGCTAATCTAAAGGGTGTGTGTGTGTGTGTGTGTGTGTGAGAGAGAGAGATGCTAGGGAAGAAAGGAGATTGCAGTAGTGTGAGGTTCAGTGTGGCTGCAAGGTTTAAGAACTCTGATCCTTCTTATTCCTTTTTTCTCTAGTACGAAGGAAAATGGAAATGGAAAGAAAACTGTTTTGCCTGCCTGCATATACATATATAACATCCATGCATAAACCTTATAAATATATGCACACTTCGGTAAAACAATATTTTTGATTTACTTCATTGCAAATTTTCTTTTTCCCTACTTTTAAAACGTGGAGTAAATGAAGTATTCTTAAAATGTCAGATATTGCAAAAAGAAAAGTATATTTACCAGCTCCAAAACAATCGCTTTAGATTGCTCTCCATAGTCAAATTATAACTTTTAAAGAAGAAATCTAGAAATAATTCTCAAAGTATATTTGCCTGCTAGCACACCTGGCTGATATATTAATAGGTAGTTGCAGTGTATTGATTCAAGATTAATCATTGATGCTGAAAGTTAATAACTCTCAGATTGTATCTACATGCCGATATATGTATTTACACACACAGAATAACACTGTAGAAATTTGCATTTTTGCTTCATATTCTCTGTTCTTAAATCTTTTAACTTGATATTGAATTGTATCTTTGAATGCTATCAAACTACTTTTTAAGCAAAGAAATTGTTTGTAGGTTTCTATGTATTTCACACAATATTTGTCATATACAAATCTTAACCTATACATTTGAATTGGGTTTTTTTTATTTGCTTGTTTGCTTTTTCCCAGTATGAAGATAGAAATCTGTTAACTGCTGAGGCAGGTGGGTACATTTTTGGTGAGTATGTTTAAATATGATCTCTGCGTACTTTTATGTTATTTTCAAATTAACAAGATAACTGGAATAGCAAAGAATATGAATGATAACTGTAATATGTTCCTGTCTATTTAACACACTCTGATTTTAGAATATAACTAGATTTTAATCCATCACTCTGCTAAACAAAAATTAAAAAAAAAAAAGTAAACCGCCCCAATAATAGTAATCATTACCTTCTATTTTTACTTGTCTTCCTTTCAACAGACCTAATAATGAAGTCTTTCTAGTGGCTTGTGATTTTTAAGAGACAAATCCAAAATAATTAGCAGAATCTTAGGCAGTATAGAATCATATACTTATTAAATATTCAGCTTTAAAATAACATTATCAAATATAAAAAAGGAAAGCTTTAGTTTTATTTATAAACATTCTGAGGTTCTTTTAGGGTTTTTTTTTTTTTTTTAAAAAACAGAAACAGATTATTTAGGGAAGCAGTTACTACATTCTAGGGCCTGCATTAGGCATTACTTAAATAGAAATACAGCTATCAGAAATATCCAATAAGCCTAGACAGGGACAGACAGATGTACACACATAACCACAGCTGAACCACATGACATGAATTTAGGAATTTTTTTTATCAATTACCTATTTATAGCCTCTTAATTAAAACTTCCCCTCCTCTTAAAGGCTGAAGCTTTCTTGGAAATATTTTAAATGCATATTTTAGACTCTGTGTTCTGAACTGAATTAAGATGAGCTATTTTACACAATAGTGAAATCCTTCTCTGTACTGCCTATCAATCTAGTTATACATTTCTTCACATTTCCTCCCTTATTTTTGCAGACACCATTTTTAAAATGGTGCTAGTTTTGTATGAAAGTCTAATTTCTATTTATAAGGAATTAATCAGTCTTATAAAAAATCCTTTGTGTTTGAGATAAATTGAATGAGATTTTATCATGTTAAAGAATTAAACTAAACTGAAAACATTAAAGCAAGGGGATACCAGCAAACAGTGAAAAATGGCAGGTGTGGCCTTTCGTGAAAAGCTTGCCTTATATCAAGAGCCAGGAAGAACAAATTTTAAAAACTAGGACCAGTTTTAGGTTTTAATAGCAAACAATTACATACAACTTTATTTCCAGCTACAGTATTTAATTTGATCTAAGTATTATCTGATAATGAAATAACCCTATTTTGGATTTTAAATATATTAGTGCTTATAAAAATATTATGGTTTTAATCATATCCTAATCTTAGGTATACTTAAGTATTCAGCCTCCTTCGGACACAGACCAGGTAGCTGAAGTCAGTGGAGTCATTTCAGTCCCTATATTTACCCTTTTATATTATAGTATATTTTGTTACTAAATCTAAAAAGTCTTGCTACAAGAGGGAAAATAAATTCATAAATCGAGTGAGATCATTTTCGACACTAGCAATTTAGTGTTATGCAGAATACAGTTATTTACTTCAGCCATTCTTTACACTTATATTCAGCAAACATCTCTGATAGTGACTTGCAAATGTCATTTTGGCACTTTTAAACCTTGCACAGTTCTTCACCTAAAAATGAATCCTTTTGACCGACACTGAGCAGTTAACCTGCCCAATGTGTTTCAGATCCAGTTGCAGTGCTTCATAGGGAGATGAAATTGTCATCCAAATAGTAGAACCTGAGAACTGGGTTGCTTTAGAATGGGAGGGGATCCCTAAAAAAAAAACAAAACAAAACCCAAAAAACCCACCCGCAATAGTACAGCATGTCATACACCAATAAAACAGATTTGATAACATTGCTCATAAAAGTTTTCTTAATAATAAACAAGAAACTTTATCCCAGCTAAATTAAAATAGGGCAGATGTTGGGTATGGGTCAGATTATCCAGCCTTTCACCTCTTTGCCTTTGGCACAAAGGTGCCTGACTTTTTCTTCATACTATATCAGTTTCTAACTCTAAGGTATTATTCCTTCCCGAGCTTTCTACTTTTATTTTATGTTGTTTTACTGTCTAAAATTCAAAGTATTAATTCAATAACAAACATTCTACTCTTTGGATTGCTAGACCCAGTTAGTGAGGAGAAGCTTTGGATAAAAGTTACGGATCTGTTAGCTTAAAAGAAAAGTAGGAGCAGTAGAAGCTGTTCTTAGATAGCTCAGTTCTGGCTGAGTGGTAGATAACTTTATATGATGATGGTAGCGGCTTCAGTACAACTGGCTTCCAAGGCCTGAGACCTTTAAATTGTTCCCTTGCAGCATGTGTTCTAAATGTTAAAAATGCAAAAGGTCCCATCACTAGAGGTATTTAAAACTAGATTAGACAAAGCCCAAGGAAATATAGTTTAGTGGACAATCCTGTACAGACAGGGGTGGGGACTAGATTATCAAACAAGCCTTTTCCATCAACTGTTTACAGATCAAGACTATTAAATTTTGATGCCAGTACAATGTTATGAAGAAAAAGCACAGTTTTGTCCATTTGGAATAACTAAATTTAGGCTGATATAAGGCACAAATGGAGAGAATTGCCAAAGTTGATGTTTGGCATAGTTTTGCATGGTAGAGTTGATAAAGGCTGGACACTATATGAAAAACACTCCCTGCTTTGCAGCTGATAATGACTTGACACTCAGCTTAGTAAACAACTGTTGAAGGTTAATCAGGATTCTTTTCTGAACTGGATATTTAGAAGGAGGAAAAGTGAAAGCTGTTTCTTTCCCCCAGGCCCCCCTTCTCTTTTCCAAGGCATTGCTAACTTTTATGATTTTTTTTCCTCCTCTTTTACTATCTGTCTTTGTGCCTCAGGGCCAGTGAAAGAACACTGCAGATTCTAGATTGCTTTCAGAGTTTGCCTTTGCTGATGATGGATTACCATGTCAATTTAAACGGCATAGGATTAATTTGTTTCAATGATTTCTCTTTAGGCTGAATGCCAGCCTTTTTTCTATCTCTCCCCTTGCTCTTCAGAATGATAATAATAATAAAACCTTTAAAACAAAACAAAACAAAAAACCCTATCCATATCCCACTTTAAGAGACAATAATAGAAATAGACAAGTTAGGTGTAATGTTGCAACAGAGTTATAGGTTTGAGTGTTTTTATCTCATTCTAAAAGGCTGAAGCATACAGTCAGTCACATTAAAATGAAATTGGATCCAACGTTTATTCAATAAATACTTGTCTTGTAGGTAATCCAGAGCAGAGTGCTTTTGACACATAAGGACTTAATTTGTCTTGGATAACAAGTTATTAATATGGCACATTTAAACTTGCCACCTACAATAAGGTCATTTAGATCTATAACATGACTCACAGGATGGTTTTAGAGAACTTCATAGAAGCAAGAAACAACGTCTGAGACTCTGTCCTAGTTCTAGAATGCTGCTACATATTTATGCATTTTACTCATTGTTTGGATCTGTTAAGGAGAAAGTTCACGACAAGATTTTTGTGGGAAATGAAGCAGCTACTCAGAGATCAAAATTAGGAAAACATCTCCAGCTTTTCTTTTAAAACATAACTGAAATGTCCATGTGGAGTAAGTGACTCGGTTTTTTGAAATAAATAATCTTTAAAGTTATGCTGTCTCTGTTAACAAAGTCATTGCAGGTTTGAAAGTGAAGCTAACAACGTTCATTTCTGGGGTGAAATTCACATACATTTTACATATACTTTGTCCATGTGGTTTGCAAATTACTTTTCTTTCAGTAACAAGCAAGGAAGAGTGAGCATAATCTACCCATAAATGTTACTGCTCTAATTTGACTGTGCAATGTTTGTTCATGCATTAGCTGCACATATAAAGAGAGGTGTGTTATATGGTGGTGATCTATACATAACTGAGCACACATGGATGCTTTTGGGATTGTATTGGACTTCAAAACCAAAGTGGTGTGCAATGAACTGTTTAAAAAATTGGTAACCTGGAAAAAGAATAAACTCAATTTCAGTCCTTCCTCTATCCAGGCCTAATAATGCCTGTAAGAGTTGCATTATGACAGATATAGTTTGCCTTGTGGGCATGCTATACAGAAGACACTTTTGCAGCCAGTATCTCTAGTTCCACAGTAACTGTGAACTGTATTATGCTGTTTTAAAAGTTAAAGGTTTTGGCTGCTCTCAACATAGTATATTTTGTTTCTATAAGAAATAAAATCTCCATATGAGTTCTTTCTGGGAAAAAGGATATTACACATAAGTTGAAAAATGCAGGCAAGAAAGGCTAATTGAATGAAAAGAGAGAATTAGGTTAAAAAATAGAGTGCAATCTAGTATCACATTTTTACTAGCGTAACCTGAAATGAAGGTGTCTCAAAGTCCCTAGTGATGCCAGAGTGTTTAGATGTTGGGCACAGATGGAGACACCTATTGAAATGTGTCTGAAGAAGATTAATAGGACTTGTCAGTGTTGGGAAAGCACTGCTTTGCTGTAAATTTCTACTAGCACAAGATGAATTACCGATGAATGCTCAGTTATCAACCCCATCACTATCATTCGACACTAAATCAAATTGAGCCGTTATCTACAATCAGAAAATTTCTTTTAAAAATAGGCATACACCTTTAGGCTGGAACTCTTGAATAAAAGCACCCCAGAAGACAATACTTTCTGTGTTTTGTGTGTCTCTTCACTAAAGGATATATTTTAAAGTTCTCACACAAAAGGCTTCTTTTCAATAATGAACTCCAAATGCAGTGTACAATTGGGCTTGTCAAATAACAGAAGAAGTTATTCATAAAATATCAGCTTCATCATATAACATCTTTACTAAAAGCCTGATCCAAAATCTACTAAAGTTAATGGGAGTCTTTCTATTAAGTTCAGCAGGCTTTGGATCAGGTCCTATATCTCTGACACAAGGATTTTTGCCCCCCTGGTGATAATGCATAGGTTCCCCTACTTTGGAAGACCATATATCCTAACCACATTTTAATGCCGAATATTGGTCAAGACTCATGATATAATAAATAAATAATAATAAATAATAATTATAATTAATAAGATAAGTAATGATCATAAATAACATATTTAGGAAATGGCAGCTTAATACAATGAAATGTGTGTTGACTGACTGAAAAGCATGTTGAGCAAGAATTTTTGCTTCCATCCTTTACTGAAGACTTGCATAAATATAATGAAAATTTACCAGCAAAGGGACCAAATCTACTAGATCTTCCTTTACCATCTTGATTATTATAATTAAACAATATATTTTTCATTCAGTTCTGAGAAATTTCTTCTCTTTACCCAGGGATAGTAATAATTTTGCCCAGCTGATTTATTCTTACATGTTTCTAAAAAGTCAGCTCCCTCTGGCACCTTTTCATTATTATTATAGCTAAGAAGAGTCACTTATGTTTAGGGAGGAATGCCAAGGAATTTTCCCTCATCTGATCTATGTTCCCAAGCAAGGGCATAATTCCCATTATGCAGAATCAGGACCTAGCTATGCAAATTTTAATAATCATTCAATAACTTCTCAGCCAAGGAATATATCCATCTTTACCCTGCCACCTTATCTTACCTGTAGTTTACATCACCTTTTACTAAACATATTACATGCTGTTTACCATGGGCTGCAGCTGGAAAGCCTTTGTGTTTCCCACCCCAGAGCCCCTCATTGACCACCTACAAAATTAATTGGATAAGTAGAAATAGTGGTTTACTTGTTTATGTTCAAATTCTGATTTTCATGAACTTAAGGCCAGATCCACAATTGGTGTAAATTGGTGACTTTTAATGGAGTTAGTAGCTGATTTACAGCATCTGTTTCTTCTAATTAAACCCTTTAAAAACCATTCCCTGAAATTAGTTGTAGGGGAAGATCCTTTAAATATGTTGGTATTATGTAGAGTATCATTGCAATCTTTAACTTTTCAGCAGGAAACATGCAAAGAGAATATTAATAAAGTTCAGTGCAGTGAGAAGCTAGCTAGAGTGCAGCATTGGAGAATTATGAACTACTGAACATAATCCATACACTCCATTTGGTTACTATAATACTCCAATCTGTATTTATTACCAACCCACTCTGATGCTTATACAACTAAATTTGCTAGATTTATACACTCTAATGGTTCCACAATGGGAAAAACCTGTGTTCTTTATCTCTCCTTTCCTGTCCCAAATAACCCCTTCCATATACACTCTAGGCTTTTCTAGACCTTGTCTGGGTTTAATCACAGGCTGCGGGACAAAATGTGCATTATTAAGAAATATAAATATTTTCAGAAGCAATCAAAGGGTTGAAAGATTGATTCGGCATGTAGATTGGATTTAATTCGAAGCAGCTTTGTTCTAATGAGGACTACTGGGATACAAAGACAGCAGCCGGTTATGGCCACCAGTTGGGAACTTTGATTCATTACAATAACCTGTCAAGAATTTCAGCTAATCGCTAGGTACTAAGAAACACAGTGCTGGGTAGCTGGAGGTCTATTGTTTTCAACCTCTCCCTCCAGAGAACAGATTTACATTTCATATTATCTGTTTTACAGCAATGACAATTATGTCTAATTTCTTGCTGCATATGGGGCCAAATCCTGCAGTCTCTTACTCAGGCAAAACTCCTGTTGATTTCAGTCTGAGTTTTGCCTAAGTATGGAAAGACTTGGCCATGGATGAGACCTGAGTCAGTCATAAATCAGCATAACTACATTGAATTAAATGGATCTGCACCAATTTAGACGGCCTGAGGATCGGGCCTGGTTAGTTTAACAGTGACTTTCATAGCAACCTTTTGGGCCAAATTCTGCTACCCTTACTGATGTAAGCAAATGGGACTATTCAAGAAGGAATGTACTATTCAATATGAGTAAGAGTGGAGAGATCTTGCTCTTTGTTGGCCTGGAGGCTTGTGTATTTTTATTATTGTCCCAACAGAAATTAAATGCCATGCCTATAGAACAGGGGCAACATAGAAAACCCAGTAAAAATTGATAAGAACCATCATTAACAAATTTATTGCTTTCCCTTTAGACTGTAAAATATATTAGGAAAACTCCTTTGGTGCACAGGGGTAATATGTCACAGGTACTATTAACTTGGGGAATGCAGGACTCCGACAGCTTTACTAAATGTAATGCATACAGTTAGAATCACAATACATACAGGATCAAACACTGACTAGTTCTTCCCCCCACCATCACTTTGTCCATGCAGGCTGAGAAACCCTGATTTCTCTGAACTGTTTCACCCATCCACAGCTGGAATTCCAAAGTGAAATGAAAATGGCTTTAAAATCAACACTACATGGGAGCCTGAGAGAACAAGTTTTCCTTTGTTGTAGGGTATAGTATTATTTGCTGTAGGTTTTTGATATACATTCTAAATTAGGCCTGCAAAGGCATGCTTCATCTTTAATTCATCACTCTCAGCTGAAAGAGATTAGCAATGTCTAGCACGCACCCTTCGCATGGTGCTGACCTCATCAAGTATGGCCTGAAATTAATTAGCCTCATTCATTCCAAATGGAAAAGGATAATGGAACTGCATTTTAGAGATGACCATCACAAATTGTTTGCAGCATATTTAAAAGCCCCCTCTCTTTTAAAACTATGTAGATTAAAATTCTTTCCAGCACTTGCAAATCAGAGTTATCAAGGGACCAGGAGCAGAAACGGCTCAGTCTTATTTGTGGAACTGGAAGTCACATGGTGAGTGTGTGCGTGTGGTGTGGCTGTAAAATAAAGAAGTTTGTCATTGGCAGAACATCTGGAATTAAGTTGATATTTCCAGGTGCTCTGGCATAGCTGGGCATCAAGCACATGATGTTTAAACATTCTTTCGCTGGATCATTTAAATCAATATGAAATCAGTGTTCCTTTGTCATTCATACATGCAAAGTGCTAACACAAATTCCAGGTTGGCTTTAGAATCCTACATCATTCATTATCTAATTAGAAATCAGAGCAGACCTGAAACAGCATTCCTTTGAAGCATCCTGGGCCGCAGCTTGAGATACTTTTATTGTGTGACCCACATCATGTTGCATCCTCCAAAAGTCTACGGGCTAGATTTTAATGGTAGTTAGGCACCTAAAGATGGAGATAGGCACCCAAGTGTTTTTGAAAACCCTACTAGGTGTTTACCCTCATATTTAGGTGCCTAAATACCTTTAAACATCTGGCCCTGTGTCCCTTTCCAGACACTCCACTTGCATTTTAAACTATTTCTGCTGATTCTGTTTAATCACTGAAACATACCATTTGCCCTCTAAGGGTAGTTCCCACACCACCAACGGGGGATGAATCAAGACAGGCCAAGGTTCTGAATATTAAATTTGCTCTCTTACCTAGCCAAATATTCATTAGGAGACTCAGGGCTCCGAGACTGATTGTGTAAAATGGTTTTTTAAGGGTAAGAGCTCGGTGCCCATGATTTTAACCAGTCCTAGTCTAAATTTTATATTTCCTGCCCCTCACAGTAGCAGTAAGGGAAGAATAAATCCCTAAATGCAGAACTGGAACTAGCTAAATACTGATCTGATACAACAGGGTGAACTATAAGTCCATTAATTTCAGTATTCTGGCTCCAGCAAGTGTCCTGTGCCCGATACACCAGAGGAAGAATATATTCATAATGCACATGGCCAGTGCTGAACATGGGGGAAAAACACTTTGTGACATCCGCTATGACCACCTAATGCCCCAAAACAAGAGATTTAATTACTGATCCTTTAGCACATATAATACAAATATTTGTCCTGCTAATGTTCCCACTGAAGTTCTAGTGACTTCAAGATCAGACCCATTATTGTTGGTCATAAATGAACTTGTATATTGGCTAGTTGTACCCAGAATGAAACCACTCAGCTCCTTAAGCTTCCAAGTTAAGGTTAGCCCAGTAAAAGAAAAATAGATGTCAGAAACAGAAGAAGAAGAAATCAGACCGTAGGTATAAAGCTAGGGGAAGCACAGGCTAGATTAAATTGTTATGTTAGCCTGTGGAGTGATTTAGTGATTTTTTTTTTTTGTAGTTTTTATCTCAGCTCAGAACTGTTTCCTCCTAAATTAAACAAAATGTTGACGACATGAGAAGTGAACTGACCCAAAGGTGCACCAATCTGGTTCCCCAGTCGTCTCATCCCTGATCCACCGACTGCAACAACCTATCATTTTGGAATATTAAATGTTCCTCATATCTTTCATCTTTCCAAAGTTCATGTCACATCCTCTGAGCTGGACACTTGGGATTTACTTTCCTTTTTGGTTTCTCTGTTAAGATCAAGAGACTTCTGATTCTGCAATGAGGTCAGCTTGAGTGGACGCAGGCACTCAAATGAAGTCCCAGAGGCTGGACAGATTTGATGATGAATTTTAGCAGACAGAATCCCTGCCCACTGCAGGTACCTTCTCTCTCGCAGTCCCCTCTCCCAGCTCTCCAGGGACCAAAAAGAAAATGGTGGTTTTTTTAGTTTTTATCATTTGCAGACATTTCATTGGCATCCAGTTATGTGATGTGGCCCATGGGGGACAAGAGATCCAATTTAAAAATGATCTGGATACATGCTTTTAGGAATAAGTACGTTTCCAAATAAACCAAGCTTTTTAATCTAGCCTTTACTACATTAGTACTGCAAATTAATATACGCTACACTCAGAGATTCAGATGTTTGATTTGTCATAATTAAATATTGTTTTATTTCTTGCATAACAGGTAAACAAAAAGGCCTACTTGCAACCTACTAGTTTTTGAATCCAATCATTCAAGATACAAGTTAGCCAGTGATTTTAAAGAACTAAGTCATGATGCTTATTACTATGGATGGCCCATTTTATCTCTGGTGTAATGCCACAGACGACTATGGAAGTGCACTAGAGATAAATTTCACTTGTTCTTTTTAATATAGACATCTTGTAATAATCAGATCACTTTTAAGTAATACAATTGGATTACACAGCTGGATTAAAAAAAACAGTTTTGCGCGTACACAGATCATTTGATTCACAAATACAGGAAAACTCAACAACTGTTTTACAGTGGATATCACACTAGACTACAATTTAGAATCGTGAGAAAGGAAGGAATCTCCCCCTTCTTCCCCACACACATATTCTGCAGTTAGGCAGAATGTAATTACCAACACTGGAATTTGGCCACAACACTATGACCAAGAAAATTTTTGCCCATTGAAGCAACAGTTTACTCACTTTCAATAACGGCATTCATGAGGCATTGCAACAGATGGCTTACATCAGTGGGTAACCTTATGTACTCCTGCTGGCTGCCCTATTTGAGGCACAATGTTGTGAGTTCAAGATGGAGGATCATCCTTAACTCTGAATGCTCTTTTGTGGGTTTGAGTCAGATCTTTAGCCTAGGCAAGGATTTTTGTTGTCATTCTTTTTGAGGGTAGGGGAAAATTTTGTTAATGCATACGGATAGAAAAAAAATGTTTATACTGTATCAGGATCAAAGAGTTATTTGTACTCTTGCTGCAAGTCCCTGAAGCAGAGCTTATGGGGGACTTTTTAAAGGCCCAAAGAGCAGTTAGTCATCCAAATCCCAATGAAAGTTGGTGAGAGTTTGGAGCCTAATGACCATGAGTGTGGAAATATCCCTTTATGGTGATGTAGTGCTATGTCGGGCCTTTCTGGGCTTTGACTCATGGCCTGTATGTACTTGGCACTAGAATCACTGACATGCTGTGGGTTCTCCTTCATCACTTGTGGCATTACTGAGCCACTCATATCTAGCAAGCATGCATATTGACACAGAAAATATGTTGATTAAGAGTGTGAAGCAGTCCTTTACCACACTTAATTTTCTTTTCTTTTCTTCTTTTCTTTTCTTAATAACACCAACTATTACTCCTTGGGAGTAATTACCAACATTTCTATCAGTGACAGTCCTAGAAGACCACAGCCAGTACTTGCTCTCTTCTATCCTGAAACTAGGCAAACTATTTCAAATGCTTCTAAGTCAAAGATTTGGGCTTGAAGGCTAACTTTATATATGACGCCTCTCTTGCCTGTTAGAGCCCTGCTTATACAGAGTCCTCACACACAGGCTAGGGAATTGAAATCAGAGGGGCTATTTGAATTTCGGGGTGGTGGTGGGGGAAGAGTTGGAAAATGACTAAACTGGCAACACTGGAACTGTTGACCTATGAGGGAGTTCGGGTGTGGGTGTGTGTAGGGAAATCCCTGGCCCTGGCAACAGTTGTTGCGCCATAGGACTAGTTGTACATGGGGCTTCATGTGTTACTTCACGTCGGACTCTATAAGACCTAGGACCTAAATCCTTAACAAACACAGTACTAGTGAGCCCCCATGTAATAAAAATATGGCTGAATTCTGCCATGCAGTCCCTTTGAAGTCAAGGGGACAGATCCATGGCCTACCCTAAGTTCTCCTTTGCACTGCTCCAACAGAAGCCCAGTGTCAAGCTGCGCCAATAGGGTAGTTAAGGGTTCCCTTGACATAGGAGAATCCCTCTGCATTATGAAGCTGGTTTAGCAGTCTTTACACCATCTGTTCCCCTACTGTAGGATGGGAGTGTTCAGGTTTGGGCTGGTGATGAGAAGGGACTGTGACAGGGACTGGCGGGTGTGGGACCAAGGCATACAAGGCCAAAGGAACTGTCATTCCAGCTACTGCTATAACTTGTGACAGGTGATGATTCAGCTCCCCGCTGACACAAAAGACCGGGGTGGCACAAATGTACCTTTGCCGCCTCCCCTCATCTGCCCTTTGTGTGAACCCAGTGAAGCTCAGGGAGAAGTTGGTCCATTGACTGGATATAAGTTGGGTCTTGATAAGGTACAGTATGAACCAAATACTTCCTGCAAAAATTAGTGCACTGTGCAGGCTACATCTAACAAATAGGTTTAATATTAGAGATGAGCAAGACATTTCAGATAAAATAAGTCTCCACCTGAACCTACACCTGCTTCTCAAACTAAACTCAATCTGTTCCTTTTCTATCCATTTTCTGGATGAAGAAAGCAATGTAGTGGTGTTGCACCATAATGAATCCTGCTTCAAAACCTGAAAAGTGCAATGGGTGCATGCTTAATACACTGAAAAATAAACAAATACCATAAATGGAAAGCCCATATTTTACACTGAGTGTTAATGGATGTGCATGTGCGTGGAAGACTATTGTGGTCAGAGACTGCTGGAATAAAACTGAAATAAGTCATCAGATAAAATAAAATGTTCCCAGTGACACTCTTAGGGGACCATGCTCCTACCTAAAAATAACACTGGAATTACACACAGAAACACTCCCTGGGATCTGGCAAGCACTTCTAAGTGGGCTGTGCAGTCTGCTCAGTTCTTACAGTAACTGTGCATGTTAAGTAAACACACAGCAGTCACAGAATGTCATCACAAAGAATGGACTGATTAACAGCACAAAATTATGTGGAATAATTTAAACTTTATATCCGCACATGAATATAGGTCTATATATATTAATGGGCTTCCCCTCTGCCACAAGCTGAGTTGTACATGGGTGCGGTTTGAAAGAGAGGCTGGGAGAATGAGAATTGAAACACAGGGCCACCCGTGGCTAGCTCTAGAGGATGCTGGTATTGCTGTGTGATAGCTATAGATGAATGATTGTTTGTTGTGTTTTCTGACAATGTGGTGTCATCTCATTCCTTCAGATATCCATGATGCTACAATATATATACAGTGTAGTCTGAAAGTTTAAATATATAAAGAGAAGTTTAAGAATAAAATCCCCTGGCTAATGAGTATTGGCAAAGGCTGGTGTAAACTGATGTAGCTCCCATGGAATCCAATGGAGCTATGCTGGCTTACACCAGTTAAGGATCTGGTCCTGCTTTTGCTTCTTTTACTCTGTCAGAACACTGCACTGAAATTGGTGGAATAAGAACGGCAGGATTGGACCATGAATGAGTGGCTGAGTTAGAAAGCAAATTAATTCCTGCCAAAAAGTTCAGCAATGATTCAGAAGTATGTAAAGTGTCTGCTTTGAAAAGTGTCAAGTAGCATTTGTGACCAATTATCCAAAATGAAGAGGGGCAGACTTATGTTTACACATACTAATCTGCAGACAGAGTTTGAAAATTACAATTCATGAACTTGTAGCATTTTTCCCCCCAGTCCTGGCACTTATGCATGTGCACATTTCCTTGTGATTAACAGGAAAACATTGTTACAAAAGTGCACACATGCACGCACGCACACACACACACAGAAAAGCAGAGTAAAGGAAACTGCCATGTGGCAGCAAAATAATTAAATATTCCATGATACAAAAAAGATCATGGATCATTATATGAGTAAAATAGCTTTATCAGTTAGGCTGAAAAATTATGCATAATGTGTCTGGATTTGTTATTTTTCCCCCAGCTGTGAAGCCCTGGGAAATAATGTACACAAAAGAATTTCGGAAATGAAAGCTGTCTCTGCTATCTCCTGTTTAATTAACACAGGTATACCAATTTTACCCCATTTATCAAGATATTACAGATGAAACTGTAACGAACAGATGAGAATGTTACCGTTAGGGCCGCAAAGCATGGTTCGAAATGAATCCTGGTGGCTGTTGCATTGTGGGCAAGATCAAGCTTGTTGACTTTTTGGCCAGGTCTCACAGGTTTGGATGAGTTTGTGATTCAAATTTAGGCAAGGTTTATTTTTCAATTGATAAAAGTTTATTGGGCCTTATCCCCTCTCCAAACTTAACCCTAAGAATGGCAACAGCTTTAAAAACGATCCATCTTTCTTTCTAACAGGTTCCTGATGTTAAGGGCCTGACCTTAAAAAGAGTGGTGCACAGGTCAGGCTACAAGGGAGGATATGGGAGTAAGCTACCCCTGACCTGCAACCCTACCAAAAGCAGCTATTTTAATAGCCCGTGCAGTGTTTTCCTGATCAGCACCTGAAGAGATGCCTTCGAGCTAATTCCCAACATATTAACTCTATGAGGGCTGAATGATATACTGTATCAGTATGTATATTCCATTTCCAGCCTGGCTGGAAATACTTGATACCGTAAGAGCTAAATGTGCCTTTTAAAGCACCCAAATAAAAGTTCACAGATTCTGCATCTCTTCAGCTCCCACTGACTTCATTGACATTTATGGGTGCTCTGCACATTTGAAAACCAGGCCACTTACATCTAGGTGTCTAAATATAGATTTAGGAGCCTAATATCAGCCAGCCCGGTTTGCAAACTTCTGATTTTAAATTCCCTGTTAAGAGAAAAGGAACAGCATGGTTTGCAGGAGTGCAAGCTTCTTTGTCCATGTGCCTCAAATCTTGACCTAACAAGACTCATCACTGTGGATGAGTGGGTGGCTACGTCTTCATGGCCCACCCATGTCCTTAGCCTCTCTCCTAAGAAAGTCAAAAATGGGTGATCATTAGTACGAACTGTGTCACTTTTTATGGTGAAGCTGGCACTTATCTATCAGTAAACAGACAAAGTTGGCCTAACTCATTTCACACTAAGAAAAGGAGGACTTGTGGCACCTTAGAGACTAACACATTTATTTGAGCATGAGCTTTCATAGAATCATAGAATCATAGAATATAAGGGTTGGAAGGGACCCCAGAAGGTCATCTAGTCCAACCCCCTGCTCGAAGCAGGACCAATTCCCAGTTAAATCATCCCAGCCAGGGCTTTGTCAAGCCTGACCTTAAAAACCTCTAAGGAAGGAGATTCTACCACCTCCCTAGGTAACGCATTCCAGTGTTTCACCACCCTCTTAGTGAAAAAGTTTTTCCTAATATCCAATCTAAACCTCCCCCACTGCAGCTTGAGACCATTACTCCTCGTTCTGTCATCTGCTACCACTGAGAACAGTCTAGAGCCATCCTCTTTGGAACCCCCTTTCAGGTAGTTGAAAGCAGCTATCAAATCCCCCCTCATTCTTCTCTTCTGCAGGCTAAACAATCCCAGCTCCCTCAGCCTCTCCTCATAACTCATGTGTTCCAGACCCCTAATCATTTTTGTTGCCCTTCGCTGGACTCTCTCCAATTTATCCACATCCTTCTTGAAGTGTGGGGCCCAAAACTGGACACAGTACTCCAGATGAGGCCTCACCAATGTCGAATAGAGGGGAACGATCTGCTTGCTATGCCCCTACTTATACATCCCAGAATGCCATTGGCCTTCTTGGCCTTCACTTCATCGGATGAAGCTCACGAAAACTTATGCTCAGATAAATTTGTTCGTCTCTAAGGTGCCACAAGTCCTCCTCTTCTTTTTGCGGCTACAGACTAACACGGCTGCCACTCTGAAACCTGTCATTTCACACTGGTCACCAAACAGCCTCTGGATAGTAATGGCCTTTGGACCCTGACCAGCTGTGCTGGATTTGAACTCGTGAGCTCGAGACGAAAGGCAATATATTGCATTACAAAGCCATTGGGCTATCCAGTCCCCTGAACAGACGCTTCATTAAGAGAAATAAACAAACACTTCCAGCCCGTGTTAAGCAAGGAGTGAAAAAAAAAGAGGAAACATCTGCAATTGTGAACGCTTATTTGTAGCAGCTGCCTTAAAGCAACACTGAAGTTGGCTGGAGCAATGTTGCCGTGGCTGCTCTAGATCACTTAAAAACCAGCCTGATTTTCTGATAATTAAAAAAACACCTGCAATATCCATCACATCACCTTTGGCGTTCCCTTCTCGGCACCATTCTGTTCCCTCATATCTCCTCGAGGAGGCATGTCTGTAAAGCATGCAAACCTTAAGAGTACAGCTAACTAGTGAATTATAAGTAGCTAGGTGTTCTAACAGGCTCACAGGGACCCTGCAGGGTGTGCCATACCCATTTCCCAGGATGAGATGAGCAATGTGCCGTTGCATTACAACACACGGCCTCATGCCTGAAAAATAATGGCAATCAGTGCTCCAGTTTCCAAACAAGCTTAATGTTTTATAGGGAGGAGAGGCAAGACTATGTAAGATGTTCTCAAAATATCCATTATTCTTCTACTTATGTCTGATGAAGCTGTGCTTGGGGCATGATCTGAGTGATGGGTACCAAGAGAATCATAGAATCATAGAATATCAGGGTTGGAAGGGACCTCAGGAGGTCATCTAGTCCAATCCCCTGCTCAAAGCAGGACCAATCCCCAACTAAATCATCCCAGCCAGGGCTTTGTCAAGCCTGACCTTAAAAACTTCTAAGGAAGGAGAAGATGGATCTAAGTCCATTTTACCTTTCCTCAGGGCATCTCAAGGTCAGATTAGCCTGTGGAGTAATTTAGAGCCGCCTCAGAGATACTCTAAAGTACACCAGAAACAACGTCTTTCTAGGGGTCACTGTGCTGGGCAGGATTACTAAAGCACAATGTGCTCTGGATATGCTCTCTCAGTCCCTACCATGTACATGACACCAACATAGATGACACCTGTTGGACAAAGAGTAATTGGCTTAATCTGCAGCAAAGGAGATTTAGGTTAGATATTAGGAAAAATGTTTATAAGGATAGTTGAGTACTGGAAAGGGTTACCAAGGGAGATTATGTAATACCCATCATTGGAGGTATTTATGAACAGGCTAGACAAACTCCTGTCAGGGATGATCTACGTATACTTGGTCCTGCCGCAGCAAGAGGGGATGACCTCTCTAGGTCACTTCCAGCCCTATATTTAGATGATTCTATGACATATACATTGTGAAGAGAGAGCTCTGCCAGCTATGATGCCAGCTATGATGCCCAAAGATTCTCCCTATGCAAAGAGAGTCCACAGGAGGGAGACTGAAAATTTCTTTAAGACACTGCTTTGTTCTTGTTGTCTAACCTTTAGGAAAAGAAAAACACCACAAATTGCCAGTGTGCAGTTCTCTTATTTGTATGTTATGCATTTAATGCAATACAGTCTGGAAAGCAACTTAGTACCAGTTATTGGGGAGGAGGAGCACTCTTGCATCCTACCCTCCATTGAAAGGGAGAGAAGTGGAGATACAATGGAAATGTGTATGTCTTTGATGTGCGTTCATGTTGTATACACCAGTGCCTATGCCTGAGTCATTTAACAACAAAAAACTTGCAGTCAAAAATACCTTGAAATGCTGATATCATCCTTGTCTAGATGTTCGCAATCAGGCATTGTCACAAGGGATCAAGGGATAACACAACAAAAATCCAGATGAGGTATCCATACAAATGGGTTGACATTAAACAGCATTCAAAGTTCCTTTACTTTACTGAGAAAGAAGGTGGGGGATAAGAAAACAGCAACATAAAAATCTTTGTAATATATTATAGAAGCAATGAGAAACCTATGCAATGTTTATATTTTTATATTGAAGAGAATCCACTTCTGTTGCTTGAATGTACTGAGAACTGGAAAAGGATGGGCCTAACCAGGACGCATCCGTTAATTTTCCTACAGTCTCACAAACCAACACTGATCCTAATTAACTGGAATTGGTCTAGCTTGAATGAACCTGTATTCTCAGACTGAGCCAGAAAGACTCCCCTTCACTTTTTCTCTTTGCTGTTTCTGACTGAGAGACATGAGACTCTCTTTGAAGTTTGCATTTGCTCTTTGCATGATATGTTTGTAACACTGTGATAGCAACAGCTTTTGAATCACAAATACTCTTGCTTTCCATTTTCAGCCAATAAGGTGCAAGTTCTTGTTGCCCAATCCCCACCTTCAGCCAAGGAACAGGTACGAGTAATCCATTGAAAGGAGAAAATTAAAGACTAGAAGGTAAGCAAGGACTGAAGTAAAACAGGCATATTCACGTGGCAGGAAATGATTCATTTTTATACCGAAAGAAGATTTCAGATGGGAGTTCTCATCGTCTTGGAATTATCACAATGGCTGGGGCTTGATCACTGCAAAGACAAATACATAATTTATTCACTGTTTAGTATTATTATTATTTCACTCTGGGATCAAGAGGGAAATAAAGTTGGGTTCTGAAGGAAAAAGCTCCAAATTTAGGCACAATTAGAGCAAGAGTAAAATTTCAGGGCAAGTGGATTCATGTTCAAGTTGGAGTTTCCCCAGTGCCAAAGTCTATCTTTAATCCCCAGCCCAGCCATAACGCTTTGCTTGACCATTTCTTGTTCTATTCAATAAAGCATATATTGTTATCATAGCAACAGCTGCGTCATTTATACATCAAAATATTTTATCAGTTCAGCCCCTTGGAATTTAGCATTTCACTTGTAAGGGATCCTATAATACACATTAGTTATGCAAACTCTACCTTCTGATGGGTTGAGTAATTTTGTTATGCTATTTGTATTTTACAGTGCATTGAAACATTTCCTTGCATTTTATTTGAATATCTTAGGATGTTGCAAGGAAATAATACAAAGATGAAAAAAATAAATCTTAGCATATAATATGGACACAATTTACATGCATTACAGTCTCTTCTTTGGCAGCTGTCATTCCAGTCTAGATTGTGAGACCTGCACTCATGTTGGCTTCATACCTTTGCTGTCCCATCAAAATCAAGAAGCAAGAAATGGCATAACTAATGTGTACTGTTGAAATCAATGGAACTCCTTGGGAGCACAGTTCTACTCAATGTGAGTTAAGGTTGCACAATTTAGCCCTCTAGTAACTGTTATTACTATTGCTACTTGGAACAAACTTTATTAAGTAGTTTTGACTTATTTAAATATTTAAATGCATTATTTGAAACAGCAAAACTACTAATATAATTCATTCGTTCTTTGACTATGTGATTTGTCCTATCCTGGGTATCATGAAGGGTTATTCTTGCCCCAGCTAACATTCATTCTATCTACCCATCTAAATCTTCCAATGGAGAGCCTCAGATTTCACTTTGTGTGTCTGCAGGTAATACACAGAGGACTGCCCAGACAATGACAAGGTTGTATGTAGGAGGTAGAGATAGCAACACAACTAGATCTAGTATCAAGACTCAAAGCCTTTCTAACTTCTAGAGGGTTTGATGCATTCACTGAAGTCTGGCCAACATGACCTGAGGGTATCTGCATTGTTGAGAAGCTTCCAAACATTCTACCTCCCTTTCTTCCTCTCTCTATCCTCAACAAGTCCTGGAACTATCTCTGAAGACATTTAAGGTAAGAAAGGGAGCATTAATTTTTGTTGTGGGCAAGAAGTTAATCTATTTAGTTATATCTAGGATGTAGTATCTAGTATTGTAGCACCCGGAGCACAAAACACAGTAATTCTACAAAGAGATTTCTATAGGAACTCTGCCTCTTCCTTAGGAAGCTTTGCCCCTGCCTCTTTCTCTTTTTCTTTCATTTTTGCTGTTCTCATTCCTTGTCTTATGTTATTGCTAAAAAGCTTTTGTAAAACCTGAATATGGAGAATGTTTTGTTTGGATTCAGTCTTATCCCTTCCAGTACTTTTGTTCCACAGCTGAGGACACAGAAACCAAGAACACCTTAGCTCTGGCTCCTGTGAGTTTTGTCTAGCCGACTGTAGGTGCATCATCCCAGAGAAACACAGCTGTCACTAGAGGACATCTCTGGTGTAACCAGGCGTCAGCCCATTTGAATGTCATATGATTTTTTCTCTCTGTCTTTTCCTGCTCAGGAGGAAAGCTGCTGCATTCTGCATAAGTGAGTTTAGTAACCTCCATCTTCAACTCTGGATTCTGAGAACTGCTAAGGCCCAGCCTAGAAATGATGAACACATAGATCATTGTGGCCAGATCCTCATCTAAGAGTAAGTAGTGTAGTTTCCTGTCAAACTATCGGAGGAGGAAATAATTTCTTGCCCCTGTTGCTGCCTTGATATCCAGGATCAGTGGTGAGTCCAACAAGACCCCAAGGCTTTGTGACTGATGGTCAACTTCGGTGAAACACAAATGCAGGGTTTAGTTAGTAAATTTCTTCACAGACTCAGACATGCAGGGTTTGTACTGCCTAAAACCACATGGAACTCACCTGTCCCCAGATTTCATCACAAACCTCAAACTCAGAGTAGGTTCAGTGAAATATTCACTGAAGTTCATAAATCTTTCAAATGAACCTAAGCCAAACCATCACCCATGGTAGATTCTTATGGTTTTGACATTAAGATCAGGCCAAATACCCAGCAGATTTTAGAATGAGTTAGGCTCTGAGATATTGAATCCATTCTAAACATGAAACTTGGAGTAAAATGGGGGAGAGTGTGATCTTCATGCATTGAAACCAAAGATAATGTGTTTCAGAAATTTGAAGGCCAGAAGACCCCATTATGATCATCTAGTCTGAATTCCAGCATATCTTGGAACACAGAAATACACCCAATAATTTCTGCATCAAGCACATAATTTCTGGTGGAGTTGTTAGCTCATATCTCTTAGAAAGATATTTATTCCTGAGTCATAGATGCCTGTGAACATCAAGTTTCACATTTTTCCAGGGTCAAGTAAGTGTGTTTGGGGGCTAATCTTAGAGATTTAAATATCTTTAATGTCAATGTGGGAAATCTGTCCTTGCATATGGCAGATGTAGGTATGCAGCTGAGGAGAAAGCCAACAGCAGATTGAGACAGAGAAAATCGTATGGCATCCTCAGCAAAATGTCTCTCCTTTGTGTCTGGGGCTTTCACGGGGATTCTTTTTACTGTTGTTTTTGGAGCCACTATTTGGTTTATCTGAAGCTTTTGAAGCCACTATTTGGTTTATCTGAAGGCTCAGTTAACTGGTGCAGATTCCAGAGGGAAAGACTTTAGGGGCAGATCCTTCACTGGGGATGACTAGGCTGGTGAGCCTGTGACTACTGAGACCACTGTTGTGTCTAATTTATGTACACACACCTGATCCATTGAAGTGAATGTTACTTATGCTCTTAATGAAAATTATACTCTTAGAAACCTAAATGTGAATTTAGGAGAGACTAACTGTAGGCTCCTATTTTTGACAATTTGGGCTTGCGAGTTTTCTGGGGCAGGGACTGTCTTATTTGTTGGTACAGTGCCTAGCCCGGTGGGCCCTGATCCCTGGCTGGGGTCCTTAGGCACTACCGCAATAGAAATAGTAAATAATAATGGAGCTAATTGGCAGAGCTTTGTTGACTTCAGATGCCAATTCACATCAGTTGAGATTCTGGCCCTGTGTCTTTATTCATCACCTGGCATGACAGTCTCCCTAAAACTAGTAGATATGAAGTGTAGGAATGAAATGTGACTTGGGAGATAGTGTTCCCTAGTGGACAGAGCACTGGAATGGGATTCAGCAGATCTGAGGTCTATTCCTGGCTTTGCCACTTGTGTGTTGGCTGACCTTAGACCAGTCACTTTAATCTCTCTGTGCCTCAGTTTCCACATCTGTAAAGTGGGGATAAATGATACTTACCTCTTTGGTAAAGGGTTTTGAGATTGACTGATGAAAAGTGCTGTAAAAGAGGTAGATATCATTATTGCAGTCCTTAGAGCATGAAGAGGATGGACTTCTGATGGAGATGATGCATTTAAACAATGGGGATATACATGCGTGTGTGAACACAGACATGGATCTCTCTGCTTTTGGTTCCAGAGGCTGAAGGTTGGCTGTCGTGGAGACCAGAGAAAAAGTAACCAAAAGAAAGGAAAAGAAACACTGGAGAATAAAAGTACATTTGAAATGGAAGAAATCTACATTTCAATGAAAATACTTTTAAGCCATTTCAAATGACTGAGTGAAATAATTACAAAGTTTGGAAATAGAGAACAGTAGCTTTGATATCTTTTTCTTTTGTGAAGCAATTAAAATAAGCAATTTTTCAAATACTAAGCAGAAAATTGCTAATGGCTGAACCCAAAAGCTTTCATTTCATTCTTGGGGTCTTTTTTCTTCTAAAAAAGACCAAAAAATATTAAGGTGGTTTTCTAGATAGATTAGTGCATAAAGCAGTTGTTAGTTGGATGTCATAAAAACTACAGCGGCACAGAATAGCTGAGATTAAGAGCCAGATTTAAATCATGCAACAGTCCAGTTAATATCAATGTATAATTAAGAAAAGCATAAGAAGTCTGTAATGGTGGTTTGATGGAAAAAAACTCTAATAGGGTTTCTTTGGGAATTTTCCATTTCAGTCGCTCTTGTAGATATATAATGGATTTCCTACCCTGTCTTTGGCATTCGCGGGAATCATCCAAAAGTTAAAATCAAGCCCTAAAATGGAACACATGTAGACAAATTAGCCTATCTGGAGAGCGGTCTTTATAGAATGACAATTTGAGCTCACGCTCAAAATTTAGTACAAATGTCTCAAATCTGGTGTGAAAACGCTACTTGCCATATAATCTTAAGTAATGTAATACTAACCCATTTCCTCACCTTTCTAATCCTGTTGAAATTCCTAACAATTCAGAAATATGAAACTATGGGTGATTAAACTTAACTAATTAGTCTATTTAAATGGCAAGGTTTTCTCTAGTCATGTATATTAGTAGTACATTGAGGTGGGTTCTTCCATTGCTGGCAGAGAGATTTAGAGTCCACGGTTCCCCATTAATGTCATGGAGTTTCATGAATCTCCCACTCTTCACAGGATAACTAGATCCCTTGAATGAAACTAAAGGGGTGGCATCTGCCTTACCATACAAATCATCAAGGAAGTTTGGCCAACTACCCCGTAGGACAGATGCTGCTTTTATGGTTGTGCCTTGAATGTCTAGGGTGCACTGAAGTTGTAAAATTAAGGACAGTGTGTAGCTATTTTAGCATGTACACAACTGCTTAGCGGAGAGGAGAGAAGGACTGGCACTGGATTAAAGCACAATATGTTTGTTGCCATCACTTTGTTTTTGGCCCAATGAAAGCTGAGGGAACTATCTCCAGAGTCCAGGAAGATTGCAAACTCAAAATAACCTGTTACCTCAGGAGCAAGCACAGAAGGGAATCATTTTATAAGTCATTAGAACATATTAGCCTATAATACACTGACTAGAGTAAAACAGGGTGCATTATTCCATCTGTTTATATATTCCTTTCCAATACTAAATCTGTCTGGAGACCTTTCAACATTATATTATTAAACACTGAAAGTTCTACAGTCACATTCACCATTACTGCTTGAGTCATCATGGTCCAGATCTTTTTAAATGGTAGCTCAAGACAGAGCACTGGTGATTCTGAGCGCAGCTTTCAATATATTTATGCAATTCTTTGAAACAAAGTCAGTTAACTGAGTCTTTTCGAGCAACTGTTCATAACAAAGGTAAGCTATACTGATAAAACATGAAAAAGGGCTTTCAAACTTGTCTGACGCACACAGCAGATAGACCCCAAATGGGTGAAGAAACTTTCTCCACTCCTGCACAAAAGCCATTCATCTTTAGAGCTCGCTTTAATTGTGTTCCAGCCCCCTCACATGGAACCCAACTGAGAAGATTGAAATAAACCAATACACCAGTTACCTAGTTACAGTAAATCTAACATATACATAGAAAAGATAGAATTTCCTTTACTAAAGTCCATTGCAATTGAAATTGCTTGAAGATGAGTAGGTGGACCAGGGGATAGATAATGGGATACAGATCTTCTCATTTCTAGGTCTCTAATCAAGTGCAGCTAGACAGTGACGCAACAAATAATTATCTATCTGATGAAAGCGAGAGGTAACACTGTGGCACAAATAGGTATATGCCTTTGGATATGAAATCTGAGAGTTGAATGGACATATCTAGTTTGTACAATCTGTCGGGAATCCTGCAAAGCCTAGTTTGGGTATAAGAGGGAAGAAAAAACATTTTAACACTAGGTAAATTTAGTTCTATGAAGGATCCTAGAGGGACAATGGGAATGAAGTCCCGTATCTTGTGATAAACTATTCAGATCTTTCCTATCTGACTGCCTCCTGCTATCATCCTCCCATTATCCCTCCCCACCTCTTCCCTTTATCTATATCGTCCTTGCCTCTTCTGCTCCCATGCCTCCAATTCCTTTTAGCATCATATATCCTCCCACACTCAAATATATACAATATTTTTGCTACACGTCTCCATTTCCGTCTTTGTATACACATATATGCAGTAGACTGCAAAAAGGCACTGAAGAATCAGACCCAATATATATCTATGCATCGTCTCTTGATACACAAACACACACACACATAATATATATATGTAGTGGAACTTTCGAGATGAATGTAACAACCACTAAGTATCTATGCTCACCATATTCCCAGCTCATCATTTGTTTTTGCCTCTCATTGCATCATTTGTTTGTATTTCAGACTCCTCAGGGCAAGGACTGTCTCTTACAATGTGTTTGTATAGCACTTACCACAATGGGGTCCTGGTCCATGAAAAGGGGCTCTGATCCTGACTGGGGGCTTTGAGTGACCTCTTACTAGAAATAAATAATATGATTGGTAGAGGAACTCTCAGTTTTCTTTGGATGGAGAGCCTATAGACTGGTGTTTGTGTAATTGGAAATTTGAATAAAAATATCAATACACTGTACATTTTTTAAAAGCACATATTGAAAAATTTGGGAGGCACCTGCTAAATTGAAAACCAAAATAAATAAAACCCGAATATCTACAGAATAAGATCAGCAATATAACCTTCCCGCTTCACCCCACCAATGCACCTCTACGTTGTCCTGGAGTAACCAATTTAAGGGATGAAGGTAAAATTCCATTTCCACATCCAAGGTAAACTTATCCCCATCATAAAAATTGGCAACCTGGCTGGTTCTCTTTGCAGAGATGGTAGGGTCACCTACGTCACTTTACCTTTTAAAAAAAGGATAGAATAGCCTACCAGTTCCAGCTGGGAATATTCCTATGCAACTTCTACTCCATAGTCCCAGGCTGGCTGGAGTGATTGCCATCACATGATCATTGTACAGCTGGCAGGAAGAGATGAAACTGCTCATTTCCATCTGTGACATTTCTCAGCCAGGAAGAAAGCTACAAGGCATCAAGCTGTAGGCTGAGAAGCATCAGTGCGGCCACCTGTTAGAGATACTGATAAAGAGAAAACTTGGTAAAATGTAGAGCTGTGGAGAACTGCTGGGAATAAAATAAACTTATAAAGAGGAAGTGATGGTGCCTTCTTACCACCAACCACCATTTACAGCTCCCATCTGAGGTCAGAACCCAGGAGGCCAGAAACAAATACAAGCCTTTATGTGAAACAGATTACAAGAGACACACTGGAGGTGTGGAAAGCACAGATCAGCTGCTAGAGGCATAGGACACAATATCTTGTACTGTTAAAAATGGCTGGGGAAAATGGAAGTCCATATGGCCCAATTAGCAATGCACAATGCTTTTGCTATAAACCAGAAAATAGCACCTGAAAGGCTGTTGTCATTTCTGGACTTGCAAACATATGTTATTTGCAGCCTTATATTTGTAAGTGCAGACCTCCCTGACTTTGTGCGGGGAAGTCACAGAACATTGAGTCTGCTACAAGGAAATCACATTTCCCTCCACATAATGTAGTAAATAGCAAGAGTCTGCCAAACCCAGATTCAAAGAGAAGGGGGAAAAATTCTTAGTTGATATAAGCCATCATAGCAATATTGACTAGGGGCCGGGGGAAAGAACAATTTCCAGCAGCTGAAGATCTGCCCCTGGAACTTAGACTAGTATTCTGTGGAACTCCATGAAATTGAATCAAATATTTGCCAACATAGATTAAATTTGAATAGGTGCCCAGTTTTTCCCTGAGCAACATATTTGCCAGAGGAAAAGAAACTCCAGGAGGTAAGTTCCTCTTTTAATGTGCATATATAACTTACAGGAATGGGAACTGTATCAAGTGGAGAACCTATTCCTTGGGTATTTATTTCTTCCAGATTAAAGCAGAATTGTGGCTAATAAACTGTTGAAGTAGAAGTGGATTTGCACCTCTCAGAAGATGTAGCTGGTCCAAGTGCCAGGGTATCACTTTTCCTTTTAAGATTCAATAAAATTTTCACGGGCCTGGCATTAGCTATAGGTATGAAATTCAAATTTGTTTCACAGTTCTCTTGCTGCCTGCATGGAAGTTAAATAAACATATAAAGGGCCTGATTTTCAACCCTGATGTCATTGCATATGTGTGGGTGTGTCCATCTGCTCACCTGTGTTGTCCACACAGAACCACATATATGTGTGCAAGTCTCTAATGTGTGCACACATAAGGCTAGATGACTGGGCATCCAACCACATGTCTAGGAAACTGTGGAATTTGTGCTCATGCACAGATATGCACCAACGCCATGCCGGACCTCAGACCAGATCGCTCAGAATCTTGACACTTTCAGAAGAAACTGATGGTTCAAGCAATATTCAGGTTATTCTATGGTGCTGGATAGAGCTTTGATGATTCTCACAAATCATGATACATTTGAGAGACAGCATGATTAGTATCCAGGGCACAAGACTGGGACTTGGGATACATGGATGCTATTCCCAGCTTTGCCACTGCCCTGCTGTATGCCCAGGGTAAATCACTTCATCTCTCTGTGCCTCTGATTCTCCTCCTACCCTTTGCCTGTTTTATCTATTGAGGGTGAGCTTTTCAAAAGCACTTGAGTGAGTTAAGAGTCAGTGCGGCTTGTGCTCCTAATTCATCCAGGCACTTTTACCCCACTCTTTGTGTGTCACATCTATTTAGATGGCAAGTTCCTTAGTACAAGGACGTGTTTGACTTCATACAGTGCCTAGCACAATGGCCATTCTGAGATGGGACCTCTAGGTGCTAGTGTAATACAAATAATACATATATTACTTTTTTTAAAAAAATCATTTATATTTGGGTAGAATTTTATGACATAGGAACATCTAAGGAATTTAATTCTTCATGCCTATATGCAGTACTTTATTATTCCATAACATGGACTGTTTTGCCAGTATTTATTCTGGTGGTGTGTGTACACTACAATCTTAAAAAGGGTTAAGGTGGCTCATATTATAGCATAATAATGGAGTTATACATTCAAATTCCTTATATTTTAAAAAGCATACAGTAGGAAGAGCTACCCCGGAAAAGGCGACTGATGGATCTAATTTGTTAACCTGACTCTGGAAGTTGCCAATACTTGTGCCTCATTACTGGTAACACCTAGATTAATAGAGTTTAAGGTCTGAAGAGACTATCAGCTCATCTAGTCTGACATATATAACACAGGCCAGAGAATTGCATCATGATTGGAGCATATCCTTCCAGCAAAGCATCCAATTTTGATTTGAAGACTTCATAAGATGGAGAATCCACCAGTTCCCTTAGTAGTTTCTTCCCTCACTGGTAAAAAATTGTGCCTTATTTCTAATATGCATTTGTCTGGATATAACTTCTAGCTATTGGTTCTTATTATGACTGTCTCCACTAGATTAAATACCCCAAAATACCCAGTATTTTCTCCCTGGGAAGGCACATATGCCTTGTACACGACATAATGTAGTAGGACAAATTACGCAATTCTACTGCACCGAGGAACACATTTAGTGCTAACCCAATGCTGGAAAAACTTACACTCCAAATGATGGGATTTGATATCCATGTAATTTTTAAATCTAGACAGTGATATAGTACTCATATAAATAGGTAACCCTTCCTTGAACATCTCTAAACTACAATTCTCTTCAATAATCTCCCACAGCAGTGAATCCCGTAGGTTGTTTTCCTGCTGATATGGCTTTTTAAAATATTCTTGTCTATCCATTTTAAATATATGCCCTTATAATTTCTCAACTTTCCAGCTTTTCTGAAATGGTAGGATATTTTGAAGAGATACATCCAATCAGTGTTCACCACACTATCATGTTACATAGCTCTATTAACTCTCCTCTTTGTTCAGGACTAAATCATTTTAGGCTTCTTAATTTCTATACACATAGGATATCAACCCCTAGCCACAAAGCCTTAAGTCGTTTCAGTTGTTCATCTTCGGCTCTTTCCTATATCTCATATGTTGTTTTGGAGCTGTAGGGATAAAATGATCAAAACTGAAAGAGAATTTGAAGTGCAGATTCCGATCAACATTTTTGGGCCAAGTCAGTGGAACTATGCTGATTTATTCCTTCTGAGGATCAGGTCCCATAATGCCATCAATGTTTTTGGTATTGTCCAAATATCCCAAAGCAGCATCCTTTCCACCCTAATTAACTATTGCTTTTCTTGAGACCAAACAGGAATGTCCATCCAATATGTTTACTGTTAACGCTAATAGTGTTTTTAATTCAATTTATTGAAGACAAATATTCAGATATAGCCTAAAGTTTTCAGCTTGAAATGCTGCAGTTTTGTTTGAATGTAATTCAGACCTAGCATCTTATGCGGTGAGTTCATTCCAGACAAATGGTTAAAAAAATCCAGTGTCAGAACTTCAGGCATTGCACACTGGGGAAAGTCATTGGCAGAATGCATACTTTGGAGCATTTTTCCATTATCACATGGGATTCTTAGCCCTGGGATTGTTCTGCTTGAAACACGCATCTCCTTGGAGAATCTGTTAAAGATATGGCATAAGAGAGAGATCAGATTTCCAGTACTCTTAGGAATGACTTTCACAAGGGTAGGAAGAAACATATTTCCCATTTTGGGAAACAGAAGCAGCCACTCTCAACAGAAAGAAAAGTTTAAGATTGCAAAAGAAACATGAGGTTGGAATGTTATGGGAGTTACATATCTCTGTAGCAATCAATGTGGTTTGTACAGGATATCAGTGTAAGTGGCTATTGAATTAAGAGGTGTCTTTTCCCTGTAATTTACACTACAAATTCAGTGTAAAAATTTCTGATGTTTCATCAGACTAATTCCATTACCTTACTGAGTGATAGAAATTACATTTGTTTTCTTTAGGCTCTGAAATACAGACATAGTAAATCAATAGAAAGAAAAGGAAAAAAATAAAAGAGTGATACTGATTCTTTTAGGGATGAGATAACTCAGAATATTTGGGTTAGGAAATCAGCTGAATATTTGTTATGGCATTTTGAAGAAAGCCAAACTTTTTGAAGTCTGTGTTCTGGTTAGACTTCTGTTTTCAGTTCTGGGTTGTATAATTAAAAGAAACATATAGAGAACTCACATGAATTTTAGCTTCTGCTGAAAGATGCATTGTTCATGATTGTTCTACTAATTTGTGCTTTAACCCATAAGATACTAATATTTTCCAGTCTGACAGCCAAACTAATGCTTAGGAAAGGTGTGTGTTTGTGGGTGTACATACATGCATTATGTCTGCCACATCTATCCCCAGTGAGACAATATGAGTAGTTGCTCAGGTTTGGTCACAGACTTTAAAGTATAATGTCAGTTAGAATCCATAATTCCTCACATAGTGTTAATACATACATTTCACAATGATGTGAATCACCAGTGTGTTACAAGCTTTCATAAAAGACCGTACTTGATTCACTTTTATGATTCAGTAATATTGTAAAGTATCAGAGGAGTAGCCGTGTTAGTCTGTATCCACAAAAACAATGAGGAGTCTGGTGGCACCTTAAAGACTAAAAGATTTATTTGGGCATGAACTTTCATGGGTAAAACCCCCCACTTTTTCAGATGCAGTAATATTGTATACAAACAGGTGATTCAATTGCTTATCTTCTGAGGGTCAGACCCCCTGTCTTTATAGCCTAGCAAACCTTTGAAATGTATTCTTTGAGACGTAAGCCCAGACCAAGATTCTCTTTCTGAGAGATGCCATGCTGTCTTCTCCCCAGCTTGTTAGCTTGTTTACCCATGTATTTAGATGTACCTTCATTGTCTCTTCCTGACGATTAGGCTGGTCAGACAAGCAAATACACATTCCTTTGTCTCAGGCAGATTGTGCTTATGCATTGCTTGCCAAACACTTTTGAAGAACATAATTACAGTACATAACTCTTTGTGGCCACTCCATACTACATATTACATGAGAATATTAATGATCAGTGACTTATTAGTTTTACAATGATATATTACATGACACCTTTTGGGTTTACATCATGACAACCATGTGTTAGGTGTAATGAGTATGACAGGCCTGACAAGTGTTGCTGACACATAGTAGAGAACCACCCATGGGCCTCTGAGTCACCTTGGTCATTATCTTTTAATTACTAGCAAAAATCATTTAGTGAAAGGGTGTAAATTGCCACAGCACCATTGTGATGCTGATTTCCATCGTTTGAGGACCTGCCCCTTGATCATTAAAACAAGAAAAAGGATCATATAAATGTAAGATATTTTATGTTAATTGGCTATAGAATATTTTAACTGTCTCTAATAGACATCCTTGATTAAATTGCTATTTTAAATACAAATAATATGGTTGTTTTGACTTCTGGCACATGTTTCTTCTGCATAATATTGATTTGCGGAACATGTAAAGACACCATGTCTAATCTTCTCAATTAACCTGAAAAATTTAAGGCACAATCCAATGCCCACTGAAATCAGTGGTAGTCTTTCCATCAATTTCAATAACAGTTGGGCCAGGTCAATAGTTCTGATGTATATACAGACATTTTAAAGAATATGAAATTTAAAATATCCCAGTAGAATAACAGTGTACCTTTCATTCAATCCATTACATGCTTGTTAAAATCCATCTTCAGTGGTTCCTTATCCAAAGCCCATTGAAGTCAACAGCAGTTTTCCCATTGATTACAGTAGACTTTGGATCATGCCATCTATCTTTTGTGACCTACTACGTTGTGTTAGCCAGGGTTTCTTATTCACTTGGATGAGCAATTTACTTCTTTGTATTTGAGTAAAGATCTTCATGAGCCACCTTTCTCAAGAGGACCAGCCACTGAGACTTAGTTTTAAGTCATTTTTATAGGAACAGCAATGGGGGTTAATGCCCAATAGAAACAAAGTCAGCTAAAGAGCTAAAATATGCAGCCTATGTTTTACTAGTAACATTGACCCAGAAATGAGAAATGAATTATGGAATGTTTGCTAATGAGTCACCAATTTCTTTATAATTGTTTCCACATTTGGGAGAGCTCTCTTTCTAAAGCATCTAGAGAACCACTGTGGTCACTGGGAGTTTGGATCAGGACTATAACATCTGATATGTCCTATAACAACTGCATGTGTTATAAAGGATTTTGTTTTGTTTATTGAGTTACATTTATGGGTTTATTTTATGGGTCATTTAATTTTTCCCCCCTAAGCTATTCTCTCCTCCTCCACTACTCTTTAAAGTAAAATACTTAAGAAATGAACAAGGACTCTCTATCCACATCAGACCAGAAATATAGTCAGAAAGGTAAAGTAAAGTCTACTTTAGATCCTGACTCAAGTCTCAGAGAATTGCAAACACTATTAAACTGTATATCTGTGTAGCTGCATAGCTTTCATGGAGTCAGCTGTCCATAACATACTCAGTGTCATGTAAATGCAAATTAAATACAAATTTTAAAAATTGCTCCCATTAAAGTGATCTGTTAACATTTTAAGCCTTTAATGCTTATGGGGCATGACTTTAATTGCATGACTCTGTCACTGGCAGATCTTAAAGAGCTTCTTGAGCTTCAGGATATTCACACCTTTGGGATTATTTTTCGAGAAAGGTTTATTTCAACCACTAGAAAAGTTGGCAGCAATGGTTGGGTTTTGGCTGTTTATTTTTAACATTCCTGATAAAACCAGAACAAAACAAATCACATTTTTTATCTGACCTGCAAATCAAAAAATAAAACATATGGCTATGTGGAAGACTCATTCATTTCTCTGACCAGGGACTCTATGCAAAACCTAGGCTTAGTGTTGACATTCTGAATGATAGCATGAAGGAAACAGGAGAACGAATCTATCTATGATAGTGGTTTTCAATCTTTTTTTCATTTGGAGACCCCTAAAAAATTTCAAATGGAGGTGTGGACCCCTTTGGAAATCGTAGACGAATTCTGCAGACCCCCTAGTGTCCACGGGCCATAGGTTGAAAACCACTGATCTATAATATTTCTTACTGGGGTGATATTTCCATGTGGTCCAGGTTTCCTTCCCTAGTGTTGACCCACATGTACTGTTAGTGTCCATGACATGTGAAATGGGCCACTTATTTTTTTTGTACTTGCATGGTGCATTACCTTTGCCCATGTCAACAAATAAGAACACCATAGATCAGGTACCAGGATTTTGTATCAGTTTGGATTAAAAAGCAAAGGGGAGTAAGGGTGAGCATAATGGAATTTAGACCAGGTGGGCAAGGCAAAAAGATCATAACAATATGATTAAAACAGCAGGCAGTTTGTATATGGGAATGTTTATGTCCAACTGCATAGAGGGTAAAGTATATGCCCCACTGCACACACAGAACCAGACATAGCAGGAGTAGTTAGAACACCAAGATTTATCCCCTGGCACAATCCCACTGTAGTGAATGTAAGAACTCCTCAGTCTGACCTGTGCAAAAGCTTGCACACAAGTTACATGGTTGCAGATGACCACATCTCCCCCCTCCTCTGCCAACTGATGTCACAGTGTCAGCAGCAATGACAGAACAGTAGAAAACAAAAAAGGAGCTACAGTGGATGCGAAAACAGTTTGCTCTTTGTGACTTTACAGCAGGTAATGGAGGCTCTTGTCTTTGCAGTACGTGAGAGAAAGTGAGTTTCATCTCTACTTGCAGCCTTCTGGCCGCTGATATGTTCCCACTCATCACTGGAACCTTTCTGCTCTTCTTCTTTAACATCACTCATAGACCTCGGGTTCATCTAACTCAAAACAACCTGGATAAAGTGGAGAATTGGGTCTGAAGTCAACAAGATGAAATTCAAGAAAGACAAGTGCAAAGTACTTCACCTGGGAAGTAAAAATTAAATGTGTAACTAAACAATGGGGCTAGGTGGAGCACTACTGAAAAGGATCGGGGGAGATGGAGGTAATAGTGGATCAGAAATTGAATAGGAGTTAACAATGTGATGCAATTGTGAAAAAGGCAAATAACATTCTGAGGTACATTAACAGGAGTATCATTTGAAAGACACTGGAGGTAACCGTCTAGCTCTACTGGGCACTGGTTAGATCTTAGCTGGAGTACTGCCTAGTTCTGGATGCCACAGTCTAGGAAAGATGTGGATAAAGTGGAGAAAGCCCGGAAGAGAATAACAAAAATGACAAAAGGCTTAGAAAACTTGGCCTATGAGGAAAGATTAAAAAGACTGGGCCTGTTTTCTTTTAGAGAAAAGAAGACTGAGGGAGGACCTGATGACAGTCTTCAGCTATGGTAAGGGCTGTTATAGAGGATGGTGATCAGTTGTTCTCCATGTCCGCGAGAGGTAGGACAAGAAGTAATAGGCTTAATCTGCAGCAAGGGAGATTTAAAATAGTTATTAGGGAAAACGTTCCCACTATTAGGGCAGTTAATTTCTGCCATAGGCTTCTAAGGCAGGTTGTGGGATACCCGTCACTGGAGGTTTTTAAGAACAGGTTGAACAAACACCTGTCAGGGATGGTCTAGGTTCACATAGTCCTGCCTCAGTGCAGGGTCTAAACATGCTGGCCTCTTCTAGCCCTACATTTCTCTGATTCTCTAATTTCCAGATGAAGTTACGTATCAAAGGAATTCTCCTCTCCAAATTCAACATCTTCCTCTGTAGTTGTTCTGCCCTATACTTTGTTTCTGACAAATACCTACATGACTGTCTTGTTCAAATGATAAATTACCCTTACATGTATGGGCAGCAGTTCTCTGAAGTATGAAGGTAGAACTGTCTATCTGTGAGATGCTCAGTACTGAACAAATTATACTTTGGCTGTGCATCCTGACTCTTCACTGCCATGTCTGATTATTGACCTTGATAATTGGTGCCTCTTCTAGAGAAAATAATACTATTTTCTTTGCTGAACATAGACCCACCTCTCCTGGGTTTCTTTCTTTCTTTTGTGATGAATGTCTTTGATGCTATGACAAAACAGAAGAAAGTCATCTGGGAAAGATCAGCGCTGTGTTCTCCTTGTAACTATACTAATATAATATATATAATATATGCTATACTAATAAAAGTGAAGCTTATTAAGAATTTCACACCCTGGAAAAGAAATAGTTCTCATGCTGTGCAAGGCCTGATGCAAAAGCCACTTGGAGTCAATGCAAAGACTGTTGTTGACCTCAATGGGCTTTAGATCATCCCTCTTTGAGTACTGGCCTCATAAGTACTCCGCTCATATGAGTGCAGACCTCCAGGAACATAAGACACTAAGACCATAACACAACACAATAGATGTTCAGAAGCTCAGGAGGCCACAGCAAGAAGATATCATGATAATCAATGTGAAGTTTAGTTAGTGTCAAATACTGGAAAAAATCAGTTCCAAGGTTGGGTACTTGTAGAAGTATTTCAAATTAAACATTGGAAAGGAGACACTAGATTTTGTCTGACTTGCTCAAACAGCATATTTCCCACTAAGAGAGTCACATGGAGTAGGCTTAATCCATTGTGGAATCACGAGGAGCAAGATAACTTCAACCATGTGACAAATCTCAACTAATCCATCTCCAGCACTGTGAAATGCTGCATTTGGATTATTGATCTGTATGATAGATGAGGGGAAATTAAGGTAAAATATGATGGCATTTTCACTAATAAAAATATTGGAAAAAATGGCATTTTCATGGAAACACCACAAACCTGAAAAAGGGGACATCTGGAGTCCTTCTAGTCTTGAACTGAATGTGTTGTATACTTCTAGTGACAAGGCTTATCACTTACTTATAAATGTCACATATAGTTAGTAAGATCACTGGAGGGACTCAGAAGGTAGTTTTACAGGAGAAAAATGTGCCAGATACTGGTGAAAATTGGGCCTGCTTCACAAATTGTCCTGGAAAAAATTCACAAGGCACAAACAGGGACTTACACACGGCTCTAGCCATGAAGGGGTGTGTTTAAAATTGCTGATAATATTTACCTCCCCAATAAATTAAAAGTCACTGAACTGTGGACTTTCTCTTCTGTCCTATTACCTCCGGCTTCGTCCAGAAGAGCCACCCTCTTTGTGTCTACAAACCATCTAAAAGTTCACACTCAACTGAACCATGCTAGTAAGGCAATAATTTCCTTCAAACATTCTTATTGGTTTTATGTCCCTATCTTGGGTTGCTGGCCCCTTTGAGGGGAATCCAGGGCCAGGCTACCCATGACAAGTTAATTTAAAGGGAGAGAGTCTATCTAGGCAGCTAACTGACTAAGGAATATCTGGGCCTGATAAAAGGCCATCAAGGCTCAGTTATAGGAAGGTGCTGAGGGAGACACAATTTCTCCTAAGAGAGGGGAATTCCAGAGTCCACAGACCCCAGGAAGGAAGGCTGTGTCACATCTACGCCCAAGGGGAGAAACTTTATTTCAAATTTATTTTAGGATTTAATTAAGTAGAGTCCCAGCAAGGGAATTTTGTCTTATGGAGTTCTTAAGGGGCCCTGAGGAAAGGGAAACTGAGTTAGAGAGTGCCTACAGTCCCATGCTAGGTCAGCATGGGGCACCATAGGGTAGACATATCCTGCAACAGTCCCTCTTAACTATTAACATACAGTTTTTAAAAAATGAAGTGTGCCTGTGAGAATAAATTTTTGCTTATAACGGTAAAAGGGTAGCTATTGCACTGAGTAGAGGCAAAGCACTGCACAAAGCATTTCAGACTTCATTGCAAGTTTTCCCTCCCTTCCCCACTACACCATGACCGATGTCCATCAATCATTATTTGCAACATCACCTGCTGTTCCGATATGAGGCTTCTCCTGAACAGAAACTGGAGCAAAGAACAGGGAAAAAATGTTTGTCATTGAACTGAACTGAGAAGAAGGAAGAGGAGAATGATAAGATCATAGCCTGCAGCACTTTGTTTATGAGAACATCCTTCCAGTGATATGTGTCTGCACCCGGTGAAAGGATTGTGTCACCCCTAACATATTTTAAATGCCGGGACGGTCATGCAAGAAGACAATGATTAACAAGTTTAAACAAAATATGGTGTCCATGTACAGTCATTTTTTTAAAGGTTTGCACTTGGTAGTATTGTGTGATAAAATTGTGTTTTGGTCTTCTCTAATGGAACCTCTTCTCACACAACCTTAAGCTTAATAACCTAGTTTGGACTGTAGATAAATCAATAGTGTTGCACATATGCCCATACGTATCTGCCACAGGTTTTTCAGCTTGTCTATCTTATATGGCCCCAATTACCATAATACTTGAGTTTGTCAAATCTGTAATGTACTTATCCTCACAATACTCCCAGGAAATTGGGAAGTGCTATTATCCTCATTTTACAGATGGGCAACCAAGACACAGGAAAGAGATTAAGCAACTTGCCCAAGGTCTTACAAGAAGCCTGTGATAGTGCTAGGTATTGAACCCAGGTCTTCAGCTGAACCATCCTTCCTCTCCCTTGTCTACATGACCTTTCTAGATAGCATCTCCATTGCTGTTTCACAGAAAGGAATGGAGAGTTTCCCTCCATTGGTATTAAGTCCCCTGCAATGCAAAGTCAGTATTTGAATCCAAGGCATTATTGCATTTACTTGAAATCACTCCCAGATTTTCTTTCTTCACCCATGACTGTATAGATCAGTGGTTCTCAACCAGGGTTATGTGTGCCCCTGGGGGTACACAGAGGTTTCCAGGGGGTAAATCAATTCATCTCGATATTTGCTTAGTTTTACAACAGGGTACATAAAAAAGCACTAGCAAAGTGAGTACAAACTAAAATTTCATACAGGCAAAATGAGAACGTAAGCAATTTTTCAGTAATAGTGTGTTGTGACACTTGTATTTTTATGTCTGATTTTGTAAGCAAGTGGGTTTTAAGTGAGGTGTAACTTAGGGGTACACAAGACAAATCTGACTTCTAGAAGGGGTATAGTAGTCTGGAAAAATTGAGACCCACTGGTATAGATTACTTGGATTAGAGAATTAAGCAGGCATCTATGGAACCACCCGCTGGACATTCTTTAATTTTCTGCTAGTTTTCAAAGAGGATGTGATATCTTAAAGTTGCTACAGTGCTTTCCATGGATTGAGAGTGGGCCACTGATGCTTTTCAATTGTATCAGTGTCTTTTCTGAAAATTGGCAAAAAAATGACATCATTGAATTTTGCCCGGTTTCTGAGCATTCACATGATTTATGGGAAATACAGGTAGCCTGGGAATGTACATATTTTTATATAAGCTGGAAATAGAGCCACAAATGGTCTTGGTTGAAGAGATTTAACTCCTCCAGTAACTGAACCTGTGACTTGCCAGTTTCAAATGTGGTACTGGACTGCCAGTGGAGCTGCCTTTATTGTCACAAACAAGGTATCCTGCTCTGTAGCTATCACCGCTATGGCACTTTTTATCACAGTCATTCACCTGATGAACAAAGGCACGAATGCTGACATCACTGGTGATGTGGTTCCATAACATGACTCAGTGTCTCAGACTAACAGCCTCAGCTGACTCTTTGGAGGGACAGGTTTCAGAGGAACAGCCGTGTTAGTCTGTATTCGCAAAAAGAAAAGGAGTACTTGTGGCACCTTAGAGCAGTGAGCTGTAGCTCACGAAAGCTCATGCTCAAATAAATTGGTTAGTCTCTAAGGTGCCACAAGTACTCCTTTTCTTTTTGGAGGGACAGTGTACTCCAAGTGACACTGACTAGGGGAGCAATACCAGGACCCAAGTCAATAGCCTGCTACTGCAGTTCAGGGGAAAGATTTTTGGAGATAAGGAAAAAAAGCAAATGAGTAAAGCGGTAGCCATGCATGCTACATGGCACTCAATGCTAAAATGACATCACAGAACTTGCAGAGAAAGGAAAACAGCAGCATTGCCATCTATGAGTGACACTATGACCAGAACCAATGGAACCATCATCCAGTGCTATATTGAGGGGGGAGGGACATTATAAGTGAGGGAAAAGGCAATTTTGGATGTTCTGAGCATAAGACTTAAGAGCCAGCAATTCCTGAGTCCTAATCCCTGTTCTGCTTTTGACATCCTGTGTGGCCTTGGGTAGACATTTGATTTGCTCTGCCTCAATTTCCTATCTGTAAAATGGAGATAATACCTGCCTTACCGACCGCACAGGGATATTATTTAAGGAAGTATCAGAGGGGTAGCCGTGTTAGTCTGGATCTGTAAAAGCGGCACAGAGTCCTATGGCACCTGATAGACTAACAGACATATTGGAGCATAAGCTTTTGTGGGTGAATACCCACTTCTTCAGATGCATTTAAGGAGGGTTATTTAATTAATGGCTGTAAAGTTCGTTGCAAATGGAAACACCATGTAAGTACTAAGCGTTATTTAATCTTGTGACCAAACATGGTCTCCAATCTTTTTTAAGCAGAACATTAGTTTTTGTAGGGGGCTCAGTCACACACATGAACTCTCACCTTCACTTAAGTCTTCAGGAACCATACACTGCCTCTTTAAGAAATAGTTTACTTCTGAACCAGTAAATTCACTACACAAAGCAGCCATTATTTATGCATTCCTGCATATATGGCAAGGTGAAAATAATAGAATAAACATCATATCCTTCATTATGATATCGGTTTACACTTCCAGGGTACACAAAAAGAGGCCATTTCATCAAGCTAATTGCCTGAAAGTAAAAGAGAGAGAACTTTAGCTATTAGTCTATTATGGGGCTTTTTTCTTAATCACAAATAGGGGCCGTGTTTCCCTAGGGGGATGTGTATTCTAATTTACAATTGAACTACAGATCAGAGCAATCAATCTTGTGCAGCACTTTTACAGTGTAATTGCTGCAACATAACAAATAAAAAAAAAAAAGCAGCGTAAGCTGAGTTTTTCAGCTTGAGGTGGAGATATTTACCAGGCATTGGTTCATGGTGGGAGGGAAAGAGAGAGAGAGAGATGCCACAGCCATGAATATGCAATGAGGACTCATTAGTGCCCCAGTGTTGCCATGACGAATGGCATTATCCCCAGACTGGTGTAGCCTAAACATGAATTTTATAACGACCCATTTATCATGACTTGCCACATTTTTTTTTTACTGTACTTTCCACCGGCTTGCACACCTTTCACCATTATTACTTTAGAATCCCTTTCTTTTGCTATTATTTTATTTGGGATTGAGTCCCGTCTCCTAAAGAGAAAGTGCTTACAAACATGAACAAGCCAGTGGGGGCTTAAGATTAACTAGTAGCTTCCAAAGTTGAAGAACCCGTGCAAAATATGTAGGTGGTCTCTGTCCACTTCCTAGTGGACAAGTGTCCTTATTGTCATGAATATCAGCACAGGTTAGACAATCTTGTCAGTTGGCTCTGCAGAGCGATCCAGTATTGAATGAGCAGGGAGACAAATATCTTCTCATTCTGTTGGGTGTGACGCATTGATCTGTTTGGTTGCTCTGAGCATCAACTAAAAATGTTCCTCCTCAACCCGCTCCACCTGTGTGCACGGTATAAAAATCTGGACCTCATCTGTAGGATGACTAGGCACTAAATCTGGCAAACAGATAAAACTTCTGGTGTATGCAGGTATGCACTGGACACAGTGGCCATGTAATGACAATACCATCCAATGACCTAGAGCAAGATACATGAGTGAAAACTACAGAAAAAAAGTATGTTTAAAAATTAAAAGCAACCTGTGCTCTTCTCCCACGGCCTCCCTTCTCTCTTTTGACTGTTGCCCACATTTTACTATTGTCTCACACTTTGGCCCAGCTAACCTATAGTTAATACATTACTGCCTAAAAAGAAATCAGTGTAAATCAGAAGCTTGCACTGTTACTGCCTGGGCTGTATATGTTCAGCGGTACATAAAGGTCTTCATTCTCCAGAGATGTGAATCTGGCACTTTCATGGGCATTAACATTCACTCTTTTTTAAAGTTGAGAAGTGTATGATTATTATTATCCCAAATGTTTTCATTGCTAGGATGCATTTTTTTCTCTACAGTGTCTCTGAACTTTCACACAAGGTTTTGGGGATATCTACCAGCATCAAATCTATCTTTGTTGGGTTTTATAATCTTGCTATTTTACAAGGGTTACAATAACAAAGCAAATTATTTCACTTATTTCTGGGATGAAAGTTCATTTTCTCAAACAAGTTGTGGTTTTCCATGGTATCTGAAAACAACACTCCTGAAATTTTATGGTGGGATAGTC
The DNA here is from genome assembly GCF_965140235.1 of Caretta caretta. Classification (NCBI taxonomy): domain Eukaryota; kingdom Metazoa; phylum Chordata; order Testudines; family Cheloniidae; genus Caretta; species Caretta caretta. The sequence goes on along the minus strand of NC_134215.1, from coordinate 74,913,846 downwards.
CAAGGGACACAGGTTCTTTTGTCATAACTCTACAAGATATCTGAAAATGTTAAAAGTCATTGAATATACCAGTCCAGAAATTTTTAGACTCAGAGATTGGGGATCTAGTTGTCAAAGCCCCTATTCCTTCTGAAAAATCCAACTTTGTTGTCATGACACCCACGTGCTTCACTAAAACTTTAGTTTGTCAAGGCACAGTCCATTATCCAAAGATGCATTACAGGTTTCCATCTAGCATTCAACAGTCTAGGATCTGGGTGTGAGAAAGTGACAGGAATGGAAAGCTCACCTTTGAAAAGGTATGTTAGACATGTGGCACTCCCTGATATGTTAGACATGTCTCACGGTTAACTTGTGCTCCCCTAGTCTGTTTCCTGTATCCACCTGTGGCCCTTCATCATATAGACATATATTGTAAGCTTTTTACCGCAGGGACTATATTTTCTCTATGTGTGCACAGTGCCTACCACAATGGGACCCCAGACCTTGACTGAGAGCCCTAGGTCCTACCATAATGCAAATGACAATGGTGATAATGACTGCATTAGCTTAGCTTAAAGAGACTCAACAAAGAGCAAGGAGAACTTAAAACAATTTTTTAATTAAAAAACAAAACAAAAACCAAACCAAAAGCAAACCCACAAATGAAGTTTAGTATTGTAAAAGGTGCTCATGAACATAACAGGATTTGAGACAGCAGAAGAGAACATTTTAATGTTACTGTATTTTGGTTGTATTACGGATGCATTTTCAGTTTTTGTCATAGGTGTCCAAGTAGGCTTTTGCAAGTCTAAATATTACCAATTATTTACTCAGTGTCAGTGTTGATGGTACTTTACAGGTACAAAACAAGACAAAGGCTCTAGCACCTGGAAGCTTTATGATATTAAAAAGCAGATAATTCGGTGAATATCAGCAACTGACTATTGCTTGGTCTGGATCATCTATTGGGCAGCTAAGAGGAGAGAACATTGTTTTAAAAGGTGGGGAAGGAATACAATATATCCTAATATGTTTTTTTCCTACATTTATTGTTTGGTTCTTTCTTCTTTTTTTAAAACTGATCATAATTATATTTAATAATCATGATCCATCACCAAGGTGGTGGTGGGTATCTCTGGAGTGGAGATTAATATTGGAAAGGTTTGTTACTGCTTTTAGGACCAATACAGCCATATTATTAACCTATTGCTGGATCTCTCCACAGCATTTGCTATGATCAATTGTAGAACCCTGCTGCCCTGTTCCAGAGGTGTGGCAGAGCAAGTCCCTGCTGAGATGGTTTTAATCATTCCTCATAGACTACATTCAGAGAGTTGTGATGGGCACCTGCTGTTTCACTTTTGTAGCCCTCACTCGCAGAGTCCCTCAAGAATTCAGCCTTTCTCTCTCCTTCTGCTCATCGTCTGTATGAGGACAGATTTTGGAACATCATGGACTAAAAGGCCAGCTCTGTGCAGATAATACCTAGCTCTATGTCACCTTAACGTCACACACAGACAGCACCGTCTCTCCAGGCTGAGGTGAGCAACCATCTGGAAGAGCAGGTGGGTGAAGATGGATCCAGAAAAGCCTGAAATGAGGCTTGCAGTGAGAGGGAAGTGTTTAGAAGAACTTGCCACCTCTGGAACATTACCTTTCAATGAGTGTTCACCCTCAGATCATTAGGACTTACACAGACTCACTATTTCTAGATCCCCAAATAGCTGCAGCTGAGAAAAGTGCCCCTTTCCATCTAGGGCCGCCGAATCTGACTCCTGTCAATTTTGGACTTAGCCCCAGGGACCTATGTATTTGTGACTTCCAGGCATCATTATTGTAAATCTTTGTACCTAAAAATGAAACCATTCTTCTCAGTGGTTCTGAACACAGCAGCCTTTCTGACTGGCAACACAAGAGAACCCATCACCCCAGTGCTCCACTCTCTATAGTGGTTCCATGGGGAATACTGGGTCAAATTCAAGGCTTTGGTCTTCATCTTCAAAGATCCCTATGGAACCAGCCCAAGCTGCCTCATTACCCTACAAGATCATGACCTCCCACAACAGTTATGTTCCACTGGGACCATGGAGCTGTCAGCCTCAAGAGTGAAACTTGTTCTGGTAGGAAAAAGAGGTTTTTGAGTGACTGGCCTGCAGATCTGGAACTCGCTCCCAGAAGAGATAAGGATGACTGTGAACCTCAGAGTTTTCAGCCCAAAATGCAAAATGAATTCTTCAGTCTATCTACCCATACTTGACACTATGCATACCAACATACGTGTCCAGTCCCTTTTGATGGGGGAAGTAGGAGACAGAAAGAAAGGGATGTATTTTTGTGTATATACTTAACTATTTTGGGTAGGAGGCATTTAGATATCCTACTGATGGCTACCATATAAGAAATTAGAAAGACAGATAAAGCCAATTTAAAAAAAAACATCTTAGTTTAGAAGCTAGCTACCTATTTTTTTCTGTTTCAGGTTCACATCTGTGGGTAGCCAAATATTTTACTGCAAATGCTGCAATATTTGCTAATTTTAATGCTTCTTTTGAAAAGGGGTATAATTATTATTGCAAACTGTTCACCAGCACTTATCTGATCTGGAAATGGCAATCATTAAATAAAATAAAATAATTATGTTCTTTAATCTTTTTGAAGTGCCAGTTCTAAAAATCAGTGTATGTATATATATATATATATATATATATATATATATATATATATTTTCAAGTCAATCCTCTAACTTTATAATAAGAATACTCAAATTTGAGGAGAAGGAGAATAAAACTTTCTTTGTTCTGTGAATATTAGCTTCCAGCAAACTGTCAGTCTATGCGCTTGTCTCAAACAGGACTTGGGAAATATGAGTGGGATTTTTTTTTAAATGCACAGTATTGACCTAACTCTATGCCCATGGAAATCAGTGGAGTTTTATTATTGATTTCAATGGGAACAGTATTAGGCCAAAGCTGAGCACATTCAAAAATTCCACCCCAAAAGTATATCTTAATAAAATTATGTGCAGCTCTAACTCCCACCTGCCACAAAACCCTGAAATCAAATAAATGAACATTAAAAATAAACAAATTAGTGATTCATTTACATACATCGGCAAATAGGATCTGAGTTTTAAAAAAAAGTGAAAATCAGAGTAAAAATAATTTTATGGCTATATATAATGGTGTTCAATACTCACTGTCTATATTTATTAAAAAGAGAAAAAAATTAAAAGAAGAGAATTTTCTATGCATAAAAATAATCTGAAATTTTAAGACTTACAAAAGAATTATTCACAGAGAACAAGTGTGAATTCAGGGTTAAGTAACACTTGGCTATTTAAGCACCTTCACAAAAAAGAAAACCTTTTTGTACTTGTAAAACATGCCAGACTTTCAGTGGAAATCTCTGATTTAGATATCATTGATGTTTCATTTTATATACAGATCTATCTCCGCTTTTAAAAATGCTTCACAAACAGCTTAGCATTTTTCACAGTTGTTCACCCGCACCCCAAACTCAATGCCCACCAGTCAGATTGGTAATTTTAATCAACGAATTATCTTCTCCTCTTGATGCAGTTTGGTTGTATTTTAAATCCCCCCCAATCCCCTCCCCCCCACACACCTTTTCCCTATTTGAAACCAATCACATGTTTATTCCCACTTCAAAAACAAACAATTCCCTCCCTCTTGCCCCCACTTTTTAAATGACATCTTCAGTCATTCATGAGTTAATAAAATCTCCAAGTCATCTGGGGATAGATAAGGAGAAAGAAAGAAGAGTATTGTACACATAATGACAGGCTCCCTGCTGCCCCTAAGATGTCACAGGTCAGCCATGTTAAGAATGTGTGCGCCCAATCATCTGCTGATTTTTATCAGCAAGGCCTCAAGCAGAATCTGACACGGGCCAGTTTGGGAGTTACAATGAATAAACAATGACTTCTTGGATTGTTGGCGGCTGTGTGATAGAGTGAGGGGGTTTATATATACTAAAACATGATGACATTAGCAATCAATACACCCATTACTGGACAAGTTATTGGACGAAGAATGCACGTCTCAAGCTTTGTGCACTTTGAACATATGACCAACAGTGGAAATCCACGGTAATAATGTTACTTAACCCCTCATGGGACTGATATGCTAAATCTTATGTTGCCTGGAAGTATCTGAGACCATGTGATAAAGGAAAGCTTGATCTGGTCTAGAATGTTAAAAAAGAAACAATCAAACAAAAAACCCCACTGTTGGAAGGTTATCATTTTCTATTGTGTTCCAAAGGACTTTTCTATAAAAGGGAAAGGAAAACAGATGCATAAATGTATTTTTTGTGTGTGTTACTTTGCTATTATAGAAACATCTCCTCTTCCTCTCAGTCCCGTCCGTGTCATCATTCTGCTGGATGCTTTTGTGAAGTCAGAATATCCTGTGTTTATGGGTTGTCCTCTGTTAGTACGGAAGTGGTTGCGAAGATGCAAAATTGGTGTTACAATTCATGCCGAATCAAATAGAGTAAAAATGAGTGTCTGTGAAAGATCCACTAGTTATTTAAAGCAGAGATATCCTTGGGGCTTCACCATGCAAGTTGCACAGAGCTCTGTGGTGGTTATGGTGGTGGGGGTGGTGTGCTGCAGAGGTTTACTCCCTCTTGGGGAGCAAGGAAAAGCACAATCCCTCCTGAGGCTGCTTGGTGCACCCTTGGTGTGTTATCCGTTAGGAGGGAACTGATAGCTCTGCACTGGCCCTTCCTGTGGGCTGATGATGAGCAGGGACAGAGTTATGGTCCCACCTCTTTCCTGGTGTTTTGCTTCCCCAGAGGCAGTGAAGACAGAGAGGCTCATGCTTGCAGTGTCTGCTATTGTGCTTGGCCCTTGGACAGGCCATGTGAGCGGGTGTGGGAGGGAAGAGTGGGTGTGGCCTTCCCTATTTTCTGTGCATCCTCATAAAGGAAGATCTCTAACTAGCCCCTGATAATTAACTCAGGGCCTGCACGCTTTAAAATCATTGATAAACCACCTTACGATCTGCAAAGAGACTAACAGGGCATAAGGAACTCCTTGACTGCTGGATGAGGGAGGGAAAACAGCTGCTTCAAGGCCACTGCTTCGCCTCCTGCACTAGTGAGTGGAGAGTGGGCAGGGAAAGACATGGATGGAGACTTGGCTTTGTCCCTCCATGTGCCAACCCATGCAGCTGAGCTGGTGCTGAAGGGGGAAGTAAACTGCTTCGAGGGCTGGCAGTTTACTTCTCCCCTGGATCAAGGGGGAAGCAGGTATTAGGAGCTGCATGTTAAGACGTATCACTGTTATAGAGCTCTCTCGTAAGAGCAGGGACCAAAGTGTGACTCAGGCCCAGATCCTCAAAGGTATTTAGGCACCTAACTCCCATTGAAATCAGTTGAGAGTTAGGTACCTTACTACCTAGGACGAGCTGAGGCTTTGAGTCACACTGGTCTAACCCACTCAGGGTTTGTGGTAACGTCATAATCTGGCCTTTAGAGTTCTGTTTTTGGCTTTGGTGGGAGAGGGATCTGGCCCAAACACAGTGAGAAAAATAACGAAAACCCATTTCCTTTTAGCTAAAATATTTTTAAAGCTTTTAGTGGGTACATTTGAATGTTCTCCCCTACCTGGGAAGAAAGTTCTTCAAAAGTCTGAAGGTGAATTTGACTAGCATATTCCTGAACTACACCGCTTCTAAATGGAAATGCTTCATAAAATGGCACTGTTACCTTACATTACAGTAAGTACTGTTTTGTCATGTTTATTTTAAACCCTCAATAAGCCTCCCTCTGTAATTTACAATTAACTTTTTGCCTCAAGGTAACAGCTACATTCACAAAAATAATGGTAATAGACTGACCTTGTTATGAATGGATAACAAGCTGGAAACAATATACTTTGTCACACAGCATTAACTGTTACTGCTGAAATTGTAAATAATGTGTATAGAACCTACATGTAAGTGGCTCCCCTTAAACATATTGTGTCAATTAAACACTTGATACGTAATGTATTATTATGAAATCCATTTAAGTCCACGTAGTCTGAGATTACACTCACAGGCAGCGTTCACCTCTGGGCTGTCCAAAAAAATTGCAAAGATGGTCTTACATGTTCAGTGGTGCATTTCTACAGCTACATTGTGAGGCTGGCTGTGGAATCTGGTCCTGAATGATTACAAGCTACATGGCCACTGCTGTTATTTGGACTGGTTAATTTTCTTTTTACCTGTCATTATTACACATAGTACTACAATGTTCTATATTAATGGCTTGAAACACGTTGGGCCCTGTTTTCTGATGCTTTGGGGCTGTTCTCTGCTGATCAAAATCAGTCTTAAACCAAGATTAGCTGGCCACTGGAGGGTTACCCCTAGGATCTCTGGGAGATATAAGACACCATAGTGGCTCTCATTCCATTCCTCCCTCCCAATCACTGGTGTACAGGGTATGACTCAGAAAAAGGGGGCATATCTAGGTTTTCTTGACACCTGGCTGATCCCTCACTGCCCTTTGGGACTATTTGCTTATGCTTGGAGGAGTACAAAGTGCTTTGGAGTCACTGTCCTGCTCTCCCACCTGCAATGAATGTTCGTAAACTGTAGCTTCAGTCTTGGGAGTGCATTTCACAATTGCAGAACGGCAGTGTTCTGGCTGATTACTGCTGGGCATTTACTATTTATAAAGGGAGGGATGACACTTTAGACTGATGCCCACAAATAAAGGGCAGCATTAAAACTTCAAGTGCCAAGGCATTAAAATATCTGGTTGCCAGTAGTTAGGGTTACTAACTTCTGACGAAACAATCTCTGACCAGCTAGCGTATATCACAGAAAAATAATTTGACTGGAGTAACTATTGCTCTCCCTGAACATAGTGTAAATCCATTGCTTTGGGCTTTTAGTTAAGGCACCAGATTGGCACTTGGGAAATCTGATTTCAGCTCCCGGCTCTGTCTCAGACTCTCTGTGTAACTGTGGGCAAGTGTCTTTTTGCCTCATTTCAATACCTGGAAAAATGGGGATCACAATCCTTCATTTTTCTGCCTTGTCTAGTTAGGCTCTTTGGGGCAGGGACTGGGTCTTACGGTTTGTTTGTACAGCCGGGCACAATGGGGCCTAATAGCAGTTGGGGCCCGTATGCACAGCTGTAATAGAAGCTAATATATAATAACTACCTGGACAAAAGAATGCCCTCCCATCCATGAAGAAACAGATGCATTGCATGTGTAGGACAGGGCAAAAATCTTTTCTGTCCATATTGGAGCCAAAATTTAATGCATTGCTAGTTGTTAAGGAACCCTTATATGTCATTCCATCTGGTATTTTTTCTCTGGGTAGCTCTGGTTTCACCTCTGAAGTCTAGCCATATTATTTGCTGTGTATTTTGGTGCCATCCCTGTAAAGATGTGCATTTCTACTGGCAAGAAAGTGAAGGATTAGCAATGGGCAGAGGTCAAGTCAGTCAGGACTTTAAACACGTAGTCGGTTGTAAAAAAGCTTACATTACTGGGAGCTCTTTGCCAGATCAGTACTTTGATGCCAAATGTTAATCCTTGCTGGGGACATGGTGGCTTGTGAATGTTATAAGAAAATATCGTTTTTCCTGTAGAAAACAGGCATTTATAGTTAAAAAAGGGGATTATTTTCCCATGCTCACATTTGCATTTCATACATACCTACCCTGCTTGAGCTCTGCTTCAGTGCTAATATTGAATCACATCTCTTATTTATTTCTATAACTAAAGGAAAAAAGCACGAGTTAGTGCTTAAAACACTGGGAGAGCTAGGGTCTAATTCCTGGCTGTGCTGGAGATTAACAAATGACCTTGGGCAATTCATTTTCACTTGTGTATTTCATTTTTCCTATCTGTAAAATGGGGATAACTACACAAAAGGGGTCCTGTGAGGCTGAACATGTTTGTGACTGTCAGAAGGAAGATGCTACTGGATGCACAAGCATTAGAGGTGCAATATAAAAAACCTCTACTTGCTGCTAGGAAATCCCTGGAAAGAGCTATCTGTCCACCTACCCATGTCAAAGTTTTCAAATAAACAAGTCAATACAAGATTCATAAATAAGTTGAGGCTAGATTGTCACAGTCCATTCTCAACCACACAGGGGACTAATTCCCTGCCTCACTCCTCTGCTTGGCTCTGCTAAGATTGTGGCTCTGGCCACAAGGGAGAAAGCAGGGCCTATTTTTGTGAAACTCTCCCTTGCAAGGAAGTAGGGAGGGAGGAGCAGAGAAGGGCAAAAAGTGACTTGCAAGCCAGATTAACGTCTTCGGTACCCAGTGTGGAGTGAGGTGCTCCACAGAATGTAATGAAATAAATGACTCCCCCCAGAATTAGAACCAGTGGGGAGCGGGGCAGGAATTGTGACTATTTGATTTGCTGCTTTGTCTGCTCCTGGGTGGTGCATCTATGCACTGCTTCTTACTCATTTTAGATTGGGAAGTTCTAGTCTGTAGGAAAGGATGGTCTTTTGCACTGGACTGGGACTTGGGAGATCTGGGATCATTTCTTGGCTCTGCCAGAATTCCCATGTGACCTTGAAAAAGTCACTTAGTTTCTCTGTGCCTCAGTTCCCCATCTGTATTATTTTACTTTACTCTCTGGCTTTATACACCTCACAGGTCCTTTGCCACTGTCACAATTTGCCCCCATGTCTTTCTGTCACCTCTTTTCCCTTTGAGGGTAATTCACATCAAGAGTTTTTAGGTCTTGCTCAATATTATTCCTCCATCTTCTCCTTGGTAAGCCACCATAAGGAGGTCTTTCCAAGAGATGCTTACCAGTCTGTCTTCTGTCATCCTGGCCACAATCCCTGCCCACTGAAGTTGTTGGGATTTCACTAAATTTACTCTACTTGGCTCTCCATAGGTCTCCTGCAGTTCTCTCTTAGATCTTCTTCTCCACACTTGCTGTATTTGGGGATAATAATACTTCCTCACCTCCCAGTGAGGATAAGTCCATTAGCATTTTTGAGGTCCTATGGTGACAGAACCATGTAAGTCCCTAGACAGATAAATCTGATGACACAGAGTCCACAAAAATAATAGAACCAATTCAGCTTGGGGAAACCTGAGCTCCTAGGATTCACACCACATGCAGTTGGCAGCTATAAAGTTATAATACCCAAGTACAAGAAGGATTCAATATGCTTTTCTATGGCAGCGAATAAGTCTGGTATGCTGCATGGTACTAAGTTCTAAACAGTGTGGGTTTGGTTTTGTTATGCAGATGTATTTGTTCCCCTCTTCTCCCTTTGAAATGTTTTGAATTAAAATAGCTTACTCAAGGTCAGCGAAGGCATATGGTCCTGCTCAAAACTTTAAACAAAACATTAGTTTTTACAACCTTTTGTAATTTGGTATTGTATACAACATGGTTATAGATGGAGTTTCTGTAATCTTTGCAGTGGGTGACAGAAATATGAGAGCCAAATTTATAAGCCATTTAGTGAAGCATTTAATCAATTTCATGCATAGGAAATACTCTGATTGCTTTGCTTTATCAATCTTCCTTTCCCTCAGCCCTGCAGTCACCCCAACCTCCAAACACTTAAAGGCAAATATATATATATATATATATATATATATATATAAAAATCTAACGATGTACACAAAATGTCAGAAACTTCTGAGGGCTGTTTCAACTTAGTTGCCAGCATCAATAATCCCTCTTGAGGCTGTTAATATATTTCAGAAGGAAGGCAGAAAGCCTAATATTTATAGGACGTTGCAAGGCCTCTTGCTGCAAAGTTATTAATTAAACACCCTTTGCCTAGATTGACTCCCGGACAGGGTATAGAGCTATGCAGATTAAGCTTGTGTCTAGTACTGAAGTGTTTGTGTGTGGTGCCTTTACAAACATTTCCACACCCCGCATCACACAAGTCCCCTACAAACATATTTTTTTAAAAAAATTCCCTGCATCATACCAGTCCTCATATCTCTGTAGACTATGAACGGCGGGAAAACTACTTGACAATCTCAGAGAGACACACACTGTAATAGGTGCTTGGGATAGCTTTTCTTTTTAAAAATATACTAAGGGTTAGATTGTGACTTAGACTGTGAGCCTGCTCAGGAATCTAAGAACCTCCCTTACTCAACGCAGGAATCCCTGAGTGAGATTCTCAGGCCTGTGTTATGCAGGAGGTCAGACTCAATGGTCATAACAGTCCCTCTTCTTGCCTTAGAACCTATCAATCTATATGGACCTTGGATCAGGCACTTGGAGGTAAATGGGGAGACTTGCCTACTTAATCCCTATATAGAACAGGTGGCTAGGGAAAAGAAAGAGCTTTGGTAGCGATAGTAATTGAGTGATGGTAGCGGTCAGTAGTAAGTTATTACTCCCTTCCCCTTTCTATTGAAAATAGGGAAGAATGCCACCTGAGTCAACTCTTGAGTTGATGCATTTATGCCCAATTGCTGTATCTGAAGTCCCTACCTTGACCAAGAGGCAGGTCCTAAATGATTAACCCCACTGGAATGTTTTCCTTTTGATCGTGTACTATGACATCTTGCATGACTCTCTGTTCAGAACAATAAATGGTGATTTTTTCTTAAAGTGAAAAACTCCTGAGGGAGTAAAAAAGACAATCTCTCTCTGCTAATTGTCAGCTGCTCAACTATATTAAAATTAGACAAGGCTATGATTGTGCCAGAATGGCTCCTTGCCCTCTAAAATTAGAACTGATAGAATGGTGGGCATAGTACTAAATATATACCTCATTTAAAAATAATGTGCTCTCAGGCTTTCCTAACATTTGAAAAAGTGATCAGTGTAAATTCTCAAAGTAAGATCTCCACCTGCCCCAAACATATTACAGGTGTCATATTCTATACTTTAATTTCATTTCAGGAAATAGGAGGACAGTCAACAGCTATGGAACCAAGCACTCATCTTCTAAATTATAGATTGCCTTTAAGTATTTCTTTGTCCATTGTAACAAAAAGAGCTAGATCAAGGGACAAAAACTCAACCAGGCAACAGCTATCCTCCTGCAATGTAGACAAGAAAGGGAAGGAGAAGTGCAGTGTTGCAATCTCACCATAACTCTCATTATATTTGGTGTTTTTCTTTAAGCTCCAACTCCTGAAGTCACAAGGTTAGGAATCTCAGCTTTCATTTCCTTTTAAAATAAGTTTCTAGCTATTATAGCTGAAGATAAAAGCTTAAAAATCTAAATCCTAACCCCCCCAAACTTGATGGCAAAATAAAAAGAATCCAAATAAAAAAACAAAACAAAACAACCTTATGATTTTGGAAAGCCTATGTCAAGATTTTTGAATCACTGGGGGTAGCAATCTTAGAGCTGTTTGGCTTTGGGTGGGATCCTAGATTTGAGCATAAAAGAGAAACTCAGACAAAAGCCTATCATTGTTTAAACATCCTTGATTTGAAGCAGTTTCTATTACAAAGGGATTTGTTTTCCTGTTTTGAAAACATGATCTGCAGGAACAACACACACTTTAGCAGCAGTTGGAATTTCTAGCAGAGCCAGTGGGTGTGGCTGAGTACTCCACTCATACAGCCCTCCCTTAGGCTTTGCCTGCCACAGAACTGGGCTAGATAATCACAAAGGAATGCTGGGATCTTGGAGGACGTGGAAGTCTCCATGTGGGAAAAGCAGGGTTGCTGAGAAGGGAGAGATTTTATATTTTATCTCTGTATGTGTTGGTTGGTTGGGCTTTTAGAGGATTTGTATCATTTTGCAGGGTCTTCAAGAAAAGTGCCCTGATCAGCTGAAAATAATTCATTTGGGCTGATTGGATGTATAAACACAAAAAACTACCCTGTGATCAGTGTGTTTCCTTCCTTAGGGGTGGAGCAAAGAAAGGGTTGGCTCCTATAAAAGCCCAAACCCCAAGCAGGAAGTTGTAGAGGGTGTTTTTGGTGGTGTGTTATGGAAAGAGTTGGTTAGAAAGCCTATAGAGAGCAATAAACTTTTAGTAGGGTTAGAGTTTATATTTTGTTTAGACTGGTTGTTTATTTTGTTTTTAATTTGGGCAGGGGGAGGATTTGTTTGCAGGGGTGTGAAAGAAAAGTCAGGTTACCCACCACAAATGGTGATTGATCCACTTACTGCGAGTCTGTGCTTTCTCTACTGTGATTATGCAAGTTTATTAGTGAAACATGAATTCTATCAAGTTACTGTGGTAAAGAAATCTAATCTATTTGGACCTTTCTTCATTTCTCCCTGTAAAAGTTAGTTTCTTTCCTTCTTTCTCTCTGAATTTGGGCAACACTGGGCCGTTAAAGGGACTTTCTATAAATACTGATACACAAAAAGCATTAGAATGATAAGGAAAGTCTGTTCATGGGATGATGGACTAAAGAGTGTTGGGCTGAGCTCTTTTGGAAGAGGATCCTCTTGTTGAGGAAGTGGAGAGGCTAGGTTCCCTACAAAACAAATTTAGTGCAGGATGAGGAGTAGGGGGAAGATTTGGTGTAATCTGAGCTGTAACCTAGCATGCTGGTTGACTAGTTTAGCTCCTATACCATCCCATAACTCTCTGAGCGCTGCTTCTGTCCTTAGTTACAGCTATAGCGGTGTCCTTATTACACTCCAATAGTCCCTGGTCCTTCCAGTGAACCTCTAATAAGGCCTCATCTTCCTCTGAGATTCTCCTTTAGGGCAGAACTAATAAACTTATCGTGACCTCTTTTAGAGGAGACATTCTGTTGAAAATGTCATGAGAACAGGCTTTCTCGAGAGACTGCTGCTATATTAATTCTACAGTTTAGTTTGTAATATTAGAGCTCTTTTTGTATGTTCATTTCACGGCTTGATGCCTGTACAATCTGAATATTTAATCTTTTCTTTAAAAAAAACAACAACACATTTGGTGGCCTCCACTGGACAAATGTCCATCATAAAAACACCCCATAACAATAATTAGAACCTAGTGAGTCAGTAAAAGGGGATAAGGACTGAGCATTGACCTACAGACGCAACTTCCCTCTTGACCCTAGGGAATGGTTCTGCAGGTCAGGGTAAGATGGCCTGGAGGAATCCTGTGTTCCCTCTCTCTTAGGGACTTGTATGCCCCCCCACCCCCTCAAGACACTGTCAGAACACCTCACAATCTTTAATGTATTTATCCTTGCAATGGCCCCATGTGGTAAGGAAGTGCTGTTATCCTCATTGTACAGATGGGGAACTGAGGCACAGAGAGATTAAGGCCTAGATTCACATCTGCCCTTCACGTATTGCTAAAAGGGATAGGGTACACCCTGTATGAGAGAAGAGTCCTACGTGGCTTTGGTGTAGAACAGGGTGTTTCAGTATGGAAAAGGTTGAGAACCACTTCCCTAATTCAACCACAAGTTAGTGGACCTAGACATACGAGTCATTGGTGAAATTCTCTGGCCTGTGCTATTCAGAAGGCCAAACGACATGGCCTTCTTGCCTTAAAATCTGGGAATATGGTTTAAGTCCATTTCAGTTCTAGTAGGGAGACAAAACCAAAAGGATTAAGGCAGACTCCTTAGGAGCTGCGCCGCACAGTGAGTGTGGGCACAGAAACAAAACTGGATCATGAAACAGAAGTCAGCAAGAGCACATAGCTGATTGTTGCCAATCAAATTGCTTTTTACTAGATGCTCTGGGAAACAAGAAAATGCACCCTGGGTCATACTGCTTCTCTGTCAACCCATCAAGTGACAGTGTAGAGTGGCGAGAGAGGGGAAGGCTAACGGCAACTGGGAGTTATGCTGCTCTACTCACCTATTGCTGTGCACCATTGATTATCTGACTTTTTTTTTTTTTTTTGTGGGAGCGGGGTTAAGAGTTGTATGTTTTTATTTATTCAGACTCAAGTTCTCTGGTGCATCCAGATCCGGTACACTCTTAATGCACCTGTGGTGAGTTCTGATTCTCTCTGGGTGGGATTTTTAAAAGGGGGATAAGAGAATGAGGCTCTCATTGACTTTCAATGGCATTGGGGCACCTAAATACCACAGGTGTGCTTGATAATTCCTCCCCCTTAAAATGGTTCCTCCACCCTTACTCACAACTACTGCAACCTGGATTTTGCCATTTTACTGGTTTCTGTGGACTTGGTCTATTTTGTTCATTTCTTGCTAGCAGAAATAAACAGGAAATATGTCTAACAGGAGCCACAGACTTTCTAGAGGCAGTATTTACTCCAACCAAAAGAGATACTTGATGGAGGCTTTCAAATTATTGTATTTTTTTTATTGTTTACAAAACACGGTATTTTATGGATGTAATTTATATGTGGAAAAGAACAGAGCTATTCCCATTTTATCTTTATCTTCTACACATAAATAACAAACAACTCCAGTAATCAAAATTTACTACAATTGTAATAGATTTTGGCATCGTTTATGTATTGCAAGGAATGTTAACATAATGTTGACTTTCAGGACTGAGGCCAGGTTTTTTTTTAAACACTTTTTTAGGTTGGAGTCATTATAAAAAAAACTCACAGTAGTTGTGGCTCTTATGACGTTCAAGAGATTAATTCTCATAAATAAAATTGTTTCTATCTCCTTCTAGTCAGAAAGTTAAAATTATCTGACAATGTATGCACTAAAAAGTTGAATACTATGAAAATATTTCAATAATTTAATGCATGCACCATCTAGAGCAATTGACAGTGAGGTCATAAACATAATGGGCCATCTGTGTTTGATTTGTATCTGAAAATGCTTAAAGGGATAGGCAGGTAATTCAGGCTTCCCTTGCAAATGTAGACTGGCAAGATTTTTTCACTTTCTCAGAAGGTTGTTGAGCCATTCGTTGCTTCCCCCCCCCCCCCCCCCCCCGTTCTTCCTGGCTAAAGCTTTTTAACATACTCCTAGTGGGTTGCTGTCCTCCTCAGACAAGGCAGAACAGACCAGTGGGACATTAGTTTTCCTGTTGCTTATATACAAAGGGTTGTGAGCTCCTCTGCTTTATTCATGTTATATATTGTTTAATCTATAGACTGACTCTTCTGGGCTCCATGGTAATTCCATTAACTCCTATGTATTTTAGGATCCAGTTCACAATGGCGCTCCTTGGACCAGATCCTCAGCTGGTGTAAATCAGCAGTGATCCATGGAGCTATTTATACCAGCTGAGGACTGGCTTCTTGTATTTCTAGCCCCCTGGACTTGTCCATCCACAAGAGAGATAAGGTCCAGGATGATAGGCTGGGGCATGTCCATCTCTGATTAGAATTACTTTGGCATTAAATGTCTGTGTGGTAATTAAGGGAAACAGAAATGGTAGAGTCATCATGCTTTTGGTAAGAGCAACTGTTCTCTCTGAATTTATCTCCAGGCACTTGAGTAAGACCAATATCAAGCTGAAATGGTACAATAAAATTCCCTTATTTTCACAGGCTGATCTGGTGACAATCATTGTCTGGTTGTGGTACAGACTGGTCTCCATGTGACAAAAGCCATTATGCTCCCTTTTGCCAAATACCAGATTATCCCAGAAAAATACCTTATACCCACTTGACTCCAGAGCAATTGCACATGCAGATGAAGGGTAGTGCACACCTCCAAGAATGTCGTAATGGCAGTTGTATCTATTTAAGGTCCTACTCCCATTTCATTCAATGGGGAGGGTGGTATCATGCTTCAAACAGCAGGCAGGGATTCAGTGTAGATGGGTTCAGTTCCTTGCAGTTCCTCTGCTGCAAACTCCCTGTCCAACTTTGGGGAAGTTACTTAATCCCTCTGTGGCTCAGGTCCCCATGGGGATAATAATACTTAACTTCTCTCACTTTTTGTCTTTTTTTTTTTAAATTTTGTTTTTTTTTAAAGCAAGCTTTTAAGGTCAGGGACTGACTTTCAGTATTTGTACGCATAGCTCCTAGCACAAGGAGTCAGGGATCTATAGAAGCTGGGGCAATGCAAATGGATAATTTGCCTCAGAGATAGCATCTGATTTAAAATCAGCAACGCAAGATCATTATCAACTGGTTTCATTTAATTGTTTCAATTACAAATGTGTTTTTTGTACAGTATCTACCTGTTAACAGAAATATCTATTTTGGCCAACAAATCAACCAGTTCTAAACTCTCTTCTAAGTCTATAGTATTTTGAGAAAAATAATGATGGTTACTGTTTTTGCTGATTTTATGAGGCAATATGACGCTAATATTAGTAATATAATAAAAGGTCTTTAAAGGGTATTGGCAAAATCATTGGCTTTGAGGTTTCACTAAGCGGCATTGATTAAGAAATGTCAAGGAAACGAAGGTATCGGGACTACACCCACAAGATTTTGTCACTTAAGAAGTCTGGAGTAATAACTATTAGGTCAGTGGCTGTAAGACAATCCTATAAACATGGATTATAAGATTTAAACTGGGGCTTTGCCTCATAGTAATTATGTCAGCGGCTAATGGTAATATCTGGTGGGCTGCCCATTCTTCCTCCTTCCCCATTTAAAGTGACACCATCCCAGGTTTTCAGTCTGCATCTATCATAAAGACACATTGATTTCCTTTCTGTGGAAACCACATATTTCTTCCCTCCTGCTAAGAAGATAAATCTGACAGATTTTAATCAAATGTAGTTGTTCACAACTACAGAAACATTTCCAGTGCCACAGATGAAAACAATTTTTGAAGAGGAGGAGGGTTCTCGAAGCCAAGTGTATTTGGAGAGTTTACCTGTGCTAAAAATCTAATGCTATGCACTAGCTGCTAATGCTTAATGCCCTATGGGCAGGTTTAGCTTTACCACCCTCCAACATAATGCCTGTCTTGTAGAGGTAACCACGAATACTGCTGTAGTTAAGGATCTGTCGCTGGTTGTGTCATAAACTCCCCTGTATCCAGAGCTTTTATAACTCCGTCATAAAAATCCTCTTCAAGCTAAAGCTTAGCTCACCCAGACAGACCTGATTCTGATCTCAAAAAAGTGGATGTTACATGTCCCACTGTCTCTTGTAAAGTTATCTATTGTCCACAAGGAAGGGCTCTTACAAAACCTGGACATCACACAGGCCCAACTATATGAGAATGAATTGGAAGCAATGTTTTAGTGAGAGAGTCTTTTTCTTCCTTTTAAAATTTAAACAAATTGGCTTTACTCTTTTAAAGTGAGAGGAGTCCAAGTTTTCCAATTTAAGATGAATTTTGGTTCTAGTCTAACGTTTTAGATAAAGTTATTTTTAAAAAAGAAATTTGTTGGGCCACATTCTGATCTCATTTGTAAATCTGAAATACCTTGCATGGTTTTAATGATATTACTCCAGATTTACACCAGTATATGTTAAATTAGAACCTGGCTCCATGAAGATAAGGAGCAATAAATCTGAATAGGGCCAAGATATAAGGGAACCATGTAACATAGCAGTTATTGTGACTGAGCAAGAAAGAAAGAGCTAAATAATAATATCGGAGTTCTACTAAGACAGTAGCTTTCTGTCCCCATGATATTGTAGACTTGGCCCTATTTTTAGTAGTAAAAAAAACACAGTGAATACAAAGCTAGTGCACATGTATATAGTAACTGCTTTCCATAAGGGTATATACTGTGCATTTGGAAATATGGCATGCAACACCGTTAAATTCTACAGACTCAGAATGTGCTAAATCTAATCTGTGTTATGGATTTATAGTAAAAAATTCATAGTACAGCTGATGTTACATGGACTGCTGTGAATGATTATTATAAATAAGGTAGCAAATTTCATGTGCTGAAAACACATTTTTTAGAGAGAAAGAGAAGCCTGGGATGTATGGTAGCAGAGTCTAATAATCCACAGGGTCTTGGTGCACTGCTGGCAGATAATTATGGGTGGAGCATGAGGCACCCAAGATCTATATAAACAGGAGTAGAAAGCAGTTTCTTTTTTCTCAACAAGGATTTGTTTGAAATGTACAGGCCTCTAACAATATCCAGAAAAGGGAATAGTGGAAAGAGAAGAGAGAGGAAATGGATATGAGAAGGAACAGAAGGTGGGGAAAGGAATAGCAACCCTAGAATGTAGGAATGGCTGAACAAAAGCCCTGGGTCTGAACACCTACCACATTTTGTGAATCCAAATTTGGATCCCCATCCGCATTTTGTAGCTACTCCTTGTTCTGGCAAAGGTCTGAATCAAAACTATGGATCTTGAAATCCTGACCACTATGGTAGGTCAGGTCATCAGGTAGGATGAGGGTTAAAAAACCTGGATCCCAATTCAAACATTGCAGTTGGGCCCTTTTTTAGGTAAAACTAAGTTGCCAAATCTTTATCTCCTAGTCAAACAGATCTAAATGGCCAATTACAAGGTGGTGCAAGGGCTTGATCCAATGCCAATTGAACTCAGTGGGTGTTTTTCCACTGTGCATTAGATCAATCTCAAAACACGACGGTCCTTGGGTCTTGCCTCACTTAAGGCAGAAGCCAATTGCCACTAAAGTCAGTGGGAGTCTTTCCATTGGCTTTAACACTAACTGGATCAGGTCCTTGTGGAACATGAGCAAAGAGAACCTTCTGCCACTTCAGGAGGCTTCAGGGGTTTTACAGTTCCATTCAGATACAGAAGTTTGATTTTGATGGACTGCTTTTCCCTAGGGATTCCTGGGATAAGATGTAAGAAGTCACTCATATCCTTTTGTTATTTTTTAAAATATTTGTTTCATGTTTGCGGGTGTTCTTGTATTTAAGGGTTTGGGGTCTGGACTAAAGTGAAAATGTCAAAATACCATGAGAATGCTAGAGAACTTCAGCCCAGTTTTGAATCCCCAAAAGATTTGTATAGTTTGACTAAGGTTTGCATGATAAAACAAACCTCTGGACATTTTAAAGCTTAACCTACATTCTGAGATATTCTGATTAAATAGAGCTTTTGTATCATATTTGTAATCTTTGGCTAAATGCTTCTTCTGCACTCCTAAGATCTGATTTTTTTAAAAACAGTCTCTAGTTGGCTAGGCACAAATAACGATGAGTGTAAATGCATATTTAAATGTGCAACTACCTGGTTGCACAAAGAAATCAAGTGCTTAGACAGCTAAGTGCTAGCATTTGTGCATCCAATTTTACAACATTTGAGCATGAATTCCCAATGTGGTTGACAGCATTTTCTGATTGTGTCCAGCTCTTAACGTCCCTTCTTATGTGTAGGTAAAGTGTAGGAAGCAGAGTGCATCCTTTAGGCTGTTACTTCCCCATGTGGGTAGGGAATAGGCCAACCCCACAGTGTATCAGCCAGCACAGCTGAGCTGCTTGGGAAGAAGGAATAATTTGTGCCATTTGAGCAATGCCAAAAGAACTGGTGCTGCTTACTTCATCCATGGGAGAAGGGGGAACAAGGATCCAAATTCTGACATTCTGAGTCACAGATGTGATCCCTGGTCTGTTTCTGACTTTTTAGTGCAGCCATGCACTCAGGCTTATGATAACTCAATGATCTAGCCTTGAGGTAGCAATGTCAACCCAGCCCTTCCACTTACATTTTCTTCACACATTTATGAACTGTTATCAAAAGTATGAATGCTGAAGGGGGGAAATTGCTTTTATTCACTAATTCTACATTGATAATGGAGCATTAATTTAAATCAAGATCATTTTTGGCAATAAGTCAGAAGTAAGCATCAGCCAAGGCCAGTCCAACCTTTGCTATTGCTTAGCATTTTTGCTTCTGTGTTTTTTTGAGCTTTTTACACACTATACACTCCAGTCAGATCATTAAGACCTCATGCTTCTTTAGCTTTAAGCCAACAAGTTGATCTTCTGGTGACCAAGCCGTTTCACTCCTGTCATTATGAATCTCCTTTCTTCAAGATCTCAAGGAAGATTCTCCTTTTAGGAGTCTATTCTCCAAGTGATTTGTGGTGGATTTGCACATTTAAGTCCCATCAAATGTGCATAGGAATTCCCTGCACAAATCCCCACCTCCCAAACATAGCCCATCTCTATGCTTCACTGGGAGAAAAGACACATTAGTGGTTTAAAAAAAGTAAATTTCAAGGTTTCCTTTCTAAGCATTCCAATGGCTGAGGTTTATTCATTTCTCCCTTTTAGTTTATTGTGAGGCACCTTGAGTTATTTGCATGATAACACACCCTATAAATGGATTATATTGTAGTGTATTGTGTTGGGTTAATGCTGACAACTGCTCGGTTTGGATAGCAACTTAGATTTTTAGTTTCTGATGTGCCGTTTGGAGAAATTCCTTTTGAGGGGCATGAGGCAAAGCAGAAGGGAAGATAAGGAGGAGCCAAAAGTAGGAGCTAAATTTTATGAATAATATTAGGGAATGCTGGCACTGAAAGGAGAGAGGAATACATTAACTTCAGACACTGTGCAAACCGGGGAGAATAAACCGAACAAAACAAAGTTCCTATCCAATAGCAATGAATATGTATTTACTCTCCTACCTTTTCCCAGGATAGCAAATGAACTTCAGTGCTCTTTAGTAACAATCTCTCGTATATGACCAGCACAGCCATGCAGCAGCTATGCTCAGAGTGTCATGCCATTATATCCTGCCTATTTATAAACTGAGGTCGGTCCTCTAGGGAAGCACTATATTTTCAGAAAAGTGGTGAAAGGAAGAAAAAATCTGCTGGCGAAAAAGGTTAGACTCAAACTTGACCATGTAATGAGTTCTGGTGGGGAAGGTTTTGTAGCCTAAGCATAAAGTGTGGAAGATATAGACTCCCCTGGAGTTTAAATCCTGGTAGAGATGACTTGGCCCTTCTTACTTCGAAAGTCAATATCCTACAGAGTATCTGCCATCAGTTTATTTTGCTGTGAGTATTTCAGGGGATATCCTAAAAGCAGGATCTTACTGTGGGCACTAAGGAGCTCGCAGACTTTGAGAAACTTTGGTGTGGAAGATGCATAAAGATGCTGCTTGTTTTTTTGCTGGCGGCAATGGATTGACTGACCAACCCTAAATTGCATACAGTTCTTCAGTTTGAATCAACTCAATTGCAATTCTACCAAAGGGCAATGCCCTCCATTTTCATGACTCATCTAATGGGTTCAGTTCTACATGGTGCTGAGCATGTTGGCTCTCCTCCTCTCAAAGCCATGAGAATACATTTAACTTTCAGCATGTATGCAGTCCCACAGAAGTTCAATGGGACTATTCACATATTTATAATTAAGCACATGCTTCAGGATCAGGGCCAGACTACTCAGCACTTTATTGTGTCAAATAATTTTTCCATGGCTCAAAGGCAGAAAGCTAATTCAGAAGTGGAAAAGTGTGTTATATTCCTTAGCTCTCCTGCCCATTTTGTCTTCAGTTAAAATATTTAAGAGGTACAAAGTACTTCCCTAGATTAACTAAAATAGCTCTGTCACTTGAGAAATGGAGTGGTAAATATATTGACAAACTGTACTTTAACTGGTTTCAGAGTAGCAGCCGTGTTAGTCATATCCGCAAAAAGAAAAGGAGGACTTGTGGCACCTTAGAGACTAACAAATTTATTTGAGCATAAGCTTTCGTGAGTTACAGCTCACTTCATCGGGTGCATTCAGTGGAAAATACAGTGGGGAGATTTATATATATAGAGAACATGAAACAATGGGTGTTACCATACACACTGTAAGGAGAGTGATCAGGTAAGGTGAGCTATTACCAGCAGGAGAGCGGGGTGGGGGTGGGGGGGGAAAACCTTTTGTAGTGATAATCAAGGTGGGCCATTTCCAGCAGGTTTCAGAGAAACAGCCGTGTTAGTCTGTATTCGCAAAAAGAAAAGGAGTACTTGTGACACCTTAGAGACCGACCAATTTATTTGAGCATGAGCTTTCGTGAGCTACAGCTCACTTCATCGGATGCATACCGATGAAGTGAGCTGTAGCTCACGAAAGCTCATGCTCAAATAAATTGGTTAGTCTCTAAGGTGCCACAAGTCCTCCATTTCCAGCAGTTGACAAGAACATCTGAGGAACAGTGGGGGGTGGGGGGGGGGGGGAGGGGGAATAAGCATGGAGAAATAGGGTTTAATGGTGAAAGCTGACCAGTTGCACAAACTGCATACTGTCCTTAAATTCCAAATAAAGTGCTACCCAGCATTATTTTCTTCCCGTTTCTTGACTCAACACAGACATAAATACCATGTTTTCCAACACTTAAAAAATAAAAATAAAAATGGTTTCTTTTCGAAAACGAGGAGAAGCCTTTGAAATTAGAAAGTGTAACTGAACTATTAGTCAGTGCGCTGTGCCCTGCTATGAAATGTCTGATCCTATTATAGGTCCACTACATGTAACCAGAGTACTTTAAAGAGAATGTGGAATTCTGTGTTTACTTAAGTCTACATAGCACATAAAAAGATTGGCTTCTACCCATCATTTATCAAAAAACAGCTGCACAAAAGGATGGACCAAACTGTGTCCCTAATTTGTGCAATCTCATAGATGTCACTGGCATTACATGGATGTAACATAATTCTGCCTTTTTGTATGTATAAATGTTTTGACAAAGCACTTGATTCATATTTTGTTCTATGAACACATTCCCTAGTTAAAATATTTAGACCCGGATTCTCCTCTTACCTACCACGGTGTAAATCAGGAGCAACTCCTCTGAGTTCAGTGGAGTTACACTTGTGTACACGTGAGAGGGCAATCAGGCTCTAAATCTATTTGTTGTGAATGAATGGTCTGGTTCTCATGTCTGTCATCCTGGTGTAAATCAGGAACAAATCCAGTGAAGTCAAGGAATCCATGTAATTCAGGAGTAACTTCATTCAAGGTAATGATTCTGATTCTGATCGCACACCAGTTTTGTGTTGGTGCAGCTTCATTGACTTCAGTAGGGTAAAGATACTCTTGATTCACATTGGTGTAGCTGAGATCAGAATCAAGCTTGAAACTTTTAGCATCAGTTTAATCTAGAATGTTTTTAATGCACTTGATAATAAAAGACAAACTTCCTTTGAAAGGTAGAAATAAAATGACCATCCATCTACTAAGACTTCACTAACAAATTGTTTAAACTCTTTACTGAAAGAATATTTGTATCCCCACAAGAAGTTTTGAAATCTGGAACAAAATGTTACCTGTTGGCCAGATGCTGACCTCAGCTACTCATGTAGAAATCCAGATTAACTTCACTAATGAAGTGAGCTGTAGCTCACGAAAGCTCATGCTCAAATAAATTGGTTAGTCTCTAAGGTGCCACAAGTACTCCTTTTCTTTTTGCGAAGACAGACTAACACGGCTGTTACTCTGAAAACTAATGCTGTTACTCTAAATTTACATAATTGTAACTAAGATCCCATTCTGGGTTAGCTAGCGTATTTGAATAATTATTTAATAGGAATTACTGAATCCTTTTTTGATTTAAAAATGTTGTTGGATATTTCAAAATGCTAAAAGGCCAGAAAAATACAGTTTTAATCACAGCTGTGCGTAAAAGGTAGTACAACTCAAAAGAATATTTGGCATATAGGGAAACAAAAAAAAAAAGCAGATTATGCTTTCTTCTATTTGGCTCGTTCAGTCTGTTTAGAACAGAAGAACGGCCATACTGAGTCAGACCAAAGGTCCACCTAGCCCTGTATCCTGTCTTCCGACAGTGGCCAATGCCAGGTGCCCCAGAGGGAAAACAGAACAGGTAATCATCAAATGATCCATCCCCAGTCGCCCATTCCCAGCTTCTGGCAAATTACACACCTTTCTATGTTGTTTGGTCTATTGTATCCATTAAGAGAGCCCAGGATGCAGTAAACACATTACAAAGAAATCAGCATGCATTTGAAATTAAAATAAAATTTAGCATATTGTTTAGAGAGATGCAGAATGATCTAATACTACTGTTATCTGAAAGAAACACAGGCTGATCAAAATTGATAATCATTCCTCCTTTGAGGGACTGATAAAACTTTAATTAAGATAATCTACTAGAAGGTCATAATGTTTCATGTGTGACTAATTATGACTGACAAAAATATTAATTTTAACAAACATCAATTTGTAAATTGCCTGTTATTTGTAGAATAAAAGACTGTGTGTGTGTGTGTGTGTGTGTGTATGCACCATTTATAGTAAAAACATCATCTAGATTTTTAGATACCCTATAACATTTCATGTAAAGTTTTCTGATGTCAAACCAATGTGTATAAATATTGTACTATTTTTCGCTATTATTTGTATTATGGTAGCACTCAGGAGCCCCAGTCATGGACCAGAGCCCCGTTGTACTAGATGCTGTACAAACACAGAACAAAAAGATGGGTCCTGCCACCAAAAGCTTACGATCTATGTATAAAACAAGAGATTACAGATGGATACAGTCAGACAGATGGAAGAGTACAATTAAACAATGAGAGAACATTGGTAAATATGATAGACCTTGGTATGAACACCCCAGCATCCTAACATACCATCCTAACATTGTGATGGTTTTTGTAGACATATTGGAAAAAGAGAGTTTTAAGGAAGGTTTAATGGAGCATAATGACTTAGTTTTGCAGATGTCTATGGGGAATTCCTTGCAAGTGTGAGCGGTAGCATGGGATAAAACATGAAGGTGTTTGTTTGAAAATGCAGTAAGTGGGCAGTGGAGGCTGATTAGGTTTAGCTGACCTCTTGATACTGAGTGAGAGATGAGAGACCCTGAAGGACCCTGAAAGTAAAGACAAGTAGCTCATGTTTGCTGTAATAGAGAAGGGGAAGCTAGTGGAGGGATGCAAAGAGAGAGGTGTTATGGTCAAAGCAACAAGCTAGGAAAATGATTTTGCAGCAGCATTCTGAATGGATATGAGCAGTGCAAGATTGCACTTGTCTAGGCCAGAGAGAGAGGGATGTTGCAGTAATTGAGACACAAGAACCTTGGTGAGAAATCTAGCTGTCTGGATGGACAGGGGCTGGTCTACAGATGCTCCCCGGGTTACGCAAGACCCGACTTACCCAAATCCGCACTTACGGAAAAAGTTCAGTAAGCTAGAAATAGGAGGCTGGTTTGTTTGTTTGTTTGTTTTTTTGCATAATGGTCGGGTATATGTTTCTGACTTACGCAAAATTTGAGTTACGCAAGGCGTTCTGGAATGGAACGATTGCATAAGTCGGGGAGCTCCTGTATACTACAGCTGTAATTTGACCTAAGTTACACTACTTCAGTTATGTAAGTTACATAACTGAAGTTGACATAACTTAGGTTGACTTACAGCGGTGTCTACACCACACCACACTATTGGCAGATGCTTTCCCACCAATTTACCTTTTCTCGGGGAGCTGGAGAACAGGAGTTGACAGGAGAGCACTCTGCTTCTGTCATCTCCTCATTCTATAATACAATAAATATGTATCTTTATTTGATGGAAATATCCTTCAGTATAGTGACTGAATTAATTAACAGTGATCTTTTGCTCTATTTTTTCTTTTGTAAAGTGTGGTTCTGCTCTGAAGGAATGGTATTGTGTGTTCCATGTTTGCTGCTCAGTGACTTCCAGATCAAATGTGCACTGTTTATAAGTAAAAACTGTTATTTTTCTAACTGATCACACTACAAATGCAACTTAAGACCTGAAAGTCAAGCTGTGTTCTTTCTGACTCATGCATTATTATCACTAGTAATAAAGTTTCTGTTGATCAGTTTCTGCCTGTCTCTCACTCTTAAGGCTATGTTGGCTCTGCCATGCTAACACAAGTAGGAAGTAATAAAAACTTACTTTTGCCCCCATATTTTGTAAAAGACTATGAATGTGAAAAAACACGGGAGCAGATCTTTTGAGAATACAGGTGCGATTTTACACAGTCTTTTTTTTTTTTTAAGAGTAGCACTGTACTTTGGATCTGAATGAAGCTCACAACTGAACTTCAGAGATGGGGAAATTGAACCCCGTGCAGAGGCTTATCACGAAGCCTGTGCACCACTTAAGTTCTATAGAAACTTTCAGACTATGGCTCAAGTGGAATTTAAGTCATGCATAGTCATTGTGTGGGCCATTTGCACAAAGTGAATTGTACCCACAGTACGTTTAAAAATATATATAACAGCAGCTCATATCTTTTCATTGGCTTAGTGATAATTCATGTACTTGCCTCATCACAGATTAGTTTTATCTTTGTTTCTATAATGTTTTTGAATATTTCTGCAATATCATTATCAAATGGCTCACCATAAGAGGCCTTCTCCATTTCAACAACTGATCCTTCATCACTTAATCTTGGATTCTCAATTATTTTTATCTCATCTTGACCTATGTCTCTTTCGGGGGGAGGGATAGCTCAGTGGTTTGAGCATTGGCCTGCTAAATCCAGGGTTGTGAGTTCAATCCTTGAGGGGGCCATTTAGGGATCAGGGCAAAAATTGGGGATTGGTCCTGCTTTGAGCAGGGGGTTGGACTAGATGACCTCCTGAGGTCCCTTCCAATCCTGATATTCTATGATTCTTAGTTGAGTCAGAAAAGACTACAGCCACAATCCAATTTGACAAGATAAACTGTATAACCAAGCAAAGTAAATGATTTTATACTAGTATGCTCACACTTTTAATAAGTTACTACTTGTCTAATACATTCTTAGCAATAATGTATGTAATCAACCATCTCAAATTGTGAGAGTTGGGAAGAACTTTTGTTCACTATGCCACAAAGAGTGTAAAGGTCTTTAAAATGATGAAAATCAATGGCCTTGTTGATGTATTGTCCAGATCCATTGTTGTTGATATAGTGAACTGATATTACCATAAAAGATCAATTTTTGTCTTGAGGTTCTCTCACCTGTGCTGATTGCCACATTTTTCACATATTTAAGCTACTGACATTCAGTAAGATGCAATGATGTAGGTTAGTACCCCCTCCTGATATTTCATTCTAGTTGTTCATTTCCAGCCACAACTTCAAAATTATTTTGATAACTATGAAAAGCTCTGAATGACCTGAATCTATGAATGGTGCCTCCATAACCAAACCATGAAGCATGAAGTAAAGCATTTTTACTTTAAGTTGGAACAAATCTTAATTTATCATCATCATCAAAACTTATTTCTAATAATAATAATAAAAAAATATTTCTAAACCAAAAATGTTCATGATGAAGGCTTTCAGGTTTTCAAATATTTCCACTTTTTTCTTAAAACAAAACATTCTGAAATATCTAATTATTGGTTTTTTTTCTTTTTTCACTATTTTTTCCATTACGCCACTAACTGCAACAGAATGAATGATATATTAGGTCCCCCCCCAACTTTCATTATTATCATTTTTCTAGTTTCCACTCTGACTTTTACAAATCTTTAAATTTGGAGAAGTTACATAATGGAAAAAAAGAAAAATGAAAGTCTGTAACTCTCCAGAGTGGCTGAGTTAGGTTCAGTTTTCCTTCTGCCACTCTAACTTTTCCAAAAAACCCACCAAACTCTGGATATCCTTCATATCTATTGTACTGAATACCAAAAAGAAAAACAAGAGAAAAATGGACAGAAAGGGGGAACAGTGAAATTCAAAATTTAGATTTTGTTGTGAAAATATTTGAAAAAATGTTCCATTTTGAACCTTACAAAATGGTGATAACTTCAACATTTTGATTTTTTTCATGAAATTGCGTTTTCCATTTTTCAACCAGCTCTTGTCTTGAGACTGATCATTATGAGAAATCCTGAAACTCCAGCTGTTTGCATCATTAGGGTTATCTCAATTCTGCTTGGCTTGGATTCTTCTTTTACAAGACACTATCCACAGCTACACTGTGTCTCTTCTGAATTGATTGTGGTTTTCTGCTGCATATTTTGAGTCTACACAAGTCAAATGTACATTGGATTCATCAATCATTGGCCTCATGTATCACTAATGCTAACTACTACATAAAGTGACTCATCTCTTAATTATTCCAAATACCAAGTGAGTACTCTTGTGACAGGACAATATGAGTTTGTTTGGCATACTAGTGATTAGTATAAAGTGGACTTGCAAAATGATCATGAAACTGTATCCTGGCACAAACCTTATTTACCCATTTCTACTATGATGGTGATAATGGTAGAAAAATCTAATTGTAGTTCACTTGCTCATTAATAAATTACCCCCAAAGAACTAGTATTTTCTTAAAAGTCATAACTTGAAAAATCTGACAATATT
The DNA here is from genome assembly GCF_965140235.1 of Caretta caretta. Taxonomy (NCBI): domain Eukaryota; kingdom Metazoa; phylum Chordata; order Testudines; family Cheloniidae; genus Caretta; species Caretta caretta. The sequence goes on along the minus strand of NC_134215.1, from coordinate 74,885,845 downwards.
GAAAATACAGTAAAATGTTTATTACAAATATTAAAATAGTTTGACAAACTGATTAATAAACAACCTCATGAAGAGTCTCGAGGCAAATGACCCACACCAAGGGGTTGTGGACAACAATTTTTGGAGGGGGAGGGAGGAGGACTTATCTCTTTGGAAGGAGGGGGGCTTACAACTTCTGATTGTATTTGATTTTTCAATACTGTAATTCAGTATAATAATGATTAAGAATATTACCACTTTGTACTTCAATAGCACCTTCCATTCGTTAATGAATTAATGAATGCTACTTTATGATACCCCTCTGGTATAGATAAATGGAATCATCGCCATTTCATAAATGGGAAAATTGAGGCACAAAAGAGATTAAGTTGCATACTCATGGAAATACAGGAATTCGGACACACCCAGGAATAGAACCCAGTAGAATTGACTCCAGCTGGTGTGAGATTGCCACAAGAACATTCTTTCTTTTACTTTATATGCAGAAGATGCTTGTTGTTTTTAGTGAAATCAAGACAAGGTGGGTATCCAGTTGTGCCCCATTCAAACTTCTGAACACCAGAAACAACAATCTATTTAATTTTTCTTTTACATTAAGGCGACATGTTGCATGCCAATCATGCCTGTATAGAACTTAAATCAACCGTACATAACATAGTTGTTCTTTCCCTTGGATTAAAGATATGAGTTCTGTTAATCCAGTTGGTGATGTGCTAGAGTAATGTAATATCAGCCTTATCAAGTGAAGTGCTAATTAGACAAACAGCTCTATAACCTGGTGTACTTTTCCACAGTTTTACACAGCTAGATGCTGTGGCATTGCCCAGCTAGAGCATTCAAACAGTGAAACAACAGACATTTCTCCCTTTCTTTGTTTTAAGGGCATATCCTGACTTTTTGGAAAAAACAACAGGAAATGTATAGTTATGGGCGAGGAAGGATGGGCTGGCAGCTAAGGCCCTGGGTGGGGAGTCAGGATATCTGAGTCCAATTCCTGGCTGTACCACAGACTTCATGTGTGACCTTGGGCAAGCTATTTAATCACTCTGTGCCTCAGTTCCCCATTTGTGAAATGGGGATAGTGAGACTTCTTTTCTCCTGTTCTTTGTCAGCCTTGTCTATGTACAGTGTCAACCCTCTGTGGAATGAACCTTTTCCTACTGTCCATACGTGAAGCATCTTACACACGATGCTCTGATCTCAGTTGGTCCTCTAAGTGCTATTATAATGCAAATAATTAATAATAATGGACCAGATGAAAAATCTCCGCAACTATCAAAGATACTGAGCAGTCACTGAACCCTTCTCAGATATCCCTGTAGCTAGAGGTTAGTGGGAGGGCATTATTTGGTATTGCCACATATAAATTCAGTCTTTCCTAAAGGCTATATGGATACTTTAAAAACAATAGACAAAGCTTTTCTTGTGAATCTAAAATGTTTTTGAATGTTTCTTTTCATCCACTGCTCCAGATATGACACTGTCCATTTCATGGTCAGGAAAGAATGGAAATGCCTGCCAGAAAAATCACAAATCAAAAGAAAATGGTTTATGAAGCAAAGAGGTGTCTTTTCCAAAGGCTCTCTCTCAAATTATAGGACAATTAGCGTGGGTGGGGCAGATATTATGAACATCTAACTGGTCTTTGCAGATACTTGAATGGCCTGATCCAAACCGCATTGGTATCAATCAATCAAGACTTCCATTGACTTCAGCTGGAATTTGCATCAGGCCCTATGTTTAGATCTAATCCTCGTATTAAACAAGTCTAGTCCACTTGTAACCATTAGGACTATATCTAATCAAGTTTCTAAAACATATTTAGACAGAAATATCATTGGCCTGAATGAATCTCTTTCTGCATCTGTTTCCCCAGAACCTGTCAAAAAAAATAATCAAAGGCTAGTACTTAGATAAACAATATCAAGATGCTTGAGTACTAAGCAGTGATAACATTTTACCTTTGTTTGCTGTGAGGAAGAGGGTTGTACATAAGCCCCACAGAGTTTTAACTTTCACCAAGTTAAATAAAGGTTTAGTAAATGGCATTCGTGCCCTTTTAACCCCCAATATCCAGAGTGCATCCTGTGTGACCATTCATTACTTATGAAATGGCTGTAATTTATACCAAATGGGGTAGGTGAATTCAAACAGAAAGATACCGTCAATGATAAAAAGATAACACTTCTCTGTAACAGATGCTTCATTTTATGATGGAAATGGGGAAGCTGAATGCTGCAGGTGCCGGGCTGACATTAGGTCTGTGGAGAATCATTAGAGCCTCCTTAGAGAACTAGGTTTACTCTGTGTTTAATCAGCCACAGTCAGAAGAAATGGCTTCATTTCAGCTTGATGAGAGCCAGATTACAAAAGGAAGATAGATGGCCAATAAGGTTCATCACTATAAGCATATTGTCTTAATTTGAAGAAACAAGCTGGCATCCTGTGCTGAGGAAAAAGTAAAGTGCAATATGGCAAGTATCAAAACCCAGTTATTTCAAGTCTGTGTGCTCCCCATAATGAGAATTTCTTGGTTGTTCTTCTTTTAACCAATATATTTTTTTAAAAACAAACAAACAAACAAATAAAAATGCAACACACCACAAACTGCCAAAGTTACTCATGAGATTCCAGTGCTTTAGGTTCCAAAAGGCTGAAGCTTCTTGAAATATTTTGCTCATCTTAACAATTCTCCAGACGTATATATTTGAGTTGACTGTTGGTCAAAATGGTCTCTGCCCATAGTATGAATATATACCTTCTAAAAGGGTCGAGGTGAAACCATCTATCAAAACCTCCCAAGACACTCATGGTTCAATTGGAACAGTGAAACGGTCAGCCAATATGGGGATGCTTGTGCCAGCAGGAAAAGGTTCTTTCAAAGGAGGTGGACCTAGACCAGTGAACTCATTCCCACAAGAGACAGTTTGTTTACTTGCAGTGTTCACAGGTTCGGCCGATCGCAGCTCCCACTGGCCGCGGTTCGCTGTCCCAGGCCAATGGGGGCTGCGGGAAGCAGCATGGGCAGAGGCATGTGCTGGCCACCACTTCCCACAGCCCCCATTGGCCTGGAATGGAGAACCACGGCCAATGGGAGCTGCAATAGGCCGAATGTGTGGATGCTGCTGGTAAACAAACCATCCTGGCCCACCAGCGGCTTTTCCTGAGGGGCCATGGGCCAAAGGTTGCCGATCCCTGATCCAGATCTTGATTTGCAGAGGCGCTGAGCACTCACAATTTCATTTGAAGTAAATTGGGAAATGTGGGTGCTTAGCATTTCTTAAAATCAGGACAGCAGTAAATGCTCCAAAGAGATTACAGTCTAAGGACCGGATCCAATGGCGTTGTTTCCTCTGACTTAATGCACTTTGGATCAGGCTCTGAAAGATGAAAGGGTGAAACAAATGGAGTAGGGCTACAGGGGGATGGGTAACATTAATAATCAGCTGTTTCAGCATAGTCTGTGTGCACAATTTGTAGGTATAATAAGCAGGAATCACAATATGCCACCTGCTTAGCTGTTATCAGATGGCAGATTTCCATATGCATCATGGCAGAGGGGAGTTTTAAGGAGGGACTGGAGGGAGGCTACTGTGGTTGCTTTATGGAGCTCGAGGAGGTGTTTTCAGGCAGCATGAGAGCATGAAGGTGCTTAAGGGAGAAGTGGATAATCAAGGTTGGCAGAGCAATGGAGGGGGTTGACATCACACTGACATAACGGGATGGACAGAACGGGGCTAAATTGTGAATTGGCTTTGAAGGGAATGACAAGAAGTTTGTGTCTGATGCAAAGGAGAAGCCAATGGAGAGACTTAAAGAGGAGGGTGATGGGTGATGGATCACCAGGATGTTCTTAGAAGCTGCATTTTGAATGGAGTTGAGGGGGATGAGGTTGTTGTACTCAGGACATGAGATGATCATCTAGAACGTCTTAATAGATAAAATAGAAAAACAAAGGATAGGAGTATCCTCCAATTGTCACTAGTATATTATAGATCGTCCCATGCAAATAGTATACTATCTGCCATTTTCCTGGTGTCCAGGAGGGCTCTTCTGCTAACTTCCTTGTTTCATCTCTTTGAGCTTCTATTCATTCAAGAACTCTTAACCCGATTTTACACTAGTGCAAATATGAAAGTGAAGGAATTACTCATGATTTACACCCTGGTAAGGGAAGAGAATCAGGCCTTTTGAGTCCCTTGAAGCATCAGGAATAGGCTCACTTTCACCTCACCACTCTTGTTTTCCTAACATACCGAAAAATGGGTCTCAAGCTTAAGGAAGAACAATAACATTCATTTGATCCTCACATGCTTTCCAAATGCCTCCTCATGAAAGCAGCCCATGAATAGTTACACACAAGCAAGTCCTTTTAAACAGTTCTGTACTTGTCACCTCTGTGGGTTTTGCAATATATGTTGCATCTCCATAGAGAGAAACCTTTAATTGTCCAACCTGATAACTATTTTATAGCTGGTACTGACACAAAAGTGGAGTGAACTGATCCCTGAACTGCTCATAAAAGTGCATTTGCACAGGCTTCTCTATGGAGTGAGCTGGAGATGCCAAGATAGTCTGTGAATACATTGTCAAACCTTACCTTTTCTTAGGCACGTTAACTACATATTTCAGAAAACGATAGGCTGAAACATTCACAAAGTGGAGACTTAAGAAGCTTAACAATTGGTAGAAATATTATCATCCACCATCGTGGTAACATTATCCAGTCATTCCCACCCACAGACATATGCACGCATGCTGGATTTAGGCTTAGAAAACTGAAAACAACACTGTAAGTGTGTGGTCCTCAGTGTTTGAGGATGAAGTGAGCAGAAATGTTTCAAGCATGCTCGCTGAAAGAGGTGTGGGGGAAGGGAGAGGAGCAGATTTCCCTGCCTCGGTGACGATCACTTCTCTTTCTACATACTGCTAAACTATACTTGCCAGGTATGGCTTTTATCCTTCCTTCTGAAGAGCAAACCTTTTGCCTTTGGAATGCACCAAATAGTATGCAGTTTAAAAAATATCACTTGGTGAAATATTCTCAGACTTCCTATAGGCCCTTCACCCCCTGCCTTGCCACTTAGCAATTACTTAATGTAAACACTGTTATAATTAATGGTGAAAAACCTGATCCTCAGAGGCATCTGAGCTCTGCACCCAAGCTAGGGGAGGGGAGGGGCATCGATAGCTTTCTGCATTTTGCCCCACCCCCCAATATCAGTTGGATCCTTGGCATAAATTAGAGCAAGTTCAGAGCTGGTTTAATTTGCACCAATTGAAAAGACTTGCTAGAGGTCATTCTGTTGGCACAGGATTGCTGAACACTCTGGCCATGCCTCCTTCTGTCCCTAGGATACCCATTGCATTCGGCAATGCCCGGAGAAGATGGGCAGATGGGGTGGCATACAGCCAATTATTCCAAGTTTATGACACCTGGGATTCCCCAGGAAAAGAGGCTGCCCTGTTAGGACACCTCATAGTTCCCTTTTCATTGCAGCAAAGGGGACAGAGTGTGTGTCAAACCTGAACTTTCTGACTTAAGTTCTTGTTTTAAAAATGACAGGTTTCAGAGTAACAGCCGTGTTAGTCTGTATTCGCAAAAACAAAAGGAGTACTTGTGGCACCTTAGAGACTAACCAATTTATTTGAGTATAAGCTTTCGTGAGCTACAGCTCACTTCATGCATCCGATGAAGTGAGCTGTAGCTCACGAAAGCTTATGCTCAAATAAATCGGTTAGTCTCTAAGGTGCCACAAGTACTCCTTTTGTTTTAAAAATGAAGCTCAACTTTGCTTTTCTGCAAATCACTCCTATGTGAATCAAAGAGGGGAAGACAACAATGTAAGTGGACACACACCAGCTTATTAATAAGCTTTGGGCAAATGCCAATGTTAGCACTGGAAATGCAACATCATTGGTTTTGGGTAGAATTTCTGCCACCAAAGGCCTGTAAAATCTTGCTCTTGTGCACAGACCTTCCTCAGTTGAAGTCGATGGGCAAATAAGGGTTATTCACAATGAGTAAGGGTTTTTTTCAAAGCTGGGACTTTATTCCGTGACACAATTAAAGAGATACCACTTCTCACCTATGATGGGCATGCGGCATCACATTCGATTCTGGCAAGAAGGTGGAATTTTCTTCCAAGCACATCTGCTGTCTGTGGACGACATTCAGTGGAATAGATTTTTTTTCCCGCCTCAGCGTACGCATGTGCCAAAGCCTTCTTGCGAAAAGTACTTAATGTTCTACAGCACGTCAGTCACACGGTGCCTGCCAGTGCAAAATGAACATACTTCCTGGGAGAGATGCCATTTGCACTGGCAGCAGAGCCTAGTGAAACAATCATGTCGAGGCACTTTACACATGACAGTGAAAGTGCACACATGTGAAGAGCTCCGAAGTACAGTGCTGCAGATCTTGGCGCACTATTTTACAAGTACACATGGAGCAAGAGAATCCTGTGCCAGTGACAGCTGCAAGTAGGTGGAATTAGTACCCACATAAACAATATACTTGTCAGCAACCTAGGGAAGAAGGTGCACCAGCGTTCACTCCAGATAATATCACTGCTGGGGTCTCTGGATATACACCATAGTGTATTGTGGCCGTGAAGGAGGCTACTCGGCCAATATGGTTCTATCCACCTATCTGATCATCAATGTATATCTCACTTAATCAGTTCCCTAATTGCAGGGGACAAAGGAGTTGGTGGAACTCCCTCCCTCCTATTCTCTGCCTGTGGCACACAATGCTTTAGTCTTCTGAGGGTTGTAATACTTTGGTCTAATTTGGGTTGTTGGGTTTAATGTGCAGATGACTGAGTGGTGTTGGTTGGTGACCTGTGCTGTATCAGATTAGATGATCTCTGGTGGTCTCTTCTGGCCATGAACTCTGACTCAGTTGGGTGGTACATATGCAGAATTCAACAAAAACACAACATTTTCCATTGTGGATCAGACCACTGGTTCACTAAGCCATCAACAGTGGGTAATACCTCAAGTTTCAGAGGAAGCAACAACTAAATATATAGACACCCTAGAATGTACCTAAGACACTGGTAGAATGCTTTACAGGAAGGAGTCTTCCTGACCGCTGCAGAACATTGTTTGTCATGAAGCATAACGTTTGATTTCCCTTATACTGGTCTGTATGGCTACCCAAAAAAGCTCAGATTCACCCCTCAACTGGCATTAATGGGTTTGCCAAGAATCATTTCAAACCATAGCTAGTCAGAAAAATTAAAATTATCTAATTAAATTCCTGCTACAGTATTTGAAGAATGCTTTTTTTTTTTTTTAACTTTGAGGATATAGAATAACCTATGTAACAGTGAGGGTATTGCAAGGAAGAGGGAAATCTGTACCAGTTGTGAATGGTTCCTGGAGCTAGTTACTCACTCAAATAAGAAATTGTAAAAGAGAAAATTAATATATTTATCTTCCAGAAAGCTGCCACTTTCTATGTCTGTATTCACAACTTCATTGCTGGGTAGCTATTCTCTGTTTGCTGTTGTAGTTATGTCACCTCATTTCTTTGCTAGCGAGAGAGGACGAAAAAAGATAGTAATTTATGACTCTTATTAATACGGTAGGCTGGATGTGTTGACAACATGTCAATAATTATTTCTGGAAAGACCCTAGCAGTAGACTCGAGGACTCTGTAAGATGACTCATTTTACCAGAAGACAGATATGTGTGACCTGAGCTTTATGACAGATGTCAAATATATCGAAGTGTGGTATGAGGAAGATCATCTTATTGGCAAAGTAATGAGAGGCCACTGGGAAGATTAATGCGAAGTCTGGCTTCTGTTGTGTGTTATGTCCCCCTTCCCCATTTTTTCTGTAGGTGAGACAGAGGAAAGAGAGGGATTGCCCATGGTCTCGGGTAGACCTGATGTGAGAGAAATTTGGATAAGCAATAATCCCGGTTAGTGTGACACCTTCCTTTCTACTGGGAGAGTTTAAAAAACAAACAAATAAACAAACAAAAATACCTCAGCAGAAATAATCATGGCTTTTGATAAATCTGTGACTCTGCTCTATGTGAGTCCAACTCACCAAACAGTGTGGCTCTTATCTTCCAAGTGGTTAGTGACTTTGAGTGCCCAAGTTGTGACACCGTAAAGGGGTCTTATTTTCAGAAAGTGCTAAGTACCCACCTCCTGAAAATAGGGCCCTTTTGTCTCAAATTGATCATGGTCACCCCAAAATGGAAGCACCCAAATTCACCCGTCTGTTTGGAAAATGTAGACCCAGAACATTTTTGTTTTCTGATGATAGCACAATGACACGTTCTTTTCAAAGCTGCGACATTAGTCCCTGGGAACAGCTGAGGCACCTTATTTGGTTGGAATTCCTTGTTTATTACTGATCTGCACAGGAGCTGCTAGCATTGCTGCTAATTCTCCCTTGAGAAGGCAAGAGAGAAACAGAGTTCCTTTCAATCTAACTTCTAGAATTCAATAAGGCACTCGGATATCACAGTGATGGTCATGGCACTGCAGCCTGGAATAGAATAGAACAGAATAGCTCTGGCAGCTTGCCATGCAGTCTAACAGTTTGCGCACTAAACTCCATTCCCAGCAGTGTTAGGGTTCTCAGATTACCACAATATGGTGGCCTTCAAGGGTCATGCCATTCCATCTTTCTGTTGGCAAGCACACCTCCCACATCTCTTTTCTCTTTCATGCCTGCTTATCCCCAGAGGAGCGGAGCTCACAGAGATGTCACCGTAAAATAAGGACACTGGATTTGCCCTTCTATGATGGACGGAAGGCTACAGAATGCCACATCGATTGCAGAAACGCTAGGGCAGCACAACCCATTCAGTATGACAGGCACAGGTGTGTCCTTTCTAATGGACAGTGTTTAATACAAAACATTGTGTTTGAAATATGAACCAGCCCTTGTGTTTATAAAAGGTGGTCATTTGTGTAGATTCCCAAAGGATGAATTACCCCACCATTCCATGCTCCTGCAAGAAGAAACTGTTAGGAACTACTTCTTAGGTTTCCCACTGGCTGTTCTGAATGGCTGGGTGCAAATCCTGCCCCTTCATCTTGATAAAGTCTAAAATGCACATTAGGATACTTAGAACTGGAGCTGGGTTAAATGTTTTGGCCTCTTCCCCATGTTTTTCCCCATTGAAAATGCAGATTTGGTGACACTGGAATATTTTGTGAATTCATGTTGGATTTTTTCCAAATCGTTTTGGTTGGTGGGGGGGAATGAGAAAAAAGGTCAAAATGTTTTGTTTTGACATTTTCGTCTGAAGATAAACTCCTTTGGCTTTTTGACATGCTGGACTTTTTGGAAAAGTTCATTTTCGGTTTGACCTGAACCAGTTCTTCCCCTCTCCCCCCACAATTGTCAGGGAACTAAAAAGGCTATTATTCACACAGCTCTATTGAGGACCACTATGTGGCTGGAGCATCTGACGATAGATGACTTCACTGGTTGTGCCACTCCACAGGGTGGGAGGGGCAGCTGAATCTGCCCACAGGCAGCACTACTGATGGTACAGCAACTTTGGAGGAAGAGTCTGTGGTCCAGCAAGCTATTGTTGACCTCCTGTGTGCACAGACAGGGCTGTTTTCCTATGAAACAGAGGTGTTTGCACATAATATCAAAGTCAAAGTGGCAAAATTATATACTTCAATTAACTGAGCTGGTTTTTCAGCCCTCATTTTTTATCTGTGCCATTTTGTTTTTTGTTTGAATTGCGCAATGAGGTCCTGCTCCATGACTAGGGCTCCTAGTTGCTACAGTTAGACAAATAAATAAATAAAAATAAAATATGTCTTGGTTCTCTTTTCACTGGAGACATTTTTGTCATTTAAGTGAGGTTTTCAAGCTGGAAAATATGAATATAAGGCACTTGATGAAATGGAGGGTACTTCTTGACTAAACCAAACCCAACCAAAAGTTCTTCCAACAGAGCAGGATATGTAATACATACATCAAAATCAAGAAGATCATGTTCATGGTTTCACCAGGAATAGGACAAGTTTCTTTCATTCACCTCCAGTAGTGGCACGAATTTAACTATATTGCGTTAGCAGACGCTGCTATATTAATTAAAAATGTAGTTCTAATTATTTACCCTAGTTGGTTCATACAAATCTCAGAAGTGTAATCAGTGGGCTTCCTTAAGGATTTTCTCAGTATTCAGAAATAGAAAGGGTTTTTCTTTTCACTTTACTCGGGAGTCTATTTAGACTCTGCTCTTTTTACTTCCAGGTCACCAGTCCTCATCTGGGCCAGTTGTGTCAATAATGCTTAGCAATCATATAGTACTTTTACATGTGCAAAACATTGTATGGATCCACTAAATTAATCTCACAAAACCCTTTAGAAGTAAAAGGGAAAGTATTATTATCCCTATTTTACAGATGTGGAAACTGAGGCAGAGAGCTAAAGTGACTCATTCTTTGAGGAAATGGCAGAGACTGGAATAGAAATCCGGATAATCAGACTCTTAGCCCTGCACTTGTTCTTCCATGAGTAGTTATGTCTGATGGATGATTCTTCAGTGGTTTGATGTGCTGAGATTAGTTCTTGCATCTGAACATAGTAACAAAAAATTTACAAAGAAAATATCATTTTTTTTATGATGAAAATTTTCTTTCTTTTTTCTCTTGAAAAAATGAGTTAGGACACTCAGGGGTCAGATCATTGTAATTTAATAGGACAAGAGAAGATGAGTATGAGACTCTTAGCAAACCTTTACATATCCTTGGCATATCTTTAGTCAAGTGTTTACTTTCAGCACAAGTTGTGTTTAGCATGGCAGATGGATGGCCTTGTTGCAAACAGCAGAAAGAAGCTCAAAGCAAAGAGAAGTGGAGGGAAGAAGTGGTGAGGTTAGAGACAAAGAGGCCTGGCACTAATATTCTGCAGCTCATGCTTTGTTGGGTGCATGAAGGAGGTAGGCAATATTCAAACTCTATCTCCAGCACATGGTGAATGGTAAAGAGTGGATGAGGAATTCTTGGTTTTTCTTCCTTTGTCAAGTTCTCTTTTCTTCCGTTTCCAATCCCCTCTCATCTCCACACTTCACTTTTTCTCAGTCAGACGAAGGAGTCATCTTGAATAGAAAACGCTGCATCATCTAAGCTGTTACAACATAATAGAGAATGATGTAACTCTACACAGCCTGTCATGTACCCTGGAAGTGTAATTAATAGGTGTGCTCTCCCCACTACCCAAGGCTTGACTGATACAATTTGGGATATCAAATACCAGCCTGAATTGTTTGTTGTGGGTACAAGTAACACAGGTAAGAACACCTGTGAACCAAATACTCTTTATGAATTCTGGCTCCCATTCATTATACACTTTCTGCAAACAGTTAGTAAAAAGAACCAAACATAAATGATCATATAGCTTGAAGAATCAGACTTCTGCAATGATATGAGGCAAGACTATATAAAAACATGCTTTAAACAACAAAGTCATCAGTGTTCCAGGTCCTGCAGCATGGATTTCATTGAAAATCAAGTGCCCTTTAAGCATATTTTCATGAAAATATATCCAGTATCCCTTTCATTATATTTCCCTCCTCCCCCCTTTTCCCCCATTCTATTTCTGGTTTGACCACATGTGAACCAAGATTAAATGATTTAGACACCTTTTTTTCCCCCAGCAGCTAGTTGCATTTGCAGTCTTCTAGAAAAGTGGTTAAAATGAATTTTAATATGTTGATGGCACTTATTGAAGAGCTTAATATTCATAATAAATACCCCTTGAAAGTAATCACTAGCACATCCTTTTGACAGAGGGGTCAAGGCTGCTAATGACAATAACTACTGCAAAATGCAATTCAGTCAATTACGTTAATTAAATTTCAAACTCTGTAATGTCTTCCCATTTATATAGTAAACTAATAGGGGGGAAGAATACCATCTTTATCTACCTCCATTTATATGTCCCAAAATGTTTCCTTATGTTTTGTTTTAACATTTGCAGCTCTCACCAGCTTCTCAGAACATTTAAGATAATTATGGGTTTGGCAAGTAAAGCTTATTCTTCAGCAAGAAAGGTTGAGATTTTCTTCTGAATGTTCTTTTATAGAATAAAAGCTTTTGCTTCACAGATACTAATCTGGTATTTACAGACTAGCTTATTTTGGATAGTGCTAGCATTCCAGCGTAAATGGTAGAAGTGTCTACATTTCAGCGAATCCTTTTTTAATTATATTGTTTGAAATTGGAGTGAAAAGGAACACAGCTGTCTGGAGATTTTAGTAGTATACAGGTAAGAGTATACATAATGAACTCATGAGAAATAACAGCAGCAGAGTTTTAATATATTTTGTGTCGAAGGTACTTTACACTATGGGCCGGATCCTCAGGTGGTGTAAATTGCCATAGCTTGATTCTATATAGGTTCTTACACCACACTCATCACAGCAGTATCTGAATTCCTATTGACTCTAATTCATATACACCAGCAGCAGATTTGACCCATGTTTGTAATGGTGTAATAATGTGTAAAATTTAAGTCCTACATTATCTGGAACATACATGAATTAAATTACAACCACCAGTGACAATCCTACTCTGAATTCAGTAAAATCAATAACATTGTTCACGTGCACACAGTAAGTACTCATGTGAACATTTGTAATGAGACAAGTGGGATTGTTTTTGAAGCAGCTACATGAATTTAGTGACTATTTTAGAGTTGTCTATCTTTTGGGGAGCCCCTTATTTTGCCAGTAGTATAATCTTTGTGATCAGCAGCAAATAAGGTTTGAAAAAGATCCCCCTAAGCAAATGCATTAGGTTCTGAAATACAGACTGGGGTATTTTCTTTGCATCTCTGTGTTTTCGTTGAACTCTTGTAAACCGCAACAGTATCTTCAGTGGGCTTCCAAGTTCTCTGACAATGCTATAAATTTCATTAGGAAGATGAAGTCCTACAGTGCAATTAACTCCAAAAGTGGTACAAAGCAATAGCTTGGAGATACTGGCCTACAGTACTTAGCACTTAACTCTGAAATTCAGATAAGCCCTATCAACTCAGGGTTGTGTTTAATGTTCACTCCTGCTTATATACCGCAGACACAACCTAGCGGTCACAGTGTTAACACTCCCTAATATCTATTACAATTAGTTTTTGATTAAGAGGCCTAGCATGGCTTTTGAAGCCTTTTATGTTGTGTCAAATGGCTAGTGATGGAGTGAGATGCACAGACACCTCCCAGTAACAAAGCATCTTGTAAAAGGTTTCGAGTGAACTATTTTATCATCCTAATGGAAACCAGATGACTCTAACTCCCCCTTTAATTTCAACTATTTACTGAAGAGTCCTTGTTTTGAATTACTTAAAGATTTATTCTAAACCACTATCTCATGCATTAAGAATCACGACTAGCAAAGCCATTTCAAGCGGAGCAAAGCTTTTAAAGACAACTGTGACCGTGTCATTGCATTTTATTCTTAAGCATATACACTTTGTAATGCTTTTGAATTTTTATATCTCTGCTTAAATTTTCTTTCTGATTATCACAAACACAGCTTTTATTCAAACATTTTGACACTGTAGTGGAGCTTCTAGTTGTGATGGCGATAGCCAGGGGCTTTATTCCACATTAGGATTACTGATGACCACAATTTGGCCCTGATCCTCCATGTTGGGCCTGATTCTTACCAGAGTAACCTTGTTGACTTCAGGAGAATTACCTGAGACAGGGCTGCAGGATGACGCGTGTAGAAGAAAAGCTTGTCCTCAGTATGCAGTTCAATTATTTCAACTGAGCAGTGAGATCTTAGGAGGAAAACCTGAGCCACGCTGTGTTGGTTACTCCATCGTAATGGCTGGAATTAGCTCCCAGGGTTCTAGCATTCCCCATCTGTCGATGGAAGGACTTCAGGGTGGATCACCTATCGCTGCCCCTACTCCCCTCTGGCATATCCTTTCCCTTGGCCCAAGTCATTCTGCACCTTGCTGCCCCAGGAGTCATCAGAGAAGTGGGCTCACTACTGCAGCCTCAACTCCTGCTGCCTCCCGGCTTGTGCAACAGAACTCCTCCATTTCCATGCAGCCTCCCCAACACAAAGAGCAAGGCTCCCCCCCCCCCGCATGAGCTAGGATATGAACTGTTTATCATGATGTCATGTAACACTGTTGTTTACATCTGTGTCAGTATTTTACTATGCATACTCTCCCATTCTCTGTGGAATGTCCTTCTAAGATATGTCCAGGCAATGCACTAGAATATTTTGTACTAAGTAACCCTATTTGTGTCAAACAGTAAAATATTTCTATATATTTAAATAGTATTAGGGTGTTGAATGGTATTAATGAATAACATGGATAGTTGAATGAATATGGAAAATTGTAGCTAAATTAATATTGAAAGAAACTCTTGCGTCAGGAAAGAAAGAGGTAAAGAAAAAAAGCTTTAAGCATGTAGGAATAGGTCATGTATTAAAGTATAACCATTAAAAATGTTTTGAGAAACCAATGATTACTCTGAATAAACAGAAGGCATTGTGCTTTATTTATTAAAAAAACACCAAGCAAATATTGACTTCTCTTGAGGCGGTTATCAAGATTTATTGACCCTTTGGGACAATGAATCTTCAGAGTTACAGAAACAAGTAGTCAATATGTATTGTTATGAAACAGTCATTGCAAATGTTTTTACTGTAAATATCTCCATTCGGTTGATGGATTTCAAAAGTCTGACTAGTTTCCCTTTGAAACCAACATTCCATAATATGTGGAGATGTACTTTAGCGGTACAGGAAAAACAAAGAAACATCTGTTCACTTCCTGCAAGGGGACAAATAACTGCTGCCAATTAGGATGCCATTATTTATATATGTGATCTTATTGGCTCATCAAAATTAAATAATATTTGTCATCACCAAACTCAGCAGCATATATGGAATGCACTAATTTCTATAGATGATCTGATTGCATGATACTGTTCCATACTTCACTGTTATTGACTCCTGAAGTTGGACTTCAGAAAGTTACTGACTCTTTACCTTGATGTTATCAGCCAATTGCGAGGAATTTATTTATTTATTTATTTAAAATGTATGGGACAATACTACTTAGAGCTACAGATGGGCCCAGAGCTGGTTCTAGGTAGGGATGGGTGAGCAGAAGTAGCAGCCGGGGGGTGCTGCCCTGTTGTGCTGCTCAGCTTTTTCTTTCTCGACTATTTGGGACAGGGGGCAAGGGGGGCATGTTGAAAACATTTTCTGCCCTGGCCTGCAAAATGGCTGGAGACATTCCTGGATTGGCCTTAACTGCACAATTCAGATTTGGATCCAGGTCTTAACAAATTCCAAATTTCAGAGGTGCATGAATTTGATCCTGGCTCATCTTTGTTTAGAAGTGACTTAATAATAATAAATAATAATGAGATACATTACACATTATACCCTGAGATCTAAAAACACATCACAAACATTAATTCATTAAGCTTCACAACACCTCTTCAGTGCAGGCAACTATTATCTACATTTTACAAATGGGAAAATTGAGACACTGAAACATTAAATGACTTCCTGACGGTCACACGTGGAATCAATGGCAAAGCTGGAATGAGGGCTCAGGTGCGCCGATTCTCAGTCCCTTGCTCCAACGACTAGGCAAAATTGCATCTTACACATCTTTGAAATTAGCACTCTCAAAGTCAATTAAGTACAGAAACATACTAGAGGTCAGATGCTGGCTGTCCCTGAATGTGTGCATAAAGGAGCTGGAGGACACAGATACACTGTACAGCTGAATAGAGGGCAATCGGTTTTCCCGTGCTTGTCCTCCTTGGACTTGATCCAAAGCCCATTGAAAGCAGTGGAAAGATTCCCACTGACTTATGCAGTCTTTGGCTCAGGTCCCATGACTGCCAGGTTCTGGGGAGCCATATTGTTGGCCAATCCCCAAAAGGGGCACAGTAAGAGTGTGTCAAGGATCCTGACTCTCTGTGCACTGGCTGGCAGCCAGAAGCTGGCACTAAGGGGAAAATAGACTCACCTTGTTTGTGTGCCCTCTCCACAGATTTGCCCATAGGCAGCGTGGTCTGGTTTAAAAGCTAAGAACTGGCCCTAAGTAAACTATACAGATTGCATTGTTAACATCCTGGCTAGGAAGATTTAGTTGGGGTTGGTCCTGCTTTGAGCAGGGGATTGGACTAGATGACCTCCTGAGGTCTCTTCCAATCCTAATATTCTATGATTCTAACATTTTTTTCCATGGCATCTTGGGCCTGGAATTGGCATCCTTTTTTATATATTTTAAATTGAAATAAATATCTGATCACACCCATTTAGAACACACTGTGATTTTTTACATACTATGCAAATGGGCTCTGATAAGGTCTCCTGGGATTATAATATGGGGAAAGACACTTTATCCAACACTTTCCTATATCAACACAACAATATTTGTCAGCCATTACTTTCTCCCTAACCATTACTGGCATATAACAGCACTCCTGGTTCACCAACCCAACCATCAGAAAGCTTTTCTGTTTGGCGATGTAACATGCCATCTACTTTAACTCGATGCTTTGACCCCTTTTATTGTTCTCTCTCTTTCCTTCCACTCTGTTCTTCGATTGTGAATTCACCTTTTAGCTGATGGTAGATGCTGTTATAACGTAACCCAACTTAAATAATGTAATTTTCAAGATGAGTATGTCATATTGGGTACAATGCACATGAGATTCAAATACACATTTTTTATTGTGACTGTATCACACTTGAAAGTAACGTCATTTATCTTTACAAATATTTGTGCACACATACATATAGAATCTAATATATAAGTATTATAATGCTTACCATTCAGTCCCTTGTGAGTATTCATTCCTCAAGTTTTGCATCATTTTTATTACCAGGAAGAAAACCCAATAGGGCTGGACAGAAAAGATACAGTTGAGCTGAAGAGCTAACCATAAATGAACAAAAATCTCACTCCTCAAGGCATATTTGAGAGAGAAATGCTGAGAATGCAGGTGTGGTTTGTTTTTTTTTTAAATCTTGGTAAAACTTTTACCATTGGCAATTTAAATACATTTTGCTGAGAATCAATACACAGCTCCCATGATCATCAATAGGATACTAAACTCCAACATTTATATATTTTAATATTTTTTTTCAGTAATGATCTAAAGGAGGGGCTATATTTAAAGGAACAGATAAGTTTGGGGATGAAATCAATCCTTTATTTCTGAGATGTCGTCAACAGAGAGCATTGTGAGCTCAGGGTTAGAATCAATTGCAGAATAAATAGCTCTGCAACACTTTTTATCAATGATTCAAATAACTTTACTGTGGCTGCCTGAATTAAAAAATAATTTGTTGGGAAGGCAAAGGAGAGAGCAAGTGAGAAATTAATGTCTTAAAATTAGGTTTCCTCTAGATTTAATTCCAGATGCCTTTATATATTGGTTCTTGCCCTTCCCAAAGTTACTTCTCTCCAATATTTTCATGAGCTTGTTGTAAACTGCCAGTTTTCCTGTGTTAATTATTAATATGACCTGTTTATGTACTAGTTATCCAGCTAACCATTAATGTCTGTTTACTCATTGATGACCTTTGCAACTGCGTACCAGTCTCTTGGCCTGTAAATGTCAACATTTTTTAAAATAATCGAAATGCTCTTCATATCTTATGACTATCTAACCAGCCCCTTAAAGATTTTTTATTTAATGGAAAAACAAAATGTAAATACTGTCATTTTGCAAGGATTACAAGTCACAGAATTATAAGTGAAGGGAGTTTAAGTGAGAAAATCTGGAAGAAAAAAATCTCACTATAAAATTCTCTCACTTTTGTACTAAAAACCAAAAGCCACCCAATCAACACTAGAGGACCAGGACCTAGTCCTGGGGAATAGAACACATTTTTCTCAAAATTTCATTGTTAAGCACTTCCACATTCAAATAAGTCTGCAGGATTTATCTCTAGTTAGGCAGTCAGTATACATTTAGCCTGACACTGGCAAGACATTTCTATTCCACACACTCTCCTCCTAATGGCTAAAACTTAGATTAGGCAATATAGCTGGATTAAGGCTGCAAGGGGTGACCTTAATTTTACCCATCACTGCAAACTGTGTATCTTTGGTTTTTGCTAATTACGTTAGCCTAATTTAAACGGACAATCAGAAGCCCAGTTAAATACAAAAAGGAAAGCATTTCCCCCTAGAAATGTTGTGTATGATGGTCTCTCCCTAGCTGTTAGTGAAATTATAGAAGCAGACAGCTTTTCTTTTCCTTGGTCAACTAACATCCTTGTCTAGGAAAAGCCCCCTTGAAATATTATCTTTGCAATAACATTTACAATTTCTAGATTTGAAACTGGCTTTTTACTGAAATATTTTCAAATATTAACATCTTCCTGTCCATAAGTAAGAGTGGTGGCATTTACAGAGATTACAGTTTTGAGATATGTCATGTGTGTATGTTCACATTTTCTCGTTTGTTGAGTTCTAACTTCAATAACATTTGGGGGGGGGTATTAGCTACAACCCTGAATGCTTACTATGACTGCCATTTTGTGTTGAATTTATCTTATAGAAAGTAAACTGTGGAGCAATCTGTCAGAAGTCATTGTATTTGCAATCTTTGAGGATTTGGATTGGGACTGGGTGGAAGGTAAACTTCCTAGATCTCCGCTCTGAGCTGCATAGACCATTTCGGTTCAACATTGTGAAGGAATTTGGCTGGGCAGTAACACATTTCCTTAAACACTATGCTTCTGTACAGGATGGTTATACAGTACTTCAAGCATATAAATGCCTCTCAGGTTTTCTGTTATCTGAATGATAATTCACCTTGTCTTTCTCAGTGTGGTAGGTAATAAATAGAAATCTGGACTAGAAGTGAGACATTCTGACTTAGTTAAATCTTTTGGTGTCCTGAAAAAGACAAGTAGACTCAATTACTATGCCAGCAACTATATAAAGATTGTCAAATTAAATATAAAAGCTTATGTTTAAATAATGGTATGACAAAACCCAAGAAAAAAGAGAAAAATCAAAGCTATGCTGACATTGTGACCTGAAATCACCATGCTATGGAAAAAAAAAAAAAGATGCCCTCTAAAATGTGTATTATTGTCCTAAGCTTCTAGAATAGAGATTGAGAGGCTATACTTGGGTAAATCCATATTAACCTAGACTCTTAAACAACTGGCTATTGAGGCATTAATTCATGCTGTGTTCCCACTATACTATAACCACTTCTTTTTGAAACAATTCCACAGTTCATTTGCTAAATATGTATGCATAAAAGGTAATAATACTAATGCCTTACACTTTCAAAGAGCACCTTAAGTAAGCCTCCAAAAATTCCTATGAGGTTAGATAAGTGATATATTGATTTCACTTCACACACCACTGAAATGGTTCAAACACAACAGCGGTTTAATAGTGCACAGTAACACTACACAACAGGTCTGCAACTGAAGAAGCATACCATATCCGACTGAAACTTCAGGGGGAATTTAGGTAGAACATAATTATTTGTACTGGAGCTTCTCCAGGACATTGGGTTAACTCCGTGTTTCTCACAAAAATACTATGGGACCTTAAATAAAACAAAATGGTAAGGACTTTTTAAGAATATCTCATTTGTAAGACCATACCTCAGCATCCCTTACTACAAATGCCTGGGAATTCAGTGCTGACTCAGAGGACAATGCATAAACTAGAATATCCAGCACCATTTCTTGCAGCAACTAGGTCTTCCTTGTAGGTCTCCTATCTAAGACTGACCTAGCTTGACATACTTTAGTTTGTGAAACAAGGGCCATGGCTCAAATGTAATATTCCTCTGGGAAGTGGTGTCCTATCTTCATCTATTTTCACATATGAATCAGTGATATATTTAATCATTTTTTAAAATGCATACTATCTACACGGAGCTGTTTGTTTACCCTCTAACTATATATCCAGTCTCTATAGATCAGAGTGTCTCCTTTAACAATTGTTTTTAAAAAACACAGATTATGATTTGATAGACTGGAACAGCTCTATTTGCTTCATAGATAGCCGGATATTTATTTTCCACTATAAAGAATATAATATTTACCCAATGGACCAGAAAAACTTCTTCATAGCTGCAACTCACCCCATTATGCCAACGTATTTAAATACATATAAGGCCACATTTTGCTTGCCTTACTCATTTTGTAGCCAGTAGGACTATTTGTGCAAATAAAGTGAGCAGGAGTTAGCCCATATGTCCCACCAACTTCTAAGACTCTTTTATAGATTTATGTATAATAGCCTGAGGAAAGGACTTTGGGCAGACTTATAGCTTCCATGATTATTTTTTATTTGTCTTGTGTCCTTCAGCTCTTCTGTCTCCTTCAATGGGAGAGTGGATTATTCAGCACTGTATTCTGTGCTGTGCAGGTGGGAGATGTCTTAAATATCTATATGCTGATGGGGTGAGTGGTTAGGGCATGTTTTTGTTACATATACAAAAGACCAGGAGTAATTTCCATGATCTTTATGTTCCTGCAGGTGTCTGTGTGTGTGTGCACAGTTCCTGGGGAATAAAAGGATAATTGCAGAAGAGAGGAGCATGAATTCATACCTCTGGGATGTACGCTATCCTTTTGTTAATTTGTTGAGTGCCAACAATGTGCTTGATGCTGCATGGAACACAGAGGAGATATGTGTTGAGGGATGATGTTCATATGATGTGTGAGAGCATGGCTCTCACACATCATATGAACATCATCCCTCAACACATATCTCCTCTGTGTTCCATGCAGCATCAAGCACATTGTTGGCACTCAACAAATTAACAAAAGGATAGCTGTATCAATTTAGCCTCCTTAAAACTCCCAGGGCCTGATTTTCTCTTTCAGGACATAAGTAACATCCCTTGACATAAATGGCAGATACTGGTATGCTGCCGAAGGCTAAAGTCCCCTGACACTAAATTACTCCCATTTATGACATGTATCTTATACCTCCTTTCACACCATTTGTGTATTTCACAATTATCTCTGCTCCCAGGAGTTTATAGTCTTGGAAATCCCATATTTGGCATCATGGGAAACATAGATCATCTTTCTCCTTAGTTCTCTTTGTATCTTCTGTTTATAATAAATACAGAGATTCAGAGACTGAAATTTAAACATGCTGAATGCAATGTATGTTTGACCCATTGTAGTGTTGCTATGAATAAGAAATGGGGTCCTTCAGATGTCCTTCCTCCCTACTTTATCTTTGTCATCTCTCCCGCACAGGCTCTCCTCTGTAGCTGGGATGTACATATCGTTCTCTGGTCATTTAGAGTGACCATACCAGGATCACCGAGCACAGAAGTTAAGGTGGAGGACACTATGGCTCACCAAGTGCATTCCCCAGTTATTGGGGTTCATTTATCATTTGGACTCAAACCGTTTGATTAAGAATGTGACTGTGTTATCGGTACAGTATTGTAGTATCTGATGGCGGGGAAACTGCTGCTTTAAATCTAAGGAGGTTGCTTGTTCTGATAATCCGTCAGTAGGTTATTCACAAACTATGGATTTTAGCCCGCTCTGTGGTTCCTTCTAGAGTCCCACCCTTTCAGAGGCAGCACACCTCAGGCACGTACTTACCCTACCCATCGGTGTGCCATCCCCAGCTCCTGATGTGCAGTTCTGTCCAGTTCCAACACAAAGATGGGCCATCACAAACACTAAATTCCCCAATTATCCTACTCTGATCTCTTCTCCCAGAAAACTTGTTCTAACCCAATTTTGGTCTCAAGGGGTTTGTATAGAGAAATACATTTTCGTTGCAAAGTTTGGACCTAGGTCTGAAATTTCCACAAAGTCAGTGGTGTCCAGAGCTGGTGTCAGCTCAGACTGGTTCTATCTGGATAAATAGCCGAACTGTTGGGTGCTTCTCTGAACAGGACCTTTGAACCAACTGAGGTTCATCCATCATCACTTCAAATAAGAGAGTGAGTCCCTTTTAATTTAAATTGTGTGGGAATCTGAGTCACACTCCACACAACAGAATAAGGCAGAGCAGAATTCTACTTGTCACTGTCTATGCTGGATCCTTTTATAGAGCATTTGTAGCTGTTTGCATTCTCTTGAGCTGAACTGATTTAAAGACCCTAAAGGGAAGATAAACTGGGGAGATTTAAAACACAAAGGGCCCAGAACAAGACAGCTGGCCTTGCCACACCTTCCTTGAAAGAAACCCCAGTGCAGGAAGTGTTTTGGCCAGGCAGGGGTATGTCGTGGGGAAGGAAGGGGTGTACCCAGAGCAGTCCTGCACCCCAACTATTTGCTTGCATGGCCCGTCAAGGTCATGACAGATAGGAGACAAGTCAGGGCAGCCCTAACCAGCACCTGAATAAAGGAAGCACAAGCTTCCCCCATCTCCCCATGTCCATCCCCGCCCCAGCACATGGGATGAATTTGTCCATGAGAGCTCTATGATCGTGTAAGATGAATCCATCCATTAATGTCCATCTGCACGGGGTCATTGAAGGGTCTGTTAGAGATAATCAGAGGTCTGTTTTTCCTTTAAAAGTTCTAGTCTGTTTCCCTCACTATTTTCAAAACACCCTGAAGTAGACCATGCATCACAATGAGGTCAAAGCAAAAAAGAAGAAAAAAAACAACACTCCCTGAACAATGACAGTTTTCATTTATTATTGAGTAGTCATGTGCATCTTAAAGTCACCAGTTATCATCAAGAGAAGAATGGAGTTAGACGCCTGACAAGGAAGATGCTCTCTGCAGAAGCATAATGTTCAATTCACTGCCAAGGCTACTGACTTCGGAAACAAAAGGATAATAGGTGAAATAATTAAATCCCTACCTTCAAGGTAAAGTGGCATCAGACTTACACTGACTGTGTTCAGGGTTTTTTAAAGTAACTTCCCTTTTACTAATTTGGGCTTAGTAACATCAAAAGTTTTCAAGGCCTCCAGTCCCGAAGTCACGTGACTGCACCAGACTCTCAACTTACATTAAAAAGAAAAAAAAGGTTTTATCTCTCATGTACGTGAAGAAAAATTTGAAAATGTGCCCTAAAGCTAAAATGTCTGCTTGAGTCTGCAGACAGCCTGAAACAACAGCTCTGAGAAGTGCAAAGTGCTCCATTCACCTTAATTTTCTGCCATTCCAAGGAACAGTGTGGCCATGGTACCGGGACAGGGCTACGGGAGGGAGCTTTCTGGGGTGTGACCAAGGCTCTATATTGCCTGAAGTCTTTTCTTTTCTTTTCTTTTCTTTTCTTTTCTTTTTTATTTAGGGAAGATTCCACAATCCTTGCTCATGTTGAGCAATATCTTACTCCACTAATATCAATCACACTGCTTGTAGAATAAGGTACTACTCACTTTGACTAACAGACATCTTTGTGGAGATGAACATTAATAGATGTCATTAGATAGGATCACAAGCTTGAAATCAATGAAACGACTAGTACTTGTGCAGCAAAATTCTACTCAGCGAGAGAAAGGGTGGCAGCACCTAACCTATGGATTGTAAACTTTCTGGGGCAGGCATCTGTCCCATTATAAGAAAACAATAAGCACAATCAGAAAGTTAAATAAGTCTAGTTCTAGACGTCTGTAAAACAAGCGCAATTTGGAGGAACTGTAATAATACTAATAATAGTCAAAGGACAAAATTTATAGGTGATGTACAATAATATTACTGTGTGTGAATGAGTGTCAGTAATGAAACATAGTCAATGAGGAACAGTTTTTAATGCTCAGAAAGTGGTTAAGCTCAGACAAACTTAAATATTTTCCAAAACAATTTATATTTATTAATGGCTACTACAAAATCCATTTACCCGTAATCAAGTGAAACTTGAGGGTGCTGGCTTTCTTAAGTGCCTAGAGTCAACAATATTAAAGTAAATAGTGGAGGACATTCCAAGATAGTATTAACACAATTGATCTATTGATGATTGCACAATGGGAGGTTATCTTTTGTTAATTGACTCAGTAAATAACCTCAAAGGCGTCACTAGTAGGAAAAAAAAATCTGTTGGATATGGGAAAGTTGACAGGGTTTAAAAGAGGGTGAGGGAGCTGTTACATTCCCTAAACAGTTTACCCACTCACTAAAATAATAACACAGAGATAACTCCTCTGAGCAGATAAAAGCACTAAGATACGTCTTGGGAGATGCTAACAAGAAACCAAGTGGGATCTGATGTGTGCATGGGTGGAAAGTGAAGCCCTCAAATTCTGGTGGCTTGTACCATGTTGCATGTGAAACACTGAGATTTTTTTCAGAGTAACAGCCGTGTTAGTCTGTATTCGCAAAAAGAAAAGGAGTACTTGTGGCACCTTAGAGACTAACTAATTTATCTGAGCATGAGCTTTCGTGAGCTACAGCTCACTTCATCGGATGCATACCGTGGAAACTGCAGAAGACATTATATACACACAGAGACCATGAAACAATACCTCCTCCCACCCCACTGTCCTGCTGGTAATAGGTTATCTAAAGTTATCATCAAGTTGGGCCATTTCCAGCACAAATCCAGGTTTTCTCACCCTCCGCCCCCCCCCCCCCCCCACAAACTCACTTTCCTGCTGGTAATAGCCCATCCAAAGTGACCACTCTCCTCACAATGTGTATGATAATCAAGGTGGGCCATTTCCTGCACAAATCCAGGTTCTCTCACTCCCTCACCCCCCTCCAAAAACCACACACACAAACTCGCTCTCCTGCTGGTAATAGCCCATCCAAAGTGACCACTCTCTTCACAATGTGTATGATAATCAAGATGGGCCATTTCCTGCACAAGTGAGGGAGTGAGAGAACCTGGATTTGTGCAGGAAATGGCCCACCTTGATTATCATACACATTGTGAAGAGAGTGGTCACTTTGGATGGGCTATTACCAGCAGGAAAGTGAGTTTGTGTGCGGGGGGGCGGAGGGTGAGAAAACCTGGATTTGTGCTGGAAATGGCCCAACTTGATGATCACTTTAGATAAGCTATTACCAGCAGGACAGTGGGGCGGGAGGAGGTATTGTTTCATGGTCTCTGTGTGTATATAATGTCTTCTGCAGTTTCCACGGTATGCATCCGATGAAGTGAGCTGTAGCTCACGAAAGCTCATGCTCAAATAAATTGGTTAGTCTCTAAGGTGCCACAAGTACTCCTTTTCTTTTTGAGATTTTTTTGCACTTGCTTTCACATAAGCATGGCAAATGGAGTTGTCATATTGGAGCTGTCCCTAACACAGAAAGAGCCTCAAGAAGACACATTTACATAAGGTGTGCTCTATGCGCATCAGACATACCTTATTTGTTTCATAACAATGTAACCAGCCAACATTTCTCAAAGGCACATTTTGAAAACCCAACACTTTCCCTTGTTTTTTGCCCTTCCCCCTTTCCTGTTTCACTCTATTTTATTTAGGTTTTTTTTTCCCAGCAAATGCACAGGGCTGTAAATTCCTGATCTATTGAAGCACTTAAGCACGTGTGCAGTTCTGCGGATGTCAATGGGGCCACTCGCTCAGATTAATTATGCATGTGTTTAGGACCCAGATGTTTAAAGCTATTTAGGCATTGCTGTGCTCAGCATTGCAACACCTAACTGACTTAGGAGCCTACATCTCATTACCAGAAGGATTTAGGCACTTTGGAGCCTAAATCTCATTGGCTGCCAAGGGAATCTTGACACTTAGCTAAATACCTTTTAAAAATCTGGGCCAAGTGCTTTGCAGTATCAGGGCTTAGGTGTTTATTACTGTTATTACTTGATCATTTCATTGTAGGTCTGGCTGTCTCATTTCTTCAGTCTTGTCCAATGTGCACGTGTCCTCAAACTGAGTTCTCTGGGCCAGTTCCTTGTTGACTTAATTAGAGCTATGCTGAAAGACACCCCCACATTCAATACATTTAAAAGGATTCTGTTCTTCTCTTTCTAAGAATAGCCTTCTTCCCCTTCTGATTCTGCCTGTTTTTAAAAGATTTTCTCATGTGTTGCCTTTCGTATTCTCCCCCACCTCTCCATCTCTCCGATATTCCCAGTTTCTGCAAGGCATAGTGGGTGGAGTAGAGCATATCAGGGAGCCAATTACAGCTGCTGGAATTTCTAGCTAATTCTATATGGACACCAGCCCCAGAATAGACGATAGCAGGAGAGAGGCTGCTCTAATTATCATTGTCATTTATTACTTGTATTAGGGTCTACCCCAGCTGGTGACTTCCCTCAATGAGCTGTGTTGCCAGCTGGGAATTGCTTGAGTTCAGCAGCACTGTTGCCTTGTCTTTTCTGGCTCACTAAACTGGGGCTGGGAAGAGAATTAGCATAGGAGCTGGGTACACTGGCCCTTTACACACTGGAGAGTCTCCTGCAGTGGGGGAATCTCATGCTAAGGAGATATGCCATCAGCTTCTCATCTCTTTGTGCCACCCGAAGGGGTCAAATTGCGGAGAGAATCTGGTGCCTCATCTTTTATTCTTTCACTTTGATTTGTATTTCTTTTCTCTTGTTAAATCTCTTTTTTGCCCTTTCTGCCCTTCCCCTTCATACACCCTATTTCTGATCCCTCCATTTCTCTCACTCTCGTCTTTTTCCTCCCCTAACAACCCCTTATGCCAGGGCCAGGATCAATTTGGAAGCTCTGCTTCACTCAGCGTGGACATAGGACATATAGTCATTTGTTCCTATTTCAGTTGCACTCAGCTGGGAGCAAACATCACTTCTGCTCTTGTCTGAGAACATCTAATAAGCATCTGGGAAGGAGGAAACCCTGCCTATACTTTGGGTAAACAGCTGCTGAGGAGGGAGTATGACTAGCTAGTGCTTTTTTACCCATGGTCTGTAATATGTCAGGGGATTTAGAAGGGAATTACCTCCCCTCCAGCTTATGACCCTCCGGAATCACCTACACCGAGTCATGCTGCTTTTCATGTCATATCAACAGCCTAATGTGCAAAAATCAAACAATCTGTGCCACTTTTTTAGAAGCGTGCCCAGACTGTAGGAACAAAGGAGCTCCTGTTTCCTAATCTCAATAACAATTAAGACATCAGATTAATAGAATCTTTAAATGCTTTGACGGAGGCATATGGAACACTCTATGTTTGCATTACCATAAAGCCTATCAGCAACCTGAACATTAAAGGTCACCTACGGGAACATAAAATAACAGTGCTGCAAACAAGACTCAGCTTGCTGCCTTGTTGTGAAAAAATCATTGTCATTTCTTACATGGCCAGTTTTTGGAGCTGCTGGTCAACTTCACAGGACCTGCACTTTACCCCTGAGCCATTTCGTGGGCATGGAATTTTATTTCATGGGCATGGAATTCCCTGGCCTTAAGGAGCATGTCATGCTATCTCCTCTCCACCCCTTCCTCCTCCTACTTTTTATTCCCCTTAGCCCATCAGCTAGGTTGGGTTATCATGCAAGCATCTGCCATCTTCATCTATCTAAGGTGGCACTAAGGTCCACTTGCTTACCATCTTTTTTGATGCAATCCATTTGTTCCTTCCTCAGCTTTCCCCAGGTCTCTTTCCCACCACCCTCTCCTGCCATGCTATTGTCTCCAGGTTCTCTTAATTCATCCTTGGCATATTGTTTTCACCTTTTCCAAAAGGGCTGAACCTCCCCAAAAGGGCTGTCGTGGCTGGGATGGAAGTGTATAAGGTGGGTATCTGATGACTTTAAAAGCATCCGATAGCTCAGGGCAGATGGGGCCCTTTAGACTGGGAGCACAGACTACTTGGGAGAAGAAAATTTCTGATCACAGATTCCCATTAAATGCAGCCTGATGCTGGTCAGCAGAGACACCAGTACCTTCTGTTGGGAGTCCACTAGGCTATGGCAACAAGGCAGGAAGAGAGCGAGTAAATACTTAGTTTAACTGGGGAAAGGCCCTCTCACTGTGATATATGTCAGGAACGTCAACTGATATACTGTAGTTCTTATTGGTGCAAGGTGACTACTTCCCTCTTCCCCTTCCTTGACTCAAAATTGCACTCACTGGTTCACGTAATGAATGTAATACCCTTGCTAATAGGATTGAACCACAATGCCTATCCTTTAACTTGGCACCAAAGCCCAGAGTGCATTTACTTTTAGCTGGCTATTTTAAAATGCTGTCTGCCTGGTAACTGTTCCAGCATCTGCTCTCCCAATATTCTGAGTAGTATTCCTCAGAATTATCCTGGATCAGACATAAATGAAGAACTTGTGCAGAGGACTCAAATTTCGCTACTGGGGTTGTAACTCAGGCCAGGATTAAATGCCAGCATTTGTAGCACCCCTGTGGAAGTAAGCGTTCTGAACTCCAAGACTGATGGGATGTTCTCCTTAAAAATGTTAATGTTCAAGTATTGTGGGGATACAAACATTAGAAATCTCTCTGGGGAACAAGCCTAAAAGGTCACCATTTTGGGGAGGAGTAGCTAGAGAACAGTGAACGCCAAACATTTTCCTTTGTGGGAGTGAGGGGAAGCAAAATCCTTTATTTGTCCTTTGCTTCCAACCATCCAACCTCCTGTGACTCATCATTTGTCCATTGCTCCTTGTGACACTGGTGAGTTACCCCATTCGCTTTCTTTCCTAGCCTGGTGTGAGTTCTATAACAAGAGCAGCAGAGCTGATGGGTGTCTGAACAGATTGGCAGGCTCCTGTCAGTGCCCCTGCAGGAAGACAATAGAGGGACACTCAGACTTTTGCTCATGGTTCCTCTTTTGCCTTGGGATTCTCAGAGATAATGGCCCTCGGTCAGGAAGCCTTAGTAGACTGCAGCATAACAGTACTTAGGATAATGTCTTTTCTCTTTGCTTCTTCCACCCCCTGATATGTTTTGTCACAGAAACTCAGGAAACTCTTCCTCCCAGCAAATTCTCTGTATGTGTTCCCTAAACTGAAATCACTCAATAAAAACTGTAAGTGATCAAGTTTACACCTCTGCCACCTGCTCCAAGAGTTCAGTCATTTCCCTGACCCAGTGTTTCAGCACAACAGATGTCCCTGCCACTATCCTTGACCTAATCATAGCACTTATGACCCACATGTTTCTTGGTCACAGACAAGCACGGGGCAAAAGTATCTTACAGGCCAACCGCTATAGCTTGCGTTAGATCCGCGAGAACAGTGTGTGAAATTCCTGTTAGGTTCCGTTTCTTCTGGCCTGCTAGGGCCAGGATAGCTGAACTTCATAATCTGTCCGAATGCTTCTTCACTTCCATGGCACAGGCAGTTCCTTGGTGGAAAGAACAGGGGGCAGAGGTGGGGGGGAGGGGAGGGGGGCAGAGGGAGGATGTGCTCAGATTCTAAAATCAGATGACAGGCACAGGTGCTAGCTGTGGAAGAGTGCTGCAATCCAATGGCATGCACCACAGAAATCACAGGCTGGCCTCGTTCTCTCGCTGTTCTGAACCACAGATTGAGTGTCAGGAGTTATGACTGTGATGTAAAACTGTAAACCTGACCACATACATTTATTAAAAATTCCTTGTCACTTTCTGTAAGAATCCAGGAGGCTGTTAGTTCAGTGGTTTAGCCAAATCCCAAATTAGGTAATTGCATTTTACCTTCTTAATTACATTCCCCATCGTTTATCGTTGGGCACGTTAGTTTTCACTTACTTTTTCTCCGAACCCGAAACTGGCCTGAATCAGAATTCCTGATCCACATACTTCTAAAGTATGATTACATTTGGATCTGGATCCATATCTATTGTTAATCCCATTTGCCAAACTTGGGGAACAACTGCCTCGTGTCACTGGTGAAAATAGCTACCATTAACCCCAGAGGCTGCATTTCTGTGGAAAGTTAAGTGATCCCTATTCACACAGGTCCAAGTCTTTAAACAGTTGAGGCTTTCTGCTTGCACAAAATAATGCCATGTGCAAACTCTAGCTTTTGTGTACCAATAGGATATCTGTACATGCAAAGAATAATATTGAACCTGCAAGTGCACAAGTGGGTTTATAAATGAATGCAGAGTGTAGACAATATTTTTCACACAGACTTTCACCTTTCTTTCAAAAGTGCATGCTGCACAGTTGCAGAGCACTTGTGAAAGTTCTGCTACTGAACTATTTCCCAGTGTTCTCACATCAGGTATCACAAGCCAAGGCTCTGCTTGGGCTCCCGCCGAAACAAATGGTAAAAGTCCCATTTGCCTCCATAGTTCAGGATCAGACCTTAAGCATGAGATGGCTAGATCGTCGGGCTCAATGGCTAATGATCAATGGCTCCATGTCTTGTTGGCAGCCGATATCAAGTGGAGTGCCCCAGGGGTTGGTCCTGGATGGTTTTGTTCAACATCTTCATTAATGATCTGGAGGAGGGGGTGGATTGCACCCTCAGCAAGTTCGTGGACGACACTAAGCTGAGGTGAGAGGTAGATATGCTGGAGGGTAGGGATAGGGTCTAGAGTGACCTAGACAAATTGGAGGATTGGGCCAAAAGAAATCTGATGAGGTTCAATAAGGACAAGTGCAGAGTCCTGCACTTAGGACGGAAGAATCCCAGGCACTGCTACAGGTTGGGGACTGACTGGCTAAGCAGCAGTTCTGCAGAAAAGGACCTGGGGGTTACAGTGGACAAGAAGCTGGATATGAGTCAGCAGTGTGCCCTTGTTGCCAAGACGGCTAAAGGCATATTGGGCTGCATTAGTAAGAGCATTGCTAGCAGATTGAGAAAAGTGATTATTCCCCTCTATTCAGCACTGGTGGGGACGCATCTGGAGTATTGCGTCTAGTTTTGGGCCCCCACTACAGAAGGAATGTGGACAAATTGGAGAGAGTCCAGCAGAGGGCAACAAAAATGATGAGGGGGCTGAGGCACATGACTTATGAGGCGAGACTGAGGGAACTGGAATTATTTAGTCTGCAGAAGAGAAAAGTGAGGGGGGGTGGGATTTGATAGTAGCCTTCAACTACCTGAAGGGGAGTTCCAAAGAGGATGGAGCTAGGCTGTTCTCAGTGGTGTCAGATGACAGAACAAGGAGCAATGGTCTCAAGTTGCAGCGGGGGAAGTCTAGGTTGGATATTAGGAAAAACTATTTCACTAGGAGGGTGGTGAAGCACTGGAATGCGTTATCTATGGAGGTGGTGAAATTTCCATCCTTGGAGGTTTTTAAGGCCCAGCTTGACAAAGCCCTGGCTGGGATGATTTAGTTGGGGTTGGTTCTGGTTTGAGCAGCGGTTGGACTAGATGACCTCCTGAGGTCTCTTCCAACCCTAATCTTCTATGATTCTATGAGATGGGATAGATCAGTACTGGGATAATAGATTCATAAGAAACTCCCTAGTAATGCAAGAATGTGCTTTGATAGACACCATTCTTCCTTCTCTGACAATACCAAACCACCCCTAACTCCGCTAGGAGTGAGGCCTGAGGTGGTGCTATCTTTCTGATATAACAGAGGCACTGAACACTATGGTCATTTTTAAAAAAAATCCCACAGCAGTTTTCTTTACAATTTACAGTTGACCCCAGTGTCCTGGCCAAGTTCCAAATCAGATCATTACATTCTTTCTATCTAAGTTTCCCATACAGTTTCCACTGGATACAGTATTTGCCTTCACTCCCTGTCTTAACTTTTTGGGTACTCTTAGTGCATGCTGTTAAACATATACCACATTTCCCTTCTCTTTCCAATGCCAGCTACATTCCAATTGTAGGTGCAGTGATCCCTTTAATAGTTTGTATACCAGTGTGTTGTTAAAGCACTTCAGGTCATTTTGAGATGAAGGCACTATATAAATGGAAGTTCATATTAAATCAATAAATAATACTTGTGTTAGAAAAATAATTCCATGTTGTGTATGTGGCAGCAAAGATGAAAATTAGCATTTCTAACAGAGAGTCACTCTATTTCCTTCATGCTCTTGACATCTGAACAGACTATCAAAACGGATTCACGTAGAAAATTTTATGTCAGCAAAAAGCTTTTGGCATAGGAGAGACCTTCCAGGTTTTAGAAGAGAAACTGCCCTTCTAGGAACTCATAGCTGTTGTGGCTACTATGTAAATCTCTTTATCCAGTCAATCAGACCTGAAATAAAATACACTGAACTGATGCTTGGATAGCATATAAATTCCAACTCACATGAGGCCTAGTGAGCTATAATGCAGAAAAAGGATTTTTCATTCCCCATTTGTAAGACGATATCTGCTGGGCTCATGAACTGAAAATATTTTAGGGGCCTGCGCCTTTACAAGGTAAACTGTCTCTATTGTGCAGGAGAACATTCACTGAAATAGTTAACATGGATCATCTGATGACATTAGCTTTGTAAGTAATTTCCATGATGTCAAGGGCACACTGGAGATTAAAGGGGGATTAAGGTCTACTTGCACAGTCAAAGCATCAAAGTAAATTGACTTGACTTGGCAGGCTGCACCTAAAGTTGGCAAGTTTTCACTAACTAATCATATAAAGCCCAGGTTTGTGGTGTTAGTTAGACTGCACTTTCACAGAGGCCAGGAAACGTTAATCTTTCAAGGTGGGAGGTTTAAGGGGTTGGGAAAGAGGAGGGGAGACTGACAAGGAGAGTTTTGCAGTGTCAGAGTGCCAAGAGGCACTAAGTAAAATAATGACCCTATTTTACTAGGGAAGACTGTGTGTTTTAAGAGAAACTCGGTTGGATTTTTATCCAAAATCTTTTTCCCCGGGAAAGTTTATTTTCCACCCCCTTTTCTGTCACAAAATGCAGTCTCCTCATAAAAGATCAGACGTTGCACAGGAACTTCACTGAATAAAGATGAGTTTATATTTTAAAAAGGAAACAGCTGGATTGCAAAAGCAAGGGAGGTAGGCAGCTCTTGTTTCATTAGCAAAGGGAAACTCGGGCCCCAGAGGAGAACAACTGGGATAGCAGCCATGACAGAGAGAAAAAAAGGAAACAGAAGATCATAAAGAACTAATAATGAAAAATGGAAAGTGAGAAAGAGCCAAGAAAAACAAGCAATAAATAGATTAAAGAAGAAGAAGGAGAAGAAGAGGAAGAATAAATGCAAAGCAACAAAGTGGGGAAAGTACAGGACAGAGTATGCATTTTATTAAAACAAAAACTGATGATTCTGAAAACCATTAGGAGCTCAATGGAAATTTTAAAGTGATAACCTTTTGGACTCAGAGCTGATTGCTGGATATCAATTGTGTGCCTTGTTTCAATATAAAATTGGAGGAGGAATACTGCTTGTAATCTGACAGTGGTTTCTCTACCCCCTCACTTGAAAGACAGTGATAAGTTTAGATAAATAGCAGGGTCTAGGCCACTTCCAAACTGATGAATCAGGGTTCTCTTAGAGCACCTTATAAAACTTCTATCCTACGATTGTTTAGAAGGATCCAATTAAATGTTTACCTATGCAGTAATCGGTGGATGCTGATTTGAATCTAGTGAGGGGAGGCGTCCATCTAAACAGTTTCAGATGGAGGAAGAGTGGAGATCGAAGGAAGAGAGAGTTAGGAAGAAAAACAGATACTAGTCTGTCCTTCGTCTTGAAATCTGTTCATTGTGATAAAATATACAAACCCAGCCAAGTCCTCACCATCCAAGAAGGAACAGATTTTTTTCAGCTGCCCTTCAATTAGATCCATAATAATCCTGCATCTTTATGTGGTTTACACATGACACCTCAACCAGCAGAAATGGTGCTATTCTTTTAATTTTTACTGTGCTCATTAGATTTTAATAGGAGTGGTTGTTTGATGGCGGGTAGGGTGGTGGTGGTGGGGAGAATGCACTTGGTGATGCATAGTGGAATGTACATTAATCTTGTTAATGACAACACAGTTAATGGCTGGCAAAACATTACTTTTGAATTAACCTTTCTCTTGTGCAGGCTGTACTTGAGAAACGGAGCCAGGACACTGAAGATATAGGGAAAGTGCATGAAGACAGGGATACAGGATTTCCTATGATTTTATGTTGTTCTTAATTAGGAAGCATATTGGCAGCAAATGCTAACATGTGTTAGGATGTTTAGCTGTAGCCAAATAAGTGTTTTCTATTACAATGCTGAATTCCTTGCCTAGACGGAGTGCATGCTGTTCTGTTCATGTCTCACAAAATCCCTTTATAAGTCATCTCGGTGGCCAATTTTCTGCTGGCTCATGCTGCAAAACTCATTGAACATATGCACTGGTATTCCATAAGGGTCGTCCTCCTCACTTGTAGGTCAGACAGAATAATTTTTTGAAAAAAAATTTAGAAAAAGGGTGGCAAGTGAGGAAGCCCTTCTGAAACGCTGCTGCATTCCCGCTGAACAATGGCCTGTAGTGAGCATGTTCAGTATGAGCATGAGGTAGGGAATGGATGTGACTGGCTCTCTGCCGTCACATCTTCATAACATGCACTAGGCAAATCACTCATAAGGAATCATTAACCTGACAAAATTTGCCTCTTTTACTGTTGGTGAATAGTCTGCAAATAAATTGTCATTTTTTCAAATCTATTTGTTATTTCAAATGATTAGGTGAATAATTTTAGGTCTGGTCAAAAGATTATTTGAAGGGCAGTTTGTTGCAAAGACTCACAGCTGAGAACTCCTACTATTTTGATTATACACATAGATCACATGTTTGTGTTTCTGGACTGGATTGGTGTAATCTTTTTTCTGGCGCAAATACTTGCCGTTATGAATTTAGGATTTTCCTTCTGCAAACAGTGTGCCACCTTTTTTTAAAAATCACTATTTCTGGTGAGTGTTCCTGGCAGCAAATTCATTTGATGAAAACATGGAAAGTGAATTTGTAACACCTGTGGATACAGTCGCACAGAGAATTATTAATTAATATTCCCAGAATTTTTTCTAGCAGATTTTGCCCAGCATAGTTTCTTGGTTCATTTTGAAAGGGGAAGAGAGAGAGAGAGAGAGAAATCCTAATTTTAAAATGGAATTAAGGCACTAGGACAGCCACTTCTCTTCCCGTGCAGCTACTTCTCTTCCCGTGCAGAACCCCACACAATTTATGGTAATTATAGGATATGTGCGTATGTGCACAGAAATCTTCATTTAACCACAAGTTATGCAGGAATCACTCGCTGAAATCCTCTGGCCTTTATTACAAGGTCAGACTAGATAATCATAATGGTCCATTTTGGTTGGACCTAACATCTATTAATCAGTGTTTGGGTTCAGGTTAATTTCCAGTTTTCTCCCTATTTTGACTCCCCCCAACCCCATTTTCTTCTGGGACCTCATTTCTAGCCACTTTCCTCCCTCTTCTCCAATGTTATGAGCCACCCTGAGACTCTTGCCTCCAGTCCCAATTTCATGGCATTCCCACTATCCTAAAATCCACAGGGAATCTCATCTCAAACAGCATTCCAACAGCTCTGTGCTCAACCCCGATATGACTGTTCAGGCCTAGCAGATGCTGAAGCTGCCTGCTGTTTATTATCATTATTAGTATTAAAATTGCAAATAAAGGCTCCAACCAAGATCCAGTGTTAGGTTGCACACAGACTAAGAGACAGCTCCTGAGCTGCAGATCTTACAATCTACTTAGACAAAACAAACAAAGGGTGTATTTCAGAGTAGCAGCCGTGTTAGTCTGTATTCGCAAAAAGAAAAGGAGTACTTGTGGCACCTTAGAGACTAACCAATTTATTTGAGCATAAGCTTTCGTGTGCTACAGCTCACTTCATCGGATGCATTATTATTCCCATTTTACAAATGGGGAATAGAAGTCACACAGAAACTATGTACCAAAGCTGGGAATTGAACACAGTTTTTTTGAGTTGTCATCGAGTGCCTTAGCTTCCTTCCAGGTCCTTCACTTGTTCTGAGCAGAGTCTGATAACATGGTGTTCAATAAGGCAGCGGGTCTACACCAGCAATCCCACTGTAAATACCAACTATGATGCTGTACAAATGGTGCTTGGATTTTACACACTGAATATGAACCCAACACTGTAAAAATCGCCCTGCCATTCTATACTTCAAGCCATTGTGAAGCCATCGCCACGGAACTGACCGTGAGGGACAGAGGAAGGTCTGCCTCATGTTTCCCCTTTTCTTCTCCTTGCCCACATATAGCCATATAACCAGGATGGTTGCATCTACTTTTGCTTCATGATTTAGATCAGCTGTCACTATTCATAAAATAATCATTCCCAATAACACATCAAGCCACCAAACCAGGTAGAATTTAGTCATGTCAGCTGCATTTTGTGTTCGGGTTTGCTTGAACCTTTAAACTCAAAGCAAAGCTCTGGAGGTGTGGAACAGAGCCACCACATTTTGAAACAAGTCTTTAGTCATTTACAAAGCCAGCCGTATCACATACTTCTGGCTCAGAATTCTTCTGACTCGTAAGGTCACATCCCTAGAGTGGAAGCAGAAGGTGGAGACTGTGTTTACGTTCTGCAAATTTGTCTGTCTTTGTGATCAACAACAGAACCCAATTTCAGATTTCACTCAGCTCGCCCACCACTAGTTCCAATCCCCATATTTTACGTACCTAGACTGGGTGTAAATTTCATACGTTAGGTTGACAAAGATCACTTCCTTCAAGGGAAAAAAGCTTAAAGTAGCTATGCACAGCTATTTAAGGCTTTGGTTTCATCTACCATATTATGAACAGTTCAAGATTTTTATCCACGAAACAGGTATGTTACAGTCAGCGATAATGCCAACCTGTCAATGTGCTTCCACCATGTTTTGGAGGGGCTGATGCTAGGGTTTAGATAGTCTTTATACCCTCCCTTGAGACCACAGAGAAACTGAGGATGATGCCTCCTATAACTCCTTTGAATGGAGCCACCTCTTTTTTTGCTGATATGAGAGCTCAGAAGCCTCCCTTGCCTCATATCGCTAGAACCTAGAAAAGACCAGAAGCGACCTGGGCCTGCCGATAGTGGGGGTGGGCGGAGTGAGGGCAGGGGCTTCAGCAGTGTTACTGAGCATGCTCAGTACTTGTGAGCATGCTCAATACAAGCCAAGCAAATCTGGGGGAGGGGTGTGGCCAATCCTGCCTGCCCCCCCCCGCATGCGTCCCCTCTGAAAAAGACAATGCACAATTGATCTAAAAAGAATGGACCAAAGAAGAGTAACGGTTGTTGTGTCTTGCTGCAAATAGCTCTTGACTTATTAAAATATCAGTTTATAGTCACCAGTCAGAGAGAAGAAAACAGACGGGGTCCAGTATTTTATTACTTGTGAGTGCGATTCGGTATCAGAAAAATTCGGGAGAGGTGAGCCATTTCTCATACAGTAAAAACAGACAGTTCCCCACCCATAACCATTAAAAAGGCTCAGATCAGTTAGTTAAGGAGGTCATGGATACAGATGGTTCACAGTTGCTCATGGTCACCAGGCTGCTTTTCTGACTTCCTGATCCCCTATCACCTCAATTCCTCTGGTCTCCATTTACTGTTCTGTCCCCAGCTCACTTCTATCCATAAATCCAGATACTCTGTACTGGGATATAATATCATCAGTTTGAAATGTTGTTTGAATTGAGGATGCCCAGGTAGGATTGTGCTGCAAAACTTGGAAACAGAGGCTCCAAAGTCAGCTGCACTCCACAACATAAATTCAAAAGTCAGGTGGGGGGTCAAAGTGTGATTACCTAGAGCAAGCATGGATTCATGGTAGATCCTTGGATTCAGCCTGGCATTCAGGAGGGCTCGAATGCAGAGCAAGGAACTGTCAGTCTGTGGTGGACTGGACTGAGCTGCTCTGGTGGAATTAAGGTCAAGAGACAGTGTGTTGGGGTACTTAAGATAAGTTTGTGGTTCCCTGACATGACTTGAGCCCCATTTCTTCTTGTTCCACTTCTGAGATGAGATGTCAGAGGAGCTGGAGTTGACTCATGGAAGCTGGAGAAGCAGGGCAGTTGGAAGAATTTCTAAAGATTGGCCAGGAAAAGAAAGAGTCACGTGGGCCCGGATGATGTGGGAGTTGAGTTGTGTTGAGTAGCTCTGGTGTGTGGGAGGTTGGGACCTTCACATCTGTAGTTATGATTCAGTGAAGCATCCAAACTATAGAGCACTTGTTCAAGCCTAACCCCTTTCTAGGATTGCCCATTACCCGGGAGGAAAAAATGTCATTCTTTCCACCAAAAGATAAAAACAAAATAGTGAACTAAAGTTCTAAATGATAGCACTATTAACATAATATCTTTTGTCTAGAATGAACTATAAAACACAGATATAGACAACAGAGAAACCCCTGTAAATTTATAATGGATATCCATATTTTTTTTGTTTTACAGTTTTCCATTCTATAATGTAATCCTTCATAAAAATGATATTTTAACGAAAAGTTTGGCAAAAGAAACAATTGGTAGTTAATGGAAGGATGGGATTACAGTACTGTGCTTTTGCTGTGAACAGTGAAATAGAAAATGAAAAACATTCAGGGCATTATATGAAGCCCAGCAGTCACGCTCCATATGGTTTGAAGAGTTGAGCAACGCTTGATAAAGATTTTACAACTTCATTTGCTTAACATTTGTATGATTGCTTTGATCTAGCCCTCCCAGCCCATTCCTGGACTGAAAAACATGAGGCATTTAAAACAAAGAAATCTGTTTTTATTAATGGAGCATTTTATATTGATTTTAATCTTGTGTGTTGTTGGTGTTTTAATATGTATGTTTTGTTACCATCAAGCCTTTTCAAAGATTACCTTGTGGTTACGGCAGTGGATTGGAACTAGTGAGATCTGATTGCCAACTCTGCCACAGACGTCCTACATAATCTTAGGCAAGTAATTTAATCTCTTTGTGACTCTATTCCCCACCTGTAAAAAGGAGATATTAGCACTTCCCTATCTCACAGGGGCATTTTGAGCATAGATACAATAAAGATTGTGTCATGCTCAGATATGATAGTGATGAGAGCTAAGTAAAGACCTAAGGTGGATAGATGGGGACCATATACATAGATAGACAGGAAAGTACGGTAGAATACTCCTGGAACAATGTGGAGTATAAATAAAATGTATTCTCAGTCCAATAATACTATATGTTTAATAACTGTTTTGTGTTAAAAAAAGCATAACACATATGTAACACAGTCTTCAAAGCACTTTACAAACATTAAGTAATGTTTATGGCACCCTTGTGAGGTGAGTGTTGTTGTTGCCATGTCAGAGACAAGGTAACGGAGGCTCAAAGCAGTAAAGTGAATTTCCTGAGGAAACAGATGTCACTGCTGGGTTTGGAACACAGAATTTCCTGGCTCCCAAACCTGTGCTCAGACCATTAGATCATGCCCTTCTTTTTAGTTTTAATCAACCCTTTCAAATACACACACACACACATGCATAAAACCCTCATTAAACAATGCAATAATGATCATCAGACTGATTGTTGTGCAATAATCATGTCTCATCGATACTCCTCTAACTAAACCATACTGCGTAGTTGTTTCCCTACAGAAAAAGAAGTTCATATTCTCCCTCAAATACATGTGTATAGTTTGCATACATTGTCACCATATAACCACTGGATTGTGGAGGAAAGAAGGAGTGTGGTCTAGTGGTTGGGACAGGTGAGTAGGAGTCAACACTTGTGGAGTCTGTTCTTGGCTCTGCCACTGAATTTTTTGTGACCTTGGGCAACTCATTTAGCTCTCTGTTTGTAAATTTATTATTTTATTAATAATATTTGCAGCAGTTCCCAGAGGACACAACCTGGGATTGGGGACCCAATATGCGAGGTGATGTGAACCCATATAATGAAAACATGGGCTCTCTCCCAAAGATATTACAATCTAAATAAGGACATGTTAGTGATCTATTATAATATTAAAGGTAGTGAATATTAAAGTTGAAGTCTGTAGGGAATTTGAGACCAGCAGACAGTGGTTTAGGTAAGTGACAAGCAGCAAAGCTGAGACCTAGCTCTAAACTTTTCCAAAGTTTGAGTGTTTGGATCACTGATTTTGGTTCATGTTCATCTGTAAGTAGTAATTGTTCTTGTTTATTATAGGAATTAACACACTTTCTAATACAAAAACTCCTGAAACATCACTTTTCATTCCATTTGGAATACTCCATAGCAGAAAAGCATTCTTTTCACCCCTTTTCTGCTATTTGTGGGAGCAAGCCCCCACATGCGGAACTCACATTTGTCGGTATTGCAAATGGCATGTTCCATATTAGGTGGATAGAGTATCATTGGAGGTATGTTTTGTCTCATAGACTCAGTACACTGGAGAACACTCAGCTGGTTAATATTTCATTTGGATTCTTTTTCTTTTTTCCAACCATCTAGGTAAACTCATATACATCCAGTCTGGTTTTAGGAGGTGATTGCCTTGCTGTGGATTAAGGATCCATTTCTGAGTCACTACTTAGGCACTTCAGAGGAATAGATTTCAGACCTGAAAGAATGCATTGTAAACAGAATAATGTGCTTTCAAAATTAGCTCACGTACCAAATTGTGTATTTACTTAATACTCCTTAATGGCTTTTGAAGAAGCCATTACGGTTTATTGCGTAAATGGTACATATACCAAAATATGTATTTAACCTAGATAGGGCAATTTCCCCTTGCTGATCATAGAATCATAGAATCATAGAATATCAGGGTTGGAAGGGACCTCAGGAGGTCATCTAGTCCAACCCCCTGCTCAAAAGCAGGACCAATCCCCAATTAAATCATCCCAGCCAGGGCTTTGTCAAGCCTGACCTTAAAAACTTCTAAGGAAGAAGATTCCACCACCTCCCTAGGCAACGCATTCCAGTGTTTCACCACCCTCCTAGTGAAAAAGTTTTTCCTAATATCCAACCTAAACCTCCCCCACTGCAACGTGAGACCATTACTCCTTGTCCTGTCCTCTTCTACCACTGAGAATAGTCTAGAACCATCCTCTCTGATTTCCCCTCCTTCTTTACAAAGTTTTATCTTTGTCACCTTTTAAAAGTCTATGTTTCTGAAAGATTATCCCACCCCAAAATAAAATTGTTTTGGATGGTGTGAGGCCTCATTAGTTCTAATAAAGTGTGGTCAGCTATAATTAGTAAATGGGCTAAACTTGTTTTCAGTTAGCCCAACAGATGTGACTTTTCAGATCTGGGTCTGGGTAGGAGATGAATTTTCCCTTTATATTCCTTAAAATATCAGTGCTTTTGCAACAGAACTAAGCCACAGATAAGTGAGTTCAATCCCCGCTCAGGGAGCTGGAATTGGCTTCCTAATTCTCAGGGTTAGACCTGGCCATGATGTAGCTTTAATTTCTGCCACTGGCTTAGGGTCCTCAATGGAGCCTACACTGTGAAGGATTGGCATAGCAGAATATTGCCATGCCTGATCCTCCCTAGCCCTTAGATGGTGAAGGGGGTTCAGAGGCACAAGACCAATCTGCGTTGCTGATATATCATCAGGGCGTTCCTCTATGCCAAGAGAATTCTCCACTGGCCATTTGTGGTGTTGTTATGGATCCTTTGTGCCAACTCAGTAGTGCCTCAACCTGGCTAGACAACCTGGCCCTGTAACTCTGTGACATTAGGTGAAGAACGGAACATCTCTGATTCAGTTTTTTCATCTTTTTTTTTTTAAGATAATAATACTTTACAGGGGTATTTTCTGAAGATTAATTAATTAATATTAGTGAAGTGCTTTGAAGATGAAAAAGCACTGAAAAGTACTAAGTTTGAGAGGTGTGAAAGCAAGGTGGGCAGACAGGAAAAATACATACAGGCAAAAAGCTATTTATTGTAACTGTTTCACTGATGTCTCAGGTAGCTGGTACATGAGGTAAAGCAAACCTCTGGTATTTCCCCATGTTTAGAGGGAGTCGGCAATGCAGAAATATCTGTATTCAATTACTTGATTAAAAATACCAAAAGTTACAACCAATGTTATTGACGATGAATTATTCCACTAGCTTTAACTACATTCAAGAGTTTTGAAGCATTGACAATCCAGAAGGCTATCCACCCCCAAACATAAGGTCCAGTGAGACCTAGCACCTTTAGTACATAGTAGTAGTAGCTGAAACTAAGAGGGAAGCATTCTCTAGGTTTGGTGGGAAAAGGATGGTGATGAGCCTGAAGAGGTGGCCAATGTGTGAAGAAGAAAAAATGTCTAAGTCAAACAGAACTTAGGCATATGCTTAAGGGCATCCCTGAATAAGGATAGACTTAAGCACGTGCTTTTGTGTTTTCCTGAACTGTATGTGAAATCCTACATGAAAGCAGTTAGGTTTGCAGCACTGGGATCTTGGAATACTTCTTTAACTAATACCACTTAACTAATAGTAAGTGGTCATAAGTACATTCCATGTTACAGCTTTCCTCCACACAAAATGGCTCCTTGTTTATGTGACTTCAGACAGACAAATTCAGTAAAAGTAATCTTTGGGGTATACTTGATGTTCCCTTGACTTTATCTGTATTATTTAATATAGGGACTATTTTACCTAATTACTTGAATAGGTGCAGAGAAATATAAAAATATTCAAGTGTGCAACTGTATGCTAGAATTCTGGCACCAAAAATGCAATCTGTTTTCTTCTTCTTTTTTTAATTGTTTTTAAATTGACTTTTTGTTGACCACAAGAAAAACTGGTTTGAAAATAGAGCACAATAACACGCAGTCTACAGCTGTGTCAAAACCTGTTGGGTCAGTTCGAATCTTAAGGGTGTACTATCTGGTAATGCTGATTTGATGGTTATTAAACCCAAATTGAAATGAACGAGGTTGGGATTTTTTAAAATGAATACTCTTTTCACCAAAAAATCAAAGCCAAATGGCTCATGAAAAGGGATTGGGTTTGACAAATTTTTTTGACTAAAAATAAAATAAAATAAAAATAAATTGTTTCAAAATTGTCAATACATCCTGTTTTAATATTTTCAAACTGAAAAGTTTTGATTTTTTTGGTTCAAAATGACTTCCAAAAATGTCTGTTTTGTTTCTTTGTTGGGTCACAAAAATTTGAGATTTTGACTTTTCATCCTGATTTGGGATGGGAAAAAAAAATTAAATCTCAAAAATTCTTTCAGGACAGGAAATTTGCCACCCAGCCTTATTTTGTATATATGCCCCATTATAAAGGGTTCATAAACCACGATTTGAGGACTTCAATAGCTCAGACATAGGTGAGAGGTTTTTCGCAGGAGTGGGTGGGTGAAATTCTGTGGCCTGCATTGTGCAGGAGGTCAGACTAGATGATCATAATGGTCCCTTCTGACCATAGTATCTATGAATCTATATCAACAACTCCATACTTGCCCCTTATATCTTCCTCTCCTCCCTCTTCTAACCTGTTCTGTCTCCCTCAGGCTTCTCCCTTCCCATATCTTTTTACTTAGCTAATCCACCCTAACTACTCCCACACCCACCAAAATAAAAATGGAACTTTTGCAGCCATCACACTGTTTACTCTGCATGTATGTCTCATTTCCTTTAGATTTTAAACTCTTTAGGACAAGGACTGTCTACTACTCTGTGTTTGTACAGTGCCTAGCACAACATGGTATTGATTTTGGTTAGTCTCTAGGCAGAACCTAAAAAATTTGAAGGAACTAACACTGATTTTTTTTTCAGGTATTGAGAGATTATGTATCCTTCGTGTGCTCTACCAAGTATGTCAAGG
Organism: Caretta caretta; assembly: GCF_965140235.1. NCBI lineage: Eukaryota > Metazoa > Chordata > Testudines > Cheloniidae > Caretta > Caretta caretta. The sequence continues at coordinate 74,842,346 of NC_134215.1, read as the reverse complement.
ACAAATATTTGTATGTGCATTCATATTTTTGGCCTCAATGTATGGTTTAGCTTTTTATGCCTACACAGCTGAGTTAAGTGCCCCCAGGTTTCATACCATTTTTGCTTGGGTTGCTAGTTGTTAGCTACAGGTGCTATTATTTGTTTTTACTGCAAAGCTAGGGTTGGACTTTGGCCAAAATCAAAAGCATTTTCTTCAGGGATTGACTGGCCATTAGAAGATCAACCAATCATTTCAAAGAGGAAGTGGGGTTTAGGCTTCTTTTATGATGCGTATAATCCTTATTGACAGCAGAATGGGTGGGATCTATTCGTTACTACAGCTGGGTGACTCCTGTAAAAAACAAATCAGATTATTCATTTGAAACTTTAGACAAATTCCTTATGATTGAATTCACACTTCTTTTGTGATCTCTTTCCATAAATATTCTAGTGAACGAGCTTGTTGCCAGCCTGGTATGTGTGTGAACTATTTAAGAGAACACTGGACACTAGTTGCAGAAAATAATGTTTGTGAACAATTTGTGAAAAAGTGGTGAAATGCCTCAACAAAGTGATTTTGTTACAAACGATTTGCCCAGCTGTAGTTGCAACAAACATCTGAACAACATGGCAAAACCTCAATTTCCTTCCAAACTTCCAGTGACAAACTTTTTGAGAGCAGCTGGTACCAACATGTATGCTTTTGAAAGTCTAGTTATCTAAAATAAGTATTTATATAAACAGTGTATTGCCCTTTTTACTGTATCTATCCACTTTCACATACAAAGCGTAAATCCCTCCCCATTCACTGTAAATTCTTCTGTCCCAAAGGTGATTATATCATCATTTAAGAAACTGACAACTAATATGAAACAAACAGGTTATTTGCTTGAATTCAGCAAGACATGTCTGCATAACCCAGTGTTAACATGTATCCACCGTAAATCAGCTTGGGAAATGCTGGATTTGCCATAGCTTTAGCCCTTCCTGGCTGCTCCCAAGATTTTGGATGACTAATGAGGACGTGTCTGACCAGGGCCAATCAGAGGGTCAGTCCAGGAGTGCCATTTGGCCTCGGCCTCAAGCTCAAAGAGGGCCTCAAATGTAGACACTTGTGAATTTTTTGGCATTGGATAAGTTTCGCAACTTGACATTCCTATCGGACCAAAATGTGACACACTCTCTCAGCTTAGAGCTGCATATTTAAGCAAATAAGAGATGTGACTTAGTAAAAGACATCATTTTTTTTCTTAACTGATATAGATTTTGTTATATTAAAGAGTTAAAAATGTTCATAAATATTAATAAAAACATATTGGTTCTGATGGCACAAGATTAAACCATGTGTCGTCATTTTTTGTTTTTATTATGGCTAGGGGCCTCAAAAGCTGGAAGTGGCCTGGGCCTCTCTGGACCTCTAAGAGGGCCTGTGTCTGACCTGTCCTAACTCCAACTCTACCTCTCAGCCTCCATTCTCCCTTCATCTCCACTGGTGGATGCTTCTCTTCTCCTGCAGGGCCAACAAACACTGCATTGCTCTTGAGGCTGAGCATTCTTTCCTCAAATAGCATCTTTCCGTAAGGGATGTTGCCTCACCGAACAATGTTATTTCAGCCACAGGCATTTGTTCGTACGTGCCTGCTGTCGAGAGAGAGAAATGTGTTTCCTTATGCTGTGTTTGTATCACGTGCTTCCCACTTCCCATGCCTATTCCCTGTTAACCGCACACATCCTGCCTGCCTGGTCTGTGCCTGATGGTTGGTGGTGGTGGTCTGTGATATACACAAGATCAGACTACATGATTTGGTGGCCCCTTCTGGCCTTTAACTCTGACATCTCCAACACAACAATTAGCACAGAAATTAGCATGGACTTCTGTGATTTAGGATTTAAGGGTGTATTCAAGCAGGGAGGGAATTAGAAGGGATAGGCAATAAATGTTGTCATGTCACTTGGCATGAAATATCTGCCTTTGCTATTGTTTCTCTTTAAAATAAGAGTTACAATTCCACGTAAAAATATTACCCTAACAAAAGGACTGGAATCTTCTTTGTGAAAACATTAAGCATCTGATTTGACAGTGCATCCCTGCTCAGCAAAGCACTTAGGGTCAGATTTACAAAGGTTTTAACTGCTTAAAGATGCAGATAGGAGCCTAGTTGGATTTTAAAGAGTGCCTAGGTGCCTAACTCCCATTAAACTCAATGAATCAAATGGGAGTTAGGTGCCTAGGCATTTTTGAAAATCCCACTTGCCACCTACCTACCTCTTTAGGCCTAAATGCCTTTAAAGATCTGGCCTTTAAGCATGTGCTTAAATCCTGAGCTTAAGCATTTTGCTGAATAGGGATAGACAGAAGCATGTGCTTAAGGACCTTACTGATTTGGGGCATTAATCATCTTTATAGCCGGCAAAATCATAGCAGTGGAAGAAATATTTTCCCATTAGAATGAACTGGATTATTTCCTTCATTTGTGTGCAATAAGTAATATTTTCAATAGTACATTCCCAATTGTATTTAATGTGTTAGAATGTTTTCTGTGATATTAGAAATCATTTTCCATAAGATTTCATATTGCTCAGGAGAGGTCTTTGGAGATTTTTGAATAGATATGCTCTCTGTTTTTGGATTTATATTAATAATAAGTTGTAAGGAAAGATGTAATGGGCCAAAAACACACACACACGCACATTTCCCACTGACTTCATCTAACGAGAGAATTTTGGTGAGTGTGTATACTCAGTAATTCTGTCTTAGGGGAATTATTTCTTTCCATATCTGATTTTAATTTGTTTGCACAAACTAAATGCAGATCTCCATATACTGTAGCATTCCCTTTTCTTTTTCTTTCTTATTTCTTTTACAATCTGCCAGTATTAACAGGTTTTAAAAACAGACAAAATAATTGCATGACTCATTATGAACATCCAGTTATATACTTAATAATATATGATGATTTTCTATATATATATAGAAATATATGATAATGGTGATTTTCTTGTTGCTCCTGATGATGATAATAAATAGCTTACCTATATGTACACCACTTTTCATCCTGAAGTATCCCAAAGTATTTTACAAACTATAGCCCTGTTCCTGCAAAGATTTAAGCATGTATGTAATTTAATGTGCAGGTGGCTTCATTGACTTCAGCCTTGAGTTTCTACAAGATAAGACTCAGTGGATCTGATTCTGCAGAGACACATACATGTACCCTTATTCATGGGCAGATTCCCATTAGAGTGAGGCCAGGTCTATACTACAAACTTATATCGGTAGAACCACGTCGCTCAGGAGTGTGAAAAACTCCTGAGCAATGTAGTTATACCAACCTAATCCCTGGTGTAGACAACACTATGTTGACGGGAGAAGCTCTTTTAAGGTCTTGACTGAGTTAAGTCCACTCTGTAAACCACGTGGAACTCAGTGTATCTAATTTGGAAGAATGAAAGCCTGAGGTAAGCCTGTCCGTGTTCAAGCTGTGGTTCCAAGCAGTCCAGATATTTCAGCGATTATGCTTAGACAGATAGGCAATCCTCTCTTGCATTCAACATGTCTAATTTTACAAAGACTGAAAGAGAAATTGGGAGAGGTGTTATCTTTAGGGGATACATTTATGGCTATTTTACTTACTTCATGCCATTCCATGCCATCTTTTCCAATACCTGAAAGGGGAATCACACAGAAACTTAAGGTCCTGACCCTTGGCCCATATTCTCAGCTGCTGTAAACCAGTGTAGCTACATTGAAGCCCATGGAGCTTTGCCTGTTTATACCAGTTGAGGATGTGGCCTTTGAGTCCTATCTCAGCAAATGGCTCATGTCTAGACTCAAGACACATTGTTATTTAATTATTTGTGTTACATAGTGCCGAGAGGCTCTATCTGAGATACAGACCTCATTGTGATTAGTGCTGTATGGACACACAGAAAGATTCAGTCCCTCCTGAAGAGCTTACAATCGGAATATGCAAGTCAAAGACTCAGAGAAGGGAAATGTTATCCCCATTCAACAAATAGTAAACTGAGAGACAAAGAGATTAAGTGACTTGCCAAACTCCCTCATAGCCAGGACTTGAATCCAGGTCACTTGAGTCTCAATCTCATGTCCTAAGTACAAAACCTCCAGTTTTCACTCTTACAGCGATCATCAACTCAAGAGGAGACACTCTTGTATTTTCTTGTAAAAGCAGAGAAAAAATGTGTTTGCTCGTTTTATTTAATTTTTATATTCTTTATACAGAAAAAGATGGCGTTTGAGCCAAGGCCGTGTTATTTTACTATTTATTAATTAGTAGCATCCCCAGGTGTGCGAGATTCATCACAGAAAGAAAACACACAGAGTCATATCTTTCATTTCTTTGAATCAGGAGCATTTTTCTTATCTCTTTTTTTCCTGGTCCATATATATTCTTCTACACAACAAAAAAATGGGATTTGGAATTTCAGCAGCAGCAGCAACAACAAAACATGCATTCCACTGAATATGTACATACTGTCTGACATGTTTCATGGCTGTGAGAGAGACATTGATAGGTATTATCTTTGACAGAGGAATTTATGGCCATTTTCCTATCTGTGGTATGTTTACATTTTGAATTTGTGTTGAGCGTTTGTCAAGCTCACTTGTTTCTTGTCTTAAATTAGATCATAAACTCTTTAAGGCAGGACAGTATCTTCTTATATATTACTTGCTTGTTTAGAAGCTAGCATAATGAGGGTCAGATCCTGATTGGGAATAATAATAATAATAATAATTAATAAATTTATTAATAGGAAGTATCCATGAGTCTGGAGACTTCTGGGTGGCTGCCTTGTCCACACCACAACCGGACACTCTTGTCAAGTGGGGAACAGCAGCCTATGAGTTCAAGTACCACAAGATGTCCTGCCCAAAGAGGTCCTGATTGACAGAACCTACCACGTTCCCTGATTGGCCCAAGCACACTATTTAAGGCCCAGATAAAACACCCTGGAGGTTGTTTGTGCAACTAGGTGCATCTCCAGCCTGCTGTTCAGCCAGACCTTGTTCATAGAATCATAGAACTGGAAGGGACCTCGAGAGGTCATCTAGTCCAGTCCCCTGCACTCATGGCAGGGCTAAGTATTATCTAGATCATCCCTGACAGGTGTTTGTCCAACCTGCTCTTAAAAATCCCCAAATGATGGAGATTCTACAACCTCCCTAGGCAATTTATTCCAGTGCTTAACCACTCTGACAGTTAGGAAGTTTTTCCTAATATCCAACCTAAACTGCCCTTGCTGCAATTTAAGCCCACTGCTTCTTGTCCTATCCTGAGGTTAAGAAGAACAATTTTTCTCCCTCCTCCTTATAACAACCTTTTATGTACTTAAAAACTGTTATAATGTCCCCTCTGTCTTCTCTTCTCCAAACTAAAGAAACCCAATTTTTTCAATCTTCCCTCATAGGTCATGTTTTCTAGACCTTTAATCATTTTTGTTGCTCTTCTCTGGACTTTCTCCAGTTGGTCCACATCCTTCCTGAAATGTGGTGCCTGGAACTGGACACAATACTCCACTTGAAGCCTAATCAGTGCAGAGTAGAGTAGAAGAATTACTTCTCGTGTCTTGTTTACAATATACCTGCTAATACATCCCAGAAAGATGTTTGCTTTTTTTGCAACAGTGTTACACTGTTGAGTCATATTTAGCTTGTGATCCACTATGACACCAGATCCCTTTCTGCAGTACTCCTTCCTAGGCAGTCATTTCCCATTTTGTATGTGTGCAACTGATTGTTCCTTCCTAAGTGGAGTACTTTGCATTTGTCCTCATTGAATTTCATCCTATTTACTTCAGACCATTTCTCCAGTTTGTCCAGATCATTCTGAATTTTAATTCTATCTTCCAAAGCACTTTCAACCCCTCCCAGCTTGGTATCATCCACAAACTTTATAAGTGTACTCTCTATGCCATTACCTAAATCATTGATGAAGATATTGAACAGAACCAGACCCAGAACCGATCCCTGCAGGACTTCACTCATTATGCCCTTCCAGCATGACTGTGAACCACTGATAACTACTCTCTGGGAATGATTTTACAACCAGTTATGCACCCACCTTATAGCAGCTCCATCTAGGTTGTATTTCCCTAGTTTGTTTATGAGACAGTCATGAGAGACAGTATCAAAAGCCTTACTAAAGTCAAGATATACCACATCTACTGCTTCCCCTCTATCCACAAGGCTTGTTACCCTGTCAAAGAAAGCTATCAAGTTGGTTTGACACAATTTGTTCTTGACCAATCCATGCTGACTGTTACTTATCACCTCATTATCTTCCAGGTGTTTGCAAATTGATTTCTTAATTATTTGGTCCATTATTTTTCCAGAAGGTAAGATGACTGGTCTGTAATTCCCCGGGTTGTCCTTATTTCCCTTTTTATAGACGGGCACTAGATTGCCCTTTTCCAGTCATCTGGAATGTCTCCTGTCTTGTTGTGTACTCCTGATACACGGCCTTCCTCCTGGTTCCTGACTCCAGCCCAGTTCCTGACACCTAGCCTCACTTTTGCTTCCTGATTTCCTGCTCTGCTCATCTCATTTTGCCTCTGGACTACTAACCCTACTCTGGCTGACTCATTTGGTTCCAACCCAGTGCGGTTCATCAAACTTGACTCTGACCAGATCCTATGAAGCTAGTGTGGACTGCTGCTTTTGGCCTTGACCCTTTAGACTGAACTCAGACCATGTGCCCTCCAACCCAGTCACCATTCTTGACTGGGATCCTGACAATAATAATTGGAAATACCAGTGGAAAGTACTTTAAATAAGATAAAGTAAGATCATTCAAAGTACAGAGACTCCAGGAAGCCTGTAACTTTTGTGTTAATAGAACCTATATCAAGATGGGGAGTTTATAAGAAACTTTCTGGAAAAAAAATCTATATTTTAGTGAAGAAATAGTACTTTCAAATCCTTTAACCCCCTTCCAATTAAGAGAAAGGGGAAGAGTTGGATTCCTTTAATTTATGGCAGTCTCTGGCAAAATTATTGTAATAATGAGAGGCTTTTCTTCTCATTCTCCTGGCACTACTTGCCATAAAACAGTTACCCTTCCAATATTCTTCCAATATTCTTGCAAACAAACAAGGACACACAGCTTGTAAATGAGAGAGATGAAAGCATATTAAAGGAGTGAGGCAGACCTTATGTCATCCCACACCTAGGCACAACGGGATGCATTAAGGAAGCAGTTAAGGAGGCATTCCATCAAACCAAGGTGTCAGAGGACATATGGTCTATTTCATCAATAACTTAGTGAGTTTCCATACATTTCTACTGTTCTATATTTCTTCTAGCTTTATGTTCAATTATTCCTTATATAATTTATTATTAGAATTTTTCCACGAAAACCCATATAAATCCACATGTATGCAATTCATTAAAAAAAAAAAGAAGATGAAATTATAACCTTGTTTTCTATCACAAGTGAAATCCAAAGATTTCAGACAAAACAAAAATATTGTTAAAGTCCTCAGGATTTTAAGTTCGGGCCCAAATCACTAAAAATATGTGTAAGAGAGGTTTGCAAAAGGTTTTCCCTAAATGATCAGACCTTATATGCACGTGATGTCTGGAGAGGTTAGGGAGGCAAAACTTGGGTGAAGGGCTGCAATAGGGATTGATGTAAATATGTTTCCTATGGGTCCAACACTGGTCCACTTCCATCTCTACCTTCCTCACTATGTGGGCCCATGAGAGACACACAAGTAGTATGGAGGCACTTCTTTTTCTTTGCTAGACAGGCTTCCCTACCACCCACCATGGAGCCTCACAGCATGTCTACATTGGTGTGCAGGGATATGTGCAGAATAGCTACACTAGGTGAGCTTAATGTAAGATTCTCTGTAGATTCATGTAAGTCTCCAAGGCCATCAGTGTGGCATTACATTCATTATTTATATGTATGGGTGTGTGCGTGCATGTATATAAATAAAATCAGGAAGAGCTGATTTACAATATTCAAACCTATACAGAGATTAATGGATCTTATGATTCATATGATAAGCTAGGATTTTATTTTGTACACTACTTCCTCTGAACAATGGATATAGTCCTACAACTTTCAGTGATTGCTATCATGGAAAAATTATATATAATGGTATATTTCACTTCAATATCATTTATATAACACTAAAAAACCCCAGGATGTCCTAATGTGAGGGGTGGGGGAAGAACTAAACTTTTAAGACAATCATTGTAATAAGGCCATTATCTTCGCTTCAGGGAAAAGCATAAACAAACAAACCAACCCACCATGTCAACCAGCCAAAAACTCATGTAAGGAGGAAAAAAACTCTTTATTTTCAGCCACGACATAGTACTGATTTTCACTGGGAAAGATAAATTGATAGGTCTATAGGAGACCCAAGTTATAAGGGCAAAGTGACTGTTCAACCCATTTTTATTTGGACAGTGGAACTTCTTTTAGGACATCTGAAATGTCCTGGTTTTCATTTTATCAATCAAAAAATTATTTCACTTTATAACTCCAGAATGTTAGTTCACGGAATACTGTTATTCCTCGTAGAATTTGTCCTTTATTTACCAGGAACAAACAGTCCAGAGGAATGAACGTTTTGTATGATGAATGGTGTTTGGAATGAAAAAAAAAGCCACATGAGTGTACCCACTATCAAATATGTTCTTTAGCTCAAACTGAATGCTAATGGGATGTTTGGTGTTTTATGATAAATAAATTCAGAAGATTAAGTTATTGGTAAAAATCCTCCCCTCTGAGAAATAGACCAATATCACTATTTAAGCAGAAACTGTCAGTAATGACACCTATATACATTTTAAGTATAATTTTATCTTGTGTACAGCTTATTTTTACACTAAAAATGTCACCCAAAAAGTGTCAGAGATTTTGAAAATACGATCACTTTCTGTTTGTTACTAACTTCCATAGTGCTTGGATGTGGCACAGATATTCTCAATTTGAAATGCTCAAAATCTGAGCCTATGCCCATTTTGCTGTGAATTTGAGACTAATCCAGTTTTCACAAAATATTTGCACTATGAAACAGGACCATTTTTGTGTCAACTTGTGAATTGTCATCTTTTTGCAGTGAAAGAACTGTTTTGGTGAAATTTCAGGAAAGCACACTATTTTATGGTCACAAACATGGCTAAAATGAAATCTCAGGAAGTATCACAAACTATTTTGTAACATTTTTGTCCACAATTTTGCTATGCCCAAATATTGTTTAACTCCCACATACAATTACACAAGTGGAAGTCAAAGTATTCAATCCAGCTCCAGTGACTTGTGATTTTCCAGCCCCTGTTAGAACTTGTTTGTTTTACAGGTTCTTTAAATTTGATTTTTAATTTAGATATTAGTCTGTTTCCCATGTTTTTTCTCTTGTGCTCTGGCTCATTAACCCGGCCAGTTGACCTGCATCATTCTAGTGTTGACAAAGATAGGCAGTATGAACCTTAAACTGTCATAAACACCTATAAAATGTGACCTTACTTGAATGCAGTGATGAGGGTTTGACAGCATTACACCAGTCATCTGATAAGCTCAGGTCAAAAGTCACTCAATTGCTTGCCTTTTGTTTGGGTGTCAAAGAGCCAAAAGCTTTTCATGATTTTAATAAGCAAATTAACCAAACACTTATACTACACTGCATGTATTAACTCCTTGATAGCTGGGGTTTCTATGGAGCCATCTTTCCAAAGGTCAGATGACACAGATACTATGTCAGTTTGAGGTCAGTAATTTTTTATTTGACATATTAGGGTTCCTTTTATTCAGTTTGTTTTACTTTCCAGAGGTATATTAATATCTGCCAACTAAGCCGGATGGAGCAAAAAAAAAAAAAAAAGCACTGGACACACGCTCCAAGATTGTCGATGGGTGTGCATGAGGCTGGAATGTCAACAACAGGACTGTAGGATTAGAAAGACTATATCAAAAGCAGAAGGAGCCTAGAAAATGTCTCCAGAGTTTCACTGTCATAGGCAATTTGCTTCATAAATGTAACAAATTTATTTGGCAACATTTTAATGATACTTATCACTTATGTATAATAGTGTTGCATACACCTTCAAAGCCTTGTGTGAACATTAATCAATTAATCCTCATTTTGTTCCATGCAGTAGTTTAATACGTTCCATTTATTATTCCCTTTTTACATAAGAAGAAGCAAAGACAAAAAGAGGTTGTGACCTACCCAAGACTATGCTGTGTGAGTCAGTGGCCAAGCCAGGATTAGAACCCTGGAACCCTGACTCCTAATTTTCTACTTCTCTGGATCAGGCTGCCATCTCTTATATTACCTATCCAGGGGCAGATGCTCAGCTGGTATAAACTGGTCTAGCTCCACTGTCAACAGACCTACAGCTATTTACATCATCTTAGGATCTTACCTCTACATTGATTTACATGTAGGGTCTTGCCATGACCTCCTTTCCTCTCCACTCTTCCTTGCTCCCCTTTTTGGCATTCTCTTTTTTGAGGGGGAGTGAGAGTGAGCAGTCCCAGTGCTCCCCAGAGAACAGGGAATACAGGGAGTGTTATTGTGGGATGTCCTTATATAGCCACATAATGGGAGAGATATCTTTAGCTCTGTCTGTACAACCAGGCAATGGGCTCATGCAATTTTGTCCACTGTCTTAATTTAAACCATTATTTTGTGTTTGCTACTTAGAAGTTCTATACAACTTTTCATCCACAGATTTCAAAGTACTGTACAAAAGTGAGTAAGCATCATTATTCTCCTTTTACAGATGGGGAAACAGAAGAAAAGAGAGGCCAAAGGCCTAAACCAAAGCCTCCCAATACGAGAGAGACACCTATGGACTTCAATGTAAAGACTCTTATTGACTTTGGCTTTGGGCTTGATCCAAATTTCCACTAAAGAGACTAGAAAGAGAACTCACATCTTCCATCTCTCAATCCAACTCACCAACTTTAATACAGTTATTTCAGTATAGTAGTCACAGTTGATATGCCTACCAAACCAAAATATGTGCTTTAGTCAGGCCATGTATATCAGGAGATGACCAGGCCCTTGTCATTTTATGTACTATTTTGAGTTGAGTTTAGTTTTATTTTAGATTTTATTTTTGTTTGGTGGTAAAATGAGTCTTAAATCCATTTTGCTGTTTCGAGACAGAAAAGTGCATAATAAAATGGTAGCCCAAGATGCACTTCAGTCGAGTTGGTTGTGAAAGATGCCCCACAGCATGGTGTCTTTCCATGGGGAAAGGTTCATTGTTGGAAATCTTCAGAGCCATGTAAATGAATGCCCCTCCTAGGCCCACAAGCAGGATTCATCACACATCCAGAGAACAGTACAGCTAAGAAGAACATAAGGTCTGTGGAGCCATGTGGGAAAACCCATCCTGCCATATAAATTATAAACCCTAGGCATTTTTTAGTAATTCATGTAATCCTCTCTTTATAGAGGATTCTACTTCTGGGATTCATTGCTGGCTTTCAAACCAGTAACCACAAGCAGTCCCTCTTCTAGACGTAAAGTAGCAGTCATCCACAACCATAAACATACAACCACAGTCACCCCACATACTCAAACAGACAGCCATAAAAACCTCATATAGTTCTAAACCTCTGCCCGAAGTAATCTCTTCCTACATCATGTCATAAAATACCTAACCTCATCTGTAAGTTCTCTGCGACAGGGATTCTTGGCAGGATTTTCAAATGTATCGACAGCCCCTGAAATCAGGCCTCAAGTTCATACTCTCTGTATAAGGTTTCATTGGCTATCTATGGTACCATGTACAAATATTACATAATCCTCCTAGTAAACAGATATATAAACAATATCAAAGACTCAAGAAATATATCCACAAAATGGGTCCCCCCACAGCATTGTTTGGGCTCCTTTTCATGCTAAAATGAAATTTAAAAAAAATCAGAGAGAACTGCCTTATTAACAAAAGCTATTAAAGTAATCGAAACACCACATTAAGCTTTGCTTGCACAGCACTAGACACAATCAGAAACATACATTAGTCATTTATATACAAGATAATATACTGTATTTTAAGGTCCTGTGGCATGCTGAGCTCCCACTTCTCCTTCTGAGCTGTTGTCCTTTTTGAGGTTTGGTGGCTGAAAAACACACCACCATTTTAACAGATAAAGGATTACTATTAACAACTGGTCGATGAAAACAGCAACAGATATAAACTCACCCACCTGCTCTGGAAGCAGATACAGAGTTTTGATTGTATATTACCGTAACAGAATTATTGTGTGGCACATCCATAGGCAGTTAAGTGCCACCTAAAGGGTATGGCTCCTCCCAGATGGCAAGAACCCCTGATTCAAGAAGTAACCTGAGTTTCCTGTGCTTCCTGCTTTGGGGGAAGAAGTAGTACCAGCTTCCTGGGCGGAGCTGCCCCTGTGCCCCTTTCAGTAATAAAATACATGCTCTGTTTACTGAGCTCACGCCAGCATCCATCCAGCTTTCCAGGGACTTTGCCTGTTTGTGATACTCCACCACTAAGGAGACCACAAGGTCACGCAACATTACGCTAAGGCCCTGCAGTTTATTACTTAATTTTAGTGAAAGGACGTATGGCTGCTGGCTTTCCCCATTTCTGTTTTAAATGTGGAGTAGACTTGAGCTCTGGAGCAGGAAGGCAGAGTTGATGGTGCTTTGAGATTAGGGCAACTTTGTTTCTTGCCCCTCCTCTCTCTCCTGGCTGTATTTATGGTTTACCATAATGTAATATAATCTGAGTTGATAACTGCATGGTAGGAACGGGTTAAACAAGGATAACTGTGAACTACATAAATGTAGATGCCAAAATAAATTTCATAATCCAGGGATGAAGGAGAGATGGAGAATGAGGTGGAAGAATGTCCCCAGCTCTTTATCTTTCTCTCTGTAGAGGAATAAAGCATAAGGTAAATCCTAGTATGTGGGAATTTACTCTCATCCTTTTGCATGGCCATGTACATCCACCGTAAAGTATCTTGGGCATTCCTGATATTAATCATGACCAGCAAAATCTCTGTTATAGGGCCCTACAAGGTTATGCATGTCTGATGTCAAGAAAGGCAGTTTCTATAACCTAGCCAAGCAGATGATATTGAGACATTCTTAAATCAGATTCAGAATGGAGCCATTAGTGTTCACTAGATTCATAAATTAGTTGTTTATTTCTGGTCAGTTTAACGGAACAAGCAGTTGATAGACACATATATAAATGTATAGTATATGATGATTCAGTATGCCTACACATACAGTCTATAGGCCTGTATTCACACAAACGTGCACAGGTGTGATCACAGGGACATTTGTATTGTGTGGGGCTCCATTCCTTCTTAGAATGAAAACATCCAAGAATCTTAAAGAAGATTTCTGTAAGTGGAACAAAGGCAAATAAGAATTCATGTCTGACCTTATCTGACACAAATACAGCTATTAAAAAGGGATTAACAACCTGCACACACAACAAAGGTTATAGCCAGTCATTAAGAGACTATAGCTTTCTATACAATTAGGACACATTACAAGTCAGCCCAGGGTTATGCTTGAGTGGGAGAGATGCCGGGAAAAAGAAAAACTTACAAATTTACATGGAGAAACTCTGACAACTCACTGAAGAGGAGTATGAGGCTGTGACTTAAAACATCCTGGGAAGTGTTCCACTGATGCCAAGAGATGAAAACTACAAGCGAGCCATAAAGTGAAACAACACATAAGAATTCCAAATACATATGCTCCATTTGTTCGATGAGAAACAGCAGACCCACCTACAAGACAGTTCTTAATGATATTTTCATTGTGCTCTGCTAATGTTAATGCTCCTACTTTTTATATGTATCTGTAGCTCTTCAAAAATAAATCCACCAGAGGGTTTGTTTAGTTTGCAAAATAACAGATTAAACTAAAGTAAAAAGATATACCAATGACAGCTTTAAACTGGATGAATATTTCTCTCTCCCCATGCCGACCTGTAACAAGTAATAAAAAGTTGTAATAACTTTTTCATACCATATGTGTTATATGTCTGTCCCCATGGGATCTTTTCCATCCAATGAGCTTGTTGGATGGCTGGCCATTGTTGTAAATTGGTAAAAATGAAAGAATTAACTGATTTCTGACTTTGCTGAAGTTCTGCAAAAAATTAAGGAAGTGCTTCCAGAAATGGGTTTTGTTTTTATGGATTAAATTTGCTTTCTGTTTGTGCGAAGCACATAGGTATGTTATCTATGTAAAACAGCTAACCAGGATGCATCTCTTAACAACTAGTACAGTGGGCAGCTGTCATTCCTCTGTACCACAAGCTGACGGGTAAAATTATTGTCTGCACCAGTCATTTGGTACAACAGAAATAAAGTTATTGTAATATTATGTTCTGGTTGCCTTCTCCACCCCAACTTTGATGTGAGACAATGTGTTGCAATTTAAAAAAAAGAGTAAGTTGTTTATTAGTTCATAACATGCTAGATTTTTTTATTGGTTAATTAATATTTCACTTTAAATGTGAAAAAGATGACTTTTTAATATTTTAACTGTTTTCACTTCGACTACATTGTTTCTTTGTATATTTGATAATTACCTACAATGATTTCCATTAAAGCTGTCAGTAAGAAACTAAGAATACTTTGTATGTCTTTAGTGTCTTTCCTCATTATCTAGCGATCTATCTAGTTACTTATATAGATCTCAGCACTGTAGCCTCTGACACCTCAGAACACCTTTGCAAACATAATTAAAGAAATCCCACAACACCTTTGAGAGGTAGGTAAGCACTGTGATACCCCTTTTAGAAGTGGAGAAACTAAGGGTAGGTCTACGTTGTGGCTGGCCCATGTCAGCTGACTTGGGCTCATGGGGTTTAGGTTTGGGGTTATAAAATTTCAGTGTAGATGTTCGGTCTTGGGCTGGAGCCCTGGCTCCGGGGGCTGACCTGTGTCAGCTGACTTGGGCTTGTGGGGCTCGGGTTGAGGGGCTATAAAATTGCAATGTAGAGCCCTAATGTCTACACTGAAATTTTATAGCCCTGCAGCCCAAACCTCGTGGGCCTAAGTCAGCTGACTCTGGCCAGTGAGGGGTGTTTTACTGCAGTGTAGACATACCCTAACACAAGTTAACTGACTTGGCTAAGGTCTTCATAATGAATCAGTGTGAGAGATGGGAATTAAACAAAAGGTTCTCGGCTCTCATGCTGTAACCACTTCCTCCAATTATTTAAATATCAAGGTGAAAACCCCAGTTTTGGCTTTTAGTGAGTCCAATGAAAACAAGATTCGTTTTCCAGCTTTTGCCAGCTGTGTGAGATTTTGTTTTCTGAGCTCAACAAAGGCAAACCTACCATTAAATAAAACCACAGTACAGACTATAAATAATAATAGTCTGACTTCATTTTGGAGTATACCTTGGAAAGTCTGGCTAAACTAACAGGAAAGTGCAATGCCATCTCCTGCAACTCACAGGCACCAGTTAATGATGTCTCTTCTAGTAATGTCTCTCTACTTGCAGTTCAGGAGGAGCATGGCAGCTGCAAACTGGTATAAAACTTCATTTCGAAAGCACACTAGCCACGTGGTATGGGATAGCTTGACATTGCCAGACATACTTGTAGTTGCTACAAAGTCATATTTTAGCAATTAAATACCGGTTTGCCAGGATTATATGTCAGTTTGCCAATCTGTTGACAATTACAAGAGATAGTCACATGGCGTTGTACTGTACTGCTTAATGTATTTCAGTCAAACGGCAAGCGATTCTTGTTGTTTAAATTGAAACTACACTTTCTATTTCAAGGACAGCAATCACCTTTCAGGAGCTTTTAAACAGTGCAATTTTTCACTGGATTAAAGAAAGCATGTCAAGGCAGACCTATTAAAAGGAGATTTGCTACAAATTTGAAAATGGGCATAGAGCTTTCAGGAAAATGTACCATATCCTTTGCCATGCCATAAGGAAAGAGAAGCAAAAGAAGAATTAAAAAAAAAATCTCAGAGCACTTATTTTATCTGAACCCCAAACAGAAACACATTATTAAAGAAAAGAAGTACCTTGCGAATAATAGTAATTCTTTATTTTACAGCACAACGACCTCTTATGTTCTTATTCTTTACAGTTTTACGGTTTACCATCTGAGTATAGTATAAATACCATATGGATGGTTAATTAAGGGCCAGATTGCACTGAAGTCAAAGGACTCCTTTCTATAGGCTTCAACTGGTGTTGGATCATTCCCTATGGCCTCCAATTTAGGAAAGGATCCTTATCCTGGAAGCACTAACACACATGCTTAAGCTTAAAAGTGTGATTAAGTGTTTTCTTGAATTAAGGCCTACATGAGGAAGTACTCCTCACAGATGTTTCTGACCAGTTCTATCGGTCCCTAACTTCTCCAAGTATTAAATTGACTGTAAAGTGTGTGTGTGTATTTTTATATATATATTAGGGTTGTCAAGCGATTAAAAAAATTAATCGCAATTAATCACGCGATTAATCGCACTGTTAAACAAATAATAGAACACCATTTATTTAAATATTTTTGGATGTTTTCTACATTTTCAAATATATTGATTTCAATTACGGCACAGAATACAAAGTGTACAGTGCTCACTTTATATTTATTTTTGATTACAAATATTTGCACTGTAAAAAACAAAAGAAATAGTTTATTTCAATTCACCTAATACAAGTACTGTAGTGCAATCTCTTTATAATGAAAGTTGAACTCACAAATTTAGAATTATGTACAAAAATAACTGAATTCAAAAATAAAACAATGTAAAACTTTAGAATCTACAAGTTCACTCAGTCCTACTTCAGCCAATCGCTCAGACAAATAAGTTTGGTTACAAGTTGCAGGAGATAATGCTGCCCACGTCTTGTTTACAATGTCACCTGAAAGTGAGACCAGGCGTTCACATTGCACTGTTGTAGCCAGCATCGCAGGATGTTTATGAGCCAGATGCACTAAAGATTCATATTTCCCTTCATGCTTCAACCACCATTCCAGAAGACATGCATCCATGCTGAGGATGGGTTCTGCTTGATAATGATCCAAAGCAGAGAGGACCGACACATGTTCATTTTCATCATCTGAGTCAGATGCCACTAGCAAAAGGTTGATTTTCTTTTTTGGTGGTTCAGTTTCTGTAGTTTCCGCATCGTAGTATTGTTCTTTTAAGACATCTGAAAGCATGCTCCACACCTCATCACTCTCACATTTTGGAAGGCACTTCAGATTCTTAAACCTTGGGTCGAGTGCTGTATCTATCCTTAGTAATCTCACATTGGTACCTTCTTTTCATTTTGTCAAATCTGCTGTGAAAGTGTTCTTAAAACGAACATGTGCTGGGTCATCATCCAAGACTGCTATAACATGAATGTATGGTAGAATGCAGGTAAAACAGAACAGGAAACATACAATTCTTCCCCAAGGAGTTCAGTCACAAATTTAATTAACACATTCTTTTTTTAATGAGCATCATCAGCATGGAAGCATGTCCTCTGGAATGGTGGCTGAAGCATTAAGGGGCATATGAATGTTTAGCATATCTGGCATGTAAATACCTTGCAACGCCCGCTACAAATGTGCTACGTGTTCTCACTTTCGGGTGACATCGTAAATACGAAGCAGTCAGCAGTATCTCACAAATGTAAACAAACTTGTTTGTCTTTGCAATTGGCTGAACAAGAAGTAGGACTAAGTGGACTTGTAGGCTCTAAAGTTGTATACTGTTTTGTTTTTGAGTGCAGTTATGTAACAAAACCCCCCTACATTTGTAAGTTACACTTTCACGATAAAGAGATTGCACTACAGTACTTGTATGGGGTGAATTGAAAAATACTATTTCTTTTGTTTATCATTTTTACAGTGCAAATATTTGTAATAAAAATAATAATATAAAGTGAGCACTGTACACTTTGTATTCTGTGTTGTAATAGAAATCAATACATTTGAAAATATAGAAAAACATCAAAGAATATTTAATAAATTTCAATTGGTATTCTATTGTTTAACAGTGCGATTGATCACAATTAATATATTTAATTGCAGTTAATTTTTTAGTTAATTGTGTGTGTTAACTGTGATTAATTGACAGCCCTAATATATATATATATATATATATATATATATATATATATATATATATATATATAACTCCCCCCCATAGTCAAATGTCTGAAAATGAAATCTTTCTTTCAAACAATTATTTGAAAATTTAGTGCTTTGTTGAAATTATAAATTTATTAAAGTTCCAACAACAAAAAATGTGTTTAAGGAAAGTATTAAGTGGCTGAAAACTATACCACAGTTATTTAATTCTTGGATAAAGGTCTTGGCTTGTTATATAAAGATGCATCAACACACATGAGACTTTGAAAATGTCTTTCCTTATATGGGTAATTCAGTGAAAAAGTGGTCTCTCAACCCCCCCTCTTCTAAAGCAAGCCCCACATTCCCTGAAGCTGATCCTACCATTGTATGAAAAGCGTATTTTGCCGAAGTGTGCCATGCCAACAGTAATCTAGCAACAGGAACTATCAAAACCTTTGGGATACCATCTACCCTTCATATTTTGCAGCACAAGTCCATATCCTAATTGGAGGAAAATCATGATTGCAGTGTAGAAATCCAGTCTTTCAATAATAGCTGGTCATCTTGTGCACCAAGTAAAACAGGACAATTTCATATTTAAACATGAGAGATAAGAAAGAGAAGCCTCTTACATCTTTTTTTTCTTCTCTTGTTCTGTTAACCGATCATGCATCATTACTAATGAGCTTGATAAAGTATAGCAAGGCAAATCTGATTTCCATTTCAAAAGTGAGAGCTAATTTAAGGAAATAGTCTTTATTTTTGAAGCAATAGAAAAATAACAAATGATCTCAATTAAAACAATATGGCTGTCCATACTACCCAACAATGATGTCACAGCATCACATTCCTTCCAGATGACTGGAAGAGGGCAAATATATTGCCAATCTATAAAAAAGGGAAATAAGGACAACTCAGATTACCGACCAATCAATTTAACTTCAATATCCAGAAAAATAATGGAGCAAATAATCAAGCAGTCAGTTTGCAAATACCTAGAAGATAATATGGTGATAAGTAATGGTCAACATAGATTTGTCAAGAACAAATCGTGTCAAACCAACCCAATAGCTTTCTTAGGGTAACAAGCCTTGTGGCTGGGAGGTGGGGCATAGATGTGGTATACTTGACTGTGGTAAGGCTTTTGATACTGTCTCACATGACCTCATAAGCAAGCTAAGGAAATACAGTCTAGATGGAGCTATTATAAGGTGCATAACTGGTTGACAAACCATTCAGAGAGTAGTTATGATTTACAGTCAAGCTGGAAGAGCATATTAAGTTGGGTCCCGCAGGAATGGGTTCTGGTTCTGTTCAATATCTTCATACATGATTTAGATAATGGCATAGTGAGTACACTTGTAAAGTTTGTGGCTGATACCAAGCTGGGAGGAGTTGCAAATGCTTTGGAAGATAGGATTAAAATTCAAAATGATCTGGACAAACTGGATAAATGGTCTGAAATAAATATGGTTAAATTCAATAATGGCAAATGCAAAGTACTCCACTTAGGGGGGAACAATCAGTTGCACACATACAAAATGGGAAATGAATGCAGAGAAAGAAGTACTGCAGAAAGGGATCTGGGGTCACAGTGGATCACAAGCTAAATATGAGTCAACAATGTAACACTGCTGCAAAAAAAGCAAACATCATTCTGGGATGTATTAGCAGGAGCGTTGTAAACAAAACATGAGAAATAATTCTTCTGCTCTATTCTGCACTGATAAGGCCTCAGCTGGAATACTATGTCCAGTTCTGAGCGCCACATTTCAGGAAAGATGTGGACAAATTGGAGAAAGTCCAGAGGAGTGGAACAAAAATGATTAAAGGTCCAGAAAACTATGAGGAAGATTGAAAAAAATGGGTTTGTTTAGTCTAGAGAACAGAAGACTAAGTGGGGACATGATAACAGTTTTTGGTACATAAAAGGTTTTTACAAGGAGGAGGGTGAAAAATTAGTCTCATTAACCTCTGAGGATAGGACAAGAATCAATGGGCTTAACTTGCAGCAAGGAAGGTTTGGGTTGGATATTAGGAAAAACTTCCTAAATGTCAGGGTAGTTAAGCACAGGAACAAATTGACTAGGGAGGTTGTGAAATCTCTGTCATTGGAGGTTTTTAAGAACAGGTTAGACAAACACCTTTCACGAATGCTCTAATTATTTTGTATTCCTGCCTTGAGTGCAGGGGACTGGATAAGATGACCTCTTGTAGTCCCTTCCAGTCCAATACTTCTATGATCTATGTGTTCTCAGTGGTGGTGCAGTCCAATCTGTGAGGAGCGAGATCCTGAACAGATGACACACAGAATTATTCAAGTTCCCACTGAACACTGGGCATGATGCTGGGCCCTTTTTATTTCCAATCAGTTTTCTTCATCTCTCTTCCTCAAAGTGTTTAAAACCTGTATTGATAGTTGCTCTCCATTCAGGTCTGTCCTTGAAGTTATCAATATTTATAATATATGAGGTGAGATTTTGCTTAAGGAAGTCTTTGAAGCGTTTTCATTGACCATCCCATCCTTTCCTAGTTTCAGCTCATCATAGAAAACTTTTTTCAGCTGTCTATCATCACCTATTCTGACAACATGTCCTGTCCATCTAAGCTGGGCTTTGACAAAGGTACAGTGGCTTGGTTTAAAAATAATAAAAAATAACCACCCAAGTTTTTATTGAGTAATAAGAACTTATACATAGAGAAAAATAGAAGAACAACATTTAAACTTGTTGGAAAATATAACATTTGATTTAATTTCTTTGCCATTAAAAAGATATGGCCCATAAGGCAATGAAGGTATAAATAAACTGCCTCCAATAACAATAAAGAAGCATTCTGTATATTTGGGGGACTTTCTGAAGAATTCTTATCATTTCTCTAAATGGATTTCTAAAGTACCTCTCTTTTGGTTTCAGCAATCTGCTTTGGAAACTTAACATGTATTGTTCCACTATATACTTGGGTATCTTAGACCTCAAATAGAGATTAATATGGTCTTAATAAGCCTGAATGCCACAGTGAAGGCGCTTCTGCTTAATAGAGGAAAAGGAAGAACTGTTGGTCTGCACATCCTTTGTTCCCCAGCAGGGATCCATAAGCTCTGGTTCTTCCTATTTGTGTCAGCGGAGAGGAGCACCAAGCCCTAAGTGGCATACCAATATATAAACTCACTGCTCTTTGTGAACGATACACATTTTATCAAGTCTGTCTACTTACTTTTATGCGGCCTGATTCAAAATCCATTGAAGTCAATGGAAAGAGTTCAGTTGACTTTGGTTCACAATCTTTACCATCACAGTGTTTGAGCACCAAGATGCAATCAATTTGTTAAAGGATATTTTAAGATACAGCCATGACCTGATTTTCAAAAAATAATAAGCACCCAATAATCACAATGATGTTAATGGGAGCTGCAGGTGCTAAGGTCCTTTGAAAAGCAGGCCAGTAAACTTTGACTTACTCTGGTCAAAATCAGTGCAACATTCAGATATATCTCATGCTGTACGTTTGGCAGCACAACAGGTGTGTTCTGCCAGAGGCACTAGTGAAGACTGTTGGCTCTTTGATGCAGTCGTTTTGCCAGATGACTCAGGTATATCTGGCAGCAGCCAATTCTTTTAAAAATTTATCTGGAGTTCAGAGCTAATAGAGTTGAAAAGAGCCCAGCTAAATAACTTTATTAAGCAATGACTTCCCCCACCTTTAGGGCAAGCCTGGAAAAAAACAGGCTTCAAAGCATGCCCTGAAGTTCAACAAATCTGCGCTCTCTTGAATCAAGTGATAAATAAGTGATGAAATAAGTTGAAGATCTGTCACTAAAAGTGCCCTGTTAACAGCTTCTTCCCATTTAAAACAGGGGACTATAAAATTTAGCACTGGGATATGGCTGTATCTGTTCATTTTGACAGAAAGATTTGGAAACAAAATCACCCTATTGAAGTCCATGGAATTGCACAGAGTTACACCAGGGTTGAATTTAATCCTTTTTTGTCTTGTAAACTCCTGGCCTAGTACGAATTGTCTTATGTTGCCCAGCTTTTAAGGAGATCTTTAGGCCTTATTTACACTGAAAATACAAACATGTCCAAGAACATGGAAACAACTGCAGTGGTTCAGGAATTTTTTTGACAAAAAAGTTTTTGTTTTGTTGTTGTTACAAAATGCTGATTTGTCAAAAGTGTAAGTTTTGGAAAAAAAAGTCCTGTTTTGAAAATATTTTGAAGAACATACTTTGAAATGTCCTGTTGTTACATTTCTTAAAACAAAAATTGTGTTTTTGGATCAAAACAACATTTTGTCTAGAAATTTAAATTAATTAATAGTCAAAAAAATTTTTTTTAATTAAAATGTCAAATTTGAAACAAGACATTTCAAAATTACCAGAATGAAATGTTTTGATTGACCTAATCTGATTTTTCCATCCGTTATTGATTTTCAAAGATTTCTGAGATTTTAACTCCCCCCAATTCAGGTCAGGAAATTTTTTTGGAATCTTGAAAATTCTCACAAGATGAGAAAACTGTTTCCCATCTCTAGTTACAACATCCCTGTCCTCTATCCCAATTACAACCCTGGTTCCAAACTCTGGTATGGGCTGGACCTGAATTTTGTTTTAACAAGGCTAAAAGCCTTGGTCATATCAGCCTGGGTTGTATTTGTAGTGTAAAGGGCTGCGTACTAGACTCAATGAAATGTTTACCCATAATTCTCCACCCACTGGTGACAGCCATAATGAAAGTTGTGGTGCTCATAGAGCTCATGTGTTCTTACCACTATATAGCATAATTCTAGGGTAAAACTTCCTGAGTTCTGTCTAGCCTGCAACTTCCACCGTTAGTACCAGTGGTGCGGTTTCACCAATGGAACCTTAGCAGTATTTATTTCAAACATTAAATAACTTTTGGTGAGGTCTTTTTTTCTTTCGTCTGCTCACAAATCAGGTTTGGGCATGCTGGTGGAGGGGAATGCTTAGCTTTCCCATTTAAAACACAACTGGATTTTGCTATTCAAATGTAGGAAACCTAATTACACATTGGTGAATTCTCTTCAGTCTACCAAACACAGAAGGGGGAAAAAAAAAAAAAACAGTGACAGAAACTGAAAGGCCAAAAAAAGAGAAAAGAGTCCCTAAGACCTAATGAATCCAAACTAAACACCTCTCCGCAGAAATGTCAAACATTTCTCTTAGTACAAAACAAGGCTTAAAGAATTCTCTGCTTTTGTCTCTGGGCTAATTCCTTAAGCAGAGAGGGGGATTTTCTTCTGGGAGTGTTATTTCACAAAGAACTAAACAGCAAATAAACAAAAGACTCTCAAAGAGTGAGAGAGTATAAATAAAATTCATGACTCCTTAAAGAGTTTATACTGAAAGAATGTGGGGGATTATTTACAATTAAAGCATAGTCTCTGGAATACAGTTATTATTACAAAAAAGAATAAGAGGATATTTCATTTAGCTCACAATAAGAGTGCACCTGGGTCCCCTCAGTTTGTTAAAATGAAGAAAACTTATTTGTCATAAATGTCAGCTATTTTGTTGTTCTTTGCAAACTCTTTTTAATATATCAGGCTGGGTTAATACTTCCAGTCCATTGGATAAAGCCTGTTTATAAAGTTGTGGATAATGCATATTTTTACTTCATAAAGATGCCGATGGAGGAGCTATAAGAGAGGGAAAGAAAAGTAAAATCTCTAGCAAAGACTATTTTCCCCTTTTTTACATAAAAATAATACTTTCTAGTGTTTCCAAATGAAAAATGCACTTAAAATCTGCATTTTATTTCCCTGGAAGAAATAAAAGGCAACGCATGTCAGTGAGGAGAAATATTTTTTATTCTGTAGGAATAGGAGAAATGAAGTTTGCACTATACTGAAAAAGTAACAGCCAGGCAAGAAAAAGTTTTGCGGTCTACCTTGTTACTTGGCACAATGGAGCAGGTTAATAACAGAAACAAGATTAGCTGAGGGGTAAGATGAACGTGGAACAAATGTAAGATTTCAGTTCCAATAAATTAGGCAGACAGAAATTAATGGTTATTAAGATAAAGAAACATAGGTTGAAGAAGCCACTTGATTATAAATTATAGCGCAATTAGGCCTCTTTTCAATGCCTTTTTTTTAAACTAGGCGTTTTGTATGTTACAGCAAGTGTGTCATAAAACAATCCTGATAATGATGTTGTTGAAAGCCAAGGTGCAGCTTCCAAAAACTATATATATGTGTGTGTCTATGTGTGTGTGTGTGTGTGTGTGTGTGTGAGTGTATTAATAGGGTTGTGAATGATGTGTGTGTGTGTGTGTGTGTGTGTGTGTATAAATTAATATAAATTAATATAAATACATGGAGTTAAAGGGAGAGCCTTATAGCAGAGTTTGGTCTTGGAGACTTATTTCATGTGTCTGAGTGACAGAAACAGAATTTAAGGCTTTGCTGAATTTGCTGCAAAGTTTTGATTGAGTCTTATCCTACCATGGCTGTCTTGGAGAAATATCTGAAACATTTGGCTACCCAAGATTAAAAGAACAGTATTTATTTTTAGCATCTGCTGCCCCCGACTCAAACTTTGCTACTAAGAAAATTCAGCTCTATGGAAAAGAATTTGAAATCCAGCTGGGCAGTTTTCAAAATAAGATGAAAAGTTAAGCAGGCAATTGGTGTGTATTTAGGGCTCAAAACACCTTGCCTTCTAAGAAGTCTTGAAGGAGTTAATCCCTTCTCAAGATAATCCACTAAAGAGCATCCTTCATTATGATGTTAAAAGCAAGGATCAATGCTGGGGGAGTCTAACAATAGGACAGGGGTGCTTTTCAATCCCAACCACATTCTTCCCAGGTTAGAAACAGAAACTGCTGTTATTCCAGCTGAAAAACAAGAGGGGTTTCTCTCTTGGTGTTAAATATTCAGATTTAAAGAGAGAGTGGGGGGGAGGGGAACCCTAATCCACTGCATTAACTAAACTTCTCTCTCATTGTTTTTTTTTCTGCCAAGCCAATCTTGCTAACTTTCATAACAAGGTGGTGATTACAGAAGGGCTGCATCATAATATAAACAGACACAAATTTTGCTCATAACTTTGTTTGATGACAGAGTGACTTTTGATCAAGTGCTTTTGAATAATTACCACTTAGTGGGATAGGGCCAAATGATAAACTGGAGTAAATCATTGTAGATCCATTGAAGTCAGTTCTGCTTTACCAATTTACTTTATTTGAAGATCTGGCACTTTAAAATATCAAAAACTGCCACACAAATCAACAAACTTTGTATTGCTTATGTGGCTAATGATTGTAGTATTCAGTTGCTTTTCAGACTCTTCTAACTACACACCATGGCTCCATTTTATTAGTGGAAAAATATGAGATGTATTAATATGTGTTTTCCTCTGGATAGGGAAGGCACTTTACCAATTACTTCAAAGATGACCTCCTCCAAACATACACAAATGAAAAAGCAAGCCACAATACTGGATGTTCACTTATAGGACTTACTCAAAATTTTTGCAAGTTTTCTTAGTCCATATTGGTTGACAACTTAAATACTAACCTGGAGGTTATACTATTTTTAACTAATTAATTAATTAATTAATTTTAAGATTAAGAAGAGGGAAGATTCAGGGAAGTGCTCACAAAGTTGTGTGGTGTGAAAAGTGAGAGGGATCCAATCTAGTTGACCATACTGGCAATTTACATCCATCAATTTTGTTTTTTCCACTGATTACAATGAGAGTTGGATGAGGCCTTTGGTGTAAAGCACAAGTTGCCTGTAACATGCATAGCTACCATTGTAAAGAACCTATTCTTAAAAACAAACAAACCCCAAACCCTCAAGAATCTTTGCCCCTAATATTAGGGCTGAGAGAGAGAACAATAACTTTTTACACATGATGATTAAATGAGGTGAGAACCATTATTTTCCTATTTTTTGTAATTCCAACAAAGAAGAGGCCTGGACACTGGCAAATAGCTAAACATTTCTCTTCCACAGGGGGAAAACTAAAAGAGTAAATGACTCAGCTGTGGTTAGTAATTTTGATTCCTTTGTCCAGAATAATCAGCAAACAGTCTCCAATTTGCTATTGAAGTATGCAGCAATGGTGGCTGAAGTCCTTCTGACACAGGGCAACTGAATACTACCTCCTGATCACAGAGACTGTTTTACACAAAGTAAATGCAACTCTGCACTCATAGACGGGGCATTCCCATAATGCTTCTGATATGCAGGAGGAAGGAACGTTGGCTGGGCAGGAGGGAAAGCAAATCCCATCTCTAATGTGGATTAAGATTTAATCCCATTTCTCTGTATAGCTGGAGCACTATAAAGTATTTTTCTCCATCATGTCGACACAGGTGACTAAACTAGGCCCTGTGCTTGGTCATTGTGGTGTTATACTATGATGGAGCCAAAAGGCCCTGATCGAAACGAGTGTCCCATTAAACTAGTCGCTTTACAAATACAAAGCAAGACACAGTCCCTGTCCCACAGGAGCTTGCAATCTTAAGCAGAGTCCCATTTAAAATGAAACATGATTGGTCCACTCCATATCCCTGCTGGTGCGCACCTTCCAACTGAACACAGCTTCTGGAATGAGTTTATCAAGCTACATTTAGGGATTATGAAATGGTTGCTGACGTAAAAAAAAAAATCTGCCACAATTCAGAAAGAAAAGGAGCCCCACGGGATAAAGGAAACTAGCTCAAAGTCCTCTTTAGATGATGATCTCTTCATGTCATGGTTCAAATTATCTTGATGGTGATTTGCAATTGTTCCACCCAACTCTGTGCGGTCTCTGCTTAGCTATTTTTTTAAGGCTTTAAGATTCCGCCAAAATACTTTCCTCCTTAATGAGAATGCAACTGGCTTTTATTAATGAATTCCATCTTTTGTGCATGGATTTCAGTCATTAATTTATTGCTAATTTAAAAGAAAAAGAGAGCGATCCTGTTGGTTTGAATGAATACTTTTCCTTTGGTTGAACCAATAATTCAAGCTCTTGATTACACCAATTAAAGGCCAATTTGAGGAAAGGCCTCCAGCGCTGGGATGCAGCTGCCATTTAGCCACAAATTATGGTCCTTATATGTGGGTGGACATGAAGCTCTTTCAGAAAGCAATAGATAGAGAAATAGGGGAACTATTGTAGGGACTTCAGCAGAAGGGGGACATTAATTGGATACAGTGCTTGAAATCAGTCAGAAATTCGGCTCCTCTGTGGGCCTTTTGACTTCAAGACCCCTCTCTTTTTATGCCAGTACCTTCAGCTAGATTAATCACAGTGACTAAACAAGCAGAGGTTGTTGGTTTTTTTCAGATTTTCAGTGGGAGTGAAGAAATGGGAACTTAGTGTAAAAATTCTACCATGAAATTAATAATGAATACAGTCATAATAATTACAATGGCCCCCGTCCTGAAAACAATTATGCACATGCTTCAAATTAAGATTATGCATATGCATTTGTAGGATCTAGGCCTACATTTTCAAATTAAAAAATACATTAGTATGATTGATAACAGTGAATAAGTGGTTGCAAATTAATCAATATTTGTGATTGTTGTAACTTTATTTCTTTATTTGAAATTTTGATGAAAAATCTCATATTGTAAAATATTCATACATTGTTTTAAAAATCTTCTTCATGTTTTATTCCTGACTCCCCCTGCCTATGTGTATGGACTTCAGAAACCTGGATTCATCACCTATCCTGAAATACAACTTTCCAAAAATGCTGATGCTCTGATATTAGTTTATTCACATCATAGGCATGTCACAGCCAATTAAAATATCCAAACTTATGCAGTGATCTAGCTCTCCTTGAAGTCAAAGTCATATCTCTCATTAACTTTAGGGAGAGCAGGAGTAGGCCCTTAAATAGGTAAGCAGACATTCTGAATATAGAAGAGCCAGATATGTTCACAGTGTGACAGCAGATAACTTCCTAGTCAGACCACCCTGCATCTAAGGTATCCTGTCTGAGATCCACTCAGTCAATCAATTTTTCTAATTATTAGTAAGGATGAGAGCATCAGTTTGGATACAAATAGAACCAAGTTAAACTTCATTCTATGTTTTAAACTAAATCAAACTAAACTCCAAGATTTTTTGTGGCGTGAAATATTTAGTTAAAATAGTTGAATTAAACATTTTTGTTCTAAATCCCCTGAACTTCCTGGTTTTGGCTTGGACAGGAAGTAGAATTAATTAGAGCTATTTCTAACTTGGCCAAAACAGGAAGTACTGGAAATCTCATAGGCATGTGTCACTTAATTTCTGTCACTTAATATTTTATCCAATTAAGTTGGAATGAGCTCTTGCATAAATATGCAGTCCAAATCTTTAGAGGTCTGTTCAGTGCTGATATCTACAGATTGCTCTGCTGATTTAACAATGTGGAAACAATTTTTATTTTACATATCCATAAATATTGGTTTCTAGTTTTCCTCCGCCTAAATTACTGCTCTTAAGGCTTGATCCAATGTCCACTAAAGTCAATGGAAGTCTTTCCATTCACTTTGATGGGCATTGAATAAGGGCCCCAGCTCCTGTGGGCTTGAAAACCACTGAATACTCTCCCAGAGTGACAGCATACATCTAGCAGGCCACATAATTTTGGATTAGAGATACCAGAGAGAAAGAGATGGTGAGCACATGCTATTCATGTGTTAATTTATTATAATAGTGATGTCCTCTAAAAAACTAAAATAATTTTCTTCACTATCTGAATGTATTTCTTAAATGTAAAGGATGAAATTTTGATGTTTCATGGGGCACCCCAGACTGAGTCAGCTGGTTACCCCCCTATCTTCAGCATGAGGGAGTCTTTCTTGTGCTTAGCTGAGTGTCAGTTCTCTGGCACCATCAGCCTGTTAGCCATCCAAGCATTATCCCCCTCGCTAGGCAAGCTCTTACTTTGCCTTGCAGGATATCAATAGGAGCACACAGACCCCCAAGTCCCTTTGAAGTGTTCCCCTATAGTGTTCATCCCCTTAACCACTGATCACTCACAGAAATACCAGGTCTACGGTCCCCAGAGGAACAGCAGATTGTATGATTCAACCCACCTTGCTTAATGTCACAGCACTTACATGTATTTATAGTGAACACAGGAATAAGTTTATTATCAAAGATTCACATGATAGTGCATAAGAATGTTGGAAACAAATGGTTTGTGTCATCATTCCAGACTGACCTGGCATGGCCCCTTGCAGGGGGGCATGATGTTGCAGGTGAGCCCTTACTTGCTTTTCCCCTCACCTAGGGTGTCCAACAGACTGTTTGATGCTAAAGAGCACCTCCTAGTGGAGGGTCTCATTTATTAACAGAAAAACCAATATAGAACAAACAAAACTTTCACTCCAACATCTCAGCTGGGTTATCAAGTCATCCTTAGTCCATTTATCCCCCTCCTGATCAACTTTCCCCAGGCTCTTCCCCAGGGTTATCTTGGTACTCAATCTCTGCCACTGGTATTAGGCCTCTTGTCTCTACCAGAGTAAGATTCTTCTCTAGAATGAGGGTACAGTGCAACTCTTCTCCAGAGACAGTGGGTGATCCTTGCCAGGCCGGGCTTCCAGTCAGTGCCTGGTAGAACCTGTCTGAGATCAGGCCCTTTTGGATGCCTGCTGATGGCAGTACTCCATCTAGGATGCTCTCCTTTCAAGGAGCACCTCTTACAGTCTCCCCTTTCTGGTCGATTTCCCAGAGACCTCACCATCTAGGCTCCCTGCTTAGCCCTCTGGTGCAGAACTCTCGGAGAGTGCCTCTCCACAGGCACTTCCTGTCTCCCTTTGGAGTTCCCCTGAAACAGAACTTGAGTTAATCTCTTTTACGTCCAGATGGTCATTTACTCATCAGCCACCTGGGGCACTCAGTTGTGTTACATAGACATAATTACTGGTTTCCAGTTTTCTTCTGCCTCTGGTGTGGCCTTCACAAAGCAGTCATAGGCAGATGGGGCCCAAAGTCCCCATAAAGGGCATTTCCCTCATAGTTAATTTTAGTCTCTAGAAAATTTGTTAACAGGTAAACTTCCTGTCTAATGAAATTTCTTTCACCCCAAGTCCTCGGCAGCATTTCAGCCAAGGTTGGTTGAGATTCAGTTTTCATGAAGAAGTGGGTCTGAAGAAGTGGGTTTTTTACCCACAAAAGCTCATGCCCAAATAAATCTGTTAGTTTTTATGGTGCCACCGGACTCCTCATTGTTTTTGTGGATACATACTAACATGAGTACCTCTCTGATAGTTTTCATGAATGTAAACACACTGCCTGTTAACCTCCTATGTGAAGGGGTCTCTTCTTTTGACTTTTACTTATACTCCCGAAAATTTGTTGTCTGTACTCAGAGACAGGATAAGGTTATTATTCCAGTGTGCTGCTTCCTTGTTGACTTCAACTCTCTTCATTGACTTCGTATGTAAATGGGTATTCGCTGTGTTAGCTTGCAATAAGATAGAGACAGGTGAATAAACATACCTTGTCTGACACCTCTGCTGGTGACTCATACCTTGATTCAGACTCTATGGGTATGTCTACACTACGGAATAAGGTCGAATTTATAGAAGTCGGTTTTTTAGAAATCGGTTTTATATATTCGAGTGTGTGTGTCCCCACAGAAAATGCTCTAAGTGCATTAAGTGCATTAACTCGGCGGAGCGCTTCCACAGTACCGAGGGTAGAGTCGACTTCCGGAGCGTTGCACTGTGGGTAGCTATCCCACAGTTCCCGCAGTCTCCGCTGCCCATTGGAATTCTGGGTTGAGATCCCAATGCCTGATGGGGCTAAAACATTGTCGCGGGTGGTTCTGGGTATATATCGTCAGGCCCCCGTTCCCTCCCTCCCTCCGTGAAAGCAAGGGCAGACAATCATTTTGCGCCTTTTTTCCTGAGTTACCTGTGCAGACGCCATACCACGGCAAGCATGGAGCCCGCTCAGGTAACCGTCACCCTATGTCTCCTGGGTGCTGGCAGACGCAGTACGGCATTGCTACACAGTAGCAGCAACCCCTTGCCTTCTGGCAGCAGACGGTGCAATACGACTGGTAGTCGTCCTCGTCGTGTCCGAGGTGCTCCTGGCCACGTCGGCTGGGAGCGCCTGGGCAGACATGGGCGCAGGGACTAAATTTGGAGTGACTTGACCAGGTCATTCTCTTTAGTCCTGCAGTCAGTCCTATTGAACCATCTTATGGTGAGTGGGCAGGCGATACGGACTGCTAGCAGTCGTACTGTACCATCTTCTGCCAGGCAGGCAAGAGATGAAGATGGCTAGCAGTCGTACTGTACCATCTTCTCCCGAGCAGCCATGAGATGTGGATGGCATGCAGTCCTTCTGCACTGTCTGCTGCCAGCCAAAGATGTAAAAGATAGATGGAGTGTCTCAGAACAAGAAATAGACCAGATTTGTTTTGTACTCATTTGCCTCCTCCCCTGTCTAGGGGACTCATTCCTCTAGATCACACTGCAGTCACTCACAGAGAAGGTGCAGCGAGGTAAATCTAGCCATGTATCAATCAGAGGCCAGGCTAACCTCCTTGTTCCAATAAGAACGATAACTTAGGTGCACCATTTCTTATTGGAATCCTCCGTGCAGTCCTGCCTGAAATACTCCTTGATGTACAGGCACCCCCTTTGTTGATTTTAGCTCCCTGAAGCCAACCCTGTAAGCCGTGTCGTCAGTCACCCCTCCCTCCATCAGAGCAACGGCAGACAATCGTTCCGCGCCTTTTTTCTGTGCGGACGCCATACCAAGGCAAGCATGGAGGCCGCTCAGCTCACTTTGGCAATTAGGAGCACATTAAACACCACACGCATTATCCAGCAGTATATGCAGCACCAGAACCTGGCAAAGCGATACCGGGCGAGGAGGTGACGTCAGCGCGGTCACGTGAGTGATCAGGACATGGACACAGATTTCTCTGAAAGCATGGGCCCTGCCAATGCATGCATCATGGTGCTAACGGGGCAGGTTCATGCTGTGGAACGCCGATTCTGGGCTCGGGAAACAAGCACAGACTGGTGGGACCGCATAGTGTTGCAGGTCTGGGACGATTCCCAGTGGCTGCGAAACTTTCGCATGCGTAAGGGCACTTTCATGGAACTTTGTGACTTGCTTTCCCCTGCCCTGAGGCGCATGAATACCAAGATGAGAGCAGCCCTCACAGTTGAGAAGCGAGTGGCGATAGCCCTGTGGAAGCTTGCAACGCCAGACAGCTACCGGTCAGTTGGGAATCAATTTGGAGTGGGCAAATCTACTGTGGGGGCTGCTGTGATGCAAGTAGCCCACGCAATCAAAGATCTGCTGATATCAAGGGTAGTGACCCTGGGAAATGTGCAGGTCATAGTGGATGGCTTTGCTGCAATGGGATTCCCTAACTGTGGTGGAGCTATAGACGGAACCCATATCCCTATCTTGGCACC
Organism: Caretta caretta; assembly: GCF_965140235.1. NCBI lineage: Eukaryota > Metazoa > Chordata > Testudines > Cheloniidae > Caretta > Caretta caretta. The sequence goes on along the minus strand of NC_134215.1, from coordinate 74,809,877 downwards.
GGAGCACCAAGCCGCCGAGTACATAAACCGCAAGGGGTACTTTTCGATAGTGCTGCAAGCTCTGGTGGATCACAAGGGACGTTTCACCAACATCAACGTGGGATGGCCGGGAAAGGTACATGACGCTCGCATCTTCAGGAACTCTGGTCTGTTTCAAAAGCTGCAGGAAGGGACTTTATTCCCAGACCAGAAAATAACTGTTGGGGATGTTGAAATGCCTATATGTATCCTTGGGGACCCAGCCTACCCCTTAATGCCATGGCTCATGAAGCCGTACACAGGCAGCCTGGACAGTAGTCAGGAGCTGTTCAACTACAGGCTGAGCAAGTGCAGAATGGTGGTAGAATGTGCATTTGGACGTTTAAAGGCGCGCTGGCGCAGTTTACTGACTCGGTTAGACCTCAGCGAAACCAATATTCCCACTGTTATTACTGCTTGCTGTGTGCTCCACAATATCTGTGAGAGTAAGGGGGAGACGTTTATGGCGGGGTGGGAGGTTGAGGCAAATCGCCTGGCTGCTGGTTACGCGCAGCCAGACACCAGGGCGGTTAGAAGAGCACAGGAGGTCGTGGTGCGCATCAGAGAAGCTTTGAAAACCACTTTCATGACTGGCCAGGCTACGGTGTGAAAGTTCTGTTTGTTTCTCCTTGATGAAACCCCCCGCCCCTTGGTTCACTCTACTTCCCTGTAAGCTAACCACCCGCCCCTCCTCCCTTCAATCACCGCTTGCAGAGGCAATAAAGTCATTGTTGCTTCACATTCATGAATTCTTTATTCATTCATCACACAAATAGAGGGATGACTACCAAGGTAGCCCAGGAGGGGTGGTGGAGGAGGGAAGGAAAATGCCACACAGCACTTTAAGCACAGCACTTTAAAAGTTTACAACTTTAAAATTTATTGAATGACAGCCTTCTTTTTTTGGGCAATCCTCTGTGGTGGAGTGGCTGGTTGGCCGGAGGCCCCCCCACCGCGTTCTTGGGCGTCTGGGTGTGGAGGCTATGGAACTTGGGGAGGAGGGCGGTTGGTTACAGAGGGGCAGCAGTGGCAGTCTGTGCTCCAGCTGCCTTTGCTGCAGCTCAACCATACACTGGAGCATACTGGTTTGGTCCTGCAGCAGCCTCAGCATTGAATCCTGCCTCCTCTCATCACACTGCCGCCACATTTGAGCTTCAGCCCTGTCTTCAGCCCGCCACTTACTCTCTTCAGCCCGCCACTTACTCTCTTCAGCCCGCCACCTCTCCTCCCGGTCATTTTGTGCTTTCCTGCACTCTGACATTATTTGCCTCCATGCATTCATCTGTGCTCTGTCAGTGTGGGAGGACAGCATGAGCTCGGAGAACATTTCATCGCGAGTGCGTTTTTTTTTCTTTCTAAGCTTCACTAGCCTCTGGGAAGGAGAAGATCCTGTGATCATTGAAACACATGCAGCTGGTGGAGAAAAAAAAAGGGACAGCGGTATTTAAAAAGACACATTTTATAAAACAGTGGCTACACTCTTTCAGGGTAAACCTTGCTGTTAACATTACATACATAGCACATGTGCTTTTGTTACAAGGTCGCATTTTGCCTCCTCCCACCGCGTGACTACCCCCTCAACCTTCCCCCCTCCCTGTGGCTAACAGCGGGGAACATTTCTGTTTAGCCACAGGCAAACAGCCCAGCAGGAATGGGCTCCTCTGAGTGTCCCCTGAAGAAAAGCACTCTATTTCAACCAGGTGACCATGAATGATATCTCACTCTCCTGAGGATAACACAGAGAGATAAAGAACGGATGTTGTTTGAATGCCAGCAAACATACACTGCAATGCTTTGTTCTACAATGATTCCCGAGTACGTGTTACTGGCCTGGAGTGGTAAAGTGTCCTACCATGAAGGACGCAATAAGGCTGCCCTCCCCAGAAACCTTTTGCAAAGGCTTTAGGACTACATCTAGGAGAACCGCAAATGCCAGGGCAAAGTAATCCTTTCACATGCTTGCTTTTAAACCATGTATAGTATTTTAAAAGGTACACTCACCAGAGGTCCCTTCTCTGCCTGCTGGGTCCAGGAGGCAGCCTTGGGTGGGTTCAGGGGGTACTGGCTCCAGGTCTAGGGTGAGAAACAGTTCCTGGCTGTCGGGAAAACCGGTTTCTCCGCTTGCTTGCTGTGAGCTATCTACAACCTCCTCCTCCTCCTCATCTTCTTCGTCCCCAAAACCTGCTTCCGTATTGCCTCCATCTCCATTGAAGGAGTCAAACAACACGGCTGGGGTAGTGGTGGCTGAACCCCCTAAAATGGCATGCAGCTCATCATAGAAGCGGCATGTTTGGGGCTCTGACCCAGAGCGGCTGTTTGCCTCTCTGGTTTTCTGGTAGGCTTGCCTCAGCTCCTTCAGTTTCACGCGGCACTGCTTCGGGTCCCTGTTATGGCCTCTGTCCTTCATGCCCTGGGAGATTTTCACAAAGGTTTTGGCATTTCAAAAACTGGAACGGAGTTCTGATAGCATGGATTCCTCTCCCCAAACAGCGATCAGATCCCGTACCTCCCGTTCGGTCCATGCTGGAGCTCTTTTGCGATTCTGGGACTCCATCATGGTCACCTGTGCTGATGAGCTCTGCATGGTCACCTGCAGCTTGCCACGCTGGCCAAACAGGAAATGAGATTCAAAAGTTCGTGGTTCTTTTCCTGTCTACCTGGCCAGTGCATCTGAGTTGAGAGTGCTGTCCAGAGCGGTCACAATGGAGCACTCTGGGATAGCTCCCGGAGGCCAATACCATCGAATTGTGTCCACAGTACCCCAAATTCGAGCCGGCAACGTCGATTTAAGCGCTAATCCACTTGTCAGGGGTGGAGTAAGGAAATCGATTTTAAGAGCCCTTTAAGTCGAAATAAAGGGCTTCATTGTGTGGACGGGTGCAGGTTTACATCGATTTAACGCTGCTAAATTTGACCTAAAGTCCTAGTGTAGACCAGGGCTAAATATATATTGGGGGGAAGGATAGCTCAGTGGTTTGAGCATTGGCCTGCTAAACCCAGGGTTGTGAGTTCAATCCTTGCAGGGGCCATTTAGGGGTCTGGGGTAAAATTGGGGATTGGTCCTGCTTTGAACAAGGGGTTGGACTAGATGACCTCCTGAGGTCCCTTCCAACCCTGATATTCTATGATTTTCAGTATATATACATAATGCCTTATATAGGATCTGTACATACATTTCATAATGATGTTAATAGCCAGTTTGACCCCAACTTTCATTTGAGACCTCACATGACATTCTTTAGTGAACTAGGATGTACATACCAGAATCAGGACATTCCTGTAACCAGCTGGCATTAAGGAGTCCTTGGGACACAGAAATATCCTGGGTCTTGAAAGTTGTATTGCAAATTTGATTTTTACTTTCAATCACTCCTTCTCACCAATCCCCGCAAAAAAAAAAAAAAAAGAAAAAGAAAAAGAAAAAGAAAAAAAAGAAATAACAATAAAAATGTTGGTTAAATCAGAACAATCTTGAGTTCAACAGATAAAGCCAGAGGGCTGGGAGAGGTTGACACTCAAAATGTCATTCATTCCAAGTGCTCCTGGACTTTTCAATTCTGTAAAGTAGCTTCTGATTTCAAAGCAAAGTTGTTTTGTATTATATGCATATCTTACATATCTGCATTTATGGACATCAAAGTAAATCACACATGCCTTCTGTCTGCAGCAATGTAATTTACTGCCTCAGTGTCTAAATTGCTCCCCCTTTGAAGGCACTGCCTAAAAAGAATATTTTCCTTCACCAAGGTGCACAATGCATATCGTTAATGAACTACTTTTGATGCATCTTATTTTTAACCAATTAATCTCTAAGTCTTAACATTTCTCTCTCCCTGACACAGCATACATATTACTTTGAGTTTCAGTTCTGAAGTCTGATAAAACTAATAAACCAAAACTGCCAGAGGTGGCACATTAAACTGGTAAAATGGTTTTCATCTTAATTGGATATGAGTGCTGTTATCTCTAATAACCCCAGGATACTTCTAATTGGACGTTTTTTTTAAGCACTAATTCTCATTGACCAGTCTTAATATTTTCCCCTCCCCCACCCAAGAAAACCCTACACTGTGAAATATGAAACAGTGAGTTAGTCCAATTCCAGGACAGGGAGGAAAGGATATTTATATTCCACTAACAAAAGGTGATTTTATGTTTGGTATAGTTGGAAATTTTAATAAGACGATACAACATCATCCAATAATGTCTTGAATGTTGGTTGTGTTCACTGCCCTGAGATTCACCCCGGGCCACCAACTTCTCAATTTTCAGATGTTATCCCGAGACAATGGCCCTCATTGTTTGGTCTCATATTGTAATTTTAGTGTAAATCTTGCTTAGCTGTCTTATGTGGTAAAATCATTATTATACTTCCCTGCTAGCTTTTTAGAATGTTTTGAGTTTTATGTTTATTAATGGAAAATACAAAAATAAATTTACATATATAGGGAAATTGAGCACTCTGTATTCCACATCCTTATTGTTTTATTTCACTATAGTCCAAGCTGTGAATCCGTTACAGGGCTGAGAAGCCCAATGACTCACCAATAGGAGTAAAGACCTCACAGTATTGGCCTAAATGATTTGTGAGTGAAATTAAATAACTGTTGATCAATAAAAAGAAAAGGAGTACTTGTGGCACCTTAAGGAGTACTTGTGGCATTTGTGAAGTGAGCTGTAGCTCACGAAAGCTTATGCTCAAATAAATTGGTTAGTCTCTAAGGTGCCACAAGTCCTCCTTTTCTTTTTGCGAATACAGACTAACACGGCTATTACTCTGAAACCTGTTGATCAATACTGAATGATTTTAGAAGCACAGACTGTGCACTATCTTCTGGGCATGCTCTCTCTCTCTTTCACACACACACACACACACACACACACACACACACACACACACACAACCTTGAATTAGCTATTCCACTACATCAATTTTATATTAAGTTTTTGTCATGCAAAATCAACTTCAATTTCTTTCTACACTAGGCTTTTCCAACAATGTGCACACACTGCTGGCACCAAAAGAAATATGATAAAGGATTAGAATTGGGAGGTGCAGAGAAAAACAGTTGTATTGACACCATATAGTACTGGCCTTTTTTTTTTTTTTTTCTAACTGAGATTAAAACTTGAAGCTGCATATGTTTTAAACGTGAGAAATTATTCTCCTGAGGCATACCCAGGAAGATATCATTCCTTTTTTCCCCAAGAACATACATACACATAATAATTCTACAGCTTTAACTATGAAATTGGTACTGTTGCCTCCATTATAAATGTGAGTACATTTATCAGCTGAGGGTGGACCCTCATCACTATTATTACGGTTGCCGTATAATTAAAAGCATTTATGTGATGCTCATTAAATAACGCAAAAGAAATGCTTTAGAGTTTCAAAAATCCATAAAAGGACAATTGCCAAAAAAAGAAAAAGAAGAAGAATAAAAAGAAAGAAAGAAAGACAATGACAAACCCTGTTCATTAATTTATATTTACATTCAGGTAATTAAATCAGCAATACCTGGAGTGCGGATGGGCGTAGATCAAAGGGCTTTTACAGAAAGAGCCTTTTTTTGTATCAAAGCCACAATGACATCATGTTTGTCTTTTATGCGGAGTTAGATAATTGCAAATAATTGTAACTCTGAAAGATGTTCAGTTTTATGGAGGATATTTTTTCCCCATACAGGCCCAGTTCACAAACCTTTTGACCCATCTTTGTGGGATTGAAATCTTTGTTGATAGAAAAGCCAAAGAATGTTGTTTTCTCAATAAGTGAGTCACGCAAGGATTCCTGATAATCCAGGCAGCTCTGAAAATATATCCCCCATCCTAGGGTACGGTAATTAACTAAACCCATGACCTACCTGGCATCACCCTCTCCAGTTCTTGCAAAACCTTCCTGCCAATACTGACAGTAATTTACAATTACAAATATGTTAGTCCTGATGATCAGTTCTTCCACCCCTGTACTTGGATTGCTATGCCATCTTTCTGGTTTCCATATTCTGGGGCCTCTCCTGGGGTAAGTTAGAGTAGCCTCAAGACTATTTTGAATTATATTTTGCCTCCTGTGATCTCCTAAGGGCCGTGGAAAGCAGAGAATAGCCATAGTGATGTGCACTCCAGTACCATGCCACTACACCTTTGGTTTATTCCTCCCATAATACATACCCTACACCAGGGATTGGGAGCTGGGCTGATGTGGAACCCTTTCACCAGCCCTATGCTGGCCAGGGATACTCCTGTGCAGGGGGATATTTTCTGGGGTGGTATATTCATGAGTTAAGACCCCTTAAACTGATATATAATCTCATCATATGGTTCCCATCATTCAAGAAGAATATTGATAAATTGGAGAGGGTCAGGGAAGAGCCACGAGAATGATTAAACTATTAGAATACATGCCTTATAGTGATTGTTAAATAAATAGATTGAGTCTAAGAGAAAGTTAAGGGGTCACTTGAATACAGTCTGTAAGTACCTACCTGGGGAATAAATATTTAATAATGGGCTCTTCAGTCTAACAGGGAAAGGTCTAACACAATCCAATGGCTGAAAGTTGAAGCTATTCAAACTGAGACTGGGAATAAGGCATATTTTTTTTTAACAGTGACAATAATTAATCATTGTAACAATTTACTAATGGTTATGGTGGATTCTCCATCACTGATGAGATTAGATTTTTTTCTAAAAGATATACTCATATTATGTTGCGGAAGTTCTAAGGCCCATGTTATTCAGGATACCAGACTAGATGACCAAAATAGCCATGGAATCTGTGATGCTCCGAATGAATCTATATCACTCTGGCACTAATTAAAAAATTGGTTGGGTGTTTAGTATGCAAAATATAGCATTAGATAACACTTTTATTTAGCTTGTTTCTAGAAGAGAAGTGACATTACTCCCCCACACACACACACACATAGAAATGGAAGGTGAAATCCTGGTCCCATTGAATAAATGAGTGTGATGGGGTGTTCACCCCAATCTATCCGTGAAGGGGTTATGGTGGTGCAGATAGGGCTTAACCTTATAGGCTGTACCTGATAGAGAGTCTGGCTTGATTGAAAATGACTAATGGATGATAAAGGCCAGCTGTGGGATAAAATGGCTAAGGTATAAAGCCAGGAAGTTTGTATCAGAAAGGGGCTGCAATGTGGAAGTTGGCAGTCCATCTCTGGGTTTAGAGAGGGAAGAGAAGGACACCTGGGGAGGGAGAGAAGCCCTGGGATCCTGGCCCTGAGGGAAGGGATTACCCAAAAGGGTGGAGGAGAAAGCCTATGGAAGGCAGAGTAGGAAGCAGCCCAGGGAAAGATCAGTGATGTTAGAGATTGTGCGGACATTGGCTGCCCTTTCCCTTAAATTTTGAAAGCAATGGTTCTAGGGATCAGAGCTAGCATTCCCAGTGGAAAGGGATGCTGCCTAATACCAGCTAACCCTGGAAAGGAGACTTCAGGCAAAGTGCCAGAACAAAAGGATGGAAACTTCAGGGAGAGACCCAGGTCCTAAATCTTCAGAGGTCTTAGAAGGGAACTATGAATCTTTAATCAGCTTTGGATCTCCCACCAACAGCTGAAATGCAGGAGAAAATACAAATTATCTCATGGCGACGCAGTTCATCAAATTGCTGGAGGTCAGAATCAGCCTTTGAATTCCCTCTGGTTTTGCTGCCATTAGGCCAAATTCTGCCATCCTTATGCTGAGTAGCAGCAGAGTCCAAAATCAGCATAACTGATTTCACAGCAGGATTGGAGGTTGTATAGTGGAGCCATTTCAGCTCTCTCCAGCACTGATGGCAGGGCATAAGTGGGCAGCTGAGAGATGCAAACCTTTCATAGGGCTAGGATCCCCCCAGAAGTTCTTCTCCAGGTGCCTTAGGAGTGTCCTGAATACAAATAACTTGCAGAAATGCATCTGAAGGCTGAACTAAATGAGAAGGGAGAGAGTAAAACTTTTAGATGCAAATCAAGGAACAAGCATTACGTAATGGTAAAGATAACCAAGGCGCAGTTACCTCTGGAAGTGGTGTTGTGCTTCAGTGCCCTCACAAGTCACAACCTGCCAAGTGTGCAGGAGACCAAGCCAAGATATATTTCTTAGATGGCTCAACTGTCTCAGGCTCGGAAGTTCATTAAGGAGTGAAATCATCCCAGGAATACCAAAATACCAGACAGCAGTGAAGATGATGTAGGTGAGGTATGTTGATTTCCTCTAGTATTAACCCATTAAAAAAACAGTAAGAGAAAAGCGGGCTTTTAAACATGGCGGGGGGGGGGGGGGAAACATAACTAATGGATACTATTTGCCTAGAAAGAAAGCCAAGAGGACAAAACAGCAGTTTATGTTTTACAAAGAATGATTCAGTTGAATGCTGGCATGGAGTTTTAACTTGTGTTATAGCCATAAGCTTTATCCGCTGGAGGACTGGGTTCAATTTTATTTTAAAGTCAAATTAGTTTGGTGCGTTTAAGCAGGTGTTTACCCGTCATGTATCTGCAGAACAAAATGTACTACATATTTGACAATCTATGACTAGCAGAAGAGTGGCGGGGTTGTTTCAGATTATGGGAGCATTGCATCTACATCAGAAAAATGTAGGGCTTTCCTGCGTAGCTGCTGTTTCCAACAAATGCTGTTAATTTTAATAAACACAATAGGTAGATGCTGTAGACAGATAAAAGTTGTAGACAGATATTGTAGAGAGAGAGATAGAGAGAGAGATTTTCTGTTAGAAATAGATTGAACTAGTTCAGAAAAATGGTGGGTACCTCTGAGTGCAGGCATGGTCTAAGACACACAGAGAGAATCTTAGAAATGTAGGGCTGGAAGGGACCTCTACAAGTCATCAAATCAAGCCCTCTGTGCTGAGGCAGGGCCAAGTAAACCTAGACCATCCCTGATAGGTATTTATCCAATCTGTTCTTTAAAACCTCCAATGATGGGGATTCCACAACCTCCTCTGGAAGCCTATTCCAGAGCTTAACTACCCTGATAGTTAGAAAGTTTTTCCTAATAACTAACCTAAATCTCCCTTGCTGTAGATTAAATCCATTACTTCATGGCCTACCTTCAGCAGACAACAAGTTATGTTTCAGAGTAACAGCCGTGTTAGTCTGTATTTGCAAAAAGAAAAGGAGTACTTGTGGCACCTTAGAGACTAACCAATTTATTGAGCATAAGCTTTCGTGAGCTACAGCTCACTTCATCGGATGCATACTGTGGAAAGTGTAGAAGATCTTTTTATACACACAAAGCATGAAAAAATACCTCCCCCCACCCCACTCTCCTGCTGGTAACAGCTTATCTAAAGTGACCACTCTCCTTACAATGTTTATGATAATCAAGGTGGGCCATTTCCAGCACAAATCCAGAGTTTAACAAGAACATCTCGGGGGGGGGAGGAAGGAAAAAACAAGGGGAAATAGGTTACCTTGCATAATGACTTAGCCACTCCCAGTCTCTATTCAAGCCTAAGTTAATTGTATCCAATTTGCAAATGAATTCCAATTCAGCAGTCTCTCGCTGGAGTCTGGATCTTGGGAGACAGGCTAGTCTTTGCCTACGGATAGCCCCCCAACCTGAAGCAAATACTCACCAGCAACCACATATCACGCAACAGAACCACTAACCCAGGAACCTATCCTTGCAACAAAGCCCGTTGCCAACTGTGCCCACATATCTATTCAGGGGACACCATCAGAGGGCCTAAAAACATCAGCCACACTATCAGAGGCTCATTCACCTGCACATCCACTAATGTGATATATGCCATCATGTGCCAGCAATGCCCCTCTGCCATGTACATTGGTCAAACTGGACAGTCTCTACGTAAAAGAATAAATGGACACAAATCAGATGTCAAGAATTATAACATTCATAAACCAGTCGGAGAACACTTCAATCTCTCTGGTCACGTGATTACAGACATGAAAGTTGCGATATTACAACAAAAAAACTTCAAAACCAGACTCCAGCGAGAGACTGCTGAATTGGAATTCATTTGCAAATTGGATACAATTAACTTAGACTTGAATAGAGACTGGGAGTGGCTAAGTCATTATGCAAGATAACCTATTTCCCCTTGTTTTTTTCTCCCCCCCCGCGATGTTCTTGTTAAACCCTGGATTTGTGCTGGAAATGGCCCACCTTGATTATCATACACATTGTAAGGAGAGTGGTCACTTTAGATAAGCTGTTACCAGCAGGAGAGTGGGGTGGGGGGAGGTATTCTTTCATGCTCTGTGTGTATAAAAAGATCTTCTACACTTTCCACAGTATGCATCTGATGAAGTGAGCTGTAGCTCACGAAAGCTCATGCTCAAATAAATTGGTTAGTCTCTAAGGTGCCACAAGTACTCCTTTTCTTTTAACAAGTTATGTGTTTGTGCTTTATGTATGTTTGCTATGAGCCTTTTATTACACACTCAGATTTGGTCATGAAAGATGCTTCAGATCTGTTCTGACAGTGCCATCCGCTGCCTGCCTCCAAGGGTCACACTGCCTCATCTGGAATGACCTTGCAGCAGCTGAGGGGGACCAGGGGGGAAGGAGATTCCCCCCAAAACTGCGTCCCTATGGGATTCTACAACAACATTCAACACAGAGTGGTTCCATCTACTGAATGACTAATGCCACTTCCAGATGCTCCATTGGAGGTCTCCCAGCCTAATAAGGATCTAACCCAATACTGTTTAGCTTGAGTGATTTTGAAGAGGTCACTTCCTGAGTTTAAAAATCAAATTCCTTACAAAATATTTGACACTCTTTAATCACTCATGAAACATGTTAATCAGAGTTAGGAAAATATGCTACAATCTTAGAAGAGAATGAAGTCAGGATGTTCCATCTCTACTGCTTGCACATTGCTCTGTGATAGTCTTCCTTGTGGCTACTTGCCTCTCCAGACAGGTCATCATTTAATCTCTCTCTTCTGGGGTTACAAGGTCCAAAGAACAACCATCCGAATGCCTTCTTTGGAAGGGTGTTCAGCCCCCATGCATGGCTTTCTGCCATTATACCAGTGGCTGACAGGGGAACCCAGTCCCTCCTGCTACATTGGGTTCCAGGGACCCTATGGTTAGCAATCCAGGTCTTGAGTCCCTGTCCCCTGTTGCTGTTTCCCTGGGCTGCTTCCCATCAAGACTTTCTATCTTCTCTTGCTTAGTTCTGGGTTTACCATGGGAGCCTACACTACTCCCCATGGCTATTTCTCCCCCTTCAAGCTTCTTACCAGCCTGCTTACTCCAGAGGCAGGGTCTCAGGGCTTACTCTCCCACTGAACTTCCTCCTTATCCCTGATGACCTCCCTCATCCCAGGCAGTGAGTATAGCCTCTTTCCCCTGCAGCCCCCTTTCTGCTCTTAGCTTCTTGCCTTTATCATGCTGGTGCAGCCCTTCTCCAGCTGGGTTCCACTTTCAATTAATCCTGGCCCTCCTATCACGTGACAACAGGTGACCTAATTGGTGCCTGAGGCCCTCATTAACTCTATCAGGGCTGGTGTGATTGAAAATTTCATTTTGACTTTGACTTGAAAGGTTTTGTTGGAACAATTTTGGCCAGTTTTCTTCCTAAGCAAAATTCCAGCAAAATCGACCTGACTTCACAAAGCATTTCAACTGAGATAGAACTATATATTTAGATACAATATGGTTCCATGGAAGTTTCTCCGACCAGTTCTATTAATTATGTATGCATAAGTCAGCGCTGAGTGGAAATAAGCTTATGCAGCTGAGTCAAAAATGAGGTGAATTGTGTCAAATCACTTGGTTTGAGAATGTAAAAAGGCATAAGACAAAGCAGAGCTCATTAGAGAATTGTCGTTATTTCCTGGTCCCCAGAAATCTCTCCTGATGCACAAACCAAACCAAATCTCCCCGATGCACAAACCAGTACAAACCAAAACACATCCTTCCTGCACAACAGTAGAGGGCTGTCCAACAACAATCCCATAAACGTTGCCAAAGACAAAAGCAACATACGTGGTTCAATAAAATGGTTGCTGCCTGAATTAAGATTAGTGTAAGGGGACTGTTGCCCCCTTACTAACATTCAGTGGGGGAGTTTTGGTTTTCTAGCTCCCAGTACTAAAAAGGGGGAAGGGTTGACAAGGAATCAGGACCCTGAGACAGACAATCCCCAGGAACAATGGGGAAAGGCCAATGCTCCAGGTCAGCCTGAATGACAGGGTGGGCAGGCTAATCAGAGAGTCAGGAGGCGAGGGAGGTCCCGTCCTCCGTGTGAGCTGGTTTTGCCTGGGTCAGACAGAGTGGGGCCGAGCTAAGGAGAAAGCAGGGGCCCAAGCTAAGCTGGGGAGCAGAGCTGGGCCAGATCCAGAGGGACCAGAAAAGCAGCGCAGAGAGAGCAGACCCTGTCCTGGGAGCAGAGCTGCAGCCCCAAAGCCAGAGGCACAGTCCAGAGAGAGCAGACTTGCCCTGGGAGCAGAGCTGCAGCAACCAGAGCCAGAGGGGCCAGAGAAGCAGCCCAGGAAGCAGGTCAGTGCTGGGAGCAGAGTCACAGAAGCAGCCTGCAGAGCAGACCTGCCTGGGAGCAGAGCTGCAGCAACCAGAGCCAGAGGGGCCAGAGCAGCAGCCCAGGGAGCTGGAGGCAGAGCAGCAGCAGTGCAGAGACAGAGTGGTGCAGCGGAGCTGGGTGCGGTGAGCAGCTGGGGAGACCGAGGGGGACCCTGGGCAGCGGGCCCAGCACAGGGAGATGCCTCAGCCAAGGGGCTCTGCAGGCCAGGCTTGGATCATAACCCCGACAGGGCAGGGGCGATACTGGGAAGAAGGGTCCTACCACTTAGAGCCTGAGAGCGTGTGGCCACCACCAGAGCAAGTGTCCAACCCTCAGCATCCCTACAGCACATCCAGGGCCAGAGAAGAAAGCCTGGGACTTACAAGGAACAGACCGTGAACTGCCCTGACATTCCAGAGACACCGTTTGTGATGTTCCCTGCCACAGAGCAGGGTGATGTGTTTCCTTTAACCTTTCCCATTATTCCTTATTCTTTTTAAAATTAATTGTTGATTAAATAACTTGCATTTGCTTTAATTTGTATGTAATGGTCAGTGGGGGTCAGAAGTGCCCACTGTAGAGAGAGTACCCCGGAGTGGGGACACCCTAGTCCCTGTCCTTGGTGACCACAGCAGGGTTGGGGGTTGAGCCCCCCAGGAATCCTGGGCCCAGCCTTGTTGGGGTTACGAGGACTCTGCCAGACAGGAGAGTGGAAGGGGAGTCCTCAAGGACAGGGAGGCCACTGGGAAAAGGAAGTGGGAGCGAGGACTCAGATCCTTTCACTAGCCCACTTCACCAGGGTAGTGCAGAAGCCAGGAAAGTTCCCCACAAGAGCGGGACTATTCCCCCACTTACATTAGGTTCAATACTGGTCAAACGACAGTAACCAATGAAATTTAAATGACTGGCCAAAGTCCATTATCAAATTTCAGCTTAATAGCTGCATGGGTCAATGAACTGATAGCTCAATGAATGAGTCTTAATACAAAATTATTTTAAAGCAGCATTGACCTTAAGAGCATATTCACTGCCCTAATATTTACAAAATATTTGTGTTCACATTCCAGACGTATTTGGAAACAATACAATTTGATATACACATTGACCTCCCGTGTTCTAATAAGCTAGAATTTAGAGGACAAATGGTAACTGCAAGCCTAAACTCCAAAATGTGGGTTTATAGTTGAGCCACATAATTTACAAGACACTGCTTACAGCGGAAAGATTTAACTTCATCATTGCCATCAGTTCACACTTCGTGTGCCCATAACGTTTGGTGGTTTTTTTATTCTACCTTTGGAGATGATTCATTATGAACTGAATGTATTCCTGGAGCGAAGCTCCCTTAGTTACGGACAGGCAGTGTGTCAGTGCGGCTCTTCTTACGGAGAATATATGAGGTGATGTGTATGCCCCACAAGAGAACATCTGGATTAGATCTCACTGTAAAGGTGCAAAAGTAAAACTACTGGGTAGGTCAAAAATATTTTGTAAGGCAACACACCAGATTCAGTGATGATGAAAGTAGAGCTATTTTTCACTCCTGGATGAAAGAGTAGGAGTGGAAACATGTAAGGATTCTGAGAGTAGACAGTCATTATTGTTTATCACGCAGCCCAACAGCAAAGACACCCACCCAAGAGATCTGAAGAAGGTGACCCATAGAACACTAGGATGTCAGAATCTGGAAATCCACAGTCTGGTATCATCTTGTATTATCTTTAGTTTATTCTTCACTCCTATTAGGCATAAAATCCCTTTTGAAATCAACAGGAGATTTGCCCTAGAAATGTACACAACTCAACCACAGTGAACCTGCCATTGTCACACGCAACTGCATTACCACAGTGCTGTTAGTAACATCCTGTAGGAAACATACAGTGAAACTCCCTTGAAGTGGCTAATTGGTTTCATACTCACTTTTGCCATTGCCATTCCTCCAGTGGCTGACCGAACGCAGAGGCTCTTTAATATATATATATATATATATTTTGACTTGGTCTGTGACCGTGCACAACCCAGTTAACTCTAAGCCTTTGGTGGTACAAGGCAGTAGGAGTAACTGGATAAAGTGAAGCAAAGCTTTAAACGGAGGCTGAACAAAAGGGAAAAATTCCTAATGATGTGATCCATTAGATTATGAACTATACTGCCAACAGAGGTGATGGAAGTCTCTCAGGTCACTTAACACTAGACTGGATAAAATGCTGAGAAATACAGTTTGGAGAGTGAGCCTACATTGGCAGGAAAATGGACCACATGACCTAATAGGTCTTTTTCATCATTTATTTTGATGCGTCTCTGCAATATATAAGTCTATGTTTCTTTCCTTTCTTAAGCAAATCAAGCTGCCTCTCTTTTTTTTAATTCAGAGAATAATAGCTCAAAAGTTTTGCCGTAGCATCACTTTCTGCTAATAATTTAGAAAATTGCCTGTTCCTTCAGAACTGGCATTTAAGCTTAAACAGTAACATCCTGCCTGCTTTATTTCAATTGGACATTCAAGTTGTTAAATGCTGCCTTTGGTATCGAGGGTAGAATAAATTAGTTGTCTGGGATTGAGCAACTAAAATGAAAAACAATCTAATTAGTAAAAAGTCTGAATGTCCAGCTATTCTGGCTTGATTTCAATTTGCAAGTTTTCCAAGCCTTAAAAAATGACTTTGAATATCTGAGTTTTTTCAGGGAGTTCATTCCCGCCCCCCCCCCCTTTTCTGGAAATAAAATGTTCATTAGAGGAATGGATGATGTTATTGAGGGGCTCATGGCAGGAAAGATGCCAATCCCAAACAGTAGTTCAGTTCATCAGCTGGTGTAAATCAATGTAGCTCCATTGGACTCTTTTCTAAATAATAACACTTCTGTAGTTTAAACTTTGAATGCAACTATCATGTTCATGTCCATATAGTTAGATATACAGTACCAGCAAGTAAAATGAACATAGACAAATATTGATTAATTGTATGGGATAAGGAATTTATTCATCCCCCTGATGCCAGAGCAGTATTATTATAAGCATTTGAGAGACCATTACAGGAAAATCATGTCCAATTCCTTTCAAAAGGATATTGAAAAACTAGAAAGGGTTCAGAAAAGATCTACAAGAATGAGTTAAGGTCTGGAAACCTGCTTTACATTGAGAAACTAAAGAAGCTCCATCAATTTAGTTTATCCTTGAGAAAGTTAAGAGATGACTTGATCACAGTCTATAAGTACCTGGTGGGGAGTTCATTTCTGAGAGTAGATGGCTTTAATCTAGCAGACAAAGGAATAACAAGCTCCAACGGCTGGAAGCTGAAGCTAGACAAATTCAGATGAGAAATAGTCCCAGATTTTTAACAGTGAGGGTAATCACCTATTGGAACATCTTACCGAGGGATGTGGTGGATTCTCCATCATTTGAAGTCTTCAACTCAGGGTGTAAATCTTTCAAAATATATGCTCCAGGTCAACCAGAAACCATAAGCTCGAAGCAGGAATTACAGGGTGAAATTGTGTTAAACAGGAGATCAGACAAGATGATCATAATGGTCCTTTATGACCTTAAATTCTATGACTCCATGAATTCTGTGTTTTTGGTTTTTAACTTTTAATTTTCTAGTATTCTAAATTTCAGGGAGGTCTCCCTCTGCAAGCCTATTGCCATAACTTATTACTTAGGAACAAAATACAACTGAGATTAATGACTAAGAACACAGCAAACACCGCTTCCTTTAGCTAGCTTCTTATGGATGACAACTTCTACCTTCCCCAAAAGCAGTCAGTCTATGATTATGAGACAGTAAAATTCAGAAAGAGCGATTGTATGCACCATAGTGATCGGAACTATGAGCTAAGGAGTTTCACAGACTAAAGTATGCCTGAAATATACAGGAATAAACAGAAAGAGGACAGCACAATTTTCCTGTCATTGAAGTTAGTAGAAATTTTGTAGAGTTGAGCCCCAAAAGACTAAAAAGTAGGAAATGGAATTTCCATTTCATGGGAAATTCTGACATTTCGAAATTTGTTTTCATCCTGATTTAGTTGGAATTTTGAAATTTGCCAAAGAATAGAAATTAAAAAAAAAAAAAAAAAAAGAGTCAGAAATGCTGAAACACTTCATTTCAAGATTTTCAATCAAAATGAAACATTTCAACATTCCCCAAATCAAAATTTTTCATTTTGGTTAGTTGAAATGACCAAAAAAAATTGGTTTGAGTTATTACTTCAACATGAAACTACTTTTTGGTATCATGTGCACATTGCCTTATGGGAGTTGTAGTTCTCCATTCTCTTCGATGGGCCAGGCTCCCTGTCTGAACTGCATCTCCATTTTGGGTCATTTCAACAAACCAAAATATTCTGATTCAGGTTGAACCAACCTGAAATAAAATATATAATTTTGCTATTTCCAATGAGAAATCCCCCCCTCCTTTTTTTTCCCAAAATCAAAATTTTCCCATGAAAATTTTTGATTTGGTAGAAACTGCATTTTCCATTTGAAAATAATTAAAACAGAAAATTCCCAACCAGCTCTACTCGAAAAGGTAGAAAAGTAACAATATTTATTGTAAACTAAGGAGCAGCTATGAATGCACGTGAAGAATGGGGGGGGGGGAAACAATGTGGAATACATTATGTAGATGTCATAAAAAAGATACAACTGTGATTAATACACTGTTATTAACTTCCAATTGTTAATGAACCTTTCATCCTAAAGGATCCAAAGCAGTTTACAGATTGTGGAGAGTTCTTCACCCACAACTGAAATGCAGCCATTGGTGTTGGCCATTCTTTGCTAGTGATGTTAGTCCACAGTAGAAAAACACCTCTATGGCTGAATCTACATGGGGAATGTTTAGATACACAAAAAATAATGACAAAGTTAAGGCCTCAGTTATAATCCTTGCTCTTGTGAGTGAAACAAATTATGGTATTTTTAAATGGCCAGAAGTCAGAGCTCTGGTTTAATGTCTAATCTGAAATTTAGTAACTCCAGATACACAGGGGCATTGGTATAACACAGATTCCCACTGAATCACCAACAAAGTCATTTCTTGCAGCAACCATACTTGGGGGGGGGGTCTCCTGTCCAAGTTATGACCAGATCCAATACTATTTGTTTGGTAAAATTTGATGAAATCATAGCTTGACCTGGTAGTGACTATTTCTCCTCTGTTTCTACTTAATTAAGCTTAAGGTAGTTGTGAGTGGTTGCACACACACACACACACATTTCTAACTACCAAGCATCATTAGTATTTCAAGGTATGTCTGGAACACAACTAGATTCCTCTAATTTCCAAAGGCATGTTTCATGACAAAAATATCAAATCAAGTGACTCTCATAACTTTGAAAAGATTCCATCTTGGATAGAAACTTAATAAAATGAACTCAGCTTTCTTTGCAAGGTACATTCCACTTAATGGATACCCATTTAAATTAACTTGTGTTTACTGTAAATGCTCTTGCTGTGTGAAATGTGCTTCTATTATAAAAGCAATGATTTTTTTAGTGACAAAAGGAAACACTTCCTTTACGGTACCTTTATTTGAAGTTTGAAGCCCATTAAAGTGACTTCATCAATTCAAAAATGAACCCACTGATTTCTATGAATGTTTATAATTAATAAGCATGCAGAATTTGATGTGGAATTAAAGAGGCATTATCACACACTTCAGAGGCCTTAAATTTTGTCTTTGTTAAAAAATGGGAAGGAGAAGTGTTTAAAATTTAACCATTCCTCTGCTGTGCTGGAAATCACAATAAAACAAGATCTGAATGTAAATGTATACCCCTAGGAACAAAGCGTATAGGCCACATTTACACAATGGGGACTCTATCCTGGGAAGCACTGACTCTGAAAAAGATTTGGGGGTTATGGCGAATAATCAGATGAACATGAGCTCCTGGGGCAATGCTGTGTACAAGCTAGAGAATGCAATTCTTGAATGCATAAACAGGAAAATCTTGAGTAGGAGTAATGAGATTATTTTACCTGTGTATATGGCAATGGTGTGACTGTTGCTGGAATATTTTGTCCAGTTCTGTTGTCCACAATTCAAGAAGGATGTTGATAAATTGGAGAGAGTTCAAAGAAGAGCCACAAGAATGATGAAGGGACTAGAAAACACGCTTTATAATGGTACATGCAAAGAGCTCAAACTATTTAGCTTGACAAAAAGAAGGTTAAGCGATGACTTGGTTAGAGTTTGCAAGTACCTATATGGGGAACAAATATTTAATAATTGTCTCTTCAGTCTAGCAGAGAAAGATCTAACATGATCCAGTGACTAGAAGTTGAAGCTATACAAATTCAGAATGGAAATAAGGAGTAAATTTTTAACAGTAAGAGTAATTAACCATTGGATCAACTTATCAAGAGCTGTAGTGGATTCTCCATCACTGACAATTTGTAAACCAAGACTGGATTTTTCTTCTAAAAGATCGACCCCGGGAATTATTGGGGCTGTGTTATATATGAGATCAGACTAGGTGATCACAATGGTCCCTTCTGCCTTGTAATCTATTAATCTATTAAAATAATATGATGCTAATTTGTGATAGGGTCAAAACCCATTCAGGACTTGAACAGTACCAAACTCTGAGGGGGGAAAAGATGGTTGAAATTGAGATCTGATTTCAGCTGATGCATAGTCCTACATTCTTTTGGGCCCTGATTCAGCAAGATGCTTGAGCATGTGCTTAACTTGAAGCATGTGAGTCGTCCTGTTGACTTCAATGCATAAAGTTTTGCATCTTGTAGAACTGGGGCCATATTGGCTCCATTGGGAATTTGGCATGAGTAAGGACTGCAGTAATGGGCCTTGGGATATTGGTTTGGCCCATGTTAGAAATGGGGCAAAGAGTTAATTTAGGGTCCAAATCTAGATCCTGGCATTTTCCAAAGTTCAATAGTGTTTAGGCTGGAGGCTTTGGTTTGGTTCCATGTGCAGATATTTGCATTTGAAAATATTATTGTTGCCCCCTTTTGCATTCCATCATTTCTCAGTCAGCCAGTGTCACCGTTACTCGTGGCCACTTGCAGTAAAAGGCATCATTAATGGCAAATATATTGTTTTAAGAGAGAACTCTAAACAAAACTCCTAGAACACCAAACATTCTACAAGCAATTTATTTTATAATAACACAGAGAAAAGGGTGGCAAAAAAATTCTTTGTAATCATCCAGCTCATCACTGTGTGGACACAGGATCATTATCCAGCCTAGTTTCCCAGTTCTTTTGCAGATCTTTTCCTTCTTGCTTCCTTTTTTTGTTTCAAAAGCAAAACGAGAGGGTGGCCAGCCCCAGAAACCCTTTGACTGACCTCCTCACCTTGTCCCAGTTCCACACATCAGCAGCCAATTATGCGTGGGCTTGCCCATGTCATATCGATGGAGGCAAGCTACTGCTTTCTGGCTTATTTTAAGTACTCTTAGAATTTCCCATGTCCTTTAGAGAACTAGGACAGGCTGACCTCTGAGCCACATAATCTGAGTATACGTTAAAAAAGAAGCCCAGAATTTTTCCTTTTCGAACAGTGCCACGGCTGACAATCTACAATCCAACCAGTGCAGCTTTAATGTTTAATTGGATGACTGGGTTTTAAAGCAGAGGCATTCTTTAACCCGGCTGACTCTGTCTGCCCCCTGCCTCACAGCAACCTCACTCGAGTTATCAAAGTGTCATTAATAGAGACAGCTGCCTGTAAACAACAGAAATGTCAACACAACTGTCTCGGTCAACAGGAATTTAACTTTAATCTGTTCATTACTTAAAGATATATCATCCCCTTTCTGTGCTGTTATCTACATCACTTTGAGACAAAGGCAGAAAACAAATTGACACCAAGAAAAAAAATAAAACCAGCCATCCAACCAACACTGTTTCATCCAGGCTGAGTCTGTTCATAATTTCCAGTGGACCCCCCATATACATATATATGTTTGCTGGGTTGAGGATGAGGAGGGGTCAGGAGTTCCTTGTTAGCTGGAAACAGATATTTCATATTTATAAATGTAAACCTGGAGAACTGCCAAAGTCCTGCATTTAAGTGATTAACAAATGTTTCCCTTCAAGTGGACACCTCTTGTTCTAAATATATTTGACAAGAATGTAAAGAGTCAACTGGAGGGTAGAAAGGGCATACCACAAGCATTTTCTGTGGAGGCTGCCAGGATTACTGGGACTGGGTTTAGGCCCACATGTCTAGTTTGCCTGGTGCCAGCTGAGTTCATGTTGCTTGTGGGCAGACTGCCAGCAGAATGCAGCCTCCCTGCTGTTTAACGACAATGGATTTACTGCTTCTCTGCATATTGGTGTTATTTTGTGTAAACAAGGTTAACACTCCTTTTAAATTAAATACACCACCTGATGACTGAGTGTGCGACCTTGGCAACCATCTTTCACCTGGTCTCCAAAAACCATGGATGCTGGTGCTGTGACTTCAGCCTGTGTACCTGTCATCTTTCTTTAAACCCACTGTCCAATAATAATAATATAGAATACTGTACAATGTAAGAAGCCAAATTTTGGTAACTGCTTCCACCCCTACAATAAAGGAGATCTAGAGGTGGGAAAATGCTATTGATTAGAGAGAGAGAGAGATTATTATTCTATTAAATCTATGTCTAGCATTTTATTAAAGATCCAGTTTTGAAGGTCCCCCTCTTTTTCCAACTTCATCAAAATCAACTCAATACACCTTTTTTTTTTCTGTTTCCTGAGGTAATTTTTTTATGCAGAAAGACTGGAGGGACACCTCCATTAGGTCAGGCAGATTGTAAAATAGGCATTTTTTAGATTTTGCAAGTGTCTCCTAACCTATCTCAGAAACGGCTTGGCTTACATGCTCCAAAATTAGTTTATTCTGTTCTCTTCAGTATGGACTGGTACCTTTGATTGTTTTTGGAAAGCTTGGTATTAACTTGGAAGTTGTTTATTATACGTCCAAAATTATGAGAATTCCGTATCGGTTGAAGATTCTGTAATCTGTATCTGATAAAGATCAAGAATTCCCAGCCAAACCAGCAGTGTGTATGGGCTTTGAGGCAAACTCAAATTTGCTACCTTTCAATTGCATTGATTATTCTCTCATTTTTGTACCACGAGAAAAGGGAAGTAGGAGTATCTCTCCCTGGAAACTTTACAGAGAAACCGAGATTACTTAAACTAATGGGTGCACTGCTCACAAACTAGATAAGTCCATAAACACATGCAACTAGACATTGAAAACAGAGAAGGTGGGAGTCTTCCTGAGTGACTTTGTTTAGACTAACAATGATAAGACATTGTAAAAAAAATAATCCAGATAAATAAATGCAATGTAAACAGAATAATAGTACTGCAAACTCCCACAAATATAACCTTGTCTCCCAACACTTCTTGGAATGGATTCTCTTTATTTAAGAGCTAACTTACAACACTCAGTATAGGTTAGGTAAAAATGCAGAAGGCTCAGTGGCAAATATCTCCATCTTCAGTACACAGATGTTGTCCAGCTTGAAATCAGTGGCCTTGTTTCTAGGGAAGGGGCACTCAAGTGTTGGAGAGCATGATAGAGCGGGCTAAGCTTTCCTGTTCCATTCATTCCCTCTGAAGCATCTGGCATTGGCCGCTGTCGGAAGACAGGATACTGGGCTAGATGGACCTTTGGTCTGATGTTCTTATGTTCTGAAGCAGCCATAAGATGAAGAACCTACATTGCTGCATCTAATGTCAAGATAAAACTATTCTAGGATGTTACCCAGAATACTCACTGTTTCTTTGCTTTTAGCTGGGGTTTGGACCATTACTTCTGCAGAAGACAGATGCTCTGTACTTATAAAGATTTCTTGTCTTTCTTGCTTCCAGAACTGTTTCCTGACCTGGAGTTTTCTCTGGGGTCCTCACCAACTGTATAAAGATGTCCCCTGGGTCAGCAGCAGAGTCTGTCTCATGAAGCCACTCTGACTACTGGCACATACAGCGGATTATTTAGGAGTGCTGGCTGAGACCTCTGTTTCCACGAAACAACCCTGGCTGATCTCCCTACATTCAAGTCTCTTTCTTCTCAACTTATAATTCCCTATTTTTATTGAAGAAAAATGTCTGGTTTATAACTGGTTCAAAAGGTTTCTGGTGACCTTTCTCAGCCTCCAGGGGCTACATTCTGAAGACAGGTGTGCTCTTGTTTCTATAACAATTGGAGCCAAAACCCGTGCTCCAGACAGAAAACTTTGGAGCTGTTTTTAGAAACAGAGGAATTATAGAACCACACTGGATCCAACAAGGGGTCCACCTAGTCCAGAAACCTGTCTCTGGCAATGACCTACAGCAGGTATTTAAGAGAAAGGTGAAAAGACCCCGACAGTGGATAGTTATGGAATTACATGGCCTTAGGGGAAGGGACTGGAAGGGAACTTGATAGGTCATCTGGTCCAGTCTCCTGCGCTGAGGCAGGACTAAATATGATCTGGACCAGGAGTTCTCAAACTGTCTCAAACTGCCAAAGTGGGTCGCAACCCCATTTTAATGGAGTCTCCAGGGCTGGTGTTAGACTTGCTGGAGCCCGGGACTGAAGCTGAAGCCCGAGCCACACTGCCCGGGGCCAAAGCCAGAGGGATTCAGCCCTGGATGGCGGAACTCAGGTTACACGTCCCCAGCCTGGGGCTGAAGCCCTTGGGCTTCATCTTTGGCCCCAGCTCCTGAGGCACCTAGGCTTGGGCAGGCTCGGACTTAGGTAGTAATTTTTGTTGTCAGAAGGGGGTCATGATGCAATGAAGTTTGAGACCCCCTGATCTAGATCATCCCTGACAGGTATTTGTCTAACCTGTTTTTAAAAACCTCCAATGATTCTTTAAATGTAGAGGTTTATCTGTGGTGGTGTCTATTGGAACTACAAAATTAAGGCTGTATTGAGATTTGTATCTAGACACCCTGCCATAGGAAGATTACAAACTACACACACACAAAATACTCTTTAGTGTGAGTGTGGAGGTGTGGCTATTAAATGTACACAGCCTATTGGTACCAGTGCACTCGTTCTCTCATTTAGCTTTTCTTATCTTTGTGCTTCTCTGCTGTGGATCTCTGCCAGCAAACTAGGTTTGGGAAAACAAGAAAACTTGAAAAAAATATAGTGAGTCTATTGGGATTTCTCTGCCAGTATCGTATTTCAGTTTCCCTTCCACTCCCAACGCCTCGCCTCTTGTTGCACTGTGTGTGAGCTTGCTGTGTGCGTGTGTATGTCTGTGCCAGCTAGATGCCAGCAGAAACCAGATAAAAAAATTGTTAATTTGATCGGTCTCTCACTGTCTGTGTTTCTCTCTAAGTCTCCTATTGTCTCCTCTGGTGTTGTTGCCTCTGGGGTTGGATTTTTGCCAGTTGGGTGCCAGAAGCCAAAGAAAACAAATAGATACATAGTAGGGATAGCAGAGATTAAAATACCTACATTCCGAATTACCTATGGGTAGTTTAGAAATACCAGTTTGTCAAGGGTACCTGATCCAATTTTATTCTCCAGAGGGCTTCCAATGAGGGAGGAGGAGGAATTCTCTTTTTGGGGCTTCTTAAAATCCTTAACAGCCATTATGTTTCACACTACTTTAGCTTATGTCTGACAACGACAGATGCAGGAAAGCTGACATTTCCCTTTCCCTCTCCAAAATACGGGGGAGGGGGGGAATCAGAGGTACAGAAGTAAATACCTTTGTTACCTGCAAAACAAGTGGTGTATTTTTTTAAAACTTTCCATTTGAATTGAAACTGCACATTCATGCTTATAAGCAGATTGACCACATGTCTCAGCTACACCAGGCTATCCTCAAATAAGCACTGAGATCAGTTCCACATCCCTGGGCAAAACCAATGTTCTGGAGCTAAGATTTGGTACTTAACTATAAGATAGCTGAGTGGATTTTGCTATAATAAGATTAAACTGAGCATGCATTTATCTGATCCAGGTAATGTGTGAAGTCAGTAGAGAACAAGGAAAGGAAACTATAGGGAAGAGGGTAGATTGCAGATGAGGAATTATTAAACAGAGATATTGCAGGTAAATCCACTGATAGGAAGCTTTTATTGCTTATTCTCATGTCTCTCCATCGTGCCACCCATTCATTAAAACATCCATGTTCAAATTACCTCTTCCAGGAATAATAAAATAACAACAAGGAATATGTTCAGAAATGGGATGAAAGAAGAGTGTGCCACATTTGTTGCTTCATCATTAATAAAACAAGCTTGTAGCAAAGAAGGACGACCGTCTTACCCCCAATATAGTCAAGCCTCAGTCATGGAATAAACAAAGTCTATCATTTATTTATCGGTGGATTGATGAAGTCATATAGATTTGTTTTAGACAAGTCATAGGTAAAACTAGGACTGTTGGAATAAAATTAAAGCTTAAGTTGAATATCAGGAGGGAAAAAAAATTCTCAGAGAGAAAGAGAGAGAGAGAGAGATGTATCTGGCTGTGGAATTATTTCCCAAGGCAAGCAGTAGAAGCTCCATCACTTGGGATTAGAAAATGAACTACAGGGAGAAGCTCTGCATTGGCAAGGAGATGGACTGGATGATCCAACAGGACTATTCCATCACTAACTTCTATGATTTCTTCCATCATTTAATAAAATTCCAGAACTAATCCATCTCAGCTAGGTCCATTCAAATATTTGTCCAATGGAAAAGCAGCTCCACAGCTAGATAACAGAACCTGTCCTTGTAATGTATAGCCTAACAGGAGTAAAACTCAAAACAGGTTCCCCTCTGCATTTTTTACGAGAATCACAAACATACTAGGATTATAGCAATAGCAGAACAGCAGACAAATGAGTAAATATGAGGTCAGATGTTTCCTTCACTGTTTCCAAAACAAACAGTTAGAGGAAGCACGCTGCTCTGTTCATTACAGCTCTTCAGAAAGATCTTATTACAACTAAGGATGCTACCGGAAATGCAGGAGCAGATCAATATGTGGTTAAGTATTTTATCCCTACTTTTATTATGTTTGACAGTGATGACATTGTAGTATGTAAGCCCCCACATAATAAGATGACTGACTCTGTCTCTCTCTCTCTCTCTCACGCACACAAACACACACAGTTTCTTTACTTTTTTTTCCCCCATGGATCTCCTTGAGAAGAGCAATCCCACTGAAAACATATCAAGAGATGGACTGAAGTAAAGAAAAAGACAAACTAATTTCTGGTCCAATGTGCAAAGGCAAATGAGTCTGATACCTGAAAACATCTTCCACAGGTGTTTGAGACCCAGAATAATTTCCAGGAAACATCTAACTTGAGTTTTGCCATGCCATGTCTCATCAGGATGTTCTCTGTTTCTCTACCCTAGCATAAGGGAGAAAACTTCATGGGAACATGAGAGGGAGAGGAGACAAAACAAGAGCTTCATAAATGAGCTGTTGATTTTCTCTCTTTATCTGGTGAAGATCTTTCCAAACCCATCTTAAGTTAACCAACTAGCTCAAGCTATTAACTATAAATAGCTCAGCAGTAACACACCTCCATAGATGTCTTTAGAAATGGCCACATATTTGGGCTTGTGTTTGCACCTAGAAGGCCAGCAGCCAGATCAGAGTTCTTAAGGAGAGTTATAGTTATTACAGAGCGAGAGAAAGGCAAGATTTGTTAACACTGATAATAAACCTCCTGCACAAAAATGTTTGTGCTAGTCCTGCTACTCCCCACGTCTCCAGTCAGGATCAGAGTTACACTGGAGTCAGAGACTGTTTTGGCTGGAATTAGCACAGATGGTACCAAAATGTGGAACACCTACCACACATTCTTTAGTTTCATATCATCTGCACAACAGTTCTTTATGGCCTTTTAACAGTTCATTGAGTGGAAGAAGAGGAAAAGATACTGGACACTTGCTGGAAGTGCTGAATGAATATCATTTGCTTTATCTTTCTGGGACTCCATATTTCAGTACGTAGATAGGCCACTATTCAGCCATGCAGATATTTGCTGTGACAAAGTGGGAAACCTTTCATTTGACACTATTCTTTCAAGGATCCTAACACTCACTCCTCCCCCCCCCCCGAAACAAAACAAAAAAACCTTTATAATTAAGTCTCACAACACCTCGGTGAGCTAGAAAAATACTCATTTTACAGCTGGATAAAGTTACATGGAGGTAAAGTGACTTGCCCAGCAACATTCAAAGAGTCTGTAAACGCCTCCCGGAATAGACCTCAAGACAGTTCTTGCATCTAATTTTCTGATCTAACCACTGAACAAAACAAAGAGCAGCATTCGCCTTTGTTTTTCCTATTGACGCTGTAGGCATTTTACACTCCTTTGCATGTCCCAGAGTAGTCCTGCCCTCCTCAAATTCTTCAATATAAGATTTATGATATTCTACAAATTTAGGGCCTGCAGTTCTAACTGCAGGGACATTATTGCTGGTGCTGAAACCATGCTTAACATATGATGCAAGTGCTCTAGTTCTTACTATTACTAGGAAAGACAGCCTGTCTTGATACTATTAATAGTTTTATAGGAGTGGATAAAAGAGAATGAAAAATGTTCCCATTTCTTTTCTTTGAGAGCAATGAAGTGCTTCAAAATGTAACTAATGGCAGCCAGATACCAAGGGTATGGGCAGCTAAGGAATAAGGGTCTTTTAGGCTGAGATTATTTAAAGCTGCCTAATTCATTTTAATTAATGGGAATTGGGCATCCAAATCTCATTTGAAATTTCTACCTTTATGCTATTTAATTAAACAATAAAGATGGAATCCTGGGGCATTTCTGAGGACTAACTGTGAGGAGCTGATGACCCAGATCATACGAGTTCCATGTTCTACAGACATTTGGATATTTATTCATACTGAATTTTGGAAACATTAGAGGTTTGCCCATCAAGGTTAGCCCATCACTAATAGGAAAACTTGTAGTCTAAAGGATAAAGCAGTTAACTATGAGCAGAGTCGTCAATGGACACACTGTCCCTCTGGGATCTCTCTGACTGCTGGCATTACACTAACCAAATTCTAGTTTTCAGTGAAATT
The DNA here is from genome assembly GCF_965140235.1 of Caretta caretta. Lineage (NCBI taxonomy): Eukaryota > Metazoa > Chordata > Testudines > Cheloniidae > Caretta > Caretta caretta. The sequence goes on along the minus strand of NC_134215.1, from coordinate 74,782,346 downwards.
TCATGAAGATACACATTGGGCAAAACTGATTCCTGATGGAACTCCATTGACTTCGGTGGACATACTTTGTGGGTGAATTTGACCCACTGGTTTCATCTGAGATATTCTTTTGGAGACTAACATTTAGAATAACACTGAACACCTTGGGTAATAATCAGTGAGTTTGGTTTCAAAAAGTACTGAAACAAAAGAAATACACAATCTCTTTAGCATCACAGACTCCTACATTGAAAAGACACAAATGCAGTATGTAATCCAAGGTCTTTCTACCCCTAACTATAAATATTGTTTCCATGAAACCAGCCTACACATATTCCCAGATATTCCAAGTCCTGTTATTTCAGCAGACACAGGATTTATGTATCGTTCCTACTTGAATTTGATGGTTTAGCGGTTTAGCTTTTCAAACACATTACGCAGTGGGCATACTACATTTCTCAGACCTGTATTTGAGCAGAAATGATAGGTTTTTTTAAACAAAAAAAAAATCATTCAGGACCCCAAATAGACATAAACAGTTCTCCCCTGTTTCTTAATTGTGTTTTTGAAAATTAGACATGTAAAATCTTTTATCGCCATAGGTTCAAAGATCCCTTTTATTGTAACACTGGAGCACTGTAATTGGTTGAGTACTGCTATCCAGGCTGAGAGGATGACCTTTCACACCCTGCCCTAAAAGAGCACTATAGAAAGAGAGGTGGTGTAATCTGGGTTAAAGGCTTATTAACATGTTGAGAGCTTGTTTCGCACACACACAAACAGTTGCAAGAAAGTCCCAGCCTGACGATAACTTAGCACTTTAGCATGTTGCTCTTGAGACAGCCCTCTTCTGAGAGAATAAAGACAGGCCCCTTAGTTGAAATGCAGGCCTGAAGCTCTTCATAGTCACCAGTAACAGGCAACTGTTATGAGTGAAAAAGAAAGTGAAAAGGGATTAGCACACAAAGGGGCTATCCCTGTTACAGTGGTCTAGTTCTAGAGCTGCAAAACTCCCATCCCTGAATCTTTTTTTCAAGATGAGGGAGATGTTACAGTCCCTGCTTTTGGAATTGAAATCGCCAGCCTTTCAGGGCAATAATTCTCATCATGGTTTTAAAGAAAGATCTGTCTTTTCACCGTTTTTTTTTTAATAGATGAAAGAAGAGGTGGGAAGAAGTTGGGCCTCTGAGGTTACTTAAGAGGTAACAACTGAGGGATGGGATACTTTAAGATTTTAGGACCAGCAAGAAGGAGCTGGGATGAGGCTCAAAATGATTATAAAAATGACTATACTGTTATTACTGATTATATAGGGCCAGATTCTGATACCCTGACTTAGGCTGAGTAGCACCTTACTCTGCAAATAGCCTTGGCACTTTTGCTTTTAACTTTAGCAGGGCCAGGATTTCACCCATTGACTTCAACTAGTGGAGTAAGGTCCTAGTCAAAGTGAGTTAAGGTATCAAAATCTGGTCCTTCGTTTATCATGGCTTTTATAGCCACTTTTCAAAAACATTGGAAGACACAGTCCCGAGCAGATTATATAATCTAACAAGATAAATTATACCAAAGGAGGGGAGCAAGATACAGCATAGAAGCTGAATGATGGCATCTTGGTAGTCCCATATTTTGTTTTTATTTGTTTATACATGATTTTTTAGTAATATTGGTAACATGTTTCATATGTCTAGCTGCAGAGAATCATTCACGGCCATTGCCTATTTGGTCCATTTACTATTGTTAACTTCTGTCTGGTTGCATTAGCTCACTGTTGCCTTTTGCTTGCTGGCTTTTTCTAATAATTTCTTAATTATTTTCCTCCTTCCATGTCACAGATCTAGATAGTTTAATAGTTTCATCTTTTAAATGTTGATTATTATTTTTTAATAAAAATTTATATTCAACTGGTTATCAATTTCTACCATTTTCTGTTCTCTATACTATTTTAAGGCTTTTACTGATTTATTACATTTTATATACACATCCATAATACAAGTCTGTATGTGTATACCTATGTATTTACTATAGTAAACTATTTGTTATTTGTGAGTATATGCCAATTTATGCACTATACTATTTTTATTGTTTTATACAAATACTGTAGTAATAAATAGGTACACACCCATATATGGTTCCTTATCATTACAATTAGAAAAAATTGATTTTAATCATTTGGCTCTACTCCTTCTACAGTTATGTCTCATTCTATTTGCATAAAGAAAAAAAAACATGATGGTAAAATTCTGTATTTATATTATAATACTAGGTTTTTCTGCTGGTCTTTATTATTAGCAACAAAAAGGGCCCTTTTGTATCATGTAAGGTCATGAAGCTTTGCAGCTGATTGGAGAAGATGGTTGGATTCCAGAAGCTATGGTAGCTTATCTCTTACTCACTGTGGCAAATCTGCATATTCCCTATGCAGATCTTCATGCTGCAGTGTATCAGAAGATTTAAGGTGTGTGATTTGTAGCTGTACTATTAATTAATTTATTTTTGTAAGGTTATTGGGTTAATCTGGCTTTTTGTGGCCACTGGTGAGGAATTAAATCGAGTTGGACAAATCCAAATGTCCTCTTTCTGGTGGTGATGATGATGATGATGATGATGATCCATGTTTTCATTCTTGTTAATCTCTGCCAGGATGTCTTTAACTTTAAAATCTGCCTGAGCTCACAGTCAAGCTAACAATTTATCCCTGAAGGAAGAAGCCTGGGGAGGGGGTGTTAAGAGGACCCTTAATGGCTCAAAAGGTAGAACCACTGGGTAACTCTATTTTCTATGGCCACAACATTTTATTATTAGGATTGTGGAATTAGGCACAGTGGGAGTTAGAAGCTCATAGTACCTTTGAGAAAATTGAGTCATGAAGGCTGTTTCTCAGTGAAGAGGATTCACGATTGTATAAGGCTAGTAGCTAATGAGTTAATGCCTGAATCTTTCACCTCTGGAAAGCTGGGTTCAAGTTCTGATTAGGTTACAAGAGAAAAATACGTTTTTCATAGTCTCTGGTGGACATATTTCACATCACAAAAGCACAACCCAATGCAGCATGCTTGGCAATCTCTGCTTAAGAGAGGTCCATGACTACAGTAGAAAATTGTGCAGCTGTTCACAACCAAGGAGCATTGGCAGAGTTGTGTGAGGGATCATGCCACCCTGGCAAAAGTTAAAGCTCCTGGTGCCTCGCTTCTGAGATCACCAAATTCTAGCTCCCTCTCTCACACATAGAAAATATAATAAGGCTACTAACTAAACCCAAGGTCACATTATGTGTGGTGGGACAGACAGCAAGCATACAAAATCAATTTTACAAATTCATCTAAGCAAAAAAATTCGAGAAGAGCTCTACAGACAAAAACTAACATTAAAGAAACCTTCAGATTTTAAGTATTAACTCTGCCCCATGAGCAGCAGAAAATGGGACACAGGTGAAATGCTTAACAAATAACCCACATGGAAATCCATAAAGCGAATTTATCTGTGCCATATCTTGTAGGAACGGCTGTGCAAGCATTTTGTCGCATTGCCACTGGGGTTGCTGGAACACACCAACCCATTAGGATATCATCAGTCTGGTGATCAACATTTTGGATGCTCATGAATAACTGGAATTTGAGCACCTTAAGCACAAATTCAACAAAGGTTTTTTCAAGTTCATCATCACATATGAGATTGCATCATTCATAGTGGCATTTATAGCCATCAGTACTATACAACCCATGGTAACAGATGACATTGCATGCTGAAAGAGGCCATGAAAGGTCTTTCATACTGTTTCCTGCCCCTAATGACAGCTTTTACTGCCAGTTAGGACAGAATCCAAACACATGAAGTCATGATGGCTGTAGGTGTTGATGTGGATATGAAATGTACAACTTAGCTTACGCAGTACTGATTCATCGAGGCAGGTTCTTTGAATGCATTTACAGGATACAGTTTGCTGGAAAAAATAGGTAAAGTGGAAGGAAAATGTACGTTTTATATGATCCTTTAATTTGCCCTTTAAAAAAGCCATTTTCTCTCTAGAAATAGCTTTTTAAAAGACAGTAATGTTGCACAGGCACCCACACAAAGTCACCATTTAGACATCATGTGTTTGGATTCTGTTCTAACCGGCCAATAGAGAATATGCCCAATGTATTACTTTAGTTCAAATATTTCTACCAAGAATGTGACTGTCATGTCTGTCTTTTTGTGGATGCGTGTGTGTGCATATATTTTCTATTGTGTGTATCTTCATATTTAGATGGATTGTTTTATGTATATGTACACTCATGGATATTTTATATTTTCAAAAAGAAAAGGAGGACTTGTGGCACCTTAGAGACTAACCAATTTATTTGAGCATGAGCTTTCGTGAGCTACAGCTCACTTCTCAAATAAATTGGTTAGTCTCTAAGGTGCCACAAGTCCTCCTTTTCTTTTTGCGAATACAGACTAACACGGCTGTTCCTCTGAAACCTGTCATTTTATATTTTGTTCATTCATGAATTCCCTCTTGAGTTCTAAAAATAGTGCTCATTTGCTAAAATAATCAGTTTATTCAAAGAAATTGGTGTTTTCTCGGGAAATTATCTTGTTAAAGCTACAATGGGTTTCCATGCACTGAATAGGGAATGCCTTACAGTTATCTTCATTTCATTGGAACTGGGTCATTAATAATAAAAAAGAAATATTTTTCAATGTAAAGATGTTGGAAGACTTGTAACTGAGCTGAGACTCAAAATCCGCAAGGCACCAGAGCCACATTTCTAGTTCTGTGTAAATGTCAGACCCTGGTGTGCTGGATGGAACCTGTATTGAGTGCAGGTTTGTTTCACTCCAGGTCTAGTCTGGTGTTGATAGCTGTTGGCTGGGCGGTCTTGCATTCTTTTTTGGAGTATAGGATAATGTAAAAAGTAATCCCCTTCTGATGACAGAAGCTTCAAGTGGTTACAAGTAGCAGGCCTGTTTTCAGATGCCTGAGGTAACTATCGAGAAGGTGTGAGGAAAAGCAATAATTAATTACATCTATCGGTTTAAGCAATATGATATATGATAAGGTGCTTTTGTTACAACTGGTTCAGTGCAACCCCAGACGGTATTTTCAGTGAAGGAAGCATCAAGCTGCAATGCATTATTCTGAGGCCAAAAGTTGTATTTCAGTCATCAGCAAATGTAATTTTACCTATGGCACATGTTAGAAGTAAGCAACTGTAATGCATACATGTGAAAAATGCTGGAAAAAAGGAAGGAAAACAAAACCAAACCTGAAGCATGCACTCTTGCTGAATTAACTACATTCATAACCAAGTGGGAGTGATTTACTCTGACAACACAAGACTTCTAATTTTGCTGAATTAACGGCACCACTAGTGATGGGTGGAGAAGAGGGAAAGCTGAAACTATTATTGACTTTCTCAGGAATATTAATTATTAAGGGGTATAAAGGATGTGTGTTTTTACAGCATCATTCATGTTCCACTAGCACCCAAGTACATGCTGCTTATGAAAAGAAGCATATAAAAACCAGCACATACGTGAACCGGAGTGCGTAGCAAAATATTGTTTTTCTTAACTTGAACTAATCTCACATTTGTCCTAGATGTGGGAGCAGAAAAAAAAAAAAGGGAGGAGACTGATTTGAATTCCTATTTTAGTCTACACCCAAAAATATGTCATTACTGGTCTTTGAATTAATGTCATTTTTTTTATTCGCCACATTTGGAATGGTATGAATCTAGAATTGTTCTCCATTGAAAAGATTAATATTTTCAATGCAAACTTTGGAATCCACATAACTAGTGCAAGAGCTTCCAGCTGTTGTTTATGCTATTAGTTAGAAAATCCCAGTGCCCTCCTTTAAAAAAGCAAAACAAAACAAAAACTATTGAGTTAATTTTGTGGAATTATTTTAATAAACCCTACTTGCACCATACAGATTTACCTTGTGGTTTGTGGTAAGTTTGTAGAGGTTTTGTGAGCAAACCCAAATGTGATGACAGCAAAACACAGGCTTTTATGCTGTAAGCACAGAATTTCCTTTTGTGGTTAAGTGTGACGTCTTTCGGGATAATAAATGTCTGTAATAAGGTTTCCTTAGGTTGGATTAAAGGCTTGTGCCTCTGTTTTGAATGGCTGTATTTGGAGTGGTTTGGGGTATATATTTCTTTAGAATTTGGACAATTCTTAAAGGCAGCATATAATTACTCACAACCTGATCTTGAGAGCTGATGATGATCACCCTCTTCTCAAGCTCGACAATAGCCAATTATCAATATATTCCCCCATATTACCTCCGATAATCATAGGGCCAGATTCTCAGATTTGCCCAGGTGGAGCAGCTGAGATGGGTGGCTAACAGGGAGCCAGCTGTAGCTCCTTAATTCTCAGCTGGCTCTGATGCAGTTTAGAGCAGCTTGGAGGCTTCTCTAAACTGAAAAAATTGGTAACATACCCTAAAGACAGGTTTCAGAGGAACAGCCGTGTTAGTCTGTATTCGCAAAAAGAAAAGGAGTACTTGTGGCACCTTAGAGACTAACCAATTTATTTGAGCATGAGCTTTCGTGAGCTACAGCTGATGAAGTGAGCTGTAGCTCACGAAAGCTCATGCTCAAATAAATTGGTTAGTCTCTAAGGTGCCACAAGTACTCCTTTTCTTTTTGCGTATACCCTAAAGAGACTCCTGAGCAAGAGAGGTGAGCTGCCTTCCTTTCCCTTTAGGCAAGAGGAGAATGAGAGCTGAGCAATTCAGGGAATGCAGCATCTAGGCTTTATAAAATGAGGACCAGCAGCGTATGTGTGGCAGAAGTTTCCGAACTTTATATTTCATGATTTCATCATCTTTCGTTCTAAACCAGGAAAGAATAAGTGTCCCCTTGTGACATTCCATAATCGTCTTCCACATTTGCGGGGGAAGGAATTACGGCAGAAGAAATCACAATAACAGGAGAAACAGGTTTCTCTTTGTATGTAATAAAAAGATCAAATGAAGTGTTTATTTTTTTAAAAAATAGTAACCAAATTGTCATCAAATACAAGCCCATAGAAAACATAACTTGTTTTTTGTTTGGGAGCCTCTGTAACAAATCAGTAAAAGCTGATTCCTGTAATGAGTTAAAATATTCCAAAAGCTTAAAGTGTCTATCGCAGTTGACCTTTAAGGCATGTAGCAGCAAAGAAGTTAATACACTTTGCACATGTTGCAGAGCAACAGGTGGTAGAAAAACCCATACGAGCTCCTTGCATTCCTTACTTTTCAAACTGGTGGCCCCTGGTATTCTGGGCTTTACACTACCTCCCCCAGGCTCTGACTGACAAGCTAATCGGTGTGCTGGGAAGCCCTAAGCTATTGATTCCACTGTAACAGAACACCTCCCAGTCAATGAAACTGCAATGAAATGCTTCAACAACGAAGAAAGGGAGGCATTAGACTGTTGAGCAACTGGAAGAAATTTGCTTGTAGGTAGTGCGGCAGAAATGAAAAGGCTCTCGGGGGCACAAGCTTGAAAAGCCAGGTTATTAAAAAAGCCACAAAGCTGGAGTCTGGCTGAGTGGAGAAAAATAGTTATGGCTCAGTTAGGCGTATCTAAAAGGAGGAGGGAAGGGAACACAGCTTTCAAAATTGTGTTAATCCCCCATGTACTTAATTTCTTTTCTTTTATGGCAGCTTGTAGTATAGCAACAAGTATTCAAGCAGTTAATAATTTTAAACAGTTTAGCTTTCTGTAGGCAATATATCTTTAGCTTTAATTAAAACTGTATTTTAGTAGGGGGAAAAATATTAAAATGACATCCTGATCCATCCTCTAAGATTGAAAATGTATGATAATATGAATATTTTATTAGACAAACTATTATTAAACAGCTGGTACAGAATCCTTCCTCCCGATTAGCTGAGCTTGTTTGAAATGCAGGTCACTGTTTCTTAATAATGGCCTGACAGCCTTCCACTCTCATGCTACAAAAATCCCGACTTATGAATTGCAAACAAGAGCAAAGCTGTGATAATATCTAAACAGAATCAGATACCTACAAATGCAGGTGATTCAGAATCTTGGTTCCCAATTCTGCAGATCGATCCCATTAGGAGGACCTTTATGTCCATGGAACCCCATTGACTTCAATGAGGCTTTGTATGGGCATAAGGGTCCACCTGAAAGAAACAGCTTGCAAGATCAGGAGTTTGGGGTCCTTTTTAATCCTTCATGCTCCTGGATTCTCACATAGCACCCCATCTGGCTAGGAGGCTGTAGTGTTTCCTCTTGGATGAGGTTCTCAGGGCAGTAATGCATACCTTTGCCACTTCCACGCTGACCTTGATTAAAATAGGTATTCTCTTTAAGTCCAGAGTGTCTTAAAAACTGATTCTCAGAAGGTGAAATCTGCTGGGGCACTGTAGCTAAGAATCCACAGATTTTAACTCTGGGAGGAGCTAGAAGTAGACTGTTAAAGAGAGCCCTCAGGTCTGCAATTTGCTTCCCCTGTTGGTTCAGCGAAGACGGAGTTTGTTGATCTTCTGGACAATATGTAAGACCTATTTATTCAGCCTTTTCCTGACTAAGCTGTCAGTTTTCCTTTGGGCAAATTCTTTTTTGTGTTGGCTTGTGAGCACAATAAAAAATGTGTACCTCCTGAGTGCACACTGGGCAAAGTATTACTCACTTAGGCAGTCTGATTAATTTTTCAGTGACACTAAAATGGCTGACGTTGTACATAGAGTGAAACTGACACAACTGGCTTTTTAGGAAATTTTAGAATATAACCCACCCCGTGATAGTCCAATGGCGTTTCATGATTTTTGCTTTGGACAAACAACATGGATTTTTTGCCATCTATCTGTGTCTTTTTATAAACGTAGATATACATAATGTGGCTTGATGTAACTGAGGCTGTCTACACTACAGCCGGGATCGATACTCTGAGATCGATCCACCAGTGGTCAATTTAGCGGGTCTAGTGAAGACCCGCCAGATTGACAGCAGATCGCTCTCCAGCCGACCCCTGTACTCTACCCGAGATGAGAAGAGTAAGGTAAGTTGATGGGAGAATTTCTCCCATTGACCCCCCCAGTATAGACCCTGCGGTAACTCAACCTAAGGTATGTTGACTCCAGCTACGTTATTCATGTAGCTGGAGTTGTGTAGCGTAGGTCAATTTACAGCGGTAGTGTAGACATAGCCTCATGTTCTGTGTAGCATAAGGGATAGGGAAGCTGAATACTAAAGGTTAGGCTTAGGTCCATGCATCTCTTAGTCTGACTGTTTGTGGATCAATTCTTCCGTCTTTACTCACACTGAGTAATACTTTACCCTGAGAGTAGTCTCATGACTTCAGTAGACTACTCAGCATAGTGGGGAAGACAGTTTCACCCTCATAATTATGAGAATTTGCAAGGATTAGAAAGGAAGGGAGACATATGGGAAAAACATCAAAAGGAAATAGCCCTAAAAATTCAAAATCAGTGAAGACCCTTAGCCCTATTGAAGTCAATCAGAGTTTCACCATAGACTTCAATGGGTTCAGTATTTTTTCCTAAGTGAAAAATCATTTAGCTTTTGGTTAGACACATTCAGGTCTAGGAAAAATAATATACACCTACATAAAACAGTTTTGTTAAATTGGACTCATCACTGTGGACCTAATCTCTTCTCGTATAAATGGATGAAACTTTGAGCTTTGCCCATTTGCACCAGCGGAGTTTTGTCTTCAACCTTAATTAAGTAGAATCCAAGGGAAGCGATGTAACAGAACACAGCTCAGAGGAGTTCAACCCAACACATGTGCTAACAAGGCCTACCATTCACGTGGTTGATATTTAGATGAATCAGGGGGCCCCAGCCATGTAATGTATATGAGGCATATTCAGCTCTACTGAGTAAGAGTTCAACAGCTGTAGCCCCAAATAACAAATTCCCTGAATACCATATTATTGATATTTGGGATATTCATCCAAGGCCAAATATTGCTACTAGTAAGAGCATTAAGGAAATGTATTATTTAAGTCATCTTTCCACTTTGATAATGAAGAGTATTCAAACTTTAGAGAATGCTGTAGCTTTTTGTTTTTTTGCTTTTTTTAATTTTTGAGTTTTGCAGAACTTTTACAAGTACTATGAACTACTTCCCACCCACTCAGCCCCCTTTCTAAACTATTGTTTTTTTAGGGGAATTTTTATCTGGGAAAAAACAACATTCCAAACCACACTTTTCCTACCTAACTAATTAGAAATCTATGTTATGCAAACAATAAAGGTTCTTATTTAAAAGTTTTTATTGCCTTTCCTTTAGGACAAATGAGAATAAAGTACAAGATACAGCCAGGAGCCCGTAATTCACCTTTTGCTTAAGGTCCATGAAAACTGACCTCATAAGTTTTGAGTTATTTTCTAAATCTACAAGCCATGATACTTGTACAGGTTCTAAATTTGGCCAGATGATTTCTCTTATCTGTAGTTTATAACAACTAGAATGATTGTTGCTTCTGTAGAACATTATCCATTATTTCGCCGCTACTTTTTGTTTTACAGCGACCAGATCTTCCTGATTATTATAAACAGGAGGGGTGGAGAGGGGAAAATCTTTAGTGCTATTCAAATCTGAGCATGGAGAAATACCAAAGGAGTTTGCCAAAGATGCCAGTCTAAGTGAGGAAGTTTATAAATAAAGCAGGAAGGCTGGAATATCTTGGAGATGATCATCAATTTAGTTTATTTTAAACCCCTATGAATAAACCAGCAATTATTCACTGTTACTAGTGAAAATGTAAACATAACTGATATTTGGTTAAAAAAAGAAAGAAAGGAAAACTCTCTGAGGTTTAATGCAAATAGGGTTGATTCCTCTGCAATCAATGGGCTTTTAGGCTTACTCTAGGGTTTAGATTAGCAATGAAGTCAGAGCTGCTGGCATAGCTTATAGCAGCTGTTAATGCAACACATGCCTATCATTTGCTGTTGACAGGCATTAATAAAAACCTAATCTGAGGAAATTATGAAAAACCTACTTATTATGCAATCTGGTTTATGTTTGGCATGTGGCAAGCATGGCTCTGATGCAAGAGAAATCATCATGTATAAACTTTACTGTTATTGTTCCAACTGTAAGTGCAATTTCTTTTTTTCTTTTTAAAGAATGTTTGATCCTGTAATTGCCTCAAGACTCAGACAGGTTTGCTTTGTGGTTCTATGGGTGTTACCCTGAGTTATTCAGCTATACTAACAGGAATCTTGAACTGCAGTCATTGATTCCAGTTCTGCCATATGAAAGTTCAACACAGTTACATCTTCTCTTTCTCCCCGGTTTTACTTTTCTTTCTCCAGTTCTCCTGACTTTGGCTTCTCTGGCATGTTGCCACTAGCCCCCTACCTATATCATCAGACCTTGTGATCCTGTTGGAAGCCTATCTTATATATTGTTTCTCCAACTATGCATCATCATCCCCTCTGAATGGAATATGGGCTGCACAATGGTGTGTCTCAAACTGGGTAATCAAGAAAAACCTTCTCCTGGACCCGATTCAACTTTGGCCCCACTTTTCCTTTCCTGATTGTTACTTATCCAGTGTTGATGACTGTAATTCACTTTTGATTGTGTGCACTGATGCCATCTCCTGAGTTTATCTGTACACACTTGTGAATTTGCAGATTTCTTTGCCTGTCCACATGCATGTTTGTTTTGCTCAACCTTACTTGCTGGTTTCATCCTATAGATCAGAAAACTTTATGTGTATCTTTCAATTCCTCTTGGATTTCAGTCAAACTAATAATTTTGGGCTTGATTTTTCAGATAAGGTGACTCTTTCTTTCTTTCTTTCTTTCTTTCTTTCTTTCTTTCTTTCTTTATAAACAGAGTATAATTGCAGAGTGTAGAGCTGAACCTGTATAAAGATCTTAAAATACCAATGCATAAATGAACTGAAAAATAAAAATGTCATAGAAGCCAACCAGCAATAAAAGCAGGAATGAAGGGGTAACATTCAATAGACTGTTCAGACTTGGAATGTGAATACTAAGACAAGTCTTTGGATAAATTCAACCCAGATTTGGCCTGCAGCTCTAGGCTGGCCATTGCAGTATGAGAGCGGACATCTATCCTGTGGTAAAGAGGTACAGAATAATGCCTTTTTGAATTAGTTTCAAAATGTTGCTGTAATGCAGACTGATGGCTTCTGGATGCTGAAGTACAATGTACCAGCACAATAATATTGCAAAGCCATAGTGCCATTAAAGGATATAGTTAATCAAATTAAATCAAAACATGAAGAAAGTACAAATAAGTATTGGATATCATATCTCACAGAGAGCACAGAGAAGGGAAAGGAAGGCTGCCAGTTTTTAAATAAAACAATCATTCATAAAACTAAAACATGGTGGAATGGAGGGATCATCATACCTAATATAAGCTAGTTGGACTGTTTTTATCATATTACCAATATTAAAATAACCATTTCATTAAATTCTGCAGAAACATTAAATTTGGGGGATGTTAAATTGGCTGAAATGCTACAATTCATGTGTTTGTGTGTAAACTTTCACAGTAAAAAAATCACTAGTTTTGTGTAGCTCTGGTATTTATTCACACACAAACATAGATACCCATGTATTTATTAGGTATGTATATATATATGTATGTGTGTATTACTACATACCATACAACAGGTTTGAGTCTTCCTCAAATGGTTAACTTTACACATGTGAGCAGACATACAGAGATCAATGATACTGCTTGGTACTTGCTTCATAAGTGGTTTAGGATAAGGAAATATATATTATTTTGTGCATGCTTGTGGTAAGGTTAGCCCATTTATGGGTTCTCACTAGCAGACATCAAAGGGAAACTCAGCCTTCTCTATAAATGGCTTTTTTTCTCTCTGTTTTGAAGTCTTCATGGTTGCTCAGCCTAGATATGTGAATAGTAAGGGGATGCTTTTAGTTCATAATAGATCTACGGTAATTGTATGTTTATTTATTTATTTAATGTTGGTTGGGTATTTAGGGAACAGTAGGTGAAATGTGACTGGTGAGTGGCTTTATGAGTTACCTGTATCTGAGCTGTTTCTGCAAAAAGCTGAGTATAAATTCAGTGTGTGTTAACCTTGTTAATGGCTCCAGATTCTAGTATCTGAAAGTCTGTTTCACTTCTAGATCATCCAATGCAAAATAGAAAAAGACTTCCCAGTGTCTGTGGCTTTCCCCTCACTGTGACATTTCCACACACAGTGCTAATGTGCTACTTTCTCAATATTAAACAAAAGCCACAACTGCAGGGCAATCTGTCACAGGTGAACTGATTAAATAGTGTTTGTTTGCATTAACTCCATGTTAATATGGATTGTTCTCTGAAGCTTTAACAGGTATGTGTGTGTTATGGATGATTGGACCTGGAGAATGTATCCATCACAGTTGAGAAGAGAACTAACCTGGGTCTGACTCAACACCTCAACAGTAAATCTGCTGAAATGACACAGATTACTACTCCTGGTCTTGTAATATATTTCTATATTGCAGTTGGTGGAGCATTTAAAGTAATAGCAACAATTCCATTGACTTCAATAGAATCCAGATCATGACCAAAGTCACTACGTCAATTAAGGGTACCGAAATAAACTGCTTCCTTAAACTGGATTTTCTGTCCAACACATGGTCCTATGACCCGTCAGGCTAATTCATGTGGCATGAAGACTGGAGAAAGGGGCTCAGATTTCAGGAGGGAAAGGAATAACTCCACCTAGGCTAAATGGCCTCTGGCCTATGGGTGTTTTGTGGAATTGAAAGTTGCTTAATTATTTCTTGTTCATTTTTAGTGTAAAATGGGAAAGACGTAGTATGATGGAACTGAGGAAAGAAGATTAGGTTTCAGGAGGGACCTAGTTTGATGTGACACCAAGAGTTCCAGAATGCAAGCTGGTGGCCATACTCCTACTACTACACACAAAGGCCACTGGGCATGTAACATTGGCCACTATGCTTCCTTAATAAAGATCTCTTTTCTACACCTCTTCCTACTTGCCCGCTACATCACTTATTGCTAATGAAATGACTCACTTAATTCACTTTTTTATACCTCTTTTGGTGCAACTACTGCCCTTCTCCAATGGCCCTTCAGAACAGCAGCCTAACACTTTCTACATTTGGCCCCAGGTTCAAATTCCCTAAGAAGCCAAATTTCCAGCCTTTACACTGCTACAATCTGTGTGGTGCTCTGTATTACTCTGAAGATTCTGTACCATAGGGCAGTGAGCAAAGTCAACAAAATGAGCTGCTTATATGTAAAGGGTCCACAGGCAAATAGCCAGGAATCGTTATAATACCAAAACTGAAAAGTCATTTATACGTCTGTGCTTTTGATCTGGCTGCAATGAGATACTTTGAATCTCTTATTCATTAGGGACCCTGATTCATCTATCCACCCTTATCCAGCCAAACACTTACGCATGTGCTTAAGGCCCACTGACTTTACGCACATGTGTGAAAGTTACACACATGCGTAAGTGCTGTGCTGAATAGGGATGGACTTAAGCAAGTATTTCAATGCTTTTCTCAGTTGGGGCCCACATGAATGGGGATTATAATAGAAATATGGAGTGCTATGATCTGTTCAGTCGTGGAGTAATTGGGCACAATTCCACTGAAGCAAATAGAATTGTACCTGCTTGAACCAGGCCAGCATCTGGTCATTAATTTCCCGTGAGAGAAAGAGTAGCTAGTAGAAGTGGATAAAATCTGGATAAAACATGATCTTGAAGTAGAGAGTGAGTACAAATCTTATGCCTCTCTTGGATTCATTCAAGAAATGAGATTTAGGAGAGGTTGTTATATCTTCTTGGTCAAAGATCATCTTCATGAAAGCTCTAAGTGACTAAGCTAAAGCAAGCTTAACAGAATTAATTTTCAGCGTGACTTACATTACTACAGCTTGTCAAAAGTTTTCAAAATGAACAATTTCAATGATTTTTTAAATTGAAATTTCAAAATTTGATGAAAGAAAGGACACAATTTTCACGAATTTTTCCATGACAATTTTATCCCATTTTTAACTGGCTCTAGTGGTTACAGAATACATGTAAATTGCAGCCTCTGAGCTCAGTGGAGTGTGATCCAATCAGCAAAGTTTATTACTAAGAGCGTTAGTAGAGTAATATTTGCTGCAACATGAATTCAAAATGCTAGATTTGAGCTGAGTAAATAATAGGAAAAACTGTCTGTGACAATTCATTCAAATTCAGAAGTTAATTTTGAGTT
Organism: Caretta caretta; assembly: GCF_965140235.1. Classification (NCBI taxonomy): domain Eukaryota; kingdom Metazoa; phylum Chordata; order Testudines; family Cheloniidae; genus Caretta; species Caretta caretta. The sequence continues at coordinate 74,767,143 of NC_134215.1, read as the reverse complement.
GACTATTAGAGGATGATTCAACCTTCAGAGGTCCATTTGCTTTTCACAAACGTCAGACTGATTAAACTTTACTAGAACGAATACTCTCAAAAAGTGAATGGTATGTTTGAATGCTTAATTCTGATTGTATGTATGAATGTCAAATCTGCTGTTGGTCAATTATGTATATCATACAGAGAATAGGGGTTATTGATATTTACTTATGTACTTATATTTCAATAAACAACTACTACAAATAATAATAAAAAAACCTTTTAATTGATATGAAATCAAAGAGAAACCAGGTCATCTTAAGTTTGTAGAATGCCCAATACTAAGGGGGCCATGAGTGGCTCCTTTGGGTACTAACTATAATAGTAATAATAATAATAATAATAGAAATAAAACCACTCCACAATGCTTATGTTAACTAACCAGCAAGAATAAATGATGACTTGCAAGTATTCACAGTGAGCTGCCCACAAACAATCTGCAAATGAACAAATGTCTGCTGACTGAATTTACAAATAATGAAAAAGAGAATTTTGGAACCTGAGTGAAAACAAGGTAAAATTCATGGAATAAGTTATTCTTGGAAATCTATTAGCTTAGCTTTAGTAAATACTGAGAGCCCTGGAAAACAGAATTCTGTATTTATCCACAACATGGGCAGTTGTGTGCCAGTTCACACTGACCTGCCCCACCTATGTGCCTCTAACTTCATGGACCACTATTAGTACTGAGTAAATGTATAGTTTAGCCCCACCTTTCTGTACTTGGTCTCAGTTCTGAGATGGACGACAAGGATGCCAGTTGTAATAATGCTATCAAAGATGGGAATGCCTACTTGAAATTAAGTGAGATCCACCAACTACTTTCAAATGGACCAATAGATAATGGTAATAAAGCCAAGGGATAATAATAACAATCTTGAATTGTTCCTGAATAGAATCATCATTTTATGAGTGACATTCAGAGCAGTATTCCTAGAGAGAATGGGCTTTACACAAATAGTTATACAGATAATGAAACAATTCAACCATATATGTTCATTCCAGAAAAAAAATATTGCAGAAGTATGGGATGCTTATCCAAATTCTTTAAGGAGGCTGCATATATAAGAATTAATGCAATAACAGTACATAATTGTATATATATGTGGTCAAATTAACCAGCCCTCATGACGATCCTTAGTTCAAAACACGTATTGAGATATGAGCAGCTTTACAGGTCTAATATTCCAAAACCAAAAAGGAAACAAAACCAAAACCAAATCAAAGTTTCTAATCAGTTTACGATGCAGAGATTTTATCAGCCAAACGTATTGAAAGAAGTAATGTAAGCAGGAAGATGCAAACAAAGTCAGTTAAGGGGAATATAAACTGTCAAGCTACAGTGTAGAACTCCATTACCATATCTTCCTGTGTTTTTTTAATAGTATTCTCTGAAAAGCACTAGATGTAATAAAGTCAATTTAAAATTTGTTCTACCAATCTTTTGCATCTGTAATTTTCCCATTAAATGTAAATGCCCATGAGGCATGCTATTTGCATTACATTGCATTTGCAGTCTTTAAAACAAACTATAAATCCCCTCCTTGTTTCATGTGATTGATGCTGTGTGTATAAATACCACCATAAACCTCAAAGGGGGCTAACAGTGACAGTAAATTAAAGTTTTCAAGTCTGGCAGCATCTCAGCACTTCAGCCCTTGATCTTAAGCAGCGTTGTTGACCCCCGCCTCATTGCCCTCCTGAACTCACCTTATTCCCCCACCCCCACTCCCACCCTGTTCCCTGCTCTGTCCCCATTCTGATTTCCTTGGGAAACACCTTCCCATCCATACAGGCTGTACCAAGGAAGGAATATGCAGTTAATTAAAATGAGGCTACAGCTGCTTGCCAGATAGGAGCAGCCCTTAACTTTGCAGTTTTGGAGTCTTTGAGCTAAAGAATCTCTGGGCCCCGTTGGCTCAGTAAACAATAGTTGACCATAGCTCTGCTAATTAACCAGCTCCAACCCAATGAGTAGCTGCTTTCCCGGTGATTGCCTTTCTCGGATGCGCTTTCAGGCCATGCGCAGGGAAAAGGAGAATTGAGTTAGTCTGTAGTAGAAGGAATGCATCATAGCTTCATTATTCAATTATCCAGTTATTAAATAGCCCCAGCTTTCTCTATTAAGCTCGAACACTGACCTTGTCTTTTGGAGCAAAAATACAATAGCATCAAGTCATCAACTCCCACTGTAATTACATATCAATATAAGTAGTGGTGGGCACATTATATACCAGGGATGTCCAAAGTGTGGCTTGAGGACAAGATATGGATCCACAGTTACCTTTTCCCTGTAACCTCAGGGCGAGGGCAATGTTGTGGTGTTTTATTTCTGGTAAATACAAACCAACAAGCCGTTTCTGTTCCTCTTTCATGGAAGATACATACAAATATCTCAGTTCTTTCCTCTCTTTTGCTCAGGTCCCTGGCTTAGATGTTCACGGGAATGACTTTTCAGTTCGGTCTAAGTCAGATCAAATGGAACTTTGCATAAAGCAAATAAAACTGTCAATCACTGAGCCTGCTGATTTCTTACATTAATCCTTGATCTACAGAGTCTATGATCTGATTCGGACTTGGTGTAGGTGACTGCAACTTCACTGAAAAGTCCCCAGTGTTTTGCACAAGAAGTGCTCCTATAGTACAAGAGGGAGACCCTCTTTTTAGACAGGAGCAATGACCACAGTTCTTCCTGCAATGCTCCCTAACTTCTACCACTGCAATTTCTTCCTGACTCCTCCCTTTCCTCCCAGCAAGCACTCCAGTCCAGGGTAATTCCCTCTTCCCTTTAATTAACATCACATCAGATTTTAAGCATGCTACAGTACTATTTCATGGTTCCATTTGTTTATTTTGGACAGGAATCTAGGTACATTTATATGCAAATTAGGTGCAGCCTCTTAGACTGCAGGCATGTTGCAAAATACAGCCCTTGTCTGGGCAGCCCTGATTTATTCATTGATCTTCTTTATTTGGATTTGTACAAGGGTAAAAAGGGGCACGTCTCCAAGTATCTGGGAGCCCCTGCTCAAATTACAGGAATGAAAATGAAATTTAATTACAGTTCACCTTGCTTATCCCACCATAACAGCCAGCAGAACTCAGCCCTCAAGAAAACCAGTTAGGACCGATCCACAGCTGGTGCAAATCAGCAAAGATCTATTGCCTTTAGTGGGGCTATGATGATGTACATCTGATGAAGCTATGGCCCTTTATTCCTACCTAAAAGGTCAAACAATTGTGTCTCTAGAAATAAGAACACTCAACAGGAATGCATTACAAAACTCACCTCAAATTCTTCTTTTTCTGCAGTTATTCTCACACAATTCACTCTGATCCTCAGTTTGCATAATTGAAGACAATCGGAGACCAGCTGAGGATCCTGCCTTCTCTGTTTCAAGCGAGAATCAAATACCAATAATATAGCACTCTCATGAAAACATCACATTCTAGCTGTATTTTTGGTTGTAGGTATATATAAAAATTTCTGGACGAACTCTGAAGTTTTCATGTAGTGCACACCAAAATCTTTAGGGAAGAGTGAATTCTTACATGACTGGGAAAACATTCCTAGAAATGATTCGTAAAGATCCAGTTCAAAGGGGAAAAGGAGGGGAGGGGAAAGAGAAGAAAAGGGAGAAAGGTGAAGTCAAGGTGAAGAGGAAGCTAATTAATTAAGGCAGGCTATTAGTCTATGCCAGATGTCCTTGGAGAGCCTTGGGCTTGGTAGAGTGTCCCATATGGATGCTAACTGGGATTTGCACAGAGCTTGGGAAAAAGAAATTCTCCTGCATTCTGGAATCCTCTCTACCTTCCCTCCTCAAACATGAAACTCACTGATCTATATCACTCCTAGGAAGGGTCTATATTTACCATGTCTCTCTATTGCTATAGTTCCCCAAAAGGCCTCAGTCTCAAAGTTGATGATGTCTATTTTGTTGATCATCTGGCTTTTTTTTACGGTGTGGAAGTAAATGAAAAGAGATGTTTTTCTACAGCCTTCTTGATGGGCATCAGTTCTTGGCAAGGATTGGGAAATTACATGGGCATTTGTTTTGATGTACACAAACATGAGAAGGAAGGGAAATGAACAGGAGGGCTTTTCTTGACAGATGGAAGCACTGGACTAAAACAAGCTCTGACATCAAAGCATAAGGCCCTGCTCCTGATTCCACTAAAATAAATGGTGAAACTGGATCAGACTTTTCTCCCACCAAGAGTCATCATTATTTTCTCTTTGTTGAATACAATAATTTGAATTAAAGTTGGGCAGAATAACAATTAGGAATCAAGGGGGGTGGGCATCATATGGATATTTTCTCTGGTTTTATTTCACATGGGAAGGTGCCATCTGGGCTGTGCCTTGGATTCCAGGTACCAATATATTCAAAGACTCCAGGTGAAGCCACTGTTTTTCATCTGGATTTGACTAAGGGCTTGTCTACACTACCGCTTAAGTCGATGTAATTTACACCGCTCGGGGTGTGAAAAAGCCACCTTCTGAGCGACACAAGTTACATAGACCTAAGCGCTGTCCACACCAATGCTAAGTCGGCGGGAGATGCTTTCCCGCCAACATAGCTTCCGCCTATTGGCATAGTTCGCCTTCACCCGACATGCTATAATGGTGCAGCTGCGCCAATGCAGCACGGTAATGTAGACTAGCCCAGTGAGCCCTAAAAAAGTTCAGATTCACCTAAAACAGACCAAAATCAACTCACACGTTTTGCTAACTGTAGGTAACATGTCTGTGAACCTTTGCTAAGTTCTGATTTTGTAACAAACACCCCAAAGCAAACTTGTTTGTCATGGTTGTGTTCTGAATACAGCACATTTGTCCGGGTTATTTTAGCTATTGTGATGATGATTTATTTAGGGCCAGATTACTCACATTGGGGTTACTCAGATGAACAATCCTATCAACTACTGGTGTGTGCGACTGCTCACCAATGTAAATAAATGGGTAGCAATATGGCCCATAATGAAAAATGCTATTGTGGCCAAAGAGACACAGCACCTGGGCATTTAATACATAACCATTCAATTGAACGATTGACATTGAGGAAACCCTATTAGCCTCTTTTTATAAAGTATAAGGTGCTGTCCAAAAAACAAAAGATGCTTAGAATCCAGTTTGCTTCCATCTCAGAGTACCTAAACTCTTAACCCTTTCATTACCTGTCCTCCTTTGCATTATCTGTGCTGATATTACCCATTAACATTGGGTAATGTTACTCCATTGAGCTCAGCAGATTAGGGCATACTGTGTTATACATGTATGTCCATGGAAAATTCAATTGCAATCAATGAACTTGAAACTTTGATCTTTAGTGCGGGGGATGTCATCCCTGATCGTATCATTAAGTCGATCAGTGTTTTTTGTTTTTTTTTTAAACACAAAATAACTTCACTGTTAGAAGTTCACTCTAAACCAGAACCACAAGATGTACGTTGCAGAGCACTGAAACCCCTCAGGACTTTCATTCTGTTATAAATGAGTCATCATTCTCTAGCTGAGATCACCATAAATAACATCAAATTCAGATATTAAAAGGAATAAAAATACCGTGTTGATAGTACAAAATCATTTTGAAAATATACACTTAAATTTAGTTAACAATGGCTGCTTAGAGGAACATCGTTAGATTCCAGAGCTTGGGAGCCTTCTCCAGGGTTGTGAACAATCAAAGATTTATTTGAGCTCTCTGCACACTGGGAAATGAAGACACAGAATCTCATTATCATGTCTATTAAAAGGCAGAATCTGGGGTACATCTAAGAAAAGATGTATTACTTTTTAAACTGCATAGCAAACTGTGAAGTACAACAGGGACTTGAACTATTTAAAAATACTCTGGGCTTAAGAGGAAGAAAAAAAAATAGGGTCTCTTTCCCAAACAGCATGAAAATATCACACCATTAAGTTCTGCTGTCATTACAGCTTTGGAAATATGACTGTATCTACTTTTCCTTCAAGCTAGTTGATCTCTGTGCTTGATGCTGGGGTCAAGGGACCATGGAGGGCTACCACAATGAGTTACTTAGGGGACAATGCAAAGGGGGTATGAACAATGACCAGTTAAATTCTAGTTAACCCCAATTATAAACCTTCACCTTTGTTAATTAGATTAATTTGTCAGTAGGCACTATGCTTACAGTATGTTGTAAAGGCATGCAATCCAACATTTGGACCATTTATTAAAAGGTACGTGTCATCAGTCTGTTGCACACAAATGTCCATGCAATATATTACTGCAAAGGGAAAATCAGGTTAAGTTTACCTATAAATTAGAAGGAATCATATATTAAAAAGATCCTTCTTAGAAGTGAAAGATTCAGCTAGCAGGCAATTCCCAGTAATTGAAGATCTCCAAGCTCATGAACCTGAAACCGTGATTGAAAGCAATAGAGACATGTCCAAAAACAAAACAGAGCAAAACCAAAACATCTATATGTGCAATTTTCTTAGATACTCAACATTTCTTTCTCATGCTGGCTGGTCTCTGCAATTTTATATGAACTAGTGTAAAGTGTTAATGCACTAACCTTACAGCTCTGGAGACTTGTATTCATTCAAGATCTGGTTAGGGTCACAAATGAAAATTAGTTTGGTCTCATCTTAGTCCATTTGTGCAGTTCAAAAGGAAAGCCATGGCATTTGATACCCTGGCAATCACTACTTCACAGATACCTGAGGTTAGAGGAGCAGGGATTATTTTACTCTAGGTATGGACAGCAATACTCTGGCAGATCTCTGTATAACTAAGCTTAAAAAGTACCTGTGTGACTCAATTCATCTCTACTCTGGCTCTCAGAAATTCTAGAATGACTCAAAGTTTTAATTCTTGATAAAATAATAAAAGTACTTTCGATACACAGGCCCAAATTCTGCCCTCAGTTACAGATGTGCAAATCCAGAATAGTTCCACTGAATTCAACTGAATTACTCCTAAATTGCCCAGAGAGAGAATAGTATTTGACCTATGGCATATTTCTTATCAGTGGCTCTCACAGCATTTTTGCACATATTAATTAATACACACAAAATCCCTTTGAGGTAGAGGAGTACTGTTTATTCTATCCATTTTATACTTGGGAAAACTGAGGCCACTGGAGATAGAGTGAAATTAGTTAAGGTACACAATGAGACCGTGGCAGAGTTACGAATAAAGCTCAGGAAACCTACTGGCTTGAGATCCCCTTTTCTTAGCAGTGCTTAATCAGGGTTAAATCCAATTCCTGCTCCAATTTGGGACCTTCAGTGACAATGCTGAAAAGGATGCTGTCCTGGCATTTGCCCTAGGAAACCAGCTGTGTTGCTTTTTACCCCTGCAGCAGGGCAGATGTGAAATGATCCCCCTTCCACCTCTCATGCCCAGTCCCCCAAACCAAGCAGCATGCTGAAACATGCAACATGGATGCCATCTTGTTTCAGAAATAAACTGAAGTGACTGCAAAAAAGTGATATATCCCAAAACGTTTAAATTTTTTAAAACAGAAGTTTTAATTTAAAAAGCATAAGTTTGCCTCTTGAAAAATCCCCAAATGATTTCTGCATTACTTTCCCCCCAAAATTTAATAAACAGCATTTCTCCCCCAAAACACAGTCCTTTATTGTTAGATGACAAGGAACACAATTATAAAAGAACACACAGAAGTACAAGGAAGATGGACATGAGATTGTTAGGAAGGTTTTGGGGTGCTGTTTGGGGTAAATGGGCTACCAGTCTAGGACATTTCAGAGTTGCGGCCAGTTGCATGCCTGTGGTTTATGTTGTTCTCATGTATCATTTTTCATCACTGCTTTAAAGTAATTTTGTATAGAATACGGAGCAATTCTAATTCTGGTAAAGCCCTGCTACAGTAATTTGGATGACATCACTGTCAATAGTCTTGTGTTTTAGGATGACCAACTGCTAACTACAGGGGGATCTCAAGCCTGTCGGTTGTGTGTTGCAATCAGACTGTATCAATCTTAACTCTAAAATACAATCTCATTTTACAATGAATATGCAGACATTGTTAACATTACCCTGTCCCTGAAAACCAAAAGCTCTTATGAAGCTGGCAAACAAAAATTCCAGATTATGGAAATTAATTAAAGCACATAATGCTGCCTTTCTCGGCATTCAGACTCTGCTAATTAGGGATTAGATTATTCAAGAGCAGGAGATCAATTAGGATTGCATCCACTGTGAAATAGTCACCTGTTGAAAAGCAAAAGGAATCAAGCCCAAATACAATAGATGGATCAAGGCACAATAATGCACATTGACGATAAATTATGAAAACAATAATAATGTTTAGCCAATCCCTTTGTGCAAAACTGTTATTCTGATTCCAGTGCCAGCTGTCTGAAACTTTAATTTAAGTGTTTGCTTGAGGCAAGACATTTGGGATACTAGTTTAGAATGTTTTATAGCCCAAGCAATATGTTTTACTAACCTCAAATACTGTGATGATGATTTTAATGGTAACTATAATTTGTACATAGGGGTTCCAGGGTAATCTTTGATTTTACCCAGAATATGCACATGGCTGACAAACCTCAGTGGTTTTTGAGTTAAGTAGCTGGCAGCTCTCAGCACTAGTAAGAAACTTATCCACAGGGAGTGGGTGATTTCTACTTTAAAAGGAAACAATATCAAATCATTTACTGCACTACCTGTTTCCCAATGACAAATCAGTGTGTGCGTGTGTGTAGAGGAGAGTTGGGGAAACAGCAAAAGAAACATCTTCTGGCTGCATTTCAGCAATGATACTAATTTTCAGGGAAACGAAGTAAGCTGCTTCCTCTGAGCCCTCTACTACAAATATCTCTGTACTTCACTAACCATCCATTCCCCTATATTTCAATAGCCAGCTCTAATCTGCATGCCAGAGAAGTGTATGTCAGCACCTCACTAAGGGTCTGATCACTGGAATTATTGTGGATTTTGCCACCCATTTGAATGGCAGCAGGATGGAGTCATAAAAGCAGAAGGAATCTGATCAGAAGAACTGGAGAATCACTCATTGTGCTGGAAGTAGAGAGAGTGGGATTTAATGGACTGAACATGGGACAGAGAATCCAGAACTCCTGAGTTCTGATCCCTCCCTTGAAACTGTGATTTGCTGATAGGTCTAGTACAATCCACTTAATTTCTCTGTGCCTCATTTTCCAAACTGAAGAATGGGGATAACAATGCTTATTTTACAGGGGTATTGTAATGCCATCTATAACACATCTCACTGTTAGGCTTCTTTTTTTCCTGAGATTCAGCCTACATTTTAATTTGCTTAAATTCATCCCATTACTTCTTTTGAAATCAACACTGATGTCCACAGAATATCATTCTTTGATGTTTAATATACCCATGAACTTCACTGGATCCTCTGGCATCTGTTTTTCTGGCCTTACATATTCTTTCTTCATGTGGATGATATAACTCAACATCCTCTCTCAGAAAGAAACAAAAGAGCCCCCACCTCCACAAGAGAAGTCCCATGAACATAGAGGAAGAATCCTGATTCCCAGATCAGCTTATATCACTTCTTTTTGATGATTTATTCCTCTTCTCAAAAAGGAACTCAAAGAGTAGTTATCAATGGTTGGCTATTGGGGGAGGGATAGCTCCGTGGTTTGAGCATTGGCCTGCTAAACCCAGGCTTGTGAGTTCAATCCTTGAGGGAGCCATTTAGGGATCTGGGACAAAAATGGGGGATTGGTCCTGCTTTGAGCAGGGGGTTGGACTAGATGACCTCCTGAGGTCCCTTCCAACCCTGATAGTCTATGATTCTATGTCATCAAATTGGGAGTGCCTCTCCAGTGGGGTCCCACAGGAGTCAGTCCTGGGTCTGGTACTGTTCAATATTTTCATTAATGACTTGGCTAATGAAGTAGAGTGTATACAGATGACAACAAGCTGGGAGGGCTTGCAAGCACTTTGGAGGACAGGTTTAAAATTAAAAATGACCTTGACAAATTGGAGAATTGGTCTGAATTCCACAAGATGAAATTCAAGAAAGACAAGTGCAAAGTACCTCATGTAGGAAGGAAAAATCAAATGCCCAACATGGGGAATAACTGGTTAGGTGATAGTACTGCTGAAAAGGATCTGGGTGTTATAGTGGACCATAAACTGAATATGAGTCATCAGTGCGATACAGCTGCAACAAATGCTACTATTATTCAGGAATATATTAACAGGATTGTTGTATGAAAGACACAGGAGGTAATTTTCCCACTATAGTTGGCACTGGTGAGACCCCAGTTCTAGTAACTTAGGAAAGATGTGGAAAAATTCGAAGGAGTCCAGAAGAGAGCAACAAAAATGATAAAAGGTTTAGAAAACCTGATCTATGAGTAAAGAATAAGAAAACTGGCCTTGTTTAGCCTTGAGAAAAGAAGACTGAGGGAAGAACACACTTTTCCAATATGTCAAAGCCTGTTATAAAGAGAATGGTGATCAACTGTTGTCCATGTACACTGAAAGTAGGACAAGAAGTAATGGGCTTAGTATGTGGCAAGGAAGATTGTTAGATATTAGGAAAAAATGTCTAACTATAAGGGTAGTTAAGAGCTGGAATAGGCTTCCAAGGGAGGTAATGGAGTCCTCATCATTGGAAACTTTTACAAACAAGTTGGACAAACACCTGTCAGGCATGGTTTAGGTTTACTTGGTCCTGCTGCAGCACAGGGGGCTGGACTTGACTTCTCGAGGTCCTTCCAGTCCTACATTTCTGTGCTTCTATTATTCTTGAATTGGAGGTGAAGCCTTTAAAATACCAAGGCACTAGACCTTGGAGGTCTAGCTCTTTGTAGAGTGGTGGGAAAGTTCTCACTTTCTACCACTGGTGACAAAAAAATAAATATAGAAAACCATGAGAGGTTATATCACTTAGACAGGTTTCAGAGTAACAGCCGTGTTAGTCTGTATTCGCAAAAAGAAAAGGAGGACTTGTGGCACCTTAGAGACTAACCAATTTATTTGAGCATAAGCTCATATTTATTTGAGCATAAGCTTTCATGAGCTACAGCTCACTTCATCGGATGCATACTGTGGAAAATACAGAAGATGTTTTTATACACACAAACCATGAAAAAATGGGTGTTTATCACTACAAAAGGTTTTCTCTCCCCCACCCTACTCTCCTGTTGGTAATAGATAAGCTTTAGATAAGCTATTACCAACAGGAGAGTAGGGTGGAGGGAGAGAAAACCTTTTGTAGTGATAAACACCCATTTTTTCATGGTTTGTGTGTATAAAAACATCTTCTGTATTTTCCACAGTGTGCATCCGATGAAGTGAGCTGTAGCTCACGAAAGCTTATGTTCAAATAAATTGGTTAGTCTCTAAGGTGCCACAAGTTCTCCTTTTCTTTTTATCACTTAGACAATTTGTTTTCTCCTTTGATTCAGTCTAAATGCCTCTAATTCATCCTGGACTCCAATCCACTTGACATCTGTCAGAAAACTCAGGTCATGTTTATTCCATTAGCAGAAGTTTCCATTACAACAAACCTTTTCCTGCTCATATTTGTGTCAGAAATAATCATCTAGTTCTTGTCAGTCTTCACTATTAAAGGGCTTGGTAAGTGCTGATACTATTATACAATGTTTTCTTACATGTCCTACAGAGAAATAGTTCATTGCATTTCCAGGTAAGATCTAAGGTAGTAAGGTGTATGTGTGTGTGTCTACCCAGAGACATCCAGGGAAATTAATCTGAATAAACTAAAAGGTGTAAATTTGAAGTGGATTAGTAAACCTCGTTAAACTCCCCATTCAGAATTAAAGTGGCCTAAATTTGGTATAGTTTAATTAATTTCCAAAGTGAATTAAAATAAACTGAATTAAGGCCCCCTTTTATTCTGAATAATAGCATTCACACAGGGATTTATTATGGTTTAAGTGATCCACTTCAAATTCACATCTTTCGTTAATTTGGATTAATTTCCCTGGATGCCCCTGTGTAGACAAGCTCTGAATATATATCTAATTGCCATGATCTATGGTATCCTCTGGCATTTTCCAGTTCCCCTTTTTGGTCTGGAAATGAGAAATACATCAGTTTTAATCCTTTCTAGTTCTTTCTCTGCTACTGATGAATCACTTCAGTTTTCTGCCAGATTTTCTCCATCTGTAAAATGGGGATACTACCCAATTTACAAGGACATTGGGTGGATTATTTAACGTTTGTACAATATTTTGAACATCCAAAATGCTATGCAAGTAATAAGTATTGTTGTCTTTCTGGTGAATTAATATTTTTAGGATTATTTAATATTCCTATTACAATAGACCAATAGTGACACCCAATAGACCAATCAAAATCAATCCTCAATTTGGTAGATACAAACAATATGAAGACATAGTCCATGCCCCAAAGAGTTTACAATTTAATTTGAGACACAGACTTCAAATTAGTGTGATGGATAACAAGAGGGTGGACCAGGGTAAAAGTTAAAAGATCACATGCATTAGCTATTGCACAACTTTATGGTTCCAAATAATCTCAAATGAAGGGGGTGTGTGTGTGTGTGAGTGTGTGTAAAATAAGAGCTGTCCACACCTATTGCACAATTCAGCCATAACTGGTTGTCTAGGTTTGTGGGGTCATCACAAAAGGATTACGCTTTATGAATTATTTTAAGGAGAGGGTAGTTACTTTATGGATTAATTCAGGGAGGACATTCTGTGCATAAGGGGCAGCATGGATGAAAAATGGTGGTTGGAGCTAACGTTGGTGGGAGCTAACATCACTGGTGGGAGCTTATGTCATTGGTGGTGCAAAGTGGGCAACACAATAAGAGACAAAAGTAGATATAAGGAAATGTTGAGCTATGAAGAGCCTGGAAAATAAGGACAAGAAGCTTGAATGTGAGATGATGTAAAAGGCAGGAGGTAGAGGATGGATTCAGAGAAGAATGGTGACATGTTTAGAGTGATGAGCCGGGAGGATGATCTTAGCATTTGTGGTTTGAATGGACTGCAGCTGCTCGAGATAGGTGTCCAGGGGGCAGAGTGGATGAGACTGTAGCAATCAAGAAAGGAGATATTAATGTACTGGATGAGAATCTTAGCTGTAATGATGGAAAGAAGAGAAAAGATCTTAGCAATATAAAGGAGGAAGAAGTGCAAGCTTTAGACAATTCTTAGATATGGAGAACAAGGGAGTGAGAAGAGTGAAAGGAGACATCCTCCTTTCCCATCCCCTCTCAAAGTTATAAGCCTGATAGGCAGAGACGATGGTAGTGTGGTCAACAGTGACTGATAATGGGGTGGCTGGAAAGTTCTGGAGTAAATATAAGTAGTTTGATTTTGGACAATGATAAGTATAAATGCCAATGACACATTCAGGAAGCAATATCAGAGAGACAAGCTGTGATGAACGTGTGGATAGATGACAAATCAGAAATGGAAATGTAGATTTATCTCTCTACTGTGCAGAGATGGTAGCTGAAGCCATGTGAGTAGTTGAGACCACGCAAAAAAAGGGAAGTAGACTGAGAAGTGGAATAGACCAAAAAGAGAGGCCTGTGAGGATCCCCATGAAGAGTGTGATTGTCATCTAGACGTGACCAAAAAATTCAGAGTGACATGAAAATTTGATGCAAAATGGATAAAAAGAACCGATAAAAGGTTTATTTTTTCCTCCAAATTCTCTTGTTCAAGGTCATTCACAATTGTGAATTTTAAATTGTGAATTAAATTTAGCTAATTTAATTTGTGAATTAAATTTAGCTAATTTAAATGGCTGTGGCCATGTAGCTAGACCTTCCCTATTGGTCCTTTGGAAAAAAAAAGTCTACTAGAGATGACTATTCCAACTTCTCAGATATATATTGCCACCATTCCCTTTTATAGCCCATACCATAAAGCACAGGAACACTTAAGAACCCAAATTGCAGAGTTCCCAACTAGACATAGGCAAAAACCAGTTCAGAAAATGTCAAGTCCATTCATACATTGAAGGTTTGGAATTTCCAAATGGAACCTTGACCGTGAACCCTGATGCAGAGCCCGATGAGATCAATTAAAAGACTCCCGCTGATTTCAGTGAGCTTTGCCTCAGTCCCTTATAGGATTTAGATTGTGTTTTGATTCATCTTTATTGACCTTGCTGGGGAAAGAAGGCAGGGCAAGAGCTGGTGAGAATCCAATAATGCCTATACTAAGTCTCATTTTAATGTCTGAGGTGGAAGCCTTGGACAATCAGGAGACAGTCTGGGGGGAAAAATGGTTGATGAGATCCAGAAATATCCAGAAATAACAATCAGAACGTTACACATCTGAGATATTGACGTGGTAACAATAGTTCAGTCTTAGAATTATGAGAGGTGCACAAAAATTAAAAATAATGCTGTGTGCTGAAGAGTCTTGTCTGTTAACATTGATTCATTTGCAAACCTTGCAGAATATATCAGAAAATAATTGTAAGGTCCACGCATTACTCTCTTTAGGGGCTTGCTTCAACTCACTTTAAAGTCAATGGGAGACTTTCTGTTTACTTGTAGGAGTTGAAACAGGCCCTAAATCCCTGACCAAGACTTCGCAATGCCCAACAGACTGTTCCAAGAAAATCTATCCCAGTTTTTACCTAGGTCCCAGTGCATGCTGGACTGGACTGGTTGAGACACCAATGCAGTGCAGACATAATCAATAAATCTCAGACCCATGTCCAGTACTTCCTATTGCATCTCAATTATTTGATTTAAAGAGCTTCCATTAACCAGAGAAACAGCAGTAACGTGACAGATGTACCAGGAGAATCTACAAAGCTCAGTTGTGTTTTGAGATACAAATTCAACCAAGAGTTATGGAATATTTCATTCATCAACATAGTACAGGAGCCTCCTTAGCCAATAGAATTCATTCTCTTAATCCAAGTCATATAGATTCACTACCTTTTCCTTTACAATCTGATGACTTGTATAAATCACTGAACAATAAAAACAGATAAACTGTTTGGTTGTTGCAAAAATATACAAATATTGCTCCAATTTAGTCTCTCTCTCTTTACGTATAAACATTCCTTAAATAAAAACAACTTGTCTTAAAGGCACCCTGTAAGTGCAATTAAAAACATTTCCCATCATACAGCAAAGATAATGTTTCCTAAATGCTCTTAATTTCATACATCTGTTATGCCCAGTCATGATTTTTTCCCCTCCCAAGACAATTTTTAAAGGTTTCTCCCAATGTAATTCAATTTAAAGCTTTTAATGTCAGCTCAATGGGTCATACCACTTTCTCCATGTTTGTATTAGCTTCTTCTCTGAGGCAAGGCAGAAACGTTATGAGTACTTTTCATCAGAAGCTTATATTCATGACAAATTGCAATTGCATTTTGTTTCATTATTTGCAGACCATATATAGAAAACATTGCACACACTCTCTCTCTCAGACACAAACACACAAAGAATTGGTTTGCCAACCATTTTATTGGCCTGGCAAGTTATTTGCACTGCTTTTTGCACTGCAGACAGTCTTCCTCATCCAATTGAAATTATTTGCGAAGTGCTGCTGTAACTGTTCCTTGACTGTATGTAAACTGTTTAGTGAACAATAAACTCAACCATGCATTCATTTCTGTGAATGTGCTCAAACTGCATTCCAGTGAGCTGACTTGACATTTCAGTCCATTTGTAAAAGCCACTGAATGTTTGCTGAATAGTCCTCAGGTTCTAAAACACTGTAGCAAGGGCATTGTCTTATCACTGAGAAAACAATAATGGCTTGGCTAATACAGAAAAAATATGTATTCTATTCTATTCTATTCTATTCTTCTGTGGCATGGGGTATCTGAGCACCTTTATTGTGCATTAGCTGCTGGATCAATGAAGATGCACGTCTATCAGGCACAGGGTGGACACAGAAAATAAAAGCAAACATATTCGTGTGTGTGGATAGTGGAAGGATCTAGAGGACATGCACGTACAAGAGAATTATGTAATAATAAATATATAAATAAATATCCTAGGCTAAATTCACCCTGTTAGCCAACATAAAATAGGACAAAATCCTGGAGCTTAAGATTCTGCCTGACATACAGGAGATTTCCTGCTCTGCAGTGTGAATTCTATTTAATAATACTGAGTCCCTGTAAAACAAAAAAGACTCCCCTCTCCTTCCTGCTGGAGAGGTAGAGCTTTAAAGTTCTAAGATGTAGCATCCCTAGTGGAGGAAAGTTTTTACTGTGGGCAGGTTGCTGTGATGTAAGAAGACCACAGTTTTCATTTTACCATCAGGCCACAGGAGATGCCCCTAAAATGGTTGGTGCTGGCTGAGGGGAAGAGGGGGTTCTGTGGCTGGGTTCATTGCACCCTTTTGACAGCCTCTCCTCATGGATCTCCTGTGGAAACCCTCACTGGAAACTGAAACACTGCTGGTTTTGCATAGCCCCGAGGGAAGACAGCTGTGGAAGCACTGTCTGCCATCCAACTGGGGTGAATCTTCCCACCAGACTTCCATGTGCCAACTAGGTGAATCTGGCCCCTGCTATGCTACATGGAAATTGACATCTGTTTTGTATTACAGATCAGCCATAGTAATATATTACCCTATGTCAGATTCGCTCATGACCCTCGCTCTGCCCGTGAAGGATTGTAACAGCCTGGATTTGGTTCCTAAGAAGTGCTGTCAACCTTATCAAATGTTTTTTATTTATTTCAGCTCACCAGGCTTCACACTTCCTGAGCCTTGCTTTGAATCTTGTGTGAAACCCCCAAAATTCACAGCTTAACTTGAAAGAGCCAAGATTTACCTACTTCCCAACTTGGACTAGGTTCACTTGAGACGGGGCCATCATGTTCTCATGAACTTAGGCCCAAGGTCACCAGCAGGTCTACAAGCATTTTGAGAAACTGAGCCTGAATTTCAGGTTTAATTTATCACAGTCCTGAAAACCAGTAAATTTTTAATTTGGAAATGTCAAAACATTTCATTTCAACTTTTTTAAATGGAGAGAAAACATTTTGACATTTCTGATCTCACAACTGTTTTGAGTTTATAGAACTTACCTGAAACATTTCATTTTGAGCCAGTTCAATATGACACTGCATTGTCCCATAAAGGAGCAAGACCTCATGGGAGTTGTAGTTCAGGAGCCTGAATCCTCATTCTCCTTTATGCGCCAGGATCCCTGGCTTGACTACATCTCCAATAACACACTCAGAGTCATGTGACTCCCATGATGCACCACACAGCTGAGTCAGAGGGAAATCGGCATTACATTATGGGAAGATATAGTCCTTCAGGTGAGAATGGATGTCCAAAATACAACTCTTACAATGCAATGGGATGTTAGGGAAATTCAGTTTAATGCCCTGTTGAACTGATGCAAAATATGTCAGGTAATTTCAAAAAATGAAATGTTCGAATTCAGGGTGAACTGATTCAACATTAAATATTTCATTTAGATTTCCCCATCAGAAAATTGAAAATTTTCATCAAAGTCAAGATTTTCCCACAGAAAATTTCAATTTATGGAAACTGCATTTTCCCTCAGAATTGTGTTCTGACAAAAATTCCCAACCAGCTATAGTTGGCAGTAGCTTCTACCTCATCGCTCTGGATATCCGGGTACTGCTAGGCATCAGGGTCTGCTGGAAGAACGAATAGGAAATCTGCTTCCAGAGGAAGGGTTTTGGGCAGGGAAATAGAAGTGGGTGGGGGAAGACTCAAATCTCAAAAAAACTCCCCTTTGGTTATCCAATGGAGGAAACTGTGCCTGGCATTGGGAGAGAAGCATCAGGAGAAGTTAAATAGTATTGGATTAGTCAGGCACTATGGTACAAGAAGATGCACCCCTTGCCTCACCAATAAATTCCAGCTATGATAGTGGTGCAACTGATCATGAAGATGACCTTTAAAAATCAGCACAGGGTTTTATTTTTCTCTTGTAATAACCATTAAACTTCCCCAAACTGTAGTCCAGTCCGAAAGCAAGATTTCCAAACTGCTGACCACAAAGTGCTATACACAGAACAGAGACCCAGAAGAACATCCTCAGACTCACCCTACATAGCACCACCTTATCCTGAACATGAAGGTGGAATATCCCTTTGCTCTCCTCGTGCTCTAGTGACCAGGAACGAAGCTACAAACTTTAAAACCAGGTCTTGAAAATGACACCTGTCCTAGGCTGACCACCAAGGAGCTTGTAAAATCCTGTCTGTCTCAGCTAAGCAATCAAAGGTCAATTTTCAATGAAATTCTTACTTACTTGAATCAATGTTGTCTTGGTTCTTTGTGAAGGGTGCAGCAGGCATAAAATGTGTTATTGATTCTTGAGATGTAGCCCACTACTTTCTTCATGGCCATTTCAAAAAATGCAAAGTGTTTCTTTTGTCTCACAGCAGAGAGCACGTCACCTTTACAAACCTGAGGTCAGGGCCCTTTTATGCCATCTCATATTTATCTCCTGTTCTTTTTCCCCTGCACTTCTCTTTGTCGCTTCTTGCAGTTGTTCTCTCTCCTCCTTAAGTTATTATTGCCTTTTCTGTTTGACTCTTAGCTCCTGTTCTAATTTCTGCCTTTTTCCCCTTGCTCTCCTGAGAGCTCTTAGAGTCTAATCTAATTTCTCATGTCTTCTCCCAGTGCTGCTGTCTCTTCTTTCTGTCTTTCTGATCCTCACCTGCTCTTTTTTTTTTTTTGGTCTCTCTGACTCCTAACCTGCTACTCCCCTTTGTCACAGGATATTCTCCATCTCCTTTTCCCAGGCTGCTCTTGGGCTGCTTTCAGACATCATCCCAACAAGATTTTCCCCATTGTACATACATATGCAATGTCCCAGCTTTCATAATATTACATCTTTACCTAGGGTGCCTCTCATCTCCACATTCTGATTGTTTTAATGAAGCTGGTGAAATTACTAGGAACCGAGCTCCCTAATTCCACAGGCTGCTGCTCCCAGCCTCCTGTGGTACAAAATGGTTATATTTTTGTCTGAGGCTGGTGTGAAATTAAGCCTATCTCATTGTCTTGGTAGGGATACTTTAAGAGCTAGACATGGCCCAGACCAGAGGTCAGCAACCTTTCAGAAGTGGTGTGCTGAGTCTTCGTTTATTCCCTCTAATTTAAGGTTTCACATGCCAGTAATATATTTTAACATTTTTAAAAGGTCTTGTTCTATAAGTCTATAATATATAATTAAACTATTGTTGTATGTAGAGTAAATAAGGTTTTTAAAATATTTAAGAAGCTTCATTTAAAATTAAAGTAAAATGCAGAGCCCCCTGGACTGGTGGCCAGGACCTGGGCAGTGTGAGTGCTACCGAAAATCAGCTTGCTTCCTGCCTTTGGCACGCATGCCAGAGGTTGCCTACCCCTGGCCCAGACTAAAAGTCCCAGATCTGAAACCCCAGCTCAACACTTTAGAACAAAAGTGGAGAAGAATTAGGATGTTCTCCCGCTGAATTTCAGGGTGGATTTTGTATAGGTGAAGTATGAATTATTTGAGTTGGTTCTTGGCTGGGACAGTGGGTTTCACATTTTGGCCTTGTGAAAAGTGTCCTTGTTTTTTTTTAATGACAGACGCTGAGGGCTTTGTTTTTATATCTCATCCTAAATGATGGTACCTCCAGCACTATCATACCACCAATGCTGGATTGTAGGCAAGGTTTCAGAGGAAGTTATGCTACCTCTTGAATCACCAAACCATATTGTGGAGAAATTGGGCAGATCCTTCAAGGTTTCTCACCCAAACTTTGGTTAATTCTGTGAGAGATGAAAAGATCACAGTGTATCTGGGATACATCTTAGGATCCGCACCATGCCTTTTGCACTGCTCAAGGTACTCGAAGGGCAAGGACAGCTGTTTTAAACATCTAGCTGGGGCATTCTCCTGTATTGTGAAAAGCTCAGGTGGAATAAAGCTACTTGGACTGTCTCTATGTCACCTGTTTCTGCCACTCCCACCCTACCCCAATGTAGCATGCTGTACTCCAGTGATCTTGGGCCAGTGGATCAATGCTTAGGGGCCGTTACAGCTAGTATAGATTAGAGTAGCCTAAATTGCTCTAATTTGTGGTGGAGCACATCAGGATCGTAGGGACAATGGAAAGCCAAATCTGTCCTTTAGTCCCCAGGCACACCCTAAAATCTGGCTTTTTATTTTGTAAAACTGAGCAATTAATTTGTGATGAATAATTCATTTGATAAATGTCATGTCTTTTTTTGTCCTTGAATTCTCTGTAAATAAATTTCATTTTTTTCAAAGATTTTTAAATTAGTTGCTGGGATATTTCTGGGAACAATTCTGGGCACATAGTCTGTTCTTGACAAGTTCATTGAAAGCGTTCAGCATTCAGTATGTGGAGTGCAGTGATCATCCACCTCGCTCACATGATATCGGTATTTTTATGTTTCCCGATTGGATGAGCTTAACTCTTAGAGTTAGGTTTATGGTACAAATACTTGTGAGTATTTTTGATGTTTACTATGCAGTAGTTGCTTAAAATAGACTCTCTCTCTGAAAATTGCTACCAGTAAATTCATTCATTAGAATATTCATGAAGACCAAACACAAAAAGGCATGCAGACACCATCAACATGATTTTGTTTGAAAATCAGAATGACTTTTTTTCTGTATTCTCAGGTCTGATCTATAATCTACTATTACTCATTGAAAACAGGTCATTTAAAAATAATGACTATCAATTTTCCTTGCACTTGGGTTAAATGATCCTATAAAAGGTTCATTGATGTGATACCAATTAAAAAACCAAGGAGTTCTGACTTTCCCACTTCATATTTGTATTTCTTTTCCATTGATGGTGGTGCTAAACAATCACACGTTATTCTAGCTAATAGAAAAAAAAAAACCTTTGAGTTACTGAGACAGTAAATATTATAGTCATTTGCCTTCTGTGCCATGAAGAAGTAGCGAAAGGGCTGTAATCCTAGGTACTCCTCTCTGACAGCTTGATCCAAAGGAGTGAAATTGATGGAAAGGTTTCTGTTAACTTCAGGTGTGCTTTGGATCAGGGCCTAAAGTACCCAGTGATATGCCCTAGGTCTGGACTGGAAATCACATTTTGGAAACAAACTAGTAAATGATGACAAATGGCTGTAGTCTGCCCTAATTGGCACTACGTGCAACCCTGCAGAAATCAATAGACCAAACTTCAATCTCAACAACACTGGTTAAATCCAGAGTTAAACCATTGGCATTATCTGGACATACATCAATGTGAGTGAGATCAAAATTTGGCCCAATGGCATGGTTATTTATTTTAATAAGTCACAGCGGAAGTTAGCTCAAACAAATGTGAATCTTAGGACAAATGTATTATGAAATGCAATACTGCCATACAACACTGAATCATTCCATTTTGGAGCTGGCGAATGAATGTGTGTTTAGAAGTACTGAAGATTTATGAATATTTTGAACTTTCTGTGGCCAGCCACTGGGTTAGACATGCCGCAAGGCTGCCATTGTTCTCTCAGGAATGCAATAATCTTTTATCCATAAAGTCTTGGGCTTACACTTTTTTTTCTCAAAAAGAAAAGGAGGACTTGTGGCACCTAAGAGACTAACAAATTTATTTGAGCATAAGCTTTCGTGAGCTACAGCTCACTTCATCGGATGCATTTTTTTCTGTTGTTACAGTGTATGGATGTACAGTATAAAATCTCTCTTGTGATGGACTATGCAACAATTCACTCTGTCTGCAGGAACTGGAAGCTGTCCTAAGGAAAGTTGTACTGAAAGCAATGTCACTTTTCAAAGAGTCTTCAATGGAAAATATTTTATTTCACTATAAATGCCGCAGAGGAAGAATTTAAATTCAGCAGAATCTAATATAGCATGGCATTTTATATTCCAGCATTCCACCATGCTGGGGTAACAGTTCAAACAAAGCTCACTTTTTCCCCACTGTATCTGCCTAGCTAACAATGGATGTGTACACTGTATATATATATTTAATATTTATATAAATGCTATATGTAACAGAGCTTGTCTAACTTACACATAACATTTTTTAGAAATGTAGCCCTTTTTATATTTAGCAAATTGTTTGTAGACTGATTATGATTTTCTACACATGTATTCATAAGGGTGCAAGGATTCACTGAATAACTTCACCAAATAATTTTTAGACTGTAGGCTGTCAGTTGTTTGCTTGGATTATTCACTATTGTTTGCTTGATTTTGTGTTGAGTAGTGGGTTGTCCAAGACACATGGTATTGTTTTTAAGCCCTGACTGGATCACTGAAACATTTTAAAGAGGAGAACAATGAATATATACTCCTTGAACATAGGAAAAGTTTGAATCTTGATTCAAACTTCAGCTCCGTTTCTGAATGAATCAAATGGCGTGTTTGCATTTAGGCAATCAAAACCCTGGCTATGGACAAACCCAAACTAGGAGAAGTTTGGATCTGAATCCACATTTCGCAGCTGAGGTCAACATGTAATACTTTATGGAAGGTTGTGTGGTCTAATTAATAAATAAGGGTTTCTAAAGTGCTTTGAGATCCCTGAATAAACATTGCTTAAACTAGTGCATGCAATGTATTAATAAAAAGCTTTTCTTTCTTTCTTTCTTTCTTTCTTTCTTTCTTTCTTTCTTTCTTTCTTTCTTTCTTTCTTTCTGGATGGGATATCTGAAGGTCAGCTTTACAAAACAGGGCAGTTTTGCTGCATAACAAAATAAAATGGTGGGAGGGAGGGAGGAAGGAATTCCATTTTAAAGCTAAGGTCCATGCAAACAGAAGAAGAATAAATCTTGGATTCCCAAACCTTACTGTTTTATTTTTTACTAATAAAGCCAATCTGTGCCTTCCACTAGCTGGATATTGTTGTGTGATCACTATCTTGTTTTATGTATGTGGACCAACCACACAATATAAGGCGACAAACAAAAAAGATGGAAAAATATATAAAAAGGGGAAACAAATGGCCTGCTTGCCACCTCAGGCTTTAAAACACTTCTTACACACTTCAGCACAAAGTCTATTAAAGCAGAATATAGTGAAAATACAATATATAGCAATGAATGTCTCCAAACTAGCAATTTAGCGCTAAAGCTGAGGGCAGTTCTTATGCACCGACTTTTAATACCAAGACGATTTGTGGTCTCACAAAGTTCCTGCCTTAGGCAAGAGTTGTGCTGTGTTCTAATAGGTCTAGTTTGTTGACTGTCAGAATAATGGAGAAATTGGTAGCAGAGGGCCTGAGTGCTGTAAACAGCTGAGATAATTAGAAGGTCTGTCAGGAGGAGAATATGGCTAAAGTAGTTTACATTCTGTCACAGGGCGGAAAGCATTCATTCAGGAGATTGCTGGGAAACATGGTATGTGGTGATACCTAATGTCCTAGCAAGCTCATTTGCGGGTGGGGGGAAGGGTCTTATTCCAGTTTTTGCCAGCCACATTTCCCTGCTTTCTTTCCTTGGCTTTCAAACAGCTGATATGTTGGTGGAGGGATTAGAGAGATCTTTCTGGTATTCTAGATAGGTGAACAAGGATGGAGGGTCCACTTCCATACTCATAGATTATAAGGCCATAGCTCAAAAATATAGTGATCACCTAGTCTGACCTCCTGTCTAACATAAGCTGTAAGGGTTCCATGAATTAATTCCTGTTGAACTAGAGCATATCTTTTGGAAAAACATCCAACCTTGATTTAAATTGTCCAGTAGTGATGGTAAATCCACCATGGCTGTTGGTAAATTTTTCCAGCGGTTAATTACTCTCACTGTTAAAAAATGTGCATGTTCTTTCTAGCTTGAATTTGTCTAGCTGCAACTTCCAGCCATTGGATCTCAGTCTACCTTTGCTAGAAGAGCCTATTATTGTTAAATTTCTGTTCCCCAGGTAGGTACTTATAGACTGTGATCAAGTGACCTCTTAATCTTCTCTTCGTTAAATTAAACAGAGTAAGCTGTTTGAGTCTTTACTATAAAAGTGGTTTTCTAATTCTTTCATCATTCTCATTGCTTTTCTCTGAACCCTTTTTAATTTATCAACATCCTTCTTGAATTGTGGATACCAGAGCCAGACACTGTAGTCCAGTAGCAATTCAACCAGTGCTAAATACACAGATAATATAATCTCCCTACTCAATATTCCCTATGTTTATAGTAGCAGGGGACACTGTGGTAACCAGAAAGGAGCATTCCAACGGAGATGTTATAATAATATAAGGCCTGACATGACCACCGCCATTCTAACGACAGGTGCCCTGGTCACCAGGCTGTAGAGTCTAAGGCCTAGATACTGTTGTGATTAAATTATCGACAGAGAGAGAGCTGTACCTAGATGAACTAGGCCTAAATCTTCAAGAGTGATGAGTGATTTTGAGTGCCTCCATTTTTGGATGCTTGATATAGTTTAAAGAGATCTAATTTTTAGAAACTATTGGTCAACTACCCACTGCATATGAAGCCCTTTTAAGATGTTTTAATTTGACCAGACAGAAATGGAATCATCCAAAATCACTGGTCTTTTTTTGAAAACTTAGGCTTAATGCAAGTGTTAAGAGGTAAGTAAAAGGTAAAGTTGGTACTAAAATTGTAGAAGATACTGGTTAGGGTGCTTTAATGCTTAATGTTAGGTTATTTTATATTATGTTATTTTCCAGAGAGGCAGTGTGAGAGAAGTGGATAGAGCATGAGCAAAGAGAACTTTGTCTATCTCCCAGCTCTGCTATTGGCACACTAGGTGATCTTAGGCAAATCACTTATTAACTCTATCTTTGCATCTGCAAAATGAGGATCTTCACCATATCCAACTTTGTGAAAAAATTTGGGCTCGGAGGATGAAAAGTCCAAAATGATGCTGAAGTTGTGACTGGGGCATGCTGCTGTGCACTCATTTCTTACAGACAGGTGAGACCAAAGAAACGATGTTCTCACAATGTTTTTAACTCTGAACTTCTTGAGGTGTACCCATAATCAGATGGAATCTGAGAGAGCAAGGGAGAACCTCTGAAAGATTCCAAGAGAGCCTGGATGGTTCAGGACCATAGCAGTAAGACACACAGATAATCTAAGTTAACAGTTCCACTTCTGAGGCACCTGACAGCATCAGTTCTTTGGCCTATTATTGCCTTCACTCCCAAACCAACTTTTTCTTCCCACCTCACTCTTGCACTTTAGCACAAAGGTCTACTAGCTGACGTGGCAGATAGGTCATCTGGTTTACTTTCCACCTCAGCCAGTCCCCTTGGCTGTTGCTCCAATGATCTGATTGTCTCTTAGACAAAACTGGAAGAGTCTTTTTAAGATCTCACAGCACTCTGGAGGAGCAGGCAGTAGACAGTGCATGATTGTACTGTGACTTTAGAGCAACCCCAGTTTTCAGTCTATGGCGGTGTGCCAGACAACTCAGCCTCTAGAGAACCACCACTTACGGAAGTCTGAACGTTGAAAGAGAAGAATTAGTCAACTTCCCCCCAAGCTGCCAGTGGTGGCAACACTAGCAGGAGAAGCAGGGGTACATCTGAAACTGTGGCGAAGGGGAATAGATGGAATGGAAGGGCCATTTTACTTCTCTCCCTTGTGACCCTCCCCTTTCATACATATTCAATGGTACAAAAAATAACAGGTACTCAGGGATGAAAAAGAAGTAGCTTTTCAAAAGTTAAATAGACCTCACACCTATCAATATGTGAAGTAGAATCTCTGTTGGAGTGTTGGAACTGGATAGAAGCCACTCTCTAGCTTAGACAAAAGTCACTGCTGGTGAGAGATGATTGTAAGCCACAAAGGTAAATCCAGATATGAACTGCTCAAAGGTTTGGAGGTGATGGGATGCAGAATTTTGGCTCAGGCTCATCTTTACTCCTTATGTTATATGGGAATTGTAAAACAGACTAGTACCATCAGCTCAGTCAGTCCAACACCTTATATCTGACAGTGGCTAACAGTCAGTGCTTCCAAAAGAAAACTAATTGAGCCCACTGTGTGATGCTTTACTGGAGGAAGATTCCGTCCTAACCTTTCCAGAAGATCAGTTTGCACCAGGAACCATAAAATTCAATGTCTATTGGTGACACTTTCCTTATTTATGGTTCTTGTATTTGTAAATTAGCTTTAACTTTGCATTTATATGGAGACTATTATCCCACAGAACTTTACAAATTAATTTAATTACACACTATGTGCTTGATTCTTCTCTCATTCATAACAGTTTCACCCTTGTGTAATGCCACTGACTTCAGTGGAATTACTCTTTATTAACACCAATGTGAGAGGAGAATCAGAGCCTATGTATGCAAGGATCCCTTTACCCTCATTGAAATATTAGATACTTGGAAAAAGTGAGGAAGAGAGAGATTAAGGCAACATTTTCAGAAGAGTGCTCTAATTCTAGGTGCTTCAGATTTGTCTGACACTGGGGATGCAAATTTATGGTCACTTGAAAATAGTGGCATAAGTGACTTGCCCAAAGTCTGTTGACAATTATTGGCAGGCCAGAACCAACAGTTTTGGTGTTCTTGGCTCCCTACCCTGGGCACTAACCTCTGGATAACACCATCCATAAACTAAAACTATGTGTAAATTGCACCTAACTCCAATTTTCACTTTATATTATGAC
Organism: Caretta caretta; assembly: GCF_965140235.1. Classification (NCBI taxonomy): domain Eukaryota; kingdom Metazoa; phylum Chordata; order Testudines; family Cheloniidae; genus Caretta; species Caretta caretta. The sequence goes on along the minus strand of NC_134215.1, from coordinate 74,740,580 downwards.
CCTTTCATAGTATTTAAGGGAAATACCTAGATTTCTATCAAAACTTGGGCCCCTTTCTTCTAAGTATCTTCTAATCATTGACCCACATACACTTCACATTTTGTCAGAGGAAAAACACAGTGAATATTGCTGTGGAAAGAAAAACAAAACCAAAATGATTATTCCTTGTAACCTAATAAGCAATTCAAAAGGGTAAATTACTGACACCCTCTGTAATTTTTTTCATTTGATAACTAACATCAGAAGTATTAATGATAAGTTTATCAAATTACCCTATAATTATGATGTTTTCCCGTCATTTAGTCATATATATTGTACAAATCTTAAAATTTGTGTATTAATTGCTATGTTATTTATTAGCCTAGATGAGTTGTAATACACTCTAGTAAGTATAACAAATTCTGAACTGTCCTAACTAGTTATCTACTAATACAAAAGTAATTCCTAGTGTAGGTAGGTGTCACTGCCCGAACGGCAAATGATAATAGGTCAGAGTATTCTCAGGATCAAAGCCCCAGAAATGTCACATCTCTGATTCATCTTAACTTCATTGGGAATAAAAGCTAAGAGTGGAACAAATGTATTCATGACTGAGTGTTGAGGGCCAATGCATGCTGGTGGCAATGTTGTTCTCAGATTAATTAATTTCATAACATTTCCGTAATACAGTTTTACTTAGTGTACTTTCCATAATCTAATTTTAGTCAAACTGCTTTGCACAATCTGCTCAAAATGTGTTTATGATTCAGAATTGCTGGAGTTCCCTTTTCATTTTGTGCTTTGCTGCCTCTATGAAATCTGCCTAAATTGGTGAAATAAATTAAGAGAACATAATCACAAACAAACAAACCAAAAACGATGAATATTCTAAGATTTAAGCAAATTCACTTTAGATAGGTTTGCAGTCCATTTATGTTTACTCTCTATCAGTATCCTAACGGATGTGTGTCTAGCAGGAGCTCTGGTTGAAAGAGTAAATTTTTAAAGAATATTGCAGAATTTTCTTGACAAGGGAATTTTGCATTTGTTAGTTCAAGTGAGGTCACTGGAAAGCTGATTCTAAGGGTTTGTCTACACTGGGACATCCAGGAAAGTTAGTCTGAATTAACTAAAGGTTTGAATTTGAAGTAGATTAGTTAAACTGCATTAAATTCCTCTGTGGTCCTGTGTGTTATTTAGGGAAAAAATGGCCTTAATTCAGGTTAGCTTAATTCACTTTGGAAGTGAACTGAGGCCTCTTTAATTCTGAACAAGAGTGTTCACACAGGGGTTTAATGAAGTTTTATTAATCTACTTCAAATTCATGCCTGTAGTTAATTTGGATTAATTTCCCTGCATGTCCCTGTTTAGACAAGCCCTTAGTTACCCTTACCCTGTTTGGGAACAGAAACAGCCTATGTGTCTTAATCAAAATAGCTTGAATTTCAAATTGTGAATATGCATGTGAATGAGCTACAGTCCCCAAATGATTTAGAGAAGTGATATGGCAGATAATTGTCAACAGGTTGAAACTGAGCTCTGTGCAGAGGGCCAGCAGAAGGCCTTCAAAATACATCTCAAGTGGGAGTTAAGAAGTGCATAGACTTATGATGACCCCCTGAATGTGGTCAATTGCATACAAACAAATGCATTTGAAAAAATCAAAATCTGTTTGCGGACAATTCATGAACAGGAAAGAGGCAAAATATATTGAGTTATTCATGTGGCAAATGGCCAACACTACTGTGGTGGGTCCCGTGCTTTTCCTTAGTGTGGTGGGTCAGGGTGCCTCCCTTTGCCCCTATTCTTGGGTGTTGTGGGGCTCCACACGTGCCCCAATGGGGGGAAGGAGAGGAGCGGGGAAGGGACTCAGGTCCACCCCCTACTTCGGGTCCCAGTCCCTTCAGCTTTGAGGGCTGCTTACCCTCTTTCTGCTTGGGCAGGGTTTCCCTTCCCCTGGTACTCTGGTCTTCTGGTTAACAAAAGTACTTCTCTAACTCTAGTCGACTTTCCTTCCCCACTTCTGTCTGACTGAAGCAGGGGTCTTTATTAGGCCTCAGGCGGGCCTTAATTGGCTCCAGGTGCCCCAATTAACCTGTAGTAACCTTTCCCCAATCCTTCTCAAAATCTGGGGCTATGAGCACTGAATGACTGCAAAGGGCCATCCTTAAATCTGTGAATGCTTCTTTTACTGCATCAGTGCACTTTACTGTATCTGGGCCCTGAGCTTTTATCAGGTCCATCAGTGGCCATGCCCTCATGGCAAAGTGAGAGATGGACCGGCGATAGTATCCCACTATCCCTAAAAATGCTCTGACTTGCTTTTTGTGAACCGGTTGGGGCCAACTCTGTATTGCCTCTACTTTGTTTCATTGGGGTTTCACCAAGTCCCTTCCTACTACATACCTGAGGTATCTGGCCTCAGCTAGCCCTATTGCACACTTGGGAGGTTGGCGGTAAGGCCGGCCTGTCTGACGGTATCTAGCAGAGCTTATTCTTTTCCTAGGTGCATTTCCCAGTTAGGGCTATGGATGACTATGTTCTCTAAATAGGAGGTGGCATACTTGGCGTGGGGTTGTAGTAATTTGTCCATTAATCATTGGAATGTTGCGGGGGCCACATGGAGTCCAAAAGGGAAGATGGTATATTGGAGGAGGCTGTCAGGATTAGAGAAGGCGGTCTTCTCCTTGACATCCTCGGCCAGGGGGATCTGCCAATAGCCTTTTGTCAGGTCCAAGGTGGTCAAGTATCGGTCCTTGCCTAATTGATCCACTAGCTCATCAATGCGTGGTATTGGGTAGGCATTGAATTGGGATATTTCATTCAACTTCTGGAAGTCATTACATAACCTCAGGGTGCCATCAGGCTTGGGGACCAGAATGATAGGGCTGGACCACTGACTGTGGGATTCTTCAAGTTCCAGCATCCTCCTCACTTCCATCCTAATTTCTTCTCTTTTTGCCCCTGGTGTTTGGTACAGTTTTATCATTTCCCTTGTTCTGGGACAGGTGACGATATGATGTTGGACCATCGTAAGACGGCCTGGTTGCACGGAAAACACGTCTTGATTTTGCTGACTCATATCAATTACCTCTGTTCATTGTTCCGGGGTTAATTCAGGGGATATCCTCATCTGCCCTTGCGGGCCATCTGCCTGGGCTGGAGTTCCCTTAACGACCAGGCACGTCTCCTGGTCACACCAGGGTTTCAGTCAGTTGACGTGGTAGATCTGCTCTGGCTTCCTGTGGTCTGGTTGCTTTACTTTATAGTCCACCTCCCCAATGGCTTCCCCTATCTCATATGGCCCAGGCCAGCTGGCCAGGAGCTTGCTCTGTTGTTGACACCAGCACCCTCCCTAGTCTGGGCTGCCCTGCAGCCTCCCTGACGGGATTGCCTACCAACCAGGGCGACTTTCTGGTTCACTGCCAAAATCCTGGTTCCTAACCTTTTATCTGCCCTCCTTTCCCACCTAGATTTCTGGGGCTTACCGGGGGGTGAAAATAATTCTGGGGGAAGTTCAGCAAAATTTGGGGCAGGGCTATCCATGAGTGCCTCGATCTCAGCCTGGGGTTTTCTTCCCTCCCCTAGCTCTATTGGAGGAAGTAGGTTCTCAAATCCTGGGAAGTTCCTACTCATTAAGACTGGGTAGGGGAGTTTGGGGACCATTCCTGTGGTCACCTTGGTAGTGTTCCACTGGATCTCAATCTGCACTGGGATCATGGGGTGCCATGGACCCATGTTACTCCTGTGTTTTTGGCCCATGTCAGTTGGTCTTCCCCGCTAACTTCCCCGAGACCAACGTGACAGCACTCCCAGAATCCACCAAAGCTATGGTCTTGATACCATTCATTTTTACAGACCTCGTGTACCCATGTGGGGTCGTTGCGACCCCCACCAGGCTAATTAGGCCACATCGCGGCCCCCCCATGATCTCCCAGATTGCACTGCATGGGCTTCTGCCTCTTGGGGAACTGGACTGCTATGTGCCCCAATTCCTCACACTCCCACATTCCCCATAACACCTATATCTTAACCCGTTGTTGCCCTTTGACTTGGGCTATTTGACCCACTCCCCCAGCCCTCTTCCCCCAAGCTCCCAAGTCCCTTCAGGGCCTCAGGCCGTTCCTCAGCACCCTTCCTTCTAGTTACAGCTCTCCTGGAGTTTTCGATAATCCGGGGCCTCAGGATCGGAGTTGGCTTCCTGCTCTGCCGTGTCTCATCTCCTGAGGTCTGGAACAGTTTACGGGCCGCCAGCTGTCTCTCCATGAGGGTGACCAACTCGTCATAGGTGGAAGGATCATCCTGGCCGACCCAGGCTCAGACTCTCAAGGGTAGCTCCCTTGTATACCAGTCCAGCACCAGGCGCTCCATCATTTTTTTCCGAGCTGAGGGCCTCTGGGCGTAGCCACATCCGGGTCAGGTGGATTAGGTCAAACAGTTGAGACCGTGGTGCCTTGTCCTCACTATACTGCCATTCATGGAACCTCTGGGCACGCAATGCCGTCATTACTCCGGATCTGTCCAGGATCTCTTCTTTCAGCTGGGGGTAGTCTGCTGCAGCCTCCACAACCATATCGTAATAGGCCTTCTGGGCCTCCCCACACACGAACGGGGCCAGAACGCCAGACCACTGATCTCGGGGCCAGGCCTCCCACAGGGCTGCCCTCTTGAAGGCCAGGAGGTATGCCTCCACATCATCCTCCCATGTCATTTTCTGCAGACAGTAGCTGGCCCATATGGTCCACGTCCTGTCATACCCGCTGCTCAGCTCCATAAGGGCCTTCACCTGGTTCACCACTTCCTGCAGCATAGCACAGTCTTGGGCGGCCTGGCTCATCAGCAGGCAATTGGTCTCTTTCTGCAGCTGCACCGCCTCCTGTTGGGCGGCTGCCTGGACCCGGGTAGTCTCCTGATGGGCCTCTGTGGCTTGCATCAGTGCTTTGACTATGTTCTATCTTGGGGAAGGGGTGGTTTTGGCTCACCCTGGGTTCAGTCCACGGCGCAGAATCCCACATTTGACACCGTGTGTGGCAAATGGCCAATGCTACTATGGTGGGTCCCGCATTTTTCCTTAGTGTGGTGGGTCAGAGTACCTCTATTCTTGGGTGTTGTGGGACTCCACAAATGCCCCCATGGGGGAAAGGAGAAGAGTGGAGAAGGGACTCAGGTCTGCCCCCTACGCCGGGTCCCAGCTCCTTCAGTTTTGTGGGCTGCTTACCCTCTTTCTGCTTGGGCAGGGTTTCCCTTCCTCTGGTACTCTGGTTTTCTAGTTAACAACAGTACTCCTCCAACCTTAATCAACTCTCCTTCTCCTCTTCTGTCTGACTGAAGCAGGGGGGTGTATTAGGTCTCGGTCAGGGTCTTAATTGGCTCCAGGTACTCCAATTAACCTGTAGTAACCTTTCCCTAGTCCCTAGGGAATAAGGCTCTGATCATCCTGGGGCTTATATAGTCCCATCTACCATTCTCCTGCTGCCCTCTGGCATCACACTCATTAAAAACTCTTCTGCTCTGGAAAGAAATGTCCATTTTGAAGGAGAGCAAGGCTGTTTTAGGTGCTATGATGTGTGAGTTTTCAGTATCCTTTCTTTTCTGGAGGCCTGATTTAGTAACAAATTAACAATGTCTTGATTTGTTCTTCATCCATACACCTCACACAACTTGTCAGGCTTCTGCACAGCTCTTCAAGGACTCCAGTATGTGCACGAGTCTCAGTGTTCGGATAGAAGCAGTGTGGTCTCGCCTTTTTTAGATGTTTTCCCTTTCCTATCTGTGAACTTTGGGTTCACCACAGAGCTCCAAATCCCTTGATAATTATTGTTTGTATTAATGCAGCTTCCCACTCAGAACTGCAATGGCAAGGATATTGCTGTTTAGGCTTTAAGGGCCAAATTTTCAAAGATACAGCTAGGCACCTAGTGAGATTTTGAGAAGCACCTTAGCAGGTTAGGTGCCTAATTCCCAGTGAAATCATACACCCTTTTGAAAATACCATTCGGTTCCCATTTGCCTATGTAGGTCCCAAAATGTCTTTACAAATCTGTGCCTAGGTGTAGCCAGGATGGGAGGAGCAGGGCTCAACAGTGAGGTTGTTGTCATTCAGGGATGAAATCTTGACTGTGCTGAAACGAATGACAAAACACCCATTGCTTTCAGTGTGGGTGGACTTTCATCCCAGGTGTTTTGGTAGATCTGTGAGGGCCAATTTGCAGAGCACCGGGCTACAGTATGCCTGCCTTTAACCGGTGTTGTTAGCCTCCAGATTTCATAAGCATTACATTCACTCACTTTTTTATTCAAAAATTATGAATTTCACTCTTTCATTTCGATTCTCGGCTGCATGAAAGCGTATGATGACACCTTAGAAAGTTTCCGTTACATTGCTGATATCAGTATTAATCAAGAGCCATGTAATTGAATACTTTTTACACAGATGATATTAACTGATAAAATATGGCATCCTCATGAGAAATCATTACCTTGAAATATTAGTGTTATAATATGTTAATTTCTGTGGAGGATTTGACTACAGATATATGAGGAGATGTAAATTTCCCAGTACTTCTGCTGACAATTTCCATGTCAACATAACTCTTAGGAATTTGTATTCACTATTTTGTGATGACTTATATGATGATGTATAACAACTTAAGGGGATTTTAAAATGCACTATTTCGACTAATGTGGTTTGGTAAATAGCATACAGGACAATTTCTTCTTTTCAATTTCTGGAACACTGACGGAAGCCTCTGATATCAATAACCATCACCACTCCGAGTGCAAACTGCTGCAGTACTTCCTGGGATCACTCTGAGCTCCTGACAGGAAAAAATACCCAAAACCAAACCCCAGCAAAACACCAACCAGGCCTGGCCTGTATTCATTTGCTGTTCAGAGGCCAAAAAGATTCTGAGGGTAACCACCAAAGCTCATATGCGGGTGATATAAATGAAGGGTGAGATTGAAAAGCAGAGATAGATAGATGTGGATGGGCAGAAAAATAGATGTCCACATTCTGATTCAGCCATGTTTAATAATGAGTTTGATTTTGCAAATCATGACCAGTAATAACATGTTCCAAGAAGCTTTTCTCGCACTGTGGACACCTGACGCATCGAATTCATGCTAGTGTAACTCCACTTGCTTCAGTAGCATCTGGTTTATGATAGCCTGTTGCCTGTGATCTCTCTTAGGGTTATTAGATGAAACCAAAGAATGCATGGGAAAAATGGTACCCTGAAGAGAGAAGAAAAGATAGCACTACTAAGTCTTTTTCCCGCTTTCTTAATGGCTAAATCTGAATTAATTGGTGTTAGTTGTGTCTTTGATAGGCAAATACAGCCCCAGAGGGGAGGGGATTCTCTTGAAACAAGTGGCCACTTGGGAGAGCTGTCCCTGGTCATGGGCTCATTTGTCTCCCACAGTAATTCACTACTCACTTCAGTCCCTTTAAATGTAAAACAGCTGCTGCTGCTTAGCCTTCCTTTAGGTACCTACCAACAGCATTAAGCCAACCCTGAAAGCGGCCCATCCCATAATAGTCTCCCACACAGTGCTCATTTGGAAACAATTAACCCTTGATTTGAAATTCCCCTCGAAGAATCCTCCCCGCGCCCTCTCATCTGCTACAACCCCTTCCATTATTCCCCCCCTGCTTGGGCAGGGATAGCTTTCTCTGTTAGGCACATTTCAGATCTGGCAGCTGTTTGTAAACACTGAACAGTATGCAGTACTTGCGGGGGTTACAGAATTGCCATTTTTTATTTTATTTGCTTTGCCCTCCTCATCCCTACATGTTGGAAGAACTCAAGGCTACCAAATCAAAACAGACCAGCACTTTGTCGCGAATTGCTTTGCAAACAGATCCTTCCCTTCCCCCCTCCCTCAGTGTATTTAGGGGTCTTGTTCATTTCACACATGTTTGGCACTGGTACTGCCCCTTGATTTCCTCAGTCTCAAGTGATATGATGAACTTGAGATTAATCTGTTTTAAGGAGAAGCATCTGGCTCTGAGCTAATAAAATATCAATTTGTAATGGAGAGGAAAAGTGCTCAGTCAGATGTCTGCATGCACAGGGGTTTGAGACCGAGTTAGACTGGGAAAGTTTAATGCCACTTGTGAATTTATCCTGTGCTCAGAGCACTTCACATCTTTCAATGTGGTCTCAACTTTCTCCAAAGTGCTGAGGTTTTGGAACTGCACCTTTACTATTGTCAATAGCAAAACTGAGCCCCACATTCTAGATTGCCCCCTCCCACTTCCTCCCCTTTTCCGAATGGGTTCCTGGCCAGATGTGGTGGCCCCTTGCTGCGACATTAAACTGGCAACATCCTTGATCCAGGCAGACAGACACTCAATAGTCAACTTCTGGAAAACCTTCCCCCTCACTGGATGTATCTGACACAAACCAGCTGAGGATATTGCATTGCCAGAAAGTGTTACAGCTGGACTGCATGACAGATTGGCAGCACACCGGCTGATCTGAGGACCTTATTCAGGGGCCGGCAAACTATTCACTGTCCAGGCACTGAGCCACTAATCACAGTTTACATTAGGCAATCAGATACTCTTCCACTACTGAATGGTGTGTTCGGTTCTTTCACCTTACGAGACCCAGCGTGCGTGTCTACAGTACCTTTGCTCTGGGCTTCACATCTGTACCATATTTCAAACAATATCTAAAACATAACAATTAACGTGAGCTCTGTGAAGTTCAAGCTAGAAGTGCCCGAATCTCCCCTATTCTGATTCCTCCTGACCACTCACCAACCTGATATGTCATTCTTCTGTGGTGAGTCATATGATTAATTTACCCCGTGGATCACCTAATACAGACTTGAATACCCTTATGGAAAATTCCTAGAGAATTTAATCTAAAAGAATAACCTTTCTTTAGACTTTTTGATCATTTTATAGAATTGGGAATTATATTCTGCTATAGAATTCTGTAAGTGGTTTCACCCCCACCCCCCACGCCTATGGAATAGATCTTTATTAAATCTAGAGTTTTTAGGGCAATTTTTATATTACTTTATTGACTTAATCTCTGCTATATGGGAATTTTCCATTAAGGTATGAATCAATTCTCCCACTCACCCCCAAATACTTTTTCTGTGTTGGCTAGTCATGTTGTTGCAGATACCCACACATGCAAAAAAAGCGTGCTGGAATGTGGAACTGTTGTATGTCTAACTAGTATTGCATAATTAACAATGAAGAAGAAGATATACTAACTAGAAGTGCTGGGAACCAAAATTTCTGTTCCCTGGAGCGGGGGGAATGATTCTGAATTGGAACAAAAAGCTGAAATTTTGAAATTTCCTATTACATGAACATTTTAAAACGTGTCCATTACAGTGAAACATGTAAGTTTGACTTTTATATTGTATTAAAATATTAAATATAATAAATACATTACACATCATATTAAATATAATATATAAACACAAGATGCTATTCGAATTAATATTTTAATATCATATAAACATAAACATGGGATGAACTGAAATGTTTTGACATTGCTAAAATGGAACATTTCAGCTTTCCCATCAAGCTATTTTGTCAAAATTGACGTACTCCAAATGTTTCAAAAAATGAAAAATGTTTCAGTTTTGCAAACCTCAATTTTGTGATTGAAAACTGATCAGCTCTGATACTAAGTAAGAGGGTCTCAGTCAAGTTGTCACAAAAACCATCGCAATCACAATTGACATTAATTAACTCATTCCTCTCAACATTGCTAGCAGAGAGCTCAAGGCCACAGAGACTCCGTTTGTCCGTCTGGGATAGTGCTACTTACCCACCTTTGTAAAGGCTTTGAGATGCACCTGTGAAAAGTGTTTTGAAAGTGCTAATTAATTTGACTGCCCAATCCCCCTGTACAAATTATTGGATCATGTGAGTAAATGGGCACACGTCCCATTTTCCATACATGAAATAAGAATCTACTTTTGGCCCCCATTGGTAGCTTCGCAGAGCTGAAGCTTACAAGTCCTTCCTGGAAAGTCTAGAGTACAACCACAGACAAGTAACTCTCGTGATGAAACGTGAGCTTTGTGAGAGTAAAAGGAAATGTATTAGGTAAATGTACTGTATTACGCTAACAAGTGGGCACGTGTGAGCGTTCACACACACACTTAGAGTCTGAGTAAGAACAGAGTGGACTTGAGAAATGTATTACCCATCCAGGCAACTGCGATGGGCCACTCTTAAAATTAAGCGTTGGAACGTAACATGTTTTAATTTTCGTGGAAATGCTTCAAGCAACACCAGTACTCCCTTTTCTTTCCCACACCCAGCCTAGACTAATCCATTTAGAGATAAATTTACATTTTATTTCTCCAAACCTATTAGCATTAATATAAAGGTCAGCGCTGAAAAGGCAGCTTCAGAAGCTAATGTGCCAGGGTACTGCACTCTGTTACCAGACAAGGGCACTTGGGCCTCTTACCTTACCCACTGAATCTGACAAGAATTTTTAATTTAAGAGTGGTTTCAGAGTAGCAGCCGTGTTAGTCTGTATCCGCAAAAAGAAAAGGAGGACTTGTGGCACCTTAGAGACTAACCAATTTATTTGAGCATGAGCTTTCGTGAGCTACAGCTCACTTCAGAGTGTGTCCCTCCTTTGTGAACATTAAAATAAGTTCATGGAAATGCTCATGCCTCTCTCTGCAAATCAATTGGCTCTTTATTTATTAATTTTTTCAGTAATATCTGGGGGGAAATAAATCTGCCTAGGAAGTGCACTAGAAGAGTCATTAACAGCTCTTGGGAATCTTTAGAACATTCTGGTTGGAAACAGTCCTGCTGTTACAAGCCAGTGTGCCCTGAGCTTCTTTGCCCTATCCGTTATCAGAGAGGCAAGGTGGGTGAGGTAATATCTTTTATTGGACCAACTTTCTAGACATACAGAGCACTTCTTCAGAATATGTGCTAACCACGTATGCTAAACAATCTGTTCCATGCTTGCATTTTCTTGTGACTCTCGGAGGTACCTTTCCAAGACCTGAAAACCTCACCCAACTTCTCTCTCTAATACCCTGGGATGATACAACTACAACTGTACTCATCGGTTGTTAACAGTTAGTGTGTGTGGGGGTGTGGGGGTGTTGCCTAAGAATTTCATCATCTCTCCTTCCACTACTGGAACTGGAGTCAGAAATCTCCACTAGGTGTATCACCATTTGTTGCTGTGTAAATTATTATAGTGCAGCAAACAGAAAATTATTCTGGACTCAAACTGTGTGAAATGTTCCCAAGAGAATGATGTGAACTTTATGTGATTTGCGGATTGTTTACAACCTAGAGCTCCGGTTCAGGAAAGACTGAAAATCCAGAATAATCCCATTGAATGCACTGGACCTACCAATGTGCATAAAGTTACCCATTTGATGAAAGAAAAGGAGTACTTGTGGCATCTTAGAGACCTTGCAACAAAGCCCGTTGCCAACTGTGTCCACATATCTATTCAGGGGACACCATCATAGGGCCTAATCACATCAGCCACACTATCAGAGGCTCGTTCACCTGCACATCTACCAATGTGGTATATGCCATCATGTGCCAGCAATGCCCCCCTGCCACGTACATTGGCCAAACTGGACAGTCTCTACATACAAGAATAAATGGACACAAATCAGACGTCAAGAATTATAACATTCAAAAACCAGTCGGCGAACACTTCAATCTCTCTGGTCACTCGATCTCAGACCTAAAAGTGGCAATTCTTCAACAAAAAAACTTCAAAAACAGACTCCATCGAGAGACTGCTGAATTGAAATTAATTTGCAAACAGGATACAGTGAATTTAGGCTTGAATAGAGACTGGGAGTGGATGGGTCATTACACAAAGTAAAACTATTTCCATGTTTATTCCTCCTCCCCCCCCCCCCCCCCGGGTTCCTCAGACTTGTCAACTGCTGGAAATGGCCCACCTTGATTATCACTACAAAAGGTTTTCTCCCCCCTCCCACCCTGCTCTCCTGCTGGTAATAGCTCATCTTAAGTGATCACTCTCCTTACAGTGTGTATGGTAACACCCATTGTTTCATGTTCTCTGTGTATATAAATCTCCCCACTGTATTTTCCACTGAATGCATCCGATGAAGTGAGCTGTAGCTCACGAAAGTTTATGCTCAAATAAATTTGTTAGTCTCTAAGGTGCCACAAGTCCTCCTTTTCTTTTTGCGAATACAGATTAACACAGCTGCTACTCTGAAACCTGCCATTTGCTGAAGTTTTTGGAGCATCAGCGCCTAGGATATCAAACCATATACTCTGAGCTCCTTTTTGATTATGTCTTTGTATCTAAGTCATATGAAATTCAAGTTTGCCACTTCACATTTCAAATTGAGGTTTGGGGTGGAATGAACCTCTAAATCTCAAAATGGAACTCAGTCAAAACTTCCAAGTTTTACCTAGTTTTGTATAAAGATCCAGTGAAATTTGCATTTTTATATGATTACAGTGAGAACACCCAATGAAACCTGGAGATTCCCACTTAATTTTATTCCTTTAAGGACATCTCCAGCCTTCAGAACAAACTTTGCAATGTGCACTCCACAGCCTTATTTACTTTGTCCCTCTTGAGACATGTACAAGTTTTAAATACCTATCAAGAAGCCAAAAAGGCTTTGAAAAGGCTCTTTCTTAATAGCACCAAGACCAAAACAAGAGCCATAACCCAATAACACCTGTTAGCTCTATCTAATTTCAAAAGAACCCAGGAGAGTAGGAAATATTCTGCAAATGCCATGAAGTTCACCGAATCTGGGCTCCATGGAGAACCAGGGTGAAAAGCACATTCTAAAAAAATGCACCCTTACAGAACATTGCCTACCACCAGTCCCCCTCTGTTTCAATTAAGCCAGTGGGCTGTTAGTTTAAATATTCCAGATTATTCCACTCCAGGGGAGAGACAGTCTCTCAATTAGCCATTTACAGTTTTATAAATTAAAGCCAAGACAAAGATGCTTTTGTGGTAAAAGCATAGAGTCAGGAATCAGGAGATCTTTGTTCTATTCATGTCTCTGTTCCACAGCATGCTTAATCTCTGTGCCTCGGTTTCCTTATCTGTAAATTGAGGAGAACTAGGTCAAAAACGCTAATGTTTGTAAAGAACTTTGAGAACCTCAGATGGAAGTAGACATCATAATAAAAAAAAATCTTTAGACTTGTGAGTATATTCTCCCAGTCTTTAAAGGACTTCTTTGTGCTCTTAGACGTATATCAGTCACCTCTTTTAAGCTCATTTGACTCCTTTTTCAATGTGTTAAATAAAAGTCCAGAACTAAAGAATTATACAGTGAGACATAAAGAAGCTCAGCTGTCCTTAGAAGTGAAGGTTAGAGGCACACTACAATTTTCATACTATCACCTAGACATTTTGTGATCTAGTGACTGCTGAATGGCTCGCTGTGGATCAGCACAGAGTTGTTTTGCATTAGTTTCTGTAATTATGCTGCATGGGGAGAAAATTCACAGTGTGCACTCCTCTCCTTCTGCTCCCCTGTAGAAACCTACCCTTCCGCCGGTGGGCTGTGGCAGTGCAGTGTTAATGCCCTGTGCTGTAGTAGAAACCATATCAGTTAATTGTCTGGCTAAACACCTGCTGATTTGTTTGTTTTTCCTTACACAGACTTAACTTCTCTATTTAGCTGGGTGGGTTTGCCTGTGTTCTTGCCATTTGGATGACATGTGTATTTAAAAGGAACAAAATAGATTTGATCCTTGGCTGGTGGTGAGCCAGACATCCGGATTTCAGTGGGACTATTCTCATGACTCAGCATTACATAATGTCTGTGAGGGTTGATGAATCGGGCTCTTTAATCCAGAGTATTCTACTTAATTGAAATAAAGAACTCAATTTCAGGTTACATAAATGAAGACAAGACCATCAGGTCTTCACAGACCTCATAACACAGAAGTAAACACATTGGATTGTATGAGTGTTTTTATTCGCAGAAGCCAACAAGAGTAGGTGCCTCTGTCTTCCATGGTCAGCAATTAGCTGCTTGGACTCCTGTTCTCCTTTATTCATAGGGTGAGTGGCTTGAACAAACCATTTTTGAAACTCTGTTACTTAAAGGACAGTTTTACCACTTAAAGAAGAAGTGGGGGAAGTTCATTACAAATGAAGGGCACTGGTTTTCCTCCTGCGCAACTCAACTGACTTCAAAGGAGATACTCCTCCTGATTTACATGGCCATAAATGAACAGAGAACCAGGCTCTATGGGAAAGCTCTCCTATAGTATAGTTGGCTTTTTTAAAACAGGAGCTGGGACACAAGAATGGGGTGCAAGTTGAACTGTGGTTGGAATCTTCAGTACCACACCTCAAAGCTTAGCCTGTGTACAAGTTATAGTACAAGGAAGATTTCAAATGAATAATGGCAACATCTCCAAAAGGTTCAGGTAATTGTGTTGTGTTCAGTTAAGGATACAGGACTTTGGATACTGAACCCAGATGGTCAGAACTTCTTTTGTCTTCAAAATGTGGGCAGGAAAAATAATGGAAACAGGTTTTCTCTGGAGATTTCTGGTATTTCATGTTTCCTGTTGGGCAAGAAAAGCTGTGAAAACAGCCTTCTGCTGGTGTTTTGTTGTTTCTGTTTGTGTGTGTGATATCCAAAGTCAATGGAGAGCTCCTTAAATTCAGGCACCTAATCGGGAGGTTCAAGAGTCTGAGCTTTATAAGCCATGTCTTCATGAACTGTAGACTGGCGTAGCTCTGTCAAAATCAATGGTCCTACAATGGAGGATTTGGGCCTATTACTGTGCCACAGGGCTGTTACAAAATCCTGACTGGGAATCTGCAGGAGAGATCTGGGGAAATTACAGTGGACACAACACAAACCAGGAAGAGTAGAGGTGTCTAAAGAACGCTAAATATTTGTCTGTTTGTTTTTGGCAAAGGTTTGCATTGTTTCTCAGTTTAACTAAACTAGTTTAGAGGTGAGTGTCATGCTAGTTTAGATGTGGCTGAAATAAAACAAATGTATCAGCCTTCAGAGGGTAATTCCAGTTAGGTGATTTCTGTTTTACGAAACTGAAGTATAAAAATTTTCGTTTAATATTGACATACCCTGTAAATATATGCAAAGGAGCATGCATTCCTGCTACTGATATCCTAGAAGGTTTTTCACTGGCAGTAGAAAAATAAATAGAACCAGACACCTAGATGAGATGAGGGCATCACATTAAAAATCCTGTAGGAAAACTCTCACGCACTATGTGTTACATCATCAGGCGTTCCATTCTGTCAGCGTTTCTTCTGGTGATACAGTGTATACTGGGATTGATACCTGTTGGTATTTTTATGTAGTGTACTGCCATTTGACTGGTTAAAGAGGACTGAGGGGGAGGAAGGGGGCGTGGTGAGGGGCAGGGAAGAGGCTGGGAGGAGGAAGCTGTACTTGATCCTTATGGAAGTCAGTTAAAATTAATTGGAAAAAGCTTTTAAAGACCCCAGATGAAGACCAAATGTATCTCAGACCTGCGGCCTCATCCCTGACGCTGAATGCGAAGGTCATTGCAAAGCTGTAGATTTATGCGGAAGGCTTGGGTGATGGAAAATGAGACAAAAGCATTTGGATTTTATTATTCCATTTACTCTGACCCTGGGCCATAAAGGGTTTGGAGAGCCTGTTTTATGTATTCAGCTGGTTGCCACACTGACAAGCATTTGGAGCCACTTAAATAAACTACCCCAACCCACAGCTGCAACAACACCATATCAAATACAGGTTAGAGTTGAAATGTGGAGCCAGCAGCACAGTGTCTCCAGCAGGTGCATACAGAGGGTTTTGTAACCCCCTTGGTTTTGGAATAGTTCCCTTATTTATCTTTTGGCTTTGATTTAAAGACCATTTAATCACTGGTGTAGATTCCGTGTTAAAACACACACACACACAGGGTCTGGCTGTGCATGCCTTGTCTTCCTCCTCCTTCTCATTCCCTGACTATTAAAGGAGTATTGCACTATTTAAAAGTCTCACCTTCCCAAGCGGTGCGATCTTTTCCTGTCAGCCACTTTCCCAGGCTATACTACTCACCGTCTAAGCTACTGGAAACTTTTGAAATCCTGGTGGTCACCCTTGTCTCAGATGCAATGAGAGGACGGCAAGGATAGGGGGTACAGAGGAGAATTTAACTTGGAAAGGGAAAGAAAAAAATAGAGCACAAGCTTGAAATGGTGGTAGCAAAGCAAGATATCTCAGGGCACCTGGACAGCTTACTGGGGAGAAAGACAGGCATAGAAACAGAATGGGAATGATAAGGTGTCATTAGCTGTCTTAAATATTTACGTATAAACTGCGCTGTTGTGTAAGTATGTCAAGATTCTCCAATGGTTTATGTGAAATGAATGTCACCCCATAGACAGAGTTGGGTAAATTATGTAAATGTTGGAATTTTTAAATTAATTCACATTGGTCCTGTCCGCACCTCTTTTCTTTTCATTTTCCATTAACTTTTGGATGATCGCATTTACTCACAGTTACAAGTGACAAGTTAATATCTGAATTGCATATGCAAGCTTTTGAGGAAAGTGAATGTGAAATTCATTCCCCATTGCGTGAGCACTGATACTTGTGTGAAACAGAAACAATGCCATATGGCTTCTGTGATCATCTGAACTGAGCACCCCAGCTCATATTTTAAATAATGAGTATTAAATACAGTTTAGTCAGAAACCCAATTTGTGTCAATAAAAAGTTTTGATTGAATTTTTTCAACCAGGTTTAGCTAACATTGCCTACAATTATACAATAGTGGCTATATCTGGACAGAGAAAGAGAAAGGCAGCTTAGAATTTTGTTTGGCTGAAAATCTGAAATCTTCCATAAGACACTTCATATCTCCCAAGGTGAAGAATGATTAGATCAGACACAGTGGTGAACAAATCAAACTGGCCCACAAACTGGCTCTCCTGTCCAGGAGAGCTGGCTGTATTTCAAGGAATCCCTGTTGAGGTTACAGGGACAAACCATCCCGATGAGTCGAAAGAATAGTAAATATGGAAGACGACCAGCTTGGCTTAATGGTGAAATCCTAGCGGATCTTAAACATAAAAAAGAGGCTTACAAGAAGTGGAAGGTTGGACATATGACCAGGGAAGAGTATAAAAATATTGCTCGGGCATGTAGGAATGATATCAGGAGGGCCAAATCGCACCTAGAGCTGCAGCTAGCCAGAGATGTCAAGAGTAACAAGAAGGGTTTCTTCAGGTATGTTGGCAACAAGAAGAAAGCCAAGGAAAGTGTGGGCCCCTTACTGAATGAGGGAGGCAACCTAGTGACAGAGGATGTGGAAAAAGCTAATGTACTCAATGCTTTTTTTGCCTCTGATTTCACTAACAAGGTCAGCTCCCAGACTGCTGCGCTGGGCATCGCAAAATGGGGAAGAGATGGCCAGCCCTCTGTGGAGATAGAGGTGGTTAGGGACTATTTAGAAAAGCTGGACGTGCACAAGTCCATGGGGCCGGACGAGTTGCATCCGAGAGTGCTGAAGGAATTGGCGGCTGTGATTGCAGAGCCATTGGCCATTATCTTTGAAAACTCGTGGCGAACGGGGGAAGTCCCGGATGACTGGGAAAAGGCTAATGTAGTGCCAATCTTTAAAAAAGGGAAGAAGGAGGATCCTGGGAACTACAGGCCAGTCAGCCTCACCTCAGTCCCTGGAAAAATCATGGAGCAGGTCCTCAAAGAATCAATCCTGAAGCACTTGCATGAGAGGAAAGTGATCAGGAACAGCCAGCATGGATTCACCAAGGGAAGGTCATGCCTGACTAATCTAATCGCCTTTTATGATGAGATTACTGGTTCTGTGGATGAAGGGAAAGCAGTGGATGTATTGTTTCTTGACTTTAGCAAAGCTTTTGACACGGTCTCCCACAGTATTCTTGTCAGCAAGTTAAGGAAGTATGGGCTGGAAGAATGCACTATAAGGTGGGTAGAAAGCTGGCTAGATTGTCGGGCTCAACGGGTAGTTATCAATGGCTCCATGTCTAGTTGGCAGCCGGTATCAAGTGGAGTGCCCCAAGGGTCGGTCCTGGGGCCGGTTTTGTTCAATATCTTCATAAATGATCTGGAGGATGGTGTGGATTGCACTCACAGCAAATTTGCGGATGATACTAAACTGGGAGGAGTGGTAGATATGCTGGAGGGGAGGGATAGGATACAGAAGGACCTAGACAAATTGGAGGATTGGGCCAAAAGAAATCTGATGAGGTTCAATAAGGATAAGTGCAGGGTCCTGCACTTAGGATGGAAGAACCCAATGCACAGCTACAGACTAGGGACCGAATGGCTAGGCAGCAGTTCTGCGGAAAAGGACCTAGGGGTGACAGTGGACGAGAAGCTGGATATGAGTCAGCAGTGTGCCCTTGTTGCCAAGAAGGCCAATGGCATTTTGGGATGTATAAGTAGGGGCATAGCGAGCAGATCGAGGGACGTGATCATTCCCCTCTATTCGACATTGGTGAGGCCTCATCTGGAGTACTGTGTCCAGTTTTGGGCCCCACACTTCAAGAAGGATGTGGATAAATTGGAGAGAGTCCAGCGAAGGGCAACAAAAATGATTAGGGGTCTGGAACACATGAGTTATGAGGAGAGGCTGAGGGAGCTGGGATTGTTTAGCCTGCAGAAGAGAAGAATGAGGGGGGATTTGATAGCTGCTTTCAACTACCTGAAAGGGGGTTCCAAAGAGGATGGCTCTAGACTGTTCTCAATGGTAGCAGATGACAGAACGAGGAGTAATGGTCTCAAGCTGCAGTGGGGGAGGTTTAGATTGGATATTAGGAAAAACTTTTTCACTAAGAGGGTGGTGAAACACTGGAATGCGTTACCTAGGGAGGTGGTAGAATCTCCTTCCTTAGAGGTTTTTAAGGTCAGGCTTGACAAAGCCCTGGCTGGGATGATTTAACTGGGAATTGGTCCTGCTTCGAGCAGGGGGTTAGACTAGATGACCTTCTGGGGTCCCTTCCAACCCTGATATTCTATGATTCTATGAAACTCCAAAGTTGGTCCCTTTTTGTCTTGACCAAGCCACTCTGCACAGCTCTGGCCAGGGAACTGCAGGTACATATTGAAACTGACAATTCTGTACTGTTTGTCTTCTGCAAAATATCTCCGTGTTTACCTGTGAAATGCATGGGGCAGGTAAAAAAGCCGGAGGGGTGCATGGTCTGAATTCAGCAGCTGCCACATTGCTGAGTGGAAAACTGGGATCATTCCGATACTTTAGCCATTGCTGTTTGTTCACTGTGACGTGCATCACAGCGGCCTTCCAGATTTCTTTTGTTAGCATGCTAGCGTAGGGTTTTCCTTTAAAAAAAGAAAAAAGAAATATAATCAAATGAACAGTGATTCTTGCTGATCGGTGACTTTCATTGAAATTGGCACAGTTGCATTTTAAATGACTTTCCCTCCCTGCAGCGTAGCATTGGGAAGTCATCTCTGATATACTTGTAGCAAGGTGGAAAACAGCTGAACTCTTGTCAGATTTCTGCAGAGATCAGATGGTATTTATTTGCCATGGCACTCTCATAGGTTGGATTCAGACTCAGGTCCTGGAGATTACAGGGGGAAATCTTCTGAGCCTCAGAGGCATTTTACACCAACTACATTTAGAAATATTAGCAATTAACCCTAAAGCTGGCTTCCTTTTTTTTTTTTTTTTTTTTTTTTTTTTTGCCATTCCAATGAAATGGTGCATTAAGGAGAGACCAGGGCAAAAATAACAGCAGGTTGAATAGGTAAAAGATTTAAAAAAAGATTCATGAATGTTTCTGTGAGTAGAAAGTGCTGAGCATGGCCTGCTCTGATTCCTTACATTATTTGTGAATCCTCTGATGACTAGGTATGTGTAAAAATGTCCCGAATGCAGGGAATTTTATGCATTTTTAAGCCAAATTATGGGTTTAAAAGGCACCCACTGTATTCAAACAAAAGTTCATTCTGATTCCAGCCATATCACTGTTTCTAGCAGTATTTCCCATTTTAAATAAAGGAGCTAGAGCTGGTAATATAGCAGGAAAAAACTAAATGCATCAGGTCTGTTTGTCTGAGATTGTTATTCACTACTTACTATTCATTGGTCTCCTGTTAAAGAATGTTTTATTCATCCAATCAGGAAAAAAGAAACAATACCCTGAGAGTTAGGTAACCAGGCATGTGATTTAGGTGACCAATAGCTGAAACCAAAATGTTCTCAAATAGCCCACAGACTGAAAATTATTCCTACATTTTTTTCAGAGAATATTTATGAATAACAAAGACATATGAAGAAAATCAGAATCATTTTGCAAACTATTCTGTAACGAAAGTGAGGGGGGCTAAATTCGTCATGAATATCGTTGTAACACATAACTGTTGCCTTTCCTTCTTTGTGACATACTTTTGCTTTTTAAATATAATAGCCAAATGAAGCTAGGACCCCCCAAAAACCAGCACTGTCAAGCAAACTGACTCCTGGCTGCTAGCGTGGCGTCCATTCCTGCAAACGAAGAGAGGTGAAAATATGTAAATTTAATGAATTCACAGTTCTTTTTCTTTAGCAAAAAGCTTTCATGTTATTTGAAATAGCCAGGCTGCTAGAGTAATGTTCTTACATATAAATGAAAATCCTTTTTGATATTTGCACTACTGATTTCTGCACTTCCTTTAATCTCCGCTTTCAAATTAATAGACAATAACATCAGATTCCTTCCTTGGCTCACTCAGCACTTGTGCATATTTACCCAAGTGTCTAGAGTGGAGATTGTACACATATCTCTAATCCACCTGCCTATGTTAGTTAAAAGCCCAGATAAAATCAGCAGCACTTAAATCTTAACCTTTTAAGTCTGAAATGTTTTGAAAGTCTGGGCTCATGGCAACTGCACTGAGAAGGAGGAGAGGGGTGGAACTTGAATGTAAAATATTTCACAGCTTGAACTATTGTTTCTTTCCCGTGGAAACTAATCCAGAAGTTGCACTAGAGTGTTACTTTAAGAGTATTAATAAAACTGATTAGCTCACAATGTTTCTACTAGCACCCGTTGTTCATATTATCTTCCTGTAGCCAACTTTATTTTTCCTTTCATCAATTTAGTGCTCATGAAAATCACAGTAAGGGCAGGTATCATCCACCCCTGTCTTCCACACAGCTGTGCCAATGATCCCCTGCCTGCATCCTTTGCTTTAGTTTTGGGCCTCTGGGCCCTTTGGCTGCCAGGGACAGATTCACCCCCTGGAAAGCAGTAATGTCAGAATAGCATGTTTGTACTTCCTTCTCCCCTGAGTAATGAGAAGTCCTCCTTGGCCTTCTCTCAGGATCTGGGCCTGATTGTACATAAACACTGATTCATTGGAGAGGGAGCACTAGTAATGTTTATGTTCAATTAGATTGCTGGAGCATTAGGGTATTTAGGATCCATTATTTAGATAAAGCATCTGATTCATTAGGCAATATGGCCCACACAGCTTTGGAGTAAATGAGCACCAAGATACATCATAAAACAGTGTTCAGGGGAGTATTTTTCTTTGGAAGGAGGGCTAGCTAGTTGACACATATGTGGAAGTGAAGTTATAGAGGCTCTCCCCTCTATGTCTCACGGAAGTTGACATTGATTGCTTTAGCAGAACAGAGGACAGCATTGTATTCTGTGTGTTCTCTGGGCATTTCTCCAAGGAGATACAGTGTACCACAGTTACATATCCCTTATGGGCCCTGGCATTATAGGATTTTTTGTTTACTACGTTGACATTTTGGGGAAAAGGACTTGTTGGGAACAAGGATGGGGAAAAAGTATGTGTGCATCTTTCTTTTCCCCTGTGTCTTTCTCTCTCAATCTAGCCCCAACAAGAGTATCTATAGAACATAGCATAATGCCGTATTGTTTGGCTAGGGATTTAATTTCACTCCATCACAAGCTACCATTGCAGCCCCTGTCATTGCAATTTGTCACACTTTTTTGTGTGCTATATCTCACTGAAGTCACAACTCCTCCTTAGCCCATTGCATAATCTCCTAGTCTGGAACAAAGCTCTCAAACATAATGAAAGAGGTGAAATCAGGAAAGGGAAAGTCAATGCCTACTGTTATCTCTATAGACCCCACTCCCACTGGCTCTGCAGGTTCAGTCACACCAAGCAAAACGGAGTGAGAAGGACCTGCTGTGTTTTTTAAAAAAAGGCCCATTTATTGAGGCTAAAGGCAACACCATTGGCTGTTCAGAGATGTAATCCTGTTCCCTCCTGCAGACCACCGGCCAGAAGGAGGCTGCGGGGGGCCTCACTAGCCCACCAGCAAGTTGAGAACTTCCAAAAAGATATCATAGGGAAGTGGAGAAAAGGAATGGACAGCCCAGTTGGTATTAAAGAAAAGAACTCACCAGAATCTTGACCCAAACCTACACTGAAGTTATACATTAGAAAACTAATATAATAGCCACCATCAACAGAGAAAACACAATAGAGCAAAAACTAACATCTGCCAAAAGAAGGGGATTTTATTTTTAACAATACCGAGATCAATGGCTCTCTCCTGGTGCAAGGGCTGAATTCAACAAGGTGGTTCAGCACATGCTCAACTTTAAGCACATAAGGAGTACCATGGAAGTCAATAGGGCTGCTCGTGTGTCAGAGCTAAGCATGTGCCATCACTCCTTGCTGAACAGAGGCTTGAGTCCTTAGAGTGAAGAAGGCAGGTGAAATTTTGATACCCTCCTAAATTCATCTTATGCATCACAATAGAGACAACTTACACAAATCCTCCAAGCAGGCGAAAAGAGAAGAGAGTGATATTCAGTGTTTTCCTTGGAATGGAGGGCAATTTTTTCACAGAATAAATATCAGGGGCTGAACTGAGCTATTTTTGAAGTTATTCGCTGCACTAACACGTCTCTCAAAGCCTCATATTAGTTTCTACAGAATTTAAGCTTTTGTTAAAAAAAAAAAAAAAAATATTGTTTCTATCCCTTGCAGTTGCAAAGATAGAGATATCCCTTGCAGTTGCAAACATGAACCAGTGCAGCCCTGAGTCTGCAGGTAGAGTGAAGCACTACCTGTAAAGTCCACATGCTGCCTTTGGCTTCTATAAATCTAATGACTGTTCCCCCATGAGAGATTTGGTTCATTTGGACAAACACAAACTCTTGGGTGCCTTATCCAGATTAAATCTGAATGTTGACCATTTGGAGCTAGATTGTCAATGGTCTCACTCAGCTATTCAGCAAAGTGAGAGAAGAGAGGATCTCTTTATTCTTCTGCTACACCCTGCTCAGATAGTGACTCCAGCCATGGGGGGTGGGAGACCAGGGGTTATTTATCTCATACCTCTTCCCATCAGAGACATTAGGACATTGGACATTAGGAAAAACTTCCGAACTGTCAGGGTGGTTAAGCACTGGAATAAATTGCCTAGGGAGGTTGTGGAATCTCCATCATTGGGGATTTTTAAGAGCGGGTTGGACAAACACCTGTTAGGGATGGTCTAGATAATACTTAGTTCTGCCTTGAGGGGCCTGGACTCGATGACCTCTCAAGGTCCCTTCCAGTTCTATGTTTCTATGATTCTATCACTGTTAGTGAATAAGTGGATGTGGAGAGGTGCAGGATCCCTAGCTTCACTCAGCTACTCGCTGACCAGAGTTACTGACCAGGTGCACAATGGGAAGTAAAATGCTTCCTATAAAAGTGTCAGACCAGAGGAAGCACGCAAGGGGGTATTGTTCCTTTATAAATCATAATTTGTTCTCTGCTTTGTACCTGGGATACTGCAGCTACATGTTGCCCCTTACTCCAGGCAGACTGTAAAGATTGGGGCTAGTCTTTTGAGATCCACTCCTCATCACCCTACCCCAATCAGAGTTTGGATCCCCCAAATGGAGAAGTGCCAGAGACTCAATGAAGTCAACTAGGGACTTTATTATTTAATTTCTGTATTACCAGAGTGCCTTGGAGCCCTAATGGTGGACCATGACTCCACGCAAACATAGGCGGAAATAGTCCCTGCCCCAAGCAGCTTACAGTCTAAGTCTTTATTATTGCTATTGATTTTACCTGGAAGGTGCTCAGATACTACTTTCATGGGTGGCAGTATAAAACCCTTACTTAGATAGATTAATTAGATAGGTATATAGATAGATTAGATAACTGTGCAGATATGACAATTTCCTGCAATATCCTTGGGAGACCTTATTGAATTAAGGTAAAATATCAGTGGCAACTATTGTATTAAATGATTGGTTTATTTATTACTTTTGGCCAGGATTCTGTGTAACCTCTTGAGCGGGGAGAGGTGAGAGATGTGAGACCTGGGGTTACAAGGCACTATATTGAATAATGTGCCAAATAAGAATGGACTTTTGGAACAAAAAGTGTTAAGTGGTTTTCCTGGGGAATGTGTAGGGGGAGGTGAATACAAATTCCCCATCTCTGGTTAAACAAACCCCAGCCTTCCAAAGCTATACCCTGAGGAATGGGCCCTTATCTGTTGATTACCTGTTACCAAAGGCCAAGGTCAAAGGACTAAGCTGTATAAAGAAACACGATGATCTGCCCAGTCTTGGTTCTGCTTCTGAATCTGACAGTTATGATCTTGTATCCATGGAGGAAACCGTTTGTGGCTTTTGAAGGACTGACATCTACCAGAGCTCGAGGTTGGAGGTGGGGTAACCTCTGGTAAGCTTTTTACACTGTGTGTGTGTGTGTAGGTTCTTTTATTGTTTTAATATGTTTCCCCTATAATGCTTTTATCTTAACAATAAATGTGCTTACTTATAAAGAGCTGTGTGGTAACTTATCACTGTGGACCATTATGCTATTCACGGACTCTGGAGAGAAAGTAAAACACAGACTCTGGCCTGTTTGGTCAGTCTGGTTTGTTAGGGAATATCAAAGTATAGGCAGGGAACTGTGCAGCCTGGAAAACCCCCAGTCAGGAGGGAGAGAGATGCATGTCTCTGACCAAGAGAGGTGCTGGCTAAGGATCTGGGAGCCTAGAGTGGGTGGCTTTGGTGGACCATGAGTGGGGGAATACAGGTGTAGTTGCCTTGAACTGTAACAATAACAATCCGTGACTTATTAAGGGGGCATTGTTTTTCTTCATACATATCATTGCATCATAAGGTCTCCAATGAGCTGTACAGGCTCAGGACTTCTGAAGTCAAGCCACTTTTACAAGTCTACACTACAACATTAAGTCAACCTAAGTTATAGCCACTGCAGTAATTGAATTGGTTTTACATGTCCACACTATGCTTCCTGTGTCAGTGGTGCATGTCCTCACCAGGAGTGCTTGCACCAATTTAACTGCCAGTGTGAGGCATTGTGGGATGGTTTCTGAAAGGCAGCAACAGTCGATGTAAGCAACACTGTGTCTCCACTGACACTGAGTTCACCTAACTACATTGACTTAAGCGCTACACCTTTCATGGAGTTACATTTTAGCATAGATGCCTACAGATTTAGGTCAACATAAGGCAGCTCCCCTCAACCTAACTCTAGTGCCTACACATGGATTTAAGTAATTTGAAATATGAGTGAAGTGCTTCACTGGGACGGAATTCATAAGCAGAAAGACAATTATTTATTTGTGAAAATTCGTAGGGCTGGCCCATAATTTTCAGCTGAAACTTTTTCAGTGGAAAATTAGTTTTTTGAATGACTGATTTTTTTTTTTTTAAATATGTCTACTTTCTGTAGAAAACTTTGATTATTTGTCAAAAAAAATTCCCTAAAATCAAAAACCTTCAAGTTTTGGATGAAAGTATTCAGTATTTGAATTTCTGCATAAAAATTTCCATGGAAATGGACAAAAACATCATCCTCCCTTCTCCCCCCCCCCCGCCATTTTAATTTAAATTTTCCTCAGAAAAGAAAATCCCTATGTTTCAACCAGTTCTAAAAACTGTCTTTTGCGATAAGAAAAGGTCTAAGATACTCACAAAATATATAGCAATCTGACATCGGTGTTAACATTTCCTGAGTGTCTCAGTCAGAAATGAAACCCCATGGCAAATGGCAGTAAGATAGAAGGAGGAATGATTTTACAAAAGAGAGCAATAAGAAAGGAAAATGTTACAAAGTTTCCACCACATGCCTTATAAGAAGGATGAGGTAACAATGAATCATGTATGAAAAGGATTTATTGGGTTATGGTGATAAAAGTTTGCAAAGCCAGAATCCTGGTGCGGCTTGGATTTGGCTTCTTTTCTGATTTAATTTTATCCGGTACACTATCCAAGTTATTAATCCTCTGGTGTTTTCTAAGCTGGATGAGTTGTTGTCAGTGTGCTCTTTGGGCCAATTTCTGGCGTGCAGGCCCACTGCCTGGTGTAATATTTCTTCAAGTGAATCTCTGGGTGGTCTTGTCTTTTCTTGTATTGTGAACAGTAAAAAAGCAGATACCAGGAGCCTTTCAAGATTGCTGTTGCAGGCGTCAGTCTTCAACAGGAAAATGATCCACCTGGAAGGACATCGCCTTTCCAAAGGGAGCAAAGCAAAGACCTGATGGGAAGATAAGCTACAGTATGAAATGTTTGTAGTGAAGGTGCAGTTTGTTGCTAAGGGTCAAGGCTTGTTCGTTAGCAGGTGCTGGTAACTGGCAACCCCCTACAGTTTCTCTGTGGCCTAGGAGTATTAAAAGGCAGCATGCTCAATTGCTGTTGGGGAGGGGATAACTAATATATCTCCTTCTGTGAAACCTCCTGACAATACCTGGAGAAGAGGTGACTGGCTCATGATGGAATCTAGTATCTAGCTTTCTTCAGTGATTGCTCTACGATACCTTGCAGTGCATGACACAAAGGAGCAAAATCGGGGCAACCCCCAGGCAAAATGGAGCAGGCAGCATAAATATTGTAGGTACATATTTCCTGTCCTCCACTTTCTAGCTGCCAGCTGCTCACACCATGAATGTTGAGCTGCACTTGAAGGAAGGGGATATGGCTTAACAGAGAAGAAAAAAAGTTAGGAAATACTCTACTCATACAGTTTGTTCTCACTGATGCCAGATTTACATTACATTGGTCAAAGCAGGCTTCAGGCACCAGTAACTTACTGGGAATGCTTTGTGCACCTCATCAGAAAAGGGATGAATCCCAGTGAGGCAGCCAAAAGCCCATAACAGCTGTTCCTACCGTGCACATGAAGAGCATGGAGCTAGAAAATTGAGTGTGGCTGGCCTAAAATCCATGGGTCCTGGCCCCCACATGTTAATTCCATAGAATTTTAGCCTTTGTGAGTCTACTGATCAGTCAGATAGGTCTACACAGCTTCAGATCCTCTCACAGGGTCAGTGCAACAGATCAGAAGACTCATTGGAGCCATACATTTCTGCAGGTAAGTTATTTTCTGCACCTTTGTATGTGAGGAGAAGATATTGCTCTGATAAGGAAAGGAGCCATGATACCACTCTCTTAAAGGATCAATTAAATACCAGAGAATGGGGGCATTTGGGACCCCCCCCCCCCAACTGCCCTGTTCCTTGACTTTGTCAAGGTGTAATGACAGGGGAAGAAGGGGGAATTAAGACATTCCTAATTGTTATTGAAAGGGTTTTATGAGGAGTCAGTCTCAAAATGGTCTGATTTCAGATATAATTTTAATAAAGCATCCAGGTGTCTGAGTTTATCCAAATTATCTGAACCTCTGCAGCTGCTGGGAGATGATTCATGGGATTTATGGCACTTCCACTTCTTGTCACAGCTGGAACTACCAGAAGAACAATTTTTCTAGGCCTAGTTTGGCCTTCCCAGCTCTAATCCCATCTGGAATGAGTAAGTGCAAATTCCCCTGAATGTGAGATAAAGCCTTTGCTGGAGATTTCATAACCTTAAAATGGATCCTGCTTGAGTGTGGTTCTAAGGGTTCACATGACATGGGACATTCCTTGCTTTGAATCTTCTCCAATAAATGCTATACTACAGCAGTAAGATACGTATATGAACCAGGTGTTATACGTGCCGCTCTAGAAGCCAAACACAAACCAGGAAAAGCTGTAGGAGTTTCTAAAGGCTTGTATGTGAATGAATACAACCCCCAAAATACATTTTAGCTCAGATTCTCTCCTCAGCAGTGACACACTTGGCACAGGCAACGTGAGGACCACCAGGGAGTAAGTTATGTTCCCCTGATTCTCATGGTGCATTTGCATTAATCTCAAACCATTGGGTTAGACAGAGATGCTTAGGGGCTGCTCTGTTTAAGCCAACTGGCTATAGTCTTTTTTGGATCATAAACTACTTGTGAATCGGCATAGTGCTGATATGCTCCATCCTGCCCATTACCAGCATATACCCACCATTACCTATAACACCATGATATGCAGGAAGATTGGCACTAGGCACCAGCTACACCACTTTCCAGTAGTTAAGAGCTCCCCCATGCTGAGGGAATTCTCAGCTGGCTAGTTAGGGCCAGAGTCCATCATTTTACACAGCCTGAGTGATGCAAAGTTTCTGGAACAGGAGGAGAGGAACTGGGCCTTTGTTATCTGGAATTTAAGCCCTCATAGAGCAAGCCCTCCATACTCTGAACTCTCAGAGACTCACATGGGATTTTTGTGTGTGGAGTGTTTGCAGGAACAGTCCCTTAAATAGCATTCAAGTGTCAACCATGATCTTATTTACCTCTTCAGAAGATTTTTTTTACTGCTTCAGAACACTGAGAACGGCACATAGGAACTAGTGGCTTGAAGAGTCCAGAAATAATGTGTTTATTGCTTGTGAAAAGTGTCTAAATGATAGAGTGAGTGAGCTAAGCTTTGTGAATATCTATCAGCCAGATGTCGTGCAGAATAATGCTTTCTGACCTGGTTTGAAAAATCATGTAAAGGGGATGGGCTGAGACCTTATTAATACAGGGATGCTTCATAGCTTTGAAAAAACTCTTTTCTCACACTCAGCTTCCTTGCTTTTATTTTTTGCGCAGTGGGGCGTGTGTGAGTGGGAGGAAGTCGTTTTTAATGGAACTGGGTTTAGTTTGGGGAATAGCTTGTGGTATGAAATGTATGATTTTTAAGACAGAACTGGTTGATTTATTCCTTGCATAGAGGCCAGAAAAGTTCATGACCAACCAGTAGACTTTTGCAGTGTCTTTAGTGAAACTGGTGCAAACTTTTTCTGTTTCAAGGTGTTTTTTTTAACGATAATGATTGATACATAATACCTTTTATCTGGAGACTTGATGGATCCTAATGGACCTGACACAAAGGATGGGCCAAGGGGTAGGAGTGCTAGCCTGGGATTTGGGAGACTTGTCTGCAGTTCCCAGTTTTGATAGGCTCCCTGGGCAACCTTAAGCAAATCACTTAGGAGCATACTTTCAGAGGTATATTCAGGCCTAAAGAAGCAAAGAAGTAACTAATGGGATTTTCAAAAGCAACTAAGCAGGGTTGGGTACCGAACTCCTGTTAATCTACCTTTGAAAATCTCCTACCTTTGAAAAGCCCCTAATTTCTCTGTGCCATCTGTAAAATGGGGCTAAAGCACGTCCCTACCAATGGGGCGTGGGGGTGTGTTGTGAAGAAAATACATTAGCGATTGCATACAAATCCTTTAGATTAACTGCATATGCAAATTTGCAAGGGCTGATTCTCCTCCCATTTACACCAGCGTTACCCAGTTAAAGTCAATGGAGTTAGAGTTATGATACAAGTAGTGTGAGAGAAGACTCAATCCCATAATGAGATATCAGGTTCATGGACTAAGCAAGCTACTCATATTTCAAGAGGGCAGGTCTCCCATGAGCAAGGGTTGAGGTGTTACATGGCAGACCCCCTCTATTTTTACTGTCTAATGCTGTGCCTGCTGTGAGGATAAAAAGAAGACCCTAGCTCTCCTCATCAGGCACTTTTTCACAAGTACTATATTCCCTTAAAAGTAAAGAAAAGAGCATTGTCTGAATTAGCTGAGCCATCAGTGTTCAAAACTGCCCACGTTCTTACTTCTGATCTGATCTGAGGGGTTCCAAGAGACGGCCATTTATAATCCAGCAAACAGCTCAACTTTAATGACATTCAGCCTATATGGAAATATATGTTTTACAGGACACCACATTGGTTATGCTTGAGAAATCTTTCTAGGACACCCATAGCCCTGAGACTTATGCATCCGCATAAAGTCTACTGCATTGAAAACTGAACAGAATGGTCTGTCTCTCCCACGGTCTTAAGTTAACGCTTTTCCTTTTGTTTGGGATATTCTTTTCTAAACTTGAAATCCAATTGGCCAACAATTAAAGCCAATTAGCACGTGAGGAAAATAAACCACAGACTCTACTTCTGTGTATTTCATGGGCTGTTCGAAAGGCTAGTTAGCTCAAAGCATTAGCATAGTTCTGTATCAGTCGAGGCATACAGCAGAGACTAGTTGGCTTAAAGTATTAGAAGACTCGGATAGTGGCCTGGCTGAGCAGCCGTGTTATTCTGAGCTCACAGCTGCCAAACATTCTTGACAGGAGATGAGGCAGATGTCCAAGGACAATCAAAGAGGGAAGAAAGTTTAAGCCAACGTTTGCCTATCTCATATTCTCTACTTGATCCTCTCCACAAAGACAAGGCACAGCTGTTGCACTTCAAGGTCTATCTGGCTGAACCCAACAGCTCCTCCCTTTATCCACCCCCTCCCCTTTTGCTTTCTCTATGTTGGGCTTTGGCACCCTACCAGACCCCATTAACTCCATATGGGAAAATTAATGGCATTACATAGGACTTATTTTAACCACCCTGATTTGTTTTTTGGGTGCTTGCAATATTTTAGGCAAAGTTCTTTGGTGTATTAATTGTATGAAAATGTGGCAAAATCTACTTCGGTTAAAATTGTGTGCCTGTCTACCAGGGATCAATCTTGCCATGAGACCAGGACCTATAACATTAGCACGGTGAGTTGTTATTGCAGTAGCATTACAGACAGTGTAAAACAACAACATTATAAATGCTTGATGTATGAAGGCACCAGAATCTTTGGCCATTTTATTTTATGGACTAAACAATGCTAGGCTTGTGATGATGAACAATGTGAAAGGCATAAGGGCATGTTGGCTAGAGCACAGGACTGGGATACAGCACACCTCGTTCTGTTCTTTCCTCTGTCACTGGTTTACTATGCAACCTTGGGCAAGGCCTTTAACGTCTCTGTGTCTCAGATTCCAGATTTATAGAGTGGGGGTAACTACATGTATCCACCTTTCATAAGCACATTGCACATATACAATTCCTTTCCTCTGAGGTTCTCAAAGTAGTAGCTTTATGAATGGCCTTCATGACTAGAAAAATGCAGCATGTCAGTTTCATTCAAGCCATCAGGAGAAAACATATGGTCCAAAACCAAATAAACAAACAAAAACTCCTGATCTATTTTTTACCCAAGAAACTATAGTATTTCCTAGGTTTTCCATTAAATAGATCTAGTTTCATAAAACAGAAAGGAAATACCCTCAGATGTTAAGCTCTTTTATTTTCATTGAGTTCTAGTTTTCATTGTTCCAGTCACCTTCCAGAGCTAGGATCCGATCCTACTCTGATGCAGCTATTGTACTGAAAATTGTGCTTTCTGGTTTGATAAGTGGAAAAAGAGGAAAGGGGGAAATGAGCATGGGTCACTGGGGATTCTTATTAGTGCCATTGGGTTTGAGAAGATGACATTCACCATCAAAAGCACATCTTTTTCAGGAAGTCGTGTATTGCTGGACAGTTCCCATATGACACTGGACATCGTAACAACTGAAGCAGAAATAACTGCAGCAACAACATGTCCCTTTGACACTGGTCCGGGTGATGTTTCAGAAACTTCAAAAATGGCAGAGAGGTATCTGTGTCCACTGATCCAACAAAGCACTTTTGCCCATGCTTAACTTTAAACATATGAATTGCCCCTTTGAAAGCACGCTTAAGTCCCTTGCTGGATTCAAGGTCTGTCGCTTCATGATTTCTCCATCTTTAGCTTGTTGGAGGTTAGGTTCTTTTTTTCCAGATTCACTATGTCGTTGGGCTGAGATGAGAAGAGTCGTCACTGCCACAGAAAATGCACACACAGTTCTAATAATTACGCTTTCCGAGTGTGGCATCTGTATGCAACCATGCAGCATTACACATGTAAAGGACGATCGTGGGGCTGGGAAACGAGGCTTTTGTCCTTGGTTCAATTTACAGATGGGGAACTGGTGTACAGGAAGCCCGTGGAATAGCTAAAAATTGAATCTAACTCTCCAAGGTCCCAGTTCAGTGCCTTACATTCCAGGCCATCCTTTTTGTCTAGCAACAATAGGGAATGTTAAGGGGGGAACCAAATGCCAAGTATAAACACAGCAATAGCGTAGAGTAAATGACATAATTTGTCTGCCTAATTTTGAGGCCTCTCATTTTTTGGATGGAAATCCCAAGTTCAAGGATGAGGACTATCGCCACAGATTTGCACATGGAAGTGATTTGCATGTAATCGTGTAATCGTACACAAATGGAGGGCAAGTTGAAGGCACTTAGAAATTTGTCCCTAACAATGAAGTCACCATTGGAAACTGCCTACTGATCATGATAATGAGAAACCCTACAAAATCAAACATAGCCCAGTAGTGTAGATGAACAAGTAAACAATCAATGAGTATGTGGCCATGGTGGGGCAAAAAATACATAAATAAGTTACATTCCAGCTTCAAGCTTCATAAGGGGTTATTGTTATAAACAGTAGTGAGGGGAATAGTGCACACTGAAAAACCAAATTTGTCTTACTGTTGCCTCAACCGATTCCTCCCTTCCCTTCTCCACCCATTTGTTTGTTTCATTTACTTCTAATGCCTTGTCTTAAACTCACATTGTAAGCTGTATAGGTATGTACAGCAATTAGCTCAGTAAGGCCTTGACCTGCTCAGAAATTCTAGGTGTCACATCATCATCTTAGCATAGTTTGGGATTTTCGGAGGCGTAAGGCAGTTCCCACTGACTTTCCATGAGACTTGGGTGTCTAACTCCCTTAGGAAAATCTCAGACATAATTCTTATAAAGTTTAGAAAATTAATTTGGCTGTCTATTTAAATTAAATGAAATAATAATATCAGGCGCTTATATAGTGCTTTTCATCAGCAGATCTCAGAGGGCTTTACAAAGAAGGTCAGTGTCATTCATTTTCAAGTGCCCCCCCATTTATTTATTTTTGTTATCTTGACAACATTAATTTTCTAGCGTGGTGGTGGGGAAATAAAACCCTTTGACAGTGGTGTGGGGATGTGGCCATGCTGCTGCTCTGAGACAATCCAAACACACATACACACAAGGATACATAGTGGTCCTGGAGGTCCCTTCTTCTCACAATCTTTTTGATGCAACCCTCAAGCCTTGGGCTGAGAACAGGATAACAACCACAGAGCTATTGTCTGTGAACCCATCCTCTTAGTGGATCTGTTGGGGTCCTCCCCCCATGGTTTCAGCAGTTGGAGATTTTGGTGTCTGGTTGGCTCAAAGACAGCAGTGCAGGTTCTCTCTCTCTCTTTATCATAAAAAGAAAAGGAGGACTTGTGGCACCTTAGAGACTAACCAATTTATTTGAGCATAAGCTTTCGTAAGCGTAAGCTTCACTTCATGAAGTGAGCTGTAGCTCACGAAAGCTTATGCTCAAATAAATTGGTTAGTCTCTAAGGTGCCACAAGTCCTCCTTTTCTTTTTGCGAATACAGATTAACAGGGCTGTTACTCTGAAACCTCTCTTTATCATGCAACTAATGGGCTATTTTGAGCTCATCATGAGTCTAAGGGACAACTAGGAGGGAGAGAGCCTTGTTTGTCAATTTGCAGTGATGTTGAGTGCTGCAGTTTGCTGGTTGCTGTTCTACTATGGGCAAGGTTAAGATTTTGTCACAGTTCTTTTTAGTAAAAGTCTCGGACAGATCGCAGTCAATAAACAAAAATTCACAGAAGCCTCTGACCTGTCTGTGACTTTTACTAAAAATAATGGGGGGTGGGGTCTGATGGGGGGATGACTGAAGCCTGAGCAGGGCAGGGATGAGAGCCCGAGCCCCACTGCAAGAGTGTGTGGCGGGGGGGTCCAGCACCCGCATCTGATGGTTCTGGTACCTTGGGGCCCCTGCCTGTGCTTTGGGGCTGAAGCATAAAGTGTCTTGGAGGTTTCTGAAAGTCACAGAATCCAAGACTTCCTTGCCATAATCTTACCTTCAGTCACTCATAGTTAATAGCAGTCATCCTGCCATTAAAAATTTGCAGCTGGCCTTTGCCAGCTGACTCAGGCTCACAGAACTCAGACTAAGGAGCTGTTTAATTGTAGGGTAGATGTTTCAGCTTGGACTGGAGCCTGAGCTCTAGGACCCTGTGAGGTGAGTTCCCAGAGCTCGGAATGCAGCCTGAGCCCAAATGTCTATACCGCAATTAAAGAGCCCCTTAGAGCCCATGAGCCCGAGTCAGCTGGCCTGGGCCAGCCATGGACATTAAATTGCAGTGTAGACAGACCCTGAGAGAGAATATCAGGCATTGATACAATGAGACACAACCCCAGAGTTCTGTGATGCAGCTGCGACTTTTGCTTTCTAAAGATTCCAAGGCAAAATGGAAACGTTGCAAAAGCTCAAGGAATCAAGCACTCGAGAGCAAGGCTGCAATAACATGCACGCACGGCTCCTGCAAACAGACTGGAAAAATCTGGGGGTAACATTCTGCTCAGCTTTGAGCTAGCTTAGGCTGCTTGCCCTGATTATGTTAGTTTCACTGCTGCTGCCACCCTTTTGCCATCAGTGCCCCAGCACGTGAAGAGGAATTTGGATGCTGAAAGATAAAACCAAGGTTCCAAGCTCCTGCAGTCATTATCGATTTCATGGGGCCTTTCAGAAGATTTAGGGATGTTGGGTAAAGTTTTCAAAAGTGCCTCCATGACTTATGAGCCTAAGTCTCATTTTTAAAAGTGACTTAACTGCTTAGGATCAATTTTTCAAAGGTATTTAGGCACATAAAAATGCACATAGGTTCCATTGATTTCAATAGGAGCTAGCTTCATAGGATCTTTTGAAAATCCCACCAAGTACCTATCTACATCTTTACGTACCTATATACCATACACAACCCTGGCCCCTTAGTCAGCTAAATCCCAAGACTTGTGCTCCTGAGTCACTTGGTGCTTTTGAAAATTTTACCCATTAGTCTTGGTGTTCTGGCCAAATGCCACGTAAGTTACTATATTCTGCCTATTCAAAGTGCCCCACATAGGTGGATGTGCAGTTTTCTGTCTGTCTTTTCATCCTAACTTGGTCCATAGAGTAGTTTGTGGTATTTCCAGCCTAAAAGTGGCTGCATTTCAGTGATGAGTGAAATGTTTCCTCTCTATAAAAGGCGAGATTGCACTTGGCACCTGTATGAACGCATAAATGGGGATGGGACACAAGAATCCCTTCTTCTTCTTTGTGCCCCCATGCAACTGTCAGGCACAGATGCATTCATAATAATACTCAACTCATATACAGTACTTTTTAGCAGTAGATCTCAGCACATTTTACACAGGAGGGCAGTACCATTATCCCCATTTTACAGATGGGGAAACTGAGGCTCAAAGCAGTGAAAGGCTAAATCCTCCCAGGGACTTAGACATTGCAATGCTCAGTGCTGCAGTGCCTAACTTTAGGTTCTTAGCTACCACATGGGATCCACAAACCGTGAACTAGGCACCAAGGCTTCCTATGCAATATATGGGGAGAGATAGGCACCAAAGAATGAGATCCCACAAAAGCCAGCACACCTGTTGGATTGGGCCCCACAGGTAAGACAAGTGGGCCAATGCCTAGTTTGAGGATTTGGTGGAGTCTTAGGTGTGAGGTAGGTGCTGACCTGCTGGGGGCGGTCAGGACTTGGGCAGCTGTGCACACGCCAAATATAGAACCTAGGGACTTTTAGGGTAAAAACATAGGCACCTGCAGGTTTAGGCAGCAGCTGATCAGGGGTTTTGAGGATATCAAGGGTGGCTAAAGTGGTAGGTAAGACACCCAGATCTTTTTGTCAGCCTGGCCTGAAATAGTCCAAGGTCCTCTAGCAGGCTAGTAGCAAAGCCAGGAATAGGATCCAGATCTGAGTCCCAGTCCAGTGCTTTACCCTTTAGACCATACTGCCTCTCAGTCCTTGTGCTCCCCTGAGAATAAGGACTCCTTCTAACTCGCATCACTGGTCCCTACAAAGGAGCTGGAGATAGAGAGCTGACTTGTATGGTCCTGCTCCATTCTCATTAACCAACAGAACTGGGCATGGTAAATCGGGAACATTTCCTGTCACCATGGCTGCATTTCCTATAGGCAGCAGGAGACGCTGTGTCTATTTACATCAAATATGCTTCCTGGAACTTCTGCTGTGGTAATAGACCTCCACTATGTCTCCAACAAAAGGCTATGCCTTCAAGACACATCTGAGCCACTAGTTCATAAGGGGCTTTGTACTTTAGTGGAATGGATGGAGCTCTCTAAATGTAAGAGGATATGACCTGACATTTTATCAACAATTGCTCCCGAAAGAGCATAAAGAAGTGGATTTTTTTTTAAACTACATTGCTTGACTGTGTGGTAGAAAGTAGAGTTTGGCTCTGCAATTCTTGCTCTTGCAAGAGGGCTGGGACTGCTGGAAGAGGCAAGACAGTAGCAGTATGCCTAAACTAAATCAAACCCCTCAAGTACTGCATTGAAGATAATCCAGGTATCCCACCTATTTGATTTGTTTTATAGACAGGCGTTAGATCATTGATAGGAAGGAGGAAACACTGCTTTACCAAAAGGGCAGCCAGTTGAGACAGAGCCGATTGTGTCTTCAGTCACTCTTCCTTTGTGTGTCTATAACATCAAATTAACACCATACACACAAACAAGGGAAATCTTTGGTTACAGTTCCTCCAGAAGGTCTTTCCACAAGCAGAAAGTCTCTCTCTTTCTTACAGCTTGCTAGGGAAGCCAGCCAAGGGCAGCATGGGGCTTGAGGCAGCTGCAGTGAGTTGAGCAATCAGACAGGACTGCAAGAGACGTGTCTGTTCATTCACAGCTGGGTTTGCACAGACCTTACCCCGACCTTGTTATAAGAGCGGGCAGGCCTTAGCTTACATGACATATCACAGAGATCACTAAAACCTAGTCAATGATAACATCTGAGGTGGCAAAGAATTAGCCCGGGCTAGTGAGCAAAGAGGTATACTGATTTCCCTGGCTGAATAAGAGGGGTTTTCTTTGAGAACACCGAAGCACTTTGCAGTTGCATTGTCATCATTTTCCTCACCTGAATTCTGCTTGTATTGGTCACAGGTAAACACATTGCAGGTTATTGTTTAAATCTTGCTGTCTCCTGCAAAGGGCAACATCCTTCCTCAGCTCAGTAAAACTGAACACCTCTCCCTTTGGCGAATCAGCCCATTTACTTTGAGGGTCATCCTCCTTAGAGGTTGAGCAAACTTTCCTACTGAGCCAATAATCAGCCAATTAATAATCAGGCCAGTTTAAACTCAGATGGCAATAATTTGGAGGACAAATCCTCCAGCCACCTCTGCAAACAGAGTGCAAAGGGATGTTTACAAAAGGCCCATATGTGTTGGAGTCATTTAAAGCCTCACAGGTACTGTCCCACCTCTTCTTTATCTAGAAGCATCCTCGAGGGAGGAAAGACAGACATATGTTTGGCCTCGGCAGCAAGCTCTTATCTTGGCAGGGGAAAGCTATTGACGTTCATGTTTCAGATTTCTGACACCCAAAACAGGTTCTGATTTTTAAAACGAGGCAGCGGTGGAACCTGTTTTAAATATGTAACAGCCTCAGAAAAGAACAGGCTAATCACTTCATTATCCAACCCAGCAGAAAACAGTTTGAAAACCAAACTTGGAAGAGGGGCGCTTAGAGGAACCTTCCACAACAAGCCATTGTCCGTATTAACCCTGGTATTTATTACTCATTTTAACTATGGTGCACAGCAAGTATTTTCTTAGCCTTGCATTGCAAGAATATATAATTCATATGCTTAATATTTTGCCTCACTCTCCTTGCATATGTTAAAGCACTGGAGACTGTTTGTGTGTTTGCTATATATCAGTTGACACCTCTGTAAAATCTTTATATTGAATGCCTTTGGCAACTATATGCCAAATAATAGCATTACCATTTGTAATTTCCTTCGCTTCAGCTTTCCTGTAAGCTTTGCTCTGTGCATTACAAGTAGGAAGGATTTAAAGAGCTTTATTGGTTCTCAGGTCTTCCTAATGCCCTTTCTTCACTTTTGTAAGTCAAAATAACTTTTACCTCTTCTCCTCCTGCATTTCCAAGGCAAGCTCCAATGGCAAGGAAATGAGCAAGGAATCTACACAACCACTGTCCCCCTATTTTTGCTCCCCGTGTGCCTCCGTATCCTCTCTTCTGAGTGCCTCCTGTTTGGCTTTCTCTGGTTCTGCTCCATATTCTGTCCTACTTCTTATCCAGCAAGTGCTTTCTCTCTCGCTCTCTTTCAAATCCACTTATTAACTGTTATTTGTATTGCAGAAGTACCTAAAGATCCCAGTTAGGGATCAGGGCTCTGTTGTACAAGGTACTGTACAAAGAACAAAAAGGCTGCCCAGGGTTCATGATATATTATATAGACAATATGGTATAGATAGAGTGAGGGGAAGGAGAGATAAGCCTGTTTGAACATATTCACAGAATATCAGGGTTGGAAGGGACCTCAGGAGGTCGTCTAGTCCAACCCCCTGCTGAAA
Source organism: Caretta caretta (assembly GCF_965140235.1). NCBI lineage: Eukaryota > Metazoa > Chordata > Testudines > Cheloniidae > Caretta > Caretta caretta. The sequence continues at coordinate 74,701,915 of NC_134215.1, read as the reverse complement.
GCAGGACCAATCTGCAATTTTTGCCCCACCAGCCCTAAATGGCCCCCTTAAGGATTGAACTCACAAGCCTGGGTTTGGCAGGCTAATGCTCAAACCACTGAGCTATCCCTCCATGATCATGGGGGGTCTACTAGTCAGTGTCAAATTAGTTGTTTCTTCCATAAATTCTGTCTACATTGGTTTGCTCACCCAGAATCTCTCAACATCCTCCCGGACTGATTGTCTTTTGTTTTGTCTGTCCTGAGCATTGTCTTGTCCATGTTAGACTGTGATCTTTCCAGGACTGTGACTGCGTGTTATTCCTCGTTTCATTAGCACCATTACATTGACAGAGCTGTATATTTGCTTAATGAAATAAAGTTCTTTAGTTGCCAGCTCAGAGTTACTCCAGACAAAGCCATCAGGAAAATGCTGTGTCTTGTAGAAAACAAAGTATGGTTTATCCTGTGTTTATCATAGTTTATGCAATACTTTTCAGTTTGATGTATGGCACACTTTCTCATGTGCCTCCTCTCATGTTTCTTTATTATTAAAACATTTTGATGGAAAAGTATAATACAAAAAAAAAAAAAAACAGCTTTCAAGTGATGACGCTGGACTAGCAAAGTGAACCATCAGGGTAGCATAGGTCAGTGGTTTCCACCAGGCTTGGTTATTCAGGTCCTGTGAATAACTTTCACTCTTCATAGATGAACCTCAGTGCTGTGCCCCAGAATGCTCTTGCTACCCACCCCTTTTCAGCTGTGAGCAGTGTAATCTGCTCAGGGGTTGGACTGCTAGAATATCCCGAGCTGGCCCTCGAGTTTGGAGCAAACCACCGGCAAGTTCTGATGTGAATAGTTGAATGTGCTTAAGCAAGCAATGGCTGGTGCTGCTGAAGTCTGATCCAGGGAAGGTGGCATGGTCATACAAAAGATTGGAGAACCACTGTTAGTAGTCATTACCTAATCACCGACAAGCATAACTGGTGAGGGGAACAATGTAAATGCATTTCAGAGATTTTTATCCTTTGTCCATTTAAAAAGCAGAATAGGACACAATTATGACCCCAAAAGTAGCAGTCCTGAGTGCACCTGCACACATTTATTACCACCACAAACCTGTTGTTGGGAATGTAATAAAGGTGCGTGGACAGGAAGAGAGCCGGCTGCCAACACTAGCAAGCACAGTATTCAATAAAGCAAGGATTTGTCTTACCTCCGCTCCTCCTCAGCAATGAATGTTCATGTGGTTGTTTTATATTAGTTGCGTTGAACATGCAAAATGCCACAACAAGCCCGTTAAAAATGTGTAAATTACAATCCTCCTGTTTAGACTCCTTCACCAAAATATGGATTCTAATTTACGGGCGCAAGATAGCAAACACGTTGGCTGAGTTAAGGAGAAAAGGAGCATACAGGAGAATGATAATGGACGGCATGGCATGTTTATTTCCTCATTCCAGCCCAGTCCTTAAGAGTTTTAAATGAAATGACACCACAAACAGTTAGACATGGTTATAAAGAATTCCCTTCCTTCTGCCCCTTCCACTCTTTCCCCTGGCGCGATAGAATTGTGTGAAAAAAAAAAAAAAAGCCCCTTTGTCATAAACAGATTTTACTATATCAGAGTCAAATTTTACTACATCATTCTAAGTGTGTTCCACAGGGTAATATGATTGGCTGCCCTATCAGAACACTAGTGCTAATATTACAGTGCAAACATGCCATCACACTTCCCCAATAAAAAGTTTTATTGTATCCCAGCGCACATTAAAAACAACACTAACGGCATTAATACATTGTAATTTACCTTTTTGTTATGGAGCAAATGACAAACCTAGTGCTAATGAGGTCATATTTTCCATTACCCCAGTACAAACTCTTAGTTCATCCAGTCTTCAGAGATTTTCCCCCCTGGAACTCAAATACATACACACACAATGTGGTGGTGTTGGTGGAGGATGCTTCCATTGTTATTGTTCCAAATATAATGACATAATGTGATCTTATTTAAACTCACTGCATGTGAAGCAGTCATTTTTATTCACATGTTGCTCACACCACATGTTTTAACCCAGAAACAGGCACACATTCTTATTGCCAGTGTTGTCTCTTCAAAGGCTTCTTTCACAATGCGGTGAGCAGTTTGTGTGCTGGAGAATCTTTTGGGATTGCTTGTATTTCCAGTGCAATTACTTAAGTAGCTGTGGGCTTCCTACTTTATTTTGTCATAAGCCGAATGTTAGAAGAAAACTCATTTCTCATGAGATATAGAAGATTCTTTATTTCTAAACTTCCTGTGGTGTTTACTTAATGATGCTATTAAATGATTAAGCGTTGCTTTTATAAATTAAATCACCAAAATGAAATCATTAAGGCTCTCTCAGTCTTATTAAGCATAATTATTTGCCATCATGTGTAAATTCACTTAAGTAATCATCTACACATTCTGCTCTAAAGTTGTGTTAGAGACACAAGGTGGGTGAGGTAATATCTTTGATTGGACCAACTTCTGTTGGGGAGAGAGAGAAGCTTTTGAGCCATACGCAGCTCCCGGGCCTGAAGCCTCTGTGTGGCTTGAAAGCTTGTCTCTCTCACTAACAGAAATTGTTCCAATAAAAGAAGTTACCTCTCCCACCATGTCTCCTGGGACCAACATGGCTATGACTACAGTGCATACTAAAATTGCATTGGGAGTGCTATTGGGAAGTCAATTTACAATGGTGGATGGAGACCCTGGTTTTTTCTGCTATTCCAGAAGGTTTGAAATGCACCTAAGGTTAAGTAAAAATTGTTTTCTAAGGAGAAAAGTCTAAGAACCCATCCAGGACTTAGTGAAGGAGCGATCATACAGTTTTAGCACTGCAGCAGGTCTCAGGGCCCATACCATGTACATAGTCATTTGAGGCAGCTCCCAAACCATTCATTCTTGCCATTTTTTACTGGCTGCTATGCTGACAAATTATCCTGATACTCCTGTAGGAAATTCATGATGGTTCTCAGAAAAGTTGTCAGACAGGTTCTGGTTAGTATGAACTCTGGCATTTTGACAGCCTTTGCTAAGCTCAGAGCTACAAAGAGGGTTAAAATGTGGAACTGAACCGCAGCCCCAAGGTCTAAACTGGAAGGGTACAGCAACATTCACTCCCAAAGAAGTACTAAAAGGGACCTAATGCATTTTATTTGAGGTCCCCATTAGCTCTAAAAACCTTCCTACAGTTATAATAATTTCTTTATGGGCTCCGCCCACAGTAAGGCAGTGCTGTTCAGTGGTTAGGGCACTAGCCTAGGATGTGGAAGTCCCGGGTTCGAATCCCTGTTTTGCTATAGACTTCTTATATGACCTTGGGCAAGTCTCCTGTGCATCAGTTTCTTGGCTACATCATTGGGATGATGATAATTCCCTAGCTCATGTGGGTGTTGTAAGGATAAATACATTAAAGATTGTCATGTGTTCAGATGTTATGATAATGGGGCTATGTAAATACCTAAGATAGAGAAGTATATTGAAGCCACATCCAAGGAAGCTAGCCAGGGTCTCCACTAAGACTGCAATGGGATACGCTGTCCCCAAATTAGTGCAGGGAAGAGGAGGAAGGATCAAATCCCTGGATCCATGTAGATTTGCAATTTGCAGTGCCGCTTCTCTGTCCTTTCTGCTCCTGTAAATGGAGAGTTGTGATGCTAAGTAATTGTACTTCACTAGTGCTGGAGTCAGCTTATGATGTGGAAACAAACAGAAGGAAATCCACCTTATGTATGAAAAGTACATTCCTGGATCAATCTCAATGGCCGACCCCATGCCAATTTGTAAAAGGTGAAGGCAGGAGTTACCAATCGTGGTTAACGTTTTTACACTAGAACTAGCATTTAACGTCATTCATTTTCAAGCCCATTGCCCAGTGCTCATCATCAGATATTGTTAGCATCATATGAGCTTTATGTGTGTGGAATGTTTGCACTGAGAGGTGAGGAACAGTGAGCCAGATTCCACTTTGTTCATGTACCTTTTTTCCAATATAAATAAGTCCATTTTGGAACAAAAACTGCATCCACCCTGAGTGAAAGGTAGATCTGAAATTCAGGATTCATCATCTGAATTCTGCATGCTTTCAATTTGAAAAAAATGGCCATTTTGTTAAACTTTTGTGGAAAAAAAACAAACATACAAAAGCCACAAAATAGCCCCCAAGTGGTGACAATTTTATTCTATTATCATTTATTTTGCAGAATATTTTTGGCACATTTACACAGTTAACCTAAATCTGCTGCAGTTTTCAGATAATCCGAAAAAAACAGGAAGTACTTTTTACATTTGTCTGGAAACATGCAAAAACCAATCAAAAGTATTAGCAAATATAGAATTCTATTATTGAAAAATCTGACACGGATACTTATGTTCTTCCCACAGACAATTTTGTGTCCGATTCAGAATATTTTTGGCTGAATTTTCAGCAAAAGGATTTAAACCATAAGAACTATAAATCTTTGACTTGGCAGTAAACATTGTTATATCGACAAATAACTGGCCATGATAGAAAATAAATGGTGTGTGTGTGTGTACTCAGCAGCTCCTATACAGTGCTTGGAAAATGTACCCATATGTTTACTGACAAATGTTCACCTGTAAGGAAATGCATACCAGGTGTATGGGTGCTATTGAGGATTCCCAGTGCTCCCATTATAAATAATGATGCTTACATGCCCTCAAACATGAAAAAATTTCATCTGAATGCAGTGAAGTAACCTGGCATAAAAATTATTGACATTACTATTTTTTTAAAGTAGCATGTTTCGTCTAAGAGTTTAAGTGATGCCTGGTGGGATAAAGGAGGGATATTAGAACTTAGGGACATAACTTGTTGATGCTGTTACTTCAAGGGATTCTCAGAAGGATGTAGTGGGTAGAGGTGTGGCTTAGTGGTCTGACTTCAGGACTGAAGGCCAGGCACTCTCTGATTTCTAACTCAATTCCGATATTGACTTACCACGTGGCCACAAGTCACTTAACGGCTTGCTGCCTCAGTTTACCCATCAGTAAAATGGCTTGGAAGGATGAATTAGTGTTTGCAAAGTGCTCTGAAGATAAAAATGCTTGTTGTTATTGTTGTTATTGTCATTAAATGCAGCTTGGAATGTTTTTCTTTGTGGTGAAATGTCCATTGAAGGCAGAAGGAACACAAGCTGGCATTTCTTTCTGACCACAATGCTCCTTGCTGGACTCCCAGATCTTGGGCATAAGCTTTCATGGGTAAAAACAAAACAAAACACTTCTTCAGATGCAAGTGGATTTTTTACCCACAAAAGCTTATGCCCAAATAAATCTGTTAGTCTTTAAAATGCCACTGGACTCCTTGTTGTTTTTGTGGCTGCAGACTGACATGGCTACCCCCTGATCCCAGATCTTGAAATGTCTTTGTCCTTTTTTTCGTAAAGGTAAGACAGAGGGTCACAAGAGAAAGGAGGACAGTTCAGCAATGGCAAGAGGTGGCACTTTTCCTTGCTGTCTGCATATGAACTTCAGCTGTAGCTTTGTGGGTTTGAGCCCATATTCACATGTTCCTAGGGGGATACTATTTTCAAACATTTAAGTCAGGCTTTCCAGTGTAATGTGCACTTCTCTCCTTCAACATTTAAAGACTGTAGTGGTGGGAGAGGCATGTGACATATCTGTAAAAGCCTGAAAGCTGATGAAATCTCAGTTAGATCTGTTATCTCCCAATGCTTTAAAGGTCTTCAGCTGGGAGATTAAAGAACAAGGTTACTGTGACAATTTGTTTACACGCAGGGAGAGATTAAGATCTCGTTGAAAAGGAATAAAAATAACATCATCTTGAGTTGTCACAGCATGAGACCCATTGTAATCAACACTGGTCTGATTTCAGGGATAATTTAAGACCAATTTATTATCTTAATTAAAAAAAAAACCAAGAAGAGAGAATTCAGTGTTTCAGATGCCAGTTGGACTGCTAAGAGCTAATGCTTCTACAGTATCTATACAAGAAATGGTTAGAAATTTTACAGGTTGTTCCAAAAGAGGAGTCAAATACAGAGGGTGCACAATTTCAAGGTTGTCTTAATAAATACTAGTCTCAATAAAACAGCCAGCCAAAAAAACTCTTCCCAATCTCTGTTTTGTCACTGTGTGGCACACAGTTAAAATGAAATCAGTGTGCACGTAGAACCCTGACAAAGTTTCATTGAAGTTGAATGAAGTTGAATGAGGGATACTTTACCTGGTTAGTTCCAGACTCTCAAAGGAATAAAAGTGATGCAACAAAAATCACAACCTGGAAACTTAAACACATTGTTTCTGGTTTCAGGACAAACACAGTAATCCTTTCATCAAAAGCCTTGCTGTGTGTCACAGAACTTTGGAGTTAACCTGTGCTCTCAAAACTGAGACAGTTTGAAATGTTTTGTTTGAAAAGCTGTAAAGTCCCACATTGTGCAGGGTTTTAAACAGAATTGAGCAAAAAAAGGAAGTTAATGAATTTACTTCACTGTATTTGTGCCTCTTTCGCATTTTTTCGGCAAACATTCATGTGATTATTTTTAGCATGAATGATTTCAGAAAGCAAATGTAAATTTGCTTCTCCTGAGTATGTGTTCTAATCATCCAATTATAAAAGTTGCCATATTTTCATCCAATCTGAGAAAAGAAACAATGTCATGTGACTGATGTGGGCTGGGCAGCCGCACAGGGGGCGGAGTTTGGATATTGCACTTTGAATGTCCAGCTACAGAGTAAATGAAATTCACTAACAAGGTTTTTGAACAGTTTTGAGTAATGATCAAACTGGAGAAAGCTGGAACAATGTTGGCAGACATTCTGCCGGCAGAAAAGGAGGTGATGTAGGTCCAGTAAATTATTCTCCACTAACAATTTGCCCAGATTTAGTTTATAGTGCAAAATTAGGTGATGGTTGGAGGTCTTTGACTCCATTTTGCTTTGAGATTTTAAAGCGATTCAGTCTCAAGATTTGGGCTGAACCTAATCCCATGAGGATCATGACCAAAGGAAAAAAAGCTGCACAGTGAATTTTGCATGGTGATGTTGGCATTATCAATGCCTACAAACTGGGATATACAGTTACCCCCTCCTACTTTATTTGCTTGTCCTTGTTATTTTCCATAGAGGCACTGCACTATTTTTCCACTGAAATTGTGGGCCTGGGGTAAATCCATTGATTTCAAAGGAGCTATATCAACTTACACCGGCTGAGGATCCGGCCCTTTATTTCTCCTCTTCCTTTAATTCCTTTCTGCCGCTGCCTAATGTATAGACGAAATATGAATAATCTCTAAGCAGTGTACAAGGGAGGTTATTGTGATTCACACTGCCATGTTCCCCCCCTCTCCCCGCCCCTCCCTTCCCTTCAGTGCTCAATTGCCTAGTACATGTCCTTGCTCCTGGCTCTGGCCGCAAAAGGCAACAACAATCAACCCAAAGGGCAGAATGAGTAATCTGCTCACAAAGAGCTCTTTGAGTGCACACAAAGTAGTTTCAGGGAGGAAATATCCCACTGGGGAACCAGGTGGACAGCAAACATTCACTTTCCATTACAAATGAGTTCAAGGGAAACAGAGTCACCCAGCATGGGATGCCAAATCCTTATCCAAAGCCACTTCCAACCATCCAAGCCAAACTTGTTTCCCCTTTCTCTCCCCTCCCTCTTCCCCTCCTTGTTTACAAACACGTTTACAAGTACTTGATAGGTGACCTTATTTACTTAGTAACCTGTGGATTCATTTATCTTGAAATTAGCAGGTAATGAACTGGAAAACCTCAACAACCCTCCCACTAATTAACATGATAATAAGATTGTTTTGCTACAGAAGTACAATTAGCATGTATGAGCTAGAGGGGGAGAAAGATCAATAAAATGTCTGAAGGGTACTACTAACCAGTCTCAAGAATAGAACAAAAGAAGAGAGCTTTATGGGGGTAGAAACAGCAGCACTAGCTTACAGGACCATCCCTTTAAAGGTACCTAAAGCCGTAGAAATACTTTGCGTTAGATTGTTTGCCTGTAAGCAGTCTGAAAAGAGCTAACAAATGTACCATCTTGTGCCATTCAAAGTAGATTAACCAGGCATGGAGGGAAATGCTATAGTACTCTACCAAACATTATTTGAAAAGAAAAAAAAAATAGAAGCCGATGGGAAGAAAAAATAGTGAATTAAGTCTCTATAAAAAGAATCCAGGTGTTAAACTTCGAAAGGAGATACTGCAAAGGCAGAATTAACATACCGATCGCCCACGTCACGCAAAGGCTTGCGTGTATATGATAATACTCATGTGAGTAGCCCCAGGGATACTTTAATGAGACTGCTTATGTGAGTAAAGGTTTCAGAGTAGCAGCTGTGTTAGTCTGTATTCGCAAAAAGAAAAGGAGGACTTGTGGCACCTTAGAGACTAACCAATTTATTTGAGCATAAGCTTTCGTGAGCTACAGATGCATCCGATGAAGTGAGCTGTAGCTCACGAAAGCTTATGCTCAAATAAATTTATTAGTCTCTAAGGTGCCACAAGTACTCCTGTTCGTTATGTGAGTAAAGTTACGCATATGCACAAGTGACCTTAGCATCAATCTTAATGTGAAATTGTAAAGTTAAAATCATATATTTAAACCAGATGATTTTCACCTGTGTTATTTAATACCACATTAATACCTTCCAGTGGAAGTTCGGAGCTTTTGAAAATCTGAAACTTTAGGCACAGAAATTCTTTTATAAATCTGGCCTTTTGACAAATTCTCCCCATGCTAAGCAAATGGGCAAGTCTACAGGTACTGTGACTATTTCACTACATGTCTGATTTTCCAAAGAACTTTATTTCTTATTAATTTGTGTAGCAGAAATACTGCCCAATAACACTCATGAGAGTGAGAAGGAAGAAGAAAATATTAATTACTTTTGAGTGGCATTTTCCTGATTTTTTTTTTTTTTTTTAAATTTGAGTCTTGGGTTTGAATTGGGAAAACTGACACCTTGCAACCCTACAGCAGTGGTTTGTGTGGGGGTCTGTGCCACTCCAAAAGAAATCAGCGGTGAGACTTTCTGCATGAGCAATCATTCCATTAGAAGCTTTGCCACCATTCTAGCAGGGATCAGTGCCTGGAGTGTGAAGGTAAATGCGAGATAGAGCTTTGCATGAAGAGGTCTGGGAAGAAAGAAAGGGCCGGGGTGGGGTGGGGGTGTAAGGTAAAGGAAATTCTCTACTTGTTAGCTAAAGTTAGCTCAAATAAGGATCCATTACAGACCTAATCTCGCCTCTGCCCCTTGTGCACCTGGTGTAATCTGACTTTTATTACTGTCATGTATTTACATTGGCATTGTGGGATCATGATGCAGAAGTTATAAGCATTTTTTGGTTTGTTTGTTTGGGTTGGTTGGTTTTTGGCTTTGCTGCACCTTCTACTATTGGGATTTTTGTCCCAGAGCAGGGTGGCAGCAACTTTAGTGCATTCAATACATCTCAGCTCCTTGAAGGAGGGCAAATCTACACTACAGAATTAAGTCGACCTAAGTTATGTTGACGTACAGCTGCCATAGTAGTTGAATATGTTTACATGTCCACACTATGCCCCTTGTGTCCTCACCCGGAGCTCTTACTGCCAGTGTAGGGCATTGTGGGATGGTTTCTCAAGGCAACAGTTGATGTGAGCAATGTAGCGTCGACACTGACACTGCGTCGACTTAACTACCTCAACGTAAGCACCCCGCCTCTCATGGAGGTGGAGTTATTAAGTCAGTGTGGTGGGTGAGTTACCTCAGTGGAAGCTACATTTTAGTGTAGATGCTTACAGAGTTAGGTCAACGGAAGCTGCCTATACTAACTCTGTAGTATAGACCAGTTTTTAAAAGTTTTAGTTTCTGACCTTGCTTTCCTCAGGTGGACAGGCCCTGGTTGAAGTGATTGGTTATGTTTTGCTTGCGTGTGGAGTGCTGCTGGTTAAAGTCAGTGATGTGTGATTCTCAAAAGAGATGTTAAGCTAGGGGACTGTCATAATAAGCCTCCCAACATTCAGATGCTTATCCGAAGTTTATCCAGATGAAGAGGTCTGCAAAGTTGCACTCAAGTCCTACAGTCTCTGATCTATACAGACAGACCTATGTGCCTCTGCAGAGCTCCGTGTTCAACAGGGCTCCAGTAACTGCAAGGGTCTGTTCATGTGGATCCAATCGCAGGACTGGGGCTTTGGAATGAAATCGTATAACAACAGGCAATCCCATGACATTCCCTGTCATTTCATCCACTGAGGCCAGGCATAACATGACAAACAGCCTTTCTTGTCATATTGGAGTGCTTCTAGCCCAGATTTTGAACAGGGATGCAAAGATGTTGGGAAATGGAAAGAACAAAAATGTCTGTTCATTTGAGAGCCTTGGTAAAGGTTGAGTTATAAAAATGGTTGAAGGTTCTATGGCAAAATGGGCTACTTATTGATTCCCCTTCTCTCCCCGATCTAACTCTCCTGTATCTAGCTAGGGATAAATACCTGTGAAGCATTTGCTAGAAGTGTTCCTATGAGCTTGTTGTAATGAACAATCTTTATGGCCTAGATTTGTATCTTCCTTGAGAATAGATGTAATTTTAGATCTGCTTTGCAAGCCTTTTTTTCTCTCTCTTTCTTCCCCCCCTCCTTCTTGCCAATGCTCCTCCATCCAATAGGGATCTTGTCCCATGGCGTGAAGCCCCTGTATAGTTATAAATTGTGTTGCCTTCCCTTATATGTTACCATATGTGACATTATTAAAAAGAAAACCACAGGATCTCCCTGGATCAAAGCAATGTCCTGTTGTTATCTTAACACCACTCAGTTTGGCATTTCTGGCTTTACCTTTAATTTCTAACTGCTCTGCACAAACAGAGTTTGCCTAGCATTGTATTTCATTACATCCTTGCATTTTCTCAGGGAAGATGCTTTTCTTTCTGAAGGACACACAGGGTGGCCAAAGGTTTCAGATTTCTCTGGCAGGGATTCGTCTCTTCCAATAAGGGCGATGTTAGGGTGAATGGTGGGGACAACTAGAAAACTTTCACCACCATGCAACAAAGGAAGAGAGACTTAGATGCTCATCACTTCCTCTGATGAAGGCTTAAACTCAAGCATTAACTAATAAACTCCATGTCCCGTGGGAGCTGAGACAGCATCTGTGTGGGAGGGAATGGATGGAACATGTGTGAGTTTCCCCCTTGAAGTGGGAGTTGTGGGGGCCTGGAAAATGTAATGGTTTTTTTTCCTCACAGCCTTTCTGGAGTGTGACTCATCAGCTTTTGGAGTTCAGACAGTTTTGCAGAACAAGCTACCAGTAACTTCTTTGTCTTCAAATGATTCTATTGAATGAGCTCCAGGTGGTCATCCATTAAAGCTACTTAACCTTGTAAGTTACTCACTACTTTTTATGTTTATTAAAAGGAGCAGAAACCTACACTGTAAAGAGGGAACCTGCAAAGATTTCAGTGTGTAGGCACACGTGTGGGAATGGCCTGGGTGTGTGCTGAATACACATTCAAGTACATACAAATCTAATCTACTAATTTACAATGTGTCATACCGTTTTGCAGTGTGATTTTGTTGTTATGATTTGAGTATTATAATAATAATAATTAGTAATAAAATACTTTACCCTTACTTGGTATAATTGATCCCAAAGGAATTTATAAATATTAATAAGCCTCACAACATCTGTGTGAGGGCCAGTGTTGTTATACCCATTTTACACATGGCTAAATTGATGGTTGAAAGAGTTTGAGCAAAATCGTATTCCAGTACAGCTGGGAGTGACCCAGGAATCCTGGCTCCCAGTCCTTAGTTCTAATCAATAAACAACGCAGCATAAAAGGGACATAAAAGGCAACAAGAAGAGGCTTTTAAAGTACATTAGGCGCAAAGGAAAGGGTAGGTTCTCTACCTAGCAGTGAAGAGGAGCTTATGGCTGATGACATCAACCAGGTGTTTAATAAAAAGAAAAGGAGTACTTGTGGCACCTTAGAGACTAATCAATTTATTTGAGCATAAGCTTTCGTGAACTACAGCTCACTTCATCGGATGCATACTGTGGAAAGTATAGAAGATCTTTTTATACACACAAAGCATGAAAAAATTGGTGTTTACCACTACAAAAGGTTTTCTCTCCTCCCACCCCACTCTCCTGCTGGTAATAGCTTATCTAAAGTGATCACTCTCCTTACAATGTGTATGATAATCAAGTTGGGCCATTTCCAGCACAAATCCAGGTTTTCTCTCCCCCCCGCCCCCCCACACAAACCCACTCTCCTGTTGGTAATAGCTTATCTAAAGTGACCACTCTCCTTACAATGTGTATGATAATCAAGGTGGGCCATTTCCAGTACAAACCCAGGATTTAACAAGAATGTCTGGGGGAGAGGTTGGAAAAAACAAGGGGAAATAGGTTACCTTGCATAATGACTTAGCCACTCCCAGTTTCTATTCAAGCCTAAGTTAATTGTATCCAATTTGCAAATTAATTCCAATTCAGCAGTCTCTCATTGGAGTCTGTTTCTGAAGTCTTTTTGTTGAAGAATAGCCACTTTTAGGTCAGAAATCGAGTGACCGGAGAGATTGAAGTGTTCTCCTACTGGTTTATGAATGTTATAATTCTTGACATCTGATTTGTGTCCATTTATTCTTCTACATAGAGACTGTCCAGTTTGACCAATGTACATGGCAGAGGGGCATTGCTGGCACATGATGGCATATATCACATTAGTAGATGTGCAGGTGAATGAGCCTCTGATAGTGTGGCTGATGTTATTAGGCCCTGTGATGGTGTCCCCTGAATAGATATGTGGACACAGTTGGCAACGGGCTTTGTTGCAAGGATAGGTTCCTGGGTTAGTGGTTCTGTTGTGTGGTATGTGGTTGCTGGTGAGTATTTGCTTCAGGTTGGGGGGCTGTCTGTAGGCAAGGACTGGCCTGTCTCCCAAGATTTGTGAGAGTGTTGGGTCATCCTTCAGGATAGGTTGTAGATCCTTAATAATGCGTTGGAGGGGTTTTAGTTGGGGGCTGAAGGTGACGGCTAGTGGCGTTCTGTTATTTTCTTTGTTAGGCCTGTCCTATAGTACGTGACTTCCGGGAACTCTTCTGGCTCTATCAATCTGTTTCTTCACTTGAGCAGGTGGGTATCGTAGTTGTAAGAATGCTTGATAGAGATCTTGTAGGTGTTTGTCTCTGTCTGAGGGGTTGGAGCAAATGCGGTTGTATCGTAGAGCTTGGCTGTAGACGATGGATCGTGTGGTGTGGTCAGGGTGAAAGCTGGAGGCATGTAGGTAGGAATAACGGTCAGTAGGTTTCCGGTATAGGGTGGTGTTTATGTGACCATCATTTATTAGCACTGTAGTGTCCAGGTAGTGGATCTCTTGTGTGGACTGGACCAGGCTGAGGTTGATGGTGGGATGGAAATTGTTGAAATCATGGTGGAATTCCTCAAGGAATTCCAAGGCTCAAGGCTCAAGGGCTTCTTTTCCATGGGTCCAGATGATGATGTCATCAATATAGCACAAGTAGAGTAGAGGCGTTAGGGGACGAGAGCTGAGGAAGCATTGTTCTATGTCAGTCATAAAAATGTTCGCATACTGTGGGGCCATGTGGGTACCCATAGCAGTGCCACTGATTTGAAGGTATACATTGTAAAATACCAAATGTAAAATAGTTATGGGTAAGGACAAAGTCACAAAGTTCAGCCACCAGGTTAGCCGTGACATTATCGGGGATAGTGTTCTTGATGGCTTGTAGTCCATCTTTGTGTGGAATGTTGGTGTAGAGGGCTTCTACATCCATAGTGGCCAGGATGGTGTTATCAGGAAGATGACCGATGGATTGTAGTGGAAGTCAGTGGTGTCTTGAAGGTAGCTGGGAGTGCTGGTAGCGTAGGACCTGAGGAGGGAGTCTACATAGCCAGACAATCCTGCTGTCAGGGTGCCAATGCCTGAGATGATGGGGTGCCCAGGATTTCCAGGTTTATGGATCTTGGGTAGTAGATAGAATATCCCAGGTTGGGGTTCCAGGGGTGTGTCTGTGCGGATTTGATCTTGTGCTTTTTCAGGGAGTTCCTTGAACAAATGCTGTAGTTTCTTTTGGTAACTCTCAGTGGGATCAGAGGGCAATGTCTTGTAGAAAGTGGTGTTGGAGAGCTGCCAAGTAGCCTCTTGTTCATATTCCAACCTATTCATGATGACAACAGCACCTCCTTTGTCAGCCTTTTGATTATGATGTCAGAGTTGTTTCTGAGGCTGTGGATGGCATTGTGTTCTGCACGGCTGAGGTTGTGGGGCAAGTGATGCTGCTTTTCCACAATTTCAGCCCATGCACCTCGGCGGAAGCACTCTATGTAGAAGTCCAGTCTGCTGTCTCAACCTTCAGCCTATTTTGCTTCGATCTTCACTAAAAAAGGGTTAATTGTGACGTGATACTCAACACAATTAATATTAACAACAAGGGAGAAGGAACACAAGCCAAAATAGGGAAAGGACAGCTTAAAGATTATTTAGATACATCAGATGTATTCAAGTCAGCAGGGCATAATGAAATTCATTCTAGGGTACCTAAGGAACTAGCTGAAGCAATCATATCTGAGAACTCATGGAGGACTAGTGAGGGCCAAGAGAAATGGAGAAGGACAAAACATAGTAATAATCTTTAAAAAGGTGAACAAAGAAGGCCTGGGAAATTATAGACCAGTCAGCCTAACTTCGATACCCGGAAAGATACTGGAACAAATTATTAAACAATCAATTTGTAAGCACCTAAAAGATAATAGAGTTATAAGAACTAGCCAGCCTAGATTTGTTGTTGAAAAGGATCTGGGGGGTGATAGTGGATCACAAATTGAATATGAGCCAGCAATGTGATGCAGTTGTGAAAAAGACTACTGTCATTCTGGGGTGTATTAATAGGAGTAGACATGGGAGGTAATTATCCCACTCTATTCAGCATTAACGTGGCCTCAGCTAGAGTACTGTGTCCAATTCTGGGTGCAACATTTTAGGAAAGATGTGGATGAATTAGAGAGAGTCCAGAGAAGAGCAACCAAAATGATAAAAGATTTAGAAAACCTGACCTATGAGGGAAGGTTAAGAAAACTACCCCTGTTTAATCTTGAGGAAAGAAGACTGAAGGAGGACCTGATCACGTTTAAGTATGTAAAAGGCTGCTCTAAAGAGGTGATCAGTTGTTCTCCATGTCCTCTAAAGGTAGGTCAAGAAGTAATGGGCTTGATTTGCAGCAAGGGTAGTTAAGCACTCGAATAGGCTTCCAAGGGAAGTTGTAGAATCCCCATCATCGGAGGTTTTAAAAAAGAGATTGGGCAAACACCTATCAGGGATGGTCTAGGTTTACTTGGCTCTGAACTTCATGACTTCTCAAGATCTTTTCCAACTCTACATTTCTATGATTCTATAATTCAGATAAGAGGGGGTGAAATGAAGCCAGGAGGAAGGATCTGTGCAATAGATGAGCCCAAATTTCACAATTTGGGTCTGGAGCCAAGTTTTGAATACCTTGAAGTTTAGATGATTGGTTCACCAATATAGAGACGGGGACCTGAATTCTGGGTTTTACTACAGTTCATTTACTGCGGTTCAGGCACTGTAACAGGACTGCAAAGCCAGCTTAAATGACTTTAACTGTAATGAGGAGCTTCCTACGCAGTGTCGAGAGTAACAGTAACAGCTCTACGTCATCCCTACCTCACAATCTCTGGCACAGGGGCCTTCTGGGAGTGGGCCTGAGGCAGGAAGAAGCATTTCAGTGGTGGAGGGGTGTACCCAGGGTTGAGCAGCCCACAGACAGCTTTTCAAAGTGCTAGTGGGGTTCTAAACTATGACAGGAGTGAAGACCTGAATCCCAGCAGTGCAAGATGGCTTACAACTACATTGGTCCTCCCCTACATAAGAATAGCCGTACTGAGTCAGACCAAAGGCCCATCTAGCCCAGTATCCTGTCTTTCAACAGTGTCCGATGCCAGATGCTTCAGAGGGAATTGACAGAAGAGGGTCCAAACTGACAAGCCACACACTGTCACTTGTGCTGTTCTTCATGAGAGGCACAGGACAGAACAGGAGTCAAGAGCCATCTGCAGAATGTGGATCTGAGCCCCATAAAAGTAGAAAGCTCTCTGGATTCAGGCCCATCCCTAGTTTGCATTGTACGGGCCAGATCATGATCTAGCCCTGGAATGGAGGGGTGGGCTCCAGAAATCCAGCAGTAGCCCAGCTACAATGGCAGTCCCTGCATTCTCCAGAGTGTGGGTTCTAGCCAACCAGACGAGAGGGTGGGGTTGGCCAGCCCTTAGCGATGGCAGAGCAGCTATTCAGCAAGAGGCATTGGACTTCCTGAAGATCCCCTGGGGCAGTCCCAATGGCATCCTTGGTGAATGAAGTTGCAGAGGGCCACATTGTGCGATCCTTACTCACATTTAGTAAAATCTTATTATACACAAATTAGTCCCAAAGGAAACAATTGCATGGTAAGGTACTATAATATTCTACCTGTGTAAATGTATGAGCCTAATTACCTTAGTATCAGGGAAGATTAAGTGACTTGCCCAAGGTTACATAAAAGGCCTGTGGCTTTGAATCCAGGGCTGCTGCACACCAGTCTGTATATTAGGCCATCCTTCCTACTAGTCAAGGTGTATAAGGGATACACAATCTAGCCCACTGTTTTACACAAATTCTCATTGCATGATTCATTTCTAACATGGGACCTTTTTTTCTGTGTGTGGTGTTTCTGAATTTAGGGGCGTCTTTTGTCTTATTTTAATTAAACATGCCTAAATAAGAATTCTGTGGGTGGGTATCATTCTTTCTAATAACCGCAATGTTCATACTAACTATACTAAAAATAAATTGTGTCCAACTAGTTGCAATGATTTGTTGATGCTTTTTACCTGTCATTGGTATGATATAAACATAAACTAGTAGAGTTACATTTAAAATATCTATCACTTCACATATGGACTGCGACAATAAGTAGGCTATAATAAAAAAATATACTTTAAAAGTGGCATAGTCATGCAGACACAAGAAACTCATAATCCACCAATCTGATGATGAATTATGATTTTGTTTTTAAAGCCAGACATGTCAGCTCCATGTGCATACTGGGAATTGTAGTTTAAGTGGCTGCTGCTAAAACAGTGTCCTTAATAAAGACTTTATTTTACTTCCCCCAGCAACCTTTTTAAATAGATGTGATATTTTCCAAATGCAGATGTTGCAGTAATACATGTTTTACAGTCATTTTTAAATGTTTTGACACCCTTGTTGGGGCCATATATTATACAAGATGACAAATAAGACTCAATGAATCGCTTGGCATTAGTTCCATTTGGGGTTCTTGATAATATAAACCCCATAAATTTCACCTGTGTGATAGAATACCACCAGAAACCATGGTTAAGATGATTCCCCTACAGAACTCTGCATCTAATCTATTATTTGGTGCAATAAATAAATACACTTAATATGTCTGGGGTGTGTGAAAGGAGATAACACAACATTCAAAGGAGCCTGCATTGGCTGACGGGCTCTTGAACCTGATGATCTAATGGGAGACAAGGTTGTCCAATGGACTTGGGAGACCTAAGTTCAATTCCCTGCTCCACCACAGACTTTTCCTGTATGACCTTGGACAAGTCTCTTAGGCTATGTCTACACTGGCCATTGAACGCCAAAACTTTTGTCTTTCAGAGGTGTTAAATAAAAGAAAGACTAAAGTTTTACCGCAACAAGCGCAAGTGTGAATGCCGCTCATTGGGGGGCGGGAGCTTTTTGTCAGCAGGAGAGCCGACAAACAGCGGCTACACTGCCCGACTTTTAGCGGCATGGCTGTAGCAATACAGCCATGTCACTAAAAGCTGGGTAGTGGAGACAAAGCCAATTGTGTCTCTGTGCCTCAGTCCCCCATCTGTAAAATGGGGATAATAATACCTCAGCAGGGGGTGTTTGGGTAAATACATTAAAGATTGTGATGCACTCAGATCCAATAATGTTGGGGGGCCATATAAATACTTTAGATTTGTGAGGTCCTATCTGTGCTTCTATATGAATTATTGCATGCACTGTGTATATAATTATACACCTACCAAATAAAAACACAAGCTCTAGAATTGAAGTATTATAAGCGTACAAAGCCAAGATTTACTGCCTTCTTTACCAGGCCAGCATAGGTTCTTACACAAATCATGCTTCTTACACAAATCATTCCATTTGATAAAACTTTCAGCTATTTTGACAGGTGGAGCCAACTGCAGCCTACTCCATCCTGACAAAAAGAGCCTAACAAATGGATTTTCAGTCACCCACTGAACAGAGCTAGATGACAGATCTACACGAAATCCTTTTTGGAGGGAGAGCAGCCTTTTAACTTGATTGATGAAATTATATCTAAATCTGGTAGATTTGGGACTTCAAAGGCATTTTTCCCTACTTAGGGCATCCCAGATGAAGGGAGTATGCTATTTGTACCAAACTCCCATGCTCAAGTGGTTTGCAAATTGACCCCTTTGTAATAGGTTAAAGGTTCCACACAAGATAACGGTGGTTCATTTTGATTAATTATGTCAGGGAATTAATGTATGATTACTAACTTTTAGCAGACCCTGCTCTTTCTGACCCCGAGCTGCTTGTTTGTATGGCTGGTTGTAATTTTCGACCGATGGGTTACGAGAGGTCACTATGTGGTCAGCATATTTTAAACAAAGAAAAGGGAGGTTGGGGGAAGGGGAGAGGAGAGAGAGAGAAACTGAGATCTCAAATCTGAGCAGACACACTTCAGTTTACTGCCTAGACAGGGGAAATTTGTTAAGTGTTTTATCAATAGATTTTTATACATTTTACCTTTTCTAATGAAAGAATCTTCTGGAAAGCTAAGAGAATGGCCTGGAAAGATGCTGGAGAATAATTTAAGAGTTGAATGTTAAGCCCATAAATTGCACTTCATACTGGTTTCAATAGGAGAGAACCTTGTTAAAAATTAAAATTGGGCAGTGGTGACTCTCCCGTCCCGATTGGCTGAGAGAGTTAAGATGAAGGCTTCTCATTAAGCCAGTGCACGAGAAAGGCTGTGTGGGTTACAGCTGCTCGCAAGAATTCTTAACCACCCACTGAAGAGGTAACACAGGTTCCTTTGGGGTTTATTTTCACTCAACATTTAAAAAATGGTCCTTCAGTCACTCTGAGCTGGCCCTGTGGAACTTTCCAAGTCTGTTTAGGGGACAGGGAAGGGAACAAATTTAGAACCCCAAACCTGCAAAGATCAATGCATTTGCTGAACTCTAATCACATGCTTAGATCCATTGAGTTCAATAAGAGCGCTCTTGCTTAAAGCTGAACACATTCTTAAGTCTTTCTGGGAGGTGATCTTTATGATTAAATAGCATGACTGTTTTGTGTTTTTTGGCGGGGGTGGGGAGAGGGGGAATTGGAAATCAGTACTCCTGGGTTTTCTTCCCACCTCTTACTCTGACTTGCAGCATAAAACTGGGCCAAAATTTTCAAACCTGGGTGCCCAAAGTTAGACAACTAAATCCATAATGTTTAAGCAACTAAATTAGTGGCCTAATTTTTAGAGGTGCTGTCCAGCTGCAGCTGTCACTGAAGTCAATGAGAGCTGGGGACACTTGGCCCTTTTGAAAATCAAGTCTTACTTATGTACCTAAATAAATGTGGATTAAAGTGTCTAATTTTGGGCATGTAAGCTTGAAAATGTTGCATTACCTTCTCTGGGCCTCAGTTCACCCATCTTAAAATGGGTCTAATCGTATTTCCCTTCTGCATAGGAGTGTTGTGAGGCGTAGTTCATAAATGTTGCGTGCTTTGTCGTCTTCAGGCGAAAGTCACTACAGAGGCACAAAGAATGTTTATTATTACACTTACTGCACTAACAATAGCACGTTTCTTCTATTTTCCACTAAGCCCCTTCAGAAATGGGGGGTCCAAATAAGCTGAATTCAAGATTGGCCTTGTGTGTTTGGAGGAGAATGCCGTGCTTATGAAAATGAGATCCTGCTGCTCTGTGGGTTGTAATTTAGGGCCTGCCCATTTAAATCAAAGGAAAGACTCCCATAGATTTCAATGGGCTTTGGATCAAGCCCTTATGGTAGTGTTCCATGCAAAGGACCGTTCTTGCCTGTCTATCCGTTGTATTTCAAATGAGAACATGCTAGCCAAGCCTTGTAAAAGGTATAGGGAAGGACAGCGTGATTTGACGGCTCCAGGAGGAAAAGACCACATGGAAGAAGTTTCAATGGGCTCAGGGGCAGGCCAGATAGTGATGAAAATTCCGGAAAGGGAACACAGAGAACAAAAATGGGGTTGGAAAGGAAACAAGTGATGTACAGAGGGGGACAATGATACAAAGAAGAAAGAACTGAGAAAGGCAGACTGGGAAAAGGGAGGCCAACCAAAAAAACAGAGAAGAAAAGGAAAAAAGGGTGCGGGGTGGGAGAAGAATCTAGAATCAAAACAAATACCTACCTATCTTTGTTTTGTCTAATTAAAATGTCCTGTTCTTCTGTAAAGTTGTCCAGTGTTAAGCTAAGAGAATTTGGGACAATTTAAGATATGTTTTAGTAATGGGTGTGCTGCTGGCCATTGCTGATTCCCCTGTAGCTCTCATTAGCCAACGCATAGTAATCTCAATTCGAGCATGTCTCTTACCATGCTGTATGGAAATATCAGAGCAGATTGATCTACACAGTCCAGTTTCCTGTCTTCGTTGGTGGCCAAAGACACATACTTCGGAGAGAACTCCTCCATAGCGCACCCAGTTTTGCAGTACTGTGCAGAATCATAGACTATCAGGGTTGGAAGGGACCTCAGGAGGTATCTAGTCCAACCCCTGCTCAAAACAGGACCAACCCCCAGCTAAATCAAGAATATCTTCCTCATTCCAAAGGCAGTTGGAACTAGAACCCAGAAGTTCTGATTCATAGTTCCCTGCTTTGCCTACTAGGCAATATTGTGTCTTGACCCGTTCTCCTAATGGAGCATCTTATGTCTGCTGGCTGAACAAGAGTGTAACTAGTATTTATTTATTTATTCGTATTATGGTAGCATTAGCGATCTCAAGCAAGCCACTGTACAGACACAATAAACCATCGCCCAGGACCCAAATGCTTTACAAGCTTAAGGGCTGATTCAGGAAAACATATGAGGGTGTGCCTAAATCCATGGTTATTGAGGAAAGCACTTAAGCACATGCTTAATTTGACTTCAGTGGGACTTAGGCACTTTTAAAGTTAAGCACCCTTCCTGAATATGTATGTTTTCCTGAATTGGAGCCTCAGTTTAAGACAAGATTAAACAAGTGGAGGAAGCAAACAAACAGAGTTATGGAGAAGATAGGGAGGTAGGATGGATTAGTAGTAACATGAACATTCTTTTAAGATTACGGATGAAATCCTGACCCCAAGGAAGTCCATGCGAGTTTTGCCACTGACTTCCTCAGAGCTAGGATTTCACCCTACCTGTGTGGTCAGTTTGTAGGTAGGGAGTATATTTATTTGTTTCTTTGTTACTGGTGAGGCTGGTGAGCAGAGTTGTGTGATTAACTGATATTTTGGTTCTCTGAGTCCATTTAAACTTCTACAAAAAAAAAAAAAAAAAAATCAGGTCAAGCCAAAACAGAAGTTTGCAAAAACTTTGTCAATTTGAAAAGTCAGAAAAAATAATTTTGAGTAGAAATAAACATTTTATTTAACCCAAAACAACATTTTGTTAGATTTTGAAGTTTATTTAATGTTTTAATTAAAAAAAAAAAACAACTCAAGGAAATCTTGATGCCAACAGTGGTTTCAAATAAAAAACCCTGAAATTTCTTTTTGGTATTTTTAAAAATGAAATATTTTGGCTTTTGAATGTCTTCTGGGGGAGAGGGCAAGAGGATTTGACATGAACAATTCATAGAAAACCGATGGGAATTTGCAAAATATTTCAGTCTCGGTGAATCTGCATTTTTCACCAAAAAACCCCAATGTTTTGGCCAAAAAACTTCGCCCAGCACTCCAGATAAGTAGGAGTAATCTCTGCCCTTGTTAAAAAGTTGACATACAAGTGTGCACAGGCACAAATTTCTCACCAGATGTATGCACATATACATCCCTTATGTATGCATACCCCTGAACTGTATATGCTTTGGGTGTTGTGCACATGTGCTGACTTTAAATTATTGAGCCATGCTATTTAATTTTCTCTTAATGAGTCCTGGGCGTGTGTGTGTGCGAGGGAGTGGGAAGGAAGAGTGTATTTGTGTGTGTCGGAGGGTGGGGAATACTCTGTACTGTATGGACACAAACAGTGCTATGTGCTCGAACACAAAACGTAATTAAAGGGTGCAATAAAATAAGAAGGGGTGGGGGGGGAGGAAAAATAATTTGTTTAAATGAGAACAGAGGTGACTTCCAACAAAACTTCAAAACCAGTTTGGCTAACAATGAACATAACCCCGTTCTTTTTAATCATCAACAAAATCTATCACACATGTTCTTTCAAGTAAAGTTTATTAGAAAGAAATTGCTACTAGAGAACCACATGTGAGCTCTGACTTGGCAAGGTCAGGCCAGGGCAATAAACCCTTGAACTTTACAAATATGCAAAGCTGACATAAATAACAAATTAAGCCCAGCCAGGTGTAGAGCTGCAGTTAGCTGCTTGCCAGAGAGATTTGAACTCTGGCCACCATGACCCCTATTGGCTTGTGTGGAAAAAAGGGGCTTATCTTTTCTAGTTGTTGCCCACTAGGATTCACATCTAGGTGTCATCTTCTTGGCGGTACCTTAGGAGAATTACACTACTTTATTATATACCAGTACTGTTCCAAATCCTTACCTAACTAGTTCAGGTTACTACAGTGATTTCTTAATAATGGGATTAATTTTTTTTTTCCTGGGGAAGCTGAGGGCTGCATATAATATAGCAATGGCCAACAGTGATTCAACTTGGTCTCCTTAAAAGATTCCACCTCAAGTCAGCCAGAAGGAGTAGCTGCGGCACCCCAGAAGGAATACTGCCAGAAGGTTTTGGTGAGATGGGAAGAGTGTAGAATACAGAGACCAAATAAAGACTATAATTGTATTAGATGAACAGTTATTAATCCTGAATAGGGCTATTTCTGGAAACTGTTACTGGAAATCCTGATGCTGGAAAGAATGCAGCAAAACTGTGTGTAGAGTATTTATATGATACCCAAAAAGAAAAGGAGGACTTGTGGCACCTTAGAGACTAACCAATTTATTTGAGCATAAGCTTTCGTGAGCTACAGCTCACTTCATCGGATGCATACTGTGGAAACTGCAGAAGACATTATATACACAGAGACCATGAAACAATACCTCCTCCCACCCCACTCTCCTGCTGGTAATAGCTTATCTAAAGTGATCACTCTCCTTACAATGTGTATGATAATCCAGTTGGGCCATTACCAGCACAAATCCAGGTTTTCTCACCCTCCACCCCCCCCCCCCCCAAAACTCACTCTCCTGCTGGTAATAGCCCATCCAAAGTGATCACTCTCCTTACAATGTGTATGATAATCAAGGTGGGCCATTTCCAGCTTTTTTTTTTGGATTTTTTTTTTTTTGGATTTGTGCTGGAAATGGCCCACCTTGATTATCATGCACATTGTAGGGAGAGTGGTCGCTTTGGATAAGCTATTACCAGCAGGAGAGAGAGTTTGTGTGTGTGTGTGTTTGGGGGGGGGGGGGGGAATGAGAAAACCTGGATTTGTGCTGGAAATGGCCCACCTTGATTTTCATACACATTGTAAAGAGAATGGTCACTTTGGATAAGCTATTACCAGCAGAAGAGTGAGTCTGTGTGTGTGGTTTTTGGGAAAAAAAAAAGGGGGGGGGTGAGAAAACCTGGATTTGTGCTGGAAATGGCCCACCTTGATTATCATACACATTGTAAGGAGAGTGATCACTTTAGATAAGCTATTACCAGCAGGAGAGTGGGGTGGGAGGAGGTATTGTTTCATGGTCTCTGTGTATATAATGTCTTCTGCAGTTTCCACAGTATGCATCCGATGAAGTGAGCTGTAGCTCATGAAAGCTTATGCTCAAATAAATTGGTTAGTCTCTAAGGTGCCATAAGTACTCCTTTTCTTTTTGCGAATACAGACTAACATGGCTGTTACTCTGAAACCTATATGATACCCAGTTCCATAGTATCTGAACCCCTTGCAAGCTTTAATGCAGTTAGTCACACAACACCCAGGCGAGGCCTGAACCACTAGACTATGCTTCCTCTGAGGGAGAGCAAACAGCAAAGGCGGGTTTCATTTTAACTAGATTGATTAAATGGTGGCTCAAAAAGGGAGTACATGGAGCTGAGAATTGGACACGTATTAGGAATAGATAATTTATAAAAATATATTAATTAGATGTTGGCCAAACCTGGCACCTGGAAACTGAAATAATTTGATTTTTTTTCCCCCAGGGGATGGTGATAGACAGGGAGAGGTGTTGAAATCAAACCTCTGTAGCTGAACCTGCCCATACTGTCTTGGGCCTGAGTTGGATCAGACATCAGGATGGGCTAATATTTCAGTTCAGCTTTGGTGGCAACCAGACCTCAGTCAACCCGATAACTTTCCAGCCATTTTGAACCAAATTCTTGCAAGAAGAACTTATGAGATGTCTAATAGGTTCAACCATAACCCACACCAGACCTGGTCTGGGTCTGAATGTCACATTCTCAGCCCCTCTCTAGTATTGATTAATTCCTCAGAAGAGAGGAATCTGGGTAACTATCTGCACCCAGGAAGGAGGGAAGAAAGGGGCAGAGAAGTGGTGCTGGTTTGCAATATACTGCATGTGTTTACTGCATCCTTGGAGATTCTCCAGGTAAACTTGTAAGAGGCCCCTCCATGTGCTTGTGGCACAAGTTTCAAATTCAATATGATTGTCTGTCTTCCATAAAAAAAAACCCAAACCCAAGACCTTCCTTATGCCTGGCCCCATTATAGTCTCCAAAATGAGGAAAACAAAGACACATTGCCTGTGGTTGCTGTTGCCTGAGTGCTTCTTTTTCCACAAGAAACAAGCCATGTTTTGGCCTGTCACCTTCACAGGTCTGCTTGTCAGTGACCATAAAAATGGCAATGGTGGTATGGAAAGTGACTATGTAAAACTGGTACCTTCTTGCCATGTCTCGCTCTTCCCGAGGTGCTTCTGAGTCACAGCTGCTCACAGCACTGAATGAAAAAAGCCATGTTTTATTATCACTATTTCTGTTAGAGAAGAATGGTGGTCTTATGGTTAAAACACTGGATTGTGACCCAAATGGTCTATTTTCTCTTCCTAGGTGTGTTATAGATTCCCTAGGACAAACTTTCAAAGGTGTGTAGGGGACCAAGGAGGATAGGTACCTACAGTCGATTGAAAATAAAGACACTTTTGGAACTACCATTAGGCACATATCTGCATCTTTAGGTACCTAAACCCCTTTGAAGTTCTGGCCCTTAGGCCCCAGGTCAACATATCTCTTAAACAAGGGCTTACCTGTAAGCAGGCACAGACCCATTGTTGCGTATAGAATTACTTGAGAGGCTGAAGTTAGATAGGTGATTAAGTGCTTTGCTGAATCAAGTGGTGGCCTTAGCTAGGGCCAAATTCTCTCAAAACAAGTCCAGAGGCTGAAATAATGCTCCTTCATTTTGAGATCCCAGTTTGGGTTTGAAGCATTGGCTGTTAGAAAAATCCTATTTTGACTTGAAAATGGAGCAAATATGTAATGGACATCATGAAAAGGGAATGCATGTGGAATATCATGTTCTAGCGTGTTACTTTCCTGATTGTACCTGAACTTTAAGAATCTTTGCTAGAACATTTTTGGATTTTTTTGTCTCTGAAGAAAACATTTTTCTGTGATTAGTGAAATGCTGCACAAACTGCACTTACATGGAGACGCTGTTTGGTCTAGTAGGTAGAATGCTGTTCTGGATATCAGTTAACCTGAGTTCTATTCCTGGTTCTGCTACTTATCTGTTGTGTCACCTTGAGCAAGTCATTTCACCTTTCTGTAACTCTATGTCCCCTCTCTCCCACTGGCTTTTCTGTTTACTTGGGGGGAGAAGGGGAAGGATGCAGGCACTGTGTTTGTGCAGTGCTTTCCCCAATGGGGCCCTAGCTGCTACTGTAATGTTAATAATAATTAATAATGCTATATTCCTGACTCTTTAGTGTACCCTTGAATAGGCTGCTAGAACTTGCGGGGTTAACTAATGTAATGTACACATTCCCACCTGAGGTATTTCTAAGTTCTGTCTTGTCCCCAAGTCACATTTTGGGAAAGATAGAGCTCTCCAATGCATGAGGACTACTGAAGAGATCTGTACTGACAAATGGACCGAATGCTTTCTATAGTGTTCTCTGATCGGCACACTCAAGCATCATGAAGCTCCAATACAGACATACGTCAGGCTTTGGAAGAGGGGGATCGCTGAGAGAAGATGCGTGAATTTGCATTGTGTTGTGTTAGGTGGAAGATCTGCAAAGGAGTTAAGAGACTTGTCATGATATATAATGAAAAGCACCTGCGAAAAAGACTGTATAAGCTCCATACGATGCAGAAAGGAAACAGATAGCTGACAATTTGTTGTGGATAGCATGAAGCCCTTGAGGGAATTAGGAAAATGCATCATGGCCATTTACTTGCAGTCACAGTTCTGGTGAGTGTAACTTTCCTGATTTTATTTATCCAAACCTGATATTTAGGGCTAATGGTAAATTCTGCTGAGAGGGATCTGGGACCCCTACCATGGATGTAAAGGCAGTTCTGAGGGAACCAATCCTGGACTGAGCCAATTACTTGAACTGACCCTAAAGCTTCAATTAAGGACCCACTCTCACTAGTGCTTCTTAGCTCCAGTAGCAAGGCGTCTCAGTGACGGTGGATGTATGAGACTGGACATCGCTCTTGGACATACCTGCCCTTCGTGGTGCAGCCTGGTTGCTCCATAGGTTTTGCAGTTCAGATTTTTGCTGTGTTCATTTCCAGTTTTTTTCTGGAAGCTGTAGGGAGGGACATTGGAGGATGCAAACAGGCACCTAAAGCAAAAGGAAAATAATGAGAGAATACAAATTTCGCTTTTTATATTTTGGAGTCTAGGAGACATGGAGAATTTGTCTTGGACATACCTGCCCTTCGTGGTGCAGCCTGGTTGCTCCATAGGTTTTGCAGTTCAGATTTTTGCTGTGTTTATTTCCAGTTTTTTTTCTGGAAGCTGTAGGGAGGGACATTGGAGGATGCAAACAGGCACCTAAAGCAAAAGGAAAATAATGAGAGAATACAAATTTCGCTTTTTATATTTTGGAGTCTAGGAGACATGGAGAATTTGTCTATCAGGCTCCTTTTCCAGAGGAAGGAAAGGAAGAAAATTCCTTAGAATCCAGGGACCTCATCATGCAAATTTAAGTTACCTGGGAATACTCTAGTGATAGGCGCTATAGATAAGCCTAAAGATTACATAGATGGATAAGGATCATAGCCTAAGGGAGTACGCCATTGGGAGAATATTAAATATTTAAAAGGAGTTTTATTTAGAGTCCTCTAAATGGACAGGTTCTTAAAAACAAAATCATATGACAAGAAAATTCAACATCACCGTGGGTGAGTTAAGTGTGGCATATATCCTTGTATAAATAAACAGCCCTGACTATATGCTCTCCCCAGCTCCATTTAAAATGCTAGGCAGCAGGAACAGCTCCAGTCAGACAGCAAAAGAAAGCAGGATGGGTTAGGAGGGTGAGATGAGACAGAACAGACCTACATAAGTAACTTTTCCAATATAGCATCACTTGGGTTGTTCTTTAGATTGGCCATTATTTTAGGAACAAGATAAAGAAGAATCCCAGTCCAGCTGTCCTCAGTCCATGGTCCAGCGCAGCTCACAATTTGTTCAAATGAACAAAAAACATTTATAATCCAATGCAAACTTCATGTTTCTTGTAAGAATAGTGTGGCCTAGTGAATAGGGCAGTGGCCTGAGAACTGAGAGGCCTTGGTTTTGTTTCCAGTTCTGCCGTTGGTCTGCTGGCTGATGTTGGACAAGCCACTTTTTCTCTCTGTATCTTGGATTCTCCATCTGTAAAAGGGGGAGAATGATACTGATCTCTTTTGTAAAATGCTTAAAAACATTTCCCTGCATCAGCCTGGTCTCCTGAGCCCCAGGGGAAGGTTCATCACAAGAAGGGGAGGTGTTGCTACCACTGTTGTTTCCCATTGAGGAGAAGGAGGTATGATGTACTTGAGAGTCTCCACTGAGGGCATGTACTTCGTTCCTTATGTCCCTCCCTAGCCACTTTTAACCACTTTGTGCTACCACATCCTCTCCCTCCTCAGCAAACCTAACCTGAGTTGGGCTGGTGTGTTTAGGCCACTATTAATGTCAGTCCTTTGATCATTCTAGGGTAAACTCAATGAGAATCCCTTGAAAAAATTGTCAACTGCGGAAAATAGGGGCTGGCCAAGAAGCATGGCTCTCTGTATTTCTATACCTGCCTGGCTAATTGTCAATGCTGGCATTCTGTTGGCATTGTTTATGCATCATTATGCCATGCAAAAGGGTTTTAAAGATCTTTGCTGTGTCAAAGAAGTCCTCTTCTTAATACCATAATAGAGAGCCACAGACCTGATATTTATGTGAAAGTGGAAGTCTCCCTCCAGAAGGTCAGTGGGGAAGTGTAATCAGTTTAAAAATGGATGTTGTAACTTACTTGAATGAAAGATTTTCTAAAGGTGACATTAAAATGAAATATTTAAGATAAACTGGAAGATCTGACTGGGAATTCACAATATCCCTCTGAAATGGTCTACCCTGATTTACTGATCTTCTATTTTCAATTTATGATCTGAGACCAGAGTATACCACTGGAGGATGAGAACAGAGTAGTCATATTAGAGCCAGCTCATATATCCTAAAAACAGATTTTGGAAGAATTAGAAAATATAATAAAGTGCCCTCCCTTTAAGACAGTGACCCACTCACTGCCAACTTAGAACCTGGAGCATTAGATATTTTTAAAGCCCTTAAGCTGTCTTTTCCGCCCCCCCCCCCCCCATTGATGAGGTTTTTGTCTTTTATGAATGGAGAAACAATAATACAGACATACTTTGCTTTATGATTTCATCCCCCAACAGCTTACCTCGGGACAAATTCTGCTCTCTGTTACACCATTGCAAATGCAAAGTAACTCTGTTGAACTCAGTGAAATTACTCTGTATTTACACAGATGTAATGCAGAGCAAAATGTATCCCATTATTATTATTTTTTTTTAAGTAAATGTTCATTTCCACACAGCTCTTTTTCAACTAGGGGTATGTCTACACTGTCATTGGGAGCGAGCTTCCCAGCCTGGGTCAATAGACTTGAACTAGTGCACTGAAAATAGCAGTATGGATGCTGTGTCTTGGGCTGCAGCTCTCAAGCCAAGGGGGCCCAAGCTCCAGTCCGAGCCTCAACATCCACGCAGCTATTTTTAGCATACGAGCTCAAGCCTCGCTAGCATGAGTCTGTCTGTCTGGGCTGGGTTGCTCGCTTCCTCCAGCTGCAGTGTAGACGTACCCCAAATTATACACCGAAGAGGGCTTGTCTACACTACCGCATGGGGTCGATCTAAGTTACGCAACTTCAGCTATGTGAACAGCGTAGCTGAAGTTGACGTATTTAGATCTACTTACCGCCGTGTCTTCACTGTGGTAAGTCAATAGCTGAAGCTTTCCCGTCAACTCCGCTTACACTCCTTGTTCTGATGAAGTACCAGAGTCGACGGGAGAGCGCTCAGCGGTCAATTTATCCCGTCTATACCAGACGCAATAAATTGACCACAGCTGGATTGATTGCTGCCCGCCGATCTGGCGGGTAGTGTAGACAGGCCCTTAGTTACCTCAGTAAGAATCATAGGGAGTTCAATATTCTAGCAAGGGGACGTCGGAAAGAGGTACATTGTCTTAATGATCCGAATTGCTTTGCCTGATCCTTTGGTTTTAAAGAGACAGCAACCTTATTGGAAAAGAAGTGTATTTGTAACGCTCTTTAAAAGTTTCATTCACAATGAATCCATCCCACAAGGGTCTAAATGATTTCATTCTGGTTTTATTTGAAGCTCTTCAAACTTCATGAGGGTTCTGCATTTTTCCCTGTAGGTTCTGAGATCAGCAAGCATAGGGAGCTGTGCTAGGAATGAGGAGCACTGTTGCTGCTACATGGACTGACAATTAAAATGGAGCGGTTTTCTTTTTCCTTTTTGATTGGTTAACTATAATCCTGTCCGTGTCAGATTTCACAAAGAGTTCGCCAAGGCTATGTTGAAGGTCCTAATCCTGCTCCACCAAGGTGCACCATTCTCAAGGTGCAAGTGCAGTGTAAAAAAAAGAATTCTGGGAAGCAAGGGGACCCGATCCGGCATTAAGCGTCTGATCCAAAGACATTTGAAGCTGATGGAAAGACACCTTTAATGCACACACTGTCGTGTGCTTACCAAATTATCCCAGCCTAGCAGAAAGAGTAAGAGGGGATATGTATGTAAATTGTGCACTGGCAAGACTAGAAGCACGCTGAAGCTCATGTCTAATCAGACTTGCCCATTCTTTGCCCACACCCTGCTGCTTTATGAACTGAAATTTTGAGTAAGGGTGCAGGCGCACAGGGGGGTTGAGTTTCAGTGCCAGGGACTCTGCCTCGTGCTTAACCTTTTTTGAGACCACGTACAGCCTGCGCTTGCTCTTGCTCCAGGTGCATTTGCTGCAGCTCAGCTGCCTTAGGTACCCTGTTGTGCATCATATAGGCTCTGAATCCAGCCAATGGCACCATCAAGCCTATCAACCTCCAGTGGAGCATGGACATTTAGGGCACATAGACCAAGTAGCCCCCCCACTCCCTTCCAAGGAGCACCATATAAACTGGAGCCCACCACAGAATTTCCTAAGGGAAATGGCTTTTTAAGAAGGCCCCAGCATCTTTCAGGAAGGTGAGACTTCTTCCTCTCCCCATTCTCTTTTGGGACTTTGGAGGTTCATGTGTGATCCCTCCACCCCCAAAACACACACTTATTAGAAGCAACGGGGGGTGCCTTCATAATCTCAGATGTCCCCACTGATGTTAGCAGATCTAAACTCTGTGAGCTGTTTTGTGTGGTTGGGAGCTTGGGTTTTGGTAATGGACAGGCCCCAACAACACCTTCATAGACTCAAACTACAGTGACAGGGTGTATACGCCTTACTTGATCAGTGGACTTTCTCCCTTCTTGCGCTTGCTCTTGGATCACAGCAGATACAGTGGTAGAACCATTTGCTGACCTCCCAGCCCTTGCTGGGCAGGCACTCCAAGAGAAGGGGAGGAGGGAGGTCATCTAAGTTGAAGGGGTTAATTGTGTGAGTGAGCTATAAAATATAGTATATAAATCAAGGTAGAAGGGCAGTTGGGAACAGTCCATATGTATGTGTGTGGGGGGAGGGGCTGCAATTCAAATAAATAACAGAAAAATAATAGAAAGTGATCCTGAATTCATTGTCTGAGCAGCAGGAAATGGCTAGATAGGTGGCCGAGGATATGGTCTTCCATCTTTTAATAACCAAAGGTGTTTTATGTTTCGCCCTGCTGTTTGTTTTCACATTGCAAAGCCTTAAAGATTTTGGAGTTACTTTGTCTAAGTCAGGGCAAGAATCAAAGTTCCTCTTTAGTTTTGGACAAGTGCTTTTTTCTCAAGCAGCATGGGGATTAAGGACATATATTAGGTCTCTTTCAGGGAAAATTCCATGTTCCTTTGCTCTGAAATGTTCTCTTCCTGGAGATTATGAGATAATGCATCTGGAACAACATTAGCTCATCCAGGTTTGTGTTTTTCTGAAAAATCAAATCCCAATAAGCTTATTCTCCATCTGCCTGAAGATATATTTGGGTAAAGGATAGATATCAACCAATACCCAGGCCTGTGGTCAGATATTGTGAGATCTTCTAAACACGAGCAGGAAATTAACATCCTCTAAATTAGATCCAAACATTCCTTTTTCTCTTATGCAGTATTTTCTTTCAGCAGCTGGCCCAAGTGAGGAGAGTGTGTTTATTTCTCCTTCAGTAATGTTTTCTCAGCAAACTCCGAAACTTGGGATCAACCCACATTCACTTTTAAGTGAAAATTATTTTTGTGGCCTCAAACTAATTTGCTAAACTGCAGCGGATATTTGTGTCAAGAGCTATCATTATGTCATTGTCTGTTGGGATTAAGCATTTAAAGTACAATAAAAAGTCTCTGGACGTCCTGTCATCATATATCAGGCTAAAGGAAAGTGGGCTTTCCTCTGCATCTGCACCATTTGAATACCAAAACTACATGAATCCACCTCACAAAATCAAGAACTTCTCTGTCAGTGTGACTATGAGTGAGGAAGCTGAGTATTTCAGGTGACATGCATCAGTAGAGTTAATGGGAGAAGCTTGTGCAACTTTGTTTGGGCTTTAGTCCATGCCCGTTCTTGAATATCAGGTACATACTCACAGAAGCATGATCTTCATGTTTCACCTCATCTGAGCTCCTTGCTCATGATCTCTGGAGCAGAGATAGAGTGTAGCTTTCTCCTCTGTCTCAGAACAGGGAGTGGATCTTCTCTCAACATTGGCATCTTGGCTTACACCTTATTGGTCTGATAGCTCAGAAGTTTTTACATTTTCTTTATAAGGTCATTAGCTTTTCAGTTGAATAGGCAAAGGCTGTTTTTCACATTCTGTCAAGGTCTCCTGTCAAATCTTTCAAATCATGCTACATTTCTATTTATTAATCACCAAAATAATGAACAAATACATTAATAACTGACTATTTCACTAATCAGTGCATTTAATAACAGGAAACACCAAATTCATGCCATGTTATTAAACAATCATGATCTTAATTTTCTTTCTTTCATCTCGAGCCACTTGTCAATAAGAGGCAGATAGTCTTAGTTTGGCTTAGGAAAAACTTGAGGAACAATCCTAAATGGAACATTCATAGCATATTTCTCATTCTAACTGAAACCCTGAGTCATAGAATTATTTGGATTTTAAATGATCGTAGTGAGTCACAAGTCCAGTCCCTTGCATAGCGTGAAATTAAACGCTTGTGACAAACAGAGACTGTGCACAAAAGAGAAGAGTCACTTTTGAAATACATTGCCTAACTTTGCCCTATCACCTGAAATTTGATGCCTTATCATTTTTAACCATCTCCATATGACATTTGATTGTACCTTTATCCCACAGCTAACAATAGAAAGATATAGCCAAGTGAAAGTACGTGTTCAAAAGTACAAATTTCTTATTTCGCCAATTTAGGTCCTCTTACAAAACCAGCCTGGATTTACTATATTAAAAAAAAAAATAGGTACCTCTTTCATTAGATATTTTTTCTTTCTATTTAGTTGTATGCATCCATGAAATGATGGTAACCAGACTGGTGAAGGATCTGAACAAATTGCCCTGCATTTTAGTCCTCAATTATATAAGGAGATCTTATGAAAACAAGAACTGAAGTCTTGAAGTGTCCTTGCATTTTGAAGGGAAGTAATTCATACCAGATTGTTCTTTGTTAAAATCACAGAAAAGAATCCTAGAAGGTTTATTGAAAAAGGCACAACAACAAAACTATGGACATATTTTGCAAACCAGTTAGTCCCACTGAAAATCAGTGGGACATGGGCTTTTAAGGCATTAGAAAATCATCTATAAGGTAAGGGTAACATTTCAAAAGCCTCTATCTGTTGATGGTAGCAAAAAAATCCTTCCAAGAAGATACGGGCAGTTGAGGTTTAATGATCACTGGCATTCAGTGGGTTAGCTGAAAGTAATTAAAGTGGTTCCATGCCTAATTCATCTGATAGCTTCACAATAAAAATAGCATCTTTGTAAAGCACACAAAAATCCATGTCACAATCTTTGCTTTCCAAGGTCTGTAAAAGAATAGAAAGATATCTTATTGTGTTACATTTATGCCATATTTTTTCATTTCTAAGATTCTTAAGGCTCTTTACAAATGTAACAAGTGAAATATGAAAAGTGCTGGTCAAAGAATACAAAAAGTGATTCGTATATTTTTTGCAGGTAGAGGCTGGGGCTGAAATCCTGACCCTATTGAAGTCAATGGGAATTTTGCCATTGATTTCAGTGGGTCCAGGATTTCACCCAGTGAATTCAGTCCACTGATATTTGTGTGGCTGCCAGGTATTCATGAATATTTTAGTAAATCTCAAAAGTTTCACACATTCTAGTACAAATAATTTTTCTGAAAATTCATCCAGAAAGTGAAGTATTCATTGTTTGTAATTCATTGCTTGGCATTTGACATTTCACTCTGTAAAAAGATCCAGGCATCCAGTCAGGGAGTAATGACATTATCACGTGGCCTAAGTGACCACTCACACCCTGAGAATAGTGAATAGCATATACCTGGCATGAACAGTTCGCAAACAACCTATAGGCTGCAATTTGACCATAAAAACTCTTCAGCAAATACTTACAAATAGCAGACATTCATAGAAAGGAGAATTGGTTCACAAACATTTTTCAGAACAGAAAAACAAGTCTATTTCCAATTAGTAGTTTTAAAAAAGAGTCCTTTGAACACACTCTATACATATCTACATATGCAGATAAAATCTCACTAGCCCAGTCATTGAAATGCAACTGCCTCTGTGGAGGAATGTGGTTCTCAATTTTTGCTAATACCGGTAGAAGTACAAAATAGCTTAGAAGAACTACTGAGAATACTTTATACAATTTGAAACTATATGAGAATTCAGGCAATCCAGAATGTAAATACCTGTGTTTGAGTTTGTTCAGGATACTGGAACTACTGTCCCTGCTATTTCAATATCCGTTCTCAAATAGGATACTGGATACTCTGTGCTAGCTCACTACTGAGATTGAGGGAAGAAACCAAGCACTGAATCTGTTCTGGGTTTGAAATGGGTGGTTTCCCCTTCAAGGGCATGCCAGAGCCAGTCCTGTTTGGCTTGTGAAATTTGGCAAGGGTCACAGGCAGAGGGAGTGTAGGCTAGGATGGCTGTGCTTGAAAAAGGTGAGATATTCATTGTGATTGAAAACCAGTCTCCTGCATCCACGTGCTCAGAGTTGTACATGTAACACATGCACATTATAGCAAGCCAGTGACCATGAAATGCAACTAGAACTATTCTTTAGTAATTTCATTATGGTCAAAAGAATCCTCTCCATATCTGGACTTGTGTTGATCTTCTTTGTTCACATTTATTCTTTGTTTATAGATGCGGTTTGGAATCACCATCAAAACCCCTTCACTGTGGGCATTGGGACTTCGTCAGTCCACCAAAAAAGGAGACAAATTTTCCCAAGTGAATGGTCATTGAGGAAACACAAGCATGAGCTTATTGAGAGGAGCCCACGCTCTGAGCTGGGTCTGACTGACAGGGAACCACCACAGCTGAACGGGGGGGAGGAGGGGTGGTGGAAATGAAATACACTGAACAACAGTAGTAGAAACAGGGCATCAGAGAAAAGTAAGACGAGATGTTAGAACGGAGGTCTGATCCCATGAACTGAATGGAAAGTACTCATGCTGACTTCTGTGGGCTTTGGAGCAGCCCCTAGAGCTGTGAAGGTAGAACAGAAGATGGGGATGCAGGGGAAAGCTGCTCTGGTTTGGTACAGATGGATCCCAGAGAAAGCTGAGAGGGGTGAGCAGGAGAAATGTCAGAGAGCTAAGTACCATTCATTAAACAAAAAAAGCAGTTACTGTTGCTCTGCCAGGTGGATTAAGGCACAGTCACATACCTCTGAAAGTAATACCAGATCCCAAGCCTGGCTACATGGAAACCCCCTCTATCCACAACGTTCTTACAGCCATTCATCTCTATGAAGATCAGACAAATGTGTGTTGAGCTTGATCACACTGGGGCCAAAGCCTCAGCTGCTGAAGGCTTTCATGGCCACACTCTGCTGGCAAGATCTGTTAAAAGAACAGAGAAGGATCATTTTTATATCTGGAATAGACTAGTATCTAAAGATGTTATGATGTACATCTGACTGCAAGCTATGTATAAATCAGGTTAACTCTGAGTAGAAAGATTGCACATTCATAGAATACTAACAGAGATTTACATGGATTCCTGGGACCATCTAACTTGCTCAGGGCAGCAGGACCAACTAGCTCTTTTTTGTTGTTGCAAAGCTCGGGCACAAATCTACAGTCAGTCTGGCCTTAAAAAAAATCAATCCTCAATCCTGTACTAAGGCATCTCTGCCATAAAGCTGTGGAGCTGGCATTCTTTAGGACCTGGGGGAGTTGTTGTGTTCCACTGGAATGCGGTGAATGGCTTGTAAATTAGAGTCCCTAATGAAAACGCTCTGGTGTCCAACTGGAGCAATCATCTGGTTAAAATCAGGCAGTAATTCCACTAATTTTACTGCCCTTCTCCCAGCCCTCAACGCCTCATTTAGGAAAAAATGTTTATGTTCCCCTCAAAACACCTGCGTTTTACCTTGGGTCCCCAAAGCAATTATTTTTATTTTATTTTATTTTATTTTTAAGGCTTTATGTTGTGAAATTCCACATCCCTCCCTTGTCTGAACCGAAGCACATGAATGCCCTGGGATTCCCCATCTTCAAACATATTTAACTAGCACTGTTTTTCTTGCACACTTCACAGGCTTCACCATCTTACATATTTTCCGCCCATGGTTGCTGCCCAGAACTGTTTAGGATATATTTTTTCCTCTCTCCGTAAATGATGAAACAAAACTACATAGAACTGTTGGGATTGTGACTAAGAAAGTTAAGGTTATTGGATGTGACAGTGACTGACACTTATCCAATTTCAGGCTTTCCAAAATATTTATGCTTCATATCATGATTTAGTCCCTACCAGAATCTGTAGACATTAAACAGCAAGAATGAGCACTATTCTCACTTGGAAAATGAAACATTACATAGTGAATGTTGAAACACAAGCACAAAGTACTGTGACATCTTACCATCTGCAAATCCATTAGGGTGAGTGATGCATTTTGTCCCCTTGCTTTCCCATTCATTTAAAGCTTTGTCAGAATATGGTTCATTATCTCTATCAAAAGTTTTGTTAACTAGGCAAAAAGCCACTCTCTCCAATATTACTGTTTTCTGAAACGCCATTTCAAGGCGTGGGAATAGAACTCCCACAAACACACACAAACTTCTTGGTTTATTTCCAAAGTTCATTCCCCTGAAATGTCTGAGTGCTGATCTGCAAGACCATTCTGGGTAGATACATCTGTACATGAGCACACTAGCTATCCCAGTCAGCTTCAGAATTCCAGTGTCCAGGAAGTGAACTGCCCCCAGCATGCAGCTCTTTTAAGCAGAGCAGAACTTAAATCAGCATAGGTGTTCAAATGCTGGGATGTATTTCACCTTATTGGGTCGTCTTGGCAGAGTGAAGCAACCTGAGCAAGCACAGGTAAAGCTAGGTTTAGCATCAGAATCTCCCTCAGTTTCATTATGGAGGCTAGGGAATGGGAGACACACGAAATACTTTATCCAAAACTTCACATATTTAGTGTTATTCATGATCAGGTGAATATTCCAGGCATTCAAGATACTTGTGGAAAATATTAGACTCTGATGATGTATCTGGGTCAGTGTACTGATAAGTTCTCAGCTTTAAGAGACCCGGTGTGTTTTGAGCCACCAGGGCTCAGATCCTCAAAGGTATTTAGGAGCGTAACTTTCATGGAAATCAATGGCTCCTAAATACTTTTGAGGATCCAGGCCTCTGTGCACTCCTGACCACACAAGAGAGAGAAGAAGAGTCCTTCCCCTCATCAGAAAGAGAACCTGCCCTTCCCCCTTCTGTAGGGGTAAGAAGAGAAGCATTTTACATCCACTGATGTCCCAGACCAAAAGCTAGCTAGCGCTCTCCCTCAAGGCCTTAGTTTGGTCTCTCTGTTCCTGACCTCTTGCTGAGGGTATGGAATCTAAGGCTGAATTGAATGTAAAAATATAATCTCAATAATAAATAGTACTAAAGCAAATATCACATCAACCATTATGCAGCAGAAGTTTTAATTAAAATGATCACAAGCAGATTTATGTTCAATGTAACTTTTTCTGCTGTTTGTGGGTAGTATTTATTTGTTTTATTGCTTTCCACTGCCATTTAATGAAGCTGCTTCTCAAATGGAGATAATGTTACATTTAAAGATCTGATTTTATTCTAAATTTGCTTCTGCCTTCTTTGAATTTTTACTTCATTTGACTTACTGTTAGGGCCTCGCAGAAGATGGCTACATTGTGAAAGTTAAAAATTACTGTCTTTGGAACAAATAAAGGCAGCTTTTCCTCAACTGACTCCAACTAACCAACTAGCCCAAAAAACTAGGGCTGGAGAGAGAGAAAGTGTGTGTGTGAGAGAGAAAGAGAAAGACAGAGAGAGAGCAAGCAGAAGGTAGGAGACCTTCCTTTTTGAGATGTTAAAGGAAACGTATTGGAAGGCCTACTATTTGTATTTCTTACAAGATTAGTATTCTTCTTCTGTTACTTTGAAAGGAATCAAAGCTCCGGACATTTGGTGTTTCTTTCAGCATTCAGTTAAAGTATATTTAAAATGATAAGTGAATCATTTATCTCTGAGACTGAGTAGTTGACTACGGTGTTTATAATCTCTTCATTTCTGTGCTTTTCTTTCTGTCTCTCTTGAAACAAAAGGAAAAAGAAACTTCTCTGGTTTGGGAACCTCTTTGCAGATCCACAGCTGAGAGATAGAGGGAGAGAACTCTTCTGTAATGTATCAACCTAATTGTAATTAGTAATGTATCCTGGATCTTCACACACCTTTAATAGGTACAATGAGATCTGGAAACTGAATCTGACTGGAGCTGGAGTTTTTCCTCTATGAAAGACTGAACTGAAAACCCCAGATTCAAAAAGCCCCAAACTTTGAGAGTTTTAAAATCAACATCCTGATCTGAGTTTTGTAGTATGTTCCCATTTTTTATTGTAAAGTAGGGACTCTACCCAATAAGGTGTCAAATCAACACCAGATGAGATGGTGATTTTTGTGACAGAGAGAGACATCTGTCCAGTAGACACCAATGAAGCCCATCCATCAAGGTGTTTAACACAGGTTTCCTAAATGCCTCTGGCTAGCAACTTTCAGACACCACTATTGAATGAGATTTGTACTACAGACTCAGAGGTTAAAGACTCCATACTCACATTACCATTTCGTATGGGGATGGAGCGGGGGGTTATATGCAAGTGACTAGTGTAGATTAAAAAGAAAAAGGAATGGACATCAGTTCTACATAGCTGTAGCAGAATCTGGAAAAATAAGAAGTGAGTCACAGGAGCATTTTAGTCAGATGTTCTAGTATTCGGTACAAATCTAACCTGAGAATATATTGTCTTCCATAATCTGCCCCAAACAATTATAAACACAGTGAGGAGGAGGAAATAGGGAAACTGAACACATGGAGAGTACTGATGGGAGACTCTCAAAAGAGTTGTTAGTTACTGCAACTGTTATTCCAGGTTTATGACTATGTAACTCCATTGATTGCAATGTTGATACTACAAAGCTACACTGGCATAAAACTAGAGTGGTGAATCTGGCCCCTTGTCTAAACTATCTAAGGGTGAAATTCCTCCCAGTACAGAGGGCCAGCATATACAGCCTATACACCATTTAAATCCCACTTAATTTCATCTTAAATCTCTTGAATCTGCATCCTCAGTCTGGAAATCTCAAGAAGAGGTTATCTTATAAGATTTCTTAGACTTCATGTTTAGGTCTAGTTTAAATGTACCATGAGGTACCTCTTTATTTCCTGTGACGTTCCAGAACCTTAAGAAAGAGGTTAGTTTGAATTCAGTTAGAATCAAGTTTGAAGGCTGGTGGAGTGTCATATTTTTTTCCAAGCTAGTTTACCCATTCCTAAAAGAAAGTTTAAGTAATTTATTGCCTGTGTTTTAAGCATATCAATTGAATTGTTGGGTGCAAGCAATAGAGAACAGAAGAGCAATCAATGGTGAGTTCAGTGCCTACGCAGTTAGAATCTTGCTGCCAAATGCGGTTAAACAGTTTTTCACTTCTTTCCAAAAACATGTACGTTGTCTAAGTAGAAAAGTATTTCCATTTGTAAAAAGGATTTTTTTTTTCATTTCATACATCTGCAGGCATACAAGGAGCCATAGCTGACCACAAATTAGAGCAGGGAACTGTAACAAGCACAGCTTGTAATGGAGACCACAAGTCTGTAAAAGGTATAGCATTGTTTTTTGGGTCAGTTGTGTTTTGTTTGTTTAGCAGCAAAAATCCAGTTTATATTTCAATACGACACCAACTATACCTTGAGCTAGAAAAACTGGTTAAATCAATGCCATTTACAGTGAACTAGAAGGAGGGGATCAAAGGTGGAAAATGTTCTCTCTCGCCCCTTTTCTGTCCCACTCCCTTTGCTGTAACATGACTGCAAAGAATAGCAGGGCACGCACAAGTTGCCTTTTTGACCTACCTTTTCTACCTGTTGTAGGTTAGATGGTGTAGCTAGCACGGAAATGCAGAAGTGGGGCTAGGTAAGGAGCCTGTTCCCTAGAACAGCCTGAATAAGCGTCATTCACATTAGCTGTCCCTAAAATTAGGAACTGCTCATCCACTCCCCAGCACTCACCAAATGGCACAAAAATGGGTGAGGAAGTGATAGAGTTAGAGTCCATTTCTCCTGTACACCGGACCGTGGAGCAGTGCCAGTTCACTGGCGTAGCAGACTGCTCCAGCCTCATGGGTGAAGCCAAGTGTCCACTCTCAACCGGCAAAATCTCTCCCAGTGCTCTTTCTGGGGTGGGGTGGTTCTGCGCTGCATATGCTACAGGGCTGTATGCAAACAGTGGTGCATCTTTTCTCTCCGTATTCTGTTGCTGTGCACGAAGAAGGACGATCATGTGGCCCTGTACTTCCTCTCCGCAGGAAACAACAGGGTCACTGATATTTGTCTTTAGCCTTCTGCTTCTTTTCTACCCGCAGAACCACAGCAGAGTAAAATCAGCAATAGGAGAATAACTAAGCATGTAGATCCTTTGCCCTCTTTCGTTCCTGGGTACATTCTCAGCATGCATGTGCGCACTCACTTTCTCTGTTAGGAACTAGAGTCAGGTCCTCAAAGGCATTTAGGTGCCTACGTTCCATTGATTTAGGCACTTAACTACCTTTGGGAATCTAGGCTAGGTAATGGGTGAGAAGACTTCTGGTCATTAAAACTTTCCCTGATCAGCTTTTCTTTCCCACACATTCTGCTTTACTTCTCCTATGAGTTTTTATTGAAAAAAAAAAATCCCAACACATATTCTTCATATACTACCTTCCTGTGACTGTGGTAAGTGTCTATTTCATACCGAATAATTTCCTCAGTGAACTGACACTCATTTTTCTTTCCCATGTTATGCCCAGAAGCAGATCAAAATCTCCTTGCATTTACTCATTGTTTCTAATTAATTGACTCTTTTGTAGCCACATAGATTTGTTGTTCTCTGGATTGACTTCTCAAGCAGTTTCCTGTGAGTATTTGACCCTTTTGTGATAAGAGAGCTGGGTGGGTGGTTACGATTCTTCGCTTAAGTCACGTGGCGTGGTTCCACCTTTTCTCCACCCTCTTAGTGTGATTTGTAGCCCTGCAACCTCAGAAGTGAAAGACACCCACGTACCACAACTGCTGCTGTACCCAGCCCTTGTGGAGGAAGTGCACAGAGGGAAGGCTTCCTGGGCTGAGCTATACTTTGTGCTGCTCTGGCAATGCAAAGGGCCTTAAAGTGGGTGGCAACGGCTCCCTGAGAATACCCCCAGTGCAGTGAGCCTCTGTGGATGGCAGAAGGCCTCTGTGGCAACCCTACACTTAGACTTCTGCATAAGAGTGGGGAGGGGGCATGGTTGGAGTGATGCTCAGGGCATCTGTGGGGATATAGGGAGCAGAGTGTAAGGTAGAGCGGCTCTGTGGATATGTCTACACTGCAAATTATAACCCAAAGTATCAAGTCTCAGAGCCCCCTGGTCAATTGACTCTAGCAGGCGGGGCTCAGGCTGTGAGGCTAAAAATAGCAGCGTAAATGTTCACAGTCAGGCTGGAGCCTGGGCTCTGAATCCCGGTGAGGGAGAGGGTCTCAGAGCCCAGGCTCCAACCATAGCAGGAATGTCTACGCTGCTATTTTTAGCCCCACAGCCTGGGCCCCAAGAACCTGCAACAGCTGACATGGCCGCTAAGACTCAGGACTGCATGTTTTTCAGTGCAGTGTAGACATCCTCTGAGGCTCTTCCGCCTTACACTGAAGAGTCTCAGAATGCAGGCATTGCAAAGGCAGCTGAAAGCCATGTTTGCCTCCAGACCATCCAGTCCTGCCCCCACACAGGTACAGAGAATCAGGCCCCATGTTTGGATTTTGCCAAGTGCCATTAGGTCCTCAGTTTTATAAGCAGTAACTTCACCAGTCAGCAGGGCGGAGGAGAGAGAGGCTACTCTGTAAATAAGGAATATTTCTATTACCCGCTATTATCTTTAAGCCAGTTCACTGAGGCTGCTCTTATCTCCTTTTAGGCCAGGCAGCAGCAACATTCAAAATGGGACAGTGAGGAGGCAAAAGTACTGCATTAAAATCCAATGGGACCTTTTTATGTTGCTAAGTTTGAAGAAGGAACAGACCTTACCCCTCGCCTTTCCCCCTCCTGCAACACACCCACAAAACAACCTCAGACTTGTAGTTAAGAAAACAAACTGCAAAGAAAACACCCGAGGGGCCTTGGCAGCAAACTTTTCCCACTAAATTGTGAATCTGCACACTCACAGTCTGAAATCAATTAGGATGTGGGGAGGGAGGGGAAGGAAGGGGGAAATATCAACAGCTCTGGGGTGAAACATAGGTTGGTGCTGCCTCATCATTTTTAAACCTAAAATAAAACAAGCAAATTTTCTCTAACTGCAGGTCAAAATAAAAGGGGGGGAAATCCCCCCTCATCTGTTCACAGTAATTACTAACAGAAATCAAACCCTGCCAGCTGCAGAGATCATGGGTAAATGGAGGGACACATTATTATCATTCCCTGGAGTTAAAAAAACCCCAAACTTTTGTCTCAATTTGCCTCGGATATGTTTTTCATATGCTCTGCAAAGTCATGGCATGGAGATGCTAACTGGGATTTTTTTTAAAAGGCAGAAATTGTCACATTTACAGGCTTTCAAGTCATTCCTTTAAATTTGCTCCCAAAAGTAAAATATGACCCCTACAATTTCCTAAATTTGTACAATATAATTATAATGTATTTATTATTGCATTTACCCACTTTCCTTATCAGCAGCCAGTCAGAATGGAGACAGTTAGCAAATTAGCATGGAGGTTTTGTTTTATTTATGCTGAATGGCTATTGGTAATGCAATGAGATGTAATAGTACTTTGACATTACAACTGCAGACAGCGTGAATGTTTTAAGAGGATGATTTACTCGTTCATCAATACACCCTTTTACCCGTTCACCAATACACCAATACACCTGCTTTGCTCTGCTATGACAAGGCAAAGTAGCCATTAATTTGTCTTAATTGGCCACCTAAAGATTCTCCTTATGCAGGGTAATCTTTGGGTAGCATTACGCCCAAAGATGTGACTATACCAAACCCCAGTGCCAGGGGATGGCCAAGTGTAAGAGGCATGGCTAAGCTATACCTTCCACCACCTGATCTCCAGCTACCATATTGGTTTCTTGGGGCCAGAGGCAGCCATTGCAATTTAGAGCAGTTTCCTTTGGACAAATGTGTGAATTCTTGAGAAAACCGACAATATCATATTTCAGAGGAGGATAGAAAAGGGGAAGGGATGGTTTTGAGGGTAAAGCACAGGGCTGGAAATCATGACATGTAACTTCTTTCTGCCTCATACGTTATGTGTGACCTTGGGCAGGTGTCTGTGTTCTTCTAGATATACAATGGGGAGACTCTTCTTATTTCACTTCCTTTCAGGAGGTTGTGAGTGTGACATACTATTCCTGGGGGGGTCTTTTAACCCCCATATTCCTCATGTGTATATAATTGTGATATTGCACATAAAGCAT
The DNA here is from genome assembly GCF_965140235.1 of Caretta caretta. Lineage (NCBI taxonomy): Eukaryota > Metazoa > Chordata > Testudines > Cheloniidae > Caretta > Caretta caretta. The sequence goes on along the minus strand of NC_134215.1, from coordinate 74,657,826 downwards.
GCCATGTGAGGTATCAGGGAAAAGATTATGATCAGCTGAAAGTCATCATTCTATCTAAATATGCATATCTTTAGTGCAGGGATCGGCAACCTTTGGCACGCAGCCCATCAGGGTAAGCTCCTGGTGGGCAGGGCTGGTTTGTTTACCTGCCGCATCCACAGGTTCGGCTGATCGCAGCTCCCACTGGCCACGGTTTGCTATCCCAGACCAATGGGGGCTGCGGGAAGCAGCGTGGGCCGAGGGATGTACTGGCTACCCTTCCCACAGCCCCCATTGGCCTGAGACAGCGAACTGTGGCCAGTGGGAGCTGTGATTTGCCAAACCTGCGGATGCTGCAGGTAAACAAACTGGCCCGGCCTGCCAGGGGCTTTCCCCGATGGGCCATGTGCCAAAGGTTGCCGATCCCTCCTTTAGTGCATATGAAGTTATGAGATTGTGTCGTATGGTTGTCACTAAAACATGCTGTTGGTTGGGGAATCAGCCAGATATTAGCTTCCCAGAGACAACAGCAAGGAAAGTAACCAACACCCAGTCGGTGTCAAACAACCATCCACCACCATTGTCCAGCAGAGGAGCTCCAGTTCAATGACTCACCTGCATGAGGCCACAACAGGGGAATTGCTCCATCTTGCTTGAAGACTCATCAGTGCCCACCAGACATGTCTGGACTTGTGTTCTCCACGCATGTGGGGCTGGGGGTATTAAACAGAACACAGGGGGCCCATGCTTGTCCCTTCTCCTGCCCCCACCTGTGCTGCAAGCAACAAAGACACTCAGAAGAAAATTGAAGACTCCAACAGAGGAGACTGGCTATGTTTAAGGGACAAACCTGTATACGAAGGATTGCAATATCCAGTGGGGTGAGAAAAATTGCTTAATCTAGATCAGGGATTGGCAACCTTTGGCCCGCAGCCCACCAGAGTAAGTCCCCTGGTGGGCTGGGCTAGTTTGTTTACCTGCAGTGTCCACAGGTTCGGCTGATCGCAGCTCCCACTGGCCACGGTTTGCCGTCCTAGACCAATGGGGGACTGCGGGAAGCAGCACTGGCCAAGGGATATGCTGGCTGCCAGTGGGAGCTGTGATCAGCCAAACCTAAGGACACGGCAGGTAAACGAACTGGCCCAGCCTGCCAGGGGCTTACCCTGGCGGGCCACAGGCCAAAGGTTGCTGATCCCTGATCTAGATTTTGCCCAATCTAATAGGGTTGAGAGTTTAGACTGTGTGCGTATATTTTCTTTTGGTAACCAACTCTGACTTTTTGCCTATCACTTATAATCACTTAAAATCTATCTTTTGTAGTCAATAAATGTGTTTAACTGTTTATCTTTACCAGTGAGTTTGCCTGAAGTATTTGGTAAGGGGTTTGCTTAGGTTTATAAAGGCTCATCTTGAGCAGTGCAAGATGGTATATTCCTGAGGTATAAGGCTGGGAGCTGAAGGGATTTGGCTGGTGCCTTTCTCTGGTATTTATTAATTTTCAGTGTTGTTTTGGTCTTTTGGGCTTTTGTTTGTGACACATTATAAAGAAAGCTTATGCTCAAATAAATTGGTTAGTCTCTAAGGTGCCACAAGTACTCCTTTTCTTTTTGTGAATACAGACTAACACGGCTGCTACTCTGAAACCTGTCATTATAAAGATACGACACCTTAGTTGAAAGGTTAAATGGTTCCACACAACACCACCATCCTAGGAAGTTGACTAGTTGGACTGCCGTATTTCATCAGTGTATTTTAATGTGCACCTTTTTTATACCTTTGCCACTGTAGAGTGGAAACTGACATTATCTGGGCCGATCTCCTGCTCTCCCACTGGCTGATTACACAACAGAAGAGGGTAGGCCTAGAGCAGATCTATTTTCTATACCTATTATGCTGTTGCACAGTTGAAGTTCCGTTGCTGGCTCCTTTTAAAAACGACAAATGTGCTCTAATTTTAGAGCATCATAGCCATCGTTGTTTTTATTTCAGCAGAGAGGAAAAGTGGAGGAAAAAAACAGCTTGGGACTTAATAAACACCTTAGCCTGCAGCCTTAGACTTTATTCATGAGGCTTTTTATCTTCTCTTCCACTTCCATGCATTCACTGCATCCTCTTTACTGCACAGTCTTAAATTACCATTGCAAAGGTTATATGTTTATTTACAAAGAGACGGCTATGACTGGCGATCCTAAAGGCAGAGAGGATGTCTCATGGCAATAAACATCTCCTGCTCTCTTAAACACCAAGGCAAAATGAATAAGGTGATGTTTAGTGCCTCAGACATATTATGGTTTATGGCTTCATTAACTACCTGACCTGTATTGTGTGCAAATTTCATCAAAGTGAGATGCATATTTATTCCCTGAGGTGAGCTGGATGGTGCTGTTTTTATTCTTAAAGGAACAGTGCAAGTAATTACTTATAATTTGAGTGTTGTGAAAGTAAGGGAATTTTGTGAGTCAAGGTAATTTCATGTTCCTGCAATTTCACTTAACAGAAGAATGTCAGTGCAATGAATATGCACGCATGGGTGAAACTGAAAACATGCCATTTTCTCTTGATCCTTAGAAGTGTAAGGGATATTTTTAGATATTCAAGACATGTTGGGCCAGTTAATGTGTAAGAAAGTATAACTCCACCGACTTCAGTAGAACCAGACCTTGTTACACCAGTTGATAATCTGGCTCATTATGTAAATCCCACTGTGTGATAAAATGCAACTGACTCAGCCCAAAACTTTAAAATGAAACACAAAGAGTTGGAATTTATTTTTTTGCAGAGATGCAAATAATGACGCATGGGGAGAAACACACATCTAACTTTGAGGAATTTTTTTGCTGACCACAAACAATTTTATGGGAAACTCTACATTTGTAGGGAAGCTCCACTAGTTTGCACAGCTCTGCTTCTGTAGGTAACAGAATTCTGTAGGAATAAATATTTAGTACATTAGACTACACGTATACAATGAATTTTCGAAAGAATTTTTAGAAATACCTGTCAGTATCTCACTGACTCCGTACCTGTGAATGGTGCTTGTGTCTCAGTGGGAATTACTCTTCTACCATTATTTTCTAGAAGCAGTAGGTCCAGGCTGATGATCTGGCGACAGATCCTCAGCTTGTGTAAAGTGTTATTGGAGCTCTGACAGTTTACACTAACTGAGGATCCGCCCCAGAGAATTTTCTTGGCTACTCTTAGCATGTGTGATTTCACAACCATGGGAGGGTATTGCTATTATTACATCAGCACGTAGAGACTTTTACGAAGATTGTGACTTCATGGTGCTGGGCACTACACAAGCACAGTGTAAGAGAATATCCCAGCCACCAAGTGTTTCCCAATCCAAATAGACAAGATACAAGACATAGCCTCAATTTAAGAGATCCTCAATTTACAGATGGGGAGTTCAGGCACAGAGAGATTAAATGGCACGTCCAAGGTCACACTGGAAATCTTTAGTAGCACCAGCAATTAAACTGAAAGTGCCTGAATTTCCAGTCCAGGGTCTTAACCGTGAGCCCATCCTTCCTCTCTGAAACATATAGCATGTTATGAATTTGTTTCACATGCAGAAATCCCATTGATATAATATAAAGGGTTTTACCATGTATGGAGCAAGTGTGTAGATAAGAAAAGGAGTACTTGTGGCACCTTAGAGACTAACCAATTTATTTGAGCATGAGCTTTCGTGAGCTACAGCTCACTTCATCGGATGCATACCGTGGAAACTGCAGCAGACTTTATATACACACAGAGAATATGAAACAATAGCTCCTCCCACCCCACTGTCCTGCTGGTAATAGCTTATCTAAAGTGATCATCAGGTTGGGCCATTTCCAGCACAAATCCAGGTTTTCTCACCCTCCACCCCTGGATTTGTGCTGGAAATGGCCCAACCTGATGATCACTTTAGATAAGCTATTACCAGCAGGACAGTGGGGTGGGAGGAGGTATTGTTTCATATTCTCTGTGTGTATATAAAGTCTGCTGCAGTTTCCACGGTATGCATCCGATGAAGTGAGCTGTAGCTCACGAAAGCTCATGCTCAAATAAATTGGTTAGTCTCTAAGGTGCCACAAGTACTCCTTTTCTTTTTGTGAATACAGACTAACACGGCTGTTACTCTGAAACCTGTGTAGATAAGGGATCAGCAACCTTTAGCCCGCGGCCCACCAGGGTAAGCCCCTGGCAGGCCGGGCCAGTTTGTTTACCTGCAGTGTCCGCAGGTTTGGCCAATAGCAGCTCCCACTGTCCCAGGCCAATGGGAGCTGCGGGAAGTGGTGGCTGGCACATCCCTCCACCCGCACCGCTTTCTGCAGTCCCCATTGGCTTGAAGCAGCAAACCGCGGCCAGTGGGAGCTGCAATTGGCTGAACCTGCGGATGTGGCTGATAAACAAACCAGCCCGACCCGCCATGGGGTTTACCCTGGCAGGCTGCGGGCCAAAGGTTGCCGATCCCTGGTGTAGATAATGCAATGGAGGTCCACAGTACTTACTTCTTTGTAAGCATGGAGAATTTTGCCCTCTGAGAGGTATCATCATGGTTACATTTGTTGTTCATTGTAGCATTTATAAATATTGAAAACTTATAAAACATTATACATATTGTAAAAATCTTGGGTTTTTTTTTTATAAAATCTAATTTTTGGACCTCAAATTAAGCTTCCCTTACAAATGCATTCATTCTCAGAAATTTGGTGGGGCGTCCCAAGCATTTACATATCCAATTTCAACAGGCGAGCAAGAGGAATGGGGAATCATCCATATTTATACACTTTAAGGGTTCACTTTATAACCCGCTCTAATGATTACACTAGAAAATCCAGCTGAAGAGACCTTCTGATGACTACCTTTATAGTTTAACCATAAGCACATGATATGTTTCCTATGTGCACTAACTTAACCATAGAAAGTCATGGAGCTAATCATGAGCAACTGAATGTCAGTAGTGTAACCACTGGCAATAGCTACAACACATGATGAATGACCTATGGCAAAACATGGTGAAGCAGAGATTAAAATTTTGTCCCTCTGTGGTAATGTTGTGTGGTGGCACAAAACCATTTTCTCATTCTGTGGTTTTCTTTTTACCTACTGTAAAAACAAAACCCTAGCAATTATAAAAACAAAACAGAAAACCAAAAAATAAGAAAGAAATCATCTCCAAAAATGCTGTGAAATCAGTCTGGCAATGAATCTTCCTTCAACCCCTAAAACTTAGTGTAGTGTCTTCCAGCCATTGAGGACTCTTGCAGAGCAGGACATGCTAACCACTAGCTTCCAGAAAGGCATTACAATCTTCCTGCTCAAGGGCTGGAGCCAATTCCCCAATGTAGCCAGTAGAAACACAGCCGTTGACTTCAATGGAAGCTGGCTCTCTAGTGACCGTATATGCTGGATTCTTGCAATGTCATATCTTTCATACTCTTTGGGAGGCTCCTGCAGTATACCTGGTGTCACAGATCCCAGGGCATGCTATGCCTTGTACCCCTCTGTAGTCTCTCATCACAACAACCTTACCAGTGACAGGGTCTAAGCCTCCACTTCTCTTAAGGGGTGGGGGTGGGGGTTGTCCCTGAACTCTTCCATTTTTAGGCTGGGTCCCTGGGCTTCAGTGTTTATTTCTGAACATGGCTCCTTTAACAGGACTGCTTTGGCTTGGCTCCCTGAAGGAATTTTCTCTCCTGGGAGCTTTGTAACCAGACAATGTATGAGACAACACAGCTCAGCCTTTTCAAAAGGAAGTATTATTTATTAGTCAACAGGAACACGGTAGTCAGAGAAATAGGTTGAAGTAACAAAGAAGGCTGACATGCATGAATCTCACCCAACTTCATTCTTTCCTCACAGTTATAGAAAAATTCCACTCAGACCTGACACCCAGACTGTTGGTCTGGGAGAGGCAAACAGCTCCTCCAGAATCTTCTCAGTGTCTCTCCGTCAGAGATTCACCTCAAGCTCATGGTGCCCATGCACTGCCTTCCTCTCTAGGCACAGGTCTTCAAGGTTTTCGTGTCCCTTTGACCCTAAGTTTGGGCCTGGAAAAAATAAATCTGCTAGGCTGGCTGGAGTCAGGCCGGTGCACATTTCTCAATTGATAGATCCGTCACTGTTCTGCTGAGGTCCTTTGGTATGCTCTTTGGAGGTAACTTACCTCTCTCATTGTTTCCTTTCTTATTTCCCCCTAACAAACTCCTTTGATTTAATGCCATTCAGACATACAAGATAATATATAGCAGGCAAACTGAGGCACATATAATAGTCATAGAAATAATATAGAAATCTGCCACTTTCTCTAGACATGGCAATTAATCTGTTGCTTTCCATTTTATTATAAAATGGAAACAAAAGAAAATGTAGAGAGAGCCATGTGACAAACAACATGTCTGCTTCTTTAATTGGCAAGTAGTATCTCTGTATAACTTGATGGGCATGCACGTGTTTTGCAGGGACCATACTTGAGAATGAACTTGGTTATGGAGCTGGGAGAAGATTTCTCAAAGGTACAAAGTTCTTTTAGATGTAAACCCAGGCAGGAAATGGTTTTTCCATCCCTCAAATATTTTAGAGAGTTGGAACTATTTCTCATCTCAAAATCTCAAATATTCATGAACCAAAAAACTTTTTTTTCTGTTTCAGGTTAATAAAAATGTATTGTTTTGATTTAGAGTTTTCTTTTTTTTTTTTTAACCTTTTTCACTCCAGTTAGCTTGAATTTCTAAACAAAAAACAAAGTGGAAAACTGGAATTATTTCCCTTCGAAAATGTTAAAACAAAATGGTTTAACAATTGCAAAACTTTTTCTTGACATTTTTTTTTCTAGCTGGGAAATTCATTGAACCTGACCCTGTTTTATGAACAATTTTTGCTTTTGATGAATCAGCATTTTTCAGTGGCAAGAAACACTTTGCCAAAAAATTCCCAATCAGCTTTAGGTGCCCAACTGATATTAAAAGTCCAAAGGAGTTGGAAGCCTTCAAACATTTCCCCTTTCAGCTCTCACACACGCAGCTAATGCAATTACAAAGTAATATTTCCTAGGGAAGGCCCATCTGTGGAGGATGAACAAGGAGATGATGCTTTCTGCAATATCACAAGAGGTAAACATGATGAAAACCCAATAACACAAAAAGTCGCAGCAGCTAAAAAGTTAATGTCAGTTGTGACCTGCTCAAATAAGAAGGGTTGTAGGGTGTGATTGTTTGTCAGCACTTGAGAAAACCTGTTAAACCTCTTTTTAAAAAACTGTAACTTTTTTTCTTTCAAGTTATTCAACCTTTCACCCATGAGGCTCCTGCTCCTCACCCCTTGACCCCCTTGCTATTTGTTTAGCATTGTGGCAACAGAGTTTAGAACTCTGAAAAACATTAAGCTAAATGCAGTGTGGAGGTGGGAGGAAACTCCGTAAGTCCAAGTTGGTTTGAAAACACGTCTTTGAAATATACGTAACTGTAGAGAGCACTTCAAGGAGAAATAATCGATGGAAAAAATGATAGGTGTGCCTCAGAATCCTTCTACAACCTTGTTTAAGTTGATCAGTTAATAAAAGCGGGCAAAGGGATGCAATTTTGGCAAACGTACTTCACTCTTTCGCAAAAAAAACCCTCTGGGAGTGTATTGCATGTAGCTACTCTGGTAAAGGAATATTAATAAGGCTAGAAAATTTGTTATGGGGAGGGAGGCTGAAAGTCTGAAAATAGAGACGAAAGGGTTCTGATTTCCAGTTATTTATTTGTGGAATGAAGATGTAGGAAAAAAATACAAAGGGTCAGATCTCTAAAGCAGTATAGCTAAAGGGGGTGGTGGAAACAGTGTACATGGTCCATAGATTTGGGGATAATTCTGAGCTTTGTGATTCGTTTGCTGGAGCAAGTTTGTATCAGATAAGCCCATCAGGCTTTATTAATAAATTACTCTTTATTATATATACATAATGTTGCATTATGTTTATTTATCATGTAAAATGTCTACATCTCTTCAATTCGTCTGGTGGAACGTGGCACAATACAAATCAATACCGTGCTGATATTTGGAGGAAAAGACATAGTTCTGGACTGTATCATAATCTCTCTTTTTTTTCCTTTTTTTTTAAAAAAAGGGTAATTTTATTGATCCTAAAAGAGAATTCATTGCAGGGGTTTGCACCTGGCAAAGAGACCCAGATTTTCATGTGCCTACCACAGATGCAGGAGAAAGCATGCAAAGAGAAAGGTGTATATTCCATAAAGGGCAGGTAGACACCTGACTACAGAATCTGAATAGACAAATGCTTGCTTGTACATGCAATTGTAGTAGAGCTGGTATGGAAAAAAATTGACAAAACATGTTGTTGTTTGGCAAATGCCAATTTGGTGAAACCAAAACCTGTTTCCCAGGAAGGATCTGATTCAACAAAGTTGCTGCTTTGAAATAAAAAATAAAAAAGTTTCAAAATTGTCAAAATGTACCTGTCCCAGGGTGACACTGGTTCTTTAAGAGGGAGCAGGGTCAGCAGTGCACCTCTGTGTCTTATCACCACACTCCAATATGGCTAATGAAGAGGGCTTTAAAGAGGACACCAAGGCCTAGAGAAGTGAGAGGAGAGTCCTAGTGAGTCAGATCAGACCAGTTCATTCTGGAAGGGCAGGTGAGAGCTGCTAGAGACCAGGGGGCTGGAGGAGTCCTGGAAGGAAGCAGAAGGTGTTTTCTGGGAGAAGACTCAAGGCAGAAGAGCAGCAAGAGGAGTTTGCTGGCTGGTCCCCAAGCCAGAGAGCTAGGACCAGAAGGCTGGAGAGTACTGAAGGCAGGAGGAGCAACAGCAGAAGGAGGTGTCTGCAGGCTCTAAGCTAGAGGGCTGGAGAGGGCTGAGGGAGGGGAGCAATTGAGGAGCTTATCTGCGGACTGCTCCAGAGCTGGAGTGCTGGACCCAGAGGAACCATGAGAGGGCCAGGGAGAGTGAAGGATTCTCCCCTGGCTAGGATGCTGCCAGCAGAGATATATGTGGGGATTTCCACTAGAAAGAGCGGGGTTACACTCCATTTGGAAGGGCTGGGGTGGCTGTACTGGTACAAGGACAGGCAAGGACTGTGCTGGAGAGACAGAACACAGTGAGAGATGCTGGGACTGCACTGAAGAGCCAGGGCCTGGTGAGAGACTTTGAGGCTGTATGTTGTATTACTATAAGGGCCATTCTGGGGGAATTCTGGACTCTGGTGTTTGGACTCATTCTGTTACGATTTACATCTATGGGACTTTTGAACTAAATAAGCTGCACAAGGGCTATACTGATACTTGGTAAAATGCTTTGGATTATTTCTGGGGAGTCTGCAGGAAGGAAACTGAGGAAGACGTGGTCTGCCACAGGAGGGAGTTCTAGTCAGGGCTCCCTATGACAGTCTGATTTTAATATCTTTTTCCAAGGGGAAAAAAATCTGTTTTTCAGTTCAAAATGACTTTTTTGCTTTGAAGTCTAAGGTAAAAGCAAGGAAAAAATTGAAACAAAACATTTTGAAATGATTGAAGTGAAAAGGTTCAAAGGACCTGATTTTTTAAAAAAAATCTGAATTTTGTTCGAAGATTTTTGAGATTCCAACTTTTCATCCTGATGCAGTATGGGGAAAATTTTCAAAATACTCAAATTCTCACAGGATAAAAAAAAAAAAATTCCCATCCAGCTTCAAAGTGGAATTTATGCATATGCACTATTTGTGGTTTTCCACAGTATGGCTAGGTGGTGTGTGACATTTCCTACATAGTTTTGCCATTGCATTTCAAGGGGGACTTATCGTGTGCTAAGCCAGTCCCAGGCAGGCAAGCCAGTTTTGCTAGATTGTCGGTAATGTAAGAAAAAGTTCACGAAAGAATGAGAATGAGGCAGGGAAACTCATTTCCACTTTGGGGCCAAGTAAGGTTTCAAATTCAGACTGTCAGAAAAGAATATCTAGTACATTAAACTTCTAGATTTGTATTCTATCCCTGATTTTTATGCAGACAAATTATCCATACTTAGAGGGCCTCATTTTCCCTTTAGTCTGCCAGCAGAACTCCCTATACTGTTGATTTTACTTACATACATAGAATAAGCAGAGAACATTAGAACAGCAAATCACTTGCTGACCTAAAGTAAAATGATGAGAGCCTTAATAGGTGAATGGTGTATGAGCATTGCTATCTGTCTGGACATAGCAGTGATGTCTCAGTTATAACCAGCACTAAGATTTTAAAGGCTTTAAATACCAGCAGGTACTATACAAGCAGCCAATGAAAAGAACTCAGGGCAGATGTAATTTACTCGAAAGTTCAAACCGGTGAGCAAACATGCTGCCATGTTCAGAACAAGCTGCAAGACACAGAAATGCCCTGCTTGAGGCCCGAGTAGAAAGAATTAGAGTAACAGAGCTTTCATGAGGACATGTGTTGCTCTTACAGGGTCATCGTAGGATAAACAAGGGCAAATGGCACAGCTGAAAGAAATTGCCTCATGCCACCAAAAACTCATATGGAAGGAATCTCTGTTACTAGTTCCACCAGAGTGATATGAGTGGAGTTTCTCCATGGATGTCAAGAGATTTTCTGAAGACTTTAAACAAGGTGACTTCTGCCCTGTCAGAACCTCAAGCCTTGTGTTGAATAGGATTTAAAGGTATGTTTTTTTTAGTACGTGCTAGCTAACATGTTCTAATGAACACCTTCTAACCAACAAGTTCTAAAGTTCTGGGGTGGTGTCTTGGCCCCAATGAAGTCAATGGCAAAACTCCCATTGATTTCTGTGGAGCCAGGATTTCATCTCTAGCGTGTACAAAACAGTGTCTTTTACAAGTTCTCCTTTTCTGTACTAGAACTAATGTGTTCTAACGATACACATTTAAATCCTAGCCAAGACAAGGACTTACTGAGTAACTCCTCTACAGTGAGCCATCCTAAAGGGTATTTTAAACCCACTAATTCAGCTCCTTTACACACCCAACTCGCCCAAGCCACAACTCTCCTTGTCTCTCCACCCCAATATGCCAGGGAGCCATCTTCCATCCACACCAACAACAAAGAAATAAGATACACAAACCTCAAATCACACAAAATGCACATCCAGAAGATGACAATAAGTGAACCTCCCACTGTGGTCAAACCCCAAAATACCCACATTCCAAACAACCACTCGCACTCCACCAAAGCAATGAAACTTGTAATTCGCTCATATATCATATTTTTATAATAGCAATAGCTTTTCTAAAGGACATATTATTATAATTACAACTTACAATGCAAAGCACATAAAAGCCACAATGAGACTGGACTTCATTGTGTAAGGCACTCTGCAAAGATACTGTAAAAGATGGCCTCTGCCCCAAAGAACTTACAATTTAAAAAGCCCAGACATAACTGGTAGATGAGCCATATAACCGATGGGGGAGACTGGGTAACAAACATAATAGGATGTGAAACTTACATATTTTGGAAGGATTTGTAAGAGACCCCATTCATCCTAAAGGGAACCACATCAAAATTTCCGTCACCAGCCAACCCAAGGTGTGATGCTGGAGCACATGAAAATGGGGTTGTTCTCAGCGCACAGATACTCCTTCAGAGATGTTCAGTGTTCATCATGGAAAATCATGACAGGATTATTTTTAACATTAAATTGTATTTATTTTTAACATTAAATTGAATTTATAACCCATTAAAATGACCTTGCTTTATATTATCTTTTAAAACAGTTACCACAAGCCATTTTCCTGAACATATTTAACACAGAGAGAATTAGAAACTGCCTTTGGGCCTGATCCAAATCCCCTGGGAGTCAATGGGAAAACTTCCAGTTTCTCTGGATCAGACTTTTATTCTGAAGGGAAGAAGCTGATGGTATTATTTTTGCTAGCTCTAATGAAAATAATCAAGTTGGAGTGACTGTATTTTAGTGACATACAGTGTTGGAATCAAATAATTGTGTGGGAATGAGCAAAAGGCCAGTTCTTTGGGTCAGTCTAAAGAGATCCACCCCAGGAACTCCTTTGAAAATACTTGTCATTTGGTGCATTCCACAGACGAGTTCTTCAGAAGTAGCCTTATTAGCCAGGGATAAAAGTAATCCCCTGCAGTTATAGTTTAGCAGTGTCCAGAGAAGGGACGTGAACTATACCAGAGGCAATGAAATCCCCTCTTCAATCAAAGACTGGTAAGAGCCCAAAAGCCTCTTTATTTGTATTTTAAAATAATATATAAAATCTCAAACATTGTCTCCTGCTGTCTCCAGAGGCTCTCTGGCCTGAGACACATGGTAAGTTAAATACGGTGGAAAGACTAAGCAGCATCTAGGCAGATCTAGAAGCTGTCCGAGAGTATTTCCACAACTACTCCCATAATTGATTCAGAATGTGATGTTCCCTCTCAGCAGACAACACAAAACAAAGACTAACATCCCCCTTTGCAAACAGGCTCTGAAAATGTGCCATGGATCATCAGGTAGAACAGGGAGGAGGAATGCAAGATTAAAATCGAACAGCCTATAAGGATAGGGGAAATAAAAGAGAGGGTTGGGGAAAGAACAGCTCTGAGATGCTAAGAAACACTTGCAAACTATGCCGTCAAACAAAGTTGTCCTGTCAAGGGGACCTGATCCAAGATTTATTTTTGTCAAGCTCATTTTGTTAGTACCCTTCCCCCCACACACACTTTCTTTCTTTCTTTACAAGACAAGCTGACTCCGATCAATCTGTCTGAATTCTGGGGGTGGATTTTTGTGCCCACGTTAGTGTGTCCTTAAAAACAATCTCATGAAGATTGGTATCAAGACCTAGCTCTTATATATCATGGCCTGGACACTGAGTTCCTTTCAGCTCCTCCAAAACTCCCCCTCCCTCCCCCCACCACCTTTTTGTTGTTCCCAGAAAGGAAAGTGAGTTTTGAAAGTGTCAGAATAGTGTAAATGCTGATATATTGGCCACAGTTGTTTGAAGGCCTTTTGAGAGACAAACTCCTCCCCTCTCCTCTGTTCCCTTCAAGTTGGGAATGATTCATCAGCTGGCCTTTAGCAAGAAAAGAGACCTGCCCTGGGTCTAAGGCCTTTGACCTGTGTGAAGAGAGGGGTCAGACTGGGAGCAACTGCGTCAGGACCATTGCTGCAGCGACAGGTCTTGGAAACACAAGGGAGAGGGGCCTGAAAGAATGGAGTGGGATGGTGGGAAAAAGTGGGAATTTATAAAAGTTAAGAGTATATTTCTAAGAGTCTCAGTGGATCAGCTGACAACAAGGGTCAGGGGTCATATTTATGCTTGATTCCCTGAGCATGTTACAGTAACATCTGCTTGTTAAGGGTCTAGGGGGACCAAATGTTTCTGACCTCTGACAACAAAAAGGGACAAACTGAGAGATTAGGGTGTTTGTATTAACATTTGGGTCTGACTTTAAAGTTTCCCTCTCCTGAGCCTGGTTTGTCAGTATTGCCTCATTTATTTTATATTCTACGCAAATATTCAGGTCAACCATGGCAAGTATTTTGCCTGAATTTGAAGCCACAAGGTGCATGTTAAAGCCACCCCTTCCATGTGCAAGGGAGTTGGAATGGTGAAAAATGATATGTTAATAAAGGTGGGGCCAAATCAATTCTCTCAGATCTGATCACCCCAGATTTTCTGCAGAGCAGGGCTGGAATCTGGACCTGGATCTGGAGCTGAATTTCTCAGCCTGTGTCTGTATCTATTAATGACTGAACTAAAACCCAGAATGTAACCACAATTTTGTGGGTAGGGTTTGAAATCTGGCTTTTAATTTTGCAGCTTGGATGTAACACTATATTTATTATATATAAGCAGGCTTGGAAGAATTTGTTGTTGTTTTTTAATATAATTTCAACTGCTAATATCAATTATTATTGTAAAGCATTTTCCCCCTATTTTTATCAATTTAAATTTTCAGAGTTGTGGAAATTGTGAGGCTGGGAGGGGGACCATAATTATTTAATGACAGTAGATGTTGAGATTCAAAAGGTTAATGTTAAATATAAAATTGTCAATATCATATCTCAAGCTGTACAAAGTAAATATCCTTAAATCAAAGCGTATAAGCTCCCAAACAATATTTTTCATACATTACCTGTCTGCAAACGTTTATTATCATCTATGGAAATATTTTTTCATTGGTTTTGTTGTGTACGGAGAAATCAATATTTACAGAGGGGGAAAAATCTAATCCTTCCCAGCCTATATATAAGAAAACTATACATATGGAAATTCCTTAAATAATGGATACAAAGTGTTAACATCCCCTAACCCCAGAGCTGTATTCCGAACTCATTTTGGTAAGCAACAAAATAATAATGATGTATTATAATTCTGTATTATAGTCCCAGGACCTTAAATATTTACCTTTCCCTGTGACAATGTCCCAATCCTAGGACTCTCCTGGGACAGATGGATACTCTTTCATAGAATCCTTTACCTAATGGTCCCTTTCCCCACCAGCTAGAAGATTCTTAGCTTGGTCTCTCTGTAGCTAGATTTGAAAGGCTAAGGTTGCTGAATTTAAGTGAATAAGAAATTCTCCTCCAAACCAGAGATTTTGGGAGAAAAGATTAAGATTAAAGCCCCTGTTGTCATGTGTCAATCTTTTACATAAAAGGGCTGCCTTTGTTCTGATTGAAATTGACGCCAAAAATTCTCATCCCCTTAACTGATTGCAGAACTGGGCCCACCATTTAACCTTACACACTGAACATTTCCAATCCATGACCAGTCTCAGTCAAATACCAAGTTCATTACAGTCATTTCCTGGGATCAGTCCAGTGGCCACGAGTAGCTAATGCCTTTTCGCGTATGTTGGCCTTCAAGACCTGGGAAAACAGACTTGTCTATTTTAGCTTGTTTATGGACACTTTCTGTTACACTTCAGGCAGTTCACTTCTGTATATGGTTAAAGCTGCAGCCCAGACATTCTCCCGAGAGATAATATGAAGTTTTGTTTTGGCAAAACAAAAGCCCCACCAATGGAAACATTTTGTGTGTGTGTTTGGATTATTTTTAGCAGGGAACTGCTAAAAATGATCTTGTATTGTGCTATCATGTAACATTGTCCTGTCTTTAGGTCCAAAGTCAACAGTGGTTAAGTTCACATCATACAGTCCAGTCCCCCATTTAATGGTGTAAAAGGAAAATATGTGCTTGGAATCTAAACATCACAGTGGAAGACTCCATGAGCTGGGAGAGCTCTGAGGTATTGGGATCTAGGGAGATGGGGGGTGTTTAAAGGTGGGGTGCCAGAGCAGGGGCGAGTGGTGGGAGAAAAGAATGTGGACCTTTCAAATCCACCTTTGTGATTATAAATAATAAAAAATTTCATTCGGAAGTGCATTCTGCCAACCGTCACAATAAACCTCCTAGCAGGTCATTGAAATTCTCTTAATCAGGGTCAGAACCCACAAGCTGGGGTCTGCCCTGTGAGTTCAGTGGGAAAAATATTCTCCTTCCCAAGTAGATTTCTTTCTCTTTCCTTTTCTCTTTGAGCGGGAAGGGACCGCCGCATAAGCATGCAGAGCAATTTTCCAGTACATTAACCCAGGAGGGGGGAAATCCTTACTATCCACGCAAGGGGGAGGGGAAAATGGAGCAACCGGGTGAGCTGAAGATCGATGAGCCTGGGATATGAGAGAGAGTAGTTTTTCCACTGTCTTGCCCTATACACCTAGGACAAAGGCTTCATTGAGTGAGATGCTTGACATCAGCCTCATAAACTAGTAGTTGGGCACAAAAGGTCTGACACTTGAAAGCACCAATCCCAGCCCTCCTTCCATTGCAGCTGCACAGAGGGGATGGGCCTAACAGTTGTGCCTCTTTGTCATCCTGTAGGACAAGAGGTGAAGATAAATAGTGTTGACTTTAATGCAGTCACACAATTTTGTGTTTTTCCAAAAGACAACATTTCCTCCCAGGCCTTACATTATTACCTCAGGCTGGTATAGCCATCTTTCTTTCTCTTGTGTATCAGGATGGCTCAGGAATAGCAGGGGAGGAAGGGAAAACCAAAGCTTCCATGCCTCTTTGCCTGTACGGAAGCGGGCTGTACTCCCTAGGTCTTGCTTTGTTATGGTGGGTTCTTTCTTTCTCATGGGAAATATGGGCATGGCCTGAAGAGCTGGGAATGAGAATTTTCTGAGCTAAATCTACTCCCCACCCCAAACCCTAACCCTAAAACAGACTGGATAGTGTCTGAAGATCAACACTAGGAAGCAGAAATCTGTTAAGGAGCAGCTTCCTGGAGTAAAACTTGTCCCTATGTATTTAAAACCAACTCCTTGAAAACCATGAATCCCATGGGCTTTAAAGAGTAGGAACTGGATTGTTAAGATATTTCACCTATTAATGTAGTTAGAACTTAAGCTTTTATTTGGTTATATTCACAGGTCCACTGAGACATGTTAGGGGAGGAAGAATGTGGGTTAGAGAACCTCTGAGCCCATTGAACGTGGTGGGTTAGAGCCAAGTTAAAGTGTCTGGAAGGTTCTCAGCCTGAGTATTACCCTGTCTCCTCTAACTGGCTGCGGAATGTCTTCTGTGATCTGTTTTTGTCATCCTACACAATGCCTTATTAGAAGAAAATGGAAACATCCTGAGCTATCAACATTTGTCTCCGTTCAATGCTCCTTTTCCTTTTCTAGTGGACTTGTGGAGACCATATCATGCAGAATATAAGTGGCTAGTTAAGATTGCTGTACCAGTTGGAAACATAAATGTGTTGGACATTGAATATTCCTATTTGCTTGTCTATATAGAATAACCAAAGGTGCTGAGGCAGGAGTTACTGGATCCTTCCTTGAGGTGCATATTTCCATTTTCGAGTTAACTATCATTTTTCATTTTCCAGATTATGGGGTCTAGTGGAGTTTAATTGTTGGGTCTTCATCTTTCTCAGTCTATGACCTTGGACAAACTGTAAAGGATGTTTTACATGCTTAAACAATGCCTTTTGTTCCTATTTGATAAAAGAATAGAAAGGACAAAAGCATAATCTTTCAGGATGTTTTTGGTCATCATTCTTTTGGCCTTCTGAGATTAGCAGCTGAAGAAAAAATGAGAAGTTCTGCATTTGAAAATTAGCATGATGCCTTGTGGCACTTGTAATAGTCAAGGAAAGAGACTTTTGGGACAAGTTGTCTCTTTACCTCAGTCTTCCTCTCTGTAAAATGTGTACCTACCTCACGCTTACATTGTGAACATCAGTAGGACAACAGTGTGGCTGAATGGATAGGGCAGCTGTCTGGGAGGAAAAAGAGACCTGGGGAGAAGTCTTGGCCACACTGAAATCAGTGGCAAAACTCACACCAAGTCAGTAGGGTCAGGGTTTGACCCCTGGGGTCTATACCTATCTAAGCCAATGACTGGCTGTGCATCTCAGCCCTTCTCAGCAAAAATCTATATTGGGTACTTATTTTTGTGCCTTAGTTTTTAGGTGCCTAACTTGAGGCACCTTGGGCATCCTTTTCAGAGGTTCTGGGCACCAGTTGAAGTCAGTTTTCTACCGTGGCTGCTCAGCGTCTCTGAAAACCAGATTTTTGAGGAGTTATTCTGGATTTATGCTAGCATAAGCAACATTGAATGAAGCCACCACAGGCCATTTTTTCGAAGGTATTTAGAAAGCAGTGGGAGTTAGAAACCTAATCTGCTTAGGCACTTTTGAAAATCCCAGTGGGTGTGTCTCTGCATCTTTAAGCACTTACATGCCTTTGAAACTCTGTCCCTGTGTCCTCATACTTGGCAATTACTTTTTTTGTATCTGTCAGGCAGGTAATTCAGTGATCCTGCTGAACAGAGAGTCCTTGCCTGCGTAAAAGTTATACTTGGTGGGTCTTACAGATATACACGTGTTTCTGATAGTGGTGCTTAAGGGCCAACCAAAAATAGGGCCCCATTGTATCCGGCACTGCACAGACACAGAGTAGTGGATGGTCTCTGTCCCAAAGAGCTTGCAGTCTAAATAGACAAAACAGATACAGGCAGGAGGAAGGAGTAGAATGTACAACTAGAGTGAACAATGTGATGTCAGCAAACTTTGTGTTAGTTCCACAGTTATCATTCTTTATTTATTAGTTTGGAAGTGGGTTTACTTAGGAGGGGATCAGCTGAATGGGAAGATAAGACAAGGGAAGAGGGCAAGAGGGACAGAGCAGAGAAGAGGGTAAGAGGGACAGGTGTGGAATGAAGCTGAGCATGTATGATGAGATTACTGGTTCTGTGGATGAAGGGAAAGCAGTGGATGTATTGTATCTTGACTTTAGCAAAGCTTTTGACACGGTCTCCCACAGTATTCTTGTCAGCAAGTTAAGGAAGTATGGGTTGGTTGAATGCACCATAAGGTGGGTAGAAAGTTGGCTAGATTGTCGGGCTCAACGGGTAGTGATCAATGGCTCCATGTCTAGTTGGCAGCCGGTATCAAGTGGAGTGCCCCAGGGGTCGGTCCTGGGGCCGGTTTTGTTCAATATCTTCATAAATGATCTGGAGGATGGTGTGGATTGCACTCTCAGCAAATTTGCGGATGATACTACACTGGGAGGAGTGGTAGATACGCTGGAGGGCAGGGATAGGATACAGAGGGACCTAGACAAATTGGAGGATTGGGCCAAAAGAAATCTGATGAGGTTCAATAAGGATAAGTGCAGGGTCCTGCACTTAGGACGGAAGAACCCAATGCACAGCTACAGACTAGGGACCGAATGGCTAGGCAGCAGTTCTGCGGAAAAGGACCTAGGGGTGACAGTGGACGAGAAGCTGGATATGAGCCAGCAGTGTGCCCTTGTTGCCAAGAAGGCCAATGGCATTTTGGGATGTATTTGTAGGGGCATAGCGAGCAGATCGAGGGACGTGATCGTCCCCCTCTATTCGACATTGGTGAGGCCTCATCTGGAGTACTGTGTCCAGTTTTGGGCCCCACACTACAAGAAGGATGTGGATAAATTGGAGAGAGTCCAGCGAAGGGCAACCAAAATGATTAGGGGTCTGGAACACATGAGTTATGAGGAGAGGCTGAGGGAACTGGGATTGTTTAGTCTGCAGAAAAGAAGAATGAGGGGGGATTTGATAGCTGCTTTCAACCTGAGAGGTAGTTCCAGAGAGGATGGTTCTAGACTATTCTCAGTGGTGGAAGAGGACAGGACAAGGAGTAATGGTCTCAAGTTGCAGTGGGGGAGGTTCAGGTTGGATATTAGGAAAAACTTTTTCACTAGGAAGATGGTGAAACACTGGAATGCGTTGCCTAGGGAGGTGGTGGAATCTCCTTCCTTAGACATTTTTAAGGTCAGGCTTGACAAAGCCCTGGCTGGGATGATTTAATTGGGTATGGGTCCTGCTTTTGAGCAGGGGGTTGGACTAGATGACCTCCTGAGGTCCCTTCCAACCCTGATATTCTATGATTCTATGATTCTATGAAGAGACTGTGAGGGAGCAGGAGGGGAAGGGAGAGGGTTGGTGCAAACAGCCAGTCAGAACTGAGCAGAGAAAGTCCAGTCAAAAGTATAGGAATTTCTCTGAAGGTCTTAAGGTTGTTGCTTTCATATGCTTTATTTCACTGAAGTCCAGAGAGAAGACTTCTTTCAATACCTTGAGGTATTGCGCCATTTAGGCACGGGCTTGCCTTAGGCAATTAGAGTGGTGCACAGAGAGTGTAAAATGACTGGATTGTCTAGTCTGTACCTCAGGCAGGTAGAACTGAAAGGTGTTCTGTTCCCACCTCCATCCTGTCCATCGCTGCCCCTTTCGGGCAATGTGTCTCCAGAGATACAGAGAGAGAGCACTCTGTGTGTCTTTCCTCCATCCTTGTGCACATTCTCAGGGCTAAGTGACAATTTGGTCCCAAATAGATTGGGCCAGATCCTTGGTCCTTCACTCAGGCAAAGCCAAGAAGCCAGAAAGATGCCCTACCAGGACAGCTGGGGATTCCCCTGACATAAGGGTAGTCCTGAGTGGTGTAAAACTAGCTCTATGATGCTTGCTTCCAGCCTCACAATGAAGGAGTGTTGGCAAGAACATGGCTGAACAGGTTGTATTCTGGTGAGCCTGAGCCAGCAAAGCAGAACCTAGGAGGCTGTTCCAGTTAGTCTAATTTAGAGCATCCCAGAAGCTGCCCTAAGTTACTGCAGGGGTGAACCATACTTTGTTTGCCTGGAGTATCAGGAGGGAGAGAGCGTAAAGTTGGCTTTAAGCCACCTTTCTCCCATGCCCTTTTGGATTATGTGCCTGGGTCAAGCAAAGCTCATTTGGACCCTAGGACAAGTCTTTTGATTCCGTTCCCATCTCCAGTCTTTTATATATTAACTGCTCAAAGGACAAAAGTTTTCTGCTGTCAAGGTTTTCATTAGGTTTGACTGGGAAAAGCATGAGATACTTTAATTCGGCAGCCCCACTGCAATTTTGTTTCCTAAACAAAGTAGCGTACTTTGGAAAAGTATGCTGGAAACCAACTACGGCTTAAAATGTTTATGTTGGCTGCGTATTCTGCTGTTAGGAAATTCCAAAGCTGGTCAATTCTTCTTCTTCTTCGGAACTCACAGTAATAGCTGACTTAGAAGTAATGCAGCATCTTGCACTCTGCTGATGCTGGGATGTAGCATCCCTGGCAAATGCCTTTGTAGGTTTAATGTTGAATTACTAAAAAGAAAAGACTGCTACTCTGAAACCTGCTGAATTACTGTAATTCTTTATTTTTGGGCAGTTCCGCGATTACGTTAGTTCCAGGATATGTCTTATTCAGAAGAAGCAGCTTGCATTCTTACCATTACACAACTGTCTTGGCATTGCATTCACATTTTGAGCTCCCTCCCTTTCCAGTGTTGCGCTGGAAAATTCCATACCAATGATGAAGTTCTCTGACTTACATTTTAAGTCTTAAATGTTTGTGGTCCAACATACCTGCCCAATTTTCTTTCACTCTATAGTATACTCTCTGCTACTGAGAGGAATGGACTGCACTGGTTGTAATAAGGCAACATATGGAGAAAATGGCCAAAGAATCCATATGGGAGTGGCTCTAATTGTCCTGTTCCTCTTCAATTGTGCCCAAATACCTGCTGTATGTGGAGGGATGCTTACTGGGAGCTGGGATCTGCAGCATACAGGTACTTAGAGCTTGCTCATCATATCTTGTTTCCTGCTTACATAGCCTGGGAATGACATTAGTTCCACCACAGATGTAAGGGGCAGGATTTGCCATTGACTACTGCAGTGCTGGACCATATACGTTTCACACAAAGAATGGAATCCTGCTGCACAGAGCTTGTCAAAATAAGGCAGAAAAGGTTTTGCAAAAGATGTTAACTTTTTGATGCAAATGTTGAATTTCTGCAACATTTTGACCACCCGATAAACAGGTTGAAAACCAGTAATGAAATTAAATGAAAAATGTCAGAAAAAAAATGGTTTTCAAACAGTTCTTCTACATAATAATAAATAGATTTTCTATAGTGCTTTTTATCCATAGTACTCAAAATACTTTACAAAGGAAGGTGGAAATATTATTATTATTATTCCTAATTTAAATAGGGTAAAATCGGCCACAAAGAAAGTAAACCCAAATTCACAGACTGGGTCTCTGGCAGGGACAGCATTACACATAAGACCTCCTGACTTTCAGCCCTGCACCTCATCCTCTTGACAATACTACATATTTATTGTAAAGGCCCAAGAAGAAGTACAAACTATTATGGTTCTCCACTGAATGCATCCAATGAAGCTTATCACGAAAGCTTATGCTCAAATAAATTTGTTAGTCTCTAAGGTGTCACAAGTACTCCTTTTCTTTTTGCGAATACAGACTAACATGGCTGCTACTCTGAAACCTGTTATTATGGACATGTATCTTCTGTACAAATATAGTAGCTAATCCAACTTCCCCAGGAGTTAATGGGAGATAGATCCAGCGCCTACAATGGTGTGTGATCATTTTAGATATAAGACTTCATAGAGCAGGATTCAAGCGGTTTCTTGAATATAAATCATGCTCAAATTTTATAAAATAAAACAATCTCTGTAAAAGTAAAACGTTGTTATTTTAATTTGCTTCTCCTGAAGTAGCTCAACCCCTACAGGAAAAGGGACAGAGAAAAATTGCTAAATTCATTAGTTAAGCTGGGTCGAAACATTTATAGGTGATGATGAGTTGAAGGGTATTAGGTGAATTCAGTGAAACTACTCATGTTTACAGGTTTCATCCGATGAAGTGAGCTGTAGCTCACGAAAGCTTATGCTCAAATGAATTTGTTAGTCTCTAAGGTGCCACGAGTCCTCCTTTTCTTTTTACTCATGCTTAGTTAGGCATTTCTTTAAGTACTTTGCTAACTCGGGGTCTTAACTGAGCTCCTATGCCCAGGTAGCCAATACCATAGAAGAACTACCTACAAATAAGAACAAAAACATTTTATTGAAGAAAATAAATAAATATAGGATAAACTTGTGTTTTAAAATTGCCATTCCTGTTGAAACTAGAAGGAAAAGAAATCCCAATGTTCTGGGTTTGTGAAAAAAAGAAACGTTTTTCATTCTAACCTTGATTTCCCCCACCCCAAATAAATGTAAATAAAAGCCATCTTTAAATGAAGCAATCTTTATTACATGAAAAAAATGAATAAAATGCTTGAAGCTGTATTGGTCTTTAACAACAAGCTGAATTGGATCATAGCTCATTTTAAAAGCTGCCAAAATCTGAAGAAAACACATTATCAACCTGAAAGTTTGTTTGAGCTATTTCTAACCGATTTGTTAGTCCGATAAAAGGTTGCACTTTAACTACCTTGGCTCACTTAAGAATAATTGACTTTTCTTTCATTTTTATGGCATCGTTTAAGCTTTAGAATGGATTATTTGCTTGAATATTCCTGCCATTTGCAGCTACTGATAGATGAGCTCGCAGGCACAAGGAACTCTCCAATTTCTCTTTCTGAGCAATATACTGTGCATCCACAGTGAATTATTCTCTTAGGGTAAATTCACTCTGGTGCAACGGGCTGGGGAAAGTGCTTTGCATGTGGCTTAAGTCTCATGGTGGGCTGCTTAGGAGGGCTGAAGCCCCTGTCAAAAGTAAGGATGGATTCCACAGTGACTCAGAATTGGCCAGCATGGGGAAGCAGGGCTAGGAAGGACTATGAGATATTTGACTTTGAGGCTCCTGTGGCCAAAAAACGTACATGTGGGCCTGATCCATTGACTAAATGGAATAACCCTCCAATGGCTTCAGTATTCTCCCAATTGAGCACCGGTGGCTGTTATGCTAGCCCATAGGCTAGGAAACTGACTGGGGAGGGTCTGTTACAACCCTATGCAACACTAGTTGTGGATGTGAATTCCATCTCCCCACCCCAGCTTAGTTCCCCATATAAAGTCCAGCTGCTTGGCTTTTGTGTGGGAAGGGATGAATTTCACTCTTAGTGAATTTCTGGCTTGCCACACACAAAATGTCCTGAGTGAGGGAATTCACTCCATCAAAGGAGAGCCATTTTCATCCTGATTTGTGTCTGAAACATGAAAACAACATAACAGCTGCATGCTGCATTGAATAAAGAACATACACATGCATTTAAATCACTTATATCTTACTTTTTTATGATGCAATTGTGAATTATGTTCTTTTTGCATCTGTAATTAGAGGGCAGAACAGATGGTGAAGGCTTCGTTTAAAGTGATGTGTCCATTAAAATAACCTATGCTGCCAAATGATTGTTCACTATAACAGGGTGTTCATTCTCTGTCTACAGCAAGCATTTTGCTCCGCTGAAATACATTGGTAAGGTCTCTGGACTTTACACAATGCTTATTATTTTTAGGGCTTCCCTATAAAAGGATTCACTGCAACCGTGTTAGTACCATAACTCCAGAGCATATGTTTTACTGTTTCATTATAATTTTAAAATGATCTTGTGTATAATGATAAGAATTTATGACCATAAATAACAGGCTATGTTTGAGATGGCAACAATGAATTTTCTAAAGAAAAATGCAATCATCTGTCCGAGGGCGTAAGTGTAATAAGTTTGGTGTTCTCGGCTAATCCCCGATGGCCATTTGTTCACATTATACAATTTGGCACAAAGAGCAGCCTCTTCTCAGGAAAGAATCAACCCTTCTTATAAGACAAAGGAGAGTTGCAGGGCAGGAGTGTATTGCCAGAATGACCTGGGGAAATTTGCACAGTACCTTCCATACATCCAGATGGTGCTTTCATGAGCTCTAAAATCTCTGAACCTAAATTTTAATAATGTAAAGAACCTTAATCTAAAATTTAAAATAAAAGTAGAAAAATGATACATTTGCAACAAAACTAAACAGCTGAGGAACTTGAAGACTGCTTGACAAAGGACATTGCCAATAGGACAGAGCCTTTGAACACTATGTCACTGGTATGAATCCAGCTTAGGTCGATAATAATTGAAACTCACTGCCAAAGCCAACTGGGAACTGTCTGGTGGCCTATGGAAAATAAACTGGCAGTCTTAGTCCAATTCCTAGTGAAGATGTAGCCTAATAACCGGCTGGCCTTGTTGGCAGTCTCAACAGAGAGGCCAATGACTGAATGGACAATGAAGACCCACCCTTATAGGACATCCCTACAAGTCAGGGCAGAAATATACTGACAGGGAATCATGGAGACTTTTACACTGCTGCTAAGTCATATCTTTCTGTGGCTAAACAACTTCATTCTCCAAGGATGTCAAACCAAACACTCCCTTGAGCACTAAAATTCACCTCTATGCAGAGGACCAACAAAAGTCTGTGCACCACTTATTAAGCTTTATTATGAAGTCTTAAGTTGTGCATGGGCCTTATCATGTTGAATTTGCAGTAGGGTAAATTTCAGCTTATGGGTTTATATAGTTCAGAAGTAAAGAGAATGATGCTAATTGACAGAAAACATATTTTTTTGAGTGGGTACATTATTGTAGAACTGGTGGGCAAAATTCTTTGCTGGTTCAAATGGATGCAACATCACTGAAATCAGTGAAACTGCACTTTTGCACCACAAGACATTTGGGTTCTTTGCATGGTGAAGCTGAATTTCACACAGGGACTCTGATTGAAAGAGATTTTTGTTTTTAGAAAGTCCCATGGCACTGTGAGACAGCATGGTTTCCTAGGCAGAAATTATAAAACTGCTTGACACAGATAATTAAGGAAGAGTATGATATGTTTGAATACGTTCATTACTGATATGGTACATGGAACTGTAATATAGTGCCTAATAAATACAACACAACTAATCACATATATAATAAAATGTGGTGGCCAAACAGATATGTTATTTTCCTGTGGAAGCTCAATTTCTTTTTCTTTTCCTTTTTTCCTCTTATTTATTTATTTAAAAATATATAAATAGATTGTGGTTCTGCTTTCATTTTAAACTCTGAGAAGACCATTTGTCAACATTTGAGTGGCTTTGCACACCCGCTGTTTATACGCTTTAGGCTGCAAACCGGTTCTTCAGTGGTCAAGTAGATTTTGCAGAGTGGCTCTATTATTCGGTGTTAGGATTTAGATCTTTTTTTTTTAGCATGCCTATAACAATTGTGTTACCGTACCTGCCATTGATCATCATTTCCCAATTACTGTAACACAAGAAGCACACATGGTTTCCAGATTGCACTTCTGATCTCCTCCAGTCCACAGCTGTTTGCTTAATGAATGCTTGTGGTTTGTTTCCTTTGCCCTGGAATAAAAAAAGAGAGTGAGGCCATAGATCAGGGAAGAAAATGCTAATTCGCATGTTGATTGCGGTATTGTTAGAGGCCTACATGGGCTCAGTGTTTGTTCAGGGCTGCTCTAGTGCATATAAGTTTCACTCCATTCAGGTTAAAAGAAGCTTTACCTGCCTGCCCACCCAAGTAAGCTTTCTGTGTGTGTGTGTGTGTGTGTGTGAGTTGAGACCTTCAGCATTGTTAAATCACACCGTAAGAAGAGGTGATGAGTGACATGTTTTCACAGAGGACAGTTTTCAGGTCTTGAAGAGACCTGTTGGAATAAACACATCTGAGATAATAGCATCAAGGCAGGACAAAGGCTACATCAGTGTAAAAATGCCATCAGTCTGAGACATTCTGATGGGACAGCAAGTCAACAATGGACACAAACTGTCTAATGTGTTGGGTATAGATAACAATAACCCTTAATGGCAACTGCAAAATGAAGCATTATGTTCGGTAGCAGAAAGGAAAATGCAAATTGATTCTCTTTTTGTTAAGATTTAAGTGCTTATCAAGGATAGTAGGTAGGCCAGGTCTGTCAGACCAGAATAATCTGTTGTATTCTAATACACGTAAAAGGGTTGATTCCCCTTTCCCCTCCCTCTCACCTCCCCGCTGCCTCTCTAGATTGCTTTCAAGGCCAGGAAGAGTGTTAAAATCTGGTCTCTTCACATTTCCTGTCGATGCACTCCTCAGCCAATGTGCCCTGGGATTTCAAGGGTTTGACTGGGTATGAGAGGGGCATGATGGCATTTATCAAGGCCAGAGAACAGAATGTTGCAGTAACTGAGTCAACCAGTGGTTCTACATTCTACAATGCCATTGCACTCCAAGGGTGAAATCCTCTATTGAAGTCAATGGCAAAACTCCCGTTGACTTTGCGGGGTCCTGGATTTAATGCAGAGCCCCCATTTCCAGGGGCTTCTTAATGGAAGAATGGCTTAGTTTTAGAGCTGGTCAGAAAATTTGAATCCTTTTTTTTTTCAATGAAAAATGCCATTTTCAACTCAATAAATATGTTTCCAAAAATATGTCAGTCGACAACATTTTATTTAGGAAAAAAAGAAACATTTTGATATTTTAAAATTTCAAAAAAGTAATTGTTTTTATAAGAAAGCATTTTAAAAGAAGTTTTAAAATGACTGAAATGAGAACAAAATGTTTCCTTTTTTTATTGAAAAAATATTTTCGATCGACCTGAAAGAAAATTTACTTCTGAACAGAAAAACTTTTTGAAATCTGGGAATTTCCTGCAAAACAGAAAATCTGGTTCCTGCCAAGCTCTGTTTAGTTTCCACATTCTTATGGAGGAAGCTGGGTCTCTATTTTGATATTCCAAGGGGCTCCCTTATAAACTTTGCCCCCACTGTGGGCCAGTGACATTTATTGTTGGGAAGAAGGTTATTTCCTTAAAAGCCTGAAGTCAGATGACAGTAATGGGGAAATGTCTCCAGTGCAGGAACTCCACTTCTTCACTTGTATTGCAGAGCCACAGCTCCAACTTCTGAACGCTGCCTTCCAACGAGACATGTCCTAAATTATAAAATCATTTGTGTGCATGCTGACAATGATGAAGATACTTGATAAGCATTGTTTTATAAGCTGTTATGCTGATACAAAATACTACCTGTCACTCTCCCACACATTAAGACATCAGATAAAACAAGCTCTACTGAACTGTGTCTAACAAAATAGATATGTTACCATTAGCCAATTCCTTCAATGGTTTGCAGAGTTGGGGAGTATAAAGTGTTGCTTGTAAGAGGAAATAGGTATCTTTAATCAAAGGTTCTTCGATTGTTCAACTCTTCTCTAACTTTGGACAATTATGTATCATTTTTTCAATGTTTTGCTATTTCTGGTAACAGAGCATCTGGGCCAGATCTAAAACACACTGGTGTAAATCTGAAGTAACTCCATTAACTATGAGGACAATTTGGCCCACTGTATCTGGCTCACATCTTTCCCTTTCATTCAATTAGTGCTTGGCACAAATCTGTAGTTGCTTAAAAGCTTTTTCTCTTGTTGGGAAAAATCCTCATTGCAAAAGATAGTAGAAAGGAGCAATCCAATGACCTACAAGCCTAGATGACTGAAGCCAGATATATTTAGCTGTCTAGCAGTCTTAAAATCACTGTTTAGGCTAGACACAGGCAGAAGAGCAACTAATATGGCAAAGGCCTTTTTGTCTTGTTGCTCTGATGATAACACTTCAATATGTACTTTACAGAGCAACTCTCTCTAGTATCCCTGGATCGCCTGGAAGAAAGGGTGTGGTACAGGGAGTCTGTTATATGCTTGGCAGTTCATTATGAGAGGTTTTTGTTTGTTTGTTTGTTTTGTTTTTTTAGACGGAGAAGCTTTTAGGAAAAGTTGTAGGTTTTTAACTGCAAGTTTGGGGGCAAAAGTTCATAGGGTTGTGAGGGGACGGGGGAGAGGGGAAGCTTTCATTTTAGTTAGGGTGACTTTTTTCAGTGAGAGGGGATTGTAAATATTTTCCCTGGGCAATTTTGGGAAAAAAGTATGATTCTGCCCACCATGAATTATATCACAACCGAAGGTTAATGTGACTTCATTGAGAGATGGATTAGGCCCAGAATGGAGTGGAGATTCCAGATGGACATTCCTAGATCATGAAGAGGACAAATACTCACCATCACAACAAACAGGAGCACAAGCTTCTTTATATTGCTCTGCCAATGTGACTTAGTCTTTCTAGGTCAAGGGTATCTTTAAGAGTTAGAGGTGGGCTTGGTTTTCATCATTACTATCCAGGCCTTGGTCTTTTTTGCTGTTTACTGCCAGTTTTAATAGTGGTTTTTCATGGGGTATATCCGTGTCCCCTAGAAATTAATGTAGCCATCAGATAGTCACCTGTTTGAATCTAGTCCATATCAATAATGGTAAAATGTATTACTAAGTATGGAAAAGCTTATAGCCCATAGCCTGTCCCCCAGTACCTAGCAGAATGTGCTTCTTTTTGGAAGTTTTCCATGAGGTGCCAGCCACTCTTTAAGGCTAAACAATTACTTAATATGAGCTCGGTATGTAACATGGTGATGAAATCTGTAGCATACTACCTTTTCACAGCACACACACAAAATAATAATAAAAAAAAATACAGACCTCAGCTAGTTATAAATGACATAGGAAATGAAAATCCCCAGCCAAAGAGAGAGAAAGCAGACAGTGATAAGCAATCATTAAAGTGCTATCCTTTTCCACAGTATAATATTCAACTCTGGCATAAGAGGAGGAGCCCACACTACAGCAAAAACCTCTCCAACAAAAAAAGAACGGGGCACAAGGTTGATAGTCTAAAATGGTTGTCAGATCTTTTAAAGTCAACCTTGAGTTGTTTTCCTCTTTTATTTTTTTTTAAATGAGCTTTGATCTGAGATTTTTATGCTCATTTAGGCCCTGACTCAGCAAAGAACTTAACTGAATACACATATGCCATGCTGCAAGTTGAGCATGTGCTTAAGTCCTTTGCTGAAACAGGGCCTTAGAATGGAACTTAATTTAGGACATATGAGGTTAATCTGAAGCTTTGTAGCAAAGACAGTGTTTGTACAAACCCCTGTGAAGATAAACCAGCTGAGTTTTGCACACCTCTCTTTACAGCTTTTTGTTATTTCTGAGTGCAGATGAGGTGCCAACTTTAATCCTGGTGTATCAATATACTTACACCGAGGATTAAATTGATTGGAAAACTACTCTTTATTTGACTATCAGTAGACACTCCACAATAGAAAGTTTATTTATTTATTTGTACTTCCTAGGGCTCCAGTCAGGGCCTCATTGTGTTAGGTACTGTACCATCACAGAGGAAGTTATGGTCCCAGCCTCGAAGACCTTCAAAATCTAAGTAGAAAAAAACAAACTAAGGGATGTGGGGGATGGAGGAGCGGTGGTGGTAAGAGAGGATACATCAGACAAACAAGACATGGCTGTATCGAATGCAGTAAGATTCCTAACAGGACTTGAAGCAGTGACAGGTATATTCAATGATGAGACGAAAGCTTTACTAGGCTAAAGAGGGCTGGCTATCAAAAATGTCACCCAGCCATGATGGCATTTGTGAAACAGAGAGAGAGAGAGAAATGTAAATACCACCTTTACCTCATGGCATTACTGTTTCATTTTAAAATGTTATCAAAATATTGCCTACCAATCCTTGCCCAGGAATGTGGGCAGAGATGCTACATTATGGCGATTCTTTTACAGGGTTAGGCTGATCACTAAATTTGAGATCAGGAAGGGATTTGGAGGCTTGTTTTCCCCCTTCCTCTGAGCATTTATATACGGATCACATGTTAGGGTCCCACACTGTCAGTTTCCTGTGGTTTGAGGATGCCCGCCAACGCAGACCTAAGAGCTTCATATCTTTGACTTTGTCTACTGCAGTAAGGCAACAGACAGACTTCATCAGCAAATGCAGGGGCAACCCATCCATTAGCATCAGCAGAGGAATGAAGAAGAATGAGCTGGCAAGGAACAAAATAACCTCAAATTTGAGCAAAGAGGATGTCAGGAAGTATAACTGCAAAAGACTGGTTTTCTCTTGGTGATGAGAGAGGAGCTACTCAGGGTGACTGTCACAGCAGGTAGGAGCTGCACTTTTCCTGCAAACAAACACTGGCGTCAATAAGTGCCTTTTAATGTGCTCTGAGTCTTTGTGTAGGAAAAGGATGTGCAGTTAGCAAGTACAGAGCTGTAAGGGGATAGTTTGAACATGGTGATAAAACGTCTAGCTTTACTCCAGGCTTGACTTTATCATTTACCAAGGGATATTGTTAGTGTGAAGATGATAGCCACCCTCTGACAAGAGACAGACAGTGAAATGTATATGAACAAAACATCCATTGTGGAGAATTCTATCCTGTACGGGTGGTGACTTTTGTATCCATAATCACACAACATTACAGAGAGAGATAAAGCACGAAGCACGGGGAAGGGAAATAAGAGCACTCAGTTGAATGGGTTCCAGAAACAAAGGCAGGCGCCCTCCTGTTAAAGTCTAAACATAAGTCTAAACATAAAATCTTGCGTGTTTGTGTCCCCTGTCAGATGTGAAATGTGGACATAGGGCAAGGTGAGTACTTGGGAAAATGAGGTTAGCTCACTAGTGCCAGATGGTATGCTCGGCCTGGCAACAGGAAAAAGCTATAAGTGGAAAGAATGACTTTCCATCATAGATCAGAAGTATAGTGACTGTTGAAACTGGAGCTGGGCACATAACACAAACATTTCCCCATGAGCATTTGTTGAAATTAACACCCCTCCCCAAAATATCACTTTTCTTGGAACTTCGAGTGACTGAGTGTTACTCATGGAAGTGAAGTCTTGAGGACTCAGAATTTTAGACTCACATCCATGATGACTCATTTCGGAAGTGGTGTGGTTTATATTGTTTACTGTACCTTTAGGTTTAAGTAACAGTGAGAAATATCCATACAAAAAGCCCCAACGCTGAATTAGGGATACAATCACTTCACTTGGCAGCCAAGAATAATCATTTACAAATCATGAACACAGTAGACACAATACAGGTACCACATTTTCAAAATCCTCCATTAGATCAATTTTACAGAGGGCTATTCAGTGAGTTAGACCAGGATCTGATCACAGCCTTCACAGCTTGGACCATGCATGCCCACAAAATTGCTTTATGTGAGTGACTGGTGATTTCAGACAATTACTGATCAGGAAATACAAAGCATTTGGTAAATTCATATGGGATGGGGCACTGGTTGATGCAGTAGAGTTTCCCCAATCCCCCATCAGAGCTCTAGCACGGTGACAAATTAAATTGGCTTGACAATAATCTGACTGCATCATTCAAAACTCAGACGTGTACAGTCACATGGAATTATTTTGTGGGACTGTAAAAAGATGTAATTTAAATTGTTCAACTAGCCAATACTTACAGCGACAGATTTCTTCCCCCTAAGAATAATGCCACGTACAAGTCTTGATGCCATAGTCAAGCCTTACTTGGCCCAGAGAGAAGAAAAAAGGGGTTCAAAATTTCTAAATGTTCCATATTCCGGCTTATCTGCTGCTACTTTTAAAAAGTGATTCAAATCAGCAGTGGCTTCTTCCAGCACTCTTTCCGATTGTGGTCTTAATCTGAAGCCCGTTAAAGTCAAAGGGAGGCTTTCCATTGGTTTCAATGGGAATTGGGTGAGGCTCATCCAATCAGGGATCACAAACATTTTATTCTGATTTATGTGATGAATCGCAGATAACCAACACAACTCAAAATTCCAAATACCAAGTCTTGTGAAAGATGTATTTATAATTTTAGTAAAATTACTCAACTCTTTGGGGCAGGAACCATATTTTTTGTTCTGTGTTTGTATGGCGCCTAGGACAATGGGCCCTTGATCCAGGACTGGAGCCCTTAGGTGCTACCACAAGACAAATAATAATAATAATAACAATAATTTTTATTAATGACTAATTTCAAGGAAATTGGGATCTAATCATAGATTTTCTACAACTAGAAAAAAGGTTAAATTCCTTTAATATATTGTTCACTTTGAATTTGCTCAGCTCTAGACAAAATCTAATGCTGAGTTCAATTGCCAAGCCTATTCATGTGATGGCTGTGCTTGTAATGTAGACAGCTGTCTATTTGAAAGTAGCCTGAGACTCACAAATCATTTCACATAGCCAAATCAGATATTCGCATGTTTTGTTCTGAACAGATGTCGGTCAAATTTGGCCTACTGATACAAGTACATTACGAATCTCTTGATCCAGTCATTCTCCTATGCCCTTCTATTTATAGCTTTTGAATTTGAATCTTACTTTGCCATGTATAAGGCGTATGTGGTCTCCCTTCTTGCCAGAAATAGGACAGGAATTCTGCGACTTTGAAAATGTCCAGGTAGTGAGGTCTATTAGAAAGTGGAATACTCTCCCAAGGGAAGTGATGGAAGACTTATTGCTTGAGTCTTTTATAACCAGACTTGACAAAACATACCCCAGGGAAACATCTTACACTGGTGGGGAAATGAACTACTGTAAATGACCCACCAGGTCTTTTCCATTGCTAATTTGTATTGTTCAATGATAAGAAAATATTGGCCAAAAGAAAGTAGAGGTTTCTGTGGACAAGAGATGAAATTCATGATGATCCCCCATTTTTTCTCATGAAAAAGGCTGTCTCTAACCTAAATCTAGAGGCTAAATCAGAGGGTCTGGTTTGTCGGCAAATAATAATGCATGGGGTGCATCCTTTTTCCTTATGAAAACAGCATAAATCTGAAATTCTCCACCGCTGGAAAGAAATTTAATATTTAAAGGTAATTTGACCTGTACATGTGTGTGCCATGAATCTTTTATGTGACCTACAGCAAATGTATTTATATAGTATTATTCTGAGGATACTTATTTCTTATTCATTTCTGGGATATTATTTTTTCTTTCTTTGACTAATGTACATTTGCTCTTCTCATTTCCCTATTCAGCCAGAGCCAAGTTAACCCTCATATTTATCCTTTTCCCCAATTCTGGTAAGTAAGATTGGAGACATTTGGACACTATGTGACTAATATTACGCTCTCGTTAGGATTCTAAAAGTTATGTCCATCTTGTTTTTGTAAACATTCCCCTTCTATTATTTTTTTAAATTTGGCTTTATGAAGATACTTGGAATAGAGGTGAAAATAGAGGGGTGAAAAAAACTCTTCCTACTATTTCACACTAAACCTTTGCTCATTTCTAGCAAGGAACCTTTGGGAAGGTCCTAAAATCTTGTGTCACCCATTAGCTGTGATCATGTCTCCCTGTGTTAGATGGACGACATGCGGTAAAATTAATTCCTGAGTCTAGGAGTATGTACCTCTTAAGTCCCACTGAACCACTATTTTTGGGCTTCAATGCGTATTATGGTTGTACTGGCCCTCTGAAAATGAGTGAGTTTCGCTCATTAGAGGATAGGAGCCTGCAACTTATATAGAGCTTTGGAAGTTACTAGTTAAATTATGGGCTAGGGAGGTGTGGTTTTGGTAGATCTGGTCAAAAAATTTCAGAGGAACATTTCTTCTGTGAGGAAAAATGCTGTTTCATCTAAATCAAAACTTTCTGTGGGACTGTGTTGATTTTGACAAAATTTTGTTCTGGAAAAAAAAAGGGAAAAAAGCATTTGGATTAAAAAACCTATTTATCGGAAAGGAACATTTGGATTTTTCATATCAAAACAAGTTCTTATTTCGAAATGTATTTTGTTTTATTTTATAATTATTATAAAGTACAATAAAATATAGAATTTTAAAACGTCAAAATTGGAATGCAGTGTTTTGATTTCAACCTGAAATTATCTCCCCCCCCCATTTAATTTTGTGAGAAATTATTTTTTTTTGTTTTTGTTTCAATTCAAAACAAAAACACAATTGAAAATGTCAGAATTCCCCATCAAATGGAAACTCTGAGTTTCAACCAGCTCTAGTTTTGATTGCTGAATGTTCTAGGTTCTATCCCCACAAACAAGTGAATTTGATACCTTTGATTAACATTCTCCCCCCCTCCCCCATTATTTTCTATTTTCACACACTTCTGTGCTTCCCGATCCCAGAAGAGGATACAAGCAGGAAACACTGGAAATCCCACAAGACTGTTCTTATGGGATGTCCAGACAAATTTTTTAAACTCAACATCTCTGCACAATTTGGATGTGCTTTAGAGAACAATCTGTAATTTTGAGTGCTTTTCAGTGCCCGTTCTGAACTCTCCATTTACTGAACTTTACCTGTTGCTTAAAAAATAAAATCTACAGATGGGACCAAGCTGCAAAATTCAGATACAAATTTCAAATGTCCCAAAATTCAGATGTTGTCCAGCTATGGGGATTAGGTTCAACCTAGGGACAGCTGCAAAATTTGAATCTGGATTAAGATTCCAACCCTCATACTCAAAGGTTCGGATGTTTGGATCTGGGGTTTTGATTCAAATACATCTCTGTTTATAAAAACAACCTCCCCACCCCCCAAAGCATAGCTATCACAATATACCCTGGATTCACGCCTGTCCAAGCGTAAAAAGAAAAAAAAAACTGTAAACAAAAAATCTTTTCTCAGCTATTGAAGTTTTGGGGGAGCAAAAATACAGGAATATTAAAATTAAAAAAGTTTAAAAATTGAGGGCCAGATCTTCACTTTCCCCTGAGTTTAGTGAGCTTTAGTCACTAATCTCAAGGGAACTTACACCAGAAGTGGATCTGACCACTAATTGCTTTTAGTTTTTGGTTGATCATTTACTTTTGTCACATTGGACAAATAGCTAAATGGGTCATTTGCACTGTCCTTCAGAATGTCTTTAGTTTATGATGTTCATTCAGTAACTCCATGCTGTTGTATCTGGGTTCTGAACACTTCACAAGAAATATTGAAGTTTAGGCTTGGGGAAAGAGGATTTTTTTCATAGGTTATTATTATTATTTATTATTATTTATTTTATTATCTGATGCCATCAAAACATACTCAGTTCTCATCAACTCCTTTTATTTAATGCATGAGGCAAGGTTTTGGCCTACATCACTTGGGAGGCTTCTCCAAATATAGCACTGGCCCAGTCACAACAGAGGAATTCAAATCTATGAATTGTCTGTATTGCTTGACACATTTTTGTTGGGAAAGCCAGGTTGATTCAGACATAGTGTAATTATACCAGACTGTTTGCCCTTTCCTGACTCTCCCATTGATCTTCATACTTCAGTGAGTCTTAATTTTTAAGCTTAGGGAGAGAGAGCCTGTTGCTTTAGGATGTTGCTTCAAGGCCATAGCAATGTTAAACCCAGTGTTAAGATCTCTCACTTAATGTTACAGCTCAAACTCAACGCACATGAACACCGAAGCACTTTGAGGGATGCAGAAAAATATTTTTAAAAGAACAATAGAAAACAACAATTAAGCCTTATAAATCCACAGTTCTAAATTGTACAAAAGGCTGAGGAGCCAGATACAACAGCATTTTAACTGTGTGTGTGTGTGTATTTGACTTCTCTGTCTCTTTGGGATTGGGTGTGGGTGTGGGAAAGAGCAACTCTAACTAGTGCCAGCCCTTGGTAAAAGTACAGAGGGGCTATGATGGGGTGTACAATCCCCACATCACAAGAAGGGGCTAAAGAGCAACTTTGAACCATATAACCCTGCCCCATTGCACCTGCAAACAATGGCAGTCTTGGAGGAGGAGCCTTAAAAAAGGAGAAGCCCAGCACAGAAGGGCCCAGCCTGGGGAGGTGGACAGAGCTCTCGCCCTCAGCTCCTAGAGAGGAGCCCAGCAGAGAACCTTAGCTGGCCTATGAGCCCAGAACAGTGCGACAGTCAGCTGGAAGATCCAGGTAAAATAGACAGCAGCTCCTTATGTCTGTTAATGTAATTTATTTTCCTTTTCTATTTTGAGGACTAAGACTAGGGGCTGGGTCCCAGCACAGACTCCTGCTGAGAATATGAACCACCTGAAGAGAAAGTGGATGCATTGTAGAAAATAGCCCAGGGAAGAAGCAAGAGATCTGACCAGGCAGACTTTAAGCACTTGCCCCAGAGGTCCCTGGGCTGGAAACCAGGGTAGAGGGAGGGACTGGGTTCCCCTATATCTTTCACCAGACAGCTATCCAGAATACCCCAGATACAAAGGGAGCAGAAAGATTATTGGGCATGGGACTATTGTGTGAAAATCTTGGATCACCCTGAAAGGGATGAGATCAAAGGTGACCCAGCCAGAGAGCCAAAGTCTCAAGCCAAAGGGGACCACCAGCGGTGTACTGGTTGGTGAGTCACCTTGATGCAGGGGCTCCAATAGCAATATTCAGATCTTCATTCTGAACACCCTAAAGTTACGATGCGTTTGAATCCAGGATTTGTGACTGTTCTGTCATATGTCTGGGTGTTTGAATGTTTGAAGCTGTCTTTGTGTGTGAGAGGGAATTGGGGTGAAAATGAAAGATGGAATTTGTTTCATTCCTCTATTCTTTCCTCTACTGCCCCTTTGTTTCCATGGGTGAGCATGAGGGCTGGGTGAACTTAGAAAGATTTTATTATGAGATGTTCCCAGATATTCAAATTCTGAAGAAAATATTGTGACTGCAAAGGTGGTCTGGAAATCTCACAAGAACAAGGTCTCTCTTGCACTATTTCAGTTGCAGTCCTGGCTGGGAACTAAGAAATGCAGAAGCACATGAGAATGGAAAAAAATATTAGTAATACAACTTTTCTAAATGTTCAAAAGAGTTTGGCTTGATTTCAGGCCAATGAATCACAGTAAGGTGGCATTTGAACCAGTTTTATCATCCTGTCTGAGAAGGTAGCTAGGTTAGAGAAGCTCTTTTTTCACTGGAGAGCCCATAGAATTTTGATCTGAGATCATGTGATGTAGAGTCTTGCCAGGGACAGAAAGGGGTGGATTCTCCTCTCTCTGTATGTTGATTTCATTTTCAACCATGTATATGCCACAATCTCCTAGACTCACTCAGATGGAATGAGGAGAAAAACCATCAGCAGAAGGCAGGAACCTAAGGCATATGCTGCCTTTTATAGTATAGTGGTAACAGTTTGGGGCTCGATTTGTGGAATTACCACAAGCACTAAGTAAGGTGCAGCACATAAGCATGCTAACTCAGGTGCAGAGCGGTCCCTGATTGCACACTTACATCTGAAGAGAAGTAAACTTCTTTAACCTGATACAGATGACACCCTCCGCCATTCTGACTCAGTTGTTCTGGTTGAAGATTTGAGGGAGCAGAGCCAAGGCTCCTCCCACTTCCTGCCCACCCACCAGTGTGGAGGGGAATATCAGTCTTGTGAAGGCTGCTTTTCCCAGTACTCTGCAGGTGACCTATCCAGAGGTTTAATAGAGCACCTTCAAACACCCCTCTTCCCTGTGTGGGTTCACAGGGAAACGTCATGGTTCACAGGTGCTACAATGAGGAGTTCTGCACAGATAGATAGATAGTAAAAAAAACAATAACATCTGGCAGGTGGCAGATCTATGGAGAGAACATAAATAGAGATCTTAAGCAGCCTCCATCCCTGCCATTTTAGGACTTAGTTTTTGCTTCCCTGCACAGAGAAGATGCTCGCTTGAGTAAAACTGACCTCTAAAAGTCTAAACTCTTACTGTTAAAGACTGAAGCCAAAA
The DNA here is from genome assembly GCF_965140235.1 of Caretta caretta. NCBI lineage: Eukaryota > Metazoa > Chordata > Testudines > Cheloniidae > Caretta > Caretta caretta. Next base: position 74,620,016 of record NC_134215.1, on the reverse strand, counting down.
CAAGAACTTTACTAAACACAGAGTGAATCAGAAATCAGTGGCAGTAACTGAGCCAAAAGGGCGTTTGACAAAAGTATGGCAAAGCCTTTGTAAACCTATCAAAACGTCTTGCATGGCCAGTCACACTGGATGCTGCAACTTTCTGTTGCTCTCTCTCCCAGCTCCCTTTCTCAGGATATGTCTACACTGCAATTAGACACTCACAGCTGGCCTGTGCCAGCTGACTCAGGCTTGTGGGACTTGGGCTAAGAGGCTGTTTAATTGCAGTGTAGTCAGTCGGAGCTGGGACTCTCCCATGTACCCCAGGTTCCAGCCAGAACCTGGATTTCTACACCACATTTAAGCAACCCCTTATCCCGAGCCTCACAAGCCCAAGTCAGCTGGCATGGGCCAATTGCAGGATTTTAATTGCAGTGTAGAAATATCCTGAGTCTTCTAGATTCTACATGTTAGCACATCAGCATGTGTGTTCAACCAGGCCCCCTCTTACAGTCACCTTGGAAATGCTCCTATGAAGCAGACAAAAGAAATGCATTTGGAGTAGATGCTTCCATCCTTGTATATGGAATTAATAATAACTGCAAACCCCAAGAGTGCTGGACATATGTATATCTCATCCCAAATTGATTGAAGCATCCGTTGGTAAGTTCCAGTTACCAGCTAGCAATACTAACTTTGAAGTACAATGTTGCCTTGTGTCTATCAGACTAAACAGCTCTTTGTGACTTGCCATTTAACCAGTTACTCTGACTCTGGCTCTGTTACAGATACTGGAGTGAAATGGTCTGTGTTTGCCTTTGGTTCTCTGGAGTGCTGTATCAGAAGAGGAGAGCATATTCTCCTTTTCCTTCCCCTTCTATGTTGCAGCTCCGAGGATTCTGTAAGAGACTGAAATGTGGCTGCCACATGATGTGCATGGCAGCCAACAATAAAGAGACTCAGCATGATACAAAACCTTTCACCACCTGCTACCTTAAAAAAGGACATGCCATATCTAGGCAGGCTGATACCTGTGGTCTTAGGCCTCCCTGGTATCCAAGATAAACTTTCAAGGGAACTCCCAGAGCCAAATTCATAGATGCACATCATAGACTATCAGGGTTGGAAGGGACCTGAGTAGATCATCTAGTCCAACCCCCTGCTCAAAGCAGGACCAATCCCCAATTTTTGACCCAGATCCCTAAATGGCCCCCTCAAGGATTGAACTCACAACCCTGTGTTTAGCAGGCCAATGCTCAAACCACTGAGCTATCCTTCCCATCCAGGAGAGTAGGACATGCACTTTGGAACCTACACTTCTTGGGTGGAAGGCGGTGATTGGATGGGTGATTCTCCCTGGAGAAGAGTAGGTAGCAGCAGATCTTCCCTTGAGGTTCTACAATGCAAGACCAGCTTTATTTTTTGTCTCCCTAGAAGGACAGAGGCTGTCTGGGGGAGGTGCTGAATCGGCAGCCCATCTCAGTTCACCCCTTCCCAACGTGGCATGATTTTGAAGGTCCCTGATAGAGCAGAGGTTGTGGGTGATTTTCTCCACTGGTAACACTTCTTTTCTGAGCACCCAGTGACTCTATGGGAGCCCATGCAAAGGGGCATTGACCTGTCAAACCCAGTGGTTGCCTTGGATATTCAGACATGAGGAAATCTGGTGTGTTTCAAAGCCTGCAAACCCATGAGAAGTGCTTCTGGCACAAATGTATGTAGATATTGCTCAAATCTTTTCTTGCCAAATGAGAAGGATTCATGAGGCTCTAGCTAGAAGTCTCTGAGAACATAATTTCAAGTGACATGTTCTAGTACTTCCTTCTTCATCCCAAACCAAGACGTGCAGAGGCAGCTCGCACACACAAATTCCTTTAAAAAAATAACCCAACTTTTTAGACTCTCAAAGGAGTCTCAGCTGTGGCTGTGCTGAGACTCTGGAAGGCCAGAGTCAGTCCTCAGTCTGCTTTAATTGATTCTCTGGCATCACCTGTGAGAACAACGGAATGTACAGTCAACAGCAAGCCCCTGACATAGATAACTTATTTTTTAATCCACTTTGTCTTTAGACAATCGATCAAGGTAGTATGAAACACCTAGAGGACAGCTGAGACTTTAAAGGTCTTTAGTAGCAGAACCCATCAAGGTGGGGAAAAGGGGTGGGAGGGGAAGTATGCAAATAAATTGCTTATTCTGTCTTGCTGTTCTTTCGTTCTGTCAGCCTGGTTTTAAAACATAATAAGAAGCCCTAATCTCACCATGCGTAGGCTCTCTTGGGGTTTGAAACTGTAATGAAAGCATTTTAACTCAGCAGTAACTGGATTAGAGTAATGCAAGCACCCTGTCACCTTTGGGACCTCCTGTTCCTATCTAGACCTAAATAAATGTGCATGGAAATTGTTTGAAACTGATGGCTGTGCAAGATCAGAAGCTAATGTAGACAATCTCAGGCTGGAACTTGGCAGGGCTGCAAAGGAATGTGGAGCTGGCATTGAAAATAGCTCATTTGTGGACATGAACGGGAAGTGCTCATAGCTTCAGAGGTAGAGCTTCTTCAGCTCAATGACAGGGAGATCAGTAGAGCGCCACTAGCATCTCTCACCCAAACTGAGGGAACTTAATATTTTGTCTAGAAAACAAGCCAATCAGGTTCCCTCCAACCCCCACACACCTTCCTTCAGAACTAGTTCCAGTTTGCTGTGCAAGTTTGCTCACCTTCATTATTCCACAGGTTTATTAATATGCTTTTTATGGAAGCGAAATAATGCTAACCTTGGGCCAGATCCTCAAGTGCTGTAAATAGGTGTCCCTCTTTTGCCTGAAAGCTGGGGATTTGGCTTCTTTATTCTCTCTCAATAGCCTGCCCACTTTTATGCCCTTTTAGTTTGCTTATTTGTCTGTTATTTTGATGAGCCACTGAAGTTTCTCTGCTAAATATAAGGCTAACTACAGAATAATCTTACCATCAGACACTCCTGATATGTTTGGTACCTTGCTGTTTTCCTTTCCCCCTCTCTCTTTCTCTGTCTCTCTTTCTCTTTTATCCAATGGAAGCTAAAACTTTATTATAAAACTGAAGATAAGTGTATCAGTTTGCTTGGATTCTGGCACAACAGAACACAAGCAATGAGAAGATAAGGGAATTTGGTTGAATACAACAAGTAGCATGGAATCTAAACCAAATTACATCAGATAAGACTTCCACTGAGTTTCTATTAAAACTGTAATAAATAAGGAACACAAAAAAATTCTTTTTCAGGATTTTTTTTTTGTTATTGTCTCTATCAGTTCTTCAGAGGTGTTCTTCTGTTCTTCTGTTCATATTTGGAACCAATAAGCTCAGGTCAACTAATGTCAAAGGTCTGGCAGATGCAGATTAGTGACTGAAAGACTCAATAAAGTTTTATTTAGTTATTTAGTTTATTTAGGCTCTCATAGGACAATCCATTAGCCTGCCGAGGGGCCAAGCAGTAGTATTAACAGCAGTCTGTGGCTCATAACCCTGTAGCTACAGTTAGGGTCCAAAAACAGGACAGTGGCTGGTGGGAGGTAGGGATGGGAACTGAACTAAATTAAGTATATATTTAATATGTTGGATTTCAGGATCATATGGGTTTGGATGAATATGCCAGTCTTCTGTGCCAGATCCCCTGTTGGTGGTAATGAGTATACCTCCTCTGAATTGATCCAACTGCTGAATGCATGGATTAGTCCTTTCTCCAGTTGTTTTTAACAAGCCCTCCTACCCAGGCAGAGACAGTGGTTGGCTTTCCCTTCACCAAATGAGATGAGGGAGAGAGAAAAGGTCAGTACACCCAACAAGGGGGGAAAATACTGCAAGTAGGTAGGAAAATTTGGAACCCAAATGCTTCAGAATGTGACATGTCCCTAATCTGGATGTAATGGTATTTTGAATATTGGGCATCATGTACATTTTGAGGAAACCAAACAAAGGTCTTAAATCCCACAGCACGTAGGGGGGTGGGCATAAGTCTTTTTATAAAAGTGAAAGTGGATGATAAAAAAACAACCTTCCACACAAACTTCCTCGTGGCTGGACTTTACTAAAACTAGACAAGTCCTTTACAACACACACTTTGCTTCTCTAAAAAAAAAATAAGGATACTAAACTATCTAAACTACTGCATCCACAAGAGGCCACAGCAATGGTTCTTTTAACCCACCCAGCAATATTGTTAATCTATCCAACTATACTCTTAGCCCAGCAGAAGAATCTGTCCTATCTCGGGGCCTCTCCTTCTGCCCTTCCACCCCCACGAACATGATACAGTTATGTGGTGACCTAGAATCCTACTTTCGACGTCTCCGACTCAAGAAATATTTCCAACACACCTCTGAACAACATACTAATCCACAGAGACCTTCCTACCAACACTACAAAAAGAAGGATTCTAGGTGGACTCCTCCTGAAGGTCGAAACAACAGACTGGACTTCTACATAGAGTGCTTCCACTGACGTGCACAGGCTGAAATTGTAGAAAAGCGGCATCACTTGCCCCATAACCTCAGCCGTGCAGAATACAATGCCATCCACAGCCTCAGAAACAACTCTGACATCAAAAAGGCTGACAAAGGAGGTGCTGTTGTCATCATGAATAGGTCGGAATATGAACAAGAGGCTGCTCAGCAGCTCTCCGACACCACTTTCTACAAGCCATTACCCTCTGATCCCACTGAGGGTTACCAAAAGAAACTACACCATTTGCTCAAGAAACTCCCTGAAAAAGCACAAGAACAAATCCGCACAGACACACCCCTGGAACTCTGACCTGGGATAGTCTATCTGCTACCCAAGATCCATAAACCTGGAAATCCTGGGTGCCCCATCATCTCAGGCATTGGCACCCTGACAGCAGGATTCTCTGGCTATGTAGACTCCCTCCTCAGGCCCTATGCTACCAGCACTCCCAGCTATCTTCGAGACACCACTGACTTCCTGAGGAAACTACAATCCATCGGTGATCTTCCTGATAACACCATCCTGGCCACTATGGATGTAGAAGCTCTCTACACCAACATTCCACACAAAGATGGACTACAAGCCGTCAGGAACAGTATCCCCGATAATGTCACGGCAAACCTGGTGGCTGAACTTTGTGACTTTGTCCTTACCCATAACTATTTCACATTTGGGGACAATGTATACCTTCAAATCAGCGGCACTGCTATGGGTACCCATATGGCCCCACACTGTGCCAACATTTTTATGGCTGACTTAGAACAACACTTTCTCAGTTTTTGTCCCCTAATGCCCCTACTCTACTTGTGCTATATTGATGACATCTTCATCATCTGGACCCATGGAAAAGAAGCCCTTGTGGAATTCCACCATGATTTCAACAATTTCCATCCCACCATCAACCTCAGCCTGGACCAGTCCACACAAGAGAGCCACTTCCTGGACACTACGGTGCTAATAAGTGATGGTCACATAAACACCACGTTATACCAGAAACCAACTGACCACTATTCCTACCTACATGTCTCCAGCTTTCACCCAGACCACACCACACGATCCATTGTCTACAGCCAACCTCTATGATACAACCGCATTTGCTCCAACCCCTCAGACAGAGACAAACATCTACAGGATCTCTATCAAACATTCTTACAACTACAATACTCACCTGCTGAAGTGAAGAAACAGATTGACAGAGCCAGAAGAGTACCCAGAAGTCACCTACTACAGGACAGGCCCAACAAAGAAAATAACAGAACGCCACTAGCCATCACCTTCAGCCCCCAACTAAAACCTCTCCAATGCATCATCAAGGATCTACAACCTATCCTGAAGGACGACCCATCTCTCTCACAAATCTTGGGAGACAGGCCAGTCCTTGCCTACAGACAGCCCCCTAACCTGAAGCAAATACTCACCAGCAACCACATACCACACAACAGAACCACTAACCCAGGAACCTATCCTTGCAACAAAGCCCATTGCCAACTGTGTCCACATATCTATTCAGGGGACACCATCAGAGGGCCTAAACTCATCAGCCACACTATCAGAGGCTCGTTCACCTGCACATCTACTAATGTGATATATGCCATCATGTGCCAGCAATGCCCCTCTGCCATGTACATTGGTCAAACTGGACAGTCTCTATGTAGAAGAATAAATGGACACAAATCAGATGTCAAGAGTTATAACATTCATAAACCAGTAGGAGAACACTTCAATCTCTCTGGTCACTCGATTTCTGACCTAAAAGTGGCTATTCTTCAACAAAAAGACTTCAGAAACAGACTCCAATGAGAGACTGCTGAATTGGAATTAATTTGCAAATTGGATACAATTAACTTAGGCTTGAATAGAGACTGGGAGTGGTTGAGTCATTACAGAAAGTAAAACTATTTCCCCTTGTTTATTTCCCCCTCCCCCCTCCACCCCCCCCCCCCCATCCACTGTTCCTCAGATGTTCTTGTTAACTGCTGGAAATGGCCCACCTTGATTATCACTACAAAGGGTTTTCTCCCTCCCCCCCGCCCATTCTCCTGCTGGTAATAGCTCATCTTAAGTGATCACTCTCCTTACAGTGTGCATGATAAACACCCATTTTTTCATGTTCTGTGTGTATATAAATCTCCTCACGGTATTTTCCACTGAATGCATCCGATGAAGTGAGCTGTAGCTCACGAAAGCCTATGCTCAAATAAATTGGTTAGTCTCTAAGGTGCCACAAGTCCTCCTTTTCTTTTTGCGAATTTAGACTAACATGGCTGCTACTCTGAAACCAGTAAAATTTAAGTTACTCTTGCTGTTTCCACCAATGAACTAAATCTGGTTATTATTTTTATTGGGTAAAATTTTCAGAAGTGCTTAATGGCCAACTTTTCAAAGGTATTCAGGTGTCTACAGATAGAGATATGTGCCTCATGGGATTTTCAAAAGCATGTAAGCACGGTAGGCATCTATCTGCATCTTTAGGTGCCTAAACACCTTTGAAATCTGGCTGTAAGTGATTTAGGGTAAAATTTTCTGTCACCTAAGTGACTTGGGAGCCTCTGTCTCATTTTCAAAAGTGACTTGGGCTTTTAGTAGCAGAAAGACAAAATTTTCAAATATGCTTATGGGTCTGTCTAGTCACAATAGCTGGCCTGTACCAGCCAACTTGGGCTCATGGGGCTCAAGCTGTGGGGCTGTTTCATTGCTGTGTAGATTTCCAGGCTCTCCCACCTTGCAGGGTCCAAGAGCCCAGGTTCCAGCCTGAGCCCAGAAGTCTAGACAGCAATGAAAGCCCCACCCCAGGGGCTAGTCAGCTGGCACAGGCAAGCCACAGGTGTCTAGTTGCTGTGTAGACATACCCTAAGTGACATTGCAGTCTAAGTCCTATTCAAAATCAATGCTCCAAAGTCACTTAGCTGCTTCACAATATATTACCCATGGGGCAGACAGAGGACACAATGAGGAGGATCTTTGTTTTGAAATAGGTGGTTTACTCACCTTAGGGCCAAACGTCTCTGTGTTCCTCACAAAATGCCTCTATAAGTGCACTGTGTCAAGGGTTAAAGTGCACTTGCCCTCCCAACCAGTGCTTCTTTTGGAGCTCGCTCTAGTACTGGACTGTCCTAAGGCTGTGTCAAGGCATTTGCTGTGAGAATAGTACTCATGGCTCCATAGCTTTTCCCTATCACACCAGCAACTCAGTAGCTCGTCCCCTTTTTTTCTATTTAACTTAGAATGGAAGACAGGCCAGGGACACACCTTGCAGGGATGTGACAGACAGTATATGCCAGAAGAGAAGTTTTCTTTACTCTGATTTAGAATGTGCCTCCCCAGAGCTCTGTCACATGTACAAATGTTGGCTCCCATCCTACAAACGCAGTACTACCAACCAAGGTGATGTTCACTATTACGCAATGCTGTCAGTTTTGGATGGTACGTACGGACTGGTTAGGACTGACTGAGTTGTCCAAACAGACTTCGTGCATCCAGGAAGCTTTGTGAAGGGTGCCGTTCTTCATTTGAGAAAGAATTTACTGAACTTTTTGGAAGGATTGAGCATGTTGTTCTCACCTCTTGGCGGAGCATCACTTTTTTACATTGACCGAAAGATCAACAAAATCCACTTGTAATAAATGTGCACCCAGAGGCAACGTCTGGGAGGCATGCAGGGTCACTTTCCCCGTACCCCCCGGCCCCGCTCGATTTTCTGCTTTCCTTGTACTCAGTAACTCTGCTGAAGCCAGCTGCCCTCACTCTGTCCCCCCCACCCCCACTATTGGCACCAGTTATCTGTGAACACCTGATGTATGAAAAGCAGATAATTGGCAGTCAGACCACAAAGCCTGCACACACAGTGTTCATTTGTATGAGCAAATGCGGGATTTGAGCATTCTTTTCTGCAGGTGCAACTTCAGAGGTTGTGGACTAGATCCCCTTGCATAAATGACTATCGATCACCTTTCTTCCCCAGCAATGCAACTGTGGCAGGGAGTGTAATGATGGGTCATGAGTGGTCCCACCTTCATTTATGCCTATAGGCTTGCTACTTTCACAAAACCCTAGGGGAGAGACCGCAGGTGCTACCCCGGGGTAGGAGGCAATGGGTGTGGGTTGTGTGCTGCTCCTAGGGGGTAGGATGCCCGGTGGGTAGTTAGTGCACAGTGAGCCTACCGCATACTCACCCAGCAGTGTCAGCTCTGCAGCTCCTGTTCAGTGTCGCTGGCTGTGTTCAGCTCCCTGCACTGGTGCATGGGGTCGCAGTGCTGCTCAAGTTTGTCCCAGCTGTCCCTCCATCAAGCTGAGTGAGTGGCGCAATGGCCCCATACACTATGCTGTAACACTGCTCACTCAGGTATAGCCCCAGTGCCACCCACCCCACATCAGGAAGTCCAGGAGTGGTGAGCTGAGCCCAGCTAGACCCGTGGAACAGAACCTTCAGGAGCCGCTGCTGCAGGGTTATTTGTTTTACCATTAGGCTCCATTAGGAAAGGGGTAGATAATAAGACAGAACACCTCGTAATGCCACTCTATAAATCCATGATACTCCCACACCTTGAATATTGGGTGCACTTCTGGTCACTCCATCTCACAAAAGATAGATTAGACTTGGAAACCATACAGAGAAGGCCAAGAAAAATGATTAAGGGTATGGAATATCTTCCATATGAGGAGAGATTAAAAAGACTGGAACTGTTCAGTTTAGAAAAGAAATTACTAAGGGGGGATATGATAGAGATCCATGAAATCATGAATGGTGGGGAGAAAGTGAATAAGGAAGTGTTATTTACTCCTTCACATAATAAAAGAACCAGGGGTCACCCAATAAAATTAGTCGGCAGCAGGTTCAAAACTAAGATTCACACAATGCACAGTCAATCTATGGAACTTGTTGCCAGGAGGTGATGTGAAGGCCAAAAGTGCAACTGAGTTCAAGAATTAAATAAGTTCGTGGAGACCAGGTCCACCAGTGGCTATTAGCCAAGATGGTCAAGGATTCAATCCAATGCTTTGAATGTCCTTAAACCTCTGACTGCCAGAAGCTGGGATTGGATGACAGGGGGTGGATCACTCAATAAATTGCCCTGCTCTGTTCTTTCCTTCTGAACCATCTGGCACGGGCCACAATCCCACCTTGATTATCATACACATTGTGAAGAGAGTGGTCACTTTGGATGGGCTATTACCAGCAGGAGAGTGAGTTTGTATGTGTATGGGGGTGGGGGGGTGAGAAAACCTGGATTTGTGCTGGAAATGGCCCACCTTGATTATCATGCACATTGTAGGGAGAGTGGTCACTTTGGATAAGCTATTACCAGCAGGAGAGTGAGTTTGTGTGTGTGGTTTTTGGAGGGGGGTGAGGGAGTGAGAGAACCTGGATTTGTGCAGGAAATGGCCCACCTTGATTATCATACACATTGTGAAGAGAGTGGTCACTTTGGATGGGCTATCACCAGCAGGAGAGTGAGTTTGTGTGGGGAGGGGCGGAGGGTGAGAAAACCTGGATTTGTGCTGGAAATGGCCCAACTTGATGATCACTTTAGATAAGCTATTACCAGCAGGACAGTGGGGTGGGAGGAGGTATTGTTTCATGGTCTCTGTGTGTATATAATGTCTTCTGTGCTCACGAAAGCTCATGCTCAAATAAATTGGTTAGTCTCTAAGGTGCCACAAGTACTCCTTTTCTTTTTGCGAATACAGACTTACACGGCTGTTTCTCTGAAACCAATCAGAAGACAGGTTACTGGCCTGGATGGACCATTGGTCTGACTCATTTCTCTCTTCAGATGATATTCTTATATCATTTTGTATGTTATTTTTTGTTTTAATTTGCTACAGGGCTGTAAGAACACATGACTATCAAGTGAAAATTTGTATTGTATACCTCCTTTTTTCAATTGCATAATATGCTTGAAAATGCCAACTGAAGGCTACTGGGGGTGTGGTCACTATCCTCTATTAGCTCTGCTATTGATTGGTGCAGGTTAGAGCAGCTTCTAAGTAGCCCTACTGTGTGCCAGCTGAAACAGCCCCCTAGGGGATGGTTTGTTAGTCTAGGGGTGCAACCAGGGTACAACCCTCCAACTATGCTTGTCCTTGGCCTGTGGCAGGGGACAGGAGTAGATTGCATAAAGCCAGATATGACACTACCTGAGGATTTCCCTACAAAAAGGGAATCCCCAGCTGGTTGTGTGTGGGGTTTTGTTTGTTTTGGGAATTTTGTGTATGCACACATGCATGCGTAAAGCCAGTAGAACAAAGGCCAAGAATCTGGCCATGAATTGCAAAACCTGGCCCTTAACATAAATAATAGGCTTCAAATTTAGATTGCACTGGATCTGATCACTTCCAGTATTCCAGGTCTCCAGGTATGCTTTACGTCACAGATTATAAAGATTATGAAGACTATAAAGATCTTCTTAGTGTATGCACAATGTGCCTCAGGTGGCACGTGACCAGGATTCATCACCGAATTTGGTCCGCTGGTTGGATCATTAGCTTCCCCGTCTTGGGCCGGTTACTGACAGGGAGTGTGATGTGAACGCTGATCCAGGCCCCCGCTATAAAGATAATAGAACATATCCTGATTCATGACATCGTTTTCTGGAGAGAGATGGGGGAATTCAGGCTGCTCTTAACAGCTTGTACTATATACCCTCTTTTCATTTCCCATGACACTTACAAATGGAAAGGGGTCATGGTGTCAGTCTGGGCACCCCATTAGAAATGAGGGTGGGGAAGAAAGCTTAGTTTGACCTTGAAAATGCTGTGGAATCTGGTTTGATTTTTGGAGAGGATTGTTTGTAGAAAGTGTATCTGAAAAGGGGAACACTATAGCAGTTGTTTAAATCCTCCAGCACTTCAATGGTTAATTCCACCTCGCTAGGCTGTTTCAGTGCTTTGGCCCTGCTGACTTTGAGTGCAAGGCAAAATGAATGTTCTGGCCCTGGAAAGGGGACAGTGGCTTGAGAGGAGAAGAATCCCCTCCGGGCCTTGAGCGCAGTTTGCGGCTTTAGGTGAAATGAGTTTAGTAGTGTCCGCTCAGTCTCCAGTGGACAATAGCCTGTGTCATAAAATAACTTCATGCATAATATGGCATATTTGTCAGCCTCTTCTTCAGAGAAGCTCAGGTTAGAGCTCTTTATATCCATCTTGGGACAATCTCCAGTAAGAAAGATCGTACTGTTTGGCTAGCAGATATCTAGACTATTTCATTTTATTCCACCTTTCATTCTTATGGGATGTGTATGTGTGTGTATCTAATCTATTCTAATCTAATCTATCTATCTAGAGTTTTAAGAGTCTATAACTTTTCTACAGTGTAAAATAAGTGAAAATGATCAGCATCCATCAGGCACTTAAACAATTTAATTAAAGGGAAGTTAAAATATGTATGAGTGGGACTAAATAAACGGTGTCCATAGATTTATATTATTTCCACTCCACCCTTTAAGTGTTCACTTCTTAGGCAAAATCACATTCATAAGAAAGTTGAATCAACTGTAAAAATTAGATCTCCATGTGTGGGGGGAGGGGGAAAAAGTGTTCCTGTTATGTTTCTGATAATAGGAAGCCTTTCCCATTTGTTATCACATACAACAAGGTATTCTTCCACTGCCAACTCAGTTTAGGGTGTGTGCACACAGACACACTCCAGATCAGTTTAGATTGAGAGAAAGAGAGAGAGAGAGAGAGAGAGAGAGAGAGAGAGTCACACCCTCAGAATTCAGGTGGCCTCAAACGGCCATATAATCCCAGCCTCAATTAAACTTTCCAAGGTCAGTGGTCTTCTAGCAGGTCAGACATAAATTAGTCAGGTGAGAGTCCCGAGGCACAGAAAAGCCATATTTATTCTTTATCCACAGTTCATAGCTATCAAATGAAGCCTAACGCAGAGAAAGCAAGGGAGAGAGGTTCTCAAAAGCTCCTGCACTCCTAAGTACAACCTTTGTTGTTGTTTTTTTAATACAAAAATAAAAAATATAGTACATGAATAATGCAAGACGCAGTAAAACAAGGGGAAGAATTTTTAAGGAACACTGTGCTGGAGGACAAATGTCTAAAGATTAAAATATTTTGTCTGATCTGCTTTTGCACATTTTCCTTTGCAAAAGGAGGCACTTCTCATCATTTTTTTAAAATCAAGGTTTGTTTGCAGATGTGTCTGTGCCACAGAGTTTGGACCCAGATTCCAATGCAGACTTCCCCGGAGTTTAGCTAGACACATTCCATGCCCTGGTTCAGTCCATTATGGAAACAGGGCTATATTGCAACATCTATTGAGGTCTGTGTATTACAGATCTAATTCTCCCTTGATTCAGGGAAGTTCAGAATGAGCGTACCAGTTTGGCATCTCCTTAAATATGCAAGTTTTATACTTAAATAATAATATGTAGGGCCTAAACCAAAGTTCATTGAAGACCATGGAAAGATTCCTATTGACTTCAGAGGGCTTGGGATCAGGCTCAGGAAGAATTATTCATATTCAGAGAGCAGATTAAAAGACATTTTGAGGTATACTAACTTCAGTACAATCCCTCTAAGCTTATTGTCCAAACCAGAGTGATCAATGCCAAGATTAATACATGGGCTTTGAAGATCCAACACCCAGTAAGCTTTAATGGACTTTGTCCTGCCATGCTGGATCATATTTTAAAAGCTGGATATTGTCTTGACAAGTAGAATTTGACCTGCCTATATTTTTTTTCCCCTCAAAAAGTTGTTAAAGTTTAGTTTTATGCCATTTGGATGAAAATTCAAAAATAAAATCACCTTTAGAAGAAGGACATTTTTGAAAATGACAAAAAGAAAAGGAGTACTTGTGGCACCTTAGAGACTAACCAATTTATTTGAGCATGAGCTTTCGTGAGCTGCAGCTCACTTCATCAGATGTTTACCGTGGAAACTGCAGCAGACTTTATATACACACAGAAATCATGAAACAATACCTCCTCCCACCCCACTGTCCTGCTGGTAATAGCTTATCTAAAGTGATCAACAGGTGGGCCATTTCCAGCACAAATCCAGGTTTTCTCACCCTCCACCCCCCCCCACAAATTCACTCTGCTATGGGTACCCGCATGGCCCCACAGTATGCCAACATTTTTATGGCTGATTTAGAACAACGCTTCCTCAGCTCTCGTCCCCTAAAGCCCCTACTCTACTTGCGCTATATTGATGACATCTTCATCATCTGGACCCATGGAAAAGAAGCCCTTGAGGAATTCCACCATGATTTCAACAATTTCCATCCCACCACCAACCTCAGCCTGGTCCAGTCCACACAAGAGATCCACTTCCTGGACACTACAGTGCTAATAAACAATGGCCACATAAACACCACCCTATACCGGAAACCTACTGACCGCTATTCCTACCTGCATGCCTCCAGCTTTCACCCTGACCACACCACACGATCCATCGTCTACAGCCAAGCTCTGCGATACAACCGCATTTGCTCCAACCCCTCAGACAGAGACAAACACCTACAAGATCTCTGTCAAGCTTTCTTACAACTACAATACCCACCTGCAGAAGTAAAGAAACAGATTGATAGAGCCAGAAGAGTTCCCAGAAGTTACCTACTACAGGACAGGCCTAACAAAGAAAATAACAGAACGCCACTAGCGGTCACCTTCAGCCCCCAACTAAAACCCCTCCAACGCATTATTAAGGATCTACAACCTATCCTAAAGGATGACCCAACACTCTCACAAGTCTTGGGAGACAGGCCAGTCCTTGCCTACAGACAGCCCCGCAACCTGAAGCAAATACTCACCAACAACCACCTACCACACAACAGAACCACTAACCCAGGAACTTATCCTTGCAACAAAGCCCGTTGCCAATTGTGCCCACATATCTATTCAGGGGACACCATCACAGGGCCTAATAACATCAGCCACACTATCAGAGGCTCGTTCACCTGCACATCCACCAATGTGATATATGCCATCATGTGCCAGCAATGCCCCTCTGCCATGTACATTGGTCAAACTGGACAGTCTCTACGTAAAAGAATAAATGGACACAAATCAGATGTCAAGAATTATAACATTCATAAACCAGTCGGAGAACACTTCAATCTCTCTGGTCACGCAATCACAGACATGAAGGTCGCTATCTTAAAACAAAAAAACTTCAAATCCAGACTCCAGTGAGAAACTGCTGAATTGGAATTCATTTGCAAATTGGATACTATTAATTTAGGCTTAAATAGAGACTGGGAGTGGCTAAGTCATTATGCAAGGTAGCCTGTTTCCTCTTGTTTTTTCCTAACCCCCCCCCCCCCAGATGTTCTGGTTTAACTTGGATTTAAACCTGGAGAGTGGTCAGTTTAGATGAGCTATTACCAGCAGGAGAGTGAGTTTGTGTGTGTATGGGGGTGGGGGGGATGTGAGAAAACCTTGATCTATGCAGGAAATAGCCCGACTTGATTATGTAAAGAGTTGTCACTTTGGATGGGCTAGCACCAGCAGGAGAGTGAATTTGTGTGGGGGGGTGGAGGGTGAGAAAACCTGGATTTGTGCTGGAAATGGCCCACCTGTTGATCACTTTAGATAAGCTACTACCAGCAGGACAGTGGGGTGGGAGGAGGTATTGTTTCATGATTTCTGTGTGTATATAAAGTCTGCTGCAGTTTCCACGGTAAACATCTGATGAAGTGAGCTGTAGCTCACGAAAGCTCATGCTCAAATAAATTGGTTAGTCTCTAAGGTGCCACAAGTACTCCTTTTCTTTTTGCGAATACAGACTAACACGGCTGTTCCTCTGAAACTTGAAAATGACAGTGACCGTAAGTGTAGTAATGGCAGAGTTACTCAATTCAATGACAATGGGCAAAAAATATTTTGCAGTGGAAAATACTGTATTTGACAAAATATTCATAGATGTATCCCTTTGCCATTCAGGGCTCAGTCCAGAAATCTTTTAAGCATTGGACCTTTAAAGATTTGCAAGTGAAATCCAGAGGTTTTGTTCAGTTCTGAGCAGAATGACTATAAATCTTCATCATCCCAACAATGGGTCAGAATGCCTCAGCTGGAGTAAACTGGAGTTGTTCCGTTGACTTCAACAGAGTTAAACCAATTTATATCTGCTGAGAAACTGGATCAATAAGTATGGAAGCCTGGTGAGGAAATTATTATTCTAATTTTTATTTGTTCCTTTTCAAGTAATCTTTTTGTGAATTACAATTTATATAGGTAGTAGTATAATATCTATGATAATGTACATGCATTTATCTTCTAATAACTTTCAGTTACTTTCAGCCTCTCATCCAAAACTTTTCAAAGACCAATATTTTGTCAAGTGTACAGCTGGATGAATGGTAAGAAAAATTGATTTACAAATATTTTGGTGAATAAAAGTCTCTTTTGTTCTGTATAATGGAGTCATATGATTAGTTATTCAGTGATTATTGGTAGTATTCAAACTACTAATGTGTATTTGCAAGTATAGCTGTGAATCACTAAAGTTTCACAAATTTAGTAGGAATGATTATTCATCTGAAAATTCTTTTAAAAATGGTTATTAATCTCTTATTGATCTCCAGTTGAAAAACTTTCCGTCTTCCAATCAAGGAATGGAAAAAAAAAAAAAACCAGGTGATCTAGGTGATCAACTACACACCATGAATGACTACTATTGAAGAGTCAAAATGAACAGTTTGCAAGCAATGAAAAATAATTGTCAAAACTAATAAGCCAACATGAATAACAAACAACGCTTATGGAAATCAGGATTTGTTCATGGAGAATTATGAAAAAATGAGGCTGCATTCATAATTACCAGTCTAGATGCTGCGTTCGTGATCCAGACTCTTATCATTTAAAGATGTCATGAGACAGGACTTAACAGAAAAGCATTTGGTTGATACAAATATCAGCTCTCAGTTTCTTTTATATGTATTCACTTTAGAAGCCTTTGGAAGTTGGGTTTGCAAGCTATCGGCTTGATATCCATGAGCATACAAGCTACAGTTCAGTCGTTTTCCGCTTCTGGTTTGAACATCTGAAAGGATATGGGGAATCTTGAAAAATGTTTTGGAAGGTTTTATGTGTTCCTAATCCCATTGCGAGATTGCAATCCACATTATGCTAGAGGATAATAATATGAGAATCGAGATCAGATGTCTGATGCTGTAGATTAGATGTGAAAAAGGGTACAACAATATAAAAGGCTTCCATTTAGATTTTAACCAAACACCACCTTTCAAAGGAAAGGGGAGGGCAAAGCTTATTAAATATCTTCTCTTTATGTCTGTTTCCCCTATGTTTCTCCCGCTATCCTTTCATACGCGCACTTTAGCAGTGAATGCATCACAGTGACCCCTGCTGGCAGAAGCTGATTAAAGCAGTCCTCAAACAACCAGGGCCAACAGAACATTGTTTAAAGAAATTTGTATCCCAGCCCTTTATATATATAATAATTGTGCATGTGTGTGTGTGTATAAGAAGGAATCCAATACCACTCTGAGCTCAGCCTGGCATGAGTAAGATCTACAGCAGGGATCGGCAACCTTTGGCATGCAGCCAGACAAGGGTAAGCCCCCTTGCAGGCCGGGATGGTTTGTTTACCTGCCGCATCCACAAGTTTGGTGGATCGTGGCTTCCACTGGCTGCGGTTCACCGTCCCCGGCCAATGCAGTTTGTGGAAAGTGGCGGCCAGCACATACCTTGGGCCGTGCTGCTTCCCGCATCCCTTATTGGCTGGGGATGGCGAACTGTGGCCAGTGGGAGCTGCGATTGGCCAAACCTGTGGATGCTGCAGGTAAACAAACTTGACTGGCCCACCAGGGGGCTTACCCTGGCGGGCCGTGTGCCAAAGGTTGCCGATCCCTGCTCTACAGTGTCAATGTATATATGTTTTCTAGGTGCAACTCCTCCGAGTCCAAATCATTCAGTCTAAAATGTTGGCAAAAAACAGACTCCATTCACACCTCCTTCATTTGGAGAGTCCTATGCCTCATTTAACAGCCTTTTTGATAATTTACAGTCACCTCCACCATGCTAAAGACAGCAGTTAAGGGACACAAACCAAGAGCTTTTTGCAGATCCAAGTTAGATTTTTTACAACCTCCAGAGTTATTAATTAACTTGGAAAGAAAAGGGGAGATTGGTTGGGAGGAGAATATACACTTGAATGTTCTGTTGTGGGATTCACGTCTGTCTCAATTTCCTGATTCTCTATTTATTTAAACCAAATCGTCAAAGTCAATGGCTAAGAATCCAACTGAATGAGCATAAAAGTCTCTTCCAAGGATTTTCTCAGCTCAGTGTGACAAAATGGCTCGTTGGCAGGAAAACTGAACATTTCCTCACATTTTATTGGCATGAACAGACTCTCTTGTGATGAGAGAACTGGAAGGATGAAACGGGGGACACAAACACATAAACACTCATGCAAAATGGAGAAGTGCATGTCACTGAAATGCTGCATTGTGATCTTGGGCATCACATTACCTCCCTATGCCTCAGTTTACCAATCTGTAAAATATGGATAATAATTTACAGCTTTTACATAGAAAAACTGAAGACAGATGGAGACACACAGGCTTGGTTTCTCTCATCAAGACCTTTAGATTGCCAGATCTGTAGAGTCCTGATGAACTGTCACCCCAGGCTTGGGTATAACTTAGTTTCTGATCAGGCTGCCCAAAGTCTTCTAGGTTCTCTAAAGCCCACCACTGGAGATTATAAACCTTTTTCCTCTTGGCTGTTTGAAACATGTGAGTTTGATGTGGGGCTGCTAATTACAGGTGGTATTACCTGAACCTCAAAAGAGAGTCATGACCATCTTTAAACAGTGTAAGTCACCCTTCTCTCCTCAAGGAATCACTTCTGACACTAAATTGTATCTGATAGTGGAGCGATTGACAATTACTGCCCAATCTTGACCCCCCCCCCCTTTTTGAGAGGGCGGGGGCAGGAGGTACTTACATAGAAGACAGTAGTTTTCAGTTCAAGGTGATTTGAACACCACTGATCCACTGGGTAGGTTCCACATTTGAAGGTCATGATCATGGATGACCTCTTGCTGGTTTTAGGTTGGTCATGCTGGTCATCTAATCAACTTTGACATGATTGACTGTAGGCTATTGCTTCATTGACCAAAGGACATGACTGTTGTGTCCGTAGTTGCTGTTCAGTGCTTTCACCAATTCCTAAAAAAAAGGCTCCATTCAGGATGATGAAAAAGTGTGTGTCGACATTGAGGGCATTGAAATGTGGTGTCTTCCAAGAATCTATCTTTTCACTACGTTGTTGAACATACCCATAGAACCATAATTATATGTTTCTTGCTTGTACACTCTATATATTTGGTTTCTGCTCTGAAGGAATACTTATATCAAATTACAAGCTATATTTATTCATAATTATATAAATGACAATATTATGTATTTTGCCACATTACAAACATAAGGACTTTGTTGCATAATAAAGATTCTCTGGAGTGGGACACATCAGAGGAAGTGGCTGTATAACATAAATGTGTAATTCTGACCACTTAGAGCAATTGTATCAATCTAAGGCTCCTGATGCTGCATCAGAATCCATGGAGATGGACCCCTGAACTTGCACGGAGTCCTACTGAAGCTACATATTAGGCATGAAACCCTAGACCCATTGAAAACCACTGGGGTTTTGCCCTTGACTTCAGTTGGACCAAGATTTCACCCTAGAATCAGGAACCAGTTTGGGTTATGGTTGTACAACACCTATCACAATGGGGTCCTGGTCCATGACTAGGCATGATAGTAATACAAATAAATAATCTTATTATTAATATTAATGTGACTTGTTTTTCACCATACTGCAAAGTATTAATAAACTAACTCAAATTCACATGACTAAGGCTTGATACTAAATTGCTTTAAAACAATCAAAATGCGACACAGACACTGTGGCTACATACATAAAGCGATGTAGTCTCTGTACGTGTGTACACAATGGGTTTTAAAAATATATCTTTAAACAAAACTATATGGTTTAGTTTCCCTCCATCCCAATGATGTGATACTTCATGGCACAGTGACAGAATAAGAAAATGAGTTTATTACATTTACTTAGAAAACTACTCGGTGATCTGTATGAGCTTCTTGAGCTATGTCAACATTTTCTTGAAAGATATCAGAGATTATTTGATGTTTACTTTTTTAAGTACAGCATTTGTAAGTAAAAGTGCACAAGCACATTTTATTACATTTTAAATGTAATTCCTGATCCCAAGGTGCTGTCTGTATAAATCTGAACAAACCTACGAAATCACTATCTATATTAGATCAGCAAATCCTCTCAGTCCCAGTGCTGGTCACTGTGTTAAGAATAAGAGGGAAAAGTGAAATGCCTTGGTAATAAAACTTCTGAGCCTTGACAAGTGTGAGGTAATGCCATTTCTTGCAGCAGTGCCTAGACCTTTCAAAGCACACTACTCTTTATAGATGCCTTCTCTCTGCCCCTAAACCTCCATTTCTAAAGTGCCGTCTCACAGGTAACTAGCAAATCATGCACTTTTCAATCAGCCTCTTAATTCACTCAGTGCAGCGTAAGTTTTGGACCAATCAGGGAGATGAGAAATTCAGAATAAAAGTATGAACAGCGTAGGATCTCTAGTATGTTTTTTTTTAACTCTTACCCTTCCGACAATTAAAATATGAGGGTGGGATTTTCAAACACTTTTAAATATTCGCCTAAATCTTCTTTCGTTGAAGTCAATGGTAAAGCTCCCATGTCTCCAATGAGAAGAGAATTAAGCCTACTCTTGGTGCTTTTGAAATGATCCCACCCTACATCCTTTAGGAATTAACACCTTTTTCCAACCAACTCTGTTGTTTTTCTTTCATCAGGCCAGGGAGGGTCAATTCAATGCTTTCGTCTGTTTCTCCAAGTCTGCAACCGTGTGACAAGTAATAATGCCAATGGTAATGATGTGTATGCAACCAGCCTAATCTGTATCTCCATTTCTATTATCAACAGGGATGGATTAAACTAAGGGATTTGGGATTCGCTTTGGGTGAGTTTTGGTTTAGCAAAAGCAAAGCTGAGATGAGGAGTGGTTCAGATTTGAGTCCCTTTCTTCCAAATGTTTAAGGCTTGGAAAATCAGATGAATGGCTCCGTTTTGGCTCCATTTCCAAAGACTAGATTTCTACAGGATATGCCAAAACTCTCCAGTTGTAAACTAGAAAAGATCTCAAGCGACAACATTTGGTTTTGTGCCATGATCTGTAAACAGATCCAAGCTTTCACACAGTAGTTATTTATTATTATTTTATTTTATTATAGTACCGCTCAGAGACCACAGTCAGGAATAGCGGGAGGGCGGGGGGCAATATGCTAGGTGCTGTACATATCTATAACAAAAAGACAGTCTCTGGTCCAAAGAACTTATGACCTAAGTAGAGTTCAGGGAGATTCAAAGTGTATGTGTTTTGGGGGGGAGTGGATATTTGACCCATTATCAGAAGACTGTCCAGACACCATATAAATCTGACCATTCTCAGGGTTTAGAGACGTTTGGGTCTGGGTCCATTTATACGAAAGAAACTAGAACATGACACATATAGAAACATCTCTGTGGAGCACATTGATCTCAACTGGTTGAATGGGAGATAACCAATTACATTTCCAGATTGGGAAAACTGGTCTGTGTATAATAAAAACTGACCTGACCTTTTTTTTCCTGCGTCAGACAAAACCAAAAGCAATTTCAAAGCTTAAAAACCATGTGCTCCAGTGTTTGTTTTTCTTAAATTATTTGAGAGTAGCCTCATTGCTTCCTGCTTTCCACTGAAATTGTAAGCACTACAGAAAGAAAATAAAACAATTTTCATATTAATTCCCACCCAACTCAAGCTAGGGGGTATTGGGAAAGCGTCTGATAAAGCCAGTTCGTTTTAGATATCCAGATCAATTTCCCAGCCATCATAGCTTCAATAAGTTCAATTGGATAATCAGCCAATGAAGCTCCCTGCCTATGAAGTGTGCCTGGCTCTACAGCATACTTTATCAAATGGAAAATTGAGAAAAATCCTAATGCTCCCCTACACTCATGGGCCATTCCGCTTAAAATAGATGGGTATTGCATGAAGGCATCTCAGGGTACAATTTTGTCTTCGGTATCTAGAGAGCATGAAAGGGCATTGCTAATACAAACAGAGGGCAAGGTTCTGCCACCCTACTCCTAACAGAGAAAGCTACTCGTCAATGGGAGTAAGGGTGGGATTTAGCAAAGCCTTTAGAAAAAGGTACTACAGTGTTATACAGCAGTGGTCCAACTCTTACATATTGTAGTGTTATGGGCAACTACTGTGGAGTAATGGAAAGGTTTTACAGGATGTGACAGTGCAGGGAGAGATTCTATTATATAGATAGACCCAGACCCTGCACTCTGATCACTTAGAGGCTAGTTAGTGCCCAGGAGAAGCTGATTGGGGGTAATTCTCTGATCAAGTTGCCAGGCTGGGAGGGGTAAGAACTCAATTGATGCCATCAGCTGAGAGCTGATAAAAGAGGGACAGGGAGGAAGTGAAGGGAGAGGAAGGGAGGAACAGGGCTAGCAGAGTCAAGTCCAGGGATTGGCAACCTTTGGCACATGGCCTGCCAGGGAAAGCCCCTGGCGGGCTGGGACAGTTTGTTTACCTGCCGCATCCGCAGGTTTGGCTGATCGTGGCTCCTACTGGCTGGGGTTCACTGCTCCAGGCCAATGGGGGCTGCGGCATGGGCTTCCCGCAGCCCCCATTGGCCTGGAGCGGCCAAACCTGTGGATGTGGCAGGTAAACAAACCGGCCCAACCTGCCAGGGGGCTTACGTGCCAAAGGTTGCCGATCCCTGGTCTAGTCATATTGGGGCCTTAGAGCAGGGAGACCTCTGTCCCCTCAGGTCATGCTGAGAGGGCCTAAAACTCTGCAAATATTGTAACTAGGCAGGAGCACGGGGGACTGTGGTGACATTGGTGAATGGGAATTGAAATAAAGTTTCACTGAGAGCACACCCAGTGGAGTCTCTGCGGTTTCTGCAGGGAAGAGGACAGGGGTGGAATCAGGTCCCTGTTTTATTAATTCAATAAACTGTGTATATTTCCATAGCATCTCTCTTCTGGCTTATTGTTCTGTGTCACTGATATTTGGCATTGCAGGTCATTGGGGTAACAGCTGATGTGTCGGGTGGCCAGAAATGCAGAAATAAACAGGAAAACAGAATTTCCCAAGGAATAAAAATGCAATAGATAAAGGCTAGCATGACGATTGTTTTAACATATGCTTGAACTGACTGGAAAAGGCATGATTCAGCTTGCTACCGGCCAGAGATAGAAGACCTCCCCCTGAAAAATAGTTTATATTGTATCAAACACATTAATTGTAAACACATTGAAATGCTCTTTACTAGCGCTGCTGCCTCTGATTCATTGGTGACCTGTGAAAGGCAGCAACACATGCTTATTGTTAAAAAAGAACAGAAGGATCATCTATCGTTCGGATGAAAGACAGAGACAAAATAACCAATCTGTAATGCAGATTTATTAATAGTCATTCACTGGTTTTCACTGAAATATTCTTCATGTAACCTTGACTTTATTAAGTAGTCCTTAAGGTGCATTTTGAAGACAGATAATGAGTTTGGGGAATAGTCTTATCTACATCAAGCTAATCTTTAACAGCTTGGAAGGGAACTCACAGAAACTTTTTCCACTTTAAGTGACATGGCTATGTACAAATCAAGCCTTTAAAAATGCCATTTTAATAGGAAGAGTTGACAATACCTGACTTTATTTATATTATTTCCTGCATAAAGCATTGCTATAAAAACAAAGGGGATAGCAAAAAGCTATTGAGTTATTAATAGTATTAATGGGGCTAAGGGAGTTAATATTAGATTATAAGAATTCTACTGTACACAGTAGCATAGCACTTTGTTTCTCGGTTAATAAAAGACAAGCTAGCCCTTCCTTGGAAAAATAAATAGTTTCATTCACAGTGGCTGTCTCTTTAAAAGGAAGGGACAATCTGAAGGGAGAGGTTTTGAATGGCACTTCATTGTTAAGTCTGCACATGGCACATTGTCAGGCCTTCTATGGAGAGAGGCTTGCAAGCACCCCTGTGACCCTTTGCCGATGCAAAAAAACAGTGGTGTGTGTGTGAGAGAGGGGGAGGGTGCAAAAGAACAAAAAAAGGGACTCAAGAGAAAACTAACTGAGGCTCACCCTTTTAATGAGACTGCTCATGATGTCCCATGATTACATTCATCTCAGTTTCTGGGCTGTCCTAGAAAATGATTTCGCATTTCCCTCATTTGCAAAAACTCTCACGCATGTGTGCCCACACACACACACCAGATTTCTTCCTCTCCCCCCCCCCCCCCAAGCTCAGATGCATAAGTTCAGTTTGCACTGCTGACTTCATTTTAACAAAGTGTTGGACTTTAAGCTGGATGTACTCTTTTCCACTCATTCCATATAGCCTAGCTCATTTTATTTTGCTTTATTTATTATTTGATCATCAAACATCCTGATTTTCCCATGTACACATACTTTGAATTTTTGACTAATATCAGCCTTTCATCACTTTTAAAATCCAAAATGTCTTAAAGTCATGATTCACAGACCACAAACTGTACAACGAATAGACCACAGACTTATATGACGAGATTAAACAAGAATTTCCAAGCACTCACTTCCCTCAGTTTTTATGTTCTAACACCAACTGACTGGTAGCAAATGTTAGGGGTACTTGAGCAACATTTTGACATTTTTTTTAAACCCCCAAATGGTGCATGGTTATTTGAACTAATGTCTTCTGTGAAAATATAACAGGCCAGGAACAAAGCTATGCAAAACCTAGTGGTCTCATTTTCTAAGGGCTTTGGGGAATTTTTTTCTTTGGTTTGTATCTACCAAACTTTAGCTTTGAGTGATGGGGCTTCAATGGACACCAAATTACAAAACAAAGATCAGCCTGATCTGTCGAGTTTCCTCTGGTTTTGAACTGCAGCTGCAGTTCTCCCATGCTTTGTGCACAACACCAGAAATCGGCCCAGGTTTGCTTGAATGGTTTCTGAACTTTAGCAAAACCTTTCTATGAACCTGTCTAAGTTTGGGGGTTAGGAATGAAACCTGACACCAGGTGAGTTTCCCATGGTGAACATTTTGCACAGCTATAGCTAGGAACGTATTTATAATTTGAAAGCAGAACCTAAGTTAACAGTTTCGTTAACAAGTCCCAAACACTTGCTGACCAGTAATAAGTTTGAGCACAGATTTATTACCGAGCACTGAAGCTTGGCACAAGTGCTCAGTGTAATTTTGCAAGTTGACAGACAGTAACTTTCCTTAAATGCTAACTAGTTGTGAGAAGAAGGTAAGATTCAGCATTTTTATTTAACTTTTTTTAAAGGAACGAGATAATTCATCTGCAAATACACCATTCTTTGCTCTTTTGTCAATAGAAAAGTTGTTTTGCTAATGGTTATCTGTCTGCAAGTCCTTGACCTGCTTGTAAACACATTTCTGCAGGAAAACCCTGGGCCGTGGCCTCGGGTCTTTGCGTCAACAAGAGATAAAGTGACCAGAACTTAACCTGATCTGGCCTGGAGTGCCCTCTACTGCCCCTTGACCAAGTACTTCCCTAATCTGTGTCCTTCTGAAAGGAACAAATTGTTTGTAGGGGCCGTCCAGACACTAGGAAGAAGCATTACCTGGAATGAAATCAATGTTCTTAGCAATACTTTTTCCCTCCCCCTCCCTTTTCTATGGTAAAAGCTTAACTGAAAATTGTTGACTGTTAAATATCCGAGTATGGATGGTTTTGGTGTTGGTTTGGGGGTGTACATAGCTGTATTTTCCAGACACCCTAGCCAACCCCTCTTCATTCAATAACCAGGCCGCCGCTGGCTGACAGCGGCTGATTGGAGCAACCACTGCAGTAATCAGTCATGCTGTGTTAAATGCACCACCATCTAAGACATGTAGCAAATGCAGGGAAACTGAACTCACTTATCAAGTTGCTTTTAAAGCCATTTGTTTATCCCCTGGGATTTGTGCTGGATTCCTATGGCCCAAGCACAAACATTGATACATCCAGGATTCCTGATAGTTGTTAAATCCTAAATGTAGCTCTGACCCTGGTGTTCTGGACTGGTCACATGGAGCTCCTCTGCCAGCCCTAAATCTGGCAAATCTAGGTGATTTTTCCAGACATAGGTGGTACAGATCCACTGTAGTCTAATGTGGAGAGGATGTGGTTGGGACTCCACTGTGCTTGGCTGCTGTAATAGTCCCTTAAGGTCCAGATGAGAAAACATAGAAGGGTTCTGTAACCTAAACAGGAAGGGGCAGTTGTGACACAGAGTGGTTCCAGGAATGAGGAACCATAGAGGACACTTTTAGCCCCCCACATCTTCAGGGACAAAAAAAACCCCAACTGATATCACTGTGAAATCTTATAGCATTTAACAGAGAATATATTCACTCTGGTATTCCCATGTTTATAGCCTGTCCTGTAAAGTATCTCAGGGCTTGCCTTCACTTACCAGGGGATCAATGCTGCAGTGAAGACCTGCTAAATCGATGCAGATTGCTCTCCTGTCAACTCCGGTACTCCATCGGAATGAGAAGGGTAAGGGGAGTCAATGGGAGAGTGTCTTCTGTCAACATAACATAGTGTGGACCCTGCGGTAAGTAGATCTAAGCTATATCAACTTGAGTTACGCTACTAACATAACTCAAATTGAGTATCTTAGATCAACTTATCCCCATAGTATAGACAAGGCCTAATAGTGACATAATGGGCTAGCAAGTTCAGTTACTAACTGAAAGATTGGTGGTTTGAGTCCCCTGCTCTCATTCATCCCCAATTTCCAGGGACGAGGACAAGAAGCACTGGCTTAAGTTCTGTGTAGACCTATGTGAATAACTGATTTTTTTTTTTTTTGGCTTGGTAGCTGAATGGCACTGGGGGCAGGGGAGGGGGTGGGGGCTGTCACTTTGGGTTGAACTTAACATTTTGTTTAATTTTCAAGGTCTTTACCTTTTAATTATATAATTGAAGTAAAATTCAAATCAAAAAGTCAAAACATTTTGTTTCAAGGTTTTGAACAGGGGGCTTTGACCAAAACAATTTTAGCGAATTCAGCACCAATTCACAAAATGTTTTGGTTGACCCCAATCTGCATCTTTTGGTGAAAAAATGTTTTGTCCAGAATTTTCACCCCCAGCTCTAGTTCTATGGACTGAGTTACACAGGAGGGAAGATCATATAATTATAATGGTGCCTTCTGGACTAAATGACTATGAATAATTTCTATAGGTGTTTTGAATCTTTCTACAGATTTCTCTCTATTGAGAGATTATGTAAAATCTCTTGGAAATCTACTGGATTATGTAAAGTAAAAAATAAAAATAAAGCACTGAATGAAACTCTATAACACTTTTCCAGAAGGGGAAACAGATAAGTTAAGTGACTGGCAAAAGGACACCAAGACCGCTGGGTTGATGGAAGAATTCTACCGTTGACCTAGCTATCGCTTCCCTGAGTGGTGGATTAACTACATAGATAGAAAAAACCCGTCCATAGATGTAGGAAGCACCTATGCTAAGGTACTTCAGCATCACAGCTGCTATGCCTCCGTAGCATCCATAGCGTATCCATACCCTGAGGGTGCCAATGGCAGAATCAGGATTAAGATTCAGAGGTTCCTGATTCCCAGTCCCAAACCTTTAGCCTAACCTAAAATATTTTCCTTTTATACAGTCTGTTTGGACTCAAGTGGTGTGTGAACAAGCCTTGAATTATCCAACGCTGAAATCTGCAGTAGATCACTGACTGTGAAAATTGCCTACGACAGAGTAAAAAACTCCCGACGGGTCCAATTTTGCAAAAAATGAGTAAAGCTTAAGAAAAAGGGCTTTGCTCAGGTGAAACCACATGGCTGGAGCTGAGGGAAAGGAATCTTCTGTCCCAGTGAATGCTGCAGGACCTGACCATGTCACCGGTGGGTTAATGGGTATTGCTGGGAGTATAATGGATAAAGTATTAATGTTCCTCCCAGCTGTGGTTCAGACCATGAGAATACATTTTGTGTACACATCCAGTCACTCATTACTTTGTGGACAATGTGCCCACTTTCCTCCCCCACTACTCTACATTCCTTTGTGGGGGCCCAAGATCGGCATCACTTCTGCTAAGTGCTGAGAGAGAAGGTGGAGCCTCCGGTGTGGATTCTTCACTGTCTGGTTCATGAGTTCATCACAAACAGACAGGGCCATATTCTATGCTGGTGTAAACTCATACAGCTCAACTGAAGTTGATGGAGATGTGCTAATTCAGCCCATGATTTCCATTGCCTTTGGGCCTTGTGTGCCTGCATAAGGCAATTATGGATTCAGCCCCTGATGACTGGACTTGCTTACAAGCTACAGAATGCATCATATACTGTCCCCGGTTAGATACTGATACTCATATGAGTTTGTATATGCAAAAAGGGTGAGCCTGTGTAAATAGGCCTTCCTAAGTGGTCAGACGGGGCAAAACCCTCCAGAAAGAGGAAGCGTGGCTATTTGGCTAAGAGATCTAGCCATGTTTCCAAAGACGTGGGTTAAAAATGAGAGGGAAAATGTGAGGGAATAAATAATACTGGTTCGGTCATTTCAGATAAATAAAAATCAACACCTACTGAAAACTAGAAGTGACTGGAAAATGGAAATGCCTTCCTGCAAAAATAAATAAATAAATAAATCTGTCAGTTTTTTTTTTTTAAGAAAAGAAAAAATCATCCCAAATCAAGATGAAAAGTCCAAAATGTGATTTTTTATGGGAAGGGATTTCCAGAAAAAGATCATTTTTGGAGAACCAAAACAGAAAATGAAGCCCTCCTGGAAGATACTTGTCAATTTCACATTTTCCCTACAGTCAGAAAGTAAAATTAACAAGAGCCTTCCTGGCAGGCAGCCAGAGGCTAAGCACCCAGGCTCTCCGCCTTTTGTCTCCCCCCTAGCCCAACGAGCGCTCCCTGGCTGCCTGCCTGGAAGGCACTTGTCAATTTTATTTTCTCCCTCCAGGCAGAAAGTGCAATTGCCAAGAGCTTTCCAAAGGAACAATCAGGGAGCCGTCATTTCAATTTTCCAAAGAGAAAATCAAACTTTTTGACAAAATTGAAATTTTCCTTGTCTGCATCAATAGGCACCTAAATACCTTTAAAAATCTGGCCCTAACTGACTAGCCCAAGGTCATACAGGAAGTCTGTACTAGAGTCAGGAACTGACTTCAGAGTCCAACTCCAATGCCTTCGCCACAAGAATATCCATCCTTTCCTTTGTAATGTAATGTGCTTATTTATGTTTCGTCCCCAAGATAATTTAAAAGAGGGGTTTTAAAAAAAATGTCTATGCTACTAAATATCTGATACCGTGTGCAGATGAACCATCACAGTCAGTGACTCTGTAGAGACAAGACTAAATATAAAAGAAAAAAGTGGACCACATAACAAATTTCCTGGTGTGGTTGAGAGGGGCATTTTCCTCAGGGACCTTAAATAGATTTGCTGGGCATCCACAGGTATCGGAGTGTATTTCACTGTGATATTCACATTGTCAATCACGGGACCTTTCTGTAGAAAAACGGTGCTTTTCTGTAGACATAATAATATTTGGATAGCAAAATATACAGTAAATGTTGTTTGTTTGTTTTTAAAAAAAGAACTAAATTGGAGACTATTCCCTGGTCAGCAAAACTTGCCCATTATTTTGCAGTTTGCTGAATGGGTAGTTTTTAGTGTTTTTGAAAACTGACTTTTCAGATTCATGAGGGGTAGAGAAGGTAATCTTCATATTTATAAGGACACACTGTCAACTTGCTTTTCATAATTTATAAAGTCTTATTTTATTTTCTCTCCCTGTTGGAAACCTGAGACTGACATGTTTCCTTAATAGAGCTGGACAAATCTCTGCATTTTGGGTTTGAGAGATGATTTCTCAGAAATAAACTGTTTGTGCTTCATGCAAAGGAGTAGGAGCCTAGTTAGCTTAGTAGGGCTGGACCCAGAGCTGTAGGGTCTGGTTTGCATGTGTTACCTTTGCCAGTGTTAACTTGTATTTCAGTTCATGAGGGGTACATCATGAAGTCACAAACCAGACTCTACAGGTCAGCTTATAACAGAGCTTTGAGTTTGATGAACATTAGTTTCACTTGACCCTGGGCTTCTCCCTTATTCCAGGTATCCCTATTAATCCCTATTTACTATTGCCATCTTCTCACTGTCTCTGGTAGAAAAGCCTCCTACTCTCTTCCCTCTACCTGCTATGCTGTTGGAAAACCCAGCTGTTCTCTGCACCACCTTGGAGAGGCTGAATACCAGGAAGCCCCAGTTCCAAGGATCTTCTAGAGGAGGTGAAAGGGGTCTGATATCCCCTTCTTGCCCACACAGAGTTTTGTCAGTGAGGTTTACGATATGGGGTTCTTCCAGGCTTCTAAATTTTCCTGGCTACTCTTATAGTGTGAATGGCTAGAGGCACTTTTGTTTTATCTGCATTTGGCTGGGAGTCTGCAATCTTTCAAGAAACAGAAACAACTTTTTTTGAATGTTTCCTGACCAGCTCTACTCACCATGATTTCCGTATTATGGTAGTGTGCTCTTCAGGACACCCCGCCCCCCTTGAAAACCAGTTGGAATCTTTGGCTAGGGTAGTGGTGTTAGCTGGGAGAAATATATTGTATCCATATCCTGCATTAGTTCTGTTTGCTTCCAGAGGCAATTTCAGGTGTTGATTTAGATTTATAAAGCCTTACATGGTATGGTTACTGGCTATTTTAGAAAGCATTTCTCTTCTGCTGTATGCACTGTCATGGCCCATGAAATCTGCAGGGGAACATAGAATGATGGAATCGTAGCATTGGAAGGGACTTTGAGAGGTCATCCAGTCCAGTGTCCTGCACTTCTGGCAGAACTAGACCATTTGCTAATGCTGCTTCTATCTGAATTCTGGAAGACTGAATAGAGAGTGATCACAGTGAAAAGTCATCAGCTCCATAATCCACTCCCTCTGTTGGCTCAGCAAAGTCCATATCTGATGATCTTCTGGCCATGCTATAAGGTTTACCTGTATTTACCAGCAGAAGGTGATGATCTGGTGAACGAAAGTAATGTTTGGGAAGAGTCCATTGATATTTGTCAAAATGTTCATTTTTGCCTTGTTTTGGCTGTGCACATAGGGTGAAATTCACAACTCTAGAGAGGCCCTGCACCACTTCAGTTTCACATAGGCCCTTTTTACATGACTTCACTTGAATTTCACTCAGTGATGTTGTGAGCTACACTTTGGCAAACTGTAAAATAAAAAAAGTCAGCAGGGAGCGGGAGGGGGACACTGGGTACCTGGATATACCTTTCTGATGACCTATCCTGTAAGGCTTTGGGGCAACCAAATGAGGGGGAAAATCTATGTGTAAAAGGTAACATAACATTTTTATTGGATGCCTGAGCTCTATTGTGCACTCTCCTGCAGGATTACAGCCGACCAAGTATTAACCCTTTTCTGAAAGCTGTGCACAGACAGAAAAAGGGGGATAGACACTGCAAGTGGCTTAGAGGCTTCGATGCAGTGGGTTCTGAATATCAGCACCAGTTCAAAGGATCAAAGGCCCTCTTTGACTTTCTAGCCATGCTAATTAATGAAAGAAGTGGTATTTGGTCTTCATTACAGACTTAAGGGGGAAAAAAGTTGAGTGTTTTGTCCAGTGGGAAAGCACTGAAGGAGTCTGGCGAAAGTAACAGAGCTGTCTCCATTAGTCTTTTTACAGCACTTCAAGAGCATGGAGCCACTTATGATGTCACGCTTAGGCAGCGCTTTCTTAAAAGTTAAATGTCTGAAAAATGTCAGTGGAGACTGATCTGAATTCCTAATAGGTTTCTAGATGAAACAGAGCCTTTCAGTGGTCTCCAATATTCAGGACGCAGAAGAAAACTCAGGAAAGAACTCTTGGGGGAGGGGCAGAGGGGCGGGAAGGGTCTCCAACACTCCCTTCTTTCGGTTGTGATTTGAAATTCCCTCTGGCCTGTTAGAGTAATTCTGAGACAAGGAGTCCGGTGGCACCTTAAAGATTAACAGATTTATTTGGGAACAAGCTTTTGTGGGTAAAAAAAGACTTCTTCAGAAGCACAGAGTGAAAATTACAGATGCAGGCATTATAAAATGACACATGAAGAGAAGGGAGTTACCTCACAAGTGGAGAACCAGTGTTGACAAGGCCAATTTGATCAGTGTGGATGTAGTCTCAGAAAGCTCTCATAAGACTCAGGTCCCCCTCAGTTCTGTGTCTTTCTTGCACATATCCCTGGGCCATTACAAGGGTTAATAGGAGGTCAATGATCAGGGGTGAGAGCAGAAGAAGGAACTTCAGGTCGTGAGCAGTGAAGGGTAAGCTAGGCTGAGGGTGTTTTTGGAGACACTCTTGCATTTTGTGTGTTGCTGGCTCTCAGAATGGTGAACCTAAACCTCTCCCCTGAATCCCTTCTAATCTCTGACCCTTTCTCTGATACATTCAAATACTGATTACATTTGAAAAGGAAACCACTAGTTAATTTACAGGAGGCTTTACACACACATATGTACGCATATACTTTTATCAGGTTTCAGAGTAACAGCCGTGTTAGTCTGTATTCTCAAAAAGAAAAGGAGAACTTGTGGGACCTTAGAGACTAACCAATTTATTTGAACATAAGCTTTCGTAAGCTACAGCGAAGTGAGCTGTAGCTCACAAAAGCTTATGCTCAAATAAATTGGTTAGTCTCTAAGGTGCCACAAGTATTTCTTTTCTTTTGCGATATACTTTTATATATGCTTAATATGCATCTAGCTTTGCATTCTGTATATAGAAATCACATTATATATATAAATATGTGTGTGTGTGTGTATAAATATGTATCTGTACTGTAAAGCGCTTTAGAAAATCTCAGCATAAATACATATGTCGGTATAGATATATGCTAGAGGTGTGTGTGTATATAGAGATGCCTATATACACACACAATACACATGCACACACACGTTTTCAGATTTCAGTTTTTCAACAAAAATCTGACATTTTCCATGAAATTTTTTGTTTGACTGAAACTCAATGTTATGTGTTGATGTGTGTTTGTGTATACACACACACATTACATTACATTGAAAATTGAGTTTCAGCCAAACAAAAAATGTCCTGGACAACGTCGGGTTTTTGTTGAAAAAGCGAAATCTGAAAACATTTTGGTTGTGGAGTTTTTTATCACAGGGTCTACAGTTTCAGCGAGGAAAGGGGGATTCTCACCAGCTGTAGTTTATGGTTGTGTGGGACTTTATATAGTTGTTTAGTTTAGTTATATAGTAATATAAAGAGAGTGTATTATATATCTGGAGAGAGAGAGAGAGAGAGAGAGAGAGAAATTATAATTAGTTTAAAATATATATCATTATATATAGTTTTGTGTGTGTGTATACATATACATATATATGTATACACAAAACTATATATAATGATATATATTTTAAACTAAGTTAATATGATCATGTCCCAAGCTGCTAATGGTATGTTTTTTTTATCATGGCTTCACTGTACAACATGACAGCATGTATGAACATCAGGTATTCAAACAGTAAAATGTGTAAAGCGATTTTTCTATAATTGGTCCCAGGGCAAGGGGTTGATCTCATGTATAAAAGCCTCCAGATATGCTCTTGGTATGGCTTCTAATTAGGGAACCAGGAAAGAACTGAACTTTGGAAACTGTGATGAATCCATGCCTTAAAAAAGAGAGAGAGAGAGAGACAGAGAAAAGAAATAATCACTTTGACCTTGAACTCCAAAAGGCCCTGAAATCAACTGATTTTACTCTTTAAGCTCCTTAACAAGCATGGGGATTAGAGGCGAGCTGTGTAGAATGGTTCATATTAGATATAAACGATAATGGACAATAGAAATTCATCTATGAGCTCAGCACAGACATCCTGTGCAAATTCCATTTCCCCAAGATATGGTGATACCATGTTACAATGTTATATATACAGTTGATAACAATATGACTTCATCACTTGGGAAGAGACAGAATAAAGCTCAATAGAAATAGAACAAAATTCCACTTAAAGAAGTGTCCGATACGGTGCTAGTCTGTTTAAGTCTGTTTAAATAACTACAACTGCACACACCGAAAAGGTCAAATATAATTAACATCCCACCTGATAATATGAATAAATAATCTGTTTAGCAATTTATTTCAGATATGATGAAATCCCTCTTTCTGATACAGGAATAAAACTTGTAAAAGGAATAAATTGACAGCACACTGAGACTACATATTTCATTGGACTCCAATCTCTCCAGAACTAAATAAGGAAGGATGTTGCTGTCACATCAGAAAGACCTTCTTTAGTGGCTTAATTTTGTTAGTGGATTTGCTAAGATTTTATTTCTTTTCTTTGCTCTCTCTTCCCCAGAAGGAAGGGTTGAAATGCAGCTCACTTTACAAAGAGGGAGAGTCTAAACACATCTTGAAGGTGGAAAGTGCATCACATTTTCAAGGGAACCGGATGAATGTATGCAATGATGGGATGTGTGGGAAGGAGGTTGCAAAAGGATTAAGTTACTGTGGCTTAGGAAATGAGTAGCAATGAATATACCCGAAAACAGCCCCTCTCCCTGCACAAATATTTGGAATGTAATTATTAGACTTGCCTTTCAGTCTGTTCCCAATCTAAATATCAAGCAGACTATGAAGTGGGAGAGGGCATTTTTATTTGTCTTCTTGCTGGTCATGATTTAGGAGGTCTGGATCCCATCTAAAATCACATACAACTATTTCTCTCTCATTTGAACTCTTCCAGGACATCAGAAACCCACTCTCAAACCCTAACAGGACCTCACCAGTCACTTCTCTTCTCCAGAAAATTAAACATGACAAAAATCCCGTGAAGGGCCTTTAGACTCTGA
This sequence comes from Caretta caretta, assembly GCF_965140235.1. Taxonomy (NCBI): domain Eukaryota; kingdom Metazoa; phylum Chordata; order Testudines; family Cheloniidae; genus Caretta; species Caretta caretta. Next base: position 74,585,614 of record NC_134215.1, on the reverse strand, counting down.
ATTTGTGACTTGGTTCAAGTGCATCTTGTCAATCCCCTGTGTCTCTTGTCAATCTTATAAACGTACACGAGACAGATGGATGGTGTGTGAGAGGTTGGGATGTGGTATGAATCCAAGTAAATGAGTTGCAGAATAACTATTTATAGATGGTGGTTTACATGGCTCCCTACCCTTGGCTTCACATACTGGCATTCCATCTCAGTCTGTGTGGCCTAGAAGACCCATCAGAGCTAAGCCTAGACTAATATTTTTCTGACAGCTAGTGGTTGTGGGGACACCTGCTGACAGCGGAAATTTGTTTGTATTTGTATCAGGATTTTGTTCAGAAGGATCAGAAACTCCAGAATTGCTTGAGACTCTCCAATTTTTCCACAAAAAATTGGGCAAAAAGCAAATTAATTTAAAACAAACAAACAAATCCTTTTGATTTACCACTAGTGGTAGCAAATTCCCTCACAAACATGCGCATGTTCAGCATCAGCCATCTTTACTTGGCTCTGAACAGACTGATGGACATTACTAAATTCTTTCTTCCTACCTTTTTCAGACTGTGGGAGTGCTGCTATCACATACTTTGTAAAATACTCTTTTCTTTTAGGGAAGATTGAGTTACATCAAGTGCTAGAGACCCTTGCAATGGCCAGGTGTTATTAGCGAGGACATTCCATCACCATGCCAAGTTATTTTTAATTCTATCTGGATTTTTTTTTAACCAACACATAAAAGAAAGCTATCGAGTTGCTCGATCAATGTTAGTTTATTATTGCTTACCCAAGTGTTTAATAAACCCGTCCCTACCCTGGACATAGCCTTTAATACTTCATTGACTGTAACAAAGCAGCTTTTTCCTCTCAGACCAAAGTAGCTGTATAAACTATAATTAAACACTAATTATGAGCTCTACTGGTCAGATAACAGAAGTAAAGGTTCATTATGTGACTGACAGAACCAGCAATTAAAGGGGATTATTGTTGTCAGAAAATGGCATAAAACAAACAAAGAAAAACTTTTTGTGGTGGGGGAGGGAGAGATTAAATGAGGATTTTGCAATTGACTGGGCTATATCTTGATTTGTTAGTGAGTTTAGAGTTTCCATCCTGGAGGAGATTATGACTTCATGAATGGGGAGAGACTAACACAGATGCAATGATATATTACCAAACGTAATGACATTGTTGTAGAAAAAAAACAGTGTGCAGTGAGAACGTCAAATTTTCTTACTGGATGAGGTCTTCCCAGGGGCACATTCTGATTAGCTGCCCCAATTGTTAAGGGACAAAAGCAAGTACTTCAGGTCCAACATTTGTTTCATATTTAAAACAAAACAACAACAAAAGTATGACACAAAAATGTTTTCTATTAATACTTATTTAAACATTTTTTTCTGCAGGACTGGAACTCAAGACAGCAACATTGTCCCACAGTAAGAGAACTCAAAAATGAAATTGAAATAGAGTGAAGTTTCATCCCTTAGTAAGGATATAAGGCAAGAAAACACTGAACAACTATTGAAAAAAAAGATGGTTTAACAAAGTAGTTCCATTTTAATAATAAATGGCCTGATTCTTCTTTCATTTACATCATTTTTATGCTAATATAACTCCATAGATTTGCTCCTAATTTATACCAGATTAAATGAGAAAAGACTCAGGCGCCTAAAAGTATTATTAGCCAGGATAGTTGAAAATTTTCTGTGGAAACTGTTTTTTGATGAAAAATTGGGCTTTCAACTAACCATACATTGTCATGAAAAGTGTCTGCCTTTCACAGAAAACATTGATATTTTGTCAAAAAATGGATGCCCGAAAATTGAAATATTTTGGCACCAAAACAATGTATTTTGATTTTGATATGCTGCCGCAGTGCTTCATGGGAATTGTAGTTCTGTTTCTTCATGATCCCATTCTCCTTTGTGGCCCAGGCTCCTGGGTCAGACTACACCTCCCATGATGCACCATTGCCAGCAACTCCCATGATGCACTGCCTCATCACTTCACGTGGTTCATCGTGCCCCCACCCTTTTCTGATCAGCTCTAGTTATTAGTAGCATCGGTTACTATTGACACGCAGTGCCCCACTGCTTAGACCTACCAGCCATTCTGGACAACAAGCAACTTCATGATGACCCGTATGCAGTCCCATTAGGGCTTACTGGATGGCTGCTCCCAGTATTCAGAGGAGTGTTGGGACTACATCCAAGACATTCCCCATGGAAAAAAGTGGTCAGGAAACAGACAGAGTCATGGCTCTGATCCCCTACCCCAGCCAGTGTAGCTGAATGGATGGTGGATGTAGAATGCTGCGTGCTATTAAGGTGTGTTGCAAATTATTCCTCTACCCCCCACTGTGTGACTTAGGAGATCTAAGAGGCATGGCAGACATATGGCATGGTGCAGCTGCTCCTTACTTAAGGTGGTGCCTATATGCACAATGTAGCCCATAGCTTATATGATTGTTATTTCAACTGCAACCTTGAAAACAATGGGCCTAATTCTTACACCAGTGTAAACCAGGAGTAACTCCACCCAATCCACTGCAAGTGAGAGGAGAATCAAGCCCAGTAGGTCACATTTTTTGACCAAACCTTTTTCTATTTTGACTTGATGGTTTGCTACTAAAAATGGAACTAGAGGGCTATTTGAAGTGCTCTTTATTATTACTGAATTTGCAAAAATTAATGGGTCCAGTTGGCACTTTTCCCCAAATGCCCACCTTTCCCCACTGATTTCCAGTGGGCAAGCATGTACTTTTCAGGAGATCAGCCTGCAAAGGGACATATTTAACAGTTTACAACTGTCCCAATGACAGCCAGTTCTAATTTAAAACTCCTGTGTAATACTTGTTAGGAAGTTTTAATATCAAAAGGGCAGCCAAGGTCTTCCATGAGAAATTTCTAGACAGTGAAAGAAACTAATCCTTTTTAGTGATGTTTGGCTTCTCCTCTGCAGTAGCTGATCTCTGATTTCATATTTTATATCCATGGTTTGTTAATGAAATTTTCTCCTTTAAAGACTAACCAGGCGGAGAGAAAAAAATTAGCTGATACTTTGCAGCAAACGTTTGAAGTGAAATTCAAGTAGCAGCCTGAGGCTCACAGTATGTAAAACCGACTACCAAAGTTTTAAGGGTGGGTTAATCTATTTTCTCTCCTCCAGGGACCTCTGCTGTATTAAAGTCTTTGGTTGAGGGGAAGCAGCCAAGCTGGCATTAGAACTGATTTAGCAATTTGCATCTTTTGAAAAAGGATTAGTAAATTTCAAATGCTCCTGGTGCCTGAGTGCCAGTTGGCACTGGAAGAGGCCTGTAACTTCACCCAGTTACACTACTAGATGCCATGTGTTCACCTGAGAGGTGTTATCTTGCTTGTTACAGTTACTTCAGGGAGCAAAAGAGAAAGGGAAAGCATGGGTGTCGGCAAAAGGTCACAGGAGGTTGCAGAACACGCCCAGTGGTGTCGCTGCTGTAGGTTGAGCACACAGGGAAAGATGGGTAACACTGCAGATCTAGTGTTGCAGCATTTTCTTTTCTTAACTGACACTCATTAAATGCAGCTTTACTAGTAATACTTTGAGAGACTCTGATAAAAGCAGCTGTGGACTTTAAAAGACATTAGTGAACGTCAGGACTTGTCTGGGACGGAGGTATCAGCACATCGATGTAGCTGATGTAACTGGCGTCACAGAATGTATAGCAAGTGTTCATTTGGAGGAGGGACAGAACCTGGTTTTTTAGAAAAATATTTATCATTTCTAGAGCTAGTCAGGAATTTGAACTGCCAATACACCAGGGGTTAGTGTACTCACAGGGGAAGTGGGGGACTGAGGTTCAGGTCCTATTTTACTTCATTTGGAGAAGGGACTTATACCTGGGTCTCCCACATTCTAGGCAAGTAACCTAGCCAGTGAGATATTTGTTATTTTGGTGTAAGAGAGGGGTGCTCTCTCTTTCTTTCTGAAAGGTCTCAGTCTCCTCCTAATGCAGAATGGGATTTGTTTTTTAATTTTTAAATCTTGAAAATCATGGGACAGGAAAACCATTTCCCATCCAGCGCGAAACATTTCTTTGTCCTTTCACAAAAGTCAGTGGGGCAGATTGTATTTTCATTTACACCTTTATATAACTCTAGCAAAGTCAATAGATTTGCAATGTTGTAAGAGAGATTAGAATCTAGCACTTATTTCTGTTAAGCTAAAAGTTAACCTCCAGTTTTTCCTATTTTTATTACAGACTTCAAGTTTTGGTGGGTGTTGGCACAGACATGGGAAGAGGTTTGTATAAGTTCCCCCAATGAAAGTAAGGAAAACACCTTATCGACTATATTCTGAAGGTCAATAAACTTGGGCCTTGGTGGATCACCAAAGACAGCAGTCCTTCACTGAAGGCACACATTTTCTATGGTCCACAAGACAAAACATGTGGGGATTCAACCTCTGAAACAGTGCATAGGGAAAGAGGCAGTCCCTCAAATAGTGAAGTCCTCACTCATATGAGTGTTTGTCAATTAGGACCAAAAACATCTTCAGTTTCACCCAGAAGGTGGGAAGGAGATTAATGGAACACAGGGCAAAACAGATAAGCATGGACTTGATGGGACTCTCTGTGGAAGTAAGGGGCCACCCATGTGGATCCATTTGTGAGATCAGGGGCTTATATAGCAAATAAGAATTTGTGAAATGTTTGCTTGTGTGTCCATTCAATGTTTGTTCATTCTGCTTCATATGCATGTTGTGTCATATTATTTGACTAAAAAGTTTCAATTAAAAATACATTTCTTCTTAATGCGGCTGGAATACTGGGAAGTCCTGTAAATTGCTATGAATCCTTTGAATAGAATAAACATGTTGTGCAAAATCCTTCCCTGACTGACGTTAGTGGAGTGGCACCTGCTTACTCCAAGTCTGCTGTTTGACCCATGATTGTTATAATGCTAGGGACTGAGCTTGGTATACCATATGGCGGGGAGGGGCTGCAGGTTTTTTTCAAACTCTGCCCTGCTTCAGTGGATTTATGTAGTGATGCGGCAGTAAAAAGAGAGGTGTGGTGTCCGAGTGTGTGCACCCAGGATCAAGGAGAGACTCAATGGTAAGTTAGTCACGAGAAGCTCTATATCTTCCCTCCCAATATAAAAAATTGAGCCGTGAGTTTCATTCAGTAGCTCATTTGGATAAAAGTAGACACCCTGGTGTCAAGTGAATGGGAAGCAGTGGGAGATCAGTATCATGGGGGAAGAAGTGAGCAGAAACTAGACAGCTATAGATACCATATATGTATAACTATATATAACATGCATACTGTGCGCATACATACAGTGCAGAGAGAGAAATAACTTTATTCGTTCCTCCAGATACACATTGCTACTCCCACAAAACTAAAAGGAAAAAAAAAACAATTCAAATTAAACCTCCAAAATAGTTGAAATTACTCTAAATTATTAGGGAGGTGAGAGGAAGGCCCAACAGGGAGTGGAAAGTGTAATAATGACAAGTGTGGTGCCTAAAGGGAAGGCAGGAATGATATCAGAAAGATCCAATGGGGCCAGGTGAGTAAAAAGGCAGCCAAGCAGGGAGTGTTGGATGCCCAGAGGCAGTGCAATATGCTGGCAAAAAGCCACGCTGCCAGGGAGAGAGAGCGCACACCTCAATGGGCAGTCTACAGGGCCTCTGACAGCTTCTCCTCTCTGAGGCACAGGATCCTCCCTCCCAGCAGCTCCATCTGCAGAGGCAGAAGAAGCTGATTTCACTGTGCTTTTTGGTTTGCCGGTTTTCGCCTTCAGCGGCTCCTGACTTCAGTGGGAGTGGAAGGCACTCAGCTTCCTGCAGGAGTGGGGCTGTAAACCCATGGACCTCAAATTGCCAGGATCCGAGGGAGCTCAGAGTGAGCATCAGTCAACGTGGCTGCGGAGCGGGTACTGAAAGGCTGGGGCGATGTCATTTTCATTAGTCCATGAAGAGCAACTTCAAAAACAAGGTTTACGTTTGCCACTGGCTATTTAATAGGGGATTAGTTAAAGGGAATAAACTAGTAGTAAGTTCAGATGGATGTGACTATAGGGGCAAGGGCTTAATGTGATGTGTTTGGAAATGACATTTGCCTGTTGCCAAGCCGATGTGGCCTGATTGTACCTGTTGCCCAGAGCTTCGATACAATGGTGATGGGCACTATGGGAAACCCTGAAACAGAGAGAAACACACTGAAGCTGGCATTAGTTCAAACCATTCGGCAATAACCCACTGGAGCACTCCCTCTCTCTCTGGGGCTGGGGAGATGGGGATTTTCTGGTGAGCAGTACTAACAGGAAATGGACCAGTGCTTCTTTGCAGCTGGGGCTCTGGGCTCCAGGGGATGAAACTAGCAAGTAGTAACCCAGTAACAGCTGCATTTTCTAACTTTTCCTGTCAGTTTACATGGAATCACAGAAACTAGAGAGTAGAGCTGGGCACATTTATTTCCTGAAAAATGCAGTTTCAGTCGAACCAAAACGAACTGCAAATTTGACTGGATCATTTCAGCTGGTGAGAAGTTTTTCAGGGTCAGCTTCAGAAAACTCTGCCTGGGTCAGTTCAGGCCCCTTGATAACACTTAGCCCAGTGGTTAAGGCCCTTGTCTGAGATGCGATAAGATCAAGTTTGAATCCCCATGCAGGTGCAGGGGCTTGAATTCAGGTCTCTAACAACCAGCCCATAGGCTAGTCTGAGGTGAGTGACTTTTAATCGCTCCTGATGAAGCTGAAGGATTGGGCCAAAAGAAATCTGATGAGGTTCATCAAGGACAAGTGCAGAGTCCTGCACTTAGGATGGAAGAATCCCATGCACTGCTACAGACTAGGGACCGAATGGCTCGGCAGGAGTTCTGCAGAAAAGTACCTAGGGGTTACCGTGGACGAGAAGCTGGATATGAGTCAACAGTGTGCCCTTGTTGCCAAGAAGGCTAATGGCATATTGGGCTGCATTTGTAGGAGCGTTACCAGCAGATTGAGGGAAGTGATTATTCTCCTCTATTCGGCACTGGTGAGGCCACATCTGGAGTATTGCATCCAGTTTTGGGCCCCCCACTACAGAAAGGATGTGGAAAAACTGGAGAGAGTCCAGCGGAGGGCAATGAAACTGATTAGGCGGCTGGGGTACACGACTTATGGGGAGAGGCTGAGGGAACTGGCCTTATTTAGTCTGCAGAAGAGTGAGGGGAGATTTGATAGCAGCCTTCAGCTACCTGAAGGGGGTTCTAAAGAGGATAGAGCTCGGCTGTTCTCAGTGGTGGGAGATGACAGAACAAGGAGCAATGGTCTCAAGTTGCAGTGGGGGAGGTCTAGATTGGATACTAGGAAAAACTATTTCACTAGGAGGGTGGTGAAGCACTGGAATGGGTTACCTAGAGAGGTGGTGGAATCTCCGACCTTAGAGGTTTTTAAGGTCAGGATTGACAAAGCCCTGGCTGGAATGATTTAGTTGGGATTGGTCCTACTCTGAGCAGGGGGTTAGACTAGATGACCTCCTGAGGTCTTTTCCAACCCTAATATTGTATGATTCTATGTTGGACTTTGAGCCAATGAATATTTATACATACAAAGAGAATGAGAGTGACTCTACACAGACTGATAATTCATCGGATGCAGCCGATGAAGTGAGCTGTAGCTCACAAAAGCTTATGCTCAAATAAATTGGTTAGTCTCTAAGGTGCCACTAGTACTCCTTTTCTTTTTGCGAAAACAGACTAACACGGCTGCTACTCTGAAACCTTTCTTCTCCCTGACATTACAGGGTTGTTCCCTAGTCTCTGTTTATTACTAGTGCTTTATCCCATCTAGTTATTGAGTCTCTCATCATAAGCCTGGAGGATTCATACAGGCATGCAGTCCCCCATTCAGGTTGTATTAATATGGCTGTGAAGGGGTCAGCTTTGTCCCCTGGGCCCTGATTGGCTAGGGCGTTGGCAGAGGGGTTCAGACAGCTGGCAGAAATCCCATCTCTGACTTTCTGCTGCTAGCACATTTCTCATTGGATGATGATAATGCCACTCCAGAGGAGGGTCTCAACTCTATTCCAAATGCGGACAGATGATTTGCCACAGGTCACCAGATCAGGTCTGGGCCAATCATCTGGGTCAGGCACCCTTGAAAAGGGGACTGCAGCACTCTGAAGGCATTGTATGGAGTAGCCTGTAGGTAGTGGAGCTGCCTGTAATGATACAGGAGGCCCATGTGCAGTTTGAGCTCAAGGTTGGAAGACACAGTAACTGGGATTCCTGTAGCAATATTTAGGTCAAGCTAAAAGCTAGCTTGAAGGCAACTCAACTGCATGGCCCAATATGGGCCCAGGGGAGCGCCTACCATAGAAGTTCAGGAAGTAACTGGATAAATGGCAGGAAACATGGCTTTCTTTGTATGCTTTAGGTAGAAAATGATTGAGTATCCAGCCCTTCCTTGCAGAGAGAGAGGGGGGAGAAATAAGATAGAGATTCTGATGCAAAGTTTGTGGCAATCATTTTCCTTCCCTACACAAACAGCCACTCTGGATGAGCTATTACCAGCAGGAGAGTGAGTTTGTGTGTGTATGGGGGTGGGGGGGTGTGAGAAAACCTGGATTTGTGCTGGAAATGGCCCACCTTGATTATCATGCACATTGTAGGGAGAGTGGTCACTTTGGATGAGCTATTACCAGCAGGATAGTGAGTTTGTGTGTGTGGTTTTTGGGAGGGGGGTGAGGGGGTGAGAGAACCTGGATTTGTGCAGGAAATGGCCCAACTTGATTATCATGCACATTGTGTAAAGAGTTGTCACTTTAGATGGGCTATCACCAGCAGGAGAGTGAATTTGTGTGGGGGGTGGAGGGTGAGAAAACCTGGATTTGTGCTGGAAATGGCCCAACCTGATGATCACTTTAGATAAGCTATTACCAGCAGGACAGTGGGGTGGGAGGAGGTATTGTTTCATATTCTCTGTGTGTATATAAAGTCTGCTGCAGTTTCCACGGTATGCATCCGATGAAGTGAGCTGTAGCTCACGAAAGCTCATGCTCAAATAAATTGGTTAGTCTCTAAGGTGCCACAAGTACTCCTTTTCTTTCTGTACTTTCAGTCCAAATAACTTTGATTTTAGATTTAAAATAATACTAAAGGGCCAGATTCTCACCTGAGAACAAGTTCCACTTTGTGTGTTGGGTACATGGAGGGGGCTGTCAGAGCACTGGTTCCAGCTCCTTAATTCTGTGGTCTGGTCTGAGTTGTCCCCCAACCTATATTACAGCTGCTTAGGAGCTTCTGTAAATGACAGCATGACTCTAAAGAGAGCATATGCCAGCCGAAGTTCAGCAAAGTGGAGCTGAAAATCCCCCAATGCTGTAGGGAGTGGTCCTAGTAGACTAAGGCTTTACACCAATGGGAATTTCCCCTCCATCCGGGGAACTCTTCCCTGGCAAGGAATAGCCAGATTTCAGCCACTTTGTGCTGATAAATTAGTGTGAAAATGTAGAACTGGTCCTTCAATGTCATACAATTCATGGCCAGAAGGGACCACTAGGTCCTCTAGTCTGATCTCTTGGATATCACAGGCCACCAACATTGCCCAGCACTTACAAACTAAACCCAACAACTAAAATGAGACCAAAATATTACAGCCCACTAAACTATTAAGTGTCACACCTGAAAGCACAGAATGTGCCTTTCGGTAATAGGTTGCAACAGTTCTACCTCACAAAACGGCAATTGCCTCTGCACGCAGCATATGCCTAGAAACTTAAACTCAGAAAGCAACCATGCAATGGGTACATTACAATGGGCTGTACACATATTACTTCTATCCATTACGGTGTAGAAACCCACGCATATGCATGTGCTTCTCGAAATCTTATTATTCTGGTCAAATGTAGAATTTTAAAAGAAGTTCATTAGTCACTGAATCAGTCCTAACATAATTGACATGGTTCAGCCCATCTTCATGTCTTTCACCCAACACAAACACTCTTTCTCTCTCAGACTGTCATACTTTGACCCGTTTGGCTCTTGTCCTCCAATTCCTTAGCTTCTGAAATTAGGCTTCAGATGCTCTCGGTTGCCACAACCACCTTGGAAGTAATTGGTTATCTTGATAAACTCCACCTCCCAATGGATGAGGCTCCTGCTCCAAATAATACAGTGGGAGAGGTTCAAATTTTGTCATGATTTCTCACCTCCCCTAGCCTCAGTTTCCTTTTAAAGTAAGGCATAGTGCTTTCTTTTCTTTTTTTCATTGAGTGGGGATGGGATTTCACAAACCAGAATACAGAAGGACAAGCAACCAGAAAAAAACAGTGAAGTAAATGTTCAGGGAATATTAGAGCCCTTTTCCTCATGGAAGGTCTTTATGGCCTCTGGGTCAGACATTAAAACAGACAAACTCCTACATTTGTAACTATTGTGTAAAAAGCTGTTGTTTTTCTTAAAACTAGTCATTGAAGTTGAAGGATAAATATTATTCCATATCTTATTGAATAAAATATTATATCACAGGTGATGGAGACAGATTGACACAATAAATTCTTATACTGTTTTCTGAGGAAAAGTGGTAATAAAAATGCTGATGACTCAACACAGGGAGAATATTGAATGTCATTAACATGTTATTTCCTCTGTTCTGATATCACTGTCATGTTCTTCCCATTGTTCTAATATCTACTGGTTGATTTTATTTTCTTTGCTTTGCTTGTCTGAATGAGGAAAAATGGCAGATTTTAGTGCTTTAAATTACCCACTACTTGAGAAATGATTACAGATAGGATGTAATATCCTAAAATGCAGAAATTAAAACAAGGTTTGATATTTAGCAATATGATATGCCAATGCTTTAGTGGAGTGCTCAAGAAACTGTCATCATCATCTAATAGCCTATTATGACAAATTCACAGCCACCTTCATACCAATGATTAAAAGCACTATATATATTATCAGTAGACCTCAAAGGAGGTCAGTATCATTGTTCCCATTTTGTAAATGGAGAAACTGAGGCACAAAGTCATGAAATGGCTTGCCAAGGAAACCCAGCCAGGCCAGTGGCAGTCAGGTCTCCTGAGTTTGCCCTGTGCTCTAGCCACTAGGCCACACTCCTCTAGTGTGACTCTAGTAATCACTGTGCTGCACTCTGTGGCCTCTCAGAACCTCATTGACACTGACAGCTGGAATTACAAGAACTCTCCTGCTGTTTATTTTGGTTCTTCCACTGTAGCCTTTGGGGCCATATTTCAGGTATCTTGCAGTTGCTCTGAGTGGGGGTAGTTTGTATATAGACATGAGGAGCACATAAAATACTGTGCATACTGCAGTGACCTCTGCACATTCATCCTCACTCTTCTGAGGTCAACCCACACAAAAACCCTCACCTTCCAGAGAGAATGAGCCTGCCCAGATTTTCCAGTGCTGTGACTTCATGCCAAAAAGTATGTAGCAAGAGTCGTGCAGGTAGCTAAAATAATCTGGTAACTGAACATCACACACTATATGTGATTTATTTGGCATCAAATGGTAGCAATGAGAGATGGAAAGATATCTAAGGTCATCATTCCTATTCACGGGGTCCAACATAAGATTGTTTCCTATAGTGATGCAGTGCTTTATTCAGAATTAGTTTTCAATGTCTCAAGGAGTGGTCACTGCTTCCATTAGAAGATCATACCACACATGATTATATTTCTTTGTCAGAACATTTTCAGCAACCAACTCCTAAATTAATTCCATAACTGTACTTTGTGCTTTAGTTGTCTTAGTACCTTTATGAGGGTACATTATCTGGCCTGGGGGATATATGCTTCCTATCAACCAGTAGTCAATATTGCCTAGCTGAATTGGACATTTTAAGTGTCCAAATAATAGATTTTTCCTTATTAGGATTATGGTAATATATACATGTATTATAAATATAATATGTAAATTATATATAGTTGAATTCTTACATGGCCTCAACAGTAATATTGATAATTGGGAGAGATCTTGAAAATGGAAGCGTGACACAGGAGATCTTTTTAAAAGTGCACCAATGTTTGTCTTTTTGTAATTCTTGTCTGTGTACTACAGAAAGAGAGGTTGTTTCTCCATACAGTATTTAAGATTGAAGTTAGCTACCCATTATAATGACATTGCTATTCTCTGTGACTTAGGGCAAGTTACTATTGGCCTAATCCAATGCTCCTTTAGTTCAATGGAAATCTTTCAAGTAAATGGACATTGGATCAGCTCCTTAAAATAAGTCAGTGCTCCAGGTTGTCCATGTGTCAGCTGGGACTGATGGTCTGCACTTCTGCAGAGTGTATTGAAGATGCTCAGATGAAATTAGCCAGTAAGTGTCAATTACTATTATTATTTTGTGTGATGTTTCTCTCATCTTTGGAATACCATATATCTATGCACAAAGCAGAAAATGGATACAGTTATTGATAAAGCTTTTCTGATAATTATGTTCACTATGCAATTTCTTAAGGCATATGTTATAGAATTTATAATTCACCCCCCAGAAATACCTTTAGGTTGTTAAGGTAAATTTTGGTGTCATTCCACCTTCTTTTATTGCACTTCTGTAATCCAGGCCCAGAACTGCACCACTCAGTGAATTTAGTGACAAGGTAAAAAAAGATATTTGCACCACGTTGGTATCACATCATTATTAACATGCAAGTGGTTCCCCTTTTTCTTAACGCATAAAGAGCACAATTGAATTTTGCAAAGAAGGACTCTTAATCTCAGTGATCAGATTCTTCACGGCAGGGAGGGGGTGGAAAACTTTCTCTCTCTCCATGGTGCATGGTCCCAGCTGTATGACTCTGTTCATGAATATGCATGAAATCAGATATGACATTGCCGTGCTCCCATTAATAATCTTGTCATCTGACTTGTGCAGCATAAAGCTTCAGCCCGTGGCTCCTCATAGCAAATGCAGCCTGAAGGAAAAGCGGAGGGGGGGAGGGGGGAAAGGCCATGCCTTTTTTTTTTTTTATTGGGATTAAGTGCTTGAAAATTTTGGCAGGGGGTTGCCAGGAGAGTAAGGGGAGGGAGGGGAAGAGAGAGAGAGAGAGAGAGAGAGACAGGGACAGAGAGAAATCCTCTATGAATGCTTTGGCTTGTTAGAAGCCCAAAGCAGTGGGTGTAATGGTATGCAAGCTGACCTTGAATATAGCCACTGTGGGTTGCCCCAGCTTTTTTGTAAAAGAAGCATTTGCAGCAGAGGTTTGGATTTCAGGCTTTCCAGTCATCAATCATCTCAGCCTATTCTCCTCTTTGACAGCTCAGTACAAGGCCTGACATTTGACACCCAAGACCCCAGGACTTACGCACAAGCACAAGCTGAGGCCCTAGGGGAGAGGGCGGGGGAGGAATGTGACAGGTTTTATTTTTTTTATTTTTTTTTTAAAGAAGCTGCAAAATAAAGAAGATACAAAACAAATTGTAACTGTAATGGGAATTGATCTAACAGGAGAGCATCACATTGAGTTCTGTTCATGTGATCTTCATGCTGATAAGGCTGCTTTAAAGAGCTGGGCGAGAGGAGGTGGGAGCAGGGAGGGAGGGAACTGGGGTGAAAGTGTGAACCTGTTCAAAACGGGTCTGTTCAAATCTTCTGAGCCCAGCCCCATCGTGGTGCGTTCATTTCTGCCAACAGGGGGGTTACCACTGTGCAGAAATTTCAATGAGTTCTAATGCCACTTGCCCAGTTCCATTAAGAACCTGAAATTCAAGCCAGGTTCACCCAATGATTCACTGAGATTCCCAGCACTGTCAGAGAGTCTGGACTGAGTGGCCAGGCTGTGTTCTGAGGCAGCGTGGGCTACAGTTCAGGTAAACCTGGGCCAATTCAGGTTGGGTGGAAAACATCTAAAATGTGGCTGCATTACATGTCGGATGTTGGGGTTTGTTTGAATCTGCAACTCAATGTTAAACTCGAAGGGTATGAATTGAAAGCAGATAAATGGTTCTCACAAACCTCTGCAAATTGAAACTGACAAGCTCTAGTTACATTTTACATATAGCTTTGTGGCCTGTTGTGATATAAATAGCGCATTATATTTCTAATCCCGAAGAGCCTCTTAGTTGTTGAACCCTTCTCCTGGTTTTGGGTAAGAGTGAGGGGATTGGTTCAAATTTAAATTTGTAGTTAAATCTGCAAGTTCTCCAACTTTTCTCACTTACTTCTCTAATACCAAGAATGAGGAATCCTCTGTAAATTTTATCTGCCACTGAGCTAGATCCAGTACCAATTTCTTTTGCAAGTCTTATGTGGTCAGTCCTACCTTCAGAAACACAGGAGTAGGGTTCTTGGTTTACAAAGTGTATCGAAGGTAGCCAGATATTGCCACAAGAGAATTCCTCTCGCGTAGGGGAAATCTCCACCAGCATAAAACTGGTTTGCACCATAAAAACACCTCCTCAGGGTAAGGGGTGAGAGGAGGGGGTATGTTGCAGGCAGGGGAGGGAAAGAAAGTGGAGGCCAGGAGGTCCAGTGGAATGAACATCCACAATACCCAAATCTCCACTAGTGTATGTTAAAGCTGCCCTCTGCATTTTTAACTTGTACCACAGGCATGAAACTGAAACTCACCACTCTACATGGCATCCAGCCTCAAACCCAAATTGTATTGCCAGCCTGTGGATTTCACTGGTGCTAGAGGTCATATTAAATACTGTGGATGATTTTTTCAAAAATGCTGGACAATCTCATCTGGGACAACTATCCACAGAGAATACTTCATAAGAGAACGTCTCTTCAAGAATTATGCATGCACAGGGTTTGAATTGTAATGCATTTGTTTATATTCAAAATGATTAAATGAACAATTTACGTAAATATATGTCAGTCTATCAATGCTCATGAACTATTTGCTGAGACCACTACTTTGAGTCCATATTCAATAGGAGTAATTCAATATTCACACTGATTGGTTACCTGTGTTACGTGGTTTTGCTTCTGCTCCCTGGCTGGTTAGCTGAACTATTTATAAACAGGACAGAGGAGCCGGATAAGCCACTTCTGGAACAAGCTTTCACACAAACACTTATTGGCAAGAGTATTTCTCAGACTTTTGCTTTCCGTAAACAAAACCCATCGCTCATCTGAATGTTCATGGAAAATAAAAGGGTCACACATTATGTCAAAGTGAATTAGTGACTTTTATTTGAATAAATATTCATGAATACTGTTTTGTAGCTCTACTCTGAACCAATAATTACGTTAGTAGTTACACATACATAAGATAAGGCCAAGCCAAGCTCATTCTTTGGCACATAAATTGGTTGTCTGCAGGGTCAGGAAGAACATGTCCTCCCTCTACCCCATCTGATGTACAGAACTGGCTAAGTCCTTTGTGCATGTTAGGGGTTGCTTTTCTCTGAAGTAGAAGGATTAAACCACTGCTGGAGGCAGGATACCGAACTTGATGGACCAATGGTCTGATTCAATATGGCAATTCCTCTGCTCCTATATTTTCAAATTGGCTCCTTTGCACACATAAACAAGTAGATGATTTTATCAGCTATTCTGACATACACACTTGCATATAACAAGGCAGGATCAAGCCTATTTACTGTGCAATTTGTATATGTATATTTTCATATGAAGCAATTGATCACTGTTCTTTTCTTTCCCTCCCTAGATTTAAATTGTTGTGTGGCCCTACTTCTTAACAGACCAGCCTTCCATTTGTACTGCTACGTTTAACTAATTTCATTCAATGGTACTTGCCTCTGCTATTTTTCCTGTCTTCACATTTGGCACTCAAGGGTAAAGGAAAGGGTTAGAGGGTAAACATCTGTGTTTTGGAAAAGCTGATGATTCCTTCACTTGGCAGCTTTCAGATCTCAGGAAGTCCCACCCCCCTATATTCCAAATCTGACACTTGAGACTTTTTTTCTGGGTTAGAAATGGAGAATTTGCAATATTGGAAATGAAAAGCCTTAATCTAGTGGGAAATGCTTTGATCCATAAAATGAAAGAGTTTTGCTCATCTGCTAGCTTTTGCAACAAACTTGGTCTTAGTTTAGTTGAAAAGCCCTAAAGACAGACATTTGAAAATGTCACATTTGGTGGAATTCATGTGTCTAAATGAAATGAGTGAGTTGCCATCACAGCCATGACCACACTCTGATGGTGGCCGAGAAAATAAGAGTTCTTTTCTCCTTAGCAAACCTTTTCCCAGCAGCTGACTCCAGCACCACAGCTTTGTGATGGTACTCTGAATTCTGCCATTTCCTCCTTTAATTATAAAGGTGGATTCTACATTATGTGAAGCATTTCAATGATGACTGGCTATCGTTCCAAAAAAAGCTCAAACAGAAGTTATGGGTTTGTTGTAGAAATTATTGTGTGAAGTGTTTTGGCCTGTCTAGTGCAGGAAGTCAGAGAGGTGACAACAGTGGCCCCTTATGCAGTTGATCATAATGGTCCCTTCTGTGAATCTTTTAATCTAATAACCTTCTAGGCCAAGCCCCAGTACCACCACGTATTTCCCGTTTATGCTCTAACCTACATTGGATATGGGATTGCTGGCCCTCAACCCTGCTCCTTTAGAAGTCAATGGTAAAACTCCCATTGAGGTCAATGGTTCAGGATTTGACCCCTCAGGAATGGCCAAAATTCAATTAAAAAGAACAAGGAGTACTTGTGGCACCTTAGAGACTCCTCTTTTTGCTGATACAGACTAACACGGCTACCAATCAGAAACCTGTCACCATCCAAAATTCAATTGTGGTTACAGGGCACAGCCATGACTGAGATGTGGCTGACACAAATTTGGGGCCTATTTATGATTTTGCATCCAAACCAGGAGAAACTTGGCTTTTTCATTTCAGTTACTGAGGTTCCAGTGAAACTTTGGAGATATGAATGGACATGAAGAGGAACCAAGGATGAGCTGCACCGAAAGTGGTTGTGAACTATAACTGGTGAAAATAATAAGTAAACAAAAAGTAAAAATAAGGAAAAGTGAATGGGGGTGAGGTCTTACAGCGTGCAGAAATATTATATATGCATCTAGCAACAAGTTTAGAAACAGTTATACAGAGAGATAATTTAAAGAACGATTAGAAAAAAAGTCATAATAATAATAATTTATTGTTTTAATTATCAATTAGTTAAGCCTCAACAGGTCTGTACAAGACATAAATAATAGGAGAGTCCATGCTTCAAACACCTTATAATGTAAACAAATGTATTTTTGTTATGCGCAGTGGGCCACATAGATCTAAGGATAAAGACTGAAGAACAAAAGGACACAGAACAAATTAGTTAGATTTCTTTGATTTTTTTTCAGCCTAAAAAGAATGATCATAACACTCATTATTAATTATTATTTTATGATTAATATTTTCTTTGTTATTACAGTACAGCCAGAGGGCCCGATCAAAGATCAAGCCCTATTGGTTGGGATGTTGTACAAACAAGTAGTGAGACAATAGTTCCTAAATTGTATATGATTATGCGGCAACTTCTACATGAAAAAGAAACTGATAAGTAATAGGTAAACAGAGCAAAGTTACTTCGTTCTCTCTCTCCGTTCCCACCCAAATGCAACAGTCAGCCTAAGTGCAATGCTGTCTTGCTCCTTTCAAACTGTCCCATCTTTTTCTGTCATGCATGGCTGGGCATTTCACAATGGTAAATGGGACATTTTGGCTGCTCATATTTGTGGCTTGGGGCCTACCAGATCTGAGAGCAAAACTAGTGCCTGCTCATTTGACTTGCACAGCTGCAAAGCCTCTAGCACAAACACAACTCAGCCGCTTCTGTGTGGGGGTTGCTGTGAAGGCACATTGCAGTGTTGAAGAAAGGGGTCGGGGGAGGAAAGACAGCAAACTCCCAGACCTTAGTGGAGTAAGCCACCTTCCCTAGCTAGTGAGACTAAAGCAATGGATTTTCAAGTTGTTCTTCAGAGTGACTAATTTACATGGATATCAAGGCTTCAGTTGGAGAATTAAAAAAAGAAAAAGTAGGCAGGGGAAAATATGATGCTCTCTACGTCCCAGTGGTATGCCACATTCATTTTACTAGAGAGTTTATTCTTTAGTACTTTCATGGATTGACATGAGGGAGGAATTCACATGTCAGGACAGATAAAATCTCCCTCCTGCCAAAGGAGTCTATTCAGACATGCATGTTAGTAGGTTGATAACTTATTCTGTATTGCAGAGGACTCAAAGATAGACATTTCTTCTTTTATCTCCATCCCTGCGCTCCCTGCATACTAAAGATACGGGGAAACCGCAAGATACATCTTAACTAGCCCTCTCAGATAGGAGAGACTTTTCCTAGACCATGGCAAGAGATGAAAACTTTTAAAGGAATAAGGTGTCACACAGCCTAATAGCAAATACATTAGCAATGTTTATGCACATAATTTTAACCCAGTGTGAATATGTTAAAAAAATACAGATGCCGAACTTTGCAATAGATTTTGCCAAGGAAACTAAAAAACATTTCAAGACTGTTTCATGTTATTCTGCTGGAGGGATAGAAAATAGGTTGAATTAAAAAGGGAACATGATAATCACAACACCTGGAACTTGTCATCTTCAAAATGTTTTCTGAACATGAATAAATCCTCAAAGCTTTTCTGGGAGATAAGTATTATTATGCCCATTCAGAAGAAAGGTAAACTGAGAAAAGGAGCCTAAGTATTTGGCCAGAACCCCAGAAAGAATCACTATCAGCATTGGGATTAGAATGTAGGAATTCCCAATTTTATAATTGGACTATTAAACCAGGCCTCAGCTAGTCATCTGTACTGTGTATGTTTTTGATATTAGAGTTGAATTTGGCAGGTGTCAGTAAGCCAAGTCAGATAAAATAAAAACTGCTCTGAACTTCTTTCATCATTTAAATCTAAGCCCAAAACAAACCTTATCTATAAAATAATTTTAAAACAATATCAGCAGGTTTTGATTAAATCAATTTAAAAACTGTATGTATCTGTGTATATATATGTACATAAATATTTTTAAAATACGTGTGTGTGAAAACAATATCAACTTTTGTATGTCTTTGCATTTTCAGGGCCTGATCGCCAGTTAGGGCAAACGGGTGTAGCTACACTGTCAATTCAGTAAATTTCTTTTACACCAGCTCAGGAGCTGGCCTGTATAGTCAAGCCAGTACCAAAACTGCAAGTGCCAAAATATGATGAAAATAGACTGTTCTCAAGCTATGTCTGGCCTCACTAAAAACAGAAGCTAGCAGAAATTTAGCGAGGAAACCCTATTCTTATAAGATGTTCAGCCTACCCAAGAGTTTCAAATAGATTTTAGGTAAGAATGTGAATTTATTCAAACCCTGTTACTAATATTTACCATAGTTACTCCTCCTGAATCGCATGTCTCAGTTTTAGGATCATGTCACTTCAGAAGTCCCCTAGACAGAATTCTTTTCTTTTGAAGCCAATGGAAAGACTTTCCTTGACTTCCATGGGACTGGAAACAGGCCTTAGTTAAACAGACCAATCCATAAGTGTAAATAGACAGACAGATATACAGACAGGGGTAGCAGGCTGATTTCATCATGTTCCTCCTCGCCATTAATTATTAAGCTGATGAGATCACAATTAATAATTTTGGTTGAAATAGGTTCAGATGTTCGGATGAGTTACCCTCCACTCACACCCCTTTAGCTGTTAGTTATTTTGTGCATAGCACCTAATCTGAGAGATGTTTTACAGACAACATGATCAACAATGGCCCATGCATGTGTAATTTACAAACAAGGTATGGGAGAAGGAATACAATGGAAGGCAGAATGACTGACCAATAAAGTAGATCATGTGTCTTGTCAGTTCCATATTTGTTTTATTTCTGGGTTTCCTTTATTTGTTGTTGTTCTTCTGATTACTGGACATCTGGTCAAATAACGCTTCCTGTAGAATAAGGATTGTACTTTATGATTGTGCTTCTGATTTTAGGTTTTAACCAATAAACATCCCAGAAAAAAAAAAGTTTATCCAGAAATGGCTACTCAGTTTGGGTTGACTTCACCCCTTTCCCAGTGCAGTTTGTTTATATAGACACTATCCTTGCTTGTATCTAATGGCTTGTCTAAATGGAATAGTAATGCAGACTTTAGGTGTGTGATTTCTAAAATGCAATAATGTGTTGCACGTTAATTGATCAGTGTACACCCTGCTAATGTGCACTAAAGGTTCCCCAGTGTGCTTTAAAGTAGTGTTGTTTGAAACAGTATTATGTTAAAGCAGACTAGAGAACAAATGCACTAAAATGCTAAACCGGGGTTCAATAACAAAGCTAAAAAGCTTAAACTAACATATAAATCCTTGTTTATATATAATAACACTTAAAGTAGATCCTACTTAGACAAGAATTTTGGGAGGTAAGCCAAAAAGCTCTTCTCATTACAGTATCAAAGACAGAACACGATCCATCCCTATTGATTTTTGAACATCTTCATAGAACTCAAAAGTTGCTAAAAATAAAATAATGAACTCCCCAGAATAGAAGCTCTATTTATAAAGTTTGTGGAGGGAAGAACTTCAATGAGGAACCACGGAAAACATTGTTTCAGCTTAGAATTCTTCTGTTTCTGGATCTTCTTTTGATTTACAACCATTTCCCATTGGGAAGGACTTTCCTACCTACCTTCAGCAAATACAGGGAACAGTTTTATTCTTACTGAGCACACCTGCTTTGTGTCTCTCATGAAAGGGGATTTATTTTTTAACTATGAAAATGTGCTGTCTATTGGCTAGCTGCACTATAAAACATAACAAAACGCCATGCTTGTTCCGACATGAAATTGCTCGGAGATTTGTAAAATAATTTTGATCTTGGATCTGAGCCTCCCATTAAATAGCTTGACTTGACTTGATCACAGTAATTTTAGAAAGCTGACCCTTCCCTCTTGCAATGTACACAATTTTTAGTCTAATGCAGAATTTCCCTCCTCTGCAGCTCGGGAGGAGAACATTTCATTATTTCCAGATGTTTACGTGCCATCATAGGCACTTATGGCAAATGAAGGCATTTCAATGTCACACGGTGTGACTCGGGAATTTTGATTGATCAAGAGAGCTTTATTGAAATCCCTGAGTGAGCATGGAACCTCACTAAGTCAGGAGTCCTTTTAAATAAAATCTAAAGTTAAATGCATTTGATAGAGATGCTTAAAACTTCTAAAAATATAAATTTAAAATATTTATATGTGGACTGCAGTGGAACAGAAGTTATGACCTCATATGTGATGTCTAGGGTTTTTTTCTCTGCCAGCCCACCTGGAATGACTTTAGTTTTCAGTTTTACCTCAGACTGTACCCAGGTTAGCTTCTAGTGACTTATGACTCCATCAATCTGCACAGATATGTGCTCAACTCCTTCAAGGGAAGTAGTTCATCTTCTATATGACTGCACCTCCACCTCTTCTAAAGTTCAAAGAACCCAGGACAATTGCTTATTGGAATGGGCTTTCCAGTAAGTACAGGAGAAGTTTTCTTTGCTTTCCCATGTGAATCAAGACTCTCTGGTGAATGTTGATTGCAGCATCTTGTGCATAAACTTTCAGGGTAATCCATTCCCTGTGGAGCTAGAAAGACATGTGAGGATGGTGATGAAATATCAGGTGAGATTCCTCAGTGATTTGAACCGGAAATGGATCAATTTAGAACCCTCTTCTAACATCAAAGGAGTGACATTTTTACAATCCATTTCCCATGAACTAACAACTGTTCCCCATCCAGCAGTTTACTTGTAACTATGTTGACTTACATTATTCCACTTAATGAAGATAAACATAAGTCAGACACAGGAAAGCCTTAGACTGACCATTCACTAGAAGTGTTCAGCATTCACTAGATAAAATCAGCCTTATAGACCTTGTCCTGGCCTTTCTTTGAGCTAGAAATCCCTGAAAAATCATCATCCTTTGCACTTATATAACACCTTTCATCCGAAGATCTCAGAGCACTTTCCAAACACTAATTAGACCAAGAACAGCCTCCTGAGGAGAAGTATAATTGTAATACCCATTTTACAGATGGACAAACTACAAGGCACATAGAGATACCATCCTGAAGACTTTCTGTAGGTCACACAATGAGTCAGAAGTAGAACTGAGAATAAACTAAAAGAGTTCTGACTACCACTTCTGTGCTCTACATCAGTGTTTCTCAACCTTTTTGATATCAGGGACGGGCTTGCTGCCTTCCTAAACTGTGACAGGGAGATCTCAGGGACCAGCGCCGGTCCATGGCCCAGTCATTGAGAAACTCTGCTCTAGATGACACTTCATCCATTACCAAACAATATATGCCTTTATAAACTGGCTGAATTATTCATTTTGCAAAGAATTTATTTGATTAATGTATCCATTTTTTCCCTATCTTCATGCAGAATTTACTCGTTGTTGAACGTATTCTCTACTAGTAATTATCTGAATGTATTCTCCATTAGTAATTAGGTTTATGTGAACAAATTTCAGCCTACGGATTGGTTATGAACTTTTTAATTCTTCACTGCTGATGATTTGTGACTGGTGCATGACTGGACACCTAGATACACATAATATATAACAATACCTGAATCTGTAATTTTTATTCCTTGCATCTGAAGAAGTGGGTTTTTTTATTCAAAAAAGCTTATGCCCAAATAAATCTGTTAATCTTTCAGGTGGCACAGGACTCGTCGTTGTTTTTGTGGATACAGACTAACACTGTTACCCCTCTGATACAGATCACATAGTTTTATTTCTGCTTCTTGATTGGATCACTAAAGCTTTTCTATGTGGGAGAAGAGTGACTACTTAACACATGCAAGACACCTTTGGCTGGAGGCAAATACAGGCATTCCTGCAGAGACCAGCTCATCCCCAAACATTCATCCAAACAAAAACTGTTCGTACATGAGTTTCTATAAAGCAAATAACAAGGTGGCATGAACATGGATGGAATGAACTGCTGTTCCGAATTCAAATAAATGGTTCAAAAATGCTGTTTTGCAGTACTGACCCAGTTCTACTGCTTGTGGGGTTAGCAGGTGATGGCTAAGGGACTCAGGTAGAGCAAGGAAATGAGTCACTGCTATTCAAAATTATTTTCACTGGTTTTATTTACTAGTGTCCCCAGATTCATTTACTATAGCGGGGCATCTCCCTATACTTACTAGGACAACACCCTGTTTTTTATTTGCAACTATATAGGTTACAATCCTATTAGTTTGTTGTCTTCCGCTGTTATTTCAGTAAAGACAGCACTGTGATATTATCACTGAAAGCATTTGTCCAAACAGACTCAAGAGATTGTGCCCTACCTGAGCCCTGAATCCATGGCCTACAAATAGCACCATATGGTTAATTTTTAAGCCAACTGATCAAGTGTTTAATAAAGCAGAGACTGGGGGATGAGGAGAGCTGTCTATGAATGCCATTGTCCTAGTGGCTTAGTTTGTTAACCCTTTGTAGCATGGTAGGAATAAACCCACTGAATGCAGCCTTGGTTTATATGACTTAACTTTTACATTAACCCTCCCCCACACACACAACTTATCACAGATCAACCCATAGGCCCAAGTCACTACTTCGTTACTTCCGTTTCATGCGGGAGTATTTTTATTAATTTCACAGAGGCAGTGTGGTCCAGTGGGTAGTGCACTGGCCTGGGATTTGGGAGACCTGGGACTTGGTCCTGCCATTACCCTGCTGTGTGATCTTGTGCATGTCCTTCACCCATCTTTTTCCTCCTCCCATCTTTTGATTGTCTTGTCTACTTAGGCTGTATCAACACTACAAACTATGGGTGTGATTTCACTTTTGTGTACACATTCTTGCAGTAGTTGCAGTGAGAGCTAGGCCAAGGGTAGCCGTGTTGCCACGGTAGCAGGGTGACACTGCTGAGTCATGTACAAACCTGTCTGAAAGTGGTGGGTCCGTACGCAGCACAGCTCAGCCCTCCCTCCGATGCTTGTGCAACTGCAACGCTATTGATACTCATGCTAGCTCTCATCACGCTACTCCGAGTATGTGCACACGAGCAGGGGAATCCCATCCTAGCGGCCTAGCTCATAGTGTAGACAGAGCCTTTGAGTGTAAGCTCTTTGGGGCAGGGCTTATCTTTCCCAGTGTGTTTGTATAGTGCGGAGTATAATGGGACCCCTGATCTTAAGCATGTTGGTACAAATAATAATAATTCAGTGACATCAAACTGGAATAATGTACTGGTTAATCGGCCCCCCTTTTTTATTACACCGCTCAAAACTATTTTTTACTTTTTACCCCTTCACACATCTCTACATTTGAAGCCACTCCTCAAGCACAGGATCCAATGTCTTTTATCAATTATATCCAGAAGTCAATGGGTACAAGAGTAACTGAAGTCATTGTGGAGTTTTATATTTAAAATGAAAGGGTTGTTTGTTTGTTTTTTTCAAATGAAGCCATTTTCAAAAACCAAACCAAACACAAATAACATGAAAAATAGTCACCAAACTGCTGTATTTCTGCTTACTGCAACATATCTCCGGTATTTCCTTAAGATCTTGCCTTCTTTAAAACAGGTGCATACTCATTTTTTTTCATATATTTACTTAAACGCCTGCCAATTTATCTGAAATCAGCACCTAGTGAATGTTGATGCACCAGCTTGCATAATTGACTTAGCTGAAAAATAAACAGTGGGTGGTTATTTTAGCAGCAAACTGATTGATACAGCTACTCATTTCTAACTTTATCTGAGCACCACACAGGCAGACAAGTGTGAATTCCGATAGCATGGACACAAATGTTATCAGTCGTCTGCAGCATTAGGGACAAGTCTGGTTTGGTGTCACTGTCACTTTTTGAGTCAAAAGAATGAAATCTTCGCAACCGATGACAGTGGAAGCTCAAACTCCTAGTGACATCTAGGACCCTGGTAACCTTTGTAAGAACACATCAGACCTATTCAATTCTATGGAAAACTACATTATATTATTTTATAAAAACAATGGGAACTTGGAATGTTGCCATGTTCACAGTAAAAGTGGTTATAAAGCTGGTCATTGAGGTCTAGATGAGAGCATTGCTGATAATATAGTTTGTCTGTGGAAAAAAATCCCCTGCTGGCAGGTAGCTATCATGATGGAAAATGTTAAGTAGGCTTTGATGACACTCTTGCAGGGTAGGATCAAATTAAAAAAAAAAAAAAAAAAAGATGGAAAAAATGACATTTCATCGAAACCAAACATTTTTTTCAGAAAAAAAAACAAACCCACATTAATTTTCAATGACAGTTTGAGGAGGGGGTTGACAGAAAACCTGACAACTGAAAAATATTCAATTTTCTGTAATCATTTTTACTAAATGAGTATGGTTCTCATAAAAAAAAAACCCTGTGAGTTTTCATGGAAATGTCATCAAAATGGGAGGAGGGGGGAATGAAGTTTTTCTGATTTTTTCCAAAATGGCATTTTTTTGACCAGCCAGCACTACTCTTTACCTTACCTGGAAAGAAGGAAGGTGGGAGTGGCTCTCTAGGGAGGACCTAGGGTCAGAGGACCTCCTAAAGTAATGTGAAGGAGACTTCCTGAGTTCTGTTGAGAATTCAGGCCTAAATAGACCATGCTCTCCACACACAAATCTCAATTCCTACTTTCCAACAAAGGGTCTTCTGTCTTTCTTTTACAAAATACTGTAAAATTTCCAGAATTATGCCTGTGAAAACATTTAGTAGTGCATTTTTATTTTAGTTGGGTTATGAACCAATATATCTTTTAAAATGAATAATTTGGGAGTTTTTCATTAAAGATTTTCTATCATATATTTCAGAAGTTAATATTTATTTTTGCTAATTTTGCACAAAGGTTGCTGCTCTGGAACTATTCTTTGAGCTCATATCCATCATATCAGCGTGTTACATGAGTACAGATTTTTGTCACTGAGATAAAAGTGTCTTAGTGTAGGGTATTTATGCTACAGGTATTCTTTATTACAATAGGTTTTTTATATTATATCATTAAAAATATAACAAAAAGCTATGACAAAATATAGATTTTTCATACGTCTTTGGCCTAGAGGAATTCTAACATAAAAATAGTAAATCACAAAAAGAAAGCATTTAAGATCATAAGTGCGCCCATCTGATTAATAAAACCTGATTTAAAGGAACATAGACACAATAGTACCTTAAAAATATCCTTCTTCATGTTACAGATTAGATTATTAACACTGAAAGAAAGATCACAAGTGATAGTGATGAAAAGTTGTCTCTTATAGTCATTTTCACTGAAGAAGCCACCCTCATGATCATGCTTGCTGACTGCAAACTACAAATCATCTAGTACAATGGGGCCACTTTTTTTTCTGTTCAGTGACAGCTATTCTATTCAGGTTCTTATACCACACTCATCACCATAGTGCATACCAGGAGTGCATTAAACAACCTGATTATGGACTCTTGCTTGGCACCACCAATTTTGAGATTCTTAATTGTATTCTGTAAAAGAGACGTACTTCTCAGACCTGTTTGTTGCTTTGTCTGCCAGTTGGTGGCCAGGCACTCTAGCTATAAGTGGAGTCACCCACTTAGTAGCTAGACTCACTGAATGTTCATTGTGTACATTTTAAATTAGAATGGAGCCACCTGTATAGAATATACTATCAGGAACATTCCCACATTGGCTGATTTAATAATGCTTTTCCATGGGTATTGTCTGTGGTGCAGCAGCCTTAGCTTAAAAAGGTTCTCTCACAGTCAACAGGTGAGCCAAAAGAGAGGAAACCATTGTTTGAGCCAGTAAGAGCTGTGGAAAGCTTGTCTGAACAAGAAAATACTGTTGGAATATCTTAAGAGTATGAAGACTGATCCTTCAAACTTCCTGTGATTACATCTCCCATTAATTTCCATGAGTGTTCTGCTTATTCAAAGATTGCATGATGGTCCTATGTTCTAACCCACTCTCAAACCTCGTGAGATGCGGTATGCTATTCTACTTTCAGGTCAACCCATGGAATGAGTTGGATCTCAGCAGGAAATTGTAGAGAGTGATCTGGTGCAAAAAGACGCTAAAAAAGTGCTAGCTTTCTGAACAAAATAATAAATATTTGGAGTAAAAAGTGCCAGAGACCACACTTGTAAAAGTTCTAATTCAGTTATTTCCTTTCTAGTTCCAAAGTTGCCAACATATGTCCATGATAACAAAATATGAAATATTTTAGAAGCTTTGAGTTCAGCTTGAACTTGAAGAGCTTTTCTATCAAACTAGTAGCTAAGCTATCTTTTCCCACCATCAACAAACATCCTTATAAAATTCTTGAATTTTTGTCTGTGGGTTTTTGGCTGCTTTGGTTTTTCATTGGTTGTTTCCTTAGTGATAATGTTTTCTCTGTCTTCATAATATTTTCAGAAATGCCTAAAAATGATTTGAAGACAATCTGTCCATTTGAAAGTTACACAAATAATACTGGTATGCTCAAGCCACAAGTATTAAACTCACTAGAGTATAGACTGGCACATTGCAATCTGCCCTCAGTAAGGGGCAGTGTTCAGCTATACTGGCCCAGGTAAAGATCAGGGAAGGAATTGTGACTGTCACACGATTTTCTATTTTGCCACTGAAATATGGAGGGACTGGGGACTGGCAGGGGGAATGGACAGAGAAGGGGGAATAAAGGGGCCATATTAAAGAAAGGAACATTTTAAGTAAATAAAAATTTTAAAACGGATATTTTGGAAAGAAAAAAAATGTTTGAAATTTTTTACCAAATGTTCCATATTGAATGGTTCTGTAGTCTCTTCCTTTCTCTTATTCATGCCTTGCTCCCTAGATGAAGAGGGTCTCATACCTTAATAAATGACATTTCAAAAAAATACACCTCTTTCAATCAAGACTTAGTGTAAATAATTAGCCTGGAAAACACTGAGCATCTTTCAGGGGCTCCTGGATTGAGGGGCAATAACACTGCTCATGTCTTATAGAACTCCTGTGGGAAGGGAGGAAAGGTGAATGTGTCTTGATTTACACTGGCCTATTTATCAGCTCTGCCAACCTCTCTGCCTCTGTCCACTTCACTACCATCAGATGCTGTGAGACAAACATATGGTGTTTACTGCTCTGACTGATATCTCTCATTTTTCTGCTCCTCTAGAGAATCTTACCTTGCCAAGTCAATTTGAAAGGGCTTGGCTCTTTCCATGGCCCTTTGGTTCAGATCCAGAATATTCCTCATATTCTCTTGGCAAATATCAATGGAGGGCAACCAGTTT
Organism: Caretta caretta; assembly: GCF_965140235.1. Classification (NCBI taxonomy): domain Eukaryota; kingdom Metazoa; phylum Chordata; order Testudines; family Cheloniidae; genus Caretta; species Caretta caretta. Next base: position 74,557,436 of record NC_134215.1, on the reverse strand, counting down.
CCCCCCTGCATAATTGATGTTTCACTAAGGGAACTCAAGTCCAAGGAATTGTCTGACCCTGTCTGTATGCATTTACCTTCAGTACCTCACTCACCAAAGGCCACATATCTTCCAAGGCCTAGGTGTCAAACTCCCACCAATGTCCATTTAGTTGTTAGTGTGAATGGGGCATTGAAGTCTGCTTCAGTCCTGGTAGCAAAGCCTTGGCAAAGAGTGGTAGACAGGCATTGGCACCACCAATGCAGCTGATTAAGATTGCAATGAAGAAGAAATGCCAAGCGTAGGATTTGAACAATTTGAACTTGCTGGAGGTTGTGAATTTAAAATATAGCTAGGTTTGGGAGGGGAGAGAATAACCCCAGGGAAACCTTATCCAGATTCCAGATGTCAATTGGAAGCATTATAGTATCAAACTTAAAAATAAACTCCTGCCCCCACTCTTTCTCTATCTGGTCAAATGCCCTGGACTGGCCCTTTCTGCTGGGCAGTACAAATTTCCTGTCTCTACCTCACCTCTTGGGTTTCATTCCTATTTCATCTGTTTATGCTTCTCTCTGCTATAACCAGTCCTGCTTAAAGCCCAGCAGGCCTCAAACCCCAATCTGCCAGGCAGTAAACACCTCCACACTGCTACCCTGTGGCAACTATAACAAATCTCACACTCCCCTACCCATGACCCGCTGCAGATACAGACCACAGGAAGTGCTGCTTCAAGGGGTTTGACATGGCACCTGACCGGCTCCCAGCCCTATATAAACCCAAGAGACATTCTAGGAAGTGTCCGGATAACAATGTGGCTCATACGATCACCTCACAGTTGCTGTTCCTGAACTCCTGGTATTGACCTTTGCTCTGACTCGGACCTTGATGCCTGATCCAATCCCAGACCACCCACCTGGCCCCTGACACCCAGTACTGACCCTTGGCCTGATCCCCAGCCTGTCTCTGGCTTTGCCTTTCGTTTGACCCCTCGCCCTGCTGACCCTGAACCCTGGTGGTCATTCTGGGACATTACACCCCATATTCTTCATGGAAATATTGTTATGATATGAATATGGCATAACGAAGATATGTTATATGCACGGTCATGTGAGGTATCATTGAAAAGGTTATGATATACTGAATGTGTTTATCCATTTTGTATGCATGTATCATTTCTGTATCTGAAGTTAGGAATATTGACTATGTAACAATTACAGCTGTGTGTGTATTTGGGGGAACGTCCACCAGACAGTAAGCAATCAACCTCAATGGGCCATTAGAAAGAACAATAAGACTTGGAAAATCCCACTCTCCCACCTTCCTGAGAAGCTCCCGGGTTGCTGCTTTGACACTACAGGGTCAGGTGATCGTGTCACCTGGTACTAGAGCCCATCTTGGGCTTTCAGCATTTTTCCATTAAGAGGGCATGTGGAGTCAGACTGGGAAACAAAAGATTTCCACCTTATGTAAATTCTATTTAAGTAGAAGTAAAGGCTCTTGTACATTGCTTCCCCATCCAAGAAGGAAGATTGCTAAAAACACCTGAAGGGAAAGGCAGGGGCTGAGTCCAGGCTGTAAAGAGAAATAACTGGAACTCTAAGCTACAGAAACTATGCAACCTGCCTAAAACAACATTTAGGATGAGAAATTACATTTTATAAAGTGTTTCTTGAGTGTATTAAGCTTAGTTTGCATGTTTTGTTTTATTTGCTCAGTGATCTGCTTTATTCTGTTTGTTATCCCTTATAATGATATAAAATTTACCGTTTGTAGTTAATAAACATATTTCTTGTTAATTTCAAAATGCAGTTTGTGCAATTCATATCTGCCAGGGTGGGGTGGGGAGGAAAGCTGTGCATATCTCTCACCACATTGAGGGAGAGGGTGATTTTTATGAGCTTGCACTGTGCAGATCTTTCTACACAGCGCAAGACAATATTATTTGGGGTTTACACCCCAAAGGAGGTGCATGTGAGTTCTGGCCATTCCCCTAGCTAAGTCCTCCCACACAGAGCTGATTTCAGCCTGTGTCTGCAGCTGGGTGTGGCCTTACCTGTGTGTGTGCTAGAGAAGGCTTGAGAACCTAGCACTGTAAGAACAGAGTGAGGAAAGCCAGGCTGGTGGAAAAGGTGGACTCTGGGACCCCAGCACATCTGGTGGCACCCTGAAAGGAGGTATAACCTGTCACACATTCCTTCCTGCTGAGCTCCTGCCACTAGTCCAGTCTACCCTTTGCCCAGAATCCTATCATCCTGCCTCTTTGCCCAGTTTAGTTAACTTTTCTCTCCTCTCATTAACCCTCTTCTCTCCTTTGCAATGATCTCAATCTGACCCCTTCCCTGTTCCCATTGTCTCTTGTCTCCCCAGTGCCCATCTGTTGTCTTATTTTCCTCATTCTTTGTTTTTCTATTTTCCTTTCCTCTTTCTTTTCTGCAGCTTTTTTTCAAAACTCAAATTCTATCTCAAGATTCTTTTCCCTGACATATAATTTGTATTGTTCTTTCCAAGGAGAATCAAGGCTTGAACCTCCCAGCTTTCCCAGGCTTGAAATTGACCCCATTAGATTTCTCTATGCCGCTACCATGCTCCCTGTAGGGCATCTTGCTTTCTGTAGTTTACTGCTGTTTATATTGGAGGCCTGATACTGCTCTTGCTCACACCAGATTTTACCCCCATGTGACTCCACTGACTTCCATAAAGTTACTTCAGAATTACATCAGTTTGAGGACAGTGATTGCAATTGGCTATGAAATGATACATTCACTATGTGAACATATTAGTAAAATACATTGTACTGTATTTATTTAACTAGGGTTAGTAAAAATGTATCTTACTGATAAGTTTAAAGTAGAGAGGGAACCAAGTTTGAAGGGGATCTGAATCCATAGTTTCCTACATATCAGAGGCATTTGGATAACATTTTTTGTTCAGGTCTGCTTTTAAAATGGTCACCTTCAGTGCACAAAGCATGTCATTCTAAGTAATCTGAGTTTCAAACTAATGAGGATGAATAGATTTAAGGTGGGATAGCAGTAGCTAGGCAGTATATTCCAGCAGATCAATGAACTTCTTTCTATTGTGGTTTATTCAAATAATATATTTGCATCATAATGCAAGCTGATTTGTCAATTTTCTTCTGACTTCTGAAGTTTCTGATCCATGGAAGAGATACAGTTCACTCAGAACAGTTTAGTAAAATGAATGAATTCTACTTATGGGGATAGCGTTTCAGTGGTACCCATTGTCCATTAGGCACAGGTGGGAGGTGGAAGGAGCTGGAAGAGCCCAGGGTGACTCCATGATCCTGGGCTCAATCCTAGCAGGAGTGTTTGGAAATATAGGCCAACACTACAGGATATTAATGGCAAACAAATGTCAAACTCACAAACTCTCATGCAAAACACTATTATTTAAGAATTATGCCCTTCCAATTGGGGAACAGAAATAATAACATGACCTGTGTGATTAGTTTGGATTGGACACACTTCTCAAATTCTGTATCACAAAGAACTGCCCATGCGTGATCAGCAGGTGAAGAATAGCTTGTAGAAAGTTATTCGGTCAATGATTTTGAATAATGGATAAACTCAAGGAAATCCTCAGCCCCTGGTGGACATCTCACAAGCAGAAAAGCAGGTGACATATGTCAGCTAAATTATCCACTCAGCTGTAGTTCCTTTTCTCTTACTGAGCCTGATCCAAAGCCCATTGCAGTTGATAGAAAAATTCCCACTAGCTCAGTGGGCTTTAGATCAGGCTCATTGCTCTTTTAGTCACCTGCACATTTGCCTGCCTTTGAGGCCCACTTTTGGTGGCAGTTTGCGCCCTTCACTACACTCTCAGTTGAGTGCAAATCTTTTTTAAAAAGGAATGTTTTAAGCACTGAAGATACCTTTAGTGTTCACCGACCATGAATCCAGATCCATATTTCACTGCAAGCCCTGATGCTGTGTTGGGATTTCCCAAATCTGCGATACATGAAACTATTCAGATGGTAAAGCATTATTCAGGGGGTTCCCAATTAGTCCCGCTGTAACTGTTTGTAGGAATAAATAGCGTGGGAGTTGTGTTTTCCATTTCTAAGCAAGTTTTTATATCCTTGGGGTGATGGAGGTACAGATGAAAACACAAATCCATAAGTTTAGGAGTTCTTATGACACAGCTCCCAACTCAGCCAGCCACAGAGGGGGTTAAGAAAATTAATTTCGGCCTCAACAGTGATATTTGGCAAATGACTGGTTCTGTTGTACTTCACACAGCTCAGTTATTTATTTATTATTCTTACAGATCCAGGACAGCGGCTAATGCGTGATCTGGGCTAACATATTAACTTCTGTATCCAGCTGGGCACAGATTTGCATCCTGCTGCCACTGGTCAGTGTGTGATCCAAGCTTGTTTGCTGGATATGGTGTAGTTCTCACACCCAGCTGAGCTGTAGCTTACTGGGGGATGCTTACCCTCTCAAGGATAGAAATGGCAGCTGCTTTAGGCAATAATACACTGGCCTTGCAAGATCTCCTCTCTGTCACGGAATACACTGAACCGTCCTCTTGCCAGATGCCTGCCATCCCGGTATCGCTTCAGGAATCACTTGCTGGAAAAGCCCTAGTGAGGCTAGGGGTGAAGTCAACACATCTTTTATACACTGAGTTTATGACAGCTTTTAAAATCGGATACAAGTCCATATCCTCCCATTCCAAAAGCGCCTTGCCTTCTTTCTTCCCAACTTTTCATTCCGAAAAGCCTTACTCTGAAAATAGCGAGCTATCAGTCCCCACACAGGACAGCCTCCCTCCAAACAGGGCTGGGGGAGGAGAGGGGAAAGAATTTGAGACTGTTTTCTGCTTCATTAAATACTTTCTAAAATCAGAAAGAAACCAGGATGACAAAAGCAAAAATTATACAAAAACCAAAGCAGGGAAAACTTCTAACTGCCATTGAAATTGCTCTCATCCCATTCACTTAGCAGAGTCCATTAAGAGGGATGGTGCACGATAATGATACATTCAAACGCAGGGGAAAACTTCAAGCACCTTCGCTTTTTTAATAGGAAGGTGAATTGCTATTTGCTAAGGGTGTTTTCAGTCAGTGAGGCTTTTTTGTTGTCGGAGACGTGTACTGAGACCAGACAAAAGGGGACACTGCAGCTTTAGAGCTTTCAGGACTGGGGGCTGAGGAGGAAAGGAAAGAAGAGCATGATTGATGGAGTTCTGGTTGGCTTATAAAGGGCAGCCGGGAGTGCAGGGAAATAATCAGGGAAAAGGGCGTCCCGTACTGGCTCTCTCAGAGGGGAGAAATGAATCCTGCACCTCTGCATTATTAAGTTGTCAGGCGGGCCGATGATGAAAATCTGAAGGTCAGGCATAACAAGAAGCACCTTATGGGGGGGATCATGACCTCTCTGGAAGTGCTACACTCATGTTTATCTGCACCTAACCCTTATCCACAATTCTTCATTTGATAAGAACATTGGGAGATGCGGGGGCGGGGGAGAGGAAAGGCCTCCTCATATGTATAAGCAGTGAGTGAAATTAGACTTCCTGTGAAACTGATTGTGGATGCTCAATTCACAGTGAAAGATAATAAACCAAAAGGACACACGAGGGATGCAGGCAGAAATTGTTCGCTACAGTGGAACTCAATAAAGGGAACAAGAGCTTTCCTAAATGACAAATTTGGTACAGCAGTGCTAAAATCAGGATTCTCCCTGGAATCACTGCAGCAATTCACTCTCAGCATTACCACTTTTTATTTACTTTTGGAAGGCCTAATAATGTTAGAGTGTCTTTTGTTTGTTTCTTTGTTTTTGTTTGGCAGGTTGAGGCTTTTTGTTTGTTTGTTTGTTTGTTTTGGGGCAATGTCAATTCTTTACCTGCTTACTTTAAATCAAAGAATCAAGGTGAAAGACAATCAAATGGCAAATTCCAATTGATTTTTTTTTCTTTAGTTTCCAAATGAGAAATGAGTATAAATATAAATATATGCCAGGTTTAGAAGCCTGTCCTATGTGTGCCTTAATTGACTGCTTTAATAAAGGTCATGACCCCTTACACACACACACACACACACACACTGCAATCAAATAATGCATAATATAAATGTGCTAACACACACATGACAATCAAATGGATACAATGCATAACGCAAAAATGTGTGCTAACAATGACAATAAAAATAAAAATGTTCTAAACCGAACTCTAGTCTCATTATTCTCCAGCTGTTTTGCCAATCACCTTAATGCTTTTGTTTTGGATGTACAATACCTTGATTTTATTTTTCAAACCTAATATGTATTTAAAACATGACAAAATACACTTATGAGCTTCATGCTTAGTTTAATATACTCAATTTCCATTAATAAGCTTGTAAATTAACAGTACAATATATCAAGCACGCTGCCATGGAGGCAAATGCACCTCTATGGAAAGCTATGCTCAGGAAAATTATGTCCAATCATGAAAAGGCATATAACCTTCCAAAATATTAAATAAAAGTAGATTCCAATGCTGTAATCTTTGTACACACAAGTAGTCCCATTAGACCTGATTTCCCATACACGGGTTATACAGCAATGGACCAGTAACTCCATTGACTTACATCAGTGTATATTAGTCAATCTATTTAAGTGAGATCAGGATCAGTACCGATGGGACCTTTTATTTAAGGATTACCAGATCGTCGGGAAAGGAAATTTAATATACAAATTCATGAATCCTTATATTAGATGAAAAGTATGAACCTGGAACCCATCAACTGCCTTTAAAATGACTCTTTAATGAAGAGGTGTCATTGAAAAAATATGATGTTGTCGATACAGCATGTAATGAACCTTCTGTAATACATAAATATAAAGGAGGGATTTTCTATTTCTGTTGTTTCAGTGACCCAACTTACCTATCTTACCATTCTGGCTTCTCATGAATTGGTGCCCTTCTACTATATAGAGTGCTTTGGTGTTCCTTTAAAAATACAAAATTAGTCATAATTAATTTAATTAACATACTTTATAGCTAAAATTAATACTGCCTGGGAGAGGTCTTGTTGGTTACTTTTGAGACTTAACCCTAAGTCTGATCCAGACTTTGAAGAAGTTAGTATTTGTATTTTAATCTAAAATATGCGCTAGATTTTGCCATCTTTATGTTGTGTAGCACCTTACTTCTGAAGTAGAACTATGAAATTTATTGGACTCTTTGTGGAGCGATGTGTTCCTCAAAGTGAGTAAGTATCAGAGTCAGGCCCTTTGAAAATCGGAAGAATTCTTCTTCTCCTTCTTCTAAATTCTATAGCATTTTCCTTTCCATGATTCTTAAGTTCCTTCATACAATATTCCTGCAGGCTTGTTGAGGGGACAGTAGGCCGCTATACAAAATTCATACTTGGTAACTTTTTAGCAATTTGGAGGGCGGAACAGCTTTACTTCCTGGTGGATAGGCTATAGTAGTCGGCAGCGCGGCAGGGTGGAGGGGGCGGGGGATAACAAAATAACAGCCCAAACCTTTATCCCAAATTCAAACTGAATCCCTGGTGATTCTTCTTTGGAAATCTGAAAAACTGGCTAATTTCTTTTCCCCACTATCTTTTATACACATGCATCTCTGTACTCCCAAGAGCTGTCAGGCCTGGTATTGGAAGTGCAGAAATACAGTTGGAAGGACTCATAAGGCATGAGATTTACCCACAAGCACTAAGCCAGGAAAAGGCCTATGTATCACTTACATTCCTCGGCACAGAAATGAATTTCATAATATTTCTAGTCAAATGAGAAGGAGGAATGCCCAGAAATCTACCAAGAAAGGCTGTTCTTGTGAATGTACTTGTCCAGTTTGGCTTCCTACAATGTTGCCTCCTTATCCAAACCTCCAAACTCTGTGGGGCCTGCTCATCACTGGAAAATAAAATCAGCTTAGCTCAGCAACTTTTATTAAACAATCTGGTTATTTTTTTTTTCTTATGTAATCCTGTTGGGAGCAGTGTGGGTCTGAAAAAAAATCACTGACAATGGGTCAAATTGGGTGTTCACAGATGAGGGTAGAATTTGGATGATCACATTGATATCACTTGCTTCAAAAGTTCAACGTTAGACTTTTTCATACTACAATATATAGTGATGCTTCGTAGTCTTGTGAGTGTGAAGGATCTGGCTGTCAGCAGTTGAATTAGAACCTTATTTTCAGAAACCCTGAGCCAGAAATCAGGGGGGAAAAACCTCTAAAGAATTTAGAGTGGCAACATAAGGGACAAAAGATATTAATAGGAAGGTCACTCAACAGTCACAGGTCAAGGGTGGTGAGGTTCTATTGTAGGCCTTAAACCTGATGGGTCAGAGCAGTGTAGCGAAAAAGCTTTTACTCTGCAGTGCACCAAGGAGGATGAATGATGATCTATAATTAAACTGTTTTAAATTATATCTGGCTGAAGCCCAATGTGTAAATTAACACATTATTTGTAGGCCAAATTCTAGCTTCCATTAAAGTCAATGGAAGGACTTTCACTGACTTCAGTGGGCTTTGGCTAAGATCTATCTATCTATCTATCTATCTATCTATCTATCTATCTATCTATCTATCTATCTATCTATCATGTTTAGATGTTGCTTGTAATTATTAGAATTGGGAGTACTGGCTGTTGGGAGTCTGAAGGGACAGGAAACAGGAAGGATGGTGGAGGAGTTGAAGAGGCAGAGTGAGAGCTACTAAGGGTGCAGCAGCAGCTTGGAAAAGAGGTTTCCACTTCAAAAAATAAAGTCCTGTTGAAGTTTGTTAGTACCTTGCCTGGCTACTACAACTCTATCTATCTATCTATCTATCTATCTATCTATCTATCTATCTATCTATCTATCCCCACGCACCCCATCTATCTATCTATCTATCTATCTATCTATCTATCTATCTATCTATCTAATGATTAAAGCAGTTTTAAGTGTAACAGTATCACAAAAACAGGAGTTTTATGGGATTATTTTTAGCAATTTTGGACTTTAATTACTATTCTCTAACTAAATTTTTGCTTAAGCACGAGCATTTTACAGGCTGTGGGACCTTTCCATGGGCTAATGTTTTTCATACCGTCGAAGAAACACTGGATATGTTTAAAAATAGGTCCTGGGAAAAGAGTGCCACCTACTATTCAGAATATTGTTTTTCAGCTACACCAAGTGTTACTATTTAGCTATGGTGCTGACTGTTTTTACTCTCATTTTATAAAATCTGTATTTCAGGATGCGATAATCTCATAAATTCAATGCAAATCCCACAGGGTTGAAGCTTAGCACAGAAGATGCCAGTCCAGGCGTGGCGTACTCTTCAGAACAGGCCAGACGTCATGGCTGAGTTATAGAGCGGCAAAAAAACAGAGATCACTTTGCCAAGTTACAGCTAAAAAATGGCTTAATTTTGAAACATGACATTTTACAAGCAAGCATTTAATCCTTCCTGGTGCCTGTTTTGTATTTTCAATGGGGGGAAAATCTCTTTTTGGAAGATCCTTTCATTTTCCCCCCTTTATCTTCCACCTGACTATCCCACAACGCCAACAACCACAACACCTTTTGTTTCCTTCACTAACTCTTGGACTCTCAAACATAACAGGTAGCACTGCAGGAGAAGCAAATCCACCCTTTCTCCCGCACACCTTTTGCTTGTGTGCCAAAACTTCTCCTTCTCCATGATGGTTACATGATTATAATGATTTTGCTTAATCTTTAAATTTCCAGGAGTCTGCAGGAGGTAGCTGCCACTTTGTGCTAAGCTGCCTGTAACAGCAGAAAACTCACCCATTGTGCCCTCTCTCTCGCTCTCTCTCCTAAAGACTTTACCCTTGTTCTCTCTTATTTTGTTCATTTCCTTTAATCTACAATAATAGAAAGCCATTTACAATGAAAATATACTGTTGCTTTTTGTACATGGAATAATATAACACTCTTCATTACAATCCCATGCATTTATTCCAGGAATCTGAATGACAGTTAAGAAATGAATATAAAAGGAGATACTTGCACTGTTGAGCCAAAGCTTTGAGCTTTACTGGTGTATAAAATGTGCCTATGCTGTTCTGACTGTGTCTGATTTATAATGTAAAGATTTTGGGTCACGGGCCATATATTCTTCTGTTACTTACAGGACCAATCACACTAATAGTGCTTAACAGATAACAATAGTGATGATATTGAGCGGGCATAGTCCTTTACCCAAGAAGAGCTGGATGCAAAAGCTCTTAATACTTGTCTCTGCCAGAAATGCATCTCTTGAGTGACGGGGATCATTCTGTCCATCATTGATTGCTAATTAATTAGAGGTATTTAGCATGTTTGGTAAAGACTAGTGTGGACAATCCCCACACGTTTGATCCAAGCTACAAATGTTTGTTCTTTATCCTATGGAACTGGGAATGACACTTGGTGAATTTCATCCCAGTTGTCTCTGCAGCCTGGGAAATGAGGGCCCTGCTGAGGATGTGAGTGTGACATTTCACTCCATATTCTTTATGAAAATATACTTATGATATGAATATGGCATAACTGAGATGTGCTTTATGCAAGATAAGGTATCACTGGAAAAGTTATAATTTACTAAATGTGACTATCCAATGTGTATGCCTGTATCATTTCTGTATCCGTAGTTAGGAATATTGACTATGTATTTGTATTTCAACTATGCTACTTTGGGTGATGCTCACTGCTAACACTTCAGGTACAACAATGGAAAAGCCAGATAGGGCTCATGGCCAATCAGTGAGGACCATGGACTGTGAAAAGACTTTGCCTTCCTGCGGGCGCTCCATACTGCCACTGACTCATGGATGCTGTGATTCAACAGAATCAGGTGGTCTTGTTACCTGATACTAAACATTACCTGGGACTTCTTGTAACTTTTCACTGGAAGGAAAGGGGGGCGGGGGTCAAGTTTGGGAAACAAACAATTCCCGCCTTATGTAAATCCTATTTAAGGGTGGGGAGGAAAGCAAACGGGACTCCTCCTCTCCATGGCCTATTTGCCCAAGAAGAAAGACTGCTAAAGCCACCTGAAGGGAAGGTGGGGGGTGGGGGAGTCCAGACTGAGGCTATGTCCTCACTACTGGAGTAAGTTGACCTACGCTATACAACTTCAGCTACATGAATAACATAGCTGGAGTCAATGTACCTTCGGTCGAGTTACCACGGGGTCTCCACCACGGGGGATCGATGGGAGAAACTCTCCCGTCCACTTACCTTACTCTTCTCATCATGAGTAGAGTACAGGGATCGACTGGAGAGCGATCTGCTGTCAATTTGGTGGGTCTTTACTCGACCTGCTGAATCGACCACCAGTGGATCGATCTCAGAGCGTCGATCCTGGCTGTAATGTAGACATAGCCTGAGACAGGGGTCCAGTCTGAAAAGAAATATAACTGGAACTCTGAACCAGAGAAACTTTTCAACCTGCCTAAAATAACTTTTAGGGTAAGAAATTACATTTTGTAACCTGTTTCTTAAGTATATTGAGCTTAGCTTGCATACTTTGGTTTATTTGCTCAGTAATCTGCTTTGTTCTGTCTGTTATCTCTTATAGTCACTTAAAATTTACCTTTTGTAGTTATAATAATAAACTTATTTCTTGTTTATAATATAACCCAGTTTATGTAATTTCTACCTGGGGTGGGGGGCAAGAAGTTGTGCATATCTCCCTCCACATTGAGGGAGGGGGTGAATTTCACAAAACCTTTGGGTTGTTGCCCTTAAAGGGAGTGGGCCCCAGAGTGTTGGGGCAAGCCCCTAAGGCTGAATCTTTCCAGAGCAGATCTCTGTCTCTCTGAGCAGTTGGGTGTGGCCCTGCCTGTGTGCTTGGCTGGCAGAGGCTCGTGAGCCTGACCCAGAAAGACCAGATGAAGGGGACCCAGGCTGGAAGAATAGGCTGACTCAGTGGCATCCCAGCACATCGGGTGACACCCCCAAAGGGCTCAAACCCATCACAGTGAGCAGTGCCAAACTTTTGCAATAAAAACGCCAACCAAAGATACACTATATACAACTTTCCAGAATAACGTAAACCCTTTGGAGAACCTGAGCTGAATTTTGGGCATTCCTGGGGCAACTAATGGGTTTGGGTGGAAGCCATGTAATATCCAATGGTTTAGGCTGAACTCCCACATTCAGATTTTGGGTTCATATAAACTTGAATGGGAACCCACAAAAAATATCCTTAGAGCATAAGTTCCTGGGAGAAGGGACCATCCTACTTGAGAGTCTGGAAAGTATCTGGCACATAGTGCACACTACTAAGAAGAAATAATAAACGAATCATAATAAGCAAAACAATCAAGTTTTACATCATTTAAATGGGGATCCTGCATCTGGATCTTCCTGTGCAGCAGAACGCTGTACTGGACACTGCAATAATGTTTGGATACATGTCATGCCATGGAGGGAAAGAGTTTGGATATATTTTGTTTAAGCATCCAAACCTTTGTGGGGGCTTCTCTGTGTCAAAGCTCCAAATAATTACAGTATGTAGCACTTTACATTTTCAAAGTGCTGTACAAATATTAACAAAATCATCTTCTCAGTATCTCATTTTACAACTCGGAATTTGCCCAAGGCCACTCATTAAATCAGTGGCAGAGCTGGGATTAGAACTCAGCATCCAGATATTACAGTGATTGATATAAATACCACAGAGAAACTGTGTGAGAGAGCTTTGATTTGATCCTAAATAGATAGTTAGAAGTTACAGTATCAAATGCTGAAAATCATGCCCATTCTCCTAGACCATGCTGCCTATCAAACCCCCAAAGTGATCTGAGTTTCATTGATTAAGCATAATTTGTGCAATGTTGTCCTACAGAATAAAATAGTCACAACTCTTCTTAGATGATCAGAGCAATTAAGGCAGCAGTTTCATTACAGTGCTTTATCTAGGCATTATTTTTACTATGCAACGTCCTTTGGAATTAATGGAAATTGATTTGAAACGCCTTTGGCATGTTATTGAAAATAACCCAACTGTAACACTATCTACAGTAAAAAGAAAAGGAGTACTTGTGGCACCTTAGAGACTAACCAATTTATTTTAGTGAGCTGTAGCTCACGAAAGTTTATGCTCAAATAAATTGGTTAGTCTCTAAGGTGCCACAAGTCCTCCTTTTCTTTTTGTGGATACAGACTAACACGGCTGCTACTCTGAAAACTATCTACAGTGACTCAAGAGTACTGACGTCAGGGCAGAGTGTTTGGAACCAGGGCACAAACCCCAAATTAATGTTGAGTTTTATATTTAGATTTCACCAACCAATTATCAAGTGTGAACTCCTCAGGTATTATAACAGCCTTAACATGTAGTCACAGACAATCCTCTTGAGCGCTCCGATTTATCTCCCCACCCAAGTGAGCCTACTTTTGTGATAGCTGGTCCCTTACACCAAGAATTGCAGCAATATTCAGGTTATTCCTAGTCCCCAAAAGACCAGTCCCTTACCCTCATCAATTGCACCTTAGTCTCACATTAGATGCTTGTAGCCAACCTATAATAAGCTATATAAAGATTTATTAAATAGGAAAAGGAAATAAGATAATTATTTACAATGTTAAAGTAGGTAAACATAGATACACAAATATATTACAATCTTAAATTTCAGAAGGTAATAAAAGCTTCTATCATCAGCAAGCTCTATATGACGGTTAGGTCTAACCCAGGCTAAACAACTGGGGATCTCTTGTTTATGCCTAGAAACATCTTGCTCCCCAAGGTTCAAGCAGCATAGAGATAATCTGTTCCTTCTTGTTATGGGTTTTATTATTTTCTTCCCACATGCTTTTGGTTGCAAAGCTCAGCTGATGGGAGGAGTCCTTTGCATGACTCATCTTCACAGGGAGGAGGCAGAATAACAACAAAAGTCTTTGGTCCTCTTGTTAATGGTACGTAGGGAAATTCCAGTTGCAAAGCCACACAATAGTCCATCTGGTATGGATGGACCTTTATTTTTGGGATGGGTCTAGCACCTGTTGAAGATCAGCCCTTCACACTAATTAATGCCCCTCTCCTGTCTAGTGATTTACACAGTCACAGAGGCTCACAACACAACCTCTCGAATATTACCTTATAATACAGGATACAGAAGCACGCAGCAACTTAGAAGCATTAAATAAAGTCTAAACACTAAACATATCCTTATGATTTGAAGGCTTCTTTTAACAACACTAACATACAGGTGCACCAGACTGATTCCAGTTGTGTATTTGTCGGTGTTCAATTGAGACATGGGGACCTTGGCATGAGTTGGCACTCGGTCCATCAGCATCACAACAACCTTTTCCAGTTTAAAGCTATGAAAGGAGTATGTAGGAGAGTAGTTTAGGACAGTGCCCCCATTTAAGGATGTATTCAAAAGATTTTACGCTTGATAACAACCAAGTCATGGTAGCTATATGTGGTCTTTAGCATCTTAGCAGCTGCAAACTTTAATCCTGATTCCTCTGCTCCCATATTAAAAGCTCCATGGTCACCGAACACCAGCTTTGGCCATAACACATTACCAGCCCCATGCACGTGCCTGTCGAATAGGAAAACGAGTTCATCTCTGATCATGTCTAGGGGAATTCCAGGGGGACACAATGCCAACATCTTTACTAGTGGTGGATGTACCTCAAAAGTCTTACCCAGTTTACTCAGAAAAAGCACATCCTTAACAAACTCTTTTGACCTTTATTTGGGTTTGTCTCAAAAGAAGGGCAAAGGTTCTGGCCAGTTCTTGTTTACCCCAACTAGCTTGTCCATCCATAATTATTAATTGCTCACCAGCTCACTGACATACCTGGCTTAAGCAGCTAGACACAAATCAGCAAAGTACTAACAGGCATATTTAACTTCAAGCACACAAGTAGTTCCATTAAAGTTAGTTATTACTTCACATTATACCAAGTCATTTCCCTTTATGCCTTTGTTTAGAAAAGGGATGAAGGTACAGAATTTTGATCTGGACTTCAAACACTACAACACTTAGTATGGGGGAGGGAGGGTTTTAGTTTGGACTATTATAAAGGTGAGAGCATTCACAAAATTTGGATGTAGGTTCATAGTAGAACATACTTAATGTTTGGGGGAAGTGATAGAAAAGGTTCCAGATACAGACTTTCACTTCAGGCCCATCTCTTTATCTGTTGGAATCAGACAGGCACCTACACATGGCTTATGTAAATCCTTGAATACATTTATTTATGTATTTTTATGTGGTGCTCTGTTGCCATGGCATGTGGGTACAATAAAAAAAAAAAACAACTAACATAAAATAGTCTGAATCTGAGACAACCAGTTCAAGTGAATATACTAGGGATCAGCAACCTTTGGCACGCGGCCCATCAGGGAAAGCTGCTGGTGGGCTGGGACGTTTTGTTTACCTGTAGCTTCCACAGGTTCGGCCGATTGCAGCTCCCACTGGCCGTGGTTTGCTGTTCCAGGCCAATGGGGGCTGTGAGAAGCGACGTGGGCTGAGGGATGTACTGGCCGCTGCTTCCGGCAGTCCCCATTGGCCTGGAATGGCGAACTGTGGCCAGTGGGAGCTGCTATTGGCAGAACCTGAGGACGCTCCAGGTAAACAAACTGTCCTGGCCCACTAGTGGTTTTCCCTCATGGGCCGCATGCCAAAGGTTGCCGATCCCTAGAATATACTTAGGCCTTCCATGATAACAGATTAACATGTCTAGGGGGTAGATTCTCAGCAGGAATAAAAGGTCATAGCTCCATTTATACCAGCTGAGGATCTACCCCATGTCAACAAATATGGCTTGCATTGTGGTATCAATTTTACATTAATACACAGACTCTAGTGAACAGGACTAAGTTCCACAGATGGAGGTCCTCAGATGAGAATAACAAAACAAAACAAAAACCTCAATTTCCTTGAAGCTGGGATTTGCTGAGTGCACATCAAGGGTTTTATGACTGGTTCTACATAATAAAGTAATTGTGTAATTAGTAATACATTTGTCACTCCTTTACTGAGGAAAAAGTAAAACGTACTACTTTCGTGTAAATCCTGACAGTGGTGGGTTTTTTTTCTAGAGAATTATACCATTATATCATAAAAGTGTCAAGGCACGAGTTTACTGTTCCTACTAATATTCTAAAATATTCTCTGAGGCTGACATCTCTGTCAATTAAAATTAAACAAAATTGCATTCTGCCATATACACTTCAAATAGGAAGCTTTCAAGTTTATGGCTGTTCTTTGAATTGATTTTTAAGATGGCATCTGTAAAACTTGGCTCATACAAGATGAGGTGGGATGTAGTTAAGGTTCAGTCAATTTTAAAAATGTTTTAAAGATCATAAATTGACAACTGGAATAGACTGAACCTCCTTGGGAAATTTGGCTGTTAGATATAAATCCAGAGGCTCCTTAAAACTGAGCTCTCGCACTAAGATAATTTTATGTAAACATCTTTCCCCTTCAATATTTTTACAATATGTTACGCAAACAAAAGGGCTTCTGGTGTTGTTTCCAATTGCACAGTCTCGCAGGATTTGGGATCCTTCTTCTGCTGGTGTTTCCCACAGAAAAAGAGTGAGAACGTGCTTTCTCACGGGACTGTGTTTCTCATGGAAAATAATAGGGTTGCCGGCAGCAAACGTTTTCAGCAGTGATACCCTGCCAATAGAGTCTTCAGGGAAATTTATTGCCCTCAGTGAGATGAAGACTAGTAAA
Source organism: Caretta caretta (assembly GCF_965140235.1). NCBI lineage: Eukaryota > Metazoa > Chordata > Testudines > Cheloniidae > Caretta > Caretta caretta. Next base: position 74,540,776 of record NC_134215.1, on the reverse strand, counting down.
CTGGGACCCCATATCCATTTCCTAAAGACTTATCTTTGTGACTATTCCTCCTTCTGTTATTTTCCAGAAACCCTGCCTCCACCCCATCATGCAATGGGAAGTAGTTGAAGTGCCCAAAGTGTGCTCCTACTGCAGACTTGAAGAGCCAGTTCCTCAGTTTGAGGAAGCCACTACAATGTTGATTTATATCATTTAGGATTTAGCCCTTGTTCTCGAGTGTGTTGCTGCAGTGTAGCTAACTCTACTTACCGATACTCGCCCTTCACCCTCAACAACGATAGCTTCAAAGGAAAGGTGACAGACGCCAGCTGTTATGTTATCCATCTGCAGAACGACTATGGAGAAAGAAAGTGAAGATTTAGCTGCCCTCTGAACAATCTGGCTTTAGGCCTTTTCAGACCGTTCTGGGAAGAATTTCTTCCGCATGTATAAACGGTTCAGTAGGCTTGGTGGGCATTTTGGCACTTTCCTTTCCAGTTCCTGAAGGCTCCAGGAAGCACAGAAGAGTGGAAGTGAGGGGAGCAAAGGGGAAATAAGTTACCTAAACTAATTTGAAAATGTCCACAACAAATAAATGTGCTTCAAATTAAGTCTGAGTTCCGGGTGAAAGTTCAGGTCACTGCTTGTTTATCTGAACCAGTTTTCTTATCATTACTTTTAACTGAACTACAGGACAACTCCTTACCATACCCAGAAACGCCATCCCACAGAACCATCAGAGAGAAGAGAATTACATATTAAAAATCATTTTAAGTGATTTTGGAAGAGGGTCCCTAAATCATAGTAAATTAAAATTAAAACATCCCTCTCCCCCAACCCCACAATCTCCATGTTCTCAGTGCAACAAGTTTGATTATCTACCATGACAAACAAAATAAGATCATTCCTAATTTCTTAAAGAAATATTTTCTAAAAAAGCAACACTACTCTGAATGAAATGTACACTGAAAGAAAATGCAAGTGCTTGCTACTCAGGAGTTCATGTCAAGAGAAATATTTTCCCAGGGTCCCATGAGAGGAAAGGAGGGGCCATGGGATGTTTGACCCAATAAGTGTGTGGAAAGACAGGCGTCTGGTGGCAGAAGGACCTCAATTCATTCACGGTGAGCCTGAGTGACGTGTTTTCTTTAAACCTTCACGTTACATTCAACCAGCAGCCAAAATCACAGAACAAACATTTTTTTTAGGACAAAGTGAAAGTTGGCCCACTAGCCATTTATGAAAGCCCATTAAACACATATTAATATTTGCTTCTAGTTAACCACATCAAAGGAGATGGCAATTATTACTGAGGAGCGACTTAGTGATGAAAGCAGGCATTTGCTGCCAAAGGAGGTAAAATAAGCACACACAAAAATCCATACATTGGAATGCTCATCCAAGCCAAACATTTTCAGACTCACCTATCAGTAATCAAAAACATGGCAAAAATGTGGATCCAGAAATATTATATGACCATTGACTGGAGAAAGAATTCAGAAGGCACAGGAGTCCCTTCACCCTCTGCTATATCTGATGCTAGTTGCCTTGGTGATTCCTACCTGGGGATTCCTATCTACCTTCTAATCCACTGGATGGGTCAGGGTGGAAGGTCCTGAATTAACCCTTGCTTCCTTAGCTGTATCTTGGGGAAGGAGCCAATAGGTTGGCCTCTGTAGGTTGCACAGACCTGCTACGTTTTCTTTAGCAGACCAGCACTTCCTAGCAGTTGGTTGCAAACTAAGGAGAAGCTTGGCTAATATGCCTGCCTGAACTTTGTGGCATTCATGCTAGTCTGCCAGTCCAATGGATTGTTGATCCCCCATGCATATGCTGCAGTGTGTAAGAAGGGCTGGGGGGAAGGGGGGTGCCTGCTCCTTTTGGTACAGCATTATGATGCACTGTAGAACATCATCTTCTTTAGCTTCTCTGATTAATTCTGCCTTACACTAGCAGGATAGCTCAGAGAGCCACCATGCAGCTGGAGCCATTCATTCTTCCTCCTCCCTTCCCTCCATGAGGAGGCTGATAGAAAGAGCCAGATTTTCTTTTATATGCTGTAAATGTCTTGGAGCAGTGACATTTCTTTTGCCTAGATAATTGCATGCGTTCCTTCTCCCGTATTTGGGCCAGATCCTCAGACAGGAGAAGTCAACGTTGATCCTTTGGAGTCAATGGAATTATGCTTATTTACAAACTATGCTGAAGTGGCCATTCATATAAATTGACACCAAACATGGTCAGTAGGGCAGTCTTCAAATTTTCTGTCAAAAGATGTTTGGATGGAAAATTGGTTTTTGTATGTGTGTGTGTGTGTGTGTGGTTTTTTTTGATAAAATGATTTTTGGTGGGGGTGGGGGAGGGGAGGGATGTGCCTACTTTGTGTTAAATTTTTCAGATTTTCACTGGAAAACCAAAACTATTTGGCTTTTGGCTTAGTGCCAAAAAGTCGAAATTTTCTGTGGTGATAATTAAACCATTTTCAGACCAGCTTTAATGAACAGGCCTGTCCAACATGAACAATGTTTGAGGGAAGGAGTTCTCCAAGGGCTGTTTTGTTTGCTTCAGTTGTGGTTCAGGTTTTGTGTGAAGGTTCTGGTTCTTGTCTAATTTCAGACAGTTTAGCCATCTGTGCAGTTTATTGCCTATTATAAGAAGCTTTGCTATATTTTTGTGAAGAGCAGTAGGAAAGCACTGAGAAAGAATTGAACAGATATGAAGCTTTGGAAAAGAGAAGTGACACAACAGTCAATTGCTCTATTTGCTCATCCAGATATTGAGCTTAGCCAGGAAAATTACTGTTCGTACATAAGGTGACACAATTACTGCAGTTGGGTCTTTGTTTAATTTTCAAATAGACAGTCTGGTACACTGGATTCAGATGTGATTGCTGATGGGCTATTCAGCTCTACACCTCTAAGTCACCAGGTTCAATGCTATCCCAGGTTAGAGCTCAGCTAACTATCCACAGTGAACAATTTCTCTGATGAATTTATCCTCTTTTTTGTTCATGAATTAGCCACAGACTGACTTTGATTTTTACAGATATGTTCATCATTCCGAATTATATGATAAATGGTTCCCGTGAACATATTTCAGCCAGTGGACTGATCTCAAACTATTCACCATGACTATTGTTTTGAGTATTTCCTATTCATAATTGCCTAGTTGTGATGCCTGATTGGTCATCTGTGACACATGGCATTGTTTCTTCTTAATGACTGGATGACTCCCAAACTGCAAAGATATTTCAAAAATCGCCCATTATCATTTATGATGAGAATATATGTGCATGAGTGTTTTCTATTTCTGCAGCTGATTGTTAGTGAAAAGTGAATATTAAAGATAGCAAATACCTTCAAAGGAATTTCATGGGTTTTACTCATATGAATACTCTCAAATACTTTTTGCAGGGTTTTTCAAGCTCTCGGTGTGAACAAAAGCCATTATCTGATGGTTGCTTAGTGACCTATATGAAATAAGTTGATTGTTTCAGTCCAGTTCTTAATAGATATGGACCATATCTTAAAAAAGTCACCATCACTGGCATTAATAGGCAACTTTCTGGCAATCTCCATAGAACATCTCATAAGATGGTGCATGAAATGTCTACTGAATAATCCCCTCACCCACAAAGGTTTCCCCTCTGGTGCTGTTGAGACACACAACTGATTTGTAGCATATCAAGAAGTTCATGCTGCTAGTTCTTGCAGTATACTTCCGATGAGGACTTTATTCTCCACATCTATAAATCTTTAACCAGCACTAATTTCACTTTAACTAGATAATGTATTTTAATTAGGAAAAAAAGACACAAACAAAATCATGTCCAACTAAAAATAAGAAATGACCAACCCTGATCTTGTCAGTTATAACAGCAAACAAAGAACACTGCATACAGCACACGACCAAAAATTGGGCTCATTTAATTACACCTGCACAGTATTCCAATAGTATGCCGTGCTGAGATGTGCTTTTAAGAGTAAAGTGCTTTGAAATAAAGCTATTAAATGCATACGGAGTCATTGATCGATACTCTCCAGTTATGGAGGGGGGGCAAGCATACAGGGAGAAAAAAGACTTTTTTTCTTCTCTGTAAGAATGGATTTGGAATCTTCAAGGACATACGGATGGTAAACGATTGCTAAAAGTCCAAATTAAGAGGTATTAGTCTATTGTGTGGTAGTCAGTCACATCATATTCACATTGCTGTTTTCTTGTCGGAGATTTTGCCTTGATCTGTCCTGGACCACATTGACAAGTCACAATTGAAGCATTCTAAATAATCCACAGTGAAATAAGGCATAGGGTGTCACTCGCTAGGCTACAGAAAGCCTGAGCTCAGTGGAGTTAGAAAGGGTAGCAAAGCCCTTTTCAGTCGCATTTCTCAGCCGATTAAACTCATTCAGAGCCAGGCTGCTGGAACGAAAACAGAAAGATCACCTCCTGTTCGCCACTGTTTTGTTGGTAACAGCAGACAGATGTAGAAAAGTAGAAACATTTTTACTATAGCAACAAAAGAGAAAGGGGCAGGAGGCCAATAAAAAAAGTTTGATTGAATTTGCTGGCTTGTTAATTTCTAAGGTACTTCGGGGTAATGCACTAGGCAGAGCAAGAGATGCCGCCAGTGTAGATTACAATTAAAAGGACTAATGCAAACTCACTATTTGGTGCAAAACGGTGTCCTCTCCCCCACTCTCCCAGATCTGAAGGAAAGAGCATCACTATAATAATAATTAGTCATAAAAGAATTAAGACACTTGGTGGTCAAGTCATTGATATTTGTTTGTTTTTAGAGACAGTTCAACCAACTCATTTAAGAATGATGTCTTATTTAATGGTAATCCATCCACTATTTCATCCAAGTTGATGTGACATATTATGATAAAAGATGCCACAGAAAATTAAGCAGATCCCCTCCAACTGGAAACTTGATTAGCTATAAGCCCTCCATCAAGCCACCATTGAAACTGACTGTAGGAAATCCAAGCTAAGGAAACAATAGTACATCCACTGCAAGTTGTGGGAGGGGGAGGGGGAGGGGCGGATTCATTTTTGCTGCTGGTCAAAAAAAAAATGATAGTTTTGTGCATTTCCACAACACAGTGTGTTTGATTTGTGTGTGTGCATGAAAACCAATGACTTTTTCGTGCACGTGAGCACAAACAAAACGTACAACAAAATGTTGTTGACAAAAGTCAGTTTCTCAATTAAAATTGAGAAATAGCTTTATGAACCCAACAAATGACCACCTGTGAGCCGCTGCTTTTTTTGCTTAAAGCTAGAATTTTATCAATTGCCTCACCTAAGTCTGAGTGGCTTTCAACGAGACTGAGGCTTCTAAGTCACTGAGGTGATTTTGAAAAATAAATTGTTTGCTTAGAGACAAAAGGCAACGTGTCCAAGCCAGGAAATGTTGGCCAGGGCTTGAAAGCGCAAAGAGTCAGTGCACTCGCCTGTCACCTCTGGAATAATGAATTTTGATCACTACATAAATCAGGTGAGATCCTTTCCCCAATGTGCACATTACACAATTAGCGAGGTGCATTTCACAATGCAGACTCATCTTTCTCTACGTTTGAAGCACTCCAATTTTGACGAGCAGTGTAATAGCCTAGACTTTTTCATAAGCTCCTACCTTTCAGACTTTAAATTCCCAGGACCTAACTTTGAGCTGATGACAACCGGACTTTTTTTTTTCTTTTTTTTCTAATTACATTAAAGTCTTCCTTTTCCAGTTTCATTTCCCACTGACAGTCACTTTGGAGAAGCTCTGTAGCATCAAGAGCAGGTCTAAAATGGTCTCCGTGATCATTTATCACTGTGCTGTGTTATGCTATGCTTTAAAAATGAGCACAATAAATATAAGATGCCTATGGACTGCGGCATGATATTGGATCCTGAAGTGATTTGGCATTGTATATACTGCAAAATAACAAACAAGATCAAGAACAGCCAATAATATCCCTATAAATTAGACTCCCATAAATTAGAGGGGGAAGGAAAAATAGTTATAAGAAGCTGAACCTTTTAACTTCGGTAACTGCAGCTCGTTTGCTTAGGGGAAAGGGAGGGTTTTCCTGTTTCCTCTCAAGCATCATGCCTGAGTTTTCTATTGTCAGCACTAGGCCAAAGTGGTGAGGACAGAGTCACTTGCAGTATTGTGCCTGAACAGAAAAACACAAAACCTAATCCCCAGACACAATTTCAGACAAACACTCATTTTATTTACTCATATTCATCTCTTCAGGAAAAAAGAGAGCAGAAAATAGCTTGCTTAATCCCAATACTAACACAATATTGATTCACATTCATGTTCAGTATTTATTGACGTGCATTGCATACAATGGAGGCTATCAATTAGGCTACCCTATTCAAGAGAAGGGGCAATCATATTAGAAAAGAGATGAAGCAGACAGTTTATACAGTCCTAATTTTATGTAATGTAAACCTTTCAAACACTGGGCACATGAGAGTGCAAATGCATGTCCTGATGACCAAAAAAAAAAAAAAAAAAAAATCCAAACAAATGGATTTACTTTAAAACTAATTACAGTGGGTGAATATCTGTCCACGGAGTCACATCATTAGTTCCTATACTTCTATAGTGGAATCAACTTCTCCTGCTACGGATTGGCTTCCTGTGTATTTTATTAACCACCATTAAGTGCATTTATATAATAGATTAGCACAAAGTTTTGTTTTGTGACCTTGGGCCGAGATTTATGGAATTTTATAGGTGGTATGTAATTTTGCTATGCTCCTTCTGAACACTTAAGCAGGGGTGCAGCATGTTGAACATATATTAAACATCAATGTCAAGGAGAACACAATGGCATATGGGCAGAATTTAGGCAAGTGAGTAGTTGCGTGCAGAAATCAAATATAAAATACTCTCTTTTTTTGCCCCTTGGAGGTTTTATTGCATGGTCACAGCTGGATTTACACTGTGTTTAATAAAACATTAGTTGCCACCAGGGATTTAAATATGTAACGTAATTCTTTTTCAATAAAATAATTCCATAAATCCAAATATGAAGCTATTTTTTTGCAAGTGCTGTATACCCGTAATTGAATTAAACAAAATATATGGCTTTTTCACTGTGGAATTTAGTGGAAGTAAAATCCATCTGCAAAGTTGATTTTGGATGTATATTCACATTTTTTGGGAGCTGAAGTAGAGCTGTTGGTTAATATGTTTTGGGGAGAAGTAGGGGCCCTAATTCTCTGTTCCAGCTGAGCTACTCTTGATGCAGGAATGGGGCAACGAGAGGGTCAAGGTTCCTTTAAGTCACCTTTGCATTTCTCCTATTTTGGAACTGTAGGCTTGGCCAGCCCCCCAGCATAAGTCAGAAGAAGCTTCAAAGCTGGTCTAATTCACACAAACTGCATAGTGTCCTAAGGGGCCATCCCAGAAGCTGAGAATAGCCAGAGCACAGCAGCACTCGAGCCACACTCCTCTCTCATTCACCAAAACCCAGTGGCTGGTGCTGTGATGGGGCAATGAAGAGGACGTCTTCCTTAGTTGCTAAGGTGACCAGACAGCAAGTGTGAAAAATCGGGATGGGATGGGGGGGTGTAATAGGAGCCTATATAAGAAAAAGACCCAAAAATCGGGACTGTCCCTATAAAATCGGGACATCTGATCACCCTATTGGTGGCCCAGTGGACTGGCTTTATAGCTCCATATGCCACTGGTGAATCATACTGTAAGAAATATCTGGTCTGCAGTAGTTGTTCATGCCCAACAGCAACAAAATGATTAGAGAAGAAAGAACGTCATCTAACATCCTCCACTCAGCCATAACACCTTTTTAATATCATAAAGACAATGTGATGATAGTTAGGGTGGGAGGTAGGTAGGTAGGGTATACAATGGATAGTGCAAGGGATTGGGAGTTAGAACTTCTGTGTTCTATCTCTGCCACTACTAATCTGTGAGCTCGTGGGGAAGCAATATAACCCGTCTGTGCCCAAGATATGAAATGATGATAAGTATATTTACCTATTTCAGAGGTTATTGTGGGTGGTGATTTGTTTTTCACCTGATTTAAACCAGATATTGCTCATATTAGGTAGCACCACTCCTCAGAAAACACTTTTAGATCAGGTTGAAAGATTGCAGTCATATTTAATTAAACATTTTCACACATTTTTTTGTTTTCCTGAATTTTTCCATTTAAAAAAATGATTTGTTTCTCATGTTTTTCAATTAAAAATGGAAATGGTGTGGGGTGTTTTTTTTTCACCAAAACCTTTCTTTTTTTTTTTTCAGCTTTTAGGTTTCCCACCTCTTCTTCTTCTTGTCTCTTTGTTAATGAAAAAGGTTGAAGAGGAGGATAAAAGGGAGAGGAAGGGGGGTAGGGTAAAGCAAAAACTTAAAAACTACAAAAATGTTTTTGTTCACTTTGGGGATTTTTTTATTAACCAACTGGGAAATGGAAAAAAAAATCTTCTCTGTATTCCCGCTTCCCCCCTCAAAAAGGCCTTTTTTTTTTTTCATTTTAAAGTTTTGAATGAAAACTGTTGATCAGCTCTGCTTTATTTAATTTATTTTGGATGGATTTTATTTATTTTTCAGGATGTTGTGTGAGACCTTTACAAATTTGTTTTTTTTTTTCTGTGTCTAGCAGCCATTAACTAATGTGTGAAAAATCTCACGTGAGATGTTTAAAATTCATATCAAGAAGGATGAACTTCCAAATGTGGGATGTGAACCAAGCTTGAATTTCTGGTCCCCAGAAGGAGGAATTCTCAACATCCAGTTGGGTTGAAAGACACTTGCCACAAATGTCTTCAAACATGGGTCAGGATTTCACTGTTGCTGAGTATTTATTTATTTTGTTAGTGGTGGTTTGCCACAGCAGCTCCAAAATAAGACAAGGGTTGCTAAAAATTTAGTATTTTCTTGTAGCTGCTGGAAAATACTTATCAAATCTTTCTTGGGGTCAGTGATTTTTCATATGTCTTAGTACACAATGGAATTATTTAATTACTTTTGCTAGCAAGTTTACAGACAAGTCTATCCCTATCATACTGCATATCCTAAAATAAGATTATTTACAATCCAATCTAAGGAGTGCTGACTGGTGTCATTGGAAGCTGAAGCTGCATCAGCATTTAAATTCCCACTTTTCTGGGCAAAAACCCAACTGGCTGATTCAATTAAACTCTTTATGTTATATATTATCCAGAAGTTCACAATCTGAAGTGATTCTCAGAGTCTGAAGCCATGCCTTTATGATTGCAATTTGGTAGCAAGACAATTTCCAAAGACTATTTTACTTGAACTGCAATGAAAATGTCAGGACATAACACACTTTCTGATGTGGGTTTTATGAAAGGCACTCCAAAATCAACCATTATTTCAAGCACATGCAATAAATAATCTTCATTATTCAAAAGAGTGTATATATGCATTTGTGTTTGCAAATATGGTGGTTTCCTGAGCAAAGAAGCCTGTAATCAAAAGACTCTCATTCATTTAAGGAGGTAACAAATGGGTAGGCACAAGGCTCAGAAAAAGACATTCTCTGTAATTGGTAATGGAGATAATCTATAGAGTTGCAGCAGAACAAGTAGTCCATCCTGCAGTCATAAACTTTAGATAAGATATAGTGTGTGGGAAAAAAAAAACTATACAATACTCTAAGCATGCTATTCATAATGGTAATTTGTAAGAATTTTGTTTATGGTTTCTGTTGAATAAGGAGAATAAAAACACACATTCTCTGGTCACAAAAAACAACTCCTTAGTGAAGGATCTCTTGAGTGAAGCTGTGTGATTATTGTTTACTAGAGAATTAACACTGGTGAGATTGACTTTTCAAGCTTGTGAGTTCACTATCAGTCACCTGTTAAGGTTGTGATGTAAAGCAGCCCTAAGAACTGATGGCATGGGAGATGTACAATAGCCAATCGCTTCTTCAGGCACCACGGTGGGAACCCTAAAAAGGGCCCCTAACAAGCTGGTGTGAGGTATGTGATTGCCTAGTTGGAATGCTTGAAGGTGGGTGATATGTACTCACAGATCACCATCACAAAGAGATTCAGAGGGTTGAGTCAAATACCCACCTCCCCCCAGGACTTATTTACAAAATGGAGAAACTGAGGCACAGAGCCATGGCGACCTACGTTTTCAAAAGTTTTAAAATGCAGGCCTATGTGCTCTGCTCAAGGACAGACAGCAAGTCAAAGAAAGAACTGGGAATAGAGACCAAGATTCCAGTCTCCTGCTCTAATCCCTAGATAACATCTAGAAAAGGGGTGACATCCTCTCCCCATTTCTGTTGCACCTTTATTGTCTGCCATCCGATTTTCCAAAGTGGGGGCATTAGTGAACTTTTCAAGTCCCATGACGGCAACCCCTGCATTCTGATTAGTTAGTTCCCTTACTTTCAATGAAGTGTTTTAATCAAGTTTCAAAGCAGGCACTCTATGCTTCATTGCAGCAGCCCAGTGACAACAAGCTGCATGTTACTGAGACAGTGCATCTGTTGGACTTTAATGGATTTTACGAGGCAGTATGTAGCGGCCTCATATTAGATGTAGCTTTACAACTATCCACAGTGTATTTAATCTATACAAATGGTAAGGATATAGCGGTTAGAAAAGACACTGAACCCTGAAGACCTTCAAAGGACATGTATTTCATTTTAATAAGAAACACTGCAGTCATTTTGGTTGTTTGCACAAGCAGAGTCTCAGTGTGCTGTCTCAGGGAACATCATGTGTATAACATCTCCAGGGCTTGTTGCAAAGTTATCTGGAAAAATTAAGCTCTCAAGGAAATCTTGGCAGTGCTATAGAATTTCCTGGATTTCAGGTAGTGATTCTGAGTGGTGATCTCTTAAGTCCGTAACAATTTGCTATTTCTAATTTATTGCTTCATTTGTGACTGCTGCTACAGCAAGGTAAATTTATTCTGATTTGCACAACCTAAGTCCTAGCTCTGACAGTGACTAATTATTACCTGAGTTAAAATAATGAAAGTGTCGGAAAGTGTCCGAATGCAATTTGTTAGGAAAACATGTGGCATGCTGTGTTACCCAAGCCCAGAAAAGCCTAAGTGATCAGAAACCATGGAGACTTAAGTCCCCCCACCACAAAAAAGGTTACGAATCAATATGGAGAATTTCAGAGAATCGGAGTACTAAGGGGTTGAATTCACTTGCACAGAGCATACCTGTGTGTTTTCCCTCTGATGAGGAACAGTTACTTTGAACAAAGAATCCAAAGGAATATTTTAATAATAATCACATTGAAGTAATTTGCTGCAATTGCAGAGTATGCTGATGGGACCACATTTGATAAAAAAGAATACGTACCAAAGAGATAATTTCCAGGAGCACCCTTTAAAAAAATCTAGCAAGAGGAATCCCAAAATAATGGGGCAGATCCTCAGCAGATGTACATAATATATGAAGATTTACACCAGCTGAGAATCTGCCCTGCATTTAGTCAATTACAGATGTCTTATAAACCTTATTCACAGAAGACGAACTCCTATTGCATAAAATGAATCCTGAAATGAAATGATCTAAGGATGCTAAGACTGCGTCTGGTTGCTAAAGTTTCTGAGCAGTATTAGCAGCTCTGGATTAGAATGAGAAAGCATCTGACAGCCCTATCATGCCACTTACCCATATAAAACCGTGTGACTAGGTATCTGTAAATATAAAAAAAAAAAGAAATCTATCCATTTAAAAATAATAAAGCAATATAACAATTTAGGAATGCTCCAGTCAAAACATTTGTCAGTCCTGTGAGTAATTTAGGCCACACTTTAAATTAAATTTGTCTCAAGGAGGATTTAATTTAAATTTAATAAGGCAATTGTTACATGTTAAGCACCAATTGAATATCAACACATAATGACTTCTAAAGAGATATATCTGCAGTACTTGCAAAACACATTGAGGCTGTGTAAAGGCATTTTCATGTTCCATAAATCTATAACAGTTATTAACAACACAAACATCAACATATCTATATTAATATTGTTACATATCAGTATATTGTGGTAGTTTCAACCAGGTCATCACCCCGTTGTGCTAGGGGGCTTTACAAACACATCAATATGTGTTATCTGTTGCATACCTGCTAGACCTCAATAGATATAATATATTAATTAACAATTGCTATTTGACATGGAACAGTTATCTACATTTAAATTAAATGTACATTTATGCATTATGGTGGGGTGTATCTGGCTCTTTGTGGCCCCCTGCTGGAGATCCTGTGGTCCTATTATATGTCCCCAAAAGGAGCAGTGAAGGTGAGTCCTCCAGGCCCGCCTAGAGAGCCGTCATGGAATCAGAGCTGAGCAGGTTGAGCTAAAAGGAGCTGCAGGGATTTAGCAAGTCTCTTCTAGCAGAAGGGTAAAGAAGGGTGCTGTGACTAAAGGAACTTGATGGGCTGCATTTGTTAAATCTGGGAGCAAAAAGACCTGGGAACTCTAACCCTAAAGTAATAGGTGGAGGTAAAGCGACTAGGTGGGAAGAGGCCCAAGGGAATATACCAATAATGAATTAAAGGAAGTAGTGAGTGGTTGCGGTTGAAGGGGTCAATGGGTAGGAACCTGGAATATTGAGCAGGCCTGGTTTCCCCCATGGGGAAAGTGGTGTAAGTCCTGAGAGAAGGGGACAAGACTACTTTAGAAGCCTGAGTGAAGGGCTGGATTTAAAGTGCCCAGGGATGGAGGTTGAAGATCCTTGTGAGGACAGACAGTTTGTTGAACCCTTTTTTGCCCTGATGGTGTGACTTGGCTAGAGGACTGAGCCACTGAAGACCTGCCCAGCAAGTTTGGCAACCTACGGGGGTGGGCGGTGGGGAGAGCAGGACGGGAGAGAGATTCCAGAACCACACCCAGCTGCAAAGAAGTACTCAAGAGGAGAGCACTCCCCTTGCTACATCCATGTATAAGACACAATTGCAATTGTTGCCATGTTATATTAATTCCTAATTTTTAGAATTTAGGATTAATATAAATGCAACATTAGTGGTATAATTAGCAAGTTCTCATTTAAAATATTTTTAGTAATTTTTTAACTAACAAAACTTATTCTTGGTGGGGATCTTTTTATTTTATTAGCCTGTAAGGAGTGATACATACCTATACACTCTAGAAATTATGATCCTGATTGCCAGATGGAGTGCATGCAATTTCACATGTAATTGTACATGCAGATATCATGACTGTATGTACAAAACAGGTAATTATATTAATGAATTCATCTAATTACAATTGTGCACTTAATATATCCCCAAATCAACTACTGATCATTATTGCTTGAATAAATTTAGACTTTGTACGATTTTACATAGCCACAACATATTTTTGTCTGCAGTGCATTTATAACAAGTTTAGCAAATCATTTCCCAAGAATATTCACATGAATAAAATATTGAATTTGTTTTGACTGTAATTCACTCCCACTTTCTGTCCTCTTGCTACATAAATATTCCGCTCAGTTAAATGACCTATAAAATTTTTGAAATCAGTATATATTTAAGTGATTGTTGGGGAATATTTTCAAAAATGATTAATTATGAATTCCTAAATAAAACACATGTATTGAAAAAGTGTGATTCTAAGAGGCACACATATCCAATCAGGTAGCAGAAACAATACCATTTGATCTATGCATGCAACCAAAACAAACCAATACAGCTTGGGTATTGACTACTAGCAATGAATTGCTTGTAAACAAGCTGCAGTCTGTGCATTATTGGTGGTAATTATTCAGTGCATAATTTCAAATACTAAATATTCTGAGACAATTGTAAGTCACTGAAAGAAAACTTGTGAACTGAAAGAGAGGATAAGGCTCTCTGAAAGCAGTGTAAAGCAGATAGGCACACAAATCTAAGCCTACGTGTAACTGTTACAGGCTAAAATGTGTGCTTTACCTGCACTCCTGTGTAGGGGGCAGTGTGGAGCCGTACTACCTCATGGGGCGTTCTGGAAGGAATGGAGCCTCAGTGTGGCCCAATAAGCAGGGAGATAGCACAGGGTGCACAATTCTTTAGGCACTTAATATCCCTGCTTCTTACTTTGGCCACTTTGCACCTCGGGGTTCACACTGAGCTTATTTGTGACAGGACCTTCAATGCACCTTTGTCCTCCCCTGTGAATAGGGCTAGTGGCCTATCACTATGTGTTGGGCAAAATCCTGGCCCCACTGAAGTTAATGGTAAAACTCCCATAGACTTCAGTGAAGTCAGGATGGCACCCATTACGTGCTCGTCCCTCAGCCGACAACCAGACTGATTATTTTTTTCTTGTGATGCCTAGGGTTTCCAACCCTCCGGAATTGTCCTGGAGTCTCCAGGAAATACACATTAATCTTTAATTAATTATGGTCATGTGATGAAAACTCCAGGAGTATGTCCAACCAAAATTGCCAACCCTAGTGATGCCCCTTTTCTGGGTGGCACAAGATTTCTACAATAAGCTATTGCTCGTTTTTTTGGTTTGTTTTGTTTGTTTTTTTCTGCTACCACGCGGCTGCAATCAGAAAGAAGCACAATGCCCAGGAAAAAAAGCACTGCATAGCCCAATGGCCACCTTACCCGTATGGCACAAGTGAGTCCTACCTGCAGCTGGGTCAATAATGGATATGCTGGCAATAGCAAAAATAAAACAACAACAAAAACCAATGTTTGGAGTCAAACTTAAAGTAAATTTCCCCCCAAAATGTTTGGTCAATCAAAATGTTAAAACTTTTTTTGGGTTGCTAATATTTTATTTAGACAAAATGTAAAGCCTTCATTTGGATTTTGACCATTTTAAGACATCTTTGACTTTTTAAAAAATAAAATTAGAGGCAATTTTGAAACAGTCCCTTTCAACCAAAAAATGGAAATGTTTCATTTTGACGTTTTCCATCACTTGTTTTAACCAAAACAAGCAGGCGAAATCAACATGAAATGTTCTGTGAATTTGGTGTCCCTAAATCTGCATTTATTTATTTTGGCCAAAGAGCTAGGCAACAATTTTTTGTACTTCCTGCCTTCAGAATTCAGAACTTTCCCCCAGTTGTTCCTGGTATTTGGCTCCAGAGGCTCGGTGTGCTATAAAGCTATGACTCAGACATTCAACTCAGCTCTGGCATCTGATTTTAAATCTCTTCCCCTAAAGTTCAGGAGTGTTTGGTCTATTTATTATATCGGAAAATATACAGTACAATACATAGACAGTACCTGGAAATCTACAAGCAGCCTGTTCTGATGAGTGGCCAGTTAACTGATTGCTGAGAAGATAACTGAATCCTGTGCAACAGAGAAATCTAAAATGATAGTAACACTTTACCATATTGACAGCATTATTGCCCTATTTAGTAGCTGGTACATAGGAGCTAGTTGGACAATTCTGTTATACTTAATATGTTTCAGAACACAGCATAAAACATGTTTTAACACTATAATATCTACTGAGAATTACCTCTGGGAATAGGCTTTATTATTAGATTACATTATACAAGATTAGACTAGTCAATAAGGGATTTCTTCCACACAGCATGCCATCTGAAATACCTGTTTTTTAAAATTACTTCAAGACCTTCTTTGTAGGATCTTAGGTAAAATATACCCATGAATCATAAAACTGACAAGCCCCAGGGCTGAATGGGTTCAGTACAGCAGATACGAGGCCTAGAGATAAAGGTGCACTACAGGTATGCAGTGACAGGGATGGATTATAGATAAACAAAAGGAACAGTTATTAGATGGGAAGTGGCAGACAGAACTGTACACTTAGAATGCAAATTATAAGGACTGAATCTTAGAGATCCAACTTTGCTTCAAATGTTAGGCAGGGGAGAATAAAGACAATACAACTGAGTTGGTGCATTCTTTATATTGTGCCTGAGTCTAATTTAATCTTATTTTTTTTAATGAAATCTGGTTCCACTCTCAGATTGCTTCTCCTTTGAATTTCATATCACAAGTAGAATTTCATCTGTTCTGAGCAGTCTCTCTCAATCCTAATCTTAACATTTTCCATTGTATCAATCACTTCCTGACTGGTACCATACCAATACTCCCATTCAAACTTAAAATTTTCTTGTATGGTAAAGACTCATAGCCCATTCCTGCTCTGACTGGAAATGAATATGAATTGAAAGGCCATATAGAGGAACAGGTCCTTTATTTTTGCCCATGAGGATCTTTCATCTCTTATATAACCGAATTTCCCCATAAGAGTGACATTTTGGGAAAGGGGCAGAGGCAGATAGGTGAGCAGCAATCAAAATGGATTTCAGCAACCTTTGATTCTGAAGGTCAAGGTTGCTTCACACTCTACAGGAAGGTTTTTAATGTAGAGTTGCTAGCTCGGTTTCAAACACTAATGAAATGCCCCCTCACATGCCCCATGTGACGGGTTGGATCACAGAAACCCCCTTGGGGCTGCCAACTGATGTGCCAAGACTACTTCTGCCCCTGCTTTCCCTGCCATCTTGGGACTCCAGCACCCTGTCTTGCTGATCCAGACACGCCAGTCTGCTCCAACACAGACCCAGTGTCTGAACCCCATGCCCCAAAGCTGCAGATTTAATTGAAAGCAACTTAAGAAGTGTTCCTGTCTTTAACACTCAGATGCCCAACTCCCAAAGGGGTCCAAACCCCAAATAAATCCTTTTTACCCTGTATAAAGCTCATACAGGATAAACTCATAAATTGTTCACCCTCTATAACACTGATAGAGAGATATGCACAGCTGTTTTTTCCCCCGCCCCCCCCAGGTATTAATACATACTCTGGGTTAATTAATAAGTAAAAAGTGATTTTATTAAATACAGAAAGTAGGATTTAAGTGGTTCCAAGTAGTAACAGACAGAACAAAGTGAATTACTAAGAAAAATAAAATAAAACATGCAAGTGTAAGTTTAGTACAGTAATAAAACTGATAACAGATAAATCTCACCCTCAGAAATGTTTCAATAAGTTTCTTTCACAGACTGGATGCCTTCTTAGTCTGGGCACAACTCTTTCCCCTGGTACAGCCCTTGTTCCCACTCAGGTGGTAGCTAGGGGATTTCTCATGATGGCCACGCCCTTTGTTCTGTTCCACCCACTTATATATCTTTTGCATAAGGCGGGAATCCTTTGTCCCTCTGGGTTCCCACCCCTCTTCTCAATGGAAAAGCACCAGGTTAAAGATGGATTCCAGTTCAGGTGACGTGATCACATGTCACTGTAAGACTTCATTACCCATTTGCCAGCCCACAAGTATATAGGAAGACTTACAAGTAAAACAGAAAAGGAGTATTTGTGGCACCTTAGAGACTAACAAATTTATTTGAGCATAAGCTTTCGTGAGCTACAGCTCACTTCATTGGATGCATGCAGTGGAAAATACAGTGGGGAGATTTATATACACAGAGAACATGAAACAATGGGTGTTACCAGACACACTGTAACAAGAGTGATCAGGTAAGGTGAGCTATTACCAGCAGGAGAGCAGGGTGGGAGGGGGGAGAAAACCTTTTGTAGTGATAATCAAGGTGGGCCATTTCCAGCAGTTGACAAGAACATGTGAGGAACAGTGAGGGGGCTGGGGGGAATAAACATGGGGAAATAATTTTACTTTGTGTAATGACACATCCACTCCCAGTCTCTATTCAAGCCTAAGTTAATTGTATCCAGTTTGCAAATTAATTCCAATTCAGCAGTCTCTCGTTGGAGTCTGTTTTTAAAGTTTTTTTGTTGAAGAACTGCAACTTTTAGGTCTGTAATCGAGTGACCAAAGAGACTGAAGTGTTCTCCGACTGGTTTTTGAATGTTATAATTCTTGACGTCTGATTTGTGTTCATTTATTCTTTTACGTAGAGACTGTCCAGTTTGGCCAACGTACATGGCAGAGGGGCATTGCTGGTTAGTCTCTAAGGTGCCACAAGTACTCCTTTTCTTTTTACGAATACAGACTAACACGGCTGTTACTCTGAAACCTATATTACAATGGTAGATGTGCAGGTGAATGAGCCTCAGTGTGGCTGATGTGATTAGGCCCTGTGATGGTGTCCCCTGAATAGATATGTGGATACAATTGGCAATGGGCTTTGTTGCAAAGATAGGTTCCTGGGTTAGTGGTTTTTGTTGCGTGGTGTGTGGTTGCTGGTGAGTATTTGCTTCAGGTTGGGGGGCTGTCTGTAAGCAAGGACTGGCCTGTCTCCAAGATCTGTGAGAGTGATGGGTCGTCCTTCAGGATAGGTTGTAGATCCTTGGTGATGCATTGGAGAGGTTTTAGTTGGGGGCTGAAGGTAAAACAGAGCCATCTACAGGTAATTGTCCTGGTTAATGGGAGCCATTAAGATTCCAAACCACCATTAATGGCCCACACTTTGCATAATTACAATAGGACCTCAGAGTTATGTTTGATATTTCTAGTTTCAGATACGAGAATGATACATACATACAAATAGGATGACCCCACTCAGTAGATTATAAGCTTTGTAATGATACCTTACAAGAGACCTTTTGCATGAAGCATATTCCAGTTACATTATATTCACACTCATTAGCATATTTTCATAAAATCATATAGAATGCAACATCATACCCCAACTACATTTTTTTTCTTGTGTTTAATGATAAAAATATTAATTACTCCTTGAGCTTTGCTGAAGGCTTCCAGCTGGCAGGAACATTCCTTAATTCAAGGCAGAAAAGAATTGCCCCAGAGCAGACCATCGGTGAACTGCTCCCTGACACCATCTGGTGTTTAAGCAATAGTGACTGAGGAGTGCTCTGGTAGTGATAAACACGTGGAGGAGTTGAAGGCCTGAGGGGAAACTCAGGGCCTTTAACTCAGGGACATGACCAGACAGGAAATGCCCAACCTGCCACTTATTTAGGTTAGGATTTGGTAGCAAGTTTACTGAGGAACCTAGAGAAATAACTAGAGTAATTACCTTTTTCCCTGAGCTGACCTGTATGTTGCCATGGATACACTTCTGTACAACATACAGGTCACCCTCTAGTAGTTAACAACCAGTGCAGTAGCCAATACGAAAAGATTTCATGGTCAGTAAGTATCCCATTAGCTTTATAATTAAACAGAAATGTTTCTGAACTGCAAAGATTAGGTCTGAATTCAAATCCGACTTTTTCCAAAATTCAGGGATAAGCAGTGTCAGAGACAGAATTTTAGTTCAGTCCCTTCTTTATAATTGAACAGTCATTCCTGACAGGAGAGGAATCTCCAGCCATTAATAGCTGGCTGCAGGAGTTGAAGGCCTGAGGGCTTTTAATCCAGGTGGGCATTAACTGCCTGGGAATGCCTGACCTTGAGGTTAATTGTTTCTATTTCGAATCATTATATATATATATATATATACAGAGAAAAAGAGAGAGAGAGCTGCAGGTTGCTCTGGATGGAGAAACACATTTCCAAAGAGCTCAGGTACCAAAATGAATTGGGTTTTCCAAAAGAGGACTCACTGGGAGCTTCTGTATGCTGTTTTGAAAATAGCTCTGGGGGCAGATTTTTAAAAGTACTTAGGTGCCCAAAGATGCAGATCGGTTCCAAGTGAAATTTTCAAAAGTGTTGAGGTTAGGCACCTAGATGCCCAGAGGGGTTCTCGAAAAAAACAACAGGCATCTTCTGGGATCTTTAAAATAATCTGACGCTGTGTCCTTTCCTGCTCACCACTCAGTACAGTACAGAATCTAACCTTGGAAAGCCAGCACGCTAGTTAAGAGGAAAGCAGCCCTTTATTCTCAACCGTCACTTAGGTCTGTAATAAGGAAGGAGTCAGGAAGTGGGAAAATGTGACCTGTAAACATGATAAATACTCAGAAGCCATGAAGATGTGACACTTAACACCACCGAGATGAAGATATGTGACCAATGGATGCTTCATTTGAACCTGAAAGAATACCACTTGTGTTCATTTTGGTGTATGCAGTCCCCCCATCCCCCCCACCCTTTCTCCCTCTCCGTCTTTCGTTTTTAAAGAGACATATGTCTCCATTGTCAGTTCAGTTTCCTGTGTTTAACCCTTGATATATCTAGCCTGATTACTACTAATAAAGCTTGACAGTTGGAGGGTTAATCCAGCCCTTAGTCTCATGGTTTCTTCTCAGAAAACAATCTGTCCCTGAGAGCTTTCTGGCCTGTTGCAAGGTTATATTCCCCCAGGGTGCCATCAGACCCAACCAGTGCTCCTTTCCTATTGTCTGCCAAATGGGCACCAATTAAGTCAACTGTTCTCCAATTAGAATTTTGGGAAATTTATCTTGTTACTCCTGTGTTCAAACTCCAGAGCAGGGGCTGCTTTTTGGAATCGGTTACAAGCTTTTTATTATATAAATAAATAAATAGCTGCTCTTTCCTGCAATCTGATACTCCTGGGTTTTTCCTGTTGCCCATTCACACAGCTTAATCCTGGGATATGCGATGAGTGCTTGATAATACTTAAAAGGGCTTTATTTTATTTAATTTTGTATATTACCTGAACTGATGTGGATTCTTTCTTATACCGTAATTACGAAAAGGTTGCTCCATGCCATCAAAAACAAATGTAACGAGCCTTCATGAATTAAAGAAAAAGGCAAATTATGTTTTCCCTTGATTTATCTGATTGCAAAATCCACACTGTTTTTCAGTATGTGATTTTATGTTAATTTTTTAAAAATATATTTATTTTTAATATTTATAAACCTTGGCTCAAGCCCTTTGTTTATCTACCAATTGCCTATTGAAGTCAACTGGGATCTTTCAGTTGAATTATTTGCATTCTATTCTATTCAGGTTTTTATATTGTGCTCCTCACCATAGTATGATGAGCATCTTCAGAGCATCTTCCAATGGTGTATTAAACAACATGACTAATATTTGCCATGTGTTTGTTCTCTCTCATCTTCTCCCTAAAGGAACAAGTGTGTGTAGTGGAGTGTTTTTGTTTTGTAAGATTTTAGGGGGAGGTTTGAATCTGATTTATCACATTTTTATTATTGTCGTTAGAGATGGACCCAATTCACAATGTCCGTATCCATGTCTGATCCCAAATTTGTGCATGTTCAAATCTGGATTTTTGATTCAGGTTGTTATGGAGCAAAGGGCAGTTGTAAAGCTTGCCTCCCAGTTCAAATTTAGAGGTGTTTGCATCTGAGGTTTTGACCATAATTAAATAAATATCATGTCTCTTCCTCCTACATGGGAGAGGGCCAAAGGGTGTACTTCAAATTTACGCTACTATAACTGAGATCAGATTTTGGACCTCAGTTCCTGCCCCAAGGAACTTTACAGTCTATGCAGACCCAAATAATACATTTCAGATAGAAAAATTAATTGCATTCTACCATTACAATTCTCCTAGGCTTGAAACCATTTTCACACTCATCTTTTACATCTGCTTCCACTGAAAACTGAGACCAGTCGAGTGTTACGTGGCTTTTTTGCCCACAGCAGAGCTTCTGAGCCCATGTTGTTGAAAAAGCTCTGGTGTGAGCAAAAAAGCCGCGTAAAACTTGACTGGTCTCAGTTTTCAGTGGGAAGAAGATGTTATATATATATATATATATATATATAAGTAAAATATATTGTTATATATATATATATATATAAGTAAAATATATACATGATAGCCACAGTAATAGTAGCAACAGAATAGGATGGCATATTTATGGCTGCCTCTGGTCAACTTTCAATAGAGTTTTCCTCAAGTCAGTCAAGAGTGGTTGTGGAATTTCTTAGCTTGTCATAAACCTGCACCAACCCCTCCAGACTCCACTCAGCTACAATCCCATGGAATAATATACATAATCTTTACCCACACACATCAATACTCAGCTCCCACATCAGCCAAAAGGAAGTATACATCATTAAAGAGGCGAATTCCCATGTTAAAATAGATTACATTTATTGAGGAAATACAAGAAAGCATTTTAAACAGAAAATTAAAAATCTGTTGGGCCTGATTCTCCTCACATTGGTTTTATATCAGTGCCACTTAATTTACTTTTGAAAAAAGATGGGTTGGATAGTCCTTCGACTTATACCAGGATAAAGCTGGAGTAACTCAATAAGTTACTATTAGTAATATTTAGATTTTGCACTTATAGTGGTTTTAACCCAAAAGCATTTTACAAACATGTATTAAGACTCCTATGAGGTTATTAAGTCCTATACTTATTTTAAATATTGGCAACATAATTAAGTGATTTGACCAAGATCGGTGACCTGAAGAAGAACTCTGTGTAAGCTCAAGGGTTTGTCTCTCTCACCAACAGAAGGTGGTCCAATAAAAGTTACCTCACCCCCCTTGTCTCTCCAAGAGCAGTGAGTTAGTCAAACTGTGAATAGGCCTCAGAAATTCTGATCCCAGTTCTTCATTCTAATCACTAGGGTCACTCTACATAACTAAGATATGATAGAGTGAATCATAACTAAGAAATTATTCCTACATGTAAGTCCAAATCAAGAGAATTTTTACACTGAGTGAGCCCTTGGGTTCGAGTGAAGGCTCAAAGTTTTTCTTAAAGCCATGAGCACATAGCTCAGTCTCAGTCTGCTCAGATTTATGGAAATATCTAGTTTGCATAGAGCTTAACACTAACAGCCATAATCACGATCACATTATATTGTCTCATTTGCATAGTTATTTCCATGCTAGCACACACAACTGTCCTTGCAGTTTGCACATACCAAACTCACATTTGCATGCACAAATCAGACGGTTGCTCATCCACTCAATCTGCTTGTGAACAAAAATGGTACTCAGCTGTGCAAATGCAATCAATATGTATATAAAAATAGGCAATTAAAAATGGAGACTATGGATCAATTTTTGGCTGAGTGCATGTAGTATAGATTGTACTTATCACTCATTGTACTTATCATGCTTATGCCAGAGCTTGCTTGGAGTGATTAGTGATGATGTTTTCCTTAGCAGTAGTAGAGTACTGAATTTTGCAGGAAGGGCAAATATCTTACTCTTTCATTTGATTACAGAAGAACAACAACATTAAAAAAATCAAATCTAAAGGAGAGAATTGGGAAGCAAGCAGAATTATGACTCTCAGGGCCTGATGCTATTCTGTGATACTCTTATTTTTCCATACCCATGATTAAATGAAGGTCTTTGGTATTTTTTTACACTTCCATCTCAATCCATTTGCCTCATTCGCAATTGCAGCACACGTGTTCTGTAATATAGTCCGCTATTTGCAAATCCTATCAAAACCCCAAGTACAACAGAGGAATTTTAAAGGACTTAATGTCATTTCCTTAACTTATTTGGTGGTTTCCTCTTCTTTTCATTTAAAAAAAATATTTACCTGTTGCGTTTTAAAATAAAATATAAATTTTAAATAACCCTGTGGAGCTCCAGTTGCATCTGGGAAAGAGGGAGTGGAGGGTACTCTCCAAACCCCACATGCTAAATCAACAGGTTATTGGTACAATGGATCATACGTACCTGCTCCGTCAGAGTGTATCTTTTAGAGCAAATTGCCAAGCAGGCAATGATCTATAAGCTAGGACAGTGTTTGAATGCATGCTGTGGCAGCCTGTGCTCTGAGATATATTCTCAGCAGCAGGAAGAACAACTTACTGCTACCTCAAATCTAGTAGGTCCAAAGAGGGCTTTCTCAGGTCTGAGAACATCATTAACGTTAACAAAAAGATAAGAGTTCCCCAGTTAACAGCTTAAGGAGATTTACAAGAAGACTACTTCTCTGCAGCTCATAGCAGCCCCAAAGCATTATATCAACTCCCTCCCTCCCCACCTCAAAAAAAACAAACAAACAAACAAACAAAAAATTAGATGGCCTGAAATGTTGTGAGAAACACAAAGAACCCCACCTGCTAGTCAGGCAGAGGGTAAGGCCAGCTGTCTGGGGACTTGTAAGAGAGCTGTAGTCAGCAGATGATGTGTCCCTTTTCCAAGTCAAGTCAGTCCTACTGTTTATACTCAGGAAAACAAATCATCCAGTGAGAAGAGACTGGTTGTGTCACAGGTGTTTGGGGGAGGCATTGTTCACTGGTTAAGTAAAGAAGAGTTACTAGTGACATCTTCAATGAAATCTGTTGTTCCTGTCCATTCTGTAAGGATTAAGAACAAGAAGGGAAACAGAAAGTGTGCAATGTAGGGCTGAATAAAAAGAAAGTTTGAGTTTTTAAAACCATTGCTAAAACTTCCCTAACATGTAAAGAGGCCAGGGAATGGGGGCAAGGATTAGTAAGAGAGAGAACTTATGCTCTTCAATCTTGGACCTAATGCTCAAAAGGAAGATCCGTAATTAGAGCTGTAAGAACTATTTGCATTGAACAAAAGATTTAACAAATGTAGCTCCCTCATTTGTTCCCCTATTCTGTGTGGATAGCAAACTGCCCTGTTATGGCAGCTTTCCAGCTACTGTGTGGAGCACAAGGCAGCTGGACAGAGGTATGAGGATCTGATGCCATATATCCAGTCACCATCTGTTTTAGCAATAGAATGTAGAAAATACTGACTATTAAAACTGGTCAAAAAGCAGGAGAATGATTCCATCAGAACATTCCAAAAGTTGAAGTTGTTCATTTTTTTCTGGGGTTAAAATGGCCCTATTGTCCCTTTTCCAATAAACTTTTGGTGGCATTTACCAGGGTTTTTTAACCAAGCTCTTTTATCAAAAACATTGCATTAAACTGATTTAAATAGCAAACAACTTGTTGAATTAACACAGTTTTTGCTGCCATCTCATTGTTCACTTTGCTTGTTTATTCTATTCCTTTCCTGTACCCTTTCTCTATCTTGTCTCTTGAGATTGCAAGCTTGTTGGGGCAGAGACTGTCTCTTATTCCCTTTGTATGGTGCTTAGCACAATAGGTCCCTGTCCTCTGTTTGCCCTGGGCACTACCATAATAAGCAGGATAAAATAAATGAACAATACAAATTGCAGGCTGAATTGTCCTCAATTATAGTGGTCAAAATCCATAGAAATAGTCTCAACTTCAAAGCAGAAATTTAACACAATAAATCCAGTGCATTCTTCAGTTGCTACCAAAGAAATTATAAGTATGTGATGATGTCTTTATAAATTAAGGGTAGAATGTGCACTTCACTGCAATCCTAGTAACACTTTTTCCCAGAGATGTGATTTGTAGCTGTGTTTATGTGTGTAAGTCTGCATGTATGCCTTAATTTGTCGAAAGAGATCACCTCATAAAGTGAGTTTAAACTTTAATTTAGCCCCTTGCTAAAACTTCAAAGGCTAAATTCATTTTAACCTTGGCTTAGTGGAGCTTTTTCTTCTGATTTCCAGCCTGATATGAAAATTGCTTGTGAAATAAAGACAAACATAGGTTTGCCTGAGAAGGCATTAATAATCTGATCCTTACATGTTTGTATAGAAGCTAGGTGCAATCCAATGTTGATTGCCTCTTAGTTTTTCTTCTTGCTTTCATGGGAAATCCTGAGACATAATACCAGGTCATCACAGCTCTGTGCCGAAGCATTTTATACCCACACATACTCTGACAATGATGCAATGTACAGCAACCAAGGGTTAATGTGGAACTGATATGACCGAATATCCAAGAGGAATCATCTTCGTTGTAATTTTACAATCCCCATTTGAGTACTTTCCCAAACAAATTACTTAATGAGTACATTGCATTACATTTTTTAAAAAAAGAAATAGACCTTTTCACAGGAAGACTGAAACATTTTTATGAGACAAACTTGTTAGTGAGGTTTCCAGCATAAGTCAATAAGAATCCCTGGGGAACAAATAACTTGGGACACATTCAAAAGCACACTGTAAAGTTTGAGAAATGCCAAGTTCTTTGGAGATCGGTGTGTGTACTGTGTGTTTGTATAGTCAACATTCTCATATCAATATGGTACGCCAGTTAATAATTCTGTTCATTGCAGATGGCTTTCTTATGTGTATTTAATTTCAGTACTTAAGCAAACACACAATAACAGGACTTAAGAAACACTTTAGGATATGATGGCACTGCGCAGTCAAATGAAAGGGAAGGGAAGTGGAAACAACAGATACAGCTCTGGCTGGAGGTAAATCTATTTTGATGGGATTAAGCCGTTCAGAGACATCCCTCCCCTTCAGTGGCCCTTAGACCATGGATTGCTTTGTTTGCAGCAGAGGGAAGGTACTGATCACCAGAGCCTTAATTTTCCACAGCAGTTAAGTGCTCCAATTCCTCAGCACAATAATTGCCACATGTTGAGTGTGCAGATGTCTAAACGCGTGGGAGCACTTCCCGTTCTTTAAGACAAATGAAGATTTTCATTTTGTTTTGTAAACGTGTCAGGATATATCATTTAGTCATGTGTCAGGCATTATGGTGTTTATACAATACAGCTTTCCTCACCCTGGTTCTGTATGTCCATGATTTCAACAACATGGCCGTGGAGTAGTGTGAGTTTGAAAGCCCTCCTCCTTTAACCCAAACTTCCAGCTGGGCTAAAAGGAAGTGTGAGCTAAGTGTGTCTGGGATTTAGTCAATAAAGTAAATAGGATTACTCCCAGGAGTGAGATAAGCAGAATTCGACCCTTGTCTACAGAGAAAGCACCATAAAGAAAACAACCCACAACAAGCTAAGCAAACATTATCATAAAATAGTGAAACCCAAACTGTGAGTAAAGAAGAGAAGAAACCTTGGCACCCCCAAACTATAAGCCTATTATGTGGCTATTACCCTGAACCCTAACCCCAAACTTGTTGAATCCCCCAACCCCCATCCAGTCCTAACCTTCAACTTCTGTTTAATATAAATATCACAGTTTTAAAGTCCTTAGTTTTAAACTTCAACAACAGGTTATAGATACAGATTCACAGTTATTAAAAATGTTTCTGAAATAACTGCAGTGTGATGGAATGATAAGTGTACAGAAGCTGGGATGTTTGCTGTAGATTTGGCTGCAAACCCAAACTTTCTGAAGTGTGGAGCGTTCAGATTGGGTTGTTAATGTCCTGGACATGGAGTTGAGGCTTAGACCCAAAGCCAAATCTGAGCATTCCTTTAGTAGGAGAGGTTTGAATTGTTGTTCTGTTGCAGTTCTTCTCTCAAAAAGATGTAGAGTTTTATGTACTGATATGTGGCTAGCACATGCATTTCAATATCCAGGCTTAGTTGCAGGGATGTCAAAAACCCACTGATGAAACTGGACAATTTGTCATTTTGGACTTGAAAATAAAAACGATAACATAAAATCTCCACGAAGGAAGGTATCTCTCTCTTTAGTCTGTTTCCCTTTCAGGATGGTACTTCTTTGTGTTCAACAGAAGAAGTATAAAAGCCCTAGTTATTTATCTGTTACCAGACAAAGAGTGTAAAGAAATCCAAGAAGCATCGCAGTACAAAAGCCTGAACTTTTTGACCTCTCAGGCCTTAGGCCTAGACAATTGTCCAAGCCTGTTTTTTCGCCTGAGAACTGCCTTAGGGCAAGGGCTGAGAAAAGATGCACATTGTTCACCCACACCATCTATTAACTGCTAAGGCTGAAAGACAGAGGATTATTACCAGGTTATACCACTGCTGGAATGCAGCTTGACACTCATTTTCAAGGTAATATAATAAAGAAAAAAGTAAGTTGTAGAGATCTTAATTCTTTAAAATTTAAAAGCTAATTTTGTGTCTTTTAGTCAATTTCCTATGCAGGAAGGAAGAATTTATTAACTGGCTTCTGATGTTAAATGGAGTGCTAATGGGCAAGTACAACAATTCTACAGGTGCCAAGTAGAAATATAGAGACATTATATCAATATTAATCTTAGAGGCTCACAGATGTATTTCTGGGGGAGGGGGTGTTATTAGCCAGTTTATGGTGAGAACACCCATGTCATCCACAAAGTAAAAAGATCATTTTGGTTTCTTGCTTAAAGCTTTTGTGCTCTCCAAAGTGGTTTGGCTTGTAAGACATTTTAATGGAAGAGTCCAGTTTTTCCGCACCAAAAGGCTAGGTTTATTTAAAGAATTAAAGACCCAGGTCCCAAATCAGGAATTCCTCCTAAGGGAACATCTTTACATAAACTTTAGCTAGTACAGAACTTCACAGGGGCTCAGAAAGTGGTGGTCTGGTATAAATTTAAACAATGATCAGGGCATTTGCTGGCAGTTAATATTCATCAGGAGAATCAACTGGGTAGTAGGGAGTCTGGTGGCCCCTTTCAGAAGCCAGAATGGCAGGTGATCCTTGTGAAGCCAAAACAAGCATTCTGTATAATAACCTTCTACCAGCCAACAACATGGAAATGACTGAACATTTCTGATGTCGAGGCCAGTCCTGCAAACCTTCCAGGCAGGGAACTCCAATTGCAGTCAAGTGCTTTGTTTGAAGGACTGGGCCTTCCAGTCAGGAAGATGTTTTTTTTATTCACCATAGAAAATAAATTAAAAATAAGTTGCCTCAAAAACCTTGTTACTGATGTGGGCAATTGTGATTTTATAATGATTTCCAAGTGTTTTACAATTAAATATAAGGGGCATCACATTATTTACCCCAGGGTAAATCAAAATCACAGTTGCATTGTAAAAAATATATACTATTAATAATAATTTAGAATTGAGTTTATTTGTAGTGCTAGGCTGTGTAAAAACACAGCAAACATGTCCTGTTACAGTCATAGCATACACCCAGTGAAGTTAGATAAAGACCTCAATTACTCTTGCTGGTAGGCTGCAATGTAATACTACTTTTGTTCTTAGAATCCAGAATGATAACACACAGCCAAAAACAGGGAAAGACAATGCAGGTTGCTCAGTAAGGCAGAGTGGCACAACTTAGTCCACCTTGTTCTAGGCTGTTTTTCTCCCCTAGGTCTCTGTCCCAAAGAAATAACATATTTATGTTGTGCCTTTCATCCTATAGGATTCCAAAACCTTTTGCAGACTATATTCAGATAGGAATCACTTCTCCCCTTACTGAATATAGCTAGGATGTTGTTCATTCCCTATCCTATTCTTGAGAATAAAGTACCAGGACATCTTTAATGATCATCAAGTGATCGGGAGGAGCTCAGTTTTATGTGAGATTGAACTGTTACCTTCTACAAGATGACTGGGACATGGTGTGACAAAATCAGAATCCAGAGGCATAAAAAAGAGAAGCAGAAGGAAGTTTAGGGCAAATGTCCACTCATCATAAATTGTGCAAGTTTATGTAATCTAACATGAACAAAAAAAAATGTAAATAATCTTTCTTGGACCACACTTAACGTCTAAATTATGAATGCCCCAGCAAAATGCTGAGAGGGAACTATGTTTACTTAAAATAATACCATAACCTGAAAAGAAAAACACAAGAGTGAGTAATAGTTAATGTAATGACTTACTAGAACTTGATACATACATCTGTGTCCATTAAAAAAAAAAAAGTTCCCCAAAAAGAGAAACTTTGAGATGAAGGCATTTCAGTCACAGATATTGTGCCTTGCAGCTTGTATGTGGTAGCCAAGAATATTGAACGGATTTTTCAGAAAAGCTCAGAGCCCATGTAGGCACCTAAATGAAGTGCACTCAGCAGCTCCCACGGAGAGCAATGGGCTATTTTCATCAAGGGTGCATTCCAGACAATGCCCTCATAGACAATGCTCTGCCAGCGGTCCCATCTCATTTATGCTAAATGGGCATTAAACTTGAGATCTTTGTAGGTTGGGGAAGTCCAACCGCTTGGACTGTATATGTCAATATTAATGCCTTAAACTCCTATCACAGGGCAAATCTACACTTAAAACGCTGCATCAGCATGGATGCACCAATGCAGCTGTGCTGCTGTAGTATTTCAATGAAGATGCTCTGTGACCACGGGAGAGAGCTCTCCTGTTGGCATAGTTAATCCAAGAGGCAGGAGCTATGCTGCCAGGACATAGTGCTGTTTACCGGGGGGCGAGCGGGGTAAGTTCCGAATAACTATGTGACGTAGTTATACCGATACAGATCTGTAATGTAGACCAGACCAGATCTTGTCTTCCCCTGCCTTCCTCCATTGTGTTCTCCACCTACCTGATGTGATGTGTTTATATTAGGTTTTCAGGGCAGGGAGTGTGCTATTGTGTTATGTTTGTACAGTACCCATCTCAATGAGACCCTGATCCTTTGGGAAGAGATGGTTGGGAATTTTTCATTAGAAAAGGTTGATTTTGGGAACAGCAAAACTCTTTGTAGTTTTGACAAATGTTTTGTTTCAAAAAATGGTTGGGAAAAAACAATGTTTTGAAAGTTTCGAAGCAAAAAAATCTTTTTTTTTCCCCATTTCAGAATGACATTTCATTTTGAAATTTAAACTAATTATAGTAAATTAAAAAAAAACCTAAATCAATTGAAAGGAAGCATTTAAAAAACTCTCGAGATGTTTCACTTGACCTGAACTGATTTTTTTTAAATAGAACAGCAGTTCGCCAAAAATGTCAAGATTTGGACTTTTCGTCCCATTAGGGTTGAGAAGAATTTTCAAGATCTAGAAAATCTTCATGGGACAGGGAAACTATTTCCATCCCAGCTCTCCCATTGGTTTCTACTGCATTAAAAATGACAATGATATACTCATATGATAAGCTCTAGCAATAGTAATAATACAGATTTCAATGAGGGGCGGCAAATCAATTAAATATGTAATGGGAGCCTATTCTCCAAGCTCTTCACAAAAAGATGCCATTATTGGATAAGATGCACCACCAATATTCTCCCCTCCACCACCACCACCACTAAGGGCTTCATTATTTTAAGTTTCATTGTTTTAAGCAGCAATAATGTGTGGTAAAAGTGCCACACAAATTACACATACCTGCTGAATTATCCCATCTCAACCTTGCACAAATACATAAGATTATGACACAGCCCCTCAATGGCTTCTTTTCCAATACGTAGGTTTTTACTGCTTCTGTGCCTCACCTGTAGGGGGATTCTGGGCAGATGGATCCCTGCAATTACAGAACATGTGGCCCTGTCTCCAAGCCCTTCAGGCTAGACTTGGTGGACCCAGCACAGGGACTCAGCCTTCCTCATCAAACAGAAGATGCAGGACAATCCAGTCTGGCAATGGCCAGCCCACTGCAGAGGAGACCCTTGGCACCTAGAGTAAATAGCCCCTTCCCCCCATGAGTTCCTCCTATTTCAGTGATGCAGCCGCACTGATTCATTTGCACCACAGCGCCTTTCAATGGCATACTGCACAACAAGGCTGAACAATATTCTAACTTGGCAGTGTCCCCTGGGAGTCATTGGCATAAGCAGCACCTTATTCATTTCAATGGCAGTTGAGTCTTCACAGAGGAAACATTGCACGGCCGCAGTGCACACCATGGTCCAGAAAAGGAAACAACACTGCACAATAGGAATGACACTGGCTCTGATGCCGTTTGAGATCCAGTTTTTATGTGTGTGTGAAAATACTAACAGGCTTTATCTCATACGGAGGATTAGTTTCCTGTCCAAAAAAAAAAAAAAAAAAAAGAGAGATGAAGACAGTTTTGGTTTACAATATCATTTGAAACTCTCTCTTTTTTTAAGCTTCATAAATCAAAAGTGGCCTGGAAGGGTACAGCAGAGTTTAATATATGTGAAAATAGGTAGATCACACGTGGGAGCGTCTCCCACTGTGTGCCCAGTTTTAGCCCAATATGTGATCTAAAACAGCTGAGACAATTAAACCCTAAAAAGCAGAGAATACAATTCTGGCTGACAGGGTGAGCACGGAAGAGAGAGAGAGAGAAAGTGAATGTCAGCGATATTGCTTAGCAAAACTTCACATGAGAAAAAAAATGATGTCAAGTTCTGTAGTTGCTACACATGTTCAATAATTTTTTATTCAAATATAAATATTTAAGATACCACAAAGCCGCTCTCCCTCTACTCCCCCCTTGAAAATTCCAAACTGCACAACCAGTTCCCATAAAAGACTTATCTTATTTTAAATGAAGCTAATTTTTGGCTAGACCTTAAGGAAAAAAAATCTGGATCCACCACAAAACCCATATTTTCCCCCACTCCGTATCTTAAAAATGCACCCAGTCTGACAGTTTGTTTCCAGATGATGTTAGATGCTGTTCTCTGTTCCCCAAATAGGGTTTTTTTTTAGATTGACCTGAGATGCAGAATTCAGAGCCAGGTTCTGAATTGTGAATCCCACACAATTGGCAGGGTTATTGGACAATAGGAATCAAATCTTGGACCTAGAATTCCAAATACAGGGGGTCTGGCTCTGGATTTTCATGGGAGCACATCTCAAGCTGGAATACTTCCCTCCTCCTCCCCCCCGTCATGGATTTATTGGGTGTCACTGTAATACAATGTATCCACTTGAAATTGAAGAAAGCCCCCTACTTAACCTTCATCTTTTTGTGTGTGAATGTACCAGAAGGCACGCATTGTTGCTGGGAAGCAAATAATTAGTGACATGTTCTATACCACTATTGCTATTTAAAGCTAAATCAGTGGATTAATGCTCCTCTAAATGTGACATCCATGAAGGATTCTAACTGCAGCACTGTTAGACACTTGGTGGTCTCTGAAGTGACAAAATCAATGCAGCAAGTTTTAAAAGTCTTGATTGTAACAGGAAACAAGTGATCATTAGGAGAAATTACATGAGAGAAAAATGTAGTGAGCCAGATCCTACAAACCTCTATTCTTACTCTCTCAAATAGTCCCATTGGAGTCTATGGAGTTGAGTCATGTTATTTTATGACATCTGTGACAGCACTGGTACAGAGAGCTTTAGCTAGGGTGACCAGATGTCCCGATTTTATAGGGACAGTCCCAATTTTAGGATCTTTTTCTTAGGCTCCTATTACCCCCCACCCCTTGTCCCCATTTTTCACATTTGCTGTCTGGTTACCCTAGCTTTAGCACATGGTACAATAAGCATTCTAGGGCAGTCAAGGGGCTTGCTGGAGGCAGCATGATGTGGGCTGGTGATTCCCCCCTGCTGCAAGTCCCATAGGGATGATAGGAGTTGTGAGTCCAAGTTAGGGTAGCCACCTTTCCTCCATGCATGTGTAATGCTGACAAACCCAGGTCGTCGTCGTCAGCTGGGATCAAACTTGGGACCTCTGGAGCTTAAGCCTCTACTGCATGAGCCAAAAGGCACAAGCCTCTTAGCCACAGCTGTAGCAGACTCATCAATCTCTAGCTCAAACTACAGCCTGTGAGCCGGATCCAGCCCATCAGGGCTTTCAATCTGGCCGGCAGGATTGTTAGCCCCATGGCGCAGCAGGGCTAAGGCAGGCTCCCTGCCTGCCCTGGCCCCACGCCACTCCCGGAAGCGGCCGGCACCATGTCCCTGTGGCCCCTGGGGGACAAGGGGTGTGTGCGCTGCCCTCGCCCGCAGGCAGCCCCCCCCCGGCAGCTCCCATTGGCCGGAAATGGGGAACCACGGCCAATGGGAGCTTTGAGGTGGTACCCAAGGTGAGGGCAGCGTGCGGCGGAGCCGCCTGCCCCACCCCACCCCCGGGAGCCACTGCCAGACATGCTGGTCACTTCCGGGAGCGGCACGGGGCCAGGAGAGGCAGGGAGCCTGCCTTAGCCTTGCTGCGCACCACTGCCACCGTGAAGCTGCTTGAGGTAAGTGGCGCCAGGCCGGAACCCACACCCCCAAACTCCTCCTGCACCCTGCACCACAGTCCCCTCCCTGAGCCCCCTAACTCCCTGCCTTGAGCCCCCTGCCGCACCCCTCCTGCACCCCAACCCCCAGTCCTGAGCCCCCTCCCACACCCCACACCCCAACCCCCTGCCCCAGCCCTACATTCATGGCCCTGCATACGTTTTCCCCACCCAGCTGTGGCTTTCGGGCCAAAAAGTTTGCCCACCCCTGCTCTAGCTAATCTAGCTGCCACTAGAGGGGAACAGAGTACCACACCAAGCAGGCATAGGTTACACGCACCATAGAGCTGACACAGGGGTGAATTGTGTCTTTATTGGAGTTCTGGGGTAAGTAACAGTTTGAAGGCAAGAGCCCGAGAATATAAAATGCTTTAAGGGAGGGTCCAGGTCTCCTCATTATTCTGTAAAGCACCAAGCACACTAAAAGCTCTCAATAAATAGTAAAGAATATTAATAATCACATGCCAATGATAGAGAAAGCAGCTTTGCAGCTGATTCAGTCAGCGGCAAAGCCAAGCCACTGTGCATTTGGATGAAGGAGACTGGCCTAAAGAAAATATTTAAAATGGATAAGAATACAATCCAAAAGCATTTAAAAAACATAAAAATTGAGCTGTCAGGCCACAACATTTTACTTCTGCTTCCCCAGAAGATTGACACAATGGTGTGTTATTTTATTTTATTTTTTTCCTATTTTCCATTAAGTGAGTTCTTTAAAACACATCTGAACTTTTCCCATCCTAATGATTCCCACGGACAATTGGCAGAGAATCTAGGACAACTTGCAAAACTGGGATTTTTTCCAGGCATGAGTAACTTGTTAAAAAGCCACTACTTCGCTAATACTAACAGTAAACAGAGTTCACATCCACATGAAATCCTCCATGACCCATCAGGGAAAGATTTTTGTATATTTATACAGAGAGAGATATGAAATCATTAATTCCTTTATCCATCAAGTACTTGGAACTCAGCATGTCCTCTTATGTTTAACTTTTAAAAGTAAATATACACAGGCATGCCAGGCTAGATTTAAAGACATCCTTTCCCCCATTTGCCAGCATCATGCCAGTGGTTTTATAAGGGAGGTTTGATAAGGACTGGAATCTTTTTTTCCCGAAACATGTTTTAATTCACATGGATGAAATATAACTCAATCAAATGTATTTTAAAGCCTAAGGACCAACTGGTGATAACTTCTATTAACAATGAGTAGTACCTTACTTCTTGAGAAGTCCCATTTAAATCACACTATTTAACATGAATAGGGATTGCTAAACCTGGACCTCAAGGTTTTTCATTAAAACTCATTCACCTCAGCTGGTCTCATTGTGCCTTGATGCTAGACCATGTGCCTTGATGCTAAATGCTCTGGGGGCAGTGTTGCCCAGAGGATGGGACAGTGAACTCTCAATGTCTGGGTTCTATTCCCAGCTCTGCAGCTGACCTATTAGGTGATCACATTGTTTCCCCGTGCCTCAATTTCCCCTTATATAAAATGGGGATAATGATACTCTTTGTAAAGCATTTTTAGATCTATGGATGAAAAGAGCTCACTTGATCATTAAATACTATTATTACCTTTATTATTATTGGCTCAACCTGTATCCTTTAATCAGGCAAAGCTGACTGATTTCAACAGGAGCTTTGCCCGATCGAGGACTGCAGGCTGGGGCTTGTTTGCGTCACAGGCTGAATTGGCTCAGTTTGAATAAACATGCACTAGGATTTAAAATCTGTAAAATCATGACCCGATCCAAGACAATTTGGAGCAACATTATCTCCTGTGGGTATGTCTATACTGCAATTAAAAACCCGTGGCTGTCCCACGTCAGCTGACGAGGGCTGGCAGAGCTCAGTCGAAGGGGCTGTTTAATTGAGTGGTAGCCATTTGGGCTTGGGCTGGAGCCGAGGGTCTGGAGGGTCCTAGAGCTCAGGCTACAGCCCAAGCCTGAATGTCTACACTACAATTAAACAGCCCCTTAGCTGGAACCCTGTAAGCCCGAGTCAGTTGACATGGGCCAGCTGTGGTTGTCTAATTGCAGTGTAGACATACCCTATGTGGTATAAAATCCATGCAAAGGACAGGAAACCCCACAACTTTCCTCTCATAGAGTTTACACCTGATTGCTGCCTTTGGGGGTGTGGAAGAGAACGGCGTGTTTGGTCCCTAAATCCAGTGGATCTCTGAGGAGCCACCAGAGGCTAGGACCATCTGTGTGATGGTTCTATACCTAGCAATTCCCTCTGCCCCTGGCTCTCTGACATGCATATTTTATAGGATCTGTGCTGCAAGGGAATTGTATGTAGGGTCCTTCCTTAGAAGTGGCGGTCCTATGACACTATATTAATGCGAGCCTAGTCTGCATTAGCTTAAGAGAGAAGTCTTTGTGGGGTTACGGATGACAGTGCCACAGAGAGAAACTGTTCAGAGCCGATCCACACCGTTCTGCCTCCCTGACCACCTCCAGGCCAGTGATCCTGACACCTGGGGTGGAGCTTCCATAGTGTTGGTGGGAAAGGGGAAATAACAATCCCCTCTTTGGCCTCATGGCCATCGAGAGGCATCAGATTTCCATCTCTGTCCTCTGTGTCTGGCTCTACCCTGTGCTTACTGGCCCTCACATCTATAAACGGTTCACCCCAATGCTTTAATTTTTTTTTTAAGAGAAACCCATTACTTAGAGGGTTTCCCTTTCATGATGAGTCACAGTCAATTTTGAAAAGTTCCGAGAGCACCAATACTCTCTTAATCAATGTGCTCTTGTGTTCTCTCTCTAACCAATTCTAATTCAGTACATACAGGGGTACCCTACCCTGGCAAAAAAATGGAAAATAGCAGGCAAAATGTTCTTTCCCTTGGTATTTTGGTAGCATCTTTAGGAGTCAGTTCTGGAAGTAAGTCCATGTGCAAAATGCCTGATGGAGTGTCTAAGTCAATTGCTGCTTGGGAAATCAGACACATCTTTAAATGCAACATAATTGGTAAGTGTATATCCTGAAAAACCCCACTACATCACAAGCAAGCTTCTATATGGGAGCATTTGTTAGTGTTCATTTCTGCATCCCAGGCCTGCTCTATGATGAGAATCTCTGAAAAGCAAGCCCAGTTACTTAGCGAGAATGATGCAACATATCAAGCCTCCCATGATAATAGAGATCAAGCTGAATAAGAAAAAAAAAAACAACAGTATCACTTCCTTCTCAAAAGGCTTAAAATGACATTTTAAAAAAAAAGTTCTATGAGATCTGGCATAAAGAAAAATATTTTGCATTTTAAATAAAAGTATGAAAACAGCAAATTGGGGTTTGTTGTTGGGACAAAACGTTGGCTTCTTGCTGGGAATAAGTGGATCAGCTTTCCCAGTGCCTCACGGACTCAGTGCCAATCTAGCAAACTCCTTCAAGCCTTCTCAAAGCAAGATTGAGGCCAAGATTAGTTTTGTCTGTACAATTGTACTGATATTCACTGTTCAAGACTCCCAATCCTGCACTTCCCAATGCATTTCTTTGAATAAGGAGTTCAGGATCAGGCCCAGAATTTGAGAACATTTTACACCAAGAGATGGGTGAACTAGTTCTTAGGAGCTGACTTGAACCCTCCCTTAAACCTGTGCCCCCTATCCTGCAGTGATCTCTGACTTCAGTGAGTCTCTGAATGGGCAAAGGGATTTACCCATGCAGAGTTCATTGCGGGATCAGGGACCAAATTATTGTCAAGGGGCAAAAATACTTTTGTGGTGTGTTGAATTTTTTATAGTTTATTTACACACTTTTCTGTACTTCTTGCTTTTATCCAGAATTGGAAGCTAAAGCACCACACAAAAAGTTCTTTTTATTCTAGAAGTAATTGAGCTCTTGTTGAAAAGAGGATGTGCTCAAAATCTCACAAGAGACCTTGTTTTTATGATTAGTCCAGCCTGGTTTGCAGACCACACTTCTTCTGATTTAAGACAAGACAAGCATGAGAAGTTTGGCTGCTTAGTTGTACCTTCAAACATTTTGAGTTTCACTCAATTATATGTAACACGTAGAAGTGCAATATAAGGTTAGGAAGAGACTAATTTAAACACACACACCCTGGCAGATCTGTAGGTTTTTATAATCTAGATTGAATTTTGTTTTAATACATATAAATGGTGTATTAATGCCATATCATACTGATCTATTTATTATTTTTGTCCTTTTTGCTGAAAAGGCTGCCAAAAAAAAACTATTTGTTTAAATAATTTCTTATGTCACAGACCAAAACCAGGTATTTTTTGGCTCAGGGCAGGCAAAAAGAATGCAATATTGCCATCAACAGATGCACCACCAAACAATCCAATACTGTTTAATTTGTTCCTTGGCATCTTTGTGCTACTTCTGTCAAACTGAATCAAACCAAGTGTTAATTTTTGAAGGAAAACCTCTGTGATCACTTCGCTTGTGATTTAATCCAGAACTAACCTCAGGCTGTTGAAGGTCAGAGGTCAATGAACCAATTTAATATGCCATCCAAACCCTATCGTAACCAATGTTCTTCTTGTGCCTGGCTCCTATTAGTGGATATTATACATTCATTGTGCAGGCTATTGTGAATTCTGCATGCCATTGAGTGTGATCGGAAGTTAGTTGCTTCAAGAAACTTTGGGAACAGCATGCCGTGGCACATAGACCTAGTGTATATACCAGGTAGGCATAAACCTCCAGTCTGGGTTTGGTCCTGGTGCCTTTGACTTCAGAAAGAAAAGGACTGGGCTTTATAGAATTTACTTCTGACAAACCCAGGTGAACTGTTTTAACTGATGAAGTGGCACAGGCTAAGGTAGCCATGCAGCTTCCTTCCTCCATTTATTCACTCACTTGGAATATGAAGTGGAATAACCGGGGAGGATTTCAGTGCCTGTCTTCAGTGGACACTTAGGGCAGGACAAGCATTGGACCTGGATTTCTACATACCCTTGAACTGACCTCTGATTACAGTGGTTCATCACAGGTTGTCTTTCTTTTCTTTTTGCTTTCTTTTCTTTTTCGAGTGCAAAATCTCGCCAGTACCAATTTAAACTGTGTTTTGCAAAAGCCAGTTAAAACTGGGCAATCAAAGATTCTGAATGAACTTGGGAAGGAACTATGCTTAAAAAAAATAGAAGAGAAGAGAGGGACTCTTATCTGAACTCACTTGTGTGAATTGGGTTTCATGTACTGAGGATGCATTCCTACCTGTGTCAGACCTTTCACCTGGGAAAGGGCGCTATTAGAAGGTGATAAGAGAAAAATGCATCATCCACGCCCCTGGCATATAGCTCTTCAAAATCAATTGTTGCCTGACACCTCTGCACTAGCTCCTCCATCCCACCAATTCTAGTTTTGTGTTGGGGGACATACTGGGCCCACATTAATAAAATGATTGGGGGGGACACTATGAAGAGACCCTCACACTAGATTTCTCTCCTATGTGTTTTCTTGTAGGAGGATGGAAGGTAGGCAACTCTCCCCCCCAAAAAAATGTTGTAAAGAAGTCTCAGGAGAAGCTCTGTGAGATGCTCTTTGGCTGCTATCTTAGTCTAAACTCAGGCTGCAGAGGCTCAGGAGAAGGGTGATGAACCAACTTAGCAGAAGGGGAAGGATTCTACAGGAACAGTGCCCATAAAGGGCACTAAAAGGTCCCAGAAGAGGCGGCAGGGGACTTGTGTGTGTGTAACACGTTTAGCGGAATTGAGTGTAAAATGCAGGTTGGGAACCAGCTAAAGTGTTTGTAATTTTCTGTGCGCTTTCCATCAAAATTTCAATGAAAATTTTTCAACCAATTGTAAAATTCAATACCAACACAGACCTTGACAGTCCCCTGTTAATTTTCAGATTCTTAAGGTGATTTTCATATTTTATTTACATACATGCACAATCACTTTATGTATACATGTATTCAAGCATAAGCAAATGGTTACAGCAAAAAATGGGGACGCAAGTCATCTAGGTTCTATTATCATTTCTGCCACAGATCCTTCATGTGAACCCTGAGAAAATCACTTATCCTATCTGTTCCTGGCATCACTGTCTGTAGCATGGGACTAATCATTATCCTTGCATTTATTATAGCATATTCCATTCACTGTTCTCAAAGCAGTTATCAAGTTATCTAGAGGTGGGCTTGCCCAGCAAAGTTGGTATTTAGATGCAAATTTCTCCAGACTTTTATGGTATTCTCTTTAATGTTTAGGCCCATGTCTTTTATTCTGTGTCTCTGAAGTGTGTGTGTGTATGATTCACATACTCGCAGAGAAAGCCTATCATATATAAAATGCTAAGCATCTCAGCCACTGAAATCATTATAGACCTGATGGGCTTTGCATACAATTCTGCATACAAAAATATTATATTAGGATATTGCATTTCATTTCAGTTATTTATTTTATTTTATTTTTTATTGTGACCTTTGTGAAAAGGCCACAAAGTATATTGCAGTCACACAGCACTGAAAAAAATTGCATTAGCACTAAAACAATAATCTCTCTGCCGAATGTACAAATATTTGCTAATAACCACTTCACTCTCACAGGCCTGGAGGACCATTTCATCTTATTAGGCTGGCCTGGTTTTTGACATAGGGCTTTTCTTAAATCCGTCCAGCATTCAGCCATTCGCAGCTTTCTGATTCATATGAGCTTGGCTCCCACAGCCCAGATTGGCTGAATGACCGCTTCCTGAAAACTCTGCATTGTGTACAGGCAGACGGGTTCACATGGCTGACCTTCTGTCACTGTGTGGACAGTTTGGGTCTGACCACTTGACCTTCTGTGATCTACATCAGCACAAGTGGTGTACCAAAAGCGGAACTGAAAGACAGACGGGCAGTCACTAATTTGATTTTCTTCAGGTTGCTCAAGCTATATTTGTTAATATTCAGTAGCATAAACCACCTCTTTGCATATGGGCACAGACACAAAATGTTTTCCAGCAGCTATAGAGAACATCCATGGAATTAATTGGAGCTTTCAAATGAAATGTATTGTCCATAAAACTGATAAATCTATTAATCACATATCATGACCCCTGTTGCTCTATTCAGGCAAAAAGATTTATTCATAGAACAATTTACTATTTCCTGCATAGTTATCAATGAATTGTGATGATCTGAAAGTTTCATGCCTTGAATTCCATTTAGAGCAAAAAAAATAAACTAAAAAGGAATGGACTAGATTCAATTTTCATTTATACCCAAGCAACTTGATTGACTTCAACATAGTTACAGGAGTGTAAATGAGAGAAGAATATTTGGTCAAGTACATGGTGTGTGTGTTTATAGATACAGATATACAACAGGAGACTTAACTCGGTGATATTTGTAAAGCAGTGCTTGAATTCATATATTCTGTTTTCACATTGGTAAAACCTGCGTCTGTGATTCTCAACCAGGGGTCCAGGGCTTCCTGGGGCCGTGAGTAGGTTTCAGGGGTGTGAGCAGGCTTCTGTCAAACAGGGCCAGCATCAGACTCACTGGGGCCCAGGGAAGAAGGCCAAAGCCCCATGGCATGGGGCTGAAGCCGGAGGCTCTGAGCCCCGCCACCTGGGGCTGAAGCCAAAGCCTGAGCAGCTTAGCTTCATGGGGCTCCCTGCAGCATGGGGCCCCAAGCAATTGCCCTGCTTGCTAGCCCCTAACGCTGGCCCTGGCTTTTATATGCAGAAAAGCAGCTGTTGTGACACAGGTGGGCTGTGGAGGTTTTATAGCATGCTAGGGGTGGGCTTCAGAAAGAAAAAAGTTGAGAACCCCTGACCTATATAATACTTATGTACTTCACAGGGCATATGTTCTGTGTGTGTGTGTGTGTACATATACCCTGTGAAGTACATAAGTATTACATAGGGTTTACAGATGTGAAAATAGCAGAGAGTATCACCCCAAGTCAGTGGCAGAGTTAGGAATAGAAACCAGGAATCCTGACTACAAGTCTCCCATTTTAAGCCCTAAATGGTACTGATTATATAAGCCTGTGAGTGTACACACATATACAAAAACACACACTGAAAGCTCTATTTACAATCTGCCGTAAAACCCTCATCCTGCACTCATTGAAGTCAAAGGAAGTTTCATTATTGGTTTCAAAGGGAACAGGATCAGGCCCTAAGCCACTGTGTCTTTTTTTCCTCTTGTACATATATATGCACATGCACACACATACAAAGGAACTTAATATTTGTCCCAGTAAAATCCTGTAAAATCCCTTTATTTTATCTACAAACCAAGTGAGCAGCTGGAATATATTGCTTCCCTCCCCCCCCCTTGTACTGCCCCATCTATGACTTGGAGGGTCAAATCCATGGCAAGTTCATTTCTGGGCCAACTCTGCCAAATTATATGATGTGAATTAATGTCCACTAACGCTTAGAACAGCAAACTCTGATTTAAGCTCTTAGGTTGAACTTGTCTACAATTGTCGAGGTGAAAGGCCAGTTCATATCCATTAATTAACCTAATCCATCTCAATCTACTTTATTTTATACCTTTTAGGGATTGTGACTCTGTGAAGTATATTTAGATAAAGTAATGCTGTTTAAAATCCAGAAACACTACTAAAGAGAGACATCATCTACCATAGGTTTATACCACAAATCATTTATTTCAACCAGATTTTAAATGCTGAAAACTAATTTAATCAGGTATTTGTAAGTTAGACTCAACCCAGAGAGAAGTTTTCTATCAAAGTGCTCCAAATAAGCATTCCATTAATGCCTAGGTTATTTTTGTTTCTGTCTTTTCAGTTCTTGGTAATTTCATTAATCGGAAAGCATCATTGTTAGTTCCCGCCTGCCTTTTCCCTCTGCTACCCGTCCTCTGATTATGGCACTAATGCCTAAAACACATGAAAATTACCTTGTGAAATCTGAACCTAAACGTGACCCCTAACTACAGCTCTTAGTGGCTGGTGTAAATGCAGTGGCAGGCACAGAATATTCAGACAGATTAGCAAGGTTTAATCTTTATCTAAAAGCATATCGAAATTTCTTAAATGGATCTAATCTCAAAAATAGGATGAAGACATATTACCAGATGTCTAGCCCCAAATATTCATTTTTACATTGAAGATGTTTAACGGTTCAATGATATTTAATAAGTTATTAGATGATTGAGAGGCTTTTGCAATTAAAATTCCTTAAACTTTTTTGTGGATATAATCATTTATAAAGATTTTAAAGTGTCTTCATCTGAATAGTTTTCCTGCATTGTTTTGAAATCCCATCTGTTTAAAGTTTTGGGGGGTTGATTTTAAAAAAAAACCTGTAAACAACAGAAAGTTTCTATCCCATAACACTGATACATAAAACCAAGCTGAAATGATAATGAGCCACCTATGAAAGCTTTAATGAGAATGAAATAAGTGTCTAAATATTTATCCAGATTTATCTGAGCCTCTTGATAGTGGAAATCAGGCCAATAACCACAGGAGTACTCTATGATGTTTAGAAACCAGGTAGTTAGTGGTTTGTTTGCTTCCATGGGTATAACTTTTAGGCAGCAACTAAGCTGGAAATGATTCTCAGTCAGATAATAGTCTAAGGCAAAACAGACTTTATTAGGAATACCTCAGCATCAGTGAAAATCTGCATCACAGTTGACAAGAAGCATTTCTGCAGGATCAAACTCTCGTACATTCAGAGTAATGGAACCTGTAATACTACCTGAAATAATACCACTTGGTGACTTTCAGTAATCTTACACTCTTGGTGTTGAACTGCAAAGCTTGGATCCCAATCCGAATTTTTTTCAAAATTAACCCTGTGTTTGGAGCTGGGATTTTAGTTCTGTTTGTTGAAAGAAGGGGAAAATCTTGAAATTTGGGTTCAGGTATACATGTTTCTGGAGTTTAAGAGTATTTGAATCCAGAGTTTCAATTTGGGTCCATATTTTATCACAAAAATAATAATACTTCCTGGGTCTTACATAGTAGTTGTCACCCATAAATCCCAAAATACTTTTAAAAGGAGTTCAAGTATCTTTACCCCTATTTTGACTTGCCCAAGGTCACTCAGCAGGCCAGCGGCCTAGCCATTTAATGATCAAAGAGTCAATGGAAATGTGACCTTAGGCTAATTCAGAAATATAATGAGAATAGCTTTGTTGTGATATTTAGGTATTTCTACTTTAATGATGGCTGGAACCCAGAGGAGAAGGTAAAATCACACCAAAAAAAAAAAAATCTGGAATATTTTTTCCTGTTCTTTGATGAAATTGTCCAATGTAAAAAAAATATATTCTATTGCAAAAATTTTAAAAGCTTTTGAGCAGTTCTATATTGCTCTGAATTCTTTCTGAAACCAGTAACGATAAGGGTGAGTGCATTTTTTGTGTTTGAACAATGTTAGCATATTTATTTACATTAAGTTCAGTTACACAGATTCATAGATTCCAAGATCAGAAGGGACCAGGACCATTGTGATCATCTAGTCTGACCTCCTGTCTAAAACAAGCCATAAAGATTCCCCCAAATAATTCCTAGGGCAGACCTTTTTAGGAAAAAAATACAATCTTGATTTAAAAATTGCCAGTGATGGAGAATGTACCACG
Source organism: Caretta caretta (assembly GCF_965140235.1). Classification (NCBI taxonomy): domain Eukaryota; kingdom Metazoa; phylum Chordata; order Testudines; family Cheloniidae; genus Caretta; species Caretta caretta. Next base: position 74,496,700 of record NC_134215.1, on the reverse strand, counting down.
ACCCTTGGTAAATTGTTCCAGTGGTTAATTATGCTCACTGTTAAAAATGTGTGCCTTATTTGCCTAGCTTCAGCTTCCAGCCACATCAGATCCCCAATCCTTGCTGTCTTTACTGAAAAATTGAGCTAACCGTGCAATAGGGAATGAGGAGAACACTTCTGAGGAGACCCATTGGATGAAATCCTAGCCTGTTTGAAGTCAATGCCAAAACTCCCACTGATTTCAAGAAGGCCAGGATAACATCCATTGCCTCTTGCCTGGGTAAGAAGAGGTTATGCAGGTATAATCCTAGGAATAGCTAAAATTGGGGAGAAAATTTAGACAAAACTATGTGTTATTTGAGTTACCAATGAAGACAAACCCCAGGAAGGGGGTAAATTGGGGTATTTAGAGCAAGTGTATGTTTGTTCAGAGCTAGATGGGAATTATCAGCTTGTAAGCCAATCAGATAATCACACTGAAGAATGACCGGCAAGTGTGCTGTTGATGTTTTGGCTAACTGATCAAGAGGACTGTTCCTTCTTCCCCTTGATGTACCTAAACTTTTGGCTCCAAGCAAATGTTGGAATCCAGGAGAGATCCAGACGTTTTCCAGCCAGAATAATTAGTTTTAGGAAAGAAAATACAGTTGAGGCAAGCATTCTTGGAGAGATCTTTCCATTCCATTTTCCTTTTCCTTCATCATTTGCCAAACACAGGCAGAATACTCTGTGCTTGGCTTCTTAAGCAGGAAGAGACAAACAAGAAGATAAAGGGACAAGGAACATACTGTGGGGAAGATGCTTAAAATATTTCTGATTTCCTTTGTGAGATGCAGAGAAATACAGCCTGATTTTGGACTGAAGCCACTGCACTAATTGTACCAAATAGCTCCTAACAACATCATAGCCTGGGAAAGTGCACCTTAAATAGTAACAGAGAGGACGGATGGCCTAGGGGCTAGGATGCTGGCTAACACTCAGGGACTGTGTTCAGTTCACTTCTCTGCCACAGACTTGTGTGACCTTGGGCAAGTCCCTTAGTCCACCTGTGCTAGGTTCTCTATCTGTAAAAGAGAGATAGTAGAACTTCCCCACCTCATCAGGGTGCTGTAAGGAAAAATACATTAAAGACCCTGAGGTGATCAGATGTTATGGTAATGGGGCTAGATAGAAAGAACAGCAGCTGTGGCAGGATTTTATGTTGGAACAATCCCTTTGTTGTTCTATCCAGACTCAAATACTCATTCTTTATATGATGTTATAGTAAGTAATATATACCAGTTTCTTTTTCTAGGCTATTGTAAAATCATTATGCAAAGGGCTTGAGAAGCGAAGTTGTCCTGTGGTAGGTGAATGATTTGAGATGCTCCTGTTCTCAGGTTACAATAGCAGAAGGGGAGATGTTTTGCAAAGCAAAACAAAACATTGTGACACAAGTTGGATGGTAATAGTATTAATGAGCACAACTGTGCCATGCACAAAAATATACTTTTGAGAGGGGGAATCATTTGAGGCCCAATCCTCCACATCTGTGTAAACCTAGATCAACCAAGCTTTGTGCAAAGGGGTCTTCCATGTGCCTGGGAGGTCAGAAGGGGGAAAGAAGAATCCTTTATTGAGACCATAGTAAAACCTGCGAACATCTGTGCAGCCTTCGATATGCAGCCTTCATGTGCAGCTTGTGCACCCAGAGACTTTAACACATGGGGATTTTTGCACTGTGGATGTGTAAATGGGTGGTTGTAGATCCGGCGGCCACGTCCCTGTTCCAACTTTGGCCCCCTTTCTCAAATTTCTTTACACTGCTCTGTGTGAAACTACCATGGTGCATAGTTCTGGGACACAAGCAGGACACAGATCATGCTCTCTCTGCTGCCCTTGATTGCTATAGGATGGAGGTAGTCTTAGGCCTTCATCATTATGCTAAGGTGGACAAAACTGGGGATGACTTTAATTATGGGCTATTGTTTGAAAATGTCAAATTCAAGGCTGGTTTGAATCCAAGTCTTAGTTTATTCAAATCCCCAAAGTCGGGGGGGGGGGGGGGGAACTAAAGGGGGTTGATTCAGATTAAAGCTACCAATTCTTGGCTCTTCTTTTCACACTGACATGATTTCCCTGTGGTTAAGATGATGCTGTGGTTTGGGAAATAAAAACAGAGCCCGAAAAAGCTTTATTTGCTTTCCAAATTCCATACAGTTTTGCCTTACACATTCTTTGCTCTGGCTCTTTTTCTTTCTGTAGGTTGCCAAATTAAAATTTTGTACTGGACCATTAAAGAAAAAGAAAAAACAAACCTTGTATTGACTACAGCACTTTTTTCCTGTCACCATTGGGGCCTTCGCTAAAGTGACCCGAGGTTAAATAGGCTCTCAAAGAAAGTATTCTTGCCAAAGAAATGTCATTGCGGTTAAACAGTACTAATGAATGCATAGATTTAGAACCTTATTTACATTGAAATTTGTTTAGTAAGCCAACTTAGGTCTGAAAATTGGGACAAACTATTTCCTCAATAATTTAATAACTCCAAAGACCTCATCCATTTGTGAAAGGCAAAGAGTCTCGCTGTCCACTTATGAATGCAAAGTCATGTTTCCCGAAATTGAATAAAATGCTAATAATACAGCAGATCCACAGATCAGCAAGTAAGTGGCTTTTAGCTCCGAGTTCAGCCTGAGCTAGGGTGAATAACAACAGCCAGCCTGCCTCTGTCCTAAGCAAAATAATTTTATTCCATCAATTGCCTTCGTTCCAAGTGTTCTTCAGGGTTCACATTTCTTTTCATAACCTTAGTGAATTTAGCACTTGCCAGTACTGCTGGAACTTTCAGATCAGGCATTATTCATTGAAACAAGCAAGCTTACTTGGTCAGGTCACGTTCTTTATATAAATTTTTACTTGTGAGCCATATTACCTATTTGTTGGGCTAGGAGGGAGTCGGGGGGCAAGGGAGTTGGAGGGGAACCCAGAAAGAAAAATACGTTTATTTTGTTTTAATGGGAGGTTTTTTTCTGGGAATCAGGATGGGAAAGTATATATTTGAGCGGGCATGCAGTGCACATGTGGGCAACTTAATAGAGTATCCATAGACATTCAGTGTCATAACAAGATACCCCAGTTCACTGCAGTAGTGAAAAAAGCTTTGGCCTACTGCAGTGTCAACTCAGCTAATTTTGGTACTCATTCTTTTGGGATTGGGGCCATGACACTAGCCACATCAGAGGCTTGAATCTCAGAAGGTTCTGGCTCTATGGTGCTGGAAATCAAATTGTTACAGGACCTATGTCCGCACCAGGGGAAAGGTTGCTCATACTGTCAATAATGAACCCTATCCAAATCGTAGCTGACATTTGGTTTTGTGTGGTGCTCTGTAGTGGATTGGGTCCAGAAGAAAGCAGGTGGCTTCAAGCCTAAAGCTATAGGCATTCAGTGATGTGGCAGGAGAGGCATACTGTGAAATCATGTCATGCCTCTTCTACACTCATTAATGAACAATGTGCACCCACCTAAAGCCCTGGTTTATTCACCCCGGGAAAATGATCTCGGGGCTTATAGTGGAGTAAATTTGAGGGATAGAGTTCAGAAGGATGTTGGGTTGATTCAGCAGTTGTAACTGTACATTGGTCACATCAGATGGTGAATTGCATCTGAGCTTCATGGCTACAGTCATTTGCCTTTTAATGGTATGGCAGATGGGGCATGCAGTGGGATCAGGTCATGCCCCTGCAGTAATGGCTGAGTTGTTCACCTAGGTGAAAATGTTCTTGGGAACTGCACTGGATTAAATTTAACTATTAAGAAATTGAAGCTGATTCCTCAGTTACGGCCTGACACTCGATTGGCAAGTTTGCCATTGAGCCAGCCCCATATTGACAGGGCAAAAAAACCCCGTTAACCATGAGGTAGCTGGGAGAAATTTGAGAGTTGGGGTGTGGTGATAACACATGGTGATATCTTATAAATGGCCACAAGATCTTTGGAGAGGACAGCATTCATCTGTCAGATGCCGGGGCTGGTATTTGAATCCATGACATTAGGGATTGGTTCAGGCCAGAGATGGATACCAGACATGGTGGGTGTGGGGTGTGTCCACACTAACTGTTGGACACCTGCCGATAAGTGTGGCTAAAGTCTAAAAGGGCTTGACAGAGCTCCCAGAGGTAAATGGGACCTGGGATTGCAGCATTAAATCTTGTGCTCATGGGGGCGAGGGGCTTGAAGTCTTTGCAGACTGAATGCCCTACCCCAGCCTTGTGCCCTCTGTTGCTATACCACCCACCCCTTATAGGGGAGAGATTTCACAACTGCATTGAGTCTGTAGAACAGACCAGGGAAGGTCTACTCAAATTACTAGTTGATCCGTGATCAAAGCCCAGTATCCCTACACTGTCACCAATTAAATGTCTGTTTCCTGAGAGATGGGGTCAGGCTCTATAGTGGTCCTCCCTAAGGTATTATTAATAAAGTTGCAGCCTGCCATTTAAACCCATCCCCCTATCTGTCAATCATTCACTAGCTTGTCCTGGTCAGTCAGTGGTGTTTTCTTCATTTTCTGGGTGTCTGACTTGAGCATTTGCAAAATGCTGAGCATTCACACTGGCAACTGAAGTTAACTGGAGCTGGTTTTGGAACAGATAAAATGCTAAGTACTCTGAAAAACAGGTCCTAAGTGTCTCAGATTGGACACACAATATTAATGGATACTTTTTACCTTAATGTTTCTGTGCCTCAGTTCCCCCTCTGTAAGAGAGGAATCATATCACTATCTCATCTCAAGGAGTTTTCTGAGAATAATGTTTGTGAAGCACTCAGATGCTGTAGTGATGAGCACTTTAGAAAAGACCAGGAGGAAATTAAGAATTTTGGCTTCCGTGCATGGTTTGAATAGCATGCAGTAAATAGGGGCTGTGACCACACACTGACCAGCAAGGAGAAAACAAAATAGTGAATGGCTGTTCAGTAAGTGTGCACTGAATGAGATAGGGGTCCTCTGGAAAGAGAGAGTGTGCCATCATGTAACTAAAGAATGTATCCTAATGGATATGCACAGACCATTTCAATTCTGATATAGCCTAACTATTGAGTGTTTGATTTTCCAACCTTAATAATGTTATTTTTAACACAGTTTTTTTTTTAAAAAAATATAATAATAATAAGAGGAGGAGAGAAAAGATGGGGAATGACCACCAGGGGAGGGGAAAGGAGAGGAATAAGGGCTGGGTGAAGAACAATAACAGGGGCAAGGAAACAAATAGAGAGAGGAAAAAGCAAGAATTAATACATAGAAGGAAAGGTGACACAGAGGAAAAGAAAGAGAAACCACCTGAGTCACAAAGCAGAATCACTGCTTCCACAAAGGCCAAGTCCTGAGTCAGAAGTGGCAGGGGCAATAGAAAAGGGTGAAATCACTAGAGGAAAATTAAGTAACCTGCAAATAAACAGACAAGGGAGAGAGAAATAACCTTAAATAATATCCATTACCAGCTCCATTTGATAGTTGCTATTACAGGAAATGTGGAGGAATCACTGAGTTGGGAATTCATTCCCAATCTGAACTTGAATCCACCATTCAGTATCCTGTAGGGCCAAATTTAGCTATGAGCTATGCTAGATTCTGCCGGCATAAACCAGAGGGGAGATCCCACTCACAGAAAGTCCACCCGAGAAGGTTGTGGTGTTACATCATGCCAATGGCGTCTCCTCCCTTGTACTGGGGGTCATGCAGATAGCTTAAACTAAACAAACTAATTAACAAAAAAAAAAAAAAAAACACACACACACACACACATTCATGTTGGCCTCCGAAAAGCTCTGCGAGGTTGAAGAGATTTGAAATCATAGAATCATAGAATATCAGGATTGGAAGGGACTTCAGGAGGTCATCTAGTCCAACCCCCTGCTCAAAACAGGACCAATCCTCAACTAAATCATCCCAGCCAGGCCTTTGTCAAGCCTGACCTTAAAAACCTCTAAAGAAGGAGATTCCACCACCTCCCTAGGTAACCTAGGAAATATGAATGTGATTATTGTAATTCAGTTATTCTAGCCTCAGAACCTATTGCCAACATTCTCTCATGTTCATGACAATAAGAGGCCAAATTGTGCATTTCATGGCCCTCAAGCAACCCCCATTGACTTCAGTAAGTCTGCTGAAATAAGGGCAGGATCTGGCCCTGTATGACTTATTTCTGCAATTTCCTATGGGAAAAAGCAATTAGCATGTGCATCACGGTTCCCACTAATAACAAGTCATCATTTATTTACCAGCATTTACCAAATCATGGCATCTGAGAAACTGCAGCATGTCCCTACACTTAGAATATTGCATTGTCGCTGTAGCTTTGCAAATATTGTTGGTATCAAACATGGTGTGGCCATTGTTGGTCAATATTGCATTTACAATGGCATCCTCTATTGTTGTGAAAAATATTAATTGCTGGTAATACGGTCAGTGCATATTTTCCCATTATTAATTGTCTGGGTCATGTTGATAAGTTCTATAGTCTTTGATAGTATTATTCCATAGTAAAATGTATTAATAATTTATTATTTATTAATCTGATGCTCTGGAAGCACTTTAGAAAAGTAATTTATTCTTTTCTTTGCTTGGTGTGGCCCTGAACCAAACAGATCAGTGGATCCAGACAAACCACCATCACCAAATATGAAAAAGTTCAGATCTCAAACTGGATCAGACCTCCATGGCTCTTTGCATTTAACAAATGGGTAAACTGAGGCGCTAAGGAGTTACGTTGTCTGGGCAAGACTACACAGCAAATTATTTGAAGAGTTAGGACTTAATGGATTGATTTTTAGGACTGGGGATCAATGAAACAAGAGACAATCTCATGCTGCCTCCCTAAAAATAACATTTTAAATGTAAACAAGCAAACACAACCATACACACCAGGCCATTCTGTCGTCTTTTTCCCTGTTGTTCTGAAAGCAAGTGTTAGGATATAGATATTCAGGCCTGTCTGCAAAGGCCTGTACTTTAAGAATTTAGGTGTATTCTTATCGCTTGGCTGGTTCTAGAGGTATAAAAGAAAGAAATCACTGTTTGCCTGTGTAAGGGCCTTCTCTTACTGTGACAGTTTGTGGCCCTGTGCTTAGGCTCAGGCCTTTGGCTAAGCAGCAGAGACAGCCATAAGCTGGGAAGCGAACGGTCACATCCTCACATTCCAAACTAGTCACATTGAAATAAGGTGCTATTGGGCTGTTAGGCACTATCAGGACAGGATTGTATTCCTATCACCTCCAGAGAAAGGGAAGTGCCTAGAAAATGTAAAAGGAAACTTAGTTTGATAGCATCCTGTCTGGCAAGAACTCACTTATCAATAGCTGGGATGTGAAATCCTCACTTCTGTATTGTTTTGTCATTATAGTTCCCACTTTGCTGTTGTTTGTCTGTATAATCTCTGTCTGGTTCTGTGATTGTTCCTGTCTGCTGTATAATTAATTTTGCTGGGTGTAAACTAATTGAGGTGGTGGGATATAATTGGTTACATAATCATGTTACAATATGTTAGGATTGGTTAGTTAAATTTCAGGAAAATGATTGGTTAAGGTATAGCTAAGCAGAACTCAAGTTTTACTATATAATCTGTAGTCAATGAGGAAGTGACTGGGGGTGGGTGGGGGTGGACATGTGGGTGTGTGAGATGGGAACAGGGAATGGGGGTAAGAAAATTGGAATCATGTTTTGCTAAAGGGGGAGATGGGAACAGGGAATGGGGGTAAGAAAATTGGAATCATGTTTTGCTAAAGGGGGAAATGGGAACAGGGAATGGGAGTAAGGAAGTTGGAATCATGTTTTGCTAAAGGGGGAAATGGGAACAGGGAATGGGAGTAAGGAAGTTGGAATCATGTTTGGCTAAGGGCAGGAATGGGAACAGGGACACAGGTGTAAGGCTCTGTGGTGTCAGAGCTGGGAAGGAGGATACTAAGGAAGGAAACTGGAATCATGCTTGCTGGAAGTTCACCCCAATAAACATCGAATTGTTTGCACCTTTGGACTTCGGGTATTGTTGCTCTCTGTTCATGCGAGAAGGACCAGGGAAGTAAGTGGGTGAAGGAATAAGCCCCCTAACAGCAAGGCCGGTATCAAATGAGAAGAGACTCCTCCAGCATCTGAAATCTTTCCAACAGTATCTTAAAAATTGCATGTTGCTGATATCCTGAAAACCTTTCATGGAACACCCCTAAATAAACCTGCCTTTCCTCCACTACAAACCATTAGGAAATACATTTTGAAGCCGAGCGACTATCAGAATATGGTATTACATGACACTGTAACCTTTTTTCCTCCAGAAAACCACCCTTTATGAATAAAACATAGGTGACCTTTAAAAACTTAGCAGTTGTACTAGGTGATTGCATATTAACAAGCTTTTTGAAGAACTAGGACAGGCACTGTACGTTTCAGTTAAGGACAGATAATAGAACTATTCAAATAATTTATTATTTTATGCAATATGGGAAAATGTAAGAAAACTACCTCTACAAGAGCCTGCTTAAATTTTTGTGAGTATAATTTTATGTGACTTCCCCCATTCATCTAAATTATACAGTCACTGTTAAACAAAAGGCTCCCTTTGAAAGGACAATCCTGATTCTCCTTTGCTTGAAGTTTATGAACATTTTTAGTTTGAGGCCTCTTGATAGACCAGGTTGAAGTGACTACTGGGCATGTTTTGGAGAAGATCATAGCACATTTAAGGCAGCCTCTGTCCTGCCTCTGCATAGATAACGTTTTGGGACCAGATCCTCAGCTAGTTTAAATTGGCCTAGCTCCAGTTACGTCAATGGAGCTGCACTAATTTATGCAACATGAGGATCCAGCCATTTTGGCCAATTTTATCTTTGATGCAGTGCCGCAGACTGGACTACATAATCTCCATGGAAGCCAAGTGGGGGTCAGAGGGAATGGGCTCACGCTAAAGGAAAGGGATCATTTTGGAAGTTCAGTAAGCATCCAGAAGTTTGGACACTTAACTGAACCAAACCATTGTGGTTTTGTGTGTGTGTGTGTGGTCCATCCATCCCTAATTCTGATCTTATTAGTTTTTGAACCCAGTTCTCTGTGGGTGGAAAGATGGGATACTAATCATTGTGTTATCTAGTGCCTGCTGTCTCCAAGAGGTTGTCCTCCATCTTTAAAAATGCACCAAACGACTTTGACACACTGAAACCTGATGATGTGGATATGGGAAATGTCTTAGAATCTTGCATGGAGATAATGTTATGGCCTTGATACTATTTTGTTGCGTTCCTTCTACTGAAAGGTGTAAGAATGGATGCGAGGTCATCATATCACATTCTGAATTACGATCAGTTTAACCCAGTAAATTAGCAATAATTGCTACTTAATAAGTTAGTATTGTGGAAATCCAAACAAATACATATTACAAATATATCCATCAAGCTAGTTCTTCCATATCAGTGGGAGGGAATGTGAAAGAGCTAAATTTAATGTAAAATTACAGCAATAAACCTTATACCGTTTCTTGTGTTTCCTTGGACCATCTCAGGTACAATTGCATCAAGATGGCTTGATGTTACTTCAGCCTTTGCAACATAAGCTGCTTCCTCTGAGTACTGGAAATGTATCCAGGCACGGAGAAGAAAACAATCAGTGGCATTTGTCATTTTAGTATTTAGCCTCCTTAGGTTGTCTGAAGGGTTTCCAAGTCGGAGTCTAGAATATGTGTGCATGCGCGTGGGTAACTTTCCCTAATGTAAGCAGAGTACCCTGTAGCTTATCCTTTGAGCCAACAGGGGAGGGAAAGGGAAAAATGTTCCACAAGGCCAACCTGATAGGATTTCTCCGATGTGTCATTATGGTATTTCAGAGCGTATGTATTGCTGCCATATGACCTGGATGGGAACACAAAGTAATCAATTTCAGTTGAGAGTACTAATTTATCATCTTGCCACCCTTTATTGCAAAGGAGAGAATCTCTCTGTCTCCCCGCGCCACTTCTTAAATACAAAATCAGGACAATAAAGAGGCCCGTGTCTTCTCTATTGCATAAAAGAAAATGCAAGTTAAATAAAATGTACAGGAAACTGCACTTAAAAACAGAAAAGTAAATGCTCATCTGCCATCAGTGTGCAGTGAAAGGAAAGTGCTTGGATTGCCCCTCTGTTGGAAAAATGTCATAGCAAGAATGCCAGTGGTCCCAAATATCTGTCCCCTCGGAGTGTTGCTACTTGGAACTTCCTCCCCAAAAATGTATACATACTCACCGAACAAATGCTGTACCAGCTTTGGAAAATTAGTACCCATTAGCCCTATGCTGTAAGTGTAATAAATCTTCCCTGTTGTCCTTAAAATACAAATACTTCATCATGGCTGAACAATCAAGGATAATCAATACAACTAGCCCCAATCTTTGAAATTTTACGAACAAGGAGAACTCTCACACATTTGAAAGAAGAGTAAAACCTTCCTTAAAGGTTTTATTCAGGCCCATATCTTGGATGCCTTTTTTCTATGCATAGCAAGTTGTGGTATCAAATAGGGTTTAGATACTTAAGCCATATTTTCTGACAGTCCCCCAAACCTGAACTTTCCCAATTTGCATTGATTTGGAAAGCTATGCTAGGGGACAAGTGAAAAACCACTTCTAGGAATTCTTCTTATTTCCAGGAAAGTGATGCTGGATTGACCAACCTGGTCATGTTTTGTGTACTCACCATTAGGCACAGGTCAATAGTAGCAATTCTTTCTGGAGCCATTAAAACCAAAGTACATCTGCAAACCACAGATGCTAACGGGCAACCTAGGGGTGTCCACAACCAGCTAACATATGATTAAAAGTGTTAATCCCTGTCCATACTAGGCACTAACATTATTAAACAAAGCTAACGTATTTTAAAACCCTTCCCCACACAATATTTTTTCCCTAGTCTAGCCTGGTTTGCATTTGCTCTGCTGTCCCTCAAATATTTTCAGTACAGTCTAAAATACCTCCTCAAACATTTTCCTTCTTTAAAATTCTGGGTATGTGTGTGTGTGTGTGCGAGCACACACACACACACACACAAGCACTGATGTTTTTCTGCAGTGCCCAATATTTCTCCCTAGACCCCAATTTCCTAACCAAAGCACATTACAGATCTGATGCTTTCCACAGCCTGGTAGCACATCAATAAACTAAAGATTATTGTGCTTTGTCAGGTTTTATTTTGTAACATTATGGGAAATTCTCTGCTGCTTTGGATGAGTGCATAAACTCTTATAGCTTGACAATTAACAGAGCTAGTAATAGAAAATGCAATGTAATTTACCTTAGTACAAGGGATTTCGGTTAACAAAAATTAAACTATTGAACTCTTCTCTTGTAGGAGAAGGACATTGTCTCATTATGTGTGCATGTTTATTTTTGTTTGCTCGTTAAATAAAAAAAAATCACAACTGGAAGTGGGTGCTGGGCCTCGGGTGGATTTGTTAGGAAGATTATGTGGAGTTTTTCTGATGTGCTTGCTTTAGGACCCGACAAAATGCTGTCTTTGCTGAATGAACACGTTTTCCTGCGCTACACAGAGCGGTCACATAGATAAATAACATTGAAGGGGAACTTCCTGTGTACACTGAGAAATTTTGGTGCTCTGGAGAAGAGCTCTTCTCCTCTAGTGCTGAATGAGTGAGGTGGCTCTGCATCTCTCTCTCAAAGGTACACAGTGCTGTCATTTTAAAAAAGAGGGATCCCCAATGGTGGGACCCAAAGAGAGACTGCATACAGAAATGGCTCTGTGTCTTTGAGCATGCCATCTGCACTCTCTAAGCTTTCTTTTTAGTTAAAAGGAACACAGAGGCATCCTTGTAAAGTTGCCTGTAAAGTTGGAGACACTGTGGCCATCTGGGAGTTGCAGTCAATGTCCTCATAGGAAGTAAGTGGGTAAATGATGCAAGGATATGTCCATGAGGTAGCTGTGATTGGGGACAGTCTGAATGCCACTGAAGGCCTTTGGTGCAAGACCTTGCGTAGAAGATTGTGGTTAGGAGTAAATGGCTATTGTGAGGATGGGCTCACCAGCAGAAGTATGTGTTATATGAGTATTTGTGTTTGCTGTGGGTAATGCAAGTTCTATTGCTCACTGTACTTCTCTGAGCACTTCTGTAAAAGATACAGTTATGATGCCTCCAGGCACTGAAACTCAGGCAATGCACCCATTTTCCATCTTCTCTCTGCCTCTACCCCCCACCCCCAGCCACCTTTACAACACAGAGGAATAATTTGGCCTAATGTTATTTAGGACAAAGTATTTACTGCACACCATTTTAAGCTCAGTACAACTATTTTTCATGAGAACCTGATTCTGGGTGTTTCTCCCATATGGTGTCTCATGTTTCAGTGTCAGGAAGTTGAATATGATATGCTGACTGGAAGAGAAGAGTGAGAGGGAACAGCCAAGTAAAAAGGTATTATCTATCTATCTATCTATCTATCTATCTATCTATCTATCTTTTGCAGCTTGAAACATAGTATTATATCTTATATTTAGGGTAGATATTGACATCGATATTCAATTTTTGATCACTACACACTACATCAATATTTGTTTTGACTCAGTAAGAAAAGTAGGACTTGGCCTTTAAAATTTAAAACTAGGGGTTTCAAAAATTTCTATGGAAGTTAGGTGTTCAACTACCACTGAATTTCAATGGGATCTCTTTTCCCAACTCCCGTAGGCTCCATGGAAAGCCCAGCCTAAAATCACAACTTTATTCTTTCGTAAGGCACTTTTGGAGAATAATATAAGAAATGCTGCAACAATGTACCTCCACAGCCCAGTCGAATGTGGCCCTTACTGGTGGAATTGGGTATGTTTGAACAGTGGGCTTTGTAAGAGACTGGATAATAGCTTCAGAGACACAGATAATGATGGATGTTATGGATTTGTGAACTGGGCTTTAAAATGGTCCCCTCCTGCCCTCAAGCCTCCTTACACATACAAATGAAACAAAGCAGAGTTTAAGATGGGAGCATTAGTCTAGGCTGGTTGAAAAGCTTCCCCCTTATTGGAGAGGGTAAGCCTGCATCAGATGTGTTGAAATCTCCTACTTGACCCTTGTCTAACCTTCAATCCAGAACGCACAAAGTAGGATGGAGCTAATCCCAGCAAGTAGGTTTAAGCAAACAGACTAATAATTTACTACCTCTTGGAGAGCACTGCTTTCCTCACTTTCCACACACACGCGGTTTTGAAAACAAAAGGCACATTAAAGCTGAGATAGTTACAGAGAGAATATGAAACTCCACTTCAAATTCAGTGAAACCTTTCTCTCTCTTAACCAGAGGTGAGCACAGCAGCTGTTTCTTTACTGGTACAGATCACGGCATATGTTCGATGCATGACTTTCCCAGAGTACGCTACAGTGATTCTACAGCAGGCTTTGCAGCTTTCACTGTTTACCTGAGACCTCAGTCCGCCCTGCCACTTCTCAGGTGTCCTCTACATAAAATCAAAACATTCCCATTCATTTTTATCAAAGTTTTAACCCTGATGAGGCTTTTATTTTTAAACAAAAATGTCTAAAGAGATGTGATTCTTCCAGGCTGGGGGAGCATGCTACAGGCACCTCTTGCCTACCTTGGCAATGTAAAAGAAGAGATTTTATTGTTCTTAATGGGAAAAGTGGAGAACAAGAACTCTGCAAACCTTGCCTGGTGATGAGAAATATTCACTCATAATTTTATAAGGGCCAGATTCTGCCAACTCTACTCAAGTTGACTTGTCCAATCTTTCTAAATAGTTCCATTGGGCTAAATGGATGCACCAGTGAAGTAAAATGCTATACAATCTGAGTAAGAGTGGAAGAGTCATGCCCAATGGGAGCAAGTATGGCAGAATCTGGCCCTCAAGTATCACGTTAAAGAATTGTATAGGGCTAGATTGTGCAACTCATTGAAAAGTTCTATTCTTTTTTTCAACATGGTAACTTTTGGAGTCAGCTGCTGCTCAATATGAGTAAGGAAACAGAGTCTAGCAGAACTTCCTGAACTTTAGGCAAAGTCTCAATGCAGATCTTAATTCTGTGACCGAGCTCTACCTCCAAGAGAAAACCCCTGCCAAATTTTGGGAGAGTCCTAATCTGTAACTGTACCTTGTGACCTGGATTCATTTCTGATTACTCTTAATACAGGGCTCATGATGACTTCAGAGTTAATTTTAGTTTTGTGAGCCGAGTCTGATGAACTCCACCTGCCAAGACAGACTTGAAGGACTAAAAGGCATGAGCTTTTGAGATAAACGAACTGAAGGTGCTGAGCCAAAGTTTCCTCTAGTATAGGATTATACAAGGTTGTTTGTGATGGCAGGGAACAGGGCTTTATGCCTTATGTTCCTAAAGCTCGTGCTTCAGGATTTCAGCAGGCCACCTGCAGGGGTCAGGAAGTGTTCCCCCCACCCAGTGTATTCTGGTAGGTTTTTTTAATCTCCTTCCTCTGAAGCATCTTCAAGGATGGTCACGGCTGGAGATGGAACATTGGGTGGGATGGGCCATGCTCTGAGGTGGCCCCAAGCATTCTGTCTCTTACATGCTTGGTGACTGGTTCTTGTTCATACACACAGAGTCTAACAGATCACCATATGTGTGGTTGGGCAGAAATTTTTCTTCAGGTCAGATTGGCAGTGACCTTTGGGATTTGTTGCCTTCTTCTGCAGTGTGTGGATGTTAGTCAATTGCCATGATTATCTGGCTATATCTCCCTCAAGCACTGGTGCACCTCAGTCCCTGCTATTTTCTGCCCATGGCACATAATAATTTAGTTTCCTGTGAGCTGTAGTACTTTGGACTAATTTTGATTGTTGGATTTAGCGTGCGGGTGCTGGGTATGTTGGTGGACAGGAGATCAGACTAGATGATCTGGTGGTCCCTTCTGGCCTTAAATTCCATGTCTCTAACACCACTAAAGTCAGTGTTGGTGCCTGGGTACAATGGAAAGCAGAATTTTGCCCACTGTAACTACACACAAGGCCCTATATATCATAGGAGAAACTGACTCAGTCATTCTCTATCCCTAAATCAAACAATCACTAAATGATTGGAATCATGCCCCTTCTTCAGAAGGACAGGCAGCTTACACCAGTTGAAGAAGTGTTTATTACAATGGGCATCCAAGAGTCTAGCATGAGCCAGAGGCTCTATTTTGTCAGGAATCCTGCTCAAGTTTGTTAATCAGAGTTTGATTCTCTGACCCTCTGGAGAATGTTGAATTTCCATAGATTATATGAATTTTCTGTTTTGGCCAATCAGCGACAAAAGTATAGTAGAGTATTCTGTTTGACCCCCACAGAGTTGATGTCTATTGGAGAAGTCATTCTACTCTAGTAGGAGACCATATAATCCCCACCCCACCCCCCAAATCCTTTGGGAAGAGTAAAGGAATAGAACACAAACCACGACACTATTTAGCAGGGATTGTTCATGTGCCAGTCCCTGCAAACGGACCCTAAAGCCCATAAAAAGTGAGTCCTGCAAGTCTACTCCTGGACTCCTGCAATATTCACTCCTTGGATAAAGGGGAACTAGGAAGGACAGGGAAGGGTCTTTTGTCCCTTTAAGTATGTACATAATGAATCAAATCAATCCTTTTCTGATTAGAGAAACACCCCTATTTTTGTACTAAGTGGGCACATCTCAAATTCATAAATCTACGATAATACAAGAGCTCTCTATGCATTGTTCTCCATGTGAAGTTTATGCAGCTTGACCAAAATGAAACAGGAAGACAATCCCTATATCTAAACCATATCCAGCTACATTATGTGCTCCAGATTTTGCTCTGTTATACTGGTGTAAATCTGGAGTAACTCTATTAACTACAGTGCAGTTTACTGCGGGGATGTAATGGAGGATAAAATCTGGCCCTGAGACATTAACAAGATTATGCAATGCAGAGAGGACTTGTCAAGTTTCATTGGTATCATTTGAAGAAGTCTATCCAAGGTGGGGAAAACATTGTAAAAGATCTGTCAGTGAGACAGTGTGCTATAAAGCTATAAAAGCATAAGCTATAAAAACAGAGGCACATGCCACTTGGACTCATTGAGGTTCCCATGATATTTTTATGAAATCCAAAGTGTTAGCATAGGAATGTCCTGGCCAGCAATACTGTTCAAGTCCTATATTTCCAATGAATGGGTTACTGTTCCTCACTTTTTGTCTGAAACTGTCTGTTTCATCTGTTGTCCAGAGTGTCTGGCAATGGCTGCTACTTTCCATACAGGTGGCTATATCTCCTTATATGCTTGATCCTATTTACACCAATTTTACAGGAATGTCACACCATTGATTCTGGTGGAGTTACTCAGACTTTCAAACATTTTTTTGCCTAATTTTTCTTGCCTTCTTGCTATTTATCAAAGTGATTTTAAGTTGTCTCTTACAGCCAAAGCTTCTTCAAATTAGGGTCTGTTCCCTGCACTTATGGGGTGGATTGAATCTGGGGACAAATCCATTTTTTTCCGTCTTTAGTGACCATGAATATGCAAAGAGCTCAGATGCCCTGGTGATTATGGCTATAAGAACTAGAATAGAATGTCATAATGGAGAGAAATCATACCTGCAGTGACTGATTGAGATGCCACAAACACTGGATTCCCTATACATTTCCTCCTTTAGATTTATTATTAAAATTTGGTTGGAGTAGAACATCAATGGAGGGTTCATCAGGATGAAAAACAGTTCTAGCTAAGAAATAAGTTACATCCAAAGGCAAAAAAAGAAAAAAAAGTTCAAAACCAGCAGGGGAACTGTAGTAAATTACTGACACAATATTTTCCATTGTGCACCTTTATTTATTTTAATAATTTGTCCCAGTGCAAAAATCTCTCTTTAAAGAGGGCACTAGTGAATACAGGAACAATTTGAAGTAGGTAACTGAGACATGCATATGTTCCCTTGAAATATACCGTGAGCTCTTTAAAAATATAGTCAATTTTTAATAGTAAAATCATTTTAACTTTGCTTATATGGTGCACATAAATCCTTGAAGCATGCATAGTCCTGAAGACATATTCTTCCTTCTGCTCATGCTAGTGGATCCTTAGACGTCTATAATCACCAGGAAGTCATCTTCATTCATGTGTGTGTGTGTGGCAGAGAAAGCAAGTGCTGAAGATGCTACTGCATGCTTGAAGGTGTAGGAGCAGCCACGCAGCTCTGCATCCTGGGGGAGGAGATCATCCCCTCTCCAGCTTGCCTTTGTGCCACTGGATAGTGGTGCCTGGGGGAGTAGGTCTGAGGGTCAAAATGAGAAAGTACAAAGGGTTATACAAATGGAAAAGAAGGAAAGGAAAGAGAGGGAGAAAATGCCCTAACACAGGCTGTTCCCAACTTTAAGCAAGTTTGGGGCTTTGGGTGAAGTTCTGGGTCCATTCTTATCTGACCCATTTCTCCCACTCTCCTTCACACTGAATTTGGTACCTTTGGCTGCTTCTCATTTGCAACATGAGACTCTGTTGGAATTAATGGGGATTTCTCCCTTTCATGAAAGAAGTGCCAAGGAGCACACAGAAACATTATGCATTGATCGTTTAATGGGATATGAAATCACAAGGATTCTAAGAGGAGAAGGAACCTACTTTGAATTAAAATCACATGCTATGTTCCATAAGTGGACTTCCACTGAATAAATGGCATCTTAGGAACATAATATAATGATTCCTTTGCATTGAGTCAACCTGCTCATATTCACTGGCTGGTGTAAAAAAAAAATAGACTTCCTTGAGTAATAACTACAGGGCACCATCTAGAGCAGCAATACTGGGGGGAAAAAAGTCAGTGGACTCTGTTTCCACTCTAGTATTAAGCTGTTGGAATAGATGGATGTTGTAACAATCATAAACTACTCAGATACAGAATGCAGGATTAGTTTAGCAGCTTCACACACGCACAAACACGCACAGTGGGACTCTTCCACCTCTCCAAATCTAGATAAAATTGATGCCAGTGAATTGGACCTGGAATACTGAGCGAGTTTCGTAACCGATAAAAGTTTGCCACTTCATTGACTCTTAGAATTTACAGAATACATTACTGCCATTGGAGTCAACTAGTTTGAAACCATACTAGTACAGCTGCCATGTGCGGAAGAAAAGCTGCTCATCGTCCATTCATTTATTCTGTTCCTGGGGTGACAATAGCCTCGCTATTTTGCTGTGCTCTCAGTTTTCAATTGAAATCTACTTCCATAGGAATTATAGGTTTTTTTCCACCCTTCATTTTGTGTGCACACTGATTAGTTATTGTAGGGTTGTTCATGGTATGAAAGAAGACTGGGCACAGTGGCTTGTTTTCTAGCGTTGTTCATAAAATCTAAGTTGCCATCCATGCTGTAGTTTTTCAGGGTTCCACCAATGTTGCTAGTAATGACTTTTTTTCCAGACAGTAAAGAAAGAGCAAGGAAGAATTTGTAGCTAATGATATTGCAACACTGAAACAGCTAAACATAAACTGGATATAAATTGGGTTGAGTTGGGAGAAGATTATGTCCGGAGTCCAGTTTCCCAGCCCTTCTACCAAACCCATTGGTTTTACTATCCAGTGCTTTGATTTCCTTTCCTTCTAGTATTATTTGAAGCTGAAAGCTTCACCATTGTGTTTATGAAAGATGTCTGTTTAGTCTAGCTCACTTTGACTAACCTGAATGTATCCGATGAAGTGAGCTGTAGCTCACAAAAGCTTATGCTCAAACAAATTGGTTAGTCTCTAAGGTGCCACAAGTACTCCTTTTCTTTTTGCGGATACAGACTAACACGGCTGCTACTCTGAAACCTTTGACTAACCTATTACTCTGTGTATAGTAAGTATTAGCATTAGATAGAGAAGTTACTGTAAAATGTTATACATAACACCAGCAATTCACCTCTTTCTTTGCTATTAATTTTTATCTTCCTTGTATTAGCCACTTGTCCCAAATTTCCAAGGTCTGCATCCTTCATTTCACTCTTATCAACTGGAAAGGAACACCAGCCATGAGGCTGTTATGTTAAGTACGTTTCTATAAGAAAGTATTGCTTTAAAAAGGGTGAAAAATGCTCTCTTTGGAAGAGCAATTATCATGAAAGATTCATTATCAAAAGAATAGTTACCTAAAGCAGAAAAGTATGAATAGTCCCACTAATTCACTCTGCTGACAGAGTATGACAGCAATTCCAAGACGAATGTATTTCAAAGGTTTGTTAGGTTTTTTTTTTCTATATGCCATGAAAACATACAAAAACATGGTTGGTCTGTCTATGCATTTCTAATGTGCCTATCACTGTGTTATCTAGGAATGTAGGGCCAGATTCTCAGCTCAGACAGGCTGGTGACTTCAGGGGAGGTACTCTGATTTACATCACCTGATGATCTGGTGCTATAGCTGTAGACCAAAGGGCCAAACTCTTTTCCTCTCCTTCTTTGCTTCGTATTTTAAGCTGTTTTTCCAAGCGGGATCACTCTTGGGGAGTCAGCAGCCACTTGCCCTAAGACTGAATGTGGACCAGTTGTTTTGGATTAGCATCTATCACTAATTCAACCATTACTAATTTGCAAGCATATGTGGTTCAAATTTATGATTCACATATACCCTTAGTATGAATCAGGTTATCTCCATTGTTATTTTTAAAGCCTCCAAAGTAGACATGAAACATATATGGCCATTTTTGGCACCTGACTCACCCATTGGCTTGCTCTGTGATCTTGGGACAAATCATATTTTCAGTACTTAACTTACCACGTGCGGTGTTGTGAAGATACAGAAATTAAGATTTGTAAGTGCTTTGAGATCCTCTGAGGAAACGTGATATCAGTACAAAATACTATGGTTTTCACTGTATATGAAAGGTGATGCGTGAAGCCCTTATGAAACACAGGGTGACTTGTGTCCATTGGATTTAAATGATGGGGTTTTGGTAAAGGTTGAATCTGGTCAGTTGAAAATAATCTTTCTTAAATTAAGCCATAATGCCCCTTTTAGATAGCTAATTTAAAACAAAACAAAAAGACCAGTACCAGTAGAGTGACCAACTCTGTTGACTTTTACCACCATGTCGGTGTTGGGCAGAAGCACAGGATCAAGTTCTAAAGTCTTTCGTCATGCGCAAAATTCTCATTGAGATCAATGGAAGTTTGATTAAATAAGAAACCCTAGAAATGTAGCACTGGTAATGACCATAGAATCGTAGAATATCAGGGTTGGAAGGGACCTCAGGAGGTCATCTAGTCCAACCCCCTGCTCAAAGCAGGACCAATCCCCAATTTTTGCTTCAGACCATGATAGGTTAGGTTAGTTAAATCCTCAGAATTCGGCCCATAGGTAACTGGGCAGGATGGGAACAATTATATCTTTCCAATTTCTGCCATTATATAAATGTTATTTTTGTTATGCCTTCCCCCTTCCCTTACCCCCCAAGCAGTTCATAGGCAATAAAACACTAGGAATCCCTGAAGAGTGGTAAACGCTGACATGATTTAAGGAGGAAGACTCTGATAAGAAGATAAAAATCTAATAAACAGAGTCTAGAGAACCTTGGCAAGTCTCAGCTGCTTGCCAGTGTAAGCAAAGCCCCTCCCAAGGAAAACAAAAGGAGACTTAATCTCAAGGACATTCCACTCACAAACCATCTGAAGGAAAAAGTTAAGGCCGTGACCTCTGCAGTCTGAAGTTATGAGCATACTGACAAGAAAATATTTGACTTGGTTCAAGAAGCAAAATCATTCATTGGATTTTTTAATATCTTTTTCCTCAATAAAACACAAAAATAATATAGCTCTGTGTGTGTATGTATGTATGTATGTATGTATGTACCCATATAGTCTCTCCATTCGTCTAAACAGAGGGCATATACATATGTACATCATATATGTATACTATATGAACATGGTATATAAATTCAAATATCTACATCAAAGATTTACCAGAGATAAATAAGTTAATTGTAGATGACTGCTGCATGTTTTGACCAGACAAACACAGTGCCAAAGGATTAAACGATGCATCTATGTTCTAGCCTTCGTGTCTCATTGTACGCATTCTCTAAGGCACTTGCAAAGATAGCTGTGCTGTAATCAGTTGGAGAGATTTCTGAATTGATTCAGGTAAATCAGGAATCAACCAAAAATCCCTCACAAAATAAAGCCAAAGCTTTCTCAGGTTTGAAAAAGTTTTAATAACTTTCCCCACCCAGTATTGCTCATTCTTAGGCTTTCCTATAGACTAACTGGTGCCATCTTAGATCATAAGTGGAAATGCCAACATACATAAGAGAAGGCTTTTCCAGCCCTAGCAGATGCAAGAAATGCCAGAAGCCATGTTTGAAAAACCTGTTCTTCTGAGATTTCTGTCCCTGTTTGCCAGTCATGGGTGAGCGTCCAAACTTGTGGGTGCTTATGTGATATGTACTTCTTTTTTGGAATATTTGGTAACCTTATGGCATTTTGTAATTCTTTGCTCCAGCTATGTAATTCACTGCCTACTGGTATGATGAATGCTCAGCCTGTCTTTCTATTTAAGCCCAAACTAAAGACATATGGGTGAAAATTTTCAAAAGTTCCTAGGAAAGCTAGGCACCTATATACCTTGTATCTAGGTTCCCACCCTATTAAGATCCTTCACAACCAGTCTTATTTACATGTAAGAGCTGTTATAGGCCCATCAGTAACCTCAGAGTCCCCTTATGCATGTCCACTGTTTAGATTTAAGTGACAGACCTTATGCTGTATACCCTGGTATGCTACCAATTGAGCCACAGCAGAAGCTCCTTAACTAGCTTGGTAAAAGACTTGATATGCTTGTCTCAGCTTTAGGTTGCCCTTTGCCTATCCATAAAGTCTATGAATAGGCCCTGATTCTGCTGAGGATGCCAAGTTTATCCTGAGCCTTGAACCAGATCAAGCCCTATTTTACCAGTGCTCTTCAAGTCAGGGATGTTTCTATAGAACAAATTCACTAGGCTTGTACATTGTACAGAGGAGCAGGGGATGAGGCAAGAAAGGTCTGTTATTGGCAGATTTGGGGTTCAGTCTGGAACTAGGCTAATATCCATCAGAATTCTGATCAAGTCTGAACTGAACCTGTCCTTCCAATAACCTGTCTTGTTGTGGCACCTGATGGCATTTTCTGCCCTGTTGTGTAATGACATAAGGGCTATAATGGGTTGCATGCTGTTAAATGTCATCAAATGCCATGAATCATAAACAATTCTGGCTTCTAAACTAGAGATTAGGGATATTTATGAAGTTTAGTCTCAGTTTGGGTTTTCCAGACCCTTGAAGTTCAGAGGAGTGCTTTCATTCTTCCTTTTTTTTTTTTTTTTTGTATTGCACCAGCTGCTTCCTGCTGCCGTGATTGACTCTGCTGTTAATATTCCCGAACTACAGAGCGGGATGTTAATCCAAAGGAGTTGACCGTCTGAACTGATTGCCTGCTGACAGACAGTGTAAAACTCAAATGCAGGAGGATAGCAAGATACTGAGATTAGATATCAGAGAAAAGAAAGATACAACTGTTTCTTCTCCCCACTTGAACAGGCAGGAAACAGACCCACTATACATCAACCAACTCTTAAGTACAATTTCTGGTTTCCCAAATTTTGTAATGTTCAAAACCTTTTAATAATCTTATAAGAATGAAAACAGTTTTGATCAAGAAGCCACAAAGCACAAAGATTAAACAAGAATAAAAGGGACAAGGCATTTATGGTGGGTTACAGCCTTAAACAAAATTAAGTAAACCCAGTTAAGGCAAACACTGTAACAGGACACAGCTGTAACTCTCCATATGTACAAGGATTCAGATTGCTAGATTGAAAGTGTGGATCCATTACATGGGCCAAATCTGATGGTCCTTATTCAGATTTGATCCAGGCAAACTCCCATTGAGTTAAATAGGAGTCTGCCTGAGAAAGGACTGAGGGTTTACCCTATATTCTGTGCTTCACTTTTCCTGAGAGTTATAACACATAGACTGTCCATGGGTGAAATTCGTTCCTGTACAAAGGGCCTTTCAAAATCAAAGTTCCCAAGGCCCAAATGAAAGCCCTTTTGCCAGACCAGTAGGAGTTAGTAATAAGTTTTCCTGAGCTCCAAGTTGCCTTTTTCCTATCTAAAGGCTATGAACTGGACCAGATTCTGCTCAGAATCAAGCTTATCTTGGGTCCTGAACAGGATCAAGTCTTATATTTTCAATGCCCTATAAAGAGCAGGGGAAATTACCACAGAATGAAATCAGGGTTTTAATATTTTGTACAACTATTCGGAGCATGGGGTGGAACTGCAGGGGCTGAGATGAAAGCTCTGTTAGAAGGAATTTCAGCACAATTTGAGGGGTTTGAGGTTTAGCAAAGCTTTAAGAGGGAGATAGTACATAAATCCTGATCGTTGGCACAGCGGTGAACTTCATCCAAGATGCATAAAGCTTGAGGCAACATTGAGGAGTAAACATTAGCTTCTGGTCTCTTAATTATTCTGATTTTGTGCTGGATTTGACCTGTTGGTGTCCTTGACACAACTGGTTCTTATCTCTCATTCCCCTTTCCAATACTCAGAGAATGCCAGCTCTCAAAGATCAGAAATGAGCACTTCCCAACCTGGAGGAAGAGAGCATCATGGGTTTTCTACTCCAACTGCCTAATGTTTTGAGGATAATTAATCCTAAATCTTGCACCCTAGTCACTTGTGTACCAGGTGCTAAGCAATCAGTCAGGCTGACCTTTGCTATTGGAAGATATGCTATTTACATTTTCAGTACAGAGATCCTACTGTGTAAAGAGGTGGATGGAAGGCAAATGTTTTCATCTTCTCCTTCTGCCTTCTCCCATGCCATCCCTTGTGCCTGGAACACCATCCCTTCTTTATCCTAATGTACCAGGTGCCCACCCTTCTTTCTAATCCCCATCACAACCCATTTCTTCCATGTAGCTACAATCATTGCTAATTTGCATTAGTGAAAATACCATTCATCACCTGACACTGTAAAATAGAACCCTTTTCTAGCTCTCCCAGTGCATTCTGTGTTGCCCATCTGTTTAGTATGTAAGATTCTTCAGCTGGGGCCTGGTGTTTTTATGAATTAGGTATCAAGGCAAGAACATTGTTGGCTCTTAACAAATACAAATCATCATTAATAACCACAAGTCATTTCAAATGGTGAGTAACAGCAGTACAGTAGGTGGGTATATGTCTGGACTCCTGTCTATGTAAATAAACTGATTTAATCTGACTAAAGATAAGCACCTAACTCCTTTAGGTACTTCTAGAAATCCTAGCCTTAGGTGAGTAGCTAGTACCTTACAGCACCCTTTTTAAACCAAGGGCTTAAAAGAAAACAATATGCATTCATATTGTCTCAGCTGCTAAGCTGTGCACTTAGAAATCTGTGCAACCATCCATCCCCCTGCCATCTCCCTCCCCTACACTTCCTAAACTTGTATTAGGAGCCAAGGAAGAAGTCAGAGGCAGTTATTGTGCACAAATCATCCGCTGGCTGAAGTTTTTGGTGGCAGCCAAGAGAGAAGAAGGAAAAAAAATTAGAAAAATTTCAATTTCAGGACCATTATTATTTTCATTAATCATAAGAGGCGCTGTCACCCCTGTCCTTATTCTTTAGAGGGAGATCTATTATACGGTCCATTTAGTCCAAGCCATATTACCTCATATGTTTTCCTGGCTGACCAAATAAGACTTAAGAGATAAAACAATTTACTGTTCATTATGATCCGTGTCACTGGAATCAATCTATTAACCTACATTAACTGGATATGTGATGATAGCTCACATACACGCTTCTCCAATTTAAAAAAAGAAAGAGAGAATATGGGAGGGGCTGGGGGCCTGGAAAAGGGGGGAGAGTGAGATGGAGAGGGGAAAGGAAATCAAGGCCCATAAAGTGCAGTAGACGTATAATTTGCCAAGCGAATACAACTTCATTTTCCAGCGGCCACTGCTGCGCCCTCCACATCTTCACGCAGCCCCTGACCTGTGAAGAATTCTAACAAATTGGCTTCTATTGTGAAGCCAAAAGGTGCCATCAATGAAGGGACGGTTCGCTGGTCCTAAAGTATGATGGGAAATCGCAGGCTGGAATAAAGAGCTGCAGTTTTATGAAGTTAACCCATTGAGGTTAAATCCAAGCAGGGATGCTGGGGCGGCAGATCACCCCCTTTGGATGGCTTAATCAGGAGAAGAGAATTTATTCAGATGCGTTGCCCAAATGAGGGGAAGCGTCCTTTACCAAGCTAGGTAGAGAGAAGAAATGATCTCTTGTTCACAGACAGCACAACTTCTCCTGCTGTGCCAGGGGGCAAATTCATTCTCTCCCTTTTTCTTTCTGTGCTTGATAGATTGTAAGTATCTTGGGGGAGGAAAGTTAATCAATAGGTGGTCGTCCTGATGCTCTCTTGCACAGCAAAAATAACTTTTGAGTAAACTGTCAATGAGTTAAGCTAGTGTCAGACATATGCAGCTCAATCATTCTATTTATTCTGAATTTGCAATTGCTTATTAAGAGCTCATCTGGGTGCTGGCTCATGTTTTTTTAAAGCCCCTTGTGAGACTGCAGAGTTCAGTTTGTGGTTGGTGACTAGCATGTGTCTGCTTTGTGCTGACTGTCATCCCTCCACAACCCCCCGGCCATGTATTGAACGCTAGTCTGAGTCAACCAAACTGCCACACAGATTAGCATTCTTGATTCACAGTTAGAGCCGGTTGCACCCACTATGAAATACCATCTGCTTCTGACCTAGGGCACTGCATGGGCCACATTCTGCTCTTAGTTACACCAGTGTAAATCTAGAGTGACTCCATTTAAACTCTTGTGTATACTGGAGAAATAAGGGGGTGGGGCAGGGAATGGTTGCAGTAACAAAATGGTAGCATTTCACAGGGGATTCTCGTGGCTAATTATCTGCAGGTATTAGAGTGGTGAATACTGAGCCTAAAATTTGTTACAGTAGTCTGGGTTTGTTTTAAATTGGCAAGGCTGGCAAGTTAGGGGAATCTACTTTAACAGTACTGGACTGTCACACCAATGTAAACCCAGAGTAACTCCAATGGACCAAATTCTATTAATGTGTGTTCATCTGGAATTACTCCACTTTCTCCCTCTCACACTGCCCTCCTGGTTCTGATTCCAAGTTCCTTTAGTCATGCAGCCCCAGATCCTTAAAGGTATTTAGGCAATGGAAATGAGGAGCCTAAATACCTCTGAGGATCTGGGCCGTGGCATCTGCTGCCCTCTGCTATGCCTGCTTTCTCATTCCTTGTAAAAGCACGCAAGGTACCGAGAGTCATGGACATCCATATGCTCCAAGATCTGATCCAGCTCTATTTAAATAAGTGTAAGCCTTTCCAGTGACCTCAAAGGGGTTGTATTAAGTCTTACGTACATTACTGAATATGCTGTGAGTATGCCTACAAAGTAACATAGTAACTTCTTCCCCAGTTCCCATAAGAACAAGAACTAGTGAGCAACCGTGCTCACAATAAATAATAGTGAGTAATATCCTGAGAGGAATCTTATTATTACTCTTTGTATTGCAGTGGTGCCTGCCTAGAGGCTCCCAACTGAGATCAAAGAGCCATCGGACCAGGTGCTGTTCAAACCATATTGACTGTCCCTGATTCACAGTCCTTATAATATAAATAATCAAAACAAGCAAAGAGTTGGAGGGAGAATAGAGGCAAAGTGACTTGACCAAGTAGGTCAGTAGCAGAGTCAGGAATAGAACAGAGGTCTCTGGACTCCTCTATCCACTGGACCACACTGATGCTCAATCTGAGCTCTGTAAAATGTGAGGTTTATTGCTGTAACCCTTTTTCTTCTTCTTCACTATTTCCTTTCCCAACTCTTTGTTAATGCCACTCATTGCATCACATCTAAGATTAGACTGTAAAATCTTTGGGTAGTCCTGAGTCTAATCTCATACTGGTTTTACATTGGCATAACCCTGTGGCCATCCCCTGAGATAATCCACTGTCCAGTGGGAGAGACACTAGACTGGAGAACAAAGGATTTGGCTTCTATTTCAGCCATATGACCTTTGACAAGTCACTTCATTTACATGTGCCTCAGTTTTCCTTTCTGTACCACGGAGAGAACAACACATATCCATCTTTGTAAAGCACACGGAGATTCTCAGATGCAAACCACAAGATGAGAGCTACCCCAGTGTAAGTGAAACCACAATCAGGTTTTTTTTTTTTCTTCTCAGCCACGTTGATGTAACTCCAGTAATTTCTGGAGTTACTCCAGATTTGCACTGGTGTTAATGAGAGAAGAATCAGGCCCCATGTCTTTCCATGTGTGCTATAAAGTGGCAAGACACACTGGAGTGTAGTAAAAATAAATAATAAATCTGACAACAATAATAAGAAAAATCAATTATAATATAAATCTAATTCGTTTAGCAAATGTTAGGCTGTCCAGTGTATGCTAAGAGACATCATTAAGGACTAGATTTTGCCACCCTTACACGCATCAAGTAATGGATGGGGCTAAATCCATGCCCAAGGACTCGCCAGCTGCCCTCTTAGGGCAGTGGTACAGCCTTTTTCCACTGCTGAAGCATTGTAATGAGGCATTACTGTAGGTCAAGATCTGTCCCCAAGTCTTTTAGGCCTCTTCTCCTGGGGGAATTCTGCCCCCCAAAATTAAAAATTCTGCACCAAAAAATTAAAAATTCTGCACACAATATTTTAAAATCCTGCAAATTGTATTAGTCAAAATAATACTACATAATCATGCCAGTTTCAATGATTTTGGTCATTTATTTCAAAATACCTGTCAGCAAGTATGTCTCTAACAATATAAACATGTAAAAAATTTCCCCCAGGAGTAGAGAGTTAAAGAAACCCCTATGACAAGCCAGTTCCTGTTTTTCTGCCTCCCCCACCCCCTTAAGCCCAGCCAGGGAGCCAGACACCCACAACCTCTTGCCCCTAGAGCCCAGCTGCGCCCCCCCCCCCAGCAAATACACCCAAAACCCCTAGCCCCCAGAGCGCAGCTGTGCGATACCCTTGTCCCAGATACCCGCACCTCCTCCCCCCCAGAGCCCAGCCATGCTTTCCCCACCCTAACACCTACCCCCTATCCCTCAGAGCCAAGCTGTGGGCCCCCCTCAGCCCAGACACCTTCCAAGCCCTTCAGGACCCAGCGATGCAGAGGGAGAAACAGCCTGATGCTTGTTCCCAGGCTTGTGTGGAGTTTTCTGTGTGCTCTGCCATCTCCTTCCCTCAGGGCGTGCTGGGAACTGCAGCTGCTAGGAACTCCCTCTTCCTGCCCCTCCCCTCCACCCCCGCACCCCACTTCCCCTCCTTGTGGCAGTGTCTCTTCTATGTGTAAGCTGAGCTCTGCCAGGTCCAGCGGCCCCGGGGGGAAAGAAATTCTGCATGTACCACATTAATTTCTGCAAAATTCTGCATTGCACAGTGGTGCAGAGTTCCCCCAGGAGTAGGCCTTACAATATTAATTATAATATTTTTCTCTCTTGTTTCCAATAGAAAGCATGGAGAAATAGATGGTTTAGGAAACTGGGAATAGAATACAAGGCCTTTCATGATTAGGCCATTGTATCAAATCCAGCTCAGACTGGTAGTGATTGAGCATTATTCAATTTTTAAGAGATATGCCATGTAAGAAGGAAATGTGTGTTTCAGATGTTGTTGTTATATTATTACTATCTTAGTTCCTATTCATGGACCAGGACCTCATTGTATGAGATGCTAGATAGTATGTCAATCTTTGTGTGTGTGTGTATTATAATGTTATACATATTATTTCATAGGAGTCCACATTATAATCTCACAAAAGTGCAATAGGTAGAGCATATGCATTAAGGTCCCTTTTCTTGCAGAAACGCAGACTGAAGTCATTGGGAGTTTTGTCCAAGTAAGGACTTGATTTAAAATGTAAGACTTAAACCTCAGGATTTGCCTTTACAAGTTAAAGAGATACATGCAATGAGTTGGTGGGTCACAGTATTTTTATATTGACAGTTTCAGCGGTAAGAAGAAAGTTTAAAGAGGTCATGGAAACTATTTCCTCATCCCTAAAGATGATTTCTTCAAAAGAGAGTGGATATGCAATATTTATTTGTTATTTCATTACTTGTGGGTAATGTTGGAAAATTTGTACCAAAACCTGTTCTGTGGATAAATAAGGGAGTTTATTTTCCAAGACTGAGAATCCAGAACCTTATATGGGTACTAAATGCCTTTGATTAACAAATGAACACTAGATAGATTTCTGTTATGTGGCTGGCTAACCAAAAAGGACAGTGCTCGTAATGCCAACTTAAGAGAACTCTTAACATTTGTTTATTTCAGGTGAAGATCAGAGAGAACTGATGCTTCTGAGTTAAGCAGACAGAGGGAGACTAAAGTCACAAGTTTCTCCACTGGAGCTGTTAGGGCCCCAGGGAAAAGCAGAGAAATTAATGTACTGGAGATTTTGCTAGTCAGCATTTGATAAGGAGTGTTGTGAGTGTATGAATGCCATGATCCCAGACTTTATTCCCTCTCCAGAGCATACCCCACTGCGACCTCAAAATCAGAAAATTAAACTGAAAGGAAATGTTTGTGCTTCCAAAATAGCAATCCATTATTGAGAATGGAGATATTTAACCAATAAACGATTGCTTAAGGGTCTTTTGCTGGAGCTACAAAAAGAGCTGCATGCTGTTAAATGACCAAGAACACCTACTGAAAATGTCATGCTTACAAACAGTGCAGTAGCTTATTTGCTAACTGACAAAGGTCCACAAATAAATCATGTCCCATGATCCCCTGGCATAGTGGAAATTCAGGGTCAGGATGGGGTGGACAAGAAGAGAAAGAAGGCATGTCAGGAAGGGAGAAAGCATAGCTCAAGCATTCTGATGCCTCAGCAGTTTTGCACTCCTGCAATAGCTATTGAATCAGGGGTGCAAATTGGACTGCCTTAGCCTGTCCTTGGGGCCAGGTTAGCCCTGGCAGCCACTAAATAGTGGAAGCACAAGCCATCTCTTTTCTGTCCAGGTTCTGGCATTTGGGCATTTTAGGAGAGGAATATTGGTAGATGAATGTCAAAAGACTCAGAGTTCAAATTATTGCTCTTAATTAGTCTATATTTAGGTTTGGCTTGGATGAGCATTTACAGGTGGGAATACTTTACCTGAATTTTCTGCACTGCTTTAATCTGTTGTTGAATTTTTATGATGACCAAGCAGTCTGTAAGATTAAAACTGCTTTCTTTATTTCTTTTAATTCACATAATGTATCAGTGCCACCTTCTTGCTCCCTCTTCAAGCCCCCTCTAGAGTTCTGAAAAAGTACGTTGCATCTATTTACACCTGCTCTAGGTCTAGATTCCACAAGGCTCTCTCATAACTTTGCCACGCTTCCAGCCTTGATGCAGAGAAAATACTGAGCATTTCTGTTTCCAGTCCCATCCAAACCCAAGAAACAGAGAAGCAGTGAAAAAACAGAACAAAAAAATGATTGAACTTTTCAGAATCTTTCAAAAGGATCAGTTCTTTAAAAAGCATAAAAAACCTTTTGTATCTAACACCTAGTTAGTAAAACCTCTGGGGCAGGTGTGGTCATCTTATCACTTGTTGGTACAATATGTAGCACAATAAGGCTTAGAGCCTTAACTGGGTTCCTAGGTGCTTCCATAATATTAATAATAATAATAATAGGTATTGGTTTAGGAAATTAGACCTCTTTTTTTCTTAACTAGTTCAGCCATCTTGTAGAGCTGGTCAAAAAATTCTATTGTGATGCTTTTTCAACAGACAATTCTTTTCTTTTCAACAAAATGGAAAATTTCAGTTTTTGTAAAAAAAACAAAACAAATGGGAGAGTAATTGAAAACCAAAAGTGTTTCAGTTATTGGGGTTGTGATAAACACATACAACTTTCTGAAAAAAAAATCAATGACAAAAAATGCATTGAGAGTTTTCATGGAGAAAATAATTTCTCTACCAGCTCTGTTCATCCATCCATCCATCCTAATCTAATCTAATCTAACCTAATCTAACTAGGTGTTTATACCAGTCATCTTTATTTTAGCACTTCTGGTTACCTGAATATTGAATGAAAGGGAAATAAATTCCTTACTTTCCCAATTATGATGATCTTCAATTGAGACCCGTGTTGGAGGAGGAATGTCATCATAACATTGTCTATGTTTGGGCACTCTACAGCAATGTGATTGTTATAGCCATTGAAAAAGATCATTGTATTTCTCATGAGAAGTCACGGTTGCCAGCAACCATGACAACCCTAGCTAAGAATAGCCAATACTCCCATTTAGGGGAGAAATAAGCACAGTCACTTGAATGCAAAGATCTGAGTTCCATACTTCCTAAGGTACTTCCCATTGTCAGTTTCGCTTAAGCAGACTGCAGGGTCTGCTGCTGAATGCACCATTTTAAGATCCACTAGTTCTGCCTGGTCACAGAGATCTCTGCCTACCTTAGGCAGTCCATCATGACAATTTGCAACAGGAATTAAATTAACCTGTAGCACTATTGGCACACACAGACACAGAGTCTGCAGATGCTGCACTTGAAACACATCAGAGTCATTAACACTGATAAAAATGAGTCATGACATTTGAAACTTAAATATATATAACAAAACATCCATCTGACTTCAGAGCTTCCAGTCAGATGAACTTCATTTCTCCTCTGTCCCAGGACACGGAGAGTCTTTCTCTGTGACAGGCTCATAATCAGCCACATCCTCGCTCATTAGTATTCTGTCCTCAGCCAGCAGTGGCACGCAGACCATCCTGAGACATTTTACTTTGTCTTTTTGGCAGCTGATCTTTCTAGTTCGGCCCCACTCAAGGAACCTAGCTCTGTACAACAGCTGCCAAGAAATCAAGTTGCAGTGGCTGAGGAACTTGGTGCCTTCATCAATTAACAAGCGACATGGGAAGATGCTGGAAGAGCATATGGTATTGCTGATTGGTGTCACTGGCATTCTCCTACTCATAAGAGTAGTACCTAGGCCTGGTAGATAATGACAGATAGAGAGCTAAATGTGTCCTTAAGTATAAAATCAGTCATTATATTGAAGTCAATGGAGTTACTCCAAATTTACATCAGTGAAACGATGAGCAGACTCTGGGAGTGATAAATGGTGTCATTATTAATAAATGGAATGTTTCATTAGATAGAACTGAACCTTGCAATGTTGACACGCCACAGCACACTCAGTAGACAACATGTAACAGATGTGAGTCCCTTTGCTTAATGCATGACTGGAAGGTGCTCAGATACTATGGTGATGTGTGGAGCATGAGAACTTATAGAAAACAGAATACAAAAGGCAAGCTGGGGGGCATTTATCCCTGGGAAAGTTACAACAGAGTGGAGATTTCTAGATGCAGGCAAGAAGTGACAGAAGCATCCTTCTTGCTGTAGCAGGCCTCACAGTGAGGGGCAGGAACCCCATTAAAAGGGATCTCATACTTCATTGTGCAGAAATCCTGCGATCTTTGGGGTGGTGAGCAAGATCCAAGTGTCTTACCCTACCTACCCAAAAGACTCTGTTCCCCCCACCCCATACACGCTGTGTAGGGTCAAAACTTGCCTCTTTCCTGGAGTTTGACTTTATTAACAGATAAATCAGCAATAAGATAACATGCTTTCCAGTCTGAGCACTTTCCCCAGATGTAGTTCCTCCTAAGATTCTTAACTTAAGGCTGTTCACCCCACCCCTTAGGATCTTTCTGTGTCAGACACAAAATCCCTCTGTCAAGAGAGACTAGATGTCAAGCCAGGTTCTATTAAGGCTTAATATAGATGGCAGATGCTATGGGTGGCTTCACCCTCAGCCTTCAGGACAGAAATTAGCTCCTCCCTGTCCTGGTCCACTGTGGGGTTTGTCCACCCCATCACAGTCATTATGTGTATCGCAATCTGTGGGATTATGAGGAATAGTGTAGGTGGAAACTTTAGTAGGATTGCACACAGTCGAACCCAGTCCCTATAACATGATGGAGGACTGTAAGAGTACAGAATTCTTGTTCGGTGTCATCCTGACCTAAATTCA
Organism: Caretta caretta; assembly: GCF_965140235.1. NCBI lineage: Eukaryota > Metazoa > Chordata > Testudines > Cheloniidae > Caretta > Caretta caretta. The sequence continues at coordinate 74,463,685 of NC_134215.1, read as the reverse complement.
GGTTCTAGAATCCTTCACAAAAATGCATGAACACAGACAGCTCTGCGACCTTCTTTCTTGTAAACAGTGGCATGTACTTTATTTACAGTGTCTCAATCCCTCCAATACATATCAGCGCATCCACCTCTTTGCACTGTTTTCCAGCATTCTGGGCCCTTCTCTAATGAGGAGGGGATGACATGTGTTTATTCAAAGAATTCCCTTTGCCTTTGCCTACTCCTACTCGCAGACTCTTCTCCCTTCCTCATCAAGCTCTTCCTTCCTGTGCGCCTTTTAAATCACTTGCCTGTTAATTACTAATTAGCTCATTAACTTCCTAACCCCAATCAGGCCTTCTCCAGGGGAACCTAATTAGTTCTAATAGTGACCAGAGTGCGGGCTTAGGCTCCATCTCTATCTCGCTGCTGTTTGTCATGGGCAGAGAGAGATGAAGTGACTTGCCTAAGGACACACTGAAAGTCAGTGGCAGAATTGGGTTTAGAACTCATTAGTTCCTCTTTTCTACCTGAATAATTCCAGCTGACTCTCCTGCCGCTTGCAAGGGAAGGTTGGAAAGTATCAAAATGGTCAAAACAGGTTTTCTACTCACTGCTGCTACTTTGTTTGTGAGCCCAGGAATGCTTGCCTCTTTGGCTGCTGGATCTTCTGCATCTGTGTCTTTAGCTTGACTAGCCTGTGTGGCATCTCTTCCATTGTGTCAGGATCTCCCTGCCTTCATGAAGGTCACCTCCCTAGTCACCTTCTCTTGATCAAGCGTGTTAAGATCCTGGATATCCCCCAGTGCTCTCTCAGCTGCTCAGTGTGCCTCAGTGTCTAACCTGTTTCTGTCAGCTCATGGTCATACGCATGACCAGGCCATTTTCCTTTCACTAGATGTATCTTTTATTCCTCTGCTTTTTTACACATAGCACATACCACTGGCATCTTGTAGCAGGAGCTTTCGATGCAGTGTCCCTCCTCAGCACAGCTCACCTTCTGAGCTTCTCCTCTGAGCCCAGAGAGTGATTGGAGGCTTCCAAAACGCAGCCCCTTTCCGCTCTCACTGCCTGGCCTTATACCAGTCCTGTCTGCTCCTGACCAATGCTGCTCCATCCTCAAGCCTAACCCTCCCTCAGGTGTGGCCTGTCAGCTTACCCAATCCCTTCTGAGCCACAATAACACTTTCCTGGCTAATGCGTGATGGACACCCTATAATAACCTGGGAGGAATCCAGGAGTGGAGACTTGTGAGGAAACTGATTCTCCAGAAAGACTTGGATTGCTGATTCATGTTCTTTTCTTTCTTATTTCACAATCAAATCAGGTCAGTCACCATGGGCGACACTATCCCCCCACCCACTTCTGATCTCACCTCGATATCTTGTGGTAAAAACTACAATGCTTTGTCTCCACGAGGAGTTTACAGCAGGTTAGCTAAGGTTCATGAATTATTCCACTGTAAATCCCTCCATGTTTTTTGCAGATGTAGCTGTAAGATGTGAACCTATGGTCAAATAACTCCACTGGCTTTAAGTATCCGAGGGGTAGCCGTGTTAGTCTATATCCACAAAAACAACGAGGAGTCCGGTGGCACCTTAAAGACTAACAGATTTATTTGGGCATAAGCTTTCCTGGGTAAAAAAACCCACTTTTTTACCCAGGAAAGCTTATGCCCAAATAAATCTGTTAGTTTTTAAGGTGCCACCAGACTCCTCATTGTTCCACTGGCTTTTTATTCCTTTGCCTGGGTCCTGTGCTATTGAACATATTTTTAATAAGTAAACATATTTATTAATAAGCCACATCTGCTGACTTTTACAAGTGGGGGTGGCCACAGCTGCAATGTACCAAGGGCCATGGCTGTCAGAAATTTCCCCCATTTGTACTTTTTTAAAACAAAATCACTGAATTTGTAGTAAAAATAATGAGCCATTTCAAGCTGCTATAAGCATCAGGTCCTCAGTTACTAAGGGACACCTTTTAACATCCCCGGTAACTAACTTTCTGACATGCTCTGAGGAGTATATGGCATGCCAAGATCTGCTGGCGTCAAGCCTAAACGTCTCTCCTCTTTGTGTTCAGGTCTTCCATTTGGCATCACAAGAGGACATACTGCCGACATCAGTCCACCTGGGTTGCAAACAATGCTCGTATTCAGCACTCAGCCTTTAATCAGTTACTAGTATCAGCGGTATTTGCATTCAATACCCTTTGCTTTAGCTCTAACTCCAGGTGCCCTGGAAGACCCACTGAGAACAAGGGAGCTCCAGCTTTACTACCTGCCATGAAGACACACTGACATTCTCATCATCAGCAGCACAAGGCAGGCAACATTCAGTCTGCAAGGCAGCTCCCATTAGCTGGGCCTGCCAACTGGTTAGCCAGACACTAGAGTGGACTAAGCAGAGCTGCCCATCTGCTGGCTGGACTTGCTGTGTGTGAGTGCGTGCATCTTACATGCTACCGCAACCAAAACTGAAACCAGGACCCTCCTGATCCAAAGGCTCTTGGAGACAAGCCAAAAGGGAGCCCCCTGCTGGCTGAGCCTGACTCATACGGAAAGTCGATATGCTATTTTGTGTTTGGTTGTTTGCCAGGATGATAACATTAGTGACCAACCCTGCCTAACAAAAGCCATCTGAGGATTGTGTGTGCCACAGAACTGAACTTCAGTATTATCGAGTCATCTGGGACTGGGTGCGTTAAGCTCTCCCTTTCCAAGAGTCTGTTTTATGGGGAAAAGATCCGACACATTGACACATGAGAGGGCTAAACACTGGACTGTACCTTTAAATTAGTATCAACAATGACTCAACATATTACCGGGGACTCTTCAAGAAGGGTAGCAAGAAACAAAGGACTGGATTCATCCTTAGCATAATTCCTCTGACTTTAATGGCTGTATGCTAGGGTCCAAAATGTCCATTGGAAAGGAGGGTTAAGTCGTCTTCCACTAACAAAGATGAAAGGAATAATTTAATAGAGATAGGGGCCGGAATGAAGTGCAGGGATGAAAGGACAAGCGGTAACTGAGACTGAATTTAAACAACTCTGGAGAATAAAATGATCCTTAAAAAAAAAAAGATAATTATGTCTTACAACAATTACCCTGGCTATGAAGCAAAATTAGCATAGTCCTTTCTAATTTAAATGTGTTGAAAGTGCCTGAGCATGACAGCAGAAAATTACAAGGTTTATGACACGGGCTTTGGTTAAAGTGATGGCAATCGGATTATTGTCGCTTTTGTGTGTGTTGATAGCAATGATTGCAAAGTTACCTATAAATATTAACTGTTTAGCACAGAAGAATTTTGGCTTCAATAGCTTTGTAGCAAATCTAGGGATTCAAAGGCCCACAACGTCTGCACTGAAGATTCAGAGTTGTTCTTCCATTTTCATTCACATGGGGTTGATCCTGATTCATCACCGTGTTTCTCTTATTTGATGCCAGTATAACGCTGTTGATAGTAAGTGCCTGTATTATGATTGTAACTGTAACGTAGTTACAAAACTAATATAATTATTCTCGCGGAGGACTAATTCTCCACCTTCCTCATGAACTTCTGTGGTTTGAAGAGAATAGAACCTGGATTGAAAACGTCTTTGTTTGGGGCCTGATAAAACCCAAACTTGACCTTGTCAACCTATCTCTAAAGGTGTCTACAATGCAAAGAAACATCTGAAGCACCAAGTCCAGGTCAGTTGACTTGGGCTTGTGCTGTGGGGGATAAAAGTAGCAGTATAGATTTTCGGGTTTGGGCTGGAGCCCGGGCTCTGAGACCCTCCTTCTCACCAGGTTTCAGAGCTGGGGTTCCAGCCTAAACCTGAACGTCTATACTGCTAATTTTAGCCCTGTAAGCCTGAGTCAATGGGCCCAGGCTCCAAGACTTGGTGCCACGGATCTTTATTGCAGAGTAGATGTACCCTAAGTGCTATTTCTTCGTAACCAAACCATGCAGAGTTTTTGCATGCCACCACTATATCAATTTCCCATGTCAGTTCTGCCCTGTGAATTTCTTAAGGAGCTATTACAAAATAAAACAGGAATAAATAGTGATTTGCTCTACTTATATGGTAGGTTTTTCCACCCCTTGATCTCAAATCACTTGCCATTTTACAACTTTACCCTTAATATAAGAAATTCCTTTCTTCTCCCAGAGAAATAACAGGAAAAGGCAATATGTGCAAACCTCCGCAGGTTTGGAGGTTCCACAGGGAGCTTCAGCATATGAGCTATGCTTGATTCTTCCACTGGCATCCATAGAAAGTGAACCCATTCGGCTAAAGGCTCTGCCTGTGAACTGACACCAAGGGCCAATTTCTCAAACCCTGTCTGACTCCTTTGTGCAGCTCAAGAGGTAGAAAGGAGACAGAGTCCATCTGTAATTGGCCAGCTGATAATTCCACAGTGAGGGAGAACTCTCAGCTGCCATACAGCCAGGGAGGCCAGTCCCTGCACTAACTACCTCACCCTGGCTTAAGGGGCATGCTGGGGGAAAGAGATGGTGTGTAAGTGGTATTTTGGGGGGATGGAGTGGAATGTGGAGCTCTACTGTGCTATGCCCTTTCTCGACTAGTGTATGGCCTTTAGGGACCATATGTCGATTGCTTAAATTAGAGTAACTCTTAGGGGCTAGAATTAGGGGGCTGATGCAGACCTGCCCAGAGAATCAGGGAGTTTTAACTGGCTCCCTCATGGCCCCCCATTCTCCTGAGCTGAACCAAGCTTGGAACGAGGAGACAATCTAGCCCCATGATTTTATGAAAATGGCATCCCTAATATATTTCAGAGACTGGATTAAAAGCATGATGAAATCCTTAGCTCAGTCTGCGATTTCAAAGTTCCTACAATTCAATTACTTTGCAGCCCCAAAGTTCATGGTGTACTTTCCTAAATACACTGTGGAGGGGAGGCTGTTCCCACTTCATGTGAATTCAAGCAACATGATTTATATTTGCACTAAGAAGTTCAATTGCTCAAATACTTCCATTTATTAAATTAGCTCTGTAGTAAATTAATATGAATTTTGTTAAACAACTTTACAACTTGGGAGGCTTTGAAAACAGAACTGAGTTCAGCTGTTTCCTTTGGACTCTTATTGAATCTTGAATCTTCTCTGCTTGATATATAATTTAAACGTACATGCAACAAAAGCCGCACACAGTTTAGAATTTGGCCCTAGGTATGAGCCTGCCTGATTCACCTATGAGTTTATTTGGTTGGAGTTTGGATTTGTGGGTCTGACATTCAGATTTACATTCTTTCCCTAGTTTAATAAAAGCTATTCCTCAGCTTTTTTGGCAGGTCCCCAGGAAACAATATTCAATGCCATTGAAATGGTGGCTTAGCAAATGAATACATACACATAAAGACTTTTTTTAAAACAGATCCATGATTAGGTGCAATGGTCTGAATACAAATGAGAGATTGGAAATTCCCTGGTGTTCTCAGGTAATCCGGTTCAAATACATATCAGTGATATTTATTTTGGTAAAGAACACCTTGTTGAGTGTATCAAGTGCTTAGGAACACTATGTAGACATGAAAGAAGCAGCTCTCTGGGATGGCGAAGTTTAAAACGACAAAGTTTGGAAGTAGTGTGCTCCAAGGGATAAGGCACTGGCTTGCACGTCAGGACACCTGGGTTCCATTTGTCATGGACCTGCTGTGCACCATTGGTAAAATCACTTTACCACTCTGCCTCTGTTTCCCTATTTCTAAAGTGAGTGATAATATGATCCCTACCATGAAAATATCTTATTGTTTATTACTATTATTATTATTTATTAAATAGAGGCTGGAGCTCAGATGCATGTTAACAGTACCCATGCAACGTTGCTAACAGAGATATCCAATGAAGTGAGCTGTAGCTCACGAAAGCTCATGCTCAAATAAATTGTTTAGTCTCTAAGGTGCCACAAGTACTCCTTTTCTTTTTGCGAAGACAGACTAACACGGCTGTTACTCTGAAACCAGAGATATCTGTGTCTGCCTAAGTCCCACTCCCTTCTGGAATGCAAGGCAATTAATTAAGCAGATTCTCCTGTGTCTTGGCACAAGGGGATCATGGAATTAAAAGACTGGGAATGAGTGGACAAAGACCATGGTGGACACTGTTAAAACAAATCAGTGTTTACCACCTGTACAGTAGTTACGTCTCCTGCAGTTGTTGGGTTTGTTTTTGTTTGTTTGTTTAATATTCCCTTTAAGTAGAGGAGATAAGCATTGCAAGAAAATATCATGTTATGACAAAAAACTGAAAGGCGGTGATACCCATTGAATAGAGCATTGGTGTGGCAGCCAGGAGTCCTGGGTTCTAATCCTGGCTCTGCTGTTAATCTGCTGTGTAACATGGAGCTTGTCACTTCACCCTCTGTGTCTGTTTCCTTTCCCATACTTTCTCTGTCTTGTCTACTTAGATTGTTAGCTCTTTGGGGCCAGGACATTCTTTCTCCATATTTGTGCAGCACCTTGTACACTGATACCCTGATCTCAGTGGGGTACTCTAGGCACCATTTGAATACAAATAATAATAATGCTGGTTATTTTAAATGGTATCAAGTGTATGTACCCCTCCTCAAATGTGCTATCAGACTTTACATTCATATGTGACTAACACTGAATCACATACACATGGAACATAAATTCTCACTGAGCAGTCTCTTACAATGATACAAGTCCCTTTGAAAAAGAGGAAGGTCATACTCAGGGTGAAGGCTTTGAGGATCCATTCAGATAAGCACCCAGTAGTTTTGCTGATTATCATATAGACTTCAAGCATTTGGAGATAAGATCTGTCTTGATTTATGTCTATAATACAGAGCTGAGCATGTAGTCAGGAAGGCCACCAATAATGCAACAATAGGCCTCTTTCTTGTAGCCCGGACAAGAAGGGTTGATATGGAGGTGTTCCAGCCTAGAAGCATCACAGGGAAAGAACTGGCACTTTGGGGGTGGAAGCAGGGCCAAGGTTCTACCCATTCCATACCCCTCCCCATCCCCTCACTCTTTTGGTGAAGAAGTGTGGTGGGTGCACAGAAACCATTTAGTTCTGCATGCTTATCTCAAGATCCGGATAGTCCGTGCAAGGGCCTCAGTGGGGGTCTTCCCTATATGCTTCTGCCGGGGTATGTAGCCTAGGGCATGATCTAGCCCATAATAATTGTCCAGATTTTATCTGTATATTTCACAATTCTTGAGGCTATATACTGAGGCTGGAATTCACATGAGATCAAGTTACCCTGTGAGATTTCTCATTCTCCTTACATCCAATCCAGCTGGCAGCATTTCTTCTGATTCCAATCCCAACCAGAAACACAGTAAATCCATGGAATCGCAGAAGAGGTTGGAAAAGCCGGTTACATGGTTCAGCCCATCTTCCTACCAACGCAGGACTAGCCCTACACTATGTTTCTAGAGTCTTATACAATGGGGTTTCCATCATCTCACTTAGGAGACTACTACACATCCTAATGCTTTTCACTCTCAACTGCTCAGCAGAGTTGCATGATATTGAAAACTAATGGTGAAAAAAGGCAAATAAAGCTTTCTGAAGCTCCAAAATCATCTGGGAGATTTTCCACCACAGGGTTTTGTTATATGCATATCAGTTCTCTCCTCTTTCATTAATATTAGGCTGGAAGAGTATGGGGGGTTGGGAGGGTGGGCTGGGATTTTATTTATTATTATTATTTTATTGATTATTTAAAAATAAAAAACAACTACATCTCTTCATTTTCATTTTCTCCTTCAACGTTTGCGTATCTTCTCTCTTCACCGGGGTTTGATTTTATTGATTTTGATTTTGATTTTGATTTTTTGTTTGTACAAACATTCTGAGGTCAGATATATGACTTGCCTGATCCTATCTGGTGTTGAGTACCTCCCAGCCAGATGCTGAGTGCTCTCACCTGCCAGGTAAATGAGGACTCCCATGGGAGTTAAAGTGTGCTTATGGTCTTGCAGGACATGCTTCACATCTCTCAGGATTTGAACCGACAGCCTGATCCTGCTGCTACTCCTACAAAACTGCATCAGTGGTGCAGGACTTGGTTCTAAGCCTGCTGGCAATGCTATTTATTCATATAGGACTTTATTCTCATTTACACTAAGTCCCTATTACAGAAATATGGCAATGAAAAGGGGTCTTAAAGTGAGTGCTAATGTAGTTTATACCCATTTCAAGGCCCTTTACTCTGCCTAAGTGGAGTAAAGGGGCCACAGTGTAAATGAGAATCAAGCCAAAATATTTTACTGTAATTACCATTTCTGTCCAAATCCTGCATAAAAAATAAGAGCAACAAGAAAAGAAAGGGGATTTCCTTCTTAATAAAAAATAATGTAGATATCAAAGAACTTTCTAGGGATCCGACAACAGATCTCGGGGAATGCACTGTGAGTGTGATTTTTGTTTGCAGTTCCTGTTCATTTTATCACTGAGTTTTATGTTTGTACTTATTTAAACTGTCTGGAAAAAGAGCTGTATATAAAACCCGATTAGTTTTTAAAGCACTCCAGGGTTAGTTTCAGGGTTTTGTGGTTCTCATGTTCTTTTTTTTCTTACTCCTTTAGATAGAAAACATAAACTGTAGCCCTTAAACAGATGAATGTAGAGAACAAATTTACCATAGGGTTTTTTGTTTGGTTGGGTTGTTTTAGACAGATAGGCAAAATAAAAATTAGGAGGAAAAAATCCAAATCATAAACTATGGGGCCAGACCCTCACCTGGTGTAAATTGATGCAGCTCCATTGAAGTTTATGGAACTACACTGATTTACAGAAGCTGAAGATCTGGTACCTCTCTTTCTCTCTCTCTCTCACTCTCCCCAGCTCTTAAAAAAAAAAAAAAAAGATAAAAGTGCTCTTGAAAGTGAATGAAGTTGATTCTCAAAAAAAGTGATTTTTAGATGTTGAATATTTAATTTGCTGATAAAAGGGTCCTGATTTCCTGCATACGGCTGCCACCAAAAAAAAAAAAAAAAAAAGCCCACATCTTAAAAGGGAGGCAATGAGCAGAAACTGACCTTTCTGTGAGCAAGCAGATGAGAGAAGGTATTTGGCTAATCCCAGCTGTCTCTGATTGGCCAGACAGAACTGTGTTGAAAATGTCTCCATCTGGGCTAATCTGCTCTCAGCTGGATGAGCTGAGGCCTTCAGAGTTAACCTGACATTTAACAATAATTACCCTTTCGGCTGACCCTAACCCAATCTCCTGCTCTCTTAGAAATCTCTCTTTTTTTGTGTGTGCTCCCAAACCCCTTGACTCTTGTGTTAGAGATAGCTGAAAAGTGATGATACGATAATGAGATATACTACACCCACATATATATTTAAATATACATTGCTAAATGTACAATGTAGGGTGAGGTTTGATCTCTGTCATTCAGTTTGTCAGCCTTCTGTGTCATGCAGAACAGGAGATATTAGTAAAAAACAAGGAGGATAATTTCACCAATTAAGCAGTGGCTGTGCTTGTTTACTGGCCTTTGTATTAAAGCTGCAAGTTCCTGTCTGACACTTGGATGTTCCTTATCTGCAGCGAGGAGAAGTGGTGTATGGAAATAGGTTCAGATAGAAAAGCAGAGTTCAGAGGTCACAAAGGCTAACTGTAGATGAAATGTGGTTGTTTCTTTTTACCTGAGGCTGGCTTCATCTTTTCTCTGAAAGGTCATTGTGATAAAACAAAAACACATCTAGGGAGATAATTCGTTTATCTCTGGTCAAGTTCCCTTTTCCATTCTGGTGCTTTATTTATTTTGACCACATTTTCCCCAAAGTTGTCTCCTTGCTGGAGTGGACAGAGTCAGACACAAAGGGTACTTTGAATGAGGCCAGGCGACCACCAATGCAGAGTTTCTATTTAGCTGGAATTCACATCCAAAAGATTCTCCAAATGATCACAACCTCTTATTTATGAATAGGAACACTTACGAGAACTGGCATGCTCATGAGAAGAGATCTAGGATGAGTCTACATGACAGAAAAATCAGAGTTTCAGAGTTCTATTCCTCCTTGATTTATTTCAGATTTTCTCTCTGACCTTGGGCAAATTGTTGAAGCTTTCTGGTTTTCAGTTTCCCCATCTGTCAAACAAGGATAATAACGGCTATTATGAGGTTTAATTTAATGTCTGTACAGCACTTTGAGATCTGTGGATGGGAGATGATAGAGAAGTACTAAGTTTTTTTTTTTATTTATGTATGTTACATCCTGTTGCCAGTTGGGTTGGCTCCAACAACCAGCCTTACTCATAGTATTTATGCCTCTGGTCCTGGCCAGAATCTGGAAGTGCAGAGGTGACTGCAAACAAGGAAAAATTTATAATCAAAACCAAAAGATAAAGTAATTTGTGACAGTGTCAGGCCCTATCTTATTCCTTTAATCCATTTTAACCCTCTCTGCTCAGTGTAGAAATGGAATGGAGCTGCAAACTGTGAACCAGGTTTGTGTATGGATTCTGGACCCTCTCATCCTCTGAGTCCAAATGTGTTTGGATTTAAGTCTCCAGATCAGGCTCATCTTTCGCTTTGCACTGTAGTGTCCTGTACTTTTTTGTCATAGGTTGGAGCCCAGAGTACATACGGATTCCTCTTTGTTCAGCTCAGGCATTGTCAGAGTCTGTCTGGGGGCAGCGAGGGGTGAGATTCATTTCAGAATATTCTCAGGAACCAAGTGATTAAAGATTTAAAGAGTCCTGCACTCTTCTGAACTGGATTCAGACTTACTACTTGGCAGGACTCTGGCTGTGCCTTTGCCAAGCAGACAGAACATAGGCTTGCAATGCCAAGGATGGATGTTCATTTCTACCATGCTTCACCACTGGTGCCTGGATGACACAGTGTAAATAATTAAGTTCCGAGTCCTGGGGCCTGAGCTTCCCCCACCTTGCACCAGTTTAACACCAGCATGACTCATTGATTCCAGTACCCTTACTCACATTGAGGAATACCTTACTCGTTGACTAGTCCCATTGATTTGAATGGAGAAAGGTACTACTCAATGTACGAGCACCAGGATCAACATGGTTTACTTAATTTAGCAGATGCTAATGTTGGCTTTTATTAGTTCACGTTTCCAGTCTCTGAAAGAGAATGATAATATCAGTGATACATCGCAGTAAATTGGATCCTTTAGTGTTTACTACTTTGTTGTACAGGAGCTATATCCCTTGACAATGCAATTGAACCAGTGTTTTGCTTCAGCTGATTTCCATCCACAAACTGTTCTGGAGTTCAGGAAAGAGATCACTTTAAACAGTTGAATTCTCCACTTTCACAGTCAATTAGTGATGGCTGGCAATATGGAGGAGGGCAGGGGATATGGGCTGCCCTTGAGAAAATGTCATACCGTGCTGATGTCATAAAATAATAATACCACATACTAGGCGTCATTACTTTTGCTAGTACATAAAGGCAGCCGAGCACTAGAACTACTTGGATGTACTGTTTACGCAGGCTGGGCCAGGGAAAACTGTACCGCTAGTAATGCAAGTTGGACTGCCAGTGCCATTTGGAACATTAAAATCAGCTAATATCGTGAGGTTGGGGTTTATGGCACTAGCCTTCTTATTATCCAGACCAGATGGTGTAAACTGGAACAAGTCCTTTGAAGTTAATGGAGTTATGCTGACCCACGGTGCTACGTCGATTTGTATCAGTTGAGGATCTGGCCAATCATTCCAGTGTATGTCACTCAGATATGGATGGATATCTATTAATAGTACATTGGGCTCTTCTGGGTCTTTCTACAGTGCACGTAAGTGTCTTCTTTATATCTCAGGGCACTTATGAAGAGTCACCTAACCATTGTTTAGGAAATGATCAAGTCTGATATAAGCACCTCCATACAGACCCATAAACAAAACCTCATCTTAGGGACTTCTCTATGTATCCCCCATCCAGTGGCCAATCCATGCCATTGTGCTATTTTCTCTGTAGCATAAAAATAAGTCATTAATTTAATCACACTCTAATGTCTATTAGTAAACTGCAGACGTGGAAACTGCTTTCCTTGGCAATAAAAAAGGAATAAAAAAAGCTCTTTAGGAAAAGACTGCCGTACTCAGCCAACACACCTGTATCCTTTTTTTTTCTTTTTTTTCTTTTTCCACATACGTGCTCCTTATTTTTTATTTTTTTTAAGTCACCCAGACCTTGTCTTCTCAGTAATGTCATAATCAGCAAGCTGAAGGCAAGGCAGCTGATAATTGTTCTTTATGTTGCTCTTTGTTTAGTATCTGATTCAATACATCTGCGTGGACACCATTCCATCACCTTCTTAGTAACAGAGGTGAAAAAAATCAATAGCAATCAGATTACCTTGTTAACAGACAGGCTAAAGGGCCAGTGTGTTAAGTTCACAGTGCATCACCTTTCATTTAAAACATCTCACTTGTGGGGCTTCTGTTTTATTTTTTTATTATTTACCCTTTATTATTATTTATAGCATCAAGTCCAGAGGGTTTCTGAGCCTGCCACTGTATGATTGCATTGTTCTTCCACTGGCTCAAGTTGAATTGCTCCATCCTTTTCAAGGGATTCCAGTATTAGCTCACACAAGGTGGAGGCACTATGGGAGGCCCAGCATCAAAGTCTTTAACAGAGACGATTACATTTTTTTCTGATTGTTTTAAATCAGAAAATGTGGTTTCTGTCTCATTCAAAAATGTTCTATGGGAAAATATTGATTTCAATGAAGCTTTTCAATTTTCCAAAGCAACATTTCCAAACAAAACAAAATTAAATGGCCATCCAAACCAAAATGCTTAGTTTTAAAATGCAGTCTTGTTCTAGACACGTCGGCCCCAGGATATTAGACAGACAAGGGGGGATGCTGTAATTTCTTCTATTGGATCCAACTTCAGTTGGTGAAACAGATGAGCTTTCAAGCTACAAGCCCGAGGAAAAGCTCTGTGTAACCTGAAAGCCCTTCTCACTCAACAACAGAAGTTGGTCCAATAAAAGATATTACCTCACCCAATTTGTCTGTCTTTTTGAAATGTCAGTTCTACTTAAAATGTCGTTTTCCTGTCATTGGAAGTCACAACGTCAATTTGAAATGTTTCATTTGGAATATACATTTCAATTTGATATTTCATTTCAAAGTGTTGAAACTTATTCTGTTTATGGAAAATGTTGGCATGTCTCCTTATTGTTTCGATGTTACCAAATCAATTTTTTTTTCAGAGCACATCATTCCATGAATATTTTCAATATTTCAGGTTTTCATCCTGATTCGCGATGAAAGCAAATGTCAAAATAACAGAATTTTCTGCTGGAAAAAAATTCCATTTCCTGACTAGCTCTGGTCTTCTTATGAATAGCTCTGGTTGCAAATGAGACTTTGGTACAAATGCAAATGGCACCAAAAAACTTAGCAATTCCGTGGTTTAAATGTGCCATTGCTTCAGTTAATAAATATTTTGGAGAAATTGTTTTTCAAATACAACAATATAAGGGGAAGAAAGATGGGGGAGCTGATGGTTCTGTTAATTAATTGATTATTATTATTGCATTAACATTCAAAATACTATTTTATCTCCAGTGTCATTTTTGATCAAGTGAAGTCCCTATTTCATAAAGTCTTCACATAATTTACAAAGTTCTTTACGACTTCCATTAGGAAGCTGGAAATGCTATGAAACTAACCAGGTTTCCTTACAGATTCAAACTTCTGCCCAGGCTTACTGGAAGGGTAACAAAGGTTCTGGTCTGGGTGGATATGGGTCAGAAATGGTTTTGCATTGAAACCGGATGAAGATTATGATTTTTTTTATATGGAGCCAGGTGAAATGTGATGATTGGGTGGCACTGTCCAGTGATCTGAGTACAGGATTGGGACTCAGGAAATCTAGATCTCTATTCCCATCAAAGAATAAATACTTTGGTGGCCTTGGGCATGTCCCTTGATTGATCTTTAGTTTTTACATCAGTAAAATGAGCTTCAAAATAGTACAGTACAGCAAATCTATGGTCACTGAGGACTTCACAGTTATTACTGTGCTGCTGATGGAATGAGTGCACTCATACTGTCTGGCTACCAGTTGGTGGCTGTGATATGTTCCACAAATAAATGGAAAACACTGTGTAGGTTCCCTTAAACACTCCGCAGCTATATCATTTCAGGCTCTGATCTCCTAGATCTAGACTAAGCCTTTGGTCAGTGCCCTGAGGAAGGGCTATAATGCCCTCAGAGCAGCCCTGAGGAGGAACCATTCCTCAGTAAGTCACATTTCAGGATTTGTTCCCTCTTTACTGCTTGGGAGCTATAAATACTACAGTCCTGTATGGGTGTTGTATACTCTTCACCTGCCATGTCAGCTCATCTGTGCTGGCAGTAATTGGGGGATGTGGATGGTGTATAAGACTACCCATTCTCAAACTCTCTCTGTTCCCTTGCTGCCCACTTGTTCAGAGGAGAAGTAGTGGGCATGCAGCCGCTGTCCCTCACACCGTCACACCCAGATCCAAAATCCGACAAGTTTCGATACAGCTGCATGAATGTGTGGTTGGGTCTTCGTCTCACTGATGTCCCTGTGTGACTGCATTACGGTCAGGTGTAATGTGGCCCATTAGATCAAGCAAAGAGTGGCAAGACTAGTCTGTATTTGCAAGACAGGCCTGCAAGGACAACTCTAGTCTTTGTGGCTTGTGCTTCCTCTGAGCCAGTTGTGAACCAGTGTCCCACCGTGGTATTAGGGATGTTATTACATACAGTGCCGAAGCGTGGAACTGACTTAGGGTCCTTAAAGATGCCATGTTTTTTTTATATGAGTAAACAGGGATGTTAGTAGGGTTTTCCTGGCCAGATGCAGGACTAATTTGTGCCTTCTTAAATTTTTGTTTTGTTTTGTTTGTTTTACATTGTTTTTCACTGTTAAATAGTTGCCATGTTCCAAAGCCGAAGGATCTGCAGTCACTCATGGATAAAACTTATATCTCTTGGTTTCTAGTGTTTTGGGATCCTTTAAGATAGACGTACAGCGTACATATTATTAATCATACTGTGATATTATCATTTGTTGTAAATATGAGTAAGGAGGGAATTTGTCATTTACAAATGGCTAACGACTTTATACCTATCATATGATTCATGGGTGTCATGCAGCCCAGAGTTAAACACGGGTCTATGAACTCACACAGTGGCACTGAGCTTTCTGAAGTTTGAATGAACGATGTCTGCAGCTCCTATCCTCCATCCCTTCTACCCTGTGTGAAAAAGCTAAATTATGCCTAGGTGGGTACTTTGTGTATATCATCTGGGAAAGATTTAAATTCAGCAAATCCCAATGGAAAAACAAGAGACACGATAAAGAAAGCAGATGATTGATTAAATTCAGCAGGGTCTTCATTTTTCATTCCTTGAAAATGTTGTTCAAGTATCTTTTAGCTCTAACTGAATTCCAGGTCGAATCCCATGTAACTGTTAGAGACCTCTTCACCACAGAATCCCACAGCTAGAGTCGTTTCAATTAATTAAGTGTTGCAGAGGTTAGTAACGATTTTAGGCTGCAGAATGAAATTACTTCATGAAGTGGCAAATTCCTTGTGTGTTTTCTCCTCCTCCATCTGGATTATGGCAGGCAAAAATTGAATTTTGTCAGTGGATTGAAAGGATCCTCATTCCTAATAGCTTCAAATCAAAATGAATTTTTGTCTGTTTTTTTTTTCTTTTTTTTGAAGCAAAGACACAGAACCTGAGGTAATGCAGATTTAACTGAGGTGCGAAGTTTGTTCCTGTAAGTTTTGGGGGTGACAAATACATCTCACATTGCATGACAAAATAATTATGTCAAAAATTAGAAAAGGAAACCCAGGCTAGGACTTTCAAAGGTGACTTGTGATTCTGGGGGCCCAACTTGAGGCACCTTAAAAAATTTCATTTTCAGAATGTGCTGAACAGCTGCCCTTTAGAAATCAGGGCTCTTTAAGGTAGTTCTACTTGGGGATCCTAAATCACTAGACTCTTCTGAAAGCCTTAGCCCCAGCGTCCCAGCACTTATCAGTTCTGAGCTGGGGCAGGTTCCCTAAAATACTACATTAAGTCAAATCTAGCTAGGACATAGAGCTAATTCCAGCACTGAACTGCTCAAGTAGAGAGCAGGGAATTTACAACCTCAGAACAGGACTTGCCACTTGCAACAGCCCCCCTTTAATTACTTATGAAACTCAACAACGTTAACATAATCAGCCTGGCAACACCTGACTTTCCTCTCCATCATAGTATGCACATTTGATTCACAGTGTGTATTGCTGGGAGACATCTCAAATGCTAGCAGTACTTTTTCGGTTTACATTTCTGTTTAGGAGACCAAGGTTTGATTTCTGGTTACAGTCCACTGGAGTATAGGACAGAGAACTTTTTTTTTTTTTGGGGGGGGGGTGGGGTGAGGAAGGGAATACTGCAGAGGCCCATGAAGAAAAACCCAAACAATATAGAGCTGGGTGAATAATTGATTTTTCAGTGCAGACAGCAAACTGAAAAATCAGGGAGAATATTCAATTCAATTCTCAAATATTCAGAATTTGTCAGCAAACTGTCTGTGTCTGTGTCTGTCTTTATCCCAGTGGTTAGGACACTTGCCTGGGATGTGGGAAACTTAAGTTCGAATTCTGCAAGGTATATTAGAGATATTTTAAGAAGCTGCCAGGTATAAGCCTTACATCTCTATTCCTACCTGTCTATCCTATCTTTCATTCAGTTTCTAGAAAGATTCTTATTTTGAGGAGCAAGATGGCAGTTTTGTGAAGCTGTCAAAGCCTCACAGTGAATAAAGGGACAGAGTTGTCTTGCCCTTCAGAAAAAAAAAACAGTCTTTCAGGGACAGAGTTGTCTTCTCCATCAATGAAACTTTAAAAAGCGCCTAGGTTTTATTAGGTTCATTGATCGGGAAAGGAACTCTGTCCCCAGACATTTGATTTGCTGGCTCAGGGAAGCAGACCCACAAGAAACCTGACTCTTTAATGCCAAAAGCCTGTGGCGAAGGAACAACTGTCCAGATCCTCAAATGTATTTAAACTCCCAACTTCCACTGGATGTCAGGAGTCTTGGAGGATCTGGGTCAGACGCCTGAGTGGAATCTAGATCCTGCAGCTTGTACAAAGACACAATGGTGCAACATCTCTGGAGAGAAAGTTTAGGAGCAAAGGAATCAGTTAATTAGGATAAATTGCATCAAACTGGGAGGCCTTGTTAGCACAATGAATCTAGCCCTGTGGTGACTGGTGTTTCTGGTTACACCAGATTAAATATATTGAGTATAGAAAGCCAGGCTTTGGTTTTTTTCCACTGATGAATAGATAGGGAAGGATGTGCAGGGTATGAGAAGGCAGGAATGGGGGTTGCTTGGGGAAAGGGTGGATTAGAAAATCCATCGGTGATAAAATAGCAAGGAAGCCAAGATTAGCCAGCATTTAACTCACAAGTTTTACTTTAGGAGTGAATCTCCATTTAGCACAGAAGAAACTAACGGCGCACAATACTATGGAGGGAGAGTGAAGTTTCATTGATGGAGAAGACAACTCTGTCCCTGAAAGACTGTTTTTTTTTTCTGAAGGGCAAGACAACTCTGTCCCTTTATTCACTGTGAGGCTTTGACAATACTATGGAGGGAGAGTGAGAGAGGTTCCTAAATAGATCTTCCAGCCCAGAGCATACACATATGTTTAGTGGAATTATTCAGCAGTGGAAGGAAAGATTCTTGTGCTATCTGCTCAAAGGTACATCCCTATCTAATTCTAATCTCCATGCATCACTCTTGCCAGTGAAGAACCTGTTTTGTATTTGCATGAGCAAATTCTGTTCACTTACACTCGTGGAATACCAGAATTTGCAGTTGGCTATTGATACTGTATGTTTGCCCCAGCTGTGAGTCCTATGACAAAACCCAGAAGTTTTAGGGTAGGGTTTTTTCTTAGAAAATTTCTGTTGAGCAAGACTCCTCCATGAACTGTCACAGACCTAGCTTGCTATATCTTCATTGTGGTGGAGTCAGGTTTTTAAGTGGTTTTAAAGTGCTAGTTAAATGTTATTTAATGGTTTTCTTTAATAAAATTTTATGTTTTTTAGTTTCCTATGACCATGTAATGTTAACTGAAATATTGTATCATGGGATTTTCTCTTTTAAACTAAATTATTCGGTTTGGTTTTTGTTTGATAAAGCCAGGACTTTGCCCAAGCTAACTTACTGTGACTGTAAAAATACCATGGAGAGCCACTTTTGTTCCATTACACCAGGCATAGCCAACCTGAGCCTGAAAAGGAGCCAGAATTTAACAATGTAGATTGCCAAAGAGCCACAGTTATACGTCAGCAGCCCCCCATCAGCTCCCCCACCACTCTCCCAGCACCTCCCGCTCCCTCCTTGCACCTCCTGATCAGCTGGTTTGTGGCATGCAGGAGGCTCTGTGGGGGAAGAGTGAGGGCACGGCAGACTCAGGGGAGGGGGCGGGAAGGGCGGGCGTGGGGGCAGGGCCTGTGGCAGAGCCAGGGGTTGAGCAGTGATCACCCCCCAGCACGTTGGAAAGTTGGTGCCTGTAGCTCCAGCCCCAGAGTCGGTGCCTGTACAAGGAGCCTCAGGTTACCCCCGCATTACACAGGTATATTCATCTTAGAAGTGAAAAGATTCTTTTAGTTTAACAGTTAGTGCTGTAGATTCAACCTGGGCTCTGGAAAAAAAAAATTAAGATGTTGGCTCTGACTCATATCACTGACTAGAAATAACGATTCTACACTTGGAATGTCACTGATGGCTGTGGCTGATGCACAAGACCGAAAAGAAATCGGATGTCCCCTCCATAGCTTTGTTGCATTGGCAGGGTACATAGTAAAACATTATTTTTGCAAGCAACTGAGACACCTCAAGAACAGTGAGCAATTCCAGCTCTTTGCAATCCCTGCTTCCCACAACCACCTCACCTAAAAGCGGTGTAGTATGTTAACTAAAGTAATGACACCACCTCATAGGTATTTTTAATCAGGGTCTTGCAAACGCCTCATGACACCAGCACTCATTGGAAAATTCTACAGAAGAGCCAGTAAAATCCTGTAACCATAAGTAGCAGTATGGGAGGGTGAGGTTCTAGTCAAGAGTAATTACTTAATGATGTAAAGAATTGTAGTGAAAAACGCAAGACATGTTTTTGCTATTAGAGTTCAGTGCTTTCCTGTTCGGATATTCCGTGCATTCAAGAGATTAATCATCTAAACTGGCTGTGTCGTGGTTAGGATAATCCTTAACTGTTATGTCAGTGTAGGCTGTTGTCTTAATGTGGGTTTAGTTTTGTCTTACATATTGAAAATATTCACAGAACAGTTTGGAAAACCACAAAAGGAAACCATGCTTCAGTTTCCGTCTCCCAAATGTGTTCCTTGCTGGCCTCCTCAAAATGGATCCAGTACATTAGCAGTTTGATTATACTTGCATTGTTAACAGATACTGACATTGTAGTTAAAGGGATGCTACACCATATGGCATCACAGGAATGCAATCCTTTGATGTAGCACTGATGGTGTTTGATGCCTGGCTTGGGTAGGCAGTCTCTCAGAAACCAGTCACTCCTGAAGGAGAGTGGTAATAATTACCAAATGGGATGATTTCCTCCAGGAACTGTGTATGTGTGTGCTCGTGTGCATGTGCTTACCATCCCATATCACACTCAGTACAAGTAACTGAATTTAAAGGGTATAACCACAGGAGGAAACCAATGACGTTCTCCATGTGTAAGAATGATCAGGACATACTGAGCTGTAAATACATATGCAGCTGATTAGTTATTGCTAGATTCATAGAGCACTCTAGCTCAAAGATGGATGGATAGCGTCGTCCACCTTTTCAAAGACGTGAGCACCTAAATGCATGCACGTGCCTAGGCCTGGATCAAAGCCCCAGCACTGAACACCACCTCCAAATTTTTCTGAAGTTTAGATCAAACTTTGCAGCTAGTCCCTTATCTTTATAAAGAACTGAACCAAGAAATGCTGATCTGAATTCCCCCGAACTTTTGTAAAATTGAGATCTGTAGGTGGGATTTGCATCTCTGGCCTGTCACTCCTGTCAACCTATGATAAATGGTCTACAAACTCACGTAAAGAGCTGTTCCAATGTACCGATTTTTGTAAAGCATTTTGAAATCCTTGGTTGAAAGTCACTGTGGAAGCATAAACGGCTGGGTTGATGATGATTAACTTACCCACATCTCACAAGCTAATTTTCCCTTTGAACAATATTCTACAGTGGATCTAGCCAATTTTTGCTTCATATGTAATTTTTCTGTGGCATGAGAAACCATTTTTACATACACTGTGGGAATATATATGCCTACTTTCAGAAAACAAAAACCTTTTGCTTTAGGAAATGAAAGGTATTTACATTCAATGCCATTGAAAACTCAGCATTTGTTACTCCACAGCAATTGTGGTATCTTAGGGTCTCTTCTAACCAAATGAAAATACCATGGTTTATCCCAGATACCTAGGGTGATATCCACTCTAACATATTTACCCCAAGACATAGCAATCAACTTTAACTTCATGGCATATATTAAAATCAGCAGGAGTTATGAGAGGACCCCTCACCACTTACCAAAATGATATTTCCTTGTGGCTGGCCTAAATGCAGAGGGTTGATTTCCAAGTACACCTCATAGCAATACGGGCCTCCTGCTTACCCTAGGTGTTTTCTTAAGGGCCCAGCAAAGTGATAACTAGTGCAATAATCCAGGAGGATGTAACATTTCTGTTGTCCAAAAAAAAAGTGGTTAGTTTTTCTTTTTTTACTTTACCGTTTAGGATCTCAAACTACCCATGTGTGCTTATGTGTGTCTTGGAGGCTGCCATATTGCACAATGTATTATCATGGTAGGTCATATTAGAGCTATATTGCCAATCCCATCCAGTAAGTGAGCTAGCATGAAGAAAAAATGACTGAATTAGTGTCCAATTGGGACACTTTCTGACCTACTCTTTAGGAACCAAGTCCTCTGAACTTTCTCATTATCCTTCGGCTTCATCCTTTTAATAGGGACCAAATCTCCATTAACAATTGAACGCCTACAATAAGTGCCATCAGGAAAAGGAAATTCAATTTTAGTGGGGGATGACAGCCTTACCTTTTCGCGCTTAATTGGCCGTATTGTCTCCAAAAGTTAATTGGTTACTT
Organism: Caretta caretta; assembly: GCF_965140235.1. Lineage (NCBI taxonomy): Eukaryota > Metazoa > Chordata > Testudines > Cheloniidae > Caretta > Caretta caretta. The sequence continues at coordinate 74,442,548 of NC_134215.1, read as the reverse complement.
AGTCCAGGTAGTTAGTAAAATGTTTAGCTGCGTCAGAAAGCTCAGGCTCCTACTGTTAATGGGGCATGAAATGGAATGTTTGATACTGCAAATAAAATCAGTGATATTCAAGGATGTTATGGTAGGTAATGCGTTGAAACTGCCATTTAATGGGTCCTGGAAGATTAGGGTAGTGTCAGCTGGAACCGCCCGGTCTCTTTTCTGACATTGTTAGTTGCCTCTTCATTTACTTAACGGCTGTCTGCACTGATTACATAGGCATAAAACTCCCTACAAAAAAACAACAGAGACACGCTCTATTAGCAGTCCAATTAGAACTATTTGCATATTACAGTTCATTTCTGCTTAAGTGAATCCCTAATACAACTTTAGGAAAAAAAATTCTATTGTCATTAAAAAAAAAAGGCAAGAAAAGTAAGGAAAAGCTTTAAAGGTGATCTCTCTTCATCCTCTTCCCCCCTCCTTACCCTCCCCCCCCGATAAAAATCTGTAAAGATCCATTTTAAAAAAGGTGGTGGGGAATTGGAATTAGAAAGGATAGAGATTTCTGTTGATGCCTTTACTGATGATACCATGGTAATAATTATATATATAAAAAAATACAACTGGTTTGTTTGTTTGTTTGTTTGTTTATTTATTTATTTATTTATTTATTGTCCTTTCTTTCCCTAGATTAGGTTATAATTTTGAATGGTCTTTTTATTCTTCTCTTTTTTTAAAACAATGCTTTAGATCAACCTTAGCCTCGGGTTTCTCGAGCAAAGCAGCCAATGTCTCTACAAATGGGCCTCACGAGAAAGGAACACTTGATGCTGTGTAGTTCACCAAAACTATTAGCAAATAGTGGTAAATGATTCTCTGTTCCCCCAACACACCTCACTAAAGGTTGGAACGGCAGAGAAAAAACTACTGTACCAAATGTGTATGCTTGCTGTTAACCTGAAAATACTTCATTATATCCCACTGTCACGTTGATGAGCTGGGACATTTGAGGTCAATTCAGGTTTAGCACTTCAGATGACTCGGTGGATTTTTGTTTGGTTATCAGTTTATTCCTCAAACTCTTGCTAGAAATAGTGCTGAGAAACTAATCCCTTTATTTGGGCAGAGGTGTAGTATAATGGTTATTTCATAGGTTGTCACATTGCTTTCTTCACGTTGCTAGTTGGCTGTCTTCATGTCAAAAGTATCCCATTCTCTCCTCACAATCATACTCATGTGTATCTGTGACTCATTTGTAACAAGTTTATGATAGGCTTAGAGTGTGGGAATCACAGCTGATAGGAAATAATGTATGGTTATAGGGATATAGAGGTTCTGGGTGTAATCCAATCCTTTACTCACTTGAGTAGTCCCTATTTCTGAAAATACTGTGAGTAAATTAAAACAAGTACTTGACTGTTTTCATTTTGGTATAATCTGTGTTTCTAGGCTTATACAACTCAGCTGTTGTAACAGATAGGATACAAAAAGTGCAATTCAAACATTCATGGAACAAACCTGACAACTACAAGCGAGGAAGAATGGAGTTTAAGATAAGGAGGCAAGAGATCTGAATTCTAATCCCAGCTCTTCCACTGGAACCTTTCTGGACTGTAAATTGTTTAAGTCCTCAGTTTCCCCATCTGTAAAAAGAGGATGATAATAATAATACTGCAGAGGGGACATGGTGGGGCTTGATTCATTAATCTGTGTAAAATTCTTTGAGATCCTCTGATGGCAGGGGCTGTAGAAACATCAACTATTCCTGTGGTGAGCTATCTAGTTATTTGTATATTTCAATTCAATCACCTTTTGTGAGCCCCAATGAAAGTCAGTGATGTTTTCAAAAATCATTTTTGGCCTTGTGTTTAATTCAACTCCACACAGGCTGTTGTGTCTGGTGGACTTAGAGGCCTCTTTTTTTTATTTAGTAATTACTATTTGTAAGCAAGCCTGCCCCCCAGAATAGACTGTGTCCTCTGTTAAATAAAACCCTGTTCCCCCCTTCTCTTAGTGTTAGTGAATTTCCTTGTGCCCCAGCCTCATGGAAATGTGGGACCCGACAACCTATGAAAACCCTGTCTCCTGCCTCTTGATTGGCTGGTATATCTCATAGGATCTCTAATATGGCATGTTTAGGGGAAACGGGGAGGAGGGGGGCAAAACTGAGCTATTTCATTGGTACTTGGATTAGAGGAACCTAGAAGAGCCCAGGGGAGATCTTTGATGTTCAAATGCTAATGTAAATACCGACAGAGTTATTTCCAAAGCTCATGCAGCTCAATTCCTTTTTACATGCAGACCTAATTTCACAGGTCAGCCAACCCACCTCTGCTATTATCTGGATTTAGCGATTAATAGAGGATTTCAGTAGTTGACTGTGACAAATGGGGGGGGGAGGCAAAACTGTACTAAAGCATGAATTTTATTTTTCTAACCAGTCTCATGTCTTTATTTATTTATTTTTCTTCCCTGAATCCCTCATTTAGATTCAGACACTTAAACAAATGTAAACAAACCAATCACCCCCAATCTCTCCATGCAAAGGGCGAAATTCTCTATCATCTTCAATTCCTCTGTCACCCCAGGAGAGGGGACACAGCGTGCTACGCATATTGGTTTTATGCCCTGTTGGGTCCTTTGTAGCCATCCTCCAGCTTTATAATCTAGCCCTCTTTCACACTTACCTCTAGAGGACCAGTGTCAGAGGCTGAACTTGGGCATGACAACCCCCACTGCCTTCTTGCAGTAGCCTGCTCGTGGCAGTTATGAGGCCGGGAAGGAAGTACAAGCAAGACACAGACTCTTGCCCCGATAGCAGACTTTGCACCCTGCCAGGAAAATGGCTCTCTGGAAAAGCACTGCCTGCTAATAAAATGGACTAAATCAGTAAACAGTGATTAAGGTTCAGGCAGCACTTTCTGTTACTGTCACTTTCTTACCTTTAAAAATGCCTTTTGCATGGGGGGGTAGGGAGGAGGCAATTCAACTACTTAAGGAGGCAATTCCTTGCAGATGAGCTGAACCAGGGCTCTGCAAAATAACCGTGATGACTTTAAACTTTTTTTTTTTTTTTTTAAAGAATCACAGCTATAATTGCTCCTTTTAAATAAAACATCAGCCCAGGAATACAAGCTATCGTCTGTTTTATTCAACCTCCCATCATGTGTGTGTCCAGTTCAACGCTGTGCCTAACACAAAAAGAACATATAAGATCAATCACACCGGGCCCAATTGTTCCACACTCTCCCGTACTGAAATAGTACCTTTTTATAAACAGAGTCCCGTTGATTTCAGTCAGTCCACTTGTGTATTACTAGAGTAAAGATGGCTTATTTGGGTGCACAGAGCCTATAAAAGGACCTGAATGTACTTAGAATAATAGAATATCAGGGTTGGAAGGGACCTGAGGAGATCATCTAGTCCAACCCCCTGCTCAAAGCAGGACCAATCCCCAATTTTTGCCCCAGATCCCTAAATGCCCCCCCCAAGGATTGAACTCACATCCCTGGGTTTAACAAGCCAATGCTCCAACCACTGAGCTATCTCTCCCCACATGTGTTTGGTGAAGGGTACAATGTCACTGAACTCTTCTTTAAAGGACACTCTCAAGATCATCAATATATTGAAAATAAAACTATTATATCAGTTTTACTGTTATCATCTTGGGTTAGTAAAAACAGAGTAAATGTTAAAAATCCAATCAACTATTCAATGGTGCTAGTCTTTTTTTTTTTTTCCCTCCCCTCCTCCCTTTTGCCTGGGACAGTGAGGCTAAACTAGTCAAATTCACTTTGTTTATGATCAGTTTCACTTTCTAGTCCTCATATATTAGCAGGATGCTGGGGTTTCCCACACTGAAACAGGAGGGTTGAGCTCCCTTTAACATATTCAGACTTCTGAAGAGGGTTAGGCTGAGGTTTGTGCAAAGGTCTGAGGATCTAGGGTTGCCAATTTGGTTGGATGTATTCCTGGAGGTCTCCTCACAGGACATAATCTTTAATTAAAGATTAAGCTTTCATTCCTGGAGACTCCAGGCCAATCCTGGAGGGTTGGCAACTACTTGGGTCCTTTTTGTTGTTCTTGTTTATTTTTTAATTTCCTCACCTTTCCCTAGTCTGGTTTGTGTTTTTCCCCCATAAGCAAAAAATATCACTTTACCAGCATGGGGGAAAAACACTTAGGTGCTTAATCCTGAAGTGCTTACCATATACCGCTCCCATCAACTCAACGGGAGTTTTAGCATGGACCATGCAGGGTTATGTTCCTGATTAGTGCATGCTTGAGCTACAATAAAAATAATTTCACAAAATTAATTCCAATTTCAACTATTCAGGCAGCTCTGTCTCCCAGTAACCTGCCAATCATTTTTATCCCCTGTTCAGGTAGATCTCTCTGGGCCTGATCCAAAGCCCACTGAAGTAAATTGCCTTGGATCAGGTCCTACTAACCAAGGCTCTTATCCCCTGTTTGGAAATATCAGTTTGTTTAAATGCACTCTTTTGTTCCTTTCTGTTGACAACCACTTTGGCTGTACAGATCATCCTTGGAAGTCCCTTCCTTTCCAGCCATGGTACTTTGAAAAATAATATTTTAGGGATATGAACGAATGTTGTATTTTAGCATGACTTCCATCGGTTCTGACCTCCTGCCAGATAAACCTGTAAAGGCCAGATCCTTCACTCGGATTCATCAGAAAAAAGCGGATGCAAATAACATCATAACCCTTCAGATTAATTAGCTCTCCTAGTTCATTTGCCTGCCAGTATAGGCTTGTCCCCATCGTATATTTCCTAGTTCTTTGTCCAGCATATTTCTCCAAGCCCTGAGTGTTGGGGTTTGGGTGACTATTCTATAGCCTCATACATCTTACGGTCATGAAGATTTTTCTTGTTTTCAACATACATTTTCTCTCTTATAATTTCATCTCATTATTCCAAGTTATACCCTGTGTGCCACCCTAACTTTTCCGCTCTGTCCTTTAATATCTACCCTTTTCAAATGCTGCTGTCATGTCACCCACTCATATCTTTAGTCTTTGAAGCTTTCCTTAGTTATAAGTCAGTCTTGCAAGTCCCTTGATCATTTTTGTTGCTCTTCTCTGAACTTCCTCCAATTTTTCAGTATTGCTCTGGTAATGAGGTATACAGCACTGAGCAAAGGATTGCAGGTGCAGTTGCCCTAAGGTTTTGTCATTGGGATCTCATTGAAGCCAATGGGAGTTTCATGCTCACACATCTGAAGGCAGAATTTGATCCAAAGGGACCCCTCAGTTAGGCATGGGTAGCAAGCATTTGATTACCTACATGTACCTTTAATTATAGCAAGATGCCTGTAATTAAAAATGAAGTACCTGATTCACTACTGTGAGTTCATGCTGGTGGAATTAAAATCAGTGGAGTGACACTACTGTGAAACCAGAGTAAAAATTCAGTGAATCAGTCCCCAAATGTTCTATAATAAGTTTCAATAGAGCTGGTGAGTTTGAGAGTCTTGTAGCATGTGCCCTTTTCTATATATCCAACAGAAATCCATAGAGTAGAATGAACACACACACCATTTTCATCATTGATTAACCAGTCTCATAACCTTTTCAGCTAGAGAAATAATTGGCAGTTTTAACTAACAATAAATTGATCCCATTATTCAGTATAGAATATTCCACTGATTTCAAAAGAGATGCTTATTAAAGAGGCCAGCTACTTTTTGTCAGTGTCATGCATGTGAAAGTTACCATGGCTATTATGTGCCATCTATAAAAATGGTAAGACAAGCCATAAACACAAACATTCACACACAGCCTAGGTCTCCAATGCTCCTGTTTGCCAATTACAATAATGCTGATGACATATCTAGTTTAATGCACACAGCATTAAAACAGTCCCCCCTTTTCTAGGAAAATCTAATTACACCAAACCCAAGCACTCAATCAAACCTGTTATTCTGTGGCTAAACAGCCCAGCGTTAATGCAATTTGAGGCGATCCAGGCCGTGACTAGGAACGTCATGTATTAACAATATCTAATGGGAGCTCCCGTAGGTAAATGAATATGCTAACAAGCAAGGTCGCTGCTAAATCTAATAACTTTAAGCTGTTTAATTCCAAACAGTCCCTTAATAAATCAATTGACAGGGAGAGCTGATGCCCCTATCAATTATTCAAGAGGGCAAATAAATATTTCAGATGATTTGATAGGAAGGCTAGTGCTGGTCTTATAGGAAGCTTTGCATTTCATTAGCCCTTTGCTAAAAGTTTTATAATGTGCAGAACCCTGGTGGTTTTCCCTGCATTAGAAATCTTGACTGTGGGAAAGAACAGATTGATTGTCCACATGAAGTTGCATCTTTTAATCAGTTACTTTACAATAACTGACATGGAGAGAAGTGTTTTGGGGTGGGGATGGAGTCAAGTCCCTATAGCAAGGAATCCTTTTCCCTCCAGCCAACAAAATCAAAGCACATTCCATGTGAATCAAAAGAGCAGTAATCTAAGAAGCTTGGATTACCTGTTAAATAACAGGTCCCATGTTGCTGTTTGTAAACAGGGTAAAACTGGTTGTGTTTGGGTTGGATTATTTGTGTTGCACTGACCAATGATTCGGGGGGTTGCAAGACGCAACTCTCTTGGAGGAAAAGCAGAGTTATTTAAAATGAGATCTGCCTTGTCATTGATCTACATTAATTAAGTGAGGCTCGCAAAGTGCTTTGAGATACTTGAATGGAAGAACCCAGGAGTGCAAAGTATTATTCTGTGAGTGCAAAGTATTATCATTGTATCTGAAAAAATGCTGATCATTGATAATGTGAGGTTTATTATAAAATCAATAAAGATATAAGAGAAAGAAAGAAAATATGCCTGTCACGTTAGAGCAGAGGAAAAGGTAAGTCCCTGAGGAAGCTTCTTGTTTAAGAGTGTGTAAATTTGCTTGCCTCTATCCAGCTGTTCCATTTATGCCAGTAATAGAGATTAAAAGGCAGTGATTACTTAAATAAGCATTTCAGTTTATGAAATGAATCTTGTGATGGGGAAAATATCTATTGGTCTGGAATGCATGGATATAGAGTCATAGAATCATAAAAATGTAGGATTGGAAGGGACCTTGATAGAACAACTTGTCCAGTCTCCTGCACTATTGCAGGACTAAGTATTTAACCATCCTGGACAGGTGTTTGTCTAACCTGTTCTTGAAAGCCTCCAATGACTGCGATTCCACAACCTCCCTAGTCATTTGTTTCAGTGCTTAAATACCCTGACAGAAAGTTTTTCTGAATGTCTAACCTAAATCTCCCTTGTTGCAATTTAAGCTCATTGCTTCTTGTCCTGTCCTTAGTGGATAAGGAAAACAATTTATCACCCTCCTCTTTATTACAACCTTTTACATACTTGAGACTGTTATCGTGCCCCCCGCCCCAGTCTTCTCTTCTCCAGACTAAACAATCCCCCTGCCCCCCTCCCCTTTTTCCCAATCTTTCCTCATTTTCTAGACCTTTAATCATTTTTGTTATTCTCCTCTGGATTTCTCCAATTTGCCCACATCTTTCCTGAAGTGTGGTGCCCAGAACTTGACACAATACTCCAGTTAAGGCCTTGTCAGTGCTGAGTAGAGTGGAAGAATTACTTTTTGTGTCTTGCTTACAACACTCCTGCTAATACATTTCAGAATGTTTGAGTTTTTTTATGCAACAGTATTACATTGTTGACTTATATTTAGTTTCTAACCCACTATATGAATCTGCCTCTGCCTGTGATGGAGAGAGGGGATCAGCACCCCTGTAATACCAACGCATAACTTTCAGAGAGTTCTTTGCATAGCTGGAGATCTGTTTGAGGGAATGTGAGGTTGGGATGCAAGCGCATCATCCCATCACCAAACCCATGAGTAACACACCAAGCAGTCAGTGTAGTCTGTGGCTGAATCTTTCCATGGAGTCCCATCTGCACTGGGAACTTCTAAGTTGGGACCCCAGGAGCAACTGTGAGCAAGGAAGTCTCTGGTCAGCACAACTCCTTTGGAGTTACAGAGCTGAGAAGACCAAGTTGTGTGTGGGGGGAGAGGTAGTATGCCCTGGAGTCAATGAAGAATATAACATATGTTCTTCTTATGTTCTTCAATACAAGGTCATCCTTCCATGTGGATAACTCCTTGCCTCCATCTGATCCTTTATAACATTTGTAGGTTGTGAGGGATGAACGTTCTGTCTATTGGTCAGGAAGAAGGAGGATCAAACTCTAGCACCCCTTTGCCTGAGAGTTATGATTTGAGTAAAATTCCATGAGGCTTTCCATGCAAAGATATCCTCCCCACCTAGCTTCCCTCACCTTTGTTTTTCCCCAATGGTGGCGAGGTAATCTGTTCCATTAGCAACAATATATGCTGTAACATCTCTGAGGGTGTCATTGCTGTTCAGAAAACAATGGCAGGTTAAGCCATTTTAAAATGCAAATTAGTTTTCAGAAGATTTGAATGTAAAAGCAACTGATATGCTTTTGATAAGCTGGAGATATGCTGACTTACATCAAATGAGGATCTAGCCTTCCATCTTTTACCTCCTCTCCCTAAATAGTCAGATCCATATAAAAATCACTGAATGAGGATTTTCTGTCCCGGCAGTCTTACTCTGCAAACTACTCAATGAGCTATGACAGAGACATCTCAACTGCACAAAATCAGAATTTAAATGTTAGGTTTGGTTCATTTTCAGCTTCATGAATCAACAGAGTAGATCCTTTTATATGATACTGAAAATAAAATCTGGTCATGTTTAAAATCAGATTTAGGGATTTTAACTCATCGCAAATGGAGCACTTTGTGGAGAATTTTTTTCTTCTTTCCAAAGCTACAGCTGAAATGAATTTCCTGAGTGCCACAGACAGCCTGCAAAACAGTTTGGATGTGTTTAGGGCAAATAAGCCATATGCAAAAATATAAAAGAATTCCTGAAATAATATAATAGAGAAGTAAGAAATAGCAAAGGTATTAACTGTGGATGGAACGTGAATCTCAGAAACTAAAATGTTATATATGCTGTTTGAATTTTGTTTTGAGCCCAGTTTGTTTGTTTCATAAAGTAAAACACAAGGGACAGATTCTGTCCTTTTATGCATACATGCATAAATGCACAACTGAGGATGGAATTTGGCTTCTCATTTGAAGAAAAAGCTCTAGGTTAAACTTGCTCTTTTCTTCTGTTCACACGGAACATTTTTGTTAGAACTAGTTGGAAAATGGAGATGGACACGTGGAAATTAAGTGAAAAATTGTGTTTACATTTTTATCAGTTTTATTTTCAGCAAAATTCTCTGACCAGCTATGCATGTAGGGCCTCTCTCAAAAGAAGTCCAGTCATTGCCAGACCTTCTCAGGGAAGCACTGGTGAGCCTCTACTCAATTCTTGATGATAATGACCCTGTAAGATATTTACTAGCATTGAATCTAATGCTTAGCAGAAAGACCACCAAGAATGTATTTGACAATCAACTCTAGCAGTATTTGCAGTCTTCATATTCCTTTCACTCTAGTCAATCTAGGTTTAGACCCAGGTAGAGGTCTGTTAATTCACGAGTGGCATTGTTCATCAGTATCTTCCTTGCTATGAACTAAGAGAACATGTTCAAGCTGATCTGTCCAGTTGCCTTTGTTATTACTGAGAGTTACTGCCAATGCTGTGGCCCATTGCAGGAGTAGATGGGGCTGTTATGAAGTGGCCTCTTTCCTTTTAATACAGGAGCACTCACAGAGTAATTATGGGCAATTGTTCATTTAACTCTAAGGCTCTCTCACACTGGGGTCTATGCTGTAACCTTTTTTGCTCAATGTATATGTATGAGGACACTAGTTGGGTTGGTAGGCAAACATGTACGTGAGTAATATCCAGTTGTGTGTCTCCATTATAGTCCATCACACTCGTGCAGTGGTATAGTCAATTTAGTGTCTTTAAGAGATTGAGACTTGGATGACACCAAGCTGGCTGAAGTTTAATCTGGACAAAACAGAGGGAATGATACTAGGTTTAGAGGAACAATCAAAAGAGTGGACTGTAGTTACATCAGCTTGAGTAACCCATGGCGTGCGGCCATGATTCATCTTATGAATCAGGTTTGCAACTTACCAGGCTTATTATTTACTTATTTAATTTTATAAAACTAGCCATGGGCTTCTATCCGATACTCTGGTATTGAACCTCCTTCTGGATGCCGAGGTAGCAGCCACGTCAACATATTTTTCCATTTTGCATTTGATAGGGAGAGTGTAGCCTTTCATTCAGATGCGGAGACCTTGCTACATTTATCTATCCATGCCTTTGTCACCTCGAGAGCAGACTCCTGTCATGCTCTTTATCTGGGGCTGCCCCTTGTGTCCATTCAGAAGCTAACGCTAGTCCAGGAATGCTTATTAAACAGAGCTCTGTTTTGAAAGCATGTAACACCAGTGATCTGTGAATTGCACTGGCTGCCTGTGGGCTTTTGGTCGAATTCAAGGTGTTCGACGTTGACCTTTGAAGCTCTTAACAGTTTCCATACAGGTTACCTATGGGACAGTCTGTCTCCACATGACGTACTGCCACAGTTGTGCTCAGCAGAGGCACTTGAGAAGAGAGGAAACTACCAGCAGGGTGTTCTTCGCAACAGAGCCTTGATTATGGCACTCATAGCTCAGCTTGTTAACCTTGTGGTCATGCCGCAGGCTCTCTTTATTTCTGGGACATTTGGGAGGTGGCAGATGAGGGCTGAATGGAGTCGTCTATCAGGGCTGAACCAAGTATGATTATGGGGGCACTACCAGTTGAAAGAAAATCACCTAAAATTACTTCATGCAGGCAAAAAAATCCCATTGAAATCAAAGAGGAGTTTTTTCTGAATGAATCCTGCAGGATCACACCCCTGTTAAGTGAGGCGGTGGGGGTGGGGGGAGAGTACACCTGGGGAAAAGCCAATGTTCTGGATCTCTTTTACCTCCATGATGCCATAAAGCATTATCACTTGTTTCCATGGCAGCTTAAAGCAGACTTGCATGCTGTAACTTCACACAAGACACAGTACAAATGTTGCAATGGTGAGAAATGTGTGGTGGTGATGATGATGATGAGCCTTTGTGAGAACAACAATGACTGTTGTTTGGTGCTAGAATGAACACACTTGGGAATGACCATATTCAGTGTGATGTTGTAAGGGAGAAGGGCATACGCTACCCTGAATATAAAATAACACAAAGTATGGTAGGGGAGGAAAGGTAAGATTTCACCAGGGAATAAGGAACAAACATGGTTGTATAGTTTAAAAATACCTCCTCAAATTATCTACCAAGGCTCTGCTTGATAGATTTGCTTTGCATCCCACAGACTGCTCAGAAAGATTGTCACAATGTATTTTTGGCTGCATTAAGAAGAGGTTGTTTCCTGTTGTTTAATGAATATAGGGAAGAGATTCTAAGGGGGATGCGCACACATGCACAGAGAACTTAGATGCCCAGTGGGTAAGTGCAATATTTTGTTTACAAGTAGATTTTACACTGGAAATCCTATTAGCAATCAGACAGTCTGCTGGCTGGATATAATAAACTTCAGCCAAAGGAGTTGTTCAAGATGGCATGCTTACCCGTTAAGGGCTCAATTCCAAATTCTTTGTGCACCCCTAAGCTCCAATCTACATTGCATACTGTGTATATGGATATATAGTGTTTCTGAAGTGAGGTTTTGACATTCAGACATGAATGATTGGAAATAAAGGGTAAAATTCAAAGGATCCATGAAAGGCCTAGCTACCACTTAGGCCATATCAGTTGAATTTAAATGGTGCATAGTGCCTATAAACCCCAATTAGGATTGGGCCCCTATTATGCTATGTCTGTATGAACTCAAGAAAGACACATTCCCTGCCCAGAACACCTTACCAACTAAGGCTCTGGTTCTGAAATAAATTACATGCAGGCAGATCCCTGTCTACTTACAGATGATTTCTTGTAGGCATTATAGTAAAAGTAGGTCTTAAAGAAGGATTTAAGCAGCACAGGGTAAAGGGGCTTCTGTGTACTGGCTAAATTCTTCTGGATTTTGTTTCATTCTTTTGTGTCTCCTAAGAAGCTAAAGGTGGATCCAAATTTCAGAGTTTAGTTCTGGATCATAAACTTTGAAAAAAATGAGTTCTGCATTTTTGCTTTGGCTCAATCTTTTATGAGAACAAGCTCAGAAAAGAAAAAAAAAATCCAGTGGCTTAATTTTCAAAATGGTTCTTTTCACCTTTGAACTTCTACAGTAAAAAGCTGAAATTCATGTATTATGAGCTATTATCAGTTACGCCCAGGATTTATGGCTCTCTGTGTAATTTGTTAAACTTTTAAAAAAAGCCACTATTATTTTATATATGAAACAGTAAGCCCAGTGCAGTATTTTAAAACGTAAGTATAGGCAAACTTTTTAGATGCTTATTTCCTGATAATGAATCCTTTAGCACCACCCCCCCATTTTCGCTCTCGTTCACTCTGTGAGCCTAGCTTGGTGAAAAATCCTGGTCCTTTCCAAAACCATCTAGCTTGGCTTTATAATATTATTTATCTTTATAGCCAAAAACCCAGCAGGTGAAGAAAAAATGAAGACAATTTGGTAAATAATGGACATAGAGATGACATATTGTTTTCCTGCAATGAGGGATAAGTGCACTTAATATTAAGTGACCTTTCCTCTACTGGCTGCCAAGAAATCAGAGGTAATAAAGCTTTTATTTGCAAACAATCTTTGATTAGAGTGGAGAGATCCCTTTAAAACTGTGTCATTCTTTGATTAAAAGCTCATCTGCAGCAGTATAGCTATTAACCAATGCATGTTGTTGAAAGTAGTTTATATAATTGTTAAATCTTATTACTGAATTCATGTTGCAAAGAAGGATTTAGTTCCTAACTCTGGTATTTTGTTGTTTGCATATATATATATATCCTGGATTTTGTTTAATTCTTCTTTGTCTCCTAAGAAATGTAGAACATTTGCCTTTGAGGCATCTAAAACTGTACAGGTGCATGCTGGGGGGTGTGTGTTTGTTCCAGTTGTATTTAGCCAGCTTTTCACCTGAAGAGGTGGTTATTGCCCATGGTCAATAAGAGTTTTTCCATTGACTTCAATGGACTTTGGATCAGGTCCTATGAGGATACCTCTGCATGACTTATATGTGTGCTTATCATAACATGTTTATGACCCAGATCAAGGTTCCCTCCAGGTTTGTTTGTTTGTTTTGTTTTATTTTGCCTCTTCAGAACAAAAAATATTTGAGTTTAGAACTGTGCAGACAGTAGTGGTCTGGGCAGAACATTGCATTTTTGCTAATTGCACCTTAAACGTTCTTCACAAAACCAAAAAAATCTGACTTTCACTGCTGGAAAAAATTGCCCTTTAGGAATCAGAATCTGGAGTCTGTGGATTTGGGGCTGATGAGCTACACATTCTCCTTACCAGCCTGCATGCGCTTGGTAGCCTCCAATTTGTAAAAATAAAGTGACCTAAAGTTGTGGCACCAAATGCAACTTGGAATTACAGCTGGTGCAGAAGCTGGACAAAGTTGAGAAACCGGAAAGTAACATTCAAAACATTCTCAGATGCACCCAGTAAGTAAGGGGGCAGATGTGGGAGAGAGGCAGAAAAGGCATCAAATGAGCCATTTATGGCTACCTGCTCCTGTAGCCAGTTCTCTGGTGCTTTGATGTTGTGTGGAGCTGCCCCAGGTCTAATTTAATCCATGATGGTTGGCTATTGCCCCAGTGTGGTCAATATGCACTCTGAGGATTGCTAGAGTGTAGCAGCTTCCAGTCACACCTTGTTCCCTGATTCACACCAGTGGGTGGGACTGCTGGCTTTACTCCACTCCCCACACTGGGGAAATCCACAGGTAGTCCGTTAGGCTAGATTACTGACCACTTTGTGCTGCTGTGCAAAGGATAATCCTTTTCTTCTGTGTTTCTACAGTGGCTAGCAGAGCGAAGCCCTAGTCCTAGACCAGGGCTCCTAAACTGTACGGTAATACCTATAATAACAAAGCAGCTACAGCAGGAGATGGAGATCTGGCCCACGATGCCTGCAGCAGGATCCATCTCTGATGCCATTTAAGACTGGAGAATATTCTGTAATTCTGTAATCTATCCAAATCCTGCCCTGGAAGGAGAGGACTGAACCAGATGAACTAATAGATATTCTGTGCCACCAATATCATCTGTGATTCTTTACCATGTCATTATCACCCTAACTATGCACATGTGAGGCTAGGGTTAGGTATTGCTTGTGTGCATCAGTGAGAGAGAGAGAGAAAGAGACTGGCAGAGGAAAAGGACCATAAAAGCTTTAAAGTTTCTTTAGTTACTAAAAGCATCAAAAGAAAAGAAAAGGGAGCAGGCGATATAAAATGCAAGTATTATTTAATAGATTTCTCTTTTCTTTCCCCCCAAAAGGTTCAGCTGCAAAGAATGGAACATAATAATCTTGGCAATTATATAGCACTTTACATTTCAAAAACTCGACATAAACATTAACTGATCTGTCTTCCCAACCCCGCTGTGAGTTAGAGATGTTGTACTGTCCCCATTTTACATTTGGGGAAACCATAACATTTCAGAGGTGCTGAGCACCTGCACATCCCCTTGATTTGAGCCGGAGTTATCCAGAAAATCAGGTGCTGAGTGACAGCCCCAGGGCTACAAAGCTGGTCCCTGGCAGGAGTTCAGGAGCTTTTGCCTTCCAGTCCCTTTCTCTTACCATGGGGAAATGCTGGGTTTTATTATCCCCTGCCTTTTCACTGCATGGGAGGTGGGCACCGAGTGATGGAAATTTTAAAGAAGCAAACTGCATTGTAACCACACATACCTGAAAGCTGCGGAATCATTTTTATTTGGAAGCCCTAGGGAACAGGCCATCATTTCAATTTCTTTTCACTTTTAAAAGCCTGAAAATACTTAAAGTGAAATATGATCCTGCACTGAGTAAAAGCACACAAATTCAATTATATTTCCTGCATCTCCTCACGTATGTCTTTCCCCCCCTTTCTTTCTTTCTTTCTTTCTTTCTTTCTTTCTTTCTTTCTTTCTTTCTTTCTTATCAGTTTCTGTGTCTCAAGAAACTGTAAAGGTGGTTGATATGTTTAGATGCCCTTGTTCTAGCACAGAGAAACAAGAGATCTCTAAAATTAAATCTTACTGTAAATTGTTGAATTTTATTAACTTTTTATCACCCCCTGCACCCTCTTCCCTTATGAAACCATGAAAGATTTGGGTACAAATTGTCTCCTGCAGCAGAGATCTATTTAGTGTAGGGGATTCAGCCGATATCAGGGAGCCAGCCCCAGTAGCAGGCACTTCTAAATTCTGCCATTGGCATAGGGTCCTTAATGGACCAGACATCATTGGAGAATAGTAGTAGCATAGTGAAGTTTTGCCATGGTCCATTTCCTGCTCCCTACCTATCCCTGATACATATACCTTTCCTCCTCTGACATGCCCCCTCCACTGAGTGTGTGTGGAAGTAGGAGCAGACACAAGGTCTAGAGCTGACATACTTCTTGTCAGTTTGCTATTTGTAGCCAGTGTCCAACTGGGTCTGGTTAGGGAATCTGGCCCTTCATCTTCAGCTTGTGAACTGGGCCTTAAAGAGATTGAAAGTGACTCAGAATAAAGATTTGTTTTCTCCCAGACAAGTGTGAAGCCATTTTCTTTCTTTAAAAACAATGGGAAGATTAGGATATCAGGAATTTCTTTTTCTTAGACTACTTTTCCACTAATATAAAAAAATCTATTTATTATTTATGATAATGATGGTAACCAGAGACTCCAGTCAGGATTGGCACCCCATTATAGCAGGGTCTGTACAAACACGTAGGAAGACTTAGACCAGTTCTACGTTAAAAAGTTATGTCAACCCAGCTCAGTCACTCAGGGAAGGGAAAAATCCACATCTCTCAGCAACCTAGTTAAATCGACCTAACCCCTGGTGTAGAGAGCACGAGGTCAAGGGAAGAATTATTCTGTCAACCTAGGTACCACCTCTTGGGTAGGTGGATTAATGACACCAACGGGAGAAATAACAACACTGCAGTGGTGCCCCTATAAAGATGTAACTGTAGACACAGCCATAGTGTCTGCCGTGAAAACTATTTTTACGGAAAAATCAAGTCTCCTACACTAGCATATGGCCTTCAGCCTACCAACTATATTATGTTAAAATTGAAGTGTCTGGTAGCTGTGCAATATAGTCTCTGAATATGACTGCTGATCAAAGGGCTTGTTTCTTTTAAAGCTATTGTTACTGAAACTAACCTGAAGCACAAGACATTTAGGGCCAGATCCTGCTACCACTGAAGTTATGAAAGTAAAAAAATAACTGCTTAAGCCCTGGCACCTAATAGCTTGAGCCCCGGCATCTCTTTCATTACAAGTGAAGCACTGCATTGATCCCTTAAAATAAGAACAACTCTTATCTCAGTTACACCTGAAGTCAATGGAGTTCCTCTGGATTTACATTGTTCTAAGTGAGATCAGAATTTGGCCCGGCTATTTAAAAATGTGTGGTGCCCTTTAAGATGTAAATCTATTGAAATCCAGCCCTAGACATTGGCAGGGTCACTCTGCTTATTCCTTTATGACATTTCCAGATGAAAGGTGCAGTGGGGGCTCACATTAATTTGCTTTATGTTTGACTAGAAATGCTTCCCATCACTATTAGAGCACACTTCGGGCTCTCTTCATTTGAGAACGCTTGTCAGTCATTCGAGAATGATATGCCCTGCGTCTGGGATGAATAAGCACATCATATATTAGGCAGAGGCTTGTTCTCTGGAGAGACTCAAGAGCACTGACAACTAGCTCCAAGGAAGGTGAAAAACATTCACTAGCCCAGAGGCTGATCAAGGGAGAAGGGAGTGAATATTCTGATAAAATAAGATAGTCCATTGAGCTGATTGAATGTGTCCAGAGGATTGTCCTTCTGGGATTGCAATGAATGGAGCAGGTAAATTAGGCAAAACATATCATTTGGAGCTCTGTCCTGTGAGGTGCTGGAAGCACTCAACTTCTATAGCACCTCTGCAAGTCTTTGTCTGACACCTACATCCATCCTATATCCAAAACTGTAGAGTTCCTCATGGACTTCAGTTTGAGTTGAGGGTGCACAGCAGCTCCCAATAATGGACCCTTTCTCCTTGCAAGCTTCACTTGTCATAGTGGGAAATAAAGTCCATCCATTATTCCAGCACCTTTGGTCCTGAAATCTTGTCCATTTTCAATCTATATTTAGAAATCTCCATCCTGCTAGACCTGGGTGAAATGTTTTTAGCAATACCATGCATAAGTGACTTTGCAATGTGGAGCTCGGCCTCAGGTCCACCAAGGAGTCACAAAATGTTTCAAGTAAACCTGACTGCAGTTAGGGTTTCAGTACCATACTCTAAAACTCAGTGTTTTGTGCAGAGTTTTTCTTTTGAACCTTTGGTTTTATTTGAATGTGAAGCTTAAAGCCAGGATCCCAGGGTTTGTGAGTCGAGGCAGATTTGAAAACAAGGAAAATGTGCTCCCGAGTCTCCACGAATTGAAACCAAGTCTTCACTCAGCTTGAATACCTTCCCTCTTGGAAATGAAAGGCCTGATCCTGAAAAGTGTGAGTGACCAGAGTGTCCATTGAAGTCAATGAGTTGTAGGCACTGATAAAACAAAACATTAAGGCACATGCTTAACTTTAAGCACCTGAATAAACGCAACTGAAATCAGTGGGCCTTTTCGCATACTTGAAGCTAAGTATGTACTTAAGTGATTTACTTAATCAGCACTACTACAGTGTTTCAAAAGATTAAGCCTTTCATTTTGAGTCAATGTGTTTTCGGTGTAGCTAAATTTCAGACTTTTGTGGATTTCTTGCCAGGCTTTTTTTATTTTTGTCAAGCCAAAACAAAACACACAACAAAACATACTTTAATTCTTTAAAAAAAAAAAAAACCTAGCCATATTCCAGTGACTTATTTGTCTGAAAGTGATAAAAAGTCATGTTCGTTGTTCAAGATGAAATCTCTGGAAGGGACATATCTGTTACATTACCTGCAATATTATCAGTGTGACTCAAAAGTACAACACACCTGCTGAGTGAAATAAGAAGTTTAATGGATACCATGGTCAGAGACTCTCAGATTGCATCTGTAAGTTTTGTGCCCAAAATTGCTTATTAAGTGCCCATTATTGTGGTTTCTTGAAAGTACAAACTATCCTAAAATGTGTTCCAGAGTAATTCAAGCAGGTGGAAACTCACCTTCACACATACAAATGGGCATGCAAATTTGGTAGGTAGATATCTACAGTAACTGTCTGACTTGTGCATGTTCGTTTTGCAGCACCCAACCCCCAGTTGATGCCAGACATCAGTGCTCCAAGGATACTGGCTTTCTAACTTTCTTTAGCATATACTCCTACCCATATAGCACCCCAGACGTAAGAAGGATGTTGTGGACTGTCACTTTTAAAGCCTTCTGCAGTGACTTGTGTGTTTGAACTCTGTGTGGGACCACATAATTCCTATTCAGGACTAATTATTTCATATAGCTTTAATGCCATTCGGACTCTCAGAATAGCCCTGAATGATGATGGGCATATATTATTATTATTATTACAGGTTTTATTAAGCAGTCATAGCTCAAGTTCTAATTACATTACCCCTCAGACACAGCAGCAGTAACACTTGCTTTGCTTCTTGAGCTTCTAGGAATAATCTACCTACTAGGTCTTAGTCAGTCTGCAAGGTTAGGGATAAAGCAAATTCTCCAGCTCTCTCTCCCTCAGAGCAGCTGAAGAAGTATGATTTGAAAAGAGAACAAAATTAGTAATGAAAAGAAGGATAAAAGTGAAAAACATTGTATACTATATACTGATTTCCCCATGCCAATGAGCCCCTTGAATCAGCACAAAAAACTAGCCAGGGGTAGAATTGGCTGTGGCTCAGGCTACCCACCTGTGTAGATACCTAGGGGGTCCATGAGGGTTTGTATTCAGGCAGCTAGCCCAGGCCACTGCCTCTGCTAACCCTGGCTATGCTGCTATTTTTAATGGGCTAGCGTTACTCAAGGTAGCACATATCTGTCCATCCAAGCTGGGCAGCACGTTCCCAGCAGCAGTGTAGACATATGCTATGTTACACAGCATGCCTCTTCAGAACTTCACAGCATCAGTGGCCCAGATCCGCCTGCTTCAAAAGCACAGCATTGCTACCCCTTGGGTTAAAGGAAAATCACCCTAAGAAGTATCAGGCTTATGACATTTCGTTGAGCAGTTCTGAATCCATCCAGCAGGGGTCAGCAGCAGAAAAAAACACACTATCCAGTTCTTTATAATATTTAGAGGGTTGAGTAATTTATACTGTTGCCAACTCTTATGACTTGTGATGTTTAGCTTGAAGTCCCAGCTGCTAGAATCATTATATTTCATGAGTCATAATTTTTAAGAGAAGAATGTACCCATCAAGTCTGACCTCCTGACATCACAGCCCCCTAAACCTCACCCAGTTACCCCTGTATTGAGCCCAATAACCTGGATTAGAGCAAAGCATTACAGATCTCAGGAGACTAAACTATTGTGTGTCACAGGCAGAGAAGGAGGGATCAAGGTGCACCAATGTCCAAGGCTCCTGCAATGGTACAAATCTCAATGAAAGTTCAGTCCTTACAGTTACAGAGAAAAGCCTGAAAACATGAAGCAAGTGCACCCTAAAGGCTCAAAAGCCGGAAGACAAATGAATAGAACCCAACATAAGTGCTGAGTGAAATCCAAAAATAATTAAATTGTCAGCATAAACGGCAAAGTGATTTAAAAAATCTTCAGATTTGATACCCTCAGGTAAGTGCAAATAAAGTTAAAGTTTATTATAAGTAATTATACAATACTGATAGCAATTTGGGACAGAGTAGTCTTGTATGTTTATATAGCACATAGTACATTTTAACTATTAATGCAATTTTATTATAATCTGTTTCTATATTTGAGGGTTTTCTTACAGCAGCCATCACCATAATACCTAAGCAGAGAGTACTATCTTATTTTTATAGTAACTTTCATCCCTAAGTGCTTGATATATATGATATTATATGATAAGTGAACCATGTATGTGGTTAAGAAAAACAATTAACCTATTTAATACCAACCTAATAGAGGTTCTTCTCAAAATCACCAGTAAAGTATCATTTTCAGGCATGAATGAAAGCAAAACTTTCTTTACTGGTCTGAAAACGAATGTAAGAGTTTGTTCCTGCTAGTTCATTGCAGTTGTTGACAAGAAGTGGGATCCTTTACTTTTTTTTTTCATGCTGCTAATTCCATCTCTTTCTCTCTTCGCCTCTTCTCAATTAAACATATGAAAGTGTGTCCCCTCCCCTTTTGAAAGAAGCTTTTAGATTAATCATATTATCTTGAGGTTCCAAATCTCAATGCCTGCATGACCTTTCTTCCGTTAGAATCCATTATCTTAAACTATCACAATAATCCTGGCTTTAGGGAGGGAGAGAGGGAAGCAGGAATCAAACCTAATAGATGGCAAATAAGATTAATCTATGATCTAAGTGCCGATTACACTTGGCCCTGCCCTTGAACACCCAGGTGTAACCTTGAAATTCACATCTGCTAAGACACTGCAATTGGATTGAAGGTCCCAGAAGGCCTTAAAGGGGCAGCTGGCCAATCTTTACCCATCATTCCGCAGTGAGACATGGGCTGTAGGTCACTTGTGGAATTTGGCAGCGGCATAGTTGAATGTTTGTTTTGAGATGTTTAGCATTTTTTCAGATAAAATACTTATTTTCAGGTCTCAATTTTTGTTTGTCAAGAGCAATCAGCCAGGGAATGGGTGAACTTTTACCTGGACCTCACAAGAGGAGAGAGCTCTTTTCAAAATCAGATAACTCTGAAGAAGAAAACAGATATTTTCCTTCTTTATAGGCTGACCTATGGACCCTGCCAAAAAAAATGTTCCATGTGAACATTAGCTTGCAAGGTCCTTGTTTTGAGCACCAAATACCCTGAGTACTGAAAAAGGACATCAGTGATAAGATGGAACTTGGCACGAGTAACACCCATATTGTGTGTGAGGCATGCTCACAAGAGGCAGACCCAGAGGTAATTTTGCATCAAAGAGCTGAATGACTTTTCAAGGACCAGATCCTCACCTGGTGTAAATCTGTGTAAGTCTATTAACTTAACTCAAACTATGCCAATGTACTCCAGCTGAGGTTCTGGCACTAAAACTTTATTGTGTAGCATATCTATTGATTCCAGCCATCCTACTTCATTTAAAATCGACGGCCAAAGTCTTGGGGGCAGAGATGGTCTTTTTGTTCTGCTTGTATAGCACCTAGCACTATTGGATCATTGTCCAGGAATGGGGCTCCTGGACGACACGGCAATGTAAATAATACTTTCTCATTAGCTTATTTATTATGTTACAAATTACAGAAAGCAGCAGTGTATAGGTATTGTCTAATGGTTATGACTATATTAAAATATTCCTTGAATAAAGGGAAAAAAGCAGAGGGAGAGAGAAAATTAGAGGCAAAGGAGGGGAAAAAAGGGAATGTTTTAAAAAGAAATGGGGAGAGAATTCTCCAGATAATGGGAACCACTAAGGAGACAATTTTCACAGATATAGAAGACGTCACTCTAAAAGAGGGTTGAAGCCCATTGATGAGACCACCTGCTGTAGAAGCAAGTAACGTGCAGCTTTCTACACTGTATCTTTTCAGGATATTGAGGAGTTCGATGCTGGAGATTCTGCCCTCTCCCTTTTGGGGGCAATACCTTTACATTTTAAGAAAATAACTTTAAAAAAAAATGAAAGTTCTTGTTAGGAAGTCATTAAACGTAAAGGGTTCCCCTTCCCTGTGCTTTGGGTATTACCTTTCCCCAGGAGGCTGGAAGAATCTGACCCAAAAGTTATTTCTCAATTGCTAGATTAATCCCTGTGCCATGCATATATCTTGTAAACAGCAAGGCATGAAATTTGTCATGGCACAAGAGCGCTTTTGTACAATTAAAGGAGCTAGCATGGAGGGACTCTGTAGTTGTCAGAGACCATTTATAAAAGCTGAGGTATTACCTGGAATGTTTGTAGTTCACGTCTAATTTATTATGAATTTAAAAAAGTATTAAATTAAAAACTAATCTAACAATGGACATATCGGAGGTGCTGCCATGCAATCCATCTGCACGTTCATAGGCTAGAACTGCTTACACAAATATTGATGCACAGTATCTCTGCACTTCCTGCGTGTAGCCTGAATTGTTACTAATATTGAAGGTGCATTTGTACAAGCCTGTTCAAAAATTGTCATCCAAATCTCTCATGGCATTCTGCTTTCCTCTTTTAGGTAGTAGATGAATGTTTGCTGCAGAACATAATGCATTAGGAGTCTTAGTCTGTTACATTCTCTGATTAAAAGGAACCAGAATGGAACCCAAATTTGAAGCTGATACTAAGCCCCACTTGAATTTTGGTTTAGTCCATATATGGATATGGATGTTACTGGTCAGCTTATCTTGATTGTGGGTTCAAGTCCGAACCCTTAACCTGAACATCCCAAAACTCTGGGAAAGTTGAGATTTCAGCTCCAAACTTTGTGTCTTGGGTCTGAGCAGCCGGTAGCTGATGACTGATTTGAAATCCACTTTTGATAAAACTTCCCATCTTGGGGCAAAAGGCAGAGCTTATCCATGACTGTATGCTAGCATTGCGATATGTTCAAGGAGAGGTTTCTTTCTCTCCTGATGTCCCAGCCCGTTTGGTGATGCATGGAGACAACGGGAGTGCGCAAACTCAATCTCCTGTCCAGAGAGGGTTAACTCATTCTGGCGGCAGGCAGCCTCATGCCATTAAGTCAGGGAGAGTAATGAAATTTCATTTAATTTGACAGGAAGAAAGTGCTAATGTTAAAAGGCATTTAATAAAAAGGGGGAGATTCTTTGAAAGGAAGCCTTTAAGTAATTACTTCAAGTGTCTTAGGCCTACTCACCAGAATATTTACATTAGTGTCTCCCAGTGCCAAAGTGTAATTAAATTAGTGCAGCATTTACATTCCATCCTCTTTTTTTAAAGAAGTGTGATTTTATTAACAATTCTAGGGGAAAAAAACTTGATCTAATCAAATCAGGTGTTAGTGTTTTTTTAATGTTCTCACTGAGAGGGCTACTGAGTTAACACAGCTGGAGGAGGAAAAGTATTCTCTCTTGGTCTTGAGTTCCACTTGGAAAGAAGACATTTTATAATCTGCCCTGGGACTGATAAAGAAAACTCTGACCAAATTCATACAAACTGCCAGAGACTCCTTGTAGAATTTCTAGGATAAAGTTGGCTCTCTCTGCAAAACTGGGGATGGTGAATGTCAGGTCAAATGTGAGAACAAAAAAGACACAGGTGGGAAATAATCCTGATGAGGTGTGGCGTTTTGTGGAAGCAGCAAACTGCAGTCAAATGATCAGCATCATTAGCAAGGAAGGTGCAAAATATTTATAAAGAAATGCTTTGCTAGTAGAAAGTCAGTTTTGAATATTTTGCGGTAACGGAAAATGGATAATTCGGGGGGGGGGGGATTATGCAAACATTTCCAGTGGAAATCAGACTACTTTTGTAAAAATATCCACTCTGTGTGAAAATCGTCCATTTTCCAAGCAATGCTGAGTTTTGCACAAACATGTGGGGAGTTTTTTAAAGCAAAATGTATTGGAGGCAAGTAAGACTTCAAGAAATATAAAAGCTTGCCCACAGAAACAAGTTCCCAAATCATTATAAAGTCACCACCCCTACAATATTTTCAAACTCATGTAAAACACAGTTTATGTGAAGTGAAAAAGGAGGGTGAAAATAAAAGCAACAGTGTATAACCCACAAGCAGGAGGATATACAAGAATCTAAAACGAGAAATTTGAGAAGAAAAATGGAGAAGAAAAAACAAATGCAAAGATGTTATAAGAGGTGAAATTTCACATGAAACAAATGTTTATGGATGCAGATAGATACAAAACAAGCTGGGAGGGGAGGGGGTTAACTTAAAATTGTGGACTTTTACTACCAAGAAGTAAATCATCTTCAGCACTAGAAACTGGAAGGGGATTGCATATAATAGTCTTTCTAGTTATTACAAGTGACAGTAAAAGCAAATCTTTGGAATGAGAAAAGTTAACTTATCAGGGGGTCTGTTGAATGGCTAATCTAAACCATTGAAACTTCTAATCTAAACCATTGTCAGCAAATCATTTTTCACAAAGACATCCAACAAAATTCTGGCCTTGCTAGAAAGGGGATTTTATCACTTTTTACGGGACTACACAGGAAAAAACAAAACAAAAAACCCTAAGCAACTGTCTTATTTTGTAAATAATAACTCTGCCTCCACTCTCCCCATTAATGCACAGACAAAAAGCCAGAGTCACATTCATTCAATGACAAAACTGTACTCTGTTACAGAATGTTTGCGTATATTTCATAGTTTTAAAAAATAGGGCTGGATTTTGCTGCTTTTGCTTATCTTGAGGGGTGCCTTACTCTGCTGATTTCAACAGGACTTCTTACAGAGTAAGTTTCTAGATAACATTAATAAGTGAAGCATAAAATGGCCTATAGTGAAGAATTGACTTCACAGCTACATAGTGAAGGACATTATCTTGGCAGTTCTGTATTGAATGGACTCCTTTTAGGAGGGTCACTATTGAGAGCTTCTGAGCACCCAAAATTCTCATCGCCTTCAGTGGGAGCACAATGAGTCTAACTGACTTCAGCAGGAGTTTGTAAATGTTCATAATATCCCAGCGTGTGGCCTAGTGGGAAGTAATTTTATTCCCAGAATTAGAGCTGATAGAACCAAACTTTTTTTTTTTTTTGTCAGAGAATATGGATTCATAGAAACCACAGTCTCAAACAGATTTTTTTTTTAAGTTTTCAATTGTCAAAGCGTTCTGTAAAAGAAATTTAAAATGGTCAAAATCTAACCAAAACACTTCAAAGTTATCAAAATAAAGTCTTTTAACTCCAGCTGTTTTTTCCCTGATTTTGTTTCATAAATATTTTTGAAATTTTTGACTTTTTGTCGAAGTTTGGGATGGGATTCTTATTTATTTATTGAAATTTTGAAAATGTTCATGGGACAGGAAATTTGTTTCTCCACAAGTTTTACCCAGAATATCTTTGCTATGGTCCCAGTCCAATGACAGACCTGATGTTGACTTTGATGGGAGCAGGATCTGGTTCTCCAAGGGAAGGCTCATAGTGAAAGGAATTGCAATTCCCATGCTGCAGTTCAATGAAACAACCGAAGACTTTCAATCTTCTGCACTACAAATGGACTTTCACTGTATGCAGCTTGGTGTAAGTGATTTCCACTGCAGTGTGTTACCAAGGGATGTTAAAGCTGAAGCAATTTCTCAAGAGGAAAAATTCCTGAGTGAGACGAATCCCTTACTCCTGTTGCTAGCTATCAGATTAGCTACAATCGGCATTAATGGGACACACATTTTCAAATCAAGACCTTTGCAAATGTTAGTATCATTGATCAACAGGGGTGATTTAATGGGACGGCAAGGTTTTTAGTAAAGACAACAGTTTTTCTTCTCCTATTACCTGACTTGCAACACATCTAAGAAGAGGGCAAGAGAAAGGTCCATCATGAGCTAAGAGACGGAAATAATAATAAAAATGATCATCAATAATTATACCTGGGCCTGAGCCACACAGATGGCTGGCTTTTCCTGCTGCCTCACATCCCAAATTCTGGCTGTAATCAGATTTGGAGTTGCACTTGAAGCCTCTCTCAAATCATTTAATTTGTGGTCAGCAACAACTAGCCACTTACCCATATTTTCATCATCCTGGTCTGTTCTCAAAGAACATTCCCCCCATCCCAATTGCCCAAGTAACATAATGAAAAGACTGTTGTCCAGTGTATTTGCTAGTGTGTAATTTTATTTGTTTATTTATCATCTCCCAGGACATTTAGCTATTGCATGCCAAACTTTTGTTTTGTTTTGTTTTTGTTTTGTGCACCAGTATGTGAAACATGCAGTGAAAAATGCTTACTACCAAAATTCCCAGAGTTGATCAATACTGCTTCTCCACTATTAATTAAATCCAGTGCTATCAACGTTTGCCGAATCATAGCTTCCTGAATGTGGTGGTTATTTCTGTCAATGCATGTAGGTTCTGTCTTGTGTATGTGCAGAGAAAATGAGTGTTTTCAGTTATCTGTTGCAGTCAGTGAGTTACAGCAATGTAAGTGAATTCAGATATAGGTCGTATGGGCTAGATATTCTAAAGAGCTCTGTTCCCATTTAGGCCAGAACTGGACAGATTTTTTTTCAAAAGTGCTGAAAATCCTAGAAAGAATGGGAACGGCATGCAGCTAGTTAGATGATGAATACCTGGCCTCTTCACATAGGCATCTAAATGGGAGATGTTGGGCCTGATCTCTTTTGATAAGTTATTCAAAACCAATCTTTGGATGCTTTGATGTTATGCTAGAAACATTCTCAACCCATGTAAAGCAGTTTGCTGCTGTTGTGATCTGTGTGCAAACAGAAATGGAGCTCAAAAAAAACCCACAGCAGCTATGGTCTTCCAAAGACATAAAACTCCTAAGCTTTTTAATGCAATTAAAGCAAATGCTGACATTATTTATAGCTAAATTACTGGCAAGGAAAACAGCTAATGACCAAACTCCATGCTTGTAACATTAAAAAAGAAAATCCTAAAGGGAATGATTTGTAAGGATGTGGTTAAACCTATTTATACCCTGGGTTCTATTTGTTTTACAACCAGCGGTGCACGAACAACATGAAAGGTTATCTTTGACAAGGTTTTAGCGATTATTTTCTTCCAGTGAAATGGTATTTCTTGAGGAAAAAAAAGGTCTTCAGAACAAAATAACAATAAATCCTGATTTAGATACATAAAGCTGCCATTGATATCACATAATATCAGTGTTCTTTCTCACTCGATACAGGCGTTTTTAAGATAAATGGTAAAACTGAACTGGAAATCCATCTGGCCAGCTGCCTGATCTAATGAATAACCCCACTTTGGCTCCTGCAATGTAAGCAGAAAGAGTTCTCTCTCGGCCGCTTTCGTCTGTCATGAATCTACAAGACAGCCGACATAATATCTGGGCGACAACAGCGTGCTAACAGTGCAGTGACTTCCATTTTCTTTGCTTTCTATTGATTTTCACTTAATAACTGGCGAAATACTAAATGTCCACCCTGAGTACCTAATAAATCCTGCCTGAGCTTTTTATTGAGGAGAATTTAATAAAAACAACCATTGCAGCTGAGGGATTTTTCTTCTGGACAGAACATGGTGAGGTGTGGGTGGCATGTGTGGGGCGAGGAAGCCATTTGAATTTTATTTTATTTTTTTTGTTAAGGGCTCTTGCTCCCCTTGGGAAACCAGTGCTACTGCTTCCAGAGGACCTAGTTGCACTGTTTGTCTTCTCCTTGTTTGGAGATGGCCGCTGAACTTGCGCCTGTTTTGCTTCGTGATGGCAAGGAGAGGTGTTTAAGGAAACAAGGCCCTTTCTTCCCCTAAAACCCACCCACCTGGTCTTGCCTCTTAAATCTGATTTCAATTTTGTTAATTGGTTGGGAGGCTCTTTAATTGCCGATAGCCAAGGCTGTCAGAAACCTATAGTAACACCCTTTTTATTGTCCTGCTTTACAGCTATTTTATGCTTGACACTTGACACACAGGCGTGAAGATCCCGTATCGGATTGGTTGGCTACTGTAACAAAACAACATTTTTAAGTTATACGAAGTGCCAAATCTGCATCCAGTTATGAGCCGACGCTGTTTTGTTTTTTAAGTTGTCAATAATGCTAATTGTTGTCTTAGAAAAACTTGGCATTTTAGTTATTACTCAAAGGTATCTTTAAAAAAAAAAAAATCTCCTGCTGCTAGGAATCACCCAAGCATGTGTGTGTATTTGTGTGTTTCTTGAATGAGATAGACCAGAAAAAGGACTGGGACAGTATTTGTAAGGATAACTCAGGCTTTACCTCTGCACCACTTCCCAGAACGGCTCTCTTTGCCTATAAACGTGACAGAGGTGTTATTATACAAAGTTGTCTGTTAAAAGCATGTGACAGTTTTTATTTTAATTGACACTGAGGCAGTTTTAAAGTCACTGGGTTTAATGAACAAACATTTTAGCCTTTGTTGGCTCAATCCTCTTATTCCCTGCAGTTCACAGTAAAGCTGATTCTAACAGTTGAAATTTAAAGACAGAGAGAGAGAGACGAGCAGAAATGTCAAGAGGCTTATATACAATCTGAAGTTTTGACCCATGTTCTGAAAACTGTTCTGCAATGCAAATCAATAAGAGGCTTAATTACTCATAGGCAGCTCCTCTGCTGTTCTGGGTGTGGTGTTAGGGGCCTGGGAGATATAATTAAGCCACATGGGTGGAGCGTTGCACTATCATCACTTATTTTTCTATGCCAGTTACTGTCTCACAACTACTCAGGAGCACAAGGATCAACAGTGCAGTTCAAAAAAGTACCGAGCTGGATGACTCTTATCCAAGCTAGCGGAAGGAACAGTATTCTGTCTCATGGTATTTTGACACATCCACTCTGTGCTTTGGCTGGAACTAGAAATTGCAAGAGGAAGTATGAGACTGTGAGATAATTAGTTTAAAAGTTACCAAAACTTCTATGAACCTCCAAAAAGGATCATTGTCAGAGAAAACTGACCTGTCACCTAAACCTATCTAATCTATGTATATCCAGTCTATGCCTTTCGCCACTAGAGTCATGTGTCTGTGTTTTATGGCTCCATCCTATACCACTGACGATGGTGACAGTCTTTCACTTCCACATGACACGTTACCAAGCAATGAAAAAGATGCAACTTGTTTTTTCAAACCTAGCTCCTCACAATGGCTTGGGTGGAACATTTTAAGTCAGAGGTTCTCACACATTTTTGGGTCACATCTCTCCATCGATTATCTTGTGGACCAACTCCCTTCCCATATGTGATCCCATAATGTCCCGATGGCAACTCCAGGAAAGTAATAGTACGTGGAAAAGTAGGAGAAGTGAGGTATTTAATGTGTTTTTG
Source organism: Caretta caretta (assembly GCF_965140235.1). Lineage (NCBI taxonomy): Eukaryota > Metazoa > Chordata > Testudines > Cheloniidae > Caretta > Caretta caretta. Next base: position 74,413,475 of record NC_134215.1, on the reverse strand, counting down.
CTGTATATTAGTGCTGGATGTACTTTTTAATTTCCATCTGCGGAACTGCATTGTGTGATCAAACTGTTCTCTATGGATGATCGTAGAAGATCACGGAAGACCACCTGTGGTCTATGGACCATAATTTGGAAACCTTTGTTCTCAATGAAAACATTTCCACAATCTTCACCAAGTTGGGAAAATGAGAAGAAATACTTCCATTGACTGTGCAGACTGACAAGACAAGGAATATTTGCACTCTGAAAATGTAAACCAATTAACTTTTAAAAGAAAAACAAATGTATTTCAAAATCCCAAATCTCTTTTACTTTTCCTACACTTCAAACCTGACTGACAGGAATCTGTCTGTCTCTGACTCCAATTATATTTGAAAAGACATATGTAAATTATTTGACAGGTTAAAAATTAGCAGCAAGTTGTATATTCCTAGCAAGATTGTTGTAAGCAGCAGTTCATAATTCATAATACTTCCCACTGGAATTCATGTCAATTCTATATGTGGAGGACCCTTTAATTGGTAAGCATAAAGGTGTATTGCTATTCACCTAATGTATTCTATTGCTCAACAAAAGGTTGTTGTTGTGAACTGTGATTGTGACAAATGATTTACTATTAGGAACATTCTGTAATTATTGTTCGGTGGTACCACAGACCGATACATCATTAACATGATAGACGACCTTTTATATCAGCAAAAATAACTAAATTAATAAAAATGGCTTCATTCCAAACCCTGTCAGAAAGCCAATACTCAAACCAATCAAATAGCAGTGAAACCTGAAAGGGCCAGGGTTATATTATTTTAACAATCTTGTTGTTTATAAAATAATATTGACAAGTTCTGTATAACATGGGGCCAGATCCTCAGCTGGAGTAAATTTGTGCTGTTCTAATTAAATGAATTTCTACTGAGCTACACCAATTTGCACCAGTGGAAGATATAATAAATACATAGGGTGGGTTTATTGTTGCTATGCTTTGTTTTGGTTTGTTTGTTTGTTGTACCTTTTGAAAGAGAGACTGTAAATGGAGAATGGGAAAACTGTTGTATACACTGAACAACTTATCTTACAAGAATACTGGGAACATCTCAAACATGGGGGCTGGAGTTGATGACCTATTGAGGTCACTGCCAGCCCTACATTTCTGTGAGTCTCTGTGCTGATGTTCAGACAGATTCAGTCCGCAGTTACACTTGTGTAAATCCAGAGTGACTCTTCCAAATCCCATAGACTGGCTTCAGACCAATCTAAAAGAGACCAGAATCTGGCCTTCTAGCAATTAAAGTTCATAATAAAACTCCACCTAATATGTGTTATGAATGAAAGAGAGTGTGTCCAGAGATAGCAACAAAAATAATAAAAAGTTTACAAAACCTGACCAGTGAAGAAAGGTAAAAGAATGAGCATGTTTAGTCTTGATAAAAGACACTGAGGGGGTATCTGATAAATTTTCAAATATGTTAAGGGCTGTTAAAGAAAGGATGGTGGTCAATTGTTCTCCACGTCCACTGAAGGTAGGACAAGAAGTAATGGGCTTAATCTGCAGCTAGGGAGATGTAGTTATGTATTAAATATATATAATATCATATGTATTATTTCTTAACAAAAACCTTAATTTTTGAAGAACAGGTTGGAAAAGTAGGGCTGGATGGGACCTTAAGAGGTCAAGCCCCTCCCCCCCCCCATGCTGAGACAGGACCAAGTAAACCTAGACCATCACAGACAGGTGTTTGCCCAACCTGTTCTTAAAAAAAACCTTCCACTTATGAGGATTTCACAATCTCCCTTTGAAGCCTGTTCCAGAATGAAATTACACTTATAGTTAGCAAAAAGAAAAGGAGTACTAGTGGCACCTTAGAGACTAACCAATTTATTTGAGTATAAGCTTTCGTGAGCTACAGCTTACTTCATCGGATGCATTCAGTGTTTTTCCACTGTTTTTCCAATGAAGTGATCTGTAGCTCATGAAAGCTTATACTCAAATAAATTGGTTAGTCTCTAAGGTGCCACAAGTACTCCTTTTCTTTTTGCGAATACAGACTAACACGGCTGCTACTCTGAAACTTATAGTTAGAAAACTTTTCCTAATATCTAACCTAAATCTTCCTTGCTGCAGATCTAAAATTTATCTTATTGATAGGAATTGTGACTTGTGTTTACTAACCCCTCTATTTTTATTTTCTTTTTTTTCAAATAATTTATAAACACATTTAGTTCTGGTGGAAAATAACAGATTAACAACTCTGGAGCTGGTAGTTCTCTGTCCACAAAACGTGTATAGCGTGGGCGGTGTCCGAACACCCTTCTCCCCACTGCCATTCCAGTCCCAACAATGACCATGGCATCAGGAGAAGGTGATGCCCTTTGCACTTTTGAGTGTAAATTCATAGCAACCGTGATAGTAATTTTTATGAGGCAGTTTGCTGCCTTCTAGGACTGGACTGAGACCACCAACTTATTTCACATAGGCCACCCAACAACCAGCAGGTGGTAACAAATGTTAATCACCCTCTACCTGGGAAGGGATTGAACCAGTGACCTTGAGGGGAAAGCATCCCTGTATGGGAAGGTACAAGTCACAAGTGCAATTAGAAGTTATTCAATATTGGCATTTTTTTCTCTCTTGCCTTTTATTCCCCTCCACGGCCACCTCCCCACACTTATTATTGTGATCACAATCCTAGCAAATTTCAGCAGCCGTAGAGAGCAGCGACCGCCAGACACTGATGATGTCATCAGACTGGGCTCAGCATTTTTCACTCTGAACCCGCATTCCTCTGTGCTGATTGGTTGTTTTCTCCAAGAGCTCCCACCTTCCTTTGTCTTTGCACCTAACTAATCCCCTCCTAACCTAACCCACTGAAAGGGTTAAAATAACAAAACAAAAATCAAGAAACTAACCTGACTTTTGCCACCACGGTTCATTCTGTTTGTATGTTCTACCCCTTTCTCCACCCGCTGTCTACTCTTTTTAGATTGTAAGCTCCTTGGGACAGGAACTATCTCTTACTCTGTGTTTGTACCATGCCCAGAACAATCAGGCCCTGTTTTTGGCGGTCCCTCTAGCACTGCCATAATAAATATGAGAAGAATAATACCTGTATGGATCACAAGATGCTGAATGACACCTGGTGTGGAGCACTTGAGCCTAATAAATTCTTGGGATACAGTCCCACTGATTTATAAACTAGAAAAATCAGAAACCAACTTAAAAGGTCAGTGTGTTCCAATGGATAAGGAACTGGATGGTGAGTGTAGAGGCTGGGTGTTCTGTGGTCAAGTCACTTCTCTTCACCTCTGTAAAATGGTAGTAATGCATTTGCCCTCCTTATCTAATGTGTTGGGAGATCTACAGAGGGAAAGCACTATATAAGCTAAATGTGACCCATGTGATTTACTCAGCTACACAGTGAAATGAAATCTCTGTCGTGCAAAACACTTTTTCCTGTAAAATTATATTTAAAGTTGTATATTTAACAGCACCACAAGAACTAAGGTTATGTCATTGTTTCCAGCATATAAACTATATTTAGCAATTGGCTTCTCGCTAAGTTTTTAAAAAAAAAAAAACTCAGCTTGATATTTAAAAATAACATTTTGGTAAGCTTTTTCTCCATAATTTGGACAAGGCTATTTTTTTTAAAATAACTGAGTTTAAGATGAAAACAACTTTCTGTTCATATATAGTAAATTTTACAGAGTAATTTTAAGCATTCCAAGAGTCTTCTGGATAAGGATTGTCCATTAATTTCAAGGTATCACAAGATAATATCTATGGAAAAATCATTTGCAATGACAACCATTTAAAAAAAAAATTAGATATTCGCGTATTGCATCCCATACAATAATGTGCTTGCAGTTCACAGCCAGGTAGTTAAACGGGCCAGCAAGTTCTACTCTACTTTTATTGCTGCAGATGAATTTTATTGAGCAACATTGTAGAATGCTGTACATTATGTTGTACATAAATGATGTAAATACATGATTTTTAATATCTTTAGGTTTCAATAAACTAAGATGTTATCGGAACACCTATAAGGAAAATAGTTGAAATATCTAATCTTAATTTAGCAATGTCCCTCGTAAGAGCTATCGTTTCCTGGTATCCTCTCATAATTCAATTTCAAACACATCATTTGTATAAGGAGATTTGTTTCATAGTAACTTGTGCAAGTAGTACACCCCACCTTGTCCATCTTGAATCAATTAATCAATTATCCTCATCAATGGAGTCTATAGAAAGAAGGAAAAGCTTCCACAGAACTTTACAAGAGGGTATAAGTAGCCAGGAATAGAGGAATCTAGATATTGTCTTCAGGGAAATCTCCAATATAAAATCTCTCTTAAGGGATTAGACAGTATGACCTGGCAGAAGCCTCATCTCCCTTGTCTCCTTGGCTCCTGTTTTTTGTTGTCATGCCAGGAGACACCAGAGCTGAGCTCAAGAAGTAACCTTGGCATTACCTCTTATGAGGAGGTCTAAGGGAGACCTTTTCTAGTTCTGGCACCTGAATTGCCACACTAAACTGATTTTTTTAAAGTCACTTCTATTAGATATAAATTATCCATTATCATATTCAAATTCCCATCCCACAAGAGTGAAGAAGCACTTAACCAACTATTTTCCTCACTTATTATACAAGCCCCGAGTCCTGATTAATATGATGCCCTTAGTGTGAATGTTGGCCACTAGACATTAGCTTCACAAAAAGTCTTAAGGCTACACTTAGCCTGAAAAAGTGGAACTCTGAACTGGAAATAGAGAGAACCTACAGCAAAATGTAAATGTGGGCTTGTCTAATTGAGAAGGTGAAGATATGCTTTGTAAAGAAAAGCACAGAACAACCCCTGGAGCCATGGCCCTTCTTACAGTGGAACAGTTGGGGTGCCAAAATGAAGTTTCTTTGTAACAAGGTTTCTAAGAGATTTCATTCTAAAATTAGTAAAAATAGAATGTCTTTGACATTATAAAATAAAGGAAAAGGAAGACAGACTATTTCAGGCTAGGGAAGTAATGTTTCCCCCCTGAAATAAGCTAGAAAAAGGCAAGCCTTGTTTTCACGCTTTTTCTTGGTAATCATACATGAAGCTGTTGGGTGGATCTTATTAATTATTGCAGTTCTGTAGATGGGGCCTTATCTCCAGGAACTCAGGCACAAGGAGGTATTCTTGGTCCAGTTCTTCTAGATCACAGCTAGCCTTCTTTCCAGCAGTGAGCAGTGGCTCTTTTAAATTGTTTTCAAAGCTAAAGGTTGGCTGGGACTATTTTAGGCCTCATCTTTGCTACCTTGGCCCTATCTGAAAGGAAGAAGTTTGCCCTTGAAAGAGAGTTAAACAGCTATGATTCAGTGAGTTGGAAGAATTGCAGGATGCTGACTGCCTGAAATGGTGCCTCCCCCTGGATTGGTCAAGTTTCCTTCCTTCTGGTCTGACCAAGTCATTAAGAAGTTAGTCAATTCCCTTAAGGTTGCTTCCAAGGAATCTCCAAAAAGGAAATACCAAGCCCTGGAAAGGTAATTTACCTAGACAGGAATTGAAAAGTAAGGTTCTCAGCTGAGGGAGAAAATCCAAGATCCCATCTGGCTGTGGAAATGCAACTTCACAAGCTCCTTATCCCTTTCGTTAACAACCTGAGGCATTTCAGAGAGGTGCCCTGTAAAAACCCAAAGTACTCAGAGACTCGTAAATGATTACATCTACCCTGTTTCAATTCCAGAAGCATTACACTGGTATTCTCTAAAAATTAGTCTGCGGGCAAAAAATCCCTTTTTTTTTTAAAACAAAAACAAAAAACCCTGAGAATTGTTTGAATCCCAGTCCGTGCATTGTATCCTCCAGTGGAATCTATTTTGGACTTAATGGAGATAGAACCAGGAGGAAAAGTCAGCGACAGTATATACATGCTTTGGAAACAAATTGTAACTTGTTTCTGTTGCTCTCAAGAGACCGGATCCTCAGCTAACATGAATGGGCATAGTTCCAATGGCTTCAGCTACAGAGATTTACACCAGTTAAGAATATGTCCCTGAAGTCTGGTACAACAGTTCATCCATTAAGACTATTCCTCCTGTGACTCTTACCATGAGTAAAGCTAACATCTTGTAGCCCTGAAAAATAGGGTGTAGAGAGGTGAGAGGGTGTAGTAGGACATATAGTTTGGAGACCTATACTTAGAACAACTTATACTGAAAAACAAAGAGGTTTTCTTCTCTCCTCCTTCATATTTTTAAAGGCAATTTGCTACTGAGGAAAGCGCTCGTATAGGCCAGAAACTTCTTTTCAAGGACAGGTTTGACAACCTATGGAAAATTAAGTCATATTTATACATAAAGCAAGTACAGCACAGATAGCATCTGAGTAAGGTCCCCCCGCTACCATCCCCATCCAAATGCAGCAGCCCTGAACTGGAATAATTAACTTTTGGGGTAATAGGATAGCTGTCTCCATTGCTCATTCACTTTAGCCTTGGAGGCCTTTGTAAAGGTGGTGGCTGTCAATATGGATGCCTACTTTTCATAGAATATCAGGGTTGGAAGGGACCACAGGAGGTCATCTAGTCCAACCCCCTGCTCAAAGAAGAACCAATCCCCAACTTTTGCCCCGATCCCTAAATAGCCCCCTCAAGGATTGAACTCACAACCCTGGGTTTAGCAGGCCAATGCTCAAACCCCTGAGTTATCCCTCCCTCCTTGTAGTACTAGTAGTATTTTGTGATGAGGACCTCCCCTGAGGAGAAAAAAAAGGCTAGTTTGAGGCCACCAGCCTAACTTCAAGTATAGCAATCACATTTATGGTAACAAATGAACCTCAGTGTTGTTATTTAATCAAGTTAGCTGTGTCCCCGTAGAAAAACTACAATTTAAAAAAATACCGAGAACTAAAGAAAGAGGGAAGCCAAAGGCTTCATCAGAAAATAAAAACAAAAGAATGGAATCTACATGAAGATTGTGTGCAAAAAAAAATAAAATTGATAACTGCGTGAACATATTTGCAACACCTGTTCAACTGTTAACCAGATGCCTCTGTATTGCAAGATTCCAGAATGCCTACCTGCTTGTTTGATTCAATGTGCATAAAACACACACAAATTAAAAAGCAGGAAGGGTTAGTCAAAGCTCCTTGTCACCACTCCTCATTTGAATATATAGTGAAACAGAAATATTATAGCAGAATCATAGAAATGTGAGGCTGGAAGGGACCTCAGAATATCATCTAGTCCAGGGATCGGCAACCTTTGGCACGTGGCCCGCCAGGGTAAGCCCCCTGGCGGGCTGGGCCAGTTTGTTTACCTGCCACATCCACAGATTCGGCTGATTGGGGCTCCCACTGGCCGCAGTTTACCGCTCCAGGCCAATGGGGGCTGCGGGAAGCGGCGCGGGCCGAGGGATGTTGGCGATCCCTGCTCTAGTCCATCCCCCTGTACTGATGCAGGGTTAAGTATACATAGACCATCCCTGGTGGGTGTTTTTCTAACCTGTTCTTTAAAATGTCCAGTGATGGGGATTCCACAGCCTCCCTAGATAACCTGTTCCAGTGCTTAGCTATCCTTCCAGTCAGAAAGTTGTTCCTACTAGCTAACTTGAAGCTCCCTTGATGCAAACTAAGATGCTTCTGATTTTTTGTAGAGGATTGAACTTAATTCAGTGGCACTGCAGTGTATTATTAGTGTAGACTCAGGATTTTCAAATAGACGCCTGAATGTTGGGTGCTTTATCTAAACCACCAGACTTGCAATGTTCTCACCCATTCCCATTTCTAATGCAGAAACCTAAGCTTCAGGTATAAAGCTTGTGAAGTGAAAAGCAAAATCCTGAAACTGTTTAGTCCTGTGGTCAGAACTTTCTGCCACAGCTCAGGAAGAAAACAGCATGAAAAACGCAGGATGCCACTGCATGCCCAAACAGGGAGGAAGATCTACTGCCCTGGCATGTAGAGTAGTGGGACCTGCTTCTTCAAACCACTTGCATAAGTCAGTACTATATGCCTGCATTAGGGTTTTCAGGATTGATTCGTTAGTGGACAGGACTATGACGTGTAGGTGTAAAAATGCATCCACATTTTGTTCAGCTTGAAACACGCTTTATTCTGAACTTTAGGTTACATTGTGATGTTAAAGGTACAGCTGTCTCCTGCAAGACAACAGGCCTCAGACTTTCACAGCTGCAAGACATTGATGTCTGATTACTTAAGCTCTACTTGAAATTAAATTCCAGCCTCAGGAGAATTTGATAATAAGTGCATTTAGGGAAGAAGTTTCTTTCATGGACACAAACATGATTGCAGCCTGGTTTTATGGCAATATATTCATAAGATAATCTGACAAACCTGATGTATCCTCTCTTTCGCTGCTATACTTTTATCTCTCAGGAGTCACCTTCATTATAGACCCCAATTTACCTCAAGCGCAAACAAATGGAGTGTAGCCTTCTCTTCTTTGTGTGAAGTCTAGCTTGTAGGTGCATTGGGAGAAGTGCAGAGCTGCCCCTACTTTAACCCTTTGTAGGGTACAACTTACTTTCCTCCTGTAGCCATGGAGCTCTGACAAGCAGTGCATAGAGGAGGGAAAAGATAGAGCCTCCTGCCTCCTTGGGGGAACCCTGTTCTCCAGAGGAGGAGGGAGGAAGTTCCCCTAAACACAGGGACTGCAATTCTGCCTGCATCTCTAGAGGGTCATGCAAAGTGAAGGAGGCTGCTTATTTTGCCCTACTCCCTAACCGCATACCCCAGTAAGGGCTAGGCAGAGCCTGGCACATGAGAAAAGTAGTATCCATGAACTTGAGATTACAGAAAAATCTTAATATTTGCTAGTGAAGTCAAATGATGACAATGATGCTTGGCATTTCTACAGTACCACCCACTCCATTTCTACAGTACCAGGCACTCCATTATTTCAAAGCAACTTAAAAACATCAGGTTTCAGAGGAACAGCCGTGTTAGTCTGTATTCGCAAAAAGAAAAGGAGTACTTGTGGCACCTTAGAGACTAACCAATTTATTTGAGCATGAGCTTTCGTGAGCCACAGCTCACTTCATCAGATGTGTACCGTGGAAACTGCAGCAGACTTTATATACACACAGAGAATATGAAACAATACCTCCTCCCACCCCACTGTCCTGCTGGTAATAGCTTATACTTTATAGCTTATCACTTTAGATAAGCTATTACCAGCAGGACAGTGGGGTGGGAGGAGGTATTGTTTCATATTCTCTGTGTGTATATAAAGTCTGCTGCAGTTTCCACGGTACACATCTGATGAAGTGAGCTGTGGCTCACGAAAGCTCATGCTCAAATAAATTGGTTAGTCTCTAAGGTGCCACAAGTACTCCTTTTCTTTTTTTAAAAACATCAAGGGCTTAATCTCACAACACCCATATGAAAAGGATAAGTGTAATTTTAAAGTTGGGAAAATGGAGGCCCAGAGAGATTAATGGGTTTCCACTTAGCCTTCATCTCTGTGGGTGTAGTTTTGCTCCCGAGTTGTGATGCCCATAATTAATTGCAGGCATGAATGTTAGTCACGCGTGTCTAACAGCAAAGTCTGCTGCCTTTGCTTCCACCTTCCTCTGAAACCAGGTAGAACGGAAATGGAATGCTACTTACTCTCTTGTATTTATTAGATAGGCCACTACATCCACAGATATCAAAGTGCTTTAAAAGGTGAGTGGATATTATCACCTGTATTTTACAGAGAGGGGATCATATCACTGCAGATATCAGGAGACAGAATTGTCTTCAAAGTATCTGTAGCTGTGAGGTCTTCAAGCAGGGGTTGGAAATCTCATTATAAAGGATGTTCCCGTGAAATTTCTAGCCACCTCCTAGAAAAAAGATAAGCAACCCACCCTGCTGAGGTTTGCCTGTCCTTGATTTCTACTATTTTACATTAACTGTAAGGAAGAGAGAGAGCGAGAGCCAGCGAGGTACTCATGGGAGTTCTGATGGAGGCCAAGTTCTGCTTTCTGCCATTTCTGGCAAAATCTTCATTACAGGGAGTAGAGTTTTTAGAACTATGTTTGCATTCACGGATGTTTCTCCTTGCTTGGCTGGCATAACTGCAAAGACAGAGACCTACTGGAACTCTACTGAAGACAGTGTACAAACCAGATTACATGTCTATGGCTAGAGAAACAGCATAAGTGACCAAGAACAAATCTGAACTGAAATAAATGTAACTAGAGTTTACAGTCTCTGGTTAGACAGGTTAAAATAGCATGGGACTATTGTTTGTCTTCAGTGTTGTTATCACCTCTGAATGACACACAATTTCTTTATAGGTAAAGGTTTTTTTTAAAAAAAAAAAGACACAGCATCTTTAAATAGAATTGAATGTTCTGTGACTTTAAATGAAAGCTCCACTGTTGTTGGGCAAATAAATTTAAACCACTTAACATGGCAGAGAAGGTCAGGAAAGCTTATTATAGTGATCATAGCGTTACAGCTATTGCGATTGACCGCTGCTCTTTGGAATCACCAATAATCAGAGGCCGCAAGCTGTGTTTGCAGAGAAAGGTCATCATTCATTTTTTTCAAAGCATTAATATCTTTTGTTTGTTTGGCTCAACATGAAACAGGAATCGATAGAGGTAATTCACAGAGCAATTAGCCCCTCATCTGTCAAATGGTGTCTGGGTGTATTTAGCAAAAAGACCTTTAGAAAGGTTTAAAAAGGAGGAAAGTGGCTGTACAATCAACAATTTATATTTTCTACATGACACATTGTGTATGTATCTGTGAAAAGGAGGGACCTTGGGACTAAAAAAATATACATAAAGCATGCTGTAAATCTCCACTCAGGCTCTGCAAACTCCCAGTGAGATGGAGTGTTATTAACTGCTTTGGAAAAGTTTTTGTACTGTACTTATGGGGGATAGCTATTTTCTATCCACATGGCAGATACTCAGGCACAAGTTAGACAGCTGTTCAAATGCTGCTCAGATAAAATGCATTAATGGGACTGACACAGAAAGTAACCATACAAAATATAGGCAGATCTGAAGTGTCTTTGCTAGCCCTCATATTACAGTCCTGTGTAGCCCAGTTAACTGCTATTACACTGCGAGGTAATTCAGAGACAGGCTGCTGCATATATCCAAACTGGCTAACCCAAACCCAATCCACGGTGCGGTCCATTTACATAAGCATCTTTACCCTTACCTCCAAAGCTTGTACAGAGGATTTATTTCTAGGACTCCCCAGGTCTGCTTCCTGCTATTTGTTAGTTTCTCAAATTTGAGAGAGAGGCTGTTTTTATAGCACATATATCTATAGTGCTAATTTAACAGCTAGGGGATATTTAGTAAATTAATTAGGAGATTATCTGTCTCCTAAGCACTCCTGCTAACTCTCTGCTGTTAAATTGGAGAGGGTTCAGAGAAGAACCATGAGAATGATTAAAGGATCAGAAAACATGTCGTATAGTGATAGACTCCAGGAGCTGAATATATTTTGGTTAAAACAGAGAAAGTTAAGGGTGACTTGATTACAGTCTATAACAGGGATCGGCAACCTTTGGAACGCGGTCCACCAGGGAAAGCCCCTGGCAGGCCGGGCCGGTTTGTTTACCTGCAGCATCTGCAGGTTCAGCCGATCGCAGCTCCCACTGGCTGTGGGAGCTGCGATCGGCTGAACCACAGGTAAACAAACCAGCCCGGCCTGCCAGGGGCTTTCCCTGTTGGGCCGTGTGCCAAAGGTTGCCGATCCCTGGTCTATAAGCACGTGGGGAATAAAAAATTGATAATGGGCTCTTCAATCTAACAGATAAAGATATAACAAGATCCAGTGTTTGGAAATTGAAGATAGACAAATTCAGACTGGAAATAATGCAGCCATTTGTCATGTTTTGTCTCAGTGCCAGGTTTATGTCAGAAAGTACAGAATTTGTGAAAATGAATATATACAATGTGCTTCAAGTTGAACATCAACTCTGAGTTTTGAAAAAGTTTTGTTAACTTTATAAGTATTGTAAAAATTAACTTTTTTTCCCCAAAACCCTAAGTTGATGTTCAATTTGAGGTGCATTTTTATGTAATATATATATTCATTTGCCCCAATTTTATATTGGTCTCAGTCAATTTACCAGAAGACATGTATTCACATTACAATAAACACCATTGCCATTCAACTGACTTTGAGATGGATTTTTGATACTGAAATCTTGCCCCAAGTTTTTGCCTTCTGTGACTGTCTCTCAAGCAGTGGTTTCAACTCTTCAGTAATAGTGACAATTTTTTTCAAAAAAAAAAAAAAGATGCATACATAAAGGCCTGTTTTTGATGAAAAACCATTGTGTTAAAAATTTCACCCAACTATTGGCATGTAAGTTACTAGCTCTTGACCTCCAAAATGACATATATAATGAGTGAGAGAAAATCACAATTGAGTTAAATTTGCTGGTCTCAATCAATTTTACCAGGGGACATGTTTTCACATCACAGTAAACGCCGCTATCATTGGAACTAACTGGCAACCCTTTTATGCAGTGTAGTTGTCGCCATGTTGGTCCCAGGATATTAGAGGGACAAGGTGGGATGAGGTAATATCTTTTACGGGACCAACTTCTGTTGGACCAACTTTTATTGGACCAACTTTCGAGCCACACCTTAAAAGCTTTTCTCTCTCACCTACAGAAGTTGATCCAATAATAGATATTACCTTTCCCACCTTGTCTCTGGCATCCTTTTTGGCAGACTCACTACAAGTACTGAGGATTGAATAGAGCCTGAAATGTTCTCCCAATCCTTAGAGCTAGTCCCTCCATGGTAAGGAGGAGTGGGGATAGACACAGGGCTTCATTCTCTGGTGTTATGAATCTGACACTTTGTATATTTTATAAAAATATAGCCATACTCTAAAGAAGATGATTAGAACACTATAGTCTATGTAGTAAACTAGTGTAAATTGGCTTGGCTCCATTAATTTCAATGAGTATCTGCCCCCATAGCTTACTGTAATGTTAGAATAGTTTGAGGATCATTGCTATATAATATTGTAGTGCTCTTTTTTCATAATGGTGGGTTACATTTTTTGTGGACTCTGCTGGTTCTTCTGATTTTGTAAATCTATGCTTAGAGGGATAGGCTGCCAATGCTTCTGCTACTAAGTCCATCAGCAAAACCCCTCTTAAGTATCCATCGCAGCTACCATGCAGATAAAACAAAGTCATGCAATTGCACAACCCTCAGGACCCAATCTTTCTTCCTCCTCTGCCACTACTAAACAAATTTGCAAAAGGTCTCGGCCTGTTTTTAAAATAACAAGAGCTTAAAGAATTTGCTAGTGTTTCATCTTCGACGACACTAAGTGTTAGAAGAAAGGCCAAAAATATGTTGGCAAGACTGCACATCCAAGAAGTTCAGAGGTGTTGCCGATGCCACGATGTCCACCATGTCCTTAGACATCTGCTAGCCAGGCCACTTGCATAAGACTTTGGACTAGATTATCAACTGCCATTTGTCCCTTTGAAAATCTACACTGACACATTTCCTTAAAATTCATCATATGTGAGAATAAATGGTATATATAGAGTGGTCATCCAACTACTGCAAGCATTTAAACCACTAGACTAGCTCTGAGAAGGGTTTAGGTGCTATGAAGGTTAAAATATTGACAGTCAGTCATGCTAGTTCTCCTACCAGTGAACATAACCTGTGTCTATTACCCTGAAAGAGAATATTTCCAGGCAAACCTGTTACAAATAATTACCTCAAGCTGAAAAATGTTGGAGAAGGGGGAACCTTTATGTCTAGCAAGTTGAAGGGAAAACTGAGCATACACAGATGGGAAAACACACAGATTCTGAACATGACAGAGACAAAGCTAATATAGCGGAGCACAAATCTCATTGAAAGTCACTTCGAGCTTGTCTACATGTTGTGGGAAGGCACACCAGTGGGGAGTGAATTCGAATACTCACCGGATTACGTGGTAACTGGTCCATGTAAACCCTGCTGGCACAAACTGAAAGTTTCCTAGTGTGCATGAAATAGTCCTGTTTTGAACAGTACTACATGGACCGGTTAGTACATGACACAGTTTACAACCTATTGTGCATGTCATGTAGACAAGCCCTTAGCTGTTTTTGGATCAAATTTCAGATAAAATATTCAAACTCATGTGGAACTATGTATGTCTGTAATATTTGGCATCCTGGAAGTCCTTCAAGGGTCCAATCCTACTTTCACTGAAAATTCCCAATAACATCCTTAGGAACAAGGTAGGGTGCAATGGATCTTTCTGAGTGTTCCCTTAATTACTAGCCCTTTCTCCTGCTCAACAGTAGAATAATATGTTTTTAAAATATTTCTATAAGCATGAAAGACAATAGGGTAAATGTTAAACATAGGTGCATTAGCAGGACTTTAATCTATATTCCACATACTCTGCTATCCACATTTAACCTTGAACATTAAGTACTGTATCTCAAACATGGTTCCTATTAATGTCATTTAGTTGTGAGTAAATCTTCCTGAGTAACCTCATATGGTCCCAATGGTTTGATCCTTCTGGAGATTGGTCTGAATTCCCAAGTTCAGATACAGATCAGGATTTCAGGCCCCTTTTTTCCCCTAAAGTTGAGGTGCCATGGAGTTTTGTCTCAGTCTCCCACACACTGTTTCTTCACCTGCAACAAAGCTTCTCCATACGCTGATCACATTTTATTTTATGTGATGCTGCATTTGGATTATGGCGCTCACATTCTGTACAGACTCTGTAACAAATTGTTCTTTTGTACCATTGCCAAACCTCTCAGGGTAAAAACATACGGGGGGGGGGGGGCGGGGCGGATGGGGGTGGAGGTGGGGAAAGCTAGATAAAAATTACATGAAGGCAAAATTAGGGACTTGCTAATAAAATCAAATTTTCTTGACACTTTTAGTCAATGCAAAAATAATTGTGGGAATATAAAAGGATTTTTATGGTCAATTATTCTTGTCTTAGTAAGTATCTATAATCATAACCACCTCTGAATAGGTACTCAGTAGGGAGAAGAGAAACTTCCCTGCAGGACCATAAGGAAGGTAATACGTTATCACATGCATGCATAACATATATTAATATTGAGATGGTGCCAGTGTTAAGGTCAGATGGTTAGACATCTTTTTTCCTCCCAGAAAATATACTATTCAACCTGATTGGACTGCTGACATTCAATTGATCTGTATTATTCCTCGCTACCAAGTGTATATGTGCCTAAATGCCTCAGATAATAGGTACTACAGTATTAGGTAAAAGCCTCCATGCAGTCTGGAGCAGTGTCAGAAAGGTATAAAGTGTAAAATAAGAGAGATTAAGAAGACACCTGAAAGCTTTGAGTGAGGTGTCATTTTGCATTTAGAAAGACAACTGGAAAAGTTAAGAGAGAATGTGGGGGGAGGGGGGAGGGCGGAGGGCGGAGGGCGGAGGGAGGAGGTAGCCCCCTTTTTTCCACTAGATGCCCTTAAAGGCTTAAAAATGATCTGCTAACAGAAATGAGTTTCTCCTGGGTTTCAGACACCATTTATTATTCGGGGAAAGAGATGAGGGGCAAAAAATCATGGAAAAGGCTGGCAAATTTATGTTTATTTGAAGGTAGAATGCTTCCCATCAGCCGTGTGATGAAAATGTTCTGTGTCAGCCAGATGTTGGCATGCTCATAATTTTCATGAGGTCCATCACTGAGCAAAGAGTACAAAAACATTTTGGGGAGGTTTTTCTGGAATCTGAGTTGAAGTGCATTGCTATCCCAGACATTTTGATGGGGAAATCCAGATTATTGTTGATAATGAAAGGGGAAAGGGATGCATGCCCTGTAAATAGGGATCTTGAACCCAGATTCCCTGGCTGCCACCCAGACGTCTTGGACTACAAATGGGCTCATCTGATCTCTCCTAGTCAATTTCATTCTGGAAAGTAGCCAGTGGGCCTAGTTCATGACCCACTGATGTCATTTTAATTCATTTTCTCTCACCACCGTGCCTTCTGAACTTTCCATTTTACAATGGGCCTTTTTAATAAAGGAGAGAGTCATGAATAGAATTCTTAAGCATTTCTAATGATTTATAATAATCTCTCTCTCTTTTTTCCCCTATCTTTAAAATGGACTATCTTGCCGTCACTGGCAAAACCATTTAGGGAGGCTTACTTCTTTCATCATAAACCATGGTAAAGCTTTTGTAGATAAAATGCATGCTATTGTCACCTATTTAAAAGGAGGAGGTATTGTCAGTATAAAAAAGCCCTCTTATGATTGACATGAATCAGCAAAAGAAACTTAACGTAATAAGCCAGTAGTTATGATCTTAGGCATCCTCTAGTCATGAATGTGTCATGGATTTTATTTGGATACTCAAACATGGCATTTTCCTGTTGCCTGTGTTATGCTGCTGGGTGCAAGGCACTGTAAGAGCATTCAAGAGCAGAATCAAACAGGTCTGGCACGTATAACCTGCAGCCTATACCTGCACAAACAAGACGCTACTGAACTTGGCTTGGGTGCTGTCCTGAAGCATTGCCTCATTGAACTTGTTCAACCCCTCCCAGCTAAAATAAACTTTCCTGAGATTACTTCACTTATCCTCCTCGTGGATCTTTTCACCCCTGGGTTGTAGGAGCTGAGTGGATGATCAATGCATTTGCAGCCTGCACTGTAATTTAACTTGCTGTGTCTGACAGGAGATGTGGAATTGCTAAAGAGAGGCTTTACTTGTAATCTTCTTATCATCTTATCCTAGAGTGTCTGTGAAGGAGGAGGCCTTTCCAGCAGTGACTCAGAGTTGAGGGTTAATGCTGAGAAAGAGAAATTGCCCGATAGTTCTTCTGACTGTGTGACCTGATAAAGCATGCTCTGGACAGCTCATGAACTCTAGCCCCTAACTGAACACCATGCTCTGGCTTTTCTGAACTAACATCCTTTGCCTTTCTTAAGTGAATTCATTAAGAATCATTGCTAAAATTATGGTGGAGAAAAACATCAGTCTGTCTGTCCTAGCTCTGGATCCCTCTGTCTAATCTTCTTTACAGAGTTCCTGATTCTATCTCAGATCTTCATGGCTGGACAAGAGTTAGCAAGGGAGTGCTTGTGTGTATGATAAATGGTGATGAGAGGAATGGCTTAGAGATACTAAAAACAAGAAGGAAAGAAGGATCAGTGGAATGGAGGAGGAAAAGGTGCTAGAAGTCAGGATCAGGGAACAATGGGAGCTTGGCAAGAGGTCATAAATTCAAAAAGGGAACAAACGAAAAGGCAGGACGAAGTGAGCAATGGAAAGAAAAGAGTGTAAAGAATACTAAAGGGAACATGGAGGTGGCAACTAAGAAAAAAGGTAGGGATGGAAATAAAATGAGAGGCAGCGTATCCTAATGGACTGGGCATGGGAGTAAGAGCCGTGTTCTAACTGGGCTGTGAATTGACTTGCTGTGCAGCTGTAGCTCAATTGCTTATTTGAGGTGTGACTAGAGGAAATTAATGGCCCAGCTAAACTGCCACTGCTGCCAATGAGAATCTCTCCCCCATTGAATTCATTGGGCGCTGGATGCGGCTCTAACAGAAGGGAATTGAGAAGGGCCAATAAGGGAGAGTGCAGAGAGAGCTAGTTAAAGGGAAGGAGAAGTGGGATTTTAGGATTAATCAAGAGGCTAATGGGGAGTGGCGACAAGCCATGAAAACCAGTTTTTGTAATATAACATCCTGTAGACATAAGTGAAATGTCTTAAAGCTTTCACATGCAGTCATACTGTAAAGTTGATAATCCTACCGAAGAGCATGGAATTAATTAAAACTCCTTTAAAGAGCTATTAAGGGGAATTCCAACTTCTTTACTGTCTGAGTGCTGTTTCACACAGTTGTTATTGATTAGACTTGAGTTGTAAAGTGGTTTGTAAGAATTAGAGAAGGGCAAATGGTTAAGAAATAGACACGGTGGGTGTTCAAACTTGAGCAGACCCAAATCAAATGGCTGTGTGGCTACTGTACTGTTAGAAGTTCCTCTCCCTTGAGAGGAGAAAGGAAAAGAAACTCTGTAAGATGAACCCCTCAACCTCCAATGAGTTTCCTGTGGGGTCTTTCCCCACCCATGGATTTTTCACTTGGACTTGAGGCACATGTAATGCAATCTTAAATGTCTATGGCCCATCAAAGCCTTGGAGAGTCCAGAAAATTGAAAACAGCATGTACTCTCAAAAGGAAACATTGACCCAGCTGATGCTGCTTCTGATCCTGTCCTAGACCCAAATGTACTAGACCCAGATTTAACATAGACCTTGCTGAAAGTCCTTGAAGTGGCACGCCCCAAACCAAGCTTTTTAAGCATAGTTAATTGCAACTATGCCAGCTGTACATTCCCTATGTGACCATCTAGGCACTCTTTTATAGTATGCCCTTTCTTTTCATTGCAAATCCCTGAACCAAGCAATGGAAGATTAATGGCTACAAGCACAGATACTCTAAACTAAAGCATGTTAGTACTGAAGTAAACTCACCCCCATCGTGCCAAACACAGACCTGGGTAAAGGTAGGTGATCCATGCATTTGTGACTACTGAAATTGATTATATTAGCCTCATACTCAACAAAGTAATCAAGCTATTTCTCCCACAGGCTGGGAAGAAAGAAAGAGAAATTATTTCTGATTTTAATTTTTTAGAAGATGCACATATATTACAGTGATGGCAGCCAGGTAAACAAGAAGATAAATCTAGTACAAATAAAATGGCACTGAATTGTCTTTCAGTACATTTGAACAACCTTCTTACTCTCCTCATGGAAATGTTCCCAACTCTTTCAATTTTATTGTGAGTCTTGTGATATTTGGTGTTTTTTCTTAAAGCCCCATCTCCTGGAGTCATAGGAATAAATGATCATCTCAGCTTTCATTGTAAAAGATAATGTAAATTTCTTGCCCTCATGGTTGCAGAGAAAAGCCTGAGAAAACTTGACTTCCTAAAGGCTCAAAACCAGAAGACAAATAAGCAGAACTAATATGTATAACTTTCAAAAATCTGATAAGTTTTTAAGCCAATTTCATGATTTGGGGGGGCTGGCTCAAGATTTCTGAACAAGATCAGCAAGAGAGTGTTCCCCAGTGCTTTTCCTGCTGCTGCTCACAATGTTCTGTGTGAGCCCTGCTATATGATTAGCTGCAGAAGGAGAGTCTAGAACCAACTTATCTTAAATTACATTTAGAATGCATTATCAGATAGTCTTATTTTGTGGTGATTGAATTTGAGCTGGAGGCTTTAGAACCACTTGGGTGCTTTAGGAGGTTGTGTGGTGGTCCCTTAGGTAGCAGTTGTTTCAGAACCGATATCTCAGCATGCTGGTAAAGGGTGCTTTGCAGCTGAAGGTGCAACATTTCAAACAAGGCATAAAGCTGGCCCATTTTTGTAAGAGGAGAGGTGTAAACACCAATATCCTGGTCAGATTACAGCTCCAGTAAAGCACATTCTGCCATGTGTCTATCTTAACTCCCCCTGTAGTCAATTGGATATAATGGTCTTCACTTCTAGTCCTAAAATATTGTGTAGTGTTGCTGGACATTGTCAAGACAGCTGCCCTGTTGCATCCCAGAAGTGACTGCACTTCATTGGTTGGGGCATTGATCCCTTTATATTCCTTACCTGACTCCCAGGAGTGTTGTAAGGCTTAATTACTGTTTGTAAGGTGTTTTGAAGTCTGCAGATGAAAGTCACTATAGAAAAACGTGTGTGACTGAAAATAGACCAAGTGGGTGAGATAACATCTTTTACTGGGCCAGCTTTTGTTGGTGGAAGAGACAAGCTTTTGAGCGCCGCAAAGCTCTTCTCCAGGTCTGGGAAAGATAATCAGAGCATCACAGCTAAATATAAAGTGGAACAGATTGTTAAGCATAAGAGTTAACACGTTGCAAGGGACCATTCAAAACAAAGTGGGCTATTAACTTGTCTGCAGTCATAGGACAAATATCTGAAAATAAGCAGTTGTGTAGCATAAATGGCGGTGTAGTGTGGATATCCTTCTATGGAGTGTTTGAAAATGGAACTTACTGTACTGAGTAAATTCAGTGCCACATCAAGCCCTTTGCAGTACATTTGGGTATATGTAATTTTAGTCTATATGTAAGTTTCTTTGCTTTTCTATTCTTCTTATACCTCCCCATTGCCTGATATAGAACATCCTTACATATCTTTAGAGTTTTGCAAAGCTATCAGCCTTTTCTTTGCAAGTATTTATGTTGCATGCAAAACTCCTGACATCAAAATCTCACTGCTCCTGCTGGCAAAAACTGAAATAATTAGTTAGTGGAGGAAACTGAATTTTCACAGTTTTATTCGGGGACAGAGTTTTGGCCATTTTTTCCCCAGTGAAACAGCTTTAATGGCCTGTAGGAAACATGTCTCTTCTTTAGTAGAAAACAATGAAAGGCAAACTAACAAAATCATTTTGCTGTGAAAATTTTGACCTCAATTGGGAAGAAAAAAGGATGATACAGTGGTCAAAGCATGGAACTTGAACTAAGGTCCCCAGATTTTTATAGATAGCTCTGCCACGGAGTTCTTATATGACTCTGTAGGGCAGTGCTTAGGATCAGATCTTTTATCCTCAACTCCCAATGGTGATCGAACCACACAGCACCTTATAGAAGGTGTTTACCCTTAATACTATTGAGCGTCATTCCATTGACTAGAACAGGATCAAGCGTTTGCAAGACTAGGCTGTGCATCTCCTTTGCCTCAGTTCTCCATTTGTAAAATGGGATAATAGTTATCTACCTCCCAAGGGCTAAATTCATTAGTTTTTGGAGTGTGCTTTTATGTCTTTGAAAGGAAGGTGCTATCCAAGTGCACACAATTATTACATGTTTGTTTTCTGTACCATCTTGTGTCTTCCCAAGGACCCTGCACCATTTAAGTCAAAATTTCGCCACCAATTTCCGTAGAAGCAGAATCCAGATCCCAAGTTTTCCCAAACTACCTGAACAATCCGCATTCTATTATGGAAAATATCTTCCTGTTTGAAAAACAGATACATACCTGTTCAGAAAAAAACAACTTATTTTGTAGTCCTTGGTGTAAAGGAATGCAACCGAAAGAGAATGACTTTATTTTCAAGACCAGCCTAGGCCACTCATCAATTAAGGCCCAACTTGTATCTCCGCATCTCCAGGAGAGCAGCACAGATGGATTTGTTAAAGAACAATAGCACACCAATTGCAAAATTGCTCAAGAAAGGGCCCACAAAATCAATCTCATCCAGTGCATTAGGAAACACTTGCTTGACATTTGCTGTTCCTGTCAGGCCTAATAAAGAAATTTTTACCTGCATTTGCCTATTCAACACTTCAGCCCCTCAGCCAATTTTGGAAATTATTTCTGATTTATGGCTTTCTTTCTGGCGGGTGTCGCCTTGCCTGTCAATTATCTCTCAAAGTAAATGCTAAGTGAACACTAGCAGGGTAAAATTAATAAGGGAAACCTTTACTCAAAAAAAAAAAAGTAGGCAAAGGCTTGTAGAAGGAATAACTCAGACAGGCTTTAACTTATTTACAGGTGACATGGAAAGGATGCTGGGGGAAAAAATCTGGTTTGCAGATGGGAGAGGCTTTGCGCTCCTCCCCTTCAGGACCACCATGGAGACCTCAGACCTCATTATCATAAGGTTTCACAGGCTTTGTAATTTGCAGTTCCTCTTCAGAATAACCTTTTAGTCACCTGCAAATGCTTAAACACCTTGTTCATTTCCCCGCAATTTGATAGAATAGCGAGCTTTGATCAGTGCTACTTATGTGCTCTGTGTTACATTTCTAGCCCACCCCCTGCAGCACACAGATGCATGCAAGAAATCCATGGAAAGAAATTGTCAGGTTCTCTCCACCCACTCCTCCCCTCCTTGTTTCTGTTCACATCAGAAATAGCACATGCCTAATTTTCATAGTCATAGACTTTAGGGCCAGAAGGACCATAATGATCATCCAGTATGATGTCTCACATAACACAGAACAGATTCTGGCCTCAGAAGCACAGCATGCAAAATTCCACGGCCTTCATCTACAGCCATTTGAACTATGATTCCATCAGATCTTACAAGCTAACCCTGGACAGGGAGATCTTCAAATAGTGTCCAGGTGAAGCAGGGGAGGTGGTGTGACTTATTCAGTAGGTAGTGCTCTTCCTTCTGAGTCAGCACTGAACCATTGCATCAGTATGACGCTAGGGGCACTTGTGCCATTGGGAAGGAGTTCACCTTTTGATACAGAAAAATTCTCACTACAAAGTTTCACAAATACTGCAAGGCTTTTATTCACCAACATTTGGATAACTAGCTCTGCTGTTCAGTCACATGTATTCATTTTTCCATGCGACTTTTTGGTGACAAGAATGTTCCTGGAAAGCAAAAGTCTCACCAATAATCACCTGTGCACATGTTCACATGAACTTTTGAATGGGAAAGAATGTGTGCAAGTCTTCCTCCTGCTTATAAAACTTTCAGTTAATCCAGTCAATGGACAGGAACAATGCCATGTGAATAAGATGTGACAGTTCATGCAACATGAATTCAAAAAAGTCTCGATGGCCAGTCTAGAAGCAATCTGCATGAGAGCACCCAACTAATATTGAAAAATGACCGCCTCAATAAAAATAATAATTTCTCTGTGAACAATTCTGAATCAGAAAAGTTTCTCATTATGAACAGAGTGGGTGAAAAGCAGGAACATTTTTGTGATGGGGGGGATTTATCCTTTTTTTCTTGAAAAAAATCAAAATTTGGAAAAATTTTAATCAATTCTAATTATGAATAGTCCTAACTACTTGTGCTTCTTAAAGCTATATAAGTACAGAAATGGAATCAAAGAATTTAGAGTACTTTCAGGATACTTTGAGATAATGGGGGTCTATATAACATAATCTGTAATAGATAACATAAATCCATTACTGGAGATTTGCAATCGTGGTATCCCATTCTGTACAATCCTCTGCCAGTCTTTTTATGGATGAATAATACTTTTGATCCACCCAGAATTCCACATCATCCATCCAAAATCTTTTTCTGCCTTGTGTTTTTATGCCATCAACTTTGGTTCTAGTACCCATCAAGTGCATCACCCACTGAAACTCTCTGAATATGCTCTGTGAAACAAATCTTAAAAAAAAAAAAAAAAAAAACAGCCATTACAGCACTCCAGCTTGCATGCTTGGTACATTTTTTAAAGTGAGATGATGCTTTTTGTTATACATCTGAGATTAGAAGACCCTGATCCCTAATATCTATCTTACAGCTGTTTGCAACCGATTAAACAATTTCTGTGAAATTCTGCATGAAAATCATTGATATTTTATTATGGATGATGTCACACACATCAAACCTCACCAATAACATAAAATCAATGAAATGGCTATTTTTTGTATCAAAACATGCAATACTGATGAGTTTAACTTTGAAGACACATTTTGCTTATAATATGCCCATTTGCACATGGATATGGTTTGTTTTGTTTTTGTTCCCTGTAAAAAATTCATGAAACCAAGCAAGGTTTTCAGCAAAACATGGGTCCTTTTTGAGTTTGTATAGACAAGCAAAAAATGGAAATGTTGAGGTATCAGCGTTTCATACAACTCTTGTCTTAACGAAAGAAATATCTGATTGTTATCCTGTGTAAGAAGTGGATTGTTAGCCTGTGTAAAAAGCAGATTACTGCTGAAGGTATCAGATCCTTTAGGAAGTTTGCAGAATTTAAATTTGGACAAACTAAAAAAAACAATCAACAATCAATATAATTGCCCCACATTAGCATATTAGGTGACAGATTATTTTTTATAGTGCTCTACAGTAAGTCAGAATTTGCTAGCAGTTAACAGTGGATATCTTAGATACCATAATTTTCCCCTATGCTTAAATAGGAAGTAGCTATCTGATTGGTGGGTTTTATGGTCATCAATAACAAGCATTGACTATTTAGTTATTTTTATCTTATATAACATTTGGAAAGGGCCATCAATGCTCCCAGCTTTACTAAGAAGGGTTTGGACAGTGCCCTAATGAGGTATATAAACCTAGAATAGGATTTCTGCATTCTAGAAAAAATAAAACCAACATTGGGGCAAAACTGCTGGTCCTTACTCAGTCTGTAAATAGCAAACTTTCATTGGTTTCACTGGATTTCTGCAATCCTCTAGGGCTGAATTTGGACTCCATGACCTCAAGATTTTGCTACCAGACTTGTGCCATCTGCTTTGTTTGGGCCTCCAGAAAACCGGGCTCCTGGATAGGAAAAGGCCCAGGTGACCTGATTTTTCTGAGCTGCTGAACACCAGCCACTCAGATTGATTTTAGTGGCAATTGTGATTGCTCAACACCTCTTAAAATCAGGATATTCTTGACCTGTGTGGACCTAGTGCATTTTCTCATGCGACCAGTTCATCCAGTAATACCTTGGCATATCAAGGACATAACAACATCAAAGTAAGAAATCTCTTAGGCCAAGTTGGGCTGGGTATGAGTCCATGTGAAGCAGGAAGATTTAAAAAAAAAAGGTCTGTTTTCCTTTCTCGTCACTGAGAGTGCATGGTCCATACAAATGGTCCATCTGCCCGACAGAAGACTTCATGTGCATTTACTCTGTATGGCAGAACCCTTATTCTCCTCCATGTGGATCCGTAATTTCTAATTTGGAGACCAACAAGATTCTGTGAAGGTCTGTGTGAAGGCCTGGTTCAAATCAACGTGGTTGAGCGGAAATACTAATCTACCTCCCCCTGCATCTGAATGTTTAGCCTGTATCCATCTGGGTTGCGGCCTGGCTGTGTCACAATTGTATCATCTCCTTTAAAGGCGAGGGCAGGAGGGGAGTCTGGTTGGGCGTCAAAAACTGTATAATTAAGAGGCAAGAGTTCAATGTTCTGAGTGACACAATGGTGAAATGTCCTGTTTTCCACAGCCTTGGGCTACTGAACCACAAATAAATCCCACTTTAATGAAAGCAATCTAATTTGGTCTACAGAATTCAAAAGTCCAGAGAAACCTCATCATCCTGGCTGTGCAGAGGGTTGCCTGCACACCCTCTATATAATTATGTACAGACCACATATGTACCTTTATCACAGGCAGCTGGAGAGAAATGAGCAACAGCTCTGAAGTCAAAGAGAGTCAAGAACCATAGCCTGTGCTTTTTTATGTGACTATTAGTCTGAGCAGCCTCCTTTAATTTTCCATCCTTTCATTTTAACAAAAGCTTGAACACTTCTCCATAGGTTTGCTTATTCCACACAGAGGAATAGAATAAGTGGGGAGGACAGGGGTGAGGGGGAGAGTGGATTTCCAATATTACGTAAAACATTTGGATTAATGAAGCAAGCTGGAAAGGGTGAAGAAAAAAAAAAGCCTTTAGGAAAATAGTTTTCCATTGAAATCAGTGTATAAAGTACATCCCACTGGGAATATGTTTTCTCAAAGCTCAATTTTCAAACTCTTTCTACACTTCCCAGGCCACTTGTCGGCAGAGAAATGAAGGGGAAAAAACTAAACCTTGGGGTTTCACAGCTTTGCACATTGAAGAAATCAGGGATCTTTCTACAGTTATTGAAATACAACATTTGTTTTAGGAAAGAATTTGGCTTCCCTCACTCATTCACACTTGATGATATAATGACTGGAAAGATTAATTTATCATGGTATTATTTTTGTAGTTCTTGAACAGTTTTGTGGTATTGTTTGATTTTTTTTTTACTTTATTATTGGACCCCTACATCTGAGAGTTATCATTTTCATAGATGAAAACGATGCTACCATAGAATTTCCCATAAGTTTTCTCTTTTATATACATCAAAGTCCGATGGTTAACTGACTTCAACATGACTGAGGTCACCCAACTCGTGCTGCATGCCAGGGAGTGTAGCTACTAAGACAATTGTAAATATAAGAAAAAAATAACTGTCTGCCAGAATGGTACAGGCCTGCCTCTACAATATTACTCTAGTCAGAATCCATCCAGTGCAGCTCTGTTGGAACATCATGTGATAGAACTCCCACTTTGGTACCAATGACAAAGCCCAGGGTTCTCATGGTTAAACACTGGAAACTTATGCCCTAAAGCCAATGATTTCATTTGATACTGATAGTTTCTAAACGAAGGTCCCTCACTGGCATGAAAGTACCCCAATATTATTACTTACATGTTTGAAAGCATGTAGATTATTGAATCCAGAATTGCTGAGCAAGATCTGATCAGTTGTCCACCTAGGAAATATTCCTCCTCTAGTAGAAACCACTAACTGATGCTTTAGAAGCAGTCGTATGAAGGTTTGCAACCTTTGCTCCTAGGGACTTGTGCAAAGCGTCTTTCAGGTTTTGTTTCATGCATATTTGCACATTATCCTTTGAATTTGTTTGGCGTTTTGGTTCAATCAGATCCTCTAAAACTCAGACATAACCACTGTGTTTTACCCAGTTTCACCTGACACCATAAATTAGGCTAGACTCTCTCAAATTTGACCAAATTTGCTGAAATGTTTTGCAAACTTTTTCAGTCCGACTTAATGGATTTAATTGCCAATGTTTTGCACAGTTCTTTTTGGAAACTGATAGATATACCTCATAATGCATGTGGCCAGTTGTCACATTGCAAACAAGAGAAGAGGAACTCCTTCTAACATACATCCCTAGGTGATCTGCTTGTGCTCTGAAACAGGCATTTATGTGACTGTGTGTGGGCAGTCTGACCTAACTGCTAAAGTTCAGAGTAGAGTCATGGCCAGGAGTCATGCCAAAGGATACAGCCGGAGTCAGAGGCAGAAGCCATACAAGTATCACAGTTGTGCTGATGGTACAATTTTTTTTTTTTAAAAAGGGATATTCCCGAGTTTCCAGTTCATGTCTCTCTCTGTATATTACCCGTCCATAGAAAATATAAAGTATACTACATACCAGACAGGAGAACACAGCTATGAACATCACCTAAAGCTATATGAAGTAATTCCCATGGCTAGTGTTTTGCCAGGTTTTTGGGGGGGAAATTGTAAATCTTTTCAGTTTTTTCAAAACCCAACCCAAAAGATATCTGTTCCTCATTCCTCCCAGAAGATCAATCAATCTTGATAGATAGATAGATTAGATTTGCACAATTACTGTTTGTGACAGTGAGGGTAAACTGTGCTTTAGATTTGTTGTGTGGTTTTACAACTCCTAGCAAAACGGAGTCCTGGTCCATAGCTGGGGCTCTGAGGTGTTATTGCACTACAAAGAATAAATAAATAATAAATTTGTGAAACCTTATGAAGATCTCAGTTTCATAACAAAAAGTATGTCAGGCACAGAGAGAGAGGAGAGATTATATTATTTATTATTGTTGTTGTTTGTTTAGTATTTTATAGCCCCCAAAAGTGTGGTGGCATTGTTGCTGAAGTAATAGATACGGTCCTCACCCCAGAGAAGTTACATCTACTATCCGCAATAAAATAATGATTTTCTTAAACTTTATGCAGGAATCTTACAAGTATTCATCTGAATAGATAGGTATAAGCCATGTGTGCTACACAGTACAGGTTTCAGTTTTGTGGGTTGTGTTGATGGGGTGGGGGTGTATCAACATTTCTTGTTATCTTTGACATGTGTGTGTGTGATAATTTATCCACAAGGCCTATTAATAAGACATTGCTAAATCTCTCTATTGAACTGCACCTTCGCAGTGCTAGTGACTGGATTGTTCCAAGTGGCAGGTCTGCATTTGGAAATGATGGGTATAGACCTCTGGGTAGGCCATTGTGTATACACATTGTAACCTACTAGCTAGACATTCCCGCCAGGACATCATCCTACATAGCTTAACCCACTTTCAGGACAAAACTTTATCCTCAGATTTATATCTGCAATTCCTATTGTAGACAGTGACAGTCCTGTAGATGGAAAAGTAGAACACACAACTGAATTCAGTGATGCTCCATTTATAATGGAAGAAAATGAATGCCTGACATTGTTTTGATGCATCACAGTGTAAAAATTTCAATTTCAGTTGTAAGGAGCCTTTCCTTACAGTGACACTACTGGGTGGAGCGGTGGGGGGGAGGGGGCAGGGAATGATTTCACTATAAGAAGGCTCCACTGTAAAGCGCAAAAGCTAGTTAAGAAAGTGTTTGTTGGGCCTTCAGAAATATACGTAAACAAATCAGGGAATTTCTCGCTGTTATATTCAAAGAAAGATCCAGAGCAGGTATTTAGTCACATGTTACTCAGCTGCCCATTCAGAGGCAAGAAGGCCAGTTTTCATAGGCCATGTTTCATAGGCAGCATGTGTTCAATAAAACGTTTGTACACTTGCCAAAAATCAGCCTGCCAGAGTGATTTTCATGGATTGTGTCAGCAAATGTTATTAGCAGATTGTGTAGTTAACCTGGTGTAAGACTTTTATTAGCACTGAATATACTTATATATCAAAAAGCTTCTGATACCCGCCCCCATACGCCCTCGGCAAAGAGAATCTGTAGTTTTTAAGAGAGTGTGTTTACAGCTAACTGGTTTTGTTCCTAATCCTGTAAATTCTATGTGGGAGAGAACCCCATCAGTTTCAGTCTTAATTAGGTTTGGCAATTAGTCTTCCTCGAAAGGACCATGGGCAAGGACCAGCAGGCTTCTAACTCCATTGTTCCACTTCAAACACGAGCCTTTCTCTGGCTCTATGAGTCTTTGCATACATAAAAACAAAAAAATCAACTAGAGTAAGTCACTACGGATACGCCCACACTGAGCTGAACAAGATGTTGTGGTGCAGCAAGCCATGGTGAGAAAACCTACAAGGTGCAAACGAATCATCTGCAACTATTCATTTATAGGGAACAAGGACCAAAGGCTTCGCTGTCTATATAGCGCACTGCATTTCATGTGGCTGGTCACTATCTTTTTTTAAGCGTTAATTAGTATTAATAATCTCTTGGGGATTTTTTAGAAAAAGAAGAGAGGGAAACGGATTTCTCTCTCTTAATATATGTCATTGCATCATAAGGCCAAATATCCAGATCTCTTAAAATCATAAGATTATACTTGACTTTAAAACAAAAAGGTCTTAATTTTTGTGGCACAACTCTGAAAATAGTTTAGACATCCAGGTGCCTGATTTCCAGTGGTCAGTCAGGTACTTTTAGCTCCAGTCATGCAAGTCAAGAAGAAGGATCATTTTATGCTTAGAGAGAAAAGATTGCTTTGTGGTGAAGGTTCTGGCCTGGGACTCAGAAGCTTTGGTTGCTATTCCTGGCTTTGCCACCAACTTCCTGAATGACCTTGGGAAAGTCAGTTAACCTCTGTGACTCAACTCCCCATCTGCAGAATGAGAATAATACTTCCTGTCTCCCATCCTTTGGGTTGGTTTTTTTAAGTCTATTTAGAATGTGGGCTGTTTGGGGCAGGAACAGTCTCTAATTGTACGTTTTTATAGTGTCTAGCACAATTGGGCCCTGATCTCGGTTGGACCTCTAACTGATACTGTAATACAAAAGCAAAAAATTAGAAAGTTACTGGGGCCCCATGTCTGTGCAGGGCTGTGCCCATGTGGATGAGATTGCAGGATAGACGCTTCTATATAGCCACATAGCATTTATACTAGTAATTACCACAGATGCTAATTTTTACCATGATCTTGTGCCCACACAAAGACAGACATTTTTCAGATTTAAAGGCAAAACACTCAGTTTCCTGCTTGGCTTCAGAAAATTTCTTTCCAAAATAAAGAACACCTTTTACATGGTGCCTGTGCTCTGTGTCTACCAGAATGAGCAATGTAAGGTCCTCCTTCAAATGTATACTGTTATGACATTTGTAAGAGACCACCTTCTATTCTTCCAAATATAGATACATCTGTCCATCCAAAGATATTGTGCATTGTACCCCGGAGAGATTATTTAAATGTTTGCAGTCTTAATATATTTTGACTTTATAGAAAAGTCCTCTAGAACTACCTGGAAAATTAGATGCTCTCTACATTTTAGTTTTTATTAACCACTCTACATCATTTCATAGAGAATCAGGGCAATGTAATTCCCTTCTGGAATTTTGCCTCTTCAAATGTTCTTTCTTAGAGTCATGCTTCCATATAGCTTTTACTTCAGGTGATCGAGAGGATATGGGTTGATTTGCAATAATAAATGATGTAGGTTAGATACTTGGTGGGTTATTCATCTCTTCAAATCGACCTTCTCATAAAAATCAGGAATATGTATTATTTATTTTAAAGAATATTGGGGACAGTGGAATGGCTTGCAAATCTCACCAGTTAGACAGTAGAATATTTAAACAACTGACACTGTTTGCATGAAATAATAAAGCATTGGTTTGTTTGCATTGTCACTCCAGTGTGACAGGAGGGGGTTCTTTTAGAGATGAGTTCAATTTATTGACATTTGGATGTCATTCCTAAATGCTCTCC
Source organism: Caretta caretta (assembly GCF_965140235.1). Lineage (NCBI taxonomy): Eukaryota > Metazoa > Chordata > Testudines > Cheloniidae > Caretta > Caretta caretta. The sequence continues at coordinate 74,383,115 of NC_134215.1, read as the reverse complement.
ATTCCAGCATTTTGTGCTGCTGGGATATACCAGAGAGGAATGAAATGGGCCCTTTACATTCAGAAGCCCTAGAAGTATAAGCGACAAAGTGTCCTGTGGCACCTTATAGACTAACAGACGTATTGGAGCATAAGCTTTTGTGGGTGAATACTCACTTCATCGGATGCATGTTTGCCGCTTTTACAGATCCAGACTAACACGGCTACCCCTCTGATCCTAGAAGTATACTTAGCCTCATTTACCTGACTTGAAACCCCCTGATCCAACAAAGCACTAAAGCATATGCTTAACTTTAAGCATGTGAGCGGTTCTTCAATGGGAATGACAAGCTTAAAGTTCATCATGTGCTTAAATACTTTCCTGCTTCAGAAACTTAAACAGTAGTGACATATGCAGAGGCAAAGCTGTCACTCATGATCCCTTCCATAAAATAGAAAGCTGCTCTGTTTTACTGGTGAGGTTCAATCATTTTATCCAAGACCAGTGAGGGAGAGTCTGGGCATGAGAGGCCATTAGGGTCTGAACCTGCAATGAGAACTTTAATATAGGTAGATACCTGCATGGGCGTGAAACCTCACTAGCTTCAGTGGAGCTCTATGCAGGCATAGGGGAGAGCTGGGTTTACATTGTAGTGTCTTTTCCTGGGTGCTAATATTTTAATGTAGGTAGCAGAGAAAAAAATTCTGGGGGTGGGGGAAGAAACTATGCCAATCCCCTTCAGCTTTAGTTCTCTCCCAACTCCAGGGGTTTTAATTTTCTGTATGTGGTGATGATAAAAGGGTTAATGCCATCATCAAAAAGACTTTCAGTCTCCGAGAGGAATAAAAGCAAAACAATCTGCCGATCAGCCACTAAGAACAAGCTGCATGTTAGACATGTAATCATATTACTGCTCCCAAAACCATCCGAGCCAATTTAATCAAATTGTATCATGGACATGTTGTTATTGTTTTTCACGCCTATTAGAAAAATAAAAGTTAGCACTTATTAAATGAGAATCCTCTTGCATGTTGATTGCTTTGCTAATTTCTTGTTGATAATCCCTTGTTTTGTCTTCAGACGGAAGGGTGGATTTCTGTCAAGTTACTCAGTAAACACTGGGATGATGTTGAGGCTCAAACACATCAGCTGCAAACCATTAAAAAAAAAGAAAAAAAAGGAGAAGGGCCTATTCTCTTCTTACTTGTACTGGTGCTAAGTAGGAGCAACTTCATTGTAGTTAGTGGAGTTATACTAGTATAAAAAAATGGACTTCGTGAGAGAAGGAGCATGGCTGTACTTTTTTTTTGTTAGGCAATAAGTAAATTCCCTGTCCACCACAAGCAAGTCTGTAGAGCAGAGAGAGTGACAGAGGCATTGGATTTGAAGATTAGCAGATGTATTTGCTAAAATCCTGAAATGAACTTCAGCAAAGCTCTGAGAGGGTTTTTGCAGTGGGGTATTAATAGTAGGGTAGATATCTGAACCAAGAGAAAAGGGGGTGGGATCTGGGCAACTTTCAAGCCAATTCCTCATGTTGATTCGTATTGATTAGTAATTCATCCGGGGTGGATGGGGGTTCTTAAACATATGATCGTGCCATTCAATAATAGTTAACGTGATGGGCACCCCATGATGTTCAAGAGAGGAGAAATCATGAACCCCCAAATCTATGATCCTAGTTTTTCCACAGTGTTAAATGGTGTGTGTGTATGTGTGTAGGGTAATCCAAACTCATCAAGACATGAGTTGGTAGTCACAAGGGTTAGGAAGTAAGAAATTCCTCCACAGCAACAATTGCCTGGATGCATTTATGGTGAGTGTTTGCCTTTCTTGGAAGCCTCAGACAAAGGTCGCAATGGATACATGGTACCTGGTTTGACTGGCCATTGCTTTGCACCAGGTCTATGTTAAATAAATTGCTTTAAAAAACAGCATGAGGAGATACAGCCACGTTCTCTGATTTTTACATTAGCAGATTAGCGATTGCAGTGATGTTTTTTTTTGGGGGGGGGGTGTTTTTTTTTCTCTCTCTCTCTGAATCTAATTTAAAGCTGAAAGAAGGTTTCTGGAAATGTAACAGAACAACAGTAACTGCTGGCTCAGTGTAGCCTACGCCCAAATAAAATGGTTCATTTCAGCTAAGTACAATATCATGCAATTTAGTTAGTTTAAATGCTTTGTTTAGAAGGTTGTTTTTTGCTTAACCAAAAAAAAAAGTGTACAGATTCTGCTGAATTAGCAGTTAGGAAACACATGTTTCCGAACTGCAGTTACAAATATTGTAAAATATGATTGATACCATATGCTTTCATTCTTTTCTTTCCTTTTCTTGTTTTTTGGCAACGTACATTTTGAAAAGGCTTATACTATCTTTATATTTCAAAATTAATAATAATAATAATTAAAAAAATAGACCAGGCCATGTGGCACCAGCAGTTATTGCTCTGTTCTGCCACTTAAGAGACCCAGGATTGATTCCTGGATGGAATATTAACTCCCTGGGGCTGGAGGCTGCTGTATCAGCCAGCTGGTGGCCAGGTATTAGAGCCAACTCAACCAATTAGTTGAGTCCTCCCATCCGGTGGCTGCGCTTGTTCAGTGTATGTGTGTGTCCCACACATTTTTTGCAGCTGAGGTATGAATCAGGACCCTTCTGGTTCATGTAGAGCAGTTTTATCAGGCTAGTCCCCAGAAGCTATGCTAAGCTTGGCTCACCTGAAAGTCATTCTTTACATCTGTTCCAGGATGACTGTATGTCTTCCCTCCTCTGGATGAGGGAGCAGTGGAGAGCCTCGGGCCATTCTGCAACAACCTCTGGAAGAGGGTCACCGCTGGTCTTCAGCAGCCAAAAGAATGTCTCCTTTCTGTGGAACCTTAAAGAAGAGAGAGTGGTTGTAAATCAGAGAGGGAAATACGTGGGATCTTCTGAAAAAAAGTCCTTTCTGAAGGTAGATCACTGTGTGCCCCGTCAAAGGGCTAACTGTTAGCACCACAGAAGGCAATGTCAAAACTCCTATGGAGTTCAAATCACTAGGGTATACCTCAAAGACCTCTTGGTGCAAATTAATGCACACCTATACAATCCCATTTAAGTCAATGGTGTTGTACTGTCACTGAATTACATTCAAGGAAGATCATGGATCTGACTGCATTAGGGCAAATAAGAACTGAGTTGGCAAACACATGAACACAAACTTTCAAAATGACATATAACACTGGAAATCTCCCCGAAAAGCTAAATATGTAGGCACAGTTGCAAGTCACTTGTTTGATCTTTGTGTTGTTGTTTAACATTCTGTTCTGTTTTTCCTTGTTAACTATGTATTTAACAAATGGAAAGAAGAGAGATATTTTTTTTTTGTAACTGGGGGAAGAAATTGTGGGTCTGTATTTTTAAGTTCCCTGTAGTACAAGCTGACCTCATCTGTGTTACCCTAAGTACACAACCATTTCTCCCAATGTTGCAAGAAGATCGACCTATAAGTAGACCCCTGCAAATCTGCATTTATCCACTTTATATTGGCAGATATCTACACCTGCGGATGTCCACGGACCATGTTTGTGAATCACAGATGGACGTGGATCCAAATTTTGTATCTCGAGCCCTGCAAATCCGCAGATATCCACGGGCCATGTTTGCAGATGTCGGATCAGATGCGGATACAAATATCTATATTAAAAGATGCCATTTAGGGGGCAAAGATATATTTTTAAAGTGTTCATATGAATGTGCACAAAGCAAAGGAAGAAAGAAAAAGAAATGAATTGGAATCACCCTCATAAAATCTACACATATCCTGTATTGCCCATTAGTCTTCCTAGGTCTGCTGTCGTTACAAATACTTCCCCATCCTGTCCCAAGCAAAGGAAATATTACAAACCATAGTAAATAAATAAATCCTTGTGAAAAGCGTGAATGCTTTTTATTTCTGTTAAACTTTCTGTACGTCAGCATTCAAATGTCAGTTTCTGCTAAATGTTATTTAAATGTATTGGCTAGAGTGAGCCTCTCAATTGTTAGCTAACAGAGAGATCCTACCCATCGTGAGGCTGTTGTCTGTTTCAATGTGTATTTGAGCTGTCTGCTTGTTTTGCCAGTGCCTGGCACCATCCCAGCAATACATACAAACAAAGCTTATGGATACTGGGAAAAAGTACCCGGGACCATCCCAGAGACACTGCATGAAGCAACATGTTCCTGTTAATAGCAAGGGATGTGGAATCTGTCTATGTACCAGTGTGTGTGAGTGGAATGTTCTCATTCTTTGTGGGCTGTGAAAGGAAGAGCCGGATCCTGTTAGAAACCTCGCCCCATCCTCCTCCCCCCACCCAATTCCTACACCTCCTCATTTCTCTCTGTGAGCTCCTCTGCTTTGTTTATATTTTAGGTGACAAGACACAAACCAGAAATGGGAATGAGAGAGAGAGAGTGGGGTGAATCTGACTGTGAGTGGCTGTTCTGGAAGCAGCAGCCTCTATTTCCAGCACATGCATTTGGCATCTTGCAAAATACCGCCTCCTCGTCCAAAGCTGTATTGCAGATTCCAAGAGAGTGATTCATTCTGACATGGGAGCCCATGGCTTCTTTAATGCCAAGCGTTTACTCTGCAAAACGTGCGAGAAGGGGCCTATTTTTTTTTTAAACTTTCCTGAAGAATTTCCCCTCCCCTTTCAATCTCCCCCACCCCACCAGCACATAGCTGGGAAAGAGATTTTCCTATGAGAAACTTTGACATAACAATTCCATGTTTTGCAACCCCAACTTTCCCTGCATCTTTTTAATTCCTTCTCACAATTCAGAGCAAGCTGTATGAGATTACCAGTACAATTAAACCCCCGGGAAGAGGAAAAACTGAGTATTAAGGTCTTGATAACCCTTTCAGGGTCATCCACCAATAAGGAACAAGGGTCAGCCCTCTGCCACAAATTCCAATTTTAGTGTCGACGACAACAGCAATAATAATAATCAAAGAAACACAGGAAAGCAGATATGTGATCTAAAATCACCCATAAACAGAAGTGTTTATCTAGAAACCTTAGTCTCTGGCGAGATGTCTATCTTCTCCTTTTTGCATATATTCTTCTTTTGGAGAATAGTCCTTATCTAATATCTAAGTGCTTTTTACAACCTTATTTGGAAAGGTCTCCCTGGTCACACGCACTGTACCTTAGGCTAGAAAGGAAGGCATTTGATTGCATATTTTTCTTAACTGGAGAGTGGTTCTCGGAGAACAATGCGGAATATAATTATACTGTTGTTTTCAAAGATTAAGATAAATGGAGCTGTTGCATACATCTTTGTGCACTCAGTAGGAAATGAACCTGTTTTGTGATCAAAAAGGAAAGCAACATAAGACCTGTGGGGATGGGCCTCAAGTATGTAATTCAGACCCTGTTCAGGGTTTTGAAGTCCAGGGTGGTAGTGGTGACACCTGCATTTTTGATTCATCCCATTATTGAGGTCTGGATCTGGGTTTAGATTCTGAGAATGCCTCCAAATGCTGGAATGCATATGAGGCTTTAGTTCAGGCCTATGTATTTTCTCTCTCTTTAAATGGTTAAAATAATGGTTAAAGGCACTTAGTGGATGCAAGCAAAACTCCTAGAGATAGTGAGCTGTGGTCACAAGCTGACTCAATCTAGCCTCTAGGGAACAGACTATTGTCCTGTAACTACCACACAAAACACCAGAAAGTACAGTCCTACACTCTTCCCAGTCTGGTTCAAGATCAGCATAGGACAGGGAGAGCAGCAGAGTTAAAGCCTGGAGATGAACTTCATAAGGTTTTGAGGGTTGGTTCAGAGAAATTTTGTGAATATTTTCAAGGTTATGGGCTGGATCTTCAGCTGTTGTGAATTCGCAAAGCCTGATTGACTTGTTCTCTACAATTTTATTTAAACTAGAGTTGGGCATGAGCTTTTCAGATCCAACCTGTTCTAATTCTGAGGTTATTTTTAAGATCTGAGCTTCTTTCCTCCACAGGCATATCCCTAAACGTAATCTACCTGCTCCACAGGTAACTGAAACTCCATCAAGAACAGATTTTCTTATGACATGTATCTCATTCCCTAAATTCTGGGTTGGGTTACTTGGGTTCTTGTTGACCTTTCATCAGCATATGACAGTTTGACAAAGTGAACTACTCCTACAATTATGCTTCATGGCCCCAGAGAAGAAACATGTAGATTTTATTATGCAGATGATTTTCTAACAGAACAGTAACTAGAAGTGCAGCAATGGTTCATGCCCATGTTGTATGAATAATGGACTTCCCTAAAGATCTGTACTCACTTCTGTGCTGTTTAGTATATATACAGCTGATCTGCACCATGGGTGGTTTAGTTTATATCTTTACTACTGGGCCTTCTTGAGTTCCTTGTCCTGCCCCTGTGGAGCTCAAGAACACATTGCATGCCACCTGGTTGTGTATTGCCCTCTTTATCATCTTGATGATGGATGGATGTGCTTGACATCTCTGAATGATGCTGCCATGATAGAATGGCTACATCACTTACCCAACTTCTAATTCATTGTTTGTGCCATCAGAAGCCATACGCTGAAGAAGTTGGGTTAGAGATACAGTTACATTAGTCTTACTTTTCTCACTGGTATTATGGAAATTTGTCTTCCCATCACGGTCAATACTTGGCCAATACTTTTAAAAGAGAAAAAATGTAGAAAAAAATAGAACTGTTAAGAAAAATGTCCAGATATGTAGGCTACATTCCCAGCTCTGCTGTCAGCCTTCTTGGTGGCCTTGGGCAAATCATTTCATCTCTCTGTGCATCTGTTTCTGCAGCCCCTTTGCAAAGTGCTGTAAGGTCTACTGATTGAAAAACATTATATAAAAGCTATGCATTATTTGATGGAAAATTGGTGATTTGACAAAACAACTTCTTTCATGAAAAAATAAGGAGGGAAACAAGAAGGAAAAAGGAATGCTGAAAAAAAAGAAAGGATCTGCATGGTTTGCTTGCCTTTGGTCAGGGCGAGTGAGTCAAGACTGTGTGAAAAGCACATAACTAGCTCACCATTGGCTTGTGGGTGTTTTTGAATGTAATGGGAAAGGTGTTGAGACTGCAGCAAAATAAAATGACCGGAGAACTGCAGAATCTTGAGACTGAGCAGCCTGGCTAACTGAGTGAACCATCTCTTTCAACTGTGCAACTCTGGAATTATGATTTTATATCACTTTGACTTGTACTATATTCTGTATTTCCATGACTGGTCAGCTCACCTCTTTCCTGCAGGTTAATGAGGCTGTAAACAAGCAGGGGAGAGGACTGGCCAGCCAATCAAAAAACAAAATACTGGTCAAAGTATACTGCCCTACAGAAGCCTGAGATGCTGTGGGAAATCACAAATATGTCACAACTGTGAGAGAAGGGAATAAGTATTAGCCAATAGGCATATACAAATAATATAGCCTATGTGTGGGTATGAAAAAGAGACCTAAATAATGGAATGATTTTGATTCATAGCAAGCTGTTGTCTTTTTGTAGTAATTAAGAAGTAAGACCAATCTAGATGGCAAGTGGTAGCCTTGCTCTCTTAGCAATTTTTATCAGAACTCTATAACTTTCTGAAAAAAATATAATCCCCAATTTCATTTCATATAATCCACAGTATTTTATTTGGTTAGTTTCCTTTTGTGCAACTATTATATATAGTGATCTGCAACCCTCAAAAATACAGTGTGGAGAAGCATCCAGCCGTTTAGATGATTATCAAAGTGTATCCAACCCAGAATGGACTGAAATCCTCACAGATGGTGGTGAAGATGGTTTTCACCTGGAAAAGTAGCGCAGCAGGTACCAGGCAAGATTTGCTATAAGCATATTGTTGTGCCATCTATTTTTAAAACAGTATCAACAATTTTGTTATATTTGCTATGCATGAATTGCTCTATGGTTTATGAAACTGATGTAATCCAATACACAAAACATGTGTAATTTTTTTTTTCATGGATGGCAATATATGTCTGTTACACTCATGTTTCTTCATATAGCTGGTGTCAGCTGACAAAGTGTCAGACTTCAGCTGAACTGTGCTGATTTACATCAGCTGAGAATCTGGCCTCTTGTGTGTGGATTTAGTGCTAGTGACATGTGCCTGATCCCATTTCTTGGGACTGAACAAGTCTATTTAGCCCCAGCAACAGAAACGCCAGTCGACATACAAGCTTCCCCTACATCAGCGTGCCTCTCTCTTGGCCTGAAGTGAAGAGAGAAGGAAATTCAATCTCCAAGCTCCTTCAAATCCCTTGCTTCTCAGTCAAACAAGGGTCTACCCCTGCCACACTCACTTTTACAAAGGCCACTGAACAATTTTCTGTCACTGAGGCCATGATTATCGAAAGTATTTGGGCTCATTGATTTCAATGGAAGTTAAGAGCCTGCACCATTGAGAAGTTGGGCCTAAGAGCCTGATTGTTCAGAACTGGTGAGCACCCACAATTCAATGGGACCTGTAGGCTCTTAGCACCTTTGAAAATCAGGTCCAAATAACCTTTGATATAAACCACCGACCAAGAAGTGAAAATGCATCCAGTCCCTAACCCCTCAGCCATCCTGTCTCTGTTATATAGGCAATTTTATAGTCTAGATGGGGGCGGGGGGAAGGAAATGAGTCCGTGGTGGATTCACTCCCTCTGTCAGAGGTGTGGGGAGAACAAGTTGTGTCTATGTGAGTAGCTGTGGACAGCACCTTTGTGGTAAGTAGGGATTACCTGTGGTAGAGGAAAGGAAACCAAGTTTCAATTCATGGAGTTTCCGCTGCATTCTTTTACTACAAGCTGTGGTTTGCCCCTCCTACACACTGAAGCAGCTGTAGCGGGCTGGCAGTGTTCTGTCATTAAACAAAGAGGTCTTCAGGTAGCAAAAAGGCATCCGTGTGCATGCCCCTGGCCTCTTCTCCGACACTCAGCTCCACCGGTTCATGCTGAGGCCTGTAAGCGCAATTTTAGTGTAAACCACGCTTGTAAAGCAAGCATGTAGGTCAGGTCTTCTCCTGGGTTGGCAACACACACTGGGCTGGCCACCGTAATCGGTGGCTTGAACTCCCTTTAGCTCCTGTGGATTAAAGTCACTAGACAGCCCATTCTCTGCTGATATCTTTTAACAGATCATTTCTGTGCTTGTGGAACTCACTGAATGTTGATGAGATAATGGTGATACCTAGTGGCATGTTTGCTTTCTCAATGCCCAGTAGACAATCCAGGGAGACAATGGCGCCATATTTCTCTCTCTCTCCCTGTCTCTTTCTCTCTGTTTTGAAACTAATGCTGTCTGAGCCAGAAGGGTGGGCCTGGCAGGCAGCAGACTGACAGTGCTTAATGACAATAGTTTCACTATCGACATGAGTGGAGATTTCTGTTACCAGTCAATGGGAGCCTGCACCAAGGGCAGCTTTAGTTTTCTTACCAGTTTTCTTTTAAAGGAAGAGAATGAGAGCCAGGAAGGGGATGTCCAGAAATTTCATCCTAAAAACAGCATCTTATTAGGATTAAGTCGCATGAATAGCAGAGCCATGCAATTGTGAGTCCTCTTGCTCCTGCATATATAAGCCCTTTTCAATGTGAACATTTAAAAAGCAGAGGGTGTTATAAAGTCTCAGGGGAATATTTGAAATATCCAAGTAATTTCCTGTATATTTCATGCAGTTTCCATTCATGCTTTAAGCAGTACGCTGTCAGGTTGTTGGAACACAGGGATTAAGAGTCAGGAGACCTGAGTGCTAAACCTGACTTGTGTGAATGTTTTGTAGCTGAAGTTTGCTTCTTTATGCAAAGCCAGAGTAAAGAGGCCTTGGGCATGAGTTACAAGTGGGGCTTGTGGGCATGGTTTTGCCCATATACTCATGAAGAAGGAATTTAGCCACTACCACAGTCTAAGGGCTACAATAGCATCTGCTGCACATTCATGAAGGGTAAGCCTGTGGACCTGTGCATTTGGAAATTCACTGGCCATGCTCTTGCTCCTTTCCTCAGATCCCCCCTCTAGGCCACCAGGAAGAATGCCACAACAGAACATTACCATACAAAGGGCCATTACAGGGCCCCCTATGCAGTTCACACCCCCATATACAACCTCTCTGCAGTCGGTATGCCTCCCCTATGATGCAGGACTTCCAGTCCTGTTTCCTTCAGGGCAGGTGGAGAGATTTGTTTCCATAGCTTGCAGTGCTTTGTTTTCCTCATCTGGAGTAATACCTATTCTGGTAATCTGCGTTATCCTCAGACGAAAGGGCACAAAGAGCATTGCACAGAGGGCTACCACTAAAAAAGTCAGTGTTTTCCAACACCCACCTTACCACATAGTACTAAATAGGGCCCAGAGTTTCCCTCTGTATCCCTGTGTGGAAGAGAGCCTGTGACTGGGCAGAACGGGGAGGGGGAGCCACATTGCCTCCTACAGATTGTCCCCAGCAGGGCATACAGCACACATTATTATAGCGTTAAGATATATTGATTTGCATTGCTTTCTCTTCTGTGCTGTGGAACCACATTTAGACACAGCAAGATTTGCCCTTACAAGCAAGGTTTGCACTTAAATTGTGCTTGCAGGCCTCCGCGTGAACTGAGGGCCAGGGGTAGGACATGGATGCCCTTTGCTTCCTGGAGATGTCTTTGTTAAAGGGCAGAACACCCCACTGCCCTCCACAGCTTCTTCAGTGCACAGGAGGGGTAAATCACACCTCCCAGTAAAAGAATTCAGCAGAAACTGCATGAATTGAAACTTGGTTTCCTTTCCTCTACCACAGGTAATTCCTACATAGGCCAAAACAGGCCCATTGTTACCACAGCAATTTCATATTCTATGTAAAAGGGAAAACTTTCCTTCTGTAGCTTATTCCCTGACTCAACTCATAATTCTGTGACAACAGTATTGTGTCCACCACAGCCAATTGTGATGTCACAAAGCATGAAGGTTTGTAACTTCAGCTGAGGAATATGCAAACAGCATCACTTACACTGTCTCAAAGAGAGCTCCTGTTTTTCCCTGTCAACAATCCTATGTATAAAGATCAAGGGAGAGAGAACACAGAAAACTTTGCTGTGTAGGTTAATTATTTCTTCGTGGATTTTTTTTCCCAAAAAATTTGTCACAAGGCATCAGCAGCTTTTTAAAGGGTGGTAAAGAAAGGAAAGTTGGAGCTTCAACAAGCTTCAGGGAGCTCTGAGCTGCTTTCATTTTAATAACTGGGCTCAGAAGGCAGCAACAATATTACACAGGCATGGAAAATTAGGGAAATATTACACATTCCACCACTGTTTCATCCTCTTGTTTGGTTAAAAAATAATAAGGGCTGCAAACATAAACACAGTAACTACAGTGAAAATAAAAAGAATATGAGAACTCGCAGAGCATTTTAAAGTGTAAATATGCAATGGTAGAATCATTAAAGGATACAAATGTTGAAAAAAGAGAAGTTTATGAACTCCACATTGAACGGGAGTGGTCTGTGAAAAGGGTTTAGCTGTCCTTCCAGAAAACAAAAAAAATTAATTTGCTTTGGCCAAATTGAAATTAATTAAAATTATGCAATGTTGCCCTTGTGTTAATTTTAACGGTGAGGTTGTTGTGATTTAAGGCTACAATTAGTTCTAGTGTTTGAAAGAGAAGCACTGTAATCGAGACAGGACATTTTAATAATCCTGGTTATAAACATTTAATACATCATCTTTAGGGACTCACAAACACATTGTAATTAACTTTTACAACTGAAATAAATCAGATTGCATTAGCATATTGCAAAGGAAAAAATAATTTGCATGATTGAAAACAGCTTTGGAAAATTATGTATAACAGGCTTCTTGTAAACATCAATGTGAGCCAGTCTCAAACTTTTACTAAGATTTTATTTTAAGTTATTTTTAGAATATTTTTTTTAAAGTTAAATATATTGATTCTCCAGTTAGACTTTTTCTTATGTCAGGACTGTTGCTCACAGTGTCCTTCTTAGTATCCAGTAATAAACATGTACATGACCAAGGTCAACTGAGGGGAACAACATAAGATCAAGGCCCGGATCCTGAAAACATTTTAGGCATATGAGTATCTTTACTCATGTGCAGAGTCACATTGACTTCAACATATGTGGATTTCAATGAGGCTAAACAGATGAGTAAAGTTATGTACATGCTTAAGATAAGTTGCAAATAAAATATTCTAAAAATACTTTGCATAGAATCTGTACTGCAGAATCATCAAAAGAAATAAAGGAAATACTGAGTAAAGAAACCTCACATACACGCGCGTGCGTGCACGCACTCACACACACACACATCCCACATCCCCCAGCTGTGAATTATTTAACAGTTTATTTAATTTGTTGAATAATAATAAAACTGATGTGGAAATGGCTGACCCATTAACCCACATCCAAACTCCCCCAACTTCAGGGAAGCTTGCATCCAGATTCAGACCCCGATCCTGCAAAGATTTAAGCAGGTGGCCATTGTTTTTAATTTGAACATTCAGGCTGGCCCTGTATCTATGATGGGCTCAATCAAACTCCAGAGTTAAACCTCAAAAGTCTGGGAAAGTTCAGAACTGGAGGTCTTCATTAACTATCATGACCCTAACTATTATTATTTAAAGGTTTTCCCTCTTATGCAAACCTATGAAATCATTTTTCCTTGCTGGATTGAAATGGGTGGCATATCAGTTTTGATGGCTTTCTTGAGATCATATACATTAATAAGAAATTAAAAATCATTCTTTAGGCCAAATTAATGCTTGGTATCTGACGTGCTCGTTATAAATCTCTTGAAATCAATGGAATTATTCCAAAGGCCTTATTGACGTCAAAGGGTCATCCCATATCCTGTTGACTGAGAATAGGGCTCAAAGTGTTAAAATCTGAGTCAGGAGAAGAGGAAGGAAGAAAGAAAAACATTGCTGTGGAAGGGATCGTCACAGACTTCTTTCTGCACAAAGACCTGTGCACAGAGACTAGGGTGGGATTGGGATTTGTCACACAAGCCCATGTGAAAAGATGGTACGGGCAGGAAAAGTAAGAAGGAAAGAACTAGACTGTTTAGAGTCTAGTGTGGAAAGTATAAGTCTCTAAAAACCACAGTGGAATGTAACTGAAATAGGGCTGGGGAGTTTGAGGTCAGAGAATGCGTAAAAGAGGCTTTTGTGGGGAAGAGTCTGGCTGGGTGGGTAAATGATGAGATGCATACAAAATAGGGGTAGAGGTCGGAGAAAGAAAGGGGTGGAGACCTTGAAACTTTGGATGGGCACCCAAACTTTGGAAAGGTTTGCTCAAACAAAATTCATGGACGCTCACCTGCTGCTATCTCACAGTGATTTAAAGCTCAGCCTTCTTGTCTTTCATTGAGCAAGTTCTGAACTAGATATTCACTGGTTTATGTCTTTGGTCTCATTTTAATTCAATTTGTTTCCATACCAATTTCTGCCAGGGCATTGGGTATTTATGAAGCTGTTTTGGAAACACAAAGAAGAAAGGCGATGAGCCAAACTTTTCTCCCCGTGCCCCATGGTCTGTGGGGAGGCTGTTTTTTTTCTCCCAAGGCCATAGTTTATTGATTCAAAGGAGCAGTAAGTTAATTAGCACGAGACAGGAAGCTTGCTGCATAATTAACAAGACATTTACCTAAAATCAATTATCTAATTGCCACACCTACTGTCCATAGGGAAGAGAGTGGTTATCCTATTGAAAAGGGCTCATTTATATCTGCGTGTTAACACAGTGATTGGTAGTTTTCTTAAGAGACTAGCCTGATCTGTAAAGTGATAATTGATCGAACAATCAATTCAAGATTTTAGCCTTGCAAATATAAGCAGGCAATGAATTGCCACCAGCCTATTTCCATAAGAAAGTTTACATTTGCGAGGTCCTTTCTTGTGGCTCAGATTGATGTTCATCTCTCAGTTCATTGTGAGCCACAGTGGAAGTGAGTGGGAAGGAGATACACCAATCTGTATAGACTTGGTCACAGTGTATGTTTTACTTGACTCCAGGATTTTATCAAATTCTCTTCAGTGCAAGTTAAAGAAGAGGACTTATGAAACTTGATCCTTATCTGTGTCAAACTGATATTTTGGTGAAGTGGTGGTGGTGTAGGGGTACAAAGATGGCTCTAAGCTGTCAATTTACCTATTCTGATTCTGGTGCTGACCACATGCCAAACCAATGCCCAGTGTAAATTGGAGCAACCATAGGACTGCTCTAACTTGTACCGAATGTAACAATCTGCTGACCCAAGTTAATTGGATAACAGAACATTCCAGTCCCTCACCCATCTTACTGTCTATGTGCCCCAACACCCCCATATAGGTGAAATGAAACTGACTATGAGGGGGGATTTGCCTACATTAAGACTATGGCTGAGATTTTCTTAGACACCTAAGGGATTTGGGTGCCCAACTCCAAATGAAAGCCATTAAGATTTGGATGCCTAACTCCCCTAGCCTTATTTAAAAATCCTAGTTTACATCTTGAGTCTGCAAAATTGGGGGCTGGAAAAGAACAAGCTTTCTCATGGGCTTTCAGGCATTTTCTTTCCCTATTTGTATCAGAAACACTGAGTCTGGGTTTATTTGGTTTTTTTAATTAAATCTTTAATTTTAACCTTGTGTTTCTAGTTTCAACTGGAATCATGATGGGCAGAGTCAATGAGCAAATGAAAAACAAAATAACAACTATAAAACTTGAGTTTGTGGGCCAGATGCTCAGCTAGAGTAAATCTGCAAACCTCCATTGAAGTCAATGGAACAATGATATTTTGCTCCAGCTGGCACCTCTGGCCCTCCCTGTATTTAGTTTGAGCTTGAGGCAAAGGTCTGTTGGGAGCTAGAACAAACTTTCTTCAGCCAAAGCAGCTCTGTTGTCCATATCAGGAAGTCATTTGGGTAATTCAACTCACCAGTGATTGAAAATCCATAGCACCTAATAACACTTGCTAAGAGTATATAAGTTGAACAATAAATCTCTCTTTGGGTTTTAGGAGCCTTATAGAGCTACAGGCTCTGCCTTGAAAGAGAGGTTTGAACCTTTCAGTTACCATGAATTTTACTACACTCTATACCAGAGAGCCATGAACAATGGCTTAGCAGACATGCTAAAGGCACAAACTGTCCTATTCAAAGGGCACCTTGACTGCTATATTTGTAGGGAAAACAATAAACCTAGCTTAAATGAAATGGGTTCATCTCCCCTGCGCTTAGCCAGAGTAGCAAATGGGTCTCTCATGTCAGTACATTTAAAGAGCATCAGGACCAACTGGTGAAAAGTTTCCTAAGCCGAAAATGAGCCAGATTTGTCACAAATATTACTCATAAATGAACAGTGTAACTAGCTCTACTGATAACAGACATGACCCCAATACTGTTTCCACTGTAATCAATGGTAAAAACCCACTGAGAGCAGAGCCAGGTCCCGGGTCTTAGTTAAAATGCCAAAAAGAATCTGCCCAGCATGGTACAGGACTGCCAGTTGCCTGTCTGTTACAGACTTTAAAAACTTTATATTAAATATTGTTTTAAAAGTGGAGACGTGCCTAGCATATGAGATAGCCTAGGTGCTGATAAATCATGTTCAGGCTACATATTAACTCACTGGAAGATAGCAGCCACCAATCTTTACTTCTTGCCTTATTTCAGAAAATCCCTGTATCTAGGACCTGATCCAACTCCAAGTGAAGTCTACAGCAATCTTTCAGTTAACTTGAGTGTGAGTTGGATCAAGGGCCCAGCTGACCCTTCCCTTGCACCTTGGGGTATCATTTACACCAGTGCAGATTGAGTGAAAAATGCCTCCCACCCCAGCAGCGGGTGTGGGAAATTGATGAGGCCAGCCATGAAAGGGCAGTCTCAGAAGCAAGGGAGGAGGGCATTTGCCAAGGGACAATAAGTAGCTGCTCCCATGGCAGTCTCTGGCATCCTTTGGCCAGCTTGGGGAGAGGGGTGCTGATTGGCCAGCATTCCCCAGCTCCCCGGATTTAGCCCAGCATAGGGGCTAGGTGGAGCCTCTTTTTTCTCCATTCCAGCAGGTCTACTCATCTGAACTAGGAATGGAAAGCTGGCCTGACAAATACTCTGGGTATAGCCAATCACCTGTTTAGCGGGTCAGGAAGGAATTTTTTCTCCCATGGGCCAAATTGGTAGAGGACCAGGGAGTTTTTTTTCCCCTTCTTCGCAGTATCTACAAGCCACAATGAGCTAAATAGGAACACACATGGTACCTAACTCAGGTGGTGTTGCTTACTCATCACAACTCACGGCCAGTTTCCAGCGTGGTTAAGAGAATAAAATGAATGGTTCACAGAGGTAAAAGACCTGGGATTTTGGTGATGGGCCTCAGGCTCATGTGATAGGGTGAGACCTTGTGGCCATCACGGGCCATGGTCCCCATCCTGCTGCACTCTCTGTCCCCCCTCAGAGAGAGGAGACCCTACTCCAATTACAGGTTATAACGTAAGGAGTGCTGTAACCCCCCACTGGAACCAGTTCAATGCTTGGTATAGGAGAGTGTGGGTGATGGACAGGTAGTGTCCTCCCTTGTGCTAAAAATTTAATAAAAGTTGTGGCCTGCCTCTTAATTCCATGCATGTGTCTGTCCTCATTTTTCTGCTGTGTCCTCATCAAAGGCTTTCAGTCTGATTTGTTGGCCTTTTAAACTCACTTCAGTCTCTGTTTGCACTGGTGAAAATGGCTACACAAAGTTCAGGGCAACAGTGAAGCTCAACTCAAGCCCCCAACATGTGAACTGCTTCAAATCCAATTTTTCATTTTAGAATATGAATGCTATTAGTAGTGCAAGGTTTTCTAAGGCAACATCTAAGACTAACCAGAGCACCCAGCAAGGATCATAATTCCTTTGGGTCAAATGAGTGAGAAGTGACCATAATCAGTATCCCACAATTTCAGGTATACAAGAGTGGGGTAGCCCCATTCCTTCCCATCCTTTCACAGTAGCGATATTTCTATCCAGGCTCAAACGAAAGCAATCTGAGGCCCTAAACACCTACATCCTCCCTTCCCCCCCTTATCCTATCCCCACACCACTGCAGATTTCAGAGTGAAGATGAATAGGACAATTCTCACCTCTTTGACTTCTTTCAGGCTCTTTGCAGTCCCAGGCAGACATTACTGTGTCAGTTATACTCAATTCACTATTCTTGGGAGGTAGAAATAATTTCCTTTAAAAATGAAAGCTGAGATTCTGATCTTTATTCTAAAACTCCAAGCACTGAGGTCATGAGAAGAGGCTGAGAGGGGTTTGCCTCGATGACTTAATCTGGTCTTGTTTCTACCCTATTGTGATGGCTACTTTGACTTTACTGCTTGGCAATACTCACGCTCAGGTGTTTTACCTGGAAATTAGGATTTTGTACATCCTGATGAAGTCATTTGGGAAGTAGGAGAGGGAAAGGAATGGGTGCAGAATGATTTAGATACACATTAAAAATACCCTTCAGTATTATTAAGCTTGCCACCTGAACTGAGAAAACAATGAAGCTTAAAATATAATGTCCTTAAAATTGATTTTCTTTAGTGAGACACGCTCGGTTTTAAAAAGCATTTTTTTTTTGAGCAGTTCTGAGGTATTTCAGACCTATTTCATTCCTTTCGTTGCTTCTCTCTTATATATTGATATATATTCTTAATCTGAAAATGTAAAATGAAGAATATATTTTTAAAGCAATATTTTTGCTGGTTTTTCATTGATTTTCCAATGCAGCTATTTTAACCATCTTACTGCTATTAGCTATTGTGGGGGAGGGGGTTGCCTTATTTTAATGTCTGTGCTCACTGGAATGGCAGTATGGGTGTGTAGCCCAGTTTCTCAGTCAGGCAGTTGGTGTGAAGCTGACAGATTGTCTTTGAAAAGGAATCTAGAGATGTCAATGACATTGAATGATACCTGGTCATGTCTTAGAAAAATCGGGCACAGCATGGGATGGCTTATGAGAGGGAGATTTGTGATATAGGGACCCAAGCAAATGCCCAGAGGCCAGGACCCACATTGGGTTCTACTCTTGTTTCTGCCACTGTCCCAGATGACCTTAGGCTTGTCACTAGCAGCCAGATTTTCTGAAATATTTGCCCATTTTAGGTCCCTCAATGTGAGTGTGTTCAACTGGAGACAGCGTGTTAGGCACTCAGGAATCAAGGCATACAGAGTTAATGAACCTTTCTGAAAGTTTTGCCTTGAACCTTTATGTGCCTCAGTTTCCCAATCCATAAATCAGGGGATAATAGTGCAGGTTATCTACTTTTTAAACGTGTTTTGGAGTCTACACAAATACGGTTTATGGGCCCAATCCTTCAAAACTGCAATCACCCGAGTAGTCCCACTAGAGCATTTGAGGTGAATAAATGTTGTCAGTATCAGGCCCTATTATTATATTTGGTTATTGGAATTGCAGCTGCCACAAACTGAGGGCCCTGTTATTTTTTAGTTTAGTTTTCACTCAGAAGAGTGAAACTTCTTGGGCTCTTGCATTTTAGGGTCTGATCCTACTGCCTAAGACAATGTGTATGCTGGGGATGAACCACTGGTCCAGCTACACCCTCGCAGACTGCAAATGTAAACATTATTTATATTGGCTCATCATGCTTTCCACCAAATGTCCTCAGGGTGATTTCAATGGAAATATTCTGAATTTACACTAGTGCATAAGAGATCAGAATCAGTCCCAAAACTTCTTCAGTGGGCAGTGTTTTGCTTGAGCAAGGGTTGTACTGTGAAGCCATTATCCGAGAGATTTGGTTCTGGGACTCCTTGAATTAGAGGGGCTCAACTTTGGCACAATTTCAGCACTGCAAGACAATAATGCAAGGAAAAGACAATCTGGGTTTTCTTATCTCTGAGAATGGGGCCATTGGTACAGTGTAATTATATATAATTATATTTTCCATTGCATAACCAATGATATTCTGCTTCTAATGATCTGTACATTATCATTGCTTCCTCCTGTCCTCCCCCTGTATGTTTACACTGTGTTTTATCTTTAACCCTTTCTGTGGATTTCTCTCCCCCTCTCCTTTTGCTTCCAGCCTCCCTTGGAATATCTGCTTTGGGTTCATTGGACTTTGTGAGTGTGTGTGTGTGTGTGTGTGTATATATATATATAGATTCCCAGCTAATCTTTTCAAATTAGCATAGCTCCAACTCTGGAGTTTCTCATTAGTTGTATGGCTGAGATTGATCAGCTCTCATTTTCCTAATATGGGTCCTAACTTTAGGCGCCTGGCCCTTTCAGTGGGGGGTAGAAGAGAATAGGAAGGAGTCTTTTGTCATTGCCAAGCAGGCTCACTAATTTGCTCCGCCTAATAAAATTACAAATGAACACAGCTTTGCTCGTGTTGCCGTTATAGGTTATAATAACCTTGGTACCCCATAACCTCCCGCTAGCTGAATTAATCAGATCATATTAATATTTCTTCTTACTTTCTTTTAACTGGTTCTTCTCTTAATTAAAGGGGCCAAAGATGTAAACAGGGTAGGTGACTAGAAACATGGCGTCAGGTTATAAACAAGGCTCATTAAAAAGATGGATGTGCCAGCAGACTGGGAAAATTGCTTACTCTGCAAGTGTACATTTTGTAATTTCCTGACGACTAAAAGGACTAATACCAGATCCTGCTTTTCTTCCTTAAGCCCCACACTTTTCTTTTTAAAACATGTATAAAAGATGATAATTTTTTTTGTATGCTGTGGAAACCCAGAAGACTTCATTGATCAGCTGGGATAAAGGCCATTTGTATTATACATCTTTCTGTCCCTTCAAAAGACCAAGATGAGAAGTGGGATATTATCAGAACAACATTAAATAAAATAAATCCATAATCAAAATAAATATTTTAGAAGGGGTAGGGAATGTTCGTCAAAAATCAATTTTTTGCTATTATTATTTACCCAAACTTTGTTTCACTTAGGAAATTTCTGGAACTGAAATCAAATGTGAATGTCTGTGCAAAGAACTGGCAGTATTTGTCAAGGACAATGAGTGTATATACAGTGCGCGTACACATACCATATTACAGAAAAATTATATCCACATCATGTGCCTTTTAACATGGATGTGAAGATTTATCAATTGATGTTTGTGAAGCATTTTGTGATCTTTGGATGAAAGGAGCTATATAAATGCAATATTCTATCTATCGATCTAATTTATGTTTGCATTTCTTAGAAACTTCAGCACATTTAATGCTGAAACTTTGTGGTGCAATATTTGATGTTAGTCCAACTCCAGTACAATGAGCATGAAATGAAGCAGGGCTCAGTTTTCTCTCCTCTAGTGGTTATTAGTAGGAAAGACCAAACCCCTGATTTCTTCCATCTCCCTTTATCCCTTCTGTAGAAGAGGGAAAGTCGTTCTGACAGGATGATGCACAGCATGACCAGGAAAGACCTCTCTCCTTCATGAATAAATTAGAGATGAAAGTTTAACTGATCCCCTTGCATTTTTATGGAGGGACCTCATCCTAATTTACCTAAATGCTTTGAACAGAATGAAAGAAAAATGCAAGAGACGAAGGTGGAAAGGTTAAAATCTGTGTTTAAATGGAAGGGTATTTTAACAAGCATGCTTTCCTGGGCTACCTGCAAGTGATTGTGATATTTTTTTTCTCTTTTTTTTTTTTTTTTTTTTTTTATTTAAGCATTTAAACCAGATAAACTACAACAGGCTGTGATTTTTCAGTCATTATCACCGACTGCAAATAGGCCGTCTGCAATGGAACATCCACTAGCTACTGAACTGAAACTAACCAAACATGGATACATATTTCTACTTTTAGCTAAAAATGATAAATGCCAGTTAGTAAAGTCTGAAAAAGTTTCTGATTCAGATAGCATCTGCTTGACTTTATTTGAATCATAGCACAGTAGAATGTATCCTTTAAAGATGCCCTGTTATTTATTATCGTTTATTTGATTAGAGTTTATTACGGTAGTGCCTAAGGGCCAGTCAAGAATGGGTCCCCACTGTGCTGTGTACAAATACAAAGTAGTAGATGGCCCCTGCTCCAAAGAGCTTAAAATCTAAATAGACAAGGAAGAGACAGAGTGGGGGTGGGGTAGAACTCACAAGCAGAGTGAACCAGGTAGCAAACACTGTGTTCTACATTTTTTGTGTGTGGAAGGGAGAGGATACTTAAGAGTGGATAAGTTAAATGGAAACGGAAGGAAAGGCGAGAACAGGACAAGAGGGGCGGGTCTGGAATGAAGCTGAGATGAAGTGATTGTGAGGGAGAAAGAGAGTTGGAGCAAACCCCCTACATTATTTAAAGTTCCTCTAGAACTGTGGTTCTCAACCAGGGGTCCGGGGCCCTGAGCAGGTTTCAGAGGGACCTCCAGGCAGGGCCAGCAATAGACTCGCTGGGGCCCAGGGCAGAAAGCTGAAGCCCCACCACATGGGGCTGAAGCCCAGCTCCCTGAGCCCCCTCACCCAGGGCTGAAGCCTGAGAAATGTAGCTTCATGGGGGGCCCTGTGTTATGGGGCCCCAGGCAATTGCCCTGCTCGCTACCCCCTAATGCTGGCCCTGGCTTTTATATGCAGAAAACCAGTTATTGTGGCACAGGTGGGCTGTGGAGTTTTTATAGCATGTTGGAGGAGGGTGGGGGGAGGTTCAGAAAGAGAGAGGTTGAGAACCTTTGCTCTAGAATTTAGAAGAACATGAGAATCTTTCTATAGCGGGTTTTCAACTACCCCATAAAATGCAATATCCTTACTTTAGAACTCTCTAAAATGCTTAAACCAATCTATAGGAAAATTTTTCATTTCCTATAGCTTTTAGACTTCTTTCTATGTGACCCTTTTAAAATTTCTGTAGTATCTATGAGTTTCATCTGTGCTAAATTCAATATCACTTTTTATTTGGGTCAATATACTTTGATGAAAATCATTTAGGAAGAATTAAAAAAGAAATAGCTCGTTTTTACATTGGTTTGGTTGTCATAGACGAAACCACAAGAGTAAGGGTGTTAGGACTTGTTACTCCAAACCCAGATATGTTTTATTTCCTTGCAGTGTGTTCTTTACTAATGCAGTTTTAGTCTAGGTCAAAATTCCATAGGACAGAGAGTCAGAAATTGTCCTAAAATGTCAGATTCTTTAAGATGTCCCGGTTGCTTTGAAAGAGAAAATAGCATCCTGGTATTTTGTAGCACTGCAATCTATCATGCTTGCACTGCTTTGATTTCCCATTCGGTGAATGACAAAGCCACCAGTGGGCAGAGCCTGAATATTCCTCCTTTTGAAATAGTGCATATGTTTTCCAGGGTCTAAGAGATGCAGCAGACACCATGCCAACGCTCAAGGCAGTTAACAAAATAATTTGCTTGTTTAATTTGTTGGGACATAAAATCCTCCATTAGATTTGGGTTTGGGGCTAGTGTAATCCAGTTCAGAGGTCCCAGAGGACTATGATTCAGTTCTGGAAACAAGCTTGGCCTGAGTACAGGTCTAGGAGTCAGACACTGGGATTTTGCAGTGGGATTGAAAACCATTAAGTAGAAGATGGTTATAAAAAATAAAAACAAAACAGCATAGGAAGTTTCCTCATATTTTGAATATCAGGTACCAAAAAATCATTCAGGTTTTCTTTTTAAAATATACATCTATATTCCACTAATCTTATTCTCCTTAATGGCATATGTCAACCTAAGGACAATGTGGGTCCAGTCGGTATTGCATCAGAGAGTGAATCAAGATTTATAGGCTCTATCCTCCATCTCTGCCATGACCAGCTGTGTAACCTTGGGAAGATCACTTAACGTCTCTGTGTTTCAGTTTTCTCATCTGAAAACTGAGGATGATATTGCTTACTCACCTTTGTAAAGTCCGTTGAGATCTACGGATGGAAAAATGCTATATACATTCTAAGTGCACCTTTCCCTTTTCTACTCATTTTTTCTAAAACTAGATCTCCTCTTTTGTTCGTATATAGAGAAATGGAGCTCCATGTGGCTAGTGCCTGTCTCCAAACAAAACAACATAAAAATAAATATGAGATTGAAGTTTATCTGTTTTTTTTTTAACTGAGCAGCCAAGAACATGTTAGCTCTTCAAATACCCTTTTGAATTAGTCTTGCCACTGATGCTATGGGGTAGAGAACATCATCATAATAAATACTGAATCAGATCCAAGCTGGTAATATATGTATTGATATATGTATTTTCCAGGATTTTTGGCAAACCCATCTTGCTGACTATACTGATGAAGGTTGCGAGTAATTGTGTAAGCATTTCTGTGAAAGATAAATGGCCAGACTTCCCAAGGACACTCGGCCAGGCCACATTCGTGAATGTGTGTGTGAGTGTGTATCTGTTTTTTGAAGGCTGACAAGGCATCTTGATGATTTCCTCATTTTGAGGCCTACCCACAGCCAAGTGCACAGCCCCCCTCTCTGAAATGTTATTATTCTGTCGTGAGCCCTGCTTCGGTCAGGATGTTACTTCATTTCCACCTTTTGTCTCGGGCTGAATGTGAATGATGCTCTTTCAGCAATATACGGTCGCTCAAACTCCCTGCTGCAGCCTTACATAAATATACAACACCCGTCTCAGCCTATAACTCACTTCAGGCCTGGAAAAATAGTGACTTCCTTTATTGGTCAGATTCTCTCGCAATTCCCAACAGCTGTATGTTTTCACCTCTGAGGATCCTTATCTTCAAGTTTCCATTTGTCTCAGCACTATTCCAGTGGATTGCCAATAAAAATGATTCCCATTTTTATAACCCTTGAGAATGCAGGGAGAAGGCTTTCCTGAAAAAAAAAAAAACCTATTTTTTACATGAACAAGAAAAAAAAATATTTCTTACAACTTCCAGAAGGCAGGTTTAGCCTTCACAATGCAGGCTCCTAAAAATATTTGAAAGCGTGAAACTTCCTGAGCCATCAATACAATTCCACCAAAATAGTAATGGAGAATCTCAGAAATATCTAATGCCATTCAATCAATAACTATTAATTTTCCATGTGAACTAAAGGAATGGTTGTAAATGGAACATTTATTAACACATGCACATAACCCACCCAGATAGATAGAGCCATATTTACAAAGAATTAAACTTGAGAGCATAAAATAGCCTAGTAACCATATGATAAAGATACACTTAAAGAGATGTAAACACTAGATGCAGGGAAATTTGCCAGGTTAGAGTCTGCTATATCACTTTGTTTTATTACTGTACAACTGTTTACTGAGAAAAGACAGATAGATGATTGCTGATATACTGTGTGTATTATCAGAAGGGCTTGCTTGGGAGCTTTTTGTGGCCGACAATTGCTGCAGCCCTATGTAAAAATCTGGCTTTGGGAGTTGTTTTTCTTTTAATTCTTCTCTGTCCATCACTCCAGAGCATTAACAATTCTTTTAGAAAAGTTAACTGGCAAAGCATCCAGAGTGTGTTACATCGGTTCCCAAAGAGAGCCACTAAATAAGTTTAAATCACTCTTTCAGCATTTAGTCTCCAGGGTTTTATTCAAAGGTAAGCAGTAGAAAGTCTCTTCCCATTCCTGGACTATCAATGGACTTTACCAAAGGAAGTTCAGTTTCAATTATTTCTTCCCTCCCCTCCACCTCTCATTTCTCATCTTAGGGTATGTCTACACTAGTATAGTGTGGAAGCTTCCTACAACAACAGAAGGAGTTTTTCTATTCATGTAGGAGAATGGTAGCTAGGGTGATGGCAGAATGCTTCTGTTGATTGAGGTGTGTCTACAGTGGAGATCAGGTCAACCTAACTACATTACACAGGGAGTGAAGATTTTCATATCCTTGGGTTACGGTAGCGAAGTTGACCCAAGATTTGGAGAGAGAGCTATGAAAACTTCCATCTGACTATGAGAATCTTATTAGGTTCTTGGGACTCCAGCAAGATCACTTTGTGTCATCAGAATAGTGAAAAAGGACCTTAAATCTAACCTAAATAGGGCAGCTGAGGACTCCCCTGGACTGGGAAAGCCTTATCTGGTTTCAAGCCAGTGTAGGCAGCTCTGTGCCATCTGCTCCATTTAGGTGGCATGTCAAGAAATGGAAAGGAGTGTTCCAGGGGCTAAAGTTTACCATGCTCCAGTGATTCTTACTCGAGAAATGGGCCCTAGGGTCTTTATAAGGCAGGGAAAATTGGAGCAGCCTTTAGACTGCTCTTCCTTGTGCCATGAGTTGATCCAGGATTGGGGAAATGAAGCCAGAAATCCTGTGTCATCCACTATCTTAGCCTCTGTCTTGACCAGCTTCTGGCAAAGCCTGGCATTTTCTTAAGTTCAAGTATTCCACTTGTCTGCAGTATTTTTTTTTCTCCTGTTGATGGACTCCTGATCTAAATGAATTATTGCAAAGGCACATTAAAAAAATAAGCCCAAGAAATGGGATTTGAGGCTATTGTATTTATCTGACCATTATGAGCACTGTAAAACATGCTGTTTCACATTGTAACATAAGCTCTTTTTTAAAGTATGCCCAAAGTATTTGTAATTGTTATCAGGTCCAGATGTATCCGAGTGTCAGCATGAAGCACTGAGAGTTGGCTCAGATGTACAGAATGTAATTAGCTCAAAGCCCTGTGCACTAAGTTTGTAGTGGAAGCACAGACTGATAAT
This sequence comes from Caretta caretta, assembly GCF_965140235.1. Lineage (NCBI taxonomy): Eukaryota > Metazoa > Chordata > Testudines > Cheloniidae > Caretta > Caretta caretta. The sequence goes on along the minus strand of NC_134215.1, from coordinate 74,357,542 downwards.
AAAACAAACAAACAAAAAAAGAAAGTGGCAAAGGTTAAAATCTATTGTTTGCAGCGTTAAAGCTGTTCTGGGCAAAGCTGAGGCTGGCTGTTTCAGTGCTCTAGTGTTCAGATTCCAAATGAGATCAGGAATGAGTCAATGACAATGCTAGCCTATTTTGAACTAACCTTTACTTGACATTACTTTCACAATAGTGGCTCAGACATTTGGACCTTCCTGCCTCTGACTTGGGCCAGTCCCCAGTGCCCGTACACTCACTCCTTACTGTACATCTAATCAGTTTATGAAATCCCATATACCATGGGGTAATTATTCCTGAACCATAGAGGTGAATACTTTTTACAAATCTATATATTTACCAGCTTTTTTTTTTCCCAAATCAAAGCAAAGTCTGACTTGATGATTTGCCAGGTATGCACTTTGTAAGAGAATACACTGAACTGGCTGGTATGTGTGAGTGGTAGTGTCCACTGCTGGATGGAAACAGACCTGCATAACTGCGTTTCTTAGTCCCAAAACTGTTGAAAGCAAATGGAGATTCTCCTACAGCGCAAGGGTTTTGGAGCAGAGAAATCGGATCCCTATTTCAACAACCACCATAACATTCCAAGCAGCTGTTGTGTGAAGTATAATGACAAGCATGAAATTCTGAAGTAGCCACAGGCTTCTTGCAATAACGTATGTTTCTGCACTGATGGTTAGGTTAAAAAATCTTATACTCACTGAGAAGCATTGATATTTACAGTGTTTTGCATAGATGAAATGCTTAGAGATGTGGGTTCATTTAAATATAGATATTGACTTCTTACATCACTCACAAATGCAATACACAATATTTAATAACATTAATAAGGCAGCGGCAGATACCAGTGCATGACAGGAAATTCAAAGCTGAAGGTAACACACTGATCTTAACTCCCACTGTTTAGAAAAATAAGACAGAACAGCCTGAATGAAGGACAGAGTGTCACAGCCTTAACTTGTACATTTCCTGGCCTTTGTTAGTTTGTTTTGCAGCCTTCACATTCTTTAAACATAGGCTTGTTTGGTTTTAATTTCCTTTTGTTGGGGAAAAAAAAAAGAAAGAAGAAACATGTTTCGGGGAGGTTAAGAGTTGTTTGAGGGGATGGTTAGAGCATGGTTTCTAATGTTCTTTTTATACCCACAGCTGAAATTACCTATGTTTTTTTTCCTTTTACTATGCTTAGTGCAAGAGAACAAGTGCTAGCAAGGCATTGTAGCTCAGTGGAAGAGCACTTATTTTGAGAGAGGAAGGATGCTCTGGTGCTTAGGTTAGGTTGCTAGCCTTGAACTGGGGCATCCTGGCTTCAAGTCCCTGCTGTCCCATGGAATCTCTGAAGTGAATTTGGGCAAGTCATCTAACCTCTCTGTGTCTCAGATCCCAATCTATAAAGTGGGGATCATAGCCCTTTCTTATCTCACGGGTGCTGTGAAAATAAATACATTAATGATTGCTAGGTACAACACTAATGTGGGCCCTACAAGTACTGTAGATAGACTGAGAACCTTGCAGAGTGAAGTCCTCTCTTCAGCCACAGAACGGGTTTGGCATTAGTAGCTGGTCCTATAGCCCCCTTCCTGTCCCGGGGGACTATCCCTAGGGGTGTGATGGAATTGGCCATCTCACCCCTCATGTTTTCCTCCTCACAATGACCCCACACAGCTGGATGTCAATGACCCTCCCGTCATGCACCACTGTCACATTTGTTAAGAATCTTTTAGTCCCATAAAAGAGGGATAATTTGTGGCTATGTGCAAATCAGCAAAGAACCTGGAGTCTGAGAGGTTGGTAGGGATGAAGAAGCCGTTGCAAACAGAAGGAAATAACAATGCGGGAGAGAACTGGTGAGAAGGGAGAAGAGTTTCTGTAACATGCCCCTCTACCCCCCTGCCCCCTCCCATCCCTCCCCGGATCCCTCACGTTGACATTCCTGAAGAGAAGAGCAGTGTCTAGGAGACTGTTTATCATGGGCCGGATTCCAAGCTCATCAAACTCAGTGAACCCCCCATTGGTCTTTGCATCAGGCTCCAGTATCATAGGTCCACAAGATACCAAGAGTGGGCTGTTTGTGGCCATGAAAATTAGCACAAGGGGGAGTAAAGGGGAAACTGGCATCCTTGAAATGATGAAGGAGCTGTTCAGCAAAAGGAATTTTCACCACCCATTGTTTTTCCCCTCCCCCACCCTCTGGATTTTGCAAGCTCTCACACCTCCAATTACTAGTTAATTTTTTTCCCCTCTAGTCTCAGTTTTGCAAAGTCAACATGGCTTATGAAAATCAAGTTGCATTCTGTATACTTAATACATCATCCCTAAGAATAATCATTCTGGAATCTGAACTTGTTTCTGTTATCTGCTCAGCTTGACAATGATTTATGAAGCAGAAAACAAGACAGCTTCATTTTCATAAGGCAGCACAGACCTTCTGGACAAGGAAGAGCTCTGATAGTTGTTTTGACTAGTAAACTGAAACAAACATGACACAAAAGTCAATACAACTGCAACATCAGCCTCTCATTTTACAAAGTAACTTTCCTCAGCTAGGGCAATCTGACAGTCAAAATGTTGTGATATTCAATAATATTCTGAATCTTCACTAATTACAGCTGCAGTGGATTTACCATAATGGACATGTTTGATGCAAAATAAATGCGTGGTAACCATTCACAAAACATGTCAATTTAACAGTTAAAAGGACATGGACATGGTATTCTTCATATAGATAGATTGATATTAACTCTTTGAAACTTTAAATTGAATTCATGCTTATATAGCAATATATATGTTTTAATAAACCGGAGGATGCCTTGGAATTTCATAGCTGTCAGTGTATTCTATGCTATCACATACTCAGAACCTGATGGATAAAACTCTCATAAGCCTTCTCCAAAGGCAGATCCTTACCATGTGAGCCAAAAGTGAATTTTCACCAGCTGCTAGCTATGCAGGGCACATAACACATGGTAGAAACACTGGTGCCCATTTACCACTCGGTTTATTATGTAATAAAAAATAAAGGAGCAGTATGTACACAATGTAGTCCCTACAAACAAGAGATAGCTGTGGGAGACAAGACAAGGTGAATAGGACTTTTCATAATATTTTAAAATTTCAGTTAAAAGCATTATTTTATATTATGTTTGTAGCTAAACTTTTCCTCAAACACAACAGTCTTGTGCGAGTGCATGAAATCCAGAAAGTAAAACTGACCAGCCCAATTGCATTGTCCAAGACAAGTTGAAAAAGTAAACAAACTATGTAAATAATTAAAAGTATCTGTTTCTTTAACATCATTTTTTCATGATCTAGGTTGTTATTATTAACACAAGTAAGGACATTATATATATACAATAATTTAATTGTATATATATTTATATATATAATTAAAAGAACATCGTCTGTCTATATATAGAGAGAGAGACTTTAAAAGAACTTTGTCTATATATATATATATAGAGAGAGAGAGAGAGAGAGAGAGAGAGTATGTCTATATGTATATATAGAGAGACAATGTTCTTTTAAAGTTCACCCTTCAGATACAATTCAGTTAACTTGTCACTAAACAGATTGAACAGACTTTGGAACTCTCTCTTATAAAGCAGGATCAGAATGGCTGAGGGATGTCTATCAGGTAGTATGCACAGTCAAGATGCTTTAGGGGGCTGATGCTTTGGCTCACTGAAGTTAAAAAAAAAGACATCTGTTGCCTTCAGTGGGCTTTGGATTGCGCCTTTTGTGAAGTAAGAAGATATAGAATGACTGCCACAGAATATTGCATCCATTGGCAAATTTGTGGGCAAGTATCACATATTATATCTACATGAAAAGAAAACCATCAGAAAGTTTTTTGTTTTGTTTCAAAGTGAGAAGCACATTATTAAACCAAACCTGCTTTCTGACTAAAAGATTAAACAAGGACTTGATTCTGATCTCATTTGCGCTGTTACAAATCAGCTGAAGTCAATGGAATTACACCAAGATAAAACCCAAAGTCAGTCAATCAGAAACAGGCACAAGTTGCTTAATTTTTTTCCTCCTCCTTTTCTTTATATAATCAAGTTTATGAAATACCATGTAGACCCAAGGCTGAAAAACTCAGGATTCTTCATGGATTTTTGCACACGATGCTTGTTTCTCTGTATAATCCACACATATGGAAGCTGGCATAGCCACAAATGAAGCTGCATCGTGGTAGGTGGGCAGGCTGGCAGAAGGTACTTGAATAATACCAGCAAGTCAGCAGGGAGTCACCTCATCAGTGCTACAGGGACATAAAATATCTTCAGATCTCCCTCTCCGCACCCCAAACTTTGATTTACCTCCCCCTTATTTGTTTGAATAAATGAAACTGCAAATCAGAACATCAACACTTGAATAATATTCTATTTTAGAGGCTTTACAGTTAAATCACTCAAACTGGCTAAAGAAGCACTGATGTTTTAGTCCCAGCTTCAGCACAGAAGTAAATTGTGTACTTGACTCTAACAATCTTCCAAGATATAAAGCCATTTGACTGAGGTCATACTTAAGATAATATAACTCTCCTTGATGAGGTTCATTTACATATTTGTTTTCCTTGCCCGAGCCCATTTTTTGTGTAGATTTAGTGCAGTTGTTTACAATGCCAGGATTTTTATGATCAAGGTCACACATGAGAATATTTACAATGCCAGGCATAAACATGACTCCTACTTAAGAAGCATATCCTGTTCCCAAATGAGATCCAAGTCCTGCTTATAATGTCGAACATTTACAAAGCACTTAATAAATGTTTATTTTCAAACACAATTATAAACAATTATTGCATTTTTGCTCTAGTGTATCCCAGTCAACACTAGCATTGTAAGATATCCATTAGCCAATATACTCCTCCTGTAAAGGCTGATTGACTTTTACTCTTTCATGGGCTTCTGCTTTTTCTACCAACCTTCAGGAGACAGCACCTTGCTTGCTATCACACTTTTTCACAAATTATTCTCCAAACTGGTTTTTAAAAAATGCTAAAAATAATGATCTTTGTATTTCAAATAAACTATATTTATCAGGGACACATCCCCTCGTCTGTCAATAATCTTCTACAGAGAATGATGGATTCTCCTTGGTACGGAGATTGTTCAAAACAAAAGCAATGCCATGAAGGAAAGTGACTGGGTTTTCTGGCCATGGCCCCTGCCCCTTTGTGTGTAATCCACAAATATCCTGGCAACAGGAGTCTCTTGTTGGGGGTGAAAAATAACAATGGGGAAATATAACACACGCACTGTAATTACATGAGGAACCCATTAATTACGTAGTTTCCAATATCCTCTAAAAGGGTTGCCCACCCCTAACTACATATTTATACATATTTACTTGTTAATCAATAAAGGAAAATGGCTACATTATTTTGATTAAAATAGCAACCCTATGTGTGGTAATAAAATCAAATTGGAGGAGGGGGGGGGAAGGGAAAGGAGCTAACAGTGTCAGCTCTCCTCCAGCCTATGATATATGATATTTTCAGGCTGCTAGGAGAGCAGACACATTAAGAAAATAGTGCTAATGATATTAAAGTACTTTACAAGGCTTGTTACTAAGCGCTGACAAACCTGTCAAGTGTATAATGTAGGAGGCTATCGTAGCGTTCTCAGAAAACCATACCCCTACCCCATTTCAGTGCAATCTCCTAATAATGGAGCTGCTATAAATTCTAGCCAGCAATGGGACAGAGTCCTGGCTTCTCACCCCAATGTGAAGACATGATAAATATAAAAGAAAATGGCTGTCAGTTTTGGCGCCCGAACCTTATTACAAAGTCTTAATCTTACTGGCCTCAGCACCTTTTATCACCGCCTTGTTATGAGCTGATGGCTTTTTTATTTGCTGGGAGATGGAGGATGTGTCATTTGATGTCCTTTTATGTAGCCACTGCTCTGTCCTCTCATGGAAAAAAAAATCGTTTTTATATGTTTATTACAGTAACCGATTAAATGCAAGGCTCATGCTGTGTTTGGTCCAGGCAGCTTCCTGGTAGATTTCAACAGAGGCTACGATTAGATAGATAGACTTATTAGGAACACGGACACAATGGAGCATTGTTTTCATTTTCCTGCTCCTGGAGTGTCGTTATGGCTGTTATTATTATTTATTATTATTTATTGTTTTGTTTTCCTTATGGATTTTCCCCTCTTGCAAAGGTCAAGAGGAAACGGTATGTCCTGGCTCATACTCTTTCTATGAGTGTCAAGCTGTGAAGATGATGGGCCAGTAAACAAAGTTTGACTCAGATCTCAGCTCAGGTTCAATCAGTTTGAACTTTAAGATGAGCTATCTCGCAATTATCCAAATATTATTCCTAAACCTCACTGCTGACTTCCTGTCTTCTTCATTTATGGCAAACAAAAGGCTGAACTCCACTTGAAACAATGACCCTGTCAGAACCTTTATCCTCCCCACCCTCAACTCCAGCAAAGTGCCAACATCAGGTACTTAACTAAAGATGACAGTGATGGGTTGCTTTCAAGCAGCGGCCAGAGACTCCATTGCTTGTTCTTAACCTCAGTCTGAAGAAAGTGTGGCCTACTCTGTTGATGTGGGGAAGTCCCTCCGCTCTTGTTTAGTCTGCCAGATAGTGATCAGCCACTGTGGCAGGATTAACCGATTAACAGAGTCCCCCATTCAGTAAGAGTCCTGATGGTTAACCGAGGACAAGATCCAAATCAGGATGTCACCATCCAAAGGCAGCAGCTAAATCAGGGAAGGAAAAAAGGTTCTTCACTCCAGGTGAGCCAAGCATGAGCTATGCTAAGTTTGCTTCACCTGGAAGTCCCTAGGGGCCCGGTTGTGCAAAGTACTGCCTTGCCCTCAAGTCACAAATGACTCTAGTGGCAGTTGAGGGTACTCTACTCTCTACAAGATTGCTCAGTATCTTAGCTCATGAGGATATTTCCCTGCTCCCTTTCATCTGAGTAACTCAAACCACATCTTCCCTCCCTTCCTTCCTTATTTCCCACCAGGGCTCCATGGTTTATAACAAGAAAAGCAAGGTGTGCATGAAGGGTCGGGGAAAAAAACCCTAGTTTTAGTTTAAAAGCGAAGGAAAAGTCATGGCTCACACTACTTTAATGAATATTAAGTTGTTTGTCACATAAATACCCTTGTTATTACAGCAAAATTGTTCACTTGATAAGAAGTAACTAATGTTTAAAATCATCGGAAAATCCTCAGTTTCCAAACCACTGCAGCCAACTTTGTAAGGACATTCAGGGCAGAGTCTTGCTCAGTTGCAGACTGGCTGGTTTAAGGTGAAATATCCCTATAAGCTGCAGTTTGCATCACAGAAATGATCCTGTGAGAAACAGCCTGAAATGTGAACGTGTGGGGGGGGAAGAGGGGAGCAAATTCTGCTCTCAGGTAAACTGGTGTAAATGCAGAGCCACTCTTCTGTTTTCAATGGAGTGATTTCATATTAATATCTGCGTCACCAAGACAGAATTTGGCCTAGAGTTTTCAAAAAACAAAAGTATAATGGTCTGGTCAATCTGATTGTATGCGGGTGGGACTCACCCCTGTGGCACCTCCTGCTGGTGTCCTGGGAATTAGCTCTACTTCCAGCCTTGGAGCGCCCTCTGCAGGCCAGTGTCCCACTTACACCAGGCCCCCATGTCTCTCCCGGACCCAGTGCCCTTTGTACGCCAGGTGCTGCCTCCTTGGCAGTAGCCCCACTCCCTGGGTTTCCCCACCCCAGGGAACCCTCACCCACTATCCCCACATCACCTCAGTCATGGCTACTACCAGTTCCCGTCTAGCCCCGCGCCCTGGGGCAGACTGCAGTATAAAAGCCAGTGGAGTCATCACAGGCAACAAGGGGTTTGGACTGGCTGCTTTTATCCACCCTCAGGCTGCCCCTCTGCAACCCCAATACCCATATGGGCCTGGGAAGTTGCTGGCCTAGGGCTTCCCAGCTCCTGAGGCCTTTCCCCAGCTCTGCCTCACTCTAGGTCCCCCAGGTGAGCTCCTCCACAGCCAGGCCTGTCTCTCTCTCCAGCCAGAGCTTCTGGCTCCCAGCCTTTATAAGGGCCAACTGGGCCCTGACTGGGGTGTAGCCCAGCTGCAGCTACTTCCCTCACTCAGCCCAGCTTCTAGCTCTCCAAGGGCTGGCTTTTCAGCCCTTCAGGGGCAAGAGCAGGAGACCACCCTACTACACTGATGATTAAACTGGAGGAATAATAAATAATAAGGGAGAAACAAAGATGGGTAGATGATATGTGAGTGCTCATGCACACAAGCATAATATCCATGGCAAAGATGGGTCCCATAAAATATTATTATGTATATTTCACTGGTACCTAGAGGCTGCAACTGAGATTGGGGCCCCATTGTGCCAGCAACTCTATACATAGTTGGGAAAAGTTCCCCCACAAAGAACTTACAATTGTAATAGACATGAAAAACCAAAAGGTGGGGGGGAAGGGAGGAGAAGCAGAGGCACAGAGAGTGGAAGTGATATGACCAATGTCATTCAGCAGGTTAGTGGCAGAGCTGGGAACAAAACCCAGGTCTTTTGAGTCCCAGCCCCAATCCAGTCCAGTGCCTCATCCACCAGACCATGCTGCCTGCCCAAAAGATGCCCGCTTTCTATGTATATCAGTAGCCCAAAAACTCTAATGCACAGAACTTGGGGTTAAAATACCCCATCTGCATCCTTACAGTTCTTGGACTGTTAACTTGTACTTCTTTGAAACAGTGTTTGCACTTTAACAGAAGCCTTCAGGATGAGTGGGCTCTGGAACAGCCCTGAGTGTGATTATTACTGTAATAAGGCACTCATGGCTTGCTACAGCACAAGGGGGGGGAAAAGACCCTGATGAAAAACTCATTAGGATAGGAAAGGCAAATTGCTTTACTGGAAATTTAATTAAAAAGGGAACAGACCTCCCCATTTAAAGGTTGGTTTGCACCCCTTAAATTACAAAAAGAATTCACGGCTGAAATCAACACACAATGCATGTTAATAAGAGAAAGCAGCAAGCTGAGGGACTGATCTGGACATTCTCAATCCCAGCTAACATAATCCCAGAACAAACTAGCCATTCTTTGACAGCTCATCTCCCACTAGCTACCTGACTGCTAGTTAGAGCTAGAACTTGTCTGTGTTGGGGCTGGCTAGTGTTTTAATGTATGAAGGTAGCCTGGCTTGTGTGAAACATAAAATAAAATGTGGGTAAAGGCTCTGTTTACCCTCCCTGCCCCCCCTCCCCCTATATATAGATATAGAGATGATATAGAGATAGATAGAAATATCTATAGATACAGATATAGTTAGATATATCTGTTTTCTTCTTTTTGCTTCTGGAGCTCTGCGGATGTATTATCTCCCATGGGAGAGTTTGATGAAGGTTATCCATTGTCACCCAGTGTTATACTGGGATGTCAGGACATCATGAATAAACGGTTTACATGAGATGCTGCCTCTAAGTGCATCCTCAGAAAACTGCCATTGCCCTTTGCTGAGAAAGTTAACATCATAAAGTGAAGGCTGCCTCCGACCAAATGGGAATGACATTGCAGATTAAGGGCTCTTTAAATTATGCATTTAGTTCAGACTCCCGGGGAGACAGTGTATGAGATAAAGCTAGCAGACTTACTGTGCTATGTGCCTGTGGAAGCAAAAAGGGTGTTTTTTTTTGTTTTTTCTGAGAAAAACATCTGTAGAGGTAAAAAAAAAAGCTGCATTTTTTTTAAATGCACATTTTATGTAAGCAAGGGACAGAGGCAGGTGAAAAAAAGGAGAGAATGTCCTGGTGTGTGGGTGGTTTTCGTGCAACACTCTCGGTTTCAGGAATTTGTCCCTATTATCTGAATCAGGGTGATGTTCTCCCAACATCGGCAGCATTTTTCTGCAACCTTGATGATCCCAACTCATGCGGCAGCCCCCAGGACACTCCAGTACTCAATGCAGTACTCAATGTGTTTTGTACCTACCCACCTGGGGAGAGCTAGAAGTTATTTGTCCCTTGGTTTGCATGTAGCCTTATAACCTGTACCTTCATTTAGCACAGCTGAAATTGCAAATTCATGTTGCTTAAAAGTGCCATAACATCATAAGTGGGACAGTTTTATGATAGCTCTGAATTACCACACAGTACTGACACATGCCGCGTGCCCTTACTTTGCCTACCAGTGATGGCTGTATTTATCTGTCCATGTGTCACTCTGTGTCTAACACATCTATTTATCAAGTGGAGATGGTTCTTCTGGAACTGAGGGCTCTTAGTACATTGTTAGAAGAAGAAGAATTAATAATAATAAAGCCCATCTTGTTCCTCTGCAAATTTATTTTGTAGTTTTTGTATCTTTTCCAGTTCTTGCTTGTGTTTGTAAGATGCGTTTTCTGGAAATTCAGAATTTCATATGGAAAGCAGTAAGGGTCTAATTTACTGATGTTAGACCACGACACATGAGCTCACACAAGTTATCTATAGGTGAATTCTTAAAACTAGGGGTAGTCAAGTTGGCATGCAGAGAAGAAACATATTGACCATTGTAAAAAGTCAAGCTTGAACCTTCACTGGGGGACTGGAGTTCTGTCTATTTTATTTTTTCCACCCTATGGACTCAGTCCTGAGCCCGGCTCTTTGTGTCCCTTTGTGTGGCCCAATGACATCTGGCTGAAATAGGCAGATGGTGATACCCCCCAGTGCCAGGTGGCACACACCTGACCCTGTGCCACATCTGCAAACTCCAGCATTCAGGGAATACTGGAGGCAGAAGAAGGTGTGAGTATGAGTGTGCAATCCCAAGGGGCATTGCAGGCAAGACATAGCTTACAGCAGCTCTGAGGCTGCTCTAAACTGTGCTGCCAGAATTGGTGCGCTACAACCAACTCTTTTGTAGCTCCCCGATTTCTGCTGAACCCAATAGAGACTCGGTGCAGGAGAGGATTCAGTCCTCTGTCTGTGCTCTTTAGAACAGAATTGTAACCAGACGTTTCTGTGAGGGGGGCTGTTCTATCTGAATTTCTAAAGAGGGCAAGAAGTGAAAGTGTCAGCAGAATCTCATAAGGTAATCAATTTTGCAGAATCAAGAGGTTTGCATGTGTTCTGGCTGTACACCCAGATGTTTGAGTGCTGGTTTGCCCATTACTTCTCACACACTATACATGTTTTCCATGTTACTCTTAAATCTTTATAGTCAGAATTAATGACAGTCTTGCATTTACATAACATCATCCATACAAATATATCCCAAATTGCTCTACCACAAATTTGCTAATAGACTGAGCACAGTATGGTCCAAATCCTGCATGAGTTTTACCAGAGTAAGAACTGCAAGATGTAGCCCTGCTTATACTTCTGAGAAATCACTTTACACAACACAGGAATGCTGCCACCTCTGGAATGGACTGCAGCAGCTTCTTAACAGAGCACAAAAACACTGCACCATAATTGAGCACCAGATGTGAAGTTTACCTTCTCCAACTGAAATCACAAGAGAAATGTAGGTTTTAAAAATCTGGTTTTAAAAATATTTGACTTGAGTCTAGGGGTCGGAGTCAAAATCTTTCCTTTGTGAAAACTTCCAGGGAATAGTCAATTATCACAAATTGTCAGGGCTTTCTCTCTCATTCAGAAACTGGTATCCCCAACAACACAAAGCCCATTACTACTGTTCTTGGGTGAAGATTCGGTACTGATTCTGAAGAATGCCACTTCTTAAATCTGGTATTCTATCACCTGCTATCCTATTGAATTTTTGAATTTTCATTAGAGAAGGTCTCTCATCCAGACCTAACTTCGCAAAAAAGCTCAGAAAAAGATGAAGCAAAAAAGATAAAGCAAAAGATAAAGATAAAAAGATGAAGCAAAAAACCTCACAACACAAAAACCAAGTAACATTCCTATTCCTCAACAAGGAGAAATCTTTGGCTTATTTCCCCCCCTGCTAGACAGACAGGAAAATTATTCCTTAAAGGAGGAAGAAGAAGAGAATTTGCAGTATCCCCTTAATCAGTACTTGCAGTGTATCATCAACCTTATCATCTCAGTGGTAATAGCTGTTTGACAAGTAGGAATAAAAATGATATTTTTCTGAAAATGAGACCACAATCTGGTTTTAAGGAATCACCTGATGTAAGGTGTCTATTAATTTAATTTGATTCTAGGATAACAGCTTGCCCAAAAATGTCTTCTGCAAGTCAAGCACAGCATTTCAATCTGTCATCTTGTATCGACCTAACATGGAAATATAGTGTGCTGTACTTTCATCAAGCTTGCAAGGATGGTATAAATTGATAATTCAATAGGAATATTTTTTTAAAAGTTATTATCAACTTGCTCTTTGTTCTGTCACATGCAGAATGGGAGATTCACCCAAAGCAAAGGACCTGCACTGATCCCTGCTCTGGACTGCATTCTTTGGGGGAGCATGGATGGGCTAGCTATAGAAATGGGGTAGGCTCTAATGGCCTAACTTCTGTGCCTGAAGGTTGAGTGTTGAATTTATCCTCTATAGACTCGGTATTTGGGCAGAGAACAGAATGAGTTAATTTTAGCTGGACAGAGATAATTACATCAGCATGTATGCTAATATATTCTACTGCCTTGCTTGCTTGTTTGGAGAGATCAAAGTTACTTCAACAATTGTGGCATTGGATGAAAGAGTATATCAAAAAATTTACATACCCAGTACCTTCACTTATCTCCATAGACTTGGACTGTCTTGCCAGTATGACTTTAGTGGCTTATTCAGTTGCTCAAAGAAAGGTATGTGCAATGACACCAATTGCACAGTATAAATTTGAAAACAAGCTTATCTGAGTTATATTTAAGTGCATATCTTCATTCAAATTTAAAATGAAACGCCTCAGCTATTCCATTTCAATAGGAAACATTTAATAATGCAATAATATTGTTGTAATAAACTTTAAAACTTCATTTTAAAACTCCATTCTCCTACCTGATTACTACAAAACACTTTTCACATTAAATATTGATGGTTAAGTCAGGGTAACATAGCTATTTCATTTTAGTTATTATAGTTGATTTCAATACTGAAAAATATGTGCTATGTTAGCTAGTTTTGGTTGAATTCAGAGGTCACATGATTTCTGATCTCTGATTGGTAGAGTAACTCTTAGACTTTAGCTTTCACTACAATATTCCTGTATTTATGAACTAGAAAATGGCTTTCCATGAATCTTCTCCAATATTTGCTAAAATTGTATTGTGTCTGTGAACATTCCAGACAGTAAACTCGTTAGCTAGATGCAGAAGGGGTGCAAATACAATCAAAGCAAACTCATTTAAAAATCAAATGAATATTCACAAACCAATTTTTGCAGTATTCATCCAGATCTAGATATTGATTAATAAACAAGGAGTGCCATCATTTTATTACCTAAACAACTTCCTTATCCTTAGAAACCTGCAGCCATGACTGCATCCTAAAACACATTTGATGCTATATAGACTCTGTTGTAATTGTAAGGAACAAAGTGTTAGCTTAGCTCAGTGGAGCAATCATTGATTTCTAATTTCAAAAAATGAGTGGTCAATAGTCTGGTCTTTAGCTGGAAAGGCAGATGACCTGGTAAATTGCATGAGGGCTTTTTCACTATAAGTACAATTGGACCAACACTGTGTAATTAACAGATACCACGATTGGTGATGGGAGAATCTCCTCAAGGTTGGGGTTTCATTTCTGTTCATATAAGCAATGTATCCAAACAGTTTAGATGCTTATCTGCACTTCAGTGGTAAAGAAATACAATTGAGATTTTCACAAGTATTGGTATCCTTGTAAAATTCCCTTATTTCCTGAAAAAAGAACAGGAGTTCTTACGCTCAGATAAATCTGTTAGTCTCTAAGGTGCCACAAGTACTCCTGTTCTTTCTGCGGATACAGACTAACACAGCTGCTACTCTGAAACCTTATTTCCTGAGTGAATTGGAATTTGTTTTACAGCATGCCTACTTCCCATGGTCACGTTGACTTCCCAGCCTTGAATATAGTTTGACTTACCTGCCATTCCTCCATCAACTCTGTTGGAACCCATTCTATTCTTGTTGAAGTGAATGGGAGTTTTGCTATTGACTTCCATGGTGACAACAGGATTGGGGCTCTTAGTGCTTGGCTATCCCCCCTGAGATCTCAATAAGAAGAAGGGACCCTCATCCATCAATAGAAGGGGGTCAGCTGCCTCTATGGTAATACCCTCCTTTCCAGGACCACATATAAAGACCTTTATGGGGAGTGGACTTGATGGACATCATCCCCCTTAGAAGTCTGTGGGGATTCGCTAATCATAAACCCCAACTTGGCAATGTATTTAAGCTTGTTCCTATTACTCCCATTGACTTCAGTGGGATACTGCTCACATTCTTAAAGCTAGGCACATGTTTAAATACATTTCTACTTCTGGACAAAACCAGTATGGAGATGTGAAAGGATTAAAATAAACAGTCACTACTCAGAATTGACTGAACTGTTTCAGTCCTTTAGGTATGGGCTTTCTTTGATTGGAGGTGAAGATTTAAGTCAGTATTTAATTTTTTTTTGTAGTTATTTGTCCATCACTATTATATATTTGTTTGTTTGTTTCTTTTATTAAACAGAATATCTGAATAGTAACAATGAAGGTTCACAGTGTCTGGGCATCATTCTGAATACAGAGAAATCTATATTTAGAGAAGACCATAGGGATTTGCAAAAAAATTGTTGCTTAATTGCTTGGAGGTCTTATAATAATGGTGACACCAACTACGCTCCATCTATAACTGGGATTTCCAAGGTGTCTATTCATCTTGGTTTGTAAGTGTCATTCATCATTATTAGTTATTTATTATGGTTGTGGCTAATGTCCAGGCAAGTTCAAGGCCCAATTGTGGCAGGTGCTGCACAAATACATAATAAGAGAGTTCCTGTTCTAAAGTCCTTCCAGCCTAAAGAGACAAGACAGCAGTGGATGGGAGAGGACAGGGCCACAGAGAGGTGAAGTGACTTGCTCAATAGGTCAAGGCCTGAATAAAGAAGCTGTTCTGGGTCCCCATCCAGAGCCCTCTTGTCACATTGCCTGCCACACAAATAAATGAAAGGAAGACTAATAAAGATCATCCAACACTTAGTTGATTCCCAACGGTTTATTATTCAATAGCACTGCAATACAAACAGGGAATGTTGGTTCACACCATTTTCACGTGCAGGTCCAAAGCTAAAACCATTGAAATGCATTCAAACCACTGTAGTGCAACAGAGTACTTCATTCATTCACATTTGATTATCTAAGAGTCCAGGAGGAAGAACTGCTTTTGTACAGATTCTGTGAGCATTTTTGCCAACATGTCTTTAATAATTAATTGGTCCCCCATATTTCTACACTGTGTTACTGTAGAGTAGATGTTGTTGGAGTATTTGAATAGTCCATTTCTTCCTGGGGTGATACTTTACAATGCTCACTCACAACTGCCCTGAAATTTCGTCCATTTCACTATCTGTTTTTTTTCCATCTGCTGATTCATGTCTGTTTTTAGCCAGCATGCTGCAGTTTTTTTTATTCTGATCAATAGTTTCAGTGTTGTGAGCGGCAGTTTCTCCAGCATGACAGCATGTGTCCAATATAAGATTGGACCCATGTATGTGATCTCAGGTCATCACAGAGAGATGATCTCTGAATATAGGTGACTTGCAACTTAAAACCCTTTGGGGATATTTTAGAGGGGTCTTTTAGGACAGTGGTCACCTAATAGGTATAACCTCTAGTACAGGTTCCAGAATGGCAGCATTTCCAGCTCTATAACTTGTAACATTCTGAGTAATGTTCTACATCTCATGCAATTCAGCTTCCTTTTTTCCCCCTCCAGCTAGCTCTGGCCCCTTGGTTGTTTGTGTGGTGTCACTATGAATGTGCTTGGAGCAGAGTTATATGGCATCATTTGGAGAAACATTGCGTTAATAACCAGAGTTCAAGGGCAAAGGATATAAACGGAGCAAATTACAAGTCTGACCAGATATATGGCTTTTGCTAAAAGGAATATGGGCTGCTACTTTATTTACTGGGCACTGGTGCACTTGCAAAAGTGCTCAAGAAAAAAGAAAATATGAACACATTTTTAAACCTCTACGTTGTTGCTTATGAAAACAATGCAAATTTACAGAAAAGAAAAAGGGCTAGAGAAAAGAACAGAGATTTTCTATTTCCTAAAATTTACAATACCCCAAATATCAAAGTGGGATCATATGCCTTTCCGAATCTATTCTCAAGCATGTCCACACTGGGTAGAATCTAAATTCATCTTCTGTCTGGGATTTGGTGGTATTAACACAGACGTTAACAACAAAATAATATAAAGTTCAGCTCAACCATTCTCCCCAACCTTAGCTGCAACTAGATTCCTCTTTTGGACAGCTCAGCCCACACCTAGATCCTCTCTCCTCAGAGAGCCACTCCAATCTCCCTTATATCAAGGTTGGATAATGAGCCACCTGCCTCAGTGAGACAGCAGAACACATTTAACATTCCTAGAAGGATCAAAGCCTGCTAACAGGATGGAGTATTTCAGGCAGACACTGCCATCTTGTAACAGGGTGGGATTATTTTATTTCACAGCCCATAATTTTCTTACCATTATTGGGCATGGTAACAACGTAATGGAACACTTTATTGTTCTGATCTTTTGAGACTGCAGAGCACCGTGAATTTTATATTATCTCATTTTTTTAAAGTTGCATTGTTTGGGATTTTTGTAAAGTACAAGTGAAACTACAGAAAACAATCTATTTTTGATTATTCTAGACACGTATATTAGTGCTCGTCACTGGACAAAGACACGAGATAATACAAAATGTGGAGAACAATCGGAAGTGGTAGAAAGATGTTCAAAATGAGGTCTGTTCTGTCTCAATTTCTGTGCTTCTCTGATTTTTCCCATGGTTATAGTCTGCAAATCTGTTTTTTACAGCCTGATCTACAAATTTGCAAAAAAATCAATTTCTGAAATGAATTTTTTCTGAAAACATCTGTTGTCATTCTTTATCAGAGAGCCACAGAGAATATTGAATATAGCAAATTGCCCATGATCTCTGGACTCACATAAGCTCTGAAAATATTAATAAAGGTTTATTCCTGTGTCATAAGTGTTTTATGATGCAAAGGGGGATGCAAAATGCATCTTTTGTGGAAAAAAGAAAATTGACAAGTATTTCATATAATTCCCCAGAAAATATTTTAGATTTTCATTCCTTCTCTACACTTTTTGAAGTTTATGGGCTAGATCCTCATCTGCTGAGGATCTGGACCTATATTTTTCCACAGAAATGTTGTTTCTTATCATTCTAATATAATGTCAAATAAGGGATGTGGTGATAAGCGCATATGAGTCAGATTTAGAAAAATAATAATGGACATAATTTTCCCATAGCACAATTTAATTCAGAGGTTTTTATCTTATTCTATGGATCATAAACTACAACTAGGATCAACAGAGGTGTTTTATAACCAAGGTAAGCATCTGGTTCCTTGGGTTTTCTCTGACTGAGACCTGATTCCACTGGTGGTATAAGCCAGTGTTGGTTTTGAAGTGGAATAATTCAGGTTTGTGGAACACTAAGCTTCTCCAGTTTCCTACACAGCATATTTTTTTCTCCCACTGGGACATAATAGAAACTAATCTTCAAAATCTAAACATTCCAAGTTAAGTCCTTTTGTTAAGTCATTTTATTCATTTCATTTGGTCCTGTTACAACCCCGAGACCACTTGTATTTACATATACGGAGAACCCTGCTGCTCAGAACTCTCCACTCACAAGACAGGGCAATTAATCATTCCCAAATCCTCCTGCCGTGCACTCATTGCCTCCGACAGCCAGCGTAGCCAATCAAAAAGTGCAGGTGGGACTCAGACCTGCAGGAGAGCTTTGCACCCTGACCCAGTACCAATGTGCTCGCTTCCCTTTCAGTCTTGTCACTGTGTAAGAATAACACCATTAGCAGTGTCCTTGTAATCAACTAACCATACTAAATTCAGAAATGGACAGGTATGTGCGTTGATTTTGTGATTTCTTTCAAAAATTCAAAAGCAGCAGGAGAGCTGAAAATGTAACTCACAATCGAGAGAGGCCAAAGGATTCCCTCCTACCATTTGTGAGTGAAAATGGTTCATTGGGCTTGAACCTCCATTCCTTCCGCATCCACACATCGTTTCAAAGCCAATTAGATATTTTTGGGTAGCAACAATACCACAAAAGGCCTAGGTTAATTGTGTGTCTGAGCCGAAGTTTTCAGATTTGGGTGACTAGAATTTGGCACCTGAGTAAGTAGCCCGATTTTCCTCACACATTGACTTCATCTCCCAGTGAAGGAAACTAGGGGAATAGGTGACTTGCAGATGCTAGACATAATATACACTGCTTTTTTTTCTATTTGTTTTCTTTCTTCTGTTGAACAGTTCGCTTTAATGCACCATCCTTGCTCCTCCTTCTTTACTTCATAACTTCTTTTCTTGAGTAATTAGATCTGATCTCCAGGTCATTTAAAATGCTGCCATTTTGTTTTCTATCCCACACAGTGCTCAGGTAATAGGGTACTTGCCCCTGAAGGGCTGGAGGACCTGAGGCCAGCCAACCCTGATTACTGAGAAGCACGTCTGGGTATGGATCAAGTGATTTCCCTATAAATAGCAGCAGGCAGCTGCAATGAAGAGGTGATGCTCAGGGAGATCAGAGACTGCTAAGAGTGAGCAGGGTCCAGTAGAGAGGCCTGGAATTTAGAGCTAAGACTCCAGCTAGGCAGGGACTGGGTGTAGCCTGCCAATGCAGGAAAGGCCCCAGGCAGAAAGGCCTGGGAGTAGGAAGAGAAACTTTTGTTTTGTGTTGGATTTTATTGGACTTTAATTTGGGACTTGGAGTTTTATTTTAGGTTTCTTATTTATGTTAATAAACCCAGAACCCACAAAAAAGCCTATGGGGGCAATTTACTGAGAAGTCCAAGAAGGGAAACAAAGTTGAGGGACCACGTGTGGGGCTTCTCTGAGGCCATCTGGAGTTCTGGAAAGTGGCCACACCTTCACAGGTCACCATTAAAAACTCATTTCCGCCCCCTCCCCCCCACACACACATAGAAGATCCAGTTTAATAGCCAGCGAAGTCAAAGGAAGGCATACATTGACACAAATGGGCATTGGATTAGGCCAATTGTAGTTTAATTTGCTATTGTAGTTGCCACAATCTTTTGTCTAAAAATGGGAACACTGAAAATAGCACAATAAAAGCAAGTACCGAGGGGCAGGGAATGCCAAATTTTATAACGGCACCCAGAGCATTAATTTTCCGTAAGTGCAACTTCCTGTTAAATCTGCGATCAAACTTGCCAAAACAATCCACCTCTTCCCCCAGACTTCTGAGCATTATTTTCTTGTACTAGATTTTTCTTTTTCAGTGTTAATTTATAACCGCAGACCCTTTATTGTCAGCGGTGTATATAATTTTATCATAAAATGTGCTGTAGAATGAAATTTGCCAAGCCAGGAAGTGGTTGGGTTTGCCTATATTTCTGAAGACCATGTCAGTCAGTTTTAATTTGCACAATGGCAAAATGAGCTCTTTTGTACTTATACAAATTGAAAATATCTTTTTTTAAAAAGAGGTGTGATCCTAGAGACCTCTTTGGTAGATTTTTATGCTGTAATCATTTCTGGCACTTTGGGGAAAAAATGACTGAGATATCAAATGTTGCTAGATAGCTTGTAATTATTTTGCAAAGAAATTTCAGAAGTATACACCTTTAAAATTCATTACTGTTGCAGTTTAAAGAGAAGCTCCAGCCTACTGGATAAATAATATGCACGGTTCCATGAAGAGGCAATCTTGAGAAGGTTTTTGAGTTCCTCTGCTACTGTGTCCTAGAGAGAAAACAAAACAAAACACCTAAACCAATAACATGTCAAGGATAACAGAAATATGCAGCCTGAACAGAGAGAAACCACATTGTTCTGCATTCCTTTTCTCATTTCCAGGAAAGACAGTCATCAAACCTCTGTACTGTCCTTGCTCGTACCAACAGATTGCTGTTTCCTACACAGAAATTGAAGGGACACTCTGTAAACCCGATTGTGACAAGTTTCACAAAGCATATGCATTGTTTAAAAAAGAAGCCTATCAAATGTATACTCTGCACCAAAGAACAAAGCCTCAATCTTGCTTATGGGCTGGACTGTGCATCCTTACTCATGTGAGCGAACATTGGCTCACACAACTGGGCCTATTGATTTCAGTTGGACAACTCTTGTAACTGCTCGTCAGTGTAGATAAGGATTGCCCAACCTAGCTCTGCGTATTTACCCAGTTCAAATGAGCAGATCCAAAGGTTGGCCCATTTTAAGACTCCAAAGTACAGTGTACATCTTAAAAAGTCTATAAAAATGTGTTTTTAAAATCTTCCTGCCTAACATAGCTTCCCCCACCCCTCCTTTTTTTTCCTATTGGTTCTGATAGCATCTTCTTAAACCGGATCCAAAGCCCACTGAAAGCAACGGGGGCCTTTCCACTGCCCTCAGTGGGATTTGGGTCAGGACCCATGTAGGCTAAAAATGCTGTTTGAAATATAGTCTGTTTCAACTGGGGTAAATGCATGCAAAGCTTGGAATTGGCGACAGACAGGTGAAATACGTAAATTAATTACACTAAATTAAATACACTGTTATCTGTATAGCTAGAGAGAAGACGCTGCAGTCCTTCAAGTAAATAACAGCGTGGCGCTCTTTGAGCTGAACCCCAAAACATGCGCAAATGAATGCTGCAAGAAGCCAAGAAACCATAGAGATGCAGTGCTAACTTGGCCCAACACATCCACAGATGACTATATAGAGTGCTAACGCCAAGGATCACAAGTAATGTAAGTGAAGAAAGTGCTGGAAGCTGATTGGTAGGTGTGATGTTTGTGTTAAAATATTCTAACCATCTCTCCTAACCTTTATGCCCACCTCAGAGCACTGTTCCATGCTATACAGAGTGTGAACTCCTCAGGCTTTGGAGGAGAAAGGATCAGAGAGCAAGACTTGACCCATACAGTTCCATTCCTGGCCACAACTTTTAGGGTGAATACCTGATCTGAAACCAGGATGGGTCCCTGTGTAACTATTTTTCCAAGAAGGATTCTACAAAGTAAGAAACAGTTCCATAGCTAAAGAGTGCTTAGGCTGTTACTGACACTGAGCAAGAGAAGGATAACTAAGTGATGGCATGCACTTTCTGAGTCAAACTGGAAATCTCGGGCGTTTGGCCCACTTCATCCTTACCTCCTTCTCTTGTGCTTTTAGCGTATGCAAGCACATGGACAAAATGAAAACTGCGACAGTAACCAGCTCAGAGTCCTGCCATCCTTTTTGTATAGAGATGATTGACTGTTTCTTTTTTTTTTTAAGGCTTTTTTTTTTTGTTTGGCATCACATTTGCTTAATCTCTAGCCTCCAAATAATAAATCATTCAACAAGATCGTAGTGACTCCAGCCTTTGAGTGTCACTTTGCTAAATACCCAAACTGATATAACCAAAAAGGAAAAGAAATTAACATTTGAACCATATTGTTTCTGAAAGGCTGGGAGAGCCATTTTGGGTCCCAACGCTGTTTTAAAAATGTAACTCCTGGACGAAGAAGAATTAGCCCTGAACTCAGTCACCCTGGTTCAATTTTGCTGTAGGACTGTTCTATATAGTCTGACTGTTTTTAAAGCAAATTGGGGATGAAAAAAATTCTTTCTCATCTCTCTTGGCACTAACTTCACTTAGCATATTTCCTTCTTTAATATGGATCCCATGAGTTAAGCATCCCTACATTTTAAATTTTTGATTGCATGTACAATTATGTGTTGTAACAGGAAATTTGCTTCCAAGTCTTGCCCTCCACTAATTGTTCATCTTTTCAGTCAATCTATCAATACTCACCCCAAATGCTGCAGTAAATTGAATTTGGGGCTATTAATCCAAAATTCCGAAGTACAATTTAATGCTTGTTTTTAAGGGATGCTGCCAATTTGAAATATAGTCAATTAAAAAAGAAATGTTAAATGTACTTTTAAGTGCTACACCTAACTCTGAGTCCTGCCAATTTTGTACAGATTTGCAATCATGTTTTCCTATTTTTTAAAATATGTTTTCCTCCCCTGTTGCTGTGCAAAGGACCCACAGACACAAGGGGAAATGATGAACTCACTGACTATAAAGGGAAACAGTGAAACTGACTATACACAGCACAAACCAAACAAACTGAAGAAATAGATTCCCTCCTCCCCGCCCCCAGTTCCCTTGAGTTATAACAACTTTCATTGTTACTCACAATCATAGTAGGTTTAAACAAAATCAGAGAGAAGTGTTTCAGAGTAGCAGCCGTGTTAGTCTGTATTCGCAAAAAGAAAAGGAGGACTTGTGGCACCTTAGAGACTAACCAATTTATTTGAGCATAAGCTTTCGTGAGCTACAGCTCACTTCATCGGATGCAACCTGGATGTAGCTCACGAAAGCTTATGCTCCAATAAATTTGTAAGTCTCTATGGTGCCACAAGTCCTCCTGTTCTTTTTAGAGAGCAGTGTGATTTTGGTTTTTGGGTTAGTGTCTTGAAAAATATGATGTTTTTAAAGAAAACAAAGTAATACTTTCTTCTTCAATTCTGGAGTTTGTCGTGACACAGAGCTGATAATTTAGGGTTCAGTATTTCTTCCATTGAAGTCAGTGGCAAAACTGCCACTGATATCCCAAGCGAGAACTAGCTTTTTTATAGAAGTAAGAGCAGCAGCAGCAATAGAAATGATAACCGTTTGCCCTGACTATAGCGAACATTGCCAAGCCCTTTGAGAAGGTGAGTATTATCATCTCCATTTTACAGACAGGGAAACTGAAGTGCATAGTGAAAGCCCTTAGCTCACACCACAAATTTAAGTCAGAGCCAGGATCGAAGCCAATCCCAGAGCCAGAAGCAGCAACAACAAAACTTCTGACTCTTCCTTGTACGAACCCTAAACCATTCTCGTTCCTTAAAAACAATTCCAATCCGTCAAAAGCTCACAAGCTTGGCTTTCTCTCAACATTTGATGGTTTTGATGTCCTTGGGTGGGGGGAGATGAAGGGAATCATGTGAGCAGACAAATTCTTGCTGATCACCAAATTGGAACTGAAGTTTCTCTCTCCTTTCCCCCTGTGCTGCATCTCTGTCTCATGCCGTACACTTTTCCTTCCGAGATAGATGAGCTGTTCTTCGGCTGGACACCCTGACCTTTTATGGGTGTTATTCATCCATCTCCATCCAGGCTCTTGCTTCTGCAGAGGTGCCTGCCATTGGCACCATGGGAAAATTCAATTTTCACCTCCAACCGTAGCGGATGGCAGGCCTCCTCCACAATTAAGGGGACAGTTGTTATTACTTTACCTTTATTAAGCAAGCCCCATCTACTGCTTCCAGTCTTAGCTTTTACTTACAGTAATCAATGTTTTCAGTGTAACTGGCTGTAATTGTTGGCCAGATATTGAGCCTTCCTGGTGCTTAGCCATAGTGTGTTGCTGTGAAGTGTCTTCCCCATACTTCTCAGACAGATGGGTAATAATACTATACATTAATACCTCCACATTGGTTTATGTGTGTTTGACCATCATGCTAGCATAATTATCTTTCCTCAGTAAAAGCTATTAGAGATCTATTGGGTCGGTTTTACGATCAATAGCTCCTGTGATATTTGTGTAGCAGGCACAGAATAATCAATTGAAGGTCGTATAAAGTAAATTACCATCCTCCTGTAATGATTCTTTATTCTAGATGAGAATGGGTTTTATTATTTCTTCAGGACAGCCCTCACGATGCATGCTCTTTTCTTTTTTTTCTTTTTTTTTTTAGAAAGAGAGAGAGAGATAAATGTTGTGGGTGTATTTTGAAACATGGTATTAATATCTATTACCTGAGTTTATATTATCGGGTTATTGAATTAGTGGATGCCAAACTTGGAATAATTGTATGTGATTGGTGACACGACTAATAGCCGGTTGTGAGGAAATAGAAGACCTGGCTAGTATGTTGTAGGAGGTGACTTTGCCAAAACCCCTGCCTGTGGATTTAGTGTTGGCATACAGTGCCACTCTGAGAGCTCTGGAGATTGGAGTCCC
Source organism: Caretta caretta (assembly GCF_965140235.1). Lineage (NCBI taxonomy): Eukaryota > Metazoa > Chordata > Testudines > Cheloniidae > Caretta > Caretta caretta. The sequence goes on along the minus strand of NC_134215.1, from coordinate 74,333,399 downwards.
CTGTTTAGACCCAGGACCTACCCTGTGGAGTGTAGCAACATAAGCTTCCTCCATTCAATTCCATCCATGTGCCTCTTCCGTGACCTGGAGTGGCCACCTCTAGATGTAAAAGGTAGCTCAGGCTCCTTCAGTCCTTAGCTTCTCCACTCAGAGAGCTAATTGGCGCCAGCTCTGATGGTGGGATTTGTAATGTGGCGGGTGCCTGTCCACCAAGAACTGAACTAAGAATCACTAACTCATTTCACACAGGCCACAAACTAGAAATCAGCTGGCACCACCAACAAAAAACCAGGTAAGATTAGAACAAGTTTTATAGAAGTGAACAGCTTATTGATGAGCCATTCCTCTGACCCATCCAGTGCCATGAGCTTTGTAGGCTCAACACGGTTATTCACTGCTTTATTCAATCATACAGAACAGTTCCTAAAGATGACTGGAAGAGTGCAGCCACCATTCGCTTTCTTAAACATGCCAGAAGGCCTATTCACTTCACACACAGCCCTAGCAATGATTCATTCTGACTGATAATGTGCTTTAAGTCCTAATATCAAAGGAATTAAATACATCTTCCAAACATGCTTTCAGTAATCATTTGCTGTGGTCTATGTCACCGTGAAATAGTGATACTTTTAGTCTGATTTCTCTACCTTTAAACCGCTAAGGCCACTGTCAGTCTGCAGAGATAGCAGCCATTTTGTACTCAGAGTTGCTGCAGACTGTTACAAAGCAGATATACACTGTGCTTTCTCATGGAGAGTTTTTTTTTTCTTCTTTCCTTCTATTGTTTTCCTTGACCTAAAATAAAAATCATGTTAAACTGAAAGTGTGTTCACTTTATGTATGGAAAAGGTTATATTTTCTATTATATGTATTATGGTAGTACCTAGAGGTCATAGATGACAACATGGCCCCTATGATCTAGACACTGTACAAACACTTGGTACAAGACAGTCCCTGCCCCAGACCTTAAAGGCTAAATAGAAGAGACAGACAAAAGGCTACATCTACAGAATGAGCTAAGGGTGTGATTCCCCTGCACGCATACACATACTCGTTCTAGCTCTCATCAAGCTAGTGGAAATATAAACAGCAGTGTAGCAGCATGGCTTAGCCATGCCAAGTACAAACCCACATAGAAATCCATGGGTATGCCTCCTCTGCCATTACCCATGCTAAACAGCTACACATACTCACACAAGGGGTATGTCTACACTACGAAATTAGGTCGATTTTATAGAAGTTGATTTTTAGAAATAGATTTTATACGGTCAATTGTATATGTCCCTACTAGGTGCATTAAGTCAGTGGAGTGTGTTCTCAATACCATGGCTAGCATCGACTTACGGAGCAGTGCACTATGGGTAGCTATCTTACAGTTCCCGCAGTATCCGCTGCCCATGGGAATTCTGGGTTAAGCTCCCAATGCCTGGTGGGGCAAAAACATTGTCGAGGGTGGTTTTGGGTACATGTTGTCAGTCGCCCCTCCCTCCATGAAAGCAATGGCAGACAATCATTTCGCTCCTTTTTTCCTGGGTTACCCGTGCAGACGCCATACCATGGCAAGCATGGAGCCCATAGAATCATAGAATCATAGAATATCAGGGTTGGAAGGGACCTCAGGAGGTCATCTAGTCCAACCCCCTGCTCAAAGCAGGACCAATCCCCAATTAAATCATCCCAGCCAGGGCCTTGTCAAGCCTGACCTTAAAAACTTCTAAGGAAGGAGATTCTACCACCTCCCTAGGTAACGCATTCCAGTATTTCACCACCCTCCTAGTGAAAAAGTTTTTCCTAATATCCAACCTAAACCTCCCCCACTGCAACTTGAGACCATTACTCCTTGTCCTGTCCTCTTCTACCACTGAGAATAGTATAGAACCATCCTCTCTGGAACCACCTCTCAGGTAGTTGAAAGCAGCTATCAAATCCCCCCTCATTCTTCTCTTCTGCAGGCTAAACAATCCCAGTTCCTTCAGCCTCTCCTCATAAGTCATGTATTCCAGACCCCTAATCATTTTTGTTGCCCTTCGCTGGACTCTCTCCAATTTATCCACATCCTTCTTGTAGTGTGGGGCCCAAAACTGGACACAGTACTCCAGATGAGGCCTCACCAATGTCGAATAGAGGGGAACAATTACGTCCCTCGATCTGCTCGCTATGCCCCTACTTATACATCCCAAAATGCCATTGGCCTTCTTGGCAACAAGGGCACACTGCTGACTCATATCCAGCTTCTCGTCCACTGTCACCCCTAGGTCCTTTTCTGCAGAACTGCTGCCTAGCCATTCGGTCCCTACTCTGTAGCTGTGCATTGGGTTCTTCCGTCCTAAGTGCAGGACCCTGCACTTATCCTTATTGAACCTCATCAGATTTCTTTTGACCCAATCCTCCAATTTGTCTAGGTCCCTCTGTAGCTCAGGTCCCACTCAGCTCACTGCTGCTGTTGTGAGCATTGTAAACACCTCATGGATTATCCTGGAGTATGTGAAGAACCGGGCTAAGAGACGCCAGCATGAGGACGATTGTGATGAGGACATGGAGACAGACATTCCTGAAAGCATGGCCTGTGGCAATAGGAACATCATGGTGGCAGTGGGGCTGGTTGTTACAGTGGAACACTGATTCTGGGCCCAGCAAACAAGCACAGACTGGTGGGACCACATAGTATTGTACATATGGGATGATTCACAGTGGCTGTGAAACTTTCGCATGCATAAAGCCACTTTCCTTTCCATGAACTTTGTGAATTGCTTTCCCCCACCCTGAAGCACAGGAATACCAAGATGAGAGCTGCCCTGACAGTTGAGAAGCGAGTGGCGATCGCCCTGTGGAAGCTTGCAACGCCTGACTGCTACCAGTCAGTCGGGAATCAATTTGGAGTGGGCAAGTCTACTGTGGGGACTGCTGTGATCCAAGTAGCCAATGCAATCACTGACATTCTGTTTTCAAGGGTAGTGACTCTGGGAAATGTGCAGGTCATACTGGATGGCTTTGCTGCAATGTGGTTCCCTAACTGTGGTGGGGCGATAGACGGAACACATATCCCTATCTTGGCACCGGACCACCTTCCCAACCAGTATATAAACCGCAAGGGGTACTTCTCAATGGTGCTGCAAGCACTGGTGGATCACAAGGGACGTTTCACCGACATCAATGTGGGATGGCCGGGAAAGGTGCATGAAGCTCGCATCCTTAGGAACTCAGGGCTGTTAGAACAGTTGCTAGAAGGGACTTACTTCCCAGACCAGAAAATTACCACTGGGGATGTTGAAATGCCAATAGTTATCCTTGGGGACACAGCCTACCCCTTGCTCCCATGGCTCATGAAGCCATACACATGCAGCCTGGACAGTAGTAAGGAGCAGTTCAACTATAGGCTTAGGAAGTGCAGAATGGTGGCAGAATGTGCCTTTGGACATTTAAAAGCTCGCTGGCGCTGTTTGCTGACTAGGTTAGACTTCAGCGCAACCAACATTCCCATTGTTATTGCTGCTTGCTGTGTGCTCCATAATATCTGTGAGAGTAAGGGGGAAACATTTATGGTGGGGCGGGAGGTTGAGGCAAATCGCCTAGTGGACGATTTTGAGCAGCCAGACACCAGGGTGATTAGAAGAGCACAGCTACACACGCTATGCATCAGAGAGGCTTTGAAAACCAGTTTCATGACTGTTCAGGCTATGGTGTGACAGCTGTGTGTGTTTCTCCTTGCTGCAAACCCACCCCCTTTTTTAATTTAATTCCCTGTAAGCCAACCACCCTCCCCCTTTGATCACAGCTGGCAAAGGAAATAAAGCAACTACTGTTTTCAAACCATGCATTCTTTCTTTATTAATTAAAAAAAAATTGAGATAACTGACAAGTGAGATAACTAACCGGGTGGGGTGGGAGTGCGGGAGGAGGGAAGGACAAGGCCACATTGCTTATTGTAGCCACACTACAAATCAAAACTGATTGAATGACAGTCTTCTGTTGCTTGGGCCATCCTCTGGAGTGGAGTGGCTGGGTGCCCGGAGCCTCCCCCCCTCCCGCATTCTTGGGAGCCTGGGTGAGGAGGCTGTAGAAGTTGGGGAAGAGGACAGGTGGTTATACAATGGATGTAGTGGGAGTCTGTGCTCTTGTTGGCTTTCCTGCAGCTCCAACGGATGCTTCATCATGTCCGTTTGCTCCCCCATTAGCCTCGGCATCGCCTCCTGCCTCTGCTCTTTGCACTCACTTAATGCTTTCCTGGCCTCTGCCACTGAATGCTTCCATGCATTAAGCTGTGCCCTATCAGTGTGGGAGGACTGCTTGAGCTCGGAAAACATGTCATCACGAGTGCATTATTTTTGCCTTCTAATCTGCGGTAACCTCAAGGATGGAGATAATAGGGGGAGCATAGAAACATTTGCACCTGTGGGAGATAAAAAGGAAGAGTAAAATTTAAGATGATACATTTCTGAGCACAAAAGGGAGACTCTTTCACAGTGAATCAAGCAATTCACAGCACACAGCACATGTGCTTTAGGTACAAGGTCACATTTTGCCTTTTATGTTGAGTGCCTGCCGGTATGGTGACACATCACACACAGTTGGGCAACAGAATTCGGTTTCCAGGCAGCCATGGTAAGCTTTTTGGTACACGGGATTGCTTCTTCCACCTTCATAACATGTGGGAATGGTTTCAAACTGCAGCTCCATCCTTTCCCATAGCAAGCAATGCCAGTTGGGTTTCACATTTAAAAGGAGGGGCTGCAGTTTTCAGGTGGATGTGCAGCACACACCTCCCCCCACCCCACCGCATGGCTATTCTCCGGGATGATCCCTTTTAGCTAAGTGCAAACAACCCAGCATGAACGGGGTCCTTTTACTGTTCCCTTAAAAAAATTCCCCTATTTCAACCAGGTGACCATGAATGATATAACTCTTCTGAGGCTAACACAGAAAGATAAAAACCGAATGTTGCTTGAATGTGACCAAAACCCAGGACCATTCGCTGCCATGCCTTGTGCTGCAATGATTCCAGACTACTTGCTATTGGCTTGGCGTGGTAAAGTGTCCTATCGTGGAGGACGAAATAAGGCAGTCCTCCCCAGAAACCTTCTGCAAAGGCTTTCAGAGTACTCCAGGACAGCTTCATGGAGATGTCCCTGGAGGATTCCCACTCCATCCCCAGACACATTAACAGACTTTTCCAATAGCTGTACTGGCCGCGAATGCATCCCAATTCTTCAGGACAAATCAAACATTAAACACTATTGCTTTTAAACCCTGTACTGTAGTTACAAATGTGCACTCACCAGAGCTGCCTTCTCCGGCTTCAGTGTTGGGGATCCCGCCTTGGGAGGGTATTGGATCCAAGATGATGAAAAGGTCCTGGCTGCTGGAGAGAACGGATTCACCGCTTACCTGCTGCGCATTCTCTTCCTCCTCCTCCTCCTTATCCACAAAATCCTCCTCCCTGTTGCATAAGACTCCCCCCTTGCAGGTGTCCATGGACAGTGGTGGCGTAGTGGTAAGGTCCCCCCCAGAATGCCATGCAGCTATTCATAAGACTGGCGTGTATGGGGCTCTGACCTGGAGCGACCGTTTGCCTCCTTTGTCTTTTGGTAGGCTTGCCTGAGCTCCTTAACTTTCATGTGGCACTGCTGTGTGTCCCTGTTGTAGCCTCTCTCCACCATGTCCTGTGCGATTTTGACATATATATTAGCATTTCTTCTTTTTGATCAGAGTTCGGCCTGCACAGATTCTTCTCCCCATACAGCGATCAGATCCAGTGTCTCCCTTTCGGTCCATGCTGGAGTTCATTTGCGATTCTGGGGGGACTGCATGGTCACCTGTGCTGCTGAGCTCACCATGCTGACCAAACAGGAAATGAAATTCAAAATGTCCAGGGACTTTTACTGGGTACCTGGCTAGTGCATCGGAGTTCAAAGTGCTGTCCAGAGCGGTCACACTGGAGCACTCTTTGATAGCTCCCGGAGGCCAATACTGTCAAATTGTGTCTGCACTACCCCAAATTTGACCCAGCAAGGTCGATTTTAGCGCTACTCCCCTTGCCGGGGAGGAGTACAGAAGTCGATTTTAAGAGTCCTTTAGTCGACGGAACGGGGTTGGTTGTGTAGACGAATTCATTTTTATATTGATCTAATGCGGCTAAATTCAACCTAACCCCGTACTGTAGACCGGGGCTAGATAAATGAGAGAATAGTAAGCTAATGAAAGATATGGAAATAAAAACCCAGTCTCTTGAATCTCAGTTCAGTGCTTTATCCATTGGACCACACTGCCTCTGGGAGCACAATAATAAAAAGACACAATATATTCCAAGTTCAGCTTTGATTTTGATGTATCCCTGTGGGCTACAACACTACACTGCCATCTATAGATCTGGTATATCGTTATAGTGATGTTATAGTACAACCAGGATCTTAATGGCCCCTGCCCCAGTTTTTATTCTCTGTGTACAGGTAGATTGTCCCTTCCAATTCAATCACACACAAGATAAGCAGGAGTTCATAAATGTGGCATTCACACAAACTCTTCCATTTAGCAATGAAAGATAGATGTGTTGCTCTTTGTCTAATCATGTCTGGCAGGCTCTGTGTTCTTAAATCCAGTCCCTGGAGGATCACAGCCTGCCTCAGGAAGGGGGAGAAAAAGGAAGTTTCTAAAACTTATAGAAAGAAGAAAACATTGAAAAAGAGAGAACAGAGAGCTGTCTATGTAGGTGATAATATGGTTCTCATTATCATACTATCTGAGTGCCTCATAGTCATTAATGGAGGTGTTCCACACAGCATCCTTGTGTGAATGATAAGTATTATGCCCCTTTTACAGATGAGAAAACTGAGACACGTGGTAGATTAAGTGATTTGCCCTAGATCACACAGTAGGTCTGTGGTTAATGCAGAGATTGAACTGTGATCTCTGGGGCCATACCCACTAGATCATCTTTCCTTCCTAGACAGTGCCTGCAATAAAATAATCTTTCCAGAGTAGTTTGCAATGATATAACTTGGGGATATCTTAGCCTAGTTGCTGATAGATAGTTAGGTGTCCCTTTCCTGTAGAACATAACTCATTTATATATATAGTCTCAAACCGATTGGCAAATTTTGTCAAAAACAAACTTCTGACAAAGAAACAGAACTGAAATGTCCCAAAGATATTTGTGAAGGTGATTTTTATTGTTAATAGTAATAAACAAAGAATGATCTTGTGGCTGAAGCATAGGACATGGGAGTCAGAAGATTTTTCGGTCCCTGGGCCACAGATTTCCTCTATAAACCAGACAAGTAAAGTCACCCCTTTGTGCCTCAGTTTTCTCATCTGTGAAATGGGAATAATAACACCCATTTTTTTTAAATGCCTTAATATCTTTGGATGAAGAGCTCTACATATGTATAGTGTTACCATGAGTCTTGCACATTTTTCAAGCATTACCTTTCAGTAAGAACAATGGAAAACATGAACCGTTAAGATCCAATACTCCTTTAGCCTCTAGTCTTATACCATAATGTATTACAATATAGCTATATTTAATTCCAGCTGAGTGGGCCCAAGGGCAACCTAACAAAGAAGAAAAGGGACCAACATAACAACCAAGCTGCCAAGGCCCTAACTTGCTGTAATGTTATCAGTATTATATGACATCACTTTCCACATGACTTCAATCAGAGACCCTCTCCTCCTCCTCCCGCTCCTCCAATTTATTTTTTTAAAAAATGATGAAGCTGCTTATGCCACACAGAAAGAAAAAAACATTAGCTGAATCTAACCCAATGTGCTGCACAAACAATAATAACTGAAACAAAGCTAGCAGGAAACGTTTGCACACAGCATCTGTTATGATCACATAACCACCAGACAGATGTTTAAGCCCAACTGCTAACAGTTGTATGTTTGAAAGAGGGAGAGATCCCATTTGGATTCCCCCCCACCACTCCATTTATTTATTTATTTTTTAAAAAAGAGGGGGCAGATTTTCTCAGCTGCAGGAATCAATTTTTTCCCCTCTCTCTTTTGCCCCACTTTCACCTTCAGCAGTTGGAGATAAGTTGTACTGCGGCCTCTTGCAAAGAGGAGAGATTGAGAGCTGTGTGGTCGGCTAGTGTACTGTCTTTTTCGAGCGTAGGGACCAGCGCTCAGCTACCCAGAAGACTCATTAAATAATTCTGATCAGAGGAGGTGAAGGGAAGCCCACACATGAAACAAGTTTGGTGGTCTCAGCCAAGTTCCTGCTGAATGAGACCGAAGTTTCCCAGCACCACCCCGGATTCCATCAACCTCCGTGAATTTCATCTCCAAACATGAAAACAAACTCATTAGTTCTGAATTGCTCTGTGAGGGTCAAAGAAAGATGTCAGCTTTTTGTGTGGCCTTTTCCATTTCGCAAACAGCTTAGACACCCAAGAAAGGAAAGATTTGAGCTTTTCATTGTGCATTGTGGATTATTTTAGTGATCCTGGCAGGACTTGATGGAGATTCATGCAGATGGGAGAGATGTATTGATAATGATATGTTGCACTTCTGTAGCACCTTCCATTCAAGATTTCTCAAAGAACTTTACAATCAGGAATGAATCAGTCTTTACACATCTCTAGTTAGGTAAGTAACTGTCATTGAATTAGTAGGTAACTGTTGCAATCAGCGAGACTAGCCCAGGGTGCTAACCTGCAGTCAGCGGGTCTGGGTTCAGTTCCTTTCTTGCCAAAGACTTCCTCTGAGATCTTAGGCGGGTTACTTAGGTGCAGCTCCACAAAGGTATTTAGTCACCTAACTCCCATTGATTTCAAAGGCTTTAGTCTTTCTGTGTTTTAGTTTCCCATCTCTAAAATGGGGATAATAGCATTTCCCTACCTCATGGGTGTGTTGTGAGGATAAATACATCAATGATTGTGAGGTGCTCAGATCATATGCTAATAGGGGCCAGACAAGAACCTGAAACAGAGAGATTATCCCATGTGACATGAAGGAAGTTGAGGCACAGAGATGTGAAGTGATTTACCCCAGGCTTTATGTCAGTATCAAAGCTGGGAAAAGAGTCCCAAATCTGACAATTCTCCTCCCTTGGAACTGAAGTGGAAAATGTGTGAATGATGACAAAGAAAGTGAGCGCGTCCCTGTGCTCCAATATGCGTGCCTTGTCTCTGAGTATCAGCTGTGGGATCAGAAGAGAAAATAAAAACCCTGGTCTTCCAAGACTGAAAAGAGACTTATTGAGCGTTATTAAGGTAAATAGAAATGAGCCAGAAAACTATTTGGATCTGGTAGGCTGACTAAAGAGAGAAAACCAGGCAGCTGAAGTGAGAAAGGGTTAAAAAAATCCATTCTTCTGTCTGTGTGTTCGTACTGTGCATAGGAGAAATGCATTCACCTATGACATCCTCTGGCCAAAATAAAAAACAAAACCCGACCAACCCTGCCCACAGTGAGGACAGTTGTCCCTGTAGATTAGGAATATCCATCTTAATGTGCAACTTCCGCTGCACGGGTCAAAATTGCCAACAGCTTTAATGGGAGAAAATGCTCTGTTGACTCATTCATTTCCACGTTTTGTTCCTGCTGCTAGACGGGATATCCTGGAAGGTGGCAAAAAGGGAGGGAAAGCCGGCACTATATCAGTTTATGATTGACCATTATTATTATTGTTGTTGGGGTTTTTATGTTTGGGTTTTTTTTTCACTGTTTTAAAGTTTGTCTACAGCAATTCTTGTAACTGTTTTTTTCTTCCCTTCGAGTGGTAACAAATCACATCTCCTCGCTTGTCCAGCGAGGCCTGGCTCTGGCAAACAATAAATGGTGATATATTGATAAATGCTGCCTTAGGTCTCTCTGCAATCTTCTCTCTTTTTTTCCCATTGATACCTTATGCTCTTAGCAGTGCACTCCAGTGTCAGATAGCCATTTTCCACATGGTAAGGTAACCCACTGGCCAGTGTATTATAAAGCCCCCTCTGTATCCAATCCACAATGATGATGAATTTGCTACACTTTCAGCTAAGGTGGATAGTCCTTTAACGCAGGGTTCATGCTTTAAGTTCTGAAAATTGTGGGTTCAGTCTCTCATGATTACCAAAATGCCACTTGTTACAGCATGAAGTTGTGCAACTGCTGGCCAGTGTGACTTATTGGGGAGGGTTACACTTTCCTCTGAAACTCTTCTATAGACAGGAGACATGCTGTTTCCACATTCCTACGTGTCTTCTCTCTTGTCAATTGCACTACCATGTTTGCACATGCATGCTCTCCAGCGACTCTTGCACTGAGATGCATGTGGAAATCTGAAAGCTGGACTGAGCCAGACTTGCGCAGAGTGTTTATGACTCTTACATCCAGCCTGTCCCTCACTGGTCCTCCAGCAGCTTAGAATGCTACTGAGATAATTCATTCAGTCCTGGAGATTAGTCCCATCAGGCTCTTTTCAGCTAGGAGCAAGGTCTTAAAACAGACATTGACCTACCTAGTCCAGTGTTCTGCTTCTAAAAGTGAATAGTTCAGAACTCCATTTTGCAGAGGAAGCCAAAATACATCTGATAATTGTCCATTCTACCTCATGAGGAGAAATATATAAAGTAGGCCATGAAGCACAAAGGCTTATAAGAAATTATTGGAGGTAGAGAGGAGAAAAGAAGAAACCATGGGAAAAAAGACCAAATGATCAGTTGTTGAGCTAAACAAACATGTCTGTTTCATAAACAAACATGTATGCAGTGTAAAACAAAAAGACATTGGGGTGAGGGGAATCAAATACAACTATTTCCCCCCGCCCCCCAATAACTCCAAACATCCACAATTGGAAAGTCAGTTATAATGTATAGAGCTATCTGGAGAATGAAATTTCTATCCCATGGAAAATCATGTTATTTGTTTTCATCCCAAAATGGGATGAAAATTTGAACTACAGGAAATTTTGAGGAA